>NC_092712.1:234488308-237312557 GCF_047496885.1 Scyliorhinus torazame | reverse complement strand
TACAATACAACTCATGCAACTCTTTCAGTGCAGAAGGAGGCCATTCAGGCCATCTCATCTGCACCGACTCTCCGAAAGAGCACCCTACCTAGGTCCATTCCCTTGACCTATCCCCAGTTAACCTTCACATCTTTGGACACTAATGGAAATTTAGCATGGCCAATCCACCTAACCTGCACATCTTTGGACTGTGAGAGGAAACTGGAGCACCTGGAGGAAACCTACACAGACACGGGGGAGAACATGCAAACTCCACACAGATGGTGACCCAAGACCGGAATTGAACCCGGATCCCTGGTGCTGTGAAGCAGCAGTGCTAACCACTGTACCACCATGTTGAATAATAGAGTAAAGTTTGTCTTGAACAATAATACACCCTATGCAATAGTGAATTGGCAACCTGTTTTACATTCTGGCTGGCTTTTGTGTTAATTGAAATCAATAGATTTTCCCATCACCCATTTTACATTAGTGCCCGAGATGAATCACATAAATTACATTTGATTTGAAAACCAGTACTGGGACTTTTAAGTCCTGATCTGTACGATGGATAATTAATGAAGGTTTGAGTGCATAGTTAGTGAATCTGGTTCTCTGAACAGGAACACAATCTTACAATCACTTTCACACAGGTTTCAATAATGTAACTGATAAAGCTGGACTATCTTGAAAGTGGTGCATCACCGGGTGAAGATTTGGAAAATAATTTGTGATGTTTTGTGGACATTAAAACAACTGTTGCAAGTACATACTGAGGAATGTAGGGAAAGGAGAAAATAAAACTGGATTTCCCAGCACTTGAAATTAATGTTACTCTCACCATTCACCAATCAATATTGAAAATTACTTTAAAATACTGTTCCAATATTCAAATACTTGTTGGCCAAATCAGATGTATGCCCAGTATAAAATTCTACCTACAGTATTGTGGTCAAAATAATCAGCCGTATTCAGAGCAGAAACATGCCAAGCCCACAATTTACCAAACTTTTACTTGTGACTGATATATGTTTCTTGTTCTAGCTTGTGGCATAGGGGATGGGCTGTTGCCAAACTGGTTTTTTTGAGAGAACATTTTATCCTTTAAGTGCAAAACTATTTTGGGTGCAACTGCAAATATTTGAGAGCAGGGGCATAGAGTCTGCACTGGCTCTAAAGAGCACCCTACCCAGACCCACTCCCTGCCCTACCCCTGTAATCCCACCTAACCTGCACATCTTTGAACGCTAAGGGGCAATTTAACATGGTAATCCACCTAATCTTTGAACTGTGGGAGGAAACCAGAGCACCCAGAGGAAACCCACGCAGACACGGGGAGAAAGTGCAAACTGCACACAGGCAGTCACCCAAGGCCGGAATTAAACCGGATCCCTGGTGCTGTGAGGCAGCAGTGCTAACCACTGTACCGCCTTTTCTAATTCATCTTCTAAATTTTACGCACAAACTACCTGTACACATGTACAAATGTAAACTCATGTCACTGAGTTAGAAAGCAACAAGGACCTTTGCCACGAAGCCAGGGGACCAACTCTGGTTCAATGAAGAGTGCAGGAGGGCATGTCAGGAACAGCATGAGGCATACCTAGAAATGAAACGTTAACCTGATGAAGCTATAACACAAGACTACTTGTGTGCCAAACAGCATAATCAGCAAGTGAGAGCTAAGCAACTCCACAATCAACAAATCATATCTATGCTCCGCAGCCTTGCCACATCCAGTCGTGAATGGTGGTAGACAATTAGCCAACTAACAGGAGGAGGCTCCACAAACATCCTCATCCTTAACGATGAGGCAGCGCAGCTCATCAGTGCTAATGGTAGGACCCAGAGGATGAGCCATCTCGGCTTCCCTCTGAGGTCCTCAGCATCATTGATGTCAGTCTTCAGCCAATTGGATTCACTCCATGTGATATCAAGAAATAGCTGAAGGCACTGGATACTGCAAAGGCTATGGACCATGATGATGTTCCAATATCCAGCAATAGTACTGCAGACTTGTACTTCAGAACTAGCCCCTAGCTAAGCTGTTCCAGTACAGCTGCAACACTGGCATCCACCTGGTGATTGTCCATTGTCCAGGTATATCCTGTACACAAAAAAGCAGGACAAATACAACCTAGTCAATTACCATCCAACCATTCTTCTCTCAATTATCCGGAAAGTGATGGAACGTGTTGTCGACAGTGACATCAAATTATACTTAGTCAGCAAGAACCTGCTCACTGACGCTCGGTTTGGGTTCTGCCAGGGCTACTCAACTCCTGATCTCATTGCAGCTTTGATCCAAACATGGACAAAAGAGCTGAACTCCAGAGGTGCGGTGAGAGTGACTGTCCTTGACAACAAGGCAGCATTTGACCGAATGTGGCATCAAGAAGCCCTAGCAAAACTAAGTCAATGTGAATTGGGTGGAAATTCTCCCCTGGTTAGAGTTTTACCGAGCACAAAGGAAGGAGGGGCGAGATTCTCCGACTCCCCGCCGGGTCGGAGAATTGGCGGGGGCTGGCGTGAATCCCGCCCCCGCCGGTTGCCGAATTCTCTGGCACCGGATATTCGACGGGGGGCGGGAATTGCGCCACGCTGGTTGGCGGGCCCCCCCTGCGATTCTCCAGCCCGGATGAGCCGAAGTCCCGCTGCTAAAATGCATGTCCCGCCGGCATAGATTAAACCACCTACCTTACCGGCGGGACAAGGCAGCGCAGGCGGGCTCCGGGGTCCTGGGGGGGGGGGGGGGCACGGGGGTGATCTGGCCCACGATCGGTGCCCACACGGTGGCCTGGCCCACGATCGGGGCCCACTGATCCGCGGGCGGGCCTGTGCCGTGGGGGCACTCTTTTCCTTCTGCCTTCGCCGCGGTCTCCACCATGGCGGAGGCGGAAGAGACTCCTTCCACTGCGCATGCGCAGGAATGCCGTCAGCGGCCGCTAACGCTCCCGCGCATGCGCCGCCCGGAGTTGTCATTTCTACGCCAGCTGGCGGGGCACCAAAGGCCTTTTCCGCCAGCTGGCGGGGCGGAAATTAGTCCGGTGCGGGCCTAGCCCCTTAAGGTTGGGGCTCGGTGGACTACCGGGTGCGGCGATGACCAGCTAAGTCGCACGTTTCGGCACCTCCCGTTTTAACTGACTTTTGGGCTCTTATCGGGAGCCCCATTGGCAATTTTCGAAGGCTAAACCCACTGTGAGGCGACATAGAAGGGAGTCCCCCCGGATGTGAATGGACAGAAGAGATAATAGTGGCCAGATTGCGGAGGATCCTCTGGAGCAGCGGCAAAGAAGGGAAGTGAGAAGCAAGATGGCGGCGGAGGGAGGCCAGTTGGTATGGGGTCTGGAACAGCAGGAGTTCCTCCGGCAATGTGTGGAGGAGCTCAAGAAGGAGGTGCTGGCGCCGATGCTGCAGGCGATTGAGGGGTTAAAGGAGGCGCAGAAGACCCAAAAGATGGAGCTCCGTGGAGTGAAGGCAAAAGCTGCCGAAAATGAGGACGAGATACAGGGCTTGGTGGTGAAGGCGGAGACGCACGAGGCACTGCATAAGAGGTGTATGGAGAGACTGGAAGCCCTGGAAAATAGCTCGAGGAGGAAGAACTTAAGAATCTTGGGTCTTCCCGAAGGGGCAGAGGGAGCGGACGTTGGGGCGTATGTGAGCACGATGCTCCATACCTTAATGGGAGCTGAGGCCCCGACGGACCCCCTGGAAGTGGAGGGAGCGTATCGAGTCCTCGTGAGAAGACCAAAGGCAGGAGAAATACCTCGAGCAATAGTGGTGAGGTTCCACCGCAACAAGGACAGGGAGATGGTCCGGAGATGGGCGAAAAAGACACGGAGCAGCAGGTGGGAGAACGCGGTGATCCGCGTGTATCAGGATTGGAGTGCGGAGGTGGCGAGAAGGAGGGAGAGTTTCAATCGGGCCAAGGCGGTGCTCCACAAGAGGAAAGTGAAGTTCGGAATGTTGCAGCCGGCAAGACTGTGGGTTACACACCAGGGTAAACACCACTACTTCGAGACGGCAGAGGAGGCGTGGACATTTATTGAAGAGGAGAAGTTGGACTAGATTGGAGAAAGAGTGTTTGAAATGAAGTAGTGAGGTGGTGGCAAGGGACTGTGGATCAGATGGGGGAAAATTTTCTTTCCCCTCAAAGGGGGGGACACACGAAGAAATGTGGGGGGGAAGGGGAGGGGGAAGGAGAGAGGGAGCTGCGCCATCAGGGGCGGGGCCGAGAGGGAAGCGCGGGCTTTGTTCCCGCGCTATGGAAATTGTGGCGGGAAAAGGGGGCGCAGGAAGGAGGGGGCCTCACATAATGGGAGGCTAAGGATAAATGGGGGAAGCCGAGGTCAGTCAGAGTTTGCTGACTTCCGGAAGCAATATGGGGGAGCAACTAAGCTAGAGAGGGATCTAGCGGGGTGGGGGGGGGGGGTTAACTGGGTTGCTGCTGCTAAGGGGAAGGGGGGAGCTGTTACCGGATGGGATGGTCGGGACGGGAGGGCGTCGTCGGGGGGATAAGCGGGTGCGTGGGAACTGGGTGAGGAGCTGGTCTAAAAAAGGGGGTGGCTAGTCGACGAGGGGGGGGGGGGGTTACCCCCCAACCCGGTTGATCACGTGGAACGTGAGAGGGTTGAATAGGTTCGGCTCAAGGGTTCACCAGGCGGTGGCAACCGTTCCTCGACTATCTCGCAGAGCGATAAGGGAAAATAGGAAAGGTAGCAGCAGCAACCCAGGGGGGAGGGGGGGGGGGGGGGGGGGGGAGGGCTAATTTGGGTCCTCAGGGGTTTTATGTGTGTTTTTATATATTAGTTATTTATATTAGATGTTACGAAGTTACTATTTTAGTTACTATTTCTGTTGTTTCTTATTTTGTTGTTGGCAGTTGCCGTTAGTTAGCATATTATTTATTTAAAAAACGATCAGTGTATATATTATTACAAAGTTGTAAAATGGGAAATTTTTGGCTGATCGAAAAACTTTAATAAAATATATTTTTTTAAAAAGGTTGGGGCTCGGCCCCCCACAATGCAGAGCATTCCGCACCTTTGGGGCGGCGCGATGCCTGACTGATTTGCGCCGTTTTGGGCGCCAGTCGGCGGACATCGCGCCGATACCGGAGAATTTCGCCCATGGTTATGGTTGTTGGAGGTCAATCATCTGAGTCCTGGGACATCAGTACAGGAGATCCTCAGGATAGTGTCCTACACTCAACTATCTTCAGCTTTTGTCAGCAATGACCTCCCTTCCATCGTGAGGTCAGAAGTGGGGATGTTCACTGCTAATAGCACAATGTTCAGCACAATTTGTGACTCTTCAGATACTGAAGCAGTCCGTGCCCATACACAGCTTGACCTGGACAACATTTGGGCTTCGGCTGATAAGTGGCAAGTAACATTCACACCACACAAATGCCAGGCAGTGACCAATTCCAACAAAAGACAATCTAACATTTCTCCTTAACATTCAATGGCATTAGCATTGTTGTATCCACCACGATCAACATCCTGGGGGTTACCATTGGCCAGAAACTGGACTGGATTGGATTGGATTTGTTTATTGTCACGTGTACCGAGGTACAGTGAAAAGCATTTTTCTGCGAGCCGCTCAACAGATCATTAAGTACATGAGAAGAAAAGGGAATAAAAGAAAATACATAATAGGGCAACACAACATATACAATGTAACTACAACGATCTGGATGGGTCCTGGCGTTCTGCGGGCGCGGGAATACTTTGCAGCGCGTTCGGGTCCTCGTGCATGGTCTCCGCCGTTTTGGGGGTCCTGGGTCGTGGGCAGGGGCTTCCTGAGGCAAGTTGGGCTGGGTCCCATGGTCTGTTCCCTCCCTGGGCGCTCCTTGGGTCGGATCTTGAAGTAGGTCGGGTCGCTGGGCGGGCCTCTCCGGGTCTGGTCGCTGGGCGGGTCTCTGGGGGTCGCGTTGGGCCGGGTCTTGCCATCGGGGGTCGCGTTGGGCCGGGTCTTGCCATCGGGGGTCAGGTCGGGAGCTCCGGGGACTGGGCAAGGCGATCCGCGGGCTGGCGTCGGTAGTTAGGCCGGGTTTGGTGCTCCGAGGTCCGGGTCGGCTCCAAATCGAGGTCGGGGCTTCACTTCCGGTTTGGGCCCGATCTTCTTCCAGGTCGCAGAGGTCAGGTCGGGTCGGGTCAAAAGGTCTCCAAGGGCCTCGGAGGATGTTCAAGCCTACAAAAGAAGATAAAAGAGAGAGGTTAGTAATAATGTTAGGTTTAGAATTAATTTTTAAAAGATTAGAACGAGTATAAGTTAAGTAAAAAGTTGATCTGTTTGTGAGAGCTCGCAGAGAGTCGCCTCGCTCCGGCGCCATCTTAGGAGAGAGACTGCACCAGTCATTTAAATATTGTGGCTACAAGAGCAGGTCGGAGGTTAGAAATGCTGCGGTGAGTAACTCACCTGACTCCCCACAGCCTGTCCACCATCTACAAGGCACAAGTCCAGTGGTGCCAAGGACTGTGGTGGTTCAAGTAGGCAGATCAGCACCACCTTCTCAAGGGAAATTTGGGATGGACAAGAAATGTTGACCTAGCCAATGTGGTAAACCACTGTAGTATATAATATGTGTATTGTGGTAAATGGCTACTGTATTACATGTAATGTGGTAAACCACTGCCTGATGGCTCCGTCTCCCCTCGGGCTCGGAATAAAGGTAGCTGGTCTCCGCCTATGACCCAGTTCGGGATCAGAGGCCAGGAGGCTTTCTGTTAAGTTTATTAAAGTCTCAGTTACGTTCACTGCTCGTTTTGTGTTCATTGATGGCACATCAATTTAATAAACTAAACTTCTAAGATGAATTCATCGCTCAAACCTGATCGCCTGGAGCTGGACCCACAGGCAGCCGACGCCACTGCAACATTCGAGCACTGGTTAAGCTGCTTCGAAGCGTACCTCGGATCCTCCACTGAAGACTTCACTGACCTCCAAATGAAGCAGATCCTCAACGCACGGGTGAGCCTGCAAGTTTTCCTTCTCATCAGGGACGCCCCCTCGTATACGGAGGCGATAATGCTGCTGAAGGGACAATATGTAAAGTCTGTAAATGAGGTGTATGCTAGGCACCTTCTTGCCATGAGGTGACAACGCCCTGGGGACTCACTAGCATAATTCCTGCGTGCCTTGCGGGTACTCGGCCGGAACTGTGCTTGCCAGGCGGTATCGGCTACCCAACACGCGGAGCTGTTGATCAGGGACGCCTATGTCGCAGGCATAAAATCAAACTACATCTGCCAGCGATTGCTAGAAGGGGGTACACTCGGCCTCCCAGAGACAGTGCAGCTCTCAAACTCGCTGGAGGTGGCCTTCCAGAACATGGAGGCCTACTACGTGGCACCCTTGTGGACCTCGTGGGCGCCACCATCATCCGACTCGAGTGCGGCGCAAGCCTGTGCCGCGCAGCAGCCCACCAACGCCGGAAGCCCAAAGTGCTACTTTTGCAGCCAGGGTAAGCATCCCAGACAACGCTGCCCTCTACGGAACGCGACTTGCAACGGGTGTGGGAGGAAGGGCCACTTTGCGAAAGCCTGCCAGGCCCGATCTCTCCCTAAAACTCCTAGGCCCAGAAGCGCTGCCTGCAGCCTGTCTGGGCCACCTCCAACTGCCACACCACCCACCATGTGAGACCCGTGGGCGCCGCCATCTTCGATTTCACCCGCCACGTGCGACCCATGGGGGCCGTCGTCTTTGACGCCATCTTGTACTCCACCCACCACGCACGACCCATGGGGGCCGCCATCTTGGGATCACTCCGCAGCCTCCCGGGAGCCCTGCGCACCTGGTCGTACGCTGGCCACTGCCACCTCCGACCAGCCTACCCATCACCTTCGGAAGCTCGCCTCCATCACGCTCGACCAGTCCCGGCCTCATCACCTCACAAAATCTACGATGACCATCCGGATCAACGGGATGCACAGACAGCTTCCTTCACCCAGATACAGTACGGCGCTGCTCCCTCCCAATTTTACCCGTGACCCAGAAAATCTCCCTGGCTTCCGGATCACATTCAGTAGAAATCCGGGGGTACTGTGTCGCGACCCTTACCGTACAAGGCATAGAGTACACTAACTTCAAACTCTACGTCCTTCCCCATCTCTGCGCTGCCCGATTACTGGGACTCGACTTCCAATGCCACCTCAAGAGCCTTACTTTAAAGTTCGGCGGACCCCTGCTCCCCCTCACCGTCTGTAGCCTCGCGACCCTTAAGGTCGCCCCACCCTCGCTGTTCGCTAACCTCACCCCGGACTGTAAGCCCGTCGCTACTACAAGCAGACGATACAGTGCCCGGGACAGGGCCTTTATCAGGTCGGAGGTCCAGCGACTCCTACGAGAGGGGATCATTGAGGCTAGTACCATCCCCTGGAGAGCCCAAGTGGTGGTCGTCAAGACTGGGGAGATGCACCGGATGGTCATCGACTACAGTCAGACCATCAACCGGTACACGCAGCTCGATGCGTACCCCCTCCCCTGCATATCTGACATGGTCAACCAGATTGCGCAGTATCGAGTCTTCTCCACAGTTGACTTGAAGTCTGCGTACCACCAGCTCCCTATCCACCCGGAGGACCGCCAAGACACTGCCTTCGAGGCAGACGGCCGCCTCGATCACTTCCTCAGGGTTCCCTTCGGCGTCACCAATGGGATCTCGGTCTTCCAACGAGAAATGGACCGAATGGTTGACCAGTACGGGCTGCGGGCCACGTTCCCGTACATAGATAATGTCACCATCTGCGGCCATGACCAGCAGGACCATGACGAAAACCTCCGGCACTTCCTCCACACCGCTAAACTCCTGAACCTCACCTACAATAAGGAAAAATGCGTTTTCCACACAACCCGCCTAGCCATCCTTGGCTACGTTGTGGAAAAAGGAGTCCTAGGGCCCGACCCTGACTGCATGCGCCCCCTCCTGGAACTCCCCCTCCCCCAAGGCTCTGAAGAGATGCCTGGGGTTCTTCTCTTATTATGCCCAGTGGGTCCCCAATTATGCGGACAAGGCCCATCCACTTATTAAATCCGCCATTTTTCCCCTGACGGCTGAGACCCGCCTGGCCTTCAACCGCATCAAGGCAGATATTGCCAAAGCCGCGATGCATGATGTGGATGAGTCCATTCCATTCCAGGTGGAGAGCAATGCATCGGACTTTGCTCTGGCCGCTACCCTCAACCAGGTGGGCAGGCCCATGGCTTTCTTCTCCCGTACCCTCCATGCCTCCGAGATTTGACACTCCTCCGTCGAAAAGGAAGCCCAAGACATTGTAGAAGCTGTGTGACATTGGAGGCATTACCTGGCCGGAAGGCGATTCACTCTCCTCACTGACCAACGGTCGGTTGCCTTCATGTTAACAATACACAGCGGGGCAAAATCAAGAACGACAAGTTTCTGAGGTAGAGGATCGAGCTCTCCACCTATAACTGTGATATCTTGTATCGACCAGGGGAGCTCAATGAGCCCCCAGATGCCCTATCCCACGGTACATGTGCCAGCGCACAAGTAGACCAACTTCGGGCCCTTCACAATGACCTCTGTCACGCGGGGTCACCCGTTTTTTTCACTTTTTCAAGGCTCGCAACCTGCCTTACTCCATCGAGGAGGTCAGGACCGTGACCAGGGACTGCCAGGTCTGCGCGGAGTGCAAACCGCACTTATAGCGGCCAGACAGGGTGCACCTGGTAAAGGCCTCTCGCCCCTTTGAATGCCTCAGCATCGAGTTCAAAGGGCCCTCCCCTCCATTGACCGTAACGTGTACTTCCTCAACATTGTTGACGAATACTCAAGATTCCCCTTTGCCATCCCATGCTCTGACATGACTGCTGCCACCGTCATCAAGGCCCTGCTCAGTCTTTTCACCCTGTTCAGGTTCCCCACCTACATCCATAGCGGTCGGGGTTCCTCCTTCATGAGCGACGAGTTGCATCAGTTCCTGCTCAGCAAGGGCATCGTCTCCAGCAGGACGACCAGCTACAACCCCCGGGGCAACGGACAGGTGGAGAGGGAGAACGCGACAGTCTGGAAGGCCGTCTTCCTGGCCCTATGGTCTAGAAGTGTCCCAGTCTCCCGCTGGCAGGAGGTCCTCTCCAATGCGCTCCACTCCACCCAGTCGCTCCTGTGCACTGCCACCAACGAAACCCCTCACGAACGTATGGTTGCCTTCCCCAGGAAGTCCACCTTCGGGATCTTGCTCCCGTCCTGGCTGACAGTCCCAGGGCCCGTCCTCCTCCGGAAGCATGCAAGTAGTCATAAATCAGATCCCCTCGTCGAGAAGGTCCTGCTCCTCCATGCCAACCCACAATATGCCTAGGTGGCACATCATGACGGGCGACAGGACACAGTCTTCCTCCGGGATCTGGCACCTGCAGCTTCCCCAGCGACCATCACCACCACCCCCGACCCTACACCGTTTCCCTCCACCACTACCCAGCTACTTCAAGAACTGGCACCTGCAGGCCCACCGACGACCACCACCACCACCCCCGTCCATACACCCCCCCCCTCCACCGACTCAACTACTGGGTGAAGAAGAGGACAACACGTTCCCGGACGCGCAGGTCTCGACACCGGTGTGCACCCCACAGCCGGGACCGAGATGATCACGGCGGAAGGTCAAGGCCCCCGACAGACTTGATCTTTAAGTCGACTTCACCCCCGCTGGACTCTTTTTTTTTTTTTTTTTAAACAGGGGGTGAATGTGGTAAACCACTGTAGTATATAATATGTGTATTGTGGTAAACGGCTACTGTATTACATGTAATGTGGTAAACCACTGCCTGATGGCTCCGCCTCCCCTCGGGCTCGGTATAAAGGTAGCTGGTCTCTGCCGCTGACTCAGTTCGGGATCAGAGGCCAGGAGGCTTTCTGTTTAGTTTATTAAAGCCTCAGTTACGTTCATACTCATTTTGTGTTTATAAAAATATAATTTAGTTGTTAGCCAGATCTTGGTAGAAAGTTAGAGGAATGGCAGGGAAGGGAGTGCAATGTTCCTCCTGCAGGATGTTTGAGGTGAGGGATGCAGTTAGTGTCCCTGCTGATTTTACCTGCAGGAAGTGCTGCCATCTCCAGCTCCTCCAAGACCGAGTTAGGGAACTGGAGCTGGAGTTGGAAGAACTTCGGATCATTCGGGAGGCAGAAGGGGTCATAGATAGCAGCTTCAGGGAATTAGTTACACCAAAGATTGGAGATAGGTGGGTAACTGTAAGAGGGACTGGGAAAAAACAGTCAGTGCAGGGATCCCCTGCGGTCGTTCCCCTGAGAAACAAGTATACCACTTTGGATACTTGTGGGGGGGGGGGGACTTACCAGGGGTAAGCCATGGGGTACGGGCCTCTGGCACGGAGTCTGTCCCTGTTGCTCAGAAGGGAAGGGGGGAGAGGAGCAGAGCATTAGTAATTGGGGACTCTATAGTCAGGGGCACAGATAGGAGATTTTGTGGGAGCGTGAGAGACTCACGTCTGGTATGTTGCCTCCCAGGTGCAAGGGTACGTGATGTCTCGGATCGTGTTTTCCGGGTCCTTAGGGGGGAGGGGGAGCAGCCCCAAGTCGTGGTCCACATTGGCACCAACGACATGGGTAGGAAAGGGGACAAGGATGTCAGGCAGGCTTTCAGGGAGCTAGGATGGAAGCTCAGAACTAGAACAAACAGAGTTGTTATCTCTGGGTTGTTGCCCGTGCCACGTGATAGTGAGATGAGGAATAGGGAGAGAGAGCATTTAAACACGTGGCTACAGGGATGGTGCAGGCGGGAGGGTTTCAGATTTTTGGATAACTGGGGCTCTTTCTGGGGAAGGTGGGACCTCTACAGACAGGATGGTCTACATCTGAACCTGAGGGGCACAAATATCCTGGGGGGGAGATTTGTTAGTGCTCTTTGGGGGGGTTTAAACTAATGCAGCAGGGGCATGGGAACCTGGATTGTAGTTTTAGGGTAAGGGAGAATGAGAGTATAGAGGTCAGGAGCACAGATTTGACGTCGCAGGAGGGGGCCAGCATTCAGGTAGGTGGTTTGAAGTGTGTCTACTTCAATGCCAGGAGTATACGAAACAAGGTAGGGGAACTGGCAGCGTGGGTTGGTACCTGGGACTTCGATGTTGTGGCCATTTCGGAGACATGGATAGAGCAGGGACAGGAATGGATGTTGCAGGTTCCGGGGTTTAGGCGTTTTAGTAAGCTCAGAGAAGGAGGCAAAAGAGGGGGAGGTGTGGCGCTGCTAGTCAAGAGCGGTATTACGGTGGCGGAGAGGATGCTAGATGGGGACTCTTCTTCCGAGGTAGTATTGGCTGAAGTTAGAAACAGGAAAGGAGAGGTCACCCTGTTGGGAGTTTTTTTATAGGCCTCCTAATAGTTCTAGGGATGTAGAGGAAAGGATGGCGAAGATGATTCTGGATATGAGCGAAAGTAACAGGGTAGTTATTATGGGAGACTTTAACTTTCCAAATATTGACTGGAAAATATATAGTTCGAGTACAATAGATGGGTCGTTTTTTGTACAGTGTGTGCAGGAGGGTTTCCTGAAACAATATGTTGACAGGCCAACAAGAGGCGAGGCCACGTTGGATTTGGTTTTGGGTAATGAACCAGGCCAGGTGTTGGATTTGGAGGTAGGAGAGCACTTTGGGGACAGTGACCATAATTCGGTGACGTTTACGTTAATGATGGAAAGGGATAAGTATACACCGCAGGGCAAGAGTTATAGCTGGGGGAAGGGCAATTATGATGCCATTAGACGTGACTTGGGGGGGGGATAAGGTGGAGAAGTAGGCTGCAAGTGTTGGGCACACTGGATAAGTGGGGCTTGTTCAAGGATCAGCTACTGCGTGTTCTTGATAAGTATGTACCGGTCAGACAGGGAGGAAGGCGTCGAGCGAGGGAACCGTGGTTTACCAAGGAAGTGGAATCTCTTGTTAAGAGGAAGAAGAAGGCCTATGTGAGATGAAGTGTGAAGTTTCGGTTGGGGCGATGGATAGTTACAAGGTAGCGAGGAAGGATCTAAAGAGAGAGCTAAGACGAGCAAGGAGGGGACATGAGAAGTATTTGGCAGGAAGGATCAAGGAAAACCCAAAAGCTTTCTATAGGTATGTCAGGAATAAGCGAATGACTAGGGAAAGAGTAGGACCAGTCAAGGACAGGGATGGGAAATTGTGTGTGGAGTCTGAAGAGATAGGCGAGATACTAAATGAATATTTTTCGTCAGTATTCACTCAGGAAAAAGATAATGTTGTGGAGGAGAATGCTGAGCCCCAGGCTAATAGAATAGATGGCATTGAGGTACGTAGGGAAGAGGTGTTGGCAATTCTGGACAGGCTGGAAATAGATAAGTCCCCGGGACCTGATGGGATTTATCCTCGGATTCTATGGGAGGCCAGGGAAGAGATTGCTGGACCTTTGGCTTTGATTTTTATGTCATCATTGGCTACAGGAATAGTGCCAGAGGACTGGAGGACAGCAACTGTGGTCCCTTTGTTCAAAAAGGGGAGCAGAGACAACCCCGGCAACTATAGACCGGTGAGCCTCACGTCTGTAGTGGGTAAAGTCTTGGAGGGGATTATAAGGGACAAGATTTATAATCATCTAGATAGGAATAATATGATCAGGGATAGTCAGCATGGCTTTGTGAAGGGTAGGTCATGCCTCACACACCTTATCGAGTTCTTTGAGAAGGTGACTGAACAGGTAGACGAGGGTAGAGCAGTTGATGTGGTGTATATGGATTTCAGCAAAGCGTTTGATAAGGTTCCCCACGGTAGGCTATTGCAAAAAATACGGAGGCTGGGGATTGAGGGTGATTTAGAGATGTGGATCAGAAATTGGCTAGCTGAAAGAAGACAGAGGGTGGTGGTTGATGGGAAAGGTTCAGAATGGAGCACAGTCACAAGTGGAGTACCACAAGGATCTGTTCTGGGGCCACTGCTGTTTGTCATTTTTATCAATGACCTAGAGGAAGGCGTAGAAGGGTGGGTGAGTAAATTTGCAGACGATACTAAAGTCGGTGGTGTTGTCGATAGTGTGGAAGGATGTAGCAGGTTACAGAGGGATATAGATAAGCTGCAGAGCTGGGCTGAGAGGTGGCAAATGGAGTTTAATGTAGAGAAGTGTGAGGTGATTCACTTTGGAAGGAATAACAGGAATGCGGAATATTTGGCTCATGGTAAAGTTCTTGAAAGTGTGGATGAGCAGAGGGATCTAGGTGTCCATGTACATAGATCCCTGAAAGTTGCCACCCAGGTTGATAGGGTTGTGAAGAAGGCCTATGGAGTGTTGGCCTTTATTGGTAGAGGGATTGAGTTCCGGAGTCGGGAGGTCATGTTGCAGCTGTACAGAACTCTGGTCTGGCCGCATTTGGAGTATTGCGTACAGTTCTGGTCACCGCATTATAGGAAGGACGTGGAGGCTTTGGAGCGGGTGCAGAGGAGATTTACCAGGATGTTGCCTGGTATGGAGGGAAAATCTTATGAGGAAAGGCTGACGGACTTGAGGTTGTTTTCGTTGGAGAGAAGAAGGTTAAGAGGAGACTTAATAGAGGCATACAAAATGATCAGGGGGTTGGATAGGGTGGACAGTGAGAGCCTTCTCCCGCGGATGGATATGGCTGGCACGAGGGGACATAGCTTTAAACTGAGGGGTAATAGATATAGGACAGAGGTCAGAGGTAGGTTCTTTACGCAAAGAGTAGTGAGGCCGTGGAATGCCCTACCTGCTACAGTAGTGAACTCGCCAACATTGAGGGCATTTAAAAGTTTATTGGATAAACATATGGATGATAATGGCATAGTGTAGGTTAGATGGCTTTTGTTTCGGTGCAACATCGTGGGCCGAAGGGCCTGTACTGCGCTGTATTGTTCTATGTTCTATGTTCTATGTTCTATGTGTTCATTGATGGCACATCAGCCAACGATGCCCACACCCTGTAAATGAATTTTAAAAAAAAAACAAAAACTTTCTACTCGCCTGAATGAACTCCAATAGCACTCCAGGATCGTAACACCATCAAGGTCAAAACAGCCTGCATCATTGGCAACCCAACTGCCATCTTAAACATTTACTCCTTCCATCACTGATGCACAGTGACAGCAGTGTATACCATCTTATGGACTGACATGATTAACACTACACCCTGTATGCTTCATCCGATGTTTGTGCTTATGTAGTTACATTGTATACCTTGTGCTGCCCTATTATGTATTTTCTTTTATTCCCTTGTCTTCCCATGTACTTACTGATCTGTTGAGCTGCTTGCAGAAAAATACCTTTCACTGTACCTCGGTACACGTGACAATAAACAAATCCAAATCTATAAGATGCACTGTAGCCAAGGCTCCTTCAACAGCACCTTCTAAATCTGTGACCTCTGCTGTAATGATACTAATAATATTTATTACTGTCACAAGTAGGCTTACATTAACACTGTAATGACGTTACTGTGAAAAGCCCCTTGTCGGCACACTACGCCGCTTGTTCAATACACAGAGGGAAAATTCAGAATGCCTAATTCACCTAACAAGTTACTGAGAAGGACAAGGCATGGGAACACCACCACTGGCAAATTCCTCTCTAAGTCACTCACCATTGTGATTTCACTGACGCTGGGTCCCTTCCTAACAGCATGTGGGGTGTACCCACACCACACGAACTGCATCGGTTCAAGAAGGTAGTATATCACCACCTACTCAAGGGCAATTAAGGAAGGGCAATAAATGCTGGCCTTGCCACTCCCTTGAACACATCTTTAAAAAAAGCTAATTTAAATCATTGTGAATAACTCAGCATTAAAGACATAGATGAGTGCTGTATGTCTCAGCAGGGGCCCAAGTCTATGTGAGGCTAGCATCACTTAAACCTCATCTGCAGTACTTAAAGACAGTCCCTTAAAGGGGATGGTTATTCTGATGGCAGCACATGCTGGAATGTTTGTGGAAGAGTCACTGATTTGGAAAAACATTGCAAATGGTGCATCATGGCAGAAAGTGTGCTCCAAGGATCTCTGACAAAACCATGGAGGTCTTGGTACAGTAGATGCATAGAGAGATCATCTTCCCACAGGGAGAGGAAAGATCCTCCACACAGACATTGAGAGGGCATGTAGAGAAGGTAGTGCTTGCTGTCAATGCAGTGACGATCTGGATGAATCTGGTTGCAGTGCTGAAAGACGTTTAATGACCTTGCAAGATTAGTCAAAGTTAGTGAATGTCTGATCAAATAATAATTTCCTTCCAAGCCACACTGCTTTATTCACCCACCTACCAACATTATCAAACAATGACTCATGTCCAATATTCAGAACCTCACCTCACCCCCAAGCCCTTTGCACAGCTGCAAGCATCATCTTAAATCGCGCCGCTTTCACACACTGCCAGCTGTTTAACTATGCCAGCCACATCACTGAAACACATCCCACCACACTCAGTGACACACTTCCCTCGGGACAGGACAGCACAAAGCTGCAGGCAGCAGCACCTAGCTGGCAGGGGGCAGGCACAACTGAATGCATTCACCGCCAATAATGAAATAGTGAATGCAGTTATTGGTGTGTCTATGATTAAGGCCATGGCTAGGGCAGGGCTCAAACCATATAACAGTTTCCTACCTAATCCTCCTCTACATCTTACTTCCCCCTTATCCCACAATGTCCTCTAATATACACACTATAGATGGGGCAAGCATCTGCCTATTAATTTCTACCAATTCTCTCACTGCAACCATACCCTTGTACCTTTCCCCTTTGGCTCAGATACCCCAAAACAGGTCCTTCTCTGTATATGGCCGATTTTTTTTACCACAACACTAAATGGAATTTTAATGTGGGTATAAACCTGGTTTGATGATTCGTAGAGTATTTGAGTATTGAACATTATTACAAAGCAACTGTTCTATCTGCAACATTAATTGGTGAATGTTGGCATTGTATTGGGAGATGTGGGGCGTGTGTATACCAGATGGGTTGTACTTCAATAGGGCTGGGACAAATGTTCTCACAGAACCATTTGCTCATGCTACGGGAGAGGTTTTAAACTAATTCACCAGAGTGCAGAACTAGTAGGAAAGGAGAAACAAGCAGTGCGAAGGATTGGGAGAGAGGGATAGTTCTGGAGAAAGAAATAGTAAGATATTGGTTGGGATTCTCCGGCTGCTCCCCTCGGTCCCGCCTATGGTGAAGCCCCCGCCCCGCCATGGGTGTGAACAACAAGAAACACCCATTGACTATTTTTTTAAAGTGTATTTTATTACAAACATGTATCCCCTGCAGAGCCCCTTAACTCAGATTTTTTTCTTCTCCAACCGCAGGAAGGCATACAGGTCACCCAACCAACCGTTACCCCCGGTGGCAATGCCGACTGCCACAGCCGCTCCAGCAGGTGTATCCCGGCAACCTAGGGAACCCCTTCCAGACCTTTCATGCGAAGTCCCTAACCTGCAGATACCTGAACTCATTCCTTCTCAGTAGCTCTACTCTCTCCCTTAGCTCCTCCAAATACAGATCCCTCACCTTGACCAGCCCCACTTCCTCCACCTCCTGTATACACTATCCACTCCCCGCCCCCCCCCCCCTCAGCTCAAACCCATGATTCTTGCACAGCGGCATTAACACCAACATCCCTTCCACCTTAAAATGCCTCCTCAACTGATTCTATATCTTCACCGTGGCTCCCTGAATACCTACTCTGAGCCATTGGCAACGCTGCCGTCACCATAGCCCTCAAACTAGGCCCCTTACAAGATGACTCCTCTAACCTAACCCACTCTACCCCTTCTCCTTCCCACCACCGCCGCACCTTGTCCACATTCGCTGCCCAATAATAATGAAGCAAGTTCAGCAACGTCAACCACCCCTGCTGCAAGAAAACCCATTGATTGTGACGGGACCAGAGGATCCTGCCGCCGGTCAATGGTGGGTCACCTGCACCACCACAAAACACACCACGGGTGGGGGATATGATGTGATGATAGTCAACACGTGACTGAGAAGAGGGTAGGATTTGACCCTCGCAGTCGAACTGATCCATTTTGCGATGCTTTGTATGACATGTCTCTGGCCATATTGGTAACCTCACTTGTCCCCGGGAGACTGTTACCATGCCACCTACCAGCTCCAGCTACTTTTGGAGGTACAGCCACCATCTGGACAATACAGACGGTGTATGAAGAGGTCCCTCAAAAGACACGTAGGGCGGGATTCTCCGCAATGGAGGCAGAGAGTTTGTGCCATCGTGAACGCCATCGCATTTCACGATGGTGCGAAAGGGGCACGGGCCGTACTGATTCTGGCCCCATAGGGGGCCAGCACGGCGCTGGAGCAGTTCATGCCACTCCAGCCACCCTTCCTGGTGCCAACTGGGCACCGCGCCAACCCGCACATGCGCAGTGGGCTGCGCCAACCCGCGAGGGACTTCCTCAACACGCCGGCTCCGACGCAACATGGCATGGGGGTTCAGGGGCCGGCCGCGTAATAAAATAGGGCCGGGGCTGGAGAGGCCTTCCTGCCGATCGGTGAGCCCCGATCGCGGGCCAGACCCCATCGGAGGCCCCCACCAGTGAAGGAGCGCTTTTCCCCGCCCCACAGGCCGCCCCCCGACCCTACGCGCAGAATTCCTGCCGGCTGCGAGCAGGGGTGAACGGCGCCGGCGGGACTCTGCCGTTTCCCCGCAGCCGCTCGGCCCATCAAGGCTGGAGAATCGGCGGCCCAACCGCGGACAGCGACCGGCGCTGCACCAAACGCGGCGGAGCAAATGGCGCCGAGTCTCCGCTCCTCGGAGAATCTCCTGCTGGCGTCGGACCGGTGCCGCGGGAAAAAATGGCGCGAACGGCGATTCTCCCATATGGCACGGCATGGGAGAATCCCGCCCCTTATTTGGCCTAATCTTCTATCCATCGCTTGGGAGGGGGCAGGTCATTGCCATATCCCAGAAGCAATCTCCCTGAAAATAGGCTGGAGGAAAGTGCGTGTTGACACAGAGCCATGCAGGCTGGAAGTGCGAAATTGGCAGGGCATGGGGAGCACACGCCTTCTTCACAAATGCTACCTTATGTGCCCTGGTGTCAATTCCTTTGCTTTTTAAAGTGAAGCATAGTGCCTCGGAATGTTTTATTAGCTTAAAGGTGCTATAAATACAAGCTGTTGTTGCTGTTTGGCAGCTTTCTTCAAAGTTAGCAGCATGTGCCATCACTCTGCATGAACCGTAAAAATCCAGGCCCCTTCCAGTAGGAACACGGCAGCTTGGTGTAGAAAACCAAATTGATCTTGCAATAATATTTTTAATGGTTTGATTCCTTTTTGTTCATTTGCTGACAGATTTCCTATTTATTATGTTGTTTCTCTTCACTGTTTCCCTCCCTGCCCGTGGTTTTCTTCACATTTGATTTGTGCATCACTAACTCTTCGAGCAAATTGGTTGTTCATTAATATATTTTTCCTGATAATCTTCAAGAAATTTGCACAAACTACATGCAATCCAATACAGCCGAGCACAAGAGCAGATTAATCTACCCATTTTTTACTGGCTTTTTAGCTATAGACATGATTAGGGGATTACATTTTGGTTTACGCTTTCTTGATTCTGATCTTACATATTTCATAACAGGTTCTGCGTTTTGACCCAGCATGGGAAGTTCATCCAAGTTTCAAGAAATTGATGGCTGAAATCAACAGACCGGACAAACCTTACATGTTGAAAGTGGCCAACCGTCTATTTGGAGAAAAAACATTCGATTTTCTCGAGGTAAAATCAGATTGATGAAAATCAGTCACGCCCACTGGATGTAGAAACCGTGTGGTACAAAGTTATTGCAAAGGAACATAAATCCAATAACATTGAAATGAAGTATACAGTTTTAACACAAGCTTTGTAAAATAACACAAATTATACAAATGAGAGAAATCAGCTTGATTAGGTTTTACTCCTGCATTTGCAGAAAGTACTGCACCCTCGGTAAAAATGCTTTCCATTATTGTATACCTTTGCTGCCAGTCCGGATGAAATGATCAGTCGAACACCTTGTTACTTTAACATATGTTTATTTCTCGGCCGGTGCTAAGACCACTATATCTCTTGAGAGTTACAACAGTAAGCCAAAATCAATACATCTAACAGCAGTTCTTACACAGTTTTTGGTTCCTTTCTGAGGGCAGCCTCCTTGCATTCCATTTTGCTGAGGGCAGCCCCCCTCGCATTCCATCTGTGCCTTTAGCTTAATTATAATTATCTTCAAGCCTAGCGCAACCATTCCCAAGGCCGTTACTGCAAATTTGTCTGGTACAAAAACAAGTGATTACAGCTTGCTACCAAAAGCCTGTCTTGACATTCCTGCACACAAAGCTTTATCTAACATTTTGTTTTCCCCATAAAGTTCCAATCCATCTTGAGCCAAACTCTCACCTTTAGCCAAACTCTCACCTTTAGCTATTGAATTATATATTTTTTCCAATTCTATGCTTCTGATGTCATGAATGTTCTTGCTTTATACGTCTGGTTTGATTTGATGTATTGTCACGTGTACTGAGGTACAGTGAAAAGTATTGTTCTGCGTACAGTCCAGAAGATCGTTCCATACATGAAAAAAACATAGGACATACGATAAATTTCCATTGTAAATACATAGACACAGACATCGGGTGACCAAAAGGACTGTAGTACTACTCAGTAGAGAAGATGTGTGAAGAGATCAGTTCAGTCCAAGAGGGTTATTCAGGAGTCTGGTAACAGTGGGAAGGAATTGTTTTTGAACCTGTTAGTGCATGTTCTCAGACTTTTGCATCTCCTGCCCGATGGAAGAGGTTGAAAGAGCCACCAGGGAACAAAACATAGTCGCACTTTGGGTGTCTGGTTCATTTTGCTTGGGAGCATAGGAACAGGAGTAAGTGAGGGCAGCATGTGGCGCTGGTGGTTAGCACTGGGACTGCGGCGCTGAGGACCCGGGTTCGAATCCCAGCCCTGGGTCACTGTGGGGTTTGCACATTCTCCCCATGTCTGCGTGGGTTTCACCCCCACAACACAAAACATGTGCAGGTTAGGTGGATTGGCCATGCTAAATTGCCCCTGAATTGGAAAAAAAAAAAATAATAATTGGATATTCTAAATTTTAAAAAAAGGAACAGGAGTAGGCCATTCAGCCCTCAAGCTTGCCCCACCAATTAATGAGATCATGGCTGATCTGTGACCTAACTCCATGGGCAGGATTCTCTGATCCTGAGGCTAAGTGTTGACGCCGTCGAAAACGCCGTCGCGTTTCCCAACGGCGTCAACATGGCCTCAGGATCAGCAATTCTGGCCCCTACAGGGGCCAGCACAGCATTGGAAAGACCCACGCCGCTCCAGCTGCTGATTCTGGCATCAACTGGGTGCCGCGGGGTCCGCGCATGCGCAGTGGGACCGGCGCCAACACGCGCAAGCACAGTGACTCCCTTCTGAGTGCCGGCCCTGACGCAACATGGCGTAGGGCTACAGGGGCCGGCGCGGAAGGAAGTAGGCCCCCAGACCGAGAGGCCGGCTCACCGATCGGTGGGCCCCGATCACATTGAGCCCATCAAAGGGCCGGCGTGGTCAATATGCAGGCCGGTCCACGGTCTGCCTAGCCATTCCCACAGGTGCAATGGCGCAGCTGGTGGCACTCTTTGCCCCGGTTGGCACTCCTGGCACCGACGTACCAAGGCTGCTATGTCGGTGTCCAATTCTGGCCACCAAATGTAGCTTTGAGCTAGCATCTTCATTTTAGACACCGCTGGGTGTCCGTGATGTAACTCGGTTAAGATTGCCCGATGGCCCTGAGCTGGGACTATTACCCGGGCTGCCCATAATAGGATACTGTCTTCTACGGTTATTTGGTCCCTTCTGCTCCAGTATGGGTGCATCTGGGGCTCCACTGGTCTCCCCAGTTCCCCTGTTAGCAGTAAATGCTTCATCTTGGCTAAAAAGGAGTCTTTTTGCGTCCACAACCGAATATGTTGTCCGTCCACTGGTTGGGTGTCCAAAAAATTTAGAGTCATTACTGTCTCCTCTACTTTTGGTATTAGCGGCGGGGTGTCTGGGAGGGGACGTCTGCTCAAAGCATCTGCATTTGCTACTCGCGTTCCCGGTCTGTGCTCCAGAACGTATATACTCCGCCAGTAGCAATGCCCAGCGTTGAATTCTAGCTGATGCAATCGGGGGTATTGACTGGTCTTCTTTTAATAACCCTAATAACGGCTTATGGTCCGTCACTATGGTAAATTTATGCCCGTACAGATACTGGTGAAATTTTTTTACTGCAAATATCACCGCCAGTCCTTCCTTCTCGATTTGGGCGTACTTTCGCTCAGCCATCGCCAAGGTCCTCGAAGCATAGGCTATTGGCTGTTCTTCCCCATTCCTTCCTCTATGGGCTAAGACGGCTCCTACCCCGTAAGGTGATGCGTCACACGTGACCACCAACTCCCTCCTTGGGTCATAATGCTCGAGGACATTTTCGGATGACAGCTGTTCCTTAATGTCCCTAAATGCTCGGTTTTGGCGGGCGGACCATTTCCATTCTTGTCCCTTTTTTAGTAGCTGGTGGAGGGGTTCTAGGATGGATGCCCCATTTTCAATAAATTTGCCATAATATGTTACCAATCCTAGAAATGATCGTAGCTCCTGGACCGTGGTGGGAGCTGGGGCTTCTTTTATTGCCCTTACTCAGTCTTCCAATGGGTGCAAGCCCGACTCGTCTACTTTATATCCCAGGTACGTCACTTGTGGGGCCAGAAGAACACATTTTTCTCTTTTCAGCCATATGCCTGCCTTTGCGAAACGCCTGAGCACTTCCTCCAGGTTCCTTAAGTGTTCCCTGTTTGTCCTACCTGTGATTAAGACATCATCCAAATAAATCGCCACCTGCGGTAGTCCCTGCTGAATATTTTCCATCGTACGCTGGAATATAGCGCAGGCTGATGACACTCCGAAGGGTAGCCTAGTATAACGAAAAAGTCCCTTCAGGGTGTTGATCGTAGCAAACTTCTGGGAGTCCTTGTCCAGTTTTAACTGCAGGTAGGCGTGGCTCATGTCCAGTTTAGTGAACAAAAGCCCACCTGCCAATTTGGCATATAGGTCGTCTATTTTCAGGATCGGGTATTTGTCCAGCAGTGCGTATTTGTTTACCGTCGGTTTGAAATCTCCAGAGACGTATCGAGACGTCTAGCTTCAAAATTGGTACCACCAGCGCTGCCCATTCAGAGAACTGTACTGGTCTGATAATGCCGTCGCGCCGTAACCTTTCTATTTCGACATCTACTTTCTTCCTTAATGCAAAAGGTACCGGCCTGGCCTTACAAAATTTCGGAAGGGCTTCTGGGTCCACGTGCAAAGTTGCTTTGGCACCTATAATTTCCCCCAAACCTTCTTGGAAGACCTCCGGGTAATTTTGGAGTACTTCACTCAACTACCCGCTTCCACTCTGGAAAATTTTCATCCAATCTAAGTTTAGGTCTTTCAGCCAGTTCCGTCCTATTAAGTTCGGTCCGGAGCCCTCTACTATCATCAATGGTAATCTGTGCAATTGTTTGTCATATTCCACGGGTACATGAGTCGTGCCTAGAACTTCCAGGGGTTCCCCCGTGTAGGTTTTAAGTTTCATCAATGTTTTTGTTAGGGTTAGTGGCTGGAGTCCATCTTTGATTTTTAAAAATGCTGCCACTCCCATTACTGATACGGGCGCACCCGTGTCTATTTCCATTATTGTCGGCCGACCGTTCACCCGTGGGGTAATCTTAACACGTTCGGCTTTCTTCGTCGCAATATTATATAACTGTTCCCCTTCAGAGGAGGATGGGGCATCTAGGTTGTGTACTTCCCTGCGTCCCCACCTGCTATTCCTCTTTTGCCACCTCCCTCTAGGGTTTCTGTCGCTGTTACCCCATTCTGTCTGGAGCCAGAAACGGTCCTTCTCTGTTGGGGAAACCTCAGCTGGTAGTTCCCTCTGTCTCCAGTTATCCTAGCAGACATGGGGGCAGTTCTGGGGTTTTCCTTTGGCCCTCTGTTCCTCAGGCTTTTCCTTTGGCCCTCTGTTCCTCAGGCTTTTCCTGAGGGCGGCTATCTGGTAGCTGGACCCATTGTGGTAGTCCCTCTCCCAGGTATCTACCTCCATTGGCGTGCCCTGTAGTTCCTGCGTGCCACTTGCTGCCTTTTCTAGGGACAGTGCGAGCTGTAATGCCCGCCTGCAGTCGAGCTGCGTTTCCCCAACAGGCGCTTCTGTATTTGGAGGTAATTTATGCCACACACTAACCGGTCCCAAAGCATTTCATTTAGCATCGGGCCAAACTCACATTTTTCTGCCAGCCTTCTCAGGCGGGTCAAGAAATTCATGACGGACTCTCTGTCTTCCCGCTTCGTTGTGTAGAATCTGTACCTACACAAAATGAGGGGTGGTTTGGGGTCATAGAGCTCTTCCGCCAATTTTGTTAATTCTTGGAAAGGTATCGTGTCAGGCGTATCGGGATAAGTTAGACTACATATAATGGCGAAGGCTGAGGGTCCGCACGCCAACAGCAGTATAACCAGTTTCCTTCCGTCCTCCGTTATCTCATTGGCCTGGAAAAAGTAACACATTCTCTCCACATACTGGGACCAGTCCTCAATAGTCAGGTCGAATGCATCCAACTTCCCAAAAAGAGGCATTTTTGAAAGAGCAAGGCTTACCCTCCGAGTGCGGCAGCTGGTCTCCGCAAGGTTCTTTGTTTACCTCGCCGCCACTGTAATGATCCACAGGAGGCAGGGGTTCTGTCACCACACCAATATTTATTTGCAATAACTTATATACACGAGCAGCTTCCAAACCGTGCTGCTAGCATTCCAGTCAACTTAAGACTGCCTCACAAAGCCTACACAGGTGCTTATATGGGCTCCCTCAATGAGCTATCATTGAGGGAGCTCATACTCCAATTGGCCAACCAATAATGACAATTGGAGGTCATTACAGCCCCCTAGTTTTAGAATTTCCAACCAGTGGAAATAGTTTATCTTTATCTACACTGAATTTCCCTGTTAATATCTTGAAGACTTCGATCAGATCACCCTTAACCGTCTAAATTCTAGCGAAAACAGTTCTAATTTGAGTAACCGCTCCTCATAACTCAACTCCTGTAGTCCAGGTATAATTTTTGTAAACCTACGTTGCACTTCCTCCAAGGCCAAAATATCCTTCATGAGGTGAGGTGCCCAGTGCTGTTCACAGTACTCCGAGTGGGGTCCAAAGAGGGCTTTTGTATAGCTGCAGCATAACTTCCGTGTCTTTATATTCCAATCCTCTAGATATAAATGCTAACATTCCATTACCTTTTTGATTATTTTATAATACTAATAATCTTTATTATTGTCACAAGTAGGCTTACATTAACACTGCAATGAAGTTACTGTGAAAAACCCCTAGTCGCCACACTCCGGCACCTGTTCGGGTACACTGAGGGACAATTCGGAATGTCCAATTCACCTAACAGCACGTCTTTCAGGACTTGTAGGAGGAAACCGGAAAACCCACGCAGACATGGGGAAAATGTGTAGACTCAGCACAGGCAGTGACCCAAGCCGGGAATCGAACCCGGGTCCCTGGTGATATGAAGCAACAGTGTTAACCAATGTGCTACTGTGCCACCCATGATTATACTGGCTGAATCATGAAAACACGTCATTAAGGTTTGAATGATTCAAAATATTTTTGGTAACAAGTAGAGGCCTGCTTTCTTTCCAGGGGACTTACTTGCTGACACCTACAATTCTGAGCAAATGGCAAGATCCCTGCCAGAAACTGTCCCTGTCTCAATATGCAAATATTTAATGATGTCATCAAGGGTTGATTACTGGTGGAGAACCTGTTGTAGCTTTCTCACCACCTTAACCCAACACGATGAGAGATTGTTGTGTACTGCACGGAGAAAAGACTCATCATATGGATTCACTGTAAGCAGCTATTGTTGAACCAACTTTATTTACATCTCTCCAACATAGAGGGCAATAGAACAGTATTCTACACTCCCTTCCCACTTAAAAAACATAGGCTTGAATCTTAGGCTTGTTGGGCACACGTGATGAGCGGGCGTGGAAGCAGACGAGCTGTGAACATCCAGCCATGATTGGCCCTTGACTGTGATTTCACGCTGGCTTCCAGTTAATTGGCCAGCACACACGAGAAAGTTAGGGTTGGGGGTGGGATTCAGCATGATCACGTATGAGAGAAATGAAGGAGTGGGTCGGCACTTCCTGAACCCAGCAGCTGCTAGGAGGCTGCCTCAGGATGCTGTGAAAATGAAATTAGTTCAATAAAAGGCTGCAGACAGAGTCAATACTACAAATTCAAGCACCAGACAGCAGACCACTTGTGGTGGTGGCATAGTGTGTTGTCACTTGACTAGTAATCCAGTGACCCAGGGTAATGTTCTGGGGATCTGAGTTTAAAATCCCACCACAGATTAACATGAATTCAGTAAAAATCTGAAATTGTCATAAAAACACACCTGGTTCACTAATATCCGTGACCCAGGGCAGCACGGTAGCATAGTGGTTAGCATAATTGCTTCACAGCTCCAGGGTCCCAGGTTCGATTCCCGGCTTGGGTCACTGTCTGTGCGGAGTCTGCACGTTCTCCCCGTGTGTGCGTGGGTTTCCTCCGGGTGCTCCGGTTTCCTCCCACAGTCCAAAGACGTGCAGGTTAGGTGGATTGGCCATGCTAAATTGCCCTTAGTGTCCAAAATTGGCCTTAGGGTTGGTTGAGTGGGGTTACTGGGTTATGGGGATAGGGTGGTGTGGGCCTCGGTAGGGTGCTCTTTCCAAGAGCCGGTGCAGACTCGATGGGCTGAATGGCCTCCTTCTGCACTGTAAATTCTATGATTCTATGATCTAAAGAAGGAAATCTGCTGTACTTATCTGGTCGGGCCTACGTGCGATTCCAGACCCACAGCAATGTGGTTGACTCTAAAATTCCCTCTGAAATGAAGCCACTTGGGGGTATGACATTATAGCATGTGAAGAGTTAATGTTATGTTAAGCCGAGCCACTAGAGGGAGCTAAGGGGCAGTACTATAAATTGCACAGGCTCTTGGGCTCAGGGAGGAACGAGAGGCGGGATACTTCGCCGGCGTGATGCTCCGTTTTGCCAGCGCTGAGGGTTTCCCAACGGCGTGGGGCTGCCCCACAGTGGGAAACCCTATTGACTGGCCGGCGTAACGGACGATCCTGTCGGCGGGTCGGGGCGGAAAGGTGGCGCGGCAGGGCGGAGAGTCCAGTCCTAAGTTTGGAGTTGACAGAGGTAAGGAGCGGGATTCTCCCAGCCCCCGCCGGGGGCTGGCGTGAATCCCGCCCCCGCCGGTTGCCGAATTCTCCGGCACAGGATATTCGGCGGGGGCGGGAATCACGCAGTGCCGGTCGGCAGGCCACCCCCCGGCGATTCTCCGGCCCGCGATGGGCCGAAATCCCGCTGCTGGAATGCCTGTCCCGCCGGCGAGAATCAAACCACCTCTCTTACCGACGGGACCAGGCGGCGCGGGCGGGCTCCGGGGTCCTGGGGGGGCCGTGGGGCGATCTGGCCCTGGGGGGTGCCCCCACGGTGGCCTGGCCCACGATCAGGCCCACCAATTCGCGGGAGGGCCTGTGCCGTGGGGGCACTCTTTTCCCTCTGCCTCGGCCACAGCCTTCACCATGGCCGCCGCTCACGCTCCTGCGCATGCGTGGACTTCCGCCGCCCGGCGAAGTCCTTTTGACCCCGGCTGGCGTGGTGCAGAAAGCCTTCCCCGCCGGTCGGCAGCGCGCTAACCACTCTGGCGCTGGGCTAGCCCCTCAAGGTGAGGGTTTGGCCCCTAAAGGTGCGGAGAAATACGCACCTTTGGGGCCGCCCGACACCGGAGTGGTTCACGCCACTCCATCCCGCCGGGACCCCCCGCCCCGTCGGGTAGGGGAGAATCCCAGCCAAGATTCATAGTGTATTGCAGAGTTAGTTAATATATTATTGTTATAGTTAATAGATAGAGATATTGGGCGGGATTCTCCGCAATTGGTGCGATGTCTGCCGATCGGCGCCAAAAACGGCGTGAAGCAGTCCGGCATCGCGCCGCCCCAAAGGTGCGGAATTCTCCGCATCTTGAGCGGCCGAGCCCTAACCTTGAGGGGCTAGGCCCGCGCCGGACTGATTTCCGCCCCGCCAGCTGGCGGGAAAGGCCTTTGGTGCCCCGCCAGCTGGCGCGAAACTGACGTTGCCGGACGACGCATGCGCGGGAGCGTCAGCGGCCGCTCACGGCATCCCCGCGCATGCGCAGTGGAGGGGGTCTCTTCCGCCTCCGCCATAGTGGAGACCATGGCGAAGGCGGAAGGAAAAGTGTGCCCCCACGGCACAGGCCCGCCCGCGGATCGGTGGGCCCCAATTGCGGGCCAGGCCACCGTGAGGGCCCACCCCAGGACCCCGGAGCCCGTCCGCGCCGCCTTGTCCCGCCGGTAAGGTAGGTGGTGTAATCCACGCCGGCGGGACAGGCATTCCAGCAGCGGGACTTCGGCCCATGCGGGCCGGAGACTCGCCGGGGGGGGCCCGCCAACCGGCGTGGCGCGAATCCCACCCCTGCCGAATATCCGGTGCCAGAGAATTCGGCAACCAGCGGGGGCGGGATTCACGCCAGCCCCCGGCGATTCTCCGACTCGGCGGGGGGTCGGAGAATCTCGCCCATTGTTAGTGGGTGTAGTTTAATTCCTACGTGTATGTTTGCTCTTCAGAATAAGCGTCAACTCAAATTTAGTAGTGTTCATAAAATTAATTTAGTTCTTCAAAAGAGCTTTGTGTATCTTTGTGAGCACTACGCCTTCCATCCTGGAAACCCCTCACAAAGGTCACCACGGGGCAATTAGAGATAGACAATAAGTGATGGCCTTGGCCAGTGATGTCTACACCCATGAAAGAATTTAACAAAAACCTCGGGCTGGATTCTCCGATCCCCAACGTCAAAATCGGTTTCAGCGACGGGGCGGAGAATCCCCGATGACGACAAAATCGGGGGCGGCACCGCTTTCGCGATGCTCTGTCCCCTGAAAATCGGCGTACTCTAGAAGTATGCCATTGCCTGAGGCCCACCCCGCGATGCTCCGTCCCCGACCGGCCGAGTTCCCGACAGCGTGGATCTCTCATGGTCTCACCCATCAGGAACTCAGCGTGGCAGCTGTGGCTCAGTCCAGCGCCACCACAGCCGGGGGAGGGCCAATCCACGGCTAGGGGCTTTATTGGGGGCTGGAGGCACTGTGGGGAGGGGTTGCGATCCAGGACGTGTGAGCCGGCCGAAGGGGGTCCGAGGGCTGTGTCCGACATGAGGCACGGCGTGGCTGCTGCAGGCCATCGCTATGCGCATGCGCGGCCAAGGACCCGGCAATGCTCCAGGACGTATCGGCAGCTAGAGCTGGGAGCTCCACGCTGCCTGCTGCTAGCCCCCCTCCAGAGCAGGGAATCGGTGGCCGTTTCTGCCAGTTTTCCTGGAGTAAAACACCACCATTTTCACGCCGGCGAGGGGACATAGTCTCCCAGACTGAGATACCAGCCCCTCATCTCTAAAATCGCTCTTTCACTTTATTCATCTCTGGACATTTAATACCACTCTTTTAGGAATTTGTAGTGAAAATGTAAAGGCCGCCTGGCCGATTGGCCTGCCCACCAACTTTAAAAGTGGCCAGACCACTTAAAATCACTGACAATTGGCGCCTTAAGGGGCTGAATTGTCCTTTAATTGTCAGCAGACACACTTCTAGCATTGGGGGATCTCGCCTGCTGGCCGTGAGAGCCCTTGCTGCCTCTTTTTGGGAAGGGTTGTCGACCACAACCCAATCAGGCAGTGGCGAGGCCAATGGCGGGCCTTTCCCTGGAATGAGGACCCCTGGGACTTATACTGGAATGAAGTCTAACCAACCGAGAGCTACAAGCTAATCAGGGAGCAGCAGCTTTTGTGTTCAGCAGCACCACTAGGGAGGCCATGGCTGCCAATGGAAGACATTAAGAAGTCTCACAACAGCAGGTTAAATTCCAACAGGTTTGTTTTGAATCACTAGTTTTTGGAGTGCAGCTCCTTCATCAGGTGAGTTGCGCTCCAAAAGCTAGTGATTTGAAACAAAACTGTTGGACCTTAACCTGATGTTGTAAGACTTCTTACTGTGCTCACCCCAGACCAATGCCGGCATATCCACATAATGGAAGAACAGATAAGCTACGAAGACCTCAGGTAAGTACTGTTGGGGGGAAGGAGGCTGGTTCTTGGTGACACGCCTGCCTGCAGCTGGGTTACTACCAGTAATGGCCTTAAGTGGTCACTAATAGACCATTTAAGATCCTCAATTAGTAGCCGGGTGGATAGGTCACCCATGGGCCTTCCTGCCCAGAAGTTAATTTGGGCGCAGGAAGGCAGTGGAGTTCTGGTATGCTGACCTCCAAATTCACCATCAGTAGGAGCATAAGTTTCTCTCCTTGAGCCCAGTTGTTTTAGAAAATTTTAGGCAACGTAACCCTTAACCCTCACATTCCCTCATAACCTTAGCTAACTCCATGCCAACTCATCCAATATTCTCCATGGGAAGTCATCAGGAGCCAGGTGGAGATGGAAAAACAGGAACATCTAAAAATCTAATACAGGTCTCACTATACAGACTTGATTTTTGTTTTTATATCTGACATGTGTGCATTTAAGGACTTCCAGGCTCTTGAATTAACTTTAGATCCACCATGACCTTGATCTGGTACATTGCTGCAACCAAGTGCTTGACTGCACTGAGCAATACTGTTTCCTCTCTTCTTGCATGTCATCTGGATATTATCGACATTCCCACAGGTGTAGCACTTTGAATGGGAATGGGAGCATTTAGATGGTTGGTGCCTTCCATAGCAATGGCAACATCTAAATTTCTGACCCTGAGACTGTGAAATTGGCTGCCATGGATTGGATCCCACCAACATCTGGTGGAAAGAACTCCCTTGCAAACTGCAACCAGCTCTGCTATTTCCACGGCTGTGGTTTCATCAGATCTCTTACCTTGTCAGTCAGCTTGTTGCCTTGACTGGTGGGTATGGGCACTGTCACTTCACAGCGCCAGGGTCCAGGGTTCGATTCTCAGCTTGGGTCACTGTCTGTGCGGAATCTGCATGTTCTCCCCGTGTCTGCGTGGGTTTCCTCCGAGTCCTCCGGTTTCCTCCCACAAGTCCTGAAAGACATGCTTGTTCGGTAATTTGGACATTTTGAATTCTCCCTCCGTGTACTCGAACAGGTACAGGAATGTGTCGACTAGCAGCTTTTCACAGTAACTTCATTGCAGTGTTAATGTAAGCCTACTTGTGACAATAATAAAGATTATTAGATTATTATTACTCAAAAACTTGGCCAGGATTTCTTTTCATTTAGGTCTCCTACAAAAGTGTCTCTAAATTAATAGCATACCCACGTGGTGAGTTTTTTTAGTCAGTACTTATGTTTGTGTGTGTGATGCAGTGTTGTAACACACATGGGTAATATATGGGTGGGATTCTCCGACCTCCCGCCGGGCTGGAGAATCGCCGGGGGGGGGCGGCGAGAATCCCGCCCCGCCGCTGGCTGCCAAATTCTCCGCCGCCGTTTTTTTGGCGGGGGCGGAAATCGCGTCACGCCGGTCGGGGGCCGTTGGCAGCGGCACTCCCCCGGCGATTCTCCGCTCTGCGATGGGCCGAGCGGCCGCCCGTTTTTGGCCTGTCCCGCCGGCGTAAATTACACAAGGTTCTTACCGGCGGGACCTGGCTCTGTGGGCGGCCTACCGAGTCCTCGGGGGGGGGGTGGGGGTGGGGGGCGCGGGGGGGGGGATCTGGCCCCGGGGGGCCCCCCACGGTGGCCTGGCCCGCGATCGGGGCCCACCGATCTGCGGGCGGAACTGTGCCGTGGGGGCACTCTTTCCCTCCGCGCCGGCCGCTGTAAAGCTCCGCCATGGCCGGCGCGGAGAAGAAACCCACTACGCATGCGCAGGAATCACGGCAGCGGTTCTGGAAACACGCTGGCGCTCCTGCACATGTGTCAAGTCACGCCGGCCGGCGGACGACCTTCGGAGCCGGTTGGCGGGGTGCCAATCACTCCAGCGCCGGCCTAGCCCCCAAAGGTGCGGAGGATTCTGCACTTTCTGGGCAGTCCGACGTCGGAGTGGTTCACGCCACTCTTTGGTGCCGGCACGGCCCGTCTGCCGGATACCGGAGAATCCCGCCCTAATTTCTTTAAAAAGGTCTGTTTTACCAATGATGACATTTATTTTATTGAGGACTACAAACTTTGGGCTGGATTCTCCATTATTGGGACTATGTCTCCACTCCGGCGTCAAAATGGTGGAGCTTCACCCCAGAAAAACTGGCATGAAAGGGCCACGAATTCTTAGTCCTGCAGGGTGCTGGCAGGGTGCCGGCGTAGATCTTGCAGCTTTTGCGGCAGATACGGGCCCCCGCACTTCTGGGTCGGAGGCTGCGCATGCGCACGGCGGTGACCTCCAGCGGCCGTGTCGTGCTGTGCCCATGGCAGACTCGGACCTCAAAAAATAAACCCCCTGATTGGCCACATGCCTGACCGCCCGCACAAACATTTTCCGGCTGCCTATAAGGCCCCCCCTGACCTCCGATCTGCCCGCCCCCGACCAGGGCGGCCACGGACTGAGTCCGCAGCCACCACGCAGGTATCCCGACCGGCTGGACCATATTAGATCCATGCCGTCGGGACTTCGGCCGGTGGGGGGCTTAGAATGGCGGGCCTCTGTCAATGACCCCTGGTAGGTCCTCGGTGTACTCCCCGAGTACGGCGTTTTCGGGGCCCTGCAGAATCGGGGAACCGGCGCCGGTCCCGATTCTTTGAGGGAAAATGGTTTCTCCGCCCCCGTGCTGGCCCCGATTTCGGCGTCGGGGTTTGGAGAATCCAGCCCTTTACCTTTAAAATTAACATTACTTAAAGTCAAAAAAAGTCAGTATATAGGTTTTATAAATAAAAGTCACACATTATAAAGACCGATATTTGTGAATATATAGTTATTTCTCTTAAATGTAAACATGGAGGGGCGGTACAGTGGTGCAGTGGTTAGCACTGCTGCCTCACGGCATCGAGGACCCGGGTTCGATCCTAGTCCCGTGTCACTGTCCGTGTGGAGTTTGCACATTCTGCATGGGTCTCAGCCCGACAACCCAAGATGTGCAGGATGGGTGAATTGGCCACGCTAAAGTACCCCTTAATTGGAACAATTGGGAAAAAAATCTAGGCAAGCATTCATCCAATAGTGTCTGAATTGTTTTGAATTATATAGAATATATAGCACAGAGACAGGCCATTCAGAACAATTGGTCCCTCTTAAGGTTGATGCTGCACATAAGCTCTGTTTTTGCCATCTCACCCAAGTAGCACGACCTTTTTTGTTCTCCTTCACAAATTTCCGTCTGATCTAATGGCCTGAATGTTACTTTCCCGTCCACCTCCTGGAGGGTTTTGATGGGGAGTGTGAAAGTGTATGACTGGCATTCTCTCCATATTCCATCCACCTTGACGTGATTGCTATTTAAGGTGGGGCTCGCAGAGCTTTGGATGGGAAGCCCACCCTTGGCCACTTAAAACCCTTAAGTGACCACTTGATGGTGACTTAAGGACCCTTTACAATCCTGTTTCAAATTTTAGGCTGGAGAGCGCCAGATAGGTCAGGGGAGTGGAATAGAAAAATTTGAAATTCAAGATTTCGGCAGGGAAGGTGGCAGCAGGTTGGGAGGGAGGGGGTGCTTTCTGACTTGGACCAGACACCTCTGGATCTCTCTTCCCCCCCACCTCCCCTCACGTGGCCTATGCACTGATATTACAATCACCCCTCTTTTGAACCCTACCCTTCCCTGGCACCCCTACCACTTACCTGGCCTGGAAGCTTGAAGAGCTGTCAGCCAAACTGATCCCAAATAAGGACAGAAGTTCTGCCTGCCACCAATCAACACTTATTGGAGTGTAAAATGACAGTGGGCCTGTCAGAGACAGCAGTGCCACGTTACCCATCGACTCTCTGGAAATTCAGCCCAATATTTCCCTTGCCCAGATGTGAACCTTCTTCCATTCGCACTTAAAGGATTACTTAATATTTTTCTTCATTCCTTTTCAGGAATTCCAAAGTCAGATCTCAAAGTTTTACGATGCAGAATTGGCTACTGTTAGTTTTCAAAGTCAGCCAGGAGCTGCCATAAAAGAGATCAATGCTTGGGTAGAGAACAAGACAGAGGGTAAGATGAAATGAAATGAAAATGAAAATGAAAATCGCTTATTGTCACAAGTAGGCTTCAAACGAAGTTACTGTGAAAAGACCCTAGTTGCCACATTCCGGCGCCTGTTCGGGGAGGCTGGTACAGGAATTCATAGAATCATAGACGTTTACAGCATGGAAACAGGCCCTTCGGCCCAACCAGTCCATGCCGCCCAGTTTTTTACCATTAAAGCTAGTCCCAGTTGCCCGCACTTGGCCCATAACCCTCTATACCCATCTTACCCATGTAACCATCTAAATGCTTTTTGAAAGACACAATTGTACCCGCTTCTACTACTACCTCTGGCAGCCCATTCCAGACACTCACTACCCTCTGAGTGAAGAAATTGCCCCTCTGGGCCCTTCTGAATCTCTCCCCTCTCACCTTAAACCTATGCCCTCTAGTTTTAGACTCCCCTACCTTTGGGAAAAGATGTTGACTATCTACCTTATCTATGCCCCTCATTATTTTATAGACCTCTATAAGATCACCCCTAAGCCTCCTACGCTCCAGGGAAAAAAGTCCCAGTCTATCCAGCCTCTCCTTATAACTCAAACCATCAAGTCCCGGCAACATCCTAGTAAATCTTTTCTGCACTCTTTCTAGTTTAATAATATCCTTTCTATAATAGGGTGACCAGAACTGCACACAGTATTCCAAGTGTGGCCGTACCAATGTCTTGTACAACTTCAACAAGACGTCCCAACTCCTATATTCAATGTTCTGACCAATGAAACCAAGCATGCCGAATGCCTTCTTCACCACCCTGTCCACCTGCGACTCCACCTTCAAGGAGCTATGAACCTGTACTCCTAGATCTCTTTGTTCTATAACTCTCCCCAACGCCATACCATTAACTGAGTAGGTCCTGGCCTGATTCGATCTGCCAAAATGCATCACCTCACATTTATCTAAATTAAACTCCATCTGCCATTCGTCGGCCCACTGGCCTAATTGATCAAGATCCCGTTGCAATCCTAGATAACCTTCTTCACTATCCACTATGCCACCAATTGAACCGTGCTGCTGGCCTGCCTTGGTCTACTTTCAAAGCCAGCGATTTAGCCCAGTGTGCTAAACCAGCCCCTGCTGGTATGTCGATTTTCTTGACTACCTTCTCCATCTGTGTTGCCCCTTTCAGTGACCTGTGGACCTGTACTCCTAGATCTCTCTGACTTTCAATACTCTTGAGGGTTCTACCATTCACTGTATATTCCCTACCTGCATTAGACCTTCCAAAATGCATTACCTCACATTTGTCCGGATTAAACTCCATCGGCCATCTCTCCGCCCAAGTCTCCAAACAATCTAAATCCTGCTGTATCCTCTGACAGTCCTCATCGCTATCGGCAATTCCACCAACCTTTGTGCCGTCTGCAAACTTACTATTCAGACCAGTTACATTTGAACGTGGGGTTCAAGAGGACCACTACAGGGGATCAATGGTCGCTTTTGCCTTGGATCCCAAGAGGAGCCGGGGAGGGGGAGTGCGAAGAGCCAGGAGAAGGTGGTGAGAAAGGCCTGGGTGAAGGTGGTGACAAGAGCCAAGGCTCAAGTTACCTGAGAAGAGCCAGGACCGTTGAGAACCTGAGAATAGCCGGGGGCAGGTGGTGGGTTGGCAAGCAGGGCCATGGGGGTTCCCTAGAGGACCCAATGCCGGTAAGCGGGGAGGGGGGGGGGGGGGGGGGGAAGAGTTGAGAGGAGCTGGGGCTGGGTGGGAGGAGCGGCTAGAGAAGCTTAGTCCTATGGGAGTGGGGGGAAAGGGGGCCAAGAAGAGCCGGCCTGTTGGAATGAGTGGGTGAAAGTGAGGGTGAGGGCATGTGAGGGTGTGTGAGGGTGAGAGTGCTGTGGGTGATGGAGTGTGTGCAAGTGATTGGGTGCTCCATTAAGCAGGTAAGACTTGGAATTATTTGTTGAATGCCTTCACCAAAATCTCCAAAGTGTCCATTCTAATGGAGTGGAGGAAAACTAAAAAGAGCTGAAGACAGCCATCACCTGAAACCAGGAAACACCAAGAATGGTTCAACAAGAATGACCACACCACCCAAGAAGAGGAAAGCTCCCTGTGCCTGGCAAAACTACATCGCCAGCAAGGCAAAGAGGAGAACTCATCAAACAGCAAAGGAGAAACAAAGAAGAGGTAGGGAAATCAAGAACAAATCTTTATTAGCAACATTTAAGAGGCATCTGAATGGATACATGAATAGGGAGAAAATAGAGAGATACGGACTGAGTAAGGGCAGAAGGTTTTTTAAAAATTAGGGCATCATGATCGGCACACGCTTGGAGGGCTGAAGGGCCTGTTCCTGTGCTGTACTTTTCTTTGTTCTTTGTTCTTTGTTCTTAAATGGTGGACTGAGAAACCTAAGGAGCTACAACCCCTCGCCGACAAGCACAACACTTGGGGCTTCTTCAGTGCCACCAAGGTAATATATGGACCCAACACCCTAGGCCTCAATGCTTTTGAGAGAGCCTTCAATGGAGAGGACACTTCAAAAATCTTCTAAACCGTGATGCAATCATAGATGAGGACGTGTTTGAAGAAATCTCCAACTCCTCATCCGGGTGGCATGGTAGCACAGTGGTTAGCACTGTAGCTTCACAGCACCAGGGTCCCAGGTTCGATTCCCGCTTGAGTCACTGTTCACTGTCTGTGCGGAATCTGCTCGTTCTCCCCGAGTCTGCGTGGGTTTCCTCTGGGTGCTCCGGTTTCCTCCCACAAGTCCCAAAAGAAGTGCTTGTTAGGTGAATTGGACATTCGGAATTCTCCCTCAGTGTACCCGAACAGGCGCCGTAGCGTGGCGACTAGGGAATTTTCACAGTAACTTCATTGCAGTGTTAATGTAAGCCTTGTGACAATAAAGCTTATTATAAAAAGTTAATTTTGGACTCCCACCAAGCATAGATGAAGTTGAAGCTGCCATCAAACACATGAAGAATTGAAAAGCCACAGGAGTGGGTGAGATTTCAGCAGAGGCTTTCAAACGTGGAGGAAAGAGCTATTTCTGAAAATTTGTTCCAGAGAAGTAATCGCTATTGACCTTAGGGATGTTGTCATTGCCACCATCTTGAAGAAAGGAGACAAAGCAGACATTCGGAACTACCAAGGAATTTCCCTACTCACCATTGCTGGGAGGATCATCATTCTAATCCTCACTAGCTGCCTTCTGCCTGTCGCTAAAAAAATCTTTCCGGAAAGCCAGTGTGACTGCCAACCAAACTGTGGAACAATGGACATGGGCGGGATTCTGTGACCCGGGGCCGGCTCGGAGAATCGCTGGGGCAGGAGCGCGATTCACGTGACGCCGGTCTGCCGATTCTTCGGTCACCGGAAAATTGGCGCTGGTGTGGTCGGCTCTACGTGGCCCCCCCCCGGCGATTCTCCGCGCGGGATGGGCTGAGTGGCCGCTGAGATAGACCGAGTCCCGCCGATGCCGTTCACATGTGGTCCTACCCGGTGGGACCTCGGCATACATCCTGCGGGGGGGCGGCCTGGTGGGGGGGGAGGGGGGGGGTCTGACCCCGTTGGAGGGGTGGGGGGGAGGGGGGCTTCCACCGTGGCCTGGCCCACGATCAGGGCCTACCGATTGGTGGGCCGGCTTCTCCTGGTGGGGACCTCTTTTACTCCGCGTCGGGCCCCTGTTGCTCTACGTCATGTTGCGTCGGGGCTGGCCCGGAGAAGACAACTAGCGCGCATGCGCAAATTCTCGCCGGTCGCAGCACGCATGCACAGACCCGCGGCGCCCGTTTGATGCCGGTATCGGCAGCAGGAGCTGCGTGAGTCACTCCTGTGCTGTGCTGGCCTCCTGTAGGGCGCAGGATTGCTGCTTCTGGGAGCCTGTTGACGCCGTCGCAAAACGCGATGGCATTTACGGTGCTTCAACACTTCGCCTCAGGATCAGAGAATCCCGCCCAGTATTTTCATTGCTCGTTAACTTCAAGAGAAATGCCAGGAGCAACATCAACCGCTCTACATGGCCTTCATTGATTTGAACAAGGATTTTGACTCAGTCAATCGGAAAATGCTGTGGAAGACCCTGTCAAAGGGCAGCTGTCCAGAGAAATTCATCAACATCCCTCAACTCCTCCACGACAAGATTTCGGCAATAGTCTTCACAGACGGAAATGAGGCAGAAACCTTTGAGGTGAAGACTGGAGTCAAACAGGGATGTGTTATCGTCCCCATCCTTTTCTCTATCCTCATTGCCACCATCCTTCAACTTGTAAAGAACAAGCTTCCCAGTGGAATAAATATCATCTACGGGATGGACGTAAAACATTTCAATATCAACCGGTTGAAATCCAAGAACAAAACAACACTGACATCACTCGTGGAGCATCAGTATGCAGTAACCATCACCATCTCCACTCACTCAGGCGAGGATCTCCAAGCCTTCGTGGAAGCATACCAAAGAATCGCTCTTAGCCTTAACCTCAAGAAAATTCAAGTACTTTACCAATCTGACCCAACACAAGATCAAGTCTCGCCCTCAATCAAGATCAACAGAGATACCCTACAAAACATGGAATAGTTCCCCTACCTGGGGAGCCACCTCTCCTCGAAAACTGACATCAATACAGAGATCCAACATCATATCCAAGCTGCAAGTGCCGCCTTTAGACGTCTAAGTATGAGAGCCTTTAATGACTGCGATATCCGTGCTGACACCAAGATCCTCGTGTACAAGAACAGTCATCCTCCCAACTCTTTCATGCAGCTTAGAAACCTGAACTATGTACAGATGCCACCTCAATTCCCTGGAGAGGGGCCATCAATGCTTTCTGACACGTATTCTCTGCATCAGCTGATAAGACAGGTATACTAACATGAGCATTTGGGTAGGAGCCAAGGACACCAGCATCGAGGCCATGATCATCCAAAACCAACTCCCCTGGGTTGGTCATGTCGTAAGGATGCCAGAGTCCCGACTGCCAAAATAAATCTTTGCCCAGCTCAATGTTGGCACCCAAACGAGAGGAGGACAAAGTAAGTGATTCAAAGACTTCCTGAAGTCTTACCTCAAGAAATGCAACATAGACATCAAACATCTGGGAGACCCTTGTTCAGAAGAGACCTACTTAGAGGAATCTGCTGTTTGAATTCTTTGAGAACACCTGATGGCAAGAGGAGGTCCGGAAAAGGAGCCTGAGAAAGGAATATCAGCGATCTTGAGTCCAGGGTCTAATCTCACCTTCTGGAAACATCTGCTAAGTGAGCGGTTGTAGATATGGCTCTAGGATCGGGCTCATCAGCCACGTAAGGACCACAGAACCCATGACCAGTGACATGGAGTATCTTTGGTGGATAATCATACTCGTTAACAAGTGATCGCCCAAGAAGAAGAACATTTGTTGAATAACAGGACTTTTTTATTACAATAAATTATACATATAAGGCATAGAAACATGTTCTAAATTTGTTTTTCTATATTTGTATCTGTTGCGCAATGATAATTTTTTGTGGTTCAATCCTTCAACACAATAAGAATGTTTCTCAGTGGTTCTTTCAGTTCTCTTAGGAGGCCAAAAAGGGCTCAGCGACTGGAAAAGTTTGGGAAACCCTGCCTTAGAGAATCACCCTGCAGCATTTCAGCCAGTGGTTTGTATGTTGATTTAAAAAAAACTTGAGTCTTATTTCAAGTCCTATATTTTCAGACATACTTTCGTGTTTTTTTCCCCTTCATTATTATAACAGATAGCAGCCCAGCTTGCAAAACATTACTTTAATTAGACTTGCTTATGAAAGTATGTATGGGGTGGCACGGTTGCCCAGTAGTTAGCACTGCGGCCTCACAGCCCCAGGGACCCGGGTTCAATCCGGCCTTAGATGACTGTGCGGAGTCTGCACTTTCTCCCCATGTCTGCATGGGTTTCCTCCGGGTGCTCCGGTTTCCTCCCGCACTCCAAAGATGTGCAGGTTAGGTGGATTGGCCATGATAAATTACCTGTATTTAAATTGGGTGGTTCCTAAACCCTAGACACTACACTTGTAGTGTCCCCCACCCTTCCACCTCCTCTAACCTAATGGGTTGAGTGAATAACAGGTAAGCTCTTTCTTTCTTTCTTTTTCTTGTTTTATCTAGAGGGGATGGCAGGGAAGGCAGTGCAATGTTCCTCCTGCAGAATGTTTAAGGTGAGGAACGCCGTCAGTGTCCCTGCTGATTTCACCTGTGGGAAGTGCACCCATCTCCAGCTCCTCAGAAACCGCGTTAGGGAACTGGAGCTGGAGCTGGATGAACTTCGGATCATTCGGGAGGCAGAGGTTGTCATGATATCCATATTAACATATCATGGTGCAATCACACACACACACACACTGATGGACAGGTAGACGGACCAATCAACACACACGCAACATCACAGCCAATCACCAGTGAGAGCACACGCACTATAAAACAGGGAACACCACAGTTCCTGCTCCAGACATACACCATGTGCTGAGTGCCTCTCTAAGTTAGTGCTAGGGCTGGGTCCACAGGTTAACTGGTGAAGTACGAACCACAGCCAAAAGTTAACAGTTGTTATTCTACAGAATAATAAAACAGAGTTGTACCATCTACAACCGCGTTTGTTCGTTTGTATATCGGAACACCCAACACGACATGATACCAGGATTAGAAACTCCCCAGCAACTGTGAGACCAACCTGCACCTCTTCAGAGATCCGCCATCCTGCGCCATGGACACCATCAGCCCGCAGCAGCCGCTCTGAATCGCTGGTAATCTTGGCGTAAACTGGAAGCTGTTTAAACAGCGCTTCCAGCTCTTCCTAGAAGCCACAGAGAGGGAGAATGCATCGGACACCAGGAAGATCGCCCTCCTCCTCTCCACGGCAGGGCAACACGCCATCCACATCTACAACTCCCTGGCATTCGCGGAAGGCGAGGACAAGACGAAGTACAAGACGATCCTTCTAAAACTTGACCAACACTTCAGCGTCAAAGTGAATGAGAGCTTCGAGAGGTACCTCTTCCAGCAGCGCCTGCAGGGTAAGGATGAGCCTTTTCAATCTTTTTTGACACACCTCCGTATCCTTGCGCAGTCCTGCGGCTATGAGGCCACCTCCGATTCTATGATTCGGGACCAGATAGTTTTTGGGGTCACCTCGGACACCCTACGCCAGCAGCTCCTCAAAGTAAAGAGCCTCACCCTAGCCACCGCCATCGAAACCTGCGTCCTCCACGAAAACGCGACCAGCCGGTACTCCCAATTCCAGGCGGCCGAATCGGCACGGCACGGGTCCTACGAGGCTGAGCGGGTCCAGTCGATCGAGTTCCTCCCGGCCTGCGGCCCGAACGATGGCGGCCATTTCGCGTGCTTTCCGAGGCCTCCCGCGCTTGTACGCGCCAAAAGAGGGGACATCGACGCAGAGGGACATGACACGCAGGCGCGCTGTACGCAGGACCGAGCTGCGCATGCGCGGTGGTGCAACAAACGCCGTGACGTCACGACGTGCGGCAACTGTGGATCCGCACACTTAAAGCGGCAATGTCCAGCCAAAACTCGGCAATGCCTCCGCTGTGGCAAGATGGGCCACTACGCTGCCTGCTGTCGAGCAGCTCAACCTGCCAACGCTCCGCAATTCTGCCAGCCTCGCAGGGATGTGCGGGCCATTCAGCCTCCATACACCGAGTCATACCCTGACGACGTACAGACCGGTGATACCGACGACCGGGAACCCTTCCGCGTTGCGGTAATAGACAGAAATCGGATGTCCCCAAGTAGGACCCACCAGCCGATGCCAGTGCACAGCGTTAATCCGGGCGATGAATGGTGTGCCACCCTAACGGTCAACCGATCACCAATCACATTCCGCTTAGACACTGGTGCCTCCGCCAATCTCATTGCATGGTCAGCCTTCTACACCTTGAAGGTCAAACCACCAATTCGGCCATCCCACTGTCAGTTGATCGATTACAACGGTAATGTTATCCCGGCCATGGGGTCTTGCCAGCTCAAGGTTGCACACAATTCACACACAGCCACACTGTCTTTTGAGATAGTTGGATCCTCGAAGGACTCTCTGTTAGGCGCACAGGCGTGCAAGATCCTCCACCTCGTTCAGCAGGTGCACACTCTGTCTCCAGAAGGCACGTCCGATTTCCCGGATGCAGACTTTAGGGCGCAGCTCCACTCGCTCCTCGCCCACAACCAGGAGGTTTTCGAGGGCATGGGCACACTGCCCTACACTTACAGAATACGGCTCAAACTGGATGCCACCCCGGTCATTCACGCACCTCGTAGAGTCCCAGCACCACTCAAGGACCGCCTCAAGCAGCAGTTGCAGGATCTGCAGGACCAAGGAGTGCTTTCCCGGGTCACGGAGTCAACGCCATGGGTCAGCTCCATGGTGTGCGTAAAAAAGCCCTATGGCGAGCTCCGGATCTGCATCGACCCGAAAGACCTGAACAATAACATCATGAGGGAACACTACCCCATACCCAAACAGGAAGAAATCACGAGCGAAATGGCCCGGGCTAAAATTTTTACCAAGCTTGATGCCTCAAAGGGTTTTTGGCAGATTCAGCTGGATCAGTCCAGCAGGAAGCTGTGCACTTTCAACACTCCCTTTGGCAGGTACTGCTACAATAGGATGCTGTTTGGCATCATCTCGGCATTCGAGGTGTTTCATCGAATCATGGAACAGATGATGGAGGGCATCGAAGGGGTGCGCGTCTATGTTGACGACGTAATCATCTGGTCCACCACACCACAGGAGCACATCAGTCATCTCTAGCGCGTCTTTGCTCGGATACGAGAGCACGGTCTGCGCCTCAACCGAGCCAAGTGTTCTTTTGGCCAAACTGAGCTAAAGTTTCTGGGGGACCACATATCCCGGTCAGGGGTGCGTCCGGCTGCCGACAATGTGGCAGCTATTGCAGCCATGCCGCAGCCGGCAGACAAGAAGGCAGTGCTACGCTTTCTCGGGATGGTCAACTTCCTGGGGAAGTTTATTCCCAACCTTGCCTCGCACACAACGGCTCTTCGCCACCTGGTGAAGAAGACTACGGAGTTCCAGTGGCTGCTCGCACACCAGAAGGAATGGGAGGAGCTCAAGATCAAGCTCACCACCACCCCGGTATTGGCGTTCTTCTACACTACTCGAGACACAAAGATCTCGACTGATGCCAGCCAGTCCGGCATTGGGGCGGTACTCCTGCAACGGGACGACACTGCATCATGGGCCCCGGTCGCCTATGCCTCGCGGACCATGACCCCCACAGAACAGCGCTATGCGCAGATTGAGAAGGAGTGCCTGGGTTTGTTAACCGGCATAGATAAATTCCACGACTATGTGTATGGTCTTCCTCAGTTCACCGTGGAGACCGACCATCGCCCCCTGGTCGGCATCATACAAAAGGACCTCAATGAGATGACCCCTCGCCTCCAGCGCATTCTGCTCAAGCTCCGGAGGTACGACTTCCAACTTGTCTACACCCCGGGAAAGGACCTCATCATCGCGGATGCCCTGTCCAGAGCAGTGAGCACACCGCCCGAATCGGGGGGGTTCGTCTGTCAGGTTGACGCACATGTAGTCTTCACATCGGCCAATCTGCCAGCTACTGATGCAAGTCTGGCCCACATTCGCTGTGAGACTGCGGCTGACCCCTTCTACAACGTGCGATGTGCCACATGACGGAAGAGTGGCTCAAGGGGCAGTGCCCACAATTCTACAATGTCCGGGACGACTTGGCCGTCATTGATGGTGTCCTCCTAAAGTTGGACCGGATTGTGATCCCACACAGCATGCACAGGCTGGTCCTCGAACAATTGCACGAAGGCCACCTCGGGGTTGAAAAGTGCAGGTGGAGGGCCCGAGAAGCTGTCTACTGGCCGGGTATCAGCGACGACATCGCCAACATGGTGCTCAACTGCCCCACTTGCCAAAGGTTTCAGCCGGCGCAGCCCCCCTGAGACTCTTCAGCCCCATGAGTTGGTAACGTCCCCCTGGGCAAAGGTGGGTGTGGACCTTTTTCATGCGCTCGGCAGGGACTACGTCATCATAATTGACTATTTTTCCAATTATCCGGAGGTCATACGCCTGCACGACTTGACATCATCAGCTGTAATCAGAGCATGTAAAGAAACCTTCGCTCGCCATGGCATTCCGCTTACCGTCATGTCGGACAATGGGCCCTGTTTTGCGAGCCAAGAATGGTCTTCTTTTGCCGCTTCATATGGCTTCACACACGTAAAACGTCCAGCCCTTTGCATCCCCAGTCAAATCACAAGGTGGAAAATGGCATCCATATCGTGAAGCAGCTCCTCTGCAAGGCTGCTGATGCCGGATCTGACTTCTGTTTAGCCCTGCTGGCCTATCGCTCGGCCCCACTGTCCACAGGCCTCTCACCAGCCCAGCTGTTGATGGGTTGCACCCTCAGGACCACTGTGCCCTCCATTCATGTTCCTAAACCCGACCACGCTCCAGTACTGCAAAGGATGCAACAGCAGCGTGCTCAGCAGGAGGTGGCACATGACACTCGGGCAACTGATCTTCCTGCCCTGGGGCCTGGAGACAACGTCCGCATACACCTACCAGAGGGTGGCTGGTCAGCAACTGCCAAGGTTCTCCGCCACGTGGCTCCCCGCTCGTTCCTGGTTCGCATGCCTGATGGCTCCATTCGCCGGCGTAATCGGCGGCCCCTTCGGCTGCTTCCGCGCTCGCTACGTGTTCATGCACCGATGCCATGCCCTCCTGTTGTCCCTGATGTCGACTTCGTGGAGCTTCCTGCCACTCTGCCTATTCCTCTGTTGCCCGTGGCCAGGCCCATTCCTCAGCCGGTGGATCCTGACCCACCCTTGAGGCGGTCAACCCGAATTCGTCGCCCACCTACTAGACTGGACTTATGAGCCTGTTTGCACATTGGACTCACTGAATTGTTATGCAACAATGTTAACGTGTTTCTCTTTTTGTCGTTCCAGGAGTTCTCTTTCAATATTTGATGATTGCACTTTTTTTGTTTGTGGTACAACCTCGTTGCTATGTTGCACCTGAGACCTTCCTATGTATAGCCTCATGTACATGTTGTAAATATTGCACACACATACTCAGCCGCACTCAGTACACACCAATATTTATTACCATGTAGGCACATATTCTTGTGAAAAGGGGGATGTCATGATATCCATATTAACATATCATGGTGCAATCACACACACACACACACTGATGGACAGGTAGACGGACCAATCAACACACACGCAACATCACAGCCAATCACCAGTGAGAGCACATATAAAACAGGGAACACCACAGTTCCCGCTCATTCCACCAGGAGAGAGCTCAGGGCACAGAGCTCACAGCGTGCCACTCAGACTTACACCATGTACTGAGTGCCTCTCTAAGTTAGTGCTAGGGCTGGGTCCTCAGGTTAACTGGTGAAGTATGAACCACAGTCAGAAGTTAACAGTTGTTATTGTACAGAATAATAAAACAGAGTTGTACCATCTACAACCGTGTTGGTTTGTTTGTATATTGGAACACCCAACACGACAGAGGTGGTCATAGACAGTAGCTTCAGGGATGTAGTTACTCCGAAGAATCAAGATAGATGGGTGATGGTGAGAGGGGCTGGGAGGAAGCAGTCAGTGCAGGGATCCTCTGTGGTCATTCCCCTCAGTAACAAGTATACCGCTTTGGATACTGTTGAGGGGGACGACCTACCAGGGGTAAGCCACTGTGAACGGATCTCCAGCACTGAGTCCATCCCTGTGGCTCAGAAAGGAAGGAGGGAGAGCACGAGAGCAATAGTTATTGGGGACTCGATAGTTAGAGGGACCGACAGACGGTTCTGTGGCAGCGAAAGAGACTCACAGATGGTATGTTGCCTCCAGGGTGCCAGGATCCGCGACGTCTCGGACCGTGTTTTCAGAATCCTTAAGGGGGAGGGGGAACAGTCACAAGTCGTGGTACACATCGTACCAACGACATAGGTAAGAGAAGGGACGGTGATTTAAAACAGGAATTTAAGGAGCTAGGATGGAAGCTGAGGGCCAGGACAAATCATGTTGTCATCTCCGGTTTGTTGCCGGTGCCACGTGCTAACGAGGTGAGGAACAGGGAGAGTGTGCAGATAAACACATGGCTGCAGGGATGGTGTAGGAGGGAGGGTTTCAGTTACGTGGGTAATTGGATCACATTCTGGGGAAGGTGGGACCTGTACAGACAGGACGGTTTGCACCTGAACCAGAGGGGCACCAATACCCTGGGAGGGAAATTTGCTTCGGCTCTTCGGGGTGGGGTGGGGGGGGGGTTTAAACTAATTTGTCAGGGGGATGGGAAAACGAGCTGTAGTCTAGAAGCCAGTGTTGAGAGTAGTGAGGTACTGAGGAGGGTATCAAGGTCGCAGGAGTGTACCGGCAGACAGAAAGGTGGGTTGAAGTGTGTCTACTTCAATGCAAGGAGCATCCGGAATAAGGTAGGTGAACTTGGAGCGTGGATTGGTACTTGGGACTACGATGTGGTGGCCATTACGGAGACATGGTTAGAACAGAGACAGGAATGGTTCCGGTGTATAGATGTTCCAGTAAGAGTAGGGAAGATGGTAAAAGGGGTGGAGGAGTAGCATTGTTAATCAAGGATAGTTTAACGGCTGCAGAAAGGCAGTTCGAAGGGGATCTGCCTACTGAGGTAATATGGGCTAAAGTTAGAAATAGGAAAGGAGCGGTCACGTTGTTAGGAGTTTTCTATAGGCCCCCAAATAGTAATAGAGATGTGGAGGAAGAAATTGCAAAACAGATTATGGATAGGTGTGCAGGTCTCAGGGAAGTTGTCATGGATGACTTTAACTTTCCAAATATTGATTGGAACCTCTATAGGTCGAACAGTTCGGATGGGGCAGATTTTGTACAGTGTGTGCAGGAGGGTTCCTGACACAATATGTGGATAGGCCGACAAGAGTTGGAGCCACATTGGATTTGGTACTGGGTAATGAACCGGCCAAGTGTTACATTTGTTTGTGGGAGAGCACTTTGGAGATAGTGACCACAATTCGGTGTCTTTCACTATTGCAATGGAGAGGGATAGGGCCATACAGCAGGGCAAGGTTTATAATTGGGGGAGGGGTAATTATGATGCGATTAGGCAAGAATTAGGGAGCATAATATGGGAACAGAAACTGTCAGGAAAAGGCACAAATGAAAAGTGGAGCTTTTTTAAGCAACAAATACTGTGTGTCCTTGATAGGTATGTCCCTGTCAGGCAGGGAGGAAATGGCCGTGTGAGGGAACCATGGTTCACAAAAGAGGTTGAATGTCTTGCCAAGAGGAAAAAGGAAGCGTACGTAAGGATGAGAAAACAAGGTTCAGTTGGGTCGCTTGAGGGTTACAAGGTAGCAAGGAATGAGCTAAAAAAAGGGCTGAGGAGAGCTAGGAGGGGGGCATGAGAAGTCGGATCAAGGAAAACCCCAAGGCTTTTTACTCTTATGTGAGAAATAAAAGAATGACCAGGGTGAGGTTAGGGCTGGTCAAGGACAGTAGTGGGAACTTGTGCATGGAGTCAGAAGAAATAGGAGAGGCGTTGAACGAATACCTTTCTTCAGTGTTCACCAAGGAGAGGGGCCATGTTTTTGAGGATGAGAGAGTGATACAGGCGGGTAGGCTGGAGGAGGTAGATGTTCTGAGGAAGGATGTAGTAGCAATTTTGAAAAACCTTAGTGTTGACAAGTCCCCTGGGCCAGATGGGATATACCCAAGGATTCTTTGAGAGGCAAGGGATGAGATTGCAGGGCCTTTGGCTTTGATCTTTGGGTCCTCACTGTCCACGGGGATAATGCCAGAGGACTGGAGAGTGGCGAATGTTGTTCCTCTGTTCAAGAAAGGGAATAGGAATGACCCTGGTAATTATAGGCCGGTTAGTCTTACTTTGGTGGTCGGTAAGGTAATGGAAAAGGTCCTGAAGGATAGGATTTATGACCATTTGGAAAGATGCAGCGTAATCCAGAATAGTCAACATGGATTCGTGAAGGATGAGTCTTGCCTCACAAATTTGATTGAATTCTTTGAGGAGGTAACTAAGTGTGTAGATGAAGGTAGAGCAGTTGATGTCGTATACATGGATTTTAGTAAGGCTTTTGATAAGGTTCCCCATGGTCGGCTCATGAAGAAAGTAAGGAGGTGTGGGATAGAGGGAAATTTGGCCAATTGGATAAGTAACTGACTATCACATAGAAGACAGAGGGTGGTGGTGGCTGGAAATTTTTCAGACTAAAGACCAGTTACCAGCGGTGTACCACAGGGATCAGTGCTGGGTCCTCTGCTGTTTGTGATTTTTATCAATGACTTGGAGGAGGGGGCTGAAGGGTGGGTCAGTAAATTTGCTGTTGACACCAAGATTGGTGGAGTAGTGGATGAGGTGGAGGGCTGTTGTTGGCTGCAAAGAGCCATGGATAGGATGCAGAGCTGGTCTGATAAATGGCAGATGGAATTTAACCCTGATAAGTGCGAGGTGATTCATTTTGGTAGGACAGAATTGAATGCGGATTACAGGGTCAACGGCAGGGTTCTGAGGAATGTGGAGGAACAGAGAGATCTTGAGGTTCATGTCCACAGATCTCTGAAGATTGCCACTTATTAACAGGGGGCTTGAGTTTAAGAGCCGTGGGGTTATGCTGCAACTGTACATGACCCCGGTGAGCCCACATTTGGAGTATTGTGTGCAGTTCTGGTCACCTCACTATAGGAAGGATGTGGAAGCATTGGAAAGGGTGCAAAGGAGATTTACCAGGATGCTGCCTGGTTTGGAGGGTAGGTCTTATGAGGAAAGGTTGAGGGAGCTAGGGCTTGTCTCTTTGGAGCGGAGGAGGATGAGAGGCGACTTAATAGAGGTTTATAAGATGATGAGGGGGATAGAGTGGACGTTCAGAGACTATTTCCTCGGGTGGATGCAGCTGTTATAAGGGGGCATAATTATAAGGTTCAGGGTGGGCAATATAGGAGGGATGTCTGAGGTAGGTTCTTTACTCAGAGAGTGGTTAGGGTGTGGAATGGACTGCCTGCTGTGATAGTGGAGTCGGACACTTTAGGAACTTTCAAGCGGTTATTGGATAGGCACATGGAGCACACCAGAATGACAGGAAGTGGAATAGCTTGATCTTGGTTTCGGACAATGCTCGGCACAACACCGAGGGCCGAAGGGCCTGTTCTGTGCTGTACTGTTCTATGTTCTAAATTGCCCCTTAGTGTCCAAAACGTTAGGTGGGGTTACTGGGTTACAGGCATTGGGTGGATGTGTGGGCTTAAGTATGGTGCTGATTCCAAGGGCCGGTGCAGACCTGATGGGCCGAATGGCCTCCTTCTACACTGTATGGATTCTATGATTCTATTCTACCTATGGTAGCCACCAGAACATTGGGTGAAATCAATCTCCCATTTACGGGGATCTATGGCTGGAATGTATTTAAAATTTATTATACGAACCAACTCAAGTGAAAGAGATTGTTGAAACGTGAAGAGAGGAAATTTGCATGAACGCACTGCTGCAACCTATTTAAATCAATTCTCCAGTACAGCTTATTGTGTTTCCACAAAAAGCAATCACCCAGGAAAATCTGAACTTATCTGATGGATCTGAGCAAAACAGAAGACTCTGACATTTACTGTTCGCAAATTGAACAATGCTGTGAAATGTAGTATAATAATACCCTAATTGTCAACTGCAAATATATTTTTGTCCTAAACTTTAATTAGTCTGTCATTTTGTTCAATTGAAGCAACTCATTTGTGTGCTTTCATTTAGGTACAATCCAAAACTTACTATCGGCGGATAGTATTACAAGTCTCACAAAACTTGTTCTTGTAAATGCCATCTACTTTAAAGGGAACTGGAACAGCCAATTTACTGAAAATAACACATATATAAAATCGTTCTGGCTAAACAAGGTATGCTGCTCTGATGATAAAATACTTCTTGGTGAGATTTTACATTTTTTGCTCAGTCAAGTTTATATTGAACTTTCTTTGCAGGTGGAATCCAAGCCAATAAATATGATGCAACAGCAAAACAAATTTCAGTTTGGCTATGTCGAGGAACTCCAAACCAATGTTCTGGAACTACCATACGTGCACAAAGAGCTGAGTATGATTATCCTGCTGCCTGATGACATCAATGATAACTCCACTGGACTGGAAAAGGTAACTGAAAGAAGGAAACAAAAGAAAAATGGTGATGTTTACATTCAAACAGAGAGATTTTAACTTTAGGGTTTCTGATGAAATTTGCCTAGGAAATTGTTAGTTTTCCATTTGCCTACAACAGCATGAAAGCACGGCAAATCATAGATTTTATGGGGCAGAAGGAGGCCATTCAGCCCATCAAGTCTGACCGTCCCTTGGAAAGAGCACCTTACTTAAGCCCATGCCTCCACCCTATCCCCATAACCCAGTAACGCCACCTAACCTTTTGGACACTAAGGGGCAATTTAGCATGGCCAATCCACCTAACCGGCACCTCTTTGGACTGTGGGAGGAAACCTGAGATCCCGGAGGAAACCCACGCAGACACGGGGAGAATGTGCAAACTCCACACAGTCAACCGAGGCTGAAATTTAAATTGGGACCCTGGAGCTGTGAAGCAGCAGTGCTAACCATTGTGCCACCGTGCCACCCAAGTAACCATCAGGTTTCACTAACCAGCACCCACCTCCTATCCCCTGCCCCCCAACTGAAATGGAACAAGAGCAATCAAACGGTGACGGTACAGGTCCTGGAGCCTGTTTTGCCAGTCAGATTATGGCTGATTGTTGTCCTATCTACATATCCCTACTTTTTCTATATATCCCTTAATACCTTTGGGTAATCTATCTTGGTGCGTGTCAGGGGTACCAAAACCTCCCACCTGCAGCCTTCCTTCATCCCTGGGAATGGCCAGGATGTCCCTGAGTAAGACTATATGCTGATTTCGCTGGGCCTTTTATGGGGCCCATGTTTCTCATTCTTATGGATACTCATTCCAAATGGCTTGTTGAGCATAAGATGGTGTTATGGGCCAGGGTTTGGAGAACCCCAAAGTGTATCATGGAGTTCACCTGACCCATAACTTTTAATAGATTGTGGTATGGGGAGCACATGGCCCACTCTACAGGTGTGGTGCAGCAGAAATGGAAAAGTATTTTTTAAAGCAAAACAATGTTTATTCTATGAACTCAAGTTAACCTTTTTAAAACATACAGTGAACATCTTAGCAACCATCAATTCAAATACAAACCCCAAAGAACACAACACTAAGTAATCCTTAATAACTTTCCAAACAACATCCAGAAGACAAAAGAAATACCTTTTAACAAAAGCACATCAGGTTTACATTCACTACTGAAAACATTTATAATTCTGAATTCACCAAATGATCAAGAGATAGTCTTTTCATGGCAGAGAGATCAACAGTACACCTACTTTGTCTGGCTTCAGCTCCAACACTGAAAACGAAACTAAACCATAACCTGAGCAAACAGCCTAAAACGAAAGTAAAAAGCTGACAGACAGCCCAGCTCCACCCACTCTCTGACATCACTGCAGTAATAAATACCCATTTCTTAAATGCACTCTCACTACAGATATTTATATATACACCCATTTATGAACACCCATTTCTTAAAGGTACTCTTACATGACAATGGCCTCTACCACATCGGGAAATTGAGGTGCTCGTTCTGCACTCATGGGACCCCTGAAGTCTTGGTCACAATAATGGACACCATTCACAAGTGAAGACTTTTCTATGTTCGCACTGTTGAACGGTAGCAGACACATCCGAACCATCCTCTACCACCCGTCATCTAACGGCCTGGCTGAATGGGTGGCTCAGACATTTGAGAAAGGCATGAGGAAACTGAACATAGGATCCCAGGACACGTGACTCTTAAGATTCCCTTTTAACTATAGCACCACGTCACATGTTACAACAGCTAGGAACCGCTCCTTAGCCAGGGAGTGCATCCGACCGTGACCCAACACCCAGACTATCAGGACAAAGACAACTCTGGCTCAGAAATGGACACTGTGTCCACACAGACAGACAATGCCATGTCCGGTCCACGATTCTGGCAATTGCCCTCCAGAGATTGTCTAGAAAAAGGCAGTCGACAACCGTTGTACATCATCCGACCCAAACCTGCCTCAGGCAGAAGCACAGCCTCATGTGAAGCGGCGCAGTAGGCCTCAGATGGTTGCAGAGGGGAAGCTTTCGGACTTCGGGGCGGGGGAGGGGGGGGGGAGGAAGAGTGTAATAACCCACACGTAAAACTTAAGTCGCTATAGTCCCAAATGACCATAGACTGCTTTCCCCTTTGAGGGGAGAGCTGACTGGTGGTGAATTAATCGGAGGACCACCACACCACATGCACGGTTGAGAAGGGGGACCTTCATGAATAACCAAAAGAGGGGTAACCCGCACGAGGCCCACGGGGAAACCGTAATTGATCTCCCCTTGGGGCCCGTAAAATATAAGCTTCCCCGATAGTGTGCGGAGGCCCGCCCAGCTGTGGCTCGTAAGATTGTGTTAATCAAATTAACTAATTTACCTGCCTGAGTGTCTCTTTATATATGCACACATCATTACCCAATGAGTGTCCCCAACATATATAAATTTAACTTCATATCATTCAATTAACAGATTCCATTTTTTCTTTAAATTAAACTTAACAAATAATTTTCACAAAAATTTGTCAAAAGTAATTGACAAAGAAAAGTGAATTTCCATATTCTCTATAAAGTATTACATTTAATGTCTCTTCTAGAATTCCAATAATCTGTTGGTATAAGGACAACTTTTGTGATCAGTTAGTTAATTGATGATTTCATCAACCCACTTAATATTGCTGATTTTCTTTTCTGCTAACATTTGTTGGACACTAGCAATGTCAATCCATATTCTTTTCTCGCTTGCAGTTTTGGTAGAGTGCACATTATCCCACAAATAACAATCAGTGGGAAAATTATTTCCAGTGAACCCCTGCATAGAAATTACACTAATTTAAAAAAAAGAATTTAAGGGAGCCAGCATTGATTGTTCATCCCCAATAGCATTGAGAAGGTGGTGTGAGCTCTTGAGCCGCTGAAGTTCATGTGGTGTAGGTACACCCACACCGCTGTTCGGGAGGGAATTCCAGGATTTTAACTTTTGACCCAGCGACAGTGAAGGAGCGGCGATGTATTTCCAAGTCAGGATGGTGTGTGTCTTGGAGGGGAACTTTCAGGTAATGGTGTTCCCATGTATCTGCTGCCCTCGTCCTTCTAGATGGTAGTGGTTGTGGGTTTAGAAAGTGTTGCCTAAGGACCCTTGGTGAGTTCCTGTAACACATCTAGTAGATGGTACACCCTGCTGCTACTATGCATCGGTGGTAGTGGGAGTGAATGCTTGTGGATGGGTGCCAATCAAGCAGGGTGCCAATCAAGTGGGCTGCTCTGTCCTGGATGGTGTCAATCTTCTTGAGTGTTGTTGGAGCTGCACTCATCCAGGCAAGTGAGGAGTATTCCATTACGCTCCTGACTTGTGCCTTGTAGATTGTGAACATGCTTTGGGGAGTCAGGAGGTGAGTTACTGCTATTGTAGCCACAGCATTTATATGGCTAATCCAGTTGGATTTCTGGTCAATGTAGCCCACAGGATGTTGGTAGTGGGGGGTTCAGTGACGGTAATGCCTTTGAATGTCGAGGGCAATGCTTAGATTCTGTCTTGTTGGAGATGGTTATTGCCTGGCACTTATGTAGCATGAATGTTACTTGCTACTTGACTGTCCAAGTCTAGATATTGTCCAGGTCTTGGTGCATTTCGACAGTATCTGAGGAGTCGCGAATGGTGCTGAATATGGTGCAGTCATAAATCAACATCCCCACTTCTGACTTTATGTTGGATGGAAGGTCATTGATGAAGCAGCTGAAGATGGTTGGGCCTATTTGACAAACAGAATCCTATATCCACCCAGGTTGATAGGGTTGTTAAGAAGGCATATGGTGTGTCGGCTTTCATTAAGAGGGGGATTGAGTTTAAGAGCCGCAAGGTTTTGCTGCAGCTTTATAAAGCCCTGGTTACACCGCACTTGGAGTATTGTGTCCAGTTCTGGTCGCCTCATTATAGGAAGGATGTGGATGCTTTGGAGAGGGTGCAGAGGAGATTTACCAGGGTGCTGCCTAGACTGGAGGGCATGTCTTATGAAGAAAGGTTGAGGGAGCTAGGGCTTTTCTCACTGGAGCGAAGAAGGCAGAGAGGTAACTTGATAGAGGTGTACAAAGTGATGCGAGGCATGGATAGAATGGATAGCCAGAGACTTTTCCCCAGGGCTGAAATGGCTGACACAAGGGGACATAATTTTAAGGTGATTGGAGGAAGGTCTAGGGGAGATGTCAGAGGTAGGTTCTTTACACAGAGAGTGGTGGGTGTGTGGAATGCACTGCCAGCAGAGGCGGTGGAGTCAGAGTCATTAGGGATATTTAAGTGATTCTTGGACAGGTACACAGACAGCAGTAAATTGAAGGGGTGTAGGTTAGATTGATCTTAGATTAGGATAAATGGATGGCACAGCATTGTGGGCCGAAGGGCCAGTACTGTGCTATATTATTCTATGCTCTATATCCACTGCTTCCACAAGAGCCAGTGTTTCTGCAACTAAACTACTTTTAGCAATCCTTTTTATTTCTTTAGCTTCTCAGGCTAAAGGGCAACATTTCCTTTTTTTACCCGCCAAAAATATTATGAATCCAGCTGCGTTCAAATATCCATCGGAATATAATTAATTTAGTTACTAAATACAACTAATTTCATGTTCTTTGGGTTGACCAAAAATTAAGCCCGCATTTCTTTATATTTAATTTTTAAAACGTTTTATTTGACATTAAAATGCCCTCGACTTTAGCATGCTTCATTATAGTAATCAGTTGTAATACATCAAAACTTGCACCCAGACTTGTCTAAATTCAGAACTAATTCAACTGGCAATCAAGCTTTGCAACTGCTCTGTTTCTTGTTTAGATACAACACCATCTTTCTGTGATGACCGAGCCTGATTAATCCGGAGTAACAGTCTGAGTAAAACTGCTGATTCAAAATTATTTCAGATTTTTTCTGCTTAATGTCAGAACCAATATATTGAAAAACCCCTGAAGCCTGACTTTGAATTTTAAATTTCATTTCTCAAATTCCACAGTACTACCCCATGAGAAATCGTAAACATGCAATATGAAGATACCTGAAAATTTCCCTTTTTGATACCAATAAAACATTGTGGCTTCTGCTTTTAGTCATCTACTTTCAGCAAAACAGATCTCACCAAAAATCATCACACCCTCAAGTCCAAAAATGCTTTTATGACTATCATTCAGGCAAGAAGGGCATTTGTTTAGTTTCCAGTGTCCCTTCTACCTTTTCACTCTGCAAGGATACAGCTTTTATATCAACACTCCCACAAATGTGACTAATAGAGCTAAAAGACTTTCAGGATTAATTTCCTGCTGTGGGAGAGCCCACACACACATTGATATTGCTCAGTTGTTCTTCAAAACCCTGAGCAAATGACTTTTAGGTCCCCTCTGCAAGGACCTTTTCTGTACAAATCAATCTGTGGAACAAGTTTGGCTGTCTCCTATCTGGTACTTCAGAATACACTCCAAATTCCTTCTATAATCCCTTTTGTTTTTCTGCTCTGATTTGTTTCCCGTTAGTTTATTGGCAAAAGTTATGGTCATAAGGACTTTATTTTTCCCGTCCTACCTCAAGACTGTTTGTTCTGTAGCGCTCTTTGAATGTGTAATCTGTTGAAGCTGTAGCCTCTACTTGCACTTTGAGTCTTTTGGAACGATTACTGTGAGAACAAAGTCCCACATAAGAGATTAGTGTGTAAAATTAAAGCTCATGAGATTGGAGGTAATGCATTGAGATGGATAGAAAGCTGGTTGGTAGACAGAAAACAAAGAGTAGGAATAAAGGGTTATTTTTCCAAGTGGTAGGCAGTGACTAGTGGGGTACCACAGGGATCAGTGCTAAGACCCCAGCTATTCATAATATATATTAATTATTTAGATGAGGAAACTAAAGTAATATCTCCAAATTTGAAGATGACACAAATATGGCGGGAGGGTAAGCTGTGAAGAGGATGCAGAGATCCTTCAGTATGATTTGGAAAATTGAATAGGTGGACAAATGCATGGCAGGTGCAGTGCAATGTGGATAGCTGTGATCTTATTCACTTTGGTAGCAAAACCAGGAAGACAGACTATTATCTGATTTATATATTGGGAGAGGAAAATGTGCAATGAGGCCTGGGTATCCTTGTACACCAGTCATTGAAAGTAAACAGGCAGGTGAAGCAGGCAGTAAAGAAGGATTCAAGTACAGGAGCATGGATGTGTTGCTGCAATTATACAGGGCCTTGGTGAGATTACTGATGTGTTGGGTGCTTTGGATCCGTGGAACACATACAGGCTACCAACACTTAAAATAGAACGCTATTTTATTAAGCTAGAAACTGTTGAACATACTTTCACTGTGGGTTAACACGATATTAGATTAAACTAAAGACCTATGCCCTATCCTAACGAGTCTATGCACTCAGCACATGGTGAAGATCTGTGCTGCAAGCTGTAAGCTCTGTCCTTCTGAGAGGCAGCATCCCGAATGAGCGGGAAAACTGATGCCCTCTGTCTTTACAGTGAGTGTGCTCTAACTGGTGATTGGCTGCGGTGTTGTGTGTGTTGATTGGTCTTGCTGTGTGTCCATCCGTGTGTGTGCCTGCACCATGATATACTGGTGTATATTATGACATTCCCCCCTTTTATAAAAAAATGGATGTGTGTGGCAATAAATAATGTGTGGTGAGAATGTTCCTAACTACGTGTGGGGTGCAAAGACATATTTACAGGACTATGTACATGAGAACTAAGCTATTTACATGGGAAGGTGCCTGGTGCAGAGAAGCAGTATGCAACAAGAGTAACGAGATCAACACTATATACAAACCAGGGAAACGATCAAACAAAGCAACGAAACAATTCAGAGAGTCCATAAATTCGAAAACTTCATAAATTTTGTCTCTGAGGTGGGCAATGACTTCTGGTTGACCGAAAGGGTGGCACACCACTCATCATCCGGATCGATGCTGTATGCCGATAGAGGCTGGGTTCTTTGCTCTGGGGACACCCTGTTTTTTGTAATGATACCGACTGGAAAAGGCGCCTTCGGGTCCTTGGTGTCAATATCGGGTGGCAGGTCCGAATCGGGCTTGGTGTGGCCCGGACATTTCTGCGAGGCTGGCTGGAGCGACGAGAGTTGGCAGGCTGAGCTGATCTGCATAAAGCAGCACAGTGGCCAAGTTTGCCACATCGCAGGCATCATAGGGATTTGGCAGGACATTGCCGCTTTAAGTGGGCGGAGCCACAGTTGCCACACGTTGTAGTGTCAGTACGTTCGCTGCGCCACCGCGCATGCGCGGTGTGGTCGTACGTGGTGCGCGCCTGCGCAGTATGTTCGTCAACGTCGCCGTCCCCTCATTTGGTGCGCACAAGCGCGGGAGTCCGCGAAAAGCGCGTGAAATGGCCGCCCTCATCCAGGCTGAGGCCCTGGAGTTGCTCGATTGCTTGGACCCGTTCTGCCTCGTGGGGACCTTGCCGCGCCATTTCAGCCGCTTGGATGTGGGAATACCGACTAGTGGCGTGTTCATGTAGCACACAGGTCTCGATGGCGGTCGCTAGGGTGAGCTGCTTTACCTTGAGGAGCTGCTGGCATAGGGGGTCCGACTGAACACCGAAAATGATCTGGTCATGTATCATGGAGTTGGAGGTGAACCCGTAATTACAGGACTGTGCAAGGAAGCGGAGGTGGGTGAGAAAGGACTGGAAAGGTTCATCCTTACCCTGCAAACGCTGTTGGAATACATCGCGCTCTAAACTTTCATTCACCTCGATGTTGCAGTGACTGTCAAACTTAAGGAGGACCGTCTTGAATTTTGATTTATCTTCACCATCAGCAAAGGTGAGAGAATTGAAAATGTGGATGGCATGGTCCCCGGCCGTGGATAGGAAGAGAGCGATCTTCCTGGTGTCTGAGGTAGCTTCCCGGTCTGTGGCTTCAAGGTAGAGCTGGAAGCGTTGTTTGAATATCTTCCAGTTGACCCCTAGGTTACCGGTGATGCGGAGCGGCGGCGGCGGGCAGACGCTGTCCATTTTGCAGGATGGCTGTACGCTGGTGGAAGGCAGATCACTTGCAGGTAGGTCTAAGATGTTCTAACATCCCTCAACTACTGGTACCATAATGTGTCGGGTGCTTTGGATCCGTGGAATACATACAGGCTACCAACACAGGCTACCAACAAATAGAACAACACTATTTTATTAAGCTAGAAACTGTTGAACATACTTTCACTGTGGGTTAACATGATGTTAGATTAAACTAAAGACCTATGCCTATCCTAACCAGTCTATGCACTCAGCACGTGGTGAAGAATCTGTGTTGTAAGCTGTAAACTCTGTCCTTCTGAGAGGCTGCATCCCGAATGAGCAGGAAAACTGATGCCCTCTGTCTTTATAGTGAGTGTTCTCTAACTGGTGATTGGCTGCGGTGTTGTGTGTGTTGATTGGTCCAGCTGTGTGTCCATCAGTGTGTGTGTCTGCACCATGATGTACTGGTGTATATTATGACAATTACATCTGGAGTATTGTGTGCAGTTTTGGTCTCCTTATCTGAGGAAGGATGTTATTGCTGTGCAGGGATTGCAGCAAAGGTTTATCAGACTGATTCCTGATATAGCGGGATTGATGTTTGAGGAGAGATTGAGTTGGTTAAAATTACATGAGCTGGAGTTTAGAAGAATGAGGGGGATCTCATAGAAACCTATACAATTCTAACAGGACTAGACAAGATAGATGCAGGAAGGATGTTCCTGATGCTGGGGGAATCCAGAACCAAGGTCATAATCAAAGGATATAAGGGAAAACAATTTCTTCATCCAGGGAGTGGTGAGCCTATGAAATTCTTTAGCATAGAAAGCAGTTGATAGCAAAACACTGTGGGCAGATTCTCTGTCCAGTGACACCAGATTGACACCAGCCGAAAATCAAGGCCGGCGCCTGGCTGTACACAGAATACCATGCTCCGGTGCCTTGACAGTGGCGTCAATGCATTCCATGCCACACACTGGCGTGGGCATGCAAATTGTGCAGTACTGGCATTGGCATATCATTACCAGGACTGCCCAGGCATTCTCCAGGCCTCCCACAATGAGGCGAGGTTCACTTGCGGTATTTAAAATCGGGAAACAGGCGCCATGGTTGCTAAGGGAGAGGGAGGAGGGAAGACATGTTCCCATAGGTGCAGCTGTAAGCTGCCAGTTCTGCTGCTGGCCGGGTGGGCGATGACAAGGGCCAGGGAGAGTAGCAGGGGAGCGGCCAGGGGATGGTCCATGGGGTCAGGGTGACCCCCCTGGGACCGGGGTGTCCAGGCACTGACCGTCATTGCAAGGCAGCCATCTTGCAGCGCACCCCACTGACCGCCCACTGTGGCCTGTAGCTGTGCAGAGCGCCATCAGCTTTGTGGGTGCCCCCCCCCCCCCCCCGGTCATCTCCTGAAGAACCCACTGACCCCACGCCCCCCACAACCAGGCGCCATCCTTGGGCAGGGCACCACGCAGCCCACCCATGGGCCGCAACGCATACTGCTAGCATGGGTAGCGCCATCCACCAGTAACCCTGCCAGCAGGGACAGGTGCCGGGGTCAGAGGACCCCTCCTCCCCACCGCCCGGTCTCACGGACCGACGAGGCCAGGGGTGCGCTGCATAGGGCGATGAATCCGGGGAATTGGCCGGGGTGGGGGGTGGGAGGGGAAGGGGAGAGGAAGACATGTGGGGGCAGGAGCTGAGGTGCAGTACAGGGCCACCATGTAGCCCGTTGGACCTGGTTGGGCATGTGGCTAACCGCCATGCCAACCTGTCTGCTTTTCACCCACTGCAGAGAATGGATTTTGGTATCCAGCCAGGATTGGTTGGCATCTGCCGGGCCGCCGCAGCCCTGGCAGGAACCATGAGGCTGTACAAGCAGAAGCTGTTCGGCTAGGACACGGCAGAAGAGGAGCCTGCCCCAGAAGAGCAGGGACCAGCCGGTGAAGATGGAGAGCTGGCCATCCAACAGGCTGATGAGGAGGTGGGAAGGTGGTGCTGCATCAGGCCTCATGTATAATCGGCAGCGCCTGTCATTCGAGGACCTGCCAGACAGGGCGTGACACCGAAGGCTCCAGCTGAGCAGGGGATCGTGCGACATCTCTGCCTTGACATGGCACACCTGGAACTGCAGGGGAATGGGGAAGGATGCCGGCTCCTGGTGGTCATCAAGGTGACAGTTGCCCTGAACTTCACGCCACGGGGTCCATCCAGGCGCTGAATGGGGACCTGCCTAGGATCTTACAGACCTCGGTGCACAGGTGCATCCATGCCGTTACAGAGGCTCTGTATGTCCGGGTGGCCCAATACATCAAGCTGAAGATGGATCGAGCCCACCAGGTTCCCTGGGCAGCAGGGTTCGCCACCATCGCTGGGATGCCCCAGGCCCAGAGGGTGATTGACGGGATGCATGTCCCTCTACGAACACCGACACCTGAGGGGCTGGCCTTCACAAACTGAAAGGGGTTCCACTTGATGAATGTGCAGCTGGTGTGTGACCACCAGCTGCTCACCATGCATGTCTGCGCCCAATACCCAGGCAGCGTCCTGGCACACTCGGCAGTTGCCGACACCTTAGAGGTGCACTCCCAAGTGAGGGCTTGGATATTGGGCAGCAGGGTTAACCACTGCGCTCATGGCTGATGATGCCTATCGAAGGCTACAGACCAACGCAGAGATCCGCTACAACGACGCCCATGCTGCGACCAGGGGCGTGATCGAGCGATGCACCAGCGTCCTGAAGATGCTATTCAGTTGCCTGGAACGTTCTGGAGGGGCACATCTGGGCACCGCCAACTCGTTCGTCCCCTCCCACACATCCAACCCACCCCGTCCAATCACCCCTTCCCCTGTGCACCCTCACTGCATACCCCCCCCCCCCCCCCCCCCCTGCAGCACCTGGACACCTACCTGCTGAATTACGTGGTACAGTCCCAGAGGGAGGTGGCCCAGTCCCTGTTCTCCATGATTGCGAGCATTGAGGCCCTGATTGAGATGAGCGACCCTTCAGGACTGTCACCACCAGGTGGCGGGGGAGCCCCCAAAGCTCGCTCTGACCGCACCCCCATCCCAAGGAGTAGCCCGGTGCAGCATACAGAATAGCGTTATGGGCGAAGGCACAAACCTGTATATACATGTTCACCTGTTCACAATAAACACCTGTTCGAAGGGTGTGAGGGATGTGCTGGGCTGGGCTGGCTGCAGAGGGGCACTGCAAGGAGGAAAGGGGGCAGGGAGGATAGGCGACCGTTGGAGGGGGGCATGGGCACGGGCTCCAGGTCAGCTCCTGCTCATTTCCCAGTACCTGGCCCCATCCCAATCCTTCTCCACCCAAACTTCCCCCTACCCCTCCCCCCCTGCCCCACACCCCGGCCTCACCTCCGCCACCCCAAGGGTTCAGTGGGACTGTGTGATGGAATGGCCAGCTCGCATGCAGAGATCACCCAGATGGACGGTGGAGAGTGCTACCGTGGGCAGGAGTCAGACGTTGTCAAACGATGTGGAGCACCAGAGCTTATTGCAGAGCGGGTTGTCATCATCCCCCATCCCGCTGGACCAGACCCGCTGTTACTGCCATTCCAGAGCCTGCACCCTGGGGCAGGTATGTATCATGGATGGGATTGCAGGTGAGGAGCAGGAGGGGGGGGTGGGAAGCTGGGGGCGGGGCTGGGGGGAGCGGGGGGGGGGGGGGGGGGGGCTGGGGGGGTAGGACGGGATATTTGTGTTGCCTTTGGCCAGGCATCCTAGTCCATGAACCTCGAGGCAATTAGAGCGTCCCATGCGCGCTGGCCCTGGCGAACACGTTGTGCAGCTTCCTGTGCCTGTCCAGACCCCTTGCCCTGCCCATTCCAGCCCTCCCCCTCATTCTCCTTGTCAGACACGGCCTGCCGTTTATTCCCTTCCTCCAGCAACTCGTCCCCTCTGCCACATGATGTTGTGGAGGACGGAACAGGCCACCACGATGTGGGTGACCCTCCCAGCGCTATACTGGAGGGCCCCTCCAGAGCGGTTCAGGAACTTGAATCGCTGCTTCAGGGCTCCGATGCACCGCTCGATCATACTCCTGGCTGCTGCATGGGCATTATTGTAGCGGCTCTCCATGTCGGTCTGTGGCTTCCTAACAGTGTCATCAGCCACGACCGCAGTGGATGACCATGGAGCCAACCCCTCACCAGGGGGTGCACCTCTAAGGTGTCGGGAACAGTCGAGTGTGCCAGGATGAAGACATCTTGCACACTGTCCGGGTACTGGGCGCAGGTGTGCATGATGTGCAGGTTAACAGTAACTTCATTGCAGTGTTAATGTAAGCCTACTTGTGACAATAATAAAGATTATTATTATTATGGTCACGCACCAGCTGCACATTCATGGAGTGGTACCCTTTCGGTTTGTTAAGACATCCCCCTCATGCGGTGCTCGTAGGGGGACATGTCGATCACCCGGGGCATATGAGTGATGGCGGCGGACACTGCTGCCCAAGGATCCTGGTGGGCTCGGTCCATATTGAAATGGATGTATTGATCCACCTGGGCATATAGAGCCCATGTGATGGCACGGATGCACATGTGTACCTGTGCATTGAGCTCTGTGAGTTCCGGGACGGGTCCCCACTCAGTGCCTGGAAGGACCCCATGGCGAAGAGGTTCAGGGCGACCATCACCTTGATGGCCACTGGGAGCGGGTGTCCACTCCCATACCCACATGGTTCCAGGTGTGCCAAACGGCCTCCTTCAGCCAGAATCTTCGATGGCATTTCTGGTCCGGCAGATCATCGAATGACAGGCGCTGCTGGTACACGTGAGGCTTCATGCGATGTCTGCTTCCCACCTCCTCCTCGGCCTGTTGGGCAGCTGGCTCCAAGTCCTCTGGGACAAGCACCACTGCTGCAGTGTCCTCCCTGAGCAGCTGCTGCTCCTACAGCCTCAGTGCATCCCTGCGGCAGCTAGAATGATGGCAACCATCCCTGGTCGGATTCCAAAATACGTTGTCTGCAGGGAGTGAAAGGCAGGCATTTAACATGGTGCATACCCCTGTGCCCAACCAAGTCCTGTACTGCAGCCCCTGCCCCCGCATGTTTCACCTGCTCCCCACTCCTCCCCAAACCCCACACCCACCACCGACCGATCCCCCGGCACTTTGCCCTCCGCACCTCAACCCTGGCCCCATCGGTGGCCGGCAGCATGGGGGCCTCTGGTCCCGCCAAGGGTTTTGTGCTCTGTGGCCCCAATCCAGCACCTTCCTGTAGGGATAACTGTGGGCATTGCCCGTGGATGAGCTGCGTGATGCCCTGCCGGTGAGTTGGGCCCTGTTGTGGGTGGGGCCGAGGGTTGGGATGGTTGGCTGGGTGCACCCTTATGACTGGTGCCATTCTATGCAATCACGGGCCATGATGGGATGTCAGTGGGGTGTGCAGCAAGGTGGCTGCGGCAATGGCAGTCCGTGCCTGGACCCCCCCCTCTCCCCCCCAAGCCAGCCATGGCAGTGGTGGGTCCCGTAGCCCAAGGGCGCACCTCTGGGTACATGACCTGCCTCCTCCCTCTCCCTCAGCATCCACTGTTTCCCCAGTTTTAAAACCACAAGTGAACCCTGCCGTCGGACCTCCCCTAGGTGGAGGCGGAGCATCGCGGGAGCCCTGGAGAATACCGGGCCGGCCGTTAATGATATGTCAATGGTGTTTATTGCACGTGCGGCGTAGAATGCAATCACGCCACTGTCGAGGCACCGGGGCATGGCATTCCGTTGGATGCCCGGTGTCAACCTCGACTTTTGACTGTTCCAAATTCCTCACCCAATCTTGTTTCCCGATTCCGGCGTTGGCTGCCTGGGAAACTGGCTCAGGGCGCCTCATTGCTTCCTATCAGCTTCTCAGATTTTGAGAGTTTGTAACCAATCCCAGTAACTGTGAGGAATAAACTTTGATAGTTTGATCGCCATGTTGGGTAATCACTGTCTCACCATCGTGATCTATTCACTTACCTGGGGCGGGATTCTCCGACCCCCCGCCGGGTCAGAGAATTACCGGGGGCTGGCGTGACTCTCGCCCCCTCCGTGTCCCGAAGTCTCCGCCACCAGAGATTCAGCGGGGGCAGGATTCGCACCACGCCGGTCGGCGGGCTCACCCCCGCCGATTCTCCGGCTCGCGATGGGCCGAAGTCCCGCTGCTGGAATGCGTGTCCCGCCAGCCTGGATTAAACCACCTTTTGAACGGCGGGACAAAGTGGCGTGGGCGGGGCGATCTGGCCCCGGGGGGTGCCCCCACGGTGGCCTGGCCGGCGATCAGGGCCCACTGATCTGCGGGCGGGCCTGTGCCGTGGGGGCACTCTTTTTCTTCCGCCTTCGCCATGGTCTTCACCATGGAGGAGGCGGAAGAGACCCCCTCCCCTGCGCATGTGCGGGGATGACGTCAGCAGGCGCTGACGCTCCCGCGCATGCGCGGACCTGCGCCGCCCGGCGAAGACCTTTGGGCCCCGGCTGGCGTGGCACCAAAGGCCTTTCCCGCCAGCTGGTGGAGCGGAAACCGCTCCGGCGTGGGCCTAGCCCCTCAAGGTGAGGGCTTGGCCCCTAAAGGTGCAGAGACGTCCGCACCTTTGGGGCGGCCCGACGCTGGAGTGGTTCCCGCTACTCCATCACGCCGGGACCCCCCGCCCCACCGGGTAGGGGAGAATCCCGCCTCTGGTTCTTTTCATTCCTTCGGCAGAATTCTCCGTGCCTGAAACTAAGTGTTGACGCCAGGACTGAATTGGATAGTGTTCTACCACAGCAAAATTGGCACTGTTCCCAGACCAATCCACCGACTGTTAATGGGCTAGCACTGACGCTACGTGGAACACAACCGATTCTGATCAAAAACAGTGTCTGATTCGCCGGAGTCGGGTTTGATACTTGAGAGGCTGACAAGCTGCGGCCCATATAAGCACTCCACTCCCCACACACACTCATCCCAGCCAACAAGATAGCAGCAAGCAGACTGCCACCGCGGTTCTTCGACGGCGAATTCGAGACCCTACACGACACAGTGGAGGAGAGGCAGGCTACCCTGTACCGCGGGGTGAGGAGGCATTTGCCACCCGCCGCCGTGCACCGGGCCTGGGTGTAGGTGGAAGTGGCCACGAGCGTCATGGGCAACACGGCGAGGACCGGCCATCAGTGCCGCAAAAAAACTGCACGGCCTCCTCAGGACGGCCAGAGTGAGTAGGGAACACTGTGCCCCTGGCACTGGATTCCCATCCACACACCCGTAACCACACCTCCCACCCCCCCCCACCCGAGGGGCGACCAAACCCCCGCCCTGTACCACCTTCCAGCACCCATACCCAGGATAGTCATGGCAAGGTGCCCTGGCCACAAAGATCACGAAGCACACACCTCCTGTGCTACATGCATCCAAATGTCTAACACCGTGTGTTTTCTGTCTCTCTCTCCACGCCCCATTCTCTCTCTCTCTCCCCCCCCCCCTCTCCAACCATGAGAAGTCGGCACACATCCGCCGTGAGAGGAAGAAAACGGAGGGGGACCGCTGGACATGCGAGCAGTGTGCTGATGTGACCATCAATTCACTCGAGATGGGAGTAGAAGTAAACTGTGGCTTTAATCAACTTAGAACAGTGCCTGCCTGCGACTGATCCAATACTGAGAACCGCCTACAGGTCGACTGCTCTTTATACCTCCCTTCAAGGGGAGGAGCCATGGGCGGAGCCCACACAGGCCCCAACATGTTCCCCTACAGATAATGCCATACAATGGTCCATAGGAAGAGCCCACAAGTGCAACAGCATAGCACAGATACAATGGTGGATTATTGGCATAATACATTCACCACATTCACCCCTTGTTAAAAAAATGAAGTCCGGCGGGGGTCACGGGTTCATGAGTTCAGCCGGTCCGGCGCACGGATTGTGCGCTGTGATCGCCGAAGCTCTTGCGTTGTTGCTGGCCCGGGTGTCGAGCTCGTCCGTGCTGGCATCGGTAGTGAGGGCGCTGGTGCGGGTACAGACGTGGACTCCGGAAGCGTCTCTTCTGGAACTTCATTCCTGTGGATCGGTGAAGTGGGGATGGCGGGCGGGAGGGAGCGCGGGAGCCATACAGGGGCGGGGGCGCTGGTCATGGTAGGTTGGGCGGGATCTGGTGGAGGGGCGGTGGTGGTGGTGGAACCGGCGAGCGGCAAGTCCTGGAGGGAGACCGTATCCTGACGGCCATCGTGGTGTTCGATATAAGCGTACTGGGGGTTTGAGTGTAGGAGCTGGACCTTCTCTACCAGAGGATTGGACTTATGGCTCCTGACTTGTTTTCTGAGTAGGACTGGCTCCGGTGTCTTCAGCCAGTACGGAAGCAAGGCCCCTGAGGTGGATCTCCTAGGGAAAACCAATAGGCGGTCATGAGGGGTCTCGTTTGTGGCAGTGCAAAGTAGGGACCTAATAGAGTGGAGCGCATCGGGGAGGACCTCCTGCCAGTGAGAAACTGGGAGATTCCTGGACCGCAGGGTCAGTAGGACGGTCTTCCAGACTGTCGCGTTCTCCCTCTCCACCTGCCCGTTTCCCCTGGGGTTATAACTGGTAGTCCTGCTCGAGGCGATGCCCTTACTGAACAGGTACTGATGCAGTTCGTCGCTCATGAACGACGAGCCCCGGTCACTATGGACATAATTGGGAAACCAAACAGGGTGAAGACACTATGTTCGGGCTTTAATGACGATGGACGTGGTCATGTCGGGGCAAGGGATTGCAAAGGGGAAGCGGGAGAACTCATCAATCATATTGAGGAAATATGTATTGCGGTTATTGGAGGGGAGGGGCCCTTTGAAATCGATACTGAGGCCCTCAAAGGGCCGAGATGCCTTTACCAGGTGGGCCTTATTTGGTCGGTAGAAGTGCGGTTTACACTCCGCACAGATCTGGCATTCCCTGGTCATTGCTCTGACCTCCTCAGAGGAGTAGGGCAGGTTGTGGACCTTAATATAGTGGATAAGCCGGGTGACCCCCGGGTGACAGAGGTCATTGTGGATAGCCCGCAGTCGGTCATCTTGCGCGATGGTGCATGTGCCGCGGGATAGGGCATCTGGGGGCTCGTTGAGCTTCCCAGGACGATATACTATATCGTAATTATAGGTGGAGAGGTCGATCCTCCACCTCAAGATCTTATCGTTCTTGATTTTGCCCCACTGTGTATTATCGAACATGAAGGCTACCGATCGTTGGTCGTGCCTCCAGTGCCATACGGCTTCCACGATGGCTTGGTCTTCTTTTTCGACTGAGGAGTGCCGAATTTCAGAGGAGGTGAGGGTGCGCGAAAAAAACACGACTGGTCTGCCTTCTTGATTGAGGGTAGCGGCGAGAGCGACCTCTGATGCGTCACTCTCCACCTGGAAGGGGACAGACTCGTCCACCGCGCGCATCGCGGCTTTGGCGATATCCGCCTTGATGCAGCTGAAGGCCTGGCGGGCCTCAGTTGCCAGTGGGCAGATGGTGGCCTTGATTAGTGGGCGGGCTTTGTCCGCATAGCTGGGGACCCACTGGGCATAATATGAAAAGAACCCGAGGCACCTCTTCAGGGCATTGGGGCAGTGGGGGAGGGGGAGTTGCAGGAGGGGGCACATACGGTCAGGGTCGGGTCCCAGAATCCCGTTTTCCACGACGTAGCTGAGGATGGCTAGTCTGGTTGTGCGGAAAACGCATTTCTCCTTGGTGTACATGAGGTTTAGGGTTTGGGCGGTTTGGAGAAATCGGTGGAGGTTGGCTTCGTGGTCCTGCTGATCATGGCCGCAGATGGTGACATTGTCCAAGTACGGAAACGTGGTCCGCAGCCCATATCGGTCCACCATTCGGTCCATTGTTCTTTGGAACTCCGAAACCCCGTTCGTGACGCCAAAGGGGACCTCCCGGAGGAAGTGGAAAAGGCGGCCGTCTGCCTCAAAAGCCGTGTAGTGGCGGTCCTCCGGGCGGATTGGGAGCTAGTTGTATGCAGACTTCAGATCCACCGTGGATAACACCCGGTCGTGTGCGATCTAGTGTACCTTGTCTGCAATCTGGGGAAGGGGGTACGCATCGTGTTGCGTGTACCGGTTTATGGTTTGGCTGTAATCTACAACCATCCGGTTCTTTTTCCCGGTCTTGCCGACCACTATCTGAGCTGGCCTCGATGACTCCCTCCCGCAAGAGACGCTGGACCTCGGACCTGATAAAAGTCCTGTCCTGTATGCTATACTGCCTGCTTCTGGTAGTGATTGGTTTGCAGTCGGCGGTGAGGTTTGCGAAGAGTGGGGGAGGGTCGACTTTTAGGGTCATGAGGCTGCATATGGTGAGTGAGGGCAGGGGCCCCCCGAACTTCAGGGTTCGGCTCCTGAGGTTGCATTGGAAATCTAGTCCCAAAAGGAGAGGAGCGCAGAGGTCTGGGAGCACATATAATTTAAAATTGGTGTACTCGGCACCCTGTATTGCTAGGGTTGCGGTAGTGCACCCTCGGATTTGCACCGAGTGCGACCCAGAGGCGAGGGAGATGGTTTGGTGCGCCGGGAAAATTGGGAGCAAGCAGCGTCTTACCATGTCCGGGTGAATGAAGCTCTCTGTGCTCCCGGAGTTGAAAAGGCAAGGCTGCTCGAGCCCGTTTACCCGGATGGTCATCATGGAGCTCCGGAGGTGCTTGGGTCGCGACTGGTCCAGGGTGACCGCGCTGAGTTGTGAGTAGCCGCGTGGTCGGAGGTGCTGGAGCGGTTCCGCGATGGCTGCCCTTGTTGATCGTACACGTCGAGCGGCGTAGCAGATGGCGGCCAAGATGGCGGCCCCCATTGATCGAGCGTGGCGGTTGGTGAGGAAGATGGCGTCCAAGATGGCGGCCCCATGGATCGCACGTGGCCGGCCGCGTGGGGGAGGATGGCCAAGATGGCGGCCCCCGTGAGTCTCACGTGCTGTGAGGGCTGGAACATGGCTGCCCCCACGAATAGCATGAGGCTGATGACGCGTCTACAGGGGGCGGAGTTAGCAGACATGCTGCCACATTGCGGGGTCTGCGGGCCTGTGAGTCTGAGGAGCGGGCCTGTGAGTTAGAGTTCTTGGACCTGGCCAGGCAAACTTTGTCGAAATGTCCTTTTCTCCCGCAGCTGCTGCAGTTCGTGTTACGGGCCGGGCAGTGCTGCCGGGAGTGTTGGGACTGGCTGCAGAAATAGCAGGGTAGCCCCCCATGGTGTGCAGGCGGCCACGCGGCACAGGCCTGGGGTAGTCTTTGGTCGGGGGTCCACGAAGGTGTCGCGTGGTCAGCCGGGAACGCATTAAGGCTCTGAAACGCTACTTCCAGAGAGGAGGCTAACTTTACTGTCTGATCCAGGTCCAGGGCCCCCTTTTCGAGTAGGCTCTGTCTCACGTAGTTGGACCGGACTCCCGCTGCGTAGACGTCTCGGACGGCGAGTTCCATATGTTAAGCGGCTGTAACGGCCTGGTAGTTGCAGCTGCGTGCGAGGGCTTTGAGGTCGCATAGCTAGTCTTCTAGCGATTCCCCGGGGTGCTGGCGGCGAATGGTGAGGATGTGACGCGCGTAGACCTTGTTCACGGGCCGTACATAGAGGCGTTCGAGAATCGCGAGGGCATCTGCGTAGGAGGAGGCCTCATCGAGTTGAACAGAGATTCGATGGCTCACACATGCATGGAGGAGGCTCAGCTTCTGATCATCGGTGACGGAAGGCGTGGAGGCGGCTGCGAGATAGGCCTTAAAGCAGTGAAGCCAGTGCGAAAAAATTTATTTCACCTCCGCGGCCTGCGGATCGAGTTCAAGTCGGTCAGGTTTGAGGGCCGATTCCATAGCTGCGTTTAAGTTGATTAAATTGATGCGACCATCAATTCACTCGAGACGGGAGTAGAAGTAAACTGTGGCTTTAATCAACTTAGAACAGTGCTTGCCTGCGACTGATCCAATACTGAGAACCGCCTACAGGTCGACTGCTCTTTATACCTCCCTTCAAGGGGATGAGCCATGTTCCCCTACGGATAATGCCATACAATGGCCCATAGGAGGAGCCCACAAGGGCAACAGCATAGCACAGATACAATGGTGGGTTATTGGCATAATACATTCACCACATGTGCACTGGGCCTGATCGGTGACCTGGAGGAGAGGGCGGTCACCGAGGCAGAGGTCAACATTGGGCCAACAAATGAGAGCCCTCTCAGTTGCGGTTCCCCATGGCACGTGTGTCATCAGCCCCACCACCACCCTCCCCCCCCCCCCCCCCCCCGCCCATTCAGGTACGCACCACACACGTGCAATAGTACAGCAGGTGGAGGTAGGAGTGCCCAAGGGGGCGGATGGTCGGAGGGTGGCTCGACCTAAAGACTAGCTGCCGTTCAGACTGACTTCGGGCTTCTGGAAAGGGCTGTCTCATCAATAGTGGCGATATAGTCTCAGAGCCAGGGAGTGCTTGAGGGGATCATCAACCATCCAGCGCCTGCAGGCGCAGTTAGAGGAGTCGCACCTCGTGCAGAAGCAGGAGGTGGTGCCAACCATGCGTGCCACCCAGCCCAGCACCACATTGGTGACATCCGGGCTGGAGGCCTTGCGCGGGGGGGGGGGAGAGAGAGAGGTGTAGGCCATGGGTCAGGATGTCCAAGGCCTGGGGCATTCTGCGTGGGCAGTGGCCGAGGCCCAGTACAGGGCAGCCCTCTCACAGGCAGTGGTGCTCCAGAGCATGGCCAGTCACAGCAGATCATGGTTGAGGGCATCAGTGGCATTGCCCGGGTGCTGCCAGTGACACAACCCAGAGGGAGGTGGCGAAGTCACTGGCTGATGTGGCATAAACGCAGAAGAGATGGCACTGTCGCAGCATGATGTGGCGCAGTCCCAGGGGGAGGTGGTCCTCTCTCTCTGCTCCATGGCTGCGAGCATCGAAGCCCTGTACGGGGACAGTCGTGGGCCTCTAGGAGCAGCGGCACCAGGTGGCGGGGGAACAGGGGATAGCTCGGCTCACACCCCTGTCCCATGGAGTAGCCCGAGGGCCATCGGGCACCCCGAGGGAGGAGAAAGTGATGGGGCCCATGCCGATGACAACCGCAGGGGAGATGACGGAACACCGCAGCGCCTCAGACTGCTCCCCCTCCTGTTCCTGGCGCATATGGTGGGCATCAGACAGAACAGGGTGGCACCATGCCACCTGGGACACCCGAACAGCAGCAGGGTCCGGGCATCATGTCTTCTGAGGGAGAGAGAGGAGGTACGAGAAGTTTCTAAAATAGGTATGCACTGGTACAAAATGTCGCGCTTGCTGGGTGGTGGCTACCAGGGCGAGGGGGGAGTTGCAGGAAGTGACCTGCTGATGGCCCCGTGGATTCAGGGTGTCCCCCTCAGGGTCGGGTGGCCGGCACAAACCTCCATTGTGTACAAGTTACAAGCCCCTGGCTGCTCACTCTGCTGACTGCCCACTGTGTCCTGTAAATGTGCACAGGCCCGCAGGTCATCAGGGAACCCCTAGGCCACCCGTCTGGAAGCCCTCAAACCCCAGCTGACCCATCAATCAATTCCAATGAAAAAGGGTGCAGGATTCGCTGGGTCCGTGATTGACACTCGGGAGGCTGACAAGCTGCAGCCACATATATATATTACAATCCCCACACACACTCATCACAACCAACAAAATGACACTGGTTGCGCTGGAGCGCACCCATCCCGCTGATGGGTTGGCTAGGGTCAGCGGGCACCTGCGGGGACACCTATAAGATCCGTGATCCTAAGTTCGCAGTGGGCTGTCAGCAGTGTGCACAGCTGCATGGCTGCCTTTTTGGCTGCGGCAATGGTGCTCCATGCCCATCCACCCCGACCTCACAACTCACCTCCTGGCCACCGCTCACTACTCCCCCCGCCGGCCCTGGCAGAAGCCCCCCTGCCAGCGGCACAACTGTCAACACACTAGGGTGATGTTGGACACTTTCCGTACCCCCTCTCTTTTCCTCAGCAGCCGCCACGCCGGTTTCATGATTTTTAAAAGCACAAGTGAACCGCGACATCAGGAACTCGGTCCATCAGAGGTGGCAAATCGTGGAGGCCCCAGAAAATACCGGGTCAGGTTTGCTAATGATATGTAAATAGTGTTTACGTGCGTTCCGGACCGCATTGACGCCGCTGTTGAGGTGACAGAGAATTGTGATTTGGCGTCAAATCAGCACCCGCTGTGATTTTGGCGTCGGACCTTTTCTCCGCCAATCACGTTTCCCGATTTTGGCGTCAGCCAAAGGAGAATCCCGCCCTGGGTCAGGCCTGCTAATGATATGCCAATGGCGTTTACTGTGCGTGCAGAGTGGAATGCATTGACGTTGCTGTTGAGGCACTGGAGAATTGCGATTTGATGGATACTAAGTTGGCAGAGTGACAGGAGCCAGAGATTTCTGTTGAACAACAGGAGGAGTATACATTACGGAGTTCTCCAAGGATCATTATTTGAACCATTGCTTTTCTTGATCTATATTCATGACACAGGGACTTGGGTGTACAGGACACAATTCCAAAGTAAGCTGGTGTAATAAAGCTTGTGGATAGGCGAGATACTAAATGAATATTTTTCGTCAGTATTCACTCAGGAAAAAGATAATGTTGTGGAGGAGAATGCTGAGACCCAGGCTATTAGAATAGATGGCATTGAGGTACGTAGGGAAGAGGTGTTGGCAATTCTGGACAGGCTGAAAATAGATAAGTCCCCGGGGCCTGATGGGATTTATCCTAGAATTCTCTGGGAAGCCAGGGAAGAGATTGCTGGGCCTTTGGCTTTGATTTTTCTGTCATCATTGGCTACAGGAATAGTGCCAGAGGACTGGAGGATAGCAAATGTGGTCCCTTTGTTCAAAAAGGGGAGTAGAGACAACCCCGGCAACTATAGACCGGTGAGCCTCACGTCTGTAGTGGGTAAAGTCTTGGAGGGGATTATAAGAGACAAGATTTATAATCATCTAGATAGGAATAATATGATTAGGGATAGTCAGCATGGCTTTGTGAAGGGTAGGTCATGCCTCACACACCTTATCGAGTTCTTTGAGAAGGTGACTGAACAGGTAGACGAGGGTAGAGCAGTTGATGTGGTGTATATGGATTTCAGTAAAGTGTTTGATAAGGTTCCCCATGGTAGGCTATTGCAGAAAATACGGAGGCTGGGGATTGAGGGTGATTTGGAGATGTGGATCAGAAATTGGCTAGCTGAAAGACAGAGGGTGGTGGTTGATGGGAAATGTTCAGAATGGAGTTCAGTTACAAGTGGCGTACCACAAGGATCTATTCTGGGGCCGTTGCTGTTTGTCATTTTTATCAATGACCTAGAGGAGGGCGCAGAAGGGAGGGTGAGTAAATTTGCAGACGACACTAAAGTCGGTGGTGTTGTCGATAGTGCGGAAGGATGTAGCAGGTTACAGAGGGACATAGATAAGCTGCAGAGCTGGGCTGAGAGGTGGCAAATGGAGTTTAATGTAGAGAAGTGTGAGGTGATTCACTTTGGAAGGAATAACAGGAATGCGGAATATTTGGCTAATGGTAAAGTTCTTGGAAGTGTGGATGAGCAGAGGGATCTAGGTGTCCATGTACATAGATCCCTGAAAGTTGCCACCCAGGTTGATAGGGTTGTGAAGAAGGCCTATGGAGTGTTTGCCTTTATTGGTAGAGGGATTGAGTTACGGAGTCAGGAGGTCATGTTGCAGCTGTACAGAACTCTGGTACGGCCGCATTTGGAGTATTGCGTACAGTTCTGGTCACCGCATTATAGGAAGGACGTGGAAGCTTTGGAGCGGGTGCAGAGGAGATTTACCAGGATGTTGCCTGGTATGGAGGGAAAATCTTATGAGGAAAGACTGATGGACTTGAGGTTGTTTTCGTTAGAGAGAAGAAGGTTAAGAGGAGACTTAACAGAGGCATACAAAATGATCAGGGGGTTAGATAGGGTGGACAGTGAGAGCCTTCTCCCGCGGATGGAAATGGCTAGCACGAGGGGACATAGCTTTAAACTGAGGGGTAATAGATATAGGACAGAGGTCAGAGGTAGGTTCTTTACGAAACGAGTGGTGAGGCCGTGGAATGCCCTACCTGCAACAGTAGTGAACTCACCAACATTGAGGGCATTTAAAAGTTTATTGGATAAGCATATGGATGATAATGGCATAGTGTAGGTTAGATGGCTTTTGTTTCGGTGCAACATCGTGGGCCGAAGGGCCTGTACTGCGCTGTATCGTTCTATGTTCTATGACTGTGAGGAGGATTGTGATAGACTTGAAGACAACATAGGCAGGCTGGTAGTATGGGTGAACATGCGGCAGATGGAATTCTCCCTAATTGTACGCAGTGACAAAAAGGGTAGATTGTAACAGAGACCAGCATAGTATGGTTCACCCAAAATTTGTGCAATAACATATTTGTGTCTTTCCAGGCAAATGTTTTCACTTTCATCGTGTTTTGATTTAAAGGCAGACAAGGGGGGACTTGGAAATGGGCCCTGACTTGCACTTCCTTTTCCTGTCAAAGTTAGTGGCTCATTTGGTGTTGAGTGCATAATAGCCCAGTCCCAAAAGGGTATTGTCATGATATTCAAACACACACATCATGATAGACACACCAACAGACAAATCAGAACACACAACACCACAACCAATGACAGAAAGATATAAAAGCACAGACACGACCCCCGGTGGTCAGTATTAGCTGCAGAGGAGGACCAGGACACATCTGCCACCAAACACACTCAGGGAGACAGCACGTGCAGAGTATCCAGAACGAACTGTATTATAAGAGTTAAAATAAAATAGAGTTGTACCACATACAACTGTGTTGGCTCATCTGTGCACCAGAGCACCCAACACCACATGGTACAGGAGTGGATCGATACCTGCCGGCATACCTCAGTGTACAGAGACAACCAGCAGTGCCCAGGCAAAATGATAGAGCTCCCGGTTCCGCAGCCGCTCCAGTGCTACGGCGACCTCCGCGAAAACTGGCGGCGATTCCGGCAATGGTTCGAATTGTTCCTGGTGGCAGCTGAACTCCAAGACCTGGATGATAGCGAAAAAATTGAATTTCTCCTCACCATCGCCGGTGCAAGGGCAAGAGAAATATTCACAAGGTTCAGGTTCTTCAGGAGGCAGCAAAGGTACGATTACCAGGCAGTCCTGGACAAATTCTCCAAGTACTGTGAAGAAAACGCAATCCAATCGGCAAGTAAAGGTAAGAAAAGCGGCAGTACTCACCTCGTGGCTGGGATCCCGGAGCCCGAATTCCCAGAGGCCGAAATCCCGGGCCTGAGAGAGGGCTGGGTCGAGGTCGGCGGCCATCTTGCTAAAGGTATCACGCTAGCACAGTTGCGCGAGCAGTGCGCAGAACCGGAAGTTTCGTTTGCGCATGCGCGAGATGCTGCGCATGCGCAGTCAAGAAAACGGCCATCGGTAAAGGAACAGCGATCTGAGCATGCGCAGTCGCTTCCTACGTGCTACATACCGAGTGTCAGGATGTCAGAGGCCCCAGACTGCACCAATTTAAAGGGGAAATGTCCCAAATCCAATTTAAAAGGGAAACGTCCCAAATCAAAAAAACAAAAATCTGTTAAAGCTGTAAAACAACCTTCCCTCACCTGGAATGACAGCACAGTGCCGCAAATTGACCCAGGAGATGAATTTGACCTCCGAAGAACCCTCCGACAAGCAGTTACCTACGCACAAGCCGATGATTCCGACCTCGAATACTTCGATGACGATCTTTACAGTGTTTCCGGACCTCGCGAGCCCAATGATAGCTCCGTGGTCCTATACGACTATGACTCGGACGAACCTTTCGTGTTGCACATTGGCGGCCCCCACATTGAATCCGACGCAGATGCGGATTCATTTTTCGGATTTGAGGATCTTCAATCCAGCAGATATGACGTTCCAACTTATCAGTACCGGATGATGCTGCAGCCTGACATTAACAGACAGGGAGCGGTGCAAGCACACGGAGAGCGCCCTGCTGCCACACAGAGCGTGGTCCACGTCCCGCTCAACGTTCCCGACTCTATGAAAGAAGACATGCAAGACTCCAGAGCGCAGTCCTCGCATGAAGCAGAAGTGACTCCAGTGTCACAAGCCTCCACAGCAAGCTCGTGGACAGACTCCACAATTGCAGAAATGCAAGACTCCAGAGCGCAGTCCTTGCACGGACAAGAAGTGACTCCAGTGTCACAAGCCTCCACAGACAGCTCGTGAACAGCCTCCACGATAGAAGCAATGCAAGACTCCAGAGCGCAGTCCTTGCACGAACAAGAAGTGACTCCAGTGTCACAAGCCTCCACAGAGAGCTCGTGGACAGCCTCCACGATAGAAGCAACGCAAGACTCCAGAGCGCAGTCCTTGCACGAACAAGAAGTGACTCCAGTGTCACAAGCCTCCACAGAGAGCTCGTGGACAGCCTCCACGATAGAAGCAACGCAAGACTCCAATGTGCAGTCCTTGCAGGAACAAGACCATGAGGGTCTAGCAACCTCTCCTGACCAACCAGCGGCAGATGATGCAAGTCTGCCATGCTCACGTGAACAGCAAGAAGGCTATAACAGCCTACCATGCTCCACTACACAGCAGCATGACCATGAAGGTCTCTCATGCTACAATGAAGGGCACAGCGCTGATGACTGTTCAAGCCCAACTGAAGACAAGCCAAAGGAATCGCCTCGTCCAAGCCCGAAGAAAAAAGGTTTATGCGCTGACCTTCAGGATCATTATAGCCGAACAGAGATTAATAATGCTGCACGGCCACAGAAGGATGCTGCGGATTTGCTAAAGAAATTTATTGAATGTTTAACTTGCAAGGAGCAGACTGAGAATTGCCAGTGTTTTAGTACGGATCGAAAAAATGGACAAGACATTGATCCTCAGGTAATGGAAATAACACAACCTGAATCATATCTACAGCAGGGACAAATGTCTCCCTTCAACACAACGCCGCAAAATCCCAACTTCGGAGACCAGCAGTTAGTCAGTAATGACTCTTCAAACCTTGAGGGGAACATTAATTGCATTGAACCTATACACACTCCACTGATAAATGAGCAGAACATTGGAGCAAGAATCCTGAGGACACCGACATCGAGTAGCCAGATAACGAATTTAAAACCCACAGCAGTTTCAAGTGAACCAAGTGTGCTTTCCACTAATGGTGAAGATGCAGATAAGGTCGACCCGATTATCCATTGTACCACACTAACCCCAGTGATTAAGCAGTTATGTATGGGGAGTATAATGTGGGCAATTGAGAACAGTAAAAGAGAGACTGTGACCATGCCAGTCCCAGCAAAATCAGACCCAGAGACCATGAAGGCATGTACATTAGACAAAGATACATATGAGGCACCTGAGAAGAAAAGTGAAACGGAATGTTCTTTGGAAAATAGTACAATGTCGATAGAAACATTGGATCCTATATTCGAGACCATACATATGGGAGAATTTGGGGGTAATAAACAAGGTTCTGCAATGTCTGGGGGAAGATTTAAAATTCCAAAGAAGAAAAGCCCAAATGAAGGACAACGGCAAGACAATGACAGTCCACCGACATGGTGTGCACCACCAGATGAAAACTCTGACAATTTATCCAACCCTAGTGAACAGCAAGCTGCTAATGAGGATCTATCCACGGGATGTGAGACGAGTGACGACAGCATCCCACTTCCCATGCAAAAGGTGCAAGGTGACAGACCTCGCCTAGTGCGTACCGAGGCACTCGACGATCACGGTGGGACCACTGACGACTGCGGTGGCGGCGCACCGCTTCCACCCTCGATGGCTCGAGCCTCTCCACTGGTTGGTGCATTCCTGCATGTTCCGACTCCAGAAGTGCAGCTTCAGGGAATCTCGGCTGCCTCCAGTGAACCTGTTGGGACTCCGGACGGGGGGCATCGACGGAAGGCAGACCGGACTCCAGATGGGGAGCAGCCAAGCGCCGACTCTGATTTGCGCACGCCAGACCTTGCTCCGGACGGGCGGTGTCGCGGCCTCGGTGATGGCACGCTCAGGGTGACGGCGGATGCCACGGTGACAGGGAATGGATCGCGTGGCAGTCCCACTGGGTCGGCAGTGGCAACCAGCACCGGCGGTCCAAGGTGGACACACCAATTCGCGCCATCGCCAGACGTTGATGCGAGCAACAATTCTCTCTCCAAGGCGACATGCTTCGACGTTTCTCTGCGGAGTCGCCCTTCCGGCACAGCAGGTGGCCGGAACCAGCGTGCACGGTCTCGGCCAACTTCCACATCTGGCACAGTCATCGCCTTGCATGATATTAGTGATGGTGCTACTTCGATGGCAACGACCCATCGGCTACAAGATGCCGTCCACCACAAACATAAAAAGAAAAAAGACTCCACCTTGTTCCTGGCATGCAGGGCGGATGGATTGGTGCGTAGGCGCAATCAGCGAGCTTTGCGCCGCCTTCCACGCTCGCAACTGAACCGTACGCACACGCCGGATCCTCCACTGGTTCCCAAGGATGACTTCGTGGAGATGCCACGGATCATGCCCCTTCCATCGCCACCAGAACCAAACCACAGCCAAGGCACCACTAACAAAGATGTTGAATGTTATATTTGCACGAATGAAAAAACCAAGCACTGCACGAAGTACAACAAATGGTAAAGTAGAGACTTCGGCAACAGCATCACCTCCAACAGTCCAAGGTGAACCAGTGTGACCCCAAATCTCCACAGCTGAACCGGCTTGAGGACCAGCCCATTCTTGAGGCGGTCACCCATTAGATTGGACTTATAACGCTGTTCATACGTTCAAAAAGTCAAACACTTCTGTATTATAACCTGTTGTTGTTTATTGTTCCAGATATCGTCTGACCGGACCAATGTTCAAGTTTTTTTTTTCTCTCGCATCCAAGTTTTGTTATGGTACAACCTTGTTAGTGTGACGCACCCGACATCGCCCCATGTAAATAGTTACGTCATATACACACGCTGTACACAACACACACACACACTCTTAGATGCACTCACGACACAATTATATTTATAACCACGTAGGCACATATCTTTGTAAAAAGGGGGGATGTCATGATATTCAAACACACACATCATGATAGACACACCAACAGACAAATCAGAACACACAACACCACAACCGATGACAGAAAGATATAAAAGCACAGACACGACCCCCGGTGGTCAGTATTAGCTGCAGAGGAGGACCAGGACACATCTGCCACCAAACACACTCAGGGAGACAGCACGTGCAGAGTATCCAGAACGAACTGTATTATAAGAGTTAAAATAAAATAGAGTTGTACCACATACAACTGTGTTGGCTCATCTGTGCACCAGAGCACCCAACACCACAGGTATGTTGAGATTACACTGTATAATGTAATTCCTTCTCAGCCTCTAAGGCAGGCACCCCAGGAGCACTGTAAATTACATTTTCTATCCCTATGACCGGGGAAGCAGTTATAGTTCAATGCTGAACAGTACATTAAATGGCTTCAGTTGACACAGTGCGAATGGCTATGATCCCACCAAGAATGGATCTCTCAGGGCAGAAATCAACATTTTGGCAATGGTCTGCTTTGGCAGACACAATTTGTGTTGGTCCCTGTGGAACAAGTGGCCAGTCTTCCCTGGCCTCTCCTCAAGTGGTTGACGGTTGTCCAGATTTTTCATGGAACATTAAAACCTGGGTCTTTGACTACTCGAGTCAGTTGCCAGGTTGCCACCTAATTTGGTGGTGTTTGCAGTCAACTGGGAAGTGCGGCTGGTGTCAATTTGTAGGATGTGCAGTGTATTTCAGGTAAATGACTACAAAATGATGGACACTGTGAATTGTTGAATTTGCAGTGGGTTTAGGGGTGCATTAATGGGGCAGGCCTCCTAGAAATTCAGCCCCAAATTTATCATTGGAAATGGTGTATGAGTTGGGGGCGGCAAGGCGGCACAGTGGTTAGCACTGCTGCCTCACAGCTCCAGGGACCCGGGTTCAATTCTAGCCTCGGGTGACTGTCTGTGTGGAGTTTGCACTTTCTCCCAGTGTCTGCGTGGGTTTCCTCCGGGTGTTCCGGTTTCCTCCCACAGTCCAAAATGTGCAGATTAGGTGGATGGGCCATGGCAAATAGTCCCTCATTGTCCAAAAGGTTAGGTGGGGTTACTGGGTTACAGGGAAGGATAGAGATGCGGGCTTAAATAGGGTGTTCTACGCAAGGGCCGGTGCAGACTCGATGGGCCGAATGGCCTCCTTCTGCACTGTAGATTCTATGATTTCATTTGAATTGAAAGGAGATAGTGTGGGCAAAAATGTTGATAGATGGAAATGGACTATGGATGGAGACACCAAAGGACAGAGGGTGAAACAGTCAAGGAGAAACAGTCGATTAGGGTTAAGGGAGACTTACTATAATCAGTGTAATGATGGATAGATAGACCTGACTTGGGTGACATTTGCGCTGATGAAATGGTGAAACTAATTTGCATTGATGTAAAATTGGCAGTAAATCTTCCTGATCAGAGATGATTCAATATTGCCAAGTAAATACCATTTTATATTCATTAACTTATGTTTCTTTTCTGATAGCTTGAGCAGGCACTCACATACAAAAACCTGCTCATTTGGACCAACGAGAGTAACATGATGGAAATGACGGTTGAAGTTCATCTGCCCAGATTTAAGCTAGAAGACCAATTTGACCTTGAAGATGTACTTCCAGCGATGGGGATGAGTGATGTCTTTGATCAGTCAAAGGTCAATTTGACTGGAATGTCGAAAACAAATAGCCTTTTTTTGTCAAAGGTCATTCACAAGTCCTTTGTGGAAGTTAATGAAGAAGGCACAGAAGCAGCCGGTGTCACTGCAAGCATAATTTCCCATCGAAGTCTAGAATTGAAAAGAAAATTTGTAGCTGATCACCCTTTTCTGTTTTTCATCAGACACAACAAAACACAGAGCATTCTATTCTTTGGCCGATTCTCTTCACCAGGGAATGAGGTCAGGGAAAGTGGAGGTGCAGGCAACATGATGCAGCAGCAGGTGCAATGCCACAAATAAAAAGTTGATGGGTGGAGAAAGATATAATTTTGATTGAAATAATTGCTTTGCCCACAATAATACAAAAGATCTCCCAGTGATTCTCAATTAATGAATGGTGACAATCTGCCGAATGGGTGGTTGAAAGTGCACAAGGGGACTCAATGAACAGCTTTCAGCTTTCCCTGCCATATTATGCTTGTGTAATAATGGTACCATCAAGGGTTTCAGTTTTTAACATTGCCTTTAAGATGACAACATGTTTTGAAGCAGATATTGCTTTCATTAAATTGCAAAATTGTATTCTGGATCAGCATACTCCTATTACTCAAAAGCTGTTTTTGGTTACAAAAATTCAAATGATCTGATGTTGAAATAAAATGACACAAAAGGCATTTTTGACACTGAAATAAAATTAAATAATCTGTAATTCAAATGAACTAATTAACAGGAATAACCTATTTAGCATTTTTGTTACTTTTAACACATTCATGTTTATTGGGAGAAATTACAAATGTAAACGTTTGGCAATACTTTGATTGTACCATTTTTTTCTTTCCAAAAATAAATTCCTTCAACTGGCCAACATTTGAATTCTCTCTTGAAAATGCCACAAAAATACACTTTTCAAAAAAGGTTCACTGCAGTTTTTGGACATGCACACATTTGCACAAGTCTGGTAGTCATTTGTACATCATTGTATCCCAGTGAGATAGTCTGAGGGAGGTTGATCACTTTCATAGAGATTTCATAGAATTTACGGTGCAGAAGGAGGCCATTCGGCCCATCGAGTCTGCACCGGCTCTTGGAAAGAGCACCCTACCCAAGGTCCACACCTCCACCCTATCCCCATAACCCAGTAACCCCACCCAACACTAAGGGAAATTTTGGACACTAAGGGCAATTTATCATAGCCAATCCACCTAACCTGCACATCTTTGGACTGTGGGAGGAAACCGGAGCACCCGGAGGAAACCCACGCCCACACGGGGAGGATGTGCAGACTCCACACAGACAGTGACCCAAACCAGAATCGAACCTGGGACCCTGGAGCTGTGAAGCAATTGTGCTATCCACAATGCTACCGTGCTGCCCACACAATGCTACCATGCTGCCCAACAATGCTACCGTGCTGCCCAACAATGCTACCGTGTTGCCCAACAATGCTACCGTGCTGCCTTAGTACAATCAGTTGGCAGCCAGAATAAGAGATAGAGCAAGTGGTGGCTTTGATAGAACTGGAACCCGATTGCTCATGCTCAAATCCTGTTCCCTTCCATTCACTGACCACAGAGTGACATGGACAGCAATCACAAAAAAATACAGTCCATCTCATTTCATGTGGCTGTCGGAGGGTGACATTCAGTTTGTAAAATGGATAAAACACGGAAAGGCCTATTTTTGTCTCTGTAGCATGCATTCAGTCAGGTCATTTCAGGGCAGTTACAGAGTGGAAATGTGCGCTGCAAATTCAGGCACAGTAGCTAGAATCTTGTCTTTGTAATGGTTGTGGAAAATGAGGTGAGCGACTGCACTTAATTGCATGGGAGGCGAATAGCAGATGAAAGATGATAGATGAAAGTATGGAATGCAGTTGTACCGGAATGAAGGGTGTAGAATCCACTAAAGCAGCACTCATTGACCTTGCAGATAGAGAACAAAGATTATTTTTATTTTCAATATTACACTCTCCATTTCCTGAAGGGTCTCCCTTCTCGATGCCTCCAGGTCGGGGTTTTTATACTGGAGGTTTGAATACCTTAGTTAAGGGGGAAACTCTGCCCCCTTGTTACCGGAGGAGCTCATATTCAGAGGAGGTCACCTGGAATCTAATTGTCCTGATACTGTGACCTCCTTGAGGGTTAAAACATGCCCCCGGCCACCCCCCCCCCCCCCCATATCTGGAAATATGTCCATGTCCATGCCTGCGACTGGGTCTGATGGTGCCATAGGCTGGGTCCTAGCCTGGGAACGGCCATCGAGGGCCGAACGTGTGGCATCCGGTGGCGTTTAACCAAACTGGGAAGCGGTGCTTCCACATTGATCATCTCAGCGGGGTTGTAGACTCTGCGGTGGCCGGGGTTGTTGGCACCGTTGACTATGGCGGTGGCAATACGTCCATGTTGACCTCAGAATCAGAGTTCAGTGCATCTTTGTCTGGCCGTCCTCTACGTTTGAAATCAGCTACTCCATGGCAGGTGTGCCCGGGACCAATGACAGCAACTGTGGTGAAGGCCTCAGTTCAAGTTGGGGGTGGTTTCGGTCCAAAACCTCCAGAATCAGGTCTGGCATCTTCGGATGCTCCCTCGGAGGTGATCCAGATGCCATTCGAGTTGCCTCCTTGTCCCCTTACTCGATATGGGACTGGTCCAGTCTGGGCCAACACAACGCCGGGTGTCCACGTAGCTCATTCTCCAAAGTTTCAGACGTACACCAGGTCTCCGACTGCGAAGGCGCGTAAGGGCAAACATCACCCAGCGTTAGCCTCGGCTCGATCCTGGCTCTGGCGGATTGTCCTGCCAGTGTCCAGGAGGACTAAACTCAAAGGTGGTCACAGGCGAAGGCCCATCGACAATTCAGCTGGAGTGAACTCCGTCGTGGTGTGTGTTGTGTCCTGTAAAAAACGGAACCGTACCAACCGCGTCTCCCAAGACCCCAAAGTTTGCTTCTTCATTCCGTTTTAAAAATCTGGATGGCATGTTCCACCAATCACTTCGATGCTGTGTGGTACGGGCTGGCGTGTACGTGTCGTATCTCTTTGGGGCCATTAATGCCCCAAACTCCGCACTTGTAAATGATGCCCCATTATCTGGTATCCCGTACATGCTGAAAGATTGCCGCAGTCTGTCGATGGTGGCTCGGGCCATCGTGCTTTGCATTTGTAGACCTCCATGCACTTGGAGTGAATGTCTACACCGATTAGGGGCATCCCTCCCTGGAACGGTCCTGCAAACAAGATGTGGAGACGGGACCAAGGACGGCCTGGCCATTCCCATGGGTGGAGCGGTGCCGCCGGTGGCAGCTTCTGGTGCTCCTGGCACGGAGTGCAACGCTGGACCACCTTCTCAATATCCACGTCAATTCCTGGCCACCATATATAGCTGTGGGCCAGCATCTTCATTTTGACACTCCTGGATGTCCATTGTGGAGGACTTGAAGAGCGGAGTTCTCCCGCGTTCGGGGACTGCCCTGTGTGTTCCCCACAATATGACACCATGCTCGATGCTCAACTCAGGAATTTTATGAGTGAATGCCTTCAAGTCCCATGGCGAGGTGCGGTATTGGGCCCCATATTGGATTATGTCTCACACCCAGGACAGCTGCGGGTCCATTTGAGTCCAACTTTGGATGCGGGAGGCCATAATTGGCAAAGAATCCATGAAAAGGAGTGCAGCTATCACTTCATCAGCCGGTAACGGTGCAGGCGGCCTGGTGGGGACAGGGAGGCTGCTCAAAGCATCGGTTTGAGGTATTGCGGACCCGGAAATATGTTCCAATATGTACTTCTGTGCTGCTAACAACAGAGCCCACCGCTGGATCCTGGCTAACGCAATAGGGGGAATCGCCTGGACTTCCTTAAACAACCCTAATAGGGGCTTGTGATCAGTGTAGATGATGAACGGATGTACTTGGACGTATTGATGGAATCTTTTAACTCCAAATACCACAGGCAAGCCTTACTTTTCGATTTGCGCGCAATTTCTTTCAGCGCGGCCAATGTCCAAGACACAAACCCAATGGGGCGCTCTGACCCATTGTCCATTCAATGGGCGAAGACAGCCCAAACCCATAGGGGGAAGCATCGCAAGTTAACAACAGCGGCTTGGTTGGGTTGAATTCAGTCAGTAGGCACGATGAAAAGAGTTGTTTCTTCACCATTACGAAATGTATTATGGGCCAGGGTTTAGAGACCCCAAAGTGTATCATGGAGTTCACCTGATTTTTGAACAGAGTATATTTTGCGTACTGTACACAGCGTATGATATATATTTGTAAGTAGGCATCCGTTTGTGCCGGCGAGGCACTTCTGGAGGACAATCCTCAAGTGGGTCTGGTGCCGGTGTTCCCCTCGCTTCTCCCGATCGGATTTTGCCGCAGTTGTCTTCTCGTGCACGCTGCCGCTTCCGCCGGCCCTCCCGTCCTCCGCCTGTATTCTCCTTTTTCTCTGTTCCTGTGGATGTCAGGTTGGTTAACGTTTCCCTGCCCCCCCCCCCCTCTCCGTGGCTCTCCTCTATTGTTCCCTGTCTCTTCCCTCCTCCCCTCCACCCCTGCGGTTCGCCTTTCCTTCCTCTTAGAATGAGTTGTCGTCCCCCCCCCTCTCCCGGTCTATCTCTCCCTCTCATGCTTTGGCTGCTTTCCCCAGGTTCCTGGCTACCTGGCTATTCTTCTGCTTGTTTGTTGGCCACAAACAGGTCCCGGAACAATCGGGTGAATGGCTCCCACATTCTGTGGAAGTCGTCGTTTGACCCTCGGGTGGCGAAGTTAATTTTCTCCATTTGGAGAGATTCCGAGAGATCGGAAAGCCAGTCTGCAGCTTTAGGTGATCATTTGCTGCTGACCGCCAGCCGAACATGATTCTACATCGGGCGATCAGGGAGGCAAAGGCAAGGGCGTCAGCCCTCCTCCCCAGGAATAGATCTGGCTGGTCTGAAATCCCGAAGACCGCCACTTTCGGGCATGGCTCCACCCTCACCCCCACCACTTTGGACATTGCCTCGAAGAAGGCTGTCCAGTACTCCACAAGTCTGGGGCAGGACCAAAACATGTGGGTGTGGTTGGCCGGTCCTCCTTGGCACCGTTCACATCTATCCTCCACCTCCGGGAACAACCTACTCATACGGGTTCTTGTTAAGTGGGCTCTATGTACCACTTTTAGTTGCATCAGGCTGAGCCTTGCGCAGGTGGAGGTGGAGTTGACCCTCTGCAGTGCTTCACTCCAGAGTCCCCACCATACCTCGATCCCCCCAGGTCCTCCTCCCATTTCATTCTTGTTGCGTCCAGTACGGTGTCGGCCCCTTCTAGCAGTCGGTCATACATGTCGCTACAGTTTCCTCTCTCTAATATGCTTGCGTCCAGTATCTCTTCCAGTATGTGGTGGCGGTTGTGGGTAAGTCCTTGTCTCCTTTCATAGGAAGTTTCTGAGTTGCAGGTACCTTAGCTCGTTCCCCCTGGCCAGCTGGAATTTCTCCGTCAGCATCCAGTGTCGCGACCCTGCCATCAGTGTATAGGTCCCTGACTGTCAGTGTCCCCTCGTCCTGTCTGGCGTCCGTCAGTGCTGGTGTGAACCTACAGTTGTTACAGACGGGAGCTTTGTCCGACATTTTGGTCAGGCCAAATTGCTGCCGTAGTTGGTTCCAGGATTGGAGGGTGGCTATCACCACCGGTCTGCTGGAGTGATTTTTGGGTGGGGATGGGAGTTCCGCCGTGGCGAGGGCCCGGAGGGAGGTCCCCTTACAGGAGGCCCCTTCTGCGCGCACCCACTAGGTTTCTGGCTCCTTGATCCATCCCCTTATTCGCTCGTCCGTCGCCGCCCAGTGGTAGAATTGTAGGTTTGGGAGGGCAAGACCCCCCATCTGGATTTTGCTTTTTGTAAGACCTTCTTTGTGATCCTCGCATTCTTCCCCCCCCCCCCCCCCCCCCCCCCCCCCCCCCATATGAACGCCATGATTAGTTTAGTTTGTCCAGTGCTTTGAAAAAGGCCTTGGGGATGTAGATCGGAATGGATCTGAGTAGGAAGAGATACCTGGGCGGTACATTCATTTTTCGTCTGGACTCTTCCGGCAAGGCAGAGTGGGAGTGTGTTCCATCTTTGCAGGTCCTTTTTTACTTCCTCCGTCAGACTGGTGAGGTTCCATTTGTGGATCCCTTTCCAGTCGTCGGCTATTTGGATACCCAGGTAGCAGAATTTGAGTCGGGCTTGTTTAAACGGCAGTCCTGTTAGTGCTGCCCCACCTACTTGTGGGTGTACCGGGAAGATCTCGCTTTTGCTCATGTTGAGTTTGTAGCCCGATAACGTGCCAAAGTCTTTCAGGAGCGCGATGATTCCGTTCATGCTGCTTTGTTGGTCCAAGATGTAGAGGAGCAGGTCATCTGCATAGAGTGAGACTCTGTGCTCTCTGCCGCCCCTTCGGATCTCCCTCCAGCTTTTTGCCGCTCTGAGCGCAATTGCTAGTGGCTCAATCGCTATGGCGAACAGCAGCGGGGACAGTGGGCAATCTTGTCTGGTGCCCCTGTGCAGCTGGAAGTATCGGGAGTTGGTGTTGCCATGGGAGCGTTGTATGGGAGTTTTACCCAGGAGGTGAATCCTTTCCAAGCCCGAACCGCTCCAGTACCTCTATGAGGTATTTCCATTCGACTCTGTCAAAGGCTTTTTCTGCGTCTAGGGAGACGATCACATCTGGTATTCTCTCCCCGGAGGGGGTCATTATCATGTTCAGCAGGCGCCTGATGTTGGAGGTAAGCTGTCTACCTTTGACAAAACCCGTCTGGTCTTCTGCGACCACCTCTGGCGTGCAGTCCTCTAGCCTTTTGGCTAGAATCTTGGCCAGTATTTTGGCATCTGCGTTCAGCAGTGAGATGGGTCTGTATGACCCACATTCCGTTGGGTCTTCATCTTTCTTAGGTATCAGCGAGATTGAGGCCTGTGCTAGCGTGGGTGGCAGTGTGTCCCTAGCCAGCGAGTCTGTGAACATCTCCTGCAGGTGCGGGGCCAGTGCTGATGCAAGTTTTTTGTCGAAGTCCCCCGGGAATCCGTCCGGTCCCGGTGCCTTCCTCGCCTTATGGAGCTTATGCTGTCCATGATCTCTCCCAGTGCTAGTGGTGTTTCCAGACTCCATTTTCTGCCCTCCCCCACGACTGGTATGTCCAGTCCATCAAGGAATCGTTTCATCTCGGACTCCCCCCTTGGGGGCTCTGAGGTGTACAGCCCTTGGTAGAAGGCCCTGAATGCTATGTTGATCTTTTCTGGGTCTGTTTGTAATGCACCTCTGGTATCCCTCATTTGTGCAATTTCTTTGGTGGCTGCGTGCTTTCGCAACTGGTGTGCCAGCAGGCAGCTGGCTTTGTCTCCATGTTCGTATAGGGTCCCACGTGCTTGGCGGAGTTGAAGCACTGCTCTCCTGGTGGAGAGCTGATCAAAGTTTCTTTGTAACTCTTTCCTCTCCGCCAGTTCTACGGTCGGGGCCTCGGAGTATTTATGGTCTAGCTCCAGTATGGAGTCGATCAGCTGCTGGCTAGCCGCCCTTTCCTCCCTATCTCTTCGCGCTTTGAAAGCGATGATTTCCCCTCTTAGTACGGCCTTCAGCGCTTCCCAGAATGTGGTGGGTGAGACCTCCCCATTGTGGTTGTTCTTCGTGTATTGTGCTGTGGCCCGCGATATCTTTTCGTTGAAGGCCTTGTCCGCTAGTAGGGCAACGTCCAACCTCCATGCGGGACGTTAGGCCCTGCCCGTCTCCAGCCTCACGCCCATGTAGTGTGGAGCGTGGTCTGATATCAAAGCGGAGTATTCCACTTTGTCTATCCCCGGAAGCACCATTTTCCCCACCACAAAGAAGTCAATTCTGGTGTATACGTTGTGTACTGGGGAGAAGAAGGAAAACTCCTTCTCCCCTGGGTGGGTGAACCTCCAGGGGTCCACTGCTCCCATCTGTTCCACAAAGTGACCAAGTTCCCATGCCATGCTTGAGGTTTTCCCCGTTTTGGGGTTTGTTCTGTCAGTCGTTGGGTCCTCCCCCATGATTAGCCGGTGCGTCGCTATGTCAGGGATTTCTGCCATGGTCTTCTTGATGAAGCTCGGGTCGTCCCAGTTGGGCGCATACACGTTAACTAGTACTACTGGTGCCCCATCCAGGGTCCCGCTAACCATGACATACCGTCCCCCTGGGTCCATAACCATCTTTGTCGCCCTAAACACCATCCATTTGCTTATCAGTATGGCCATCCCCCTCGTCCCGTTACAGGAATGGTAGGTTTGTCCCACCCAGCCCTTTCTTACCCGCAGTCGGTCCTGCTCTCTCAGGTGCGTCTCTTGAAGGAAGATTATGTCTGCCTTCATGTTTCATAGGTGGTTGAGGACTCTGGATCTTTTCACTGGGCCGTTGAGTCCCCTTACGTTCCAGGTGACTATCCTGGTGGGGGGGGCCTCTGTCCCCCCGCTCCTGTGGGATTAACCATATTCACCTGGTGGACGCGCCCCTGCCCTCCGGGGTTCCCCCTTGTTAGGGGGCTGTGCAGGATGGCCGCTGTCACTGCTCTCTCCATGCGGTCGGGCCCTGCGCTCCGGGGCTTCCCTCCATCCAGGGGACCCCCGCCATGGTCACCCGCTGTGCGACCGCCATGCGGGTGGCCCCTTGCACTCTGGGATTTCTCTTCGCCCAGAGGCGGTACTGGGTGGATGCTTGCAGCGATTCCTTGTTCCGAGCCCTTGGTTGCGGCACTTTGAAGCCCTTTTGCTGTTCCTTTTCTAGCCTTATTTGTCCCTCCGTCCCTGTGTTCCACCCCCCACATGCCCCTCCCCCAGTATCTCCCTTTCCTCCCCCTTTCTCCCCTCTCCCGTATATCCCTCCTTTGTTTCTCTTTCCTCTGCTCCTATCCCCGTTTGCTCTCCCGCCCTCTGCCTGGCGCTGTCCCCTCTGTTGGGGGCGCGCTGTGGCCCTGCTTTTTTGCATGTCCCCAGTGCTAGCTTTCTTGCCAGTGCAGCGACCCCCCTCTAGGGAGTTACTGCCTCGCTTCTCCCCTGCACAGCCTCTGCGATTTTTTGCACACTCTTCCCCCGCCCTACCCTGCGCTCCTCCTGTTTGCTCACCCTTCTCCGCTACTCTCGTAGTCTTGTGCTGGGGCCTGGTTTCCCACCAATGTCGGTTCGATGGGTAGCGGTTTGCTTTTTGTTCAGGGTGCGCTTGCCATGTTGGGGGTGGGGGCAGGGGGGCCTGACGTTGCCTCACCCCTCCCCCCCTCACCCCCTCCCCGTAGGCATGTTGTTGCCCCTTACCAGGGGCCCCGTGTTTCTACCCTCGCTGTTGGTTTTCCAGCCCGTGTTCTTCGATAAATTTGTTTGCGTCAGTGGGGGATGTGAAGAAATACTCTCTTTCTTGGTATGTGACCCAGAGTTTCACTGGGTACAGCATACCAAAGCGCACCTTGTTCCTGTGAAGGGCTGCTTTTGCTCTGTTGAATTCGGCCCGTCTCCTGGCGAGGTCTGCCCCAATGTCCTCGTAAACTCTAATGAGGTGTCCTTCCCATCTGCAGGTTCTGTTTTGCCTGGCCCAGCGCAGGATTGTTTCACAGTCTTTGTACCAGTGCAGTTTGGCTATAACTGCCCTCGGGTGTTCCCCCGTCCTGGGTTTCAGGCGCAGCGATCGGTGCGCTCTGTCCATTTCTGGTGGGTTGGTGAAAGTTTCCCTCCCACTAAGTTGCCCAGCATCTCGGCCACATAGGCCGTGGGGTTTCTACCCTCGATCCCCTCCGGCAGGCCCACTATCCTGACATTTTGTCTTCTTGAGCGGTTTTCCTGGTCGTCCACCCTGCCCTTCAGGCTCCCCTGCGTTGTGCCAAGTCTCGCCACCTCCTTCTCCAGGGCCGTGATCCGGTCGCTCATGTCAGTCACAGCCCTCTCCAGCTCCGTAATGGCCGTATTTTGGGTTTCCAGTTTCTCCTCCTGGGCTTCCAGTTTCTTCTCTGCTCTGCCCAGGGCAATCTGCACCTCCGCCAGGGCCTTGGCCATTGCTGCCTGTACTGCGGCCTCTATGTCTGCTTTGGTCCCTGCCTTGTTTTCTTGCTGGTGTTCCCTCAGCGCTTCGGCAAAGGCTGCCTTCCAGTTCCCCTCTGGCCCAGGGGGAAAATGCTCCTGTCTGCCCAGTTCTTTTTGTTGCGGCGAGGCTTCCATTCCGCCGCTTCGTGTACCAATTAGCTCGTCTGAGTGGGCTGGTGTATTGCCCCGTTTGCTTTTGGTGCCCTTTCTCCCTCTGCTTTGGCTCCCTACTGGCATTTCCCCCCCCCCTTTTGTTTTTTGGGGGTTTTTTTTCCCCTCCTCTTTCCCCCCCCCCCTTTCTTTTGCCCCCCCTTCCCCTCGTTTTCTCTCCCCCCCCTCCCTTCTGAAGAGACTCTTTTCAGGTAAGTTTGGTTTTCTTTTTTGAGAAGCGTGGAAGGAGAGAGGGAGTGTTCTGTCCCTTTAATAGTTTTTTTTTCTATGCCTTCCTTTTCTTTTTTTTTCTCCCCCCCCCCCCAAAAAAGAGGGAGTTCTTGTTTTCTTTTTCTCCTCCTCACTCACCCTGGAACCAGAGAGAGAGAGGGAAAGGCTTCAGAGTGATATTGTAGGCCTCGTCAAAAAGAAAAAGGAGGCATTTGTCAGGGCTAAAAGGCTGGGAACAGACGAAGCCTGTGTGGCATATAAGGAAAGTAGGAAGGAACTTAAGCAAGGAGTCAGGAGGGCTAGAAGGGGTCATGAAAAGTCATTGGCAAATAGGGTTAAGGAAAATCCCAAGGCTTTTTACACGTACATAAAAAGCAAGAGGGTAGCCAGGGAAAGGGTTGGCCCACTGAAGGATAGGCAAGGGAATCTATGTGTGGAGCCAGAGGAAATGGGCGAGGTACTAAATGAATACTTTGCATCAGTATTCACCAAAGAGAAGGAATTGGTAGATGTTGAGTCTGGAGAAGGGGGTGTAGATAGCCTGGGTCACATTGTCATCCAAAAAGACGAGGTGTTGGGTGTCTTAAAAAATATTAAGGTAGATAAGTCCCCAGGGCCTGATGGGATCTACCCCAGAATACTGAAGGAGGCTGGAGAGGAAATTGCTGAGGCCTTGACAGAAATCTTTGGATCCTCGCTGTCTTCAGGGGATGTCCCGGAGGACTGGAGAATAGCCAATGTTGTTCCTCTGTTTAAGAAGGGTAGCAAGGATAATCCCGGGAACTACAGGCCGGTGAGCCTTACTTCAGTGGTAGGGAAATTACTGGAGAGAATTCTTCGAGACAGGATCTACTCCCATTTGGAAGCAAATGGACGTATTAGTGAGAGGCAGCACGGTTTTGTGAAGGGTAGGTCGTGTCTCACTAACTTGATAGAGTTTTTCGAGGAGGTCACTAAGATGATTGATGCAGGTAGGGCAGTAGATGTTGTCTATATGGACTTCAGTAAAGCCTTTGACAAGGTCCCTCATGGTAGACTAGTACAAAAGGTGAAGTCACACGGGATCAGGGGTGAACTGGCAAGGTGGATACAGAACTGGCTAGGCCATAGAAGGCAGAGGGTAGCAATGGAGGGATGCCTTTCTAATTGGAGGGCTGTGACCAGTGGTGTTCCACAGGGATCAGTGCTGGGACCTTTGCTCTTTGTAGTATATGTAAATGATTTGGAGGAAAATGTAACTGGTCTGATTAGTAAGTTTGCAGACGACACAAAGGTTGGTGGAATTGCGGATAGCGATGAGGACTGTCTGAGGATACAGCAGGATTTAGATTGTCTGGAGGCTTGGGCGGAGAGATGGCAGATGGATTTTAATCCGGACAAATGTGAGGTAATGCATTTTGGAAGGGCTAATGCAGGTAGGGAATATACAGTGAATGGTATAACCCTCAAGAGTATTGAAAGTCAAAGAGATCTAGGAGTACAGGTCCACAGGTCATTGAAAGGGGCAACACAGGTGGAGAAGGTAGTCAAGAAGGCATACGGCATGCTTGCCTTCATTGGCCGGGGCATTGAGTATAAGAATTGGCAAGTCATGTTGCAGCTGTATAGAACCTTAGTTAGGCCACACTTGGAGTATAGTGTTCAATTCTGGTCGCCACACTACCAGAAGGATGTGGAGGCTTTAGAGAGGGTGCAGAAGAGATTTACCAGAATGTTGCCTGGTATGGAGGGCATAAGCTATGAGGAGCGATTGAATAAACTCGGTTTGTTCTCACTGGAACGAAGGAGGTTGAGGGGCGACCTGATAGAGGTATACAAAATTATGAGGGGCATAGACAGAGTGGATAGTCAGAGGCTTTTCCCCAGGGTAGAGGGGTCAATTACTAGGGGGCATAGGTTTAAGGTGAGAGGGGCAAGGTTTAGAGTAGATGTACGAGGCAAGTTTTTTACGCAGAGGGTAGTGGGTGCCTGGAACTCACTACCGGAGGAGGTAGTGGAAGCAGGGACGATAGGGACATTTAAGGGGCATCTTGACAAATATATGAATAGGATGGGAATAGAAGGATACGGACCCAGGAAGTGTAGAAGATTGTAGTTTAGTCGGGCAGTATGGTCGGCACGGGCTTGGAGGGCCGAAGGGCCTGTTCCTGTGCTGTACATTTCTTTGTTCTTTGTTCTTTGTTTTGTCGGGCCGGGAGTCCCCCTTTGTCCCACCGCTGCCGGCCTCGTGGTGGTTGCCGCAGGGGGAGGGGGGGTCAGGCCTCATTGCTGGCTCGGTTGTGCCCAGGGCGCGTTTCGCTGCCCCGTGTTGTCGTCCCCGTGCCCCGCTGCCGCCCCCATTCCGCTGTGCAGGGTGGGGGGGGATGGCTTGGTCGGTCGTGCTGGTCGCAGGTCCGCGCTCCAATGCACTGTCTCCGTTCGCGGGGGGGGGTGGGGGGGGGGGGGGCGGGGGGGGGGGGGGGGGGGGGGCACGACTCTCTCCGGTCGCTTCCTGGTCTCCGGCCCCGGCTCCTACTGCACATCTTTGCTCCCCCCGGGCCGCAGCTTACCGCTCCGGTCCCTTGCGGTCTCCTCGCCTTCTCCCCGGGGTGCTCTCCCCTCGTGCTTCTGCTGCCCGCTCCGCTCCCGAGCGCCCAGGTCTCCGGCCCCGCTTTGCCTCAGAGTCCGGGTCACTCCTCGTCTTTCGCCCTCTCCCGTCGTGCGGGGGCCCAGTTGGCCAAGCTTGCGCACGTTCTTCGTGGGGGAACGGGACGCAACTATGTTCCTTCCTCCGCAGCTCCTCTACGCGTGACCGCTCTCCTCCGCCGCCGGAAGTCAAATCCGTTTTTGTCAAATCTAACAGTCTGTTTTTAGTCTCTGTCCGTAAGGTACTGTGTGTGACCGTCTCCAAACCCAAAAACTTCAGAGCCTCTGAAAGAGCCATTGTCCACAACACACTCCCCACTTAAACTAAAATACCACACCCGAAAAGCAACCACAATATGCTCACCCCTCACTGTCTTTAAGTTCACTAAGCCAATCCAATAGATAGATTTTTATCCCGGATGAGCCCCCAATTTGTTATGGGCCAGGATTTAGAGAACCCAAAAGTGTATCATGGAATTCACCTGACACACAACTTTTAATAGATTGTGGTATGGGGAGCACACGGCCCACTCTACAGGTGTGGTACAGCAGAAATGGAAAAGTAATTTTTAAAGCAAAACAATGTTTATTCTATGAACTCAAATTAACCTTTTTAAAAGATACAGTGAACATCTTAGCAACCATTAATTCAAATACAACCCCTAAAGACTACAACACTAAGTAAACCGTTAAGCTGTCCTTTTTAACATCCATAAGACTTAAAACACCTTTCAACAGAAGCACATTAGGTTTACGTTCACTACTGATAATATTTATAATTTTGAATTCACCAAATGATCCAGAGATAGTCTTTTGATGGCAGAGAGAACAGCAGTGCACCTGCTTGGTCTGGCTTCAGCTCCAACACTGAAAACGAAACTAAAACACACCCTGCAGCCTGCTTAAAAACAAAAGTAAAAAGCTGACAGACAGCCTAGCTCCACCCACACTCTGACATCACTGCAGTAATATGAGCAGCCAAACATTTCTTAAAGCGACATTCTCATGACAAATGGGCCTGGCACCACTCCCAACACCTTCTGAAGCACAAAACGAAGCACGGGGACAAGGGGAGGATGGGAAGGTCAATGCAGCCAGCCCCCTCCCCCCTCCAACACTAAACAATAAAAAATAAAACCCCAGCAGAAGGAAGCAGAACACAACACGTGGCACCCAGGAGACGGCAACACAAAGTGAGGAACTGAGCTACCAACAAGGGAAGGGGAGAGGGAAAGGGATGGGAGGGGGGAGAAACCTCATGTAAAAACCGTTGTAAATAAGACCCAACCTGTTTGTAAATATCAGATATACTTGAGCTGTTATTATGCAAATACTGGAAATACTAATAAAAATATATATATTTTAAAGTAAAAAAGGGGAATCAAGCACACAGTGTTGGAGTGTTCCAGTGAAGGAAAAAGTACCTTATTAGATTAAAACAGACTAGGAAGGGCTTCAAGGATTAAAAAGAGAGACGGGGTTGCAGTATTCTTTAAGGAACACATTGCAGTGTTGAAAAGAGAGGATGTCCTTGATGCAGAAAGCCCACCACCTTCTTAAGGGTAATTTGGGATTGGCTGGGCTGGATTCTCCGATTCTGGGGCTATATCTCCACGCTGGCATGGGAACGGTGGTGTTTTACGCCAGAAAAACTAGCGCAAACCAGCCACCGATTCCCTGTTTTTCTGGGGGCTAGCAGGACGGCAGCTTAGAGCACCCGGCTCTGGCTGCAGATACGCCCCAGAGAATTGCCGGATCCGTCACCGGGCATGCGCAAGGTGGCGGCCTGCAGCAGCTGCGCCATGGTACATGGCGGCAACTGCTCGCGGACCCGGCCCGCGACATAGTCCTCCCTTCGGCCTGCTCGCACAACCCGGACTGCCCCCCCACAATGCCCGACCCCCAAATAAATTCCCATCCTGCCCATGGATCGGCCCTCCCCCAACTGTGTTGCCGCTGGACTGAGTCCGCAGCCAGCACGCCGAGTTCCCGATGGGTGAGACCATGAGAGACCCACGCCGTCGGGAACTCAGCCGGTCGGGGGCGGAGCATCGAGGGGTGGGCCTGAGGCAATGTCCTGAGGCTGTCGGTATATGGTGTGGTTGGAGGGGGCAGAGCATCGCAAAAGCGGCGTCGCCCCCGATTTTGTCGGAAACTTGGATTCTCCGGCCAGTCGCCGAACGCGATTTTGGACGCTGCCTGTGCCAACAACACTTACATGCATGAAAGAATAATAAAAAAGCATTGAGAAGCTAAATGGTAATGAACCTGCCCCCTGGGGTGTTCTTTAGGCCTCCAAATAGCAAGAGAGTGGGAGAGAGAGATGCAGAGGAGAAAATCTGCAGGGAAATCCCAGAGAAGTACAAAAATTATAGAGCGGTGTTATAAGGGGATGTCAATTGCCCCAAAAACGATTGGGACTATTTTAGAGTAAAGGGTAAGGAGCAGAAGGAATTCCTAAATGTTTTCAGGAGAATTTCCTTGAGCAATCTGTTCTTGGTCCAAATAGGAAGGTGGCAATGCTGGATTATGTGCTGGGAAATAAGCTGGGCATTGTGGACCAAATGGAGTGGAGTAGAACTTATATATTGGAAGAGGGATCACAAGAACATAAGAATTAGGAGCAAGAGTAGGCCATTCGGCCCCCAAGCCTTCTCCACCATATAACATCATAGCTGATCTGAATGTGGCCTCAACTCCACTTTCCTGTCGCCCTCCATAATCTTGAGTCCCTTTTCGATCAAATATCTTTCTAACTCAACCTCAAATATGTTCACTGGCCCTTCTTCAACTTCCTTCTGTCAAAGAGAATTCCAAAGACTAACCACCCTCTGAGGGAGGAAATTCATCCTGATCTCCATCCTAAATGGGAGACCCTATGGGCGGGAGTCTCCATTTCAGAAACTAAGGGCGCGATTTAATGGCCACACTGCGCCCGTAAAACAGCTCGCTGCAGCGCAGCATGGCCAATAGAAACCGGGAGATCTGCTCTCACCTCGCGAGATCTAATGCGATCTCGAGAGACATTGAAATGGAAATCCCGCCCATTGTGGCCGGGATCATGTTTTGGCAAATCTGCACACTAAAGCGAGACAGCGAGTCTTATTTTAATGTGCAGATTCCCGAGTTACCCGAAGCGTTGAGATCAATCTCCTTCACTTCGGAGACCTCAGGCAAGCGCCGTTCAGTGCTGGTCTCCAGAAACAGGGACCAGACACAACGACACTCGTGGGGGATCTCCCAGGGGATTGGCGGCCTCCAGGTGCATGTCCTTTGGGCAAGGTGACACCCTGGCACTGCCAGTTGGCATGGACACTGCCAGGATGCCAGGTTAGCACTGCCAAGATTCCCAGCTGGCATTTTTTGTGTGGGTGCGATTGGGCCGTGGGTGCCCTGCGTTGGTGCTTTGGGGGGCGTCAAGGGTCAATTCAGAGGCCTCATTTAAAATCCGACTAGCAGAGCTCATCAGTGTACAATATGGGGCTATGAGCGTCCTCGGCCGCGTGTTCCCCGTGGAGGCCCCTTATCAAACGTGAGATGCATGTGTTTCTCAGCACTGCGAGTGCCGGGAAACACGCGACTAAACGCACTCGCTATGGGACTTTCTTCCCATTCAGTAACATTGTGACGTAAGTGTTGATGCCGGGGCTGAATTGGTAGACTTTTACGGCAACTATATTGTTGCCGGTTCCAGAGCAACTTCGGATCTGTCAATGGGCTAGCACCAGCGCCATGTGGAACGATTGATTCCAATAAAAAAACGATGTCCGATACGCCGGGGTTGGGATTGCCACTCGAGCGGCTGACAAGCCGCATATTAGCACTCTACACCCCACACACATTCATCCCAGTCAAAAAGAAGGCAGCCCGAAGAGCGGCACCCCATGTTCTAACCTGGGATTACGTAGGTCATGGGTCACTAATGACACCTCAAACCGGTCATTGGATACTAACAAAACCTTAGGGAGGTCATGGGACACTGAAGAGAATGCGGGATTGATATTTCATCATAGAATCATAGAATTTACAGTGCAGAAGGAGGCCATTCGGCCCATCGAGTCTGCACCGGCTCCCCGTAACCCAGCAACCCCACCCAACTCTAAGTGCAATTTTGGAGACTAAGAGCAATTTAGCATGGCCAACCCACCTAACCTGCACATCTTTGGACTGTGGAAGGAAACCGGAGCACCCGGAGGAAATCCACGCAGACACGGGGAGGATGTGCAGGCTCCGCACAGACAGCGGCCCAAGCCGGGAATCGAACTAGGGACCCAGGAGCTGTGAAGCAATTGTGCTAACCACTATGCTACCGTGCTGCCCAAAGGACTACGTGGAATATGCACTCCTCCACTGAGGGGTGGGCACCCCCTTCTACACCCTTTATAAAACCGGAGGGCCATGAACTGTGAGCTGGCTCCTGTAGTAGATTAACTGCTCTGAAATCTTATTCTGTTACATTAAATCTTTTTCCTTTTGATTCAACCTGTTCGGCTCGGTGTGGACTCCTTTCCAGACCTTATAATACCCCGGTTTGCAGATGCAGAGCTGGACACCCTGCTGGATGCCGTCGAGGAGAGACGGGCCACCCTGTTCCCCGGGATGGGAAGGAGGCTGCCACCGGCCACCGTACACTGGGCCTGGGCGCAGGTGGTGACCAAACCTCGCCTTCCGGCAGCGTGCATGCTCCACACCCTGCACTATATGCCAGCACCTATACCCACTGCCATGGCCTGGTGCCCTGGCCATGGAGGCCATCAGCTGGCCACCCCCTGTGTTGTCCGCGCCTGACTGTTTAACACTGTGTGCTCTCTGTCTCCCCCCCCCACTCCCAGGAGAAGGCGGCATCCAACCTCCGGGAGAAAGAGAAGACCGGAGGGGGACCAGCGGGCCTGCGGCCCCTCACTGCAGCTGAGCGGCAGGGTCTGAACCTGGTCACTGGACCTGGTCAGTCGCTGAGGCAGAGGTCGCCGTCAGCCAACCACATGAAACACTGCAGCAGTGGGTCTTCCCATGGCATGTGTGGCAGGACCCCCACTTCCCTCCACACCACCCCTCACCATCCCACATTGCCCCCTAACCACCCCACTCCACCCTCCTCCACACCACTCCCACACCACTCCCTCACCACCCCCGCATCACTTCACATTACCCCCTCACCACCCCACACCACCCCCTCACCACCACCCACCACCCCAATCACGCCCCTGGTCGCGGCATGGGTGGTACTGTAGCGGGACTACTTAACCGGAGATCCAGGGTAATGCTCTGGAGGTCCAGGTCCAAATCCTGCCACTGCAGATGGTGAAATTTGAATTCGATAAAAACGAATCTGGAATTAAAAGTCTAATGATGATCATGAAACTATAGTCGATTGTCATAAAAACCCATCTGCTTCGGGCAGATGGTGGAGTTGAGGCCAGGATGGGATCAGCCATGAACATTGGGCTCGGGAGGCTAAATTGCGTACTCCTGTTCCTTGGTCAGGTGTTCTAGGGAGGAGATGCTCTGGCTGATTTCACAATCCAGCTCTGCAACATTGTAGGTAGCAGATGAGGAACATATCAGCCATGATAGAATGGCGGAGCAAACTAGATGGGCTGAATGGTCTAATTCTGCTCCTATATCTTATGAATTCATGGGTCGCCGTATTGGTCCGTGGCCCGGATAGGCATCATCAGCCACAACTGCAGTGGTAACCCCTGCCACCCAAGAGCCAACCCCTCACCCGGGGGTGAGCCTCAAAGGTGTTAGGAACCGTCGAGTGTGCCAGGGTGAAAGCGTCGTGCACACTGCCCGGATAGTAGACGCAGACGGGCATGATGTGCAGGTCATGGTCACATATCAGCTGCATGTTCACTGAGTGAAATCCCTTTCGGTTTGTTGTCATGTGAGAGTACCTTTAAGAAATGGGTGTTTATAAATGGATGTGTATATAAATATCTGTAGTGAGAGCACTTTTAAGAAATGGGTGTTTATTACTGCAGTGATGTCAGAGAGTGGGTGGAGCTGGGCTGTCTGTCAGCTTTTTACTTTTGTTTTAGGCTGTTTGCTGCAGGGTGTGTTTTAGTTTCGTTTTCAGTGTTGGAGCTGAATCCAGACAGAGCAGGTGTACTGCTGTTCTCTCTGCCATCAAAAGACTATCTCTTGATCATTTGGTGAATTCAGAATTATAAATGTTCTCAGTAATGAATGTAAACCAAATGTGCTTCTGTTAAAAGGTGTTTCTTTTGTTTTCTGGATGTTGTTTGGCAAGTTATTAAGGATTACTTAGTGTTGTATTCTTTGGGCGTTGTATTTGCATTGATGGTTGCTAAGATGTTCACTATGTTTTAGAAAAGGTTAACTTGAGTTCATAGAATAAACATTGTTTTGCTTTAAAAAATACTTTTCCATTTCTGCTGTACCACACCTGTAGGGTGGACCGTGTGCTCCCCATACCACAATCTATTAAAGGTTGTGGGTCAGGTGAACTCCATAATACACTTTGGGATTCTCTAAACCCTGGCCCATAACATTGTGAAGATCGGTCCATCATGAGCCGGTGCTCGTAGGGGGACATGCAGCCTGTCGATCATCCCCTGGACCTGGGCTACCACAGCGATAGCAGTGAACCCCGTTGCCTGGGCATCCTGGCGGGTTCGGCCCACATTGAATTTAATATATTGTGCCGAGTGGGCATACATGGTCTCCGTTACGCCACGGATATCCCTGTGCACCGAGGTCTGTGAGATCCTGGACAGGTCCCCATTTGGAGCCTGGAAGTACCCCCTTGACGGCCACCTGGAGCGGGTGTCCTCCCTCATACCCCCACAGTTCCAGATGTGCCATGATTGGCAGATATGTCACACACTCCCCCTGTTCAGGAGTCTTCGATGGCATGACCGGTCCGGCAGGTCCTCGAATGATAGATGCTGCTGGTACACCCAAGGCCTCATGTGGCACCTCCTTCCCATCTCCTCCTCGGCCTGTTGGGCGGCCGGCTCTCCATCCTCACCGGATGCCTCCTGTTCCTCTGGGGCAGGCTCTGCTGCTGCAGGTTCCTCACTGAGCAGCTTCTGCTTGAACAGCCTCAGTGTAGTCCCCACGGATGCGGCGGGCAGAATGAAGGCCACCATTCCTGGCTGGATTCCGAAGTCCATTGTCTGCAGGGTGTGAAAGGCAGACATACTAGCATGGTGCAAAGCACCGTACCCAACCAGGTCCAACAGCACTGCAGCCCCTGCTCTTGCATGTTCCTGTCCACCCCTCCCTCCTCTCCTATCCCTACCCCCACCCCGATGTTCTCCCAGGCACTCTGCCCTCTGCACCACACCCCTGCCTCCATCGGTGCCTGGCACAGCGGGTGTCTCTGGCCCCGGCACCAGTCCCTGCCGGCAGGGGTACTGGTGACTGGCCCTACCCATGCCAGCAGTATGTTCTGTGGCCCCTGTCTGGCGCCTTCATTTCGGGACTACTGTGGTCATTGGCCTCGAGTGGGCCGCATGATGTCCCGCTGGCGGTGGCGTCCAGTTGTGGGTGGAGTTGAGAGTTGGTAGGGTGGAGGTGGATGGAGGGAGGGGTTTGAGAGGAAGGCGATGGCGGGGTTGGGGGTGTGTTGGATGGCGGGGTTACAGGGAGGATTGGTGTGGTGGAGGTGAGGTTGAGGGAGGGGTTAAGAACAAAGAACAAAGAAAAGTACAGCACAGGAACAGGCCCTTCGGCCCTCCAAGCCTGTGCCGACCATGCTGCCCGACTAAACTACAATCTTCTACACTTCCTGGGTCTGTATCCCTCTATTCCCATCCTATGCATGTATTTGTCAAGATGCCCCTTAAATGTCACTATAGTCCCTGCTTCCAACACCTCCTCCGGTAACGAGTTCCAGGCACCCCACTACCCTCTGTGTAAAAAACTTGCCTCGTACATCTACTCTAAACCTTGCCCCTCGCACCTTAAACCTATGCCCCCTAGTAATTGACCCCTCTACCCTAGGGAAAAGCCTCTGACTATCCACTCTGTCTATGCCCCTCATAATTTTGTAGACCTCTATCAGGTCGCGCCTCAACCTCCGTTGTTCCAGTGAGAACAAACCGAGTTTATTCAACCGCCCCTCATAGCTAAAGCCCTCCATACCAGGCAACATTCTGGTAAATCTCTTCTGCACCCTCTCTAAAGCCTCCACATCCTTCTGGTAGTGTGACGACCAGAATTGAACACTATACTCCAAGTGTGGCCTAACTAAGGTTCTATACAGCTGCAACATGAATTGCCAATTCTTATACTCAATGCCCCGGCCAATGAAGGGAAGCATGCCGTATGCCTTCTTGACTACCTTCTCCACCTGTGTTGCCCCTTTCAATGACCTGTGGACCCGTACACCTAGATCTCTCTGACTTTCAATACTCTTGAGGGTTCTACCATTCACTGTATATACCCAGCCTGCATTAGACCTTCCAAAATGCATTACCTCACATTTGTCCGGATTAAACTCCATCTGCCATCTCTCCGCCCAAGTCTCCAAACAATCTAAATCCTGCTGTACCCTCTGACAGTCCTCATCGCTATCCGCAATTCCACCAACCTTTGTGCCGTCTGCAAACTTACTATTCAGACCAGTTACATTTTCCTCCAAATCATTTAAATATACTACAAACAGCAAAGGTCCCAGCACTGATCCCTGCGGAACACCACTAGTCACAGCCCTCCAATTAGAAAAGCATCCTTCCATTGCTACTCTCTGCCTTCTATGACCTAGCCAGTTCTGTATCCACCTTGCCAGCTCACCCCTGATCCCGTGTGACTTCACCTTTTGTCTACCATGAGGGACCTTGTCAAAGGCCTTACTGAAGTCCATATAGACAACATCCACTGCCCTACCTGCATCAATCATCTTTGTGACCTCCTCGAAAAACTCTATCAAGTTAGTGAGACACAAACTCCCCTTCACAAAACCATGCTGCCTCTCACTAATACGTCAGTTTGCTTCCAAATGGGAGTAGACCCTGTCTCGAAGAATTCTCTCCAGTAATTTCCCTACCACTGACGTAAGGCTCACCGGCCTGTAGTTCCCTGGATTATCCTTGCTACCCTTCTTAAACAGAGGAACAACATTGGCCATTCTCCAGTCCTCCGGGACATCACCTGAAGACAGTGAGGATCCAGGTTGTGGGGGAGATTGGTGGGGTGGAGGCGGGGTGCAGGGAGGGGTAGTGAGGGGGGCTGGTAAGGTGGAGTAGGGTGGGGTCTGGATGTACTTTGCACAACCACGGGCCACGGTCAGCAGTCAGTGGGGTGCGTAGCAAGATGGCTGCTCTGCAGGTTGCAGCAATGGCAGTCCTTGCCTGTACCCCGCCTCGGTCCCGGGAGTCACCCCGTCCCCTGGTCACCGTCGACATTTCCCCCCCCCCCTCCCCCACTACATCCCATCGACCATGGTAAACACCGCCACCCAACCCCATCCAGCCCTGCCAGCGGCAGGACCGGCAGCCCACGGCCGTGCCTTTGGGAACATGTCCTACCTCCTCTCCCTTCCTCAGCAGCCGCGGCGCATGTTTCTTGAATTTTAAAACCACAAGTGAAATGCCTCGTCGGTATTAATAGTAATAATATTTATTATTGTCACAAGTAGGCTTACATTAACACTGCAATGAAGTTACTGTGAAAAGCCCCTAGTCGCCACATCCCTCTGTACTGCAATATTCCATAACCTCTCTCCATTTAAATAATATTCTGCATTCCTATTCTCCCTTCAAAGCAGAAAACCTCACACTTTCCCACATTATACTCCATCTACCAGATTTCTACGTATGCACTTAACCTATCTATATTCCTTTGCAGACTCTTTATATCTGCCTCACAACTTGCTTTCCTACTTATCTTTGTATCATCTGCAAATCTGGCTACAATACAGTCGTTGCCTTCATTGGTATTGGGACCCTTGCTTTTCCTGATATATATTAATTATATATTTATATTATGTTATTGTCACAAGTATGAAGTTACTGTGAAAAGCCCCTAGTCGCCACATTCCGGCACCTGTTCAGGTAAACTGGTACAGGAATTGATCCCATGCTGCTGGCCTTGTTCTGCACCAGCTGCCTAGCCCACTGAGCTAAACCAGCCCTTAATGATCTAGATCTTGTTGCGCAGGGGACAATTTCTAAGTTTGTTGATGATATAAAACTTGGATGTATTGTAAACTGTGAGGAGGACAATGTAGAACTTCAACAGGACATAGACAAATTGGTGGAGTGGGCAGATGAGGTTCAATGCAGTCAAGTATGAGCTTTTGGATTTTGGTTCGGAAGAACATGGGTGACCATGTAAAATAAGGGTAAAATTCTTAAAGAGCTGCAGGAGCAAAAGGACTTAAGTGTATATATGCATAGAGCATTGAAGGTACAGGACAGGCGGAGAGAGGTTAACAAAGCATATAGTATCCTGAGCTTTAACAAAGAACAAAGAACAAAGAAATGTACAGCACAGGAACAGGCCCTTCGGCCCTCCAAGCCCGTGCCGACCATACTGCCCGACTAAACTACAATCTTCTACACTTCCTGGGTCCGTATCCTTCTATTCCCATCCTATTCATATATTTGTCAAGATGCCCCTTAAATGTCCCTCTCGTCCCTGCTTCCACTACCTCCTCCGGTAGCGAGTTCCAGGTACCCAATACCCTCTGCGTAAAAAACTTGCCTCGTACATCTACTCTAAATCTTGCCCCTCTCACCTTAAACCTATGCCCCCTAGTAATTGACCCCTCTACCCTGGGGAAAAGCCTCTGACTATCCACTCTGTCTATGCCCCTCATAATTTTGTATACCTCTATCAGGTCGCCCCTCAACCTCCTTTATTAATAGGGGCTTAGAGTATAAGAGTAAGAAGGTTATGTTGAACCTAAGCAAGACACTAGTTAGACCACAGCTGGAGTACTGTCGGAAGGATATGAATGCATTGGAGTGCAGAGGAGGTTTACAAGAATGGTTCAGGGATGAGAAACTTCAGTTATGAGAATAGATTGGGGAAGTTGAGACTGTTCTCCTTGGAGTGAAGAAAGCTAAGAAGAGATTTGATAGAGACGTTCGAAAGAAATGAGCTGAACCAGATAGAATAATCACGAGCAGGAGGGTACAGATTTAGTGTGATTTGCCAAAGAAACAAATGTGATTTGAGAAAAATCGTTTTCACAGGGCGAGTGGTTTCAGTCTGGAATGCACTATTCAAGAGGTATTAAATGATTATTTGAATAGAAACAGTGTGCAGCGGTGTGGGGATAAAGCAGGGGGGACTGACATAAGTCACAGTGCTCATTTGGAGAGCTGGTGCAGACACAATAGGCTGAATGCTTCCTTCTACACCTTAACAATTATATCATGCATGTGGTAAAAGTCCACTCCCCCTGGTAGAGAGGGGGCTCCATCCACATGAACAAACCTCCACAACAGTCAGCCTGCCTGTCGCCCTCGTGGCTCAGCCACCAAGGGGGTGGAGCAAGCGGCAGCACGCGAGATATACACAGACCTCATTGGCTGCCATCTGAAATGCGTCGGAACCAGGCAGGTATTAATGACTAATTAGCAATGGTCCTGGTGATCGGCATCGCGCCTGCGCAATTGTCTGGGCGCCGGCGGTTAGCTCCTTGCTGAGCGGACGAGTGATCAGTGGTTAGGGGCTGAGTGTGTTTGAGGTCGTGCGTGCTGTTCTCATGGCTGCTGACGGTTATGTATCCCGCCGAGGGGCGCGGATTGGCCGTTACCAGGGGATACTGAGTCAAGGATTCACCATATATCGCAAGGACCGGTTCGACGAGCAGAGCAACCCTCAGGTGAGTCTGGCAGCGGCAACCGGCAGTTGTGAATTCAGCGCTGCTGTGACGGCGGCATGAACCCAGCTCAGCATTCATCTCTATTGTTTGCCTCCGATGGACCCCAGTCTGAAGGAACATTCTTAATATGTTAGAGAGTCGACAATGAGAGGGAATCGCCTACACCCACCCAACCTCCGCTCAACACCTACACCCACCCAACCTCTGCTCAACACCTACACCCACCCAACCTCTGCTCAACACCTGCACCCACCCAACCTCTGCTCAACACCTACATCCACCCAACCTCCGCTCAACACCTACACCCACCCAACCTCTGCTCAACACCTGCATCACCTACACCCACCCAACCTCTGCTCAACACCTGCACCCACCCAACCTCCGCTCAACACCTACACCCACCCAACCTCCGCTCAACACCTACACCCACCCAACCTCCGCTCAACACCTACACCCACCCAACCTCCGCTCAACACCTACACCCACCCAACCTCTGCTCAACACCTGCATCACCTACACCCACCCAACCTCTGCTCAACACCTACACCCACCCAACCTCTGCTCAACACCTGCATCACCTACACCCACCCAACCTCTGCTCAACACCTGCACCCACCCAACCTCCGCTCAACACCTACATCCACCCAACCTCCGCTCAACACCTACACCCACCCAACCTCTGCTCAACACCTGCATCACCTACACCCACCCAACCTCTGCTCAACACCTGCACCCACCCAACCTCCGCTCAACACCTACACCCACCCAACCTCCGCTCAACACCTACACCCACCCAACCTCTGCTCAATACCTGCATCACCTACACCCACCCAACCTCTGCTCAACACCTACACCCACCCAACCACCGCTCAACACCTACACCCACCCAACCTCCGCTCAACACCTACACCCACCCAACCTCCGCTCAACACCTACACCCACCCAACCTCTGCTCAACACCTACACCCACCCAACCTCTGCTCAACACCTACACCCACCCAACCTCTGCTCAACACCTACACCCACCCAACCTCTGCTCAACACCTACACCCACCCAACCTCTGCTCAACACCTACACCCACCCAACCTCTGCTCAACACCTACACCCACCCAACCTCTGCTCAACACCTACACCCACCCAACCTCTGCTCAACACCTACACCCACCCAACCTCTGCTCAACACCTCCACCCACCCAACCTCTGCTCAACACCTCCACCCACCCAACCTCTGCTCAACACCTCCACCCACCCAACCTCTGCTCAACACCTCCACCCACCCAACCTCTGCTCAACACCTCCACCCACCCAACCTCTGCTCAACACCTCCACCCACCCAACCTCTGCTCAACACCTCCACCCACCCAACCTCTGCTCAACACCTCCACCCACCCAACCTCTGCTCAACACCTCCACCCACCCAACCTCTGCTCAACACCTCCACCCACCCAACCTCTGCTCAACACCTACACCCATCCAACCTCTACTCAACACCTGCACCAGCACCCAACTAACCTCTGCTCAGCATCAGCAACACCCACCCAACCTCTGCTCAACACCGACACCCACCCAACCTCTGCTCAACACCTACACCCACCCAACCTCTGCTCAACACCTACACCCACCCAACCTCTGCTCAACACCTACACCCACCCAACCTCTGTCAACACCTACACCCACCCAACCTCTGCTCAACACCTACACCCACCCAACCTCTGCTCAACACCTACACCCACCCAACCTCTGCTCAACACCTACACCCACCCAACCTCTGCTCAACACCTACACCCACCCAACCTCTGCTCAACACCTACACCCACCCAACCTCTGCTCAACACCTACACTGACCCAACCTCTGCTCAGCACCTACACCCACCCAACCTCTGCTCAACACCTACACCCACCCAACCTCTGCTCAACACCTACACCCAACCTCTGCTCAACACCTACACCCAACCTCTGCTCAACACCTACACCCACCCAACCTCTGCTCAACACCTACACCCACCCAACCTCTGCTCAACACCTACACCCACCCAACCTCTGCTCAACACCTACACCCACCCAACCTCTGCTCAACACCTACACCCACCCAACCTCTGCTCAACACCTACACCCACCCAACCTCTGCTCAACACCTACACCCACCCAACCTCTGCTCAACACCTACACCCACCCAACCTCTGCTCAACACCTACACCCACCCAACCTCTGCTCAACACCTACACCCACCCAACCTCTGCTCAACACCTACACCCACCCAACCTCTGCTCAACACCTACACCCACCCAACCTCTACTCAACACCTGCACCAGCACCCAACTAACCTCTGCTCAGCATCAGCAACACCCACCCAACCTCTGCTCAACACCTACACCCACCCAACCTCTGCTCAACACCTACACCCACCCAACCTCTGCTCAACACCTACACCGACCCAACCTCTGCTCAGCACCTACACCCACCCAACCTCTGCTCAACACCTACACCCACCCAACCTCTGCTCAACACCTACACCCGCCCAACCTCTGCTCAACACCTACACCCACCCAACCTCTGCTCAACACCTACACCCACCCAACCTCTGCTCAACACCTACACCCACCCAACCTCTGCTCAACACCTACACCCACCCAACCTCTGCTCAACACCTACACCCACCCAACCTCTGCTCAACACCTACACCCACCCAACCTCTGCTCAACACCTACACCCACCCAACCTCTGCTCAACACCTACACCCACCCAACCTCTGCTCAACACCTACACCCACCCAACCTCTGCTCAACACCTACACCCACCCAACCTCTGCTCAACACCTACACCCACCCAACCTCTGCTCAACACCTACACCCACCCAACCTCTGCTCAACACCTACACCCACCCAACCTCTGCTCAACACCTACACCCACCCAACCTCTGCTCAACATCTGCATCAGCAACACCCACCCAACCTCTGCTCAACACCTACACCCACCCAACCTCTACTCAACACCTGCACCTACACCCACCCAAACTCTGCTCAACACTTACACCCATCCAACCTCTGCTCAACATCTGCATCATCAACACCCACCCAACCTCTGCTCAACACCTACACCCACCCAACCTCTGCTCAACACCTGCACCAACACCCACCCAACCTCTGCTCAACATCTGCATCACCTACACCCAACCAACCTCTGCTCAACACCCAACCTCTGCTCAACATCTGCATCACCTCCACCCACCCAACCTCTGCTCAACACCTACACCCACACAACCTCTACTCAACACCTGCACCAACACCCACCCAACCTCTGCTCAGCATCAGCAACACCCACCCAACCTCTGCCCAGCATCAGCAACACCCACCCAACCTCTGCTCAACACCTACACCCACCCAACCTCTGCTCAACACCTACACCCACCCAACCTCTGCTCAACACCTACACCCACACAACCTCTGCTCAACACCTACACCCACCCAACCTCTGCTCAACACCTACACCCACCCAACCTCTGCTCAACACCTACACCCACCCAACCTCTACACCCACCCAACCTCTGCTCAACACCTCCACCCACCCAACCTCTGCTCAACACCTCCAACCTCTGCTCAACACCTACATCCACCCAACCTCTGCTCAACACCAGCACCCACCTAACCTCTACTTAGCATCAGCAACACCCACCCAACCTCTGCTCAACACCTACACCCACCCAACCTCTGCTCAACACCTACACCCACCCAACCTCTGCTCAACACCTACACCCACCCAACCTCTGCTCAACACCTACACCCATCCAACCTCTGCTCAACACCTACACCCACCCAACCTCTGCTCAACACCAGCACCCACCTAACCTCTACTCAGCATCAGCAACACCCACCCAACCTCTGCTCAACACCTACACCCACCCAACCTCTGCTCAACACCTACACCCACCCAACCTCTGCTCAACACCTACACCCACCCAACCTCTGCTCAACACCTATATCCACCCAACATCTGCTCAACACCTACACCCACCCAACCTCTGCTCAACACCTACACCCACCCAACCTCTGCTCAACACCTACACCCACCCAACCTCTGCTCAACACCTACACCCACCCAACCTCTACTCAACACCTGCACCAGCACCCAACTAACCTCTGCTCAGCATCAGCAACACCCACCCAACCTCTGCTCAACACCTACACCCACCCAACCTCTGCTCAACACCTACACCCACCCAACCTCTGCTCAACACCTACACCCACCCAACCTCTGCTCAACACCTACACCCACCCAACCTCTGCTCAGCACCTACACCCACCCAACCTCTGCTCAACACCTACACCCACCCAACCTCTGCTCAACACCTACACCCACCCAACCTCTGCTCAACACCTACACCCACCCAACCTCTGCTCAACACCTACACCCACCCAACCTCTGCTCAACACCTACACCCACCCAACCTCTGCTCAACACCTACACCCACCCAACCTCTGCTCAACACCTACACCCACCCAACCTCTGCTCAACACCTACACCCACCCAACCTCTGCTCAACACCTACACCCACCCAACCTCTGCTCAACACCTACACCCACCCAACCTCTGCTCAACACCTACACCCACCCAACCTCTGCTCAACACCTACACCCACCCAACCTCTGCTCAACACCTACACCCACCCAACCTCTGCTCAACATCTGCATCAGCAACACCCACCCAACCTCTGCTCAACACCTACACCCACCCAACCTCTGCTCAACACCTACACCCACCCAACCTCTACTCAACACCTGCACCTACACCCACCCAAACTCTGCTCAACACTTACACCCACCCAAACTCTGCTCAACACCTACACCCACCCAACCTCTGCTCAACACCTGCACCAACACCCACCCAACCTCTGCTCAACATCTGCATCACCTACACCCAACCAACCTCTGCTCAACACCCAACCTCTGCTCAACATCTGCATCACCTCCACCCACCCAACCTCTGCTCAACACCTACACCCACACAACCTCTACTCAACACCTGCACCAACACCTACCCAACCTCTGCTCAGCATCAGCAACACCCACCCAACCTCTGCTCAGCATCAGCAACACCCACCCAACCTCTGCTCAACACCTACACCCACCAACCTCTGCTCAACACCTACACCCACCCAACCTCTGCTCAACACCTACACCCACCCAACCTCTGCTCAACACCTACACCCACCCAACCTCTGCTCAACACCTACACCCACCCAACCTCTGCTCAACACCTACACCCACCCAACCTCTGCTCAACACCTACACCCACCCAACCTCTGCTCAACACCTACACCCACCCAACCTCTGCTCAACACCTACACCCACCCAACCTCTGCTCAACACCTACACCCACCCAACCTCTGCTCAACACCTACACCCACCCAACCTCTGCTCAACACCTACACCCACCCAACCTCTGCTCAACACCTACACCCACCCAACCTCTGCTCAACATCTGCATCAGCAACACCCACCCAACCTCTGCTCAACACCTACACCCACCCAACCTCTGCTCAACACCTGCACCTACACCCACCCAAACTCTGCTCAACACTTACACCCACCCAAACTCTGCTCAACACCTACACCCACCCAACCTCTGCTCAACACCTGCACCAACACCCACCCAACCTCTGCTCAACATCTGCATCACCTACACCCACCCAACCTCTGCTCAACACCTACACCCACCCAACCTCTGCTCAACACCTACACCCACCCAACCTCTGCTCAACACCTACACCCACCCAACCTCTGCTCAACACCTACACCCACCCAACCTCTGCTCAACACCGACACCCACCCAACCTCTGCTCAACACCTACACCCACCCAACCTCTGCTCAACACCTACACCCACCCAACCTCTACTCAACACCTGCACCAGCACCCAACTAACCTCTGCTCAGCATCAGCAACACCCACCCAACCTCTGCTCAACACCTACACCCACCCAACCTCTGCTCAACACCTACACCCACCCAACCTCTGCTCAACACCTACACCGACCCAACCTCTGCTCAGCACCTACACCCACCCAACCTCTGCTCAACACCTACACCCACCCAACCTCTGCTCAACACCTACACCCGCCCAACCTCTGCTCAACACCTACACCCACCCAACCTCTGCTCAACACCTACACCCACCCAACCTCTGCTCAACACCTACACCCACCCAACCTCTGCTCAACACCTACACCCACCCAACCTCTGCTCAACACCTACACCCACCCAACCTCTGCTCAACACCTACACCCACCCAACCTCTGCTCAACACCTACACCCACCCAACCTCTGCTCAACACCTACACCCACCCAACCTCTGCTCAACACCTACACCCACCCAACCTCTGCTCAACACCTACACCCACCCAACCTCTGCTCAACACCTACACCCACCCAACCTCTGCTCAACACCTACACCCACCCAACCTCTGCTCAACACCTACACCCACCCAACCTCTGCTCAACATCTGCATCAGCAACACCCACCCAACCTCTGCTCAACACCTACACCCACCCAACCTCTACTCAACACCTGCACCTACACCCACCCAAACTCTGCTCAACACTTACACCCATCCAACCTCTGCTCAACATCTGCATCATCAACACCCACCCAACCTCTGCTCAACACCTACACCCACCCAACCTCTGCTCAACACCTGCACCAACACCCACCCAACCTCTGCTCAACATCTGCATCACCTACACCCAACCAACCTCTGCTCAACACCCAACCTCTGCTCAACATCTGCATCACCTCCACCCACCCAACCTCTGCTCAACACCTACACCCACACAACCTCTACTCAACACCTGCACCAACACCCACCCAACCTCTGCTCAGCATCAGCAACACCCACCCAACCTCTGCCCAGCATCAGCAACACCCACCCAACCTCTGCTCAACACCTACACCCACCCAACCTCTGCTCAACACCTACACCCACCCAACCTCTGCTCAACACCTACACCCACACAACCTCTGCTCAACACCTACACCCACCCAACCTCTGCTCAACACCTACACCCACCCAACCTCTGCTCAACACCTACACCCACCCAACCTCTACACCCACCCAACCTCTGCTCAACACCTCCACCCACCCAACCTCTGCTCAACACCTCCAACCTCTGCTCAACACCTACATCCACCCAACCTCTGCTCAACACCAGCACCCACCTAACCTCTACTTAGCATCAGCAACACCCACCCAACCTCTGCTCAACACCTACACCCACCCAACCTCTGCTCAACACCTACACCCACCCAACCTCTGCTCAACACCTACACCCACCCAACCTCTGCTCAACACCTACACCCATCCAACCTCTGCTCAACACCTACACCCACCCAACCTCTGCTCAACACCAGCACCCACCTAACCTCTACTCAGCATCAGCAACACCCACCCAACCTCTGCTCAACACCTACACCCACCCAACCTCTGCTCAACACCTACACCCACCCAACCTCTGCTCAACACCTACACCCACCCAACCTCTGCTCAACACCTATATCCACCCAACATCTGCTCAACACCTACACCCACCCAACCTCTGCTCAACACCTACACCCACCCAACCTCTGCTCAACACCTACACCCACCCAACCTCTGCTCAACACCTACACCCACCCAACCTCTACTCAACACCTGCACCAGCACCCAACTAACCTCTGCTCAGCATCAGCAACACCCACCCAACCTCTGCTCAACACCTACACCCACCCAACCTCTGCTCAACACCTACACCCACCCAACCTCTGCTCAACACCTACACCCACCCAACCTCTGCTCAACACCTACACCGACCCAACCTCTGCTCAGCACCTACACCCACCCAACCTCTGCTCAACACCTACACCCACCCAACCTCTGCTCAACACCTACACCCACCCAACCTCTGCTCAACACCTACACCCACCCAACCTCTGCTCAACACCTACACCCACCCAACCTCTGCTCAACACCTACACCCACCCAACCTCTGCTCAACACCTACACCCACCCAACCTCTGCTCAACACCTACACCCACCCAACCTCTGCTCAACACCTACACCCACCCAACCTCTGCTCAACACCTACACCCACCCAACCTCTGCTCAACACCTACACCCACCCAACCTCTGCTCAACACCTACACCCACCCAACCTCTGCTCAACACCTACACCCACCCAACCTCTGCTCAACATCTGCATCAGCAACACCCACCCAACCTCTGCTCAACACCTACACCCACCCAACCTCTGCTCAACACCTACACCCACCCAACCTCTACTCAACACCTGCACCTACACCCACCCAAACTCTGCTCAACACTTACACCCACCCAAACTCTGCTCAACACCTACACCCACCCAACCTCTGCTCAACACCTGCACCAACACCCACCCAACCTCTGCTCAACATCTGCATCACCTACACCCAACCAACCTCTGCTCAACACCCAACCTCTGCTCAACATCTGCATCACCTCCACCCACCCAACCTCTGCTCAACACCTACACCCACACAACCTCTACTCAACACCTGCACCAACACCTACCCAACCTCTGCTCAGCATCAGCAACACCCACCCAACCTCTGCTCAGCATCAGCAACACCCACCCAACCTCTGCTCAACACCTACACCCACCCAACCTCTGCTCAACACCTACACCCACCCAACCTCTGCTCAACACCTACACCCACCCAACCTCTGCTCAACACCTACACCCACCCAACCTCTGCTCAACACCTACACCCACCCAACCTCTGCTCAACACCTACACCCACCCAACCTCTGCTCAACACCTACACCCACCCAACCTCTGCTCAACACCTACACCCACCCAACCTCTGCTCAACACCTACACCCACCCAACCTCTGCTCAACACCTACACCCACCCAACCTCTGCTCAACACCTACACCCACCCAACCTCTGCTCAACACCTACACCCACCCAACCTCTGCTCAACACCTACACCCACCCAACCTCTGCTCAACATCTGCATCAGCAACACCCACCCAACCTCTGCTCAACACCTACACCCACCCAACCTCTGCTCAACACCTACACCCACCCAACCTCTACTCAACACCTGCACCTACACCCACCCAAACTCTGCTCAACACTTACACCCACCCAAACTCTGCTCAACACCTACACCCACCCAACCTCTGCTCAACACCTGCACCAACACCCACCCAACCTCTGCTCAACATCTGCATCACCTACACCCAACCAACCTCTGCTCAACACCCAACCTCTGCTCAACATCTGCATCACCTCCACCCACCCAACCTCTGCTCAACACCTACACCCACACAACCTCTACTCAACACCTGCACCAACACCTACCCAACCTCTGCTCAGCATCAGCAACACCCACCCAACCTCTGCTCAGCATCAGCAACACCCACCCAACCTCTGCTCAACACCTACACCCACCAACCTCTGCTCAACACCTACACCCACCCAACCTCTGCTCAACACCTACACCCACCCAACCTCTGCTCAACACCTACACCCACCCAACCTCTGCTCAACACCTACACCCACCCAACCTCTGCTCAACACCTACACCCACCCAACCTCTGCTCAACACCTACACCCACCCAACCTCTACACCCACCCAACCTCTGCTCAACACCTCCACCCACCCAACCTCTGCTCAACACCTCCAACCTCTGCTCAACACCTACATCCACCCAACCTCTGCTCAACACCAGCACCCACCTAACCTCTACTCAGCATCAGCAACACCCACCCAACCTCTGCTCAACACCTACACCCACCCAACCTCTGCTCAACACCTACACCCACCCAACCTCTGCTCAACACCTACACCCACCCAACCTCTGCTCAACACCTACACCCATCCAACCTCTGCTCAACACCCACACCCACCCAACCTCTGCTCAACACCAGCACCCACCTAACCTCTACTCAGCATCAGCAACACCCACCCAACCTCTGCTCAACACCTACACCCACCCAACCTCTGCTCAACACCTACACCCACCCAACCTCTGCTCAACACCTACACCCACCCAACCTCTGCTCAACACCTATATCCACCCAACCTCTGTTCAACACCTACACCCACCCAACCTCTGCTCAAGACCAACACCCACCCAACCTCTGCTCAACATCTGCATCAGCAACACCCACCCAACCTCTGCTCAACACCTCCACCCACCCAACCTCTGCTCAACACCTCCACCCACCCAACCTCTGCTCAACACCTCCACCCACCCAACCTCTGCTCAACACCTCCACCCACCCAACCTCTGCTCAACACCTCCACCCACCCAACCTCTGCTCAACACCTACACCCACCCAACCTCTGCTCAACACCTACACCCACCCAACCTCTGCTCAACACCTACACCCACCCAACCTCTGCTCAACACCTACACCCACCCAACCTCTGCTCAACACCGACACCCACCCAACCTCTGCTCAACACCTATATCCACCCAACCTCTACTCGACACCTGCACCTACACCCACCCAACCTCTGCTCAACACCTGCACCTACAACCACCCAACCTCTGCTCAACACCTCCACCCACCCAACCTCTGCTCAACACATACACCCACCCAACCTCTGCTCAACACCTACACCTACACAACCTCTGCTCAACACCTACACCCACCCAACCTCTGCTCAACATCTGCATCAGCAACACCCACCCAACCTCTGCTCAACACCTCCACCCACCCAACCTCTGCTCAACACCTACACCCACCCAACCTCTGCTCAACACCTCCACCCACCCAACCTCTGCTCAACACCTACACCCACCCAACCTCTGCTCAACACCTACACCCACCCAACCTCTGCTCAACACCTATATCCACCCAACCTGTACTCAACACCTGCACCTACACCCACCCAACCTCTGCTCAACACCTGCACCTACACCCACCCAACCTCTGCTCAACACCTGCACCTACACCCACCCAACCTCTGCTCAACACCTACACCCACCCAACCTCTGCTCAACATCTGCATCAGCAACACCCACCCAACCTCTGCTCAGCACCTACACCCACCCAACCTCAGCTCAACACCTACACCCACCCAACCTCTACTCAACACCTGCACCAGCACCCAACTAACCTCTGCTCAGCATCAGCAACACCCACCCAACCTCTGCTCAACACCTACACCCACCCAACCTCTGCTCAACACCTACACACACCCAACCTCTGCTCAACACCTACACCCACCCAACCTCTGCTCAACACCTACACCCACCCAACCTCTGCTCAACACCTACACCCACCCAATCCCTGCACCACCTGCACCCACCCAATCCCTGCACCACCTGCACCCACCCAATCTCTGCACCACCTGCACCCACCCAATCTCTGCACCACCTGCACCCACCCAATCTCTGCACCACCTACACCCACCCAATCTCTGCACCACCTACACCCACCCAATCTCTGCACCACCTACACCCACCCAATCTCTGCACCACCTACACCCACCCAATCTCTGCACCACCTGCACCCACCCAATCTCTGCACCACCTGCACCCACCCAATCTCTGCACCACCTGCACCCACCCAATCTCTGCACCACCTGCACCCACCCAATCTCTGCACCACCTGCACCCACCCAATCTCTGCACCACCTGCACCCACCCAATCTCTGCACCACCTACACCCACCCAATCTCTGCACCACCTACACCCACCCAATCTCTGCACCACCTACACCCACCCAATCTCTGCACCACCTACACCCACCCAATCTCTGCACCACCTACACCCACCCAATCTCTGCACCACCTACACCCACCCAATCTCTGCACCACCTACACCCACCCAATCTCTGCACCACCTACACCCACCCAATCTCTGCACCACCTACACCCACCCAATCTCTGCACCACCTACACCCACCCAATCTCTGCACCACCTACACCCACCCAATCTCTGCACCACCTACACCCACCCAATCTCTGCACCACCTACACCCACCCAATCTCTGCACCACCTACACCCACCCAATCTCTGCACCACCTACACCCACCCAATCTCTGCACCACCTACACCCACCCAATCTCTGCACCACCTACACCCACCCAATCTCTGCACCACCTACACCCACCCAATCTCTGCACCACCTACACCCACCCAATCTCTGCACCACCTACACCCACCCAATCTCTGCACCACCTACACCCACCCAATCTCTGCACCACCTACACCCACCCAATCTCTGCACCACCTACACCCACCCAATCTCTGCACCACCTACACCCACCCAATCTCTGCACCACCTACACCCACCCAATCTCTGCACCACCTACACCCACCCAATCTCTGCACCACCTACACCCACCCAATCTCTGCACCACCTACACCCACCCAATCTCTGCACCACCTACACCCACCCAATCTCTGCACCATCTACACCCACCCAATCTCTACACCACATCTGCACCACCACCCAATCTCTACACCACATCTGTACCACCACTCACCCAATCTCTGCTCAACACCTGCACCACCACTCACCCAATCTCTGCTCAACATCCACAATAACAACATGCACCCAGTCTCTGCTCAACATCTGCACCAGCGACACCCACCTAATCTCTGCTCAGGATTTGCACCAACACCCATCCAATCTCTACTAAACATCTGCACCACCTACCCCCACCCAATCACTGTGAAACATCTGCACCCCCTACCCCCACTCAATCTGTGTTAAACATCTTTAGCTATACAGTCCTCGGGTCTCCTCATTGAGGTCAACAGTTAAGACTGAGCCCTTTCTCTTCCATACTAAACCCCTCTTTTTGTCTTGATGCCAACACCTCCTACTTACTCTTCCTCCTCCGCACCTGGTCATCCATCTCTTCTTAGGTTTGCTCCACTTTTGTTGCAATCACTTCCATTTACTGTACAGTATCTAACAGATTTTCCCTCTTTCAGTTCTGATATAGAGCCAAACTGACTCGTAACGTTAACACGTTCTCTCTCTACGGATGCTGCTCAACCTGCATTTCCAACATTCTCTGTATTTTCCCTTTAATACAAACTTGCCTGGCAATTATCACATTGTTATTTGTGAGACCTTGTTTGCACAATGCAATAATGGCTATACTTCCAAATCTACTTAATTGGCTTAAGGGGCTGTTTAGCACAGGGCTAAATCGCTGGCTTTGAAAGCAGACCAAGGCAGGCCAGCAGCACGGTTCGATTCCTGTAACAGCCTCCCCGAACAGGCGCCGGAATGTGGCGACGAGGGGCTTTTTACAGTAACTTCATTTGAAGCCTACTTGTGACAATAAACAATTTTCATTTCATTTCATTTCATTTTTCTTTTTCATTTCATTTCATTTCAATTGCTTCGTGGCCTCTTGAGGTCATGAAATGTGCCATAAAAATGCAAGTTCTCTGTTTATTAGTTGTCCCACCAACGTTTCACTATAAAGCATCTGTACCATCTTCATTTGCTCTTCAACTGCACCCTAAAAGTAATGTAAATGCAAGAATTGTAGTTGAGGAAATAATGAAACTGAAGATAGACAAATCTCCTGTCATAATTGTATTTTAAATGCCTATTTAATTGCGTTCTGATTGTGGGCATTAATTAGTGAAAGAGCACCCCACTTAAGCCTACACCTTACCCTATCCCTGTAACCCAGCAACCACATCTAACCTAAGGGCAATTTATCATGGCCAATCCACCTAACCTGCACATCTTTGGACTGTGGGAAGAAACCGGAGCACCCGGAGGAAACCCACGCAGATACGGTGAGAACGTGGAGACTCCGCACAGACAGTGACCCAAGCGGGAATTGAACATGGGACCTGGCACTGTGAAGCCATAGTGCTAACCACTATGCTACCATGCTTCAAAATGACCAAATGCTGTATCTAAATCAAATTTTCACTAATTATCAAAATGAATTCCCCAACATTTTACACTATTCTGTCTCATCTATTTACAATCTTTCACATTCTTTCAATTATATATGTTCCCTTTTGAAATGCAACAACCAACTTCAACCCACTTCTTTTCTTTACCTGATGCAAATGTTTATCCATGTTCTCCTGGTTCCCTCCATTTATAACCACATCAAATCACTTGCGTTCACACCCTTCTTACTGATTTTTGACTTTTGCAGTATTTCTGCCTCGAATTCAATTAAGCCAGTCACACCACCGCAATCCTTTTTTGCAGCATATAACAACATGACCGTGATATTCAAAACAAAAAAAAAACATTTTCCTGGCAATATTGTGAAAATTAAATTTAGAAAAATCTGAACTATCACATAGACTGTAGTGGGTCAAGAAGGCAGCTCAGTTGATCTGCTTACAGGAATTGGGAATGTACAATAAATGCTGACCTTGCCAGTGATGCACACATCTCAAGACCAAATAAAAACAGAATTGGAAGCAACCTTGTGTCCTGGCTTGGAACTGTGAAAGGGTGTAGGATACAGAGAGTAAGTACTCTGGAAGTACATAGCAAGTGATGTTCACCAGGGATTTGTACTGAAATCTCAGCTTTTCACAATGCTTATCAATACCTTTGAATAATTGTGGAGTTTTGTAATACCTTTTTAAGGATTGTGGAGTTCTGTATCCAGGTTTGCAGATGATGGCAAGTTGGAAAGGCACAGTGAATACCTCAAATGGGAGCAGGCAGTTACAAAGGGAAATAGTGCACTTGGTAGAACTTGAATATTGCACAAGGCTTGAACATATTTACTTTGCCTGCAGAGAACAGTCCCTGCATATCATTGTACACCGTCTCTTGCAAGCATTAATAAGCCATGTTATGAGCTTGACTGATTAACTTAAATTGGTTGTTAATGTAGCTTTTAGCAAACTTCGGATCGTCCAAGTGCTGCCCACTTGCAGAATCGCATCTAATAGATGTTTTGGGTTTTGCAAGTGCGGGCTGCTTGAGTACAGTCTGTATTCTTAATCAAACAACATGGTCCTTAATTGTTCATAACAGGCAATCAGCCAACCACAGGGGCATACGGCCTATGTACCTGGCATCGCTCCAGGAGTGTCTTTGATTCATACAAGATGTTGCTCAATTGTGGTCCTTTCTTTGTAGACATAAGAACTAGGAGCAGGAGTACGCCATCTGGCCCCACGAGCCTGCTCCGCCATTCAATGAGATCATGGCTGATCTTTTGTGGACTCAGCTCCACTTTCCGGTCTGAACACCATAACCCTTAATCCCTTTATTCTTCAAAAAGCTATCTATCTTTATCTTAAAAACATTTAATGAAAAAGCCTAAACTGCTTCACTGGGCAAGGAATTCCATAGATACTTCCCCTTATTTTGAGGATATGCCCCCTAGTTCTGCTTTCACCCGCCAGTGGAAACAACCTGCCCGCATCTATCCTATCTATTCCCTTCATAATTTTATGTTTCAATAAGATCCCCCCTCATCCTTCTAAATTCCAACGAGTACAGTCCCAGTCTACTCAACCTCTCCTCGTAATCCAACCATTTAAGCTCTGGGATTAACCTAGTGAATCTCTTCTGCACGCCCTCCAGCGCCAGTACATCCTTTCTCGGGTAAGGAGACCAAAACTGAACACAATACTCCAGGTGTGGCCTCACTAACACCTTATGCAATTGCAGCATAACCTCCCTAGTCTTAAACTCCATCCCTCCAGCAATGAAGACAAAATTCCATTTGCCTTCTTAATCACCTGTTGCACCTGTAAACCAACTTTTTGGTACTCACGCACTAGCGCACCCAGGTCTCTCTGCACAGCAGCATGTTTTGATATTTTATCATTTAAATAATAATCCCTTTTGCTGTTATTCCTACCAAAATGGATAACCTCACATTTGTCAACATTGTATTCCATCTGCCAGACCCTAGCCCATTCACTTAACCTATCCAAATCCATCTGCAGACTTCCAGTATCCTCTGCACTTTTTGCTTTACCACTCATCTTAGTGTCGTCTGCATACTTGGACACATTTCCCTTGGTCCCCAACTCCAAATCACCTATGTAAATTGTGAACAATTGTGGGCCCAACACTGATCCCTGAGGGATACCACTAGCTACTGAATGCCAGCCAGAGAAACACCCATTAATCCCCACTCTTTGCTTTCTATTAATTAACCAATCCTCTATCCATACTACTACTTTACCCTTAATGCAATACATCTTTATCTTATGCAGCAACCTTTTGTGTGGCACTTGTCAAAGTCTTTCTGGAAATCCAGATATACCACATCCATTGGCTCCCTGTTATCTACTGCACTGGTAATGTCCTCAAAAAATTCCACTAAATTAGCACGACCTGCCCTTTATGAACCCATGCTGTGCCTGCCCAATGGGACAATTTCCATCCAGATGCCTTGCTATTTTTTCCTTGATAGATTCCAGCATCTTCCCTACTGTGTAGATTCCAGCATCTTCCCTGCTGCTGAAGTTTAACTCAAGGGCCTATAATTACCTGCTTTCTGCCTATCTCCTTTTTTAAACCGTGGTGTCACGTTTGCTAATCCTCTGGGACCACCCCAGAGTCTAGTGAATTTTGATAAATTATCACTCGTGCGTTTACAATTTCCCTAGCCATCTCTTTTAACACTCTGGGATACATCCCATCAGGGCCAGGAGACTTGTCTACCTTTAGCCCCATTAGCTTGCCCAATACTGTCTCCTTAGTGATTACAATCATCTCAACGCCCTCACCTATCATATCTTTATTTCCATCAGTCACTGGCATGTTATTTGTGTCTTCCACTGAAGACCGACCCAAAAAACCTGTTCAGTTCCTCAGCCATTTCCTCATCTCCCATTATTAAATCTCCCTTCTCATCCTCTAAAGGACCAATATTTACCTTAGCCACTCTTTTTTGTTTTATATATTTGTAGAAACTTTTACTATCTGTTTTTATATTCTGAGCAAGTTTACTCTCATAATCTATCTTGCTCTTCTTTATAGCTTTTTCTAGTAGCTTTCTGTTGCCCCCTAAAGATTTCCCAGTTCTCTAGTCTCCCACTAATTTTTGCCACTTTTATGTTTTTTCCTTCAATTTGATACTCTCCCTTATTTCCTTAGATATCCATGGTCGATTTTCCCTTTTTCTACCGTCCTTCCTTTGTGTTGGTATAAACCTTTCTTGAGCACTGTGAAAAATCGCTTGGAAGGTTCTCCACTGTTCCTCAACTGTTTCACCATAAAGTCTTTGCTCCCAGTCTACCTTAGCTAGCTCTTCTCTCATCCCATTGTAATCTCCTTTGTTTCAGCACAAAACACTAGTGTTTGATTTTACCTTCCCATCCTCTATCTGTATTTTAAATTCCACCATATTGTGATCGCTCCTTCTGAGAGAATCCCTAACTATGAGATCATGAATCAATCCTGTCTTATGACACAGGACCAGATCTAGGACCGCTTGTTCCCTAGTAGGTTCCATTACATACTGTTCTAGGAAACTATCGCGGATACATTCTATAAACTCCTCCTCAAGGCTGCCTTGGTTAAACCAATCGACATGTAGATTAAAATATCCCATGATAACTGCTGTACCATTTCTACATGCATCAGTTATTTCTTTGTTTATTGCCTGCCCCACCATAATGTTACTATTTGGTGGCCTCTCGATTACTCCTATCAGTGACTTTTCCGCCTTACTATTCCTGATTTCCACCCAAATGGATTCAACCTTATCCTCCATAGCACCGATGTCATCACTCACTATTGCCCGGATGTCATCTTTAAGTAACAGAGCTATACCACCTCTCTTACCATCCACTCTATCCTTCCGAATAGTTTGATACCCTCGGATATTTAACTCCCAGTCGTGACTATCCTTTAAACATGTTTCAATAATGGCCACTAAATCATAGTCATTCACGATGATTTGCGGCATCAACTCATTTATCTTATTCCGAATACTACGAGCATTCAGGTAAAGTACACTTATACTGGCTTTTATACCTCTGTTTTGAATCTTACAACCTTGATCAGTAACCTCTCCTAAGTTATATTTCCTCTTAACTTTTCTCCTAATTTTCCTTGTCGTTGAACCCATATCTTCATGTAACAACCTCCCGCGTCGCTTACAATTATGTTTTTACTTCCCGTTTTATTCCTTTTAGTATTACTGGGTCTATTCACTGAGCTCCCCTCAGTCACTGTACCTTGTACTGTAGTCCTTTTTGATTTTTGACTATGGCTTCTCTGCCTTGCACGTTTTCCCCCTTACTGCCTTTTGTTTCTGTCCCTGTTTTACTACCTTCCGACTTCCTGGATCGGTTCCCATTCCCCTGCCACATTAGTTTAAACCCTCCCCAACAGCTCGAGCAAACCCCCCCCCCCCCCCCCCCCCCCCCGGCAAGGGCATCGGTTCCAGTCCTGCCCAGGTGCAGACCGTCCGGTTTGTACCGGTCCCACCTCCCCCAGAACCGGTTCCAATGCCTCAGGAATTTGAATCTCTCCCTCTTGCACCATCTCTCGAGCCACACATTCATCCTATCTATCCTGACATTCCTACTCTGACTAGCTTGTGGCACTGGTAGCAATCCTGAAATTACTACCTTTGAGGTCCTACATTTTAGTTCAACTCCTAACTCCCTGAATTCAGCTTGTAGGACCTCGTCTCGTTTTTTAACCTATATCGTTGGTGCCTGTGTGCACCACGACAGCTGGTTGTTCAACCCCCCCCCCTTCCCAGAATGTCCTGCAGCCGCTCCGAGACATCCTTGACCCTTGCACCGGGGAGGCAACATACCATCCTGGAGTCTCGATTGCGTCTGCAGAACCGCCTGTCTATTCCCCTTACGATTGAGTTCCCTATCACTATAACCCTGCCATTCTTCTTCCTGCACTGCCTTCCTACTCTTGCTCTGTCTTTTGGTCACCCATTTTCTATCTCCCTCAGTAACTTTCACCTGCGGCGTGACCAACTCGCTAAACGTGCTATCCACTATGTCCTCAGCATTGCGGATGCTCCAAAGTGAGTCCATCCGCAGCTTCAGAGCCGTCAAGCGGTCTAACAGGAGCTGCAACTGGACACACTTCTTGCACTTGAAGGAGCCAGGGACAGTGGACGTGTCTCTGAGCTCCCACATCGCACACGAGAAACATGACACGGGTCTGGGATCTCCTGCCATGTCTTAAACCTTAGGTTAACTTATACAACTACAATTCCAAAAAACGAAAGAAAAAATAAATAAATAAATTAGACAGTGAAAAGAAAAAATTAGACAAAACAAATGTGTTCAAATCTTGCTTCAGGAACCTATGGTTTCCCCCTTGGCCGAGACATTGCCATAGAGAAAGCAATCCAAGTTGACTTGCTAACCAATCAGCACCTTTTTCTCCTGTTGTATAAATTGTTGTGATCATTTGAAATTTGACATTTCTGCGTTTGTCCTGATTGAGTGCCAGACGAAAAGCTTCGGCAACATGTCTCTCTTTTCAGAAATAGTTTGAGTGGGAAAATCTATGACAAATAGACTTCCATGTGGGAAGAAGTGAAGTCAACTACTTTGGATCCAAGAAAGATCAGTAGTATGAAAGGGCTGAATGGCTTACTTCTGGTCCCATGTTTATACAATTGTAAATCATTTCCACCCCTCTCTACCCTTCAACACCGGCATCATTGCCGTCTGTCCATCAACTGCAAAATACCTGTACCTGCCTGTCATCTTATCAGCTGCAAAACATTTGCAGTTAACCTACACAAAACTGCACCTATTTCTAAGATGGTCACTAATCTTTGGTGGTGAGAGAGAGAAATTAGAAGTTCAAATAATTTTGAAAACTTAGGTTTGTATTTTAGAGCTAATAAAAACTTTGGACATGTGAATTAACATACCAGAAAAGCACATCAGATCAAATTGACAACCGAGAAAGAAAAAATTAACAATTTTAAAGCCGTGGATTTTTTTTTAATATAGTGGAAAGAAATTGACTTTACACAATATAAAATTGGGTTTCGGGGCTAGAGAGGTTGTTCATCACTAGTCATGATTAACACCTCATTAACAAGATGCAATTTGTCTCGGAAATTCTTAACAATTAAACAATTAACAATTAAATTACTGAGGAAAAGAGGAAGTTCTTATCAGTTCACTGATTTCTAAGGGTCACTGTGAGCATTTCAGCAGCACATTGCATCCAGTGGAGGAGCAGGAATCACTGCCAGCAGTTGTGTGGGGGCCTGCTACTCAGGATAATGATGGTAAATGCTGACCGTTTCATTGTTATTACAGCTGAAAAAATCCAGGCTGTTCTGTATATGTTAACTGTACTTGTTTTTGTGTAATCAATGATTTCAGAAATGAATACATGGTCACAGAAGTTGAAATGTAAAAATTATTTGCCTCTTGTGCATCTCCCACATCTTCTATCCCACTATTGGTGGCTGTACATTTAACTGGAATGTCCTCGACAAATTTCTTAAAATGCTGCCTGCTCTGACATATACAGATGACTGCTAGAGGAGGTAGGGGCCCCACTGGACGAAATGAGAGAGGTGGGAGGAAGAACTGAGCATGGAGGTGTGGGGGGAGAGACTCTGGAACAATATACTACACAGAGTGAACTCCACCTCCTTGTGTGTGAGGCTGAGCCTGACACAGCTGAAGGTGGTGCATGGGGCACACCTGACCAGGACAAGAATGAGCGGGTTCTTCACAGAGATGGAAGACAAATGCGTGCCATGTCAGGGGGGTCTGGCCAACCACTTCCACGTTCTGGTCCTGCCAAGGCTGACCAAATCCTGGACCACCTTCTTCGGGGCCATGTCAGAGGTCGTGGGGGTTAGGGTGGAGACATACCCATTAGTGGCGGACTTTGGGATGTCCGAGCAGTTGGAGCTATATGAAGGGAGGGGAGGCAGATGCCCTGGCCTTCGCCTCTCTGATAGACGGCGATGTCTCCTCCTCGGATGGAGATTGGCAGTTCCACCCAAGGCCTCAGACTGGCTAGCCGGCCTGGCGGAATTCCTGAGGCTCGAGGAAAATTGGCCATCGGGCTCGGATGAAAGGTTCCACCTCGTGTGGAAACCGTTCACTCGCATCTTCGAAGACCTGTTGGACCTGTTTGGGGTGGGTTGGGGGAAATGTCCATTCACCACTGCGAAGAAAATGTGTTTGCACTACACCTGTGGCACGGGTGCTTACCAAGAGCATTACGGTAGCAGTGCCCTCCGAATTGTTGAATTTCCACCCTTTTTCAAATCTATCTCTGATGCAGTACTTGTAATATCAGTTTCTTCATGTTACTGTTGTGTATTTTGACTATAATTTATTTTATTTGTTTGTTTTAAATCAAACGCCTCAATAAAAATACTTTACAACCCCCCCCCCCCCCCCCCCCCCCCCCAGATAATTGCCTCCATGTTGTGGTCAGACTCCTTCCCCCTGATTATGTCAGAAACATCCAGAGAACACTGCTACATACACCCCCCCCCCCCCCCCCCCCTGTGATGATGTGCTTTGGCAACATATTTCTTCCACCAGGTGCACGGCCTGATGACGTGCAGCTCCTGTTTATAGACCTGACGGGTCTTCATCGCATTGTGGGCAGGTTCACTTTCTGGCAATTCTGCAAGTCAGCTCGCCTCATTCTAATATGCGTTCCCAAGATCTAACCAAGACGTGGGATCTAACCCCTCCGCCTTGGAGACCTTGGCCGAGCACTGCTCAGCGCTGGTCTCCACAAACGGGGACCAGCTGGAACGGTACTAGTGTGGGTCACCCAGTGGATTAGAGATCCCCAGGTGCATGCCCTCTGGACAGGGCCACCAGGGAGCCATCCTGGCACTGCCAGCCCAGCACCTTGGCAGTGCCCCTGCCAAGCTGGCACTTTTTGCCTGGCGGTGATGGGGCCGGGGTCTGCCCTATGTGGATGTGGCGGGAGGGGTGGAGTGGGGGTCCAGGGCCTACTTATTGTGAATTGGGGGTTGGTCGGGGGGAAGGGGGCATGTAAGGGTCACAGGAAATGGGGGGGCATTTAAAAATGATGTCCTGATCTCTTGCTGCACATAAGTGTTCCGGCAAATGGAGCTCCTCAGTGCAGAAAATGGGGTTAAGTCCAGTCTCACTGTGAGTTCCCCACTGAGGCCCCCGAACTACCCGCATGGGCATTAGATAGTGGGGTGTCTCAGCGCTCTGAACCACCTGGCTAATCTCGTGCTACTGGACTCTGTCCCCATTCGAATAGATCGTGTCCCATAAATAGGAACCGGAATAGGCTATTCAGTTCTTCATTGAGGTCTAGTCTGAGGATGAAGGATAAATATGGCAAATTTCATGATCCTTGGATAACGAGAGATATTGTAGGCCTTGTCAAAAAGAAAAAGGAGGCATTTGTCAGGGCTAGAAGGCTGGGAACAGCCGAAGCCTGTGTGGAATATAAGGAAAGTAGGAAGGAACTTAAGAAGAAGTCAGGAGAGCTAGAAGGGGTCATGAAAAGTCATTGGCAAATATGGTTAAGGCAAATTCCAAGGCTTTTTACAGGTACATAAAAAGCAAGAGGGTAGCCAGGGAAAGGGTTGGCCGACTGAAGGACAGGGGAGGGAATCTGTGTGGAGCCAGAGGAAATGGGCGAGGTACTAAATGAATACTTTGCATCAGTATTCACCAAAGAGAAGGAATTGGTAGATGTTGAGTCTCGAGAAGGGTGTGTAGATAGCCTGGGTCCCATTGAGATCCAAAAATACGAGGTGTTGGGCGTCTTAAAAAATATTACGGTAGATACGTCTCCAGGGCCTGATGGGATCTACCCCAGAATACTGAAGGAGGCTGGAGAGGAAATTGCTGAGGCCTTGACAGAAATCTTTGGATCCTCACTTACGCCAGGTGATGTCCCAGAGGACTGGAGAATAGCCAATGTTGTTCCTTTGTTTAAGAAGGGTAGCAAGGATAATCCAGGGAACTACAGGCCAGTGAGCCTTGCGTCAATGGTAGGGAAATTACTGGAGAGAATTCTTCGAGACAGGATCTACTCCCATTTGGAAGCAAGGGGTCATATTAGCGAGAGGCAGCATGGTTTTGTGAAGGGGAGGTCGTGTCTCACTAACTTGATAGAGTTTTTCGAGGAGGTCACAAAGATGATTGGTGCAGGTAGGGCAGTGGATGTTGTCTATATGGACTTCAATAAGGCCTTTTAATGGTCACTCATGGCAGACTGGTACAAAAGGTGAAGTCACACAAGATCAGAGGTGAGCTGGCAAGATGGATACAGAACTGGCTAGGTCATAGAAGGCAGAGAGCAGCAATGGAAGGGTGCTTTTCTGATTGGAGGGCTGTGACTAGTGGTGTTCCGCAGGGATCAGTGCTGGGACCTTTGCTGTTCGTAGTATATATAAATGATTTGGAGGGAAACGTAACTGGTCTGATTAATAAGTTTGCGGATGACACAAAGGTTGGTGGAATTGCGGGTAGCGATGAGGACTGTCAGAGGATACAGCAGGATTCAGATCGTTTGGAGACTTGGGCGGAGAGATGGCAAATCAAGTTTAATTCGGACAAATGTGTGGTGATGCATTTTGGAAGGTCCAATACAGGTAGGGAATATACAGTGAATGGTAGAACCCTCAAGAGTATTGACAGTCAGAGAGATCTTGATGTTCAGGGCCACAGGTCACTGAAAGGGGCAACACAGGTGGAGAAGGTAGTCAAGAAGGCATACGGCATGCTTGCCTTCATTGGCCGGGGCATTGAGTATAAAAATTGGCCAGTCATGTTGCAGCTGTATAGAACCTTACTTAGGCCACACTATTCAATTCTGGTCGCCACACTACCAGAAGGATGTGGAGGCTTTAGAGAGGGTGCAGAAGAGATTTACAGGATGTTGCCTGGTATGGAGGGCATTAGCTATGAGGAGAGGTTGAATAAACTTGGTTTGTTCTCACTGGAACAAAAGAGGTTGAGGGGCGACCTGATAGAGGTCTACAAAATTATGAGGGGCATAGACAGAGTGGATAGTCAGAGACTTTTTCCGAGGGTAGTGGGATCAATTACTAGGGGGCATAGGTTTAAGGTGCGAGGGGCAAGGTTTAGAGGAGATGTGCGAGGCAAGTTTTTTTTACACCGAGGATAGTGAGTGCCTGGAACCTGCTACCAGAGGAGGTGATGGAAGCAGGGACGATAGTGACTCTTAAGGGGCATCTTGACAAGTACATGAATAGGTTGGGAATAGAGGGATATGGACCCCGGAAGTGTAGAAGATTTTAGTTTAGATGGGCAGCATGGTCGGTGCAGGCTTGGAGGGCTGAAGGGCCTGTTCCTGTGCTGTATGTTTCTTTGTTCTTTGTTCTACTTAACACCATTTTCCTGCACTATCCTCATATCCCCGTGTTTTTAACATGTCGACATCTATTGACTTAAGTCACTGTTTGGAACCCTCTTTTTCAAATGGTGAATCATTTTGTCAATTTTAAATCTTTGCGATATTAACCTTTTTTTATTTCAACTATTTACTGGGGGTATGGAGTAAAGGTTGATATGTTGGTCATGATTTAACAGGACAAGGGTAGCACGGTGGCGCAGTGGTTAGCACTGCAGACTCACGGCACCGAGATCCCAGGTTCGATCCCGGCTCTGGGTCACTCTCCATGTGGAGCTTGCACATTCTCCCCGTGTCTGCGTGGGTTTCGCCCCCGCAACCCAAAGATATATAGGGTCAGTGGATTGGCCACGATAAATTGCCCCTTAATTGGAACAAATGAATTGGGTACTCTAAATTTATTTTTAAAAATTATTTAACAGGACAAAAGCATCTCGTTTTGGGTGCATTTAACAGGCAGTGCCAGGGTGCAAGGCTGAAAGTGCCAAGATGCCAGGACACCACCCTTGCCAGAGCCTGACCACCTTGGGGGTGGGGGGGGGGTGGAGTCTCATGGGCTTGGACCCCGCCCCCCCCAGGTGCTGTTAACGCCTGGTCCACGTGTGTGAAAACCAGTGTGAAACGGCACCCTGGCGAGGTCTCCCAGGCAAGGTGCAGACATATTTAAATGAGCCTAATGGCTACTGCCTTTGTCCTTCTAGGTGATAGGGATCACTGGTTTGAAAGGTGTTATTGATGCTAATCTGGATCGCTCCCAGATCGCAACATCTCGCAAGATTCCGTTGAATCTCGTGAGATAGCTCGAGTGTGGTGAATCCCGTGAAATGCCTCTTGCAAGATTCAATGTCCTCGTTGCATCACCAAGTTGAGAGTGATGAGGCCATTAAACCGCACCCATGGACTCTGGTTGCAAACCACCATGATCTCACTGAATGAGAAATGGCCTATACCTGTTCCTATATTCAATGGCATGCCAATTTGTACTGTATCAGAAGTAAGGTTTAAAATTTTTTGTAACAGAATATGGTGTCGTTGGCCAAGCCAGCACTTTCTTTCCCATAAACAAAATAATTTAAAAACAGAAAATGCTGGATAAGCTCAGCAGGATCTGACAGCATCCGCTGAGAGAGATAGCAGTGTGGTGATATGCATCACTGTAAATACACAAGGGGTTAATGTAAATACACTAAGTCTAAATAAACACTAGAGGGAGCACCAGAGACATCATGACATGCAGCTAATGAACACATAGAATAGGACACGACCAATGGGCAGTCAAGACACCCAGAGGTGACACTACCACAAGGGGGCAACCCATATAAAAGGACAGGGCACACATGCTCTGTCTCTTTCCACAGGCGACACTCAGAGAAGTACAGGGGCAGATCAGAAGCATCACACCCACCGCATGGCTTCGAGCAGACTGATTAGTTAGACTGAGTTACTAAAGCAAGATTAACAGGAGAGTCAAACTCTAGTAGGAGAATTGTTAACTTTTCAATAAATGTGTTAAACCTATCTCCAAGTCTGAATCTTCCTTTGTCAGAGCATACATCAAGGAAGCAGCTTATGCTACATGAAGAAACCTAACACAACAAGAAACATAGTTAATATTTGGAATCCATGTGACCGTTCTACAGAACCTTTTTCCCAACCCTGATTGCCTCAGAGAAAATGGTGTTGAGTTGTCCTCCTGAATTACTGCATTCTTTGCTGTATAGATAGGCCCGGTGTTGTAAGGTAGGGTGTTCCAGACGTTTGACTCTTGATGATAAAAAAACCTCTTATGTTTCTAAGTCAAGTTGGGTGTGACTCTGAGAACTTGCTGCTAGTGGTGTTCCTATCTGCCTGCTGCCTTTGTCCTTCTATGTGATAGGGATCACTGGTCTAAAAACGTGTTACTGAAGGAGCCTGGGTGAGTTGTTGATTGTATCTGGTTAGTGATGCATGCTGCAGCCATGATGTGCCAGTGGAGAGAGGGTGTGAATGGGGGTAATAGGGTGACAATTAAACAGGCTACTTTGTTCTGGATAGCATTGAGGCTCTGAAGCCTGGTTGGAGTAGAAATCATCCAGGCAGGTAGAGATTATTCGATCCCACTCCTGACTTGTGTCTTGTAGAGGTTGCAAAGGTTTTGGGTGTCAGGAGGTGAGTCACTTGCCACAGAATACCCAGCCTACAGCCCACTTTTACAACCATATATTTATGTGGCTCGTCCAGTTGTTTTTAGTCACTCTATTCGTAATATTTACAGTATTGTGACATTTAATGTGCTACTGTATCTGAATTTACATCTGCAAGAATGCCACAAAAAAATTGAGTTCTAATGAACTCTGTTTCTCTCCCTGGGTGCTGCCAGCCCTGATTAATATTTCTAGCATTTTATGTTTGCATTTCCAATTTATCAGCATCTACAGTATTTTGCTTAGTTGAACATTTTGTTGTTGTTGTCTTTTTAGGGTGTGCTGAATTTGGGAACTAGTGAGAACAAACTTTGTTTTGACTTGATAGAAGAGTGGGTGAGTAAGTGAAATACTGAAAGTAACTTTTCAGCTACTGAAAGTACCTGTTTATGGGACTGTTTTAAATATCACAATTTTTGCACCATGGAGTTCAATTTGTTTTTGATGTTGGCATGTCGATTTAACTTGCCCTCCCAGTAAAGCTGGAGACTTTTCAGTTTATAAAACCGTAGTTTGCAATTACTTTATTTCATTAGTGAGTGGTTTTAGAAGTTACAATTTCACCGTTTCAAATATATTTATACATATAATAGCTTACCCCTGTGTTCAAAGTTCAACAGACATAATGGTGGAAGCAACATTGCACCTCACATGTTACAGTATTCTGACGTTCCAGGCATCGAGAGGTAAGAGCAATCCGAATACTTCATAGTTTTAAAAGGAAAGTGTACCAGATGGTAGGGATGTGGGGAGGGAGGGGGGTGGGGGGGAGATGGCAGGTGGTGGATAGGGGAAATATACTTTTTGCCCTTATTTGTAGAGACACTAATTAACATGGAGTCATTTTCAACTTTGTTAGTTAAGCAGTAATCTGGAGGAGGGCATCACTCATCCATTCTAGAAATGGTTGGAATTCCACTTCATTGAATGAAAGTTGCCACACGGTAACAAAATAAAAATTACTTTTCCACCCCCTACGGGTCTCTATCTTTGCAAAGGTAACATGCTATTTTGAAAACCTTCAAATGTACAAACAATGCTATATTTAGTGTTATTCTACAGGATGTTTATAAACTCCTTGTGTAGATTTGAACTTTAATATTTGCGGGTGTATACATGATCGAAACAAGTTGTGAAAGGGACATGACTGCATAATTGCGATTTTTCTTTTTTCTTTAAAAAAAATTTTTTTTTTCCTTTTCTCTTCTTTTTTTTCTTCCTTTTTTTTTCCTGAATAATGCTGTCAATATTTTCCTGATTGAAAATGGTTACAATAGAACAAAGGTGAACTGTATGGCTAGCGGAATTGAAGTCCATAACAGAAGAAAATTGACTGCCCATTATAGTAAAAATGCACCTCCTAGAAACATTTTCATCAAATTATAAATTGAGTTTAGTTACATGTAGGGTTCAAGTAAAGGGGACATTAAGAGGGCAAAATGCGATACTTCTAATTCAGGATAGTCCTCATAACTACAGGCCAGTTTAGTTTCAGTGGTGGGTAAGGTTTTAGAAACAATAATTGGGGAAAACAATCAACCGGCACTGGACACATTTAAGTTAATTAAAGATAGCCAGCATGGATTTGTAAAAGACTAATTGTGTTTGACTGATCAAATTGAATATTTTGGTGAGATAACGGAGAAGGTCGATGAAGGGAATACAGCGCATGTTATCATATGGACTTTAAGAAAGTGTTTGATATAGTACCACACAAATGGTTGGTTAACAGAATTGAGATTCATGAATAGGAGCATCAGGTCAAATTGTATATATAAAACAAAATCCAAAATTTGGAAAGTCGTGAGTTCTGGTAAATGGTTATTTTTCAGACTGGAGGATAGTGGTGTTTCAGACGAGTCAGTTCTTGGACCACTGTTTGCTTTTGCTATATATAAATGACTTGGATCTTGGAATGCAGGGTGTAATTTCAAACTTTTATGATAATACCAAACTTCTGAGGAATGGCAAACGGTGAGGATGATGCAAATTAATTGCAACAGGTCATAATTTGACTAGCAGAATAGGCAGCCGAGGGACCGATAGAACTTAATACATAGAAACGTGAGGTGATGCGTTTTGCCAGAAGGGGTAGGGAGAGGCAGTGTAGACTTAACAGCACAATTTTAACATATGCAGGAGCAGGGAGCACTGACTTTTGATGGTGGCAGGACATATTGAGAGAGTGAATAGCAAAGCATATGGGACTTTGGGCCTCAAAAATAAAGGCATTGGGTACAAAGGCAGGACAGTTATGTTGAATCTTTTACAAAGCTCTGGTTAGGCCATGACTAGATTATTGTGTCCAGTTCTGGCCATCACACATTAGGAACAGTGTGAAGGTCCTTGAGAGGGCGCAAAGGAGATTTACCAGAATGGTTCCAAGGATGAGGAAATTTGGCTGAAGGGGTTAGGTTGCAGAAGCTGGTGTTGTTCTCCTTGGGGCAATGAAGACTCGGAAGATAGGATAGAGGTGTACTCGATTATGACATGTTTGGATTAGGCAGACGAGTAACAATGTTCCATTAGGGAGTGGAGGAAACAGACCTGATCAATGATTTGAGAAGGAAATTGGATGTGCATTTGAAGGAAATAAATTTGCAGGCTGCGAGGATAGAGCTGAGCAATGGGACTGAGTGGAATGCTTCAAAGAGAGCCAACATGGACTTGATAGGCCGTTAACAAGGACTCAATGTGCCAAATGGCCTCCTTCTCTGTCATAATGGCAAAAGGGTGGGGGGAAATTAAAAAGGTCATTCTCATTGGAGGAAAAGCACTGGGCAAACTAAAGGTTGATAAGCCCCCTCAATTTGTTGACCTGCATCCTAGGATTTTAGAAGAAGTGGCTGAAGAGATAGTGGATGTATTGATTATAATCCAAAATTCTATAGATTCTGGAAAGATCTTGGTGAATTGGAAAACTCCAAATGTAACATTCCTATTCAACAAAGGAAGGAGTCGGATAGCAGGAAACTTAGGCCAGATAACCTAACATTTGTCATGATGGAATCCATTATTCAAGCGGTGGTAACAGGACATTTCGAAAATCAAAAGACAATTGAGCATAATCAGCATGATTTTCTGAAAGGAAATTCATGTCTTGAGATTTATCTGACAGCTCTTTGAGAATGTAATGAATATGGTGGATTAAAGGGAATGTGTAGATTTGTGTATTAAGACTTCCAAAAAAATTTTGGTAAGTTACCACAAAAGATGGTTGGGGGTAATAGCACGGATAATATTATGACAATATTAGGCGGGAACTGAAGAACATAGATTGGGGGCGGATGTTTGAGGGCAAATCAACATCTGACATGTGGGAGGCTTTCAAGTGTCAGTTGAAAGGAATACAGGACAGGCATGTTCCTGTGAGGAAGAAAGATAAATACGGCAATTTTCGGGAACCTTGGATGACGAGTGATATTGTAGGCCTCGTCAAAAAGAAAAAGGAGGCATTTGTCAGGGCTAAAAGGCTGGGAACAGACGAAGCCTGTGTGGCATATAAGGAAAGTAGGAAGGAACTTAAGCAAGGAGTCCGGAGGGCTAGAAGGGGTCATGAAAAGTCATTGGCAAATAGGGTTAAGGAAAATCCCAAGGCTTTTTACACGTACATAAAAAGCAAGAGGGTAGCCAGGGAAAGGGTTGGCCCACTGAAGGATAGGCAAGGGAATCTATGTGTGGAGCCAGAGGAAATGGGCGAGGTACTAAATGAATACTTTGCATCAGTATTCACCAAAGAGAAGGAATTGGTAGATGTTGAGTCTGGAGAAGGGGGTGTAGATAGCCTGGGTCACATTGTCATCCAAAAAGACGAGGTGTTGGGTGTCTTAAAAAATATTAAGGTAGATAAGTCCCCAGGGCCTGATGGGATCTACCCCAGAATACTGAAGTAGGCTGGAGAGGAAATTGCTGAGGCCTTGACAGAAATCTTTGGATCCTTGCTGTCTTCAGGGGATGTCCCGGAGGACTGGAGAATAGCCAATGTTGTTCCTCTGTTTAAGAAGGGTAGCAAGGATAATCCCGGGAACTACAGGCCGGTGAGCCTTACTTCAGTGGTAGGGAAATTACTGGAGAGAATTCTTCGAGACAGGATCTACTCCCATTTGGAAGCAAATGGACGTATTAGGGAGAGGCAGCACGGTTTTGTGAAGGGGAGGTCGTGTCTCACTAACTTGATAGAGTTTTTCGAGGAGGTCACTAAGATGATTGATGCAGGTAGGGCAGTAGATGTTGTCTATATGGACTTCAGTAAGGCCTTTGACAAGGTCCCTCATGGTAGACTAGTACAAAAGGTGAAGTCACACGGGATCAGGGGTGAACTGGCAAGGTGTATACAGAACTGGCTAGGCCATTGAAGGCAGAGGGTAGCAATGGAGGGATGCTTTTCTAATTGGAGGGCTGTGACTAGTGGTGTTCCACAGGGATCAGTGCTGGGACCTTTGCTCTTTGTAGCATATATAAATGATTTGGAGGAAAATGTAACTGGTCTGATTAGTAAGTTTGCAGACGACACAAAGGTTGGTGGAATTGCGGATAGCGATGAGGACTGTCTGAGGATACAGCAGGATTTAGATTGTCTGGAGACTTGGGCGGAGAGATGGCAGATGGAGTTTAATCCGGACAAATGTGAGGTAATGCATTTTGGAAGGGCTAATGCAGGTAGGGAATATACAGTGAATGGTAGAACCCTCAAGAGTATTGAAAGTCAAAGAGATCTAGGAGTACAGGTCCACAGGTCATTGAAAGGGGCAACACAGGTGGAGAAGGTAGTCAAGAAGGCATACGGCATGCTTGCCTTCATTGGCCGGGGCATTGAGTATAAGAATTGGCAAGTCATGTTGCAGCTGTATAGAACCTTAGTCAGGCCACACTTGGAGTATAGTGTTCAATTCTGGTCGCCACACTACCAGAAGGATGTGGAGGCTTTAGAGAGGGTGCAGAAGAGATTTACCAGAATGTTGCCTGGTATGGAGGGCATAAGCTATGAGGAGCGATTGAATAAACTCGGTTTGTTCTCACTGGAACAAAGGAGGTTGAGGGGCGACCTGATAGAGGTATACAAAATTATGAGGGGCATAGACAGAGTGGATAGTCAGAGGCTTTTCCCCAGGGTAGAGGGGTCAATTACTAGGGGGCATAGGTTTAAGGTGAGAGGGGCAAGGTTTAGAGTAGATGTACGAGGCAAGTTTTTTACGCAGAGGGTAGTGGGTGCCTGGAACTCACTACCGGAGGAGGTAGTGGAAGCAGGGACGATAGGGACATTTAAGGGGCATCTTGACAAATATATGAATAGGATGGGAATAGAAGGATACGGACCCAGGAAGTGTAGAAGATTGTAGTTTAGTCGGGCAGTATGGTCGGCACGGGCTTGGAGGGCTGAAGGGCCTGTTCCTGTGCTGTACATTTCTTTGTTCTTTGTTCTAGACGATTGTCAGATCTTTTGATATGGTACCACACAAATGGTTGGTTAACAGAATTGAGATTCATGAATAGGAGCATCAGGTCAAATTGTATATATAAAAAAGTCCAAGATCTTTTTCAGGTTGGCAAACTAACTAGTGTGTGCCAAATGGGTCAGTGCTGGGGCCTCAACCATTTACAATCTATATTAATGACTTGGATGAGGGATAAAGTGTATTGTAGCCACTTTTGCTGCTCATACAAAGGTCATCACAAAGTAAGTTGTTAGGAGGACAAAAAGAGCCTGCAATGAAGTATATACAGTTTAAGGCAGTGGGAAAAATGGAGTATAATGTGGGAAAGTGTGATGTTATTCACTTTGGTATGAAAAATAGAGAAACAAAGTATCTAAATGGACACCGATTGCAGAATGTTGCTGCGCAGAGGGATCCTTGTACATGAATCACAAGAAATGAGCAATTTTTTTTGCAATGCAAATATATTATACAAGTAGAAAAGTCCTACTCCAACTGAAGTAAAAAGATGTGCATTTATATATCAGGACTACCAAAGTCTCAAAGGGTCTTGGTTTAATGTCTCAACTGTAAGAAGGCAAATCTGACCGTGCAGCACACCCTCAATACTGCATTGAAGTGATTTTTAGAGTGGGACGGAAAATTTGAACTTTGTGGCTTGAGGGATACCAACCAAGCCAAAGCTGATACACACTGAGTGCACAATATACTGTTTGGGGCTCTTATTTAAGGAGGGACATATTTTATTGGAGGCAGTTCATGGTAGGTCCACTAGGTTGATTCCTCGGATGAATGGGTTGCCTTGTGAGGAAAAGGTGGGTCCATACTCATTGAGGGTTATGAAGAATGTCCAGCGGTGTTCCACAGGGACCGGTGATGGGTCCCTTGCTGTTTGTAGTGTACACTAATGATGTAGATGTAAATGTGGGATGTGTGATCAGTAACTTCGCAGATGACACAAAAATTGGTGGTGTGGTAAATGGCGAGGAGCAACGCTGTAGATCATTGCAGGGTGATATAGATGAGCTGGTAAGATATGCAGAACAGTGGCAAATAGAATTTAACCCTGAAAAGCGCGAGGCGATGCATTTTTGTTGGACTAAAAAGGCAAGTAATGCACAACAAACGGGAAGATGCTAGGAGGTTCAGAGGACCAGATCCCATGCCCATAGATCCCAGGTGCATGCCCATAGCTCCCTGAAGGCAGCAGGACCGGTAGATTAGGTGGTTAAAAGGGCATATGGGATACTTTTATTAGCCGAGGCATAGAATATAAGAACAGAGAGGTTATGATGGAGTTGTATGAAATGCTCAATAGCCCACAACTAGAGTACGGTGTGCTGTTCTGGTCGCCACATAAAAGGAGGAATGTGATTGCAACTAGAAAGGGTATAGAGATTCACCAGGATGTTGTCTGGACTGGAGCATTTCAGTTATCAAAGAGAAACCGGTTAGATTGGGGTTGTTCTCCTACGAGCAAAAAAGGCTGAAGGGGGACCTAGTTAGGGTTGATGGTGTTATGCCACCCTGGGCAAGTGCGTGGTCAATTCCAGTCACACATGCCCCTGAGTCACAACAAAGTGAATTAACCACCAATTCTTATAAAATCCCTGAAGTCTTTGGCCCTACAGCTGCCAGGTTTGTAAGTTGAAACACAATTACTGTTTATTGATAACAAGGACTATCTTGAAATATGCAGTGAATACAACTGGACAACAGCAAGCTGTTCCTACCACTACTACTACCCACTTTAACTGTCCCGTCCTTGACTCACACACACAAGATAAACAAACGGGTGGAAAGAAGTAAAAATAATAAGGATGAAGGTCCCCTTTTTTTAGTAAGGGGAGGTCGTGCCTGACAAACCTGTTAGAGTTCTTTGAAGAGATAACAAATAGGTTAGACCAAGGAGAGCCAATGGATGTTATCTATCTTGACTTCCAAAAGGCCTTTGATAAGGTGCCTCATGGGAGACTGCTGAGTAAAATAAGGGCCCATGGTATTCGAGGCAAGGTACTAACATGTATTGACGATTGGCTGTCAGGCAGAAGGCAGAGAGTTGGGATAAAAGGTTCTTTTTCGGAATAGCAACCGGTGACGAGTGGTGTCCCGCAGGGTTCAGTGTTGGGGCCACAGCTGTTCTCTTTATATATTAACGATCTAGATGATGGGACTGGGGGCATTCTGGCTAAGTTTGCCGATGATACAAAGATAGGTGGAGGGGCAGATAGTATTGAGGAGGTGGGGAGGCTGCAGAAAGATTTAGACAGTTTAGGAGAGTGGTCTAAGAAATGGCTGATGAAATTCAACGTGGGCAAGTGCAAGGTCTTGCACTTTGGAAATAAGAATAGAGGCATGGACTATTTTCTAAACGGCGACAAAATTCTTAACGCTGAAGTGCAAAGGGACTTGGGAGTCCTAGTCCAGGATTCTCTAAAGGTAAACTTGCAGGTTGAGTCCGTAATTAAGAAAGCAAATGCAATGTTGTCATTCATCTCAAGAGGCTTGGAATATAAAAGCAGGGATGTACTTCTGAAGCTTTATAAAGCATTAGTTAGGCCCCATTTAGAATACTGTGAGCAATTTTGGGTCCCACACCTCAGGAAGGACATACTGGCACTGGAGCGGGTCCAGCGGAGATTCACATGGATGATCCCAGGAATGGTAGGCCTAACATACGATGAACGTCTGAGGATCCTGGGATTATATTCATTGGAGTTTAGGAGGTTGAGGGGAGATCTAATAGAAACTTACAAGATAATGAATGGCTTAGATAGGGTGGATGTAGGGAATTGTTTCCATTAGCAGGGGAGACTAGGACCCGGGGGCACAGCCTTAGAATAAAAGGGAGTCACTTTAGAACAGAGATGAGGAGAAATTTCTTCAGCCAGAGAGTGGTGGGTCTGTGGAATTCATTGCCACAGAGGGTGGTGGAGGCCGGGACGTTGAGTGTCTTTAAGACAGAAGTTAATAAATTCTTGATTTCTCGAGGAATTGAGGGCTATGGAGAGAGAGCGGGTAAATGAAATTGAAATCAGCCATGATTGAATGGTGGCGTGTACTCGATGGGCCGAATGGCCTTACATCTGCTCCTAGCTCTTATGGTCTTATAAGGATCTTTGCTTCAAATGGTGGTTCTTTAGCACGCTTTCCTCACAGCATGCTGGTTGACCTTTGGTTTAAGCTGGTATTGGTCTTCTTTGTAGATTCGTTCATTCAGGCTCACAGCAGGTTAGACAATGCAGTACTTACAAGCATCAGACTTTATGGAGACACTTTGGGCGCGATCTACCGGCCTCATCACGCCCAACTCTGGATACGACGAGGCGATTAAATCTCACGAGAGGCCTATCCCGGGAATTACGATGCTTGTTACGTCTTGTGACATCTAACGAGATCTCTCGAGGCTTCCCGATATGGATCTTGCTCTCAATGGGCGGGATCCAGATTTGCATATTCAAGTGAGTAGTTAATCTCACTTGAACATGTCTGCACCGGAGTTAAGGGAAAGGGGGATTAAGGGAATAAGCAGGGGCGGCACGATGGCACAGTGGTTAGCACTGCTGCCTCACAGCTCCAGGGTCCCTGGTTCAATTTCCAGCCTCTGGTGACTGTCTGTGTGGAGTTTGCCCTTTCTCCCCGTGTATGCGTGGGTTTCCTCCGGGTGCACCTGTTTCCTCTCTCAGTCCAAAGAGGTGCCGGTTAGGTGGATTGGCCATGGTAAATTGCCCCTTAGTGTCCAAAAGGTTAGGTGGGGTTACTGAGTTACGGGAAAAAGGTGGAGGCATAGGCTTCAGTAGAGTCTTCTTTCCAAGGGCTGGTGCAGACTCTATGGGCCGAATGGCCTCCTGCAGTGTAAATTCTATGATAATAAACAAGAAGAGCCCTTCCAACGGGAAGACACATTTTCCCTTTTAATAGAGGGGTCAACAACCAGGCGACATAGATTTAAGGTAAGGGCCAGGAGATTTAGAGGATATTACAATCCCAAATCAGTCTCCCAACAGTGGCTAGGATACTGGACTGAAACCACAATATTATAGTTTATTTGAAAGACTGTGCGGAAAGAATTATTCACTCTGGGAGTGCTTGCACAAAGAAATCGGGCTTGGTTGTTTTTAAATCACAACTTTTTATTATAACTATCATATTAAACTTTTTAAATTCACATCCAAAAAGAACTGCTTTTAATTTGCTACTTAAACACAACTACTCAATTTCCCATCAAACAACAACAAAAGAAACATACATCTCAATCTAACTTGCTGTGGGAGAATTGTGGATTCAGCATCAGGCAGATCAGAAAGCAACTTCTGCCTCCAAAGTTTCTCTACCCACTGCCTCTCTAATGCTTTCAAAATTTCTCTCTGCCTTCCTTGACTCCACCCAGCACCAGCAATGACCTCATCTCCTCAAGCTGAAAAACAACTTATCCCTGCAGGCTGCAAAGTACATTAACTCCCCAGGGACTTCCCCAGACAAACCACTGTGCATTACCCAGACTGAAAAACACATTCCTTTGTCAATTTCACCTGCTGGCTGCTAAAACCACCAGGCCCTGCAGAACAGAATTCTTTTTAAAACAAATGCATTCTAACCCCAGGCTTTTAACCTTTAAATTGCCCTACATTTATAATCTAATTTTCCTAACACCTTCCAATTGTCACAAGAGGATTTGAGGAAAAGTTTTTTCACTCAGAGGATGGTGGGAATCTGGAACTCCCTGCCTGAAAGGGTGGTAGAGGTGGGAACTCTCGCAACACTTGAGAAGCACTTAGATGAGCATTTGAAAATACCATAGCATACAAGGTACAGGCCATGTGCTGGAAAATGGTATTAGAATAGATCTGTGCTTGATGGCTGGTGCAGAAAAGATGGGCTAAATGGTCTCTTCCTGTGCTGTAAAGCGTTGATTCTAGGTAATCTTATTGAAATATCCAGATTCTGAGGGGTCTGATGAGATTAATGCTGAGAAGATGTTTCCCAACTCGAGGGAGTCTAGAACTAGGGGCATAGCTTCAGAGTAAGTGTTGCCATTAAGAGGGCAATAAGGATGAACCTCTTCTGTCATGGACAGGGGAGGGAGGGAGGCAGAACTAAACTCCTTAGAACCTTGCTGTCTGCCTGTTAGCAAAAGTATTTTTGAAATAAGTTGTGTGTTTTCCAACACCCTCCATGGATAATTTATGTTAAAATGTCTCACTGAAAACTCTTAAGTCAGAAGTATATTTTATTTACACATTCAAACCTGGGGAAAGAAACTTCATGGATACAATAAGAAGATAGAAAATAGGAGCGTTTATAACTAAAATGAGTTAAAGAGAAAGCATCACTCGATATGGATTTCATTTCACATGATTGCCAGAGTCCAGAAAATCTGCGTCCGTAGAGGGTTCCTTCACGGAGGAGCTATGTTACAGCTAAGTGAATAGGAAACATTCTACATCCTATCAAAGTTCCTTCAGGACCTGGTATGTTTCAGTAAGATCACCGTTCATTCTTATAAACCCTAATGAGTATAGGCCCAACCTGCTCAATATAGTCTCATTAAAGATTTGAGTGAACCTTCTCTGAACTGCTAACTAAACAGTATTATATCCTTTTCAAATAAGGGGACCAAAACTGTATGTACCTCGCATGTGGTCTCGCTAAGGCTCTGTACAGCTCAGTAAAACGTCACACTTTTCTATTCCGTTCCTTATGCAACAAATGCCGATGTTTAATTTGCCTTCCTGATCACTTGCTATATCTGCATACTAACATCGTGATTCATGTACCAGGGTGTCCAGATGCCTCTGTACCGCTGAGGTCTAAAATTGTTTTCTATTTAAATAGTAAACTGTTTTTCTATATTTCCCACCAAAGTAGACAAGTTCACAATTTCCCACTTTAAAGTCTACTGCCAAATTTATAACTAATGCCTCTACTATTTCTGCAGCCACTTGTTTTCCGACCTGAGGATGTGAGGCATCTGGTCTGGGACTTGTCAAACTTCAAATCTGATAGTTTACCTAGCATTTTTTCCTTGGTGATGGTGATTGTTTCAAGTTCCTCTTTACTTTCACCCTTTGATTTTTAAGTATCTTTGGGAAGTTCTGCAAGTCTTGTACAATGAAACAGGCCCAAACTATCGAGTTAAAGTCTCTGAGATTTCCTTGTTTTTCATTATTGTTTCCTCGCTAGAGGATGATTACTAACTTTAGTTATTTAGCACAGGGCTAAAGAGCTGGCTTTTAAAGCAGACCAAGGTAGGCCAGCAGCACGGTTCAATTCCTGTACCAGCCTCCCCGAACAGGCGCCAGAATGTGGCGACTAGGGGCTTTTCACAGTAACTTCATTTGGTGCCTACAATAAGCAATTTTCTTTTCATTTCTTTTCATTTCATTTCATTTTTCTTACTGTTTGTTTTTATATTACTAGCTAGCTTTCTCTCATACTCTACATTATCCCTCTTATTTAAAAAAGAAAATTATTCTTTGTTCGTCCTTAACTGACCTACCACTGTTCTTTGCCGATTTGTACAGTGCTTCTTTCAATTTGATACAATTATTTCCTTATTTAGCCATGGGTGATGCATCATCAAAGAGTCTTTCTTTCAGATTGGGATAAATCTTTGCTGGGAGTTATGTAATATCTCTAAGTCAATGCCTTACGGTGGTGCAGTGGTTAGCACTGCTGCCTCACAGAGCCAGGGACCCATGTTCGATTCTGAACTTGGGTGACTGTGAGTGTGAAGTTTGTATAATTTCCATGTGTCTGCATGGGTTTCCTCCAGGTACTCTGGTTTCCTCTCTCAGTCCAAATCTGTGCAGGTTAGGTGGATTGGGTATGCTAAATTGCACCTTGGTGGGTTTGAGGGGGATTGGGCCTAGTTGGGTACTCTTTTTTTTTTTTTTTTTCAGAGGGTTGGTGCAAATGCGATGGGCCGAATGGCCTCGTTCTGAACTGTAGGGTTCTCTGATGATTCTATGATGAAGTCTGTCACTGCATCTCTACTGTCCCTTTTAATCTAGTTTCCAAGTTCATGTTAGCCAGCCCTGCCTTCATACCCTTTTATAGTTAGCTTTATTTAGACTTCAAACACTTGTCTTAGAGCTGGACTTCTCCCCATCAAACTGAAGGTAAAATTCTATCATGTTTTCGAACATACTCAGAAAATAGAAGCAGGAGGAGGCCATTCGGCCCTTCTAGCCTGCTTCACCATTAATTTTCATCATGGCTGATCATCAAGTTCAATGCCCTGATCCCACTCCCTCTTCCCCTTCCGCCCCCCCCCCCCCCCCCCCCATATAATATTTATAATGATCTTTACTAGTGTCACAAGTATGCTTACATTAACGCTGCAATGATACTGTGGAAATCCCCCAGTTGCCACACTACGGCGCCTGTTCGGGTCCACCTGAGGGAGAATTCAGAATGTCCCATTCACCTAACAAGCACATCTTTCAGGACCCCTTGATCCCTTTAGCCCCAAGAGCTGTATCTAACTCCTTCTTGAAATTACACAACGTTTTGGCCTCAACGACTTTCTGTGATAGTGAATCCCACAGATTCACCACTCTTCGGTTGAAGAAATTTCTCCTCGCCTCAGTCCTAAAACGATTGACCTTTCTCCTCAAGTTATGACCCCTAGTTCTGGACTCCGCCACCATTGGGAACATTCTTTCTGAATCTACCCTGACTAATCCTGTTAGAATTTTGTAAGTTTCTATGACATTCCGTGTCCCCCCCCCCCCTTACTCTTCTAAATTCAGTATAATCCTAACTGACTTTGTGTCTCCTCCTATGTCAGTCCCACCATCCCAGCAATCAGCCTGATAAACTTTTGCTGCACTCCCTCCATAGCAAGAACATCCTTTCTCGGATAAGGACACCAAAACTGCATACACTACTCCAGGTTTGACCTCACCAATGCCCTGTACAAATGCAGTAAAACATCTCTATTCCTATACTTAAATCCTCTTGCTCTGAAGGCCACCATACCATTTGCCTTCTTTACTGCCTGCTGTACCTGCACACTTGCTTTCAACAGCTGATACACAAGGACACTTGAGTATCCACCTCTCTCAATTTACACCCTTCAAGGGCTGGTTTATCTCTGAGCTAAACACCTGGGGCGAAATTCTCCGGAAACGGCGCGATGTCCGCCGACTGGCGCCCAAAACGGCGCCAAACAGACGGGCATCGCGCCGCCCCAAAGGTGCGGAATGCTCCGCATCTTTGGGGGCCGAGCCCCAACATTGAGGGGCTAGGCCGACGCCGGAGGAATTTCCGCCCCGCCAGCTGGCGGAATCGGCCTTTGTTGCCCCGCCAGCTGGTGCGGAAATGACATCTCTGGCCGGCGCATGCGCGGGAGCGTCAGCGGCCGCTGGAAGTTTCCCACGCATGCGCTGTGGGGAGAGTCTCTTCTGCCTCCGCCATGGTGGAGACCGTGGCGGAGGCGGAAGGGAAAGAGTGCCCCCACGGCACAGGCCCGCCCGCGGATTGGTGGGCCCCGATCGCGGGCCAGGCCACCGTGGGGGCACCCCCCGGGGCCAGATCGCCCCGCGCCCCCCCCCCCCCAGGACCCCGGAGCCCGCCCGCGCCGCCTTGTCACGCCGTTCAAAAGAAGGTTTAATCCACGCCGGCGGGACAGGCAATTTATCGGCGGGACTTCGGCCCATGCGGGCCGGAGAATCGAGCGGGGGGGCCCGCCAACCGGCGCGGCCCGATTCCCGCCCCCGCCGAATATCCGGTACCGGAGACTTCGGCAACCGGCGGGGGCGGGATTCACGGCAGCCCCCGACGATTCTCCAACCCGGCGGGGGGTCGGAGAATGAATCCCCTGGTTTGTGATGCAGAACAAGGCCAGCAGCGCAGGTTCAATTCCCGTACTAGCTTACTCGAACTGGCGATGGAATGTGGCGACTAGGGGCTTTTCACAGTAAGTTCATACTTGTGACGATAAAAGGTTATTATTATTATTATTATTATCTGCCTTCCTATTTTTTGCTACCACAGTGGATAACCTCACATTTATCCACATTATACTTCACCTGTCATGCATGTGGCCACTTACTCAGCCTGTCCAAATCCCGCTGAAGCATTTCTGAAATCTCCTCACAGCTCACCCTCCCACCCAACTTTATATCATTTACAAATTTGGAGATAATACATTTAGTTCCCTTGTCCAATATTAATGTGAACAGTTGAGGTCCTAGCACAGATCCTTGCAGTACCCCGCTAGTCACTGGTTATGATTTCTGTTGCCTACAGGCTTCTTTACATGATTTACTGACTAATCCTGTCTTCTTGCACTTCATCGGGCCTAGAATAGTCTGTTGCCTGGTTGGTTCTCGAAAGTACTATTCTAAGCATGCATTTGTATGAACTCATTTTCCAGGCTACCTTTGCCAATATGATTCACCAATTTACCTGTAGATTAAAGTCACCCATGACTATTGCAGTACATTTCTTACTCATCCCATTTATTCTTGTACACTCTATCCTAACCTGCAACTACTGTTAGGGGCTTATAAATTACTCCCACCGATGATCTCTTACCTTTTCTGTTCCTTATCTTTATCCAAACTGATTCTACATTTGCTCTTTTAAGCTAAGGTAATCTCCTACTGGTTACTAATAACATCCTTGATCAACAGAGCTACCCCCCCCCCCCCTTTGTTCAAAATTTCAAATATCTCTCCATATTCATATCCCAGCCTTGGCCTTCTTGCAACCATGGGCGGGATTCTCCCCTACCCGGCGGGGGGTTCCGGCGTAATGGAGTGGGGGGAACCACTCTGGCGTTGGGCTGCCCCAAAGGTGCGGAAGTCTCCACACCTTTAGGTGCCAAGCCCTCACCTTGAGGGGCTAGGCCCGCGCCGGAGCGGTTTCCGCTCCACCGGCTGGCAGGAAAGGCCTTTGGCGCCACACCAGCCGGGGCCGAAAGGTCTTCGTCGGGCGACGCGGGCCCGCGCATGCGCAGGCGAGGGAGTCTCTTCCACCTCCGCATAGTGAAGACCATGGCGAAGGCGGAAGAAAAAGAGTGCTGCCATGGCACAGACCCGCCCGCGGATCGGTGGGCCCCGATCACTGGCCAGGCCACTGTGGGGGCACCCCCCGGGGGCCTGATCATCCCCCCCCCCCCCCCACCCCGCCCAAAGAACCCGGAGCCCGCCTGCGCCGCCTTGTCCCGCCGTTCAAAAGGTGCTTTAATCCACGCTGGCGTGACAGGCATTCCAGCAGCGGGACTTCGGCCCATCGCGGACCGGAGAATCTGCGGGGGTGGACCCGCTGACCAGTGCGGTGCGATTCCTGCCCCCGCTGAATCTCTGGTGGTGGAGACTTCGGGACACAGCGGGGGCGGGATTCACGCCAGCCCCCTGCGATTCTCCGACCCGGCGGGGGTCAGAGAATCCTGCCCCATATCTTGTAATGTCTCCCAGATTATACATGTACATTTCTATCTGTGCAAACAGTTCCGCATTTTATTATGAGTACTGTGTGCATTCAGGTTTAGAGACTTTAACTGGTTTTTTTTCTTGGCATATTTGCAATCCCTAGCCTTATCTGTTGATGCATTCTTTACACTATGTCCCTTGTTGCTCACTCTGGTTATTATTACCTAAATTGTTGCCCTGCTCTATTACATCGTTATTTCCCTTTGATTTACCACATTTCTGCTGAAGATCCCTTCCTCCCCACTATTTTAAAGCCCTCTCCACAGCTCTAGATATATATGACTTGGTAGAACACTGGTCCCAGCAGGTGAAGGCTGTCCCAAAGGTAGAGCTCCTACTTTCCCCAGTATTGGTACCAGTGCCCCATTAATTGAAACCCATTTCTCCCACAATTTTTGATAATCCAGAGATTATTTCCTTTTTGAGGTTCTGCTTTATAATTTATCTCTTAGCTGCTCATACCAAGCCCCCGAGCAGATGTCCTGAACCCTGGCGCTGCAATCTTCTGGACTCCTGCTCTGACTATGCTATCTCTTACTACTGCTGCTACATTGCTAGTTACTCCCTATTTGAATGACGTCCTGACACATGGGGCCATGGTCAATTTGCTTATCCACCTTTCAGCCTCCAAGCTCATCCCTACAACAGGTGAAGTCTTGTACCTGTTGTACTAATAACTTGTACCTATTGGACAGGAAAGTGGAGTTGAGACCAAGATCAGATCAGCCATAATCGTGCTGACTGATATATTCTTGTATGTTCAGTTTGGCATGTATTTTGTTTTTCTTTCTACTGATTTTAAAGTTAATGCTATGAAAGTGATGAATGTTCTTTTTGACAAAAATGTCTCTTGATGCATTGAAATGGAATAATGGACCAAAATAGGGCGCTTTGGTGCTTGCGCCATTTGAGCAAGCATTTCTTAAATTTCTTTAAAAATTTCAGAACATTTATAACCACAGCTCACGTATAGACTTGGATATATCTTTAAACTTTAAATGAACGAATAGAACGATTAATGATTCTTAAATCTACTAAAATCTTTTTTCTCACTTTTGCTGGACTTTTGTATGTCGTAATGTTACTGAACCAAAATTGAGTGTTCCTGTCAACATTATCTGTTTGTTTCAGTTTCAGACACAAAATTGCCAAATTTCTCACTGACTATGCCAGGGCTCCAAAAGCATTGAATCCAGAGCACGTAAGAAATATCAGTACTTTGTTTTGCCTTTCATATTTAATTATCTCTTTAAATTGTATTTTTGTTTAGTGATAGGTAATTGCGCTTGACTTGGAGTCTTGCTTAACTTTACTAATATATTTCTGTGAAATAAGGAAGGGATCGAAGTTGCTGGGACTTGGTGGCATCTTCACATTCTTGTTGTTGCCCTTTAATATACTGGGGTCAAAAGTGCTGGCTGCGGAATCTGCATTACTAATTTGTCCAGAAATGTATAGTACGTTTCCTGCCAGCTGTTGGTAAGCTAGTTCTACATTGGCCTGCACTCATTGTTGGTGCAGTGTGTTTTTCAACCCTAGTAGACTTCCTACATTGCAATTCATTTCACTGGTTCATGCTTATCTTCTGATTTATTTTCCTCCTGCAATACTGCTGTTCAGGAGCTAAAAGGAAAGCAGTGGAATTTATTGCTGAGACTAGTTTGTAATTAGTTTTTGTTCCAGTCAAAACTACTCTCTCCATATTTTTTTTCCATGCATGGTGGTAGCTGAGCAATATCAAAGGGAAAAGGTAAAGGACACTAAGATAAAACATTCCGCAGTCTCTTTTGTGAAAGAAACAACAAATGGTACTGCTAATTCCTGCTATCTATTGTCTTGTTCCACAGCTGGTATGGCGGGGGAAATGATTAAACAAAATTAAAATCACCCCTTTCCTATTTTAGGGCCCATAGATTGATTTTAATTTGTTCTTGGGAATGTGAGCATTGCTGGCAAGCCCAGCAGTTATTGCCAATCCTTAATTGCCCTTGGTAGGGGTAAGCTAAGTAGTTTTTGTTCTATACACTTCTTGAATCTCTGCAGTCCATGTGCTGTTTGGGAGGAAATCTGGGATTTTACCCACCGACAGTGATATAGTTCCAAGTAAGGATGATGTGCAACCTGAAGGAGAGCTTAAGGTGGCAGTGTTCCCATAAGGCTGCTGCCCATGTGCTTTCTAGTTGGTAGAGATTGTGTGTTTGGAGGATGCTGTTAAAAGGAGCATCAGTGCATCTTGTAGGTTGTACATACCGTGCACAATTCGTGGAGGGAGTAAATGTTTAAGGTAGTGGATGGGCTGCCATATAGACGTGCTTCTTTTCCAGCTTAATATCAAGACAAGTGGAGAGAATGCCAATAATAATCCTGACTTCGTTGAGGAATTCCTGGGGCTGAGATGGTTGGTCTCCGATAACAACAACCATCCTCCTTTGTGCAAGTTATGACTGCATCCAATGGAGAGTTTTTCTCATGATTCCCATTGACTTCAATTTTGCCCGGAGTCATCAATGCCACACTTAGTCAAATAATGCAATGTCAATGGCAAGCGGCTCTTTTGTCCATGTTTAGACCAAGGTGGTAATGAGCTCTGGTGCTGAATGCCCTTGTGGAACTGGATGTGGCAGGACTGCAGAGCTTTGATCTGACCCTGTAGTTGGGGGATTACTGAGCTCCCTCTATAGCTTGCTGCTTCTGCTGTTACGCAGGCATCCTTTGTTTGCACTTGTTAAATTGAATTATAATGTAATGAGCTACGCCATGAATTTGAAGCCCAAGGCTTAACTTGAGCTTGTCTTTGTGTGGGGAATTTTGCCACTGTTCAGCTGAGTTACTAGCTAGATACTAGCTGGCAGCAGCATCCTTTCATCTACAAAAGATGATGGATACAGAGCAAACAAATCCATTTCAGATCAGGTAGCTACATAAGACTCACCTTTGATGATGGCTGAAGAGGCCAATCTTTGAGAGACAGGCTCTGCTGCAAGTGCTGCATATAAAGCCACCAGGTGTCGTGGGTTGTTCTTGTTGCCTAGCCAATAGTCACAGTGTTGGTGCATGCCGGCCAACAGCTGGTGTTGCCATTATCCTCTGTTGTTAGTTGACGATTCGCAGGTGTGATAATCAATGTTTAGGATCTCCATGTCATGCTTACAAGCATCCTTGAAGCAGAGCTTGATAATCTTTATTGTCGCAAGTAGGCTTACATTAACACTGCAATGAAGTTACTGTGAAAATCCCCTAGTCGCCACACTCCGGCGCCTGTTCGGGTACACGGGGAGAATTCAGTATGTCCAATTCACCTAACAGCATGTCTCTCAGCACTTGTGTGAGGAAACCCGAGTACCCGGAGGAAACCCATGCAGACACTGGGAGAACCTGCAGACTCTGTACAGACGTTGATTCAAGCCGGGAATCGAACCTGAGATCCTGGCGCTGTGACGCAACAGTGCTAACCACTCTGCTACCGTGCCGCCTACTTGATGAGACCTACTTGCCACCTGTCTCCGGCTGCCTCAACATAGTGAAGGCCCTTGGATATGTGACCCTTTCCATCCTGCTGACGTGCCCGAGCCAACAAAGCCACCTGTTTCAGCGTAAACAAATTTGGAGCTCTTTGAGGGGACTGCTGCATTCGCGATTTTGTCTTGCTAGGATAGTCGCTGCAGACAGTGAAGATAGAAATTGTTGACCTTTCTGATAGCTGTACATGTCCCCTGGTTCGCAGTCATACAGCAAAGTGCTGAGAGTTTAGGCCTTCCAATTCATCAGCTTGATCCTCGGTCAGCTTGAGCCACGTGTGTTTCATGAATTGCCAAAGGTGGCAACTGCTTTCCCTGCACAGGTATCAAGTTTCCTAAACTATTTATTGTGTCTGAACTTCTTCAACTACTAAGTGTGCATGTTTAAAGAAATCTGTTCACGTTGGCATGCCCTGTAATCTTAGGGGGCTTCGAAAGAATATTTTGAAATAAATATCCAATATAGTCAAAATTAATGACTCTTGCCAAACACTGTTTTTTAAAAATCACTGGTTTTGACTTCATTTCTCTGCACTTTTTAGATTGTGGTCATGAATGGATGTTGTTCCATCTTTGCTGCACTCTCTGTGGTTTTATTTGACCCTGGAGGTAAATTCAGTCATTATTTTTATTTTGCTTAGCTTTTTTTGACTCCAGTAAAGCTAATTTTCTTTTTTGAAGATGGCTACCTGATTCCAACTCCGTATTTTGGTGGTGTGAATCCAGATATGTGGCTTTATGGAGATGTTCAAGCTGTGCATGTACCTTTGGATAGTAAGGTATGTGAATGAAATGTAACTCTCTTATTTTTGTTTTTAATCTAAAGTTGCAATGGGAAAACTAAGATTTTAAAAAATATTTATTTTTAGATGTCGGGTGGTGAAAGTTTTCCCTTTCAGCTAACAGTGAAAAAACTTGAAGCAGCTATGCAGAAAGCAAACGAGCAGGTACACTGAACTGTTTTAGGAAGAAAAAAAGATTTGTATTTAGGATATTTATTTCGCGGGTTTGAGATGTTCCAAAGTGCTTCACAGTTGAGTATTTTTGGAATGTCGTTGTCACTGTTGTAACGTAGGAAATAGCAATGTGATAATGACCAGATAATTTGTTTTTGTGGTGTTGATTTGAGGGATAAATATTGGCCAGAACAGGGGGATAATTCCCCTTCTCTTCAAAATAGTACCATGCAATTTTTACATCCAGCCGAGAAGGACTCTTGTATAATGTCCTATTTGAAAGATGACGACTGTCAGCCCAGGTATTTGTCCTTGAATTTCTGGAATGGGACTCAAACCCACAACCTTCGATCTCAGGGGAAAGTGCTATCCACTGAGCATTGGCTGACATAGTTCATTTTATGCTTGTAATGTTTCATGGGTAGGCATACAATAAAGTCATACGTTGGAATATTCAGGAGTTGGATTATACAGTGCACCTAATTGTTATTCAAACTTGATGAGCACAATTGGCAATGCAGCAGGGCTGAAGTTTTAAAACTGTAAATTATTATTGTGCATTTTTATGTTTAGTCAAATATTTTTATTAAATTATCAAATATAAACAATAACATACATATTGGTAAATATATATATTATATAAAACTGAATCAAGAGTAAAGAAGTGTTTTAAAAAGTACAATGGAACAAGAAATCCCTATATTTAAACTAACCACTTATAACTCAACCCCCCTAACCCTCATACGTGTCTAAGTCTTTAAAGAATTAAATGAATGGCTGTCACCTCTGGTAGAACCTCCCCACCGAGCCCCTGATGATATACTTAACTTTTTCCAGATGAGAGACCAATGTCATATCTTCCACCCATACGGATGCTTTGGGCGGTAGGGGAGTTCTCCATTTAAGTATCATATAGAATCATGGAATTTACAGTGCAGAAGGAGGCCATTCAGCCCATCGAGTCTGCACCAACCCTTGGAAAGCGCTCCCTACCTAAGCCCACGCCTCCACCCTATCCCCGTAACCTGACCTAACCTTTTAGGACACTAAGGGCAATTTAGCATGGCCAATCCACCTAACCATCTTTGGACTGTAGGTGGAAACCGGAGCCCCCAGAGGAAACCCACGCAGACAGTTAGCCGAGGCAGGTATTGAACCCGGCCCGGGACCCTGGAGCTGTGAGGCAGCAGTGCTAACCATGGTGCCACCATGCTATCTGTATATTTGCCTTCCGGCTATTAAGGAAACAAATGCAAGAACATCCGCCCCCGCTCCTGAATGGCATGACGAAGAGTCCGAGACTCCAAATATTGCAACCAGTGGGTTTCTAGGGTTATCTGTAAAATCTTGGATATCGAGTTGAAAAAGGAAACCCAGTATCGAGCAAGCTTAGGACAAGACCAGAACGCATGCGTGTGGTTAGCTGCCGTAAGTGAACAGCAGTCCCACTTGTTCTCCTCGTCCTTGCCTTTGTCCGATGTGTTCTATCTAATACTTTGAACTGAATCAAACTCAGTCTGGCACAAGGTGACGTGGAGTTCACCCTGCAGAGGGCTTCCCTCCAAGCTTCCTCAGTAAACACAGAGCTTAGCTCCTTCACTCATTTCTCGTATACTCTATTCAAAAGGGCAGGATCCGAAGATAGAATGCGGTTGTACAGGTTTGAGGTAGACCCTCTCCTCTGCTGTTCTAAGGCCAAGACATTTTCCAGCAGGGAAGAGGGTGGGGTCAGGGGAATAGCTAAAATAACTTGCCTGAGAAATCCTGAGTTTGAAAGAAATGAAAAAGGTTGGAGCCAGTCAGACTGTATCTGTCCGTGAGTTTTTTAAGCTTCCTTCTAGAAATAATTCACCAAAGTGAATTCTATGAAAGTGCACCAGACCTTCCGTTCTCCAGGACCTGAACGATGGGTCCAAGCTAGAAGGCACGAGGAAGTGGTTGTCAAAAATCGGGGCAAGTGAGGACAGTGAGCAAAGGTTGAATTGCTGCTGGGACTGTTTCCAAATCCTGAGGGAGGAGAACACCCACAGGACTTGAGAAAAGACAGACGGGAGAAGGGCAGCAGCACAGCAATTGTGTGTAGGGAAGAGGCTGTGGAGCAAGACCGAGCCTCCATTTTACTCCAGTTCGACCTCTGGTCACTGAGCCATTGTAGAATTTTCTATACGTTGGCAGCCCAGTAATAAAACAGGAGATTTGGGATGGCAAAGCCTCCCGATCCTCTGTCTCTCTGAAGCAGAGCGCTGTGGATTCTGGGATTCCTACCTGCCCAGATAAAAGCTGATATTAATTTGTTAACTGTAATAAAAAATGGGGATACATTTAAATAAGAATAGAAACCTTGGGAGCACATTCAACTTGACAGTTTGGACCCTGCCCGCAAGAGTCTGAGGAAGACTTTTCCACCTCTCTTTTAACCTTACTGACTAGGCTTGAATAGTTCAGTTTGTGGAGCAAAGCCGAGTTATGGGCTACGCGGATCCCCAGGTGTCAGAAATTAGAGGGTGAGAAAAGAAACCACAGCAAACCAAGCCGAGCCTCTTTGGTTGATGGGTTCACTGGAAGACACTCACTTACCCACATTTAACTTCTATCCTGAGAATGTGCCAAATCTTGTGAGTATCCTCATAATGTTGTCTATTGAGGAGGCCGCTTCTATAATATAAAGGAGTAGATCATTGGAGTAGGGTGAGACCCTATGCTCCACTCCCTCACGGTATATTCCCCTCCATCAATCCGAAGACCTTAGCACTATCGACAGAGGTTCAATGGCCAGCGCAAAGAGCAATTGAGAAAAGGGCAGCCCTGTCTAGTACCCCTGCCTCGCAGAAAATATTCTGAGGAAACCATATTTGTACGGATGTTGGCTTTTGGGGCATTGTACATCAGATAAAGCGAGGAGGAAAATTTGGGGTCAAATGCAAATCTACCCAAGATCTCAAAAAGGTAGTTCCACTCCATGCTATGAAATGCTTTTTCTGCATCCAAAGATACTATGACTTTAGGGTCCCGAGCAGATGGGGGGAGGAAAGGACAATGTTCAAGACATGTCCGACATTGGCCGACAACTGTCTGCCTTTAATGAATCCTGTCTGATCTTCCGATATAACCAGAAAACAGGGCTCCATTCGGGATATCAAGACTTTAGCCAGTAGTTTAACGTGTGTTTAGGAGTGAAATGGATTGGTAGGTGTCATGTGAGTGTACATTTAATAAATAGGTGTTTAAGAAATGTGCCTTTAAGAAATGGAACTGCTCATGTTACTGAAGTGATGTCAGAGTGTGAGGGGGAGCTTGTACTCCTGCTTTTTGAGTTTCAGTTTGAGAGAGCAGCTTGGGTGTGTCTGTGTGTTTCCAGTGAGCTGCATGAAGAAAACAAAGAGGCTGTAGCTGAAGTAACCAAAAGCAGCAGCTTAGTCTATAGGGGTTATCTTTGAATTAATGGGTGTTAAGATATTCAATGGTTGTTTAAAAAAGGTTAACTTGAGTTGATAGAATAAACATTGTTTTGTTTTAAAAAACACTTGTCCATTTATGCTGTATCAACCTGTAGAGTGCGCCGTGTGCTCCCCACACCACAATCTATTAAAAAATGTGGGTCAGTTGAACTCCATGATACACTTTGGGGTTCTATAAACTCTGACCCATAACAGTAGGGTCCACACTCAACTGGATCCTTGCCTTCTTTGTCATTTGTGTAAGGGTCAGGGACAGTGACCCCCTAGACAGTGATTTATTAAACATGTCCAATGATAGAGGTGTGAGTTGCTCTTAGAACCTCTTATAAAATTTGGATGGGAAGCCGCCAGGGCCAGGAACTTTGCCAGATTGCAGCCAACCGATACATTTCTGCATTTCTTCTGGGCTTAAGGGGGATTCCAGTTCCAGTTTCCTGCTTACCTCAATAGCCGGGATGTGTAAACCATCTCGAAACCTCATGTCCAAGGTATCTGGAGGAATCTCTGACTCATATAGCTCGTGGTAATATGAGCTGAAAGCCGCATTAACCTGGAAAGTGGTTGACACAAAGTTGCCTTCTTTGTTCCGAATCTGAGGGATTTCTCGGGAGGCAGCCTGTTTCTTGCGTTGCTGCGCAAGAAGATGACCCGCCTTTTCCCAAAGTTCGTAGAAGGTGCCCCTAGAACATAATAACTGATGTACCTCTTTGTTCATGGAAATCAACTTGAATTGAAATTGCAAATTTTATCTATTCATCAGTAGACCTGGTGTTGGGGAAAATGAAGATGGAGTACGCTGGCCTTTGTTGTTTCACTCTCTCCTGTTTCATGATGTGATGAGATAATCTCACCCCTTATGACGGCCTTCAGGGTTTCCCAGGGTGTTGGACGAGAAATTGACTCTGGTTTGGTGAGCTTGATAAAGTCCGCTATGGCAGCCAACAAAGGCTCACAAAATTTGTCATCCGACAGTAAAGTGGTGTCTCATCACCATGGTGTTAGAGAGGGCCAAAATCAAAGCAAAAGTCAGCAAAATGAGGGGCATGATCCACGATGACAATTGCTGAGTTCTCACCGAGGGGAGGAGGGATTTGTCAACAATAAAAATAAAAAAAATTTGGATGAGGCGCGGTGAACATGTGGGGGAAAAAAAAGGAAAATTCTTTACTGTTTGGATGCAGAAAGCAGCACGAGTGAAACCCTCCAATCCGTTCCATGAAAGAGGTCAATGCCCTGGACATCCCAGTTTGGATCAGGGATTTTGGCAAGAAACAGTCCAATTTAAGGTCCAGGACACACTTTAAGACATCTTCCAGGATCATCCGGTGTGAGTCTATAAGCCGGGGAGGAGGTTTACCAGGGAGTTTATGAAGCTCAGGTCATCCCAGTTGGGAGCATAAATATTTACTAAAATAACCAGAGTTTTTTTCCAGCAAACCACAGAATAATGTAACGACCATTGGGGTCATCCATATACCGCGAGGGAGTAAAGACCAGTGTCCACTTCACTGGTCCGTTCAAACTCCTCGCCTTCCACGTTATAAGGCGAAACAAGATCTCTTTTCCCCCCCCCCCCCCACCCCCTTTATAAACAAAGTAAGATTTAAACATTGTTCAGACCAAGCTTCTGATCAAACAAGTTTGCATTTTCTGGGGAGTAAATAGGTAATCCTTCCACTTGACAGAAACTCTGAGGCGGGTTGAGTATAATAACCCGAATCGGCGGGTTGAGTATAATAACCCGAATCGAAACCTTTCATAGAGCAGCAATCACGCCGTAAAAGCTGCTCTCCTTTTCCAAGTCGGCGCTAAGATCCTGGTACAACCGGATTGAATGACCATCCCATTTCGCATCCCTGCGTTCCCTGGCCCATCAAAGGACTTGTTCTTTTGATGATTGCCTGTGGGGTTCCCAGCACAGGTTTTCTGCTGCAGTGCGCAATGGGCACGATCTAGCTCTGGGGGGAGATATAAAAACACCCTCGCCCACCATCCTGGTCAGCATATTAGATACATATTCCTGGGGGTGTTCTCTCCCATCCTCTCAGGCTACCCCTCAGGCTACCCACGTGGCAGATATTTTGACTTCAGGACTTGTGCTTCCATGCTGCCCTTGAAAACAAGTGGCTAGCACTGTGGCTTCACAGCGCCAGGGGCCCAGGTTCGATTCCCCACTGGCTCACTGTCTGTGCGGAGTCTGCACGTTCTCCCCGTGTCTGCGTGGGTTTCCTCCGGGTGCTCCGGTTTCCTCCCACAGTCCAAAGAAGTGCAGGTTAGGGGATTTGCCATGATAAATTGCCCTTAGTGTCCAAAAAGGTTACGAGGGGTTATGGGGATAGGGTGGAAGTGACGGCTTAAGTGGGTCGGTGCAGACCCGATGGGCCGAATGTCCTTCTTCTGCACTGTATGTTCTATGTCACTTGCTATGGATTTAAAATATTTATTAGATTCCAATACCGAGGGCAGGTCTTTCTCGAGCGCTACGATCCAGTCACTGTGATCAGAGGGGGCTTGTTCCATATTTCTCACTGTGTCTCCATGTGCCTCCAGAATTTTGTTCATTCCTTCTAGTTTGCTCGCTATCTGTGCCAGGGACCCATCCACCGCCTTTTAACTTCCCCAGCCAGGTCTTGATGGTGCTTCTTTTCTCAGACGCCATGATGCGGCTGATGCCGTCTGCTGACGGGCATCTGGGGGAGGGGGAGCTCGCCGCCGCCATTTGTTTCCTGCTGAATCCTGGATGCCTGCGAGTCCAGGGAACACATCCGGTCCCCCTTTTTACAGTTTTTATTACGCATATTCTACAGTCCTATTATTCCTCCAGTGATTTCGAGCTGTTTTTTTTCCTTGGACGTTTGAGCTGCTGCCCGCTGCACCGTGAGGTTCCGGCATGGAGTGAAGAGTCTCTGGATGCATGCGTCTTCCTCACATCCGCTACCTGAAGCCATTATTGAATATATGTACATTTTCTGTACATTGCTTAAACACACAAAAGGCAGGTTTTTCAAACTGTTGTACGTAAATAACATTTCATGAACTGAATTTATAATTGACCAGGACGATGCTACTTACAGTCAATGATAAAAAAGTGAAAAATGATTAGTTTATCAGTTTTTGTTCAAGTGATACAACATGACAGAACCAATTGTTTTGTGTCTGGGATCTCTTTCCTGAGCTTATCAAGTTCCCTTTTGCTAAACTTTTGATTTACTGTTTTTGCATTTTTTTTCTTTAGTTTCAATTTTATCCACAACTCTTTATCCAGCATTTCTCATTCTTGGCTCCTAGGATATATTTTCCTGTTCATCTTATCTGTATCCTCATTTCTTCAGTTTTGATTTTCTGTAATGTATTTATTGCTTGTTCTTTTATTATCTATATCCCTCTCAGTAATTATCTTAACCTTATTCATGTTGGGCCCATTTGTTTTTCCGTTGCTAGGTCTAGCTGTGCTTCCTCACTTGTTGGGTTCATTTGGGTCATAAGTGTGTGTGCGTCCTGGGCATTACCATGGACCAGATACTGACAGGAACAGCCACATAAAAACTGCAGCTGGAAGATCAAGTCAGAGGCTGGAGATTCTAAGGCGAGTAAATCACCTGTCTCCCCAAAGCCTGTCCATCATCTACAAGACTAGTCAGGAGTGTGATGGAATACTCCCTGTCATGATATCCATATTAACATATCATGGTGCAATCACACACACACACACACACTGATGGACAGGTAGATGGACCAACCAACACACACACAACATCACAGCCAATCACCAGTGAGAACACACGCAATATAAAACAGGGAACACCACAGTTCCCGTGCATTCTACCAGGAGATAGCTCAGAGCACAGAGCTCACAGCGTGCCACTCAGACATACACCATGTGCTGAGTGCCTCACAAAGATAGTGCTAGGTCTGGGTCCACAGGTTAGCTGGTGAAGTACGAACCAGAGCCAGAAGTTAATAGTTATTATTGTACAGAATAATAAAACCGAGTTGTACCATCCACAACCGTGTTGGTTCGTTTGTGTATCGGAACACCCAACACGACATGATACCAGGACTGGAAACTCGCCAGCGACTGTGAGACCTACCTGCAACTCTTCAGAGATCTGACATCCTGCGCCATGGACACCATCAGCCCGCCTCAGCCACTCTAAATCGCTGGAAATCCCGGCGTCAACTGGAAGCTGTTTAAACAGCGCTTCCGGCTCTTGCTAGAAGCCACAAACGGGGAGATTGCATCGGACACCAGGAAGATCACCCTCCTCCTCTCCACGGCGGGGCAACACGCCATCCACATCTACAACTCCCTGGCATTCGCGGAAGGCGAGGACAAGACGAAGTACAAGACGGTCCTTCTAAAATTTGAGGAACACTTCAGCGTGGAAGTTAATGAGAGCTTCGAGAGGTATCTCTTCCAGCTGTGTCTGCAGGGTAAGGATGAGCCTTTTCAATCTTTTTTGACACACCTCCGTATCCTCGCGCAGTCCTGCGGCTATGAGGCCACCTCCGACTCCATGATTCAGGATCAGATAGTTTTTGGGGTCACCTCGGACACCCTACGCCAGCAGCTCCTCAAAATAAAGCGCCTCACCCTAGCCACTGCCATCGAAACCTGCGTCGTCCTCAAAAACGCGACCAGTGGGTACTCCCAATTCCAGGTGGCCGAATTGGCACGGCAGGGGTCCTACGAGGCCGAGCGGGTCCAGTCGATCGAGTTCCTCACGGTCCGCGGTCCGGACGAGGGCAGCCATTTTGCGCGCTTTTCGAGGCCTCCTTGTACGCGCCAAAAGAGGGGATGTCGACGCAGAGGGACGTGATGTGCAGGCGTGCTCTGCGCAGGACCGCACCACGCATGCGCGGTGGCGCAACGAACGCCATGGCGTCACGATGTGCCGTAACTGTGGATCCGCACACCTAAAGCGGCAATGTCCAGCCAAAACTTGACAATGCCTCCGCTGTGGCAGGATGGGCCACTACGCTCGACCTGCAAACGCTCCACAATTCCGCCAGCCTCGCAGGGACGTGCGGGCCATTCAGCCCCCATACACCGAGTCATACCCTGACGACGTGCAAACTGGTGATACCGATGACCAGGAACCCTTCTGCGTTGCGGTAATAGACACGAACCGGATGTCCCCAAGTAGGACCCACCAGCCGATGCCAGTGCACAGCATTAATCCGGGCGATGAATGGTGTGCCACCCTAACGGTCAACCGATCACATTCCGCTTAGACACTGGTGCCTCCGCCAATCTCATTGCATGGTCAGCCTTCTACACCTTGAAGGTAAAACCACCGATTCGGCCATCCCACTGTCAGCTGGTCAATTACAACGAGAACGTTATCCTGGCCATGGGATCCTGCCAGCTCGAGGTTGCACACAATTCATACACAGCCACACTGTCTTTTGAGATAGTTGGATCCTCGAAGGATTCTCTGTTAGGCGCACAGGCGTGCAAGATTCTCCACCTCGTTCAGCGGGTACACACTTTGTCTCCAGAAGGCACGTCCGATTTCCCGGATACAAACTTTAGGGCGCAGCACCACTCGCTCCTCGCCCACAACCAGGAGGTTTTCGAGGGCATGGGCACACTGCCCTACACTTACAGAATACGGCTCAAACCGGACGCCACCCCGGTCATTCACGCACCTCGTAGAGTCCCAGCACCACTCAGGGACCGCCTCAAGCAGCAGCTGGTGGACCAAGGAGTGCTTTCCAGGGTCATGGAGCCAACGCCATGGGTCAGCTCCATGGTGTGCGTAAAAAAGCCCTGTGGCGAGCTCTGGATCTGCATCGACCCGAAAGACCTGAACAATAACATCATGAGGGAACACTACCCCATACCCAAATGGGAAGAAATCACGAGCGAAATGGCTCGGGCTAAAATTTTCACCAAGCTTGATGCCTCAAAGGTTTTTTGGCAGATTCAGCTGGATCAGTCCAGCAGGAAGCTGTGCGCTTTCAACACACTCTTTGGCAGGTACTGCTACAATAGGATGCTGTTTGGCATCATCGCGGCATCCGAGGTGTTTCATCGCATCATGGAACAGATGATGGAGGGATTCGAGGGGGTGCGTGTCTATGTTGACGCCGTCATCATCTGGAGACATCAGTCGTCTCCAGTGTGTCTTTGTACGGATACGAGATCACGGCCTGCGCCTCAACCGAACCAAGTGTTCTTTTAGCCAAACTGAGCTAAAGTTTCTGGGGGACCAACACACACACAACATCACAGCCAATCACCAGTGAGAGCACACTCACTATAAAACAGGGAACACCACAGTTTCTGTGCATTCTACCAGGAGATAGCTATGAGCACAGAGCTCATACACCATGTGCTGAGTGCCTCACAAAGATAGTGCTAAGGTTGGGTCCACAGGTTAGCTGGTGAAGTACGAACCACAGCCAGAAGTTAATAGTTATTATTGTACAGAATAATAAAACAGAGTTGTACCATCCACAACCGTGTTGGTTCGTTTGTGTATCGGAACACCCAACATGACACTCCCCACTGGCCTAGATGAGTGCAGCTCCAAAATCAGTCAAGAAGCTCGATACCATCCAGGGTATAGCAGCCTGCTTGAGTTCCTTGCTTCATCTGGAGAATCTGGTACTGTAGGTGTAAACCTACGTTCTGAGTTTTCATGGTCTTTGTTTTTGTTACAAGGTGTGCACCACATTTCTGCTTTCTTCACCTTGCATCTGGCTTTAATGATGGGAAAAATACAATTTTATACAACCAAGCTGATTCAAATTGCAGGACAAGAATGGCACATTGTTGGTATAATTTTTAAAACCATGTACAAATGAAATGCTATATTAATTTATGAAGATTTCTTGTAACTTTCAGCTCTTTTATATGTATGCAATTGTTGCTGTTGTAAATTGTTCCGTACAAAACTTTCCTTCAAAAGGGAGTAAAATTCAGCAGCGTTACAAATTTCACAACGGTCTTAATTGTGCTTTTTAAGAAAACAGCAGTCTGGAACTATCCAGTTCAGGCCAAATATTAGTTGAAATATTAGGAGAAAATAACGAACTGAGCACTGAAATCGGTTTCTCTACCTTTTTTAAGTATCACTGTTTAAAAAGGTATGCATGCATACCCTTTTATTTAAAAAAAAAAAAATAAAAAAATTATGTCTTGTCAAGTACAAGTTTGAATTGAATCAAAAGCAATTTGTCAGTGCATTAAGATTAATAAAAGGTCAACCTTGGGCATAACTGTTTATTAACGCAGTTGACGTTTCCTTCATTTGATGTCACCATGTGACTTTTTAACAGATCTTTAATAAATTATTTTCCATTTTGTGGTTTGTTGTTTGAGGTCTACCTCATTTCTGCAACAACAGCTTACCTTTTTTATTCAGCATTGTAAAATATTCTGGAACAATTCACAATAGATGGCATATTGGACATGTGAGCTAAAAGGTTTGGAGGCTATTGAGATAGCTATGGGAAAATTAGGTTGAGAGGTGATGAAGGCATGTTTGAGGATTTTGATGTTACCAGCAATAACGGAGGAATAGAGATGTGTGATACTGCCACATCAATGCACTTGGATGTGGTGTCTAATACTCAGCTTGAGATCCACAGCAGGACACCTGAAGTTTGCTATTCTTGAGTTTATCCCATGATTTCAGGTGTTCTTGGGATGAAACTGTGGACTAGGCTGAGGGATGTCAGGTGAGAACTGAAGATCGTGGCTTTGGTTTAGCTTATCTAGTTAGTCTAAGCTGAGGATGTCCATGAACTCTATGCCTGTGGCGTTTTGAGATGAAGATGTTTGGTGCAGTTAGAAAACCATGAAATGGTGTTGTATGGTGAAGATTCCAATCATGTTACTGTCATGGAATTCCTGTTTCTTTGGGTCATTCGTGTTACTTACAAAAATTGTATTTATTTAACAAAGTTCTTTTAAGAACTAATGTGTATGGATAACTACCTTTTTTGTGGTTTAGAAAAATTGTTTTCTAAATGACATTTTTGGGGCTGTATTGAAGATGTAGTGGATACAAGTCATTCCGATTAGGAATTCAGTCCGTTGAGCTGATCTCCGTTGGTATAGTATAGGAAGTGCTAGTATTGTGTTGAATCTCCTTGATTTTGTGGATGGGCTTCTACTGCAGCTTCTGTTAAGTTAGTGCATAACCAGCAGGAAAGAATCACGTATACACATTGACCAAAGACTGGATTGACCTCTGCTGAATTTAAACAAAGAGTGACTGCTAAGGTGATGCTCCCATAGATTTGTATCTCAGCTTGAGTCATTGAGTCCCGTACCAGCCTCCACGAACAGGTGCCGGAATGTGGCGACTAGGGGCTTTTCACAGTAACTTCATTTGAAGCCTACTTGTGAGAATAAGCAATTTTCATTTTTTTCATTCATTGCATTCAGGAGAGGAGGAGTGATTAATTGCAGCTCTCAAAATTACTACATAATGTATAATAAGACGTGATATTGACTTCCATGAAGGAACAACAAATTTGAATTCTAACAGTTAGCCTTAAATAATGTTTAATCATTTGGGGAAACTCTGTTTTAAATCTAGCTTGTAGGATTAAGATCTGAATCATTGTTTTAGAATCATTTTAAGCTTCAAACTCTTGTACTTTATGACTTCCTATGAAGCAAAGCAATTTTTCTTCTAAAGGGGAAAATTCTATTGGAATAATTGATGTGGCACTTGTAATTCTAGTATAAAAAATGGATTTATTTTTGAATAAGTTTCTGAATGGAGGTAATATTTTCAAATATCAGTGCAATTGTTTGAATTATGCCCATGTTAGTTATGAAAATGTGTTGAGGGCTGCTGTGTGTACTTGTTTTTCCCTTTTGATTAATACTCTCTTATTTTTTACTTAAGATTGGTTGTTGCAGCATTTTCTTGAAAGGGAGAAAATAATTTTCAAAGTGTAGTTGAGATTAGATTCTCACATTAGGTTTTGCTGCACTGTACAATAGAAACTGTATTATTTTTGCCCTTAACGTACTGGTACAATGTTTGATCATTTGTACAACTATTGCACTTAGTGCAGAATGATCAGATATCTGCTGCCTGTAGAGGTCCTACACAAAATGAATTTGGGCATCCCAGTTTGGTTCCCAGTGTTTCATAATGCAAAACCACTCCGAAATAAGAATCTCGCTCAGAGTCTGCATGATGCTTGGTGTGAGAAATGGAAAAGGATGTTCTGCTATATTAACAGATGCTTCCCTGAGGTTGGGCCTGCAGGGCTTTGTAGAGGAAGAGGCAAGGGAGCTCGACTCTGTCTCTAACTCGGCTGTGCCTGGTCAGGAGATACTTGATTCTGATGCTGGATTTATGTCATTCATTCCATTCCCCAGTATTCATACCATGATGTGTGCAAAATTCACCAGAAGGCATTTTTAAAACTTTGTAAAAGAAAGTTAGTTTGCTTACTTTTTTTAAAGATAGGAAGAGTTTACCTTGGTGCCTGTTTGGAAATGAAAAATTGAAAATGGAACTAAATACTATCTCCTAGACAATGTCTGATTTAAGTAAAATTGCCCCAGGCAAATCCTATCAGTTTGACTTGGTTAGAGTTTGATGACTTGCTTAGTAATTTGACTTGTTTTAAGTTCTTTTGGCCAGAAATGATCCTGTTTCCAATTTCATAAGTAGAAATGTTGACTAGGTGAGGCTTACACAGGCTCAGCATTGTTTACTGAGTATTTGCACCAGAACATAAGAAATTTCAGTTTATACACATGAAACCTAGGTTATTTGTCTTGTATTTCTTTGTTGTAATATTTTTCTTCAGTCCGTTACTTTAACTAAATTTCCTATTTACTGTTAACTTTCAGGTTAGTGTTTGTAATCTTCAGTGTGAACAATTTGTATCAATTCCATTCGTAATTGCGTAAAGCAATTGGATCAAATTGAATTTGTGAAATCCCAGCACAGTTGCGACCAAATTAATAACCTGTCTTTGTAACGTACATTCTTAAAACAGGGCATCATTCTGGTATTCCCATTTCCTTCCCAGGGTTTGAGTGGGAAGGAAATTGAACTAGACCTGCTTGATACATTTTCTCATTTAGCAGTTGCACTTGAAGTTTATTAACCTACTTTCATCAAATTTGTGTTTTATTTTAAATCCCAATATGTTAATGTCTTCATGGTGCTCGCTTATATGTCTGAAATGTTTTATGTTGCCTCTTCTGCGTTCTATACTATGCATTAATATTTGAATCGGCAGTCTCCCAAGTTGCAATTAAAAAAATAAATAAATAAAAATCCTATCTTAACCAGTGAATAATGCTCAAGTGTTAAAAGTTACATTTATGGTAGTCGAATCCGATGGTAGCCTACACTAGGCGAGTTTTAATTAACATTAAACCACTCTAACCTAAAATATAATGAGTATTAATTCTTATACCAAAGAAAGTAGTGAATTTACAAAATTCTTGAATTTCTGTTGTTTTCTGATTTTGCCGCCACCTCTGAAGGTGCCAACCCTTGCTGGGGTAATTTTCTACAGCCACCAAAGACCCGACCCTAATGTTTCACCAAAGTAGTCATTTGTCACATGTGAGCCTAGATGGCCAGTTACTTGATTAAAAGCAAAATATTGTGGATGCTGGAGATCTGAAATAAAAATGAAGTGCTAGAAAATCACAACTGGTCTGGCAGCACGTGGAGAGAGACATGGTTAATGTTTTATGTCGAATGTGATTTCCCAACGAAGAAGAGTTATTTGGACTCTTATGTTAGCTCAGTTTTTCTCTCTAGATGCTGCCACACCATGAGTTTTTCACATTTATTTAAATTGTTATTTGAGCAAGCATGGAACAGTTGTACCTGCAGTAAATTAAATCTCACCTCTACCTAGGTTGGGATTTTCCAACCCTTCCTGCCAATGGTCCCATTGAGGCCGACCCTTCCAAGACATGTTTCTTGGCTGCGGGGCTGTTGAGCCATGCAAATGGCCATTGGCTTTGGCGTTACCGAGATCCCGCTGGTAGCCGATGGCAAGCCAGCTCTGCAATCGAGAAAGCCCGCTGAGGGGGGAGGCCAGAAAATCCTGACCCTAATATCCACACACACATTCCAGAAAGAACCACTGGATGACGATAAGGAACAGGAATTCAAACTTTAGCTCCCTCTTTAACTCCGATTTCCTGACACTCGTTTTAGCCATCCAACTATTGTCCTGCAGATTTTATTTCTGTTTTTGTTCAGATTCAGAGGAGATTAGTTAGCACAAGGCCTGATTGAGTCACTTAAAAAATTGGAAACCGCATTTTTGCAGCCTGTTTGAATAAAATAGTTACTAATTCTAAGTCATTTATTTAATGTAATTTTAAATGTATAATCAGTGCCGCAGCTAGTTTGTTATTTTGGACAGTAGGGTTTGGGGGTTTTAGAGGAAACAATCTAGAAGGGAAATCTTTTCAAATCTGAAGGAGCAAGATTTACAAAACGTTTATTTGTTGGGACCCAATTGATGAAGAAGAATTTATTTTGTTTTAGACGTACGACATATACCAGTTCTAATTACTGGGGCACTGATTATTTTTCTGAAGTATCTTAAATAATTGTAGCACAGTTACAGATGTTCATGTACCGATCACAAATTTGATTGGTGATTGTTTGCTTAATAAGGGATGCCGATTAATCACATCCTTGGCATCTTCGACTTTCAGTTTTTCTTTTTTCAGGACATCAAAGTCAGAGCTTTAATCCTGATCAACCCTCACAATCCGTTAGGGGACATTTACCCTGAACAGTTACTGAAAGACTGTCTAGACTTTGCACACAGGTTTGAGTCCCAACACTGTTTGGGCTGCAATATTTTCATATTGGAAATTTGAATACAAAATTAACTTTGGTATTCGCTGTGCAGCACTGACCAAAGTATATTTGCATGTGGACTTAAAGAAATTTATTGGCGGACAGCTACAATTTAAAATGTTTAAAACTAAAACTAAAGTTTAGCACTCCAAATTTAATCTCTTGAAGTACGAATGAAAGGATTTTGTGTATGTTTCATAAAACAACAAACTAAGCAGCAATTCTGTATATAATATGCATGTTTCTTAAATACTCATTTGAAAGTAGAGATCAGATTAACTCAAGGCATTGTTTCAGCTTGCTGTATGAAAGATACAGTTTTACACTTCACATTTAGTGTGGCCATTCTCAGCTGAATTGTGGATGCTTACCAGCAGGAAGGGAGAATCCAAGGATGAGTCATCCCGCACAACTACCTGTTGATTCCAGTATAGATGGATGGTTGGGCACATGTTACTATCTGGTCTCTTGGTTGGGGTGCAGGCATGTGGGTAGCTTGTATAAAACAAAGGCACCGAATGGATGGTTACAGAACGAATGGATGGTTACAGAATTTGCCCAACAACATAAGTGTGTTATCTGTATATGATGGGGCTGCATTATGTTAGCTCATGCGGGGTTGGGGTAACATTTCGACTTCCACACATTTACCTTTTTGTTATTTAAAACTTTTGCAAAGTATGAATGTTGCAAAGATGTACAAAGTGGGTGATTACGCGAGCCTTTTAGAGCATAGCCAGGCTGCCACTAATCAGTGGGGTTGGGGGAGAGAACATGTATAACACCATTTTGGATATTCCTCAACAGCTCTGTTTGGCCTTCAACATAGCATTTGGCGCCTGGATTCAGATTCCTTGGCTGGATTTGTCGCTGGAGTTTGTACAATTCATGAGAAGACCAGGGTAGAAAATGGCAGAAAGGTGCTTGCACTCTCACACCACGTGTGCTAGTGCAATGTTTTTCAAACTTCTTTTTCCGGTGACCCACTTATACAAAATGCCCAACTCTCACGACACACTCCACGTTCACAATAGATTCTCCATCGTCTCCATGGTTACTTTTAAATATGTCACATTTTATTGTTGGCACTTGTGTTATTAAATGTAAAAGTTGTAAATTGAGCTGCTGTTTCACCTTAAAGGATGGCTCTCTCCTGAAACCTTGCTCAAGAGTGTAACTCAGGATTATTTGATTATATTTTGTTAGCATTTGGATAATTGCATGCAAGGGCTGGAAGGATGAACAGGCTCAATATTATATAGTGATTACAATGAAACGTTCACTCTTTCAAAACCTAACACTACCTCGGATAGGAAATTAAATTCAAAACTTGCTCTTCAAAATCAGGAGCCCTAATTGCTGAACTAAAAATATGGTCAGACAGAATGTCACTGGACGCCTGTCAGTACCATTCCTAGGTAAATATGTAACAGACTGAAAACACGCTTAAAAAAAACGCTGGCCACAACTCAGCTGACCAATATGCAAAACTTTGCAGACACATTCCATTCTGCACACCTGCAACATTTTACTGGCTCCATCTTGTAAAAGTGGATCATCAGAAAAGTGTTTGCAAAACGCTGCACTGGCACACCTTTTGTTTGACAGCAAGCACACTTCTGCCATTCTGCCTGATCACCTACATGAGTGTTGTTCAGTCGCCAGCTAATGCCATCTTTGGTGTACAACTGAAGTCCTGATAAGGGTAGATACAAAAGTCCTTATGGTGCAGGAACCAATTCGGTTGATCAAGCCTATGCAGCCACACGGCAGTGACTGATGCTATGGGGCGCGTACTTGGAAGAGGGGTGGATAGTGGCAGTGAACGTGATGGGGGGAAAAAAAGGACCAGACCTTCCGATTTGGAGAGACATTTTGGAAGTGGAGGGAGTAGACATAGGGGCTTGTAGGGGTGGAGGAGGCTGTACCTCTGAGTTAACTGCAATAACTATTTTTTTTAAAAAAATAATTTTTATTAAAGTTTTCACAAAGTATCACCAACAAAATGTAAAAGGAACCCAATAGAATTAAATACAAAACAAAACAATCCCGTGCCCCCCTCCCCCTATACATAAATAATAAATTAACGCCCCGAATTAACACAGAGCAAATATATACACCCCCTCAGATCCCCTAGTATAGACAAACAAAAGTAAAATTGAACCCCCCACCCGGGTTGCTGCTGACCATTGTCTACCGTTCTGCCAGGAAGTCCAAGAATGGTTGCCACCACCTGAAAAACCCTTGCATCGATCCCCTTAAGGCAAATTTCACCTCCAATTTAATAAACCCTGCCATATCGTTGGTCCAGGATTCCACGCTTGGGGGCCTCTCATCCTTCCACTGAAGGCGAATCCTTCACCGGGCTACCAGGGACGCAAAGGCCAGAATACCGGCCTGTTTCGCCTCCTGCACTCCCGGCTCCCCTGCAACACCAGATATTGCGAGTCCACAGCCCGATTTGACCCTGGATCCTACCACCCTCGACACCGTCCTTGCTATGCCCTTCCAAAACTCCTCCAGCGTCGGCATGCCCAGAACATATGGGTGTTGTTTGCTGGGCTCCCTGAGCACCTAACACACCTCTCCTCACCCCCAAAAAACCGGCTCATCCTTGTCCCGGTCATGTGTGCCCTGTGTAGTACGTTAAACTGTATGAGGCTGAGCCTCGCGCACGAAGAGGAAGAGTTCACCCTCCCAAGGGCATCTGCCCACGTCCCCTCCTCGATCTCCTCCCCCAACTCCTCCTCCCACTTACCTTTCCGCTCCTCCACTGAGGTCTCCTCCTCCTCCTGCATCACCTGGTATGTTGCCGAGATCTTCCCCTCTCCAACCCACACCCCCGAGAGCACCCTGTCCAGTACTGTGCGTGGCAGCAGTCGCGGGAATTCCACCACTTGCTGCCTGGCAAACGCCCTTACCTGTAGATACCTAAAGGTGTTCCCCGGGGGGAGCCCGTACTTCCCCTCCAGCTCACCCAGGCTCATGAACTTCCCATCCACAAACAGGTCCCTCAACCTTCTTATCCCTGCCCTGTGCTACCCCGAAAACCCACCATCTATTCTCCCTGGGACAAACCGGTGGTTCCCCCGTATCGGGGTCCACACCGAGGCCCCCACTTCTCCCCCCCCCCCCCCCCCCCGTGCCGCCTCCATTGCCCCCAGATTTTGAGGGTAGACCCCACCTCCGGGCTCGTGGTATACCTCATTGGAGGGAGCGGCAGCGGCGCCGTTGCCAGCGCCTCCAGACTCGTACCCTCACAAGACGCCGTCTCCAGCCTCTTCCATGCAGCCCCCTCGCCGCATTGGTGGCCCAGTAGTACCCACAGAGGATGGGCAGTGCCAGCCCTCCCCATCCCTACTCCGCTCCAGGAACACCTTTCTCACCCTCGGAGTCCCTCGTGCCCACACAAACCCCGTTATGCTCCTGTTGACCCGCCTAAAGAAGGCCTTCGGGATAGGAATGGGGAGGCACTGGAACAGGAACAAAAACCTTGGGAGCACCGTCATCCTGACTGACTGCACCCGACCTGCCAGGGACAGCGGCAACGCGTCGCACCTCTTAACCTCCTCCTCCATTTGCTCCACCAGCCTCGTGAAATTAAGTCTATGCAGGGCCCCCCAGCTCCTGGCCACCTGGACCCCCAAATACCTGAAGCTACTCTCCGCCCTTTTTAGTGGGAGCTCGCCAATCCCCCTCTCCTGGTCCCCTAGGTGAGCCATGAACAACTCGCTCTTCCCCATGTTGAGCTTGTACCCTGAGAAATCCCCGGACTCCCTGAGGATCCTCATTTGCCTTCGGTATTCCCCCCCACCGGGTCCACCATATATAGCAGCAAGTCGTCCGCATATAGCGACACCCTATGCTCCTCCCCACCCCGCACCAACCCCCTCCAGTTCCTCGACTCCCTCAGTGCCATAGCCAGGGGTTCAATCGCCAGTGCGAGGAGCGGGGGGGGGGACAGGGGACACCCCTGCCTCGTCCCTCGATGCAACCGAAAGTACTCTGACCTCCTTGTTCGTGGCCACACTCTCCATCGGGACCTCATACAACAGCCTAACCCACCTGACAAACCCCTCCCCAAACCCGAACCTCTTCAGCACCTCCCACAAGTACCCCCACTACCCTATCGAAGGCTTTCTCAGCGTCCATCGCCACCGCTATCTCCGCCTCCCCCTCCCTCGCCGGCATAACTGCGATAACTATAAAGGACACACGGGGTTTGTTTTTTTCTTAGAAAATATTTTCTTGAAGCATTTGTAATTTTCACAGTTTTAACACTTTGACATTTCTTAAACAACCGAGTGGGCCGGCACACACACACAACATAAAAATATCATCCCCTCCCACCCCTGCCCTATTTCCTAATTACCCGTACACTAAGTTCCCTGTCCTTGTCTTCCACTACCATGCCTCCCTTTCTCCCCACCCCCCCCTTTCCCCTCACCCTCCCTTGCTGCTGATGTTCAACTTTCCTTGAAGTCGATGAACGGCTGCCACCTCCCAGGCGAACCCCTGAATTGAGCCTCTCAAGGAGAACTTAATCTTTTCCAGCCTGAGAAACCCTGCCATGTCGCTGACCCACACTCCTGACTTTGGAGGCTCCGAGTCCCTCCATCCCAGCAAAATCCGTCTCTGGGCCACCGGGGAGGAGAAGGCCAGAACATCAGCCTCTCTCTCTCTCTCTCTCTCTCTCTCTCTCTCTCTCTCTCTCTCTCTCTCTCTCTCTTCTCTTCCCCCCCCCCCCCCCAGGTCCCCGGATCTTCTGATACCCAAAATATTGCCAATTCTGGACTTTGAGCCACCCTCTCTTCCAGGACCTCTGACAAGACGTCTGCAAATCCTTGCCAGAATCCCCTCCACTTCAGACACGCCCAAAACATATGTACATGATTCGCCGGACTTCCCCCACAGTTTCTCCACTTCCTCAAAAACCTACTCATCCGGGCCACAGTCATATGAGCTCTATGGATCAGACTGAGCCTGGCACACGTTGAGGATGAATTGACTCTCCTCAAGGCCTTTTCCCAGAGTCCGTCTTCCATCTCCCCTCCAACTCTTCCTCCCACTTCCTCTTCACCTACCCGATTGGGATCCCTTCCCACTCCCATCAATTCCTTGTATATCTCCGAGACCCTCCCCTCCCTAACCCCCGTTTTTGACATTACCTTATCCTGTCGTTCCCTCAGGGGAAGGCGTGGAAAGCTTGGAACCAGCCTCCAGACAAAATCCCGTACCTGTAGGTACCGAAACCCATTCCCACCCGGCAACTCAAACTCCTCCTCCTAAAGCCTCCAGGCTCGGGAAACCCTGCTGAATGAAGAGATCCCCAAATCTCTCAATGCCTGCGCGCTGCCACCTCCGAAAGCCCCCATCCAGCCCCCCCAGATCAAAACGGTAATTGTCACAGATCGGTGACCACACTGACCAATCCCATGTGCTGTCTCCATTGCCCCCACACCCTCAGGGCTGCCACCACCACTGGGCTCGTGGAGTACCGAGCCGGCGAGAATGGCAGGTGCGCCATTAATAAAGCCTCCAAGCTCGTATCCTTACAGGATGCTGCCTCTCCTCGCTCCTAAACCGACCCCTCCCCCACTACCCACTTCCTCACCATCAATATGTTGGCCGCCCAGTAATAATTAATAAAACTCGGGATGGCCAAGCTCCCTCCCCACGACCCCATTCCAGGAGTGCCTTCTTCACCCTCGGGGGTTTTACCAGCCCACCCAAAACCCGAGATTACCGCATTCATTTTCCTAAAAAAGGCCATTGGGAAAAAAATCGGGAGTCATTGAAAAAAGAACAGCAGCCTCGGAGGACTGTCATCTTCACCGTTTATACCCTCCCCGCCATTGTCAGCAGGAGCATGTCCCAACTGCAGAAATCCCTTTTCATCTGATTGACCGCTTTACCCAAATTTAGCTTGTGGAGCTGCCCCCAATCCTTAGCCACCTGAATCCCCATGTACCTGAAGCTCTTCCCCACCATTTTAAAAAGTAACTCCCTCAGTCTCCTTTCCTGCCCCTGTGCCTGATCGCAAATATCTCGCTCTTTCCCGTATTTAGTTTGTAGCCTGTAAACCGCCTAAATTCTACCAGTGTCTCCATGATTCCGGCCATCCCCCCCAATGGGTCTGTAATATAAAGAAGTAAATCTTCCGTGTAGAGTGAGACCCTCTGCTCCACCCCCCCTCACTATCCCCCGCTAGACATTCGATGACCTAAGGGTCATTGCCAAAGGCTCTATGGCCAGGGCAAACTGTACTGGGGAGAGCGGGCATCCCTGTCTTGTCCCCATACAAAGACTAAAATATTCTGACCGGACCCGGTTGGTTCTTGCATTCGCCACGGAGCCTGATTTAGCAACCGGACCCAATCCACAAATCCCTGCCCAAACGAAACCTGCCTAGAATATCCCATAGGTACTTCCACTCCACCCGGTCAAAGGCCTTTTCTGCATCCATAGCTACTACCACCTCAACCTCTCGCCCCTCCGCTGGCGTCATTATAACATTTAAGAGCCGTCTAATGTTGGACGCCAGGTGTCTGCCCATTACAAATCCCGCGTGGTCCTCCCCGATTACCTCCGGGACACAGTCCTCTATATGTGTGGCCAAGATCTTTGGCAGTAATTTAGCGTCTACATTGAAAAGGGAGATTTACTGCCCCCGGATCCACCACCACCTTCTCCCTCATATCCTTTACTTTCCCAATTTCTCTCACCTAACATCTAACATCCTACTAGCTATCTCACCATACTCTTATAAATCCCCTTTTAACCTCCTCAGCTGTCCCTCTGCCTTATCTGTGGACAGGAGCCCAAATTCCATTGGAGGTCTCTGACACTCCTTTCAGGAGCTCCTCATCCGGAGACTCTGCATATCTCCAGTCCACCTGTAAGATTTCACCTACCAGCCTGTCCACGCACGGGGTTTGTTAGTAACACATTGAACTCAAAATAATGCAGATCCCATCGCCGAACACAGTAGCAGGAAATGTCACCCAAAGAGAATTTGAGGTCTGAGTGCAAACTGCCCAACTACACTGTAGCCCAGGGAGGCAAGGAAGTTCACGGCATTTGCTTCAACATCAGCCTCTTGTGGTCATACATTGTACTGCAGTGAGAATTTAACCAGGGGGAAAACGGAAAAAATGGTCAGGCGACCTTTGGGGATCGCTTTTGGTGTCCGTTTTACACCACCCCGTGAACTACCCCCACTTTCAGAAGACACTGTTAGTGTATTTTTTAGAATTCTATTTGGTTTCTTTAGGCAAATTTATAAAGAATCTTGATTCTTTTAGAAGGATCTTGCAATCTTGTATTTAAAAATAAACTAGAACAGATTATTTGTAATAATTTAAATGATGGTAATCAACACTCTGTGCGAGAGAACTGAAATAACACTGGCCTAGTTCTTAACTAATGAAGTTGTGTAATTTTTGTTGTATTATTGCAGGTCAGAATCAGTAGCTCATCTTAGCCAGTTCCCTGGTTCTCACTGTTTAAGTATAAATATTCTGTGCTTTAAAAAATCTTGAGGAAACAACTGTTAAAGTTACGTTATGATTTTTATGAAAGGTCTATAAGACTGCCCTCCTGAGAAACAGATTTTCTATTATATTGGTTACGAAGATCCCATGGTAGATGTATACAAAATTGTGTTTGGGAGGCGAGAAGCCAGATTAACGGTCCACAAAACAATTTATTCTCAAATGCATTTCCTAGTGGGCCTACAAATTCAAGAAAAACAAATCCATAGATATATGTATTAGTTTAATCAAGTATTAAATACTTGAATGTTACTCTCTTTGGAAAAATAGAAAGAAATCTATAATATAAATGGGCAAAATTGGTTCAAAATGTGCAAACCTATTTTTAGTAACTTTGAATACTGATATTATGTTAATGTAGTTGTGCATGTTTGTGTGTGAGCCTGCATGCATGTATGCGAAACTTAGAGTAAAAAATCCCAGGTGGATTCTTAAAATGTGTAAGTCAAATAATTGTGTTTCATTCAGGATTCTGGAGTACTAGGACCTTTAGGATAGGGAAATAGGTTCAGCTCCTGACCCATGGAAATTCAACTTGGTAAAACATAAAGGAGTGTTAATTTAATGTTTGAATTGTCTGTAACTTGCTTATTGTTTCTCATTTTGTAGACACCAATTGCATGTAATAATGGATGAAATTTACATGCTCTCAGTGTATGATGACATCAACTTCACCAGTGTTCTTAGCTTAAAGTAAGTATGTGAAGAATATAATGTAATTTGGATTTGATTTACCATACATAAAGTTTGTACCAATTCCAAAAACTGCCCAGTGAGGAACAAGACTTCAGTCCAACTTCACTATCCTTTTATTTTAATAGAAGTAAAATTCATAAGTATTAAGTAGCAGCTAGATCCTTTCCTCCTTGTACTTCACTGATGTTCTAGCTTTTGCTAGTGCACTGTTTTCAAAAAGGAAATTGCTCACTAGTGTGCTCTCTGTAGTCCAGTACCTTCTTTTGTTTCAAATATATATTCAGCTTTCCTTAGAAAATGTTATTGTGTTGCCTTCCTGTAGCAAAGCATTCCCCAGCAGCTTCATAAATATTTTTTCCTAACCACTTTCCTTGTATTTAGTGACCATTTTAAATTGATGGTCTCTTTTCATATGAGCTCCCCAAACTTTCTCAATACTCTTGTAATTTAAAAAAAAACTGCGGGCGGGTTTCTCGCAGCCTGGGGCGGGGCTGGAGAATCGGCGTGAATTGTGCCACGCTGCCTCGACGCAGGGACGCGATTGACGCCGGCGCGGCGCCAGCCGGGGACGCTCTACTCGGCCTGGGATGGGCCAAGCGGCCGTAACAAGAAACCTGAGTCCCGCCAGCGCTGTTCTAACCTGCTCTTAGCCTGTGGGACCTCGGTGTGGAAGAGTCCAGGGGCGACCTGTGGGGGGGGGAGGGGTGTCCGACCCCAGGGGGGGGGCTCCGTTGTGGCCTGGCCCGTGATCGGGGCCCACCAATCGGTGGGCCGGCCTCTCTGGCTGGGGGCCTACTTTCTTCCGCACCGGCCCATGTAGCCCTATGCCATGTTGCGTCGGGGCCAGCGCGGAGAAGGGAGCCACTGCGCATGCATGGATATCTGGCCCCCACTGCGCATGCATGCGCTGCCGCCGGCCCCCACTGCGCATGCGCAGACCTTGCGGCGCCCAGTTGGACGCTGGGATCAGCAGCTGGACAGCGTGGGTCGCTCCAGTGCCGTGCTGGCCCCCTGTAGGGACCAGAATTGCTGATCCTGAGGCCATGTTGACGCCATCGGGAAACACAACGGCGTTTCCGACGGCGTCAACACTTAACCTCAGGATCAGAAAATCCCGCCGTGTCTCTGTGCAAGTGAAATGGTCACAGTACCTTGAGTCTGTCCTCATGATTATTTTCCCACCTTAGCGCAATCCGATTAAATGAGCATTTAATGCTCTCCAAGGCTTGAATATTCTTTCTATAACAGAATCCTCAAAACTGTATGTTACTCTAAAAGTGGTCCAAACAATATTTTGTATAACTTCTTTACTCTTGAACTTTGCATATTTATAAAATTCGAATAGCTGTTAACCATTTCTATGACTTTGTCTATCAGAACATGCACTTCCACAGTATTATGTATTTGAACACCTCCAACTCATCCACACCCTTCATTGAGTGCACACTCCTTTTTTTCTTCTTCAAACTATTATTACTTCACATTAATTAAATCATGCATTTTTCTGCCCATTCTGTGAATCTTGCCGTTATCTTGAATTATTTTGCAGTCCTCCTTGTTTTTTGCCAAGCCATTTTAGTGGCATCAGGAAATCCTGAGATTGTACTACCTATGGCCACATCCCAATCGTCTTTGAACCATTGTGCACCTAGTACCTTCAGTATACCACCAGTCACTTTTCTGCATTCTAATACTACCTGTCAATCCAAAATCTTTATTTCCCGCCCATCGACTATCTGTTTATTCATGCTGCTACGTATCAAAACCCATGTATTATTTTAACATGTATCTTATGTGACATCTTATCAGATATGTTCTGAAAATCTGCTTTATCCAATGCATCACTCGTTTAAAATATATCAAATATGTCATCTTTAATATTCTTGATACTTATTTTTGGATGACGGTAATGATTTTTTAATCCATTTTCCCTCTAATTAGAGGGAATTGAAGTCCTCGTACAATTAGAACACTGCTTACTTGCAATGAATCTGTGCACTGCTCTATTTGGAGAAATTAAATAAATGTTATAAGAGTTCCTAGATGTAGTTTCATGGGTGAACCCATCCTGACTTAGTACAAACTGTTTATTTCTCTATGTGTACATATATTTACAGTCCACCCGACCCAGAAAGAATACACTTTATGTGGGGATTTAGTAAGGTATGTTTGGTTTTACTTTACAGTTGGCTATTTATTATTTATAATTGTGTTGCAATAACTACTGTACAGGGGCAGCACAGTGACGCAGTGGTTACCACTGCTGCCTCACGGAACCAAAGTCCCAGGTTTGATCCCGCCTCTGGGTCACTGTCCGTGTGGAGTTTGCACATTCTCCCCGTGTTTGCATGGGTTTCGCCCCCACAACCCAAAGATGTGCAGGATCAGTGGATTGGCTACGCTAAATTGCCCCTGAATTGGAAAAAGTGAACTGGGTACTCTAAATTTATACGAAAAAAATAAATTAAATAATTACTGTATTGTAGAACTTTATTTTGAACTTCTGCAACTTAAAATTAAAACCTTTCAATGTATTTTTTGTGGTATTTTATTGAATTGATGCCTTTGTGATTTAGACTTGTCATTGTTTTGGGGTTGATATCATTTTTAATCTGCACTTATTTAAGTAATGCAGATATGACGGTGTCACAGGAGAGTATGCTCAATGGAATTGTTAAGGACAGCTATTCGACTTCAGTGTACTTCACTCCCACTCACGAGAAACCAAACAAAGGCTCTTGAGAGTTTAAAAACTAGGCCTTTAGCCCCTGCTGTAGGATTGTAACAGTGGAATTCGAAGTTGGGACTCCAGAGAGTACAGATTCAAGAATTGTACAGCCAGATATACTTTGAGATTTGGTTACAAGAAATGAGCACGTACCAATCACTTGTTACTAGTTATTTATGTCCAACCATTACTATCGATTAGGTTTACATAAGGCATAGTATATGGGAATAATTAACCAATCGCTTCAAAGGTCCACATGCTTAATTAAACTATCCGTACAAAGGCAAATATATGTTGTCCCCTTATAAATTATCACCAGCTCCCCAATATCAAGAATGTGGCTGTCAATCATCTACTTGTCTGACTTTTCTGAGTTATAGTCTGTTTCCCAAGGTAAAAATGGCCTGCTATATTAACTCTGGATAGCGTTCCTGTCCTTGACAGCCTGGCACCGCCGAAAGACCCCACACTGTTCCCCTGCCATCCCTGATAAAGAACAAGTGGTTTATCTTTCCTGGGCCCCATCACCAGCGAGATGTGTCCTTGGGGCATGCTTCCTGTGGATGACAGTTTGTGTGTAATACAAATTGATGCAGAAGAGTTTTAACCCCTTCAGCACTTATTGGATGACTAAAGTTTAAAAAAAAAAAACTAATTTCAATGTAAGGTCTAAAAACTATACCCTTTCAGTATAATTTTATTCGATGTTTTATTGTCCTTCCGCTGAAGGACTTTGCCATGTGTGGGATTCGAGTTGCAATTTTGCATACAAGAAACCAGGAAGTCCGTTCTGCTCTTAATCAACTGGCCAGTTTCCATGGATGTCCAGTTCCAATTCAGTTTGTTCTGAGTCAGCTAATTGCTGATAGAGGTATGTCAAATAAATGTATCAAATAAAAAATGCCTTTTCCCTTTTGGAAATCCACAAACATACAGTGCTTTGTTCTTTTGTACAGAATGGATAGACAAAATGTTTCTGCCAAGAAGCCGGCAACGTCTGAGAGAAGCACACCAAATCATTGTTGACGGTTTAGCTGCACTTGGGATTCCAGTTTTTCGAAGCTCAGCAGGATTATTTGTTTGGGCAGACTTTAGAAAAGTAAATATAAAAATTTATTTCACTAATTTTTGGATGTCCTGAAACAAGTTGTCATGGAAAAGGATACATATTGGGGATATTCAGACTATGCAGGATGCATCCAACCCATGAACTTAGACTATCTAATATGTATAGATGGGATATCGCTGCTATCTTCTTGATGTAGTTCCCCACACCTTTATTCCTTTCTATGTTCTGCTGCTGTTCCATGTGACTGATTGCACCAACACAATCAAGGAACTTGGAATAATTCCCACCCAGAATGTGTGCTAGTATTCAGTTACTTTGAGAAATAGGGGTTAATGGGAGTGTTGAAAGGAAAATAATACTTGTCATTTAAAAGAATTTGAGTGGAACAAACATGACTTTTGAAGAAAAATGAAGGGATAAGATCAAATGGGTAGCTCCCATGTGTGATGGGCTGAACAGGATTCCTTCTATTCTGTGAAAGGGAGTGAAGAAGATTAACAACATATCTTGAGAAGCTAGTGCGACAAGAGCCCCAGTTAGAAATTGAGTTGGGGAAGAGCAAACTAGTGCCACCGGGAACTAAGGCAATGAATTTAAAATTTCTAAAATGTCAAAGGCATGATAAAGATAACAAATGAATCAATGTAAACTTGTGCTGGAAGAAATAGATTGCTTTTGTTATATAACCTATGAAAATACGTTTAGCATACCACTTGATTAGAATGGCACTAAAATTATCTAACCTTGTGCTTTGTTCCAATTTTAAAGAATGCAGAATGGTAGTATTGAGTTTTGGAAGAAGGTGGAGTGTTTAAAATGTATGGCAAGTATAACCGATCCACTTCGGTGCCTCCAGAACTGTGACTCACAAAATCAGTTACCTGTAACAGAAATAGTGTAAAGTGTATCTTTTCGTGTGATTCTACTTTTTAGCTTCCATGAAATTTTGCCAACTTTCAGCTGGGATGTTGAATGAAGTGCAAAGTTCAGTGAATTTCATCTCTGGTGCACTGCTTCCAGGGCTGCTAAGAATGCCTTGTGCCCTTTTGCTGGGGCACTGTGCAATCAGTTGTTTCAGCATGGCCTGTGCTACATAACCTCTTGAGAAGGACTCATGGGTGTTCCCAGCACGTATAGCAAATTCCTGCCCGCTTTAAATACGTTTTAATGGAATTACATATTATTTAAGGCCCCCCCTTATGAATATTCAAGCTTCGCCTGATTCCCAACAGCTTAAGGAAGACTGGGAACAGTCGAAGGGTTCCTGTCTGCCAAGGTCACATAGCCCCAGTGGGGGGGGGGGGGGGGGGGGGGGCACGGCAGGGCACTGCCCTCTGGCAATGGCAGCCCACTTGTGCCGGAGGGCAGATCCTCTGGAGAGCCCGATTTTGGGCGGGGAGGGGGGTATGCGAGGTTGTCGGGGGGAAGCTTTAGGTCAGTTATGATCGGGGCGCACTTTAAAGATGGTGCCCCAATCTCCCTGAGCTGGCATTACTGGCTCTATCTAGCCTGCCCCACCAGAGCGACGGTGTAAATTATGCCCCGTTTCTTTTTTTTTTTAGTCAGTGTCAGAAAATCTGGTGTGAAAACTCTGCAGTGCATCACGAGAGATACACACCAGTTTTCAGTTGGAGCCTCAAGCTTTTGACAAATTATGGGAATATTGTACCCTCTGTAATTGCACAACATTTGGAAGATGTTTCTGGAGGTGTTGGAATGAGTTCCTATGTTTGCCAGTTTGTGTTCATGCATCCTCAAAGGCACGGTGAAGAATTAGCTGAACCATCCACACAAAGTAATGGGGTCAGCAATGGCAGTGTCCTTGGGCCTGCAGTACGACAGGGAGATGGACAGAGAGGCAAACTTGGTTATAGCTTCTGTCAACTTGGGAGCAAGCCTCTTCCAGTCTGTCTGTCAGGCCAATGATACAACCAGCATCTTGCTGTGCATGCTCATACAGTGCGGTCCTCTATGCTGTCCAGTTGAGATCCTCACCCGAGTTGTCTAGTAGAACCTCACCCTTGAGGGAACAGGCAAGTAAACCTTTCTTAACCCTAGCTTGGCTGCAGACAACTTGTGCTGTGTGACGCACCACTGATCCCGAAGTTAAGTGAAACACTAGTGTCTGAGCTGGTGGGTTCCAAGTGTTGCATCAAATGATGTGACCTTTTCATCAGTGCTGTGCTAGTTGCATGTTCTCTTGTCCTTCTTGGGCTGTGGCACTTGGATGGGTCGCAGTTCTTGGTGTCTAAAAGCAAAAAATAAGAAGGGGAAGGCTGATGTGAGGTAATTTTGTGCATCATACCAGCTAGCAGGATGAGGCCGAGCTGGGAGTAAGAGGCATATGTTGACAGATGCTGTCACCCTCCATGTTCTTGCCACAGGCCTTGTTGCGACCGGCGACATAATGCTGAAGGCTATTTCCGCCAAAGAGTTCAGAAGCTGTGGGTGTCTTTGTCCCCTGCCCGTTCTCCTCTGCTCCCTTCTATTGCATCTGCCATTCTGGAATTCCCTCTTTCGTGGCCAGAGGCAATATTATTCAGTACTGTTTCCCTTCAAGACGAGCAAGTTGGTTGCACCACCTGCTATTGGCTCAACACTGGTTCCCGCTGAACACGGAGGCCGAGTGGCAGGTGCTCTGCACTACAATCATGGTAATGAGGTGGCAGCACCAAATTTACATGCTGCCCACTTCCAACAGAACTGATGTTATGAATTGTAATCCTGTGTCGGAGAAAAGGGTAAGCTAATTTTCAGCCTGATGTGTCCTGAATACTTCCCATATAGCTCACACAGAAAACATTGATTTTGTTGTGGAAGAGACGCCATCATTGGGTGGAATGTAACAATACAATGAAGAAGGAAGTTTGGAATGTTTAGTACTTTTGAAAACTCAGTACGGAAGGGGATATTTATAATAAATTGATTACTTTGAACTCTTTTTACAGTTCCTGAGAACTCAGACATCAGAAGCTGAGATGGAACTCTGGTGGAAACTCATTGATGGAAAACTCTACATAAGTCCTGGCATAGCTTTTGACTGTTGCGAGCCTGGGTGGTTTAGATTGGTGTTTTCAGACTCTGCTGATAGGATACGTTTGGGTATGCAGTGCTTAAAACAATGTATTTATTACTTTTAAAACACTGGGCCTTGAAACTTCCTTTAAAAATAGAATCCATTATCTATCTCTGATTTTTGATATTTACCTGTTTGACCTCTCCTTGATCTTGTTAAAATCAATAAAGGTATTTGATTATTTTCTATTCTCAGCAAAGAATCTTCATCCAAACATTATCATTCCTTTTCTCATTTCCGAGGGAGGGCGTACAAGTCAGAGGTGAGGTGTGCGGTGCAGAAGAGTGAAAGGGAAAAGAAGGAAGGGGGAAAGATAGAGTTTGGAGCAGACGAAAAGAGACTTAGCTTGTCGATATTTCCTTGTATCTTTGTAAATCTTCTCTGCAACCACTCCAATGTTTCTCTATCCATTTTATAATATGGCGACCTGAACGTTAAGGCAGCTTCTCCGCCAAACCCAAAGGTTTTGCTTTAGTCTCAGTCTCAAACCATACAGCTCTTGGTCTATCTTAAAATCAGCATGGCATAGAATAATACTTGTTTTACCAACAGCTGGTTAACCTGGCGTGTTTCATTTTGTTCCTTGTCCCCAAACAAAACTGCTCTGCTTTACATATGATTACTCTTTTTTAACTATCAGACTTCAACCCTTCTCTCTCCAAAGCCTTCTCCAAAGTTGACTCTCTGCATTCCTTGGCTCAACCCAGCAATGACATCATCTCCCCAAGCTGAAAAACAAATTAACTTTGCAGGCTGAAAGTACATGAATTGGTAAATGAAGGCATATATTGAGATAAAAATGTTAGATGCCCTGAAAAAGTTGAATTTAATTCTAGGCTCTTCTAATTTGCAGGGATTCAGAGGCTGAAGATGATGTTGCAGGCTTATGCATCAGAAACAATTCCTTTGGATAATCTGAATGAGGTGGTGCCATCTGTGGACCCTGTCAGGATGCATTCAGACTGTGATTTTTCAGATAATACATTATAGTTGTTCAGAAGTTATCATATCATAAAATTTACAGTGCAGAAGGAGGCTATTCGGCCCATCAAGTCTGCACTGGCCCTTACAAAGAGCACCCTACCTAAGCCCACACCTCCACCCTATCCCTGTAACCCCACCTAACCTTTTTTGGACACTTGGGCAATTTATCATGGCCAATCCATCTAACCGCCACATCTTTGGACTGTGGGAGGGAACTGGAGCACCCGGAGGAAACCCACGCAGACACTGGGAGAACGTGCAGACCCCGCACAGACCTAAGTGAGAATTGAACCCGGGATCCTGGAGTTGTGAAGCAACTGTGCTAACCACTGCTACCGTGCTGCCCTCCGAGTTCATGCACAAAGGAACTCGATGGTCAATATGAATGCTGTTTATTCTGGAACCAATTAAGGCCTATGTGTATTTAGTTGACAATATGTTCAGATGGTTTAGAATGAAGGCAAGCACATGTGCTTTCTTAATGTAATGAAACATTTTGTGGAAGAACAGTTCAAGCTTTTTCCCCCAACCCCCCAATAAACGTGTATATTATTGTGTTATTTCCCATCAGCATTGTTGTTACATCAGTATCACTTATTTATTTTCAACACATTATGTAACCGGTAAACAATAGTGTTAACATTTACAGGGAAATACATCCAACATTTACAGGGAAATGCAGCCAGTGTTACTGATGTAAACAGTGATACTGAGCTTGGTTTGATTTATTCATAATGTTTGGAAAGGAGTAGTGATTTAGAGTATTGAAGATTTGATTCTGTTGTGGAAGTTTCACACCTATTTGACTATAGTGTTCCTCATTCTCCAACTAACCAGACAACACTCAGGAGTTTCAGTTCACAAACTTTATTCCAGCAATAGCAGGGGAGCTAAGCATCCATGAGGTGGCTTGTCAGCTCCCCTCTCTCAGAAAATACAGAACAATTATACTTTTGTGTATTTCCCAAGTAATTAACATGCACCAAACAACAGAATATATTTATTTAAAAGTTATCTGTCTATTCACAGCTAATGATTAGGATTACTTAATGTATTACATCTGAGTATAATTACCAATCAGAATCAAACACGTATGTGTTATAATATCGACAAGCAAGTATTTGTCTCTACATACCTAATAACTGCTTGCCATGTGAAAGATAAAGATATGCCTGAGCCATAAGACCATAAACACATAGGAGCAGAATTAGGCCACTTGGCCCATCGAGTCCATCAAGGGTAGCACGGTAGCACAGTGCAATTTAGCATAGCCAAAATGCTAGTGGTTAACACAGTTGCTTCACAGCTCCAGGGTCCCAGGTTCAATTCCTGGCTTGGGTCACTGTCTGTGCAGAGTCTGCACGTTCTCCCCGTGGGTTTCCTCCGGGTGCTCCTGTTTCCTCCCACAGTCCCAAGTTGTGCAGATTAGGTGGATTGGCTGTGCTAAATTGCCCTTCGTGACCACAAAAAAAGGTTGGGTTGGATTACAGGGATGGCATAGGCTTAAGTTGGGTGCTCTTTCCAAGAGCCCGTGCAGACTTGATGGGCTGAATGGCCTTCTGCACTGTAAATTCTATGCGTCTGCTCCGCCATTTAATCATGGCTGATATATTTCTCATCCCCATAACCCCCGATGCCCTTATTAATCAATAACCTATCTATCTCTGTCTTAAAGACACTCCGTGAATTGGTCTCCACAGTCTTCTGCGGCAAAGAGTTCCACAGATTCATCACCCTCTGGCTGCAGAAATTCCTCCTCCTCTCTGTTTTAAAGGATTGTCCATTTAGTCTGAGATTTGTCCTCTGGTTCTAGTTTTTCCTGCAAGTGGAAACATCCTCTCCACGTCCACTCTATCAAGGCCTTTCGGTATTCTGTAAGTTTCAATAAGATCCCCTCTCATCTTTCTAAACTCCAACAAGTACAGACCTAGAGTCCCCAACCATTCCTCATACGACAAGCTCTTCATCCAACTTCATTCCAGGGATCATTCTTGTGAACCTCCTCTGGACCTACTCCAAGGCAAGCACATGCTTCCTTAGATACTGAGCACGATACTGCTCACAATACTTCAAATGGGGTCTGACCAGAGCCTTCTACTGTCTCAGAAGTACATCCCTGGTTTTGTATTCTAGCCCTCTTGACATGAATGCTAACATTGCATTTGCCTTCCTAACTGCTGACTGAACCTGCACGTTAACCTTAAGAGAATCGTGAACAAGGACGTCCAAGTCCCTTTGTGCTTCTGATTTCCTAAGCATTTCCCCATTTAGAAAATAGTCTATACCTCCATTCCTCCTTCCAAAGTGCTTAACCTCACACTTTTCCACATTGTATTCCAACTGCCACTTCTTTGCCCACTTTCCTCACTAGTCCAAGTCCTTCTGCAGACCCCCCTGCTTCCTCAATATTATCTGCCCCTCTACAGACCTTTGTATCATCTCAATCTTAGCAACAGTGCCTGCGTCCAGATCAATAATGTATATTGTGAAAAGTTGTGGTCCCAGCACAGACCCTTGAGGCACACCACTAGTCACAAGCTGCCACCCTGAAAAAAAAACCTTTATCCCCACTCTGTCTTCTGCCAGTTAGCCAATCCTCTATCCATGCCAGGATCTTACCCTTAACACCATGGGCTCTTAACTTAAACAGTCTCCTATGCGGCACCTTGTCAAAGGCTGTGGTGTGTTATACTCCCATCCCATTGTCTGTGTTTTGTAAGATGCAGATGGGCGGCAGCTGCATAATGATCAATTGAATTCTTGTGCGCAAGCTGTGTGACTACAGCCTTGCTTCAGTATAACAAGAGTCCTTGGATTTGTATCTGTAGAGCTGTGGGAACTTGCCAACTAGCAAGCAGCAGCTTGCGTCAGCTTGTTGGGTTTTGTTTAAACCTGTTTTGAATTTTAACCCTTTCAGACTTCTTTGAAATTTACATTTTTCACCTTTACTTTTTTTCTCCCCAGACTTGAACCTGTGGCTTGTGCAGCAGGGACATAAAAATAATACAAATTAAAAACGAGCAGAACCTGCTGTTCACCATTGTGTTCTTGTATTAAATTATTTCATTTCAAATGTTTGAAATAAATAGAGTTCTGTTTTACCTTCTGAAAATGTTGTATTGGAACTCCTGTGAACTCTGCTTAAAGAATTGTAAACTACTACTTAAAGTGGAGACCAAGAAAGACCATTGCATGAAATAGTCATACAGAACAGAAAAGGCCCCTCGTCCCATTGTGTCTGCCCCGGTCAAAAACAACCACCTATTTTAATCCCATTTCCCAGCATTTGGCCTATAGCCTTGTATGCCCTGGGATTGCAAGTGCACATCTAAATACTTAAATGTTATGAGGGTCTTGCCTCCATCACCTTTCAGGCAGTGAATTCCAAACCTTCACCCCCCCCCCTCCCCCCCCCCCCCCCCCTGGGTATAAAGGTTTTCCCTCACATCCCCTCAAAATCTCCTGCCTCTTACTTTAAATCTATGATCCCTGGTCATTGACCCCTCCACCAAGGGGAAAAGTTTGTTCCTGTCTACTCTAGCTATGCCCCTCATAATTTTATACATCTCAATTATGTCCCCCCTCAGTCTTCTCTGCTCCAAGGAAAACAATCCAAGTCTATCCAATCTCTCTTCATAACTAAAACTCTCCAGCCCAGGCAACATCCTGGTAACTCTCCTCTGCACCCTTTCCAGTGCTGTCATATCCCTCCTGTAATGTGGATTCCAGAACTGCACACAATACTCTAACTGGCCTAACAAACGTTTTATACAGTTCCAGCATAACCTTCCTGCTCTTAAACTCTATGCCTCAGCTAACAAAGGCAAGTATACCATATGCCTTTTTAACCACTATATCCACCTGCTCTGCTACCTTAAGGGACTAGTGACCATGCGCACCAAGGTCCCTCTGATCCTCGGTGCTTCTCAGGGTCTTGCCGTTTATCATATATTCCCTTACGTTGTTTGTCCTGCCCAAATGCATCACCTCACACTTTTCTCAGGATTGAATTTCATTTGCCACTGATCAACCCATCTGACTAGATCATGAAAGAGAAGTTGGAGAGTTTGCAGGTCATGGATGCTACCTAATTAAACAGCATTTAAAATTTTTTTTAAAAAATCCCTTCACTGACTGGGCCTGCATTTATTGCCTAATGTCTTTGACCTTGAGAAGGTGATGGGTTGTCCTGCACTGCTGCACCTAACAACTGCATCAGGAAATTCCAGGATTTTAACCTAACCATGATGAAGGAACAGCGATCTGTGAGTTGAAAGTTTTCATGTTCCCATATATCTGCTGTCTTTGTCCCTCTAGGTGATGAAGTTTGCAGGTTTGGAAGACTTTGTTATGGGCCAGGGTTTAGAGAACCCCAAAGTGTATCAAGGAGTTCACCTGACCCACAGCTTTTACTAGACAGTGGTATGGGGAGCACACGGCCCACTCTACAGGTGTGGTACAGCAGAAATGGAAAAGTATTTTTTAAAGCAAAGTAATGCTTATTCTATGAACTTACGTTAACCTTTTTAAAACACTGAACATCTTAGCAACCATTAATTCAAATACAACCCCCAAAGACTTACAACACTAAGTAATCCTTTACGCTTTCCTTTTAATATCCATGCAACTTAAAAACAAAACCTTTAACAGAGGCACATCAGGTGACAGTCACTACTGAAAACATTTATAATCCGAATTCACAAAATGATCAAGAGATAGTCTTGATGGCAGAGAGAACAGCAGGACACCAGCTTGGTCTGGCTTCAGCTCCAACACTGAAAACAAAAGTAAAAAGCTGACAGACAGCCTGGCTCCACCCACTCTCTGACATCACTGCAGAAACAAAAACCCATTTCTTAAAGGTACTCTCACTGCAGATATTTATATACACACCCATATATAAACACCCATTTCTTAAAGGTACTCCCACATAACATCTCCCCCCCCCCCCCCTCCCCCAAGAAAAAAAAGTCAACCAACTTCAAGATGGTTTCATTTTTCACCTTTTCACTATTCTTTGAGAAATGCACACTAAATATACTTTTTTTGTTTAAAAAAAAAACAACCCCACACACAACAGGTACAATAATCTAGTCCATTTTTGGTCGTCTTCCTCCAACTGAAATCCTTCCTGATTGACAGTCTCTTTGAACAAGAAGGTCTCTGCACGATCCGTCCATTTCTCTACGCCTCGGCATTTCTCTTTAAAGTCAGATACTTTAGTTCAATCTGATCACAGAGTCTCTTGTAATTCTCCAACACAGGAGCATTGGTTATCACAGCTTTCGGGCAGTCAAATGCCTGTTGACACTCTGCTCTCCACTGGAATTTGTTACGCTTCTTCAGCAAGTCCATCAGTGGAGCAATCACGCTACGAATCTTTTGCACAAATGTTCGATTAAATCCGCTCATGCCAAGAAATCTCATTATTTCCCTTCATCTTGAGGGTATCAGAAACTCCTCAAGGAAAGTGACTGTTCACTTTTGGCTAGGTTTACCACCAAACCCGCCTCCTGAAGTCGATCGAATAACTCCATCAGATGTTTTAAATGTTCTTTCCATGTCTGGCTGAAAATTACCAGATCGTCGATGTATACCGCACAATTGGGTAATCCTGAGACGACTTTGTTAGTTAACCGTTGAAATGTGGTTGGGGCGTTTTTCATGCCAAATGGCATAACTTTGAATTGGTATATACCATCTGGAGTCACAAAAGCTGAAATCTCCTTCGCCCATTCGGATAAAGGTACCTACCAGTAACCTTTAGTAAATCCAGTTTGGAAATAAAAGCTGATTGTCCCACTTTCTCAATGCAATCCTCCAAACGTGGGATAGGATAAGAGTCCATTCTTGTAACTGCATTAACCTTCCTATAGTCCACACACCGCCGTTGGGATCCGTCTGGTTTAGGTACCATCACTATGGGTGAGCTCCATTGGCTGCAACCCACTTCAATTATGCAATTTTTAAGCATACTCTCAATATCTTTGTTAACCTGTGCCAATTTTAAAGGGTTAAGTCTATATGGATGTTGTTTGATTGGAACAGCATTTCCCACATCTACATCATGTATAGCCATTTTAGTACTTCCCAATTTATCTCCACAAACTTGCCCATGTGATATCAATAACTCTTTCAGGTCAGTTCGTTTTTCCTCTGGAAGATAACTCAACAATTTATCCCAATTTTTAAGAACATCCTTGTTTTCCAATTTAATTTGAGGTATGTCAAATTCACAGTCATCTGGATTTGGTTCGTCACTTTGAGTTAGAATCATTAAAACCTCCTTTTTCTCTCCTTCCCTTTCAAAGTACCTTTTAAGCATATTGACATGACACACTCGGTGAGTTTTCCTTCTATCTGGTGTTTTTACCACATAATTTACCTCACTTAATGTCCTTTCAAGCTGATAAAGTCCACAAAACCTTGCTTTTAAACCCTAACCCTAACCCTAATCCTTTCAAGCTGATAAGGTCCACAAAACCTTGCCTTTAAAGGTTCACCTGCACTGGTAACAACACTAAAACTTTGGGGGCGATTCTTCGATATGGAGGCCAAGTGTTTGCGCCGTCGTGAACGCCGTCGCGTTTCATGATGGCGTGAACAGGGCCCGGGCACGACCTATTCTGGCCCGCACGGGGCTGGAGCGGTCCTTACGCGGCGCCAAATGGGTGCCGTGCCAACCCGCACATGCGCAGTTGGGCCGCGCTATCCTGTGCATGCGCGGGGAATGTTTTACGCACGCCAGCCCCTCACCAACCTGGCGCCGGTGTTCTGGGGCCGCGAGCGGAAGGAGGTAGGCCGAGGGGGGGGGAGAGGCCGGCCCGCCGATCAGTGGGCCCCGATTGCGGGCCAGACCCATCGGAGGCCACCCCAGTGAAGGAGCCCTCCTCACTCCCCCACAGGCCGCCCCTCCAGCATTCCCGCAGAGTTCCCGCCGGCAGCGACCAGGGGTGGATGGCACCAGCAGGAACCTGTCGTGTCGTGTCGACCGCTCAGCCCATCCGGGCTGGAGAATCGCCGCTCGCCGGTTCTCCGAGTGGCCCGGTGCGAATAGCGTGCCGCTGGTTTCCAAGCGGTGGGTGAATCGTATGCGGGGGTCAGGGCGGCGTGGCGCAATTCACGCGGCGCTCCTGCGATTCTCCCACCTGGCGTGGGGGGGGGGGGGGGGAGAATAGCGCCCTTTATCTCCACAGGCAAAACTGCGAACTTTGGATTTCTTGTCCACTACCCGTTTCATCACATTTTGTGCAACTTTTAAATGTTGTCTAGCCAATTCACCTGCTCTATTCAATCGTTCCCTGAAATTTGACTTGTAATCCAATAATGCAAGTTCTGATTTCTCACTCACCAATTTTTCCTTAATCAATTTAAGTGTTCCTCTTATCTCATGATCAAAAATTAGTTCAAAGGACTAAATTTGGTTGACTCATTAGGTGCATCCCTAATTGCAAACAGTACGAATCCAATCCTCTGCATAATCGTGACAATAAGCCCTCAACATTGTCTTTAATGTCTGATGCCACCTTTCTAACACTCCCTGCAATTTTGAATGGTACACAGTTGATTTAAATTGTTTTATTCCTAAGCTATCCATAAATTCTTTGAATAACCTTGAGGTAAAATTTGATCCTTGATCCGATTGTATTTCTGTGGGTAGTCCATATCGAGAAAGAATTTAAGTAACTCCTCCACAATCCTTTTAGCTGTAATATTACGTACTGGAATAGCCTCTGGAAACCCAGTGGACACATCCATTATAGTCAAAAGATATTGATTCCCACTTTTTGTTTTAGGAAGCGGTCCTACACAATCAATTAGGACCCTTGTAAAAGGTTCCTCAAATGCTGGAATGGGTATTAAAGGCGCTGGTTTTATCACTGCTTGAGGTTTCCCTATCACCTGACATGTGTGACATGATTGACAAAATTTAACTACATCGTTATGTAGCCCAGGCCAATAAAAATGTTTCTGGATTTTAGCTTGAGTTTTCCTTATTCCCAAAGGACCTCCCACTGGTACCTCATGTGTAACTCGCAACATCTCCTTTCTATACCCTACCGGCAATACTACTTGATGAACCTCTGCCCACTTTTCATCCGTAAAGGTCTCCATTTTCTCATCAAGATATCACTTTTACGGTAATAACACTCTGGTATACACTCAGATTCCTCTTCCGTGTATGCTTTCTGATACATCCGTTTTATTTCTATATCTTTCTGTTGTAACTCCGCCAATTTTCCTGAACTAAAAATATCCGCCTCATCCGCCACCTTTTCTTGTTCTTTTTCAACCATCTGATCAAAAATCGTTTCTGATAATTGCACTTCAACTTCATCTTCACTCTTTGATTTCTCCTCTTGTCTTAACCTGTGACTTTGCAACCTTGTTACTACACAACCCGGAAAAATCCCAGGATATTCGTCCTTCACCACTTCAGTTGACTGATTTTTCACTGGCTTATCAACCACAGTAGGCATCACTCCCACCTGCGATCCAGCTATATCATTACCCAAGATAAACTGTATTCCTGGAAAAGATAGTTACTCTATTATTCTTACTACCACTTTATCACTCTTCACTGGACTTTCCAACCTTACCTTATATAATGGAACGCTACTCCTCTCACCCTGAATTCCACATATTACCACCTTTTCTGGCAACATTCTTCCCAAACTACGAACAAGGGCAGCACGGTAGCATTGTGGATAGCACAAATGCTTCACAGCTCCAGGGTCCCAGGTTCGATTCCTGCTTGGGTCACTGTCTGTGCGGAGTCTGCACATCCTCCCCGTGTGTGCGTGGGTTTCCTCCGGGTGCTCCGGTTTCCTCCCACAGTCCAAAGATGTGCAGGTTAGGTGGATTGGCCATGATCAATTGCCCTTAGTGTCCAAAATTGCCTTTAGTGTTGGGTGGGGTTACTGGGTTATGGGGATAGGGTGGAGGTGTGGGGTTGGGTGGGGTGCTCTTTCCAAGAGCTGGTGCAGACTCAATGGGCCGAATGGCCTCCTTCTGCACTGTAAATTCTATGAAACTCCTCATCTCTTACCATTAAAGATTGACTAGCTCCCGTATCTCTTAAAATTGTGACTTCTTTACCTGCTCCTGATACACCTGAGTAAATTTTACCCACACAAGTAAATTCTTTAAAGAGATCTGGCACCTTCTTATCAATCACCTCTTGATCAGGCTGTACAATCTTTTTTACCTCCTTTGCTTCACTTGGGCTTTCCTTTTTTTTTAACAAACAATTTTATTGAGGTATTTTAGGCATATAGAAAAAATGACATTGTACAGTACAAACAAAAAAAGAAGTCAAGACACAAATTCCACATGAAACATAATGCAAACCACAGCTCTGTTCACGCACGGACCTACCTCAATATCCCCCTACTCTACTCTACTCTACCCATGCCCCCCCCCCCCCCCCCTGCTGACGCTTACTCCTCTGCGAAGAAGTCAATAAATGGCTGCCACCTTCGGGCAAACCCTAGTAGCGAACCTCTCAAGGCGACCTTGCCTTTCTCTAGGCCAAGAAAGCGCGCCATGTCCGATAGCCATACCTCAGCTCCCGGGGGCTTTGAGTCTCTCCATGGCAACAGTATTCGTCGCCGAGCTACCAGGGAAGCAAAGGCCAGAACATCGGCCTCCCTTTCTTCCTGGACTCCCGGGTCCTCCGAAACCCCAAAGATTGCCACCTCCGGGCTCATTACCACCCCAGTTTTCAACACCCGAGACATGACATGAAAATGAAAATGAAATGAAAATCGCTTATTGTCACAAGTAGGCTTCAATGAAGTTACTGTGAAAAGCCCCTAGTCGCCACATTCCGGCGCCTGTTCGGGGAGGCTGTTACGGGAATTGAACCGTGCTGCTAGCCTGTCTTGGTCTGCTTTCAAAGCCAGCGATTTAGCCCTGTGCTAAACAGCCCCTGAAAAATGAAGTTACTGTGAAAAGCCCCGAGTCGCCACATTTCGGCACCTGTTCGGGGAGGCTGGTATGGGAATTGAACCGTGCTGCTGGCCTGCCTCGGTCTGCTTTCAAAGCCAGCGATTTAGCCCTATGCTAAACATCCGTGAATCCCTGTCAATACCCCCCAAGTTTAGGGCACGACCAGAACATGTGTATCATAGATTATCATAGAATTTACAATGCAGAAGGAGGCCATTCGGTGTACATGGTTAGCCGGCCCTCCGGCTCATCTAGCACACTTGTCCTCCAGCCCAAAGAATCTGCTCATCCGGGCCACTGTCATATGGGCCCGGTGCACGACCTTAAACTGGATCAGGCTGAGCCTGGCGCATGTTGTGGTCGCGTGTACTCTGCTCAGGGCTTCTGCCCAAATACCATCCTCCAGCTCCACCCCCGAGCTCCTCCTCCCACTTAAGCTTCAGGTCCTCGGTCTGCGTATCCTCAGCTCCCATTAGCTCCTTGTAGACGTCTGAAACACTACCCTCTCCCACCTCTCCCCTAGAAACTACCCTGTACTGCCTCCCCTTCGACGGGAGACATGGGAAGGACGGCACCAGTCTGCGTACAAAATCCCTCACCTGCAAGTATCTAAAGTCGTTCCTTCTCGTCAGCCCAAATTTCAACTCCAGCGCCCTCATGCTCGGAAAGCTCCCTTCCAGGAACAGATCCCCCCATCCTCACAATCCCCGCCCTTCTCCACAGTCGATACCCCCCATCCATGTTCCCCGGGGCAAATTGGTGGTTGCTGCATATTGGGGTCCACACCGAGGCTCTTACCTCCCCTATATGCCTCCTCCACTGGCCCCAGATCCGAAGAGCCGCCACCACTATCGGGCTGGTGGAGTACCGTGCCGGTGAAAGTGGCAGAGGCGCCGTGACCAGGGCTGCTAAGCTAGTGCCCCTGCACGAAGCAGCCTCCATCCGCTCCCAAACCGATCCCGCACCCACCATCCATTATCCAGTAATAGTTGCTGAAGTTCGGCAACGCCAGCCCCCCTTCTCCTCTGTTCCTTTCAAGCATCACCCTCTTCACCTGCAGGAGGAGGTGGGGAGGCTGCAGAAACATTTAGACAGTTTAGGAGAGTGGTCCAAGAAATGGCTGATGAAATTCAACGTGGGCAAGTGCGAGGTCTTGCACTTTGGAAATAAGAATAGAGGCATGGACTGTCCATCAATGTGTGTGTGTGATTGCACCATGATATGTTAATGTGGATATCATGACAGTCCCCCGGGTGGTTCCGAAGTGTACAGCTTCCTATAAAAGCCCCTAAAGACCTTGTTCAGCCCTGCTGGATCACCCACTAGATTACCTTCCCCATCCACTACCCTCCCTATTTCCCTAGCCGCTTCCCTCTTCCTCAGTTGCTGTGCAAGCATTCTACTGGCCTTCTTCCCATGCTCATAAATTGCACCTTTTACCTTTCTAAGCCGCTCTACAGCCTTGACTGTAGACATCACCCCAAATTTGGCCTGCAGTCTCTGTTGTTTCCTGAGAAACTCTGGCCTCGGGGATTCCACGTAACTCCTGTCCATCCGTAGAATTTCCTTAATCAGTTGGTCCGTCTCTGCCCTATCTGTCCTGTCCCTGTACGCCCGGATTGAAATCAGCTCCCTCTTTCCACTGCCTTTAGCGCCTCCCAGAGCACCGCTGCCGAGACTTCTCCAGTATCGTTCACCTGCAGGTAATTCTGCATGCATTTCCTCAGCATCTCGCACACCGCCTCGTCCGTGAGTAATCCAACTTCCAGCCTCCATGGTGGGCGCTGAAAGCTGTCCTTACAAAACTGCAGGTCTACCCAGTGCGGAGCATGGTCCGATATGGCAATTGCCGAATATTCTGCCCCCACCATCCCGGCCAGCAGGTCCCTACTCACAACAAAGTAGTCAATTCGGGAATACACCTTGTGGATGTGGGATTAGTACGAGAACTCCCTCGCCGTCGGCCGGCTAAATCTCCACGGATCTGCTCCCCCCGTTTGCTCCATGAACCCTCTCAGTTCCTTTGCCATCGCTGGCAACCTGCCCGTTCTTGAGCATGACCGGTCCAGGCTCGGGTCCAGGACCGTATTAAAATCCCCGCCCATGATCAACATACACGAATCCAAGTTGGGAATCTTCCCGAGCATTCTCCTAATAAAATCCACGTCATCCCAATTAGGGACATACACACTGACCAGGACCTCTCTCACCCCTTCGAGCTTACCCCTCACCATAACGACCTGCCATCCCCATCCACGACTATGCCCTCCGCCTCAAATTGTATCCTTTTATTAATCAGGAACGCAACCCCCCTCGTCTTAGAATCCAGCCCCGAATGAAAGACCTGACAGACCCAGCCCTTCCTTAACCTAACCTGCTCTGCCACTTTCAGGTGCATCTCCTGCAACAAGACTACGTCCGCCTTCAGAACCCGCAGATGCGCAAACCCATGCGCCCTCTTCACTGGCCCGTTTTACCCTCTAATGTTCCAGGTGATCAGCCTGGTTGGGGGGGCACTTCGACCCCCCCCCTTTGCCGATCAGCCATCCGCTTTCCTTGGCCAGCCCGCCAGCCATGTGTCGCGCTTCCTCTGGCACGCCGCCTGGCCGGCTCCACCCATGACCTCCTCACTGTTACCATGCCCAGTTTCCATCCCCGTCAGCAGAACAACTCACTTGGGCTTTCCTTTACCACTATAACAAACCTCACTGTCTTATCCTGTTTTACCACATCAGCCTTCCCAGTGCTTTTCTTCAACCACCAACACTGTAACTTTACATGGCCTAGTTTATTACTGTGAAAACATTTTAAACTTTTCATTTCTTTTCCACCCTCCTGGATTTCTTTTTTAATCTGAGGTACACTCTCCTTATTATCTCCCATCAGATCACCTTTATCTTTACCACTTGAGTATTTCTCATGTCCCCAGTTTCTATTCCTCACAGGTTAAACTGATGTCAGAAACCAAGCTTTGATTTATGAACTAATTCATAATCATCTGCCATTTCTGCTGCTAACCTCGCAGTTTTAACCCTCTGTTCTTCCACATGAGTTCTCTCTACATCAGTAATTGAATTTTTAAACTCCTCCAAAAGTATAATTTCTCTGAGAGCTTCATACGTTTGGTCTATTTTCAAAGCCCTTATCCACCTATCAAAATTACTCTGTTTGATCCTTTCAAACTCCATGTATGTTTGACCAAATCCTTTCCTTAAAATTTTAAACCTTTGTCTGTAGGCTTCAGGCACTAGTTCATATGCACCGAAGATGGATTTTTTTCACCTCCTCATACGTCCCAGATACTTCCTCCGGTAGTGATGCAAGCACTTCACTAACCCTACCTACCAGCTTTGTTTGAATCAGTAGAACATAGAACATTACAGCGCAGTACAGGCCCTTCGGCCCTCGATGTTGCGCCGACCTGTGAAACCACTCTAAAGCCCACTCTATTCCCTTATCGTCCATATGTCTATGCAATGACCATTTGAATGCCCTTACTGTTTGCGAGTCCACTACTGTTGCAGGCAGCGCATTCCACGCCCTTACTACTCTCTGAGTAAAGAACCTACCTCTGACATCTGTCCTATATCTATCTCCCCTCAATTTAAAGCTATGTCTCCTCGTGCTAGACATTACCATCCAAGGAAAAAGGCTCTCACTGTCCACCCTATCCAATTCTCTGATCATCTTGTATGCCTCAATTAAGTCATCTCTTAACCTTAGGTTGAGGGGAGACCTGATAGAGGTCTACAAAATTATGAGGGGCATAGACAGAGTGGATAGTCAGAGGCTTTTCCCCAGGGTAGAGGGGTCAATTACTATGGGGCATAGGTTTAAGGTGAGAGGGGCAAGGTTTAGAGTAGATGTACGAGGCAAGTTTTTTACGCAGAGGGTAGTGGGTGCCTGGAACTCACTACCGGAGGAGGTGGTGGAAGCAGGGACGATAGTGACATTTAAGGGGCATCTTGACAAATACATGAATAGGATGGGAATAGAGGGATACGGACCCAGGAAGTGTAGAAGATTGTAGTTTAGTCGGGCAGCATGGTCGGCACGGGCTTGGAGGGTGGAAGGGCCTGTTCCTGTGCTGTACATTTCTTTGTTCTTTGTTCTTCTTCTCTCTAACGAAAACAGCCTCAAGTCCCTCAGCATTTCCTCATAAGATCTTCCCTCCATACCAGGCAACATTCTGGTAAATCTCCTCTGCACACTTTCCAATGCTTCCACATCCTTCCTATAATGCAGCGACCAGAATTGCACGCAATACTCCAAATGCGGCCGCAGCAGAGTTTTGTACAGCTGCAACATAACCTCATGGCTCCGAAACTCAATCCCTCTACCAATAAAAGCTAACACACCGTACGCCTTCTTAACAACCCTCTCAATCTGGGTGGCAACTTTCAGGGATCTATGTACATTGTCACCGAGATCTCTCTGCTCATCCACACTGCCAAGAATCTTACCATTAGCCCAGTACTCTGTCTTCCTGTTATTCCTTCCAAAATGCATCACCTCACACTTTTCTGCATTAAACTCCATTTGCCACCTCCCAGCCCAGCGCTGCAGCTTATCTATGTCCCTCTGTAACTTGTAACATCCTTCCGCACTGTCCACAACTCCACCGACTTTAGTGTCATCTGCAAATTTACTCACCCATCCTTCTACGCCCTCCTCCAGATCATTTATAAAAATGACAAAAAGCAGTGGCCCCAAAACAGATCCTTGTGGTACACCACTAGTAAATGGACTCCAGTCTGAACATTTCCCATCAACCACCACCCTTTGTCTTCTTCCAGCTAGCCAATTTCTGATCCAAACTGCTAAATCACCCTGAATCCCATGCCTCCGTATTTTCTGCAGTAGCCTACCATGGGGAACCTTATCAAACGCTTTACTGAAATCCATATACACCACATCAACTGCTTTACCCTCATCCACCTGTTTGGTCACCTTCTCAAAGAACTCAGTAAGGTTTGTGAGGCACGACCTACCCTTCACAAAACCGTGTTGACTATCTCTAATGAAATTATTCCTTTCCAGACTATTGTACATCCTATCTCTTATAAACCTTTCTAAGATTTTGCCCAAAACAGAAGTAAGGCTCACTGGTTTATAGTTACCGGGGTTGTCTGTACTTCCCTTCTTGAACAAGGGGACAACATTTGCTATCCTCCAGTCTTCTGTCACTATTCCTGTAGACAAAGATGACTTAAAGATCAAAGCCAAAGGCTCAGCAATCTCCTCCCTAGCTTCAAAGAGAATCCTAGGATAAATCCCATCCGGCCCAGGGGACTTATCTATTTTCACCCTTTCCAGAATTGTTACCACCTCCTCCTTATGAACCTCAAGGCCTTCTAGTCTAGTAGCCTAAATCTCAGTATTCTCCTCGACAACATTGTCTTTTTCCTGTGTGAATACTGACGAAAAATATTCATTGAGCACCTCTCCTATCTCCTCAGACTCCACGCACAACTTCCCACTACTATCCTTGACTGGCCCTACTCTTACCCTAGTCATTCTTTTATTCCTGACATATGTATAGAAAGCTTTAGGGTTATCCTTGATCCTACCTGCCAAAGACTTCTCATGTCCCCTCCTGGCTCTTCTTAGCTCTCTCTTTAGGTCCTTCCAAGCTAACATGTCCTGTGCCCATTTCATTTGTTTAGCTACCTTCTCAAATGAAATTAAAAAGTCTTCTACCTCCTTCTCGTCAAACCTTGGCAATACTTAGACATATTTAAATAGATCCCCACCAAGCCTTCGACTATGACGCTCTTTCTCACTATCCTCATCACTATCACCCAACTGTACGCTTCCCTTTACGTCTGTCAATTTTAACTGACTGTCATGTTTCATGGCCATTTTCTGAAGTTCAAACTCTCTCTCTTTATCTTTTTCCCTGATCTGTATCTCCTTTTCTCTTTCTTTTTGTTCTGCTCGGGCTATTCTTTCTGTTTTCCTTTCTTCTCTTTCTTTTTCCTCTCTCTCTCTTTCTCTTTGTCTTTCTCTTTCCTCTCTCTCTCTTTCGTATTCAAGCTGCTTTAATTCTTTTTCATGTTCCATTTGTTTAATTTGCAACTGAATTTTTGCTATTTCCAATGAGTCAAACTGTATCTCAGGTAACTTTAAATGCTTAGCCACCGCCATAATGACCTCATCTTTTCGCATTTTGTCAGGTAATGTTAACTGCAATGTTTTTGCCCAATCTAACAGTCTGCTTTTAGTCTCTGTCCATAAGGCACCGTCTCCACCCCGAAAAACTTCAGAGTCTCTGAAAGAGCCATTGTCCACAACACACTCCCTACTTAAACTAAAATACCACACCTGAAAAGCACGCACAATATGCTCACCCCTCACTGTCTTTCAGTTCACTAAGCCAATCCACTAGATAAACTTTTATCCCCTCGAGCCCCCAATTTGTTATGGGCCAGGGTTTAGAGAACCCCAAAGTGTATCATGGAGTTCACCTGACCCACAACTTTTACTAGATTGTGGTATGGGGAGCACAAGGTCCACTCTACAGGGATGGTACAGCAGAAATGGAAAAGTTTTAAAAATCAAAACAATGCTTATTCTATGAACTCAAGTTAACCTTTTTAAAACATACAGTGAACATCTTAGCAACCATTAATTCAAATACAACCCCCAAAGACTACAACACTAAGTAATCCTTTAAGCTTTCCTTTTAACATCCATATGACTTAAAAACATAACCTTTAACAGAAGCACATCAGGTTAAAGTCACTACTGAAAACATTTATATTTCTGAATTAACCAAATGATCAAGAGATAGTCTTTTGATGGCAGAGAGAACAGCAGTACGCCTGCTTGGTCTGGCTTCAGCTCCAACACTGAAAATGAAACTAAAACACACCCTGCAGCAAACAGCCTAAAACAAAAGTAAAAAGCTGACAGACAGCCTAGCTCCACCCACTCTCTGACATCATTGCAGTAGTAAACATCCATTTCTTAAAGGTACTCCCACATGACAACTTGTTGCAGTGTACCTATATACAGCACACACTGCAGACACAGTATGCCACCAGTGTAGGTATTGGATGTTTAATATGTTGGATGGAATGGCAATCAAGCAGCCAAATTTGGCTGGAATGTGTAGTGTGTTGTTGCAACAGCCCTCTTCCAGGTAAGTGTAGAGTATTCAGTCTCACACTTGACTTGTGCCTTCCTTGATGCTACATATGACTAGCCACTGGAGAAGTTGCCCGCTGGTCCCAATTGACTTAGTTTCATGGGACCTCCCTATGCACACTTGGCTTAATGCTGCCTTGGGCTCAGATTTTTGCTCCATGGTTGGGTGTGCAGAGACAGGAGAATTCCCGGCTCCACGAATCTGGGGCAGGGTTTTCCCAACGGGCGGCTAGGTGCCGACGCCGGAATAAAAACGGGAGTGTTTTACTCCGACGTCGGCGCCCATTCCGGGACCCCATTCTACGGCCCACAGGGGGCTAGGATGGCGCCTACGCCGCTCCAGCTGCCGATCCCGGCCTGAACCCGGCGCCGCAGGGTCCACGCATACGCAGTTGGGCCGGCGCCAACTAGCATGTGCAGTGGCCTTTTTCCCTCCACTGGCCCCGACGCCAAATGGTACAGGGCTACAGGAGCCGGCGCAGAGGAAAGGAGGCCGGGGGGGCAGAGAGGCCGGCGCGCCAATCGGTGGGCCCCGATTGCAGGCCAGGCCACTACAGAGGCCCCCCCTCCGGAGTCAGACCCCCCTTCCGCCCCCCACAGTCCGCTCCCGGACCCTTCGACGCCGAGGTCCTGCCGGCTCAGAGGATGTTAGAACGGCGCCAGCGGGACTCGGCTTTTAGTTGACGGCCGCTAGGCCCATGCGGGCCGGAGAATCGGCGCGCCGGCCCGTGCCGACCCGGGCCGGAGAGTCGGCGCATACCCCGACCGGCTCCGCACCGACCACGCCGGCGCCAATGGCGCCATTTCTCCGCACTGCAGAGAATTGCGTCCTGGCTGCGTGGCGCAATTCGCGTGGCGCTGCGCTGATTCTCCGACCCGGCGGGGGGTCAGAGAATTCCGCCCCTGATCTTTGAAAATGGCTGCCTGAACATCCGCTTTGGGGTGGGGGGGGGGGGGGGGGGTGGGGGGGCCAGGGGCCAGGCCCAGAAGTTGTGAGGGGTTGGAAATGTGTTCAATGCGAGTTGAGTGAGTCTGGGGGCGATTTTTAAAGAAAAGCCTGTGCACACATGATTGACCAAACGGCCTCCTTCTCCACCGTAATAATTTCTGTGGGCCTTCAAAAAAAGTCCATTTGAGACGTAGGTCCCTTTGCCTTGGAGGAGATGTCATTGTTTTTAGGAAGTGAGTGTCCAAGCTATAAATGTTGTCCAGCTGTTAGCTGACCCTGGAACAGATGGGCCAACATGGATTTTCCCTCTGGGAGAAGTGTCATTGTTGCAGCCTAATCAAAGTGTGCTCGACAGAACCATTCAAAAGCATGGAGTGGATTCTCGATTCTCGAGATGGCATCACTTTGCCACCACTACCACTACAGATATTATGCAGTCATATAGTCTGCTGTCATGACTCAGGTGGATGAATTGTGCTGTCCTCCTGATCCCATCCATTTCCTCTTTCCACCCATCTATCAAGTTGCACCCATGCTGTTAACCTTTCCTCAGGGCCTTCACAGCTGCACAATCACACAACATAACAGTGTGACTAAGGAGTGAACCAGTAGGGAGTTACAGTTGCAACATACATAACCATAAGCATTTGTGTCGAGCCATTTTCTCCACCACGTTTTGACAGTAATCATTGATGATGTGGTGAAAACGGTTAGTGCATGCAAGCACATATAAGTGCATGAGAGCATTGTAAGCCGAATGGCTCACCTTTTCACCTTACGGTTTTATTCTTAGAATGTCAAACCTGTTTCCTCCCACAAGTCCCGAAAGATGCGCTGTTAGGTAATTTGGACATTCTGAATTCTCCCTTCGTGTACCCGAAAATGCGCCAGAATGTGGTGATGAGGGGACTTTCACAGTAACTTCATTGCAGTGTTAATGTAAGCCTACTGTGACACTAAAAAAAATTATTATTATTATAAAGGAGAGGCTTGGGAAGGAATGGCTCCTGCTACCCAATGGCTTTCTGACTGGCAGCCTCATGTTTTAGTGGAAGAGGTCCAGAAGAGATCAGGGGCTGGATTCTCCGATCCCCGACATCAAAATCGCATTCGGTGGGGGCGGAGAATCCCAGATGACGGCAAAATCGTGGCGGCACCGTTTTAGCGATGCTCCGCCCCCTGAAAAGTGGCGTACTCAGAGAGTACGCTGCAAGTCGTATCCATGGCCTCCGAACATTGGATGAGGCCCGCCCCGCAATGTTGCGTCCCCGACCGGCTCAGTTCCCGACGGTGTGGGGCTCTCATGGTCTCACCCCTCGGGAACTCAGCGTGGCGGCTGCAGTCCAGCTCCGCCACAGTCGGGCGAGGGCCGATCCGCGTGCAGAGGGGGACATATTCAGTGTTGGGGGCACTGTGGTGAGGCGGTCTGGGGCGTGTGAGCCGGCCGAAGGGAGGGACTTTTTTGCGGGCCAGGTCCGCGAGCGGCATCCGCCATGAAGAACGGCGCGGCCGCTGCAGGCCACTGCCGTGTGCATGCCATATCGGCAGCAGGAGCTGGGTGCTCTACGCTGCTTGGCTGCTGGCCCTCCCCAGAACAGGGAATCGGTGGCCGTTTTGCGGCAGTTTTCCAAAACGCCACCGTTTTCACACTGTTGTGAGGACCTAGTCTCCAGAACGAAGAATCCAGCCCTAGTTCTCTATCCTGCTGGCCACCGTAATGCCCCTGCAGCAACGGAGAAGGCCTCGATGCAAATTGCACATCAACACATGTGCATTCCATGTCCTGCTGCAAGGTGAGCAGTTTGGCTTATAAAACGCCAAGGGAAGTGTTGTATCTGAGTACTTTCATAGAATTTCATAAAATTTACAGTGCAGAAGGAGGCCATTCGGCCCATCGAGTCTGCACCGACTCTTGGAAAGAGCACCCTACCCAAGGGCAACACCTCCACCCTATCCCCATAACCCAGTAACCCCACCCAACACTAAGGGCAATTTTGGACACGAAGGGCAATTTATCATGGCCAATCCACCTAACCTGTACGTCTTTGGACTGTGGGAGGAAACCGGAGCACCCGGAGGAAACCCACGCACACACGGGGAGGATGTGCAGACTCCGCACAGACAGTGACCCAAGCTGGAATCGAACCTGGGACCCTGGAGCTGTGAAGCAATTGTGCTATCCACAATGTTACCGTGCTGCAGCTAAGGTAATGATACATGGCACATGGTTCTGCTTCAGCATTGAGGCTTGTATGTATACCCAGCTAAGGTACGCAGAAAACATGCTATTGAGCACTGTGATGCACAGTGAAGCAAATAAATTTGTGTTGTCATTATGGACCAAACAGGTGAAAAATGCTACAGAACAGCTTCAAATGCATATACATCCTTCCTTAAAAAAAATGACCAACACTGTACATAGTACTCCAGATGTGGTTTCACTATTGCTTTGTTTATCACGCTTATCGTCCCTACGTTTGATTTGCACTCCCCTCCCAATAAATTATAACATTCTATTAGCTTTCCTACTTGCTAGACCTGCAAACTACCATTTTTCGATTCATGCACTAAGACACCCTGATTCCTCTGCATCTCAGAGCTTTGAAATCTCTTACAATTTCAATAATTAGTGAAATTTCGAGCCTGCGTTGGCTGTCAGCGTAAACAGCAATGTGGGCCCCAAATCCCGCGAGAGTCGGGAAACAAACTGCTTGACAGTGACATAAAATTTCCCGATTTTCCCTGCCCCTCGCCATTGACATAACTGTCATAATATACACCAGTATATTATGGTGCAGACACACACACACACTGATGGACATGCAGTGGGACCAATCAGCATACACAACACCGCAGCCAATCACCAGTGAGAGCACACGCACTATAAAGACAGGGGACAGGAGAGTTCCTGCTCATTCTAGTAGCAGCCAGCTCGGAGCACAGAGCTCACAGCCTGCAACACAGACATTCACCATGTGCTGAGTGCATCACCTGGTTAGGACTAGGCAAGGGTCAACAGTTAAAGCTGGTATTGCATTTACCCACAGTTCAAGTATGTTAATATAGTTACCCTTATAATAAAATAGAGTTGCACCACTTCCAGTGTTGGTGACCTGTTTGTGATCCAGAACACCCAACACATCAATAATGAGGTTCCTGCCCAGAAAAAGTGGAATCCTCATTTCAATACATCTTAATAAATTTAAATATCATTAAAGGACTTCCCAGCCACATGATCCTCCATCACTGAATGTTCAAACCTCACTGACATGATGTCACGTTGGTCTGGTTTACAAAAGCAGGAATGATTTGAGGGGAACCCACTGGAGTGCCAAGGTAAACATAGCCCCTGGGGGGACATGCCCGGGCAGTGCCCTGGGATTGCCCCTGGCACTACCCCCAGGTGCTGCCCCTGACACTGCCAACCTGACACTATGAACCTGGCAGTACCAGCTGTGCAAGGGTGACAGAGAAAAGCACCTGGAAACCCAAGCAGACACAGGAAGAAAGTGCAAACGCCACACAGTCACCCAAAGCTGCAATTGAACCCGGGTCCCTGGTGCTGTGCCATCCTGCTGCCATGTGGCACATCACTCATTAAAATTTGCAACCTTAAAAAGACCCATTTTTGCAAACACTGCTTCCTGTCAGCGACCAAATTTTTTAACCATGCGAATATATTACTCCCTATGCTAATCATTTTATTTTAAATTTTTTTTTATTATTACAAACAATAACCTCCCCCCCCCCCCCGTAACAAAATAACACGAAATCGCATTGAGCAAGATAGATACATGGCAAAATTGTATATTTACATAGCTTTATACACTGGCTCTCTCCCGCACGTGCCAGTTTCCCCCACCCTTCATGTTATCTCCTGCTCATCCATCCCCCCCAAGCAATCCCCCATTCCCCACCGCTTCCCAAGACGTCCCCCCCCCTCCCCCAGGGTTGCTGCTGCTGACCGATCTGCCTCTAACGCTCCGCGAGATAGTCTAGGAACGGTTGCCACCGCCTGTAGAACCCCTGCGCAGACCCTCTTAAGGCAAACTTAATCCTCTCCAGCTTTATGAACCCAGCCATGTCGTTTACCCTGTTGTTTTTACTCTTTTCCAAAATGTATCTACCTATCTGCTCCTCTATCTCCCGCTGGCTGTTGGGAGGCCTGTAGTAAACCCCCAACATTGTGACTGCACCCTTCTTATTCCTGATCTCTACCCATATAGCCTCACTGCCCTCTGAGGCGTCCTCCCGCAGTACAGCTGTGATATTCTCCCTAACCAGTAGCGCAACTCCGCCACCCCTTTTACATCCCCCTCTATCCCACCTGAAACATCCCCCCCAAGGGGCAGCACGGTAGCCTTGTGGATAGCACAATTGCTTCACAGCTCCAGGGTCCCAGGTTCGATTCTGGCTTGGGTCACTGTCTGTGCGGAGTTTGCACATCCTCCCCGTGTGTGCGTGGGTTTCCTCCGGGTGCTCCGGTTTCCTCCCACAGTCCAAAGATGTGCAGGTTAGGTGGATTGGCCATGATAAAATGCCCTTAGTGTCCAAAATTGCCCTTAGTGTTGGGTGGGGTTACTGGGTTATGGGGATAGGGTGGCGGTGTTGACCTTGGGTAGGGTGCTCTTTCCAAGAGCTGGTGCAGACTCGATGGGCCGAATGGCCTCCTTCTGTACTGTAAATTCTATGACAAACAAAGCCATGATTTGTTTTTTCGATTGCGGTGAAAAAGACCTGGGCGATGAAGATCGGGAGGGATCTGAAGAGGAAGAGGAACTTGGGCAGCACCAAGGAGCGGGTGAGCGAGTCCCATCTCTGCAGGTTCCTTTGAACTTCCTCCACCAGACTCGTCAGGTTCCACTTGTGGATCCATGTCCAGTCATGGGCTATTTGGATCCCCAGGTATCGCAATTTAGTCTGGGCCAGTTTGAACGACAGTCTCTCCAGCTCTGCTCCTCCCCCTGCGGGTTTACAGAAAGGTTTCACTCTTACTCAGGTTAAGTTTGTCACCTGAGAAGGTTCCGAACTCCTTCAGGTGTTTCATTATTCTTTCCATGCTGGCCAGGGGGTTTGAGATGTAGAGGAGCAGGTCATCTGCATTGAGTGAGACTCTATGCTCTCTGTCCCCACTTTGGATACCTCTCCACCCCTGAGAGTGCTCGCCAATGGCTCAATAGTGGGAATGAAGGGCTTCCCTGCCTCGTGCCTCTGTGCAGCCAAAGTATTCAGAACTGGTGGTGTTAGTCCGTACGCTTGCCATGGAAGCACTGTACAGTTTCACCCACAAGGTGAACCCTGGCCCAAACCCAAACCGCTCCAGTACCTGTATGAAGTATTTCCATTCAATCCTGTCGGAGGCCTTTTCTGCGTCCAGGGAGATGGTAGAGATTCTATTCTAAAACCAATTGGCCCTGAAATCCCACAAGAGTTATTCCTGCTATAACTTTGGCGGAACCCCCTGGAAAAAAAAGTCATTTATGACTTTTCTTTGAGGGTTCCACTCATCTCTCACCAGAGGTAAGATGGGACGATGTCAAGCATGGTGAAGCATGGATTCATGTTCTTTTGCCCAGGCACAAAAAGTAAACCAAGATGATAATTTTCGGCTACCGGGACCCAAGGGCTTTTTTTATAGCAACTAATAGTGAATTTTGTACAACATTCTCTTTCTGCAGTGGAGCTATACCAATTTTTACTTCTGACAAAAGGTCCACACCCGCAGAATCACGGCATTGTTACAGCACAGACAGGGGCCATTTGGCCCATCATGTCTGCACTAGCTCTCCAAAGGAGAAATTCACCTAGTACCATTCCCCCACCGTCTCCCGTAATCTGCACATTCTTCCCTTCCAATAACAGTCTAATTCCCTTTGTCGATTGAACCTGCCTCCACCACACTCTCAGTGCATTCCAGACTCCAACCATTCACTGTGTGAAAAAGCTTTTCCTCATGTCGCTTCTTTTGTCACTTATTTCAAATCTGTGCTATTTTGTTCTCTTCATTGAATCTCTACAGTGCAGAAGGAGGCCATTCACCCACCATTTGGAATTTCTAAATGTTCTTTTCGGAAATAATTTTCCAACTTAATGCTCCCAACAGGAAACTTTAACTATTGACTGAGAATCTCTGAGAAAACATAAATGTTGAAAAATTACCTCTTATATGCCTACTTATTTTCTACCACTGGGTGGCAAAGTTGTGCTTTTGTACAGGATTCAGCAGCAACAACTTGTATTTAAAAGGCTGCGATTGCTGCCAATGCTGTGTAAGCACAGTTGTATGTGTGGCTACCATCTTTATATGTGCAGCACAGCGCGTGAGCAGTGATCACTTGCTCTGGCATTGCAAATGTTACACTACCGGAAGCAGAATCTGACAAGGGTCCCACAGTTTCCTTTATCCCATTTGTTTTCCTTTACATTTTTCTTGCCTTTTTTCCCCATTCGTTTGGAAAGGCGTCTTTCTCCTAATAAACCATCTTGCCGTAGCAGCATATCTCAGCGGTGTGGAAGGGATGGTGTGTAATTAAGCCTATATTCTATCATCTGCGAGCTTGTGCTTAATCTTAGAATCATAGAATTTACAGTGCAGAAGGAGGCCATTTGGCCCATTGAGTCTGCACCGGCCCTTGGAAAGAGAACTCCACTGAAGCCCATTCCTCCACCCAATCCCCGTAACCCAGTAACGCCACCCAACCTTTTGGACAATAAGGGGCAATTAAGCATGGCCAATCCACCTAACGCACATCTTTGGACTGTGGGAGGAAACCGGAGCACCCGGAGGAAACCCACGCACACACGGGGAGAAATACAAATTCCATACAGACAGTCACCCGAAGGCTGGAATTGAACCCAGGACCCTGGAGCTGTGAGGCAGCAGTGCCAAGCACTGTGTCACCGTGCCACCCCTTTGTGCTATGCCAGTAGAAATAAGCTCCTGGGCTCCTGTGTCATTGCTGCTACCATTTCCGGCGTCTGGCCGCCTCGGATGCCACTAGTAATGCAAGGGTGGCTGCTGCGGGATCAACTCCCGCAATCATTTTGATATCTGAAAGGAATTGGAGAAGGAGATAGACCAACAATCAGTTAGAGCTTCCATCCAGGCGCCCTGAAATATCCCAAGCCTCCCCACCCTTATGTGTCCTGTCTTCTCTCAGAGTACCATCCAGCAAGCCAGTTGTGCTGGCAAATCTTGCTCTGCACACTCACCCCCAGCCACATCAGGAGCCCCTAGACCCCAGCTTCCAAATCTCTGCTGGTAACATTAGGGGGACCATGCTCAGGTGCCCTCCCCTGATCCACACACACACCCCTTTGTCGCGAGAGGACCCCCAATGCTGAAGCCCAGCTCTTTAGTGTTTGATTATTGACAGCTGCCTCAGTGATTTTGATGCTCCTCGAGTTCAGGAACACTCTTCAGGGTTCAACTTTTGCTGGATACGCTATACATTAATCAACCTCTGAGAGATGGCATGCGTGCCCTCAAGGAGGCACTTGAAAGTTGAGGGGTGTGGTGCTTTAACAACTAACAAGGCTAATTTCTCATTTGAAATAGCCTTCAGCTGTGAAGCTAGAGGTTGCTCTCAGTCAAAGGGGGTGAAATTGACTTTTCTGAGAAAAGGCTCTGTCCTGGAGGTGTTTGGTGGGACAGACAGGCCGCAGCTGTGGTTGCCCCTGTTATGGGTCTCCACAATATTTAAAGATGGCTTGAAGGCCTCACAGACACAAAGCCCCTCACCTCCCCAGCCCAGGGAGACCCCCAACCTAGAAACCTTCATCCCCTGGGGAGCCACCCCACCCGCCCCGAGCACTGGGGCAACTAACAGCTCTGGTGCCCTTGAGCTGCTTGCTGGAAAAGGGAAATGGCTACTCGCCTCCTCACTTCCCCTCAGCAGCCATTGCGCCAGCTTCACATTTTAAAAAGGCGCACAAAACAATGCCCGGGTGATTTCTCACTGGGAGGGGTCGGATAATTCCTGGGAAACCTCTGCACTTGACATCAATCTCACTAATGAGATTGAAATGAATGCAAAAGAGGGTTAATGATATTCGAGCCATTTTTGGGTGGGATCTGGAACATCCATCAGGAGTGGGTCGGGGAATTTCAAACTGGTTCACACTGGGCGTGAATTTTGATTTTGGCCTTTTCTGCTGTTTACCCAGTGCACCCAGATCTACACCAGGCACAACACGGTGTGTTAGCATACTATTGTGAAACCTTTATCTATGATGTGCCATCAATGAACACAAAACGAGTAGTGAACGTAACTGAGGCTTTAATAAACAAAACAGAAAGCCTCCTGGCCTCTGATCCCGAACTGGGTCAGAGGCGGAGACCAGCTACATTTATACCGAGCCCGAGGGGAGGCGGAGCCATCTGGCAGTGGTTTACCGCATTACATGTAATACAGTAGCCGTTTACCACAATACACATATTATATACTACAGTGGTTTACCACATTCACCCCCCTGTTAAAAAAAAGAGTCCAGCGGGAGTGAAGTAGACTTAAAGATCAAGTCTGTCAGGGGCCTTGACCTTCTGCCGTGATCGCCTCAGTCCCGACTGTGGTTGGGCACAGGTATCAAGACCTGCACGTCCTGGAGTGTGTTGTCCTCTTCTTCACCCAGTAGTTGAGTCGGTGGAGGGGAGGGCAGTGTAGGGGCAGGGGTGGTGGTGGTGGTCGTCGGTGGGCCTGCGGGTGCCAGTTCTTGAAGTAGCTGGGTAGTGGTGGAGGGAAACGGTGTAGGGTCGGCGGTGGTGGTGATGGTCGCTGGGGAATCTGCAGGTGCCAAATCCCGGAGGGAGACTGTGTCCTGTCGCCCGTCATGATGTGCCACGTAGGCATATTGTGGGTTGGCATGGAGGAGCAGGACCTTCTCGACGAGGGGATTCGATTTATGACTCCTTGCATGCTTCCGGAGGAGGGTGGGCCCTGGGGCTGTCAGCCAGGACGGGAGCGAGACCCCGGAGGTGGACTTCCTGGAGAAGGCAAACATACGTTCGTGAGGGGTCTCGTTGGTGGCAGTGCACAGGAGCAACCGGATGCAGTGGAGCTCTTTGGAGAGCACCTCCTGCCAGCGGGAGACTAAGAGACTTCAAGACCGTAGGGCCAGGAGGACGGCCTTCCAGACCGTCGCGTTCTCCCTCTCCACCTGTCCGTTTCCCCGGGGGTTGTAGCTGGTCGTCCTGCTGGAGGCGATGCCCTTGCTAAGCAGGAGCTGACACAACTCGTTGCTGATGAAGGAGGAACCCCGATCGCTATGGATGTAGGTGGGGAACCCGAACAAGGTGAAGAGACTGTGCAGGGCCTTGATGACGGTGGCAGAGGTCATGTCAGGGCATGGGATGGCAAAGGGGAATCTTGAGTATTCGTCAACAATGTTGAGGAAGTACATGTTATGGTCAGTGGAGGGGAGGGGCCCTTTGAAGTCAATGCTGAGGCGCTCAAAGGGGCGGGAGGCCTTTACCAGGTGCACCCTGTCTGGCCGCTATAAGTGCGGTTTGCACTCCGCGCAGACCTGGCAGTCCCTGGTCACGGTCCTGACCTCCTCGATGGAGTAAGGCAGGTTGCGAGCCTTGATGAAGTGAAAAAAGTGGGTGACCCCCGGGAGACAGAGGTCATTGTGGAGGGCCTGAAGTCGGTCTACTTGTGCGCTGGCACATGTACCGCGGGATAGGGCATCTGGGGGCTCATTGAGCTTCCCAGGTCGATACAAGATATCGCAGTTATAGGTGGAGAGCTCGATCCTCTACCTCAGAATCTTGTTGCTCTTGATCTTGCCCCGCTGTGTATTATTAAACATGAAGGCAACCAACCGTTGGTCAGTGAAGAGAGTGAATCGCCTGCCGGCCAGGTAATGCCTCCAATGTCACACAGCTTCTACAATGGCTTGTGCTTCCTTTTCGACGGAGGAATGTCGAATTTCGGAGGCATGGAGGGTACGGGAGAAGAAAGCCACGGGCCTGCCCACCTGGTTGAGGGTAGCGGCCAGAGCAAAGTCCGACGCATCGCTCTCCACCTGGAACGGAATGGACTTGTCCACAGCATGCATCGCAGCTTTGGCAATATCTGCCTTGATGTGGTTGAAGGCCAAGCGGACCACAGCCATCAGGGAGAAAATGGTGGAAGTAATAAGTGGACGGGCCTTGTCCGCATAATTGGGGGCCCACTGGGCATAGTAAGGGAAGAACCCCAGGCATCTCTTCAGGGCGTTGGGGCAGTGGGAGAGGGGGCATTCCAGGAGGGGGCGCATGTGGTCGGGGTCAGGCCCTAGGACTCCGTTTTCCACAACGTAGCCAAGGATGACTAGGCGGGTTGTGCGGAAAGCGCATTTTTCCTTATTGTAGGTGAGGTTCAGGAGTTTAGCGGTGTGGAGGAAGTGCCGGAGGTTTTCGTCATGGTCCTGCTGGTCATTGCCACAGATGGTGACATTATCTGAGTACGGGAACGTGGCCCGCAGCCCATACTGGTCAACCATTCGGTCCATTTCTCGTTGGAAGACCGAGACCCATTGGTGACACCGAAGGGAACCTTGAGGAAGTGGTAGAGGCGGCCATCTGCCTCGAAGGCAGTGTCTTGGCGGTCCTCCGGGCGGATAGAGAGCTGGTGGTACGCGGACTTCAAGTCAACTGCGGAGAAGACTCGATACTGCGCAATCTGGTTGACCATGTCAGATATGCGGGGAAGGGGGTACGCATCGAGCTGCGATAACCGGTTGATGGTTTGACTGTAGTCGATGACCATCCGGTGCTTCTCCCCAGTCTTGACGACCACCACTTGGGCTCTCCAGGGGCTGGTCCCATCGCCTCCTCCTCTCTTGTGGTGCCCGGTGGCCCCTGGACTACTCCATTGAACAGGGGTGCGAGTGGAGCTATCCGCTGAAGCTCCCACGCCACCTGGCGCTGTCAGTTCTGGAGGCCCGCTGCCATCTCGACCAGGGTCTGCATGCTCGTGGCCATGGAGCACAGGGAGTGGACCACCTCCGCCTGGCACTGCACCACATTACACATTGACTGTGCCACTGCCTTCTGGGTTTGTGTCATATCGGCCAGTGACTGGGCCACCTCCCTCTGTGTCTGTGCCCTGCCGGCCAGCGCCTGGGCCATGCCACCGATGTTCCCAGCCATGACCTGCTGTGACTGGGCCATGCTCAGGAGCGCCACTGCGATTTCCAGGTGGTTCTGGCACATGGCTGCCCGTGAGGTGGCAGCCCTGACTTGGGCCCTCGGCCAGCGCCGCCACAGAATGCCCCAGGAATTGGACACGCTGATCCATAGCCAGAACCATCGCCCCCAATGACTCCACCGAGGATGCCACCTGTGCGGTTTTGGCCTGGGTGGCTCGCATGGTTGTCACCACCTCCTGCTGCTGCATGCGGTTGGATTCCTCGAACTGCGCCTGCAGGTGTGGGATACTCGCCTCATGTGGTCCCTGGCTCTGCGACTGCATATCCACAATCGATGGGAGTGTCCTTTCCAGAAGCCTGGGACCCATCTGGATGGCAGCTAGTTCCTTGGGTAGGCCTGCTCTCTGACCGTCTGTCCCCTCGGATGGCAGAGGGTGTTGGAGACAGCTGTGACAGATAATCACTGTCATCCTCCGACCCGAGCTCCGAGGTCTCCTGAGTCTCGGGTGGAGGGCTGCTGTCCGAGCTGCTATCGTCGACTCTGCTTGGCTCATGGGAGGGGAGTTCCATCTGTGGCACCGGCTGGATGTGGGGGACACTGGATGGGACCCAGCCCATCTCCAGTTGCTCCTGCAAGACACAAGACAAGACGCATGATTAGACCGTGGGCCAGGGGGTTGTGGGGGTGAACGTGTCTTCTCCTGCTCCCGGCGGTTGTGGGCAGAATTCTCCTGGGGAGGGGAACTGAAAACGAGTGTTGGACAGTCCGACGCATGCAGCTTAGTGGGTGGGTAGCTGGTGGCTTCAGTGACAGGGCCGGTATGGGAGCCAGCATGTGGTGCAGGGTGGGGATTCGGCTGTCAGGGGTGTTGGGTTACGGGTGTGTGGGACGGGGGTTGGTGCCAGGGACACAGTGCTGCCTACTCACCCTGGCTGCCCTGAGGTGGTTGTGCAGTTTTTTCAGCACTGGATAAAAGCAAATTACTGCCTATGCTGGAATCTGAAACCAAAGAGAAAATGGTGGAAAATCTCAGCAGGTCTGGCAGCATCTGTAGGGAGAGAAAGGAGCTGATGTTTCGAGTCCAGATGACCCTTTGTCAAAGCTAAAAGTCAGAGAAAGTGGGAAATATTTATAGTGGGGGTGAGAGAATGAAAGATGAGTCATAGCCACAGGAACCAAGGGAACAGAGTGCTAATGGTCGTCCCCAGGAAGAACAAAAGGTGTGAAAGGCCAAACAGCAGTGAACCTAACATCAGAGGGTAAACTGTGACAGATGTAGATGTGGGGGGAAGGGAAGGGGAAGCAAAGGGGAGAAAAGATAAGGAAAGGGGGCTAAGATAGGGGGCATAGATGTAGAAAGAAAGACAAGAAAGAAAGAAATGGTAAAAGAAAGTTAAAATGAAATGGGATGAAAACAAATGGGTCGAGGTGGGGTAGAGCTGATCATCTGAAGTTGTTGAATTCGATGTTGAGACCGGAAGGCTGTAGCGTGTCCAACCAGAAGATGAGATGTTGTTCCTCAATGCTGGAACATTGCAGCAGGCCAAGAACAGACATGTGGGCATGGGAGCAGGGTCTTGTGTTAAAATGGGAAGGTCAGGGTCCTGAATGCGCACAGACCGAAGGTGCCTAGCAAAGCGATCACCAGTCTGCATTTAGCCTCTCTGATATAGAGGAGACCACATTGGGAGCAGCGAATGCAATAGACCACATTGAAAGAGGTGGAAGTGAAACGCTGCTTAATCTGGAATGAGTATTTTGGGCCTGGGATGTTAAGCATTGAAGAGGTAAAGGGGCAGGTGTTACACTTTCTGCGATTGCATGGGAAGGTGCCATGGATGACGGGAGAGGTGTTGGATATGGTAGAGGAGTGGACTAGGTTATCTCGGAGAAAACGGTCTCTGAGGAATGCTGACAGAGGGAGTAAAGGGAAGATGTGTTTGGTGGTGGCATCACGTTGGAGTTGGCGAAAATGGCGGAGGATTATGCTTTGCATTTGGAGGCTGGTGGGATGAAATGGGAGAACAAGGGGGACTCTATCCTTGTTCTGGGAGAGAGGGGAGGGGGCGTGGATAGTGGCGCGGGAGATGGATCGCACACTGTTGAGGGCCTGTCAACAACTGTAGGTGGGGAAATCACGGTTGAGGAAAAAGGAACACATTTTCGAAGCCCCATTTTGGAAAGTGGCACCATCGGAACAAATGCGACGGAGGCGAAGGAGCTGAGAGAAAGGGATGGAGTCCAGGGTGTAGGCTGCCAAGAGCTGTAGTCCAGATAGCTGTGGGAGTCAGTGGGCTTGTAGTGGATATTAGTAGATAGTCTATTGCCGGTAATGGAGACAGAAAGGTCATGGAAGGGAAGGGCAGTGTCTGAGATAGACCAGGTGAAAGTGATGGAGGGGTGGAAACTGGAAGCGAAGTTGATGAATTTTTCCAGGTTCAGACGAGAGCATGAAGCGGCACCAAAATAGTCATCAATGTACCAGTAAAGGAGTTGTGGGAGGGGACCCGGGCAGGCCTGGAACAAGGAATGTTCCACATACCCCATAAAAAGGCAAGCGTAGCTAGGACCCATGCGGGTACCTATTGTTACACCTTTGATTTGGGGAAAATGGGGTGAGTTAAAGGAGAAGTTGTTGAGAGATAGAATGCGTTCAGCCAAGCGGAGGAGGGTGGTGGTGAATGGGAATTGTCCAGGCCTCTTTTTGAGAAAGAAGCGAAGAGCTCTCAGGCCATCCTGGTGTGGGATGGAGGTGTAGAGAGATTGCACATCCCTGGTGAACAGGATGTGGTTAGGGCCCGGGAACTGGAAGCTGACAATATGACCCAGTGCATCAGAGGAATCCCGGGTGTAGGTGGGGAGGGAATGGACAAGAGGAGTGAGGATGGAGTCAAGATAAGAGGAAGTACGTTCGGTGGGGCAGGAGCATGCTGACACAATGGGCCTGCCGGGACAGTCCTTTTTGTGGATTTTGGGAAGGCTGTCCGGGGTTGGGAGACTATGAGGTTGGAAGCCGTAGGGGGAAGGCTTCCGGAGGAAATGAGGTCGCTAACAGTGTTTGAGATAATGGCTTGATGTTCAGTAGTCTGGTCGTGGCCCAGGGGGAGGTAGGAGGAAGTATCTGAGAGTTGGCGCTCAGCCTCGGCGAGGTAGAGGTCTTTGCGCCAGACGACAACAGCACCCCCTTTGTCGGCAGGTTTGATGACAAAGTCGGGGTTAGACCTGACGGAGTGAAGAGCAGAAAGTTCGGAAGGAGGGAGGTTGGAATGGGTGAGGGGGGCAGAAAAATTAAGACGGCCAATGTCCCGTCGACAGTTCTCAATGAAAAGATCAAGGGCAGGTAATTGTCCCGGCGGGGGGGGGTCCACTTGGAGGCAGAATGTTGGAGGCACATGAAAGGATCTGGGGGGAGGACTCTTGCCCAAAGAAGTGGGCATGGAGACGAAGGTGACGAAAGAAGAGTTCAACATCATGTTGAGCCCGTTTTACGGCGCTGCTGGCCGCCCTGGACGGTGTTGCCCACGGCGCGCACGGCCTCTGCCACCTGCACCCAGGCATGGTGAATGGCGGCAGCTGGCAACCTCCTTCCTGGGCCAGGGTACAGGGTCACCTGTCACTCATCCACAGCGTCTAAGAGGGTCTCAAGCTCTGCGTCCGTGAAACATAGAACCTTGCTGCCATCTTGTTGGCTGGAATGGTGCATGTGGGAGTGAAGTGTGTATATGTGGCTGCAGCTTGTCAGCTCCCTGAGTGTCAATTGCCAAACTGGTGAATCCCGCACCGTTTCTCATTGGAACTGTTTCTCACTGGAATCGATTGTGCTCCATGTGGCACTGGGGCTAGCCCCTTAATAGCAGCTGAATTGGTCCAGGTGCGGCACTGGTTTTGCTATTGTGGAAGTCCAAGAATTTTGCGTCGACGTCAACACTTAGCCTCAGAAACAGAGAATCCTGCCCCTGGTGTCTGTAACTCATTGGAGCAGTCAGCGGTTAAAGATCTCAGGAAAACACAAATTGTTGGTTAATTCACTTATGTGGGGACTCCGGGGTCTGTGGGGCTTGAACTGACCCAGGTAGTTAAATCGTGTCCAATGAGTGTGTAACGCTAATATGTTAAAGCAATATAATGTCAGGGAAGATAATCAGGATAGGAATGTGTCTATGTTGGTAAATAAAGTAAGGAGTGAAATAAAAATATCAGAGCAATTAGAGAATGCATCAGAAGTCAGAAATTCTGAAGTCAACCCTCTAGGAGTCTAGGAATATGGAGGTGCTTGAAAATTTAGATGTATCTTCCAAACAACCGTCGAGCTGACCTATGAAAGTTACTACAAACTCAAAATCAATTGTGGTGAATAGAACAGGAAAAACATATTTGGACATATATGATGTTAATGTAGATGATGGGCCTCCCATAAACACAATTCAATTCAGAGAAGTTAGCCCAAGTTAAGGAAGAGATCAAGTTCATGATAGAAAATGACATTATTGAACCGAGTCTACGTTGCTGGTGTTCACCTATTGTAATGGTACCAAAATTGGATGCACCAAAGTGATTATATATAGATTATCGCAACGGTAATGTAGTAATAAAGGCAAATTAATATCCAATTCTATGGACAGAAGATTGTCTTGAAAAGATTAGACAAGTAGTATTCATTATGCAAATAGATATATTGAAGGGATTTTGGTAAGTTCCCATCGCTAATACAGAAACTATCGGCTTTTGTAACCCCGATGGACTTTATCAATGCAAAACCATGCCTTTCAGAATGAAAAATGCACCAGAACTTTTCAAAGATTAATCAACGAGGTAATTGAAAGATTTTGCAACTGTGTGGTATATATTGGAGCAATTTTTACAACATTTGAATGAATTGTTTGATTGGTCACAAGGAGCTAATTTGGCCATGAACTTGGCAAAAAGTGAATTTGCCAAAACAAAAATAACTTATGTGGACCACACTGTGGGACAAGACCAAGTAACATCTAGAGAAACAAAAACAAGGGCGATCTTGTATTTCCCATGCCGAAGACAAAACAAGACATTTTGCGGTACATGGACATGAATGTATTCCTTTGGAGGTTTGTTCCGAATTTCAGAGCTGTGGTGATCTTCCTGACAAGCTTGTTAAAGAAAGGCAAGGGGCGGGTTTCTCCAGTCTCTGACGCCAAAATCGCTTTCGGCAATCGACCGGAGAACCCCCATTGGCGCTGAAATCGGGGGGCGGCACCACTTTTGCGATGCTCCGCCCCCTCCAAAATAGCACACTCGCAGAGTACACCGCACGCTGTCCTGACGGCCTCAGGACGTTACCTGAGGCCCTCCCCGATGCTCTGCCCCCGATGGGCCAAGTTTCCGAAGCCGTGGGGGGGCATGTGCTATTTTCTTCCGTCAACCTGGCGTGGCGGCTGCGGACTGAGTCCAGCGCTACCACAGTTGTGGGGGGAGCCGATCCGCAGGCAGGGGGAACTTTGGTGGGGGCTGGGGGCACTGGTGCGAGGATGGTCCGGGGGTGGCGAGCCTGGCCGAATGGGACACTATTTGATAGGCCGGGTCTGCTCGCAGCCGGCGCCATGTCTCAGCACTTCCACCCAGTAAGAACACTCTTTTTCAAACTGAGCTGATAATGCAGAATCAATTCTTTCAGATAATTTATGCCATTGAATGAACAAACACATAGCTTTAATATGACTTTTGGAAGTTTCATGAACAGCAATATCTCATCCAACATTTCTCCAGTTATAGTACGCGTTGCCGAATGCTGGTTTCCCTTTACAAGGATCAGGGAATAGTTTGCAAATGTAACAGAGTTACATTTTAGAGTTTTCCGAAATAATCAACCAATTTCTAAATTCCATCATCCCATTTCTCTTCACCCTCAGAAAATGGGACTGATGAAGACCTCTAACCTGCTTTCGACTTCCAACCTCAAACTCTTTTCTCAAATTTTCCATATTATCTATGAATTCTGGTTTATTTAGTACAAAATATTGTATCATACCCAGTGGAACAGGATTTGGCCGTAATGCAATTTCTTCAAGGTAGGTTTATTCCCTCACTTCACCAGAAAAATCAGCAATATATAATAGCAATAAAATAGCAAATCCATTGCTATTTCAGAGTCCACTGTTTCAGGCTATGTGGTATCTCTGGAAATTGACAAGTCTAAGTCATCAGATAATTCATCCATACTTTTGGTGGATGAGGATGAATTTGCAGTTTGTGCACTTTTGATTATAAGGAATTTTCTGTAAAAATTTTGCACAGTTAGTCCCATATTAATTTAAGCTCTGCAAACATTTGATTCATCTTTTAACTGTGAAGTTGTGACTCTGGATTTCAGATAACACACAATTCTCCTACCCATTTCCCCCTCAAACAATCTCCCTCACTGCAACCCTGGCTAACCCCACCTCACACACTCTCCTCCCCCAGTCATCCTCAACCCTCACATTTGTCTCCTTATCCCCTCACAGTCTCTCTCCCCCCGCACCCCCCCCCCCCCCCCCCCCCCCCCGCACCCCACTCTCCCACCTCACAATTTTGCTAACCTCGTTCGCCTCGGGTCTTTAAGGCAGATTCCTGGCATACTCGTCATCTCTTGTGCTGGTAAGGTTTGATTTGGCATCTTGCACCCTGTTGTTGCTGGCTGGCCTTCCTACAACCCTGGCTGGGTTGAGGCGCCCTTCACCTGCCCCCTTTACTGATGGTTGGCTGCTCACTGGTTGGCTCACCTTGGCTGTGACTTTCACCTGGCGCACCCATCACACCTCCACAGGAAGCTCACTCACAGCCATCTTATGAGGTTCAACCATTCTCCCTCCAGCAGTCTTAATTCCCAAGTGGCTCCTCTCCTCATTGCATCTGAGCTCCAACTCTCCAACCACGTATGCCAGACAGCATTACCTTCCGACCCAGTACACATCCTGCCTACATTCTCCCCATCTGTCCCATTGCAGGACTAGCCCGAGTACAATTGGCGTGAATGGGTACAGACGGCCGGAGTCATGTCCAAGATGAAAGCCCTCACACCACTCGAGGAGAGAGCCCTTGACCTGGCTGGAGAGAAGTTGGACCACACTTGTGCTGAGGGCGAGGTGGCGGCAAGAGGCAAAAGTGAGAACTCTCATCAGCTATCCTTATGCCCCTGCTGTACACTCATGCCATCTCATTTCCCTTGCAGGTCAATCAGTCCACCAGCCCAGACAATCCTCTCGCCCTCTGAAAATAACAGGCCTGAGCAGCTCAGAGGAAAATATCTTGCACATAAGCAGGGAAGAGGCATTACAGCACCCTCCACCACCACAGATATTCACAACTCGGTGGGACTAATGAGCAGGCAGTCTTCTGGGCCACTCACTGTTGAAGACCTCAAAGCTGATGATCCACAGCAGGGGGCGGCAGGGACATAATAATACTCTTTATTGTCACAAGTAGGCTGAACACTGCAATGAGGTTACTGTGAAAAGCCCCTAATTGCCACACTACAGCCCAGGGAACTGGTACTCTGAGGGATGCCGGAGCCCAGGAGTCTGCTGAACCCCGGTCAGGTGATCTGCCCCTAGCTTCAGTCCTCCACAGCTCCCGGAGCTACATAGGCAGAGTCATGAATATCAGAAAGGGATGTCAGCATCCCTCCTCGGAATGCCTGGCTGACTGGAGGAGTCCCATCGTCTTCTGTCTAAAGAGATGGTGTCGGCACTCGGAGGCATTCAGGCCAACACGGCAGGGGTGGTGTCTGCAGTGGATATCTTAGTACAGGATGTGCACTCCATGGTTCAGGTCATGTGCTCCATGACTGAGACATGATCTGTGTGACACAGTGGATAAACTGCATGGTGCAGGTACTTGTGGGAATCCACAAGTGTCAGCGCCAGAGGACAGCAGGTCTTCTGGATCTCACTCCGGCTGCCCCTCCATCCTATGGAGGAGACCAGGGGCCCCCGTGCACCCACAGGGAACAGCAGCATCTGGTTCAGAGCAAGGGGCCTTGCACCTAGGAGACCCTGGAGGTGACCAGGCCATCTGATTCCCCCCTTCTTGTGACTGGCACACATCCAGCCCCTCACACAGAAGAGGGCAGCACTATAATACCTGTGCTGCCTGAAAGCATGTCCGGACCCTCAAGGCCCCAGCCCTCCAGGGGACACCCGCCAAGATCATCTCAGGCAACAGGGCGTGGCCGCTAGCAGGCCGCCTCATTCTCAACAGTGGATCGTGGGGAAACACCTAGATGTAGTGGGAGGGAAGGAAATTGGAGGTACAGAGTAGGCACGGGTGAGATTAGAGGCGATAAGATAGTGAGCACTGATGTAAGCACCATGTAATGTATTAAAAGTCACTTCATTCACCCTCCTTATGCCTCCCTCTCTCATGTCATTACAGCAAGCGCTGTCGACCCCGACGTTTAGGCTGGATGGCCAATGCCGGTGCATCCTTCAACGCCTCCCTGTGAGGATGACAGCTCAATGGTTGCCCTTCCCTCATACTGTAACAACGCAGTTATGTTGTTGTCATCCTGGTCACGCCGAGCCACGGCCCACCCCCCCGGCACCCAGGTCAACAACCAGGCCATTCATCCAGGGATTCTTGATGTCAGGTCTAAAAACCCATCGGCTGCAGCCGTGAGAGTCGCTCCACTTGCACCCTCATCAGCACCCCTAATCGTGGAGGAAGCAGCATCAGCAGAGATGGGTCCTTCAGTGTCTCAGCACCTAGACATCACTCTGTTCATTGGCAGGCCTTCAGTAGCATTCTGTCAAACAGGAGTCAGACATTCGGAGGAAATATGAGGAGCATGGTTCTGGCCTCACTGCAAGTCATCATCATCACCCTGCATCGTGTGGTTTCTGGACTTCTGCGCCCTCCCCATGAAAGGAGCAATCTCTGATATCACACAGGTAATGAAGCCCTGCACCCCTTGGAATGACATCACTGACCACCCTCGTCCTGAGCATCTCCGAAATGAGAAGCTATAGGGCACCGCAAGCCCTGTGCCCCATTTGGGCCCTGGCCTATTGCCGACGCCCTTCCTCAACCTCCTCTGGTGTCTCCCCCTCAGTGACCCTGGCATGGATGGTTCAGCTGATTATTCCCGAGCCTCCAGATTAAACTCAACTTGATCATTAACTATCTGCCTACATCCCCCTGCTCTCATTGCGAGCAGCTCTTATGAGCCTTCCCTGTTGAATATCCAGTCACCCATGCTACCATCCTGGCTTCCCGGAGCAGTGGCTTAGTCCCTCCACACTGCTTAGGCCCGCCAGCTGTGTATTGCAGCCTGAGGGTGGGAGAGTAATGTTGGTGATGCCGCTGTCCCCTCTTTGAGTTTGGTGTTGGTGCTACAACTTTGTGAAACCTACAACTATAATGACTGAAGAGACAATTATTTCTATGGACTAGAATTCGCTGACGTTTTGAGCGAACTTTCTTGGCAGGAATCTGAAACTTTCATTCAAATTTGATGCTACAACCGGAGAATATGAGAATTATTCATTGAACAGGAAGAAACAATTGCATAGGGGATGCCATATAACGAATTTAATTGTGTGAAACAAGAATGTTGTGATCAGAATGACCTTGTGTGAAATATTTTTATTACTGAATTGTCATATACCCGACTATGTTTGATGCAAAAACATTGTTCTGCATAATTAAGATAGTGATATTCTTTTACCCTCTCTCCACTCTTACTCTGCTCCCCCTCACACTCACTCTTTTACCCTCTCTCCACTCTTACTCTGCTCCCCCTCACACTCACTCTTTTACCCTCTCTCCACTCTCACCCTGCTCCCCCTCACACTCAATCTTTTACCCTCTCTCCACTCTCACACTGCAATCTCTCAGACTCACTCTTTTATCCTCTCTGCACTCGCACTCTGCTCTCTCAGACTCACTCTTTTACCTTCTCTCCACTCTCACACTACTCTCTCTCACACTCACGCTTTTACCCTCTCTCCTCTATCACTCTGTTCTCTCTCAGACTCACTCTTTTACACTCTCTCCACTCTCACACTGCTCTCTCTCACACTCACTCTTTTACCCTCTCTCCTCTCTCTCTGCTCCTTCTCAGACTCGCTCTTTTACCCTCTCTCCACTCTCACACTGCTCCCTCTCACGCTCACTCTTTTACCCTCTCTCCACTCTCACTCTGCTCCCCCTCACACTCACTCTTTTACCCTCTCTCCACTCTCACACTGCTCCCCCTCACACTCACTCTTTTACCCTCTCTCCACTCTCACACTGCTCCCCCTCACACTCCCTCTTTTACCCTCTCTCCACTCGCACTCTGCTCTCTCAGACTCACTCTTTTACCCTCTCTCCACTCTCACACTGCTCTCTCTCAGACTCACTCTTTTATTCTCTCTCCCCTCTCACTCTGCTTGTTGTGTTATGTACTCTGGAATAATACAGGCTGCAACTCGATGCAGCTTTGACCAAAAGATACTCCAGACGTTGAATTGAGTTCAATGTGAGTTATTGAACCATTAGCACAGTTCTCTATGAGTTCGACTCTCCTGCTAATCTTGCTATAGTAACTCAGTCTAACTAACCAGTCTGCTCTAAGCCACGTGGTGGGTGTGATGCTTCTGATCTGCCCCTGTCCTACTCTCTAAGTGTCGCCTGTGGAAAGAGACAGTGCATGTGTGCCCTATCCTTATATATGGGTTATGTAATGCCCCCTTGTGGTAGTGTCACGTCTGGGTGCCTTGACTGCCCATTGGTTGTGTCCTGTTCTATGTGTTCATTAGCTGTATGTCTGCATGTCATAACGTCTCTGGTGCTCCCTCTGGTGTTTACTTAGTCGTAGTGTATTTACATTAACCCCTTGTGTATTTACAGTGATGCATATCACCACATCCCCCCCCTTTTTTCGTGTTACATATTTTCTGGAAGTGTTAAAGAAAAATTGAACAAAAACAGGTAAATAAGTTTTACCTGTTTTTATCATGTACAAGTTATGATGACTGTGATGGCGATACAAGATCAAAGAATAGTTATGATGACATTGAGGATTATACAATACCAAATAATAGTTATGATGACGTTGAGGATTATACAATACCAAATAATAGTTATGAGTCCAAAGTTCATGAATTTATATGGTTGAGTGGCTTTCTTGTTTTGTTACTGAAGTCTCGATGTTGATGTTGTCATTTCCTTGTGAATGCCTTCAGTGTTCCTGTGTTTACATAATCAAGAAGTCATCAGGAAGTGTTCAAATGGTCAAATCACTTCATTGTCTGAGGTGGACTCTTTTTTTTAATGCTTGTGGTAGCAATTCTTGATGACATCTTTCCTGAAAGCTTGTTTGCTTGTCCGTAGTGTAGCAAACGTGCATTGGTAAAATGCGTTGACATGCCATGGTATGTTTGCACATTGTTCTGAGCTGAGCAGTAACATTGTCCTTCATGGGCAGAGTTGTACCATGTCGTACCAGTTATTGTTCTATTGTTGTTGTCATTAGAACATAGAACATAGAAAAATACAGCACAGAACAGGCCCTTCGGCCCACGATGTTGTGCCAAAACTTTGTCCTAGATTAATCATAGATTATCATTGAATTTACAGTGCAGAAGGAGGCCATTCGGCCCAGTGAGTCTGCACCGGCTCTTGGAAAGAGCACCCTACCCATAGTCAACACCTCCACCCAATACTAAAGGCAATTTTGGACACTAAGGGCAATTTATCATGGCCAATCCACCTAACCTCCACATCTTTGGACTGTGGGAAGAAACCGGAGCACCCGGAGGAAACCCACGCAGACACGGGGAGGATGTGCAGACTCCACACAGACAGTGACCCAAGCCGGAATCGAACCTGGGACCCTGGAGCTGTGAAGCAATTGTGCTAGCCACAATGCTACCGTGCTGCCCTTAAGAACAAATAAATCTACACTATATCATTTTACCGTAATCCATGTACCTATCCAATAGCTGCTTGAAGGTCCCTAATGTTTTCGACTCAACTACTTCCACAGGCAGTGCATTCCATGCCCCCACTACTCTCTGGGTAAAGAACCTACCTCTGACATCCCCCCTATATCTTCCACCACTCACCTTAAATTTATGTCCCCTTGTAATGGTTTGTTCCACCCGGGGAAAAAGGTCTTTGACTGTCTACTCTATCTATTCCCCTGATCATCTTATAAACCTCTATCAAATCGCCCCTCATCCAACATTGTTGTTAGTGACGTGCTTGTTGTTGTGTTTGTTGCCTCTGGTACGGTTCTGGTTGTTGCCTTTGTTGATGTTTTTGTAGGTTTTGTTGTTGTGTTTGTTGCGCTCAATGACCACACTGAGTGGGGAATTCGAGTCCTTCACAAAGTTACTTGTGTCAGTGTCCTTTGTGGCATCTGCAGTTTCATTGAGCATGCCGTCTCTGATTCATCGGCGCTCCTCGTCTGGAGTCATGTCCGGTTCACTTGAATCATCTTTGGCTTGTCGATGCTCCCCTTCTGGAGCCCTTTCTGGTTCACCTGAATCACCTTTGGTTTCTTGATGCTCCCTGTCTGGAGTCATTTCAGGTTCTTGTGGAGAGGCTCGAGTAGATGAAGTTTGAATTAACGTGGTGTCACTGGAGTCACTAGTAGCTTCACTTTGATTGTCGAGTGCCTCTGTACATATTAGCTGAGACCTGTCAGTCTTGCTGAAATGTTGCAAATCTTGTATGGGAATTGTGAAGCCTGTGTCACTTGTCGCACATACAGTGGGTAGACCTTCAGAGTCTTCCTGTCGGTTAGATGAGCTGGGTAGACTGTCAGAGTCTTCTGGTGGCTCAAATAATCTGGGTAGACTGTCATAGTCTTTTTGTTGTTCACGTGAGTGTGGGAGTCTGTCATAGTCGTCTTGCTGTGCACTTGAGCATAGCAGACTTGCATCGTCTGCTGCTGTTTGCTCAGATATGGTTGCTAGACCTTCATGGTCTTGTTCATGCAAGGACTGCACTCTGGAGTCTTGTGTTGCTTCGTGGAGTCTATCAATGAGCTTGCTGTGGAGGCTTGTATCGCTCTCTCTGTGGAGTCTGGCATCGTTCCCTGTGTGGAGTCATGCAGTGGTCTCGCTGTGGAATCTGTCATCGCTTTCTGTGTGGAGTCGGGGACTCTTCGTGGTGCGTGGACCACTCTCTTGGCGTCAGGCCACTCTATGTGGGCTTGTACCGCTCTCTGTCTCTTGGCATCAGGCCACAGCAGAATCCTGTACTCATGGGTCGGGATGTCGCCTATGCTGGGCTGAGGATCCTCAAATCCGAAGAACCCTCCGTGACTGTGTCGGAATCTTCAATGTACAACACATCTCGTTGCGGTTTAGATTTGGTACTGATGTCGCCACGTCCAATCATGAAATCATCGTCTGAGTCGTAGTCTTCAAGGACTAAATCATCTCTTTGGGTGGTGCTAACTGCTTGTTGCAGGGTTCTGCGGAGGTTACTTTCAGCTACTGGTCGAAGTTCAGGCATTGTGCTGTCGTTCCAGGTGAAAGAATTGTGTTTTCTGGCTTTAAATTTTTTTTCACTATTTTCGGACATTTCCCCTTTAAGTGGGTGTGGTCCAGGGCCTCTGACGTCATGACGCTTGTGACGTAGCACGTAGGAATGGATTGCGCATGCGCGGCTTGTTGCGCATGTGCAAAACACTGTTTCGCCGGTTCGCGTCTTCTCGGGAACTGGGCATGTGCAGCTCCTTGCGCAAGGTGGCTGCCAATCAAAATTGCCATTTGCTTCTGTTGCAAGCCTACCTTTGCCCCATGGTGAGTATAGGTGCCAGTTTTACCGATTTCTGTTGTGTTCACATAGCAGTAGTTTTCAACCTTGTCCAGGATTGTCTGGAACCCTTTGGAGTACTTGAAGGAGTTGAAGATTTCTGTTGCACTTTCACCCGCAATGGTGAGTAGAAGATCTATCTTCTCAGCATTGGCCATGCCATCTAGGTCGGATGCTACCATGTAAATCTCAAATCTCTGCTTGAATGCATGCCAGTTGGCTCTGAGATTGCCGTGGTACCTGAGCTGCTGAGGAACCGGAATCTCAATCATCTTGCCTGGGTGCTGTTGCTGGTAGTCACAATCTCGCTGAGTTGAACTATATAGATTCAACAGGTACTACTGGTACCATGTTGTGTTCTGTACTCTGGGTCAACACAGGCTGCAACTCGATGCAACTTTGACCAAAAGATACTCCAGACGTTGAAGTACGTTCAATGTGATTTATTGAACCATTAGCACAGTTCTCTATGAGTTCGACTCTCCTGCTAATCTTGCTATAGTAACTCAGTCCAACTAACCAGTCTGCTCTAAGCCGCGTGGTGGGTGTGATGCTTCTGATCTGCCCCAGTCCTACTCTCTAAGTGTTGCCTGTGGAAAGAGACAGAGCATGTGTGCCCTATCCTTATATATGGGTTGTGTAATGCCTCCTTGTGGTAGTGTCACCTCTGGGTGTCTTGACTGCCCATTGGTCGTGTTCTATTCTATGTGTTCATTAGCAGTATGTCTGCATGTCATGATGTCTCTGGTGCTCCCTCTAGTGTTTACTTAGTCGTAGTGTATTTACATTAACCCCTTGTGTATTTACAGTGATGCATATCACCACACTGCTCCCTCTCAGACTCACTCTTTTATCCTCTCTCCACTCTCACTCTGCTCTCTCAGACACACTCTTTTACCCTCTCTCCCCTGTCACTCTGCTCTCTCTCAGACTCACTCTTTTACCCTCTCTCCATTCACTCTGCTCTCTCTCAGACTCACTCTTTTACCCTCTCTCCTCTCTCACTCTGCTCCCTCTCACACTCACACTTTTACCCTCTCTCCTCTCTCACACTGCTCTCTCAGACTCACTCTTTTACCCTCTCTCCTCTCTCACTCTGCTCCCTCTCACACTCACACTTTTACCCTCTCTCCTCTCTCACACTGCTCTCTCAGACTCGCTCTTTTACCCTCTCTCCTCTCTCACATGGCTCTCTCAGACTCACTCTTTTACCCTCTCTCCTCTCTCACTCTGCTCCCTCTCACATTCACTCTTTTACCCTCTCTCCGCTCTCACACTGCTCTCTCACACTCACTCTTTTACTCTCCTCTCTCACACTGCTCTCTCTCACACTCGCTCTTTTACCTGTTGCTAACTTTTGGTTGGTTCAATTGGCTCTGTTTTATAACCTTTGCTCTCGAGTCGCCAGGTATCTTTATGATACCGCCATGAGGTTCAAGTTCAAGTAATGATCAATAACCCAACACACCAATTAGTAAGATTCAAATCAATGCACATTTATTATACACAGTAATCGCTATTCATGCACAAATTCTACGTCTAAGCTACTTCTACAACGAACAGGCCTATACTTAACTTCGGACTGGCCCACCGCAAATGGCCTTTCGTTCGGAATCTGCAACTGCGGGATTCAAAGCCGGTATGGACTGGTAGCTAGGAGTGCCTATCTCATAGCAAGCGTTGACTTGGAACTTACTTCAGGGATGCGGCAGCTTGGACCGTTCACTCTCAGGGGTTGCTTCGCGTTGCTGAGTGACCCAGTCAAGGAGAACGATTTGAACTTGGGGCTTAACTTTTATAGACCCTAGGGGCTTCCCACCTTTCGGGGCGGACCCTGTACCTGGTTCTAGGTGATTGGACTTTGTTCCAATCGTTTGGTTCGATTTCTCCAATACTGGAGCGGTTCCCTGATCGATGGGCGGTCTTGAGGTGTTTGTTAACCTCTTTTGTGTTGGCTCCTGCTGGCGCCGGGGAGTCTGGCTTAGTTTTGTGTGCCCCAAATGTCCCGGGATTGCTCATTAGTATGTAGATGGCTGCTACATTATTATGCTGATGGTCGCTGGTATCGATGCTGTCTGGGCTTTTGCAGAGTTAAATACAGAGCAAACCTGCACCTCCTGGTTTCTGCCTGTGTTGGCTGAATTTCCCTTCAGCCTTTGCCGTTCGCCATTTTAAATCGGGACTTGGCCAACTCAGGTGGCTACACTCCCTCCTTGTGATCCTAATGCGAAGCGTGAAGGATCACATAACTGCGTTGCTTTCCATTCCCTGACCCGGTGAGCACTTCTTCTATGGCCTCTACACTGACCATAACTATGCAAAAAATTTTTAACTAACAATTCTGAGGGGCGCTATGTCAAACAGGGACATGCATTACAAAACAAGAAAATGGGAACCTCTAACTATCCTTAATAAACTACACTCACTTAAACATTTCATCACTCTAACTTCCTCAACCATACAAATAAAATCATAGCAGTTTTATACACATTTTCCTGGCTTGGCAGTCAAGCTCAGGACTGTACAATTGCTCATGAACTTTCTTTATTTTCAACAAATCGCAAATGAATGCTCTTTATTATAGATCGCGGGTGTCAGGGGTCCGAAAATAAGGGATCTGATCCTACATACCGGGGTGCGAGCGTGGTAGGCTCGCCTTCTCCATTTTCTCAGACGAATAGTCTGCACGATTCAGCAGAGTATCTCCAACACCAATAAGGATTCTATCACGTAGGACAGGGAATACCAGGTTATAAACCTGTCACACCAAGATGGTGTGGTGTCGCTGGTGACTGGGCTCTGGGTACTGTGGGGAAGTGAATCATTAACGGCTGGGGGAGGGGGTTGAGGTCAGGGGATTCGCATTCACGCGCAACCAAATGTCCATTATAACGATGAGCCATGCGGAGGATGTCCTCATGGTTCTTCTTCTTTCACTTCTCTTCTCTTTGCTTCTCTTGTCCTGGAGCTTCTGGAGTTCTGTGGAAACAAGCATAGTGTCTGTTACTATCTTGGTTTAATATCTCGTATGATAGCCTGTCTGTCCTTTGGTGCCAATTACTCCCTTTATAATTGGTCACTATGTGTGTCTCCCTCATTTTCTTTTCAAAAACCGAATTTCAGACTCACTCTTTTACCCTCTCTCCTCTGTCACTCTGCTGCCTCTCACACTCACTCTTTTACCCTCTCTCCTCTCTCACTCTGCTCTCTCAGACTCACTCTTTTACCCTCTCTCCACTCTCACTCTGCTCTCTCAGACTCACTCTTTTACCCTCTCTCCACTCTCACTCTGCTCTCTCTCACACTCACTCTTTTATCCTCTCTCACACTGCTCTCTCAGACTCACTCTTTTACCCTCTCTCCTCTCTCACACTGCAATCTCTCACACTCACTCTTTTACCCTCTCTCCACTCTCACTCTGCTCCCTCTCAGACTCATTCTTTTACACTCTCTCTGCTCTCACACTGCTCTCTCTCAGACTCACTCTTTTACCCTCTCTCCACTCTCACTCTGCTCTCTCAGACTCATTCTTTTACCCTCTCTCCTCTCTCACACTGCAATCTCTCACACTCACTCTTTTATCCTCTCTCACACTGATCTCTCAGACTCACTCTTTTACCCTCTCTCCACTCTCACTCTGCTCTCTCTCACACTCACTCTTTTATCCTCTCTCACACTGCTCTCCCAGACTCACTCTTTTACCCTCTCTCCACTCTCACTCTGCTCTCTCTCACACTCACTCTTTTATCCTCTCTCACACTGCTCTCTCAGACTCACTCTTTTACCCTCTCTCCTCTCTCACACTGCAATCTCTCACACTCACTCTTTTACCCTCTCTCCACTCTCACACTGCTCTCTCTGAGACTCGCTCTTTTATTCTCTCTCCACTCTCACACTTCTCCCTCTCAGGCTCACTCTCTTCCCTGTCTCCGCTTTCACTCTGTTCTCTCTCTCTCCATACTTTCACCATGATTGCCTTTCATTTGTTCACTTTTGCAATGAGTGGCCTTTCTGTTGTGTGTGTGTGGAGTGGGTGGAGAATGGCAGTGTGATGAGGGGGTATGGAGTGTCTAATGGTGCGATAGAATCTGCGCTCACTTCTGTTTTTGCTGTCAGATTAGATGCTATGCTGAATAATGTTGTAACCTCATGAGTGTATGATAATCAGTGTCCCAGAATATTAATAGTAACCTGATAATGTATTGAGTTTGGTTTTGTTAGGTGTGAGCTGCTTCGGCCATTCTGTTGAGTAAAAGCTGCTTGGAAGACTGAAGAGACCTCAAACTTGACTGTTTGGGACCAGAATGAGGCTGACAGGTCTCTGAACTACACAAGGAAAGTCTCAATCTCTGCTCCTCCCTACATTCCTCTTGCCACCCACAGTACCCTGCTGAAACCTCCTTCTTGGCATTTGTTCTCCAAGTGGTAAATGGCTTCCTGGCCACATAATTCTAACCAGCCAGCAGAATGTAAAAGAGGCCAAAGTGTGAAAATAGCCCAGGCCTTCGAATTGATACCTGTGGGGGAATGTGAGATGATGCCTTGCTCCCCATATACACTCAAAGCTCGTTTCCAGTTAGAAACCTCCACCCTACACCCAACGTTCTCTTCCCCTCCCTCTCCAGTTCGTTAAAACTGAAATATTAAATCTTTCCTTGAACATTCATAATTGAATTAACCGACCACTGTTACTCAACTTATAAAGAAGGCTGACTGTGGTGTTGCTAAGTAAAAACCGGAAAAGTGAAGCACTTTAGGAAATCAAAATCAATTTTGTCTTTGTTTTTTGAAATCATGCTTTATATCCTGTCATCTCTGCTTTTAGGCCTTGTTTGTGGAAGCTAAGCCTGAAATTATCTGTAATCACTGAAGATTGGCTGTAGTAATATCTATTATTACGTTCTGTAATCTGCACCCCAAAGTGCTACATAATTGGACTTCCCTGACAATGCAGCGTTTAAATAGAGAAGAAATAAAGGGGCAAGGTATTGTCTGCTACTTGTCAAAAACGGAGGATCTGCAAAAGGCTATTCTCGCTGAACTCTTAGGGCTTTTGGTAAACATCGCTTGATATCAATTGAAGCACAGTTTTCATTTGACAATTCCCTTCGCTACTCGCTTATAATGGTACACTGGAGACATTACTTGGCAATGCAGAAAACCTTTTACCTACAAATATCTGAAGAGTGAAAAAACACACATTCTCCACATTTTGAAAGTAAAGTAAAAACTTGCATTTTAAAATCTGTAATTTGATTTTTATATTTCATCAGAAAAATAATAACCTATCTGAAGTTCAGCTTTTGAAACTCTTCAATTAAATTAAATGCATTAAAGCTTCATGTTAAACTAGTTTATGTTAAATTGGTAAGTACCACTTTGCTATCATTATTTATTGTTCGGATGACAGATTGTGGCACCATGTATTGGTGGGTTATTCTTTCACCTGTGATCTTGTTTGAAAAATCGAAGCATTTTGGGCTCAGATTTCCAAACGTTACTAATATTGCTCAAACATGAGCCTTTATCTAATGTACAATTACCATTACTGTTGGGTGAAAATATTCACAAGTAGACCTTAACATGAGCAAAAGAAGCAATTTATTGTTGCAGAGCTCTGGGAGGAAGGTCCTAGACCCCACAGTCTTGTTGGCACACTTTCTGAGCTGGGGCTTATACTGGGTTAATATACACTTTCAAAAGCAGAATTAGTTCACATTCTCATTTACATACAGCCAATCAATTCCATATATAGTTAATCAATTCTTTACACAGTATGCTACATTCGTACTATCAATATGTAGCGCGTGATTACATAAGATCATAAGGTTACGAGTTGCCAGTCCTGGATGCCGGATCTAGGGGCTCTTTTCTCTCGTAGTGGCTTGGGGGGCTTCTTCCTCTCGCAGTAGTTTTGACAGCTAGAATAACAGCTCCTGCAGTCCATGGAGCACCGGTCATCACTGATCCATTGTCTTTGGAGAATACATCTGTTATGAGTCACTCGTTTAGTCCAAGGTTCACTGTCTCAGCAGAAAACACCATTCGTGGCAACTTAAAAGCAAGCATTAATTCACATAGCCAAGTATCCCAGCATACACTGCCAAAGCAGAAAATTTACACCAACAATTACCATTGATATTTTGTTAGGAGGCTCCTTCTAATGGAGCCAAAGCCAATGTAATCGATGAGAAATGAATTGGTAATCTCCTGGATTATCAGATTTCTTTTAAGTTTCATACTGCTGTTGTAACTCCAGTATTCTTGAAAGTTTGCTTTGTCCAGTGAAACATAAAATCATAGATCTTTACCATGTGTAGAGATTAAATGGCCCAGAATGGTACTATTGCCTCTTTGTGAAAGAAAGCTAAAGGTCACCTTCCTCAATGAACCCCAGCAACTCTCCTGTACAGAAGGTTCCCCTAACCTCCTCCCTCTCCTGCTTACTGACAATTTTAAATTGATATCCCTCGTCACAGACTGCCCAGCAGAGGAAATAATGGGCTGATCCTACAGGACAGTTTGGGATGGGTTGAGAGGCAGTGGGGAGGGGCAGCTGCATAACATTGGAATGGAAGACATCAGAAATCATTCTGGTGTTCCTGCATTTTACTAATAGCGGCCAAAATGGAGGGCAGATTTCACATATTTACGCAGTGAGAAGGCAATTACGGTATCTAAAATTGCAGTCAGTTGGCCTGTTAAGGCACATTTTGAATTTTACTAATGGAACATTTCCACGCTGACCTGTTCCCAGAAAGTCTTCGGCTCCTTATCAGGTTCTTGAAGGTTATCCAATTTCTTGGGACCAACTCCAAACTGTTTCACAGTTGCCTTGTAAGATCTGGGAGTTTTCAGATCAAGCTTGGGCCTTGCTTCATTAATTGAAAAATCAGGAGTACCCTGGTTCCCAATAGCTTTTATGCACCTAGACCTTGCTTTGGATTGAAACAAATTGCTTTTTCCCAGTCTGGTCCCAGGCTAACTGCCTTTCCTTAGGAAGGTTACTATAGATTTTTTCCCTACCTCCAAGCTAGGTAAATTTTCAATGTTTTTCCCCTCATAAATTCTGTCTCCAAACTGACCACGAGCCTTCATTCACACACTTATGCAGTGAATTATAAAGTTAGTACTTTCTCTGCTTAATGTGCAGGCCTGGCTAGCATTTATCTCTTTTGCTCTCTCAACTCAGTAAGCTGAAAACTACACCAAAAATAAAGCTGTAAATGTGTCTGTCTGTTATATCCCTGCGTTTATACAAAACCCTGTAACTTGATCCCAAAAATAGCTTCACCTATCCCCTTCTCCACAGCAATGTGACAGTTTGGGATGCTCCAAACAAAACGGTAAACTATTTATTATTTACCTTCAAAACAATGCTTTACTTCTGTGACCCACATGAACAATTTACATCTCTAATGGAGTTAACAGATCTTTTTTCAAACTTGCTGCTTTTACCAAGAAACCCCCTTATCTACAAAGGTGCTTTTAGTTTCTTTGTTTTGGGAACTATATGAATAATTCAAATGCCTTATTGAAATAAATATAGGCTTTCTGTCCCGACCAAAAGCTCAAAGGTGGGCCTTCAACTTTGTTGAATAAACATGGGTTACCCTTTTAATTGTGGAGGTCTTGTGCCACAGTGAATAGCATCCCTGCCTCTGAGCAAGACACTTTGAGAAACTCTAGGACCTGATGGCCAAGAAAGGCATGTTCAGAACGCATGAACAAGTTAAGCATCAACCTGCAAAATCCTTCCAACATTCAATGGCAGGTGATGACAGTCTCCTGGTCAACCATGCTTGAATTGAAGCTATAAGCCTTTGGTGACAGCTGAGTGAAATACTCCAGGAAACTATTCACGATGGGAAATGTTGAAAGTCTGCCTTATGCATTATGTGTTGTTGTGTTGTAAGTGAAGCAACAACCTTCTAAACTATGTCTGTTTGAATTTGATTTACTTCAGGGTTGTTTACTAGTTTCTCAATCAGATTTTTCATTTATCTTCCATTTAACACTTTAATTCTGAAAACTAAAAGCTTTACCTCTAAAACACATGAATTATGAAATTAGATATTCACAATACATCAGTTTTTGCTTATATTAATAAATCAATGCCAGGATACATCTCTTCTGTACATCAATGAATAGTTTTTAATGGCAATAAAAAAAAAACAATTCCATTCATTTTGTGGCCTGATTGCACGGGTTCATGAAATAATTTACATGTATGATTATGTACATTAATTTTATTGGAAGTTTGATCAAAGTGAAACTAACAAGTTTAATTTCTAGTATATTTTGGGTGCAATTTCAAGATTGTGCCCGAAGCAGTAAATGCAAATTTTTATTAAGATCTTAAGACCTGTTTCTTGATATTAGAATACTTTGTGTGGCTTAACTTTCTCAAAACAATTTTGGAATCTCATTATTTCCATGCAGGAACACAGTGCAATTTAAAAAATATAAGTATTCAATAGAAATGCATTAAACAATTCAGTAAACATGGCTAAGCGGAAACGATACCTTTGCTGCATCTACAGGTAAGTAAGTGAAGCCACCATCATCCCAGATGACCATAGGTTGCTTCCCCCTTTGAGGGGGAGAGCTGATTGTGGTGATTTAACCTGAGGATCACCACACCTCAGGCAAGGGGCAAGGTTGAGAAGGCTGTGCATTCATGAATAATCTTAGCAGGTATGGGAATTGAACACACACTGTTAGCCTTGCTTTGCATCACAAACCAGCTGACTAGCCAACTGAGCTAAACTGACCCCGGGATCACAATGATTATCATGACCATGAAGGATTATCATGAATGCCCATTGTGGGGTTGCCACAATGGGAAATCCCATTGGCCGGTGTCAGGGACAGAGAATCCAGCTGCAGGCGATGGTGCACAGCTGAGGAACACATGGGCTGGGGAGGTGGACAATTCACCACTTAATGTCTCATGTGAGTCCAGAATACAAAATCAAAGTTTAATGGTGCATTCCTTCACAGAGGTTGGCAGGTTGAAAACTGATGCTGGACAATTAATTTTTCCAGTAGAGATGATTTTCATGATGAGATAGGCATACAGAAATGGATTAATTTTGTAGGCAATGGTGTAGAAGTTCAGAAGTTCCAGTAGCAACAGTATAGATGGGGGGAGGGTGGAATTCAAACCTGTGCAGAGCCCTTTTTTTGTGTTGCTACTTGATAGATGGCAGACTGATTTCATAGATTATCATAGAATTTACAGTGCAGAAGGAGGCCATTCGGCCCATCGAGTCTGTACCGTCTCTTGGAAAGAGCACCCTACCCAAGGTCAAAACCTCCACCCTATCCCCAGAACCCAGTAACCCCACCCAACACTAAGGGCAATTTTGGACACTAAGGGGCAATTTAGCATGGCCAATCCACCTAACCGGCACATCTTTGGACTGTGGGAGGAAACCGGAGCACCCGGAGGAAACCCACGCAGACACGGGGAGAACGTGCAGACTCCGCACAGACAGTGACCCAAGCCAGAATCGAACCTGGGACCCTGGAGCTGTGAAGCAATTGTGCTATCCACAATGCTACCGTGCTGCCCTTAATTTGTAGGAGAGCAAGGCAGTATAACTGGATCTCTCAGCCAGGGGGTCATATCAGGGGTCATGTCACATGACTCCCACCTCTCCACTTTGGCTTTGACAAAAGATGTCTATTCCTTTGTCTGGGTTCCTAAGATTGTTGATGTTCCACCCATTAAAATTTTGAAAGGAAATTGCAGGGTTCTTTGTCCGAGAAGACTAGCAGGTTCCATTGACCTTTGTATAATTCCCTTTGAATTTGGTCTCTGCAGTGACAAGGCCTTCTGAGATATCTTCTCTGATACTGCCATTTTGGCTCCTATTGTTCAAAAGTCACAGCCAGACAGACATGGCTTCAGTTATTTTAAAAGGTCTCTGTCCAATATTTAAGATTTTAGAAATGAGCCAGGGGATATCAATATATTTTATAAAAATTTAGAGTCTTAGACCCTGACAATTCTAATATTTTCAAGACATATTATCATGTCTTTAAATAAACCTGCTACGAATCATTTTTGTATTGCGTGATGCCAATTGTTATATAGGATCAGCTGTAATTTTGTGCATGTGGTCAGTTTCAAACGTGTTTTGAAGTGCATTCTTGGTTTGGGCTTATGAAAGGAATAATAGTTTTCTTGGAATGGGATGTATATAACTTGAGAATGTTCTATCTGGTGCTTGTATGCTCTGATGTTATTGAACACTGCTCTCAATTCATCAGGCGTGGAGTAATGATTTATCTTACACTGTAAACAGTGTGGTGTTTCATTGTGCAGGTCACGTTGAATAAAAGAGACAAAATATTTTTCTCCATTAGGTTTTTATAAATGTCAGCAACTGAAGTAAGGGCTCTTGCTGCTGGAAAATTTAAACAAACCAATTACGATGAAAGCTCAGAGACTGCTGCATTCACTTTGGATCAATTATGGAATCAAAGGTTAGCTGCTACATAACTGTAAACTTTTATTTTGTACAAACACCACTTCCTACAAAGCCAGGAATACAAGAGAAAGCAACTAAGGACCGCAGAAAGATCTGGATAAGTAATACATTTGGGCAAACGTTTACGTACTTCAAAATGTAGTGTATTACACATGAGGGGATCAAGAAACAACATATGCAGACAATGCAAGGAATAAAATCATCAGGGGGAAACTTTGAAAGGAACCCGATGATGATATTGTTGCTTTCATTGTTGAGATAATGGATGGAATGTAATGCCTCCCCACCAGTTTGGAGACTGGGAGAGCATTTAAACAGGTGGCAGGCTGTGGGGAGTGGGCACTCTCCCATCTTCATTCCACTGCCCTATTAAGTCCAGGGTGGGAGGGCTTGTGAATGGTTCCTCTGCCTGGATGCTATTTGACTCCCTTAAATGGGCAATTAAAGCCCTCTGCCGTGACCCCCTTCACTCTTAATGCTGGCAGCTCTCCAGTCCCAACAATGCACTCGAGGAGTGATCTCTATTGGGACTGCAGCCAGTATGAGGAACAATAATAGAGGGCAGACACCAAGAAAACTGGGGAAGTTTCAACAGGGCCAGTCAGGCAGGCCCCAGTGTCAGGGGTGGTAAGCAGCAGTGAGGGCCACCATTATGGGGGTCCCCATTGGGGACTATCTGCCTTGACAGGAGGCATCCTGAGGGTTTGCCTGATGGTTCTGCCACATGTCATGGGCACAACCCGCTGCTGGTAAAATATCAGCTTGCAGCTGGAGGCCCTTAAGTTGTCATTAATTGCCACTTACGGGCCTCAATTGGCCTGAGGAGGAGTGGGCCAACTGTTACGACACCTTGAGCTAGTGTACGGTCAATTCTAACCCCACTTGAGCCAGAGTCACAACACAATTGAAATTAGTAAATCATTCTTAGAAAAACACCCAAAGTCTTTGGCCCATAGCTGCCCAATAGTTACAGTCACCAGGTTTGTAAATTTAAACATAATTAATTTTATTAATAGCAGTATATAGTTAAATATGCAGCAAATACAACAGGTTAACTATTATCGAATTCCTAATGCCTCCCCCCACTTAAACTCACTGCCACCATCTATAAACGTACAAAAGACAGATAACCAAACACAGAGGGGAAAATAGGGGTACAAAAATAATAATTAATCATGGATAGAGCAGGGACAGGAATGGATGTTGCAGGTTCCGGGGTTTAGGTGTTTTAGTAAGCTCAGAGAAGGAGGCAAAAGAGGGGGAGGTGTGGCGCTGCTAGTCAAGAGCAGTATTACGGTGGCGGAGAGGATGCTAGATGGGGACTCTTCTTCCGAGGTAGTATGGGCTGAAGTTAGAAACAGGAAAGGAGAGGTCACCCTGTTGGGAGTTTTTTATAGGCCTCCTAATAGTTCGAGGGATGTAGAGGAAAGGATGGCGAAGATGATTCTGGATATGAGCGAAAGTAACAGGGTAGTTATTATGGGAGACTTTAACTTTCCAAATATTGACTGGAAAAGATATAGTTCGAGTACAATAGATGGGTCGTTTTTTGTACAGTGTGTGCAGGAGGGTTTCCTGAAACAATATGTTGACAGGCCAACAAGAGGCGAGGCCACGTTGGATTTGGTTTTGGGTAATGAACCAGGCCAGGTGTTGGATTTGGAGGTAGGAGAGCACTTTGGGGACAGTGACCACAATTCGGTGACGTTTACGTTAATGATGGAAAGGGATAAGTATACACCGCAGGGCAAGAGTTATAGCTGGGGGAAGGGCAATTATGATGCCATTAGACGTGACTTGGGGGGGATAAGGTGGAGAAGTAGGCTGCAAGTGTTGGGCACACTGGATAAGTGGGGCTTGTTCAAGGATCAGCTACTGCGTGTTCTTGATAAGTATGTACCGGTCAGACAGGGAGGAAGGCGTCGAGCTAGGGAACCGTGGTTTACCAAGGAAGTGGAATCTCTTGTTAAGAGGAAGAAGGAGGCCTATGTGAAGATGAAGTGTGAAGTTTCGGTTGGGGCGATGGATAGTTACAAGGTAGCGAGGAAGGATCTAAAGAGAGAGCTAAGACGAGCAAGGAGGGGACATGAGAAGTATTTGGCAGGAAGGATCAAGGAAAACCCAAAAGCTTTCTATAGGTATGTCAGGAATAAGCGAATGACGAGGGAAAGAGTAGGACCAGTCAAGGACAGGGATGGGAAATTGTGTGTGGAGTCTGAAGAGATAGGCGAGATACTAAATGAATATTTTTCGTCAGTATTCACTCAGGAAAAAGATAATGTTGTGGAGGAGAATGCTGAGCCCCAGGCTAATAGAATAGATGGCATTGAGGTACGTAGGGAAGAGGTGTTGGCAATTCTGGACAGGCTGAAAATAGATAAGTCCCCGGGACCTGATGGGATTTATCCTAGGATTCTCTGGGAGGCCAGGGAAGAGATTGCTGGACCTTTGGCTTTGATTTTTATGTCATCATTGGCTACAGGAATAGTGCCAGAGGACTGGAGGACAGCAAATGTGGTCCCTTTGTTCAAAAAGGGGAGCAGAGACAACCCCGGCAACTATAGACTGGTGAGCCTCACATCTGTAGTGGGTAAAGTCTTGGAGGGGATTATAAGAGACAAGATTTATAATCATCTAGATAGGAATAATATGATCAGGGATAGTCAGCATGGCTTTGTGAAGGGTGGGTCATGCCTCACAAACCTTATTGAGTTCTTTGAGAAGGTGACTGAACAGGTAGACGAGGGTAGAGCAGTTGATGTGGTGCATATGGATTTCAGCAAAGCGTTTGATAAGGTTCCCCACGGTAGGCTATTGCAAAAAATACGGAGGCTGGGGATTGAGGGTGATTTAGAGATGTGGATCAGAAATTGGCTAGCTGAAAGAAGACAGAGGGTGGTGGTTGATGGGAAATGTTCAGAATGGAGTACAGTCACAAGTGGAGTACCACAAGGATCTGTTCTGGGGCCGTTGCTGTTTGTCATTTTTATCAATGACCTAGAGGAAGGCGCAGAAGGGTGAGTGAGTAAATTTGCAGACGATACTAAAGTCGGTGGTGTTGTCGATAGTGTGGAAGGATGTAGCAGGTTACAGAGGGATATAGATAAGCTGCAGAGCTGGGCTGAGAGGTGGCAAATGGAGTTTAATGTAGAGAAGTGTGAGGTGATTCACTTTGGAAGGAATAACAGGAATGCGGAATATTTGGCTCATGGTAAAGTTCTTGAAAGTGTGGATGAGCAGAGGGATCTAGGTGTCCATGTACATAGATCCCTGAAAGTTGCCACCCAGGTTGATAGGGTTGTGAAGAAGGCCTATGGAGTGTTGGCCTTTATTGGTAGAGGGATTGAGTTCCGGAGTCGGGAGGTCATGTTGCAGCTGTACAGAACTCTGGTACGGCCGCATTTGGAGTATTGCGTACAGTTCTGGTCACCGCATTATAGGAAGGACGTGGATGCTTTGGAGCGGGTGCAGAGGAGATTTACCAGGATGTTGCCTGGTATGGAGGGAAAATCGTATGAGGAAAGGCTGATGGACTTGAGGTTGTTTTCGTTGGAGAGAAGAAGGTTAAGAGGAGACTTAATAGAGGCATACAAAATGATCAGGGGGTTGGATAGGGTGGACAGTGAGAGCTTTCTCCCGCGGATGGATATGGCTGGCACGAGGGGACATAACTTTAAACTGAGGGGTAATAGATATAGGACAGAGGTCAGAGGTAGGTTCTTTATGCAAAGAGTCGTGAGGCCGTGGAATGCCCTACCTGCTACAGTAGTGAACTCGCCAACATTGAGGGCATTTAAAAGTTTATTGGATAAACATATGGATGATAATGGCATAGTGTAGGTTAGATGGCTTTTGTTTCGGTGCAACATCGTGGGCCGAAGGGCCTGTACTGCGCTGAATTGTTCTATGTTCTATGTTCTATGTTCTATAAAGTTAAAAGATAAGAGTCTTTGTTTCAGATGTTGTCTTATAGCATCTTCCCTCAATTTAGTCTTTCAGTTCGAGGTTTCCACTGTAGATTCATTCAGGTATCTGCAGATTCAGAAATACAGCAACTATACAGCATTTCTAGAGAAAACAAGAGCAGAGAGAGAGGTCATTTTCTCTGAATGTCCAGGACCTGACTTCTTCCCCTGGCTCTCTGAAAATCATCCCACTCAGACAGTACCCAATCACCACCTGTTACCAGGCAGAATACAGCCTTTTGGCCAATTTATTGACACCCTCCAACCAATTGAACTGAGTTCCACTGATCTTTCAGGTGCTGAAAAGTCTGAAGTCTGCTATCTGAAGGCTAGCACAGTGTTCTGTTTTGTAAATTTTGAATTCCTCACTTCCCCTACTCAACGTAAAGACATATGTTCATTAAGCATCCATGGATCAAAATGATAACAGCAAAAAAGACACATCTAACATTTACTCCACTGCTGGTAAATTTCCAGCAGAGAGTTGGAGACAGGCATAGTGCCCTTTGCCTGTGTTTTGATGAAAGGTCCCGTGACCTTAAACTCTATTGCTCTCCACAGATTTTGCCTGACCTGCTGAGTATTTCCAGCATTAGTTATTTTCCACACCTGTTAGCCCACTCTCAGGCAAAAATGCCAGCCCATGTTTCTTTAATGGTGATTAGATCTAAACCATTTATCTGTATCTATGCTGCTTGTTCATCTATATGCAAACATGTCACGCATTCAGATCAAGAAGCATAAATTTTACTTTTTTAACTATTATTCTTTGCATGGACCTCATCCGCTGATGTACTATCAACATTAAATTCTCCAGTCACACTTTGTATGTCCTTACCCAAATTGCTTCAGTACACTGTTGCCTCAACTTTTATCTTTAAATTTCTAAATCTCCCTTCACCTGACCTCTCCCCTTGCCTTTCAGTTCAAAGCCCCATTTGCAGCTCTGGTCATACAATTTACCAGCTTACTGATCCTGGCTTTAGGCAGCCAGCAGATTCTTCTTGGTTGCAATTGCATAAAACCTGTACCCCTGACTGTACTGTTCCCTATTGCTACTACATAATTCCAATTGTAGCATAGTGATTATGCTGCAGAACTAGTAATAGTGGTTACAGTGGTTATGCTGCTAAATTAATAATAGTGGTTACAGTGGTTATGCTGCTGAACCTGTAATAGTGGTTACAGTGGTTATGCTGCTGAACTAGTAATAGTGGTAACAGTGCTTTTGCTGTTGAACTAATAATAGTGGTTACAGTGGTTATGCTGCTGAACCTGTAACAGTGGTTACAGTGGTTATGCTGCTGAACCTGTAATAGTGGTTACAGTGGTTATGCTGCTAAATTAATAATAGTGGTTACAGTGGCTATGCTGCTAAATTAATAACAGTGGTTACAGTGGTTATGCTGCTGAACCTGTAATGCTGGTTACAGTGGTTATGCTGCTGAACCTGTATTAGTGGTTACAGTGGTTATTCTGCTGGACTAGTAATAGTGGTTACAGTGGTTATGCTGCTAAGTTAATAATAGTGGTTACAGTAGTTATGCTGCTGAACTAGTAATAGTGGTTACAGTGGTTATGCTGCTGAACCTGTATTAGTGGTTACAGTGGTTATGCTGCTGAACCTGTATTAGTGGTTACAGTGGTTATGCTACTGGACTAGTAATAGTGGTTACAGTGGTTATGCTGCTAAGTTAATAATAGTGGTTACAGTGGTTATGCTGCTGAACTAGTAATAGTGGTTACAGTGGTTATGCTGCTGAACCTGTAATGCTGGTTACAGTGGTTATGCTGCTGAACCTGTATTAGTGGTTACAGTGGTTATGCTGCTGGACTAGTAATAGTGGTTACAGTGGTTATGCTGCTGAACCTGTAATAGTGGTTACAGTGGTTATGCTGCTGAATTAGTAATAGTGGTTACAGTGGTTATGCTGCTGAACCTGTAATAGTGGTTACAGTGGTTATGCTGCTGAAATAGTAATAGTGGTTACAGTGGTTATTCTGCTGAACTAGTAATAGTGGTTACAGTGGTTATGCTGCTGAACCTGTAATAGTGGTTACAGTGGTTATGCTGCTGAACTAGTAATAGTGGTTACAGTGGTTATGCTGCTGAACCTGTAATAGTGGCTACAGTGGTTATGCTGCTGAATTAGTAATAGTGGTTACAGTGGTTATGCTGCTGAACCTGTAATAGTGGTTACAGTGGTTATGCTGCTGAATTAGTAATAGTGGTTACAGTGGTTATGCTGCTGAACTAGTAATAGTGGTTACAGTGGTTATGCTGCTGAACCTGTAATAGTGGTTACAGTGATTATGCTGCTGAACTAGTAATAGTGGTGACAGTGGTTATGCTGCTGAACCTGTAATGCTGGTTACAGTGGTTATGCTGCTGAACCTGTATTAGTGGCTACAGTGGTTATGCTGCTGGACTAGTAATAGCGGTTACAGTGTTTATGCTGCTGAATTAGTAATAGTGGTTACAGTGGTTATGCTGCTGAACCTGTAATAGTGGTTACAGTGGTTATGATGCTGAACTAGTAATAGTGGTTACAGTGGTTATGTTGCTGAACCTGTAATAGTGGTTACAGTGGTTATGCTGCTGAACTAGTTATAGTGGTTATGCTGCTGAACCTGTAATAGTGGTTACAGTGGTTATGCTGCTGAATTAGTAATAGTGGTTACAGTGGTTATGCTGCTGAACCTGTAATAGTGGTAACAGTGGTTATGCTGCTGAACTAGTAATAGTGGTTACAGTGGTTATGCTGCTGAACCTGTAATAGTGGTTACAGTGGTTATGCTGCTGAACCTGTAATAGTGGTTACAGTGGTTATGCTGCTGAATTAGTAATAGTGGTTACAGTGGTTATGCTGCTGAACCTGTAATAGTGGTTACAGTGGTTATGCTGCTGAAATAGTAATAGTGGTTACAGTGGTTAAGCTGCTGAACCTGTAATAGTGGTTATAGTGGTTATGCTGCTGAACCTGTAATAGTGGTTACAGTGGTTATGTTGCTGAATTAGTAATAGTGGTTACAGTGGTTATGTTGCTGAAATAGTAATAGTGTTTACAGTGGTTTTGCTGCTAAATAAGTAATAGTGGTTACAGTGATTATGCAGCTGAACTAGTAGTTCAAAGGCATGGACTAATGATGAGGGAAATGAGTTGAAATTCTACCATGACAGTTTGTGAACTTGAATTTACTTAATTAAATACATCTGAAATAAAAAGTTGGCATTAGTAAAGGTGACCATGAACCTGAGGTTTTTGTAAAAATCCAATCAATTCACTAATGTCTTTTAAGGAAGGAAATCTCCTGTCTGTACTTGATCTTGTCTCTACGTGTCTCCAGGCCAACAGCAATGTGGTTAATTCTTAACTGCCCTCTGAAATGGCAGAAGAATTTCATAAACTGCTGCAATAAGCTATAATATGAACAACACTGGATGGCTATCATCCTAGACATTGGATCCAAACCTGGCAAGCCACATCCTTCACAGTCGACTATGGAAAGTTGAACTCTGGGAACCTTTGGCAAATTTGGATGAGCTGTCCCATAGACTAGTCCAGTAGTAGCCTGACAGAGTCACATTCACAGAATCATACCTTTCAGCCAATGCCCCATATTCCTCTGAATCCTGAAGGGTAAAGTCACCAGACTGGGCTTGCAGCAGGTAGTGAGACAGCCAATGAGAAGGAAGTGCCTCTTAATGGTGTCCTCATCATTCTACTTGTCACTACTGCATCTCTCCTTGACAGTATCAGTATGAGTGATCAATCCTTGTGGAGACTGTGGTTAAATGGTCTATGGTCTCAAGCTGAGGCTCGATACAGAATTGGACACTTTAAATTAAAGCCACAGTCACAATCACAGACAGGCCTGATGGGAAGTCAACAGCCAAACTTGAATACACTGGATGGAGACAGGCCTCTGGGCAAGTCTGGGCCTGCCCTGTAAACAGGTGTAGCCATCTGGGATGGCCATTTACAATAAGGAACAGGGAAGGTCGTAAAGCATAACGGGAAAAATGGACAATGCAAGGTTCAGGCAGGCTCAGAGCCTGAATGTATATTTGTGAGCGAGGAATCCAGACAGCATCAAAACCCCCAACCGATTAGCATTTTGATGGCCCATCTCCGCCAGACAAAGGACTGACACTTAAGCGACCAATACAAACAAAGAACAACAAAGAACAAAGAAATGTACAGCGCAGGAACAGGCCCTTCGGCCCCCCAAGCCCCTGCCGAACATGCTGCCCGACTAAACTACAATCTTCTACACTTCCTGGGTCCGTATCTCTCTATTCCCATCCTATTCATGTATTTGTCAAGATGCCCCTTAAATGTCACTATCGTCCCTGCTTCCACCACCTCCTCCGGTAGTGAGTTCCAGGCACCCATTACCCTCTGTGTAAAAAACTTGCCTCGTACATCTACACTAAACCTTGCCCCTCTCACCTTAAACCTATGCCCCCTAGTAATTGACCCCTCTACCCCGGGGAAAAGCCTGTGACTATCCACTCTGTCTATGCCCCTCATAATTTTGCAGACCTCTATCAGGCCGCCCCTCAGCCTCCTTCGTTCCAGTGAGAACAAACCGAGTTTATTCAACCGCTCCTCATGGCTAATGCCCTCCATACCAGGCAACATTCTGGTAAATCTCTTCTGCACCCTCTCTAAAGCCTCCACATCCTTCTGGTAGTGTGGCGACCAGAATTGAACACTATACTCCAAGTGTGGCCTAACTAAGGTTTTATACAGCTGCAACATGACTTGCCAATTCTTATACTCAATGCCCCGGCCAATGAAGGCAAGCATGCCGTATGCCTTCTTGACTACCTTCTCCACCTGTGTTGCCCCTTTCAGTGACCTGTGGACCTGTACACCTAGATCTCTTTGACTTTCAATACTCTTGAGGGTTCTGCCATTCACTGTATATTCCCTACCGGCATTAGACCTTCCAAAATGCATTACCTCACATTTGTCTGGATTAAACTCCATCTGCCATCTCTCCGCCCAAGTCTCCAAACAATCTAAATCCTGCTGTATCCTCTGACAGTCCTCATCGCTATCTGCAATTCCACCAACCTTTGTGTCGTCTGCAAACTTACTAATCAGACCAGTTACATTTTCCTCCAAATCATTTACATATACTACAAACAGCAACGGTCCCAGCACTGATCCCTGTGGAATACCACTGGTCACAGCCCTTCAATTAGAAAAGCATCCTTCCATTGCTACTCTCTGCCTTCTATGACCTAGCCAGTTCTGTATCCACCTTGCCAGCTCACCCCTGATCCCGTGTGACTTCACCTTTTGTACTAGTTTACCATGAGGGACCTTGTCAAAGGCCTTACTGAAGTCCATATAGACAACATCCACTGCCCTACCTGCATCAATGATCTTTGTGACCTCCTCGAAAAACTCTATCAAGTTAATGAGACACGACCTCCCCTTCACAAAACCATGCTGCCTCTCACTAATACGTCCATTTGCTTCCAAATGGGAGTAGATCCTGTCTCGAAGAATTCTCTCCAGTAATTTCCCTACCACTGAAGTAAGGCTCACCGGCCTTCAGTTCCCTGGATTATCCTTGCTACCCTTCTTAAACAGAGGAACAACATTGGCTATTCTCCAGTCCTCCGGGACATCACCTGAAGACAGTGAGGATCCAAAGATTTCTGTCAAGGCCTCAGCAATTTCCTCTCCAGCCTCCTTCAGTCTTCTGGGGTTGATCCCATCAGGCCCTGAGGACCAATCAACCTTAATATTTTTTAAGACACCCAACACCTCGTCTTTTTGGATCTCAATGTGACCCAGGCTATCTACACACCCTTCTCCAGACTCAACATCTACCAATTCTTTCTCTTTGGTGAATACTGATGCAAAGTATTCATTTAGTACCTCGCCAATTTCCTCTGGCTCCACACATAGATTCCCTTGCCTATCCTTCAGTGGGCCAACCCTTTCCCTGGCTACCCTCTTGCTTTTTATGTACGTGTAAAAACCCTTGGGATTTTCCTTAACCCTATTTGCCAATGACTTTTCGTGACCCCTTCTAGCCCTCCTGACTCCTTGCTTAAGTTCCTTCCTACTTTCCTTATATTCCACACAGACTTTGTCTGTTCCCAGCCTTTTAGCCCTGACAAATGCCTCCTTTTTCTTTTTGACGAGGCCTACAATATCTCTCGTTATCCAAGGTTCCCGAACATTGCAGTATTTATCCTTCTTCCTCACAGGAACATGCCGGTCCTGAATTCCTTTCAACTGACACTTGAAAGCCTCCCACATGTTAGATGTTGATTTGCCCTCAATATATGTTCTTCAGTTCCCGCCTAATATTGTTATAATTAGCCTTCCCCCAATTTAGCACATTCATCCTAGGACCACTCTTATCCTTGTCCACCAGCACTTTAAAACTTACTGAATTGTGGTCACTGTTCCTGAAATGCTCCCCTACTGAAACTTCTACCACCTGGCCGGGCTCATTCCCCAATACCAGGTCCAGTACCGCCCCTTCCCTAGTTAGACTGTCTACATATTGTTTTAAGAAGCCCTCCTGGATGCTCCTTACAAACTCCGCCCCGTCTAAGCCCCTGGCACTAAGTGAGTCCCAGTCAATATTGGGGAAATTGAAGTCTCCCATCACCACAACCCGGGTGTTTTTACTCTTTTCCAAAATCTGTCTACCTATCTGCTCCTCTATCTCCCGCTGGCTGTTGGGAGGCCTGTAGTAAACCCCCAACATTGTGACTGCACCCTTCTTATTCCTGATCTCTACCCATATAGCCTCACTGCCCTCTGAGGTGTCCTCCCGTAGTACAGCTGTGATATTCTCCCTGATCAGTAGCGCAATTCCGCCACCCCTTTTACATCCCCCTCTATCCCGCCTGAAACATCTAAATCCTGGAACGTTTAGCTGCCAATCCTGCCCTTCCCTCAACCAGGTCTCTGTAATGGCAACAACATCATAGTTCCAAGTACTAATCCAAGCTCTAGGTTCATCTGCCTTACCCGTAATACTTCTTGCATTAAAACATATGCACTTCAGGCCACCAGACCCGCTGTGTTCAGCAACTTCTCCCTGTCTGCTCTGCCTCAGAGTCCCTATTCCCTAGTTCTCCCTCAATGCTCTCACCTTCTGACCTATTGCTCCCGTGCCCACCCCCCTGCCATACTAGTTTAAACCCTCCCGTGTGACACTAGCAAACCTCGCGGCCAGGATATTTATGCCTCTCCAGTTTAGATGCAACCCGTCCTTCTTATATAGGTCACACCTGCCCCGGAAGAGCTCCCAGTGGTCCAGATAACGGAAACCCTCCCTCCTACACCAGCTGTTTAGCCATGTGTTTAGCTGCTCTATCTTCCTATTTCTAGCCTCACTGGCATGTGGCACAGGGAGTAATCCCGAGATTACAACCCTAGAGGTCCTGTCTTTTAACTTTGTGCCTAGCTCCCTGAACTCCTGCTGCAGGACCTCATGCCCCTTCCTGCCTATGTCGTTAGTACCAATATGTACAACGACCTCTGCCTGTTTGCCCTCCCCCTTCAGGATGCTCTCTACCCGTTCGGAGACATCCTGGACCCTGGCACCAGGGAGGCAACATACCATCCTGGAGTCTCTTTCACGTCCACAGAAGCGCCTATATGCACCCCTGACTATAGCGTCCCCTATTACTATTGCTCTTCTGCGCTTTGACCCTCCCTTCTGAACATCAGAGCCAGCCGTGGTGCCACTGTTCTGGCTGCTGCTGTTTTCCCCTGATTGGCTATCCCCCCCGACAGTATCCAAAGGGGTACACCTGTTCGAGAGGGGGACAACCACAGGGGATTCCTGCACTGACTGCCTGCCCTTTCTGGTGGTCACCCATTTCTCTGCCTGCACCTTGGGTGTGACCACATTTATATAACTGCGATCTAGGATGCTTTCCGCCACCTGCATGCTCCTAAGTGCATCCAATTGCTGCTCCAACCGAACCATGCGGTCTGTGAGGAGCTCCAGTTGGGTGCACTTTCTGCAGATGAAGCCATCCGGGACGCTGGAAGCCTCCTGGACCTGCCACATCTCACAGTCAGAGCACTGCACCCCTCTAACTGACATTGCGTCAATTAATTAAAATTAAAAGTAAAATTTTTTATTTTTAAAAAAAAGTTACTGTTAACTATCTGTTTCCTAGCACTAGATTTCTAATAGAAATGTGAAAGCTAAATATAGTACTCTCCGATTGCTGGCTTAGATACCCCTCTAAATTATAATTAAGTAATTATGTTTAATTAGTTACCAATGCTTAATTTTTTTAATTTAGTGTAGATTCCCAACCAGCCACTCAGGTCACAGCTTTTCTGTGATGTCACTTCAGTTTCCCCCAGACACACACAATTTGAAAAAGGTATAAAAGTAAAAATGAGTAAAAATCACTTACTTACCTTCTTACCTTCTGAGTGTCTTAGATGTTCTCAGGTTCTCTCCCTGACAGAGACTGCTCCTCCGAACAGCCCAGACATTTCGGCGCCACTCCCTCTACTCGGGAAGCGTAAACAACAGGGTCAATGACCGCTTAGGACACGCCCAGCCATCAAGGCACCCGCCCCTTTATTGATTCGAATCGAACACAGTGATCAAGAATTACCCAATTAGTGGGGTCCAAACTGAAGAACCGCCCAAAAGAGCGCGAAAACCCGAAGGATAAAGAGAGAGACCACCATGTGTTCGGCCTCTCTTGGACCTGGCGCTCCGGCAACGTCTACTTCCAATTGCAGCACCACCAGAAGCAAGTTCAAGTTCAACGCCCGCTACCAGACCGATGAGCCCAGCTGAGAATCAGTTACTTCTCCTGACCGATAGACCCAGACTCGAACAATGGCTACTGTTCCTCTGACCTAAGCCGGGTGCCTGAAGTTAAGTACTGGTTGTCATAGTTGATAGGTGTAGTTTAACTAATAGTGTCTATGTTGCATGATTAATTGTGTGTGTAAATAAAGTACCATTGATCTTGAACTAACTAACTGGTGTTTGACTCTTTGATCGATATCCGGTTGAACCTTGTGGTGGTATCATTTGATACCTGGCGACTCTGAGCAATATAATATCGATTTCTAAAGAAAGAAGGGCAACCTCATTGATTGCCATATTTACAGTAGGTAAAAAGGCAACAGTTATTGGCGACATCTGACGGGACTCGACCCAGAAGTGACTGTGTCACTCCGAGAGAACCCACAAAATGTTTGAATTGGAAATCCAAATTGGCAAAGTAAAAGAAACCACAAGCGAAACCAGTATCGATCAATCCTCCAGATTTGGAAGTGTGTAATTTGCATGCAAACTGACAAAGGGATATAAGGTAACCTCGATAAAATTTGTTGCGTTAAACTTTCGGGAGTTGCATAAACTGGAAGATAGCTTGAGCCGTACCCGTGTTTGCACCACCGCTTTATTCCCCCTTGTCCCAAATTTCCGGTAGAAACAGAGATAATAGTAGGGATGGCAATGAAGGCAATGGAACGCCTTATGCATCCACAAGAGCCCGAGGTCGCAGCGACCAACAGAGCAGAACAGTGTCCCATGTGGGAAGAAGAGATTAGGAAATACCTAAAGGGGAAAGGATGGCCCCAATGGTCGGGACTTTGTGCGAATGAGGAAACAGGTCCTGGCAGCATAGGACAAACTTGGTGGGACAGCCTGACCGAGATCCACAAGAAGAATTTGAGTAGAGTTCGTAAGCCGATGGAAATCGTGTCCTGCTTGGCACAATTGTGAGGCACAGAGTAGGTCGTGAGGACACTCCGTAGACAGCTTGAGGAGAGAGAGAGGAGTAGAGAGGGAAATGTTAGCGAGTGTGAGAGAGTAAACGAGCAACTCCGAGAGCAGCTAGTGGTGAAGGACAAGGAGATGACTGATGTCAAGAGGGCACACCAATCTTGTCTCGCCCAGCTAAGCAGCTTTCAGAACCAATACGATAAGGCCTACCAGGACACGCAATGTGCGGTGTTGGTAAGAGAGGAAACGGAGAACCAAGCAGAACAGTTGAAAAAACAAAGTGAGGATTTAAAAGCACTCCACAGTTCCACCACGGAACAGAGGCAGAATTCGGTGGATCATGCCAAGTGCAGGCAGCAAATTGCAAGGTTGCAACCACTGCTATCCGTTCACAATGGGTTCAGAGACACCTTTGGCCCACAGTTAGATCAGGAAGATGGCCCCGATTGGCAGGAACTTAGTGAAACGGCCCAACGGTACGTGAACGAGACAGAAAATCAGAATAGAGCCTCCCAGACCTCGAAAAGGAAAGCACCAGCACCACCGACTGCACACCAGCATGCAACCCAATGAACCCCATTACCACGCAGCGCAGGGTAACCACGGAAGACCAACCCGATTTTGTGTACACCACCCACTAACCATCACCCAGTTAAGAGATGCCCGTGATAAAATTGAGACTTTTCACCCCACGTCAGACCCATACCACTTTTTCGAACGAGTTAGGCAACAGACCGTCATGTACGGTCTGGACGAGCAGGAAGAAGTAAAGCTCATAGTGATGAGCCTTGACCCGTCGGTTAGTTCAGCCCTTCCCGACCCACAAAATGTAGGAGGAGGTGGCCTCCAAGATATGAAAACAGCCATTTTAGACGCCATTGGCTACAATAGAGGAGATCCGGTAGAAGGACTCAACCGGTGCAGACAGAAAAAGGGAGAGCATCCAACAGCATTTGCTGGACGCCTCTGGATCCACTTTCCCGCTGTATTCGGTGATTTAGCACGCGCCCATTTATCGGTAGACAATACGGCCAAATGGACCTGTATTCTAGTCTCCCACGCCATGGAGGCAGGACAAAAGGCAGGTGCCAACTACGACCCCTCAGACCCGGCACACAATGAAGTATGGGTACTGAAACAATTATCTAGAGCTTGGGAACAGTCCCTACAGAAAAAGACAGACCAAGAAAGAGTAGATGCCAACATGAACCCAGTAAGGGCACACCAAGACCCTGCATGGGCAGAAGTAACATACAGCACCCTAAAGCGCAGGGATGCTACAATTGCAGACACAAGAGACATTATGCCCGAGTATGCAATGCCCCCCTAAAATAACAACGGAATCAGCCCACAAATGCGCCCCCAGGAACAAGGCCAGACCCATCCACAGCATTAGCGCCCGAGCAGATAATGTGGCCATAAACAGCACCGATTGACGGTGTTCGGACTCCCTAACTTGGGTCTGCGACACCCTTTGGGATAAGTCCGGAAGACCGGTAGTTGCAGGCACAGTCCGGGGACACCCAGTAGAGTTCCTTTGGGACACAAGAGGGTCCCGAACCACGTTAAACTCCTCCACGATGTACCAGCGAGATATATGGCCCACTACAGACACCATTACTCTTAGTGGCTTTACAGGTGATCTCCAGCAGGGACACATGTGGATATCCAGATCGGCAACATTAAAATGAAACACTCAGTCGTTTTGGTAGATTTATCCCAGACAGCAGAACACATCTTGGGAATAGATTTTATGAGTTCACACAACCTTTCTTTCGTCCCCGTAAATAAATGTGTGTGGAAAATGGCTAGAGCAGCACGAGCCCCCGCCACGCTCCCACAGACAAAACAGTTAGAGAAGTCTTGAAGAGACATAAAGCAAGGTTTGCCCAACACAAGCACGATTGCGGTAAGATCCCAGGAGTGGTCAACATTACAGGTCCCGATCCTAAGCCCCAGAAACAATACGGCTTTCCACAGCAAGCCGAGGGAGAGATAGCTAAAGAGTTTATTGGACCAAGGAGTAATTCGGCCCATAGCATCAACGAACAATGCCTCGATTTGACCCGTAAGAAAACCAGATGGTTCATGGTGACTGACCATCGATTATAGAGAATTAAACAAAGTAACTCCTTTGGCAGCCCCCACCATTTCCATGAGTCCCGAGACCATGTTAAAACAGGGACCTCAGTCAAACGTTTTCACAGTTTTGGATATTAGCAATGGCTTTTGGTCCATTCCATTGGATAAAAAGTGCCAGTACAAAATTGCTTTCGATTTCCAGGGCCAGCAGTACACGTGGACGTGGCTTCCACAAGGCTTCCACAACTCTCCCCCCCCCATTTTTCACAGACAATTGGCGAACGAATTAACAAAATTTTTCTGACCTGAATGCCTTGTTCAGTATATGGACGACTTGCTCCTACAGACTGATACCAAGGAAGAGCACATTTTGCTTCTTTCGGAACTATTAGGACTCCTCAAAGAAATTGGATGCAAAATTAACCCCCAAAAAGCCCAAATTCTCCAGGAAAAGGTCACTTATTTAGGTACGGTCATCACGTATGGTAAGCGTGAGATAGGACAGAAACGTATCGATTCCATTGTTAAATTGTCCTTGCCCCAAAATATTACAGCACTCCGGTCATTTTTAGGACTGGTCAGTTACTGCAGGAACCACATTGACGGTTTTGCCACAAAAGCAGCCCCACTTTCCGAGCTCCTTAAGAAACAGGCCCCATGGAAATGGCTTCCACAGCACACGGATGCCGTAGATACATTGAAACCCGCCCGAAGCACAGCTCCCGCTTTGCAGGCCCCCAGATCCACACTCCCCATATGCGATAGAGGTAGCGACCACCGACCAAACCCTTTCGGCCGTACTCGTACAGGAAAGGCACAATCGTTTAGGACCCGTCGCCTATGCCTCACAAGTTCTAGGCCCCGGAGAGCAGGGATTTTCAGCCTGCGAAAGGCATCGGCTTGTAGTTTTCTGGGCGGTACAGTACTTCTCGTACATAACAGGACTCAACCCCGTAACCATTTTGACCGAGCACACCCCAACACAGCTACTATTAGACGGTTAAAAGACGACACCATAAGCCAAATTCGAGCAGCGCGCTGGACCCTACTCCTACAAGGACACGACATTACGGTAAAACAGACAAAGACGCACACGTTTCTGGCCGACAATTTACACTATGCAGGAACCCCACATGTGTGTGAGATCATTGCAGCCAAGCACAGCCCCTTTGTTCCCAAATCAGTACCGAAAAATACAGGCATCCGACCAAAGGCGACCCAGCCCACAGACAAAGTTCTAAACATTTATGTAGATGGATCCTCCACAATTCTTGATGGAAAAAGGATTACAGGATGTGGAATTTATGTAGCGGATGCGCAGGGATGCGCTTTAGAGGAAATCTCATTAAAATTGCCTGGACATTTAGGTTCGCAGGCAGCCGAGTTAGCAGCCATTTCTTACATTGTGCAGCACCCAGATTCGTTCCCGACCCCAGCAGACATATATTCGGACAGTTTGTACACCTGTGGGAATCTAGAGGATTTATATCCGCCGACGGGAAACTCCTACCTTCAGCGCCATTACTCAAACACATCCTCCAGACAGCGAAAGGTAGAAAATACGGAATAGTTAAAGTTCGAAGTCACCATCGTTCCTCCCCACCTGGTAACATGAAAGCTGATGCCCTAGCGAAAGCAGGCTCACGTCATGGCCACTTTTGGCAACCCCCCGAGAGTGCCCCAGTACACGTGGTCCAGGTCTCACAGACCAACATTCAAGACTTAGCCCAGGCATAAAAAGAAGATGAGATGCTAAAGGAAATTTTAAAAGGAGACTTCCCAGCTCCCTATGCTAAGTTTAAAGATACTTTAACGATCCATGAGTGAATCGTTTTAAAGGATGGTATTTATGTAGTCCTCACCCAGGACAGGAACCAGATTATTTGCAAATTCCATGATGGACATGGACACCAAGATATAGAATCCACCCGTGCCCACCTCAGACCTCTCTGTTGGTTGCCCGATTTAAAAACCGACATAATCCATTACATTGAGAATTGTTTGATTTGCGCCCAGAACAACCCAGACAGATACGCAAAGAAAGGTCAGCTGAGACACACCCGCCCTGTTAACGGCCCATGGACAAACTTGCAGTTAGGCTATATTGGTCCCCTGCCCCCCTGCAGAAATTGATACAAATATGAGTTGGTCATCATCGACACATTCACAAAATGGGTAGAAGCTTTACCTTCAGGAACAAATACGGCCAAAGCCACGGCAAAAATTCTAACTGAGCACATTTTCACTAGATGAGGACTCCCCCGTAGTATTGAGTCGGACCAAGGTTCGCACTTCACAGGCAGGGTCATGAAAAATGTCCTGACGATTTTTGGCATAAAACAGAAGTTTCACATTGCCTATCACCCGTAGTCCAGCGGCATTGTGGAATGCATGAATCGGACCCTAAAGGCCACACTTAGGAAGATGGTACAGCAGCATAATATGACATGGGACACAGTGCTCCCATTCGCACTGATGTTTATTAGAAACACGGTGTCGAGTTCGACAGGTTACACCCCCGATACCTTCATGACCTGACGACTCATGAAGGATGCCGAGTATTTATTTGGACTTAATTTGGCCAGCCCCGCAGTCACTGCCCTTACCCATGAAAAAGCGGTCCAAAACATGTTGGAGAATATTAAAGCAGCACAGTTCGCTGCAACTGTTCGACTAGGCACTAGACAAAAGCAGAGTAAGGCCTGCTTTGATAAGACAGGACACCCGACAGAGTATACAGTCGGACAGCAAGTCATGATCTCCCTCCACAACCCCAGCTCATTCGGCTCCCCTAAATTTTCAAGACCCTATTCAATTTCCGATAAAGTAAGCCCCTCCTAATGGAAAATCAGGATGGTTCCATATAAACCAGCTTAAGGTTTATGGAATGCAGTGCAGCCACTCATACCACCTCGCATTGGCAATGGCAGACAGTGGCGACCCGCCCACTGACAACCCAATCCAGCCCTCCCACAGCCAGGACAGCACGTCCACAGACATGATTCTGACCCCGCTCCTGAGTCGAATTTCACCCTAACACTGGATTCGGCTGCTAGCGATAGCAACAGCGCCAGCACAACGGACACCCTTGATAGACCTGAACAATGGAAACACAGACCAGGCTCCAGTCCCTACAGCCCCAGTGATACCGACCACGATATGTTCGGCCCCTCAGACACAATCTATTTGCCGTTACCAGAACCTGACCCACCACCCGACGATAGCGACATCCCCCTTGCCCCTACCGCCCTACAGAATACAAAACATTGGCACCGCGACAATTCCTGTCATCTGACACGGAGTAACGAGATGGACCCCACATTGGCACACGCCCGCATTGGCACTCAAACTCCAGGCACGAGTTTGGGACCCGGGAGATGGTGATGACTCAGAGTCTGACTCCCACCATGCCAACCCCTTTGAGACCCTTTTTGGAATGGAACCCTGAGGTGTCCAGATGATGAGAGAAAGGAACCGATTGAGATTTACGGTGTCCAACTCCCTGATGGAACCTGTCCGCTTTCTTCTTTAATTTGTTTATTTAATGTTGAATGTTCTCTCTCTTGTACGACTTTGTGTGTCGACCCCAGGCACATTTCTTGATACAGTTGTGACTACTACTCTGATGCCACATGGCAGTTAAAGGCACAAGTTTGCTGAAGTCCATAAATGCTCAAAATCTTACCGCTCTTGTAAGGTCACCCAGGTAGTGGAGTAACAGAACTTAACCCCGCCCTGCCTGAGGGCCCCCTATGTATTTGGTCAGCCAAGCTCGGGTACTGGAGCAACGGCACTGATCACCACCCTACCTGGGGATTCCACCCATTCTTATCGTGCCACGACTCATACGCACCCCATTCGGAGAATTATTTTCGAAACTCTTTTGCTGTTCTTTTTACAACTGTGGTTTAAAGAATGCACATTGCCACAACTTTTGTTCCCTTTCTGACGACCCTTCGGTTGCTATCCCCCACCTGCTATTTACATGTTCAAACACTTGGTTGAAACAAGTTTGCACTGGACGGAGAAATTGTCCACCCACTCAGCCTATCAAACACAGGCTGCGAGAGTGCACGCACTGGGACATCAATTTTCCGGATGTCTTATCTTCCAAATCGTTGTAAAAAAAAAATGAGGGAGTCACATATGGTGACGATTCTAAATGGGAAATTGACATTAAGGAGAAACAGACAGACAAACGAGATATTAAACACCAAGATAATAACAGATATTATGCTTGTACCCCCAGGAAGATACGAATATACCAGATGACAGAGAAAGATACAGACAAGATGAAGGCGAACCTCATGATCTGCGTCATGATCGTCGTTGAATCAATACAGTTGCACGCGTTATCCGCCCCTATACCCCTCACCACACAGGCGCTAAACATGACCACCCAACAGGACTCCCCCAGACCGGACACTACACCACACATAGACACAGCCACTGATACCCCCACATGGTGTGAGAATATCATAAAATGGTACTCCCTGTCATACTCAGTAGAAGCCCTACTGGTGATAGCTTTACTCTGCAGTGTCATCCAGACGATCAGACTTCGAAAATGGCGAAGAAGAGCCTTCTGCCCTCCAGTATACACACTTAGAGCCCCTTTCCTCGGACTCCAGCAAACCCCACACTCTTTCTGAACTTTGTCCTCTCTAATAAATTCCACGGTTTGTTTTTAATAAAGTTACTTTCTCTGTAAATTGACATTAGTGTTAAGTAGGAATGTGATGCTGATATTGTTTATTTTGTATTGTAATATAAGTTCTTTGGTTATTAGATAGCAGCATGAGTGTAGTTTAGTTAGAGACAGTTAGAGGTTCCCCTTGTGTGTAAAGAAACTGGAATGTATGTTCGAATGTTATAGTGCCCCCTTAGAATCTTTAGAGATATGTGTTGTATTAGGGAAAACTTAGGTAAATATTTCGACCCATAGGACAGAGTAGGATAGAACCTGTCCTTGATTGAGGGTACCCGGCATGTCAGAGAACAGGAGAAGATCCAGTAGTGTGATCCTTCACGCTTTGCGTTGAGGATCAAGAGGACGGACTGTAGCCATCTGGGATGGCCACTTACAATAAGGAACAGGGAAGGTCGCAAAGCATAACTGGAAAAATGGACAATGCGAGATTCAGGCAGGCTCAGAGCCTGAATGTTTATTTGTGAGCGAGGAATCAGGACGGTATCAAAACCTCCAACCGATTAGCATTTTGATGGCCCATCTCGCCAGACAAAGGACTGATACTTGAGCGACCGATACAATCATAGACATTTTGGCGCCACTCCCTGTACCCAGGAAGCGTAAACAACAGGGTCAATGACCGCTTAGGACATGCCCAGCCATCAAGGCACCCGCCCCTTTATTGGTTCGAATCGAACACAGTGATCAAGAATTACCCAATTAGTGGGGTCCAAACTGAAGGACCGCCCAAAAGAGCGCGAAAACCCCCAAGGATAAAAAGAGAGACCACCATGTGTTCAGCCTCTCTTGGACCTGGCGCTCCGGCAACGTCCACTTCCAATTGCAGCACCACCAGAAAGAAGCAAGTTCAAGTTCAATGCCCGCTACCAGATGGATGAGCCCAGCTGAGCAGCAGTTACTTCTCCAGACCCGATAGACCCAGACTTGAACAATGGCCACTGTTCCTCTGACCTAAGCCGGTGCCTGAAGTTAAGTACAGGTTGTCATAGTTGATAGGTGTGGTTTAACTAGTAGTGTCTATGTTGCATGATTAATTGTGTGTAAATAAAGTACCATTGATCTTGAACTAACTAACTTGTGTTTGGCTCTTTGATTGATATCCGGTTGAACCTTGTGGTGGTATCATTTGATACCTGGCGACTCTGAGCAATATAATATCGATATCCAAAGAAAGAAGGGCAACCTCATTGATTGCCATATTTACAGTAGGTAAAAAAGGCAACACAGGACATCAGAAGATAATCGGCCCCATTCAAATGGATCGATTGTTGTGGATTGCCCAGATGAAGCCAGACTTTCTGGCATCTAGATCACATTATACGGGATAAACGCGGACAATGCACCTGAGGCTGGGCCTCTGGGCAGTTCCTATTATCCTGCAGAGTTGTAATTGGCAACTCCATTGCGTGTTGCGATCCCCGACCAGTGACCTCATTGGCTGAAGGCCAGAGAAACTTCTGGAAAGGCGTAAAGAGGAGGGTAAGGACAGGGACCCAGAGACCCGCCCCAGCGAAGACTCGACACAGAGGCTGCAGAGAAGACTCAACGGTGGACCAGACAGGTCCACTTTCGCAGACGAGGGCCTGAGATGACTGAGACTGCACTAATGATTGTGTAGTGTTCAGTTTCATTGCAATTCCTCAGATAATGAGGCATCCATGCCCATATGCAGCAAGTCCTGGGCAGTCTTAAATTGAAAATAGTAACATTTGCACCACTGAAGTGCAAAGCAATGTTCACTGCCAGAGGAGAAAATATAACCACTTCCCTGTATGAATGGCACCCCACACACCATCTTAAATATTTTCTCTATCCTCCACCTGTGCGAAGTGGCTGCTGTGTATTTCACTTACAAGATGCACCAAAGCAAATCTCCACAGCTCAAACCCACAACCTTTACCATCTTGAGGGAAAAGGGCAGCAGTTGCATGACAAGACAATCATATCCAAGTTCTTCTTCAAGTTACTCACCATCCTAATGTGCAAATACATTTCCATTCCTTTATTGTCGCTATCGTAACAGTAGGAATACCTTTGTCACTTGGACTGCAGCATTTCAAGAAGGTGGCTCATCACCAACATCTCAAGGACAATTAAGTGCAATGAATATAAGAAATTGACAGATTTTATAGCTTGTATTTGTGCAGTAATGCTATTAAAAGCCATTTTACATGTTTACAGATAGCTATCCAAAGTAATGTTGGGACACTTTGAGCCTGGCTAAACAAATCAGGGTACAACTTATAACAAGAGACAAAAAAATGCTGTGTGCTTTGAGTGCAGCTGGTGTAACTAATGAGAGGGTCCAGGTCTGCCTGGACACAAGAGTTGCTTCCAGGGCTCTGAGCTGAGCAGAAGGTTTTCAGCTTGGTCCTATAAAACAAGTTTCTCTTTCCAAGGACTCTGCACCAAGACTAACAGGTCAAAAATGGTGGACAATTTTACACATAAGCGGTATTTGAAATATATGGGTTGCTTAATTGGAATGTAGAGCCAGATTTTAGGAAGCATGTGAAGATGTTGTACCTGTTAACTCTAAAGTTGTTTCTTTGTTGCTAATGTGTTTAATTCGGAGTTCAAATTAAAGTTTGTTTTAATATATCAACTGTTTACTGGTCAGTAACATTTTCTCACAGTTTTACCAAATGCAAATAGTTGGATTTGGTGATGTGTAATGAGGCAGACTTGATTAGGGAACTTAAGGTGAAGGAACCCTAAGGGAGCAGTGACCACAATATGATAGAATTTACCCTGCAGTTTGAGTGGGAGAAGCAACAATCAGATGTAACGGTATTGCAATTAAATAAGGGTAACTACAAAGACATGAGGGAGGAGCTGGCCAGAGTTGATTGGAGAAGGAGCCTAGCAGGGAAGACAGTGGAACAGCAATGGAAGGAGTTTTTCTGGGTTATTAGGGAGGCACAACAGAAATTCATCCCAAGGAGGAGGAAACATGCTAAGGGGAGGACAAGGCATCCATGGCTGACGAGGGATGTCAAGGACAGCATAAAGGCTAAAGAAAAAGCATACAAAGTGGCGAGAATTAGTGGGAAACCAGAGGATTGAGGTGCCTTTAAAAGCAAGCAGAGGACAACTAAAAAAGCAATAAGGGGGGAGAAGATGAAGTATGAGTGCAAGCTAGCTAGTAATATAAAGGAAGATAGGAAGAGATATTTTCAATATATAAAAGGTAAGAGAGAGGCAAAAATAGACATTCGACCACTAGAAAATGTGGCTGGAGAAGTAATAATAGGAAACAAAGAAATGGCAGACGAACTGAATAGTTACTTTGCATCAGTCTTCACGGTGGAAACAGTGGGATGCCAGAGCTCCAGGAGAACCAGGGACCATTACTAAGGAGAAGGTTCTGGGGAAACTGAAAGGTCTGAAGGTGGGTAAGTCACCAGGACCGGATGGACTACACCCCAGGGTCCTAAAAGAGATAGCTGAGGAAATTGTGGAGGCATTAGTGATGATCTTTCAGGAATCACTGGAGGCAGGAAGGGCCCCAGAGGAGTGGAAGGTGGTGAATGTAACACCACTGTTTAAGAAGGGAGGGAGGCAGAAGACGGAAAATTTTAGGCCGGTTAGCCTGACTTCGGTAATTGGCAAGATTTTAGAGTCTGTTATTAAAGATGAGATCGCGAAGCTCGTAGAAGTGCATGGTAAAATAGGACTGAGTCAGCACGGCTTTGTCAAAGGGAGGTTGTTTCTGACAAATCTGTTAGAGTTCTTTGAGGAGGTAACAAGCAAGTTAGACAAAGGAGAACCAGTGGACGTGATTTATTTAGATTTCCAGAAGGCCTTTGACAAGGTGCTACACAGGAGACTGTTAAATAAGTTAAGAGCTCATGGTGTTCAGGGTAAGATCTTGGCATGGATAGAGGATTGGCTGACTGGCAGAAGGCAAAGAGTGGGGATAAAGGGGTCATTTTCAGGATGGCAGCCGGTGACTAGTGGTGTGCCTCAGGGGTCTGTGCTGGGACCACAACTTTTTACAATATACATTAATGATCTGGAAGAAGGTACTGAAGGCACTGTTGCTAAGTTTGCAGATTATACAAAGATCTGGGGCAAAATTCTCCCCCAACGGCGCGATGTCCGCCGACTGGCGCCAAACATGGCGCCAATCAGACGGGCATCGCGCCGGCCCAAAGGTGCGGAATGCTCCGCATCTTTGGTGGCCTAGCCCCAACATTGAGGGGCTAGGCCGACACCGGAGGGATTTCTGCCCCACCAGCTGGCGGAAATGGCGTTTGTTGCCCCGCCAGCTGGCGCGGAAATGCGGCGCATGCGCGGGAGCGTCAGCGGCCGCTGACAGTTTCCCGGCGCATGCGCGGGAGCATCAGCGGCCGCTGTCAGTTTCCCGCGCATGCGCAGTGGCGAGAGTCTCTTCCGCCTCCGCCATGGTGGAGGCCGTAGCGGAGGCGGAAGGGAAAGAGTGCCCCCACGGCACAGGCCCGCCCGCGGATCGGTGGGCCCCGATCGCAGGCCAGGCCACCGTGGGGGCACCCCCCGGGGTCAGATCGACCCGCGCCCCCCCCAGGACCCCGGAGCCCGCCCACGCCGCTTGGTCCCGCCGGTAAATACCAGGTTTGATTTACGCCGGCGGGACAGGCAATTTCTGGACGGGACTTCGGCCCATCCGGGCCGGAGAATCCAGCGGGGGGCCCCGCCAACCGGCGCGGCCCCATTCCCGCCCCTGCCCAATCTCCAGTACCGGAGACTTCGGCGGGGGCGGGATTCACGGCGGCCTACGGCCATTCACGACCCGGCGGGGGGTCGGAGAATGACGCCCCTGTAGAGGGACAGGTAATATTGAGGAAGCAAGGGGGCTGCAGAAGGACTTGGACAAGCAAAGAGAGTGGGTAATGAAGTGGCAAATGAAATACAATATGGAAAAATGTGAGGGTAGATGCATGGCATTAAGGGTAAAGTAGTAGCATGGATAGAGGATTGATTAATTAATAGAAAACAAAGAGTGGGAATTAATAGGTGTTTCTCTGGTTGGCAATCAGTAGCTAGTGGTGTCCCTCAGTGTTGGGTCCACAATTGTTCACAATTTACATAGATGGTTTGGAGTTGGGGACTAAGTGCAATGTATCCAAGTTTGCAGATGACACTAAGATGAGTGGTAAAGCAAAAAGTGCAGAGGATACCGGAAGTCTGCAGAGGGATTTGGATAGGTTAAGTGAATGGGCTAGGGTCTGGTAGATGGAATACAATGTTGACAATTGTGAGGTTATCCAGTTTGGTAGGAATAACAGCAAAAGGGAATATTATTTAAATGATAAAATATTAAAACATGCTGCTGTGCAGAAAGACCTGGGTGTGCTAGTGCATGAGTCTCAAAAAGTTGGTTTACAGGTGCAACAGGTGATTAAGAAGGCAAATGGAGTTTTGTCCTTCATTGTTAGTGGGATGGAGTTTAAGACTAGGGCGGTTATGCTGCAACTGTATAAGGTGATAATGAGGCCACACCTGGAGTATTGTGTTCAGTTTTGGTCTCCTTGCCTGAGAAAGGACGTACTGGCACTGGAGGGTGTGCAGAGGAGATTCACTAGGTTAATCGCAGAGCTGAAGGGGTTGGATTACGAGGAGAGGTTGAGTAGACTGGGACTGCACTCGTTGGAATTTAGAAGGATGCGGGGGGAACTTATAGAAGCATATAAAATTAGGAAGGGAATAGATAGGATAGATGCGGGCAGGTTGTTTCCACTGGCGGGTGAACGCAGAACTAGGGGGCATAGCCTCAAAATAAGGGGAAGTAGATTTAGGACTGAGTTTATGAGGAGCTTCTTCACCCAAAGGGTTGTGAATCTATGGAATTCCTTGCCCAGTGAAGCAGTTGAGGCTCCTTCATTAAACGTTTTTAAGATAAAGATAGATAATTTTTTGAAGAATAAAGGGATTAAGGGTTATGGTGTTCGGGCCGGAAAGTGGAGCTGAGTCCACAAAAGATCAGCCATAATCTCATTGAATGGCGGAGCAGGCTCGAGGGGCCAGATGGCCTACTCCTGCTCCTAGTTCTTACGTTATGCACTTTGGAAAGAGGAATCTAGGCATACACTATTTTCCAAATGGGGAAATGCTTCGGAAAGTAGAAGCACAAAAAGGGACTTGGGAGTTCTTGTTCACGATTCTCTTAAGGTTAATGTGCAGATTCAGTCGGCAGTTAAGAAGGCAAATGCAATGTTAGCATTCATGTCAAGAGGGCTAGAATACAAAACCAGGGATGTACTCCTGAGGCTGTATAAGGCTCTGGTCAGACCCCATTTGGAGTATTGTGATCAGTTTTGGGCCCCATATCTAAGGAAGGATGTGCTGGCCTTGGAAAGGGTCCAGAGGAGGTTCACAAGAATGATCTCTGAAATGAAGAACTTGTCATATGAGAAACGTTTGAGGACTCTGGGTCTGTACTTGTTGGAGTTTAGAAGGGTGAGAGGGGATCTTATTGAAACTTACAGATACTGGGAGGCCTGGATAGAGTGGACGTGGAGAGGATGCTTCCACTTGTAGGAGAAATTTGAACCAGAGGGCACCATCTCAGATTTACGGGACGATCCTTTAAAACAGAGATGAGGAGGACTTTCTTCAGCCAGAGGGTGGTGAATCTGCGGAACTCTTTGCCGCAGAAGACTGTGGAGACCAATTCACTGAGTGTCTTTAAGACAGAGATAGATAGGTTCTTGATTACTAAGGGGATCAGGGGTTATGGGGAGAAGGCAGGAGAATGGGGATGAGGAAATATCAGCCATGATTGAATGGCGGAGCAGACTCGATGGGTCAAGTGGCCTAATTCTGCTCCCATGTCTTATGGTCCAATGGTCTTATGGATTCTAATCTTGAATCTTAACCAAAATTGCAGTTCTGGTCCAAACCCTTAACGTAAGGATGGGCAATAAACTCTGCTATTTCTAACCACACCCACATGCTGTGAATGAATAAATAAACAAAAACAGATTAGCATGATTAAATCGTTCAGAATCCATGCTGAGTATATTTTTTTGTATTTCAGCTCTCCAGGTGCTCGTGTGACACTTTTAGGATATATTTCAGTCATTTTCCTATCACTGATACAAAGTTGCCTGGTCTATACTTTCCAGGCTTTGTTCTATCTTCCTTTATTTTTTATTTTTTTATAAACATTTTGTTGAGGTATTTGTGGTTTTACAACAACAACAAAATAAACAATGTACATGAAATTATAAACACAGTGCAAAAGCCGACTTCCTCCCTTACAGGTTCCCACCTTTACTAACCCCCTACTCTAAACTAAACTAACCCCCAACCCCCCCCCCACTTCTGCTGACGGTTAATTTTCCACGAAGAAGTCGACGAACGGCTGCCACCTCCGGCCGAACCCTAACATTGACCCTCTCAGGGCGAACTTGATTTTCTCCAAACAGAGAAAGCTAGCCATGTCAGTTAGCCAGATCTCCGTCATCGGGGGCTTTGAGTCCCTCCAAGCTAATAATATCCGCCTCCGGGCTACCAGGGAAGCAATGGCTAGGACTTCTGCCTCTTTCTCCTCCTGGATTCGCAGTCGGAATACCCCAAAAATCGCCACCTCTGGACTCAGGGCCACCCTTGTTTTTAACACCTTGGACATGACATCTGCAAACCGCTGCCAGAATCCCCTAAGCTTCGGGCATGCCCTGAACATATGGACATGGTTCGCTGGTCCTCCCGCACACCTCACGCACCTATTTTCTACCCCAAAGAACCTGCTCATCCGGGCCACTGTCATGTGGGCCCGGTGAACGACCTTAAATTGTATCAGGCTGAGCCTGGCACATGTTGTGGATTTGTTGACTCTACACAACGCGTCTGCCCATAGACCATCCTCTATCTCTCCTCCTAACTCCTCTTCCCACTTGCGCTTCAGCTCCTCCGTCTGCGTCTCCTCTGACCCCATGAGTTCCTTGTAAATGTCAGAAACCCTCCCTTCTCCCACCCACACTCTAGAAACTACCCTATCCTGTATCCCCCTTGGTGGTAGGAGCGGGAAGGTTGACACCTGCTTGCGTAGGAAGTCCACCACCTGCAGGTACCTAAACTCATTTCCCCTCGCCAATCCAAATTTTTCCTCCAGCTCCCTCAGCCTATAAAAGCTCCCCTCCATGAACATATCCCCCATCCTCTCAATCCCTGCTCTCTGCCATCCATCCTTCCCGGGGCAAACCGATGATTATCACAGATTGGAGACCACACCGAAGCTCCCTCCGTCCCACATGCCTCCTACATTGCCCCTAGACCCTCAGGGCCGCCACCACCACGGGAGTACCGTGCCGGCGGGAACGGTAGTGGCGCCATTACCAACGCTCTAAAACTGGTGCCCTTGCATGATGCCGCCTCCACTCGCTCCCATACCGACCCTCCCCCACCACCAACTTCCTGATCATGGTTATATTCGCCGCCCAATAATAATTACTAAAGTTCGGCGGCGCTAGCCCACCCTCCTTCCGGCTCCGCTCAAGCATCCCCTTTTTTACTCGCGGGGTCTTACCCGCCCATACAAAGCCAGTGATCACCCTATTGACCTGTTTAAAGAAGGACCGTGGAATAAAGATGGGGAGATACTGAAACACAAACAAGAACCGTCATTTTCACTGTCTGCACCCTCCCAGCTAGTGACAACGGAAGCGCGTCCCACCTTTGAAAATCGTCCTTCATTTGGTCTACTAATCGGGCCAAATTAAATTGTGTAGCCGTTCCCATTCCCGTGCACCTGGATGCCTAGGTATCGAAAGATTCCCCCTACCATCCGAAACGGCAGCTCCCCCAATCGCCTCTCCTGCCCCCTTGCCTGGACCGCAAACATTTCACTTTTCCCCATATTTAGTTTATACACTGAAAACAGGCCAAATTCCCCCAGGATTCTCATAATTTCTTCCATCCCCTCTAGTGGGTCCGAAACATACAGGAGCAGGTCATCTGCGTAAAGCGAGACTCTGGGTTCCACTCCCACCCGGACCAGCCCCTTCCAGCCCCTTGAGGCTCTCAGCGCAATTGCCAGCGGCTCTATGGTAACGCAAACAGCAGTGGGGAGAGGAGGCATCCCTGTCTCGTCCCCCGGTGCAGTCTGAAATAGTCCAATGGTGACCTGTTCGTCCCTACGCTCGCCACAGGTGCATGATACAACAGCTTGACCCAGTCAATAAAGCCCCGTCCAAATCCAAACTGCCCCAGTACCTCCCACAGATATTCCTATTCCACCCAATCAAATGCCTTCTCTGCGTCCATTGCAACCACTCCCTCCACATCCCTACTTTCTGGGGTCATCATAATCACATTTAACAACCTTCTTACTTTGGCTGCCAACTGCCTACCCTTAACAAATCCCGTCTGGTCCTCCCCAATCATGTCCGGAACACAGTCTTCAATCCCCGAGGACAGAATTTTGGCCAGCAGTTTGGCGTCCACATTTAGTAGGGATATCGGCCTGTGGGACCCGCAAAGCTCCGGGTCCTTGTCGCGCTTCAGGATCAATGAGATTGTGGCCTGTGACATCGTTGGGGGAAACACCCACGTTCCCTTGCCTCATTGAATGTCCTCATCAACAGCGGCCCCAATATCGCAGAGAACCTTTTATAGAACTCCACTGGGTACCCGTCCGGCCCCGGGGCTTTACCCGACTGCATGGCCTTCAGTGCCTCTGCTATTTCCTCCAACCCTATCGGGGCCCCCAGCCCTTCTACCAGTCCCCAGTCCACCTTCAGGAAATTCAGCCCCCCTAAAAGGTGCCTCATCTCCTCCGGCCCAGCTGGGGGTTCCGATTCATACAACCTACTGTAAAACTCCTTGAACGCCTTATTAACCCCTGCTGAATCTCCGACCAGGTTCCCGTCTCCACCCTTTACTTTCCCTATCTCCCTGGCTGCCTCCCTCTTTCTAAGCTGCTGTGCAAGCATTCTGCTGGCCTTCTCCCCATAGATCGCCTCCCCTCGCCTTCCTCAGCTGCTCCACCGCCCTCCCTGTAGTTAACAAGCCAAACTCCGCCTGTAGCCTCCGTCGCTCCCTTAGAAGCCCTGCCTCTGGGGTCTCCGCATACCTCCTGTCGACCTGCAATATCTCCTTTATCAGTCGGTCCATCTCTGCTTTGTCTACCTTCTCCCTGTGGGCCCGTATCAACATCAGCTCCTCTCTAACCACCACCTTCAATGCCTCCCAAACCACTGCTGCCGAAACTTCACCCGTGTCATTGACTTCCAGGTAGTTCTGAATACATTTCCTCAGCCGCCCGCACACCTGTTCATCAGCTAAAAGTCCCACGTCCAGCCTCCAGTGCGGGCGCTCTATCTCCCTTTATGTTTCCAGGAACAGCATTAGCTGTCTGCTGGTCCTCTGGCACTATCCCTTGTTCCATGGTACCTTTCTCTATATAAATTAATGCATCTGCTACCATCTAGATCTGGGGTTTTATCCTCTTTTAATTTTGTTAGTTTATCAATTATTTTCTCCTTCTTCATTCCATCTGTATTAATATTCTTCTTAAACACATCCTCTTACGAACGATCTTTCGTAAAACCTGATTTATTCAAATTGTCATTTCTCTATCAATACCTGTGAGTTTATCTTGTTCGTTCTCTCATGGTCCTAATCTTACTTTAATTTCCTTTTGTTAACCATGTGTTCATGGAACACACTGAGCGCGATTTTACGGATCCGTTAGTCACCATGGCCGCAAAATATCACCTGGGCGGCATGGACTGGTTGGGCCGAAGGGCCTGTTTCCATGCTGTAAACTTCTATGATAAGAGGCCATAAACAGGATTTGCACCGGCAAGAGTTTGGAACGCTATGTTTGTAGGCTCTTCCCAATGATGCGATCAGATTCAAACTCAGGAAGAGCAAGGACTTGATATGAATGAATTTGAATGTATTTTATCTAATTAGCGAGTTTAAAATCGAAGCTATAACCCTTATTGAATATTCCCACCACCAGCGTGATGTCTCATGGGCGCGAATTACTACTAATTTTTAAAAACAGACGCCATGAATTCCGAGAGGGAGGAAGGTGGTGATGCCCCCTCTCCAGGGTGTACCGTTCCTGCTGGACAGCTCCTAGAGGCAGGGTGGCTCAAAGGTGTTGAGGGTGTTGGGGCATCCTCCTGCATGGGGTCACTGCTGGTGTTAGCTGTCCTGAAGCCTGTAGGCTGTGTCTTTTAAAAAGCTTTCAGAGCGCTGTGTCAATCTGCATACTGTGTTGTCAGGAAATGAATATGAGTGCTGAGTTACTCAGTTGTCAGTGGCTTGGGGTACGCGGTGTCTGTGGGTGTGGGGCTCATGAGGTGTGGGGGAAGGTTGTGATGAGTCTGAAGGAGGCCTGTCTAAGGGGCTGGTGGATGAGACTCTGAAACAGAAGGCCTGTGACCACTCTGGGGGGAGATGGAGTGGGGGGGAGTGGGGGAGGCGGTGGAGTGGGCAAGCATTTAAAATTCATAGAGTGGCTGACCAGAGTTTTAAGTGTAAACATAGAATATAGAACATTACAGCGCAGTACAGGCCCTTCAGCCCTCGATGTTGCGCTGACCTGTGAAACCACTCTAAAGCCCATCTATACTATTCCCTTATCATCCATATGTCTATCCAATGACCATTTGAATACCCTTAGTGTTGGCGAGTCCACTACTGTTGCAGGCAGGGCATTCCACACCCTTACTACTCTCTGAGTAAAGAACCTACCTCTGACATCTGTCCTATATCTATCTCCCCTCAATTTAAATCTATGTCCCCTCGTGCTAGACATCACCGTCCGAGGAAAAAGGCTCTCACTGTCCACCCTATCCGATCCTCTGGTCATCTTGTATGCCTCAATTAAGTCACCGCTCAACCTTCTTCTCTCTTAACGAAAACAGCCTCAAGTCCCTCAGCCTTTCCTCATAAAATCTTCCCTCCATACCAGGCAACCTTCTGGTAAATCTCCTCTGCACCCTTTCCAATGCTTCCACATCCTTCCTATAATGCGGCGACCAGAATTGTACGCAATACTCCAAATGCAGCCGCACCAGAGTTTTGTACAGCTGCAACATGACCTCATGGCTCCGAAGGTCATGTTGCAGCTGTACAAAACTCTGGTGCGGCCTGCCAGCAATGAGATCTCGGGATGATGCAGCCTGAGTAAGAATGCTGCCTCTGAATCCTGCCTATCTGTTATTCAGAGAGTAATTGTGCCCTCTAACATTCCTGAGACTCATGCACGTCAAACTAATTGGTCATCAGGAGTTAACTCTGAACAATATCAACTGTCCACTGTCTCTTCAAGGATATGGGTGAACACTCATGTTTTAAGGATAAAAGGTTGGGTGCAGGGGATAGAGAGGGAATGTGTAAGCATAAGTGCTGGACCCCAGTGCCTGCCAAAGAGGATTTAATCACCCTCAAGGTATGCAAAAGTGTCCAGTTGAACCTGCTCATGAGAAATGGGTGACCATTGAAGTAGCCTGTCAGAACGCCAGTGATCTATATATTAAGCATGGTCAATCCACCTAACCTGCATATCTTTGGACTGGACTGTGGGAGGAAACTGGAAGGGACTGTTATATTACCTTTGGTGGTAATATGTCATTGTTCTTTGCCTTTTGATCCAGAATGGTCCGTTAAGTTAATGACAAAGAAACCACCAATCGTTAGATTGAATCAAAACTAATTTATTGGATAACGGTTAATTAAATGAAGTTCGCACTCGCTACTGAGCTATAACTAGTAATAAAGTAACAATCTGTAATCTAGCAGTCACTAATGATATTCTTGTGTTAACTCTCTCTAATCTAAACTACTCCTCGTGCTGTGATCAGTCTCTCTCCTTTGCTAACTCTTACTATACTACCAGCATTCCCTGAGGTATGATATTTATACTGGGAACTGATGTTGCCCTCCAGTGGTTGAATTACACTGAGATGTAATAATTAACCCTTCACTGGCGTACCTATACACATATCATTACAGGGACCAGATGGGAGGCCACAGGTGACTCTAATGGGGTGAGCACATTAACCGGGGCTGGTCAAGCGATGAAGTTGGAAGACCACCAGACATGTGAGTGAGCGCTAGCCGGATAAGCTGTAGAAATGACTGCTTCCAGGACCGGGAGGACATAGAGGGAGGGTAGGTTCTGAAGGTAACCAGCTGGGACACCAACTTACCTCTCTCTCTCACATTTCCCTCAGCTTTCCAAGGGATCTCAGAATGGAGCCAGTGATGTTGGCAATTCTGATTATAAAAGTGCTGGAGGAGCACACACTCCAGCAGCAATGAGCGGCCGCAATGAGAACCCAGTGCCAGGAGGCCAAGGGCCACAGGGCAGGCTCAGGAACTGGACAGGGCACAAGCGGAACAGGGGGCTTGAAGACGAAGAAGGCGACTGAGGTTTTACAGGACCTAGGTCATCTGCATCGAGTTGTCGGACAACATGTGTCGCAGGAGTCTCCGACTCAAAATGGGGACAGTGTGGCACCTGGGTGACATTCTTGCCAACTTTCAGGCAGAGGGCACCGGCTCCCTGTGAAAGATGCAGCAGCCATAAACTTCTATGCTACAGGATCATTCCAGAACTCAACAAGGGACCTGTGTGGCATCTCACAGTCATTAGCCACAATTGCATCCGTGAAGACATCGCACTACATTCATTTTGAATTGGACTAGGCCCATCAGGATGAGATGGCTGTGGGATTTGGCCCCATAGCTGGTATGCCACAGGCTCAGGAGGCCATCGATGGCACTCATGTGCCTCATAGAATCAGGGAGTCCCATTTATTAACAGAAAGAGCTTCCACTCCCTTAATGTCCAGATGGTCTGTGACCACCCGATAAGATCATGGACGCATGAGCACATTTTCCAGGAAGCATGCATGATAGCTTCATCCTTGGCCAATCTCAAATCCCTGGGATGCTGAAGGGTCACCCCAGGCTGCAGGGATGGCTCATTTGGGACAAGGGGTACCTGCTTTTGGCTAATGACACCAGTATGGAGGCCTGAGACAGATGCAGAGGCCTGTTACAACAAGGCTCACAATGTCACCCAGTATGTGATTGAACGGTGTATTGGGTTGCTTAAGATGTGCTTCCATTGACTCAACAAGTCCAGTGTGGCCCATCGATGCAGTCCACAGAGGGTCTCCCGTATTGTCGTGGTCTACTGTGGTCTATGTTACTTGGCACAGAGTGACGTTCTTGATGATGATGACCAAGAGGAGCAGATCATCTCCTCAGATAAGGAGAAGTCCAAGAAGGAGAAGCTGAAAAGGAGCCGGAGGATGAATACCAGGCCGGGGAGAGGGTTCACATGGGCAGTAGGACCAGGGATGCCCTCATCACTTCCCACTTGGCACAATAGCACCATCATGTTTTCCGACAGCTCTACAACCACATCCCTCTACCCCCACGAGCCTCATGATCCCTCTGCAGCCAAGGGAAGAGATCCATATCGAAAGCAAGTCTTCAGGGTGCTGGGCCTGGGGAGTCCTTGTGCCTGTTTAGCTGTGATTGCAACAGGCTGATGGTGACTTGCAGTGAGGAATGGTCTGATGATCCTCAGTCTTTGCTTATGCCTGACTCCTGGATTTGGGTAGAGTGCTCTTTTGGAGGGTCAGCGCAGATTTATGGACTGAATGGTCCCCTTCTGCATTTCAGGGATTCTTTGATTCTGTGCAGTGAAAACCTATCCCAGTGGAAGGAGAGTCAAAAAGAAGAATGAGGCCTTAAGGCTGTGAACAACAAGAGGTTTCAATAAGGTGACAAACACAATTGTGACATTTCATTATGACCTCCAACTATCTCTCACTACGCTTCGGTGTATTCCCAAGATGCACATCAGAATTGGATGCAGCCTGCTGCCTGTCACACCTGTTGCCTGAGATACCCTTGGCAGGTATCCTCTGGAGGGCCTTGGCCTACTTTTGGGTGGCACTGATGTTGCTGCATCATCCTCTGAGATGCGTCGATTTCAGGAAGGGGGATTCAGAAGGGCTGGCCACTCCCAAGCTCTCCTTGGTGGAAGGACTGGGGAGGTGCTCCAGTGCTCCTTCACTTTTCTGTCGCAGGCCTATCTTGATCTCTCTGCAGGCCCACTCTTGGTCCTCCCCTGCGAGCGCTATCACCCTCTCCTCAAAAGGAGTGAAGATCCTTAGTTTGGGTATTCCCCCGCCCGTCTTCTCTCTCTCTCTGCAGCTGCGGGCTATCTTCTCATGCAGGGACGCCTGGTGGTAAGTGGTTGAGGACAACTAGCATATGTGGACATTGCAGTTAAGCAGAGAGACTTTCTGATGAGGAGTGCCGCGGATATGGTTTGAGGATGATGCTGGGAGGTAGGGTGCTGAGAATCTGTGAGGTTGTGGCATATGGCTGCAAGGTGACATTCCTTGTGTTGACAGAAGGGTGGAGTGCCAAGGGGATGCGAGGCATTTACCTTGCAGATCATAGTCAGTCAGTCATTTTTCTCCTGCATTGAACCCCGGTCCTCTTCTCAGGTTTCTGGCACTGACCAGTGTTGCAACAGCCTCCCAGGCAGGATGTGTCACCTTGCTAGAGGTCCTCCGGCCACCTTATGGGTGTATTGAAGCCTCTCCTCCACGGTATCCAGCAATCGAGTCATGGCCTCCTCCGACAATCTGGGAGTTGATTATCTAGCCGCCGTCCTTCTGGCTTGAATGAGACCATGTGCTATGGAGCCGTTTAAATAGAGCACCCCCTTGATTGAAGTGCTTAGATGTCCCCAGAGCGGACAAATCAGGCGATTCGCGCCCCAGGTACCATATTTTTCATGTGGGGAAAGTAACTGAAGATTGCGATCTGGGTTGTGCTGCAAGGGCTGGCGGGATTCACACTGATTTTCATGTAAAATGACACTGCCATTTTTCTGGAAAATTCCACTCATTTATTTTCGTACACCTTGATAAATTGTTTCTGTCGTTTCCTTTTGCCTTGATGGGTTCTTTTACTTCTTCCTAAGCTCTGGTTAGCATTGTTGCTTCACAGCTCCAGGGACCCAGGTTCAATTCCGGCTTGGGTCACTGGCTGTGCGGAGTCTGCACGTTCTCCCCGTGTCTGCGTGTCTTTCCTCCGGGTGCTCCAGTTTCCTCCCAGAAGTCCCGAAAGACGTGCTTGTTAGGTGAATTGGACAATCTGAATTCTCCCTCAATGTGCTCGAACAGGCACCAGAGTGTGGTGACTAGGGGATTTTCCCAGTAACTTCATTGCAGTGTTAATGTAAGCCTACTTGTGACACTAATAAAGATTATTATTATTATCTTCCTATTCTATCCATCTCAGTCTCTCAGCACTTCTTCTCTGTCTTTTTCTTTAGTTCGTTATTCATCCATCAATAAATGCCTTGCTTGTTTGACTTTTAGTTGAATATATTTCCTTTAAAGTTTATTGACTGATGCTTTGAAAGCTTTTCCACCGTTTTTCTGTCACTTGTTTTTCAAACTTTTTTCCCAGTTTACATTCTTTAGATTTGCCCTGATTTCCTCATAATTTTCTATTTGCCAGTTTTTACCTTTGCCTTTGGTCTTAGGTCATCATAGGTTATCATAGAATTTACAGTGCAGAAGGAGGCCATTCGGCCCATCGAGTCTGCACCGGCTCTTGGAAAGAGCACCCTACCCAAGGTCAACACCTCCACCCTATCCCCATAACCCAGTAACCCCACCCAACACTAAGGGCAATTTTGGACACTAAGGGCAATTTATCATGGCCAATCCACCTAACCTGCACATCTTTGGACTGTGGGAGGAAACCGGAGCACCCGGAGGAAACCCACGCACACACGGGGAGGATGTGCAGACTCCGCACAGACAGTGACCCAAGCCCATCCTCCATCCTAATTATGAATCTTGCTTTGTTATGCTCACAGCTAAAACACTCTTGTGATCTTTACCTCTATCTTTTCGGGTTTATGGCTCATTACAAGATCCGAATAGGCACCAGATGCTTTTTTTGTTGGACTTCTTATATACTATGAGAAAGAAGTCCTATGTACTCCATAAAAACTCAATTCTCCTTTCTCCTTTAGCAACTTCTTCTTGGCTGTTTAGCTGGGCTAAAAACCCAATCAATTCACTGAAGAGACAGCTGCAAGTTCAGGGCTAAGGCAGGGGGACTCCAGTGTAGGAAGTTAAAGGCTTGGCCTGTTCCTTATGTTTTAATAAAAATCCATGCTTATAATTTCCTGATCTATATTGCTTCATGCCCTATTGGTTGTTATAACACTATTTTTTTCATTGCACATTTTATTAAGATAACATGGTTATCAAATAATGTGGAGCAAAGAAATAGTCTTATTTTCTAATAATCCAACATATAAATGGCTAGTCCTTTACTTCTAATCCTTCAATGATAATTTATCATGGAAGTCTTAGGAGATGCATGGGACTTGGAAGGGAGAAGTTCAAAGGAAGTCATTGTAGGACACCCGCTTCCCAAAGCCCATCTCCATGGCCACATGAATCCCATCGGCCTTGTATCCTGGTAGAAATGCTAACTAGCTATCCTGCAGATCAACTTCATTCTATTTTGGAATTAATAGACAGTTTAAAGTATAGCCATTTATAATGCCTGACATTCCTAACACTTCCTGTGGGACTTGGAGAATAAAGGCCTATCCACTGTCAGCAAAACTGGTCTGTTTTAGAGGTGTGAACATATCACACATTTTTCCCAATAACACAACCTAGGCCACTCCTTTAACCACCAAGACACCCAAGTTTGTTGCTGGGCAGAATTCGGAACAGGTCCCACAGGCCCCTTCATTCCTCTAGTTTACCCTAAATTAAAGACAGTCCCAAAATATTACAATTTTGCAGACTTAATACTTTTTTAAAATTTAGAGTACCCAATTATTTTTTCCAATTAAGGGGCAATTTACATGGCCAATTCACCTACCCTGCATATATTTTTGAGTTGTGGGGTGAAACCCACGCAGACATGGGGAGAATGTACAAACTCCACATGGACAGTGACCCGGGGCCGGGAATGAACCCGGGTCTCGGCGCCCTGAGGCAGCAGTGCTAACTACTGCACCACCGTGTTGCCCCCAGACTTCATATTTGTAACCACACAAATCTCCAAACACTTCACCTGCGTGACATTTCAAGAACTACCAGCCTTGCATCTGATAGAGTCTCCAGATCACACATTAGTGAAGCTCGAAGAGGGCTACATGCAATTAAAACAACAGAAACAACAATCTTTGGATAGAACTAAAAAGTCGCACAACCAATGAATCAGATTAAAGTTCTGCAGTTCTGCCACATGCAGTTGTGAATGCCGGTAGCGAATTAAGCAACTAACAGGGGGAGCAGGATCTCCAAGCCTTCATGCCAAAATCGCGATCGGTGCGGGGGCGGAGATGGGCATTTCCGCCATAATCCAGTCCAACGCCACTCCCGTACTTCTCCAGAGAATCCCTCGGGGGTCTCTCGCGCGCAAACTACGCAGCTCAGGTAGGGGGCATTGACAGAGGCCCACCCCCCCCGCGATTCTCTGAGGAAAACTGGCCGAGTTCCCGATGGCGTGGTTCTAACCACCTATCGGCCATCGGGAATGGCCGGTGGCGGCTGTGGACTCAGTCCGCGGCCGCCCTGGTGGGGGACCGATCACTGGGGGGGCCTCATGGATGGCCAGGGGGGGCGATCAGGCGTAACGGATCCACGTGCGTACGCGATCTCGGGGGGGCCTACATTTCTGGTTTCGCTCTGCGGTCTGGGTCCGCCATGTCCCACGGGGCGGCCACTGCAGGCCGCCGCCATGCGGATGCACGGACTCCCGACTGGAAGTGTGGGGCCCTGGATCCGCAGCCAGAGCTGCGAGAAGCACTCCCTGGCCCTGCCAGCACCCTTCAGGTAGGAGAATTGCTCAGGACTTTCTTAAGGAAAGTCCAGAGTGATTCACCAGCGTTTTACGCTGGCGTGGGGACATAGCCCCATTATTGGAGAATACTGCCCCTGCAGTCCTGCCACATGCAGTTGTGAATGCTGGTAGCGAATCAAACAACTAACAGGAGGGTCAATCTCCATGAACATTTCCATTTCAAAAAAATACATTTAGTGTACCCAATTACTTTTTTCAATTAACGCATCATTCCAAATGTGACCTAACTATGTTCTGTACAGCTGCAGCATGACTTGCCAATTTTATACTTGATGAAGGCAAGAATGCCGCATACCTTCTTGACTACCTTATTCACCTGTGTTGCCACTTTCAGTGATCTGTGAACCTGTACTCCCAGATCTCTCTGCCTATCAGTGCTCCTAAGGGTTCTGCAGTTTACTGTACAATTCCCTCCTGCATTACCTCACATTTGTCCGGATTAAACTCCATCTGCCATTTCTCTACCAAAATCTCCGTTCTGTATCCTGCTGAATCCTCTGACAATCCTCTTTACTATCTGCAATACCCAATATCCACCAATCTTTGTGTCGTCCGCAAACTTACTAACTAGACCAGTTACATTTTCCCCCAAATAATTTATATATACTACAAACAGCAGTTTGTACCAGTGTGCCATGAGGGACTTTATCAAAGGTTCTGCTAAAGTCCATGTAGACAACATCCACTGCCCTTCCTTCATTATTAACTTTGTCACTTCCTCAAAAAACTCCATCAAATTAGTGAGTCACAACCGCTCCCCTTCACAAAATCATGCGGCCTCTTGCTAATAGGTCCATTTGTTTCCAAATGTGTGTAAATCCTCAGAATCTTTTCCAATAATTTTTCTACCACTGACTCACCGGCATATAATTTCCTAGATTATCCCTACTACCCTTCTTAAACAAAGGAACAACATTGGCTACTCTCCAGTCATAGAACATAGAATATACAGTGCAGAAGGAGGCCATTTGGCCCATCGAGTCTGCACCAACCCACTTAAGCCCTCACTTCCACCCTATCCCCGTAACCTAATAACCCCTCCTATCCTTTTTGGTCACTTAGGGCAATTTATCATGGCCAATCCGCCTAACCTGCACGTCTTTGGACTGTGGTATGAAACCGGAGCACCCGGTGGAAACCCACGCAGACACAGGGAGAACGTGTAGACTCCGCACAGACAGTGACCCAGCGGGGAATCAAACCTGGGACCATGCCGCTGTGAAGCCACAATGCTGTGCACTTTTGCTAACATGCTGCCCTTTGGGACCTTGAGGTTCTCTGGGACCTCATCTGTAACCAATGAGGATACAAAGATTTCTGTCAAGGCTCCAGCAATTTCCTCCCTTGCCGCCCTTAGTATTCTGGGGTAGATCCTATCAGGCCCTGGGGACTTATCTACCGTAATGCTTCAGACAATTTGACACAATCCATACATTGAGTAGATGCGATTGATCATCTGTTCCTGACAGAGGCATGTAAAATGGAATGGAGATTAAAGCATTCTCGGGGAACGGTTGCTGGACAGCAGTTAGATGGACGCTCATGAGCCTCAGTAATCCCAATTAAATGGTTATGGCTGACAAGACACAATGCTTGAAGTCTTGACAGTATGACAAGGGTATATTTTCTATATAGGGTGTTTAGGCTCATGGAGCCAAGCAGAAAATTGCCTGATGGAGGATTCTCATACATAGCTGTCAGGACCCTGATCAAGGCGCAATGTTTGTATGCATATCTGAAGGGAAGGATCAGCTCCCTCTAGGATGGTCCCTGAGGGTGTGCTTCACCTGGAAGGTATGGCCTACGAATGCCATGCCAAGGCAGAGGCCAGGCCAAAGGTTTTATGATAGCCTCCAGGCTTGGAGATGGAGAGAAAACCAGCCAAGAGAAGGTTTAGATAATTTCTGAAATGTATTCATTTACAGATACTGTGGTGGCTCGAGACACACACTGGAGGCTTCCAGTTGTTAACAGAGTGGTTTATTGATGAAAGGCAAAGGCAATTAAGTAACAGGTACAGAACACTTCAGCTCCGGGGTCCTGCTCCCAGGGCCCCGCGCAAACTCCCTACAGGTTGGAGTTTGCGTGCTCCTGCGTGGTTGGCCCCGAGCCGGTCATGTGGTTGTGGAGCCCGCCCCCTTAAAGGGGCCCCACTATCACATCCCTCCCCCACTCCAAGTCCCTTATTACAACTGCCACCGAAAAACAATATACAGAAGTTACAAACATTATAAGAGACAACAGACGCACTGTTAATCAGTCCACAGAATATTGTTTAATTTTCAATCAGCATGGTTTATTGTTAAACCTTTACCCAAAAGCAGGACCACTATCTGGTCCTAGTGAGAGAGTACCTGTTCTTCTAACAAATAAACATCCTTGCTGGTGAGATCTGCTGATCTCGGATCCTTGGGTTGTGTAACATTCACTGGGATACAAGCTTTTGGGGCTGGTTTGGCACAGGGCTAAATCGCTGGCTTTTAAAGCAGACCAAGGCAGGCCAGCAGCACGGGTCAATTCCTGTACCAGCCTCCCCGAACAGGCGCCGGAATGTGGCGACTAGGGGCTTTTCACAGTAACTTCATTTGAAGGCTACGTGTGACAATAAGCGATTTTTATTTCATTTGACGAGCTTGCGCTCTTTACTCTACTCCAAGGGTTTTAGATCTAACCCATTTTTTTTCACCAAATCTATTCATTTCCCCTTACACTGGTCATTCCAGGGTTCCAATGGGGATCCTTGTGGATCTCCAAATCGATGAGAGATGAATGCATAAGACAGGCGGCCTTTTCACTGTTCTGCATGGATGCTGAAAGCCAAACTGCCAGAGCTTTGGCATTTGCTGCAAAACTGGTTTCCCACAAGTGCAGGGTGCCATCAACTGCATACATGTGGCCTTGAGAGCACAGCTGCCTATAAGATTTATCACTCAAAAAGGATTTCATTCTCTGAATGTTGAGCTAATTTGTGATCACAGAAGTGAAATCCTGCATGTCTGTCCTAGGTACCCGGGGCACTCTCACAACCCTTACAGCTTGATGCATTCTCCGAGGGACCTCGGTGCTTTCAGAGCTGGCGCCTTGGGAGAAGGGATATCACCCCCCAGAAGACATGACTGATGATGCCTGTTTGCCATCCACATAGTGCTCGCTGAAAAGAGCTGGAACCACCGCAAGATCATTGATAGAGCAGACCATTCACCTTCTGCAGATGTGTTTCCAGTTTTTGTGCTGGTTAGGTGGGTCTCCCCAATATTCACCACAGAAAATGTCATGGATGCTATGCACTGAAAAACCTTACAACGCAAAGGGGAGGTTGGGTCGCCTGAGCGAGAAAGAGGGAAGCAAGACATTTCCTCTGATGAAGAGAAAGTTGAAGGGGCTGGACCAGGTGAGGACCACGATATAGACGAGCCATTTAAAAGAGACCATTGCACAGGTACGAAATTGCACAGGTACGATATGGCGGATATGCCCATGACAATCTGTTAGCTGCAAGATTCCAGGTGTAAAATGCAGACACATTCTCACCATTGTTCGGTTCTTTCACCTTTGTTGTCTGGAAGGCCCCAGCGCTTTTTTTGTCAAAGTGAAATACTCTTGAAAGTTCAATATTTGCAAAACGATTGTGGAGATATCTGTACTCACAGTCTGTCCTGATGATGGATTTACCCCTGGAAGGGCTTAAATCATGATTAATTGAGTAGACTTGGCAACATATGGCAGATGTTCAACCTGAACAGCATTCTCTTCTTGCATGACCTGAGGCAACTTTACATAATATAATACTTTATCCAGTACCCATACCAAGTCAGTGTGCATGGCAGCTTATAAGTGGTTGAAACCCCAAATCACCCAGAGATGGACTCAATCTGATGACTGCTCAATCAGGCAGGCTGAGAACACATTTCACTCTTTCAGCCATGATGGGGATTGATTCTTCCAGACTTCGGTCCAGTCTGCGGACAGCCTCTGACATCTTTGCTTGAGTTTCTCTGTCTGTCTCTGCATCTCCAAGAGGTCTCGTATGGCTGATTCCAGAGGCTCATCATCGTACTCAACCTCAGCAGAGTCCTGGTCTCCAGAGTCCTCATGACTCCACTCTGCCCTTAGCCAAGCATGGACATGGGCCGAATGGCCTCCTTCTGCACTGTAAATTCTATGATTCTATGATTCTGTGCTTCTTGACAGTGACATGCGACTCTGTGGTAAGAGTATCAATGCATCAAGTATCTATGTGTGCATGCTTATCACCATCTGAGACCTCTGGAGCAGAACTCACCTGCGACATCTCTCGCTGGTAAGGAAGCACATGTGCTACCCTTTTCTCCCATCTTTCTGTAGCCCACTAGGGCCTGGTCCTTCCTCCAGGCTACTCTCTAAGGCACATGCAGTACCAGTGTCTGAACTGGTGGCTGCGAGTTCCAGATCAGGTGATGGTGTTTCTTTATGGTGTTTTCTCATGCCCTTTGTGGTGCGGTTGCACTGGCTAACCAGGTGGAAGTTCCTGGGAAACTGAAAGCAATTTAAAGAGATTGGACGGGGAAGAGGTGGAAAGCAAGAGGTCCATGTCACACCATCGACAGCATGCACTTCACGCCAGATAGCAGGATGAAGATGTTAGGAGATTTAAAAAACAACAATTAATCTAGTATAAATATATTAAAAGGGATTATAACCAATATTCCTGCACTTGGGAGTACAAGACACCACTGTTTGGTATAGAAGGAACAGACATTGAGACAGAGATTTGGTGCGGCCTCTGGAAAGATGGGGAAGGATAATGTCCAAGCTAGGAGACACCCTGCCTCATGAACCATGCACCATAGAACCAGAGATATGTGTTTAATGTAAACCTGCATGCAAACAGCATTGAAATCTAAACAATGTTCTTCATACGTAACTTTCAGTGTATAAAGGTGCATGCAGATCTGTTCACTGGCAGAGTTCTTCTTCAGGGGTCCCTCTGATGTAGTTCTCTCCCTGCATTTTTGGAAGAATAAGTGATCATAGTATATCCGAGTCTCTAAAGATAATTTTATGCAAACATTACCACAACAAATGTGCAGTGAGATTTGAGAAGGGCCAGAAAACATGAACATACCCTCATCCTGAAGGTTCTCAGTGATGCCAGATGCAATGGGCTTAGTGACAGCCAGCTCAATGATGCAGAACACTATTTCCTCCAAAGGGCTCTGGTGATGAATACGCCTCTTTCTCCTGCGTGTTCTCTGCTGTTTCCTGCAATTATGTACCACCTTCTCCTACTGCAAGAGAGGAGAATGTCACTGAGTGTGTTTTAATGAGATGTACCAAACATCTGGAGCAATGTGGAAGCAGTGAGATGTAATTATGAGTCTGGCAATTGTCATGTGAGAGTGCCTTTAAGAAATGGATGTGTACGTAATGTACCTTTAAGAAAATGCAGTGATGTCAGAGTGTGGGTGGAGCTGGATTTTAGGTCTGCCATTTTCAAGTTTGAGTTTGAAAAAGAGCTTGGGTGTGTCTGTGTGTTTCCAGAGAGCTGCAGTTTGAAAAAGCAGCTTGTGTGTGTTTCCAGAGAGTTTCAGTTTGGAGGAAAAGAGCTTGGGGAGTGTCTGTGTTTTGCAGTGAGCTGGATTTGCTGTGATCTCTGCCATGAAAGACTATCTCTGGATCATTTGGATGATTTAAACTCATAATAGTAAAGCATTTAACCTGACGTGATTCTGTTTAAAGGTGTTAAGTCTCTTGGAAGTTTGAAGGAACATTTTGAGGGATTATTTACTGTTGTAATATTTTCGGACTTATCTTTGAAGTAAGGGGTGTTAAGAGATCCAATGTTTATTTAAGATGTTAAGTTGAGTTCATGGAATAAACATTGTTTTGTGTTTATAAACTCACGTGTCCATAATTGTAACTCCACCCTAGGGAACAATCCATGTGCTCGGAAAAGCAACAAATACATTAAAGGGGGAGGTTGGTTGAACTCCATGATACATTTTGGGTTTCTGCAAACGCCTCGCCCAAAACAATTGGGGGCTCGAGGGGGATAAAAGTCTATCTACTGGATTGGCTTTTGTGAACTTAAAGACAGTGAAGAATTGTTGCTTTTCCCGAGTGGTATTTTAGTGTAAGTGGGGAGTGTGATGTGGACAATGGCTCTTTCAGAGGCTCAGAGGTTTTTGGGGGTGGAGACTGCCACACGCAGTACTATACGGACAGAGACGAAAAGCAGACTAAAGTACTGGTGGACAAGGATAAGAGTGGTCCTAGGATGAATGTGCTAAATTGGGGGAAGGCTAATTATAACAATATTAGGCGGGAACTGAAGAACATAGATTGGGGGCGGATGTTTGAGGGCAAATCAACATCTGACATGTGGGAGGCTTTCAAGTGGCAGTTGAAAGGAATTCAGGACCGGCATGTTCCTGTGAGGAAGAAGGATAAATACGGCAATTTTCGGGAACCTTGGATGACGAGAGATATTGTAGGCCTCGTCAAAAAGAAAAAGGAGGCATATGTCAGGGCTAAAAGGCTGGGAACAGACGAAGCCTGCGTGGAATATAAGGAAAGTAGGAAGGAACTTAAGCAAGGAGTTAGGAGGGCTAGAAGGGGTCACGAAAAGTCATTGGCAAATAGGGTTAAGGAAAATCCCAAGGCTTTTTACACGTACATAAAAAGCAAGAGGGTAGCCAGGGAAAGGGTTGGCCCACTGAAGGATAGGCAAGGGAATCTATGTGTGGAGCCAGAGGAAATGGGCGAGGTACTAAATGAATACTTTGCATCAGTATTCACCAAAGAGAAGAAATTGGTAGATGTTGAGTCTGGAGAAGGGTGTGTAGTTAGCCTGGGTCACATTGAGATCCAAAAAGACGAGGTGTTGGGTGTCTTAAAAAATATTAAGGTAGATAAGCCCCCAGGGCCTGATGGGATCTACCCCAGAATACTGAAGGAGGCTGGAGAGGAAATTGCTGAGGCCTTGACAGAAATCTTTGGATCCTCGCTGTCTTCAGGGGATGTCCCGGAGGACTGGAGAATAGCCAATGTTGTTCCTCTGTTTAAGAAGGGTAGCAAGGATAATCCCGGGAACTACAGGCCGGTGAGCCTTGCTTCAGTGGTAGGGAAATTACTGGAGAGAATTCTTCGAGACAGGATCTACTCCCATTTGGAAGCAAATGGACGTATTAGCGAGAGGCAGCACGGTTTTGTGAAGGGGAGGTCGTGTCTCACTAACTTGATAGAGTTTTTCGAGGAGGTCACTAAGATGATTGATGCAGGTAGGGCAGTGGATGTTGTCTATATGGACTTCAGTAAGGCCTTTGACAAGGTCCCTCATGGTAGACTAGTACAAAAGGTGAAGTCACACGGGATCAGGGGTGAGCTGGCAAGGTGGATACAGAACTGGCTAGGCCATAGAAGGCAGAGAGTAGCAATGGACGGATGCTTTTCTCATTGGAGGGCTGTGACCAGTGGTGTTCCACAGGGATCAGTGCTGGGACCTTTGCTCTTTGTAGTATATATAAATGATTTGGAGGAAAATGTCTGATTAGTAAGTTTGCAGACGACACAAAGGTTGGTGGAATTGCGGATAGCGATGAGGACTGTCGGAGGATACAGCAGGATTTAGATTGTTTGGAGACTTGGGCGGAGAGATGGCAGATGGAGTTTAATCCGGACAAATGTGAGGTAATGCATTTTGGAAGGTCTAATGCAGGTAGGGAATATACAGTGAATGGTAGAACCCTCAAGAGTATTGAAAGTCAAAGAGATCTAGGAGTACAGGTCCACAGGTCATTGAAAGGGGCAACACAGGTGGAGAAGGTAGTCAAGAAGGCATACGGCATGCTTGCCTTCATTGGCCGGGGCATTGAGTATAAGAATTGGCAAGTCATGTTGCAGCTGTATAGAACCTTAGTTAGGCCACACTTGGAGTATAGTGTTCAATTCTGGTCGCCACACTACCAGAAGGATGTGGAGGCTTTAGAGAGGGTGCAGAAGAGATTTACCAGAATGTTGCCTGGTATGGAGGGCATTAGCTATGAGGAGCGGTTGAATAAACTCGGTTTGTTCTCACTGGAACGAAGGAGGTTGAGGGGAGACCTGATAGAGGTATACAAAATTATGAGGGGCATAGACAGAGTGGATAGTCAGAGGCTTTTCCCCAGGGTAGAGGGGTCAATTACTAGGGGGCATAGGTTTAAGGTGAGAGGGGCAAGGTTTAGGGTAGATGTACTAGGCAAGTTTTTTCCGCAGAGGGTAGTGGGTGCCTGGAACTCGCTACCGGAGGAGTTGGTGGAAGTAGGGACGATAGTGACATTTAAGGGGCATCTTGACAAATACATGAATAGGATGGGAATAGAGGGATACGGACCCAGGAAGTGTAGAAGATTGTAGTTTAGTCGAGCAGCATGGTCGGCACGGGCTTGGAGGGCCGAAGGGCCTGTTCCTGTGCTGTACATTTCTTTGTTCTTTGTTTGTTCAGACTGTTGGGTCTGGCAAAAACATTGCAGTTAACATTACCTGACAAAATGCGAAAGGATGAGGTAATTATGGCGGTGGTTAAGCATTTAAAGTTGCCGGCGATAGAGTTTGATTCATGGGAAATGGCAAAAATCCAGTTGCAAATTAAACAAATGGAACATGAGAAAGAATTAAAGTGGCTTGAATACGAAGGAAAGAGAGCGGAAAAAGAAAGAGAAAGAGATATAGAGGAAAAAGAAAAGGAGAGAGAAGAAAGAAACAAAGAACGAGATAGAGAGGAAAGAGAAAAAGAGAGTTTGAACTTTGGAGAATGGCTCTGAAACATGAAAATCAGTTAAAATTGGCAGACGCAAAGGGACACGTACAGTTGGAGGAGATGGATGAGGATAATGAGACAGAGCGTCATAGTCGAAGACGTGGTGGGGATCTATTTAAATATGTCCAAGCATTGCCGAGGTTTGACGAGAAGGAGGGAGAAGCCTTTTTCATTTCATTTGAGAAGGTAGCTAAACAAATGCAATGGCCACAGGACATGTGGGTATTACTGATTCAAACAACGCTGGTAGGTAGGGCTAGTGAAGTGTTTGCATCACTACCGGAGGAGGTATCTGGAACGTATGAGGAGGTGAAGAAATCCATCTTAAGTGCATATGAGCTAGTGCCTGAAGCTTACAGACAAAGGTTTAGAAATTTAAGGAAAGAATTTGGTCAAACATACATGGAGTTTGAAAGGCTCAAACAAACTAATTTTGGTAGGTGGATAAGGGCTTTGAAAAAAGATCAAACGTATGAAGCTCTCAGAGAAATTATACTTTTGGAGGAGTTTAAAAATTCAATTCCTGATGTAGTGAGCACTCATGTGGAAGAACAGAGGGTTACAACTGTGAGATTAGCAGCGGAAATGGCAGATGATTATGAATTAGTTCATAAATCAAAGATTGGTTTCCAACACGAGTTTCAGCCGGTGAGGGATAGAAACTGGGGACATGAGAAATACTCAAGTGGTAAAGGTAAAGGTGATCTGATGCGAGACAATAAAGAGAGTGTACCTCAGATTAAAAAAGAAATCCAGGAGGGTGGAAAAGAAATGAAAAGTTTCAGATGTTTTCACTGTAATAAACTAGGCCATGTAAAGTCACAGTGTTGGGGTTGAAGAAGAGCACTGGGAAGGCTGATGTGGTAAAACAGGATAAGACAGTGGGGTTTGTTAGAATGGTAAAGAAAAGCCCAAGGGAAGCGAAGGAGGTGCAAACGATTGTACAGCCTGTTCCAGAAGTAATTATTAAGAAGATGCCAGATGTATTTTAAAAAGTTACTTGTGTGGGTAAAGTTTACTCATGTGCATCAGGAGGAGCAGGTAAATAAGTCACAATTTTAAGAGATACAGGGGCTAGTCAATCTTTAATGGTAAGAGATGAGGAATTATGTAGTTTGGGAAGAATGTTGCCAGAAAAGGTGGTGATATGTGGAATGCAGGGTGGGAGGAGTAACGTTCCATTATATAAGGTAAGGTTGGAAAGTCCAGTGAAGAGTGGTGAAGTGGTAGTAGGAGTAATAGATAAACTATCTTGTCCAGGAATACAGTTCATCTTGGGTAATGATATAGCTGGATCGCAGGTAGGAGTGATGCCGACTGTGGTTGATAAGCCAGTGGAAAATCAGACAACTGAAGGGTTGAAGGACGAATTTCCTGGGATTTTTCCGGATTGTATAGTATCAAGGTCGCAAAGTGGCAGCACGGTAGCCTTGTGGATAGCACAATTGCTTCACAGCTCCAGGGTCCCAGGTTCGATTCCGGCTTGGGTCACTGTCTGTGCGGAGTCTGCACATCCTCCCCGTGTGTGCGTGGGTTTCCTCCGGGTGCTCCGGTTTCCTCCCACAGTCCAAAGATGTGCAGGTTAGGTGGATTGGCCATGATAAATTGCCCTTTGTGTCCAGAATTGCCCTTAGTGTTGGGTGGGGTTACTGGGTTATGGGGATAGGGTGGAGGTGTTGACCTTGGGTAGGGTGCTCTTTCCAAGAGCCGGTGCAGACTCGATGGGCCGAATGGCCTCCTTCTGCACTGTAAATTCTATGATAATCTATGAAAGTCACAGGTTAAGACAAGAGGAGAAATCAAAGAGTGAAGATGAAGTTGAAGTGCAATTATCAGAAACGATTTTTGATCAGATGGTTGAAAAAGAACAAGAACAGGTGGAGGATGAGGTGGATATTTTTAGTTCAGGAAAATTGGCGGAGATACAACAGAAAGATGTAGAAATAAAACAGATATATCAGAAAGCATATACGGAAGAGGAATCTGACAGTATACCAGAGTGTTATTACCGTAAAAATGATGTCTTGATGAGAAAATGGAGACCTGTACATATGCAGGCGGATGAAAAGTGGGCAGAAGTTTATCAAGTAATATTGCCGGTAGGGTATTGAAAGGAGGTGTTGCGAGTTGCACATGAGGTACCAGTGGAAGTTCATTTGGGAATAAGGAAAACTCAAGCAAAAATCCAGAAACGTTTTTATTGGCCTGGACTACATAAAGATGTAATTACATTTTGTCAATCATGTCACACATGTCAAGTGGGCAGCACGGTAGCATTGTGGATAGCACAATTGCTTCACAGCTCCAGGGTCCCAGGTTTGATTCCAGCTTGGGTAACTGTCTGTGCGGAGTCTGCACATCCTCACCCTGTGTGCCTGGGTTTCCTCTGGGTGCTCCGGTTTCCTCCCACAGTCCAAAGATGTGCAGGTTAGGTGGATTGGCCATGATAAATTGCCCTTAGTGTCCAAAATTCCCCTTAATGTTGGGTGGGGTTACTGAGTTATGGGGATAGGGTGGAGGTGTTGACCTTGGTGTTGACCTCTTTCCAAGAGCCGGTGCAGACTCGATGGGCCAAATGGCCCCCTTCTGCACTGTAAATTCTATGATAGGGAAACCTCTAGCAGTGATAAAACCAGTGCCCTTAATACCCATTCCAACATTTGAGGAACCTTTAACGAGGGTCATAATTGATTGTGTCGGACCGCTTCCTAAAACAAAAAGTGGGAATCAATATCTTTTGACTATAATGGATGTGTCTACTCGGTTTCCAGAGGCCATTCCAGTACATAATATTACAGCTAAAAGGATTGTGGAGGAGTTACTTAAATTCTTTACTAGATATGGACTACCCACAGAAATTCAATCGGATCAAGGATCAAATTTTACTTCAAAGTTATTCAAAGAAGTTAGGATAGCTTAGGAATAAAACAATTTAAATCAACTGCGTACCATCCAGAATCACAGGGAGCATTAGAAAGGTGGCATCAGACATTAAAGACAATGTTGAGGGCGCACTGTCAACATTATCCAGAGGATTGGGATAAAGGAATTCCATTCGTATTGTTTGCAATTATGGATGCACCTACTGAGTCTACCAAATTTAGTCCTTTTGAACTAATTTTTGGTCATGAGGTAAGAGGACCACTTAAATTGATTAAGGAAAAATTGGTGGGTGAGAAATCGGAAATTACACGATTGGATTACGTGTCAAATTTTAGGGAATGATTAAACAGAGCGGGTGAATTGGCTAGACAACATTTGGAAGTTGCACAAAATGTGATGGAACGGGTAGCGGACAAGAAATTCAAAGTTCGTAGTTTTGCCTGTGGGGATAAAGTTTTAGTGTTGTTACCAGTGGCAGGTGAGCCTTTAAAAGCTAGGTTTTGTGGACTGTATCAGATTGAAAGGAAATTAAGTGAGGTGAATTATGTGGTAAAAACATCAGATAGAAGGAAAACTCACCGAGTGTGTCATGTGAATATGCTTAAAAGGTACTTTGAAAGGGAAGGAGAGAAAAAGGAGGTTTTAATGATTCTAACTCAACGTGACGAACCAAATCCAGATGACTGTGAATTTGACATACCTCAAATTAAATTGGAAAATGAGGATGTTCTTAAAAATTGGGATGAATTGTTAAGTTACCTTCCAGAGGAAAAACAAACTTACCTGAAAGAGTTATTGATATCACATTGGCAAGTTTGTAGAGATAAATTGGGAAGTACTAAAATGGCAATACATGATGTAGATATGGAAAATGCTGTTCCTATCAAACAACATCCATATAGACTTAATCCTTCAAAATTGGCACAGGTTAACAGAGCGATTGAGAGTATGCTTAAAAATAGCATAATTGAAGTGGGTTACAGCCAATGGAGCTCACCCATAGTGATGGTACCTAAACTAGACGGTACCCAACGGTTGTGTGTGGACTATCGAAAGGTGAATGCAGTTACAAGAACGGACTTTTACCCTATCCCACGTTTGAAGGATTGCATTGAGAAAGTGGGCCAATCTGCTTTTATTTCCAACTTCCAGACATGGAAAGAACATTTACAACATCATATGGAGGTCTTCAATCGACTTCAAGAGGCTGGTTTGGTGATGAACCTAGCCGAAAGTGAATTTGGAGAAGCCCGAATCACTTTCCTTGCGGAGTTTCCGATACCCTCAAGACGAAGGGAAATAATGCGATCTCCTAGCATGTGTGGATTTGATCGAATAGTTGTGCAAAAGTTTTGTGGCGTGATTACTCCACTGATGGAATTGCTGAAGAAACGTAAAAAAATTCAATGGACAGCAGACTTTCAACAGGCATTTGACTGCCTGAAAGCTGTGGTAACCAATGTTCCTGTATTGGAGAATTGTATGGGCTCTGTGGTCAGATTGAACTAAATTATCTGATTCTGAAGAGAACTGCCGAGGAGTAGAGGAATGGATGGATTGTGCAGAGACTTTGTTCAAAGAGACTGTCAATCGAGAAGGATTTCGGTTGGAGGAAGAAGAACTAAGAAAAATGGACTATATTAATATACCTGTTTGCGTGTGTTGTTTTCTAGAAATGAAAATGTATAGTTACTCTGGGCATTTCTTAGTGGATGGTGCAAAAGTGAAAAATGAAAGCATCTTGAAGTTGATGGTTTATTTTTTTTTCTTGGGGGGAGGTGTCATGTGCAAGTGCCTTTAAGAAATGGATGTTTATGCAATGTACCTTTAAGAAAATGCAGTGATGTCAGAGTGTGGGTGGAGCTGGGTTTTAGGTCAGCCATTTTGAAGTTTGAGCTTGAAAAAGAGCTTGGGTGTGTCTGTGTGTTTCCAGAGAGCTGCAGTTTGAAAAAGCAGCTTGCGTGTGTCTGTGTGTTTCCGTTTGGAGGAAATGAGCTTGGGGAGTGTCTGTGTTTTGCAGTGAGCTGGATTTGCTCTGATCTCTGCCATGAAAGACTATCTCTGGATCATTTGGGTGATTTAAACTCATAATAGTAAAGCCTTTTACCTGTGTGATAGGAACATTTTGAGGGAATATTTACTGCTGTAATATTTTCGGACTTATCTTTGAAGTAAGGGGTGTTAAGAGATCCAATGTTTATTTAAGATGTTAAGTTGAGTTCATGGAATAAACATTGTTTTGTGTTTAAAAACCCACGTGTCCATAATTGTAATCCCACTCCTAGGGAACAAGCCGTGTACTCGGAAAAGCAACAAATACATTAAAGGGGGAGGTTGGTTGAACTCCATGATACATTTTGGGGTTCTGCAAACGCCTCGCCCATAACACAATGGTGGCAACTGTATGAGGGAGAGATGGAGCTTCTGAATGTTAGGTATGAGTCCTGATTGCTGAGTGGGGGATGGGAGGGGGGAGTGGGGGGGGGGGGGGGGGGCGTAGGTGAGTGAGGTTGTTAATATGCTGGGTAGAAGATCATAGAATCACTACAGTGGAAGTTTTCGGCTACACCGAACCTCCAAAAGAGCATCCCATCTAGGCCCAATTCTCTTTCCTAGCTCCACTACTCCACCTAGCCGTTAGACAGCAAAGGGCAATTTATCATGGCCAATCCACCTAACCTGCACATCTTTGGATTGTAGGAGGAAACCGGAGCACCCAGAGGAAACCCACGCAGACACGGGGAGAATGTGCTAACTCCAAACAGGCAGTCGCCCGAGGAATCAAACCCGAGTCCCTGGCACTGTGACGCAGCAGTGCTAACCACTGTGCCACCGTGATGTTCTTTGAAGATGCATTCATGACCTTTACAGCATGTGTGAAGTTACTGAACATTTTGCAGCACTCATGTATGTGACATTATGTATAATGTCTAGCACTTTAAGAGTTAATGTAATAGTCTAGCCGACCATTAGATGGAGCTGGGCGCAGACCTCTTAGGCTTCTGGGAGAGAGTGCAGAGAAGGCGGGAGAAGGCTAGAGAGAATAGGAGCAGAGAACAATTTAAGATAGTGTGCATGAGACAGGTGGTTGTATAGTATAGATTGTAGTTTAATTATAATATTGCTTGTTTTAGGAATAGTCATCGAACTGTATAATAAGTAGTGTAATAAATTTTAGCTTTGTTCATTTGACTTAGCCTTTTGTGGTCTTTGTGTACACTACGAAATCCATCCTGAGTAATAGCAGCACAAAGAACACCACAATGTAGGTCTTTGGGACCAAACTCCAGAAATTGATTCCCTTGTTCACCTGCTCCCATTCCCTTTACAGGCTGGGCTTTCAGGGCTTCCTGACTCCTGTAGACGCATAGCCTCTCTGCTCCTTTTGGCCCTCCAGTAAGCCCTTTAGCGCCACGTCCAAGAATCTGGCAGCCCTCTCTGCTCTGCTGCTCTATTACCGGCCTCCTTTGCACCTTCAAAGACTTTTTTGAGAGTGTTGTTGTGACTTTACTGAACTTCTCCTTTAAGAGGGGCAGGTTGCCTTCAAAAAATGTAGGTTAGATGTATGTTGTGTTAACCATGCATACATGCACTCGAGCCCCTTGGGGAATGCACAGCCAGTCAGCAACACACTTTGTGCTGGGTTGCACACTACAATCCTGTTAATGAACAGAAAGCACAAAATGTGCATGTTGCCAATGGGACTGGGTGTATCGCCATCCCCAAACCTGATATTGGGATTAATTCAATCTTCTCCCCAACATTGCACCATGTCATTTATTTTACAATCACATATCTGCTCTACATCAGTTTTACAAACCTGCGAAAGAAATCAATGGTCAAAACTTTCAAATAATCTACATCACTGGGAGGGATTTAAATGCAATGGGCACCTTATCAAAAACTTGCACCCACTGAATTCTTCCTATTATTTGTAGAGAGCTTTCCAGCCTTCAATTTTCTCAGGGCAACAGCCTATTTCCTGAATTTTGAGAGCTAATTGCCATCAAAGAAATTGTTAATCTTGAAGTTCTTTTTGTTAAGGAGACGAGAGCACTGGCCTGAGTCTGAAAAAAGATTGTAGTGGTTGGCTTTGTGCTCTTTTCAAAACCTTTATGAAAGCAAGGAGGAATAAACTGACTGCTCTAATTTTTGTATGAGCAACGAGATCCATCTTAGTTCCAGCACAAGTTGGTCGTTAATGCACTTACTGCCTGTCATTCCATCTGGTATGTATTTGGAACCCAGTTTGATATTGCCTGTTTAGAGTTACAACCATGATGGATATGTACCCGGGACTTCCGGTGACGACGATGTTCTGAGCAATCACACGTTAGGTGGCTCTCCTCCTGTGGACCCGAAAAACAGCCACTTTTCAACATAATTAATAGGATAGAGGAAGGAAGAAAGTGAGGGATTATAAGCAAAAATGCCTGAAGGAAGCCAAACTAGAGGCAAAACAGACATCAGGAGTAGAAGGGGCCAGGAACGACCACACTCAGACGAGCCAACCAGCGCACGAGGCAGCGGAGCGCAAGTTTCGCCGAAACGAAAGGAACAGGACAGACAGGAACAAACCCCTCCTGCATCAGCGGGGAACTGGAAGACATCCTTCATCGAGGCGCTGAGGGAGCATCAGCGAGAGATAAAAGCGGAGGTACAAGCGGACATTGAGGCCAAGGTAAAGGCAGCGGTGGCTGAGACCCTGGCTCAGATACAGCTCACCCTGAGCAGAGCAGAGAAGAGACTGGAAGCCCAAGAGGTGACCAGCAAAGAGTTGGAAAAGGCTGCAACTGACCAGAGCGATAGGATCGAGGCACTGGAGAAGGAGGTGGCAAGGTTGGTCACGACGCAGGGCAGTCTGAAGGGCAAAGTGGAAGATCAAGAATACCGCTTGAGAAGGCAAAACTTACGGATTGTGGGCCTACCAGTGGGGATCAAAAGCAGGGACCCAAAGTATACGTGGCCGAGATGCTGGGCAACTTAGTGGGGAGGGAAACTTTCCCCAACCAACCAGAAATGGACAGGGCACATCGGTCGCAGTGCCTGAAACCCAAAGCTGGGGAACAACCAAGGGCAGTAATAGCCAAACTGCACCAGTACCAAGACCTGGCGGGATTCTCCGGGAATTGGCGGGATGGGCAGAAACGGCGCAGTGGAGCGCGCGGGAACCACTCTGGCGTCGGGCCGCCCCAAAGATGCGGAATCCTCAGCACCATCAGGGGCTAGGCCGGCGGCGGAGTGGTTTGCGCTCCGCCGGCCGGCGTGGAAGGCCTTTGGCGCCGCGCCAGCCGGGGCCGAAGGGACTCCGTCGGGCGGCGCGGGTCCGCGCATGCAAGGGGGCGTCCCGCGCATGCGCACATGGAGTCACTTCCGCACCAGGAATGGCGGATGACCACGGCCTCCGGTGTGGAAGGAATAGAGTGCCCCCACGGCTCAGGCCCGCCCACGGATCGGTGGGCCCCGACCACGGGCCAAGCCACCGTGGGGGCACCTCCCGGGGCCAGATCTCCCCGCAACCCTCCAATAACCCCGGGGCCCGCCCGCGCCACCAGGTCCCGCCGGTAAGGAACCAACTCCAATTTACGCCGGCGGGACTGGCTACAGTGGGCGGGACTTCGGCCCATTGCGGGCCGGAGAATTCGGGCAGCCCCAGGGTCCATTGAGTTGCGCCAGACCGCGTCATTCTCCGAGGTGGGCGGCGCAACTCACGCCACGCCAGTTCTTGGGGGGTGGGAGAATTGGGAGGCCAGCGGGGACGGGATTCATGCTGACCCCCAGCGATTTTCCGACCCGGCGGGGGGGGTCGGAGAATCCCGCCCAGGGAAACAGTCCTGCGCTGGGCTAAACAGGCCAAGAACTGCCAATGGGAAGGACATAGTATTAGGATATACCAAGACATTGGGGCAGATCTGGCCAGGAAACGGGCTGAGTTCAATAGGACAAAAACAGTCTTGTACAAGAACGGTGTACGCTTTGGTATGCTGTACCCAGCAAAGCTCTGGGTCACATACCAAAGCAAAGAGCATTTCTTCACAGCCCCTGCCCAGGCAAACAAGTTTGTTGAGGAATGCGGGCTGGAACAGTGACAGCAGGGGAAGCAATAAGGTGCCCCTGGCAAGGAGCAACAGCACGACGATGAGCAGACAAGGGTGTGGGGGGGAAAGCACCTCGGCGCCCCCTCCCCCCCCCCCCCCCCCCTCCCCCCCCACACACACACACAAAACACACCCTGAACGACAAAAGGCAAACCACTACACAAGGGACTGCTTCAGGTGGGAAACCGTGACCTTGTACAAAAGAACGAACACAGCGGAGAAGGGAGGGCAATGTGGTAAGTGAGAGGAGTGCAGGGTAAGACGGGGAACGAACGGGCAGTAACTACAGAGAGTGGGTGAGGGAGAAGCCAGACAGTAACTCCCAGGAGCGGGGCCACCGCACTAGCAGGAGAGCTAGCGCCGGGGGTATGCAGCAGAGCAGGGCCCCCAACAGGGGGAGGCGACGCCAGGCGGGGGGGAAGGGAGACACACGACAAGGATGTGGGAGCAAGTGGGGATAGAAGCAGGGGGAAGGGGGACAAAAGAGGAGAACGCGGGAGGGGGGAGATAAGGGGGGAAGGGAGGGATCAGTGGGTGAGGGGGCATGGGGGGGGGTGGGTGGGGGGGGAATAGATCTAGAACAAGAGCAGCAATAAGGCTACAAAGAGCCGTAACCAGGTACCCAGAGCAAAGAAGCACAGAAAGCAACCACCCAGTACGGTTTCTGGGCGAAGGGAGACCCCGGAGTGCAGGGGCCTACCCAAGTGGCGGACACACAGTGGGCGGCCATGTTGTGTGCCTCCTGGACAAAGGGAAACGCCAGAGGACCCGACCGCAACGGGAGAGCAGTGACAGTGGCCATCTTGGACGCCCCCCTAATAAAGGGAAACCCCGGAGTGCAGGGGCGTGTCCACCAGGTAAGTATGGTTAACTCCACAGGAGCGGGGGGACAGAGGCCCTCCACCAGGATAGTCACCTGGAACGTGAGGGGACTCAACGGCCCAGTGAAAAGATCCAGAGTCTTCACCCACCTAAGAAACATAAAAGCCGACATAGTCTTCCTCCAAGAGACACACCTGAGAGAACAGGACCGACTGCGGGTAAGAAAGGGCTGGGTGGGACAGACCTACCATTCCTGTTACGGGACAAGGGCCAGGGGGGTGGCAATACTGATCAACAAGAGGACGATGTTTAAGGCGACAAAGACGGGTACAGACCCAGGGGGATGGTACGTTATGGTGATCGGGGCCCTGGACAGGGCACCGGTAGTACACGTTAATGTGGGATGACACAGAATTTGTTAAAAAGACCATGGCAGAAATCCCCGACATAGCGACGCACCGACTGATCATGAGGGGGGTACTTTAACTGTGTACAGGACCCACGGACAGACAGGTCAAACCCCAAAACGGGGAAAACCTCAAGCATGGCATGGGAACTCGGTCACTTTATGGAGCAGATGGGGCCGGTGGACCCTTGGAGGTTCACCCACCCAGGGGAGAAGGGGTTCTCCTTCTTCTCCCCAGTACACTACGTATATACCAGGATTGACTTCTTTGTGGTGGGGAAAGCGGTGCTTCCAGGGTTGGTCAAAACAGAATACTCTGCAATTGTAATCTTCGACCACGCTCCACATTATATGGATGTGAGGTTGGAGACGAGCAGGGCCCAACGCCCCACATGGAGGTTGGACACTGCATTAGTGACCGACAAGGCCTTCAGCGAAAGAGTATCACAGACCATAGTGGAGTATACGGAGAACAACCAAAACGGGGAGGTCTCACCCTCCACGTTCTGCGAGGCGCTAAAGGCCATGATTAGAGGGGAAATTATCGCCTTCAAAGCACGAAGAGACAGGGAGAAAGGAGGGCTAGGCAGTATCTGGAGGTAGGCCGTAAATACTCCGAGACACCGACCATTGAGATCCTGGTGGAGAGAAAAAAGCTACAAATGGACTTTGACCTGCTCTCCACGAGGAAATGAATGCACCAACTCCGCCAGGCACAGGGGACTCTGTACGAACACGGAGACAAAGCCAGCTGCCTGCTGACACACCAGCTGAGAAAGCAGGCAGCCACTAGAAAGATCGCACAAATCAGAGACAACAAAGGCACATTAGAAACAGAAATCAGAAAAGATCAACAAAACCTTTGAGGCCTTTTACCAAGGGCTGTACTCCTTGGAACCCCCAACAGAAGAATCGGGATGAAACGGTTCCTTGATGGACTGGACATGCCAGTTGTGGGGGACGACAGAAAATGGGGCTTGGAAGCACTACTAGAACTGGGAGAGATCATGAAGAGTATTAGCTCCATGTAGGCGGGAAGGCGCCAGGACCGCACAGGTTCCCGGCAGACTTTTGCAAAGAATTTGCGACAACACTGGCCCCGCACCTGCGGGAGATGTTCACAGATTCCCTGGCTAGGGGCACACTGCCACCTACACTAGCACAGGCCTCAATCTCGCTAATAACTAAGAAAGGCAAAGACCCAACGGAATGTGGGTCATACAGACCCATCTCACTGCTGCACGCAGATGCCAAAATACTGGCCAAAATCCTAGCCAAAAGGCTAGAGGACTGAGTACCAGAGGTGGTCGCAGAGGACCAGACGGGCTTTGTTAAAGGTAGACAGCTAACATCGAACATCATGCGACTGCTGAACGTCAAAATGACCCCACCCGGGGAGAGAACACCAGAGGTGATCGTCTTCCTGGATGCAGAAAAGGCCTTTGACAGTCGAGTGGCAGTACCTCATAGAGGTACTGCAGCGGTTCGGGCTCGGATCAGGGTTCACCTCCTGGGTGAAGCTCCTATACAACGCTCTCATGGTGAGCGTACAGACAAACAACACCAGAGATGCCCGCTGTCCCCGCTGCTGTTCGCTCTAGTGATTGAGCCACTAGCGATCGCTCTCAGAACAGCAAAAATACTGGAGGGGGATCCGAAGGCGAGGCAGAGAGCACAGAGTCTCACTCTATGCAGATGACCTGCTCCTCTACATCTCGGACCCACAAAGCAGCTTGGACGGAATCATCGCGCTCCTGAAAGAGTTTGGCGCCTTCTCGGGCTACAAACTCAACAGGAGTAAAAGCGAGATCTTCCCACTGAACACACAAGGGGGAGGGGCAGCACTAGTGGGACTGCCGTTTAAACAAGCCCGACACAAATTTCGCTACTTGGGGATACAAATCGCTCCCGACTGTACAGGGATCCACAAATGGAATCTGACCAGTCTGACAGAGGAAGTCAAAAAAGACCTGCAAAGATGGAACACACTCCCACCATTCCTCACGGGGAGAGTACAGACGATCAAAGTGAATGTGCTGCCCAGGTACCTTTTCCTGCTTAGATCCATTCCGATCTATGTCCCCAAGGCCTTTTCCAAGTCATTGGATAAACTAATCAAGGTATTTGTATGGGGGAGCGGGGTGGGGAAGAATGCTAGGATCCCAAAGAAGGTCCTGCAGAAAACAAAGTCCAATGGAAGGCTAGCTCTCCCTGTGGTAGTCACCACTGTTGTATTATGTTGTATATACTGCACTGCATACGAGGGTATTACGGTAAGGCCCCTGTACTACAGGTTCAAGGGTAGATCCCTGCCTGCTGGCTCCACCCAGTAGGCGGAGTATAAATGTGTGTGCTCTCCGAACTGCAGCCATTTCGGCAGCAGCTGTAGGAGGCCACACATCTCTGTGTAATAAAGCCTCGATTACTCTCTACTCTTGTCTCGTCGTAACTGATAGTGCATCAATTTATTGCACAGAGATTTTACAAAGATAGATCTCCGCATCAAGCCGGATCGCCTGCAGCTGCATCCTCAAGCAGACAACGGCAAAAAGGACTTTGCACATTTGCTAGCTTGCTTTGAAGCATACATCGGATCTGCGACAGACCCAATCCCAGAAGCACAGAAGCTCCAGATTCTGTACACGCGGCTGAGCTCTGATGTCTTTCCCCTCATCCAGGATGCGCCTACCTACCCAGAGGCCATGGCGCTACTGAAGGAGAACTACGCTCAGCAGACTACCAAGATCTACGCCAGGCACCTCCTGTCCACACGGCACCAACATCCCGGTGAGTCTGTGGAAGATTTCTGGCCTGCCCTGCGCGCCCTGGTGAGAGACTGTGATTGTCAGGCCATTTCGGCCGCTGAACATTTTAACCACCTAATGAGAGACACATTCATTACGGGCCATAGGGTCGGCCTACATGCGCCAGCGCTTCTTAGAAGGGGCTACGCTTGACCTCGCGCGACCAAGAAACTAGCTCTCTCTCTCACAGTCGCCTCATGCAACTTATAGGCGTATGCCCTCGACCGCACGGCCCACCCTCCCTGGGCATCGTGGACCCTGCCAGCGGCCACCCCATCGTGGACCCCATCAGCGACCACCCCCAGCCAACCCCACGCCTGCGCCGCGCAGCAGCCAACCAACGCCGGGGAACCCAAGTGCTACTTCTGAGAACAGACAAAACACCCCCAGCAGCACTACCCGGCAAGGACCGTGCTCTGCAAGGCCTGCAGTAAGAAAGGACATTTCGCTGCAGTGTGCCAGGCCCGCTCAATCGCCGTTATTGTCCCTGCACCCGCGTGCAGCCAGTGGGCGCCGCCATCTTCCTCGCCTCAGACCACGTGCGGCCCGTGGGCACCGCCACCTTGCCTGCCTCAGGACACATGCAGCCCGTGGGCGCCGCCATCTTGCCTGCCTCAGGACACATGCGGCCTGTGGGCGCCGCCATCTTGCCTGCCTCAGGACACGTGCAGCCCATGGGCGCCGCCATCTTCCCCGCCTCAGGACCCCTGCCCGTCGGGCACCTCATCGGGCTGCTCATCGCCTGCAACCGCCGACGACCAGCCGCGTCTCACCTCCGGCACGATCGACCAGTCCCGACCGCACAACATCGCGATCGCGTCGACAAAGGTGAAGGTCGATGGACATGACATATCCTGCCTTCTGGACTCCGGGAGCACTGAGAGCCTCATCCACCCCGATATGGTAAGGCGCAGCTCCCTCGCGGTACACCCCATTAACCAAAGAATCTCCCTGGCCTCCGGATCCCACTCCGTGGCAATCAGGGGTTAATGCATCGCCAACCTCACCATCCAGGGCATAGACGTCAGCAGCTTCCGGCTCTACGTCCTCCCCAACCTCTGTGCTGCCTTGCTACTCGGCCTGGACTTCAAGTGCAACATCCAGAGCCTAACCCTGAAATTTGGCGGGCCCCTACCACCCCTTACTGTATGCGGCCTCACGACCCTTAAGGTCGACCCACCTTCTCTGTTTGCAAACCTCACCCTGGATTGCAAACCCGTCGCCACCAGGAGCAGAAGGTACAGCGCCCAGACCAGGACCTTCATCAGGTCTGAGGTCCAGCAGCTGCTGTGGGAACGTATCATCGAGGTCAGCAACAGCCCCTGGAGAGCCCAAGTGGTAGTGGTGAAAATGGGGGAGAAAAACAGGATGGTCATTGACTACAGTCAGACCATCAATCGCTACACGCAGCTCGACGTGTACCCCCTCCCACGCATATCCGATATGGTCAATCAGATTGCACAGTACCGGGTCTTCTCGAAAGTGGACCTGAAATCTGCCTACCACCAGCTCCCCATTCGCAAGGCGGACCCCCCGTACACCGCGTTTGAAGTGGACGGCCGCCTTTACCATTTCCTTAGGGCTCCCTTCGGCGTCACTAACGGGGTTTCGGTCTTCCAACGGGAGATGGACCGAATGGTTGACCGGTACGGACTGCGGGTCACTTTCCCGTACCTGGATAACGTCACCATCTGCGGCCACGACCAGCAGGACCACAACACTAATATTTCCAAATTTCTCCACACCGCCAAACTCCTCAACCTAACCTACAACAAGGAGAAGTGTGTGTTCAGCACAAACCGATTAGCCATCCTCGGCTATGTGGTTCAGAACGGAGTTCTAGGGCCCGACCCCGATCGCATGCGCCACCTTATGGATCTCCCCCTTCCCCACTGCCCCAAGGCCCTCAAACGATGCCTATGGTTCTTTTCGTACTACGCCCAGTGGGTCCCTAACTATGCGGACAAGGCACGCCCACTCATCCACTCCACCGGTTTCCCACTGATGGCCGAGGCTCACCAGGCCTTCAACTGTATCAAGGCCGACATCGCCAAGGCCGCGATGCACGCGGTCGACGAGACGCTCCCCTTCCAAGTCGAGAGCGATGCATCAGGCGTCACTCTGGCCACCACCCTCAACGAGGCAGGCAGGCCCGTGGCATTCTTTTCCTGCACCCTCCACGCCTCTGAAATTCGGCACTCCTCCGTCGAAAAGGAGGCCCAAGCTATCGTTGAAGCTGTGCGGCACTGGAGGCATTACCTGGCCGGCAGGAGATTCACTCTCCTCACAGACCAACGGTTGGTTGCCTTCATGTTTAACAACACACAGTGGGGTAAGATCAAAAATGATAAGATCCTGAGTTGGGGATCGAGCTCTCCACCTACAATTACGAGATTTTGTATCGCCCCGGTAAGCTCAACGAGCTCCCCGATGCCCTGTCCCGAGGTACATGTGCCAGCGCACAAGTGGACCGACTCCGGACCCTGCACGACGATCTCTGTCACCCAGGGGTCACCCACTTTTATCACTTCATTAAGGCCCGCAATCTGCCCTACACCATCAAGGAAGTCAGGGCTGCCACCAGAGACTGCCAGGTCTGCACGGACTGTAAACAGCACTTCTACCGGCCAGACCGTGCGCGCCTGGTGAAGGCCTCCCGCCCCTTTGAATGCCTCCTTTGCTGGGTATTGGGCAGTATTCTTCGAGGCAATGTCCAAAGTGGTAGAGGTGAGGGTGGAGCCATGCCCGAAAGTGGCGGTCTTCGGGGTATCAGACTAGCCAGATCACTTCATGGGGAGGAGGGCGGACGCCCTTGCCTTTGCCTCCCTGATCGCCCGCCGTAGAATCCTATTCAGCTGGCGGTCAGCAGCACCACCCAAAGCTGCAGACTGGCTGTCCGACCTCTCAGAATTTCTCCAAATGGAGAAAATCGAATTTGCCTTCCGAGGGTCGGTTGATGGTATCTTCAGAACATGGGAGCCATTCATCCAACTCTTCCGGGACCTGTTTGTGGCCAACGAACGAACAAGCTGATGAATAATCAAGTAACCAAGAGCCAGGGGAAAGTAGCCAAAGCAGGAGAAAAGAGAAGGAAGGAGAGAAAGACCCAGGAGGTGGGGAACAGTGCAAGAGGGGATAGCCAAACACAATAGAAAAGAAAGGTGAGCTGCAAGGAGGGAGAATGGGGGGGGGAGCACGGGGACAGGGAGATGGGGGGAAGAAGGAAAGAGGGGGGGCAAAGGACACTGGAGAGGAACAGGGGGAGGGGGGGGGAAGACGAGGGAACAAGAACTGGGAGGAGAGCACAGGAAATGACAGCGACCATAATGAACACAGCGACAGAGACCAAGAAAGCAGACGAGGAAGAAACGGCAAAAGGCCGACGCAGTGCCAAACGCACAACAACAACAGTGAAAACTGAAAGCAAGCACTATCAGCGGTGCCCCCACTTCCAGATCTATCTTATATTACTGGTGTGGTAGGTACTCTCTCTGTTACAAAAAAACAGTAGAAAATATATGTACCCAAATATTTCTTTACGAAAATGTCCTGGCGATAGGTTTTATAAATGCTGTATAATAATAATAATAATCTTTAATGTCACAGGTAGGCTTACATTAACATTGCAATGAAGTTACCGTGAAAGCCCCTAGTCGCCACATTCCGGCACCTGTTCAGGAACACAGAGGGAGAATTCAGAATGTCCAAATTACCTAACAGCACGGTCTTTCGGGACTTGTGGGAGGAAACCGGAGCACCCGGAGGAAACCCACGCAGACACGGGGAGAACGTGCAGACTCCGGACAGACATTATTCCAAACAAACATACACCACTAAGAAGCAGTATATCCTTCAGAGACACTCTCGCAGCACAGACAGTGAGCCAAGCCGGAAATCGAACCTGGGACCATGGAGCTGTGAAGCTACCACTGTGCGACCGTGCTGCCCTATACCATATCCTTGTATGGGAATCAGTTGTTTTTGAGGCACTGATACATTTATCTGTTGTCTGACTAATGCTCAATCATTTGATATAAACATGAAATATATTCACCTTGTGCATTGATAAGTGCAGCACTTGCTATTCGACAAATAATGATCTAAAACATATTTCAGGGGGAAATTGTATCATGTAGATTTACACAGGTCTGAGAACAAATGTTTAATAAAGAAAACCAACATTAATGTGAAGAAAGATTGTTCAGTTGACATTTCTATCTTTTAAAAAGGCTAATAAGAGGCAGGTCTTTGACCATTAGCAACCTTTCAATTTTAGACATTTTCTAAGAGGAACAGTTCTGCGTTTTGATTTTATTGAGTGAAAGTCTGTTCTGTTTCTGTAAATCCAAATTGTACCTGAATTGAAAGCCCATCAGGGAAATTGTCATTCTCAGCGGTGCACTTTGTAAAAGCTGTGTAATTGCAGTAACTACACATTTTTGTGCACTGAAAGATTGACATTACTTACAACAATCCAAAGCCTATTTAGCAAACAAATTCCGTGCTGGTTTGACATTTCTGGCTGATGTTTCGTGTAATTTCTTGCAGACTATAATAATTCCCTCCTGGATTAGAGAATTAAAATGAATTTACAATGCACTTTGCCAGCATTGCTTCGGACAATATTGACTCAATACTTCTATAATCTTTCAGGCATTATGGTTCCCAGTTCTGTGTTGATGAGAAGTCCCAGTCTTGCTTAGGGTGAATTAATTTGTTCGAATTGCCATAAAGATGGTGCGGCATGTTAAGTACCCTGCTGATGTTACCTGCGAGAGCGTCTCTGAAGGATAATTTGAAATACTGGTTCTTAGTGGTGTATGTTTGTTCGGAATAATGTGAGGAAACACGTACTACCTATTGTGGAACCAGTCCAGTCGATGTGTAAACAATTAATAAGGAATGCTTACTGAAGTAAAAAATAAAAAAAAGATTAATGCACACTATGACACTTATGTATATTAATAACTAAATGCACCATTTTATCTGAAGTTACCTCTTGTTCCCAAAATATACCCACATTACCTGAACTCACTTCAGATACCCCAAGCAATATCCAATTTTTGTAACTCTATAGGTCAAATCCAGTTAATAGTTACTACACAATGCCACTTAGGTGACCAGCTCAAGTAAACATCACCGGCTATTAGAGGAGAATATTTGTAATCTGTCCTGACTCTAAATGGTGGCTGGAAAAGGCATTTGTGGCTTCAGTCACAGATGGAGCCAGCCTGTTTGGCTGTTGGTTGGAGAACTAGCCTGCTTCCCCCATGAGGATGCTAGCTGTTACATTGATCAGCCTCTTTAATATCCCCCTCTGTGGATTCTGCTGTCTACCTCTCTTAAATTCCCTACCTTTAGAAGTTATCATTTGTATAGCCTCACTGATCTCTGGCAACCAATGTTTTTGATAAGGCCATTTGCACCTCAATGCCTCTAGACTCCTGGGAAAATCGCATCTCATTATTCCTCTAGGTTTTTGCTAGTGTTGTTACTTTCCTGCTATTTTATTTTCAACTCAAGCTCACTGTTAATCTTGTTAACTGTCCATATTCCTGACACGTCCATTCTTTTTAAAGATTAAACGTCTTAATTTGAAAGATGCTTACATTTCTCAATAATTTCTCAGCTGTTCTACCTTATCAACCATTACAAACATTTAAGAGCATACATTAAAATAACATTATATCCCAGAGAATTTACACCCAATGTTCCCTAAAGTCTCCTTTATACTTGTGATAAAACATCGGCAATGACAATCCCTCTCTTTGCCACATGAATGATTTTTAAATTAAATGGTTGTAGCAACAGGCTCATTGGAATAATCTGATATTTTGAACTTGAAATTGTTTCAGAAACTTTCGGCGATTATGGTGCATACATATGATTGTTTCTGTGGGAATATTGGCAAAGTAAATCTCAAAACGTTGCAATGCCAGTACCAAGCGGCATGGTAGCACAGTGGTTACAACTGTTGCTTCACAGCGCCAGGGTCCCAGGTTTGATTCCCGGCTTGGATTTGATTCCCGGCTTGGATTTGATTCCTGCCTGTGCGGACTCTGCACATTTCCCCGTATCTGCGTGGATTTCCTCCAGATGCTCTGGTTTCCTCTCACAAGTCCCTAAAGATGTGCTGTTAGGTGAATTGGACATTCTAAATTCTCCCTCCGTATACCCAAACAGGTGCCGGAATGTGGCGACTAGGGACTTTCATGGTAACTTCATTGTAGTGTTAATGTAAGTCTACTTGTGACAATAAAGATTATTATTATAAAAAGCTTAAAGTCTCTTTTTCAATGGTGGAATTTCTGTTGGTGTCAATTTAATTTCCTTGGGAAATAGCCCGCAGGTTTCTCAATGCGAAGTTCATTTTCCAGAAAATCCCAAAGGCCTGTATTTTTTCATCCCATGGGGCCATTTGACCATGTCCCATGATATATCCCAGATATGAAATTTGGGCTTTAACAAATGTGCTTTTTTGTTAGATTCATTAAAAGATTGCCTATTTTCGAAGGGTCAAACAGTTCTTTTAAGTGGCACAGCTGTTCTTCCCAACTTTGACTGAATTAAATCATCAGTGCATACAGCACACAGCAGCTCATTCCTTGAATAACATTATTTGTGAATTTCTGAAAAGTTGCAGGTGTCTTCTTCCTCCCAAATGGCATAACTTTGAATTGATAGAGTCCCTTTGGTATTACAAATGCAGAGATCTCATTTGCCCTCTCAGTCAAACGTATTTGCTGATAGCACTTTAGCAAGTCTTTCTTAGTGATGAATTCGGACTGGTGTACTCTTTCCATAAGACCATAAGTCATTGGAGCATAATTAGGCCAGTCGTGTCTGCTCCGCCATTCAATCATGGAAGATATGTTTCTCTTTTTAGAAATTGTTAGAGTATCCACAGCCTTCTGCAGTAATGAGTTCCACAGATTCACCTCCTGATCTCTGTTTTAAAGGATCGTCCCTTCGGTCTGAAGCTGTGCCTTTGGGTTCAGGTTTCTCCTGCTAGTGGAAACATCCTCTCCATGTTTACTCTATCTAGGCCTCTCAGTATCCTGTAAGTTTCAATGAGATCCCCCTTTGCCCTTCTAAACTCCATCGAGTACAGACTCAGTTCCTTCTTCCAGATCATTAATGTATATCATGAACAGCTGTGGTCCCAACACCAACCCCTGAGACGCACCACTAGTCACCAGCTGCTTTCCTGAAAAGGACCCCTTTATCCCCACTCTCTGTCTTCTGCCAGTTGGCCAATCCTTAATCCATGCCAGTACCTTGCCCCAAACACCATGGGCTCTTATCTTATTTAGCAATCTCCTGTATGGCACCTTGTCAAAGGCCTTCTGGAAATCTATATAGATCATGTCCACTGATTCTCCTTTGTCTAGCTTCCTTGTTACCTCCTCAAAGAATTCTAACAGATTTGTCAAACATGACCTCCCCTTGATGAAGTCGTGCTGACTCAGTGCTACTTTATCATGTACTTCCAAGGACTTCGCAATCTCATCTTTAATGATAGACTCTCAAATCTTACCAACAACCAAAGTCAGGCTAACCGGACTCTAATTTCCTGTCTTCTGCCTCCCTCTCTTCTTAAACGGGGTGTTACATTAGCCATTTTCCAATCCACTGGGTCCCGCCTTGCCTCCAGTGATTCCTGAAAGATCATCACCAATGCCTCCACAATCTCCTCAGCTATGTCCTTTGAAACTCTGGGGTGTAGTCATCCGGTCTCGGTGATTAATCTACTTTCAGACATTTCAATTTCACCAGCACCTTCTCCTTAGTGATGGCCACTTCACTCACCTCTGCCCCTGACTGTCTTGACGTTCTTGTATGCCACTGCTGTCTTCCACTGTAAAGTACCTTTCAATTTTCCACTGGTTCAATGTTTATTCTTGCCTTTCTTTAACCTTTTATATATCAAAAAAAAACCTCTTTCAATCTTCTTTTATATTACTAGCTAGCTTACACTCATATTTCAACTCCTCTCCCTTTATTGCTTTTTTTGTTGTCGTCTGCTTACTTTTAAAGGCTTCCCAATCTTCTGGCTTCCCACTAATCCTCGCTGCATTGTATATTTTTTCTTTTGCTTTAATGCTGTCCTTGACTTCCCTTATCAGCCATGGTTGCTTTGTCCTCCCCTCAGCATGTTTCCTCCTTCTTGGGATGAATTTCTGTTGTGCCTCCCGAATAACCCCCAAAACCTCCTGCCATTGCTGTTCTACTGTCTTTCCTGCTAGGCTCCCCTTCCAGTCAACTCTGGCCAGCTTCTCCCTCATATCTTTGTAGTTACCTTTATTCAATCGTAAAACCATTACATCTGATTGGAGCTTCTCCCTCTCAAACTGCAGGGTGAATTCTTTCATATTGTGGTCACTGCCCCCTAAAGGTTACTTCGCCTTTTAAGTTCCCTCATCAAGTCTGCCTCAATACACATCACCAAATCCAGAATTGCTTGTTCTAATGGGATCTACGACAAGCTACTCCATAAACCCATCTCGTAGACATTCCACAAATTCCTTTTCAAGAGATCCGCTACCAACCTGATTTTCACAGTCTATTTGCCATGATTATTGTAATAATGCCTTTCTTATATGCCTTTTCTATCCCATGATTTATTTTTTGCCCCAAATCCTGACCTGCTAGGCTCCCTGTACATAAATCCCATCAGGGTCTTTTTACCTTTGCGATTCCTCAAATCTACCCACAGAGATTCTATGCCTTCTGATTCTATATCGCTCCTTGCTATCGATTTAACTTCATTCCTTACTAACAATTCAACCCCGCCCCCTTTGCCCATCTGCCTGTCCTTTCAATAAGACAATTATCCTTTGATATTTAGATCCCAGCCCTGATCCCCTTGCAGCCACGTCTCTGTGATGCCCACAACATCGTACCTGCCAATTTCAATGTGCGCAACAAGCTTTCGATGCAATCATCCAGATGTGGAATAGGAAATTAATCTCTCTTGGTGAAGGTATTCACTTTCCTGTAGTCCACAAAGTCTTTGTGTTCCATCTGGATTTGGCACGATAGGGGAGCTCCAGTCACTAGAACTCAATTCAATAATGTCATTTTGGAGCATATATTCAATTGTCTTTTGTACTGGTGATAATTTTTCTGGACTTTACCTTTATGGATGTCTCACAGTCTTCATCAAATACATCTATGGTGCCCTTGTTCCCTGCCATTCCGGATATTGGCTCCTGCGGTCGATCCTTCAACCAGTTTCCTCCCTTCTAATTCTTTTGGATGTATGGCCTTATCCACAATGAAACTTTGAATTTGTTATTTTTGCCTGACTATGGGTTTGACTTTTTCCTGAGTGATGGCCTGTACAGAGTTAGAAGACTTCTGAATCCCCATTCCCGCAGCTCATTTAACTCGCCACATTATTTGTTCCATTATTTATTTTAAACCTTCAACATGGGTGACATTGCTTCGCCCGAAGTGTAAGTCTGGTCCCAAGGATATTTTCACCGCTCTCACGCTATCTCCACTGTTCTTGTCGATGACCTTTCTTTTCAGCAATTTTATTTACTTGCCTCAATCCTCATTGCCAGTTTTCTCTTTCGTTATATGTCTGAGTTGCTGCAAAGAGAAAAGATATGGTGGTGGCACACACTTGGATTTCTTACAAACATGATGAGAGGTTTATTAGGAGATGTTGCTCATACAATCCAAGATGAAGAACTGAAGCCCATGCAAACACTCCCTGCTGCCGTCACTACAGGTCATGTGATTTCCCACCGGCAGGGGTGTATTCAATGATTCATGACAAGTATATGAATAACCAAACACACCATTTTATCTGAAGGTACCTCTTGTTCCCAAACTATACCCATGTTTCCTGAACTCACTTGAGACACTCCAATCATAAGCAATGTCCAATTTTAGTTACTCTATAGGTCAGATCCACACAACATTTACCACACAACACTGTTTCGGTGACCAAGTCTCGGAAAACAGCTCTTCCTGGTTCAGCAACGGCAGGAAACTGCATATTTCTGCATATTTCAGAGGAGAATATCGGTAATCTACCATAGCTCTGTTAGCTGGAACAGACCTTTGTGGCTTGGATCATAGATGGAACTGGCCTGTCTGACTGTTGGATGGCGAACTAGCCTGCTGCTGTAATGAGGATGCTAGCAGCTACACTGATCATTCTCTTTGATATCCCTCTCTGTGGATTCAGCTGTCTACCTCTCTCTAATTCCTTGCCTTTAGATGTTATCAGTTGTGCAGCCCCACTGATCTCTGGTAAACAATGGCCGTAATTCTTTGGCTGTTCGCTGACGGGGTGATTCTCATGTCCTGCTGGCAGTGCACCCTCGTCTGTGGATTTCTGGCGGCATGGGGTGGCGGGAGTAGAGAATCCCGCCACCAGTAAATAGCACGGCGCCTCCCATCACTGAGAAGCCCAGGGTTGGGAGGCGGGAGAATCCCGCCCAATGCTTTTGATATGACCACTCGCACCTCAGTGTCTCTAGACTCCTGCTAACTTGTTACTGGGAAAATTGCATCTCATTATTCCTCTAGATGCCTGGTAATCTTGTTACTTGGCTGTTATTTTATTTTCATCTCAAGTCCACTGTTACTCTCGTTAACTTTCTACATTACTTAAGGGCAAAAAATTTATATTATGTGTACAATTAGATCACCACAAAATTAAGATCAATGTTGCAATTGGCTAATGCACAGTCAAATTGGAATTTGCTGTGGTGTGAAAGGTGTTCCTAACTCTAAATAATTTGTTCTTGTTATTTTTATGACTAATAGTCACTCAGGCATTTGGACTAGGTATTGAAATGAACTTAATGGAATGTAAAGTTCTAAAAAGTGAACTTTCGGCCAATGCCTGCCAGGAAGTTTTGTCCTATAAGTAAGAAGTAAGTTTGTTTTGCCGACTCCCCATACCTTGAGTTCAGTTTCAATGGGGAAAGTGGACATCTTGCCAAAGGGAAGGAGAGAAAACTGCCAGGTGATAAACTTTGGCTATTCTTCCGCAACTCAAAGATAGTGGGTTATTTTGGAATGGGAAGAGGTACATTTTTGATCTCTTTGTCAAGGAATTATTCAGAAGCATGTGGGTGAAGTGAGAATGAGTTGTAGCCAAAAGCTAGTACCCAAGAGCAGTCATGAATGTGAATTAGTGCAATTATACCACACTCGCCTTTGTTTCAGCATTTGGCTTTCTCTTGCACCAAAATTATTTTTTTTAAATCTAGATGTACGTATCCCAATGAGAGAAGAAAATGAGTGCTGAAAATCAGAAATAAAATCAGAATGCTGAAAATTCACAGCAAGCCAGTAGCCCAATAGTAGAGTCCAGGGACTTAGTGAAGAAAGAGGTTGGGCAGGATTCTCCGTTCCAGAGACGAGGTGCTGACGCCGGGACTGAATCGGTGATATTATATGACCACGGATGTGGCACCGGTTCAGAGCAATTCAGGATCTGTTAACGGGCTAGCACCGGTGCCATGTGGATCTAGAGCAATTCCAATACAAAATGGTATCCGAATCGTAGGGGTCAAGATTGGCACTCGAGAGATTGACAAGCTGCAGCCGAATATAAGCACTCCACTCCCCGTACCCACTCATCCCAGCCAACAAGATTGCACCCTGAAGAGCGGTACATCGGGGAGGGGGCGCAGTGTGTGACGGTGGGAAGAGATGTTCATGCCGCCGTCAGCCAGGCCCCCTACTTGGTGAACCGGGAGGCGATTATTGCGTCCCGTGCGCGATGGCCCTAGTGCTTATGTTGTGCGGCCTCCTGTGCCTGCCCGGCCACATGCCTTGCCCACCCTGGCACTCCTCCGCATTCCCCTCATCGGACAAGGCCTGATGCGGTGCCTCCTTCCCAACTCTTCCTCGGCCTTTGGGCGAACGGCTCTGAATCCTCACCGGCTGGCTCCTATTCCTGTGGGGCACGTTCCGCTGCTGCAGGGTGCGCCCCGAGCAGCTCCTGCTCGTACAGCCTCAGTGCATCCACCAGGACTGCGGTGGCAAGGCAGGTGCAAACCATTCCAGGTTTGAAACCAAAATCCTTTGCTTGCATGGGGTGAAAGGCAGACATGTAGCCTTGTGCCCAACCAGGTCCAACGGGCTATGTGATCGCCCCAGCCTGCACTGTAGCCCCTGCCCACACATGTCCCCTCCCCCACCTCTTTCTTCTCCCATCCCCACACTCAGGCCCTGCTTTTCCCCCTGGAACTCTGCCCTCCGCACCGCACTCTTGGCCACGTTGCTGCCCGGCAGCACGGAGACCTCTGGCCCCGGCACCTGTCCCTGCTGGCAGGAGTACTAGTGGCTGGTACTACCCATGTAGCGGTATGCTCTGTGGCCCCCATCCAGTGCCCTCCTGTAGGGGCTACTGTGGGCATCCCCCTTGGGTAGGCCGCATGATGTCCTGACGGCAGGGTGGCGCAAATATGTGGGTGGGGGACCCATATGGGTGGCCCGGGTGCACAGTGCACTGTTGCTTCGCAGCACCAGGGTCCCAGGTTCGATTCCCGGCTTGGGTCACTGTCTGTGTGGAGTCTGCACTTTCTCCCGTGTCTGCGTGGGTTTCCTCCGGGTGCTCCAGTTTCCTTCCACAAGACGTGCTGTTAGGTGAATTGGACATTCTTGAATTCTCCCTCAGTGTACCCGAACAGGCGCTGGAGACTGGCCCGTTAATGATATGCCAACAGCAATTTACTGTACATGTGGCATAGAACACATTCACACTGCTGTCGAGTCACTGGAGCATGGCATGCCATTGGGCGCCTGGAGCCAGCCTTGTTTTTCGGCTGACACCGTATTCTCCGCCAGATCGCAATTTGCGATTCCAGCGTCGGTTGACGGATTCCCACCCTTTGTTTACCTTCCAATACGCTGGAAAAGGTCTATACAAAAGCTACTTGCATCCAGCATCTTGCAGTCATCACGCAATTTCAAATGCTGCACATGTGGGTTCTTATTTTCAGCAAAATACTTAACTATAAGTGATGGGAAATAATGCTGTGGCATATAAATCTGTCCATCACCTCTCACCATCCTCCTATTGTTTGCTGTTTGTTGACTTTATTTCACCCTGTGATAGAAAGCTGCCCAATACTTCATTTTGATGGCTTTTTAAATCAATTGATTTTTTACAGTCTTCATCACTTTGGTGATAGCAAGTTTCCGAGCCAGTTTTTATTTCTTATAACACTCATGTTTTCGCTGCTGCCCCATCCAATTTCTTCACAAATAATATTTTGATTTGTATCGATTTAAACTTGTTTTCTTAACAAATATATTTTTAAAAATATCACCAACAGAAACTCTGTTTTGCATTGATTACCAGTGCAGGCAATTCTGTTAAAACAAAGAAACAAAGGTTCTCGCATCGCTGACAGTTATTTCACTCAGACCTTTATCACCTCATTGTTTGCACAGGCACGCATCTTCTTCTGAAACCCGAAAAATCACTTCAACCTGCCAAAAGGATATTCCTTTTCCTTGTCAGGTTTTACCGAATATATGTACAAATAATTAAGGCAAGAAAAATGTGTGCCTTGGGTATAGTGGCTCTCAAAGTGGTAAATCAGATGGAGAGAAAAGCAGACTATTTGTCTGAAGAGTGTTGGGCCTGTCACTCGCCTGTGCATCCCTATTGATTTATTCCTAACCAAGTTATTCCACTAAAATGCTTGTTTTCCTTGATCTTTAAAAATAGGGAGCACAGCTATATTTTTTAGGTAGCATTGTGTAATTGTCATTTCAGTTATCAGTCTTGAAAAACAAGCATGCTATTTCCTCAAAAGATTTTTCACCATTTATTGTTTTTCATTCTTAATACAAAGTCGGGAAATTGGTCCCTGTGTGAATCAATTCCTTTTAATGTTGGCTTTAGCTGGAGTTGAAATGCTCCATGTAGGAGCCCCGATAAAGGAAATATGTGAAGAAAGAGAAGGGTCCACAGGCTGTCCGTGGAAGCTATATGAAAACATGTAGGGGTTAAGGTGATTATATGAATGCAAAATACTGCAAATCTGAAATAAAAGCAGTAAGTGATGTAAAAACTCAGTGGGTGGGATTCTCCGTCCATGATGCCGGAATCGCAAAACGCGATTGGGCGGAGAATCGTGCATGGGGCGTAAATAATGGGTTGAATTCTCCGCCGTCGGGGTTCTCCACTTTGCCAGCAGCCCGGGCGTTTCCCGATGGCGTGGGGCTGCCCCACAATGGGAAACCCCATTGGCCAGCTGGCGAAAAGGAGAATCCCAATGGCATGCTGGACCAGAAATCTGGTGTTGCGGGATGGAGAATCGTGCCCCATGGCCGGTGCGGAACGTCCGACAGAATGCTATGCTCCGGTGCCTCGACAGTGGCATCAATGCATTCTACTCCACCGTTGGGGCATCATTAATGGACCCGACCTGGTATTCTCTGGGGCTCCCATGATGCTCTGCCTCCACCAGGAGGAATTACCGACGCGGGTTTCACTCGTGGTTTTAAAAATCGGGTTACAGGCTGAGGGAGAGAGAGGAGGTAGGACATGTTCCCAGTGGGCTGCCGATCCTGCTGCTGGCATGGCTGGCTGGAGGTGGGGCGTCTGCCAGGTCCAGGGCGTGCCCGCCTCATCGCCAGATTATCCTGCAAGGCACAAGACATGACACATGGTAGGATCGTGGGTTGGAGGGGTGGGTGGTAGTGAGGGGATGGTGTGGGGGTGCTGAGGTGGTTGTGTGGGGTGGTGTGGGTGGGGGGTGGGGTGCGGGTCGTGCCACGTATGCCATGAGAATCCGCAATGCAGGCAGCGTGGTCTTACTTGGTTCCGGATACAGACCTGTACCTTGGCAACTGCCCTCTCTCCTGGCCCACTTGCCATGTCCAGTGCCTGCCGCTCCGCTGCAGTGAGGGGCCGCAGGTCTAGCGGAGCCCCTCTGGTCTTCTCTCTCTCACAGCGGCTATGGGTTGCCTTCTCCTGGTGGGGGGAGACAGACAATGTACAGTGTGAGACACTCAGGTGTGAAGTTGGTCACCTTCGTGGCCAGGGCACCCGGCCAAGGCGGCTGGTATGGGTGCTGGCATGTGGTGCAGGATGGGGAGCGAGCACACTGCTGGTGGATGGAGTTTGGTCCACCTCCGGGTGGGAGGGGTTTACAGGTGTTTAGGACGGGGATTGGTGCCAAGGGCATAGTACTGCTCACCCTGGCCGCCCTGAGGAGATTGTGCAGTTTTTTCCGGCACTGCTGGCTGGTCCTGGCGGTGGGGCCCACGGTGCTCACAGCCTCTGCCAGCTGCACCCAGGCCCGGTGTGCTGCAGCAGGAGGAAGCCTCATTCTCACCCTGGGGAACAGAGTGGTCAGCCTCTCCTCCGCGGCATCCAGGTTTATAGTGGAGATCCCCCAGGGTCAGTATTGGGACCTTTGCCTTTCCTGATAAATATCAATGATCTAGAACTTGTGCAGGAGATAAATTCAAAGTTTGGGGATGATCGGCTACATGGACTTCAGCAAGGCCTTTGACAAGGTACTGCATGGCAGGTTGTTGCAAAAGGTTAAATCTCACGGACTCCAGGGTGAGGTAGCCAATTGGATACAAAATTGGCTTGGCGACTGAAGCCAAAGGGTGGTTGTGGAGGGTGGTTTTTCAAACAGGAGGCCTGTGACCAGCGGTGTGCCTCAGGGATTGGTGCTGGGTCCACTGTTATTTGTTATATATATTAATGATTTGGATGCAAATGTAGGAGGCATGGTTAGTAAGTTTGCAGATGATACCAAGATTGGTGGCATAGTGCATAGTGGAGCAGATTATATAAGATTGCAACAGGATCTTGACCAATTGGGCCAGTGGGCCGATGAATGGCAGATGTGGTTTAATTAGGATGAATGTGAGGTGATGCATTTTGGTAGATCAAATCAGGGCAGGACCTACTCAGTTAATGGTAGGGAGTTGGGGACAGTTACAGAACAAAGAGATCTAGGGGTACAGGTTCATAGCTCCTTGAAGGTGGAGTCGCAGGTGGACAGGGTGGTGAAGAAGGCATTCAGCATGCTAGGTTTTATTGGTCAGAATATTGAATACAGGAGTTGGGACGTCTTGTTGAAGTTGTGCAAGACATTAGTAAGACCACACATGGAATACTGTGTTCAGTTCTGGTCACCCTATTATAGAAAGGATATTGTTAAATTAGAAAGAGTGCAGAAGTGATTTACGAGGATGCTACCGGGACTTGATGGTTTGAGTTATAAGGAGAGTCTGGATAGACTGGGACGTTTTTTCCTGGAGAGTAGGAGGCTTAGGAGTGATCTTATAGAGGTCTATAAAATAATGAGGGGCATAGATCATGTAGATAGTCAACATCTTTTCCCAAAGGTAGAGGAGTCTAGAACTAGAGGGCATAGGTTTAAGGTGAGAGGGGAGAGGTGGTGAGCATCTGGAATGAGCTGCCAGAGGCAGTGGTAGAGGTGGGTACATTTTATTCCTTTAAAAAACAGTTAGACAGTTATGTGGGCAGGGTGGGTATAGAGGGATATGGGACAAATGCGGGCAAGTGGGACTAGCTTAGTGATAGAAACTGGGCGGCATGGACAAGCTGGGCCAAAGGGCCTGTTTCCATGCTGTAAACATCTGTGGCTCTATCTATACTTGGAAGCATTGTAAACTGTGAGGAGGATGGTGTAGAATTTCAAAAGGGCATAGACAAGTTGGTGGATTGGTAGTTAGATGGCAGAAGAAGTTCAATGCAAAGAAGTGTGAGGTGATGCATTTTGATGGGAAGAACATGAAGAGACAATATAAAATGAGGACTACAAATAAGGGGTTGTGTAGAAGTAGAGGGACCTGGATGTATATGTGCATGTCATTAAAAGTAACAGAAGGAACAAAGTATACAGTATCCTGGGATTTATTAATAGGGGCATAGAGTACAAGAGGAAGGAGGTTATGCTAAACTTGTATAGGACACTAGTTAGACCTCAGCTGGGGTATTGTGTACAGTTCTGGTGCCACACTTTAGGAAGGATGTGAAAGCATTAGAGAGAGAGCAGAGGAGATTTACAAGGATGGTTCAGGGATGAGAAACTTCAGTTATGAGGATAGATTGAAGAAGTTGGGACCGTTCTCCTTGGAGAGAAGAAGGCTAAGGGGGATTCGATAGGGATGTTCAAAATCATGAGCGATCTGGGCAAAGTAGATAGGGAAAATAATGTTCCCATTCATAAAAGGAGAATAAGAGGGCACAGATTTAAAGTGCTTCGCAAAAGAAGCAGATGAGATGTCAGAAAAAACTTGTTCTCACAGTGAGTGGTTCAGGTCTGGAATGCACTGCCTGGAATTGTGGTGGAGACAGGTCAATGAAGGCATTCAAAATGACATGAGATGAATATTTAATTTGTTTAAATGTGCAGGGGTATGGCAGAGTCATTATGCTCACTTGGAGTGCCAATGCAGACATGATGCGGAGCCCCGCAAGAATGTGTGCTCAGTTCTCTACTATACTTCTTTACACCCAGACTGTGTGGCAAGATTTAATTCCAACTCAATCTATAAGTTTGCAAATAATATTACTGTGGTGGGCCGTATCTCAAACAACGACGAATCAGACTACAGAAGGGAGATGAATCACTTGGATGCATGGTGTGCCGAAAACAGCCTCACTCTAAATGTCGGAAAGACCAAGATCATTGACTTCAGGAAGCGTAGCACGATATACACTCCCGTCTGCATCAATGGCTCCGAAGTGGAGATGGTCAATAGCTTTTAGTTCCTGGGGGTCACCATTACCAACAGTCTGTCCTGGTCCACTCACGTTGATGCAACAGTCAAGAAAGCCCAACAACGTCTCCACTTCCTACGAAAGCTAAATAAATTTGGCTTGTCTGCATCGACTCTCACAAACTTCTACAGATGTGCGATAGAGAGCACCCTATCCGGCTGCATCACAGCATTACAGTTTGGTATGGCAACTGCTCAGTCCAAGATCGCAAGAAACTGCAGAGTGTGGTGAACTCAGCCCAACGCGTCACACAAGCTTGCCACCCTCACATTGATTCTGTATACACTTCCCGCTGCCTCAGGAAAGCAGACAGCATTATCAGAGACCCCTCCCACCCAGGCATTGCCTTCTTCCAGACCCTTCCATCAGGCAGAAGGTACAGAAGTCTGAAAACCCGCACATCCAGACGTAGGAACAGCTTCTTCCCCACAGCTACAAGACTCCTCAACGACTCCCCCTCGGACTGATCTGTTCCCTGTAAGAACACTATTCACGGCGCCTTATGCTGCTCTTGCTCATGTATTTGCTTTGTTTGGCCCCTTGTTCTGCACTGTACCAATCACTATTTGTCGGTGTACCATTTGTTAATGTATTCAGTTGATTATTCTTTTTGTCTACTATGTACGTACTGTGTACGTTCCCTCGGGCACAGGAACATACTTTTCACTGCACTACGGTACATGTGACAATAAATCAAACCAAATCAAATCAAATCAAATGGAATGAATGGTCTCCTTCTGCATCGTAAAAATTCTAATGTGTGGGTGAAAGCTCAACTCAGGGTGAAATATGACACCAAGTTTGCAAACAGTTTGGTTCAGCCTCAGAGAGGGAAAGACATTGTGCCAGTGGAAAGAGGCAGAGTGTTGATGCCTCGTGTATTTTATAGTGCGAGACCACCTTCTAGTGTTCTGCCTGGTGATTGGTTGTGTTCTGTCCTGTGTGTTGATTGGCTGCACTGGGTATCTGTCACTGCCTGTCTGTATCTCATTATGTGCATGAGTGCATATCATGACACTCTCTCCTCTCCTCCATGGTGTCCAGGAGGGTCTCCAGCTTGGAGTCGGTGAAATGGGGTGCCGCCCTCCGTGGTGCCATCTTGTTGACTGGGATGAGTGTGTGGGGACTGTTTGTGTATATGCGGCTGCAGCTTGTCAGCCTCCTGTGTGTCAATCGTGGAACCGGCAAATCCGGCCCCTTAACAGTAGCAGAATCAGTCCAGGTGCAGCACCAGTTTTGCTGTCGTGAAAGTCTACGAATTCTGTGTTGGCGTCAACACTTAGTCTCGGAAACTGAGAATCCCGCCGAAGGTCTGTTGAGCCAGGGTCCCATTCTGGGATACTTCCGGTCCAGTTATAACATCAACTGGGATCATAATCATTAAACAACTGAAAAGGGTATTTGCCAACCAGCAACCAAGAATGGGCAAAATGTGAAAATGGTGCAAAAGAATAATCTTTACATGCTTAAAATACACAACGGGAAAGTAACAATATCATAATGTCGATCACACTCAGAAACACTTCCTCTTTCTAGCATTCCTACATGGTGCAACCGCTGTGGCTTCAGCAGAGATTAGAGATAGGCTGCTCGAATCCCGGCTCTGACTGTGGAGTCGCTCCAGGCCAATTACTTCTTGGTTTTGGAACCTGGAGATTCCTTCACTCTCACCTTGTCAGGAACCCACTCCAAGCTCTGCATGTGAGGCACCATTTTGGGTAACTCACACTGGAGGAACGAGAGAGAAGAGGAAGTCCTTTCAGCAGATTTGCCACTGACATGTCTCTTTTACCATCATCTCCCTCTCATGGCCCATCCACATTTCCCTGCGAGTAAGGAGCTAGAGAACACTTTGCTACAGATCAGTGGGGCACTGATGGGCCGAGGTTAAGGTTTCATAAATCCTATATAAGGTGAAAGAGTGTGCAAACCATTCTTGAAGGTATATATGCACTCGTTCAATTGATTACCTCGTTTGATGCTCCATGCAGGCGATCATTCTATTTGTCAAAGAGTTATCCCAACACATGGCAACAGCAGCTGGGATTTTAGGGCCCTTTCCTCTGGCGGATCTTCTGGTCCTGCTGAGGGTGACCCCTCCCCCCCATGGCAGTGCCCTCAGCAGCACGGCTGGGGAGCAACGGAACTCATCATTGATTTTGGCGGGACTGGGGTGTCCCGCTGGTGAACGATGGCGAGCCACCTCCGCCGCAGGAAATTCCGCCACGCGATAGGTGGGCGGGGGCGCGAAACACCCGGCCACCATCTCCAATATCTCTGCCATCATGCCCAGTTTACATGGAATGTGATGTACCGTCAATTACCACGAGGCGAGAATGGTGAAACAATCGAGGCTTTATTGCACAAGATGTTGTGCCTCCCGCAGCTGGAACCAGAATAGAAGCAGCGCAGGAGAGCATCAGGCAGGGATTTACTGTCGTACCTGTAATATACGGGTAGTGCCGTAATACATACAATATATCACTAGTGGTGTTTACCACATTCACCCCCTGTTAAAAAAAGTCCGGCGGGGATGACGGAAACATTACAAATTAAGTCTGTCAGGGGCTTTGACTGTCCGCCGCGATCACTTCAGTCCTGGTGGTGATGTGAGCGCCGACGTGGTCACCTGCGACTCCGGGAGCGTGTTGTTCTCGTCTTCGTCACCGCTGAGTGGATCAAGTGGGAGGATGGATCTCGCTGGGGTGGGGGCTGCGGTGAGGTTCGCTGGAGGGAGGGTGAGTGGCGCAGGGGTGAATGAGGCAACCGGGCGGGGGGGGAGTGGTGTCAGGTCGGGGGTTGTGGGTGGGGACCCAGCGGTGCCAGGTCCTGGAGGGAGACTGTGTCTTGCCGCCCGTCAGGGTGTGCCACGTAGGCGTACTGCGGGTTTGCTTGTAGGAGGTGGACCTTCTCGACCAAGAGGTCCAATTTATGGCTCCGCACATGCTTCCGGAGGAGAACGGGCCCAGGAACTGTCAGCCATGTTGGGAGCGAGACCCACGGAGGTGGACTTCCTGGGAAGGCAAACACACGTTCGTGAGGGGTCTCATTAGTGGCGGTGCAGAGGAGCGACCGGATGGAGTGGAGCACGTCGGGGAGGACCTCCTGCCAGCGGGAGACCGGAAGATTTTTAGACCGCAGGGCCAGCAGGACGGCCTTCCAGCCCGTCCCGTTCTCCCTCTCCACCTGCCCATTTCCCCGGGGGTTGTAGCTGGTTGTCCTGCTTGAGGTGATGTCCTTGCTGAGCAGGAACTGACGCAGTTCATTGCTCATGAAAGAGGATCCCCGATCACTGTGGATGTAGGTGGGGAAACCGAACAGAGTGAAGATGCTGTGCGGGGCTTTAATTACCGTGGCAGAAGTCATATCGGGGCACGGGATGGTGAAAGGGAACCAGGAGTATTCGTCAATTACGTTGAGGAAGTACACGTTGCGCTCGGTGGAGGGGAGGGGCCCTTTGAAGTCCATGCTGAGGTGCTCCACGGGGCGGGAGGCCTTCACCAGGTATGCTCCTGGCCGGTAGAAGTGCGGCTTGCACTCTGTGCAGACTTGGCAGTCTCTGGTGATGGTCCTGACCTCCTCAATGGAGTAGGGCAGGTTGCGGGTCTTGACAAAATGGAAGAACCGGGTGACCCTCCGGGTGTCAGAGGTCATAGTGGAGAGCCCAGAGTCGGTCCACTTGTGCGCTGGCACATGTACCGCGGGATAGGGCATCAGTTGAGCTTCCCCGGGCAATACAAGATAACCCACTGCACCACTGTGATGCCCTAAGATCTCATAATTATAGGTGAAGAGCTCGATCCTCCACCTCAAGGTCTTGTCATTTTTGATCTTGCCCCGCTGTGTATTATTAAACATGAAGGCAACCGACTGTTGGTCAATGAGGAGAGTGAATCTCCTGCCGGCCAGGTAATGCCTCCAATGTCGCACAGTTTCCACAATGGCTTGGGCCTCCTTTTCGACAGAGGCGTGCCGAATTTCAGAGGCATGGAGGGTGAGGGAAAAGAAGACCACGGGTCTGCCCGCCTGGTTGAGGGTGGTGGCCAGAGCCACATCCGATGCATCGCTTTCCACCTGAAAGGGGAGGGACTCGTCGACCGCTTGCATCGTGGCCTTGGCAATGTCTGCCTTGATACGGTTGAAGGCCTGGTGGGCAGCAGCTGTCAGGGGAAAAACTGCGGACTTGATGAGTGGGCGGGCCTTGTCCACATAATTAGGGACCCACTGGGCGTAATACGAGAAAACCCCAGGCATCGTTTCAGGGCCTTGGGGCAGTGGGGGAGAGGGAGTTCCAGGAGGGGGTGCATGTGGTCGGGGTCGGGCCCGAGGACTCCATTTTCCACCACGTAACCAAGGATGGCTAAGCGGTTGGTGCGGAACACGCATTTCTCCTTATTGTATGTGAGGTTAAGGAGTTTGGCGGTATGGAGGAATTTTTGGAGGTTTCCGTCGTGGGCCTGCTGATCGTGGCCGCAGATGGTGACGTTATCTAGGTACGCGAAGGTGGCCAGCAGCCCGTACTGGTCAACCATTCGGTCCATCTCTCGCTGAAAGACCGAGACCCCATTGGTGACACCTAAGGGAACCCTGAGGAAGTGATGGAGGCGGCCATATGCTTCGAACACAGTATATTGGCGTTCCTCCGGGCAGATGGGGAGCTGGTGGTAGGCAGGCTTCAAGTCAACTGTGGAGAAGACACGATACTGCGCAATCTGGTTGACCATGTCAGATATGCGTGGGAGGGGGTATGCGTCGAACTGCGTATACCGATTGATGGGCTGACTGTAGTCAATGACCATCCTGTGCTTCTCCCCAGTCTTCACTACCACTACTTGAGCTCTCCAGGGGCTGTTGCTGGCCTCAATGATCCCCTCCCGCAGAAGCCGTTGGACCTCCGACCTGATGAAGGTCCTGTCCTGAGCACAGTACCGTCTGCTACTAGTGGCAACGGGTTTGCAGTCTGGGGTGAGGTTCGCAAACAGTGAAGGTGGATCGACCTTAAGGGTCGTGAGGCCGCAGACGGTGAGGGGGGACAGGGGTCCGCCGAATTTCAAAGTAAGGCTTTGGAGATGGCACTGAAAATCCAGGCCGAGCAACAGGGCAGCACAGAGGTGGGGGAGGACGTAGAACCAGAAGTTGCTGAACTCTGCGCCCTGGACGGTAAGGGTCGCGATACAGTACCCCCGGATTTCAACGGAATGGGATCCGGAGGCCAGGGAGATTTTCTGGGTGACGGGGTGTACTGGGAGGGAGCAGCACCTTACCGTAGTGGGGTGGATGAAACTCTCTGTGCTCCCAGAGTCGAAGAGGCAGGTCGTCTCGTGCCCGTTGATCTTCACCGTCGTCGTAGCGGTCGCGGGGTTTGCGGGGCCGAGACTGATCAAAGGTGATGGAGGCGAGCTGCAGAAGATGCTGGGAGGTCCCGGGCTGGTCAACGATGGCGGAGGTAGAAATAGGCAGCGAACGGCCAGACGAGCAGGGGTCCTGAGGCGCGGTCCAAATGGCGGCAAAGATGGCGGCGCCCACGGGGCGCACATGGCAGGCGGCATCAAAGATGGCGGCGCCCATGGGCCACACGTGGCATGCGGTGGGGAAGATGGCGGCGCCCACAGGCCGCACATGGCTTGCGGAGGAGAAGATCGCTGCACCCCTGGTTCGCACATGGGGGCGTAGAAATGCTGGGCCTGGAAACAGGGCGACTGACCGGGCCTGGCAAACAGAAACAAAGTGTCCTTTCTTCCCACACCCGTTGCAAGTCGCGCTCCGAGCCGGGCAGCGCTGCCTTGGGTGTTTGCTTTGTCCACAAAAATAACACTTGGGGCCCCCCAGAGTTGGCTGGCTGCCACGCGGCGCAGGCTTGCGGTGAGCTGGAACCAGCAGCTGGTGGCGCCCACGATGCCCACGAGGGTGCCGCGCGGTCGGGGGTGGAGGACTCCAGGTTACGGGAGGCCACTTCTAGTGGGAAACACGGTAGGGCAACACGGTAGCATTGTGGATAGCACAATTGCTTCACAGCTCCAGGGTCCCAGGTTCGATTCCGGCTTGGGTCACTTTCTGTGCGGAGTCTGCACATCCTTCCCGTGTGTGCGTGGGTTTCCTCCGGGTGCTCCGGTTTCCTCCCACAGTCCAAAGATGTGCAGGTTAGGTGGATTGGCCATGACAAATTGCCCTTAGTGTACAAAATTGCCCTTAGTGTTGGGTGGGGTTACTGGGTTATGGGGATAGGGTGTAGGTGTTGACCTTGGGTAGGGTGCTCTTTCCAAGAGCCGGTGCAGACTCGATAGGCCGAATGGCCTCCTTCTGCACTGTAAATTCTATGAATTAGCAAGCTGCCTAATCTCCGCAAGATCGAGTGTACCCCGTTCCAATAGTCGCTGGCATACATACGTCGACTTCATGCCCGTGACATAAGCGTCTCTAATTAATAGTTCGGTGTGTTGGACTGCCGAAACTGCCTGGCAGTCATAGTCCATACCGAGGATCTGTAGGGCCTGCAAGAAATCATCCAGAGTTTCCCCGGGGAGTTGCCGTCTCGTGGCCAGGAGGTGCCTGGCGTACACTTGATTCACCGGTTTAACGTAATGTCCCTTTAGGAACGTCATCGCTTCTGAGTAGGTGGCCGCATCCCGGATGGAGGGGAAAATTTCAGGGCTCACCCGTGAGTAGAGGACTCGGAGCTTCTCTGGGTTCGAGGGTTCTTCAGTGGCTGCTCTGAGGTAGCCTTCGATGCAGGCTAGCCAGTGCTCGAAGGCAGATGTGCCGTTGGCTGCGTGAGGGCTCAGCTGCAGGAGATCCATCTTTTAAAATCTTGTGCAATAAATTGATGTGCCATCAATTACCTCAAGACGAGAATGGTGAAACAATCGAGGCTTTATTGCACAAAATGTTGTGCCTCCTGCAGCTGGAACCAGAATGGCTGCAGCGCAGGTGAGCATACACTTTTATACGCCGCCTGCTGGGCAGAGCCAGCAGGCAGGGATTTACCATCATCCCAGTAATATACGGGCAGTGCCATAATACATACAATATATCACTAGTGGTGTTTACCACAGAAAGTCTGTCAGTACTTTGCACATTCTCAATGTCTGTGCTTCATCAGCAGCGCAGTGAAGGGTCTGCAACTAGCTGGATAGAGATTGGAGAGTGCTGCACCTTCAGACATGGGCACTCCACTGCGGTTCCTGACTCACTGTCTGCTCTCGCTCATTTGTGAAGTGTAAGACACAATGTGAAAACCCAATTATCTCTTTAACCGCTGCTACCAAAGTGTGAATTTCTGAGCTGGTGCATGGATTGATGGTGCATCAGTTTCTCTCAGGAGTCCTCATTTTCCTGGGTGGCCTTGACAATTCCTAATGAATGTATGGGAGATAAAATATATGAATCTGTACTGTTAAGGTAAGAATGTTTGAAGTTATCAGGAAAAGATTTCACTTAGCTATCTCCTCCTTAAATGTGTTTAGTGTTCCAGAATCCACAGCACTCTGGAATAGAGAATTTCATAGATTCACAATGCTTTGAGTGAAGTAATTCCGCCACATTTCTGTTTGAATTCTTCCACCCCAAGCCTAAAACTAGCTATTCGTTCTGGAATCTCCAACAAAGGAAAACATTTGCTCTACATCTCTCCTCTTAATCCCCTTTAGCATCTTACATACCTCAATTATATCTCCTTTCATTCTTCTAAACTCCAGTGAGTATAGGCCAAAACTGCTCAATGTCATTTCATAAGACAAGTCTTTCATCCCTGGAATCAATCTAGTGAGCCTTCTCTGAACTGCCTGTAATGCATCTTATAATCTTTATTATAATCTTTATCATTGTCACAAGTTGGCTTACGTTAACACTGCAATGAAGTTACTGTGAAAAGCCCCTCGTCGCCACATTCCGGCGCCTGTTCGGGTACACTGAGGGAGAATTCAGAATGTCCAATTCACCTAACAAGCATGTCTTTCGGGACTTGTGCGAGGAAACCGGAGCACCCGGAGGAAACCCACGCAGACACAGGGAGAACGAGCAGACTCGCACAGATAGTGACCCAAGCAGGAATCGAACCTGGGACCCTGGTGCTATGAAGCAACAGTGCTAACCACTGTGCTACCGTGCGACCTATATGTTCTTCCTCAAATAAGGGGCCCAAACCTGTGTGCAGCACTCCAGATGTGGTCTCCCAATGCCCTATTCAGTTGCAACAGCACTTCCCCACTCTTATACTCTATTCCATTAACTTATAACTTTTTATTACAGGACAGCACGCTTTGTCACCAGGTAGTTTTAAGAAATGGGCAGATGATCTTCTTTGTAGCATTTTGATACAATAAAGTGACTTTCTGGCCCCTCCTATAGCGTAGTTAAGAGTAAACCACATTGAACGTGAGGGGGTTGGGAGGCCCAGTCAAGAGGTCAAGGATGCTTGCGCATCTTAAAAGTTTGAAGGCCGATGTAATAATGCTGCAGGAGACTCACTTGAGAGTGAAGGATCAAGTGAGATTTAAAAAGAGCTGGGTTAGTCAGGTGATTCACTCTGGATTTGCCGGAAGGGCGCGAGGGGTAGCAGTAATGGTCAGTAAAAGGGTACGGTTCCAGATGGAGAAGGTGGTTGAAGATCAGGGGGTAGGTATGTGATCATGACAGGAGTGCTGGAGGGTAGGCTATTGGCACTGATAAGTGCATATGGTCCCAATTGGGACGATGTGGGATTTGCGAAGAAGATGTGTGGGGCCATGCCCGACTTGGACACACACGAACTGATAGTGGGGGGGTCTAGAACTTGATGCAGGAGCCAAGATTGGACAGGTCACGCCTGCGCTCACTGGTCCCATCAGGAGGGACAAAGGCGTTGGCTGGGCTAAAGGTGGAAATGGGAGGGGTGGACCCTTGGAGGTTTCTACACCCAAGGGAACGGGAGTACTCGTTTTTCTCAGCGGTCCATAAGGTATACTCACGGATAGACATTTTAATGGTGGGGAAGGCGCTGCTAGTTGGGGTTAAATGGTCGGAGTACTCGGCAATTGCAATAATTGTTTTGGGTGGTTATGGTACTGGAGAAAGGGGTGGTACAGAGACCAGGGTGGAAGTTAGATGTGGGACTGTTGAGAGACCGAGGGCTCTGTGACAAAATTGAAATAATAATCAAGGAATATGTAGGTTTTAACTGCATGGGGAAGGTGTCGAAGGCGGTTGTCTGGGAGGCTTTAAAGGTGGTGGTGAGGGATGAGGTGATCTTGTTCAAGGATAGGCTAGACAAAGAGGAGAGTTTGGAGCGTCAGAGGGTAATAGATGAGATGCTGGAGGTAGAAAGGAGGTATGCAGAAGATGGGGACCCAGCGAAGTTGGAAAAGAGGAAGGAACTCCAGGTGAGCTTTGACCGACTATCTACCAAGAAGGCGGTACACCAATTGAGGCGAGCAAGGGATGCAGTTTACGAGCATGGAGAGAAGGCGTATGTTGGCGGGTCAGCTCCGGAGGGAGGCTGCGGCAAGGGAAATTGTCCAGGTGCGGGACAGGGCAGGGAAGTTGGTGGTAGCTCCACATCAGATTAACAAGGTCTTTCAGGAATTCTATGAGAGGTTGTACATGTCAGAGCCACCTGGGGTAGGTCTGGAGATGCAGGAATTTCTAGATGGGTTGGAGTACACGAGGTTAGGGGAGGGGGACAGAGCTACATTAGAAGGGGCGCTAGTGGAGCAGGAGATAAAAGGTGCAATTGGGGGGATGCAGTTGGGGAAGGTGGCAGGGCCGGATGCGTTTCCGGTGGAATATTATAAAAAATATGGGGCAGGCATTGATTTCCCTGTTTTTTAAGAAAGACAAGTGTTGGTCGTATAGGCCCATATCGCTTTTAAACGTGGACGCAAAGAAATTGGCAAAGATACTGGCAGGTAGGTTAGGAGTGCCTCCCGAAGGTGATAAGTGAAGATCAGACGAGGTTTGTGAGAGGGAAGCAGCTCTTTTCGAACATTAGGAGGGTATTGGATGTGGTTATGGCACCGGCTGAGGGGAAGGAACCAGAGGTGGTTGTGGCATTGGACGCCGAGAAAGCATTTGACCGGGTAGAATGGGGGTACTTGATGGCAGTTCTGGAGTGGTTTGGGGTTGGACTAAGATTTGTAGACTGGGTCAGAGCTCACAGTAAGCCACTCAGACATCCACCATGTGCTGAGTGCCACTCCAAGATAGTGTTAGGAATAGGTCCACAGGTTCAAGGGTTATGATCGAACCACAGTAACCAGTTTACCACTGTAAATATATGTTAGCAATAAAACTGAGCTGCACCATCTGCAACCGTGTTGGTTCGTCTGTGTAGCAGAGCACCAACACATCAGTACACAGTGCCAGGGCAGGCCTGGATGGCATGTAGTCTCCTGTCGTGTCCAGGTGCCATACTGGAAAGGCACCCAACATCATTGACCCACTATTGAAGAAAGAAGGTGGATTGCCTGAAAATGAAGATTGGTCTCCGGGAGCACTTTGAGACTGGAAGATGGATTTCTTGAGACCAAACCTAGATCTCCAGGAACAGAGGCTGGAAAATGGATCCTCTCCGAGACGCGTTTCTCGACGGTGTCAACACGGCCCCAGGATCAGCAATTCTGGCCCCTATAGGGGGTTAGCTGGAGTGGTTCATGCTGCTCTAGCTGCTGATCCGGCCGTGGAATGGGCGCATGCGCAGTGGGTGCGGCGCGAACCCGCGCATGCCCAGTCCCACCGGCGTGATTTCCGCGCATGCGCGATGTCTCCCTTGTCCGCAACAGCCCCGACGCAACATGGCGCAAGAGTACAGGGGCCGGCGCGGAGGAAAGGAAGCCGGGAGACAGAGAGGCCGGCCCGCCGATTGGTGGGCCCCGATTGTGGGCCAGGCCACATCGGAGGCCCACCCGGTGTCGGACGCCCCCCTACCCCCCCACAGGCCACAAACCGTCCTTCAACGCTGACTTCCCGCCGGTGCCGTCCACACCTGCTCTGAGCCAGCGGGACAATGCGTTTCCACGACGGCCGCTCGGCCCATCCCAGCCCGAGAATCGGTGGGCCCGCGACTGGCGCTGCGCCAACCACGCCGGCGCAAATTACGCTCATTCTCCGTTCTGCGGAGAATCGCGTGCCGGCGTTGGGCGGCGTGGCGCGATTCGTGCCGGTTGCGGGGATTTCCGGCCTGGCCCCGCGGGGGCTGAGAGAATCCCGCCCACGGAATCTGGAAAGTCCATCTGCTGACACACCCCTGCCCCACTGTTGTGGTGCTCCAGGTTTGTGGGCTGCCTCCATCCTCAACTCCGAAGTAAGCCCCAGGCATTGTTCAGGTGAGTCCTGACATCTGCACACCACATTGTACCAAACGCATTTCACACCCGCGTGTTTTCCTGCTGGCATCGTGGAGAATCTGGGGCAAGATTCTCCAACCCCCCCCCCCCCCCGCCGGGTCAGAGAATCGACGGGGGGCGGCGTGAATCCCGCCCCCGCCCTCCGCCAAATTCTCCTGCACCGAAAATTTGGCGGGAGCGTGAATCGAGCCGCACCAGTCGGCGTCCCCCCCCCCCCCCGGCGATTCTCCGGCCCGCGATGGGCTGAAGTCCCGCTGCTGTCGTGCCAGTGTCGCCGGCGTGAATCAGACCACCTACCTTACCGGCGGGACTGGCATCGCGGGCGGGCTCCGGGGACCTGGGGGTGGCACGGGGCAATCTGTCCCGGGGGGGTGCCCCCACGGTGGCCTGGCCCGCGATCGGGGCCCACTGATCCGCGGGCGGGCCTGTGCCGTGGGGGCACTCTTTTCCTTCCGCCTCGGCCATAGCCTCCGCGATGGAGAAATCCGCACCTTTAGGGCGGCCCGACGCCGAACTGGTTCCCGCCACTCCATTCCGCCGGCCCTGAATCAATTTCTGTGTGGTGTTTGCACATTCTTCCCGTGTCTGTGTGGGTCTCACCCCCACAGCCCAAAGATGTGCAGGGTAGGTGGATTGGCCACGCTAAATTGCCCCTTCATTGGAAAAAAATAATTGGGTACTTTAAATTTATTTTTAAAAAGCATTGAATGGAATGATGAGATCACGGTTTTTATATAGGAAACACAATAGCCAATTTGCACGCAGCAAAGCGTCCATAGATAGTAATGAGACAAATGACGAGTTAATAATCTGTTTTTGTTGGTGTAGTTTGACAGATAAATGTGAGCTAGGATATTAGATTTCCACTGCTCATCAAATAGTGTCACTGGATGTTTTTTTAATCGATAAAATTAGTTTAATCTCTCATCTGAATGACAATATCGCCAACCACGCACAACATCTCAGTGCTGCACAGGGGCTTGAGTTTGTGAAGGGACAGAAGGGACTCCAACGCAACCAAAAAGGCACCGGAGCCCTGATTCCAGAAGCCCCACCCCGAACCCAGCACCACCGTTTTCACCAGCGGCAACAGGGCTGAGAGCCAGGGTTTTTGCACAAGTATTTTACACATCCGTGGTTGACGGAAGCAGCTGCACATGTAAGCGTGTTGCTGCTTTCAAAATGAAGGAATTTTTGTTAGTGGGATGTGCAAAACACAGCTTTAGAAAGCTGAGTAAAAGGTCCAAGGCTACCAGAGAGGCAGGGCATCCTTTTGGAAAGGTGAGGGACCCTGTTAGATAGGTCCAGGTACCCCTTTGGCACAGTAAGGTGCCTTTGGTAGAGGTCAACTGTCCTTTGGGAGAGGCAAGGTCCCCTTAAGGATTATTAAAAATAGCCATTAATGTTTGTAAAAAGTGAAAAATCTCATTGGGAGTGTCAGGCTGTCAAGACTTTAACTCCCAGAGTCCTTTAAATTTAAAACAAGTCAGCCTACTGTGCCTACTTGAAATTTGACTGTGTGTTGACATAAGCCTAAGGGGTAATGTGCCACTTGAGCATCCACGCGTCTCATCTAGGTGGAGCTGAGAGGGACAATTGTGAATCAGTGGCTATAGTGTGACAGGGGAGGGTGTGAGGTTTAGCAGAGAGGCATCAGTAAGGGGGAAGCGCATGGGTGGAGGTCTGAAAGGATGTCTGAGGGTCAGGGCTCTATCAGGAATCCTCAGTGTTCACTGAGGTGTTCTCTTCATTTCAGTGCATGATTCTGGAGAATCATGAAGCCAGTTGAGTTGGCTTATCTACTCATAGCGATCGAGTAGCAGCAGAGACATTGACTGCTGCACGTGGCCAGGATCAGCATCCTGCAGAAGAGGGAGAAGCTGGGCCCGTAGCTGTTCCTGGAGCAGCACCACTGATGGTGGAGCCTCATAGCAAACACTACTGGCAAAGAGTATTCCGGCGTTGGACATCTTACCCGCAGATGTCAGAGCTTCAGCGCCGGAAAGACTGCGTCTGTTCCGGGGGACAGTGGACCACCTTTGCCAGGTCCTGCGAGAACTGGCACCACATAGAATGGGAAGTCACCCAATGCCTGTGACTGTTAAAGTTACCGCGCTCTGAACTTCTATTCAGGTGGCTCGTTTCAGGACAGAACCGGTGCGATGGGGCAACTGGTGCGATGGGGACTGAAAGGGGCAACACAGGTGGAGAAGGTAATGCATTTTGGAAGGTCTAATGCAGGTAGGGAATATACAGTGAATGGTAGAACCCTCAAGAGTATTGAAAGTCAAAGAGATCTAGGAGTACAGGTCCACAGGTCATTGAAAGGGGCAACACAGGTGGAGAAGGTAGTCAAGAAGGCATACGGCATGCTTGCCTTCATTGGCCAGGGCATTGAGTATAAGAATTGGCAAGTCATATTGCAGCTTTATAGAACTTTAGTTAGGCCACACTTGGAGTATAGTGTTCAATTCTGGTTGCCACACTACCAGAAGGATGTGGAGGCTTTAGAAGGGGTGCAGAAGAGATTTACCCGGATGTTGCCTGGTATGGAGGGCATTAACTATGATGAGAGGTTGAAAAATTTGGTTTGTTCTCACTGGAGCGACGGAGGTTGAGGGGCGACCTGATAGAGGTCTACAAAATTATGACGGGCATAGACAGAGTGGATAGTCAGAGACTTTTTCCCAGGGTAGAGGGGTCAATTACTAGTGAGCATAGGTTTAAGGTGCGAGGGGCAAGGATTAGAGGAGATGTACGAAGCACGTTTTTTACACAGAGGGTAGTGGGTGCGTGGTACTCGCTACCGGAGGAGGTGGTGGAAGCAGGGACGATAGTGACATTTAATGGGCATTTTGACAAATACATGAATAGGATGGGAATAGAGGGATACGGACCCAGGAAGTGTAGAAGATTGTAGTTTAGACGGGCAGCATGGTCGGCACGGGCTTGGAGGGCCGAACGGCCTGTTCCTGCGCTGTACTTTTCTTTGCTCTTTGATGAAGGTCGGAATTTCAGGGGCGGTAATCTCCAGCACCATGGGGAACAGAATTGATTCAAATGAAAACCGGTGCAGGATTCGCCGGGTCTGTGATTGACAGTTGGGAGGCTGACAATCTGCAGTCGCATGTACACATTGCACTCCCCACACACACTCATCCCAGCCAACAAGATGACACTGGTTGTGCTGGAGCACGCCCATCAGCTGATGGGTTGGCTGCGGCCAGAGGGCACCTATGGGGGTGCCTTGGGGAGACACCTATACGACCTAAGCCCTAAGTTCACAATGGGCTGTTAGTGGTGTGCGCAGCTTCATGGCTGCCTTGCCGGCTGCGGTAATGGTGTTCCTTGGCCACGCCGCACTACTCCCCCAAGCCAGCTGCACAACTGTCAGCAAACTATGGGGATGTTGGACACTTTCTGTATTCCCTCTCTTTCCCTCAGCTGCTGCCACGCCGGTTTCACGATTTTTGAAAGCACATGTGAACCTCGCCATTGGGAATTCGGCATATCGGAGTCGGAGCATCGCGGAGGCTCTGGAGAATACCGGGCCGGGCCCGCTAATGACATGCAAACTGTACGTGCTTTCTGGATCGCATTGACACCGCTGTCGAGGTGACGGAGAATTGTGATTTAGCGTCAAATTGGCGCCCCTGCGCGATTTTGGCGTCAGAACCTATTCTCCGTCGAATCGCGTTTTGCGATTTCAGCGTCAGTTAATGGAGAATCCTGTCACAGATATATTGTTGTATTTGGTGCAGTAAGAGTTAAAAGCCTGGGTTAATGTCAATATGACTGTTGTGGTAGTTATTTTAAAAATCCTGGTTTGGAAGACAGCTAGGCTTTAGGAGCCAGAGGTGCAATTAAAGCATCATAAAAGGTTTGGGCTAAAGGATTTTTATTTGTATTAAAGGGTTCCCTGAGGAGTAGTTAATTAGAGACACTATGCTCAGTTTACTGAGGTGATATAATCAATGGGAGAAGCCAGGGGTTGAAGCAAGTGTTAAGGTTCTGTTTTAGTTTGTTTCTGTAAGGCAAACTGAGGACATTTTCTGAAGAAATACAGCCAAAGATGCTAAATTATTCTGACAGGGGGTCAGGTCTCTTTCTTTAAAGCAGTCTCAAATGATCTCTCTTTCTCAAAGTGGAGCATTCAAAACATTTCTGTATAGTAAGTATTCCTGAGTGCTAACTGTATTTAAAAGTGGATTGGGGTCTGAGGTGGTTTGAGTTGAAATAAAGATAGCAGTTAAGGGTTATTGTGTCACTGTATTGATTTGCATTGTTTAAGCGGTAATTGTAAGCTATTTTCTTGTGTGATGTTGAAGATATTTTAATACTGTGTTAGTAATAAAGTTTGTTTTAATATACCATGTCCCTATTTCTTTATGCAGTCACTCCTGCAGCGAGGTATCCTTTTCTCACAGTCTGACAAAATTAAAATGAAATATTGGGGTTTCTGTCCAGTACCCTAGCCACTGTTGGGGTCTGGTCCAGGATCGTAATACGAGTGACATGTGTGGCATTTCCCAGTCAGCCTCACACAAAGGCATAGGGAAGTTCCAGATGCCCTTTATGTAAGGGTCCACATGTATATAAACCTGGACCGGGACCAAATGAGCCAGGCCGCCAGGGCATGCCTGCACAGAGTTTGAGATTCAGTATCCACTTGGCACTGTGGTCTCCATACCATCATGTGGCGCCATTTGTGGACCGTAAGGGATTCTACTCCCGCAACATGCAACTCGTTTGTGACCACACGATACACAGAATGCCGATGTGTGCCTGTTTCTTGGGGAGTGTCTATGATGTTTTTGAGGGCGAGCAGGGGATGGAGGGATGGCTCCTTGGGGACAAGGGGTACGCACTCAGGAGGTAGCTGATGAGACTAGTGCAAAGACCACAAACACTGCGGAGACTCATTGCAATGAGTCTGATGCTTCAATGCGCATGCTGGTCGAGCAGGCGATTGGAAAGAGATCTCGACAAGGTGGATGTGGAGAGGATGTTTCCTCTTGTGGGAGAATCTAGAACTAGGGATCACCGTTTAAAAATAAAGGGTCACCCTTTTAAGACAGATAAGAATATTTTCCACTTAGATGGTCGTGTGTTTTTGGAATTATTTTCCTCAAAAGTCGATGGAAGTAGTCTTTGAATGTTTCAAGCAGAAGGAGATAGATTCTTGACTAACAAGGAGGTGAAAAGTTATCGAGGGTAGGCAGGAATGAGGGGCTGAAGTTACAATCAAATCAGCCATGATATTATTGAATGGCTGAGCAGGTTCGAAGGACCGAGTGGCCTACTCCTGTTCCCAATTCATATGTTTGTATGTTCATATGAAATGATCCACGGGACAGGGAGTCATGGTGAAACTGCAGAGGGCGAGTAGCGAAAAATAGCCTTAATTTTGGACTAAAACAAGTCCATGAATTTTGCGCATCCAATAACAATAGTAAGGATTGAGAATATGGGAACAACTCCATGGACGTGGGTAATGGTGGAGGAAAGTTTGGGGTTGTCCGTTACTCCCAGTGTGATAGGATTACAAGGCCACAGGGAGGAGAGGCCAATTGCAACTAAAGGGAATCAAGGCAGTGAATAGCCAGCCCAGTCATGAGGAATTCAACCCAAACTGCACTTCTTATGCATTTCCTTGCAACATCGAATGGAGGATCATAGCCATTTATATATTTACTTTCTTAATTTAAATAAGAAGTTTTAAAACACCAGGTTAAAGTCCAACAGGTTTGTTTCAAATCATTAGCTTTCAGAGCCCTGCTCCTTCCTCAGGTTTCACCAGATGAAGGAACTGCGCTCCGAAAGCTAGTGATTCGAAACAAACCTGTTGGACTTTAACCTGGTGTTGTAAAATTTCTTACTGTGCTCACCCAATCCAATGCTGGCATCTCCACATCGTTCTTAAATTAAGATAATGGGGCATGGAGTTTTATTCCCTCAATAACATTGCCATTTACCCCATTTCCCTGGAGTTTCACCAGTGTCCTGCTGGAGCTACAGAGGGAGACTGGTATAAGCTGGGAGAATTTCCGGATGGTGAGTGATACTTGAACACCTTGAAAACGGGAAAAATAATAAATGAGGTTTTAAAATAAATACCCCTTGCAACAAGAATATTACTGTCTGTAAAATGAATTGATTTTAGGAAAAAGAGATATCAATATTGAGCCATTTATTGTGGTAGACTCACAGTGCTTATGATTGGACAATTGCACTGCAATTTTTTAAAAAGCATTTAGTAGGTAACAATTATAATGACAATTGATAGTAAAATGAATAATCTCTGGTGTTATTCAGTGTTACTGTGTGAACAGCTGTGTCCTCCCTTATTCATTAGCATTTTTAATAGTGTTCTTGGGCTCAAAACAGTTTCATCATTTGTTTTTAAGAAAAATACATCAGATTTCAGATTTCACACATGTATGATTGATGATACTGTTCTCAAAAAAGTAACATTTTCTCAAACAACGGCTTTTCTCTTGAGAACTTCAAATTGTAAGTTTCAAAATATTTTCTCTAGACTTGCCTTTAATCCTTATGGTTTGCTGGCCATTGTTGGCCTCACACTCACATTCACATATGCTCCATGGCTCATCTGTACACTTGGTCCTGCTTTTGGGTGAGTACTGAGCTCTTATTTTTGCCCAAAATGTTCACCCACTACCCGTGCGCACCCCCCGCACCCCCAGCCGCCCACCCCCCACCCCCACCAAACATCCAGCTCAAAGATATGCAGACCTTAGTGTTGCTACCTTCCAGTTCAGCTGTCCCCCACTTCACTTGCCTGTTAAAGGTTTATTGTCCCTTTTGTGTGAAGGACTCTGTTGCTTATTATTATCAAGAGGGGGATCAGCTGTTGTGTTGCATGACATAGCCACTGAGCAAAGCATCTTCCCTATCCATCCCCACCACTCAGTTTCCATCAGAGCAAATAACAAAGTTAACTAATTCAGAGTGAGAAGGTTTGATATAAATTATTCCTTTTTTGTAACATTTTGGGCATTTAAGTTTTTCTCTCCTTCAATTTAAATATATCAAAAGATTTTGACCAAAAATATCAAGATGTATTTTGTCTGTTTTTATCAATTTTTCTAAAATTGCTAAGATGTTCATATTTCTGTGAAAAATAATGGAAATATAATAATGAAAACATATGCAAAAATGTATATGAAAGAATTCCTGAGTTCAAATGGCTTAGGTTTTTTTTAAGGGTTTCTTGTGTGTAGAGTGTATTGCAACAATCAGTAAATAATCCATCCCTTCCTGAAAATGAAGATCACACAACTTCTTCAGGGAGCATATAAATGACAAACGTGTTGTTAGATAATTTGGACATTCTGAATTCTCCCGAATTCTCCCGAACAGGCGCCAGAATGTGGCGACTAGGGGATTTTCACTGTAATTTATTGCAGTGTTAATGTAAACCTACTTGTGACAATAAAGATTTGTATTATAAATGGAATGGACTAATCGCACAGGACATGATGGTTGCTATGTGGGGAATAGGGATAGGGAAATGTCGCGCGCAATTCTACCACCGTGTTGCGCCTGGTGTAGATCCGGACATGCTAGGTGAATCACGGGAGATACCAGGGAGAAACTTCCCAAGGCCACAGTAAATTTAAAAATGTGCCCCGATCTCTTTTTTCTCAGCTTGTTAGTGCAAGTGAGGTAAATGTAGCCTCAGCGGGCCAGCAGGGTAGCACTTCAAGTGCATAATGAAGGGATTTATTCCTACCACCCTCTCAGTAAGTGTGGGTGAACCTCGAGAGATTTGCGACGCTCGGAATTCCTCCAGATTAAAATATTTAAATGAGTCATTAGGTTTATTTAAATATGTCTGCGCCCAATTATCACAAGGCCTGGGATCAAAAGCCTACGCCTGGGAGACCTCACCATGGTGTTAGACCAGGCCTAACAACACCATAGCGGTGGGGAGGTCTTCCAGGCCACCGGAGGCCCCCTGGGTGATTGGGCTCGCGGAGGTACTACTCTGGAACTGCTACTGGCACCTGGGCACCTTGGCATTGCCATCTTGGCACCTTGGCACTGCCACCTGGGCATCCTGGCAGTGTCACCCTGGTAGTACCACCCAGACACCATGGCAGTGCCACCCTGGTACGGCCATGTTGCCTGGGTGGCACCTTAAGGCTGGCAGGGGCACTGCCAGGCTGACTGTGCCATCATGCCCAGGTGCCAAGTTGCCCATGCCAGGGATAGGGCCTGGGGGTGCCCTGCCCTTATGAGGTGAGGTGGGTTCGAAGACCCCCTGATAGGTAAGTTGGGGGTTCTGGAGACCATGGTGGGGTGGCTTAGGGGGTCGCGAGATCGGGGCAACATTTTAAAATGTGCCCGATCTCTTTTTTCTCAACTTGTCAGTGCAAGTGAGGTAAATGTAGCCTCAGTGGGCCAGCGGGGCAGCACTTCAAGTGCATAATGAAGGTTTCTGTTCCTACCACCCTCTCAGTTTATGACTTTATGACAACCACCATACTTTGGGTGAGGGAAAAGCTTTCCTCAATTCACCTCTAATCTTGCTAGAATTACTTGAAATCTACTCCCCTTAATTATTGACCTCTCCGCTAGAGCAAATAGGTCCTTTCTATCCATTCTATCTTGGCCCCTCATAGTGTTATGAACCTCCGTCACATCTTCGCTCCAGCTCTTCCGTTGAATAGGAAACCATTCCTGCCTGTTCAATCTTTCATCATAGTTAATATTTCCATTCCTGACACATCCTGGTAAATCATATCTGAACTCTCTCTGGTACAGTATGATCACATCCTTCCAGTAAAAAGAACTGTAGACAATACTATTGATGTAGTTTTAGCATAACTTCCTTGCGTTTATAATGTATGTTTCAGCCAATAGAGGAAAGAATCCTCTATGCCTTCTAAACCACCTTATTTACCTGACCTGCCTTCAGTAATCTGTGGATGGGCAATCCAAGGTCAATCTATTTTTGCTTAATGCAAAATTAATGCAGTTTAATTTAATGCAATATTTTAATTTATGTCCATTTATATCCTGAACAATCACAAATAGCTTTAGAAGAGTGCCTCTGGGTGCTCTCCTTCTAAATTGAAAATCTACACATCTCCAGTCTTTCGTTCCAACTCAGACTCCAGAAACTGTGAATCAACCTTGTAACTGTTCTCTGCACCTACAGATTTTTAAAATGATTTTGTGGGATGTGGGTATTGCAGACAAGGCCAGTATTTGTTGCCCATCCCTAAATGTCCTTAACAGGGTGGTGGTGAGCTGCCCTCGAACCACTGCAGTCCCTCAAGCCAGGTACACCCAATGGTACTGTTAGGAGGAAGTTCCAGGATATTGATCCAATGACAGTGAATGAACAGTGATATAGTTCAAAGTCTGGATTGTGAATGGCTTGGAGACAAATTTGTTCATTGTTCAATCTACAATTGTCTCAACTAAATTTAATCTGTCATTGTTCTGCTATCAAACAGAGACTTGTAGAGATGTGAGGGTTTTTTCCAATGCATTTTACACATGTTCATAGCTGGATCAAATTTCCTGTGAATGTAAATCTGCAACCTATGGGCTAGCTAATTGGATATTATTCTAAGAAATACACAGTGCATAAGGTCATATGAATTGTGCAAAATTGCACAGAATATACAACACAGCAACATTTTGCCCAACAAGTCCATTCTGGTTCATATGCTCCACTTGAGCTTTCTTCTTCATTGGCTCCCCATCAGCACAATCCTCCATTCCCTTCTTGCTTATAGTCTACCTTTCCTTAAATAAAGGTAAAAGGTAGCGTCGTCATAGTCCCAGATGACCATAGACTGCTTTCCCCTTTGAGGGGGGGAGAGCTGACTGGTGGTGATTTAACCTGAGGATCACCGCACCTCAGGCGAGGGGCAACGTTGAGAAAGCGAGGCCTTTCCTTAAATACACCTAAACTAATCACCTAACCATTCCCTTTCACATTGAGTTCCACATTCTCATTATTCCCTTTGTAGAGAAATTTCTTCTAAATTCTTTGATTTATTGATAGCTCTAGTTTTGCTCTGCCACACAATTATTCTCTCTGTTTCTGCTCTATCATAATATTAGGTCACCCTCCGCCTTCTCTTTTCAAGAAAAATGAGATCCAACCAGTTCATTCGTGCCTAATGGGTATAACCTCAAATGTCTGTTTTTTTTATCCTTATAAATGATTTTTGCATCCTCCCCCGTGTTCTGTATTTTTTTATAATATGGTGAGTAGACGTCTACACAATACTCTCGATTAGTCTAAGGTTTTATGCAAGTTTAGCATAATTTAGCAACTTTCCAATTCCATCCATCAAGAAAAAAAACCCAGTGTTTTTTATGTCCTTATTAATCTGCATCACTACATTTACCAGAGGTTGACAGGCACTTGTGGAATGTACGATTTAGCAATTTTAGGAGAGGGCACAAATGATAGGAAGAAAACGATTTGAAGAAACGTAGGAGTTGAAAACTCTACTGGATAGATATTTGTGTTCGCCAATTTTAGGACACAGAAGTCATGATTCGTGACCTAGCATTGCTGGTGTCGATAGAGGTGGCTACTAGTAATGGATGTGACAATGGGACATGGTGTGTCCATGTTCACAGAATTGTTAAAATGCAGAATGTGACCTTTTGACCCATTGTGTCTGCAGCAGCTCTCTGAATGAGCAACTTGCCTAGTTCCATTCCCCACCTTCTCCTCGTAACTCTGCACATTCTTCCTTCTCAGATAACATTCTAATTCCCTTCTAAATGCTTCAATTGAAACTGCGTCTTCCACACTCTTGGGCAGTGCATTCTAAAACCCTAAACTCTCACCATGTAAAAACGTTCCTCCCATCACTTTTCCTTCATCTGCTAATTTCTTAAGATCTCTGCCCCCTCCATCTCTTCACGAGTTGGAACTGTTTCACCCTCTCTACTCTGTTCAGATCCTTCATGACTTTGAATTCTTCTGTCAAATCTTCTCTCAACCTCCTTTTCTCAAAGGAGAAGAGCCTAATCTCTCCAATCGAGCTTCATAGCTGAAGTTCCACATCCCTGTAACCATTCTCATGAATCTTTTTACACACCCTGGCTGGGACTTTCCGGCCATCAACACCGGCTGAATCTTCCAGTCCCGCTGATTGCGCACCCTCTCCATGGGTTTCACAAGGGGTGCATTCAACGGGAAACCCCATTGACTGATGGGGCCAGAAGATTCCGCCACCAGCAAATGGTGAGCCGCCTCCACCACCACAAACATTGCATGGAAAATCCCTCCCCTCTCCCGTGCTTCCTGATGCCTTCACATCCTTCCTAAAGAGCGGCGCTTAGAACTGAACACAATATTCTAACTGAAGCCAAACCAGTGACCTACACAAATTCAATGTAACCTCCTTGCTCTTGAACTCTATGCTTCCACTAATAAACCCCAGGACACTGATGATATGCATAAGCAATCATATAAATAGTGATAGATATGACCTCCAAACAGCAGGTGGCAGGAGCGAACAACCCCCCATGTGACACTGTTACCTCAAGAGAGCCTGGAGATGGTCGTCGTAGTGGATAGTCACATTTGTAGTAGCTCTGAGATAATTTCTCATAGTTAGTAGATTTTGATCATTTTCTTAAGGTTATCTAACCATATTATTGTTTAACAATAAACATTTAACTAGTCATGAACTAGACGTTCTCTGGTGCACTTATTCCGACTGGCCAAGCACCAGAACGTATCAGACACTATTCTTTACACCCAGGTCCCTCTGCTCCTGCACCCTTTTTAGAATTGTACCCTTTCTCCATGTTCTTCCTACCAGATGAATCACTTGACATTTCTCTGCATTGAACTTCATCTGCCACCTGCCTGTCCATTCCACTAAGTTGTCTCTGTCCCTTTGTAGTTCTACACTGTCCTCCTTGCAGTTCACAATGCTTTCAGATTTTATATAATCTGCAAACTTTAAAGTTTAGTCCTGTACACCAAGAACCTACCAACTCTGCTGATGCAAAAGTAGCTCACTTGTACCTGCACTTATACCTGGAGACTAATAAATATATTGAATGAAATTTATTTGAGACTATTTTAAAGAAAGAACATAAGACTAGAAATGTAAATCCTTTCAAATACATCTCCGAAAGATTGGATAAAGAATGCCCATTAATGTCATTTAATTTAATGTAATATTGGCCTAGGAATTGGGCCATGTGGTGCTTCAAAGTGAGGTCAGAAAGCACGTGCATAATTCTGGATGGATGTTTGCTGACCACCATATAAGGTAAGGATGAAGATGCCTGAAAAGGGCATCCTCAACCTTCCTTATCTCTGAGGTCAGCTATGATTAAATGTCCTCTAGACTTCATTCATGCTTTTACCAGGAGACAGTTGCGCAACATTGACTATATTACAATGAGGTCTGAAGCTAACATCCCGGATAACTCCAGAACCCTGGACCTTACTATTCTGGAGCAGGATATTTATCCTTGCCTACACCCCCAGCTCTACACTCTTCCTCCCACAGTTCAAAGATGTGCAGGTTAGGTGGATTAGCTATGCTAAATTGCCCTTAGTGTCCAAAAAGGTGAAGTGGGGTTACTGGGTTACGGGGATAGGTTCGAAGTGTGGGCTTAAGTGGGGTGCTCTTTCCAAGGGCCGGTGCAGACTCCATGGGCCAAACAGCCTCCTTCTGCACTGTAAATTCTATGATTCTATGATAAGTAGTGTGGTGACAATAAAGACAATTTAAAAAAACCACAAAATAATTGCATCAATAATCATGACATTCCAGAAATCTTTTGAAGTCCATAAATGTTTATTTTGTAGTTTCCTATCATTTTTGGTTATTACAAGTTACTATTCTTCATTACCTGGTAAATGAGACAAGCCTTTTACTGCAGTACTGAAATACAAGAACCGAAAAGGAAACTGACAGCAATTATTTTACTGTATAGATTATCAAGACACTGAAATCTGCAACATGTATCAGAAAAGCCTGAAATAACATGGAATATTCAGCACATTAAAAAAAAAACTGGGTATGTACACAATTCACAAACCAAAAGTACATAATTCACATACAACAGTGTCACATCAACCTTGGGTGGGCACTATCATCAAACATTGGCAGTGCACACATAAAAGTGCTGTTAAATTAAAAATAAACTATTGTTCCTCAGACACATCTGTACATTAACTGTTCCTCAGACTGTCCCTTTACACTTTCATCGGTGATGCAAAGGGAACATAAACACCCTTTACTGTAGCGGGTTCTTTGTTTTCCATCATTATAATTTGAGTTTGATTTTAAAGAGATAGTTGAACTGAATCTTAAAACGTAAGCAACTTAAATATTAATAAAAGGCTTTGTTGTATTTTTCTGAAGAGGAGAAAATTTTGTTTTTTTATTTTGAATTTGTAACTGTGATTTTCATGCCTTTTCTGTCAATGGACAGAACTTTTCTTTTGTGGTGGTGAAGAAAGATTGAAAAAGCATTTAAATTGGTATTATGTAAAACTATTTAATATTAATAAAAGAAGACAAAATAAGAAAAATGAGTTTGTGTTATAATTAAAACAATCTTCAGTTGCTATCAGTAGAGCTGCCCTGTGACAGGGTCACATGAAAAGGTGAATACCACAGCATCACATATCACTCCAACAGTTGCAAGACCATCGTCTGACCCAGCATAAGAATGTACTGGAACACCTCCACCACAATTGGCACATGCTTTTAGGAAGGGAAAACATTTGCTTGAGACAATGTTTAGAGGAGATGTGCGAGGCAGGTTTTTTACGCAGAGGGTGTGAGTGCCTGGAACGCGTTGCCAGGGGAGGTTGTGGAAGCAGATACGTTAACGGCGTTCAAAAGACATCTTGACAAACACATGGATAGGATGGTTATAGAGGGACACGGCACAAGGAAGTGCTGAGGGTTTCGGCAAAGGTTAGTATCATGACCGGTACAGGCTTGGAGAGCCGATGGGCCTGTTCCTGTACTGTATTGATTTTGGTCTTTGAGACACACTGAGCACATATGCACCTCGTAATAATAGGGGGAGCAAAATGAGTTTCTTTTATTTCAGTTGTGTCCAGAACATTCATTTAGGATGACATAGAATAAGGCCTCAGAAGAGAATTTGATTGTTATCATTGTATTTGTTGCAGATCAGAGGACAATGGTGGAGATGTAGGTCCAATTATTGGGAAAATGTAAAGATGCTTGTTGTGCATTGTACTTAAATGAAGAACTTGGGGATCAGCAGACATGATTTTAGGCTGGGATTCATTCGTCTTCCTTGCCAATGGTTTTGCCAATGATTTTGCCAGTGCCTCCCACTTCTATCTGCTTCTTTGTAAGACAAAGCTGTGCAATAGGTAACGGGTCACAATGACCTTTGTGAGATTTAGGTGGGACGAAAGTGCAGGGCCTCTCCTGATCTGTCCAACATCTGAACTTTAATTCATATGCCAGTGGAGCACGATCCACGTACCTGCTGTTCTGTTCTGTCGGAGTTAGGAGCCACGACTGAAAATGATTACTGGTCTAGTAAAGGTTTCAGAGCTGTTCTACAGCCTCGTTTGTAAGTGCGCTCTGCTAGGTGCTTGATGGTGGGTACAGACATGATGGGCCGAAGGGCATCTTTTTGTGCTGTAAAGCTCTATGACTCGAAAATCCCTCCAATGGCACAGGATTGCATTATGTTGCAGTTGAATCCCATAATGCAGCCTAATTCTCCTCTGTTCCATGTCCTCCTTGGTCATAGTGACATATAAGGAAATGACAGACCCAATCAGAGAAGTCTTTACTGGGATATGGGTGCTGTGGTGTGAGGACCTGTGGTTTGACACTCTGAGAAGCACTCGAAAATCGGACATGGGGCTAAACTTTCCTGGGCTCATGGAAATGGCTTGGGAGGCAGAGTGGACATGGAAATTTTGATGGAATTGTGTAGGCCTGGCTCACTGACATGTTCCCACCCCATGTGCTATTCACAGCGTTGGGCCACCAGTTGCAACAGCTACTCATCCGGCTGTGGTGGGTGCCAATTAGGGTATATAATCGGGCAATTATCCCCAATTCCGGCTGTCAGTAGGTTTCCCACCCGAGGTCTAGGATAGTCGCTTGATGCCAAGCCAGAGATAATTACTGGAGATGAGTTACAGGGTGGGGGTCATGTATGGAGGGGGTGCTATGGTTGGTGGGTCTGCAGTTCTGCCTTCTGCAGATGACTTTGGTGGCTGCTGCCCTTTATAAATCTCACTTCAAGTTCACCTGCTAAATTGCAGAGAGGCACAAAACGTGTAGAGGAATTTGAAGAGGTATTTTATAAGTGGTTGAAATTGGAGCTGCTTCCACCTGATTTTCCAACTTAAGAATTCCTGCGCATTTTTGCTTAAGTCAGGTTTCTTCACACTTTAAAAGCCTCTCTCCAATCCAATTTCTGCGTCAGATTATTTGTGTACTTTAAGGTGAGATTCAGTGGTCTAGTTCCCAGGTTTTACAATGACAATGAATGTGACTCCAGCTTATGATAGGGAGACTGATATCTCGTCCATTTAGGGACGACAGCTGGGTTTCAGAGTCCATTCAATGTGGCCTGTGGATACTGCCATCAGCTTCCTTCAGTGTCAGTGCTGCCCATGGGGGCACGTTCAGTAGTGAAGTTGCCTTCTCGGATTACAAAATCAGATTACTTCTTAAACCTAGGCACTTGTTTCCCATTTAATAACTAAAGGAGTGATTGTAGCTGCTCTAATTTAGATTGACTCTGCTGGATTCAGTAACTCGTTCCCTCTTCTGTTGACTCAAATACTACAGAATTTAGAAACAATGATTTTTCTGCCATGTTGATTATTACTGGGACATCTCTGCATCTAGCAATCTCTTACTAAGGGTGGCATTAAGGCTGGTCGTACTTACTAAGGGTGGCATTAAGGCTGGTCATACTGTTTCATTCTAACATGAATAGGCTTTATGGTTGCTTTAAAAAATGAGAAGAATAAAATGAAATTTATAGTCACAATCAACTCTTATCAAACAGTGTCTGCCAGAAATTCGGAGAAGCAACATATGTATAAAGCTAACAGTCTTACTCAGCATGCTGATGCTGATTTTAAAAAGTTGAAAATCCTTACATAAATAGAATACTCATTCACCTTCACTGTAAAAATATTGGGCCGGATTCTCCAGTTCCCCAGCCGCGTGTTTCCTGGTGGCGTGCCATTTGCTCGCGGCGGGATTCTCTATTCCCGCTGCTTGTCAATGGGATTTCCCATTGTAGCCAACCCAAGCCACTGGGAAATCCGCGAGTGGGGCTGTACTGCCAGAGAATTCCGGCCATTAGCTGCATGGCTCAGAATATCTCAAGTCCTGAAGACTTGCGACATAACACAGTGCCTATTACTTTTGGGATACAGCAGAATCAAAATGTACGGAAAGACAAAAGACATTGATATTTTCAGATATAACTAGAACTAGTTAGTGTCCTGCTGTTTCAGGCTTCTATACATATGTGAAAAATATTTTAAATAAATCCAACTCATTCACTATAACTGATAACCAGCCCTCCCATTATTTTCTAGTGCTGCTCTCCCTCTCTGCAGGTGTATTCCCTCCAATCCTCAGTCAGTGTGTGCAATGGTTAGTGCAAAGTCAGCTAATAGAAGAGTCAACACTATTCCTTCCTAAACATTTGGATTTGTCTGTTTCAGTGTGGCAGCCTCTATATCGTAGAAAATGGAGAGAATCACCGGTGGGAGAACAACACTGAAACCCAGAGTTCCCCCTGATGCTGGGTTAACCAAATTCAAACAGCCAAACCCAGCCACAGAAATCAGCTTGGGCCAGATTTTGAAGATAAAGTAACAATCTTCACCATTATTAACACTCAAATTAGTCAGCAACTTGTTGCAAAGAAGAGATACTCTGCAAATTGTAAATTGTCACAAATTGTTGATCAAATAATGAAAGTGGCGTTTTACCCTTAACTGCCCCATGGTTTTCATGAAGTTGCTACATCTGCACATTTATTGCCCATTAAACTCATCACAGAAGATTATGCCTAGTAATTAACAGTGTACTGTGAACATTCACGCCCTCTGTCACCAACGCACAGTGGCAGCAGTTTCTACCATCTAGAAGATACTCCGCGGCGATGCACCTAGGCTGCTTTGACAACATCTTCCAAACCCTCAATCTCTACCACCCAGAAGGACAAGGGTAGAAAATGCATAGGAACCTGCAAGCTCCCCACCAAACCACTTAACACCCCGACTTTGAATTATACCGCTTCACTGTTGCTGGGTCAAAATCCTGGAACTCCATTACAACCCCCTCCACGCCCCCCCCCCCCCCCCCCCCCCACCCCCCGAAGAGCCCAATGGTGCACCTACACCACATGGACTGCAACAGTTCACAAAGACAGCTCACTGCAACCACTTTCTCAAGGGCAATTAGGGATGGGCAATAAAGGCTGGCCATATCAGCAATGTTCATACCCCACAAGTGTACAAAGCAAACACCCTTTTAACAATGTCTGCCCCCAATCAACGTCTTGCTCGTAAAGTGAACAACTTTAAGTGTGGAGTCTCATTCTTCAGGTTGTGAATTTTGTTTAGAAGATTTTAAAAATATCAAATTTTAAATTAAAATTTTTGGTTTCTTACTTTTTCATTGTCTCGCTCATCTTTTTTTTTAATCCAATGTTTCTTTTCCTCTATTTCTCTTCCTGCATTGGATTTAACTTTGAATTCGCCCACTCAGTTTCACAGTTCTTCTCAGTCCTTCCCCTGTTTATTTCTTACTCTATTAATCACATTGATTAAAGAGATTCACTGTCTGTCCTGTTACTAACTAAGGTGCAGGTACCCTGAGACCCACACTGCATTGTTGACAGTTCGCACTTCCAGCAACTTTGTGGAAAAATTGTTTTTAAGCTAAACATGCACTAACATGTCTAACTGGGCACGCCATGAGAGACCCCAGCAAAATCTGGCTCGATATTCCACCAACGCCTGGTCTCACACGGAGTGTGAGTAGATGAAAGGAGAGAGCAAGGGTAATGTCACAGAGCATTTTGCGGGGGTTGGGAGGGTCAAGCCACCAGGAATTTATAACTGTGATAAATTGGGTGAGTTTTAACACAGTGCAGTGCATATGACGACTTGGGATCATAGTCCAGCAAGACTGTGCTGTGGGTAGTTGAATCTGTAGAACCATTAGATTTCTTTGATACATCAATGCTAATTTTAATACATTGAAATAAAATGTTACTTTAGTGACATGGAAAAGGCCAAAAAAAAAAACGTATCAAGTTATTCAACGTATCCAAGATTGACCTACAAGACTTCACTACACGTCTTTTATGCAATTTAAATATCAACAATTTTCAATCACCTATCAACATATCAACAAATATCAACAACTTTGATCCCATACTTAATTAGTTTCTGATTTTGGTAGGCTCTAGTAAACATTATCAATAGAACATATGACATGTCTTTTAAGATTATTTATTTAAAAAGATACACCATATTGTTAAATGGGCCGAATTCCAATTCAAGAATAATCCAAAAGCCCCGTCGCTCTCAAAATCAAAGTTCGGACAAATGACAAATGACGCATCAAAAGTAGTCATCCTTGAATTTGTATTGTATCTTAATCTAATGAACAGAATGAAAATTTTGCACGCTAACATTCTCGATTAGTTATTTAAGGTAGAAATAAATGAAGTATTAAGTTTTCATTTAACAGTTGAAACTAAATAATCCTGTTAATGTAAATTAAAAGTTCTTAAATTAAGTCCTGGCACTGTTCTAAACTCTTCCGTTTTGATAGTGCTCATTCAATTTATAGCATGGAAAATAGAAACATCTTCCATTTCGTTTTGACTGATGCAGCTCGCAGTGTCAAAGAAATGGAAGTATGTCCTGTCACAGTACATTTAGCATCACTTACACAACATATTTCACGTTTTCATTTTTTAAAGTAGAACTTTCTGAGCTGTTTTGTCATACTTCGCTTGCGTTGTGGGAGCTGATATTTTCATTATGGCCCCATTTTGTCTGTATTTTCCAATTGCTTTTCTTCGTGCCATGTTTTCACACCATGAGCCAATGGCGCAGCTGTAGAAAGAAAAAACCCACATTTTTAATATTTTTAATTTTACCTTTGCGTACTGAGTTGTGGCTTGCAGAGAAACATAATTTTGTGTAAGTTATAGGATTTGCTGTAAGTTATAGACAGAATTTTAAAAAACTTTCTGTGCTTAAATATTCCTCTGATTGATGACTAAAGAGAACATGTACAGGAAGAATTTCTTTCTATTCTCTTTTGTTTTCTACTCTTTTGGTTCCCTCTTTCTCTGTGGAGCTCGATACATAGTTGTCTTTGCACTTGTTTACCCTCCATCGCTTTGTATAAGTCAAGTCTTGTCTTGTCCTTTGGAGGGGTGGCCTTGCCATTTAGTGGGGGGGAATTTTCACAAGCGTTTTTGGCACTGGGAGAGCCAGAGAGGAGGGAGAATTCAACGGGTGTCACAAAATGGCATTTTTGCTGGTGCGTTTTCCCATTGAAATAGTCTCCTCCTCCCCACCATTGGTGGAATGGGGTTTCCACCATAGGCAGAATTTTACTGACTCCATGAAGGCAGGCTTGAAGGCGGAGAGGCAATAAAATAGCACAGGCCCAAGACTCGCAGGCTCCACAATCATTTCCCACCATTACTCACTTTTTACAAAGGTGGTTGGCGTTGCGGATCGATGGGATAGTGAATGAAGCGGGAAGGCAATCAACATAACTAAGGAGCCAGTGGAGTAGGATTTTATGGACCTGCCCAGTGCAATGAGGTCAGAAATCAACCAGTGGCATCAATGGGGCCTGAAATGGTCAGGCTGTGAAACTGTACCTGTGTGTTCAACTGAGCAGAAATACTATCAGCTTTGGTGGTTCTGCAGAGGGTGGGGCCAAAGACAGCTGCTGCTGCCGAAAATTAAGTTACAAGGGGTGGAATCTTAAATGTATTTTTTCAAAGTGTCGATTCAGTGAGAATCCAGCCACCGCTGATGACAGGAAAACCCACCGATTATTGAGTCTCTTTGGCAAAAAGTGCTTTTCCCCAGGTGATTGATGCCACGCTCATGATAGGTTGCCTCTGATCACGCTCAATCTCTGCAATCAGTGGGGTGCTGTTTTTAAACATCTCTCCTGCACTTGTCCCAAGTCCAGTTGGGGAGATGCTGCCAGGAGGTCAGCACCAAGATTTTCAGGGGGAGCCCTCACCAAGCTCCTGGATGGTGTGGAGCAGAGGTGTGACATCCTCCACCCGCGTTTCCACAGACATCCATTAACCAAGGTCAACACCCTTTCCTGGGAGGCTGTGGCCACAATAGTGAGTGTCAGCTCAATCAATAAGAGGATGGGACAATAGTGCCGGAAGCAGATGAATGACAATTTCCGGGCAGCCAGGCTAAGTCTGCCTCCTGTGAGAAACGTCAAGACATTAACTCACGTGAGGTGTGCACGATGGCTTCATGTTCTCCCATGATGCAATAATCCGAACTCACTTCCCTTGCAGGTCAATCAGGCGACCAGCCCGGGCCATCCTCATGCCTTCTGGACAACACAGACCTGAGCAGACATCTCAGAGACAAGCATCGAGGAGGTGTAACAGCCATTACCCCCGCTCTCCACCAATGCAGATACTCACACCTCGGTGAGGATAACAAGTAGGCAGGCTGACTCACTGGTGAGCGCCTCACAGCTGAAGATCCACAGCAGGTGCAGAGAAGGAACAGGTGGAGAGAAGAGGGGCGCTCCTCCATGTCTTCCTGGTCTAGCTGCTCTCCCCGCCGCAGTGCCAGGTTATGCAGACGCAGCAGAGCACTATGATGTGGGACACCCTCTGGAGGCTGTACAGAAGAGCTCCCCATGACTGGTCCAGGCACCAGAACCACAGCTTGAACAGTCCAATCGCCTGCTTGACCGGCGTGTGTGTTGATGCATGAGCCCCATTGTAGCGAGTCTCAGCGTGTGTTTGTGGCCTCTGCGCTGGTGTCATCAGCCACCTCTTGAGTGGGTACCCTTTGTCCCGGAGGATCCATCCCTCCATCCACTGCTCTTCCTCAAAGACAACTGGTTTCTGTGAGTGCTGCAAGATGTAACTATCCTGCCTGCTATGCAGGCAAAGCCCATGGCCCTGGTGGCGTGGTTTTGGTTCAAGTAGATGTACATGTGGGCCCTCAGGAATTGTGCATCTGTGAACGGAGTATACGGCTATAGCCATTTCGGATCACGCTCCACACTGGGTAGACTTGGAGATAGGGGAGCAAACAAGAGGGCGCCCACCCTGGAGAATGGACATGGGACTAATGGCAGATGAGGGGGTGTGTCTAAGGGTGAGGGGGTGCATTGAAAAGTACTTGGAACTCAATGATAATGGGGAGGTCCAGGTGGGAGTGGTCTGGGAGGCGCTGAAGGCGGTGGTTAGAGGGGAGCTGATATCAATAAGGGCACATAAAGGGAAGCAGGAGAGTAAGGAACGGGAGCAGTTGCTGCAAGAACTTTTGAGGGTGGACAGACAATATGCGGAAGCACCGGAGGAGGGACTGTACAGGGAAAGGCAAAGGCTACACGTAGAATTTGACTTGCTGACTACGGGCACTGCAGAGGCACAATGGAGGAAGGCACAGGGTGTACAGTACGAATATGGGGAGAAGGCGAGCATGTTGCTGGCACACCAATTGAGGAAAAGGGGAGCAGCGAGGGAAATAGGGGGAGTGAGGGATGAGGAAGGAGAGATGGAGCGGGGAGCGGAGAGAGTGAATGGAGTGTTCAAGACATTTTATAAAAAATTATATGAAGCTCAACCCCCGGATGGGAGGGAGAGAATGATGGGCTTTTTGGATCGGCTGGAATTTCCCAAGGTGGAAGAGCAGGAAAGGGTGGGACTGGGAGCACAGATCGAGGTAGAAGAAGTGGTGAAAGGAATTAGGAGCATGCAGGCGGGAAAGGCCCCGGGACCGGATGGATTCCCAGTCGAATTCTATAGAAAATATGTGGACTTGCTCGCCCCGGTATTGACGAGGAACTTTAATGAGGCAAAGGAAAGGGGACAACTGCCCCCGACTATGTCTGAAGCAACGATATCGCTTCTCTTAAAGAAGGAAAAGGACCCGCTACAATGCGGGTCCTATAGACCTATTTCCCTCCTAAGTGTAAATGCCAAGATCCTGGCCAAGGTAATGGCAATGAGAATAGAGGAATGTGTCCCGGGGTGGTCCACGAGGACCAAACTGGGTTTGTGAAGGGGAGACAGCTGAACACGAATATACGAAGGCTGTTAGGGGTAATGATGATGCCCCCACCAGAGGGGGAAACGGAGATAGTAGTGGCGATGGATGCCGAGAAAGCATTTGATAGAGTGGAGTGGGATTATTTGTGGGAGGTGTTGAGGAGATTTGGTTTTGGAGAGGGGTATGTTAGATGGGTGCAGCTGTTGTATAGGGCCCCGATGGCGAGCGTGGTCACGAATGGACGGGGATCTGCATATTTTCGGCTCCATAGAGGGACAAGGCAGGGATGCCCTCTGTCCCCATTATTGTTTGCACTGGCGATTGAGCCCCTGGCGATAGCGTTGAGGGGTTCCAAGAAGTGGAGGGGAGTACTTAGAGGAGGAGAAGAACACCGGGTATCTTTGTATGCGGACGATTTGTTACTATATGTGGCAGACCCGGCGGAGGGGATGCCAGAAATAATGCGGATACTTGGGGAGTTTGGGGATTTTTCAGGGTATAAATTGAACATGGGGAAAAGTGAGTTGTTTGTGGTGCATCCAGGGGAGCAGAGTAGAGAAATAGAGGACCTACCGTTGAGGAAGGTGACAAGGGACTTTTGTTACCTGGGGATCCAGATAGCCAGGAATTGGGGCACATTGCATAGGTTAAATTTAACGCGGTTGGTGGAACAAATGGAGGAGGATTTCAAGGGATGGGATATGGTATCCCTGTCTCTGGCAGGGAGGGTGCAGGCGGTTAAGATGGTGGTCCTCCCGAGATTCCTCTTTGTGTTTCAGTGATCACGAAGGCTTTTTTAAAAAGGATCGAAAAGAGCATCATGGGTTTTGTGTGGGCCGGGAAGACCCCGAGAGTGAGGAAGGGATTCTTACAGCGTAGCAGGGATAGGGGGGGGCTGGCACTACCGAGCCTAAGTGAGTATTATTGGGCCGCTAATATTTCAATGGTGAGTAAGTGGATGGGAGAGGAGGAGGGAGCGGCGTGGAAGAGATTAGAGAGGGCGTCCTGTAGGGGGACTAGCCTACAGGCTATGGTGACAGCCCCATTGCCGTTCTCACCGAGGAACTACACCACAAGCCTGGTGGTGGTGGCTACACTGAAGATTTGGGGACAGTGGAGACGGCATAGGGGAAAGACTGGAGCCTTGGGGGGGTCCCCGATAAGAAACAACCATTGGTTTGCCCCGGGGGGAATGGATGGGGGATATGGAATGTGGCAAAGAGCAGGAATAACGCAACTGAAAGATCTGTTTGTGGATGGGAAGTTCGCGAGTCTGGGAGCGCTGACCGAGAAATATGGGTTGCCCCAAGGGAATGCATTCAGGTATATGCAACTGAGGGCTTTTGCGAGGCAACAGGTGAGGGAATTCCCGCAGCTACCGACACAAGGGGTGCAGGACAGAGTGATCTCAAAGACATGGGTGGGGGATGGTAAGGTGTCAGATATATATAGGGAAATGAGGGACGAAGGGGAGACTATGGTAGATGTACTAAAAGGGAAATGGGAAGAAGAGCTGGGGGAGGAGATCGAGGAGGGGCTGTGGGCAGATGCCCTAAGCAGGGTAAACTCGTCGTCCTCGTGTGCCAGGCTAAGCCTGATTCAGTTTAAGGTATTACACAGGGCGCATATGACTGGAGCACGGCTCGGTAAATTTTTTGGGGTGGAGGATAGGTGTGCGAGGTGCTCGAGAAGCCCAGCGAATCATACCCATATGTTTTGGTCATGCCCGGCACTACAGGGGTTTTGGATGGGGGTGACAAAGGTGCTTTCAAAAGTAGTAGGTGCATCTGTGGCCACCCTTATGCATGGCAGACTGGGAAATGCTGTACAGGCCACCCGCACTGTCCTGAAATGAGCCGTTGGCATTGAAGTTCAGACCAGCACTGGGGCCACGAGCAATGGGTGACTTCCCAGTCCATGTAGAGCCAACTCTGTCCCCCCAAACAGATGCAGTCTTCGGCACTCGACCCCTGACATCTGGAGGTAGGTAGTTCGATGTTGGAATACCCATGGTTGCTAGTGTCTCTTCTGAGGCTCCACCATCTGTGACCCTGCTTCAGGAAGATAAATGGGTCCTGCCTCTCCCTCAACTGGTCCTGGCCACGTGCAGCGGCACCTCAATGTCTCTGCTGCTGCTCGACAGCAGCCAAAATAATTGACTCATCAACTGGCTCCATGATTCTCTCAAATCAAAAACTGAAAGGGAGAGGACATCAAAGTGAGTGATAATGATTCCGAACAGTGTCCTGACCCTCAGTCCTCTCATCATCTGGGACATCCACCCATGTGCTTCCCCATATGTAAGCACCTTTTCAATGAGCCTCATTCCCTCCCTGTCACACAATAGCCATTTCCTCACATTTGCCCCTCTCAACTCCAGCTGAATGAAGCACTTTTAGGGCCTCAGCAGTCCCTAATGCCCGCTAAGTGTGAGGTGTTAGGGCAGTCAAATGCATTCAATGGACCAGCATTCTAACCTCATGGGGCACCTAGATGATGTCCCCCGCCCTCGCCTTGAATGGGGTGAGTGATGAGAGACCTCACCCCAACACCTCGCATTGGGGGCCAGATCTGTGTCACCTCTCTGTCATGTAGACTTAAGTATGAGCCTTGGCGTTCAATGCTTGGGAGCATCGCTTCCAAAAGGTTAAAAATTGGGTGCCACATCTGTGACACACTCATGCATTGTAATGTTGGCTAACTTGAACAAAGAACAAAGAAAGGTACAGCACAGGAACAGGCCCTTCGGCCCTCCAAGCCTGTGCCAACCATGCTGCCCATCCAAACTAAAATCTTCGACACTTCCTGAGTCTGTATCCCTCTATTCCAATCTATTCATGTATTTGTCAAAATGCCCATTAAATGTCACTATCGTCTCTGCTTCCACCACCTCCTCTGGCAGCGAGTTCCAGGCACCCACTACCCTCTGTGTAAAAAACTTGCCTCGTACATCTCTAAACCTTGCCCCTCGCACCTTAAACCTATGCCCCCTAGTAATTGACCTCTCTACCCTGGGAAAAAGCCTCTGACTATCCACTCTGTCTATGCCCCTCATAATTTTGTAGACCTCTATCAGGTCGCCCCTCAACCATCCATCGTTCCAGTGAGAACAAACTGAGTTTATTCAACCGCTTCTCGTAGCTAATGCCCTCCATACCAGGCAACATCCTGGTAAATCTCTTCTGCACCCTCTCTAAAGCCTCCACATCCTTCTGGTAGTGTGGCGACCAGAATTGAACACTATACTCCAAGTGTGGCCTAACTAAGGTTCGATACAGCTGCAAAATGACTTGCCAATTCTTATACTCAATGCCCCGGCCAATGAAGGCAAGCATGACATATGCCTTCTTGACTACCTTCTCCACCTGTGTTGCCCCTTTCAGTGACCTGTGGACCTGTGGACCTAGATCTCTCTGACTGTCAATACTCTTGAGGGTTCTACCATTCACTGTATAACTGGCACAATTACTCATCAAGGAAGGGTCAGGAAACTGATCAGGCAACTGGTTACCCCTTGTGGCAAGCGAGGCACACCTAATTTGTGTGAAGACAGCAATTAGCCCGTCAACTTCATCCTCAGTGGGCACCCTCATTGTGGTAAAATGGCCAACAGCCTGAATCTTAGGCCCGACACAGAATTGGACACATTAAATCAAACCACAGTCAGAACCTGTTATCCTGCAGAGTTGGAATCGGCAACGTAATTGGGTGTTGTGAACCGCGCCCAGTGTGACCTCATTGGCTGAAGGCCAGAGAAACCTCTGGAAGGGCACAAAGAGTGGGCTGAGAAGGGACACCCAGAGACCCTTCTCAGTGAAGACCCGACGGAGACTACGGAGAAGATTTGACGGCAAACCAGAGATGGACGGAAGAGGCGTGTGAGAACCATCTTCCCAGACGCGGACCCTGAGACAATGGAGTCTCAGAGGATTGGTCACGCAGCTCGATCAAGTTCATCAGCACAGGTAGTATTAGTAACTTGGACAGATAATATTGGGGAAATTTGGGAGAGTAACTCATTTATTGTACTTGTGAATAAATTTGAGTTGAATCACAAACCTATGTTTGCCCTTTGTTGATCTTTTGCAAATAAGAGCACCTGGGTCAAACATTTTAATAATAAAGCGGTCAAAGTGTCTGATAATTTACAGCAACACTCACTCCCTCAGCTCACATGGGCTGTAGATTAAACAAGCTTTCCACCTGCAACAGCCAAGCCAGCCAGAAACTAATCCCTGACAGCCTGGCCTCCATTACCAGTGGCCTTCAACGTCCATACAACTGTTGCCCTCTAGCTTCATAGTGCTGCCTGAGTGTGGGGGTTCATTCTGACTGCACTCACCCTCTCCTTGTGCGGGGGTCTTCAGACCTCATGAGGCTGGAAAACACCCTTGGTCAGAATCCCCCATTCTGCCCATGCAGCCTGACCTCTCATGGGATCGCTCCCAAGAACCTCACAGTTTCACCCAGTACTGACCCTATGGCTTATCCTGCTCCCACCCAGCTGTCACTCTGGAAGGGCAATCCCTCAGCAGTGATATTGCCACAAGCCCAGCAAGGAGGACACTGGAAACGCTGCCTGCTTACCAGATGGCAGACCCCTTAAACTAGAGGCTCACAGACATAAAGGACCGCTGAGGCCTGCCAGTGACCCAACCCCTGAAATGCCGCGATTGAACCCCCCCTCCATCCCCAGTCTGTCATAATATACACCAGTATATTATGGTGCAGACACACACACACACACTGATGGACATGCAGTGGGACCAATCAGCATACACAACACCGCAGCCAATCACCAGTGAGAGCACACGCACTATAAAGACAGGGGACAGGAGAGTTCCTGCTCATTCTAGTAGCAGCCAGCTCGGAGCACAGAGCTCCCAGCCTGCAACACAGACATTCACCATGTGCTGAGTGTATCACCTGGTTAGGACTAGGCAAGGGTCAACAGATAAAGCTGGTATTGCATTTACCCACAATTCAAGTAGGTTAATATAGTTAACCTTATAATAAAATAGAGTTGCACCACTTCCAGTGTTGGTGACCTGTTAGTGATCCAGAACACCCAACACATCACAGTCCAGAGCTGAAGCGATCTGGGTCCCCCATGTCCTTTCCGCTGCCCCTCTGTGACTGGCACCCTGGAGGATAATGTCGACCTGAACACTCACCTCCGATATCCCCTTTGGAGGTGAGGTTACCAGGTTCTCATTTTCATACAGCTGTTATAAATCACGCACAGCGTGATGTCCAATGAATATTCAGTGAGTGAGGAGGTCCCGGAGGGAGGGTTTGGTAATAATATGTTGATGTATTAAAATGAGGTTCCTGGACGTCCGCAGCAGATTTCTCATCACTCCGCCGGCGAGCGGCCTGGAAAATCAGAAATCATGATGTCGCCAGAAAGAATTTTCCAATTCCTGCCGAATTTTCCACCTGCATTGCCTTTCTCACTGACAGCTAACACAGGCTCAAAATTGCCCTCAAGAAGTCACTGGACGCAAGACAAAGGTTACGGGATCCTCACGGCAGTGAAGGATTTTTCTAGCGATGGGCTTAGTTTTTTCAGACCCTGATTCTTCCTACAGTGAGGAGGAGGGTGGCCCAGAGGTGGATATGCAGCCACACAGAGAGGCTTTGCAGAGGCCAGGGGAATTCCAGCAGCTGGAGTAACTATTGGAGGTGAAGGAGGAGAGTGCGTGTTTCAATTAGAGCAGCCTAATCGCAGAAGGCACTACCCGGCACATCTGGTGTACTGGCTGGATTCTCAGGGATGAAAGGTATCCACTGAGGTTGTGGCTTCTGATCCCTGCACACAAACCCAACAGACAGGAAGCAGTCCATGTCCAAATGCAGCAAGACCTGGACAATATCCAGGCTTGGGCTGACAAGTAGCAAGTAACATTCGTGCCACACAAGTGCCAGGCAATGACAGACTCTAACAATAATAATCTTTATTATTGTCACAAGTAGGCTGACATTAACACTGCAATGAAGTTATTGCGAAAATCCCCTAGTAGCCACATTTGGCACCTGTTCAGGTACACTGAGAGAGAATTCAGAATGTCCAATTCACCTAACTAGCATGTCTTTCGGGACTTGTGGGATGACACCGAAGCACCCGGAGGAAACCCACGCAGACACGGAGAGAATGTGCAGAATCCGCACAGACAGTGACCCAAGCCGGGAATCGAACCCGGGTCCCTGGTGCTATGAAGCAACAGTGCGAACAATTGTGCTGGAGAATCTAATTATTACCTCTTGACATTCAATGGCAGTACCTTTCCTGAATCCCCCACTATCAACATCCTGGGGTTGCCATTGACCAGAAACTTAACTGGACTAGCGATATCAATGCTGAAGATCAGAGGCTAGGAATCGTGCGATGAGTAACTCATCTTCTGATTCCCCAAAGCCTGTCCACAAGGCACAAGTCAGGAATGTGATGAATACTCCCCACTTGCCTGATGCGTGCAGCTCCAACAACACTCAAGAAGCTCGACGCCATCCAGGACAAAGCAATCCACTTGATTGGCACCCCTTCCACAAAAACTCATTCCCTCCACCACCGACGCACAGTAGCAGCAGTGTGTACCATCCACAAGATGTACTGCAGGAACTCTCCAAGGCTCCTGAGGCACCACCTTCCAAACCCCCGACCATTATCATCTAGAAGGACAAAGGCAGCAAACACATGGGAACATCACCACCTGGAATTTGTCCTTCACGTCATTCACTGTCCTTACCTGGAAATGTATTGTGGTTCCTTCACGGCTTCTGGGTCAAATTCCTGGACCTCCCTCCCTAACAGCACTGTGGACCCTACAACACATGGACTGCAGCAGTTCAATAAGGCAGCTCACCACCACTTCCTCAAGGGTATCATGTGAGAGTACCTTTAAGAACTGGGTGTTTATCCAATAGCTGTAGTGGATGTACCTTTAAGAAATGGGTGTTTATCAAATAGCTGCTGCAGTGATGTCAAGAATGTGGTGGAGCTGGGCTGGCTGTCTTTCACTTTTATTTTGGAGCAGGCAGCCACAGTGTGTTTTAGTTTTGCAAGCAGCTGTATAATGATCTCTCTCTACAAGCTACAGACTCATTTGAGTCTTCAGCTCATTTGAGGATTTCAAAGTAATACATAGAAACATAGAACATAGAAAAAATACAGCACAGAACAGGCCCTTCGGCCCACGATGTTGTGCCGAACCTTTGTCCTAGATTAATCATAGATTATCATTGAATTTACAGTGCAGAAGGAGGCCATTCGGCCCTTTGAGTCTGCACCGGCTCTTGGAAAGAGCACCATACCCAAACTCAACACCTCCACCCAACACCAAGGGCAATTTGGACATTAAGGGCAATTTATCATTGGCCAATTCACCTAACCCGCACATCTTTGGACTGTGGGAGGAAACCGGAGCACCCGGAGGAAACCCACGCAGACACGGGGAGGACGTGCAGACTCCGCACAGTCAATGACCCAAGCCGGAATCGAACCTGGGACCATGGAGCTGTGAAGCAATGGCGCTATCCACAATGCTACCGTGCTGCCCTTAAGAACAAATAAATCTACACTATATCATTTTACCGTCATCCATGTACCTATCCAATAGCTGCTTGAAGGTCCCTAATGTTTCCGACTCAACTACTTCCACAGGCAGTGCATTCCATGCCCCCACTACTCTCTGGGTAAAGAACCTACCTCTGATATCCCTCCTATATCTTCCACCTTTCACCTTAAATTTATGTCCCCTTGTAATGGTGTGTTCCACCCGGGGAAAAAGTCTCTGACTGTCTACTCTATCTATTCCCCTGATCATCTTATAAACCTCTATCAAGTCGCCCCTCATCCTTCTCCGCTCTAATGAGAAAAGGCCTAGCACCCTCAACCTTTCCTCGTAAGACCTACTCTCCATTCCAGGCAACATCCTGGTAAATCTTCTTTGCACCTTTTCCAGAGTTTCCACATCCTTCCTAAAATGAGGCGACCAGAACTGTACACAGTACTCCAAATGTGGCCTTACCAAAGTTTTGTACAGCTGCATCATCACCTCACGGCTCTTAAATTCAATCCCTCTGTTAATGAACGCGAGCACACCATAGGCCTTCTTCACAGCTCTATCCACTTGAGTGGCAACTTTCAAAGATGTATGAACATAGACCCCAAGATCTCTCTGCTCCTCCACATTGCCAAGTACTCTACCGTTAACCCTATATTCCGCATTCATATTTGTCCTTCCAAAATGGACAACCTCACACTTTTCAGGGTTAAACTCCATCTGCCACTTCTCAGCCCAGCTCTGCATCCTATCTATGTCTCTTTGCAGCCGACAACAGCCCTCCTTACTATCCACAACTCCACCAATCTTCGTATCGTCTGCAAATTTACTGACCCACCCTTCAACTCCCTCATCCAAGTCATTAATGAAAATCACAAACAGCAGAGGACCCAGAACTGATCCCTGCGGTACGCCACTGGTAACTGGGATCCAGGCTGAATATTTGCCATCCACCACCACTCTCTGACTTCTATCGGTTAGCCAGTTCGTTATCCAACTGGCCAAATTTCCCACTATCCCATGCCTCCTTACTTTCTGCATAAGCCTACCATGGGGAACTTTATCAAATGCCTGTTTCTGTAGAGAATTTAAACCTGCTGTCTTTCTTTGAAAAGGGTTTTATATGGATGTTGTTGGAAAAGTTCTGAAAGGTTACTTATAGAATATTGTATCTGTGGGGATTATTGGTGTTGATGTTGTTAAGATGTTTACTGTGGGTTTATAAAGTGTTAACTGGATTCAGAAATAAACATGGTTTTGTTTTAAAAGTACTTTAGATCTCTGTTGCATCACACCTGTAAAGTAGGCCCTTGTGCTCCCCATAACCACAATCTATTAAAAGTCGTGGGTCAGGTGAACTCCATGATACACTTTGGTGTTCTTTAAACCCTGGCCCATAACAAGGGTAATTAGTGATGGGCAATAAATGCTGGTCAAGTTAGCGATGCCCACATTCCAGAAATGAATAAAATGAAAACATAACACAAATTTACACATGATAAATTCATATCAACCACTGCCAGCCAATGCATCATGGCGCATGCTTCCGATAACTTCTACAAGGTGTTCTCCCTGCGCTTGAGTTGATGTGGAGACAGGTCGCTGCCTTTTCTGCTCCAGTGCATTAGAAAGCTTTGAGGTGTCTGAATTCTACTGGAGTCCATCACATTTGTTATCATATGGCTGTCATTTCAGTTATCAGAACAGGATGATCTCAGGAATGGTAGGCCTAACATACGATGAACGTCTGAGGATCCTGGGATTATATTCATTGGAGTTTAGGAGGTTGAGGGGAGATCTAATAGAAACTTACAAAATAATGAATGGCTTAGATAGGGTGGATGTAGGGAAGTTGTTTCCATTAACAGGGGAGACTAGGACCCGGGGGCACAGCCTTAGAATAAAAGGGAGTCACTTTAGAACAGAGATGAGGAGAAATGTCTTCAGCCAGAGAGTGGTGGGTCTGTGGAATTCATTGCCACAGAGGGCGGTGGAGGCCGGGACGTTGAGTGTCTTTAAAACAGAAGTTGATAAATTCTTGATTTCTCGAGGAATTAAGGGCTATGGAGAGAGAACGGGTAAATGGAGTTGAAATCAGCCATGATTGAATGGTGGAGTGGACTCGATGGGCCGAATGGCCCTACTTCCACTCCTATGTCTTATGGTCTTATGGACCCAGCGTGCAAGTCACCATTGAAGGGGTTGAAGATGTATCTTGAGCCATGGAAGTATCCTGTGATGAGCCCCCATTGCCTGAAGTCTGGTTATCCTCTTCCGTTTGAGACTTCCCATTAACTCCTGGCAATGGGGAGATAGGTGACTGGCCCACCTTGATCCTTCATCACTCCACTGACTTCATGGATGAGGACATGTTTTGGGGGTCTCCTGACATTTTCTGGAAGGAGGACCTGGCTTTTTTCGTGGACTATTTTTCACTGGAGCATAGAAGGCTTCGGGGTGATCTTATAGAGGTCTATAAAATAATGAGGGGCATAGATAAGGTCAACATCTTTTCCCAAAGGTAGGGGAGTCTAAAATTAGAAGGCATAGGTTTAAGGTGAGAGGGGAGAGAAACAAAAGGATCCAGAGGGGCAGTTTTGTCACCCAGAGGGTGGTGAGTGTCTGGAACGAGCTGTCAGAGGCAGTAGTAGAGGTGAGTACAATTTTGTCTTTTAAAAAGCATTTAGACAGTTATATGGGAAAGATGGGTATAGAGGGATATGGGCCAAACGTGGGCAATTGGGACTAGCTTAGTGGTAAAAACTGGGTGGCACGGACAAGTTGGGCCGAAGAGGCTGCCTCCATGCTGTAGACCTCTATGACTGTTTCCACATCAGCCTCCAGGGAGGTGTTGCTGAAGCATGGGGTGACCGTTCCATTCCTTGTCACCTTTTCAGTAATGCTTTCTCAGCTGTTCTCTCCCTCCTTCTTGCTCCTGGCATACAGCTCCCTAGATGTTCCGTAAGTTCCTTTTAAAATTGTAACTGTGTGCAGTCTGCCAGTACCAGGATCCACTTGCCACCATTGCTCCATTGCAGGAAGCCCCTTAATTGGCTGCTGACAGCAAAATGCAGGGCAGGTCCTGTTGCCCTCTTGATGTCAGGTTGTGTGCTTGATTGGCAATGTTCTGCCCGAAGGGTCCTTAACAAATCTGGTTGGTTTACATTTAAGTTACAGTTGGGTCCAGGGGTGTCAAACTTTAAGACCTTCAGGCACTGCAAACAGGATAGCTCTGTTACACAATCTCTGTCACTGCATTTCACTCACTCCCTTTCACTCGGACCGTTTGTGTGCTTTTCACATACTTTCTCTATGTGATTATATACTTGAATTCTTCACTGTATTTCACACTCTCTTTTACCTTTAGCCTTAAGCCTAGAACTCAGGAGCACAGAAAGCATGAGGGAGTATGTTGGGCCATGAATCTGAAACAGGTAGGAGAGTGGCAGGTGGGGACCTCATCACCTTCCGGCCTCCTCCCTTCTGATTAGGTCCGTGACAGAAATTCCCATGGACAACCTTCCTGCCCCGCCATCAATTGCGGCCCTTAAATGGGCAATTAATGTCCACTTAAGGGTTTTATCCAAATGCTGCTGATGTTCATTCGGGCCAACTGAGGGACTCGCCATGTGGGAAACCTGAAAAGCAAATCCTCTTGGGGTTGCTTGTGGTCTTCCAGGGGGTGTCAGTTCCTCATTCAAAGACACTTAGTGATTGATCGTTGGACCTGGCATCAGGAAGTGGGTGTGTGTCTATTGAGAGCCAGTTCCCTGGCCCTACTGCTGTATCACTCCCTCACCGCACCATCTCTCCACTCCACAACTCCCCACGAACACAATCCCTGATCCTGCCATCACTCAACTATTCCTGGGTCCATTGGTGATTCTGGGCCTCAATTGATGTAGTACCGATAACGTCCACCACCTCTGATGGCATTGTTGAGCAATGAAGAGTTGCTGGTCTCTGGTTGGCCAGCAGGTGTCAACAAGTGGTCCTGGGGAAGGCCTCCACCCCTGATGCTTAGTTAAATGCCTAATTGGCATGTAATCCGGTGGGATTTACCGAAAAGAGGCCTCATGGGACTCTTGCCATTTCTCCAGCCTGCGAGCATAAAAACCCTAATATGGTAACCAAGAAATCACAGGAATATGGAAGTAAATCTGCCACCTACCTGATCTAGCCTATATGCCAGACACAATGGGCTGGATTCTCCACACCCGACACGAAAATCGCGTTCGGTGACAGGGCTGTGAATCCAGTTTCCCGCATGAAATCGGGATCGGCGCCGGTTCTGTGATCCTCCGCCCCCCGAAAAGCAGCGTACTCGGGGAGTACGTCACGCGATTATCCACCGCCTCAGGCAATTACCTGAGGCCCACCCCGCTATTCTCCATCCCTGACCGGCCGAATTCCCAACAGCGTGGTCCACTCATGGTCCCACCATCCGTGATACACGCGTGGCGGCTGCGGACTCAGTCTAGAGATGCCACAGTTGGGGAAGGCTGATCGGAGGGCAGGGGGGGCCTCATTCGGGACTGACGGCTATGTGTGCGGGCGGTCTGGTTCAGGCAAGCGACGATGCGGGGCACTATTTCTGCGGTCCAGGTCCGCCATTATTTGCATACAGAGTTCCTGCAGAATTTTAAAAAATAAATTTAGAGTACCCAATTATTATTTTTTTCCAATTAAGGGGGAACTGAGTGTGTCCAATCCACCCTAACCTGCACATCTTTGGGTTGTGGGGGTGAAACCCACGCAGACATGGGGAGAATGTGCAAACTCCACATGGACTGTCACCCAGGGCTGGGATTCGAACCCGGGTCCTCAGCGCTCAGTGCCAGTGCTAACCACTACGCCCAGTTCCTTCAGAATTAATCATTCTAAAAGTAACATATAAAATGAGTCTGCAACATAACTGTAAGGCACCCACCCGCATGACCACTTCCGGTGTCTGTTGGGTGTGACATTGGATGATGGACCTTACTGGGGTGGGGGAAGGAAGCCAGTGGAACGGATGGTCACTGAAACTTTGCCCTGACCTGCTGGACAACACAGAAAAGGAATGAATTAACAGAAGAAAATCTGATGCACTCTCCTCTATTTTAAAATCCAGGGGACGGAATTCTCCGTAGTCTGACGCCGAAATCGGGATCGGCGATTGGGTGGAGAATGGCTTCCGATGTGAGAATTGGGGCAGGCCCCAGTTTGATGCCAGTTCGCGATGCTGCTGCCCCTATCGACGCCGTCAACTCCATTGAACCTGGTCCAGAGGCTCAATATCAGGCTGGGAACCAGCTGGGTCCTGGGATCCAACAGACCTCTGACTGCTCTCTCGCCTGGATGTTCCTGCCTCCACCCGATGTGCACCAGATTGTGCCCCAGAAGCCTGTCCACTACTGTTGCCCACCAAGGTGTGTGCCTCTGTGCTGGTGCAGAGTGGGGATGACAGCTGTGCCGCGAATACGGTGGTCTCCTCGGAGCTCCCCTTCGAGGTGTTCTCATGGGAGGCAGGGGGTGGGGGTGGGAACCACCCCGGATGGAGCAGGACCATCAGATGGAGAACCTGTGGGATAATGGACATATGGTCAATGGGAGGGATGGATCATTCTGTCTGGCATCAACAACTCACGTGTGACAGGCCACCTGGATGGGGGTCGGTGGATCCTCACCTCTGCGACACACGCTAACCTCTAAGTCACTGACCGATCTGTCCTCGGCCACCCCAGCGACTTCCAAGGCCCATTTCCCATAGGGGGTGAACACTCTGATGTCCAGCTCCCGCCACCCATCAGGGCCCTCTCCCGTATGTTGTGAGTCAACTTCTCCCTCAGGGACACAGAGAGGGATCGTCAGCGACACACTTTGTTCATCGGGGAGGGGGGGAGAGGGGGGCTGGAGGATCGGAGGATGGGTGATATGGGGGGATAGGGGCATTGGGTGGTATTGGGGTGGGTGGTATGAAATGAAATGAAAATCGCTTATTGTCACAAGTAGGTTTCAAATTAAGTTACTGTGAAAAGCCCCTAGTCGCCACATTCCGGTGCCTGTTCAGGGAGGCTGGTACGGGAATTGAACCGTGCTGCTGGCCTGCCTTGGTCTGCTTCCAAAGCCAGCGATTTAGCCCTGTTCGAAACCAGTCTCTGAGAGGGTTGGGGGGCATGTGAGGCACTGCTGGGCATGGGTGGGTCGGGGAACAGTATGGTGCTAGGCAGGGGCAGTGCCAGGTGCATGGTCATTTAGGGGTGGTGGTGGCGGGTACCAGGGGGCTGGTGCCAAATAACCCATGTAGCCCTGTGGAAGTCTTGAACTTCTTATGGCACTGGGTGCCGGTCCTCCTGGTGACGTTCCCCGAGCTGACAGCCGCTTCCACTTCCTCCCAGGTGACACTGGCTGCCCTCTGGCTGACCCTTCGAGCCCCTTGGGGGAACATGGCACCCCATCTGGTCTCAACCGCGTCCAACAATCTGACCAGATAGGCATCCCCGAATTGTGGATCTGGTCTCCTCGGCGGCATAGCTGCGAATTGTGTAGGGTTTGCTCTGCAGGATCCGTTTAAGTGCTGATTCCCCCCTCATTTGTGGCGTGAAGCTGTGGTGCCTCATTAAATGGACCAATTAATGTTTGATACCGGTGACGACCTCGCCGGATCGAGTGTCGGGAAGCTCGCGGCAGTTCCCGCTCGTTACCACACTTTGAAACTTTTCCATTAGATCGCGCCTGTTAACTTTGTTCCTCTCTTCACAGATGCTGCCCGACCTGCTGAGTTTACCCAGCATTTTTCTGTTTTTATTTCAGATTTTCAGCATCTGCAGTATTTTGCGTTTACAAAGAAATCCCTCTTATGGACTGACCTGATTAATACTACACTCCTGTATGCTTCACCTAATGCGTGGTGTCTATGTGTTTACATTGTGGACCTTGTGTTGCCCTATTATGTATTTTCTTTCTATTTTCTTTTCTTTTCATGTACAAAATGATCCGTTTGAGCTGCTCGCAGAAAAATACTTTTCACTGTACCTCAGTACACGTGACAATAAACAAATCCATATCCAAATCCAAATAGTTTTACAGATTATTTTGAAAAGCATACAGTCTTCAAAAATGTTTTGTTTTATGTTACAACAATACAGTAGAATAGCCCTGAAGTCCACTCGTCACTAGCTGTTACTCACAGTAAATTGGCGAACCTCTCCACGTTCCACCAGATGATGATCTTTCTCAGGTGTAATTGCATAAGCTAACCTCTGAAATGATAAACAAGATTCCATGTATTATTACCAATCAGAACCTTATTCAACCATACTTCTCAATGTGAAAACAAATGGACTAATTATTATTGAAAATATTTGCCCCACTTCTCTGTCATTTTCACCACTTTTGAATGCTCTGAATCTTATATAATGTATATTTATGAATTTTAATCTAGTGTCTGCTCTTGCCTTGTTGGATTAATTCTCTCACCCATCTATCCACTCTCCCTACACTAAGCAACACTGCCTGCTCAATGATTGCAATCCCTTTCCTACCGCCCCTTTTCCCAATTCAGTAACTTCAAGGGCAGAATTTAATGTCTTCACCAGCACCCCCCCCCCCACCCCTGCCACGTTTTATGGTGGGCGGTATTTCAACAGGTGGGAGGTGGCGAAAACCCTGCTGTCTTCCTGCCTCAATATTGATTATGTCTGTGGGAGGAAGGCCAGTGGACGGCCTTCCCACCACACCGCCAATTCAGGCCCTTAAGTGACCAATGAATGCTTGCCATGCAGGGAGCATGACAAATAAACCCATGCGGGGTTTCTTGTGGGTTCCCTTGAGGGGGCTACCTTATCAAAGACACTCAGTGTCTGACTGAGGGACCCAGAATCATCCTCTTCCCTGTAAACCCCATCCTGCGACCCTCCTCCAGCCATCATTCATGTGCGTGGGTGAGTGGGACTACCACACCTGGACTCTTGATCCTGCTAGAGGCCCACCTGGCAGTGAGACCCCATTGCCTCCAATAAATCCAGTCCCAACACCCTTAAACCTTACAGTCCACGTGAATTCTCCCCCACATCCCTCTCACATAGACATGGGGTGCGATTCTCCCCTACCCGGCGGGGCGGGGGGTTCCGGCGTAATGGAGTGGCGGGAACCACTCCGGCATCGGGCCGCCCCAAAGGTGCGGAGACTCGGGCCAAGCCCTCACCTTGAGGGGCTAGGCCCGCGGCGGAGTGGTTTCCGCTGGCGGGAAAGACCTTTGGCGCCACGCCAGCCGGCGCCGAAAGGTCTTCGCTGGGCGACGCATGCACGGGAGCGTCAGCGGCTGCTGACGTCAGCCCCGTGCATGCGCAGGGGAGGAGGTCTCTTCCGCCTCCGCCATAGTGAAGACCATGGCGAAGGCGGAAGAAAAAGGGTGCCCCCACGGCACAGGCCCGCCCACGGATCGGTGGGTCCCAATCGCGGGCCAGGCCGCCATGGGGGCACCCCCCAGGACCCCGGAGCCTGCCCGTGCCGCCTTGTCCCGCCGTTCAAAAGGTGGTTTAATCCACGCCAGCGGGAGAGGGTTGACAGCGGCGGGCCGGAGAATCGCCGAGGGTGGGCCCACCGACCGGCGCGGTGCAATTCCTGCCCCCGCTGACTGTCGCGCCGCGATTCCCGCCCCCGCCGAATCTCTGGTGGCGGAGTATTCGGGACACGTCGGGGGCGGGATTCACGCCAGCCCCCGGCGATTTTCCGATCCGGTGGGAAGTCGGAGAATCGCGCCCATAGTCACCTCTGGACCTTGTCATCACACTTGATTTCAAAACCTCTGAGTCCCTCTCTCACCAGGGGAACTCTCTCATGTCATTGCTACTCTGAAAATCCATCTGCCCATTGCAAAAACTATACTATCACCGTCTGAAAAAATAATACCCCTTCCCTTTCATATTCCAACTTCTTCTAACTGTAATATTTCTGTCAATCTCTTTTGAAATTATCTTGTGTCTTTCTGTGGTGCCTTTGCACTCCATCAACTTTCTAGTCCGTTAGCCAGTGTACTACATGACCCTAATCTCTGATTCCTCTGTCCCTCTCACCACGACTGCTTTCTTTCACCTCAATGCTAACTCTTATTTTCTCCTATTCAAATAATACCATTATTACTGCAGCCTCCAAGGCGCTACAGTCAGGAGCTTCTGTGATGAATGTAGGAATTTCAGATATATTGTACTGTGGATGTTTGGTGCAGTAAGGGTTAAAAAGCCTGGGTTAGCGTGTGCATGGCTGCTGCAGTAATATTTTTAAAGTATCCTGGTTTGAAAGGTTTGGGGAGCCACCGGTGCAATTAAGGCATCATAAAATCTTGGGGCTAATGGAGTTTTGTTTGGATTAAGAGGGTTCCCTGTGGAGTTAATTAGATATCAGCTTGGCATTTTGCAGAAAAGCAGTTTTAGATTGGAAGCTGAGCACAGGTCAAGCACCTGCTCTCACTGCAGCTCAGTTAGAAGATAGTCTTTAGACAGATTAGCAGTTTCTTTCCAAGCAATTCAGAATTGTGTGGTCACAAGGGGAGCTAAAAAATCTGAGAAGCAGTTCTGAAGAAATACAGCCAGTGTTTCTCCATGGTTCTGACAGAATACAGGTGTTTCCTTTAAAGCAGTGTCAAAAGATCTTTCTTTCTCAAAGTAGAGTATCCAGACATCTCTGTACAACAGGTATCCCTGAGTGCTAACTGTATTTGAAAGTGGATTGAGAGCGGAGATGGTTTTGTTGCTTGAGTGCGAATAAAGATAGCAGTTACGGATTATTGTATCACTGTATTGATTAACATTGTTTAAGGGGTAATTGTAAGCTAGTTTTCTTGTGTGATGTTGAAGATGTTGAAGGGGCAGCACGGTAGCATTGTGGATAGCACAATTGCTTCACAGTTCCAGGGTCCCAGGTTCGATTCCGGCTTGGGTCACTGTCTGTGCGGAGTCTGCACATCCTCCCCGTGTGTGCGTGGGTTTCCTCCGGGTGCTCCGGTTTCCTCCCACAGTCTGAAGATGTGCAGGTTAGGCGGATTGGCCATGATAAATTGCCCTTAGTGTCCAAAATTGCCCTTAGTGTTGGGTGGGGTTACTGGGTTATGGGGATAGGGTGGAGGTGTTGACCTTGGGTAGGGTGCTCTTTCCAAGAGCCGGTACAGGCTCGATGGGCCGAATGGCCTCCTTCTGCACTGTAAATTCTATGATAATGATATTTTAATATGCTGTATTAGTAATAAAGTTTGTTTTAATATACCAGGGGCGGGATTCTCCGGCCCTCTGCGCCGGAATCGCGCCTGGTGCGGGGGCGGAGAATAGCCGTTCATGCCGGAAATCCGGCTCGACAGCGCTTTTGCGATTCTCCACGGATCCGCCAGTCCCCCGCACACGGCGCCGGTCGGGGGCCGTTGGAACAGGCCCCGCGGCGATTCTCCGCAGTCGACTGGCCGAACTCCCACCGGCATGGTTTACATGTGGTACCACCCAGCCGGAGCTGGGACCTGCAGCCGCGGTGGCGGTCCTGGTGAGGGTGGGGGGAATCTGACTCCGGGGAGCCCTCAGCGGTGGCCAGGCCTGCGATCAGGGTCCACCGATCAGCGGGCCATCACGATCTGGGAGGGACATACCTTACTCCGTCGGGGCCTGTTGTGTGGCTCCGCCATGTCGGTGGAGCCCGCGCCGAGATGGGCCGGCATGCGCATGCGCCAACCCGCTTGCGGCCGCGCGGTCTGTACAGCCGGCAGCCAGAGCTGCGGGACGAACGCCGGGGTCCTGCTAGCCCCCTGGAAAACGGAGAATCACCCCGGACTTTCGAGGAAAAAGTCCAGAGTGATTCTAGCCCGGGACTTAGTCCCGGGACTTAGTCCCCAAAAGGGAGAATCCTGTCCCAGATCCCTATTTTGCGTAACATCATTCCTGGAGCGAGGTATCCTTTCCTCGCTGACTTACTAAATTAAAATAAAATTATTGGGGTTTCTGTCCAGTATCCTAGCCACTATGGGGTCTGATCTGGGATCGTAATACTTCATTTTTCACCAGAACCCTACATAAATCGATTAGTTCTTTAATTTGTTTGCAGATCTTTTCATGACCTCCCCCTGTCTTGGCCCAGCAATCTTCTTCAGCCATATTTTCCTGCTGGCACCATTTGCTTCTCTTATACCTTTTGACTCTTGTTGCATCTTGTGTCCTTTGGTCATTGATAGCCACTCCTTCAGTCACATCTGGAATTTTCACCCACTCACATCCTTCTCTGCCATCAAAACACTTGGTGCCTTTACCTTTTTAGGTGTTATCATCCTAACTCATTTCCTTTTACACTTAGACGTGACATTTATTCTTTGCCTATTGCATTGCCAAGTGCCTTTTGACATTTCAGTGTAAGCTGCAAATTCTTCTGTTAATGTCCAATAAAAATGTAAATTTTGGATTATTTCCAAAGATTCTTAATACATTGGAATGGTGTAATTGTGCAAATACATTGCGAATTAAATTTTTTTTTACATGCTTAAAACAATTTCCTTTTGAGGTTATGGAGTAAATATGAGTAAAACGCTTGCCTCTTTTTCATCATCTCTTTCTCCCTTATTGGGATATTACCAGCCGCCATTCCCTGGTCAGATGAAAAGCTCCCTGGCTTCCACCAATGTTCCTTTTGAACTGGCGGCTACATACTGAGCATGGTTGACCTGGGGCGACTTTCCTTCAATTGTGATTTGGATGCAGACACTTTGTCAGAGCACTGTTCTGGTGAGGTGCGATGTGGAGGAGGGTCTTCTTTTTTTCAACGAAAATTAAATTGACTCAGTTTTCAGTTCGGATTAATGATCATAACTGATATGTTATGTGTCTTTTACAGATATTGACTGACCTTCTATATATTTTGTGCATTTCCTATATTTGTACCAAAGTGTTGTAAATAGATGTGATGCAGAATGCACCTCCATAATGTTCAAAAGTACAATTTCATTGTAAGGACCCACGGGAATCAAAAAAACATTCAAACCTTTCTGAAATTTGATGGAAGTTTTGAAATAGGATCCGTTCCTGTAAACAAATGGCCTTTGGGCACTTTGATCATGGCTGAAAGATGAAAACTATTCTGACTTTGAGAGATGGAGGGCAATAACAAGGTTACAATAAATCATTTAATGTCCCTCAAATCTATGAAAAGAACAAAACAAAATCAGAAAACTACTGTTTAATGGAAGCTCACAGATGTACTCACCTCACGCAGGGAGCCACGCAGGCTGATACATTTGTACACTGCATAAATGGGTACCATTGCCATTGAAGATATAGCAATACACCATCCAATTACATTGGCCCAGTCTGGAAAGACGTAATTGTCATATTCCGGTGGTTTAAATGTTGAAATGCTGACGACCACAACAAACTTCATGTAACAAGCCGGCAGGAAAGACAGAAACAGAAAAAGCAAATTTTAAGTACAGCCTAAAACAGCTTTTATACTTTGATACAGTGTTGATTAATGACTCAAACAAAAGTTCACATTAAAGTTACTCATTGCTGTAACTGGAGGTGATAATATTTAATATGAATTGTATTATGCTACAATAATGCTGAAATCCCCACCTCATTACATTTTTTTTATTGTTCATCGTGTTCTTTCGAAATAAAATTAATTGATGGAATCCACTTCGCACAATATCTGGTTATCTGTCTGGTAGAATGTGTACAAGGTTGCAACTTGCAGCTCCTGAAGTGCGATAACTGTCACGTCGGTAACATCAGTCATGTAGGATTAGGATCTAGCTGGTGCGTCATGCTTGGAGCTGGTCAGCTCTGCTTAAGGTGCATCAAGAGCCCATTAAGCAGCTGGTATACCTGAGAAGAGAATCATTCTGTGTTTGCCTGCAGATGGGCAGTACAAAGTAGGAAAAGAATGCGCGTTTATTTGATCTTTTCCTTAGGCCAATCTGCTTATCTGCTGTGTGCAGTTTAGCCTCAAAAGGTCTGTATCGTACTATCATTCTCCCCTCTACCCTTTCCCCAACCGAGGGGACTGCTGCCGTGAGAAACCCTACTCCTGCATATCTGTCAATTTCTTCGTGCACCATAAAGAAGGTGTTAGGAGCAACATTGAAGTGTTACGAGCTGCACTCATTAATGTGCAAGCAGTGTATATTTGGAGTAATGGTCCAGTGTTACGCTGATGGCCAAGTAGTTCCAATTGTGGAGTTGTTTATGTGGATACTGAAATCAGTGACTGTGTGTATCCAGATTGAAATTTCAATGGATATGCACTCAACTTTAATAATTGATTGAGGGAATATGTCTACTCTGTAATGAAAGCTCAGAGAGGTAATAGCACAATCAGTGTAAGAATAACACAGCCCAGCGACTGTCTCAATACAATTAATAGAGCATATATACAGCTTGTTACTTCATTCCTTGACCTCATGTTTCTCTATGACGAAAGTATTATGAAGCAAAATTTGATGAGACCTGGAAACGGTGGCGAGGATAGCTCAATGCATGTTGACTGACTGTATATCTGAGCAGGGGGCGCAGTATGGTGAGAGGCTAGCACGAGTTAAAGCTAGCCTGCACTGCTTAAAGCTAGTCTGCATCTCTTTGGTGCATTTTGACTGGAGCGGGTTGCAAAAGTGAGTTTGACCTTGAAAAGACACAAGAATGACACCTTCTGGCAAAGAGCGAGCTCCAAGTTTTCCCGATGCTGCTCTGGAGGTCTTGAGTGATATTCACGGGGGACCAGAGGCTCTCTTGACAAACTGTTAGAAGGCTACAGGACTAAAAAGCTATGGCAGGTAATGCCATGGGTCTAGCCCTGAGGGCATGAATGCAGTGTCAGAAGAAGTTCACGTGAGGGGTAAGGTCAGTGAATGAATCTTCAACACCATATCTCACAAACTACATCACCAGCCTCAGACACTGCTCAGTGATCCATATCCCCATTGTAAGGGTCCTTCCGGCTTATTCCCTTAATTCCCCATTCTTTTAATTTGCTGTTATCATTTTTGATCCATGGGTGATTAATATCTTTAAGGCAAACAGCAGAGAGGAGTAAGGAATCCAGAGATAAAGGAGGAAACATCTGCTAGTTTGAAAGGAGATCGCAAACTTTTCAACACCAGAGAGAGAGATGGGGTGCGATTCGGTTCAATTTATTGGCCAATGAATTGGCCAAAAAGCCTTACTCTGCCCAGTAACACGTGACGATTGGATCCTGTCTCACTGGGATGGTTCTCAGAGACCTTAGAGAGCAGTTGAGTCCTCGACACACAACGACAAGGACCTGCTCCCTCTCCCTCTCCAGAAAGGCTTTGAGTGCTGTATTTCTGAAGTGGAGGAGAACCTGAATGAATGGATCTACAGAGGATCCATTACAGGCTGCAAAAAAAGACAAGAACTTGCTCTATCTTTCTCTTTCTCCAGATAGGCTGTGAGTGTTGTATTCCTGATACTACAGAGAGACCTGAATGAATCTATGTGAGAACCTTGAACTGAAAGCAAAGTTTGTAGAGGAGAAAGGTGGTAGTAACAGCCGTCTGAAACTTATGATTTTTACCCCTATCCTCCTCTGTTTGTCTTGTGTGTGTGTGTAGAGGGTGGGGCAAGTTAATGTGGGGGGAATTATAAATTAGATAATAGTTAACTAGTTGTATTTACTGCATATTCCATTATAGTTCTGGTCATTAATAAAAAATTGTGTTTATTTGCAAACCTGGTGACTGTAATTATTGGGCAGCCAAGGACCAAAGACTTTGGTATTTTTTCTAAGAATTATTGATTAATTTACTTGTGTTGTGACTCCAGACCAAGTGGGGTTGGAATTGACCGTGCACTAGCTCAGGGTGTCGTAACACCATCACTCACCTACCTCCAATCTATATCACTCCTGAACATCTCAAATCCACATTTCACAGCTGTACACATTGCTAGCTATTCAACCATGACAAACATGTCACCCAAACATATTGCACCACACTCTCCTCTCTCTTGCAGAGCAACATTGCATATAACTGTTAGCAGCAGCACCTAAAGAGTGTAGAATGGGCATGGCAGCATGTCCTCACCCCAATGAAGGAGATGGTGTTCAGTATTATTGGAGAGGCCATGAATGTGGTCAGCATCAGGGCTGAAACCATGGAAGATGCTGGTACTTCTCATACTTAATCCTTCTTCTCACAGCCAATTCCAGATGGTGCAAGCATGCACCTCTTGTTTTGCCCCCACCACCCCCCACAACTCTGCTTTTGTTATTTCCCCCTTCAGAAAACCAGTTACTGTGACTTGGTATTGTAGTAGTAGAAGAGAAAGCGCTAGTAGAGCTGAAGAAGAAAAATCATCACTCGCACTCACACTCATGGCCACCAGCTCAGGTACTGAAACTGTCTGTATTTTAGGGGATAGTTTAGGCGCATGAACTGCATGTGGCAAAGCACCTGGGACAAGTGGGCTGCAGCCAGGGCAGGGAAGAGGATAGTGCGAGGATAACAGCTGTCAGATTGCTAGTGGGCGCGGTCACACGTGAGTTCTGCTGCAGAGGACTCAGACGAGGGTTTCAATGGGGACCGCATGATGAGGAAACACACTAAAATGTTTGGTGCAGTAACAGGCCTGTCAGATAGCTTGTGTGCAATGGGGCTTTTAATGACATAAAAGGTGGGGGGGGGCTTAAGTCAAGGGAAATTTAGAAAGTTAAAGAGAAAAAAACAGGCAATAGTGCAGGCTAATCATATGTGGGTAATGATTTTTAAAATTTAATTTCGAGTACCCAATTCCTTTTTTTTCAATTAAGGGGTAATTTAGCGTGGCCAATTCACCTACCCTGCACATCTTTTTCGGTTGTGGGGGTGAGACCCACGCAGTCACGGGGATAATGTGCAAACTCCATACTGACAGTGACCCGGGGATATGTGGATAATGATAAACAGAGTGTGATGGAAAGGGAAGATTGCACAAACATGGATGCATCAGCAAATATGGTCAGAATACAGAAAAATAGTAAAAAGACAAAATTATAGGCCCTTTATCTAAATGCACACAGTATTCGTAACAAGATAGATGAATTGATGGCACAAATAGAACTAAGTAGATATGATCTGACAGTCATTACAAGTTGCAAGGTGGCTGGGAACTGAGTATTCAATATTCTGATATTTCAGAAGTATAAGCAAAAAGAAAGGATATGGGGTAGATCAGTCAATAAAGGATGTGATTTGTGCAGGATGAGCAATGATCTTAGCTCAGAAGATTAAGATGAAGAATCAGTTTGGAGGAGATCATAACAAGGAAAGATGTAAAGGTGGGAGTATTCTATAGGCCCTCTACCTATAGCTAGACTGTGGTCTTGTAAGAAAACTGCTAGAACAATCATGGATGACTTTAATCTTAGTATAGATTGGACAAATCAAAATGCCAACGGTAGTCTTTAGGACCAATTCACAGAGCTTTTTGGGAAAGTGTTTGGGAACAATACATTGTGGAATCAAACAGGGAATAATCTATAATAAAAGCATAAAATGCTGGGTAAATTCAGCAGGTTTGGAAGCATTTGCGGAGAAATAAACAGAGTTAATATTTCAAGTCCATTAACATTAACTCTTTCTCTCTCCACAGATGCTGCCAGGCCTGCTGCTTTTATTCAACATTTTCTGTTTTTATTTCAGATTTCCAGCATCCACAGTATTTTGCTTTTATTTCAGGGAATAAGCTATTTTGGATCTGGAAATATGTAATGAGGTAGGGTTAATTAATTATCTAATTGTAAAACATCTTGTAGAGACCAGTGATCTTAACACAATAGAATGTTTCATTCTCCTCCTCCTCAACTTATTGGTTTACAGTTAGTGGGAAGGACTGCACTCTAATGATAGTGAGGTCATGAAGCATGCAACAAGTCAAATTTTGATGTACACTTTGCAGAGTACTGCAGAGCTCTTCCAGAGGGCTCCAGGCATTGTAAGCATTGTTTAAACACCCAGTGATCTGCTTGAGCACATTCTGTGTGATATTATAGCTTTCATTATACTCATGCTGCTCATATGTTCAAAAGGTGTGCACTAGAATAATCAGCCATGTGGTCAGTGGATAGCCCTTGACATCTAATATTCACCCTCTCATTTATTATGGTGGCTCAGATGAAGATGGCACAACAAAATTTACACAATTAAAGCACTGTAATTGCTGCCAGAACGCTGGTATTGACCCACAAAATAACTTAGTTATGCCAGCATGCCAACTAGACTTTGAAGGAATTGCTTCTGGGTGCAGGACAACTCAGGGTTGACATGAAGTACCTGTAAAGCAACATGTGTCAATGGTGTCTCAACCCTCAGGAAACCATGTGCTCACTCTGCCTGCTTCTAATGGGCAAGGCAGGATATAATGTATTCAGCATTCATGGAACACATTGCTATAGTCATTCTCACTGTACTGACAATGCTGATGTTGCCATAAACTGAGGCTACAGTTGTGACTGGAGTAACTGGCAGAGTTTAGTGAAGAGACCTTTAGTGAGGACTTCCTTAGTGAATTGTAAAAGTCTGGTTTAGAGGTAGAGTTCGGAGAATTGCTCCCTGAAGACTCTCAGAGGACATAGTCACCTGTGAAGAACTCTTTCCGCGCTCTCCTCCTCCTCTGAACTTCAGCAGCCTGTCCTGCTCTGTGTTGCATCGACTCATTCCCCCCGTCATGCTGTAGCCCAAGGAAGAGGGAAATTACTGCACCCAAGTCCGAGAGCAACTGGATCATTGCAGTCAGGACAATGCCCTTCAGCATCTGCCATGCTGTGGAGTTCAGCAAATGTAAGTAACTCTGGAAACCACCAAATATTTTTACAGACTTAGCAACAGCCAGTGGATATCAGTCAGTAACCAAATTGTAAGTAGTTGATGTTTCCTTTAAATATTACTGGTTATGGTGTTGGGGCAGGGAGGGGGTGTTCCTCTCTGCTGCTGGACAAATGTTCAGCTGTGCGAGATTAAGAAAGGATGGTAAACCGAATGACAAACTCTAAAATTGCAGCACTGAGTCAAATCAGCATTACAGCTGACTGTTCTTATGATCTACCTACTCTGCATATTTCCAGTGGTTGCTCCCTGCATGTGCACCAACATCCTCAACAAAAGAATGTCTGACATAGCCAGCAACAAAAGTGTGTGTACACTGGCAACACAACATGGCACCTGCAGAGCCGAGGAAATTTGTTCTACATATCCAAATTTTACAGCACACAAGTGCTGACGGAGTAGGAGTCTTGCTTGACAAGTGGTTCCATCTACCATTTAAGCCTAATTACCTACAAGTATCAGGATGATAGCATCTGAAACAGTGTTGAACAAAGATAGATTGAAAACTGTAAATGGAAAAAGACCATCTGTCAGTTTTTAAAATCCAATTATTTGAAGTTGAAACAATTTTTTAATTTGATCTTAATCAATATAAAAATGTTTGTCAATTTATAACGCAGCTGTCAGCAATTCAAGAAAGAACTAGAACAATCAAATGAAAAGGGTAGAATAAATTACATGCACAGCATGTACAGTAATTCTAACAAAAGCAAAGACAGACTGCATCCTTCACTGGGCTGAAATGGCAATTCTTGTAATGCTAGGATACCTATAAACAATTTCATAAACCTGTCTGCAGATAACATAATCTATGTTTATACTTCAGCTTTCAGAGTTGGGTAGATAATCAACAGCTTTTCTGGTCTCTCACAATGAAAACAAACTTGGATATAACCAATATAGTGATATAATAATTATATTACTGGACTAAGAATTCAAAAAGTTCGGCAAATAATAAAAAGCTGGTATTTGTAATCATGAAGCAGTCAGATTGATTTATTTGGATTTTTGGTGTGAAAATCAATTGGTTTCTTCATGTTCTTCAACTAAGGAAATTGGCTGTTCTTACCCGATTCCGCCTCTTTGTAATTCCAGTTCCACACCCACATGGTTGACTCTCAGTTTCCCTCTGAAATGAGCTAGAATGCCACACAGTTGTATCACCTTAGTCTCAGGGCGACGTCGATGGGTCATAAATGCTCAAGCTGCCAGCGATATCCACATCTTGAAATTAATTTTAATGCATTCATTTTGACTCACCAGAAGGAAACAGGGGCTGACAATCTTCCAGCACAGCCTCCAGTATAAGCCAGGTCTTTCCCCTGTCATTTTCTCAATATCATTGCTGAAACGATCAACTCCTAGAAAAGAAATTGGTGATCAATCTCTGCTGCAAAGATTGTTTTCTGTGGCAGTTTTGTCAGGTATTTCACAAACGTGTCCCATTCGGAGGGGAGAGAACACCAGCAAGTTGTATTTAAATAGCACTTCTAATGTAATTAATAAGCCCAAATGTGCTTCACAAGAGGGCAATAAAGAAATATTTGGCACTGAACAACATAAGAAGATATTAGGGCAGATGACCTGAAGGTTTGCCAAAGAGGTAGGTTTAAAGGAACGTCTTAAAAGGAGGTAATAGAGGTCGAGAGTCAGAGAAATTTAGGGAGGGGATGGCAGAGCTTAGGATAAAAGCAAATTACTGTGGATGCTGGAATCTGGAACAAAACAAGAAATACTGGACATTTTCAGCAGGTCTGACAGATCTGTGGAGAGGGAAGGGAGCTAACGTTTCGAGTCTGGATGGCTGTCAAAGCTGGAGCGCACTGGAAATAGGGTCAGATTTATACTGTTGGGGGGGAGTTGTGGAACAGTGGGGCTGGATAGAGGGCCTGCGATAGGGGGATATTGACAAAGATGTGGACAGAACGACAAAAAGAATGTAAATGGTGGTGATTAAGGCTAAGAAGGGTGCTGATAGTGGCACATAAAGAGATTAGAATGTGTGAATGGCAGAACAAAGGTGAGCAGTGTGTCAAAGGGCAACTAGGAACAGGGAACAGATGGCCCTAGTGGGGTGGGGGGAGGGGGAACACTGGTGAGGGAAAAATAGATCTATGGAAGAAATGAAGATAAATTGATAGAAATAAAAATGGGATGAAAGTGGAGGAGAGTTCACAGTCTGAAGTTGATGAATGCAAGGCTGGAAGGCTGTACTGTGCCTAATCGGAAGGTGAGGTGCTGTTCGTCCAGTTTGCACTGGGCTTCACTGGAATGTTGCAGCAGGCCAAGGACGGATATGTGGCCATGAGAGCAGGACAGTGAGTTGAAATGACAAGCAACAGGTCGAGGGCCTGCTTGCGGGCAGACCAAAGGTGTTCGGCAAAGCAGTCACCCAGTCTGCGTTTAGTCTCTCCGATGTAGAGTAAACCGCAGTAAATGCAATAGACCAGATTGAAGAAACTCTGCCTCACTTGAAACGAGTGTTTACGACCTTGGATGGTGAGCAGAGAGGAGATAAAGGGGCAGGTGTTACATCTTCTTTGACTGCGTGGGAAGGTGCGATGGGAAGAGGATGAGATGTTGGGGATGATGGAGGAACGGACCAGGATTTTCAGGAGGGAATGGTCCCTGCAAAATGCTAACAGGGGGAGTGAGGGAAAAACGTGTTTGGTGGTGGTATCATGCTGGAGTTGGCAGAACTTCTGGAGACTGATACTTTGAATGCGGAGGCTGGTGAGAAGTGAGGACAGGGGGGACCTATCCTGGTTCTGGGAGGGGGGGAAGGGGTGAGAGCAGTGGGGCAGGAGATGAGTCGGACCCAGTTGAGAGCCCTGTCGACTACAGTGGATGGGAAACCACGATTAAGGAAGAATGAAGACATGTCGGCAGCACCGTTTTGGAAACTGGCATCTTCGGAACAGATGCGACGGAGGCGAAGGAACTCTGAGAATGGGATGGAGTCCTTACGGGATGTGGTGTCTGAAGAGCTGTAGTCATAGAATCATAGAATTTACAGTGCAGTAGGAGGCCACTCAGCCCATCGAGTCTGCACCGGCCCTGGGAAAGAGCACCTTACTTAAGCCCATGCCTCCACCCTATCCCAGTAACCCCACCTAACGTTTTTTGGACACTAAGGGCAATTTAGCATGGCCAATCCACCTAACCTGCACATCTTTGGATTGTGGGAGGAAACCGGAGCACCTGGAGGAAACCCACACACACACGGGGTGAACGTGCAGACTCCACACAGACAGTGACAGTCCTGGAAACAATGGCTTGATACTTGGTGGTGGAGGAGATAGGAGGAAGTGTCTGAGAGGTGCCGTTCAACCAACTATCGAGACATCGCCATCTGGATCCACCCATTGTGAGCATATTCAGTATTTGGCAAATCTGCATATTGAAGTGAGTAGCTAATCTCACTCAAATATGCAGCTCACTTGGTCTACCCGAGGCATTGGGATCTAACCCCTTCGCCTCGGAGACCTTAGGTGAGCGCTGTACAGTACAGGTCCGCACAAATAGAGACCAGGCAAAACAGCACTTGGAGGGTGTCTCCGGGGGGAGGTCTCCCAGGGAATTGGAGGCCCCCAGGTGATTGTCCTCCAGACAGAGTGGCACCCTGGCCCTGCTAGTGCCAGCCAGGCACCTTGGCACTGCCAGGTTAGCAGTGCCACCTGGGTTCCAGAGTGACACTGCGAAGGTGCCCAGCTGGCACTGCCAGGCTGGCATTGTTCCCACATTGGGAATCAGGCCTGGGGGTAACTTGCCCATGTGAGGCAGGGGGCTGGGTGCCCAAGGACCCCCTAATAGGCGAGTTGGGGCTTTGGGAGGTCACCGGGTGGGTTGAGAATCGTAACGCCATTGTAATGCGAGATATCCAGGATGCTGCCACCACTGATGCACCTCGGACAGATTCGAGGTCGCTGACATCTTCGAGGAACCAGAAAGAATCCAGGGTTGGCTCCTCGACGACAAACGGTATCCACAATCGACCTGGCTGATGATGTCTTGGCATCTTGAAGATGTGGTTTTTATGCCTTGACAGATCTGGTGGTGCACTCGTCAAAGAGTTTCCTGGATTATCAACATCTGCTGAATGTTGCACAATGCGGTGGTGCAAAGTGGGGAGAACTTGCCAGATGCACACATGGGGGAGCTGTACATCTCCTCCGATGAGGAAGACATTGAAAGGGATGAGGTTGAAGAGTTCACCGAAGACAAAGCTGCAGGGAAAGAGGCTAAACCATGAACCAGACAAGGCAGGTGTGCATTTAAGGCCCTCCTAGCCACCAAATATCAAGATGAGGAATATGAGCAGCAGCCTGCATCTGCTTGGACATGTTCCTCTCTCATGGTCCAGCGTTGCTAACCCTATATGTGCAACCATGCTTTGGAGAGCGAGCTCTCAACCATTCTGCCAATTATTGTCCTGGTCCTTTGAAGGATGATGAAAGCTCGGTAACATGTTTCCTTGTTGAGAGGAGGTTCATCTTGGACGAGGGTGTTTCAGCATCACAGGCCAGAAGGCAGACCCTCTTGTTATGTCTCTGCAGCACCGCAGTTGCCATGTAAGTCATAGAAGCAGGAGCTGTTCACAATCCTCAGAGCGCATGTAGCTGTGTGCCTTCAGTCTGACAAAGCTTCTCAAGGAGATCCATCTGCCAAAAAGGACAATGCATTCTTTGTCTCCTCAATGAGAGGTTACAGTTGGGCTAAGGCAAGAGGGGGTGTTATGCCAATCAAATTCAATTTTGACATCTTGTGATCCCTTGTACCCCCTTCTCCTCCATGACGTTGGCATCTGTCACTCTAGGATTCCAGGCGTTCATTCATCCTGACATTTCCATGGATCTAGAACACTTTAGGTTCACAAAGTTCACAGCCAGTCCACCCTCATGGCTATACTTGGCCCTTGCCAATTGCAAAATGCAAACACAGCATGAACCACTCAAGATAACATTTGTTTGAGAATAAAGTGCACTTCTCAGATTAATTACTATCTGGGTTGCTCTAAATTGGTACCTTCAAAAACGTCAGAAGCTACTAACTGTGCTTACAGAGCATGCTCCAAGGCTCCTTTGATCACACCAGATGACCATTTGCATTTATCTTCAGTGATCTCAGGGCCGGCATGGGGAGGAGAGGCTACACAAATTGAGAGACTTAGTTCTGCATCCCTACATTGAGACAAGGCCCCTTGTGGCCGAAATACAGACACTGCAAAGTTAGAAATGCAGAAGGTTGAAGGCTGGAGCACCATCAAAATGAAGTGCCTTCGAGGCAGGTCAGAAATCCAGCATTTAAATGTGGAAAGGTGCTCCGATTGTCGTTGAGCTTATCAATTGAGCACTGCGAGAGTCGGATACATGCAAGGGTATGAGTAAGATTTCATAGACAGGAAATCCTGCCAGATGACAGTAAATAAATATGGGGCGGGATTCTCCGTTGCCCGACACCGATATTGTAATCGGCGATCGGGCGGAGAATCCCTCCGACACCCAAATCGGGTGCGGTGCCGGTTTGACACCAGTTTTCGAGTCTCCGCCCCCTCCGAAATGGCATCACCACGTCGTGGGCTGCACGCTGTTGTAACGTCATTGGCGTGTCATCGGCAGGCCCTCCCATGATGCTCCGCCCCCGATGGGCCGAGTTCCTGGCCACACGGTTGACGCTTCCACGAGGGCTGGGAGTACTGGTGGGGATGGGGTCGCATTTTGCGGGTCAGGCCTGCGCATGTCTGACGGCATGTTGTGCGACACGACCACTGCAGGTCATCGGCGTGGACATGTGCAGCCAGGGACCCGGCCATCCTCCGGCCGTTTTCGGCGTGGGAGCCGGGAGTTTCACCCAGCGCCGCTGCTAGCCCTTCACTGGTCCCGGAATCGGTGAGGGTTCAGTGCCGATTTTGGCATCATAAAACGGCCGCAAATTCTCTGTTTCAGCTGGCACTTAGCCGCTGAAACGGAGAATCCAGCCGGAGTGTGAGGATCTATGACCCATCTCCATGTGTTTAACACATGTCTCAATGGACACATGACTTTCACCTTACAATAATGCAGGTGAGGCTTAAACAGACAAGAATGAAGAATACATCAAGCAGCCCATCATGTGAATACATCTCTTTGCACAAACAGACTTGGCATTAAGGACGAGGCATCAGTGATGTTGGAAATGACGTGAGTATTCACTCACACTGTGGTGGTGTGGAAGCTGACAACTTCAACCGGAGGAAATGGATTTATCATCTGCAAATGGAACTTAGGCCCAATGTGGCAAACCTAATGGACAACACACGGCTGATCACAAAGAGGAGACATGCACACAAGTTGTGAAATGGGTGGTATTCTAACAACATTGGCACAAAATATACGTGTTTAACACCCATGCCACCATTGTGCTCCTAATATTTTTAAATTTTCCTAACCTCACCTCCATGTCTTAATGTATTCTTGACATCCACAGCAGAGGCGAAGGCAGCCTGCTGGCTCTTATACCCTGTTGCCTGTGATAACTTTGTGGGCCGGCAAGGTGGCACAGTGGATAGCACTGCTGCCTCACAGTGTCAGGAACCCCGGTTAGATTCCCGCCTTGGGTGACTGTCTGTGTGGAGTTTGCACGTTCTTCCAGTGTCTGCATGGCTTTCCTTCGGGTGCTCCAGTTTCCTCTCACAGTCCAAAGATGTGCAGGTTAGGTGATTGGCCTAGCTAGATTGTTGCTTAGGGTCCAAAGTTGGGCAAGGGCAGGGGAGTGGGCCTAGGTAGAGAGCCTCCTTCTGCACTGTAGGGATTCTATGGATCCTTTGGGTATCTTCTGGAGGGCCAAGAATTGGATGGCCGTGGCCGACTTTGGGTCTCCTGCTGAGGAGCAGGTTCACCCTCCTCAGGCTGTGGAGCTGGAGCTGACGGGGTCACAGGAAGCGGGGATTAGGATCGGCTGGAGTCTCCTTGAATCACCTGGGTGGATAGCTTTGGGGTGCCCAGCTAATGGTCCTCCTTTCTATGGGTGGCTGAGGGTCCATGGCTGACTCCTTTCAGGGAAGGGGAAGCTAGAATGAGACTGAGTTGCCCTGCCGCTCCCTTTATAGCCAATGATGGATGCCATCAATGACGATAGAGTGCTGCTCCTGTAACAGTGAAGAAGCTTTGTCCTGGACCAAGGTGTCCATGGCAGCTGCCATCCTACCAGTATTGAAATGCCGGTGCTTTCACCTCAGACTTAACACAGATGAATTCCACATCATTTGTTGCAATCTGTGCAAAGCAGCTGACAATCCTTCCTGGCATTTACTTGACTATCGCTGAAGTTCCACGAACTGAGTTAGAATTGAGTCCGGAGGCTTGTAATCAGACTTGGACTCAGCAGAATCAGAGCCTCCAGCAGTCCTTCGAGCTCCAGATGTCCCTGCCTCCACCTGCTGTGAACCAGAAGGTGTGTTGTGTTCACCAGATTGTGACCGCGAGACTGCTCGAGAACAAAGTCTTGGTGAAGTGTGTGCCTCTGCGCTGTGATGGGTCTCAATGCTGCTCTCTTCTTCTTCTACCTCCAAGTGTGTTCAGGTCTGGAGATGAGGGCCTGACTGGATGATGTCCACAGACATTTCCAGAGATTCCTTTGAGAGCCAAGATTACTTAAGCATGGCAGGAGACTGGAAGATAGCAGAATGGACTCAGATGAGCTGGTGACGGGTCCTCAGTCGGGTTGGTGCTGCCCATCTTGCCATTGCCACATGCACAATCCCTCTCCTCTCTGACCAGTGCGATAGCACTTTAGGCACAGAAAGTGGCCCTCCAGCCCATCGTGTCTGTGGCCGCCATCTCGAGTGAGGGCCTTAATTCCAGATGCTCCACCCCCACTCTGGGACCTCTCTCTCCTAATGTGTGCGAGCTTGTCATGCGTGTAGACAAATGGAGAGATTGTGAGAAGGACACATATTAAGGCAGGTGATAAGGTTGCCTGCCTTGTGTGCATGGTGAGTGGAGCAGCGGACGGGATGAGGATGCCATGACTTCAGGGCACGAGGCCAGATGGAAATGCAATGCTATGTGTGACAGAGTGAGTGATGATATCCTTTCAGCTGGCAATGTGTGAGATCTCTATGGAGTGTCATCTTGCTAAGTTCTGATGGGCTTGTGAATGTGTGAGTTGAAGCTGATGAGATGGTTGTCTTACCTTGCCAGGACGAATGAGATCATTCATCATTTCCCTGCAATGGACTGCCGACCTCTTCTGCGCCATGTTTGCATTGACCACCAAAGCCATCGCCTCCCAAGCTGGAGTGGTGGCATTGATGGACCTCCTTCGACCATCACTGGGGTAGAGGACATTCCATCCGGGCTCAACAGTGTCCAGCACATGGCCCAACATCACTGAGCTTGCTAACCGCACTCTCCTTGCATTTTCCATGGAGCTACTTTGGCCTGGAGACATTGAGGCTGCGCTTTAAATATAGTGCCCAGAGGAAAGGACAGCCACGGTCACAGCAAGGCGGGTAAATGAGAGGCCACCTGCCCACAATCCGGTCTGCTTTCGGTTTTTACATCGGATAATACAGCATGAAAGCACACCACTGTGCTCGGCAGAGAAACGCTGTTCTTCCTGCATGCCACCACACTTAGAGCACAGATGGGAAAATCCCACCAGAGGTTGTGCTAGGTGTCTTCGCTCATGTGGAAACATGATTTTAAATACATTCGAACATCTGAACATGCAAATGAAGAGGCAGAGTATATCATTGCCCCCTCGTGCCTGATCTGCCATTTGATAAGATCACGGTTGATCTGATTGTGGGCTGTACCTTCCTATCTACCCCCGATACCCCTTGGCTCTCATGTCAGTCAGAAGTCTAACTCAGCCTTCGGGGTATTTAATGGCCCGGCCCCCACTGCTCTCTGGGGAAGGACTTTCCACAGACTAACAATGCTCTAAGAGAAAGCAAATAAAAATTCTCCTCATCTGCGTCTTAACTAAATCCTAAACTTGTACCCCTGCTCTAGTCTCGCTCACAAGAAGATACATCCTTTTAGCATCCACTCTGTCAAGTCCCCCTCAGGATCTGATATGTTTCAATAAGATGGCCTCTTATTCTTTTAAACTTCAATGGATACAGATCCAACCTGTAGCCTTTCCTCATAAGACAACCCCTTAATCCCAGGAATCAGTCGAATAAACCTTCTCTGTACGTCCAATACAGTTATATCCTTTCTTAATTAATGTTAATAATCTTTTATTGTCACAAGTAGGCTTACATTAACACTGAAATGAAGTTACTGTGAAAAGTCCCAAGCCGCCACATTCCGGGCGCCTGTTCAGGAACACAGAGGAAGAGTTCAGAATGTCCAAATTACCGAACAGCACGTCTTTCGGAACTTGTGGGAGGAAACCGGAGCGCCCGGAGAAAACCCACGCAAACACAGGGAAGATGTGCAGACTCCACACATACAGTGACCCAAGCCGGGAATCGAACCTGGGACCCTGGAGCTGTGTAGCAACAGTGTTACCCACCATGCCACCGTGCCACCCAGGAGACCAGGAGAAATAAGGAGATCAAAACTGCACAGTATCGTAGAATCCCTACATTGCAGAAGGATGCCATTCCGGAAGTCTGCACCGACCTTCTGAATGAGCACCTTAACCAGGCTCCTGCCCTCTCCCTGCAACCCTGTAACCCCACTTAACTCGCACATCCCTGGTCACTAAGGGACAATTCAGCAGCGCCAATCCACCTAACCTGCACATCTTTATACTGTGGGAGGAAACCGGAGCACCCGGATGAAAACCCACGCAGACATGAGGAAAATGTGCAAACTCCAGACAAGACCAGAATTGAACCGGGGTCCCTGGAGCTGTGAGGCAGCAGTGCTAACCACTGTGCCACCGTGCCACCCAAAAGTTGGGAAATGTCAATTGCAGAAGGGTCTTGCAGACATTGTGAGGCTTGCAGTGAAAAAGGGAATGTCAGGACTAGGAAATTAAAAAGGGATCAGCAATTATCAGGATTAAACAAGGCAAGGAAACACACTCCTTAAGTCTGGCACCTTAGACCACTTGGCCATTCTAACAAGTTACTCCAGAAGGACTCCAGAAGTTGTCTCATCGAGGTGGAGTCTCAGGCGGCGCATGCTGCCTGGCATCCCTTTGAGGGGCACTCAAGTCCGGTAAGCCCTCAGTCTCCTTCGTCTTCGACTTTGAGCCCACTGTTCAGACTGCACTGTGGCCGGCCCTTGAAGCTGCCCTGTGCTTCCCTGGTCTCCTGGAATTGGGTTCTCCCTGGGCACTGCCTCTCGCGGCTGCTGGAGTCTGTGCTCCTCCAGCGCAGTTTTTAGTAAAATCACCAGCTCCACTGACTGCATCCCGAGATATCTCAGAACTCTGGGAGTGATGAGAGAGTGAGAGACAGACAGACAGTTTTGTGTTCCAGCTAATTCTTGATAGCACAAGGGATGAATCAAATTGGCTAAATGTTGGTTTCTGTGATGGTAGGGGCCTTTGGAGAAGGTCACGATGGATTAATCACTCATCATTTCTGGCTGAAGAAGGTTGAAAATGCTCCAGTTTGTCTTTTGCACTCACATGCTGGGCTTCATCAACATTGAGGTTGGGGATATTTATGGCACCTCCTCCTCTTGTTAGTTGTTTTATTGTCTGCCACCATTCCTGACTGGATGGAGCAGGACTGCAGATTTTAGTTCTGACCCACTTGATCTGCGATTGCTTAGTTGTGCCTCCTGCTGCTTATCCTGCACGTGGTCTTGTGTTATAGCTTCACCAGGTGGCATCTCCTTTTTAACTGTGCCTGGTACTGTCAGTTTCTAAGGGGCAGACAGCTTATTCAAATAAAGGTATCAACAAGTACAGTAAGGAATCCATCCAAGACATCAAATCATTCCCTGCCCAAACTGCACACAGTGATTATCTGTCTGTCTATAGCTGAAGGAATCCATAAATTCTGCAATTGGCCATCATATGCTGCTTATCCTACTTGTTGAACTACTTTTAAACTATATGGCTTCTTCAGCAACCACAGCTGTAATAGCCCAATGATACAAGGACTTCTAACTGGGTGTCAGTGAAAGGGCTGCAGAAAAAGAGGCATTTTTGTCAATGGTTTTTTAATGTAGAACTTCACATGTGATTTGCTGTTCCGCTATGTTGACTGCTGATTGTCCTTTAGCCTAGTCAATGTAATATCAGACTCCTATTTAACAAAGAATGGCAGGCAGCTGTCAATAAACTATAACTGCCCTATATTGTAACACTTACATTATCAAAGAAAAATGATACTAATTCACACAAATTTCTGCTAAATAGTTAAATAAAAAGCTTGCTAACGTTTCGAGCCTGGATAACTCATCATCCAGACTCGAACTGTTAGCTCCCTTCTCTCTTCACTGACGCTGTCAGGACCTGCTGAGATTGTCCAGTATTTTCTGTTTTTGCTTCAGATTCCAGCATTTGCCGTAATTTGCTTTTATCTGAATAAAAAGCTTGTTATCCAAATCAATGGTAACTTACCGTAAAACCAAGAGACTCCAATGGTTTCAATAAGCACTCCGAACAAAATGGATGTCTCTGCTGCAAACTTGTCAAGTAAAGTAAACACATAGATACCGCCCTAGAAACAAAAACATTCCAAGAGAGGTGACAGCAGAATATACGATGGTATGAACAACACTATCAAATGTAAAAGAGATTCCAATATTGATCCAAGGATGACACTGATCATGCTCATCATGTAAAGCTTAGGGCCACAATCAATCTGTCCATTCTTCTAATACTTTAAGACTCAATTTTCTCAGAGCAATAGGCTGCATGTTTACCATCAGAAGAGCGCCAGTAAATCTTTACTCAAGGAAAATAACTCAAATTAAAAGTGACCTACACTAGTTACGCAGAAGAGAGACACCAGAAAGGTAACTGCAATGATGAAGAGTGTAAAGATCTCTCTGTGGTTACGCAGAACTTTGAATTCATCAATCAGCCCTGTAATGACTGATTCCATGCCACCCATCTGTAAGCACAAGAACAAATAGTGAGAAAACATAAACATTTTCCATCCACCACTAATGATTATTTTACCTAGAACACAGAACATAGAACAGTACAGCACAGAACAGGCCCTTCGGCCCTCGATGTTGTGCCGAGCTTTGTCCGAAACCAGGATCAAGCTGTCCCACTCCCTGTCATTCTGGTGTGCTCCATGTGCCTATCCAATAACCGCTTGAAAGTTCCTAAAGTGTCCAACTCCACTATCACAGCAGGCAGTCCATTCCACACTCTAGCCACTCTCTGAGTAAAGAACCTACCTCGGACATCCCTCCTATATCTCCCACCCCAAACATTATAGTTATGCCCCCTTGTAACAGCTACATCCACCCGAGGAACTAGTCTCTGAACGTCCACTCTATCTATCCCCCTCATCATCTTTTAAACCTCTAGTAAGTCGCCTCTCATCCTCCTCCGCTCCAAAGAGAAAAGCCCTAGCTCCCTCAACCTTTCCTCATAAGACCTACCCTCCAATCCAGGCAGCATCCTGGTAAATCTCCTTTGCATCCTTTCCAAGGCTTCCACATCCTTCCTATAGTGAGGTGACCAGAACTGCACACAATACTCCAAATGTGGTCTCACCAGGGTCCTGTACAGTTGCAGCATATCCGCACGGCTCTTAAGCTCAAGCCCCCTGTTAATAAACACTAACACACTATAGGCCTTCTTCATTGCTCTATCCACTTGAGTGGTAACCTTCAGAGATCTGTGGACATGAACTCTGTTCCTCCACATTGCTCAGAACCCTGCCATTGATCCTGTAATCCACATTCAAATTTGTCCCACCAAAATGAATCACCTCACACTTATCAGGGTTAAACTCCTTCTGCCATTTTTCGGCCCAGCTCTGCATCCTATCAATGTCTCTTTGCAGCCTACAACAGCCCTCCACCTCATCCACTACTCCACCAATCTTGGTGTCATCAACAAATTTACTGATCCACCCTTCAGCCCCCTCCTCCAAGTCATTTATAAAAATCACAAATAGCAGAGGACCCAGCACTGATCCCTGTGGTACACCGCTGGTAACTGGTCTCCAGTCTGAAAATTTTCCATCCACCATCACTCTCTGTCTTCTATGTGATAGCCAGTTACTTATCCAATTGGCCAAATTTCCCTCTATCCCACCCCTCCTTACTTTCTTCATGAGCTGACCATGGGGAACCTTATCAAACGCCTTACTGAAATCCATGTATACGACATCAACTTCTCTACCTTCATCTACACCCTTAGTTACCTTCTCAAAGGATTCAATCAAATTTGTGAGGCAAGACTTACCCTTCACAAATCTTTGTTGACTATCCCGGATTAAGCTGCATCTTTCCAAATGGTCATTAATCCTATCCCTCAGGACCCTTTCAATTAACTTACCGAACACCGAAGTAAGACTAACCAGCCTATAATTACTAGGGTCGTTCCTATACCCTTTCTTGAACAGAGGAACAACATTCACCACTCTCCAGTCCTCTGGCACTATCCCTGTGGACAATAAGGACCCAAAGATCAAAGCCAAAGGCTCTGCAATCACATCCCTTGCCTCCCAAAGAATCCTAGGATATATCCCATCTGCCCAGGGGACTTGTCGACCCTCAGGTTTTTCAAAATTGCTAATACATCTTCCCTCAGAACATTTACCTCCTCCAGCCTACCCGCCTGTATCACACACTCACCTTCAAAAACATAGCCCCTCTCCTCGGTGAACACTGAAGAAAAGTATTCATTCAGCGCCTCTCCTAACTTTTCTGACTCCATGCACAAGTTCACACTACTGTCCTTGACCGGCCCTAACCTCACCCTGGTCATTCTTTTATTTCTCACATAAGAGTAAAAAGCCTTGGGGTTTTCCTTGATCTGACCCGCAAAGGACTTCTCATGCCCCCTCCTAGCTCTCCTAAGCCCTTTTTTTTAGCTCATTCCTTGCTACTTTGTAACCCTCAAGCAACCCATCTGAACCTTGTTTTGTCATCCTTACATACGCTTCCTTTTTCCACTTGACAAGACATTCAACCTCTTTTGTGAACCATGGTTCCCTCACACGGCCATTTCCTCCCTGCCTGACAGGGACATACCTATCAAGGACACACAGTATTTATTCCTTGAACAAGCTCCACTTTTCATTTGTGCCTTTCCCTGACAGTTTCTGTTCCCATCTTATGCTCCCTAATTCTTGCCCAATCGCATTATAATTACCCCTCCCCCAATTATAAACCTTGTCCTGCCATATGGCCCTATCCCTCTCCATTGCAATAGTGAAAGACACTGAATTGTGATCATTATCTCCAAAGTGCTCTCCCACAAACAAATCTAACACTTGGCCCAGTTCATTATCCAGTACCAAATCCAATGTTGCCCCACCTCTTGTCGGCCTATCCACATGTTGTGTCAGGAAACGCTCCTGCACACACTGTACAAAAACTGCCCCATCCGAACTGTTCGACCTATAGAGGTTCCAATCAATATTTGGAAAGTTAAAGTCACCCATGACAATTACCCTGAGACCTTCACACCTATCCAAAATCTGTTTTGCAATTTCTTCCTCCACATCTCTATTACTATTTGGGGGCCTATAGAAAACTCCTAACAAAGTGACCGCTCCTTTCCTATTTCTAACTTTAGCCCATATTACCTCAGTAGGCAGATCCCCCTCGAACTGCCTTTCTGCAGCCGTTAAACTATCCTTGATTAACAATGCTACTCCTCCACCTCTTTTACCATCTTCCCTACTCTTACTGGAACATCTATACACCTGAACTTCCAACAACCATTCCTGTCGCTGTTCTAACCATGTCTCTGTAATGGCCACAACATCCCAGTCCCAAGTACCAATCCACGCTCCAAGTTCACCTACCTTATTCCGGATGCTCCTTGCATTAAAGTAGACACAGTTCAACCCACCTTCCTGCCTGCCGGTACACTCCTGCGACCTTGATACCCTCCTCAGTACTTCACTACTCTAAACACTGGCTTCTGGACTACAGCTCGTTTTCCCATCCCCCTGACAAATTAGTTTAAATCTACTATTTATTTACTTGTAAAATTAATGCAGTCCAAAACGTATTTATGGCTGTCACCTCGATCAGGCATTTTCAAAGTCAGTGTCGCGGTTGTCGTGGGCGGGTATCGGGAGGGTCACGGAGCTGTCCGTCGTGACGCTCCCGATTGCGCAAATTTGCACGCAACAGCCGTAGCAGCCGACTTTCAACAATGCCGGCTGCAAATGGCCTTCAAAATGACGGCCACGACCATAGAAACATGCGGGCGCACTGCGCATGCGTGCACGCTCATCGGTGCACACGCGCAAAAGCGCAGAATCACGTTCCTAACATGTACTCTCATAACGAAACACTTTGATATGCCTTGAGAGGATTATGCCTTCTAACCGCTTGTTGGGTAGGTTTTTCCTGCAAGCTTACTGAACTGACAAGACAAGAAATGTTAATTGATTGTGGGAAGCAAACTCATTATGCTGGATTTTATCAGGCAGCTGGAGATGGGCTGGGAGGCAAGGTGGTCCATATAGTGATATAGGGAGGCGTGAAGAATGCACATTTGCGGGGGCGGGGTGGTGGAGGCTTATCTGAAATTTTCCCATCGCCAAGCCACGTTGCAAGAGCTCAATTGAGCTGCGTGAGTGGCCAATGAAGGGTCTCTTCTTGTCTCTGTCATTGGTGAGGTGCAGCCCTGGCTCCTGCTGACTGCAAAGCGGGGTCATGCCAACTCACCCCCTAACCAACACCCCTCCCTCCCCGATGTCTTCCTGCACTGAGGAGTTCCGGCGAGTGGAGCGCCTCAGTGCAGGAAACGGGATTAAGTGCAGCCTCAGCAGGGCATCCCCCACTGAGGCCCCAAATTTCAACAGAGTCCTGATAGATAGAGTGGTCCTCCCCGGCACTGGGAGCTCATCCTGGGGAACCACAGTGCTACTTCTGCGGCCAGGGCCAACACCCCCGGCAGCATTGCCCAGCCCGCACAGCGACTTGCAGCGACCGACTGTGGGGAAAAAGGGGCACTTCGCTAGAATCTGTCTGGGCCGACCTAAGGCTCAGAAATCGAAAACGCCTTTTATGGGCGAGGCATTTTCAGAACCCCAAAATGTATCATGGAGTTCAACCAACCTCTCCCTTTAATGTAATTATTGCTTTTCCCAGCACAAGGTTTGTTCCCTAGGTGTGGTATTTCAAGTATGGACACGTGGGTTTTTAACACACCAAACAAAACACTGTTTATTCCATGAACTCAACTTAACATCTTAAATAAACATTGGATCTCTTAACACCCCTTACTTCAAAGATAATTTAGAAAATATTACAACAGCAAGTAATTCATTAAAATGTTCCTTCAAACTTCCAAGAGACTTAACACCTTTAAACAAAATCACATCAGGTTAAAGGTTTTACTATTATGAGTTTGAATCACCCAAATGATCAAGAGATGATCTTTCATGGCAGAGATCCAGCTCACTGCAAACACAGACACACGCCAAGCTCTTTTCAAACTTTGCAGCTCTCTGGAAACACACAGACACACACAAGCTGTTTTTAAAACTGAAACTAAAAACCTGCAAAATGGCTGACCTAAAGCCCAGCTCCACCCACTCTCTGACATCACTGTTTTCTTAAAGGTACATTGCTTAAACATCCATGTCTTAAAGGTACTCTCACATGACACCTCCCCCCAAGAAATAAATAAATAAACCATTAACTTCAAGATGGTTTCATTTTTCACTTTTGCACCATCCACTAAGAAATGTACACAGTAAATATAGCTTTTTGTTTAAAAAAAAACCAACACACGCAAACAGGTATAATAATATAGTCCACTTTTCTTTGTTCTTCTTCCTCCAACCAAAATCCTTCTCGATTGACAGTCTCTTTGAACAAAGTCTCTGCGCGATCCAGCCATTCCTCTACTCCTTGGCATTTCTCTTTGGAATCAGATACTTTAGTTCAATCTGACCACAGAATCCCTTGCAATTCTCCAATACAGGAGCATTGGTATCACAGCTTTCAGGCAGTCAAATGCCTGTTGAAAGTCCGCTGTCCATTGAAATTTTTTAGGTTTCTTTAGCAAGTCCATCAGTGGAGTAATCACGCCACAAAACGTTTGCGTAAAGGTTCGATCAAATTCATTCATGTTAAGAGATCGCATTGCCTTCCTTCGTCTTGAGGGTATCGGGAACTCCTCAAGGAAAGTGATTCGGGTTTCTCCAAATTCACTTTCGGCTGGGTTCATCACCAAACCCGCCACCTGAAGTCGATCGAAGAACTCCATACGATGTTTTAAATGTTCTTTCCATGTCTGGAAGCAGATTGTCCCACTTTCTCCATGCAATCCTTCAATGGTGGGACAGGATAAGAGTCTGTTCTTGTAACTGCATTCACCTTTTTATAGTCCACACACAACCGTTCAGTACCACCTGGTTTAGGTACCATCACTATGGGTGAGCTCCATTGGCTGTAACCCACTTCAGTTATGCCATTATCAGCATACTCTCAATCTCTGTTAACCTGTGCCAATTTTAAAGGATTAAGTCTACATGGATGTTGTTTGATAGGAACAGCATTTCCCACATCTACATCATGTATAGCCATTTTAGTACTTCCCAATTTATCTCTACAAACTTGCCCATGTGATATCAATAACTCTTTCAGGTCAGTTTGTTTTTCCTCTTGAAGGTAACTTAACAATTCATCCCAATTTATAAGAACATCCTGATTTTCCAATTTAATTTGAGGTATGTCAAATTCACAGTCATCTGGATTTGGTTTGTCACTTTGAGTTAGAATCATTAAAACCTTTTTCTCTCTTTCCCTTTCAAAGTACCGTTTATGTATATTCACATGACACACTCGGTGAGTCTTCCTTCTATCTGGTGTTTTTACCACATAATTCACCTCACTTAATTTCCTTTCAATCTGATAAGGTCCACAAAACCTAGCTTTTAAAGGCTCCACTACCACTGGTAACAACACTAAAACTTTATCGCCACTGGCAAAAGTACAAACTTTGGATTTCTTGTCCGCTACCCGTTTCATCACATTTTGTGCAACTTTCAAATGTTGTCTAGCCAATTCACCTGCTCTATTTAATCGTTCCCTAAAATTTGACACGTAATCCAATAGTAATTTCCCGTTTCTCACCCACCAATTTTTCCTTAATCAATTTAAGTGGTCCTCTTACCTCTTGACCAAAAATTAGTTCAAAAGGACTAAATTTGGTAAACTCATTAGGTGCATCCCTAATTGATACGGGATAATCTTGACAATACGCCCTCAACATTGTCTTTAATGTCTGATCCCACCTTTCTAACACTCCCTGCGATTCTGGATGGTACACAGTTGATTTAAATTGTTTTATTCCTAAGCTATCCATAACTTCTTTGAATAACTTTGAAGTAAAATTTGTTCCTTGATCCAATTGAATTTCTGTGGGTAGTCCATATCTAGTAAAGAATTTAAGTAACTCCTCCACAATCCTTTTAGCTGTAATATTACATACTGGAATGGCCTCTGGAAACCTAGTAGACACACCCATTACAGTCAAAAGATATTGATTCCCACTTTTTGTTTTAGGAAGCGGTCCTACACAATCGATTAGGACCCTTGTAAAAGGTTCCTCAAATGCTGGAATGGGTATTAAGGGCGCTGGTTTTATCACTGCTTGAGGTTTCCCTATCACTTGACATGTGTGACATGATTTACAAAATTTAACTGCATCTTTATGTAGTCCAGGCCAATAAAAATGTTTCTGGATTTTTGCTTGAGTTTTCCTTATTCCCAAATAACCTCCCACTGGTACCTCATGTGCAACTCACCACACCTGCTTTCTATACCCTACCGGCAATACTATTTGATGAACTTCTGCCCACTTTTCATCCGCCTGCATATGTACAGGTCTCCATTTTCCCATCAAGACATCATTTTTACGGAGTAACACTCTGGTATACTCTCAGATTCCTCTTCCCTATATGCTTTCTGATATATCTGTTTTATTTCTACATCTTTCTGTTGTAACTCCGCCAATTTTCCTGAACTAAAAATATCTGCTTCATCCTCCACCTGTTCTTGTTCTTTATCTTTTTATTAAAAAAATACTTTTATTCAAATTTTTAACATATTTTCAACAACCCCCCCTTACAGAAATAAGAAAAAACAAAGAACACATAAATAAACATCTTATAGCTATGTCACGTATTCCCCCAATATACAAGCCCCCCATGAAACGATAATAAACACAGTAGTCAACACAAAGTACCCCCCCCCCCCCCCGGGTTGCTGCTGCTGCTGACCACCTCCTAACACTCCACTAGAAAGTCTAGGAACAGTTGCCACCGCCTGAAGAACCCTTGCACAGATCCTCTTAAGGCAAATTTTACCCTCTCCAGTTTAATGAACCCTGCCATGTCGCTGATCCAGGCTTCCACGCTTGGGGGCCTCGCATCCTTCCACTGTAGCAGAATCCTCTGCCGGGCTACCAGGGACCAAAGGCCAGAATACCGGCCTCTTTCGCCTCCTGCACTCACGGCTCGTCCGATACCCCAAATAGTGCGAGCCCCCAGCTCGGCTTAACCCGGATGTTTACCACCTTAGGCACCGTCCTCGCAACGCCCCTCCAGGACCTATCCAGCGCTGGGCACGCCCAGAACATGTGGGCATGAGTTGCAGGCCTCCCCGAACACCTCACACACCTGTCCTCCACTCCAAATAACTGACACAGCCTTGCCCCAGTCATGTGTGCCCTGTTCAGAACCTTAAGTTTTATCAGGCTAAGCCTGGCGCAAGAGGAGGAAGAATTTACCCTACCCAGGGCGTCCGCCCACGTACCCTCGTCTATCTCCTCCCCCAGCTCCTCCTCCCATTTACCTTTCAGCTCCTCCACCGAGGCCTCCTCCTCCTCCTGCATCTCCTGGTAGATCGCCGAGTCCTTGCCTTCTCCAACCCACACCCCCGAGAGCACCCTATCCTGGATCCTACGTGAAGGCAGCAGCGGAAATTCCCTCACCTGCCGCCTTACAAATGCCCTTACCTGCATGTACCTGGAGGCATTTCCAGGGGGGAGCCCAAAATTTTCCTCCAACGCCCCAAGGCTTGCAAACGTCCCATCTATAAACAGGTCCTCCATCCTTCTAATACCTGCCCTGTGCCAGCTCAGGAACCCCCATCCATTCTCCCCGGGACAAACCGATGGTTCTCTCGGATCGGGGACCACACCAAAGCCTCTGCCTCCCCCCTGTGTGGCATCTTCACTGCCCCCAAATTTTGAGGGTCACCGCCACCACTGGACTCGTGGTGTACCTTGATGGCGGGAGCAACAGCGTTGACGGTGGGAGCGGCAGCGATGCCGTCACCAGCGCTCTCAGGCTCGTGTCCACACAGGACGCCATCTCCAGCCTCTTCCACGCCGCCCCCTCCCCCTCCATTACCCACTTGCGTATCATCGCCACATTGGCAGCCCAGTAGTACCCACACAGATTAGGCAGCGCTAGCCCTCCTCTGTCCCTGCTCCGTTCCAGAAACACCCTTCTCACCCTCGGGGTCTTTTTTGCCCACACAAACCCCATGATGCTCCTGCTGACCCGCTTAAAAAAGGCCTTAGGGATCAGGATGGGGAGGTACTAGAATATAAAAAGGAACCTCGGGAGCACTGTCATCTTCACCGACTGTACCCCACCCGCCAGGGAGAGTGGCAGCCTATCCCACTTTTTAAACTCCCCCTCCATTTGCTCCACCAGCCTCGTCAAGTTGAGCTTGTGTAGGGCCCTCCAGCTCCTGGCCATCTAGATCCCTAGTACCGAAAACTCCTTTCCGCCCTCTTCAGTGGAAGCTTGTCAATCCCCCTTCCCTGGTCCCCTGGGTGTATCACAAATAGCTCACTCTTCCCTCTGTTGAGCTCATACCCGGAAAAGTCTCCAAACTCCCTGAGGATCCGCATCACCTCCGGCATCCCCTCCATCGGGTCCGCCACATACAGTAACAGTCGTCTGCATACAGCGATACCCGGTGTCGTCCCCACCCCCCCCACTCCCCCGCACCAGTCCCCTCCAGTTCCTGGACTCCTTCAGAGCCATCGCCAAAGGTTCAATTGCCAACGCAAATAGCAGGGGGGATAGGGGACACCGGGTATCGCTGTATGCAGACGACTGTTACTGTATGTGGCGGACTCCTCCCACCCTGAATTCCACATATCACCACCTTTTCTGGCAACATTCTTCCCAAACTACATAATTCCTCATCTCTTACCATTAAAGATTGACTAGCCCCTGTATCTCTTAAAATTGTGACTTCTTTACCTGCTCCTCCTGATACACATGAGTAAACTTAACCCACACAAGTAAATTCTTTAAAGACTGCATCTTCTTAATAATTAGTTCTTGAACAGGCTGTACAATTGTTTGCACCTCCTTCGCTTCCCTTGGGCTTTCCTTTACCACTCTAACAAACCCCACTGTCTTATCCTGTTTTACCACATCAGCCTTCCCAGTGCTTTTCTTCAACCATCAATACTGTGACTTTACATGGCCTAGTTTATTACAGTGAAAACATTTGAAACTTTTCATTTCTTTTCACACTCCTGGATTTCTTTTTTAATCTGAGGTACACTCTCTTTATTGTCTCCCATCAGATCACCTTTACCTTTACCACTTGAGTATTTCACATGTCCCCAGTTTCTATCCCTCACCGGCTGAAACTGATATCGGAAACCAATCTTTGAATTATGAATTAATTCATAATCATCTGCCATTTCCGCTGCTAATCTCGCAGTTTTAACCCTCTGTTCTTCCGCATGAGTTCTCACTACATCAGGAATTGAATTTTTAAACTCCTCCAAAAGTATAATTTCTCTGAGAGCTTCATACGTTTGATCTATTTTCAATGCCCTTATCCACCTATCAAAATTACTCTGTTTGAGCCTTTCAAACTCCATGTATGTTTGACCAAATTCTTTCCTTAAATTTCTAAACCTTTGTCTGTAAGCTTCAGGCACTAGCTCATATGCACTTAAGATGGATTTCTTCACCTCCTCATACGTTCCAGATACCTCCTCCGGTAGTGATGCAAACACTTCACTAGCTCTCCCTACCAGCTTTGTTTGAATCAGTAACATCCACATGTCCTGTGGCCATTTCATTTGTTTAGCTACCTTCTCAAATTAAATGAAAAAGGCTTCCACTTCCTTCTTGTCAAACCTTGGCAATGCTTGGATATATTTAAATAGACTCCCACCAAGCCTTCGACTATGACGCTCTTTCTCACTATCCTCATCCCTATCATCCAACTGTACGTTTCCCTTTACATCTGCCAATTTTAACTGATTGTCATGTTTGCCATTTTCTGAATTTCAAACTCCCTCTCTTTATCTTTTTCCCTGATCTGTATCTCCCTTTCTTTTTCTTTTAGTTCTGCTAGGGCTATTCTTTCTTTTCTCTTTTCTTCTCTCTCCTTTTCTTTTTCCTCTCTCTTTTTTTTAACTCTCTCTCTCTTTCTCTTTGTTTTTCCTCTCTCTCACTCTCATATGCAAGCCGCTTTAATTCTTTCTCATGTTCCATTTGTTTGCAACTGAATTTTTGCCATTTCCAATGAGTCAAACTCTACCTCAGGCAACTTTAAATGCTTAACCACCACCATAATTACCTCACCTTTTCGCATTTTGTCAGGTAATGTTAACTGCAATGTATTTGCCAAATCTAACAGTCTGCTTTTCGTTTCTGTCCGTAAAGTACTCCGTGTAACATTCTCCACCCCCATCGCCCCAGCCCGACACATGCGACTCATGGAGACCACCATCTTGTGATTCCACCGACCACACAGGCTTCCCGCAGCTGGGCGCACTTACTCTCGACCAGTCGCAGCCGAAACAGCTGAAGAACTCCATGATGGTCGTCCGGGTCAATGGGCACAAGACCCCCGGTCTTTTCGATTCCGGGAGCACGGAGAGCTTTGTCCATCCCGACACGGTAAGGCGTTGCTCCCTTCACACCTACCCAGCCTCCCAAACAATCACCCTTGCCTCCAGGTCCCATTCGGTTCAGATCTGGGGATACTGTATTGCCAATCTCGCGATGCAGGGCGCAGAGTACGCTCGTTTTAAGCTCTACGCCCTCCCCCACCTCTGCGCCCCCCTACTGCTCGGATTGGACTTTCAATGTAACCACCGAAGCCTAACCTTACAGTTCGGCGGACCCTTGCCCCCCCCCTCACTGTGTGCAGCCTCGCGACCCTCAAGGTCTCCCCCCCTTCACTCTTTGCGAACCTCACTCCTGACTGTAAGCCCATCGCCACCAGGAGCAGGTGGTACAGGTCGCTAGACATGACGTTTATCAAGTTGGAGGTCCAGCGACTGTTGAGTGAAGGGATCATCGAGGCCAGCAACAGCCCCTGGAGAGTGCAAGTGGTGGTCGTCCGGACCGGGGAAAAGAATAGGATGGTTGTGGACTACAGCCAGACAATTAACCGGTTCACGCAACTGGATGCGTACCCCCTCCCCCGTATAGCGGAGATGGTCAATCAGATCGCGCAGTACCGTGTGTTCTCAACGGTCGATCTGAAGTCGGCCTACCACCAGCTCCCAATCCGTCCGGAAGAGCGCCACTACACTGCCTTTGAAGCAGCTGGCCGACTCTTCCACTTCCTCAGAGCCCCCTTCGGCATCACTAACGGAGTCTTGGTGTTTCAGAGAACGATGGACTGTATGGTGGACCAGTACGGTTTGCGGGCTACATACCCGTACCTGGACAATGTGACCATCTGCGGCCATGATCAGCAGGACCATGACGCCAACCTTCAGAGGATCCTCCAGGCCGCCCAATCCCTCAATCTCACATACAACAAAGAAAAGTACGTCTTCCGTACTACCCGACTAGCCATTCTCGGCTACGTCGTGGAGAACGGAGTCCTAGGGCCCGACCCGACCGTATGCGTCCCCTCACAGAACTCCCCCCTCCCCAAAGCCTCAAGGCCCTAAAAAGATGCCTGGGGCTGTTCTCATACTACGCCCAGTGGGTCCCCAACTATGCGGACAAAGCTCGCCCACTTATTCAAACCACCAGTTTTCCCCTGACGGGTGAGGCCCGCTCGACCTTCAGCCGCATCAAGGCCGACATCACCAAGGCCGCAATGCACGCGGTGGACGAGTCCATCCCCTTTCAGTTAGAGAGCGATGCGTCAGACGTCGCACTGGCCGCCACACTCAACCAGGCGGGCAGGCCAGTAGTATTCTTCTCTAGGACCCTCCACGCTTCTGAAATTCGACACCCCTCGGTCGAGAAGGAAGCACAAGCCATGGTGGAAGCCGTGCGGCACTGGAGGCACTACCTAGCCGGTAGGAAGTTCACCCTTGTCACCGACCAGCAGTCGGTCGCCTTCATGTTTGACAACGCACAACGGGGCAAAATAAAAAATGACAAAATCTTAAGGTGGAGGATCGAACTCTCCACCTACAATTACAATATCAAGTATCGTCCTGGGAAGCTCAACGAGCCCCCCGATGCCCTGACCCGCGGTACATGCGCCAGCGCGCAATATGACCGACTTCGGGCTCTCCACAATGACCTCTGTCACCCGGGGGTCACCCGGCTTACCCACTTCATTAAGGCCCGCAATCTGCCCTTCTCCATCGAGGAGGTCAAGGCAATGACCAGGGACTGCCAAGTCTGCGCAGAATGCAAACCGCACTTCTACCGGCCAGACAAGGCCCGCCTGGTAAAGGCTCCCGGCCCTTTGAGCGCCTAAGCATTGACTTCAAAGGGCCCCTCCCCTCCACCAATCGTAATATATAGTTCCTCACCGTCATCGATGAGTACTCCCGCTTCCCCTTCGCTGTCCCCTGCCCCGACATGACCTCGGCCACTGTAATAAAGGCACTGCACAGCATCTTCACGCTGTTCGGCTTCCGTGCCTATGTCCACAGCGACCAGGGCACATCGTTCATGAGCGATGAGCTACGTCAGTACCTGCTCAGCAAAGGCATCGCCTCGAGCAGGACTATGAGCTATAACCCGCAGGGAAACGGGCAGGTGGAGAGGGAGAACGCGATGGTATGGAAGGCCGTTCTTCTGGCCCTCAGGTCCAGAAGTCTCCCGATCCCCCGCTGGCAGGAGGTCCTCCCCGACGCCCTCCACTCCATCAGATCACTCCTCTGCACAGCCACGAACAAGACCCCTCACGATCGTTTGTTTATCTTCCCCAGGAAGTCCATCTCCGGGGTCTCACTTCCAGCTTGGCTGACAACTCCAGGATCAGTCCTTCTCCGGAGGCACATAAGGAGCCATAAGACCGACCCGCTGGTCGAGAGGGTCCAGCTGCTCCACGCCAACCCCCAGTACGCCTACATCGCGCACCAGGACGGACGGCAAGATACAGTCTCCCTACAGGACCTGGCGCCAGCTGGTTCCCCTGCTAATGTGCCCCCCTCCCGGCTGCCCGCCGCCACCCCCAGCACCCTGAACGCTCCCCTGGATCTCCCGTATTGTCCCGCGCCAACACTGCCACCACCCATCATCCCCTGCCTACCCCCACACCCCAACCGGCTCCGACATGCGGGACTGAGGCTCAAGCTCCAGACACAACGCCCCTGGAGTCACCACCTGCAACAACCGTGTGCGCTGCACCGCCAGAGCTGAGGAGGTCGAAGAGAATGATCCGGCCTCCAGATAGACTGAATATGTAATGACCCCACGTCACCCCAGCTGGACTTGATTTTTTTAACAGGGGGTGAATGTGGTGAATGTATTCACCTAATGCATGTATGATACTGTAACCAATGACCTATGACCTGAAAGTGGTGATACAAGCTGCTTCCAGGCATTGTACTGTAACCCCAGTGGGCTTTGCCTCTGGCTCTGCCCTCACCGGGGCCATAAATAGACCGGCCGCCTGTGGGCGGCATTCATCTGTACAACCGACTCTGGCTAGGCAAGTTCATGTTTAATAAAGCCTAATGTTCACTCGCTCTCTCTGCCTCTTGGTGAATTGAAGGTATATCATACAGGAATACAACATATTCGACAACCCAAAGTTCTCCAGCATTACTCATGGTAAAGTGTCAGCTTTGCACTGGGTTTGATTTGCTGAAGCCACCTAAGACAAGAGAAATTATGAGAGGAAACAGCAAAATCAGGCTTTGTGTTGTGAGAACAGAGTTCAACTCTGTGTTTTTCAGATAGGTCAGGAAGTATTAGCACGGAACTATACCATCAGTGAGAAGTGGATACCTGCCATCACCTTGTCACAGACAGGACTGGTCTCCTGTACCGTTCAAACTTGGGAGGATGCAGTGTGGAAGAGACAGGCTGATCAACTTTTAGAAACTAGTTTGCCAGAGACAGAGTGAAGTGAGAGTTTGCAACAAACTGTGCCTAGTGAAAACCTAGACTACCCTGAGAGCCTGACAATACCAGAAACAACTGTGGAAGATAGTACCCCAGTTGAGGACACTTCAACACTGAGTCAACCTCTAAACACTACGTCAACTCAGGTTCATACAACACCGAAAAACACCAGAGGTTGCAGTCAACACGAAATGACGAGCGCTGAAATTCACCGACAACCACACAGAGATTGACATCCTTTGAAATGTCTAACTTATTGACTTATTGCATTTATTAATTGTTCACATTATGAATTTTGATTGTTAATGTTATAATGGGCGCAGTCTACAGGCCGTGTCCCCTGGATACGGGGCACAGTGAGGCCGGTAGATCCCAGGAAAGGCCTACCCTGGGATTCCTGACGGCCATTACGCCTCACGAGATCTAGCCAGATTTCGCAAGACGTCGTGATCTGGGTCCTTCCCAGTCTTGCACGGCTAAGTGAGTTTGAGAACCCACTTAGCAGTGCTTGCGCTGGATCTAATGGCCATCTGGTCACTCTGAGGAGACCCCAGTCGGGCAGCATACAGTACCGGGGACAAGGCAGAATGGTACGTGGGGTGGGTAGGAGGGGTGTAGTCAGTCTTCAGGCAGGGTGGCACCGTGACACTGCTGGGGTCTTCTGAGCACCTTGGCTCATCACCCTGGCACCCTGGCAGTGCCATCGGGCCCAGAGGTACCCTGCCCATGTGAGGTGGGGTGCTAGGGGGGCTCAATGAGCCCCTTATAGGTGAGATGCGACATTGGAGGGTCCGGGGATTGCGTCGGGGGGGGGGGGGGGGGGGGGGGCGAGAGAGATCGGGACGCCATTTACGAATGGCATCCCAATCTTTTAGTGCATGGAGGATCTTGGCTCGCTGGAACTCCTCAATGCAGGAAATGACATTGAGTGCGGCCTCGGTAGGGGGCATTCCTGCCGGGGCACCAAAACAAATCAGGGTGCCATTAGATAGTGGGGAGTGTCGGGAACCACCCCGTTAATCCTGCCCAGAAAGGGCTGTATTTTTGAAAAATTAGATCGTGCCTATTTTGTTTCATTCTAAAAAGTGTTGTGTATTCAAGTTTGTTCCTAGTTGGAATACTTTAAGAGTCCAATCATGTGACATATTGATGACATCATCGGCTGCTTGTACGGGCAAATGCCCGAACAACCTATAGAGTAAAACCTTCCCAATGAAGCTCTTGTGTGTTTATACCTTCAAGGTCTGCAAGCCTATCCTTTAAAAATACCAGAAGGTGCTTTCCCCATTGTCATCACCCTCCTGAATTGATAGGCTAAGCATACCCAAGGACTCCCCAGACCCAGGTTCCTGATGAGATTTTGTAGCGGACCTCCACCTTTGGTCGCAGAATGGGTCACGAAGGTCTTGTGGGCAATGGGGTGTTGCAGAGATGTCGATCAACATGATGGTGTTATTGTGCTAACTGGGATGCGATGAGGGCATCCATGGTCCGCTTGCCCATGTGAACACTTGCCTTCATCTGACCTCCATCTTCCGGCTGATCTTCAGCCCCTCCCTCCACTCCCTCCTGGACTTGCTCCTCATCAGAGGCGACATTCAAAGTGGGAGGAAGAGAGGAACTAAAAGGGTTCATGGAGCAGATGGGGGGGTGGGGAAGGGGGGGGTGGATCCATGGAGGTTTGGGCAGCCAAGGGTGAAGGAGTTCTCCTTCTACCCACACGTGCATAAAGTGTACTCCCGGATCGATTTCTTCATCGTGAGCAGTGCCTTACTGGCAGGGGTGGTGAACATGGGGTACTCGGCGATCACAATATCAACAAAGAACAAAGAAATGTACAGCACAGGAACAGGCCCTTCGGCCCTCCAAACCAGTGCCGACCATGCTGCCCGACTAAACTACAATCTTCTACACTTCCTGGGTCCGTATCCCTCTATTCCCATTCTATTCATGTATTTGTCACGATGCCCCTTAAATGTCACTATCGTCCCTGCTTCCACCACCTCCTCCGGTAGCGAGTTCCAGGCACCCACTACCCTCTGTGTAAAAAACTTGCCTCGTCCATCTACTCTAAACCTTGCGCCTCTCACCTTAAACTAGTAATTGACCCCTCGACCCTGGGGAAAAGCCTCTGACTATCTACTCTGTCTATGCCCCTCATAATTTTGTAGACCTCTATCAGGTCGCCGCTCAACCTCCGTCGTTCCAGTGAGAACAAACCGAGTTTATTCAACCGCTCCTCATAGCTAATGCCCTCCATACCAGGCAACATTCTGGTAAATCTCTTCTGCACCCTCTCTAAAGCCTCCACATCCTTCTGGTAGTGTGGCGACCAGAATTGAACACTATACTCCAAGTGTGGCCTAACTAAGGTTCTATACAGCTGCAACATGACTTGACAATTCTTATACTCAATGCCCCGGCCAATGAAGGCAAGCATGCCGTAAGCCTTCTTGACTATCTTCTCCACCTGTGTTGCCCCTTTCAGTGACCTGTGGACCTGTACTCCTACATCTCTCTGACTTTCAATACTCTTGAGGGTTCTACCATTCACTGTATATTCCCTACCTGCATTAGACCTTCCAAAATGCATGACCTCACATTTGTCTGGATTAAACTCCATCTGCCATCTCTCCGTCCAAGTCGCCAAACAATCAAAATCCTGCTGTATCCTCTGACAGTCCTCATCGCTATCCACAATTCCACCAACCATTGTGTCGTCTGCAAACTTACTAATCAGACCAGTTACATGTTCCTCCAAATCATTTATATATACTACAAACAGCAAAGGTCCCAGCACTGATCCCTGCGGAACACCACTGGTCACAGCCCTCCAATTAGAAAAGCACCCTTCCATTGCTACTCTCTGCCTTCTATGACCTAGCCAGTTCTGTATCCACCTTGCCAGCTCACCCCTGATCCCGTGTGACTTCATCTTTTGTACTAGTCTACCATGCGCCGCACTGGGTTGACCTGCAGGTTAGTAAAGACAGTAACCAGTGCCCGCAATGGAGGTTAGATGTGGGACTTTTGGCTGACGAAGGGGTGTGCGAGCGGCTGAGGAAATGTATTCAGAGCTACCTGCTGGTCAACAACACGGGGGGAAATTTCAACAGCGAAATCATGGAGCAGATGGGGGGGTGGTCAGAGGGGAGCTGATCTCGATACGGGCCCATAAGGAGAAGGTGGACAGGGCAGAGACGGACCGACTGGTAAAGGAGATACTACAGATCGATAGGAGGTATACGGAGTCCCCAGAGGCAGGGCTTTTAAGGGAACGGCAGAGGCTACAGGCGGAGTTTGGCTTGTTAACCACAGGGAGGGCGGTGGAGCAGCTGAGAAAAGCGAGGGGGGCGATCTATGATATGGCGAGAAGGCCAGCAGAATGCTTTCACAGCAGCTTAGGAAGAGGGAGGCAGCTTGGGAAATAGGGAAAGTAAAGGACGGAGATGCGAACTTGGTTGGAGATTCAGCAGGGGTGAATAAGGCATTTAGGGATTTCTACAGTAGGCCGGAGGGGCTGAGGCACTTCTTGGGGGGGCTGAATTTCCCAAAGGTGGACGGGGAACTGGTAGAAGGGCTGGGGGCCCCGATCGGGTTGGAAGAGATAGTGGAGGGTCTGAAGGCCATGCAGGTGGGTAAAGCCCTTCGGCCGGACGGGTACCCAGTGGAGTTTTATAAAAAGTTCTCTGGGATATTGGGGCCGGTGTTGTTGAGGATGTTCAATGAGGCAAGGGAAAGAGGGGTTCTGCCCCCGACGATGTCACAGGCCACGATTTCGCTGGTTCTGAAGCGGGACAAGAACCCGGAGCTGTGTGGGTCCTACAGGCCGATATCCCTGTTGAATGTGGACGCCAAACTGCTGGCCAAAATTTTGTCCTTTAGGACTGGACTGGATTGGATTTGTTTATTGTCACGTGTACTGAGGTACAGTGAAAAGTATTTTTCTGCGAGCAGCTCAACAGATCATTAAGTACATGAGAAGAAAAGGGAATAAAAGAAAATACATAATAGGGCAACACAAATACACAATGTAACTACATAAGCACTGGCATCGGATGAAGCATACAGGGTGTAGTGTTAATGAGGTCAGTCCATAAGAGGGTCATTTAGGAGTCTGGTGACTGTGGGGAAGAAGTTGTTTTTCCGTCTGTTCGTGCGTGTTCTCAGACTTCTGTATCTCCTGCCCAATGGAAGAAGTTGGAAGAGTAAGTAAGCCGGGTGGGAGGGATCTTTGATTATGCTGCCCGCTTTCCCCAGGCAGTGGGAGGTGTAGATGGAGTCAATGGATGGGAGGCAGGTTCGTGTGATGGACTGGGCGGTGTTCATGACTCTCTGAAGTTTCTTGCGGTCCTGGCCCAAGCAGTTGCCATACCAGGCTGTGATGCAGCCCGATAGGATGCTTTCTATGGTGCATCTGTAAAAGTTGGTAAGGGTTAATGTGGACATGCCAAATTTCCTTAGTTTCCTGAGGAAGTACAGGCGCTGTTGTGCTTACTTGGTGGTAGCGTCGACGTGGGTGGACCAGGACAGATTTTTGGAGATGTGCACCCCTAGGAATTTGAAACTGCTAACCATCTCCACCTCGGCCCCGTTGATGCTGACAGGTGTGTGTACAGTACTTTGCTTCCTGAAATCAATGACCAGCTCTTTAGTTTTGCTGGCATTGAGGGAGAGATTGTTGTCGCTACACCACTCCACTAGGTTCTCTATCTCCCTCCTGTATTCGGACTCGTCGTTATTCGAGATCCGGCCCACTATGGTTGTATCATCAGCAAACTTGTAGATGGAGTTGGAACCAAATTTTGCCACGCAGTCGTGCGTGTACAGGGAGTAGAGTAGGGGGCTAGGTACGCAGCCTTGCGGGGCGCCGGTGTTGAGGACTATTGTGGATGAGGTGTTGTTGTTCATTCTTACTGATTGTGGTCTGTTGGTCAGAAAATCAAGGATCCAGTTGCAGAGTGGGGAGCCAAGTCCTAGGTTTTGGAGCTTTGATATGAGCTTGGCTGGGATTATGGTGTTGAAGGCGGAGCTATAATCAATAAATAGAAGTCTGATGTCGGAGTCCTTGTTTTCGAGATGCTCTAGGGATGAGTGTAGGGCCAGGGAAATGGTGTCTGATGTGGACCAGTTGCAGCGGTATGCGAATTGCAGTGGATCAAGGCGTTCTGGGAGTATGGAGGTGATGAGCTTGATGATCAATCTCTCGAAGCACTTCATTACGACTGAAGTCAGGGCCACTGGATGGTAGTCATTGAGGCACTGGTTCTTCTTTGGTACCGGTATGATGCTGGTCTTCTTAAAGCAGGTGGGGACCTCGGCGTGGAGTAGGGACAGGTTAAAGATGTCCGCGAATACCTCTGCCAGGTGGTCCGCGCAGGTTGAGTGCACGACCAGGGATCCCGTCCGGGTCCGTCGCCTGCCGAGGGTTCACTTTCAGGAAGGCCAATCTGACTTCGGAAGCTGTGATGGTGGGTATGGGTGAATTATGGGCTGCTGGGGCACTCGACCGCGGATTGTTGGTTACCTGCTCGAACCGAGCATAGAATGCATTGAGTTCATTGGGGAGGGGTGCGCTGCTGCCAGAGATACTGTTCGGCTTCACTTTGTAGCCCGTTATGTTGTTTATTCCTTGCCACAACCGCCGAGAGTCTGTCTGTGACTCTAGCTTGGTTTGATATTCTCTCTTGGCATCTCGGATGGCTTTGCGAGGGTCGTACCTGGATTTCTTGTATAGGTCAGGGTCGTCTGTCTTGAACGCCTCAGATCTGTCCTTCAGTGGGGAGTCAATCAAGCGACTGAGCCATGGTTTCCGGTTGGGGAACGCACGTACTGCTTTCTTTGGCACGCAGTCGTCCACACATTTGCTGATGACGTCTGTGACGGTGGTGGCATACTCATTTAAGTTGGTCGCTGAGTTCTTAAATATGGACCAGTCCACTGTCTCTAAGCAGTTACGTAAGAGTTCTTCTGTCTCCTCGGACCAGCACTGCACAACCTTCTTAGCTGGATTCTCCCGCTTGAGTTTCTGCTTGTATGCCGGGAGAAGGAGCACCGTCTTATGGTCTGATTTCCCAAAGTGCGGTCGGGGGATGGAACAGTAGGCGCCCTTGATTTTTGAGTAGCAGTGGCCATGAGTGTTGTCGCCCCTGGTGGGACAGGAGATGTGCTGGTGGAATTTTGGCAGTACACTCTTGAGGTTGGCCTTGTTGAAGTCTCCGGCCACGATGAACAGGCCCTCAGGGTGTTCTGTTTCATAGTTGTTTATAACTGTGTACAGTTAGTCCAGCGCCTTCCTCACGATTGAGGATTGTGTTCCGGAAGTTATTGGGGAGGACCAGACGGGGTTTGTTAAGGGTAGGCAGTAGGTGGCCAATGTAAGAAGGTTGTTAAATGTGATCATGATGCCCCCGGAAGTTAGGGAGGTGGAGGTAGTGATCGCAATGATTGCAGAAAAGGCTTTTGATCGTGTAGAATGGGAATATTTGTGGGAGATACTGGGATGGTTCGGATTTGGGCGGGGCTTTATTTACTGGGTCAGGTTGCTGTATCAGGCTCCTGTGGCAAGTGTACGGACGAATAGGACAACATCCGACTATTTTAGACTGCACCGGGGGGGGGCGAGACAGGGATGCCCCGTCCCCCACTGTTGTTCGCGCTTGCTTTGGAGCCGTTGGCAATTGCTCCGAGAGCCTCAAGGGGTTGGAAGGGGCTGGTCCGGGGGGGGGGGGGGGGGGGGGGGGGGGACACCTGCTTCTATCTGTATCGGACCCATTAGAGGGAATGGAAGAACTCATGAGATCTCTAGGGGAATTTGGCCAGTTTTCGGGGTATAAGCTGAATATGGGGAAAAGTGAGATGTTTGCAGTCCTGGCGAGGGGACAGGAGAGGCGGTTGGGGGAGCTGCCATTTAAATTAGTAGGGGGAAGCTTTAGGTACCTAGGCATTCAAGTGGCGCGGGAATGGGACCGGCTGCATAAATTAAAGTAGACCAAATGAAGGACGTTTTTCGGAGATGGGACGCGCTCCCTTTGTCATTAGCTGAGAGGGTGCAGACGGTGAAGATGACGGTCCTCCCGAGATTCCTGTTCGTGTTTCAATGTCTCCCCATCGTTATTCCGCGGTCCTTTTTTAAACGGGTCAACAAAGTGATCACTGGCTTTGTTTGGGCGGGCAAGACCCCGGGGTAAGGAAGGTAATGCTTGAGCGGAGTCGGGGAGAGTGCGGGCTGGCGCTACCAAATTTTAGTATTACTGGGCGGCAAATATAGCCATGATCAGGAAGTGGGTGGTGGGGAGGGGTCAGCATGGGAGCGTATGGAGGCGGCTTCATGCAAGGGCACCAGTTTGTGGGTGGTGGTAACTGCGCCTCTGCCGTTCCCGCCGGCACGGTACTCCACCAGCCCCGTGCTGGTGGCGGCTCTGAGAGTCTGGGGGCAATGACGGAGACATGTGGGAACAGAGGGAGCATCGGTCTGGTCCCCAATCTGTAATAATCACCAGTTTGCCCCAGGAAGTATGGATGGGGGGTTCCGGATATGGCGGAGAGCAGGGATTGAGAGGATTGGGGATATGTTTATAGAGGGGAGCTTTCCGAGTATGAGGGCGCTGGAGGAGAAGTTTGGGTCGGCAAGGGGAAACAAATTCAGGTATCTGCAGGTGTGGGACTTCCTACATAAACAGGTGTCAACCTTCCCGCTCCTACCGCTTAGGGGGATTCAGGACAACGTAGTTTCCAGAGGGTGGGTAAGAGAAGGGAGCATATCGGACATTTACAAGGAACTTATGGGGTCAGAGGAGACGTAGACCGAGGAGCTGAAGCGCAAGTGTGAGGAGGAGCTGGGAAGTGAGATAGAGGATGGTCTATGGGTGGACGCGTTGCGTAGAGTCAACGTGTCCGCAACATGTGCCAGGCTCAGCCTGATACAATTTAAGGTCGTTCACCAGGCTCCCATGACAGTGGCCCGGATGAGCAGATTCTTTGGGGTGGAAGACAGGTGTGCAAGATGTGCGGGAGGACCAGCGAACCGTGTCCACATGTTCTGGGCATGTCCGAAGCTTAGGGGATTTTGGCAGGGGTTTGTAGATGTCACGTCCACGGTGTTAAAAACAAGGGTGGCGCTGAGTCCAGAGGTGGCGATTTTTGGGGTGTCGGAGGACCCGGGAATCCAGGAGGAGAAAGAGGCCGACGTTCTAGCCTTTGCTTCCCTGGTAGCCGGAGACGGATACTATTAACTTGGAGGGACTCAAAGCCCCCGAAGTCGGAGACCTGGCTATCAGACATGGCTAGCTTTCTCTGTTTGGAGAAAATCAAGTTCGCCTTGAAAGAGTCACTGTTAGGGTTCGCCCGGAGGTGGCAGCCGTTCGTCGACTTCTTCGCGGAAAATTAATCATCAGCAGAAGGGGGGGGGGGGGCGGTTAGTTCAGCTTCGAGTAGGGGGTTAATAAAGATGGGGCCTGTAAGGGAGGGAAACGGTTTTTGCTCTATGTTTATAATTTCATGTACATTGTTTATTGTGTTGTTATCATAATAAAAACTACCTCAATAAAATGTTTATTAAAAATAAAAGTGGGAGGAAGAGTTAGGTGAGGGTATGGGGGAGGGGTTCTGGTATGAGGTGCTCCGGAGGATGAATGCCTCCACCTCGTGTGCGAGGTTGGGGCTGATACATCTGAAGGTGGTGTATAGAGCGCACCTTACAAGGGCGAGGATGAGCCGGCTCTTTGAGGGGGTAGAAGATGTGTGTGAACGTTGAGGGGGTGGGGCCCCGCAAAACACATTCATTTGTTTTAGTCCTGTCCAAAGCTGGAGGATTACTAGAAGGATGTTTTTAGGGTAATCTCTAACGTGGTGCACGTGAAACTAGACCTGAGCCCTCGGGAGGCCATATTCGGGGTGTTGGACCAGCCGGGGTTGGAAACGGGCGCGGAGGCAAATGTTGTAGCCTTCACCTCGTTGATCACCCGAAGGCAGATCCTGTTAGGTGGAGATTAACCTATCCACCCTGTGCCCTGGCGTGGCGGGGGGACCCGCTGGAATTCTTGACGCTTGAAAAGGTCAAATTTGAACTGAGGGGAAGGATGGAGGGGTTCTACAATTCATGGCCGTTATCCATTATGCACTTTTGAGAATTGGATCACATCGAACATTAAGGGGGGAGTGGGGTGGCTGGGAGTGTTGAGGGGAGAGGGATTGTATGTGTTAATGGTGACTATGGGTGATTCCTGATTCCTTTTTGTCATTTGTTGAGGTTAACATGCAGGCTAATGTTTGGGGTTTGGTGGGAGGATGGGATCATTTTTATTGATATGGGGATTGACGTTACATTCGTTACTGATTAATGTTTATTGTTGGGTGTAAATTTGGGAGAAAATGTGAAAAAGGAGAATAAAAATATATATTTTTTAAATCAGAGGCGACGTTCTGCTCCTCCTGATCTTCTTCATCGAGGATGTCGCCCCGCTGAAGTTATGGAGGACACAGCAGACCATGAAGATGCAGGGAGACCCTCTGGGGACTGTACTGAATGGCCCCACTGGACCTGTCAAGGCAGCAAATGTACATCTTCAGCAGCCCAATGCACTGCTCCTTCACAGTGCGGGTGGCGCTGTGAGCCTCACTGAACCGAGAGCCTGCTTTGGTCTCAGGCCTCCCCACAGGCATCGTCAGCCAAGGCCTCTGTGAATAACCCTGGTTCCCCATCTCTGCATCCTGGGGTGACTTTCAAAAATCCCAGGGATTTGAGACAGCCCAGCAACGAAAATATCACACTCACTTCCTGGAAAATGTGCACATATTCATGACATCTGGTAGTCATGAACCAGCTGCACATTAAGGGAGTGGAAGTCCTTTCTGTTAATATATAGGACTCCCTGATGCTACGGGGCATGTAGAGCCCCATCAATGGTCCCCTACACATGTGGTATACCAGCAATAGCAATGGATCCCCCAGCCCTCTCGTCCTGATGAGCCTGGTCCAGATCAAAATTAATGTAGTCAGAGACTCCGGCATAGAGTGCATCATCACGGATGCATTTCTGGGCAGATGTATGTGACATGCCACACAGGTCCAGTGCTGTGATGAGTAGAATCACCAGCTCCACTGACTCTATACCGAGATCTCTCAGAGAGACGAGAGGGAGAAAGAGACAGTCAGGTTGGTGTTCCAGTTGGTTGCCTTCAGCCTCTCCTAACACTCCTTGTCCTCCTGGGACTGGAATCTATCGTTCCTTCACTTTCTAAGGTGGCCAGTGCTCAATCACATTTCTGATGTCCTTTAAACTTCATCGCTTGACCGGCCCCGGTCTATGCCCTCGCCCCTTCAGAGTTATCGGTGACCTCCTGTCTGGTTCTTCTTTCCCTTAATATCTACATCACAGGAGGTTCAGACAGGCTGTTTCAATGACCGACCATCCCTCATGGGCCGGGTCAGCTGGACGCCTATGTATATATTGAGTGCTTTAGCTTCCTCTGTGTTCCGCTAATCATGCACACACGTTCCCTCTTGACCCATGCGCCCACACTGTAAACTTTGAAAAATGTGTCGGCGCTCCTCTCCTTGATTTTGCGACTGTGGGCAGCTGACATTGTTAAGGGGTAGTAACTCTTGATGGTCAATTAGTTTGACGAGCTTTAGTCTCTGGAATGTTAGAGGGCACAATTACTCGTGTTAATTAATATTAATAGGCACCGTTCATAATCAGGTTGTGTCATCCCGAGATCTCATTGCTGCCATGCCTTTGCATTTAAGACTCCTGGGCAGCCACTGCATAATCTCGGAGTGCGTGCCAACCGGCCCGGCCGGGACCCCATCCTCCCAATTTTGTTTACTATCCTGCTTTTGGATTTGGGGTCTCATCCAACCAGCCCATTAGGCAGGTCTCCTTCAGTCTCATCGTACCCTTCCTCCAACCTCATGTGCCCCACACCCTAGGATGCTCCATATCCCCATGCCATTAACAACTGTAAACTAAACGCTCATTTTCACCTCCTGACCATACGGGCAGGAGTCTGATTCATGACTGTGAACATTTAATAACACAGACAGGTTCCAGATTCATTCAGGACTGTGAACACTTTCGAAAACAGACAGACTGAAGACTTCAGGACAATATACACCAGCCGCAACCCCCATCCTGTATGTGGATCCCAACCATCTCCTCCCATCACCCCCAACACCACTTCATCCCGCCCAACACCCTTGAACCTGCTCCCCTCTACAGCTGGCCTGTAGACATTGTTCTCTTGTACAGCCTTGGTGAAGACAGTGATGCTCACCTCCTACCCCCCTCCCAGAGGTCTTGGTGCCTGATTCCCATTTTCTAAAAAAGGAGCAGTGAATCGTGCCCATGTGACATCATGCTCGTGGGCAGAAAAATTCAAAGAAGTCTGAAAAAGTGACTATAACCTCGCTAATGACATTGAAATGGATTCAAATTAATTCAAATCAAGTTCTCGCCTTTCCTGGACGTGAACCTGATTCTGTCATCAGGGAGGGCCCAGGAACATCGCAATGGGAAATCTCACCGGCGCAAATCCCATTTTTGGCCTCTAGCGAGAGTTTGCAGCCATTATGGGATTTGCGTCTGCGACGAATGGACCCACAGAATCGCGCCCACGATCTATTTGTTCCATTGACCACCAAAATATAACATTGAATGCACTCACTGCACTGTCAAGTCCCAACGTCAGTAGCATGATGAAAAAAATGACTGACCAAACCGATGAACCAGGAAGAGTGGCGATAGCCTCTGGGTAAATGATAAAGACCAACCCGGCTTCTGAAAATAGAAATAAAGTAGTTTTCCAATTAAAATAACTTTTGATATGTATATTTACATTTGTAAGGTTTAAAGCTGTAAAGTGTACTAGCTGGTGCATTAGGTAGCTTGCTGATCTTTCACTTGTGGTACTTGACTTGGAATCTAATGTAGGAAGCTGGGATGGAAACGTTCCCTGACAGATAGCTGTAAACCGATGTAAAATAATTTTCAGTGGTTTCAAGTGTATTCCAATTAAGCATGTAAATAGTTACTTTATCTTTCATGCTAATTTACTGACCTCAGAAGACCATCTGAGTCTGTTACTACAGAAAATTGGAAAATGCCACATTGGTTCTTTTGACTTTGGCCTTCTGAGATTAACATCAAATATATTTGGGGAAGATGTTAGGGGAGATTAAGCTTGGCCTGTAAAGTGATACACTGGATTACTTGGCTGAAGCAAAAATGCATTCTTACTGTCGATGTCAAAGTTATTTTACACTCAAACTTCAGAATAGGTCTGCTCATGTTTTCCGGCCAGTGTCCAAATCCCCCACCACACTGAACTGTACAGGCAGCAGACTTCTCCATGACTGTTTAGCACCACATTGTGAAGGGTAAAGTTCAAATTGAAGGAAACGGGCATCCGATTTAAGAATTTGACTATAAACACAAATTATAAGATGATCAGGGGAATAGATAGAGTAGACAGTCAGAGACTTTTTCCCCGGGTGGAACACACCATTACAAGGGGACATAAATTTAAGGTGAAAGGTGGAAGATATAGGAGGGATATCAGAGGTAGGTTCTTTATCCAGAGAGTAGTGGGGGCATGGAATGCACTGCCTGTGGAAGTAGTTGAGTCGGAAACATTAGGGACCTTCAAGCAGCTATTGGATAGGTACATGGATTACGGTAAAATGATATAGTGTAGATTTATTTGTTCTTAAGGGCAGCACGGTAGCATTGTGGATAGCACAATTGCTTCACAGCTCCATGGTCCCAGGTTCGATTCCGGCTTGGGTCATTGTCTGTGCGGAGTCTGCACGTCCTCCCCGTGTCTGCGTGGGTTTCCTCCGGGTGCTCCGGTTTCCTCCCACAGTCCAAAGATGTGCGGGTTAGGTGAATTGGCCAATGATAAATTGCCCTTAATGTCCAAATTGCCCTTGGTGTTGGGCGGAGGTGTTGAGTTTGGGTAGGGTGCTCTTTCCAAGAGCCGGTGCAGACTCAAAGGGCCGAATGGCCTCCTTCTGCACTGTAAATTCAATGATAATCTTTGATTAATCTAGGACAAAGGTTCGGCACAACATCGTGGGCCGAAGGGCCTGTTCTGTGCTGTATTTTCTATGTTCTATGTTCTATGTTCTATACTATAAACCCCAAATCAGCTTGACACTAAACAATAAATCCAGTTTAGGAATTAGAATATAAACCCAAATTGGACTATAAACTCAAAACCCGCCAACTGCTGACCATTCTGGATTCTGATGGGAAATTAATAAGTGTGAATATTTTCTGTATGCTGTGATTGACACAAGCATCTATTAAGTTAAGATTGTTCGTTGTCCAACGTCTCATGTGTGTAGCCATTGTGTCCACAGTTCCTCAGTGTCCAGTACATCATTGATAGTATTGTGGCCTCAGCAACAATGTAATTAAAACATAGACTAAAAATCTGGTGGAGAGAAATAAATTCAATCGTGACTGATCAAACGAGCCAATAACCTTTAACATTGGTGCGCTCTGCAGGATCTATTGTTCAGTTTTACCCACCAGAGTGGAAGAGTGGACTCACACATGATGGTTAATCCATTATTAATGCTGCCATGGCCTAGTGTCAGCAGTGTCATGAGAGCAAATTGTTAAAAAAAGGAATCCAAGTGTGAAATGAAAGTCACCATAGTCCCAGGAGACCATAGGCTGCTCTCCCCTTTTGAGAAAGAGCTGACTGGTGGTGATTTGACCTGAGGGTCACCGCATCTCAGGCAAGGGGAAAGGTTGAGAAGGTGGGCCTTGATAGATGACCTCAGGCTGTAAGGGAATAAAACTCATACTGTTAGCCTCACTCCACATCACAAACTAGCCATCCAACCAACTGAGCTAACCAACCCCCAATCCAAATGTATTAACTTAATGTACAAATAATTGAGCAAATGAGAAACTGGTGTGTAATTATTCCAGTTGTTTTTGGATTAGAGTTCCTTAAAACATTGGTGAATCTGATATTATATGACTGAATCACCTTAAATTGTGACCTAATTCTCAGTCATTTCATGGGAAGATTTTCGTTTTACAGATTAGCCTTGTGGGGTGATTCATCTGCAAAGAAAATGGTGACACTATTCTGTACTGACCCATGCATTTTTTGCCTACAGCTATTCGGTGTACATTATGATAAATGAAGGTATAACGTGGGCCAAATCAGCCCTTTGACCTCACCTCCAGTGGCCACATCCTCCAGAGCCACTCCATGCCGCTTTGAAATGTAGCCCAAAAAAGAGAAGACAACAAAACCAGAGAAGAAACTTGTGACGGAGTTGACAGAACTTGTAACGATAGCATCCCTAAGAAGAAAAAGGAGAGTCAAATCCAGTGTAAATCTTGGGAGGAATGTGAGGTGTGTGACACAGATTATATCCTAGTGGTGGGAAGTTCCACGCTCATGATATGTTTTAAAATTCATAATGCATATGAAGTGAGTATCTGAGTGGAACATGGCAGTCTGGACAAAAGACACTTGGCTTCCTCCAAAGGCTGGAAAGGTAATAAGCAATTTGAATCCCATTCCTGTAGGCTTTAGGTAAAGTTCGATCACTAATTTCACAACCACTCCACAAAGTGAGAGATGGACTCATTGCTGATTAATACAGCTCTTACAAATACACCCGATGCTCCAAGTGCTTCCAAACTCAACATTAAGTTTAACAATTTCAGACCATAATCCCTGGCCCCTGCCCCCAGCCTCAACCCACCACCACCTCCACTTTCCTCATGTCCCCCACGACCACAATTCTGTTTCCTACTTTACCTGTTGCGGTTTTTCTCTTACAGACAGCAAGCTCTGGGCACACCTCTTGTTTATTTTCTTACCCCCATCACCATTGCCTGTCGTCCTGGAAGACCAACTCTTCGTCATTCAATCTCTCTTCCCATCCATCCCTTGCTCAAAACCAGAAATGTTAATTCTGTTTCTACAGATGCTGCCAGACCTACTGAGTATTTCTGGCATTTTTTGTTTTCAAATCAGATTTCCAACATCTGCGGTTTACTGTTTCTCAATGAAATCTGGGGCAGAGAGTAACCTTTCCTGGAGATTAACTGAACTCACTGGTGAACGAAGATCTGCATTTGTGCTTCCATCAATGCTTCTTTGTCACAAAGTTAGGTGCAGTGTAACTACAACAGCATAACTTGGGAGTACTGACTGTGCAACATTTTTTACAGGTGTCACTCTGTGTGGAATATAACAATAGGATATTATTGTAAAGTCCAAGGCATTAAGAGTAGCTTTATTATCTTGATATTTTGATACTATTAACATGTATAGTTTAAAACACTCAAAAATGTGTGATTGCAACAATGTAATTGAGTCCAATACTGTTGGTGCTATGAGTGTACACAATGTGATTTGTAATGCAAGTGTTGCTCCCATGATGTTACTTAGCTCCTTAATCAACTGAGTATCTGCATATTTTAACTTACACATCAATTCTGAACATCTATCTGTGCAAGACACTGAACCAATGGAATTGTTGGAGCACAATGGATATACTGATAAAGATTAATAAAGTTTATTCATATGTCCATGACCCAGCTGTCCAGTCTTCCATTGAAAATAATTTAGGACCCTCACTCCTGCCTAACTTTTCTGATTAGTCGTTGAAAAATGACCCTGAAGCACTTTAGCCCAATTACTCAGTTACAGCATGTTTGTATTCACATTCTCTCTCTACTCCTGGTAGTCCCTGTAACTCCCTGCCACTCCCTCCGCCCCCTCCCTTTTCACAGAATCACCGCCCCCCCCCCCCCCCCCCCTCCCCCCGCTGCTTCCTCAGGCACTCAGCCTCAGACCATCTGCTGAATCTGCTCCCTCTACTTGCGTCCTGCTAATTCCATATTCCTGTCCTTCTGTAAAGATTTTTGGGTGCCTAGTCTGATTGTCTCCCATCCCCAAGACAAGTCCCAGGTGGAATGTTCTTAACTTTGGGCTATGCATTGCATACACTGTTGTCTTTTCTTTCTCCTGATGGCACTTTGGTCATTTGGACCAAACTTTAGACCTCACTCAGCCATCTTTATCCTCACCCATCCAACTTCTCCAAAGCACACCACGAACAGCATTTGGCATTTTTTTCTTTTAATGTGCTTATCCCATTGGAATTGCTTGTTAAGTGATTAAAACCAAATGCCTATTTTCCAACTCTATGGTCGGAAAAGAGGGCATTTGCTTGTCAAAGTTTCAGGTACTGCAGTAAGATGGACAAGCAGAACAGACAAGAGGAGAGTGGTAGGGAGCCATCAAAAAAGCAGAGATGGGACTTGGAATAAATAGGAGGCGATTGCAGAGATGTGAGCACAAGGACACAAAAGCAGTCATTGAGAAACAGGCAAAGCAAATAATAGCACGATGGAAAACATACAGCAGTTACAGGCATATGACATGAGACTGATAGACCACGGCACAAAGGAACACAATGTAATGATAATATATAGAGGATTGACTGTCTCAAAGGACATGAATTTGAGCTGCACAGCATGAATACAACAAGATGGTACAGATACTACAATGAGTGCAGACTACTCATTTTTCCACGGGATTTTTCGTGGGATTCCACTAAATCTGGTGAGACTTTTTGAGGCCTCTTGCGAGATTCAACAACTCGTCCCGACATCAAGTCGGGTGCAACGAGGCTGTTAAAGCGCATTCAAAGAGAAAGAATAGTGAAAGTAAAATAAGCACAGAATAAAGAAATGCATCTCCAACTTGATTAATATAGGGAGATCCACTTGGCTAAGTTTTAAGTGATAAAACTATTTGTCTTCTCTTTTCCTGCCATATTTTTCTTCTATGTTTTCCATTTTAACTTTGATGTTACATTATTTCTTATCCACTTTGATCAAAAATTTCTATGCAGATTCCCCTGATTTTAATGCGAGTTTGGTAGAAAATCTGGAGAAACGTCTGCATGTACCTTTCGGGAATGGTTTCCAGTGATCGTCTATGAAAGTTAAATTTTGGATGGTTGGGGAAAGGTCAGGAGTACACTGTTGAAATTCTACTCCTTTGTTTTTATCTAAAAAAAAGTTAACTGCTTTTGAATTCCTCCTATTTTTGATCTGTGACCCAAATTTATTCCAAATCTGTCTTTGCTGTGCTGAAAACTATCTAAAGATCAACTTCAATCCATCAGAAGACATGACTTTGAAAGTTGACCCTATTGGACTGTTGAAAGGAAAATTTAAGTGAATTTTGAATTAACTCAGCGAGCAAAAAATATTCAATGAACGATTTGTTATCTAAGGTAAATGAACATGCCAAAATAATTTACTTCCATAAAGCACCCTAGTCGTAAAACATAGAATGACAGAGTAAAATATAGTACATTCAAAATATAAATGTATTTTCTTCAAGATAGTGAACTATTCTTGTAATTCACTATTAAAATAATATATTATTACAAGTTCTGTCTTGTGAACCAATACCTTGACTATATGCTAAATGTAATCTAACAGTTATAAAACAGAATTTATTGTTTCTCAAATGGCATTACAGTCATTTCCAAATGGTTTCAGCAAAACTTCACAACAAGGAATACGATGAGTCATTGAGGAGCTGGGCCTGAAACACAGAGATTGCTATCATTTCCTGATCTAGAGCAGGGTTCAGTTCCCTAACTGTGCAGAAGTAACCAAATAAATATTCTCCTCTCAGACAGGAGGTTCCTGCAAAGTCTGTGGGAGTTAAATTAGTCATGTGAGACTCGTTTTACAAGTCACAAAGAGCAGCCAGATTAGCAGGGGACGATTCAGTTTTGGCTCTTGACAAGATAACAGGATGAGAGTGATTCAGATGGCTTTAACTAATAGCCAGTCAATCTATAGGCAACTTCTCAAATTTTGTATTCCAAAAGGTATTAGAAGCATCACACAAAGAAAGCAAAGCTAGCAACATAGCCCACCTGTAACAATTGTTATTAAATTTGTTGTAGCTTGCAAATGCTACTAGTACACCAAACCCCACTCCAAGCGAGAAACAGATCTGTGTAGCCGCATCTATCCAAACCTAAGAACAAAACAGAAGCACAAAGGAGAGAAAAAGAGCTGTTATTAGAGATAATTGCGGGAACCTATTCAACACAGAGATCAAAGACAATATTAAAATAAGGGCAATTTTGTAAATTGTTGTAGTGTGCATCTGTACAATCTGTTTTGTAGGTTAGCACTCCATGCTTAGTTATTGGCAATCGGGGAATGGGTGCATAAATTGGTATCTTTTGTATGTGTTTGCTTGTACAAGTTCAACATATTAGTGTCAACACCACTGCAGAGTAAAATACTGCATGCAGGCAGTCAATACATTTACAGAAAACCTTGCTAAAAATGAATTGATTTATTCAATATTGATCAGCTATTGCCATTTAAAATATAAAGTTGGTACAGGGGCTGTTGAAGAGTCAGGATCTATTTCCATTGCAACTGTCGTGTTGGGTGTTCTGGTCTACAAACAGGTCAACACGGCTGGAGATGGTGTAACTCTAATTTGTTAACAACTCAACTGTAATAACATACTGTAAGCTTGGGCTCGTGCATTACCAGTTTATCTGTGGACCCTGTCAAACAAACAAACAAAGAACAAAGAAATGTACAGCACAGGAACAGGCCCTTCGGCCCTCCAAGCCCGTGCCGACCATACTGCCCGACTAAACTACAATCTTCTACACTTCCTGGGTCCGTATCCTTCTATTCCCATCCTATTCATATATTTGTCAAGATGCCCCTTAAATGTCCCTATCGTCCCTGCTTCCACTACCTCCTCCGGTAGTGAGTTCCAGGCACCCACTACCCTCTGCGTAAAAAACTTGCCTCGTACATCTACTCTAAACTTTGCCCCTCTCACCTTAAACCTATGCCCCCTAGTAATTGACCCCTCTACCCTGGGGAAAAGCCTCTGACTATCCACTCTGTCTATGCCCCTCATAATTTTGTATACCTCTATCAGGTCGCCCCTCAACCTCCTTCGTTCCAGTGAGAACAAACCGAGTTTATTCAATCGCTCCTCATAGCTTATGCCCTCCATACCAGGCAACATTCTGGTAAATCTCTTCTGCACCCTCTCTAAAGCCTCCACATCCTTCTGGTAGTGTGGCGACCAGAATTGAACACTATACTCCAAGTGTGGCCTAACTAAGGTTCTATACAGCTGCAACATGACTTGCCAATTCTTATACTCAATGCCCCGGCCAATGAAGGCAAGCATGCCGTATGCCTTCTTGACTACCTTCTCCAACTGTGTTGCCCCTTTCAATGACCTGTGGACCTGTACTCCTAGATCTCTTTGACTTTCAATACTCTTGAGGGTTCTACCATTCTACTGTCCTATCACTATCTAGGTGAGGCACTCAGCACATGGTGAATGTCTGAGAGGCAGGCTGTGAGCTTTGTGCTCTGAGCTGGCTGCTGCTAGAAAGAGCGGGAACTCTGGTGTCCCCTGTCTTTATAGTGCGTGTGCTCTCACTGGCGATTGGCTGCGATGTTGTATATGCTGGTTGGTCCTGCTGTATGTCCATCAGTGTGTCAGTGTGTGTAATTGCACCATGATATGCTAATGTATATCATGACAGCAACTTCGCCGAGTAAATAAAGTAATCAAAGGAAACGTAATTTTTAAATGATATTTTAGAGAACAGTACCTGTGAAATGTCTCCTTGGCTTGAAACTGACACTGTGGTTATTGGAAATAATAGGCTGACCAGTATTATTTTCCTTCTCTATAATTCTTTTCATAAAGTAAACAAAAATTTACCGCTTTGCATATAAATTATCCAGACAGCAGGAAGTGTTACGGGCGAGCTTTGGAAATAGTTTGCTCAGGATCGCAACACCTTCAGGACAGTTTCAAATTTCAAAGCGACAGCAGGAAGGAATGAGTAGGCAATGCAGCTGACACCAATTAATAGCCCCTTAAGCTCCTTAGGATGCTTGCTAAGGAGTTGATACGGAAAACAGTTTTTCATGTGATCCAGCCTAGTTCTGTGCATGTCAGTTGGTTCATTGCAGGTTTCAAATAATTTCATTCACAATGGTCGTTAAACAAACCTGTGGGGCCAACCAGTGGAGGCACAAGCACTGGTCCTACATTGTTGTGGAAGGCGACTGTTCCCTTCCTTCCACTTCTGAGGAGCGGCCTGCTCACATCAATAAAGCAGAGACAGCCTCCAACATGGCCGCTGGTACCAAGCAGGCAGCTCCCGCCTCCTGAAGGAGCTCGGTGCCTCTAATTGAGCACTGAGCTCTCCTCCCGGCCATTTACACCATTTAAAACTAAACTCATGTTGTGATATTGATGCAGTGCGGGCACAGGGTTGGACACAGAATTCATCTATGTGTTGGGTTCCCAATCCTGCATTGAAAAGCTTGCCCAACAAATCTTCTTTCTAAACTATTTGGTCGATGGCTTGAACGATGGTCTTGTCCATACGACATCAAGAGCCCATGCCCATTTGATTCTCCCAGCATTCACAGGGAAGTAACAGTCTCAAAAGGGGGTGTTGGTAACCTTACTGACCTGGACAATGTGGCCGGTCCCATTTTGAAAGAGCTTCCCCGGTGAAGGTCACTTGATTAAGGCTTACTACGTTTGGGCTGCGGCAGCCAGCAGGAAAGTAACTATGATGGAGGCAACTTGAGATTGCAGAGTGGGAATGTCCTTGGGTGGCAGCAGCCCAGATTATTCTTGTGGGTCATGGGGAACATTTCCTGCTCCTCCATGGTCCACAAAAATAATTCCAAGCTTGCCTTCACAAAGTCCCTTCAGGTCCATCAGCCGTCTAATTGTATGGCACATGTTCCAACCTACAGTGGAAATCAGGTCCTAGGACTGTGATTGTTCTCACTAAAAGAGATCCACTACCTCAAGCAGGCAGGTGCTGATGGTAAGATCTTTTCAAAATGGCACCAGTCAGAGTTGGATGTGGCGTGACTTCCTAACTGTAAATACCAAACACCATTAAAAGAGGAATGTGACTAAAGAAACGACTCAAACTTGAGAGAGGCATATCACCAAGATTTTCTGATTTCAACTCAAGAAGCCTGAGGGAAGCTAAAGATTAAATAACACAAGTTCTAATTACACTCTTGCAGAATATTGCGTAAACAAAAATTTTGCTGGGATATTGAAAGATGTCAAATGTGATTTCCCACTTTGAGAAAGAAAATAAGACTAAATCAGTAAATTGTACATCATTTAATCCTACGTCAGTCCCTGGTTTGTCACTATGCCAGGAACCCATTCAGGCTTCCTTCAACTGCCTGCAGTAACTTCAGTGGAATTGAGAAACACCATTTAATACATCTATCCAGGATTTCTTCCAAAATTAAAATGGCTGGTCATAAGAACCCTTCATGCTATTAAACCCTATAATATGAGGGAAAATGGCTAAGCAGTTGGAGAACAAGAGTTGATCAAAAAACAAGCAGCACAGACTACCAAGGGCAGATCTTGGTTGATGAGCCATATAGGATTCTTTGAAGAAATAATGGACAGGGTGGTTAGACAAAATGCATGAGGATGCTTCATGTGGATATTAAAGAAGCATTTCAATCATCAACAATATATCCAATATACCCAAATGTTAATTTTGTTTGTAATAAAAATAGGATTTTCTTATTAAAAGAGTAGAAACTTATGAAAAGATATGGCGCAAGAAATTCAGAGAAAGAGGTTTACAGGAATAGAGATTTTGGAGGATTGAAAGAGAACACAATAGATAAAGGGAAGTTTATTGAAATAAATAGAGCAAACAATAGCACAGACCTGGCAAATAGGAGAGATACAAAGACAGAAAAAGATGGCAAAACAGATAGGACAAACTACAATAAAGGTGAATTTTTTAAAAATTGAAGAGATATTAAAATCAACACAAAACATTTTTACAATTGTTCCAGAAAAAGGTGGCCAGGGGCAATGTTGGAAAGATGGAAACAAATGGTTGTGATATTGTGAGTGAAAATAAGGAAATGGTGAATACGCTGAATAATTATTTTGGATCAGTATTTTGAGCAGAGGAAAAATTCTGCATTCCAGCATTCCAAGGAAACTAATATTGCTGAGAAAAGAAACAAGCTGTCAAAGCTTTTCTTCTTGCATTCATTAGGACCGAATCGCAACAATACCAAATCTCAAAGGGAACAACAAGTTATACTTTTAAAATTCATTTTTAGGATTCAGGTATCAATGGCTATGAAGTGTTGGGTGCTCTGAGGTACAGACGAACCAACACGGTTGCGATTGGTACAACGCAGTTTTATTCTACTAAACTATTTATACTACAAACTTGGTACTCAGCACGTTGTGACTGTGTGAGTGTCTGGCTTTGAGGTCCTGGCCCTGTGCCGTCTCCTGATGGACTGCCCAGGAAGTGTTGTGTTTCTTGTTTTATACTGTGTCTGCTCTTGTCTGTGATTGGCTGTCGTGTTATGTGTGTTAATTGGTCTGTTGCTCTGTCTATCATTATGTATGTGTTATGATGTTTATTTAAATATCATGACATCCCACCTTTTTTTACAAGATTATGTGCCTACGTGGTTATAAATATAAATGTGTCCTGAGTGCAGCTAAATGTGTGTGTGTGCGTAATATTTACATCATGTACATGGGGCTTAACTATATACAAGGGGCGATGTCAGGTGTGACATGCTAACGAGATTGTACCATAACAAAAAGAAAAACAACGTGGAAACTTGGAACGATCAAACGAATGCCTGTAACGAGAAAAACATAGACATGTTATAAAACGTGTGAACAGTCTCATAAGTCCAGTCTAGTAGGTGGGCGACAAATTCGGGTTGACCGCCTCAAGGGTGGGTCGAGAACCACCGGCTGAGGTGCGGGCCTAGCCACGGACGGCGACAGAAGGGGCATGGTAGACGGCAGCTCCACGAAGTCGCTATCAGGAACCAGTGGAGGACACGCCGTCTGTGTAAGGTCCCGTTGCGAGCGTGGAAGTAAGCGAATAGCCCGGCGATTGCGCCTATGCACGGATCCATCGGGCATGCGTACCAGGAACGAGCGGGGAGCCACGCGTCGGAGAACTTCGGCAGGTGGTGACAAGCCACCTTCTGGTAGGTGGATGCGGACGTTGTCTCCAGGGGCCAGGGAGGGAAGATCAGTTGCCCGTGTGTCATACGATCTCTTCTGGCGACCGCGCTGCAGTTGCATCCTATGCAGTACTGGAGCATGGTCTATTGTTGGTGCCTGGATGGAAGGCACAGTGGTTCTGAGGGCGCGACCCATCAGCAGCTGTGCTGGTGAGAGACCAGTGGCTAGTGGGGCCGAGCGATAGGCCAGCAGGGCGAGGCAGAAATCCGACCCGGCAGCAGCAGCCTTGCAGAGGAGCCGCTTGGCAATGTGAACGCCCTTCTCCGCCTTTCCATTTGACTGGGGGTGCAGAGGGCTGGACGTCACGTGTGTGAAGCCATACGAGGCAGCAAACAATGACCATTCCTGGCTGGCGAAACAGGGCCCATTGTCCGACATGACAGTCAACGGAATGCCATGGCGAGCAAAGGTGTCTTTGCAGGCCCTGATGACAGCAGACGACGTCAGATCGTGCAGGTGTATGACTTCAGGGTAGTTTGGGAAGTAGTCAACTATGATGACATAGTCCCTGCCGAGCGCGTGAAACAGGTCGACACCCACCTTCGCCCAGGGGGACGTCACAAGCTCATGGGGCAGAAGCGTCTCAGGAGGTTGCGCCGGCTGAAACCTTTGGCAGATTGTACAGTTGGTTGGTGGAATTGCGGATAGCGATGAGGACTGTCTGAGGATACAGCAGGATTTAGATTGTCTGGAGACTTGGGCGGAGAGATGGCAGATGGAGTTTAATCCGGACAAATGTGAGGTAATGCATTTTGGAAGGGCTAATGCAGGTAGGGAATATACAGTGAATGGTAGAACCCTCAAGAGTATTGAAAGTCAAAGAGATCTAGGAGTACAGGTCCACAGGTCATTGAAAGGGGCAACACAGGTGGAGAAGGTAGTCAAGAAGGCATACGGCATGCTTGCCTTCATTGGCCGGGGCATTGAGTATAAGAATTGGCAAGTCATGTTGCAGCTGTATAGAACCTTAGTTAGGCCACACTTGGAGTATAGTGTTCAATTCTGGTCACCACACTACCAGAAGGATGTGGAGGCTTTAGAGAGGGTGCAGAAGAGATTTACCAGAATGTTGCCTGGTATGGAGGGCATAAGCTATGAGGAGCGATTGAATAAACTTGGTTTGTTCTCACTGGAACGAAGGAGGTTGAGGGGCGACCTGATAGAGGTATACAAAATTATGAGGGGCATAGACAGAGTGGATAGTCAGAGGCTTTTCCCCAGGGTAGAGGGGTCAATTACTAGGGGGCATTGGTTTAAGGTGAGAGGGGCAAGGTTTAGAGTAGATGTACGAGGCAAGTTTTTTACGCAGAGGGTAGTGGGTGCCTGGAACTCACTACCAGAGGAGGTAGTGGAAGCAGGGACGATAGGGACATTTAAGGGGCATCTTGACAAATATATGAATAGGATGGGAATAGAAGGATACAGACCCAGGAAGTGGAGAAGATTGTAGTTTAGTCGGGCAGTATGGTCGGCACGGGCTTGGAGGGCCGAAGGGCCTGTTCCTGTGCTGTACATTTCTTTGTTTGTTCTTTGTAGTTGAGCACCATGTTGGCAATATCGTCACTGATGCCCGGCCAGTATACCGCCCCTCGGGCCCTCCGTCTGCACTTCTCGACCCCCAAGTGGCCTTCGTGTAGTTGGTCGAGAACCAGCTCGCGCATGCTGTGCGGAATCACAATCCGGTCCAGCTTCAGAAGAACACCAGCAATGACGGCTAGGTCGTCTCGGACATTGTAGAACTGCGGGCACTGCCCTTTGGGCCACCCTCCCATCATGTGACGCATCACTCGCTGCAGAAGAGGATCGGCCGCAGTCTCTCGGCGAATATGGGCGAGACTGGAGTCGTCAGCCGGCAGATTTGCCGATGTGAAAGCCACCTACCTGTGCCTCAACCTGACATACGAACCCCTCCGCATCTGGCGGCGTGCTCACTGCTCTGGATAGGGCATCCGCAACGATGAGGTCCTTCCTTGGAGTGTAGACCAGTTGGAAGTCGTACATCCTGAGTTTAAATAGGATGCGCTGGAGGCGAGGGGTCATCTCGTTCAGATCCTTGTTTATTATGCTGACCAGGGGGCGGTGGTCAGTTTCGACAGTGAACCGGGGAAGACCATATACGTAATCATGGAACTTGTCTAAACCGGTTAGCAAGCCCAGGCACTCTTTTTCGATCTGCGCGTAGCGCTGCTCTGTGGGGGTCATGGCCCACGATGCATAGGCAACTGGGGCCCATGATGCCGTGTCATCCCGCTGCAGGAGCACTGCTCCAATGCCGGATTGGCTGGCATCAGTTGAGATTTGGGTGGCACGAGACGTGTCAAAAAACGGCAACACCGGTGCAGTGGTGAGTTTGCGTTTGAGCTCCTCCCATTCCAGCTGGTGTGTGTGTTGCCACTGGAACTCTGTGGACTTTCTGACGAGGTGGCGCAGAGCCATCGTGTGGGAGGCAAGGTTGGGAATGAACTTCCCCAGGAAGTTGACCGTACCAAGGAAGCGTAGGACTGCTTTCTTGTCGGCCGGCTGCGGCATGGCTGTGATGGCGCTCACCTTGTCTGCATCCGGACGGACCCCTGACCGGGAGATATGGTCCCCCAGGAACTTCAACTCGGTCTGGCCAAAGGAACACTTGGCTCGGTTGAGGCGCAGGCCATTTTCCCGTATGCGGGCAAAAACGCGTTGGAGACGATATATGTGCTCCTGCGGTGTGGTGGACCAGATGATGACGTCGTCCACATATACGCGCACCCCTTCGATGCGTTCCATCATCTGCTCCATGATGCTATGAAAGACCTCGGATGCCGAGATGATGCCAAATGGTATCCGGTTGTAGCAGAACCTGCCGAAAGGGGTGTTGAAGGTGCATAGCTTTCGGCTGGGGGATCGAGTTGGATCTGCCAAAACCCCTTAGAAGCATCCAGTTTCGTAAATATCTTCGCCTGGGCCATTTCACTGGTGATCTCCTCCCGTTTGGTTATGGGATAATGTTCCCGAATGATATTATTGTTGAGGTCTTTGGGGTCAATACGGATACGGAGCTCGCCGGAGGCCTTCTTGACACACACCATGGAGCTGACCCATGGCGTGGGCTCCGTGACCCTGGATAGGACCTCTTGGTCCTGGAGATCCTGCAGCTGCAGCTTGAGGCGGTCTTTAAGTGGCGCAGGAACCCTGCGAGGTGCGTGAACGACCGGGATGGCGTCCGGTTTGAGGCAAATTCGGTAGGTGTATGGCAGTGTTCCCATGCCCTCGAATGCCTCCTGGTTGTGGGTGAGGAGCGATTGGAGCTGTGCGTTGTACACTGCATCCGGGAAGTCAGATGTGCCGTCGGGAGAGAGAGAGTGGACTCGTTGCATGAGGTGGAGAGCCTTGCATGCCTGTGCGCCCAGCAGGGAGTCCTTCGATGAGCCAACTATCTCGAACGAGAGTGTGGCCGTGTGTGTGTTGTGTGTCACCTGGAGCTGGCAGGATCCCATGGCCGGGATAACGTTCCCGTTGTAGTCGACCATCTTGCACCGGGATGGCCGGATTGGTGGTCTGACCTTCATGGCATAGAAGGCGGACCACGCTATGAGGCTGGTGGAGGCGCCAGTGTCCAGGCGGAAAGTGATCGGCGATCGGTTGACCGTCAGGGTGGCACACCATTCATCGCCCGGATTGATGGTGTTGGCCCGGTTCCCATCAATGACCGCAACCCGGAAGGCGTCTTGGTCATCTGTGTCATCGGTTTGGATGTCATAATGTGGAGGCTGAATGGTCCGCACGTTCCTGCGAGGTTGTCGGAGATGTGGAAGATCAACAGGTTGAGCCGCTCGACAGTACACTCGGCGTAGTGACCCATCTTGCCACAGCGTAGGCATTGTCGGGTTTTTGCAGGACATTGCCCTTTTAAATATGCGGCGCCACAGTTGCCGCACGTCGTGACGTCATGGCGTTCGTTACGCCAGTGCGCATGCGCAGTTCGGTCTTGCGTCGGGCGCGCCTGCGCAGCACGTCCCTCAGTGTTGCCGTAGGTTTTGGCGCGCACAAACGCGGGAGACTTCAAAAAGCGCGCGAAACGGCCGCCCTCGTCTGGGCCGCGGGCCAGGAAAACTCGATTGCCTGGACGCGTTCGGCCTCGTGGGTGGCCTGGCTTGCCGATTCGGCCACGTGGGACCCCCTCCGTGCCGATTCGGTCGCCTGAAATTGGGCATAGCGACTCGTCGCATTCTCATGCAGGACACAGGCTTCAACTGCAGATGCTAAGGTCAGGCCTTTTATTTTTAGAAGCTGCTGGCGTAGGCCTCCGGAGGCAACGGCAAAAACGATCTGGTCCCGGATCATGGACTCTGAGGTGGTGTCGTAACCGCAGGACTGCGCGAGTATGCGGAGGTGCGTTAGGAAGGACTGAAAGAGCTCATCCTTACCTTGCAGGCGCTGCTGGAAGATATACCTCTCAAAGCTCTCGTTGACCTCAACGTTGAAGTACTGGTCGAGCTTGAGGAGGACCGTGTCATACTTAGCTTTGTTCTCGCCTTCCACGAACACCAAGGAGTTGTATACATGGATGACGTGCTGACCTGCGGTAGTGAGGAGGATGGCAATCTTCGTTTCGTCCGAGGAGCACTGTTTTTCATTGGTTTGCATGAAGAGTTTGAAGCACTGCTTGAAGAGCGTCCAATTTATGCCCAGGTTCCCAGCGACTTGCAACAGCTGCGGTTTGTTGAGGGTGTCCATGGTGCAGGATGGCAGATTTGCGGGTAGGTTTCGATTCACTTCTGGTACCATGAAGTGTTGGGTGCTCTGAGATACAGACGAACCAACACGGTTGCGATTGGTACAACGCAGTTTTATTCTATTAAACTATTTATACTACAAACTTGGTACTCAGCACGTTGTGACTGTGTGAGTGTCTTGCTTCGAGGTCCTGGCCCTGTGCCGTCTCCTGATGGACTGCCCAGGAAGTGTTGTGTTTCTTGTTTTATACTGTGTCTGCTCTTGTCTGTGATTGGCTGTCGTGTTATGTGTATTAATTGGTCCGTTGCTCTGTCTATCATTATGTATGTGTTATGATGTTTATTTGAATATCATGACAGGCTAGGCCATCATTGAATGCCCATCCCTAATTGTGCTTAAGAAGGTGGTGATGAGCTGCCTTCTTGAACCACTGCACTACCTGAGAAGGTGCTGATTAGTTAGCATGTGGACTCTGATTGATAGAGCTGTTGCCATGGCGAATACACCAGGGAACAGTTAACTTCCAAGCTTTTTGTTTAAACTCAAACAGCCAAGTTAAATCTGATTGATTAAGGCATTGCCATTGGGAATGGAAAATGCCCAGTTTATCTCAGAGAGTAAGTATCAAGGAATACATTCCTGCTCGTCATGCATCGCGTGATGTGTAGTGACATCAGCAGAGTGGTTTGAGGGCTTTGAGCAGTTCACCATCTTTGATTGTATGAGCAACACCTCTTAAATCTCTCATCATGGTTTACAATAATCCAGAGCGTGGGCATCTCTATACCTTTTCTCTTTGTGGCAACAAAAAATATATGACAGAAGAGAAAACTGGCAGTGGGGATTGAGGCAGGAAAAACTGCTTAAAAAAAATATTTTGTCAACTGAACATTGGAGACAGCAATGGAGGATTCTCAGGACTGGACTCACACACACACGCACACACACACACACATCGGGCAAAGCACTGCCATCTATGCTGAAGGTTTAAAAAATATATTTCGCTTCCGGTGGCGGCTATGAAGGAGAAAGTCGCACATTTGGTGGCTCCCGCTCTGGTCGGACTTTTGGACCTTTTCCCCGATTTTCTACCGGACTTGAATTGTAAAACGGATGTTAGTGGCAATTGTGTACTGAATTCCCACATCAGTGCATGGAGAGAAGGACTAGAAGTGCTCGTAAAGGCAGAAACAGAAAGACAGAGCAGGCTTGGGCTGAAGCCGCAGTAGGAGACAGCATGGCGGAGGACCGGACCTCTGATTTGTCGACCCAGCGGTCAACGGAGCAGCTGATGCAAGTTATTCAGGAAGGCTTTGCTAAGCAGAAACGGGACTGCTTGGACCCGATAAAAGAGTCAATTGAATGGCTGGAGCTTAGATTGGACGCCCATGATCGTGCAATCCAGAAGGTAGAGAAGGCGTTGGCTGAGCAGGAGGAACATCGAACTGTGGAGTTGGTGGGGATGCTGAGAGACCAGCAGAAGAAGCTCCTGGAGAAGGTGGAGGACCTAGAGAATAGGTCCCGCCGGCAGAACTTGAGAATCGTTGGGCTCCCGGAAGGGTCCGAAGGAGCAGACGCTGGGGCATACATCGCAGACATGTTTGAGAAGCTGCTGGGGAATGGGGCATTCTCCCGACTCTTGGAGGTGGATAGGGCTCACAGAGCACTCACGAGGAAGCCGCGAATGGGAGACCCCCCCCAAGGGCAATGGTGGTGAGATTGCACAGGTACTTGGATAAGGAACGCATTCTACAGTGGGCCAAGCAGACACGGAGCTGTAAGTGGGACAACAGTATCCTGCGGGTTTACCAAGACCTGAGTGTGGAGGTGACCAGGAGAAGAGCAGGCTTCAACCAGATTAGGTCGATCCTTTTTAAGAAAAAGGTGAAGCTCGGACTGTTGTATCCGGCCCGTCTCTGGGTCATGCGCGAGGAACAGCACTTTTATTTTGATTCGCCTGAGGACGCGCTGGACTATGAGGAAAGGAAAGGACTGGTGGTGGACTGAGAAGTTTTGAACTTTGCTGCAACGTTCTCTTTTTTCAAAAAGGTTTCTCGTTTTTCGTTTTGTGGAAGCTGTTTGTAATGCCTTTTGCATTGATTTGGGACCAGCGGTAGACCTGAGTGAGTTAAGGTTTTCATTTGCACTGTTGGGGGACGGAGGTGTGCTTGTTTAGATATTGGTGTTTTTCTGTCGGGCAATTGTGTGGGGATTGTTTGATGTTGGAGTATCTTTCTATGAGCGGGGGGGAGGGTGGGGAGGAAACAATAGGTGTGAGACTATCCGGAGCCAGGGATGGGGGCCACCTAGCTAGCTGGGCGGGCTAGCTCACGGAAGCTCAATGGGAGGTGTGCATATGTTCGGTATATTAAATGGGTTGGATTACAGAGTGTTGTTACTGGGGGGGGAGGGGGTAAATGTTCTGCTGACGAGGGAGGGACATTGGCTAAGGGACAGACAGGAGTTTGGGGGTGGAGGCTGCCTGGGGGCTGACCGGTGGAGGTGCGGAGCATGGGCTGGAGGCTGGCCCAAAAAAGGGGATGGCTGATCGGCGAAGGGGGGTCAATGAGCCCCCCAACTAGGCTGATCACCTGGAATGTTCGAGGGTTAAAGGGGCCGGTCAAGAGGGCACTTGTCATCGCGCATCTTAGGGGACTGAAGGCAGAGGTGGTAATGTTGCAGGAGACGCACCTTAGAGTAACTGACCAGATTAGGTTGAGGAAAGGCTGGGTCAGCCAGGTCTTTCACTCGGGACTAGAATCAAAGACTAGAGGGGTCGCGATCCTGATCAATAAGCGGGTGGTGTTTGAGGCGGATAGAATAGTCTCGGATGTGGGAGGTCGGTACATTATGGTCAGTGGGAAACTGGATGGGGTGCAGGTGGCAATAGTAAATGTGTATGTGCCAAATTGGGATGATGTGGAGTTTATAAAGAGGATGCTGGGGAAGATGCCGGACCTGGACTCACACAGGTTGGTCATGGGAGGGGACTTCAACACAGTTATTGACCCTGGCTTCGACCGGTCAAGCTCGAAAATGGGCAGGGTGCCAGCAATGGCAAAGGAACTAAGAGGGTTCATGGAGCAGATGGGGGGGTGGATCCATGGAGACTTGGGCAGCCGAGGGTGAAGGAGTTCTCCTTCTACTCACACGTGCATAAAGTGTACTCCTGGATTGATTTCTTTATTTTGAGCAGGGCTTTACTGACGGGGGTGGTGGACACGGGGTACTCGGCGATCACAATCTCAGACCATGCTCCGCACTGGGTTGACCTGCAGGTTAGTAAAGACAGTAACCTGTGCCCGCAATGGAGGCTAGATGTGGGACTTTTGGCTGACGAAGGGGTGTGTGAGCGGCTGAGGAAATGTATTCAGAGCTACCTGCTGGTCAACGACACGGGGGGAAATTTCAGCAGCGGTGGTCTGGGAAGCACTGAAGGCGGCGGTCAGAGGGGAGATGATCTCGATACGGGCCCATAGGGAGTAGGTGGACAGGGCAGAGACGGACCGACTGGTAAAGGAGATGCTACAGATTGATAGGAGGTATACGGAGTCCCCAGAGGCAGGGCTTTTAAGGGAACGGCAGAGGCTACAGGCGGAGTTCGGCTTGTTAACCACAGGGTGGGCTGTGGAGAAGCTGAGAAAGGTGAGGGGAGCGATCTAGGAGTATGGAGAGAAGGCCAGCAGAATGCTGGCACAGCAGCTTAGAAAGAGGGAGGCAGCCAGGGAGATAGGGAAAGTAAATGACGGAGATGGGAAGCTGGTTGGAGATTCAGCAGGGGTGAATAAGGCATTTAGGGATTTCTACAGCAGGCTGTATAGGTCGGAACCCCCTACGAGGCCGGAGGGGATGAGGCACTTCTTGGGGGGGCTGAATTTTCCAAAGGTGGACGGGGAGCTGGTAGAAGGGCTGGGGGCCCCGATCGGGTTGGAAGAGATAGTGGAGGGTCTGAAGACCATGCAGTCGGGTAAAGCCCCGGGGCCGGACGGGTACCCAGTGGAGTTTTATAAAAGGTTCTCTGGGATATTGGGACCATTGTTGATGAGGATGTTCAATGAGGCAAGGGAAAGAGGGGTGCTGCCCCCAACGATGTCACAGGCCACGATTTCGCTGATTCTGAAGCAGGACATTGGGGAGGACCATTTGGGATTTCTTACGGGTAGGCAGTTGGTGGCCAATGTAAGAAGGTTGTTAAATGTGATCATGATGCCCCCGGAGGGTAGGGAGGTGGAGGTAGTGGACGCAATAGATGCAGAGAAGGCTTTGATCGGGTAGAATGGGATTATCTGTGGGAGGTACTGGGACGGTTAGGATTTGAGCGGGGCTTTATTGACTGGGTCAGTTGGCTGTATCAGGCTCCTGTGGCAAGCGTACGGATGAATAGGACAACATCGGACTATTTTAGACTGCACGGGGAGACGAGTCAGGGATGCCCCCTCTCCCCACTATTGTTCACCATAGCTATAGAGCCGTTGGCAATTGCTCTGAGAGCCTCAAGGGGCTGGTCCGGTGGGGAGGGAGGCAGGGGGGTGGTGGAGCACAGAGTCTCGCTCTATGGAGACGACCTGCTTCTGTATGTATCGGACCCAATAGAGGGAATGGAAGAAATCATGAGCATTCTAGGGGAATTTGGCCGGTTTTCAGGGTATAAGCTAAATATGGGGAAAAGTGAAATGTTTGCGGTCCAGGCGAGGGGACAGGCGAGGTGACTGGGAGAGCTGCCGTTCAGATTAGGAGGGGGAAGCTTTAGGTACCTAGGCATTCAAGTGGCGCGGGATGGGGAGCGGCTGCATAAATTAAATCTGGCCCGACTAGTAGACCAAATGAAGGACAATTTTCGGAGATGGGACGCGCTTCCGTTGTCACTAGCTGGTAGGGTGCAGATGGTGAAGATGACGGTCCTCCTGAGATTCCTGTTTGTATATCAGTGTCTCCCCATCTTTTTTTAAACCGGTTAACAAAGTGATCACTGGCTTCGTTTGGGTGGGCAAGACCCCGCGAGTAAGGAAGGTAATGCTTGATCGGAGGCGGGGAGAAGGCGGGCTGGCGCTGCCAAATTTTAGTAACTATTACTGGGCGGCGAATATAGCCATGAACAGGAAGTGGGTGGTGGGGGAGGGGTCGGCATGCGAGCGTATGGAGGCGGCTTCGTGCAAGGGCACCAGTCTGGGGGCATTGGTAACAGCGCCTCTGCCGTTCCCGCTGGTACGACACTCCACCAGCCCCGTGGTGGTGGCGGCCCTGACAGTCTGGGGGCAATGGAGGAGACATGTGGGAGCAGAGGGAGCATCGGTCTGGTCCTCAATCTGTAATGATCACCAGTTTGCCCCAGGAAGTATGGATGGGGGGTCCCGGATATGGCAGAGAGCAGGGATTGAGAGGATGGGGGATATGTTTATTGAGGGGAGCTTTCCGAGTATGAGGGCGCTGGAGGAGAAGTTTGGGTTGGCGAGGGGAAACAAATTCAGGTATCTGCAGGTGCGGGACTTCCTACGTAAACAGGTGTCAGCCTTCCCGCTCCTACCGCTAAGGGGGATTCAGGACAGGGTAGTTTCCAGAGGGTGGGTAGGAGAAGGGAGCATTTCTGACATTTACAAGGACCTTATGGGGTCAGAGGAGGCGCAGACCAAGGAGCTGAAGCGCAAGTGGGAGGAGGACCTGGGAGGAGAGATAGAGGATGGTCTATGGGCGGACGCGTTGAGTAGAGTCAACACGTCCGCAACATGTGCCAGGCTCAGCCTGCTACAATTCAAGGTCGTTCATCGGGCTCACATGACAGTGGCCCGGATGAGCAGATTCTTTGGGGTGGAAGACAGGTGTGCAAGATGTGCGAGGTGGCCAGCGAACCTTGTCCACATGTTCTGGACATGTCCGAAGTTTAGGGGATTTTGGCAGGGTTTGCAGATGGGGGGGCGCTATTCGCCCCCCCCCCCCCCCACGCCGGGTGGGAGAATCGCCGGGGCGCCGCAAGAATCGTGCCACGCCACCCCAACCCCCGCATGTGATTCTCCCACCCCCCGGAAACCAGCGGCGCGTGATTCGCACCGGGCCGCTCGGAGAACAGGCGAGCAGCGATTCTCCGGCCCGGATGGGTCGAGATGCCGCTACGACAGGACAGGTTCCCGCCGGTGCCGTCCACCCCTGGTCGCTGCCGGCGGGAACTCTGCGGGAACGCTGGGGGGCGGCCTGTGGGGGAGGGAGGGGGGCTCCTTCAGCGGGGTGGCCTCCGATGGGGTCTGGCCCACAATTGGGGCCCACTGATCGGCGGGCCGGCCTCTCCCCCCCGGGCCTACTTCCTTCCGCGCGCGGCCCCAGAACGCCGGCCCCATGTTGGTGAGGGGCCGGCGTGCGTAAGACGTTCCCCGCGCATGCGCAGGATGGCACTGCCCCAACTGCGCATGTGCAGGTTGGCGCGGCGCCCATTTGGCGCTGCGTAAGGACGCTGGAGCGGCGTGAACTGCTCCAGCGCCCAGCTGGCCCCCTGTGCGACCAGCATTCACGACGACGCGAACACTTGGCCTCCATATCGGAGAATCGCCCCCATCATGTCCACAGTGTTAAAAACAAGGGTGGCACTGAGTCCAGAGGTGGCGATTTTCGGGGTGTCGGAAGACCCGTAAATCCAGGAAGAGAAAGATACTATTAGCTTGGAGGGACACAAAGCCCCTGAAGTGGGAGACCTGGCTGTCAGACATGGCTAGCTTTCTCTGTTTGGAGAAAATCAAGTTCGCCTTGAGAGGGTCACTGTTAGGGTTCGCCCGGAGGTGGCAACCGTTCGTCGACTTCTTCGCGGAAAATTAATCGTCAGCAGAAGGGGGGGGGGTTTAGTTTAGCTTAGAGTAGGGGGTTAATAAAGGTGGGACCTGTAAGGAAGGGAGACGGCTTTTGTACTATGTTTATCGTTTCATGTACATTGTTTATATTGTTGTTGTTACAATACCAAAATTACCTCAATAAAATTTTTATTAAAATAAATAAATAAATTTTGACTGCAACTGTGAGTAAGAAGACCGACAGTCGGGGAAACTTCCTTGTGTTGAAGTGAGTGGGATGTGAGCAGCAAGGGCTGTGCACGTGGTGTGGTTACATGGGCTGTGGGGAACGGAGATTTTGAAGTCTGTCGACTGCATGGGCCACTCCTCAGGGGAAGGTTGGGCTACAGTCAGCGAAAATGGAAAATAAATTCTAGTTGCTTGTAAAAAGGGATTTGTTGTGCCATACTTTCCATAAAAATCAGAAGGCAGGAAGTTGGCTGAGTTTGGAGCCGGGATCCGAAAATGCCAGGAAAAACAGGAGCATGGATGCATTTAATGGAAGACTGAGACTTGGAACTCATATGAGGAAAGATTCCAATTATTTCTCATAGCAAACCAAACACTGGAGGACCTAAAGGTTGCATCATTTCTCAGCTCAGTAAAACGTTTATGCAGCTCCAAAATTCAGCTCAGGAGATAAGTCCTACAGTGAATTAATGAAAATCTCAGAGGGACATTTGTCTCCTGGGCCGTTATTAATTGCAGAAAGGTTTCAGTTCCACCGCTGTAGTCAGGAAGAAGGTGAAAGCATTTTATACTTTGTCACAACTTTAATAAGGTCAGCTAGATATTGCACAGTTGGTGCAACTTGTAGACTCCATAGTGAAGCTATTCAGAGGAAGCCACTTACTGTAAGTGATTTAACTCCAAACGCTGCTGTGTAAGTTGCCACATCTATGGAGCTAGCAACAAGAGAAGCTTCAGAAATAAGGGCTGGAGTGAAGATCCACAAAATGAATGCCACAAAGAACAAGGCTGCAAAGGTGCAAACATGTCACCGAAGTTCACAAGTTAGGCACTCAGCGGGGGGATGCTGGAGTAAATCTAATATGTGCAAGAACTGTGGCAAGCAGGGCCGCATTGCCCAGGCACGTTTGGCTCAGAAAACCTCTTCTACACCAAGACTGTGCAAGAAAACCCCCCCACAGCTAAACAAACTAGTCATGTCCATTAATTAGTGGATAAAGCTCAAGATCACTCAAAAGACAATGGGCGCAATTTAACGGGAGAAGCACTAATTGCGGTGGTAGAGAGTGCGACTTGCCGGTGCTTCCCAACTGCCGACCCGGCAAGACCGCGACCGGTATCTAACGTCAATTAAGGCCGATAATGATCCCCCATGGGCTTCAGGGCGGAAATGGCTGTCCCGCCAGCTAATTCACCTGGATCGCGCCGGGCAGATCCCCACTAACAAGGGGGAGGAGAACATAAACCATTCCCTCCAAACACACTCCAAACAACATGCAGCAATCCGGGATGGCCGCACCCTTGGCTTCCTGGCGAACACCTCGAAGGAGAGCTCCGAGGCTGCCACCATCGATGCGTCACACCTATCATCCCCACCTGCGCAGACACACACACCTCAGTGGTGGACATTGGTCAGGATTCTGGGGAACAATCTGGTGACCATCACACAGTTGCTGATGCACATCAGGTGGAGGCAGGAATGACGTGGGAGACAGCAGTTGGAGGTCTGCTGGATCCCAGGACTCAGCTGGGTCCCAGACAGATACTGAGCTTCTGGACCATGTTCTCCCGGGGCTGATGCAGAGGCTCGGTTGCGGCTGTGAGATTCAGGAGGGGTTGTCAACGACACTCCAGTGGGTCCATAGCCGATTGGAGGAGTCCCAAAGGCTAATGGCGCAGGCGATGGCACCAGCAATGGCGGCACCGAGGCCAACACTGCTATGGTAGAGATTGCAATGGAAAGCCTGCGGCATGAGGCCAGCATCAGGAGTAGTGGTGTCCAAAGCATGGCTCAGTCAGTGACAGCCATGCTGTGTGCCTCGGCATCATTTCCCAGTCGCTGGGGGACGTGTCCCAGATGCATGTGGACCTTGTCGAGGCGCTGAGGATATGTCCCAGTCACAGGTGGGCATTGCCGAGGCACTCCAGAGCGTGTCCCAGTCTCAGGTGGGTATTGCCGAGAAACTTCAGAGCGTGTCCCAGTCTCAGGTGGGTATTGCCGAGGCACTCCAGAGCGTGTCCCAGTCTCAGGTGGGTTTTGCCGAGGCACTCCAGAGCGTGTCCCAGTCTCAGGTGGGTATTGCCGAGGCACTCCAGAGCGTGTCCCAGTCTCAGGTGGGTATTGCCGAGGCACTCCAGAGCGTGTCCCAGTCTCAGGTGGGTCTTGCCGAGGCACTCCAGGGCGTGTCCCAGTCTCAGGTGGGTATTGCTGAGGCACTCCAGAGCATGTCCCAGTCTCAGGTGGGTATTGTCGAGGCGCTGAGGATATGTCCCAGTCTCAGGTGGGTATTGCCGAGGCACTCCAGAGCGTGTCCCAGTCTCAGGTGGGTATTGCCGAGGCACTCCAGAGCGTGTCCCAGTCTCAGGTGGGTATTGCCGAGGCACTCCAGAGAGTGTCCCAGTCTCAGGTGGGTATTGCCTAGGCACTCCAGAGCGTGTCCCAGTCTCAGGTGGGTATTGCCGAGGCACTCCAGAGCGTGTCTCGTTCTCAGGTGGGTATTGCCGAGGCACTCCAGAGCGTGTCCCAGTCTCAGGTGGGTATTGCCGAGGCACTCCAGAGCGTGTCCCAGTCTCAGGTGGGTATTGCAGAGGCACTCCAGAGCATGGCCCAGTCTCAGGTGGGTATTGCCGAGGCACTCCAGGGCGTGTCCCAGTCTCAGGTGGGTATTGCCTAGGCACTCCAGAGCGTGTCCCAGTCTCAGGTGGGTATTGCCGAGGCACTCCAGAGCGTGTCCCGTTCTCAGGTGGGTATTGCCGAGGCACTCCAGAGCGTGTCCCAGTCTCAGGTGGGTATTGCCGAGGCACTCCAGAGCGTGTCCCAGTCTCAGGTGGGTATTGCAGAGGCACTCCAGAGCATGGCCCAGTCTCAGGTGGGTATTGCCGAGGCATTCCAGAGCATGTCCCAGTCTCAGGTGGGTATTGCCGAGGCACTCCAGAGCGTGTCCCAGTCTCAGGTGGGTATTGCCGAGGCACTCCAGAGCGTGTCCCAGTCTCAGGTGGGTATTGCCGAGGCACTCCAGAGCGTGTCCCAGTCTAAGGTGGGTATTGCCGAGGCACTCCAGAGCGTGTCCCAGTCTCAGGTGGGTATTGCCGAGGCACTCCAGAGCGTGTCCCAGTCTCAGGTGGGTATTGCCGAGGCACTCCAGAGCGTGTCCCAGTCTCAGGTGGGTATTGCCGAGGCACTCCAGAGCGTGTCCCAGTCTAAGGTGGGTATTGCCGAGGCACTCCAGAGCGTGTGCCAGTCTCAGGTGGGTATTGCCGAGGCACTCCAGAGCATGTCCCAGTCTCAGGTGGGTATTGCCGAGGCACTCCAGAGCGTGTGCCAGTCTCAGGTGGGTATTGCCGAGGCACTCCAGAGCGTGTCCCAGTCTCAGGTGGGTATTGCCGAGGCACTCTAGAGCGTGTCCCAGTCTAAGGTGGGTATTGCCGAGGCACTCCAGAGCGTGTGCCAGTCTCAGGTGGGTATTGCCGAGGCACTCCAGAGCGTGTCCCAGTCTCAGGTGGGTATTGCCGAGGCACTCCAGAGCGTGTCCCAGTCTCAGGTGGGTATTGCCGAGGCACTCCAGAGCATGTCCCAGTCTCAGGTGGGTTTTGCCGAGGCACTCCAGAGCGTGTCCCAGTCTCAGGTGGGTATTGCCGAGGCACTCCAGAGCATGTCTCAGTCTCAGGTGGGTATTGCCGAGGCACTCCAGAGCGTGTGCCAGTCTCAGGTGGGTATTGCCGAGGCACTCCAGAGCGTGTCCCAGTCTCAGGTGGGTATTGCCGAGGCACTCCAGAGCGTGTCCCAGTCTCAGGTGGGTATTGCCGAGGCACTCCAGAGCGTGTCCCAGTCTCAGGTGGGTATTGCCGAGGCACTCCAGAGCGTGTCCCAATTGCAGGAGAGCATCACTGAGGCCGTCGGCAACATGTTGCAGACAATGGAGAGCCACCAGGACTGGCAGAGACAGATGATGCAGGGACCAATGGAGCTCACTCCAGATGTCCCTCCATCCCTAGGTGACCCCCAGGGCCCTACGAACAGCGTCCGGGAGGAGGGAGTGCGGGAGGCTGACCCGGAGCCTATCAACAGGGAGATGAATACAGTCTTCAGCTCTCTCGAGTCTCCCCCCAGCCCACCCCTCCTGACAATGGTGCTTCTTGAGGTCAGTGGGCTATACAGGGTGGCACAGTGAGGCAAGTGCCATCGGAAAGGCGGCTGGAGTCACCGGCCCATGGTCCTCCAGAGGACGTGAGCTAGCGGTATCAAAGGTCCCAGGGCGCGGTAAGCAGCAGACTGCCTCCACCTAGGGACACACATAGATGTAGCTGTAGAGCACAGAGGATTAAGAAGATTGAGGTGCACTAAGTTGGCATTGAGGGGGTGAGGGGCACAGCTAGGGACAGATAGGGTTTAGATTGTTCACCATTAAAACATGTGCCTCTGTCCCGCTATTCCACTTTACAGGCTGGCCTGCACCCTCCCATCCCCTGTTGCCCTCCGCTTTCCCCCATCCCCTGCCCCCTGGGCACAGTAGTCCTAGATCTGGGGCCCCCAGGGCATAGCACGTGCTGGTGATTGGTAAGCAGAAAGACAGGAATCAAACTATGGAGGCACGGTGCTGCAGTGGTTAGCCTACCACACAAATGTGTAATGTGATACATAAATGTCAGTGCTGGTGTGATGCCAGGTATGCAGGCCGCATGGTGGATCGTATTAAACAGCACGGGAGTGATTCATCGTACGTGAGTTAAAGTTCACTGAACAGCACGTTTAGCGGGATATTTCTCGCCATTACCGGTCGCAGATCACGGCGCCATTTTAACCATCTGCCCCAATCATCCCCCTCCCCCTTTCAGGTTCCCCCCCCCCCCCCCCCCCCCCCCCACCATTTGTGTGACCCCCCCTCACCCTCCAACCTTGGTGAGGCATCCGGGAACCCTCCTCACCCGCCTCTACCTGGCAAAGCCCCCCAGGGCCTGCCACCTGGCACTGCAAACATGGCACCTGGGCACCCTGGCACTGCCAGCCTGGCAGTGTCCCTGGCAGCCTGGCAGTTCCACCTGGGCCCTCTGGCACTGCCAGAGTGGTACTTCCAGGGTGCATGGTGGCACTGCAAGGGTGCCAAGCTGGCAGTGCCATGGTGCCTGGGCACCAGGGGGAGTTGCAAGTGCCACCCTACCCTGTGCCCGTCCACCCGGTGGTTTTCAATGGCCTGGGAGACCACCCCAGATGCCTACATACTGGTCCAGGTCTCCGAGGTGCGACTGATGAGTCCCGGAGACTTACGGCTCATTTAAATATTTAGTTCTGGATCTCGCCCAGCGAAGGCGAGATCCAGATCATGTGGGGCGGAACTTTTTGCCCAACACGGTGCCCAATTTTGGACTTGCGCATGATTCACCCATTGCTCCTGGAATCGCGACAGCGCAACAGGATTGCTGAATCGCACCCCACATCTCTTTGGCTGTTCACAACAGGCAAATTACTGATCAGATCCAACAAACACATGCTTGCAACACTCAAAACATGGGGAAATTTTCCGCGCCTTCCTGGCCTGTGCCTTGGCCCATCATTGACTTCCGCTGGCATCTTCTGGTCCTGTAACTGTTAGTGGGATTTCCCATTGAGTCCAACCCCGCCACTAGGAAACCTACAGTGGGGGGGTCGACACTGGTGGGGCCAGTAGATCCCACTGGCGAGAAGGGCTGGAAAATCCCCCCATCGTGTCCAACATTAGATGTGATTCCATGATTAGACAACACTTACCAAACAATCCTGACTGTGTTAAGAATTACCCTAAGAACCAATTTAAGATTATCAGTTGGATTGCAGTGTGACTCACTTTCTGCTGTGAGAAGCTACATAGATTCACACATAGGGCTCTGTCCTTTACAAACACATCCACACATTGAGCCTTTTTAGTTAAACAAAAGCTCAGGGAACAGCCATTCCCTGTTTGATTCAGATCGGCTAGCAGGATGAGCAGAAAGATATGTTGTAGCGCAACATGGAGTGATGATGTTAGAATAGAGGATGTTTGAAAGTAAAATTAATGAAAGGAAATATATCTTATGTGACTACATTTTAAATGACGTGGAGACGCAATGGGACCTTGGTGTGCAAATTCACAAACAACTAAAGATGGCAGCATGCACAGTTAAGACTGTAATAAAGTAAAGGGAATCAGGAATTTTGTGGTCAGAGGAATTCAGTAAAAAGGAAGATTACCTTAAACTTTTACAAGAACTTGCTCAGGTTGCAGATGGAGTTTTCCAACGATTTGAACACCTTTTATAGGAGAGATATGAAAACAAAGCACAAGGGTGCTGCGTATATTTATTGTGATGGTGCAGAGTTGAAGGATTACAGTTATCAAGTGAGGCATGAGATACTTGAGTGTTCTTTCTTGATCGTCATCAGGAAAATGAAAGGATATCTTAAGACAGGAATGGATTGTTTCCACTGATTAGTCAAATGGTGACAAAAGGTGCACAAATTTAAGATAATCGCACAATAAATAAAGGGGAGGTCAGGAAATAATCCTGTGTACAGACAATGGTAAGAATGTGAAAATTTCTAACACAGACCATTGTTGAAGCAAACTGAAAAATGGGAATAGTAAAGGATATGGAGAAAAGTACTGGAGCAGACGGTGGGCTAATAGCCTGTTTCTGTGCTGCCACACGCACACACTCCAAGCTCAGAATTTCTTCTCCTGCCTCTGTGCTACAGGTTGTGATGTGTTATCTATGTTTAAACAGCTTGGCGTCTCATATCATTTTATTATTTTGCCAAGTCAATCAATAGGTTAATGACTTTGATGCTTTCCAATCGCCGACACACAGCTGAATTCCAATAACTCATTTTATCAAACTTGCGTTGGCAAAATATTTGAAAAGAAACACGAGATGAGATTTTCCCCGTTATCGGCAAAGCCTGATGTCAGGCGGGTAAAGCGGTGTTTAGCCCACCAACGGCAGTGTTGGCTTTTTCTACCATGTAGTGCGGCACTTAGAGGAAAACAATTGTGGGCACGTGTTCCATGCCGTATTGCTGGTGGGCAGCCTCTGATTTGCCCGCCCTGCCATCAGCTCAGTGCTTTAATGATTGGGACGCCACGTTTAAAGGCTGGCCTGCACACAGCTAGCACACTTGTCGCTGGGAAGTCATGGCTGTGAAAGCTAAGACACATACTGCCCCGAATTTCACTGACACCTCCCTGGAGCGCTTACTGAACACAATGGCGCCCCGCCGCGATGTGCCAAACCCGCACTCTGGGCAAAGACGAGCTAGCAAGATGACTAATCCAGCATGGGAGGCGGTAGCAGCGGTGGTCAGCACTAACACCTTGCAGAGGAGGACTACCATCCAGTGCTGCAAGAGGATAAACGATCTCCTCCGTTCCTCCAAGGTCAGTCACTATTGTCATCAGTCTCAACTCACACACACACAGACCCATTACACAGCTACAGGGATCTCACTCCCTGCCAGCTTAAGGGACACCACCACTCACTCTCCCACACACATGTCATTTCCCCTGCGGGTCGTGTTCTCATCTCACCTTGCTGGTCCCACTCACCATCCAGGCGGTCAGGCATCCTTATCATCTGCCCTGACACGTTCCTGCTTACACTCTCTCCACCTGTCTTCATGCAGGAGAAGCTGGCTCACAACAAGAGGAAGGGACCCCAGATGGATGCAGGGGTGCCAGAATTGAAGGACTTTGAGTTGAGAGGCATCCAGCTGGACAGGGAGGATGTCGATCACTCCTGTGCTGATGGTGAGGTCAGCGGTGATAAACCAACTGAGGATCCAGCTCTGCAACATCCATCAGACAGCCAAGCTGTGAATCATGCCTCCTGTTTCTCAGGCTCCTGCCATTCACGAATGATCTCTCCTTTCTTTCACAAGCACATCTGAGAAGCAGCTGAGGGAGTCCACCAGCCGGATTCCTGACTCCAGTCCCCAGAGCAGTGCAGAAGGGGAATTCACAGAGCCCAAAGTGGAACATCTGTCGTAGCGTTCACCCACACCCTCCACCAGCACAGAGACACACACCTCGGTGAGGCCTAGCTTTAGAGCAGCCTCGGGGTTACAATCTGGTGAGAACATCACAGTGTCAGATCCACAGCAGCCGGAGGCAGGGAGTCTCCAGGGTGCCAGCACTCGAAGATTGCTGCAGGCTGGGAATTTGCTGAGTCCCAGTCTGGACTCGGACATGCTCCAGCTGCTGGAGCTCCAAAGACAGTGCGGAGGAAATCTGGAAGGGATGTCTGGTACATTCCTCCGATTAAATAATGTGTGCAGGAATGCATCCACCTTATTTTGAGATGATTGTGCCGACACAACAAGGCAAACCTAGCGAGAGTAGCAGCCGCTTGGAGACCTTGGTCCAATACTTTTGCCCTGTACTGCTGCAGGATCTGCAGTCTGTGGTGCAGGCACCGGCTGGTATCTATCAATGCCAGAGCACAGCAGGGCTTCTCAAGCTCACTTAAACTGCTCCTATATCCCAAGGAGAAAGCCAGTGGCCCTCAGGTTCCCACAGAGAGGAGGATTGGTTGCTGCACATCCCAGGACCATCCACCCGGGTGATTCCAGGTGTATCCCACCCATCCAAATCTCCTCTTCAGCTCCAACTCCACAAGTCAAAGTGGATTGCACTGCCACACAGCAGGACCCTGTAAAGAACAGACATGGCAGCATGTCCTCATGTTGATGGGGGAGTCAGTGGTTGCCATCATTGGGCTGGAGGTGGGTCTGAAACCAAAGGTGACAATATGCTTGCACCTAATCCTCCTTTTGACACCCAACTTTCCTCTCATCCTACAATCTCTTCTGATTCCTAAGCTGCAGATGGTGTAAGAATTCTCCTCTTGCTTTCCGTCACTGCGAGCACCTGACCACCCATTCACCACAACTCTTCCCTTTTCTCCTTTCACATACCCAACAACTGCAACTTGGAGACATCATGGTGGAAGAGCAAGAGGTAAAGGAGCAGGAAGACAATGATGAACCAGAAACACTCACTCATTCTCACATGCACAGCCACCCGTTCAGTTACTGACACTGCATGCACTCCCAGGTTAAAGGTAGGGTCTGCACACCCGGGACAAGCGGAATGCAGCCAGGACAGTGGACAATGATGGTGCAGATGCCAGCTCGCTGGAGGGTGAATTCGCAGGTGGGTTTTGCTGCAGAGGACTGAGGTGAGGACCTTGACGGGTCACCCTGCAGAAGAAGGTTGATGGGTAATTGTAATGATATTAACATAAGAACCTAAGAACATTAGAAATAGGAACAAGCATAGATCACAAAACCTATCAGGTCTGTTCCATCATTGAATGCAATCATGCCTGCTCTTCGGCAACTCCACTTTCCCTCCCGCTCCCCATGTTCCTTATTCCCTTGGTGACCAAAGATCTGTCAATCTCAGCTTTAAATATATCCCATGATGGAATATCCATAACTCTGTGGGCTAGAGAATTCAAACGATTTGTTACGATACCCTGGGCTAGTGAGTGGTGAATTCCTGCCCCACTTGACCCGGAGTCAGAACACAAATGAATTAACCAATAATTCTTAGAAAAATACCCAAAGTCTTTGGCTCTTGGCTGCCCGATAATTACAATCACCAGGTCTGTAAATGTAAACACAATTACTGTTTATTTATAACCAGAACTATAATGAAATAGGCAGCAAATACAACTGGCTAACTATCATCTAATTCCTAAATCTTAACGTTAACTTGTCCTCCACCCTCTATACATACATACATACACACACACACACAGGACAGACAAATACAGAGGGGATGAAAGGGGTAAAAATCATCAATATAAGGGAAAAAAGTACTTGTTTCAGATGATTGTTTTTAGCATCTTACTTCTCTTTAAACTTTGCTTTCATTTTGGGGGTTTTCACCGTAGATTTATTCATGTCTCTGTAGTTTCAAAACACAGCACTCACAGCCTTTCTGGAGAGAGAGCGAGAGAGAGTGTCCTGGTCTTTGTTTGCAGCCTTAATGGTTTCCCTATAGATTCATTTATTCAGGTCGCTATAGTTTCAGTAATACAGCAGCCACAGCCTTTCTGGAGAAAACACGGAGGAGAGAGTGTAGATTCTTGTCCCAGTGCTTTTAGCAGTCAAACTGAGCTCCTTGGGATTCTGAAAATCATTCCACTGGGGGAGGAACTAATCACCACCTGTTACCGGGTAGAGTATAGCCTTTTGTCCAATTCACTGGTCACCAGCCAATCAATCAAACCGGCTACCACTCCTATCTCTCTGGTGCCGGAAAGTCTAGGTCTCCTGTTCAGACTAGCAGAGTGTTCTCTCCTGTAACTCCTGAATTCCTCATTCCCTCGGCTGCTTGAGTTAAAGATACATGTCCATTACTTATTCAAGGATCAAAAATGATAATGGCAAAATAAAAGGAAGGAGAAATAAGGGAAAAAACAGGAAGGACCCTTACAGATTCACAATCCTTAGCATGAAGAAAATTTTCTTCATGTCATCCCTAAATGGATAGCTATTATTGTGCCCTGTGTTCCAGGTACCCCTGTCAGGGAACACAATATCAAGTCCCTTCAAACTCACATATATTTCAATGAGCTCTCATTCTTCTAAACTCCAAAAATGAGCCAATTTACTCGGCCTCTCATAATAGAATAGCACTCTCATCCCAGGAACCAATGTAGTAAAACGCTGCTTTAGCATAGAATCCCTACAGTGCAAAAGGAGGCCATTTGACCCATCGAGTCCGCATCAACTCTCCGAAAGAGCACTCTACCTAGACTCACTCTGGTGCCCTATGCACGTAACCCCCGCACATTGATCATGGTCAATCCACCTAACCTAAACATCTTTGGACTGTGGGAGCACACAGAGGAAATCCACGCAGACATGGGGAGAACGTGCTAGCTCCACATGGTCAGTCACCCAAGGAATTAAACCCAGGTCCCTGACGCTGTGAGGCAGCAGTGCTATCCATTTTGCCACCCTGCCACCTGTGACACCATACCAACTCCAATGCAAATATATTTGTTTTTAAATACGGAGATCAAAACTGCACACAGCATCCCAGGCTTTCCCCCATCAAAACCCTGTACAAATGTAGCAAGACTTCTTTAATCTTGTACTCCAACAAAGGTCAACATTCCATTTGCTTTCCTAATTGCTTCCTGTGACTGCATACTAACTTCCTGTGTTCCTTTTAAGAGCACATCCAAATCTCTCTGACCATCAAGATTTACAAGTTTCATGCCCCTTTTTTAAAAATTCTGCCTTTCAACCCTTATGACCAAAGTGAATAACGTCACATTTCCCCACATTGTAATTCATCTGCCACCTTGTTACCCACTCACATAATCTTTCCAAATCTCTTCGTAGCCTGATTGTACCCTCTAAGCTTGTATCTCCACCAGCTTGGATCTTCAGCAAACTTAGATACATCGCTCTCTGTCGCTGTCTAATTCATTAATACAGATTATAAATAGCTGATCCTTACAACACTCCAATACAGCCAGCCAATTTGAAAATCCTACATTTATGCCTATGCTTTGTTTCCTGTCCATTAACCAGTCTTCTAACCATGCTAATATATTGCCCCAAACTTTATGGGCACTTATCTTACATATTAACTTTGCTGCCTTTTGCAAATCCAATGTACCACATTACTTTGTTCCCTTTTATCCATCCGACTAGTTACAGTGTCAAAATGCTCGAATAAATCTGTCAAACATAAATTTCCTGTCAGAAAACCATGTTGACTCTGTCTGATCATAGTGTTATATTACGATATTATGATATATATTACTCTTTTTGTCTAGCTGAGTTGTAGAAATATAGACGTAGTCGTCCAGTGATGATAAAGTAATTTAATGCGGAATATAAAATAATCCTGTGAGTTCTTTTTACTTAATACTGAATTAGTAAAGAAACAAATAACTGTAGATTAAACTATTAAATATGTTAATGCTATATACTGATATCTATTAACTTTTTCTCTCTAGCTGTCTCTCTTCTGTACTCTCTGCACTCATGACACACTCTCCTCTAGGAAAGAGCGGGAAAATCCTTTTATGGTCCTGATAGTGTGGCCATCTATTGTTCAATTGCCTGCTTAACATTGTCTGATCATGTATTACTACATGCAGAGATCACTACACATAGCATGATTTTCTCATGCATTGTTAGGACTTCCTTAATAAAAGAATCCAACATTTCCCTATGAATAATGTCAGGCTCACCGGCCTAGAGTTCTCTTATTCATCTCTTCCTCTTTTCTAGAATAGCAGTGTTACATTTACAACTTCTAAGCTGCTAGGACCATTCCAAAACCTAGTGAATTTTGAAAAATCACATCTAACACATTCGCCCTCACTGCAGTGATCACTTTTGGAACCCTAGGATGTAGGCCATCGGATCCTGGGAATTTGTCAAATTATAGTCTCTTAAGTTTCTTCAGTACTTTTTCTCTGCTGCCATTAATTACCTAAATTTCCTCAGTCTTCATAGCCCCTCTTTTTCTGGCAAAGAGTCATCCAGACTTGAAATGTTAGCTCCCTAATCTCTCCACAGATGCTGTCAGATCTGCTGAGATTGTCCAGGTTTTCCTGTTTTTGTTCCAGATTCCAGTATCCGCAGTAATTTGCTTTTGCCCTCTATTTCTGATATGCTTAGTGCATTGGCAGGCCTTCCATCAAAATCAAAGAGCTTGAAATAGTCTGGCACCAACTTGGCTTTGTTAGGGCTTTGCACACTCCTGGACATCCTTACCACTGTGGGTATGGAAGCCAATACCATAAAGTCATTTGCAGACCCAAACATGTGTCGACATACTTTTATTTTAACATTGTGACTAAGACCGCATTGTGATGGTCAGTAACCCATATACAACCTCTGATGGTCGATTTCTTAGCATTCCAGCACCAGCAGATGCCACCAAACATCTGGGCTCAGCTAACTGCCATAGAAAATCAGACTGCCCTCATGCAAGCTCAGACTGCTGCCGCCATGGCTGTGGTTACCAATTTTCAGGTGTTTGCAGGTTGTCACAGCAATCTCTCCTCCAATACTAGGAATGCTGAGACACTGCTCTCGGGGAGTGGCAAAGGCTCCATGGAGAATGAACCTGCTCTTCCTTCTCATGAAGACAGTATTCATTCTCCCCTCACTGCCACCCTGCCAGCATCCTTGGTGTTAACGGTCAGCCAGACAGTTCAGGCTGCTGCCACCCAGGCCAAGATAGTGCAGTCCGAAGCCAAGGCCAGGCCTGTCTCGTAAAGACACTCGAGGTTGTCCTGCAAGACCACATGTACCCTTTGCCATTGAAAGTCATCAGCCTTCCACCAGCCATTCTGCAGCCATGAGGATATCCCTACATGTGAGCCGTAGACCAGGCAAAAGGCACATGGGAAACAGGCACAAATGGAAGGTAGTTGACCTGCATGATCTATGTATTTGGTTACGCATGAACTGGACATTGAGAAAGTAGAATCCCTTCCAGTTAAGATACCACAGAGTTGACAGGCAGGGTTCACAAAGTGATGTCGATAGTCATGCTCCTGAGCAAATCTGCAATTCCAGTGAAGCTGCGTGCTCACTTTGCCTACTTCTCTCTGGCACGAGAAAATAATATGCATTCAGCTTCCTTGGAATAGAGAGCCTATATTGTGAATGGAAAACTGAGAGGTGCTGCTCCAGCTGGAAGGAACCAGATATATAAAAGCTCATGGCGACGATCACTACAGGCACTAACAATGCCATCCTTGCCTTGCTCTAAGAGTGTGTAATCATGGCAGTGGGAGGTAGCAGATTTCAGTATGATGTGCTGAGTAAAATGGAAATGTTTGGCTCACTGCTGCTCGATGAAGCTCAGATCGGAGAATTGCTCCCTGAACTTCCTGGTTGGATATGGCCTCCTGCTGAGAGACCAGAGGGCGCGATTCAGCGGACTTAAGTTAAAGTCCAGTGAACGGCGTGTTTAGCGGGGCTGTTTCTCAGCACCGTGAAACCATCTATTCAAGGGCACTTTGCCATTTTTTGGGGCCTCAGCAGGGGATTCCCCATCAAGACCATTCTTTAAGCCATTTCCTGCGAGAAAATTACGCGCGGATCTGGGCGCTGTTTTTAAAGGCAGCCCCGATCTTTCGTACTCCCTCACCTCAGGACATTCTCACTTCACCCACCTTACCTCTTCCAGGGTTCCTGAGTCACCACTCACTCCACCTCTTATGGGCAAGGCCCCCCTGGGCTCGATTCCTGGCATGGGCAACCTGGAACCTGGGCACTTTGGCACTGCCAGGCTTGGCAGTGCTAAGGTGCCAGGGGGAGTTCCAGGATGCCACCCTGCCCAGTTGCTGACCACCCACTGGCATCAACTCCCCCAGCGAGACGCCCCAAGGTGCCATCGTGACTGGTTCAGAAGTTTGTGAACTAGTACCAAACAGCGCCCAGTTGAGGCGTTGCTTTTGAGGCCTGTGAATCCTGGGCCCCAGGTGAATTGGATGAGATCCAGATTGCAATGTGCCACGAGATTCCGTTTTGAGTGTCGTGAATCTCTCACAAGATTCAACTGCCTCGGCCTGACACCAGGTCAGGTGCAACGAGGCCGCTGAATTGCGCCACATCTCTCTCTTCCATAATCTTGTGCTGCTCTGTGTCACCTCTGCCCATTTTTACTCTAACAATGTGGTCTAAGAGGAATGCAATCATTGCACCCATGTTTAGGTGGAAGTGGTTTGTGCAGAATTGTTAAAGCTCGGGTGAAGTACTTCAGGCGGTGCCGCGTATTCCCTGAAAACTTTCACACTATTAACACAGTTCAAAAACAAAAAAACACTTCTACAACTGCAACAACATTCTGGAGAAATCTATTAGCAACGCACATGAAAATAATTGATGATCCCAACACATATTAAGACGTGTGGGGTTAAGTGAAGATGGAGTTGAAGCATCGAGCTCCAAAATAGCAGTGCTGGTGTCTAATCAGCTTTCAACTGATTAACGCCCTGATCTACCAACTCTGCACAGGAGTTAATCTCACCAAAATGATCTCTAGCATAGTTCATACCGGAAGTGTGCTTTCACAGAGTGGACAATATTTCGGTGACAAAATGACATTCCTGGTGCAAACAAAAAGACACTAAAGAGCATGATTTTGCAGCTCTACTATTATACAACTTGATACAGTCAACAAATTGGTTAATATAGTCAAAAGTATTCACCGCCATCATTTTTATGATATTATAAACAGCAGATTATCCGGAGCAAAATCCTACTAGCTTCAATGACTTATGTTAGTCAGATAGAAAATAATAATATACATATATGAAAGTTTTATGCAAAACGTTAACTTGTCTGTTGACTCTACAAAGGCTGTTCCAGCTTTTTCTGCTTTTGTTGCAGATGTTCTGTGTTTATAGTATTTTACTTGCTCTATTCAACCAAATTTAATGTGTTCCACTTAAATTATTAGTTTTTATTTTTCTTCTCCCAAGTTAATTTTCGAATTTTTTTTAAAAAATCTACCAGGTCTTTAAATGTATGAAATGAAAAATTATGGTACTTTAATACCTCTGTTCTTCTTATAGCCCACACAGTAATTCATGTGCACCCATATTTTAACTGGGGATAAGGTCAGTGTCTATTTTATAACTGGATACCACAGAAGTACTGAGACTCTGGTCTTAAAGGCTTACTGAAGCTTTACGGAGACGTAAGAAGTCAACACTGAGATATGCTTTGATTCCATCTATCGCTCCAGGAAGAGTAACTCCACGAAGCAGCAGGATAGTAAGAACCACGTATGGCATTGTGGCAGTAATCCAGACAACCTGTTATGTATTAACAGAAAACAAATTGAATTTAATTTTTTTGCACATTTTATTGATTTTTATTAAACTGGGTTTCATCTACATTGAAGCTTCAATGCACTAAAAACAGGATCAATCCAATACTATATTCACGATTATCTTCATGATAAACCCAAAAATCGCAAAAATAAATTAAAGTTACAAGTACGTGCCAATATAATTGAACATGAACATAGGAACCAAATCCATTTTGTTGATTTTAAGAAAAGCATGTTTTCTGCGTATTTTACAATTTCACTTCCCAAGACATTGGTTTTTCATACAATGCCCGGCCTATTAAATAATATTTAATTGTGACAAAATCGTTTCAGAATTAATTTTGAAATACACAAAGTTTTACAAAGGGTTCGGATCATGTTGTGCAAGGCACTTGTACACTTTCTTTCGTCTCCATGTCGTGAGCTCAAATGCAGCCCATACTGATGGAAGGAGAATGGTTGTTGGTGGGCTGCCTGAGCCCATTAGGCAGTTTTTAAATAGATGAACTCTGGTCAGCTTGCCTCACTGGTATCGTTTCAAAGGTATGTCTTTGGAGGGGTGAGGTGGCAACGAGGGGATGACCAATTATAATTCAGTGGTGTTGGGGGAAATACTCCTGCACCTCCTGGCTCCACGGCAACATCTTAAAAAAAAAATTCTTCAGAGTTAACTTCCTGTTGGTGGCCGCTGAAGAGGTCAGAGTCAGGCAGGCCCACTCCTTGCTCTGCTTTCCGATGCCCTGTTTCCTAGAAGTTAAAACAGGTGGTTGGGCCCCTTATTTACCGCTTTAAGGCTCTGAAGCCTGTTTCAGGTGGCAGCTAGGGACATCTGAAAAATGGTCTGACATAATGCCAGGTTTAATGTGTTAAAGCATCCTTTGAGCTTGGGACCTGAACATCCAACATTGCCCAGGTTATGCAAAAGCGTAAAAAATGCATGGAAATCTGAAGTAAAAACAGAAAATGCTGGAAATATGTAGCAGGTTAGGCAGCATCTGCGGAGAGAAAAACAAAGTTAACCTTTCAGATCTGCTGCCCTTTGAAGGTCACAGGCCTGAAACGCTAATTCTGTTCTTCTCTCCACAGATGCTGCCTAACCTGCTACATATTTCCAGCATTTTCTGTTTTTACTGTGTCCATTTTATACCTATGGAATGGGTAAAATTAGATCCAATTTCTATTCAATTAAGCTGACATGACCCGATGCATGTACGAACAGCAGAAGACAATTTCTGGGGGTCAGATTCAGGAGCAGGAACTGGTTTAAATAATGACCCTACTGGCCATCTTAATTGATTGGTTGTTGGCTTTCTGTCCACATAATAAATAAATAATAATCTTTCATTGTCACAAGTGGGCGTCAATGAAGTTACTGTGAAAAACTCCTAGTCACTACATTCTGGCACCTGTTCGGGGAGGCTGGTACAAGAATTGAACCCGCACTGTTGGCTTTGTTCTGCATTACAAGCCAGTTGTCCAGCCCACTGAGCTAAACCAGCCCTCTGAATTAAAGAACAGAGAAACACATTATTCAATCCAGGTGAGTTGTAGGAGACCTACAGTGAAAAATAGTCTGGAGTCAAGGGTCTCCTTAAAATAAAAGCAGTTTGAATCAAAGAAATACTTTGGTCAGAAAAGTGAACATTTGAGCTATTATATGGTGTATTACATTATTTTCTTTTCTGGGAAAACTTAGTGGTGAGACTTACTATGGATATTACCCTCTCATTCACTTAAAATTTCTAAATTAAACTTTTTTGATTTAATTTCTGCATCATCTGGTTGAATATTAATCAATGTGACTGTCAAGTGAAATTTTGGTATCCCATACACATATTCAGATTTTAATTTGTTTCATCTTGGCTATGTTATCAAAGGACAAGGTTTTGGCCAGTAAAGATAATCTCCTGATTCAAAGTTAGAATTAATCACTGCTGGAATGAATAAAGGGAAAGTCAGAGGCAAAAGTCAATACCGCCAACTCTTAAAGTCAACAAATCTTACATTCTGAGCAGCAATCCCAATATTAATGTACAATTTAGCATTAATAATTTACTTGTTAAAACTAGTGATCTTGAATCTGGCACCCAATGTGGCCTTGTTAAATATTGATCAAACTTCTTAAAGAATCAATGCAAATGCATCTGGGCTGTGTAGAATTTTTTAAAAATATATTTTTATTGGAATTTTGCAGTTTACATAATTTACAGAAAGTGATCATCGTGTATTTGCATATGTATAGTTCTTCCCCCCTCCCCCCCACTGTCGGTTAGCCCGCCTTCCCTCTCCTCTCCCCCCCACCGTTTAGGTGTTCCCTTGGCGCCTTGGTCTATTTTACAATTTGGTCGGTGTGGCTGTGCAGAAAAAGGAATATTAAGACCGGTAACTTCATATTTAAAGTTAGTTCTGAATATTCCAACAGAAACAGGAAAGCATTTATTTAGAAATAAAAATATATACAAATCAAAACCTCTTCTCGGTGTTTTTGCAACGGTATTTCTCTGAATATGAAATGAAAATCGCTTATTGTCACAAGTAGGCTTCAAATTAAGTTACTGTGAAAAGCCCCTAGTCGCCACATTCCAGCACCTGTTCGGGGAGGCTGTTACGGGAATCGAACCGTGCTGCTGGCCTGCCTTGAAAGCCAGCGATTTAGCCCTGTGCTAAACAGCCCCTATTCAAAACATTATTTGATTTGATTTTCTATCTACACATGAATCCGCTGGTCGGTATGGTTCATGGAATTGAACAGAATGGGCTAACCTTGCCAGAAGTTCGAACTCCCTTCCACAGGCTGAAGTAAAGGATGACAATAACCACAAATAAACAGCAGGTGAGCTGCCACCTGGGCTTGCCAATGTCATGGATCCCGCCACTTTCATGAAGGTGAAGAACACCACGTCTGTTTTGAAACAAAAATAGAAATGTACTTTTTTAGACAAGAATTGTTTTTAAATTTTCCATTCATTAATACACTTCTAATACCATAGATTTACTTTGCAATATAGAACATAGAACATAGAACATAGAACAATACAGCGCAGTACAGGCCCTTCGGCCCACGATGTTGCACCGAAACAAAAGCCATCTAACCTACACTATGCCATTATCATCCATATGTTTATCCAATAAACTTTTAAATGCCCTCAATGTTGGCGAGTTCACTACTGTAGCAGGTAGGGCATTCCACGGCCTCACTACTCTTTGCGTAAAGAACCTACCTCTGACCTCTGTCCTATATCTATTACCCCTCAGTTTAAAGTTATGTCCCCTCGTGCCAGCCATATCCATCCGCGGGAGAAGGCTCTCACTGTCCACCCTATCCAACCCCCTGATCATTTTGTATGCCTCTATTAAGTCTCCTCTTAACCTTCTTCTCTCCAACGAAAACAACCTCAAGTCCATCAGCCTTTCCTCATAAGATTTTCCCTCCATACCAGGCAACATCCTGGTAAATCTCCTCTGCACCCGCTCCAAAGCCTCCACGTCCTTCCTATAATGCGGTGACCAGAACTGTACGCAATACTCCAAATGCGGCCGTACCAGAGTTCTGTACAGTTGCAACATGACCTCCCGACTCCGGAACTCAATCCCTCTACCAATAAAGGCCAACACTCCATAGGCCTTCTTCACAACCCTATCAACCTGGGTGGCAACTTTCAGGGATCTATGTACATGGACACCTAGATCCCTCTGCTCATCCACACTTTCAAGAACTTTACCATTAGCCAAATATTCCGCATTCCTGTTATTCCTTCCAAAGTGAATCACCTCACACTTCTCTACATTAAACTCCATTTGCCACCTCTCAGCCCAGCTCTGCAGCTTATCTATATCCCTCTGTAACCTGCTACATCCTTCCACACTATCGACAACACCACCGACTTTAGTATCGTCTGCGAATTTACTCACCCACCCTTCTGCGCCTTCCTCTAGGTCATTGATAAAAATGACAAACACCAACGGCCCCAGAACAGATCCTTGTGTTACTCCACTTGTGACTGTACTCCATTCTGAACATTTCCCATCAACCACCACCCTCTGTCTTCTTTCAGCTAGCCAATTTCTGATCCACATCTCTAAATCACCCTCAATCCCCAGCCTCCGTATTTTTTGCAATAGCCTACTGTGGGGAACCTTATCAAACGCTTTGCTGAAATCCATATACACCACATCAACTGCTCTACCCTCGTCTACCTGTTCAGTCACCTTCTCAAAGAACTCAATAAGGTTTGTGAGACATGACCTACCCTTCACAAAGCCATGCTGACTATCCCTGATCATATTATTCCTATCTAGATGATTATAAATCTTGTCTCTTATAATCCCCTCCAAGACTTTACCCACTACAGACGTGAGGCTCACCGGTCTATAGTTGCCGGGGTTGTCTCTGCTCCCTTTTTTGAACAAAGGGACCACATTTGCTGTCCTCCAGTCCTCTGGCACTATTCCTGTAGCCAATGATGACATAAAAATCAAAGCCAAAGGTCCAGCAATCTCTTCCCTGGCCTCCCAGAGAATCCTAGGATAAATCCCATCAGGTCCCGGGGACTTATCTATTTTCAGCCTGTCCAGAATTGCCAACACCTCTTCCCTATTCTATTAGCCTGGGGCTCAGCATTCCCCTCCACAACATTATCTTTTTCCTGAGTGAATACTGACGAAAAATATTCATTTAGTATCTCGCCTATCTCTTCAGACTCGACACACAATTTCCCATCCCTGTCCTTGACTGGTCCTACTCTTTCCCTAGTCATTCGCTTATTCCTGACATACCTATAGAAAGCTTTTGGGTTTTCCTTGATCCTTCCTGCCAAATACTTCTCATGTCCCCTCCTTGCTCGTCTTAGCTCTCTCTTTAGATCCTTCCTCGCTACCTTGTAACTATCCATCGCCCCAACCGAAACTTCACACCTCATCTTCACATAGGCCTCCTTCTTCCTCTTAACAAGAGATTCCACTTCCTTGGTAAACCACGGTTCCCTTGCTCGACGCCTTCCTCCCTGTCTGACCGGTACATACTTATCAAGAACACGCAGTAGCTGATCCTTGAACAAGCCCCACTTATCCAGTGTGCCCAACACTTGCAGCCTACTTCTCCACCTTATCCCCCCCAAGTCACGTCTAATGGCATCATAATTGCCCTTCCCCCAGCTATAACTCTTGCCCTGTGGTGTATACTTATCCCTTTCCATCATTAACGTAAACGTCACCGAATTGTGGTCACTGTCCCCAAAGTGCTCTCCTACCTCCAAATCCAACACCTGGCCTGGTTCAGTACCCAAAACCAAATCCAACGTGGCCTCGCCTCTTGTTGGCCTGTCAACATATTGTTTCAGGAAACCCTCCTGCACACACTGTACAAAAAAACGACCAATATAATTTACATTATTATTGTAGCACTATTATGCATGCAGATATTTCTAGCGCAGAACCAGACATGGTCCTTGGGACAGGATTGGAACCCAAGGAGTGGGAAGGAATTGCGGTATCAGACCCAATCCAAGGTGGACTGCATCACTGTGGGGAGGAGGACCATCCCTTGGAGACCTGCCATGTTCATGAGTTTGTGTGCTTCTGGTGCAACCGAAGGGGGCACATTCAAAGCACTTTGACGGGCGAGGCAAAGCACGCCAATGCAAAGAAAACAGCAGCAGCAGCAGCAGTCCACAGTGCCATTGAACATAATGGGAAGAGCTCTGAAGGGGAGCTTGCAATGTATCGGTTGAATGCAGTCCAATTGAATAATTCGGCTCCGATTGAAATTGTCCTAAAGGTAAATGGTAAACCCCTTAAAATGGAAGTCAACACCAGGGCTTTGGTGACCATAACAGGTGAGTAGACCATCCAGTATCTTTGTGCAGGAATGCTGTCTTTAAGCTTGAAGAGCTGTTAAGCTGCCAACATACACTGGAGAGATTTGAAGATCCTCATACAGGCAAGACCCCAGTGGCCTACAGAGGGCAGGAGGCCAATCTGCCTTTGGTTGTTGTGGAAGGACATAGACCCTATTGAGAAGAGCCTGGTTACAGAAATTTAGGCTCAACTGGCTGGAAATCTTCAAAATATCTGATGCCATTCTCCACAATCTCTAAAGGAGGTATGAAGATGTCTTCCATAAAGAATTGGATTTGATTAAGAGCGTAAAAGCCAAGATATATGTCAATCCAGATTCAACACCCAAGTTCTTCAGAGACAGACCAGTGCCGTACGCATTACATCAGAAGGTTGAAGCTAAGCTAACGAGATTGGAAACGCTAGGTATAATCAAGCCAGTCCAAGCCAGTTTTCAGAGTGGGCGCCGCCAATAATCCCTTGGATTTCTGTTGATGCAACAGGGTTGCACCCATTGAAAGAAAAGGTCACGGCCGTACAAGGCATTCCTGCACCCAAAAATGTCGGCGAGCTTAAGTGCTTCCTTGGTAGGGTCAATTACTATGGAAGTTTTATTTCAAATCTAGCCACAATATTGGTATCATTACACCAGTGATGGTAATGTGGGAGCCTAAGAAGAAGCCTTCGAGTTGTGAAACAAGCATGACGGTCATCAAACTTTTTGATGCATTTTGATCTGGGGAAAGCAATCGTGCTGACATGTGATGCTTCCCCTTACAGTACAGGGGCCGTTTAATCCCGTAAAAATGGTAGATGGTTCAGAATGCCATCTCGCCTTTGCTTCAAGGACACTTTCTGAAGCAGAATGAAACTACACCCAGGTTGAGAAGGAGGGCATAGCGGTTATATTCGATGTGAAGAAATTCCACCAATATGTGTACGGTCACCGGATCAATATGGTGATTGATCATAAACCATTATTGGGACTTCCGGTGGCGGCCATGCGCGGGGTAGGTCGCGTAATCGGCAGCTCCCACCGCGAACGGACTAACGGGCCCTTTTAAGGAGCTTTGGCGGCTCCTCCTCGACAAAACTCGGCAGGCAAACGGCGCTAGAAGGCTCCCCGCATCAGTTTATGGAGGGAACCAGGAGCAGGACGGGCACGACGAGCACCGAGAAACGGTTGGAATGGGTGCAGGAACATAAAAGGCGGCCAGCTGGGATCAGACAGCGTGGGTCCAGTGGTCGCGGGAACAGCAGGAGTTCCTCAGAAGTTGCTTTGCTGGCCTGAAAACGGAGATGCTGGCCCTGATGAAGGCCTCGATGGAGAAAATGGTTGAGACCCAGAAAATGCAGGAGAAGGCGATCAAGGAGACTGAGAAAAAGGTCTCGGATAATGAAGACGAGATACATAAGAGATGGCAGAAAAGGTTGGAAGACCTTGAAAACAGGTTCAGGAGACAAAACCTGCGAATTCTGGGCCTGCCTGAGGGTGACGAGGGATCGGACGCGAGTGCATTTGTGACCACGTTGCTGGGGACTCTGATGGGGACGGGGGCATTTCCTCAGCCTCTGGAACTGGACGGGGCGCACAGAGTCCTTGCAAGGAAGCCCAAGACTAACAAACCGCCGAGGGCTATGGTGGTACGGTTTCACCGCTTCTCAGACATGGAACTTGTCCTGTGATGGGCTAAAAAGGAACGGAGCAGCAGGTGGGAGAACAGCGTAATTCACATTTACCAGGACCTGGGAGCAGAACTGGCCAAGAGGCGCGCTGGATTCAACCGTGCTAAGACGGCCCTCCACAACAAAGGGGTGAAGTTCGGACTGCTGCATCCGGCGAGGCTTTGGGTCACGTATCAAGATCGTCACCACTACTTTGATACACCGGACGAGGTGTGGACATCTACCAAACAGGAAAAGTTGGACTCAACCTAAAGGACAGCCACACTTGGATGAAACGCTCTGGTGGGGATGTTAATTGTTTGAGAGCCAGAGGGAGCTATGTTATGTTGTGCCCTTTCTTGTTCCCTGTTTCTCTGGCCACGTTCTTGGCTTTTGTGGAGTTCGGCCGCAGATGGAGGAGGGGGGCCCTATACTTAGGGCTGCTCTTCTGGCAGCTGGAGCCGTTTCTTTTTTGGGGCCAGGTCTGCGCCCAGGGTTTGTTGTTTGTTTCGCTGGAGGGGTGGTGGAAAATGTTCTTTGGGGGCTATTAAAGCAGTTAAGTTGGGCTTTTCAGAGGGAGGGAGGGGCCCGAATAATGAGGCATCAGGATGATTGGAGACGGGAGCAACCGGGGTCAGCATGGGTCAGCTGACTCACAGAAGCGTAATGGGGGGAGAGTTAGTGTTAAGCGGGCGCTTGACTTGGGGAATTGGGATCGTGGGTCTGTTGCGGGGGAGGGGGGGGGGCCTCCAATGGGAGGGCTCAAGTAAGCGGGATATGCGGGCTTGTGGTTGGCCGAAAAAGGGGGATGGCTAGTCCATCCAGGCTGATCACGTGGAATGTGAGGTTTCTGAATGGGCCGGTCAAGAGGGCTCGCGTATTCTCGCACCTAAAGGGGTTAAAGGCAGATGTAGCCATGCTACAGGAGACGCACCTAAAATTGCAGATCAAACAAGATTGAGAAAGGGGTGGGTGGGCCAGGTGTTCCATTCGGGGCTGGATTCAGAGACCAGAGAGGTAGCAATTCTGGTCAGTAAACGGGTGGCATTCGAGGCAGGGAGTATTGTGGCTGATAAAGGGGGCAGATACATAATGGTGAGTGGGAAGCTGCAGGGGACCCGGGTGGTGATAGTGAACGTCTACGCCCCGAACTGGGATGACGTAGAATTCATGAGACGCATGCTGGGTAAAATTCCGGACTTAGACTCACATAATTTGATCATGGGGGGTGACTTTAACACAGTCATTGACCCTGTACTGGACCGGTCAAACCCCAGGACGGGAAAGCGACCAGCAGCGGCTAAGGAACTGAGGGGCTTCATGGAACAGGTGGGGGATGTAGAACCATGGAGGTTCGCTCGGCCGGGGGCGAAGGAGTTCTCTTTTTTCTCCCATGTCCACAAAGTTTATTCTCGTATAGATTTCTTTGTTGTGAGCAGGGCGGAGGGGATGGACTACGCGGCCATTGCAGTCTCTGATCATGCTCCGCACTGGGTGGATTTGCGTCTTGGTGAAGAGAGAGGACAGCGCCCATTCTGGAGGCTAGATGTGGGGCTGGTAGCAGATGACGAGGTTTGTGGGCGGATAAAGAGGAACATTCAAAACTACTTGGAAACAAACGATACGGGGGAGGTAACGGCGACGACGGTTTGGGAGGCTCTGAAGGCAGTTATTAGAGGGGAGTTAATTTCTACCAGATCCCATAGGGTGAAGACGGAAAGAGCGGAGAGAGAGAGACGATTTGAGGAGATACTCAGAGTAGACAGGAGTTACGCGGAGACCCCCGAGACAGGGCTACTGAAGGAGCGCCGGAGACTGCAAGCGGACTTTGATCTGCTGACCACAGGGAAAGCGGCAGCACAGCTGAGGAAGGTAAAAGGGGCAGTCTATGAAGATGGAGATAAAGCGAGTAGAATGCTGGCGCACCAACTTCGTAGGAGGGAGGTGGCCAGGGAAATTGGGGAAGTTCGGGATAAGGATGGTAACAAGGTCATGGACCCAGAAGGGTGAACAAAGTCTTTAGGGCATTTTATGGTAATTATGGTAAATTGTATGAGTCAGAACCCCCAGCGGGAGGGGAAGGGATGAAGCAATTCATGGACCAATTGAGGTTTCCAAAGGTGGAAGAGGTTCTGGTGGAGGGACTAGGGGCCCCGATAGAGTTGGAGGAGATTGTTAAGGGTCTAGTGAGCATGCAGTCGGGCAAGGCCCCGGGGCCAGACGGCTATCTTGTAGAATTCTACAAGAAATTTTCGGAACTGTTGTGTCCACTCCTGCTAAGGATCTTCAATGAGGCTAAAGAAAGAGGGACCCTCCCCTCAACAATGTCACAGGCTTCGATTTCACTCATTCTCAAACGGGAGATAGATCCACTACAATGTGGGTCCTACAGACCCAGAATTGAGGACTGTGTCCCAGGGGTGATAGGGGAGATCAGACAGGCTTCGTTAAGGGCAGGCAACTGAACTCCAATGTACGGAGGCTCCTAAACATCATTATGATGCCCTCAGAGGGAGGGGAGGCAGAAGTAGTGGCAGCGATGGATGCAGAGAAAGCATTTGACCGGGTGGAATGGGAGTACCTGTGGAAAACGCAAGAACTGGCAGGAGTTGGTTCGGGGGGAGGGAGGAGCATCGGGTCTTGCTCTATGCGGATGATCTGCTCTTGTATATTTCGGACCCACTGGAGGGGATGGGGGAGGTCATGCAGATTTTGAGGGTCTTCGGCTATTTTTCGGGGTATAAATTAAACGAGAAGAAAAGTGAGATGTTCGTGATCCAAGCTAAAGGGCAGGAGAAGAGACTGGGAGAGCTTCCGCTTAAGATGGGGGAGAAGAGCTTTTGGTACCTAGGTATACAGGTGGCTCGAAACTGGGATGCCCTCCACAAGCTTAATTTATCCCGGCTGGTAGAGCAGATGGAGGGGGACTTTAAAAGGTGGGACATGCTCCCGCTTTCTCTCTAGCGGGGTGGGTGCAGACCGTTAAGATGACGGTCCTCCCCAGATTTCTGTTTGTCTTCCAGTGCCTTCCCATCTTCATCCCTAAGTCTTTCTTTAAGCGGGTGAACAAGATCATCTCGGGATTTGTATGGGCAAATAAGACCCCGCGAGTAAAGAGACCGTATCTGGGGGGGGGGGGGGCACTTGTAACGGCACCTCTGCCGTTCTCGCCGGCGCGCTACTCCTCAAGTCCGGTGGTGGCTGCGGCATTAAGCATCTGGGGTCAGTGGAGAAGACACGGGGGGGGTGGAGAGAGCCTCAGTTTGGACCCCGATACGCAACAATCACAGATTTGTCCCGGGCAAGATAGACGGAGGGTTTCAAAGCTGGCATAGGGCAGGTATCAAAAGGATGGGGGACCTGTTCATAGACGGGACTTTTCCCAGCTTGAAAGCGCTGGAGGATAAATTCAATTTGCCCCCTGGAAATGCCTTCAGATACCTTTAGGTACGCGTCTTTCTTAAAAAGCAGGTGGTGACATTTCCGTTGCTACCCCATGCAGGATACAAGATAGGGTGGTCTCCAGCACTTGGGTTGGGGAGGGGAAGGTGTCAGACATCTACCAGGAACTACAGGAGGCAGAGGACGCCCCAGTGGGGGAACTAAAGGGCAAGTGGGAGGAGGAGTTAGGCGGGGAGCTGGATGCGGGCCTGTGGGCGGATGCCCTAAACAGGGTTAATTCCTCTTCATCATGTGCCAGGCTTAGCTTAATCCAGTTAAGGTGGTCCACCAGGCACACATGACGGCAACCAGAATGAGCAAGTTCTTTGGGGTTGGGGATAGATGTGCGAAGTGTGCGGGAAGCCCAGCAGACCATGTCCATATGTTCTGGGCATGCCCGGCTCTTAAGGGATTCTGGCAGGGAATGTCCAAGAGCTTAGACACGCAGGTGGTGCCGAGTCCAGAGATAGCAATCCTTGGTGTGGCAGACGATCCGGGAGTTCAGGAAGCGAAAGAGGCCGACGATTGGCCTTTGCCTCCCTGGTAGCCCGGAGACGGATCCTTTTAATGTGGAGGGACTTGAAGCCCCCGAGCGTGAAGACCTGGATTGGTGACATGGCTGGGTTTCCCAGTCTCGAGAAAATAAAGTTTGCCTTGAGAGGGTCCATGACGGGGTTCTCTCGGAGGTGGCAGCCGTTCCTCGACTTTCTAGGACAGCACTAAATGTCAGCAGCAACTTGCGGGCGGGGGGGGGGGGGGGGGGGGGGGGGGGGGGGGGGGGGAATGTTACATATTCTTGTTCTTTTTTCTGTATATAATGTTAACGTTTACCTTGTTGTGTTAAATGTTGTTAATGGTTATGCAAAAATTATGTTTTGATAAAAATTTGAATAAAAAATAAAAATATACATTATTGGACCTGTTAATGGAAGATAAACCCATAGCGCCCATAACCTCGGGGAGGGTGCAGCGTTGGGTCCTGTTGTTGGCAGCCTACAACTATGTTTTTCAGCACCAGCCTGAGAAACTGCTAACATTGATGCATTCAGTTGCCTGCCCCTACCCAAGAGCATTCTGCCACCGTCAGTGCCACAGGGGAGATCATTCTAGCTTTAAACTTCCAAGATACTCTGCCAGTATCTGCAGGACACATCCGCAACTTGACCCAAGGAGACCCTATTGTTTCAGAGGTCAAGTGAATGATACTGTCTGGCTGGTGTCCCGAGAAGTCTGAGCAGCTGAGACCCTATTTCACTCATTAAGATGGGTTGACATGTGAAGACGGCATGATTCTGTAGGGATCACGGGTGGCTCTCATGCCTCAGGCCAGAGGGTCCCTCCTTCAGGTGTTACACATCACCCATCCAGGGCAGAAAAGGATGAAGATGTTGGCACGGAATTACGAATGATGGCCAGACATAGACAAAGCCATTGAAGAACTGGGACGACAGTGCCACATTTGCCAAAGGCAGCAATCTTTGCAGCCTTCTGCGACCTTTCACCCCTGGGAATGGTCTCCTGTGGGCCAGGGTCCACATTGATTAATCGGGCCTGATCCTCGGCAAGATTCTTTTTGGTGCTGGTAGATGCCCACTTGAAGTGGCTATCAGTTCAAGAGATGGGGACCACTACCTCAGTGGCTACAGTAGATGACTTGCGGCGATACATGGTACTTGACGTCAAGGGTATGTGCAGGATGCGTGACCTGCTTTCTGATGCTGCCTCTGGCCGAAAGATTGCACACAGCCTCTTTTTCTTCTTATTTATAAGATGGCAGCGGCTGCCATTCTCAATAAAAATACCATAGCGGGCATTGCGCGCATCTCCTGCAATTGGGGCTACCACACGAACGCCACGGCCAATCACTCAGCGACCCTTCCGACACCACTCGTGGCCTATCTTGACTTGGAAATATATCACCGATCCTTCATTGTCATTGGGTCAAAATTCTTGAACTCCCTCCCTAACAGCACAGTGGGTGTACCTGCTTCACATGGACATAGCGGTTCAAGAAAGCAAGTCACAACCACCTTTTCAAGGGCAACCAGGGATGGGCTACAAATGCTGGCCTAGCCAGTGAAGCCCACATCCTGTAAAAAAATTCATTAAAAAAAAACCTGAAATTACTGCTTTAGACGTCCTACCTTTCAAACTCCTTCCTGGCTCCCTAAAGTCTGCTTTCATCCCCTTTCCTATTTAATTCATTGGTCCCAATGTGGATCATCCTTCCCAACAAGAATGTCCTGCAGCCGCTCCATGGCATCCTTGACCTTGGCATCAGGGAGGCAACATGCCATCACGTCTACAGACACAGAGCCACTTGTCTGTACTCCTATCTAATGAATCCCCTATCACTACTGTTCTTATTCCCCTCCTGCACAGACACAACTGCGGTTTCACAAAGTTGACTCTGACTGTACAGAGTAAAGAAAAATGGTAAAAAGACTCTTTACAATCATAGAATAGAACTATAGAAACCCTACAGTGCAAAGGGAGGCCGTTCAGCCCATCGAATCTGCACCGACCCTCCGATAGAGGACCCTAACCTAGGTCCACTTCCCTGTCCTATCCCATTAAGTCCACCTAACCTTTCGACACTAAGAGGCAATTTAGCATGGCCAACCCACCTAACCTGCATATCTTTGGACTGTGGGAGGAAACCCAAGCACCCGGAGGAAAACCACATAGAAACGGGGAGAATGTGCAAACTCCACACAAACAGTCTCCCGAGGCCAGAATTGAACCCTTGGTGCTGTGAGGTAGCGGTGCTAGCCAATGTGCCGTCATGTTGCCCTTTTTCTGAATACATGTAGCATTCATAACAAGATAGATGAATTGAGGAACAAGTAGAAATAAATATGGATAATTTGATAAGATATTGTAAAGACATGGTCACAGTATTCAAAGGTATTTGACATTTCAAAAGGATAGGAAGAAAGGAAAGTCAGTGGAATAGTTCAGTTAATAAAGGATGCGATCAGTACAGTAGTGAGAAATTATATTGTCCAGGAAGATCCAGATGCAAAATCAATTTAGGTAGAGATAGGAAATAGCAAGAGAGATACATCACTGATGGCATTTGCTTATAAGCTCCCTAACAATAACTATACTGTACACAGAGTATAAATGAAGAAATAATGGGGCCTTGTAAGAAATATATTACAGTAATCATGGATGATTTTAATCTTCACATAGATTTTTTAAAAGTATTTGTATTCAACAAATTTTCAACATTGTCACAATACAAAAACCCCAAACAATCAAAGAACTCACTCCCCCCGCCTCAAAACCCCCTCTTCCTCAACAGTCCTCAAAGGTAAACAACTCCTGAAATTGTATGATGAACAAACCCCAACAATTGTAAAACCCCATCTTCACGCCCCTCAGCTCAAACTTCACCTTTTCCAGGGTCTAAAACCCCAGCAGGTCCCCCCGTCATGCCAAGGCACAGGGTAGAGAAGCTGACCTCCACCCCAACAAAACCCACCTACAAGCAATCAGCGAGACGAAGGCCCCGGACCCGCCTGCAACTCGGCCTGGTCTGACACCCCGAATATGACTTCCAGGGGACCGGGCTTCACATCCACATGTAAGACCCCTGAGATTGTACGTAACACCGTCCTCAAAACCTCTCCAGCTTCGGGTATGACCAGAACATATGAACATAGTTCCCGGGGCCCCTCCCACATCGCCCACAAACATCCTCCACCCCCTCGAACAGCCGGCTCATCCTTAATTTTGTGAGGTTCACCCTGTACACTACCTTGAGCTGTATCAACCCCAACCTTGCACACAAAGTCGAGGCATTCACCCTCCGCAGCACCTCACCCCACAGTCCCTCCTCCAACGCACCCCCCCCAGCTCTTCCTCCCACTTCACCATAATCCCCTCCATAGACACCCTATCCTCCTCCAGAATCCTCCCGTAAATCCCTGAAACGACTCCACTCTCCCCCACTGGGAGCACCGCTTCCAACAATGAGGTGGCGGGCGCTATCGGGAAAACCTTCCTCACAAAGTCCCGCACCTGCATATACCTAAACCCTTCCCCCCGGGAACCCATCGGGCCTACCGCCATTCCTGCCTGCTTCCTCCCAATCGCCACCCTCAGCTCCTGCTCCCTCACTGGCTCTGCCAACCCTGCCCTATCCTCTCCTCCCAGCCTCGGATACTCCAGCCCATACAGGAATTCCCTCATCCCCTGCTCTTCCTCTAGCGGCTCCAACCTATATATCCCTATAAAATTCCTCAAATATTTTATTAATCTGTTCCGGAGCTACCACCAACTCCCCGCTGAATCCCGTACGCGATCTATCTCCCTCTCCGCTGCCTCCGTCTGGAGCTGACCAACCAACATATGTTCTGCCTTCTCCCCGTACTAGTAAACCACCCCTCATCCTTCTCAACTGCCGCATTGCTTTCCCCGTGGACAATTGGTCGAACCTCGCCTGTAACTCCTTCCTTTTTGCCACGAGTCCCGGGTCGGGGTCCCCCGCATGCCTCCCATCCACCTCCAAAATCTCCTCTATCAGTCTTTGGCATTCCTCCCTCTCCTCCCTATCCACCTTAGCCTTGAACGAGATCACCTCCCCCTTCACTAATGCCTTCAGAGCCTCCCAGACCACCAACTGCATGACCTTCCCCATGCAATTAAACCCCACATATTCCTCGATCAACTTCCCAATCTTGTCACAGAAGCTCCATTCCGCGAACAACCCCACATCCATTCTCCACCCCTGCCTCTGGGCTAATGCGAAGCGTGATCCGAAATGACGATTGTTGAGTACTCCGACCTCTTCCCCAGCCAATAGTGCCTTTCCCACCACAAAAAAAATCAATCCTCGAGAACACCTTGTGTACCGGAGAGAAAAACGAATATTCCCGTTCCCTCGGATGCAAGAACCTCCACGGGTCCACTCCTCGCATCTCCCTCATGAGCCCAGCCAACACCTTCCCGCCCCCCCCCCCCCCCCCCCCCCCGGACTGGTCAGCGAGCGCAGCTGGGACCTGTCCACCTTAGGTTCAAACACCATGTTCCAATCCATCCCTAAAATCATGTGTCACATGGGTGTCCAAATCCGGGATGGCTCCCAACACCCTCTTTGCAAACCCCGCATCATCCCAGTTGGGGCCATATATGCTCGCCAGTGCCACCAACCCCCCCTCTAGCGCACCCGTCAGTATCAGGTACCTGCCCCCGATCCATCACCACCTTCTCCATTTGAAACCTCACCCTCTTGCCCACCAATATCGCTACCCCCCACCCCCCGAGTCCGACTGTCAAACCCCAAGTGAAACATTTGACTCACCCACCCCTTCCTAAGTCTCACCTGATCCTTCATCCTCAGATGGGTCTCCTGCAGCATCACCACATCGGCTTTTAAGCTCTTCAAATGTGTAAAAACTCTTGATCTCTTCACCAGCCCCCTAACCCCCTCATTTTCCGCATCCCAATTCTGACCAGGGGTCTCTCACCACACCCCTCCCTCCTATCCTCCATCATCATCGGGCCCTGCCCCTCTGTCCTGACCCACCACTTCCTTTTGATACCGTCGGATCACTCCCCCCTCCCTCCCAGAAGCCCCCCATCCCTCTTGCAATCCGTTATCCCAGTATCAATCCCATCCTTCCATCTTTCACACCTCACAAGCCTATTGAAACCTGTTTGACCAGGTTCCAATGACCACGGGTGTCTCCGCCGCCTCCACTGTCTCGAAATAGAAATTCCTAAAGTTGTGCATCACTCGCGACCTCGCAGGGCAGACCATTCCAAACCTCACACTGTTGTTGTACAGTGCTGCCTTCACCTGTCCGAAGGCCGCCCGTCTTCTCGCCAACCCCGCCGTCAAATCCTGGTATACTCAAATACCAATGCCTTCCCACTTCATCTCTCGCCTTTACTTCACCCAACTCAGGACCTTTTCCTCCACATGAAACTTATGGAAACGCATTATGACTGCCCTTGGTGGTTCATTTTCTTCCGGCTTCGGAATGAGCGACCGATGTGCCCCATCCAACACGTATTGGGAGAGTTCCTCTCCCCTCCCAATAGCTCTGCCAGCATCTTCGCGAAGTATTTGGTCGGCCTGGGGCCCTCCATCCTCTCAGGCAGGCCCACGATCTGTAGATTTAGCCACCTTGACCTGTTCTCCATGTCCTCCACCTTAGCTCTAAGCCCTTTGTTAGCCTCCGCCACCCTCCGCAGCTCTACCCCATCGAGGTGAACTGGTCACTGTGACAGAGCCTCTTCCACCCCCTCAGCTTCTCTCCTTGCTCCCACACCTCGGCCGACGTCTTCGACACTGCCGCCTTTACCGGGGCAATCGCCTCCTCCACCCACTCTTTCATCGCAGCCATCATCTCCCTCTGCCACACCTCCATGTGTTTGGCGAACTGCCTCTCAGTCTCTGGCCATCACCTCGGTCAGAGTTTCCACTGTGAGGGAGACGGCCCCACCCAGCGATCCAAACTCCACCATCTTCCTTCCCGCCGGACACATCAACTCACTCGAAGGCGGACATTCGCTCGCCCCCTTCTTCCCAGTGCCCTTCTTCTGGGTCTTCGACATCCCCCACCTTCCTATACCTTCCTACACCAGCTTATTCAAAAACTGTCCCTGAAACTGAGCATTGAAGTCCAAAAACCAAAGCCTCGAGCAGGAGCCACCTAACGTGTGACCGCCACCTACAAACCGCCACCTTAGAACATACAGTGCAGAAGGAGGCCATTCGGCCCATCGAGTCTGCACCGACCCACTTAAGCCCTCACTTCTCCCTATCCCCGTAACCCAATAACCCCTCCTAATCTTTTTGGACACTAAGGGCAATTTAGCATGGCTAATCCACCTAACCTGCACGTCTTTGGACTGTAGGAGGAAACCGGAGCACCTGTAGGAAACCCACGCAGAGACGGGGAGAACGTGCAGACTCCGCACAGACAGTGACCCAGCGGGGTCCCTGGGACCCTGGCGCTGTGAAACCACAGTGCTAGCCACTTGTGCTACCATGCTGCCCTCTTCATATCTTCATATAGATTCATGGTTAATGATACTATGTTTCTGCCTTAACACCAAAAATAACAAAACTGTACCTTTTCTTAAGCAAAATTAGTATTAAAAAACTTAGTTTTTCAATATTTTCAGTAGAAGAAGACAATGTGGACATTTCTGTCCCACGACATATAATGAGCTTGAAACCAATTAATTTCATATAAAACCATCGGGTTTCAAATGCAAAATAAAATGACTGGACATCAGACGACGTTCTCTTCCAAAACAAGGTGACCGCATACATCAACAGAGTTAAGGAACGTAGCAGGTCCGCTTTACAACAAAATATCTGTGAGACAATGTAAATTGTGATGTTGTCTAACAATTCAATTTTACAACACTTAGGTTGGAATTTTGTGGTTGAATAAACTTCTGCTGCTGATGATGGCCCACAGCACCTCATGGATGCCCAGTTCTGTGATGCTAGATTTGTTTTGAATCTATACCATTCAGCATAGTGGTAGTGCCACACAACACTGTGGAGGATATCCTCAGTGCGAAGACAGGATTTTGTCATCACAAGGACTGTGAGTTGCTCATCCCATACCGAATCAGCATGGGTTTTTTAAAGGAAGCTCTTGCCTCACAAATTTGATTGAATTCTACGAGGAAGTGACAAGGGTTGATGAAGGTAGTGCAGTGGATATGGTGTACATGGATTTTAGCAAGTCGTTTGACAAAGTACCACATTAGTCAAGAAAATGAAAGGCCATGGGATACAGGGCAAGGTGGCAAACTGGATAAGAAGTTGGCTTAGTAACAGGAAACAAAGGGCACTAGCCGATTGCTGCTCTTGCAATTGGAAAGTTGTTTCAAATGGTGTTCCACAGGGCTCGGTTTGTTTTTGTGAACGTGGGGAGCACGATTGGGAAATTTGCAGATGACACAAAGATTGGCCGAGTGGAGGACAGTGTAGAGCATAGTTATCAGCTACAAAATTATATAGATAGGTTGGTGGAGTGGGCGGTAAAGTGACAGATGGAATTTAACACGGAGAAGTGTGAGGTCATGCATTTAGGGAGGTCAAACAATTTTAAAGAGTTCACAACAAATGGGAATATACTAAGAGGGGTAGATAAAGTAAGAGATCTTGGTGTATAAGTACGCAGGTCCTTAAAGGCAGCAGTTCACAGACTAGGTTGTAAAGAAAGCACATGAAAAAATGAAAATGAAAATCGCTTATTGTCACAATTAGGCTTCAATGAAGTTACTGTGAAAAGCCCCTAGTCGCCACATTCCAGCGCCTGTTCGGGGAGGCTGGTACGGGAATTGAACCGTGCTGCTGGCCTGCCTTGGTCTGCTTTCAAAGCCAGCGACTTAGCCCTGTGCTAAACAGCCCCATGGAATGCTCTCCTTCATTGGTAGAGGTAGATAATATAAAAGCAAAGATATAATGTTGGAATTGTATAAAACACTGATGAGGCCACAACTGGAGTATTGTGTGCAGTTCTGGTCACCACATTACAGGAAGGACATTATTGTTCTGGAGTGGACAGGATTATATAGTTTTCCTTGCTGGAGAATTCTAGAACCAGGGGACATAGATTCAAGATAAGTGGCAGAAGGTGTAGAGGGGACATGAGGAAGAACGTTTTACACATAGGGTAGTGGGATTCACTGCCCGAGTTGGTGGTGGATTCAGAGACCCTAAACTCTTCTAAAAAGCAACTGGACCTGCACCTTAAGTGCTGTAAGATAAGGGGGTGGCACGATGGCACAAGTGGCAGCACAGTGGTTAGCACAGCTACCTCACAATGCCACAGTGGTTAGTGATGCACGATCAATTGCACAAAGACGAGAGTTGAATACAACTGAGGCTTTATTACACTAAGATGTGTGGCCTCCTACAGCAGCTGGCAAAATGGCTGCTGTATAGGGAGCACACATATTTATACTCCGCCTACTGGGCGGAGCCAGCAGGCAGGGACTACCCCCATACCTGTAGTACAGGGCCTTATCACACATCTCCTAATATATACAACAGTGGTGATTACCACATTCACCCCCTGTTAAAATTTAGTCTGGCGGGGGTGGCAGAGAACTATATACAGAGCAAGTTTTAATATACAGAGGCAAAAAAAAATTTTGGAGTCCCATACATGGTGCTTTAACAGTCCCAAACCAATTACAGATTTAGCCGGTCCGGGATCTTGATCTGACGTTGGGAGCAACGCAGTGGTGACGGCGATTCCGGTGCCGGTCGGGTCCTCGGTGACTCCGGGAGCATGCCGAAATCCTCCTCATCCTCGGGCGTGGACAGGGGGAGGACTGACGGTCCCGGGGGGGTTGCTGCTGGGTGCACCGGTGGAGGAGAGGGTGGCGCCGGGTCGGAGGGGTGTGTGTGTGGGGAACCTGCTGGTGCCAGGTCCCTGAGGGAGACAGTATCCTGGCAGCTGTCGTGGTACACTACGTAGGCATTCTGGGGGTTAGCATGGAGTAACTGCACCCTTTCAACCAACGGGTCCGCCTTGTGGAGTCGTACGTGCTTACGGAGGAGTACGGGTCCTGGAGCTGCGAGCCAAGTCGGGAGCGACACCCCGGATGTGGACTTCATGGGGAAGGCGAAGAGACGTTCATGGGGTGTGTCGTTAGTCGCAGTGCATTGGAGCGACTGAATGGAGTGCAGTGCATCGGGGAGGACCTCCTGCCAGCGGGAGGCCGGGAGATTTCTGAACCGTAGGGCCAGCTGGATGGCCCTCCAGACCGTCCCATTCTCCCTCTCCACCTGCCCGTTTCCCCGGGGGTTATAGCTGGTCATCCTGCTGGAGGCGATACCCTTGCTGAGCAGGAACTGACGCAGCTCATCGCTCATGAATGAGGATCCCCTGTCGCTGTGGACGTAGGCGGGGAAGCCGAATAGAGCGAAGATGGTGTTGAAGGCTTTGATGTCGGTGGCAGACGTCATGTCGGGGCATGGGATAGCGAAGGAGAATCTGGAGTGCTCATCGACCACACTGAGGAAATCCGTGTTACGGTTGGTGGAGGGGAGGGGCCCTTTGAAATCCACGCTGAGGCACTCAAAGGGGCGGGAAGCCTTCACCAGGCGCGCGCGGTCCGGCTGATAGAAGTGCGTTTTGTACTCCGCACAGACCTGGCAGTCTCTGGTGATTGCCCGTACTTCCTCGACGGAGTCGGGCAAATTGCAGGCCTTGATGAAGTGGTACAACCGTGTGACTCCCGGGTGACAAAGGTTGTCTTGCAGAGTCCGGAGGCGGTCCACCTGTCCCTCGGGATAGGGCTGGCACATGTCCCTCGGGATAGGGCTTCGGGGGGCCTCGTTGAGCTTACCAGCGCGATACAAAATCTCGTAATTGTAGGTGCAGAGCTCCATCTTCCACCGCAAGATTTTATCATTTTTGATCCGCTGTGTGTTGTTAAACATGAAGGCTACTGACCGTTGGTCAGTGAGGGGAGTGAATCTCCTGCCGGCCAGGTAATGCCTCCAATGCCGCACAGCTTCAACGATCGCCTGGGCCTCTTTTTCAACGGAGGAGTGTCGAATTTCGGAGGCATGAAGGGTTCGTGAAAAGAATACCACGGGTCTGTCTGCCTGGTTGAGGATGGCGGCTAGAGCGACGTCTGATGCGTCGCTCTACACTTGAAAGGGTAATGTCTCGTCGACTGCGTGCATCGCGGCCTTGACGATGTTGGCCCTAATACGGTTGAAGGCCTGTTGAGCCTCGGCTGTCAGGGGGAAAAGAGTTGACTGGATGAGTGGGCGGGCCTTGTCCGCATAGTTTGGGATCCAGTGGGCGTAGTAAGAAAATAACCCCAGGCAACGTTTGAGGGCCTTGGGGCAGTGGGGAAGGGGGAAATCCATGAGGGGATGCATGCGGTCGGGATCGGACCCCAGAACTCCGTTCTGGACCACATAGCCGAGGATGGCTAAGCGGTTCGTGCTGAACACACCCTTCTCCTTGTTATAGGTGAGGTTTAGGAGAGTGGCGGTGTGGAGAAATTTGGCAAGGTTGGCATCATGATCCTGCTGATCGTGGCCGCAGATGGTGACATTGTCTAGGTACGGGAAGGTGGCCCGCAACCCGCACCGGTCGACCATTCGGTCCATCTCCCTTTGGAAGACCGAGACCCCGTTGGTGACGCTGAAGGGAACCCTAAGAAAATGGTAGAGGCGGCCATCTGCCTCGAAGGCAGTGTATGGGCAGTCCGCCTTACGGATGAGGAGCTGGTGGTAGGCGGACTTTACGTTTACAGTTGAGAAGACCCGGTACTGTGCAATCTGATTGACCATATCAGATATGCGTGGGAGCGGGTACGCGTCGAGCTGCGTGTACCTATTGATGGTCTGGCTGTAGTACACGACCATTCGGTGTTTCTCCCCAGTTTTCACCACTACCACTTGGGCTCTCCAGGGGCTGTTGCTGGCCTCGATGATACCTTCCTGAAGCAGCCGTTGCACCTCAGACCTGATGAAGGTCCTGTCCTGGGTGCTGTACCGTCTGCTCCTGGTGGCGACGGGTTTGCAATCCGTGGTTAGGTTTGTGAATAGGGAAGGTGGGTCGATCTTTAGGGTCGCGAGGCCGCGCACAGTAAGGGGTGGTAGGGGCCCGCCGAATTTCAATGTTAGGCTCTGGAGGTTACACTGGAAGTCCAGGCCGAGTAGCAGGGCGGCACAGAGGTTGGGGAGGGCGTAGAGGCGGAAGCTGCTGAACTCCACGTCCTGGACAGTGAGAGTGGCGATGTAGTACCCCTGGATCGCCACGGAGTGGGACCCGGAGGCCAGGGAGATTCTCTGATTGGCGGGGTGTACCGCAAGGGAGCAGCACCTTGCCGCATTGGGATGGATGAAGCTTTCGGTGCTCCCGGAGTCCAGCAGGCAGGAGATATCGTGCCCATCGATCTTCACGCTTGTCGAGGCAGTGGCTAGATTGTGCGGGCGAGACTGGTCAATCGTGACCGAGGCGAGTCGCGGCTGATTGTCGCTGGTGTTGGACGATGGGGTGCCCGGGGGTCACGGGTCCTGGTATGATGGTGGTGCCCATGTGCCTTGGGGAGACAAGATGGCGGCGCCTGGGGATCCTGAGATGGACAAGATGGCGGCGCCCACGGGTCGCGCGTGGCGGGGGTTGAAAAAGACGGCGGCGCCCATGGGCCGCGCGTGGTCCGAGGAGGGGAAGGTGGCGGCGCCCACTGTCTGTACGTGGGGGGGGGTCGGGGCGATTGCGCCGACTGAGCGGGCCTGGCACACCGCGTCAAAGTGCCGCTTCTTGCCGCAGGCCTTGCAAAGGACGCTGCGGGCCGGGCAGCGTTAGCGGGGGTGTTTCTGCTGCCCACAGAAGTAACATCTGGAGCCCCCGGGGTTGGCTGGCTGGCGCGTGGCACAGGCGTAGGATTGGCTGAGTGGGGTCCCCGGTGGGGCGGCCGTCTGCGGAGTCCACGATGCGTAGGAGGAGTGGGCCGCGCGGCCGGGGGTGCAGGCCTGGATATTGCGCGAGGCGATTGTCATCGATATCGCCAGCTTTTTGGTTTCCGCGAGGTCGAGTGTGGCCCCCTCTAAAAGTCGCTGGCGGATGTGGTCTGACCCTAACCCTGTGACGAAAGTGTCCCGCATGAGGAGGTTTGAATATTCCGTGGGTGTGACGGCCTGACAGTCACAGTCTCTGACCAGGGGAATTAAAGCACGCCAGAAATCTTCTACGGACTCACCAGGGAGCTGACTACGAGTAGAGAGTACGTGTCTGGCAAAGAGATTGTTTGTCCGCTGGGTGTAGTTCTCTTTCAGTAGCGCCATGGCTTCATCATAGGTCGGCGCGTCCTGGATAAGCGGAAAAAGTTGGAGCTCAGCTGCGAGTAGAGGATCTGGATCTTCTGAGCTTCCGCAATTGGGTCTGGTGCAGGCCTGATGTAAGCTTCGAAACAAGCTAGCCAATGTTCAAAGTCCTTTTTGGCGTTGCGTGATTGCGGATCCAGCTGCAGGCGATCCGGCTTGATGCGGAGGTCCATCTTCTGAAAACTTTAGTGTAATAAATTGATGCACGATCAATTGCACAAAGACGAGAGTTGAATACAACTGAGTCTTTATGACACTAAGATGTGTGGCCTCCTACAGCAGCTGGCGAAATGGCTGATGTATGGGGAGCACACATATTTATACTCCGCCTACTGGGTGGAGCCAGCAGGCAGGGGCTACCCCCGTACCTGTAGTACAGGGCCTTACCACACATCTCCTAATATATACAACAGTGGTGATTACTACAGTTGGCACTCATGCTTCACAGTGCCAGGAACCCGGGTTCGATTCCGACCTCGGGTGACTGTCTGTGTAGAGTTTCCCGTGTCTGCGTGGCTTTCCGCTGGGCGCTCCGGTTTCCTCCCACAGTCCAAAGATGTACAGGTTAGGTGAATTGGCTATGTTAAATTGCCCCTAGGTGGAATTATGGCGAAAGGTTGGGGGATTGGGCCTAGGTAGGGTGTTCTTTCAGAGGGTTGGTGCAGACACGATGTGCCTAATGGCCTCTTTCTGCACTGTAGGGATCCTATGATACAGGGCTATGAGCCGGGTGCAGGAAAGCGGGATTAGAAAGGGCACCTGGGCGTCCTCGGGCTGGTGTGGTCAAGATGGGCTGAATGGCCCCCTTCTGTGCTGTAACTTTTCTATGATTCTATATTGTCATGAACAGATGCATGTGTGACAGGTAAATTTGTGAGGACAACTTTTACTCAGTTTTTTCGTTTTGTTGGGTCCCTCATCTCCTGCCGCAGTCCCAGTCTAGAAGTTCTGTCCTTTAGAACCCAGTCGGCTCAGTGAATAGTGGTACTACTGTGTCAGTCTTGATGATGGGCATTGAATTTCCCAACCCAGAATACACTCTGTGCACTTGTCACCCTTAGTGCCTCCTCCGAACGGTGTTCAACATTGAGGAGTATTAACTAATCAGCTAAGGGAGAGTGGCAAGTGATAATCAGTAGGAGATTTCCTTTCATATTTGACCTGATGCCATGAGACTTTTTGGATTGAGTTGAGAACTCCCAGGGAAACTCCTCCTGACTGAATAGCACTGTACCGTCACCTCTGCTGGTCTGTCCTGCTGGTGGGACACGGCATACCCAGGCATGGTGATGATTGTTTGTTTGTTTATTTGTTTATTGTCATGTGTACCAAGGTACAGTGAAAAGTATTTTTCTGTGAGCAGCTCAAATAGATCATTAAGTACACGAAAAGAAAATATATAATAGGGCAACACAAGATTGTGTCAGGGACAATGCCTGCAACCTGTGGTTTGGTGAGTATGACTATGTCAGGCTGGCTGGGTCCTAAAGGACATAGCTGCTAGACTGGATCTACAGCAGGCAGTGAGGGAGCCAACAGTGGGGAAAACATACTTGGCCTCATCCTCACCAACCTGCTTGCCACAAATGCAATTGTCCATGACAGTATCAGTAGGAGTGACCACCACACAGTCCTTGAGGAGACAAAGTCCCGTCTTCACATTGAGGCCACCCTCCATCATGTTGTGTGGCACGACTATCGTGCTACATTGGATGCCCAGTTTTGAGCTGCTAGGTCTGTTCGAAATCTATCCTATGTAGCACGATAGACCGAGCAGCTCAAAATTGGGCAGCAGCAGGCATATTACAAAATGAGATGTCAACCTGGTGAAGCTACAACACAGGGCTTCTTGTGTGCCAAACATCATAAGCAGCAAGTGACAGACAGAGCTAAGCGATCTAACAATGAATGGGTCAAATCTAAGTTCTGCAGTCCTGCCACATTCAGTCAGGAGGCTCCACAGATTTCACCATCCATAATGATGGGGGAGCCTAGCGCAGAATTTATTTTGATTGAATATTTGCCAAATCTGTGAGGTAAAGTTAGAAATCATATAATGAGCCTTGATTTTGAAATTTAGTTACAGGAAGAAGAAGGTTAAATGGAATGATGTTGTAAAAGTTTAGAAGGAACAAGAAACTGAAGTGCAGACCTAGCATGATCATGAAAATATTGTTAAAGAGAGAAAGCAAGAAAGAGAGAGATAGAGAGAGAGAGAGAGGAAGAGAAAGAAAATGAGTAAAATTACTGTGTGTATACCACAGACGAGCAATGACCATAAAATATTAAGTCTCGAAAGAGAAGAGAGAAAAGAAAAGATGAAAAGGAAAAGACAAAGTGAGAGGAAGAAAATGAGTGTCCTATTTGACGTTTTCAACTACCTCCAATCTGGGAATTGCATTCCCTGTCAAACCTGCTCTGGGGCGAAATTCTCCCGAAACGGCGCCAATCAGACGGGCATCGCGCCGCCCCAAAGGTGCGGAATGCTCCGTATCTTTGGGGGCCGAGCCGCAACATTGAGGGGCTAGGCCTACGCCGGAGGAATTTCCGCCCTGCCAGCTGGCAGAAACGGCCTTTGTTGCCCCGCCAGCTGGCGCGCAAATGACATCCCCGGGCGGCGCATGTGCGGGAGTGTCAGCGGCCGCTGACAGTTTCCCACGCATGCGCAGTGTAGGGAATCTCTTCCGCCTCCACCATGGTGGAGACCGTGGCGAAGGCGGAAGGGAAAGAGTGCCCCCACGGCACAGGCCCACCCGCGGATTGGTGGGCCCCGATCGCGGGCCAGGCCACCGTGGGGGCACCCCCCGGGACCAGATCACCCCGCGCCCCCCCAGGACCCCGGAGCCCGGTACCAGAGACTTCGGCAACTGGCGGGGGCGGGATTCACGGCAGCCCCCGGCGATTCTCCAACCCGGCGGGGGGTCGGAGAATGACGCCCATGAAATGAAATTCCAAAGTGGCAACCAATGAGTGTAGAAGGTGACTGCTGGCACACTGCATGAATAATGACACATACCAGAAGAATTAACAAATCACAACCAGTGTTACAAGATCAAAGGATAAAATGCCTTTAGATAAGGATTATACTATGAAAGACAGCATCTAACACCAGGAGTAGCTGTAAGAAAACACTCCTACTTACTCATAGTATTCAGCTGCGGGATTGTTTTTGTACTCATAATATTTTGTGGAGATGTTTTGCTGGGTAAAACTTGTGAAGTCAGAGCAATTGGGGCTGTTCCAACTGTTGTTGCAGTGGATCCAGGGTAGCTCCATGGTAAAGGATGAGAACAGATAATAGAGAGCCCAGGCGATGATTACATTGTAGTAGAAACCAACATAGAGTGCAATCAGGATAACTGTGAAGCCAACACCTAAAACAATTATGAAGAAATCAGAGAATTAATGTCTGGTGTAGCTCTTCATTGTCATTTTAAAAGTAGAATCAAGAATATTTCTGATAAAAATAAAATCATGACAATACCATTCATTGTAAAAAATTACTCCAAACATTGATAACATGAGAATAGTAGGTAGTGATAAGTGTGCAATCTAACCGGGGATTTCAAAAGTAATACCATGGGCTCTTATCTTATTAAGATGCCTTTTGTGTGGTACCTTTTCAAACATTTTTGGAAATCCAAGTATATTATATCTACTGGTTCGCCTTTATCTATCCTGTTTATTACTACCTCAAAGTATTCTAATAGATTTGTCAGGCATGATTTCCCTTTCGTGAAGCCATGCTGACTCTAAATGCCCTGCGATTACATCCTTTATAATGGACTTGATCATTTTCCCAATGCCAGAAGTTAAGCTAACTGGCCTATAGTTGCTTGTTTATTGTCTCCCTCCATTTTGAATAAAGATGTTACATTGTCAGTTTTTGAATCCACTGGGACATTTCCAAAATTTAAGGATTCCCGGAAGATTACCACCAGCGCATCCACTATCTCTGTAGCTACTTCCTTTAATATCCTGGGATGCAAACCATCAGGTCCAGGAGACTTATCAGCCTTTAGTCCTATTAGGTTCCCTAGTACTTTTTCCCCAGTGATTGTCATTGTATTTTTGGAGTTTCAGTAATGTATTTCACCATGAAGACTGACACAAAGCATTGGTTTAAATCATCTGTCATTTCCTAGTTCCCCATTATTATTTCCCCAATCTCATTCTCTAATGTGCCTATGTTCAGTTTGGCCTCTCTTCCTTTTTATATATTTAGAAGCTTTAACTGTCCCTTTTTATATTACTTGCTAGTTTACTCTCATAGTTTATCTTTTCACTCTTTATTACATTTTTGTCATCTTTTGTTGGTTTTAAAACTTTCCCAATCCTCTGCCTTACCACTAATCTTTGCCACATCATATATTTTTTCTTTCAGTTCAATCCTATCCTTTACTTCCTTAGTTAACCATGGTTGATTTATCCTCTTCCTAGAATCCTTCTTCCTTATTGGGGTATATCTTTATTGTGAACCATGAATTATTTTCAGAAATGTTTGTCATTGCTGATCATCTGTCTTCTTGTTAAACTCCTGCCCCAGCTCACTCCAGTCAACTCTGCCCTCATTCCTTTATAATCACCATTATTCAAATGCAGCACTATCCCAAATACACTCTATAAATTCTTTCTCATGGCTACCTTTGCCAATTTGATTTTCCCAATCTACATGAAGATAAAGTCACCCATGATTAAAGTACTGCCTTGTTCCCATGCCGTTATTATCTCCTGATTTATTCTCCATTTAACATCTAGTTACTGTTACCCACCACCCTTTCCTCCCTGCCGGCCCTTACGAAAAGTCACATTGTCCTGAATATTTAGTTCCCAGTTTTCAATCTCCTGTAACCACATCTGTGTAATGATTATAAGATCATATCCATTTATTTGTACCATTAATTCATTTATTTTGTGCCTAATGCTACGTGCAAGTAAGTATAGTGTCATTATTTTTTTCTTTTGTTACCGTTTTTTCCCTTTTTAACCCTGTTTGCTGTTTTTTTAATGTACACTCTGTCCCTTCCGGTCACACTCTGGGTATCATTACCTGAATAGCTGCCTTGTAATGCTGTCGCATCACTTTATTTTGGAAGCCTGCATATCCCCTCTGTAGAACTGGCCCTCCCTCTATTTAGTTAAAGCCCCCTCTACTTCCCTGCAAGAGCACTAGTCCCAGCACAGTTCATATGTCAACCATCCCAATGGTACAGCCCCCACTTTCCCCAGTGCTGATGCCAGTGCCCCACAAACTGAAACCCACTTCTCCCTCACCAGTCTTTAAGCCACGTATTAATTTCTCTAATTTTCTGTACCCTATGCCAATTTGTACATGGCTCAAGTGATAATCCAGGGATCTGCAGCAGAATTCTCTAATCCATAAGACCATAAGACATAGGAGCGGAAGTAAGGCCATTCAGCCCATCGAGTCCACTCCACCATTCAATCATGGCTGATTTCAACTCCATTTACCCATTCTCTCTCCATAGCCCTTAATTCCTCGAAAAATCAAGAATTTATCAACTTCTGTCTTAAAGACATTCAACATCCCGGCCTCCACCGTCCTCTGTGGCAATGAATTCCACAGACCCACCACTCTCTGGCTGAAGAAATTTCTCCTCATCTCTGTTCTAAAGTGACTCCCTTTTATTCTAAGGCTGTGCCCCCAGGTCCTAGTCTCCCCTGCTAATGGAAACAACTTCCCTACGTCCACCCTATCTAAGCCATTCATTATCTTGTAAGTTTCTATTAGATCTCCCCTCAACCTCCTAAACTCCAATGAATATAATCCCAGGATCCTCAGACGTTCATCGTATGTTAGGCCTACCATTCCTGGGATCATCCGTGTGAATCTCCGCTGGACCCGCTCCAGTGCCAGTATGTCCTTCCTGAGGTGTGGGGCCCAAAATTGCTCACAGTATTCTAAATGGGGCCTAACTAATGCTTTATAAAGCTTCAGAAGTACATCCCTGCTTTTATATTCCAAGCCTCTTGAGATGAATGACAACATTGCATTTGCTTTCTTAATTACGGACTCAACCTGCAAGTTTACCTTTAGAGAATCCTGGACTAGGACTCCCAAGTCCCTTTGCACTTCAGCATTATGAATTTTGTCACCGTTTAGAAAATAGTCCATGCCTCTATTCTTTTTTCCAAAGTGCAAGACCTCGCACTTGCCCACGTTGAATTTCATCAGCCATTTCTTGGACCACTCTCCTAAACTGTCTAAATCTTTCTGCAGCCTCCCCACCTCCTCCATACTACCTGCCCCTCCACCTATCTTTGTATCATTGGCACACTTAGCCAGAATGCCCCCAGTCCCGTCATCTAGATCGTTAATATATAAAGAGAACAGCTGTGGCTCCAACACTGAACCCTGCGGGACACCACTCGCCACCGGTTGCCATTCCGAAAAAGAACCTTTTATCCCAACTCTCTGCCTTCTGCCTGACAGCCAATCGTCAATCCATGTTAGTACCTTGCCTCGAATACCATGGGCCCTTATTTTACTCAGCAGTCTCCCGTGATGCACGTTATCAAAAGCCTTTTGGAAGTCAAGATAGATAACATCCATTGGCTCTCTGTGGTCTAACCTATTTGTTATCTCTTCAAAGAACTCTAACAGGTTTGTCAGGCACGACCTCCCCTTACTAAATCCATGCTGACTTGTCCTAATCCGACCCTGCACTTCCAAGAATTTAGAAATCTCATCCTTAACAATGGATTCTAAAATCTTGCCAACAACCGAGGTTAGGCTAATTGGCCTATAATTTTCCATCTTTTTCCTTGTTCCCTTCTTGAACAGGGGGGTTACAACAGCGATTTTCCAATCCTCTGGGACTTTCCCTGACTCCAGTGACTTTTGAAAGATCATAACTAACACTTCCACTATTTCTTCAGCTATCTCCTTTAGAACTCTAGGATGTAGCCCATCTGGGCTCGGAGATTTATCAATTTTTAGATCTCTTAGTTTCTCTAGCACTTTCTCCTTTGTGATGGCTACCATATTCAACTCTGCCCCCTGACTCTCCTGAATTGTTGGGATATTACTCATGTCTTCTACTGTGAAGACTGACGCAAAGTACTTATTTAGTTCCTCAGCTATTTCCTTGTCTCCCATCACTAGATTACCAGCGTCATTTTGGAGCGGCCCAATGTCTACTTTTGCCTCCTGTTTGTTTTTAATGTAGTTAAAGAAACTTTTACTATCATTCCTAATGTTACTGGCTAGCCTACCTTCATATTTGATCCTCTCTTTCCTTATTTCTCTCTTTGTTATCCTCTGTTTGTTTTTGTAGCCTTCCCAATCTTCTGACTTCCCACTACTCTTTGCCACATTATAGGCTTTCTCTTTTGCTTTGATGCATTCCCTAACTTCCTTTGTCAGCCATGGCTGCCTAATCCCCCCTCTGATAACCTTTCTTTTCTTTGGGATGAACCTCTGTACTGTGTCCTCAATTACTCCCAGAAACTCCTGCCATTGCTGTTCTACTGTCTTTCCCACTAGGCTCTGCTCCCAGTCGATTTTTGTCAGTTCCTCCCTCATGCCCCTGTAGTTACCTTTATTTAACTGTAACACCTTTACATCTGATCCTACCTTCTTTCTTTCAAATTGCAGATTGAATTCTACCATATTATTATCACTGCCTCCTAAATGCTCCCTTACTTTAAAATCTTTAATCAAGTCTGGCTCATTACATAACACTAAGTCCAGAATGGCCTGTTCCCTCGTGGGCTCCATCACAAGCTGTTCCAAAAAGCCCTCCTGTAAACATTCAATGAATTCCCTGTCCTTGGGTCCACTGGCAGCATTATTTACCCAGTCCACCTGCATATTGAAGTCCCCCATGATCACTGTGACCTTGCCTTTCTGACATGCACTTTCTATTTTGTGGTGCATTTTGTGCCCCTGGTCCTGACCACTGTTAGGAGGCCTGTACATAACTCCCATTATGGTTTTTTTGCCTTTGTGGTTCCTCAACTCTACCCACACAGACTCCACATCATCTGACCCTATGTCATTTAGTGCTATTGATTTAATTTCATTCCTAATTAACAAGGCAACCCCGCCCCCTCTGCCCACCTCCCTGTCTTTTCGATAGGTTGTGAATCCCTGGATGTTTAAATGCCAGTCCTGAACCCCCTGCAACCACGTCTCTGTGATGCCTACCACATCATACCTGTTCCTGAGACTAAAGGCTGGATTCTCAGATTCTGCGGCTATATCTGGTCTTACGACCAAAAGGTTGGCCCCACTCCAGCACAGATCCTCCACCCGTTGGGGGCTCGTAGCCGTGCCACATAAAGCCCCTGGCTTTAACTGTGGATATGGCACAGAATGGCCAGGTCCATGGTCGCGCATGCGCACAGCAGCCGCGGCATACAACATGGAGCTGGCCACGCACGGACCCAGCCTGCCAAATACTTCCCCCTGTAACTCCCCTCGCCATCCCCCACAGCCCCTGCTGAAGCCCCTCTGCCAGCGGAACGGCTCCCCCCCATCCCGATTGTGGTGCCGCTGTACACAGTCCGCAGCCGCCGTGTGAGGTCCCCGAAACGTGTGAGGACACACGCCCCACACCTTCGGGGACTCGGCCCATCGGGGGAGGAGCATTGGGGGAGGGCCTCGGGTGATGATCTGAGGCCGGGCCGACAGCGTGTGGCGTACTCCTCGAGTATGCCGTTTTTGAGAGGGCGTAGCATCGGAAAAACAGTGCTGCCCCTGATTCCAGCGTCAAAACGCATTCTGCGACCGATTGCCGAATGCAATTTCGGCGGTACCGATCAGAGAATCCAGCCCTAAGTGTTGATGCCAGGGCAGGATTCATGAAGTTCTACGACAGCAAAACTGGCGCTGGATTCAATGACCGTTGAGGAGCTAGAACTGGCGCCACGTGGAACACAATCGATTCCAATGGAAAACGGTGTTGGATTCGCTGGCGTCGGGATTGACACTCAAGAGGCTGAGAAACTGCAGCTGCATATTAGCACTCCACTCCCCGCACCCACTCATCCCAGCCAACAAGATGGCACTGGTTGCGCTGGAGCATGCCCATCCCATTGTTGGATCGGCTGGGTCCAGAGGGTACCTAGGAGGGGCACCATATGACCCGTGGCATTACGTTCACAGTGGGCAGTCAGCAGCAGGCGCAGCCATGTGGTTGCCTGGCAGGCTGCGGCAAAGATGTTCCATACCCGTCCACCCCAACCCCATGGCCCATCTCCTGGCAACCTCCAACTATTCCCCCGACCCTTGCAGAAGCCCCCTGGCCAGAGGCACAACTGTGTCAGCACATTATGGCGATGTTGGACACTTTCCACACCCCCTCTCTTCCCCTCATCAGCCACGATTTTTGAAAGTACAAGTGAACCTCGCCTTTGGGAATTCGTATGAGTGGAGGCGGAGAAATGTGGAGGCCCTGGAGAATACAGGGTCAGGCCCGCTAACATTATGCCAAGAGCGTTTGTCGTACATGCGGAATGGAACACATTGACGCACCGGAGGATTACGATTTTGCCGTGAACACAGCACCGGCCATGATTTTGGCATCAAAACCGATTCTCCGCCCAATGGCGTTTCGCGAATCCGGCGTAGGCTGATGGAGAATCCCGGCCCTGTTGTTTAATTTAGTGCCTAGCTCCTGAAACTCTTTATGCAGAATCTGTTTCCTCATACTACCTATATTGTTGGTACTGACACGGACCACGACAACGGGATCATCTCCCTCCCACTGCAAGTTCCTCTCCAGCCTGGAGTAGATATTCCAAACCCTGGCATTGGGCAGGCAAGAGTGCCTTTGGGACCTTTAATCCTGTCGACAGAGAACACAGTGTCTAGTGTCCTAACCATACTATTCCCGGCTACAATTACATTTCCCGTCCCCAGTCCCCCAACTTGAATGCTCCCCATACCGGTGCTACGGTCAGTTTGCTCATCCTTCCTACAGTCCCCACTCTCATCCACACAAAGAGCAAGAATCTCGAAACTGTTGGACAAGGACAGCAAGGGAGCATAGTGGTTAGCACAGTTGCTTCACAGCTCCAGGGTCCCAGGTTCAATTCCCGGTTTGGATCTCGGCGGAGTGTGCACCTTCTCCCCGAGTCTGCGTGGGTTTCCTCCGGGTGCTCCATTTTCCTCCCATAGTCCAAAGATGTGCGGGTTAGGTGGATTGGCCATGCTAAATTACCCTTAAGTATCCAAAAGGTTAAGTGGGGGTTACGGGGATAGGGTAGATACGTGGGCTTGAGTGGAGTGCTCTTTGTAAGGGCCGGTGCAGACTTGATGGGCTGAATGGCCTCCTTCTGCACTGTAAATTCTATGATCTATGATAGGGACTGAGGCTGCTACCTACTGGATCCCTCTATCTGCCTCACTTGTAGTCATACCCTCCTGTCCCTGTCAACGGACCAAATTCAAGGTAGTTAATATAAGGCAGTCACGCCCCTTATAATAATATTATTGTTATTATTATTATAAGTGGCATGACTGCCTCCTGAAACACAGCATCCAGGTGACTCTCCCCCTCCCTGATGTGTCGCAATGTCTGAAGCTCGGATTCCAGCTTATTAACTCTGAGCCAAAGTTCCTTGAGCAACCAATACTTGCTATATATGTGGTCTCTATGGACCACAATGGGGTCCACATCTCCTACATGCTGCAGACAGGTGATGTGTTATACCTATCCTGTTAATTTTAAGGTGATGTTTGAGGCCTGTACAATGCCAGCAGCAACCAATGAGTGTAGGTAATGGTTGCTAGCACCACTTCATAGAAGCATAGAAAATAAGAGCAAGAGTAGACCATTCGGGCCATCAATCCTACCCCGCCATTCAACATGATCATCGCTGATCCTCTATGAATGATGACACATACCAGAGAATTAACAAATGCAACATTATTAATTATTGATTGCCAGGAATATCATTAGCCACTGTTTTTTGTGCTATCACATATCAATAAACTTGTCTTGCTTAAGTTGATGTTGCTTCAGAGATGTTCTGATGGAGCATGCATGTGTAAATTGACTTGTGTTGCGGGTTTTATATAGTACATTCCGTGTATCATCTCTATCAACACAAAAATAAGACTCAAACTCCACAATGCCTCAAAAAACCTTTCCTTTTGCCTCAGGTCTATACTGGAGTTATTTTTATTATTTTTTAAATTTATCATCTTGTTTTTCTGTTTATTTTATTTACCAAGTCAATAGCTGGAGAAGGAAGTTTGAATGTTGGCTGTGGTAAAGCATTTGTTTTATTAAATAATGTTAAATTATGATGATCCAATAATCCTTCAATATAGCATTTAAATCTAAAGACACAATGTATGGGATTCCTACAAGGAATGTTGATCCTTCAGTCGAAATCCATGATGCTATAGACATATGAAGAAAAAATATTTACAAATGTAATAGTCTCCAAAATAACTGATTTAAATAAAATTAGAGCTCATTGGATCAGAACCAGAACTACAAGGAGCTATTTTGGCTTTGCTTTCAATGCTCTCTAATAAATGTAATGGTCAGATATTTGTACCTGGTATTTATCACAACAGATCCATACAAAAATCTTGAACCAAAAGCTTTGTAAGTGTTTTTAGAGAGCCAATCTATTGAGCAAAGAGAGATAATGATAACTATTAAATGAACCTTTTCTCGGCTAATATTTTAAGGAAAATTTTGTGCAGCAACATTATTGGAAACAGAGCAACATAGAAGACAGGAGCAGGCCATTTGGCCCTTCGAGACTGCTCCCCATTCATTATGTTCATATTCCCACCTTCCTCACATATCCCCCAAGTGATATATCTGGATGTTTTTAAGAGATTCCCGTTGCAGGCCTTCCTGGATTGAAGCGTGGACACACCTACACCATGAAACGATTGATATATTGACCGTCTTAGCTGAAACACGGGGAAGGTTGGCACTGGGTGTTAACTAAGTCCTGAGAAAAACATATGGGATGTGCTCTGAAGCCTAGTTCCTTCAGTGAACGTTTGCCTCTCCACTGTCTAACTCCCCCCCCCCCCCCCCCCCCCGCCAAAACCAGTACACAGGATTAAACTGTTCTGAAACACTACCACTTGGGAGCTATAATCACCGAGAAACATTGAGGTTAAAACGTTGTGAGGGACCGTGTAACAGTTCAAACCGGAACATTTATTAAGACGTAGAGATTAACCAACATTGAAAATCGTGCGATTATGAACTGCTGGTATTGGCATTAACATAGAGTTAACCGTGCAGACCAGGAGTTTTCAAAAGATACAATAGCCTGAATGCATTGGTAATGGTAATACTGTAAACACCTTCTTCCACGGTTTGGGTCAGCTCCCGCTCGAGCAAAAATGGAACGTGACAATTTTAATTGTTCTCATTTTTCCGCTCCTCTTCTGAATGTACAGATTCATGCTAAACTCTCATTTCAGTACTCCAGAAACTTGGCCCATTCTTTAAACGTGGACAGGCTTGTCCTCGAAGCTATTAAAAACACGCCTCATGCGACCTTACTGGACATTCGCACATGCACTCTTTGTCGTTCAGATCAATAAAACGTGATTGAGAGTGTAAATCCGAGCTGATATTTGCCTCGTCTTTAAGAGGTCCAATTGGTGAATGCAAAACACGCTGATTACCTTTAAATATGGGGCAGATCTTCCAAACTCCTGCAGCCCCCTCCCTGTTGAATTGTCCCAGTGCCAATTCCATATAAAACAGTGGCATTCCAGCAATGAACATGAAGAACAGATAAGGAACGAGAAATGCCCCTGCAGGAAAACACAGAACCTTTTAGCAAGCTTACTGTTGCGCGTCCTCAGCGAGGATGTACAACTGTCCCCAGTCACAGAGCAATAAGTGCATTGCAAACAGTAATCACCAGTAAGGTACATGGAGAGACAGGAGTTCTGTGCCAAGTGATAAAGGGACTGCAAGCAGAATAATAGCACATTTTCACTTTCTCATTTCACCAATCTATGTTACAAAGACTTTACCATTTGTTGATATCTCAATGAAACATTTAGCAACATGTGCAATGACTAATTCAATAAATTAAATGAATGCACACTCGAACTGAACTCAGGCACGGGGCAGGCGGAATATGATCGGGAAGGAGGGGAGACTGTTAGATTACACTCTTTAGTTTTGATTTAACCTCTGGAATTAAAAAAAACCTTAACCATTATCATTATCATTGTAATCCACACGGCGTGCAGTCAAAACACACAGAGACGATATGTTGTTAACACAGGTTAGTGTGGGAGGATCAGGAGAGAATAAGAAGCAAGAAACGTTTGAGAGAGATGGGGAAAGCAGAGTTGCAGATTTCCTACCTCCGCCGTTGCGATAACAAAGGTAAGGGAATCTCCAGACATTGGCCAAGTCCACGGCAAAACCAATCACCGAGAGAAGGAAATCGATCTTCTTGGCCCAGATCTCCCTGTCCACCGTCTCCCCCTCTCCTTCCCCAGCAGGCTGCGGGGAGCTGATCAGAGTCGTATTGGTGAACTGGACTCCATTCTGCTCCTTGACCAGGATCAGCTCCACCTTCTTGGTCTCCATCCTGTTAAGCTCGTGGACTGGAGCCACGACTGAAGACATCAGGCTGGGGCGTTTGGCTTTGATCATGTGGGAGCTCTGCGCGCTTGTGCCTTTTTGCCGCCTCAAGGCTCGAGTCCTCAATTGGTTTCAGTGACAGCAGAAAATGTCAGTGAACGATCCGAGCTAAAGATCCGGAGAAGAACGGAACCTATTCATACATTCACTTTACCCATTCCAGAAATACCCAACACACCCACAAACAACGAAAAGGGTGAACACTTGAAATGATGACCGTTAATTTTATTGATCAGGTTCTCATGAGACATTCGATAGCAATTGGATACATGTGAGATATTTCCCCAGTTATATACTTAGGAAAGTAGCACCCGCGGTCCATTCTCCATTCGAATGATTTCGATCAGACTGCATTTTTATTTTTCAAGTTAACCCAATGATTGCCTTTGTTGAACTATAACAACGTTAAATATTGGCAATATTTTGAAAATATACGCTAACCATGTTTGAAAATATGCAGCACATGCATAAAGTCGCGGTTTTATCCGATATAAATTGTAGCTTCCACCCGGTTTTGGAGCAAGATTGTAGCATTAATATTGTAACAATTATACCTAAAAAGTTCTTCCCAGCAAGCGCGGGCTTCGTTGTGTTTTTGACACTTCCCCGGGGATCCAGTATTGTCTAGCTGCTGAAATAGAACAAGCTCACCATTTAATCCCAGAACAAAATATTTCTTGTCACACGAAATAAACGTTTCCAAAAAGACATTTTATGAGGAAGTACAATGATCATGTCCACATTATCTTAATTCCAGTTTATATAGCCTGCCTTTTTTTTTGCACGATCAAAACAGAATGGTTTGCCCCTCTCTGATACAACACATTTTTGTTAGCCCACCCATCCCATATTCATTTTCAAAATCAACCAAAATAAAAGAAAAAAATAGAATAACTAAAAAAAAATACAAACCCCTCACGACCACCCGCTTTACCTGTTTAATCATCCGGAACTGATCGTAGTGAGAGCAATATCAGCTTTGACTCGGGTCTCAGTAGGTCGACAAGCGAACCCGTTAGCAGAGGGAGGTGGAAACGAAATCTGGGAGGTGGGTTGCCAGTTAGATTCGGGGGCAGGAGATAGCAGCGAGCGCCTCACTGGAGGGTGATCAGCTTCCAAATCCTCCTCTTTAACATGGACTTGGGGAGAGGCAGGTTACTCGGTGGGAGAATGAGAGCTCGATCTCGATGGTTTGCTGATCATACCGGGAAGGGACGGAGACACGGAACAAATGGCAAGACATCTAGCGCCGCTCATTCTTCCTGTCAGGGCAGCGTTGAACACAGCTGAACTCCCGCCTTTCATGGGAATATAGAGCCTTCATGATCATTTGTCAGGACTGTCACATGGGAATCAAATCAAGGCTCTGTCTTTTCCCATCTTTTTGTTTTCCTATATTGATTGCTAGGTGGAATATGATACCTGAGGTAATAATTAGCGTGACTCTGTTTATTGTTGTACGGTTCTTTGCACCTCAGGATTAAAATAATTGCAGACAGCGGCAGTCTGAAACAAAGACAATAATGCTGGAAACACGTCTTAAGTCAGACAGCATCTGTCAAGAAAAAAATCTCAGAACAATTCAATCTCACCACATTTTGCCTCGTATAAATATATATATAAATAAATATAAATATGCCTGAAGATAATGAAATGAGTTGTACTTCAGACTGAATGCAAACGTTACGTGTAACTTCAATTTTATTAATCTCATATCTCTATTTAACAACATGCTTATAATCTAATTTGGACCAAGTTTCAGGAAGATTATACCATGGATAAATCAACTGGAGCACGGAGCCTCCTCACCTTTCACGTTTGCATGTCCTTAAATACACCGGACAGTAAACGCAAACGGAGAGTTATCTATCAATAAATGATCAGCTTTATTATTTCAAACCTCCACGAGCTCATTTTGCAAGCGGAATTCCTTGTTGTATTTGACAGCTCAGTAAACACGAACGAGGAGAGAGGAAACATATTTCAAATATCCCCCGGGGGTAAATGATCGTGTAGTTAATATTCGTTCACATTAATGAGTATGTGCATTTTAAAGTCAGAATTTTACAGCACAGAAGGAGAGCCTTCGGCCCATCCTGTCCGCTCCTGACACCTATCTATCCTAACCCCATTTTCCAGCACTTGGTACATAGCCTTGTTTACTTTGGCGCTTCAAGTGCTCATCGAAATACTTCTTAAATTGCCCAAGTGCAGCCCTGCCCTCTATTAAACGGATGTTAACTCCAAGACCGAAAGGAGTTATAAAACCTTGAAATTGTTGAGGACAGGAAAACGACCACAGAGTCCAGCTAGTTCACAGTAAACGGCCAATACAGATTTATAGTCATTTTCCATTTTAAATTACAGATAGCAGCAAGGATATTTTACAATTCTAATTTATTAATTATTTTAGAATTTATTTTAAGCCCATTACTGCCCCAGAATCCTATTTGCTGTCACATTTGTACCAATGCTCCTGACAATCACATTTATTTGGCACAAAATGCTCTCGATAACCGACAGGGTATGAACCCAGTTGAGAGTCGACAATTTCGTTATCATATTTTGCGACCATTAGACTGAAATCATAATTGATATTACAGGAGTTAGACTGTGGCTGGTTGTGCAATAGTTATTGACAGAAGTATGAATTGAGACATGGGATAGTCAGGAGAGGCTGTAACAATCCCAAAACGGAAAAGAAGCAAAATATTGCCAAAATAGCCCCTCTGATGCCTTAAGTCAAGGCTTGGCTCTGTAGAAAACAAGCGGAGTTTACTTGAAAAAACACATTGACTGGCCAACACTTTAGTTTTAAATATGAACAGTACTTTATTTCACGTACGCCACAATACAATAAGAGAGCTATGCAACATACTTGGGAACAATCAGTAGTCACAAATCGTATATATACTTAGTTATCTTGCAACTTCAAAGGAATTGAAAAGTATTTCATGAAATAGAACTCGTAGGTCATTGGAAAGGAAGAAACACTCGCTGGTGTGATTCTTGGTGCTGCAATACCTGGGCTGCACAGTTGGGCCGTTCAGCTCTTGTCTGTATTTGTCTTGTGGTTTATCTCACATTCACCTGAGGCCCAAATAGATGAATATTGGCTGCAAACCTGGTCATCGTTATACATTGGGGCTGGTTTAGCATAGTGGGCTAAACAGCTGGCTTGTAATGCAGAACAATGTCAGCAGCGCAGGTTCATTTCCCGTACCAGCCTCCCTGAACAGGCGCCGGAATGTGGCGACTGGGGCTTTTCACAGTAACTTCATTGAAGCCCACTTGTAACAATAAGCCATTATTATTATTATTAAAATACATTTTCTGAATAGTACAAACAACATTGACCTGAACATTGACTGCCGCCTACACGATATTGCCCCATACAGAGAATGAGTCCTGAATTTATCCTGAATAATTCTCCAAGAGTGGGTCTTGATACTTTTTCCCTAACCTCTTAGTACTCTGAAGTAAATACCATCTACTCTTGCTGTTAATTTGTTTTACACCTTTTTAGTCTGCTTCAGACTTCCATCTTATTTATATCAAAGTAATTCATTGTGCTTATGTAGGACACATTGTTTATGTCATCCCTGTTGATGGAAGAAACAATCTTTCATTTTATTTATTTTACATTTCAAAGAACAAAGAAAAGTACAGCACAGGAACAGGCCCTTCGGCCCTCCAACCCTGCACCAACCATGTTGCCTGTCTAAATTAAAATCTTCTACACTTCCGGGGTCCATATCCCTCTATTCCCATCCTATTCATGTGTTTGTCAAGATGCCTCTTAAATGTCGCTATCGTCCCTGCTTCCACCACCTCCTCTGGCAGCGAGTTCCAGGCACCCACTACCCTCTGTGTAAAAAACCTGCCTTGAACATCTCCTCTAAACCTTGCCGCTCGCACCTTAAACCTATACACCCTAGTAATTAACCCCTCTACTCTGGGACAATGTCTCTGACTATCCACTCTGTCTATGCCCCTCATAATTTTGTAGACCTCTATCAGGTTGCCCCTCAACCTCCTTTGTTCCAGTGAGATCAAACCAAGTTTCTTCAATCTCTCCTCACAGCTAATGCCCTCCATACCAGGCAACACAATGGTAAATCTCTTCTGCACCCTCTCTGAAGCCTCCACATCCTTCTGGTAGTGTGGCAACCAGAATTGAACACTATACTCCAAGTGTGGCCTAACAAAGGTTCTATACAGCTGCAACATGACTTGCCAATGTTTATACTCAATGCCCCGGCCAATGAAGGCAAGCATGCTGCATGCCTTCTTGACTACCTTCTCCAACTGTGTTGCTCCTTTCAGTGACTTGTGGACCTGTACACCAAGATCTCTCGGACTGTCAATACTCTTGAGGGTTCTACCATTCACTGTATATTCCCTACCTGTGTTAGACCTTCCAAAATGCATTACCTCATAGTTGTCCGGATTAAACTCCATCTGCCATCTCGCTGCCCAAGTCTCCAAATGATCTAAATCCTGCTGTACCTTCTGACAGTCCTCATCGCTATCCGCAATTCCACCAACCTTTGTGTCATCCGCAAATAAATGAATAAATAGAATACTATTGATAGTGAACTTTAATCCCTTTCACAATAGTGGGAATATGGGACAAGTACCCAAATTTTGGCTCGGCCTTGGTTAACATGAGGAATTTCAGACCTGGTAAAGTTGTATTTGCCAGCCAAAGGATTGAAAACCGGAAATCCAGTGTCATGGCTCATATCTATCCACTTCCAATTGAGTCCAGATTTCATCATTTAAAGATGATGTGCTCAAAATATATTGTGATGGGTGTGCAAGGCCATAGCACTCAAGGTTAGTCTGGCGGAAGCATGGGGTGAAAATTAGCCACTGCCCAGCTTGATATTTCGAAGGACATTGTGGGGGAGTGGCAGGGTGGGTAAGGATGATAGAGCGTGCTGCAGATGTGACCGCACAATGTTGCTAGTCCATCCTGCAGGTCCCACCCCACTGACTCTCAAGCCGTTGAGCGGCCCAGAGTAGCAGAGTTCCACAGTGAATGAAATCCCAGCATAATGACCTGGATCACACCTCCATGGATTCTCCACGGCTCCAGGATTCCTTTAAAAAAAAAAAATTTAGAGTACCCAATTAGTTTTTTTCAATTAAGGGGCAAATTAGCGTGCCAGTTCACCGACCCTGCACATCTTTTTGGGTTGTGGGGGTGAGACCCACACAGACATGGGGAGAATGTGCAAACTTCACACAGACAGTGACCCAGGGCCAGGATCAAACCCGGATCCTCAGCGCTGTAGGCACCTGGATTCCTGACACAACCAGCTGAATGAGGTTATTCCAACAGATTATGCCCAGTTTCCTCTCCAAATTTCGTTATCAAACCTATTTGTCTCCAACGGTCGTGTGGGAGAAGCACCACCCAAGTTAAGTGACCTAACAGATTCTAATTTGCATTTGTAGAATGTGTATTCGGAGGACAGATTTAATTTAATAGCAACATCTTAATATAAATTACTTAAGATTCCTCCTGGGTGAAGTGGTCAGAATTAATAGCACTGATTGAGCGATGAATGGTGGCCAGGACATCAAGAGGAACTATCCTGATGTGCTTGCACACATTAGAAATCTGTTTCCAGATAATATCTGGAAATATAAAGATTGGCTATGATTATATAATGATGTTTCAGCCATTAGTACAATAATTGGTTCAAAATAGGACAAGAGTTCTGAATCATAAAAACGGACTAATTTTGCCATGAGTAAGAACATCAAGTGCTCTCACCTTTAGGTCAGATGATGTCTCATTGCCATTCCTGAAGCTTGGGCACATAATCCAGGTTACCAATTCAGTGCAATACTGAGGGAGTGCTGTACAATCGATGATGTAACCTTCAGTATGAGGATCGCATGGCAGTTAAGAGAAAGGGTTGCACATTATGAAGGAGAGCAGGATGGGTTTCTCTGGCATCCCAATCAATACTTATCCCTCATCAACATTATTAAAATGGAGTATTTGGCCATAATGGGCCGGTTTAGCTCAGTGGGCTAGACAACTAGTTTGCAATCCAGAACAAGGCCAGCAGCGCGGGTTCAATTCCTGTACCAGCTTACCCGAACAGGCACCGGAACTTGGCTACTAGGGGTTTTTCACAGTAACTTCATACTTGTGACAATAAAAGATTATTATTATTAATGTTGCTGTTTGTGGGACTTTGCGGTGTCAAATTCTCAGCCACCAATGTAGGGACTACACTTGTGTAGGATTTCAGTGGTTATACATAGGACCATGGAATTTAGGAGCAGTAGTCCACTCAGCCCTTCAAGCCTGCTCTGCCATTCAATAAGATTATAGGTGATCTGGTAGTGGTCTCAATTTAAGATTATAAAATGCTTAAAGAAAGGTATGCACAGATCCATCAGGAAGATGCTAGAAATGGGGAAATATAGTTATGAGGAGAGAAGGAAATCACTATCATTTCCACTGGACCAGAGGAGGTTGGGCGCCAGGGTAGCACAGTGTTAGCGCTGTTGCTTCACAGCACCAGGGACCGGGGTTCAATTCCCAGCTTCGGTCACTGTGTGTAAAGAATCTACACGTTCTCCCCGGAAGGTTTCCTCTGGGTGCTCCAGTTTCCTCCCACAAATCCCGAAAGAAGTGCTTGTTAGGTGAAATGGACATTCTGAATTCTCCCTCAGTGTACCCGAACAGGCGCCAGAGTGTGGCGAATAGGGGCTTTTCACAGTAACTTCATGTACAAAGAACAAGGAACAAAGAAATGTACAGCACAGGAACAGGCCCTTCGACCCTCCAAGCCCGTGCTGACCATGCTGCCTGACTAAACTACAATCGTCTACACTTCCTGGGTCTACACTTCCTGTAAGCCTACTTGTAACATTAATAAAGATTATTATTATTAAGAAGGGATTTAAGTTGAGGTCAATCACTATGGGGCCTCATATGTTAATGAAAAGTGCTCGGCAAGCCTATCTTTTGTTAAGATTCTAAAAATATCAAGGAGAGTAAAAGGATTTTTCAGTTACTGAAGCTCATCTCTCCAGGACTGCAACTGTTTATTTTTTAGCACTAATTTTTTTTTTGTTGCTATTACACCTATCTTGGCAGACTATTTCAAGCATTGTTCAGTTTTTGGGAATGGAAAATTGTATGTGCCTGAATTCCTGACATCCTTTATGTTTTGCCAAGCTCTGCTTTGGAAGCACTTATGATGGAAACCACTTTACCCTTCTTGATATCAGTTTTAAATTTACCATTCTCACCAAATTAAACATCTGTCTTCTGATCCTATTTGTTTACTTAAATTGCAGTCATTAGCCATGAAGATAACAGTAATTATTTAAATAGATACGTTTCCCCCACTAAACGCCATAAGCAAGGTTTGATTGTAAATAAATGGTTTTATTTTGTAAGGAAAAATCCTCTGAACCACTGAACGGTTCTAAATAATATCAAGGATGCCATCGAGTATTGCTTTATCGTCATAATACATCCACTACTTAATTCAGAATTGATTCAACACATGAATAGAAAAACTGTTATGGATGAACCTTTGATGTTTATGCATATTTGTTTCAGAAAACATGACTAACATAATGTAACATCTGTTTACTATTTATACATTAATTCTGATTAACAGTGAATTAAAATGACTGTTTACTGCAAGGTTTTGAATATCATGACTACATGTGCAAAAATATACCTATCTTACAGAATCAAACTTACAAGACCTATTTCCATGGAACATTCAGATCCTCATTCAGGGAGATTATTGCTGATCTCTGTCCTACTGTTTTTACCATAGCACCAATCTATGTGTCATTGGCATACTTGAATATATTGCTCTCTTTACTATATGAACCGAGTCACGAATAAACATAATAAATAGTTGATGCTCCAGTGAAGATTCTTGTAGGAAATTACTGGCCACGTACTTCTAATTCAAGTAGTGCCTTCCTTTGACAGTCCAACCAATCAATAAGTTGCCTTAATTTCCATTCCATTATAGCTAACATTCTCTCACATGGAACCCCATTGAATGGCTTTTGGAAGTCCATATAAACTATGTCCAGAGACAATCTGTTGTTTAGCGCTTCAGTTAGTTCTTCAAAAAGTTCAATTTGTTCATTAGGTATGACCTACCTGACGGAGAGTCGTATGGACTCAAACGTTAGCTCTGATCTCTCCCCATAGATGCTGTCAGATCCGCTGAGGTTTTCCAGCATTTTCTCTTTCTGTAACCATTATATATCTATTTCGGATTTCTAGAATCGGCTCAGGTTTTCCTACGTGCAAAGTCAGTCTGTTCGTAAATTTAAGTAACTTCCCAACGACAAACGTTAGACTAAGAGGACTATAAATTCTTGGTTTACCTCCCTTGCCTTTCTTGATTAATGGAGTTGTATCTGCAATTTTTCAATCTAAAGGGGCAATTCGTGAATCAACATACTTTGAAAGGATTATGGTTAAAGCATCTCTAATATCCTCACTTACTTCCTTTGAAACCCTCAGGTCCTCAGGATTTGCCAGTCTGTAGTACCATTCCTTTTTCTAATACGGTTATTTTGCTTATACACACTTGTGTGTTCCAGCCCTTGATTCATTATCTGTTTCCTTAGGGTGTTGGGGATATTATCCTTTACCTGTACAGTGACAGCTGGCACAGTCATTCTTTAATGAGTCTGCGATTTTGTCATCTTTAATTGCAATGTTACACACATTTGTTTTAAATATTACCCTTGACTACCCTTTATTTTCTAATATAATTGCAAAAACGTTTTGCATTAACCTTGATATCCTTCAAAGTTTCTTTGCATGTACCTTTTTCCAGCTTTTACTAGCTTCCTTGTCTTGCTTTTCTTCACCCCTCACCCAGTCCCCGAGATTTACATGACTTTTTGCACATTGTACTTTTCTCTTTAGCTTCATGCCATCTCTCAGTTATTTTATTGACCATGTAGTTTTCTTTGCTACGTACAGCTTATACTGTAAGCAATATAAACTCATCCTATATCAAATTAAAATCTTTTTCAAATACGGTTCACTGTCCATCTGTAGTTTTACTGAAGTACATTTTTGATCAATTTGCTGTTCATACTCTGCCTCATCCCATTAAAATTAATCCTATCAAAATCTAGAACCTTAGGTAACTGTTCCATGTCTCCTTTAAATCTAATGTGATCATATTATATTAGATTATTAACTAGGTGTGGTTGCTTACCTACTACTAAATCTATCTTAACTGGCCCTATTGATGGTTCTTGACTATATTACTCCAGAAATTACATGAATTCAAGAAATGTATTACTTCTTTGACTTGAACTACTCTGCTTTTTCCAATCTGCAGGAAAATTAAAGAAAATTTGCTCTTTCTACATGTTTCTCTAATCTCTGAATTTTGGATGCTGCAGCAGAATGATTATAAAATTTGACTAGTAACCTCAAGTCTAATTGCACTAGTAATCCAGGGTCTGGGTAAATCTTCTGGTGATAAGAGCCATGAATCTCACTGCATCAGGTAGACTTGGAAGCACTTTAAAATGGCAGATGGGATGCGATTCCAAGATTCCTCCCTTCATTCCCGTTTCTGGTCATTTCTGCGGGTGTGGGATAAAGGTGTGGGAAGCCCACTCACCCACATGCAGCACCCTGCCTTTTCCAGCTCCATTGGGGAGCTGGGCAGTTCAACTCCAATTGCCACTATTTTTGTGGAGTCATAAGTATATCTGGTTCATGGCTGCTTAGAAAAGAACTGAGGGAGCAGAAGTCACAATTTGGGAACAACAAAAGGCCACCTGTTCCTGGACCTCTGTCATATACAATCTTTTATATACCAAAAAATGTTCTTTTAGTTTCAATGGTTAGCTGTGTTTTTACTGCAGTAATTGTTGATAGGGGTCTCTCCTGCAAAAGCAAGTTGACTATTACATTATCAGTATTGTATATGTGTTGAGATGCATTAGAGTACTTTTTCCATTGGTAAAGTGCTATCATGCATCCAAAAGTAAAGGGAAGACTGCTTGGGAACTGTACTGTCATAATTTAAGGTAATTTAAAGGTCCACAACCCCTTAAATTTGAAAACATAATTGTTCTGTAGCTTTCATTTGAGAGAAAATAGCAGACACCTGCTCCTGGACTGCATAAATTGACAGGCTACCTTATGCAGATTAGAAAAAAACTAACCATCTGTTTTTGCAGGTTCTTGCGGCACCATTGTTTGCATTTTAATGGTTTGTTTTGATAGCTGGGGGCCATTATGAAAGCCTGCCTACGTTTCAAAAACTATATAACCATTTCTCTCTGCTGGGGGTTGTGTGGAACGATTAATTGACAGTGTTAAGACATTGTTAGAGTCATGCCGGTTCCATGCAAAATGACCCAGTGAGTGCCACTATCCTGCTGAATCCCCAATGCCTTGCAAATTCATTTGCTTTGAGTATGGGCGGCATGGTAGCATAGTGGTTACCACAGTTGCTTCACAGCTTTAGGGTCCCGGGTTCGATTCCCAGCTTGAGTCACTGTCTGTGTGGAGTCTGCACGTTCTCCCCATGTCTGCATGAGTTTCCTCCGGGTGCTGGTTTCCTCCCACAGTCCAAAGATGTGCAAGTTAGGTGGATTGGCAATGCTAAATTGCCCTTAGTGTCCAAAATGGTTAGGTGAGGTTACTGGATTATGGGGATGGGGTGGAGGTAGGGTGCTCTTTCCAAGAGATGGTGCAGATTCGATGGACCGAATGGCCCCCTTCAGTACTGTAAATTCTATGATTCTACTCATCCAATTTCCTTACGAAATCTCGAATTGTTTCTGCTTCCACCCAGTTTCCTTACCTGGCTACCTCCTAAAAGTTGTTGCTACATTGTTCAACTAGAACTGGGTAGATGTGGATTTATGCTAATCAATATTCAAATGAATACGAAAATGATCTTGCATGCTAACTTTTGCTATTCGTATACAAGCAATCCCCAAGTCTCTTTGAACATCAACATTTACAAGTTTCACATCTTTAAAAAAATATTCTGCTTTTCTTTGTCTATGGTTGAAGTGAATAAAATCACACTTCGCCACATTATACACCATCTGTCTTTTTGATGTTCACACACTAAACTGTCTATATCTCTTTGCAGCTTCACTTGTGTCCTCCTTACAGCTTACATTTCCATCTAATTTGTATCATCAGTAAACCTTCCATTTCTTCATCTAATTAATTTGTCTATCATAATTGTGTATAGAGGGTTGTGGCAACTTAAGGGGGAGGAGATGTTAGAAATTAGATCATAGTTAACCAGCTGTATTTATTACTTATTTAATTATAGTCATTGATGATAAGAAAAGTTTATTAAAAGTTTTAGGTGTTTATATTTACAAACCTGGTGACTGTAGTTATTGGGCAGCCAAAGACTTCAGTTTTTTAAAATTAAAAATGAGTTGCAACTGCATTGCAACACTGGGACGAGTGGGTCGTGAATTGACCACACACTAGCCCAGGGTGTTGAAACAATGCTACTAGTTACATCCTTAAAAAACTCTAATAAATTTGTCAAACAGGAGTTGTTTTTCTAAGACCATGCTCACTGGTTCTCATCGTACTATAATTTTCTAAATGCACTGTGAAGACTTCCTTAATAATGAATTTTGCATTTTCCCAACAACTACTGTCAGGCCAACAGGCCTGTTGATCCCTGTTTTCTCCCTCCCTCCTTTCTTGAAAATCAGTGCTTTTTTGCCAACTTCCAATCTAATGGAAACATTTCTGAATCTAAGGTGTTTTGGTAAATCGTAGCCAGCATGTCCACTTTCTCTGCAGCTATCTCTTTTAAACCTTAGGGTGTAGGCCATCATGTCCATTTGTCGGATTTTAATTATTTCTCTAATAGTTTTTCACAGCTGATATTTAATTACCTTAATTTTATCATTCTTTTCAACCATTGGTGTGAGTAAATTGGTGTCACATGAACAGTTTTCGTCCACGGGTCCAATTCCCGTACTGGCTGAGGTTATTCATGAAGGCCCCTCGCCTGAGGTGTGGTGATTTGAGGTTAAATCACCACCAGTCATAATAATCAGAATAATCTTTATTGTCACAAGTAGATGTTACTATGAAGTTACTATGAAAAGCCCCTTGTCGCCACATTCCGGTGCCTGGTCGGGTACACAGAGGGAAAATTCAGAATGTCCAAATTACCTAATAAGCAAGTCTTTTGCGACCAGTGTGAGGAAACCGGGCATCTGGAGGAAACCCACGCAGACATGCGGAGAACGTGCAGATTCCGCACAGATAGTGATCCAGCCAGGAATCAAATTTGGGACCCTTGTGCTGTGAAACCACAGTGCTAACTTCTGTTCTACCATGCTGCCCCTCAAAAGGGATAGCAGCCTATGGTCATCAGGGACCATGGCAACTTGACCTTACCTTTCCCAGCTTTCCTTTCATTTGATTTTTTTTACGTTTAAGATTCTTGTTTGGAGAATTTAATTTTCAAACTGAAATGGAATTCATCGTATTATGATTACTATTTACCAGGGCATCTTTTACGGTGACATTACTAATTAACCCTGGCCATTACACAAAAGTAGATCTAAAATATATTTTTCCTGGTCAGTTCCACAATATATTGCTCGAAACTGCCATGAAGACATCCTGTAAACTCATTCTCTAGATCCTCTTGCCAATTTGATTGTCCAGTCTATATGAAGATTAAAGACTCCATAATTTTTGTTTCCTTTGTTACAGTTTGTTTCAATAATTTGTTAATGCAAATGATATAACATTGTTGGAAGGGCTATACACAACTCCCAATAGTGTTTTCTGATTTTTGCATTTCTTAATCTCCATCCGTCATGATTCTATTTCATGATCTTCTGAGCCCAGTTCCTTTCTCACTAATTTCCTTATGATACCCTTTACAATCAGGAATAGCCTCCTCCTCTTCCGGTTGCGGCTATGCCTAGGTAGGTCGCACGTTCGGCAGCTCCCGCCGGGAACGGACTTTTGGGCTCTCCAGAGGGGCCCCAACGGCAATTGTTCGACGGCTTCCAGTGTGGGAAGGTGACAGCAAAGTCCCCCGACATTATATGGATTGGACCAGGAGTGGAGCGGTTAAAAAAGTGATCTTAGGGCAGCAAAAAGTGCGAGGGAGGAAAAACAAGATGGCGGTGGGTGGAGACCAGGCAGCGTGGGCGCAGTGGTCGCAGCAGCAGCAGGAGTTTCTTAAACACTGCTTTGAGGAGCTGAAGACAAAAATGCTGGCGCCAATGAAGGCGGCGATTGAGAAGCTTGTGGAGACCCAGAAGGCCGAAGGGGCGGCGATCCGGGAGGTGCGGCAAAAAGCCTCGGAGAACGAGGATGAGATCTTGGGCCTGGCGGTGAAGGTGGAGGCGCACGAGGCACTGCACAAGAGGTGGGCGGAAAAATTTGAGGACCTGGAGAATAGGTCAAGGAGGAAGAATCTTCGGATTCTGGGTCTCCCTGAAGGAGTGGAGCGGCCCGATGCCGGGGCATATATGAGCATGATGCTCAATTCACTGATGGGCACGGGAGCTTTCCCGAGGCCCCTGGAGCTAGATGGGGCTCATCGGGTCCTGGCAAGGAGATCCACAGCCAACGAGCCGCCAAGGGCTGTAGTGGTGAGGTTCCACCGCTTTATGGACAGAGAGTGCGTCCTGAGATGGGCCAAAAAAGAGCGGAGCAGCAGGTGGGAGAACACGGAGATCCGAATTTACCAGGACTGGAGTGCGGAGGTGGCTAAGTAGAGGGCTAGTTTTAACTGGGCTAAGGCGGTGCTTCATCGGAAGGGGGTGAAATTCGGGATGCTGCAGCCAGCGCGATTGTGGGTCACGTTCCAAGCTCAGCACCACTATTTTGAAACGCCCGATGAGGCATGGAACTTTATACAAACTGAAAAGTTGGACTCAAATTGAGGGTTGGTCGTGGGGGGATGTTTACTGTGTTTATTGCATTTGGGGAATGTTCTCTGGGTTTGAGTGCTGGGTGGAGATGGGTGAATGGATTTGATGTGGGGGCTGTGGGAGAGTGTGGGCGTCGGTGTTAGAGGGGCAGGGCCCCACGGAGGAAGAGGGGGAGTGGAGGCGTGGGGATGGGGAGTTGGGGTAAGGCCGCAAAAAGGAGCTGCGCCAGAGGGGGCGGGACGGGCCAGGAAAGCACGGGCTTTTTCCTCCGGTAGGGAAGGATGGGGGTGGGGCCGGGGGGGGGGGGAAGAGACGGTGCTGGAGAGGAGCGCACACTGACTGCCAAGAGATGGGGGGATTCTCACACTGGGGGGTCGATGGAATGGTGGGAGAGGCCGGGGTCAACAGGAGTCAGCTGACTTCCGGGAGTGTCATGGGGGGAGCAAAATGGCTAGATGTGGATCTAGCGGGGGGAGGGGGGGGGAAACAGGGTTGCTGCTGCATTGGCCAAAAGGGAGCTGGAAGTAGGAGAGGTAGTCGGGGCGGGGGTCCGCCGCCTGGGGGACTGGAGGGTGCAGGAGGCGTGGGCACGTGGCTGGCCTAAAAAAGGAGATGGCTAGTCGGCAAGTGGGGGGGGGGGGCAAGTAGCCCCCCAATCCGGCTGATAACTTGGAATGTGAAGGGCATGAACGGGCAGGTCAAGAGGGCCCGGGTGTTCGCGCACTTAACCATGTCTGCCTTCAGTCCCTTTATGCTCCAGGAGACACATCTGAAGGTGGCAGATCAGGTTAGGCTGAGAAAGGGATGGGTAGGGCAGGGCTGGATGCGAAGAACAGAGTGGTTGCAATACTGGTGGGGAAGCGGGTGTCGTTTGAGGCAATGAATATTGTAGTGGATAATGGAGGTCGATACGTGATGGTGAGCGGTAGGTTGCAGGGGGTGCGGGTGGAACGTATATGCCCCGAATTGGGATGAATCGGGATTTATGAAATGCATGCTGGGTCGCATTCTGGATCTGGAGAAAGGAAGTTTGATAATGGGGGGGGGGGGGGGGGGGGGGGGGGGAAGGAACCACGACTTCAACACGGTGCTGGACCCAGCACTGGACCGGTCTAGGTCCAGGATGGGTAAGAGGCCGGCTGCGGCCAAGGTGCTCAGGGGATTTATGGACCAGATGGGGGGAGTGGATCCATGGAGGTTTGTCAGGCCGCTGGCCAGGGAATTTTCTTTCTTTTCCCACGTCCATAGAACCTACTCCCGGATAGATTTTTTCATTTTGAGTAGGGCGCTAATCCCGAAAGTGGAGGGAACGGAATATTCGGCCATAGCCATCTCGGACCACGCCCCGCATTGGGTGGAGCTGGAGTTGGGGGAGGAGAGGGACCAGCGCCTGCTGTGGCGCCTTGATGTGGGACTATTGGCGGATGAGGGGGTGTGCGGGCAGGTGCGGGGGTGCATTGAAAGATATTTGGAGGCCAACGACAATGGGGAGGTGCAGGTGGGGTTAGTCTGGGAGGCGCTGAAGGCGGTGGTCAGGGGAGAGCTAATCTCCATTAGGTCCCACAGGGAGAAGAGAGAGGGGAGGGAGAGGGAGTGGTTGGTGGGGGAGATTTTAAGGGTGGACAGGAGGTATGCAGAGGTCCCCGAGGAAGGGCTACTCAGGGAGCGACGGAACCTCCAGACAGAGTTCGACCTGTTGACCGCGGGGAAAGCAGAGGCACAGTGGAGGAAAGCGCAGGGGGCGACGTATGAGTATGGGGAGAAGGCAAGTCCGATGCTGGCACACCAGCTTCGTAAGAGGGAGGCAGCGAGGGAGATTGGTGGAGTTAAGGGTAGGGGGGGAATACGGTGCAGAGTGCGGTGAGAATAAACAAGGTATTTAGGGACTTCTATGGGGATCTGTACAGGTCTGAGCCCCCAACGGGGGAGGAGGGGATGCGACGATTCCAGGATCAGCTGAGGTTCCCGAGGGTGGAGGAGGAGGAGGTGGCTGGTTTGGGGGCACCGATTGGGCTGGAGGAGCTGGTTAAAGAATTGGGGCGCATGCAGGCGGGGAAGGCCCGGGACCGGATGGGTTCCCGGTTGAATTCTACAGGAAATATGTGGACCTGCTGGGCCCGTTGCTAGTGAGGACTTTCAATAAAGCGAGGGAGGGGGAGACCTTGCCCCCGACAATGTCTAGGGTGCTGATTTCTTTGATCCTGAAGCGGGACAAGGATCCACTGCAATGTGGGTCGTATAGACCAATCTCGCTCCTCAATGATGATGCTATGTTGCTGGCAAAGGTGCTGGCTACGAAAATTGAGGACTGTGTCCCGGGGGTGATTCATGAGGACCAGACGGGATTTGTGAAGGGTAGGCAATTAAATACAAATGTGCGGAGGCTGCTCAACATGATTATGATGCCCCCGGTGGAAGGGGAAGCGGAGGTAGTGGCAGCTATGGACGCGGAGAAGGCCTTTGACCGGGTGGAGTGGAAGTATCTTTGGGAAGTGTTGCGGAGGTTTGGGTTCGGGGAGGGGTTCATCAGCTGGGTCAGGCTGCTATATAGAGCCCCGGGGACGAGTGTAGCTACGAATCGGCGGAGGTCGGAGTACTTTCGGCTGTACCTGGGGACAAGGCAGGGGTGCCCCCTGTCCCCCTTGTTGTTTGCACTGGCAATCGAGCCTCTGGCCATGGCACTAAGGGAGACCAGGAAATGGAGGGGACTGGTCCGGGGGGGGGGGGGGAAAGAGGAACACCGGGTGTCGTTGTATGCTGACGACCTGTTGTTGTATGTGGCAGATCCAGTGGAGGGGATAGCGGAGGTCATGCAGATCTTAAGGGCGTTTGGGGACTTTTCAGGGTATAAACTCAATGTAGGGAAGAGTGAGCTCTTTGTGGTGCATTCAGGGGACCAGGGAAGGGGGATAGACGAGCTGCCGCTGAAGAGAGCGGAAAGGAGCTTTCGGTACCTAGGGATCGAAGTGGCTAGGAGTTGGGGGGCCCTGCACAAGCTCAATTTGACGCGGTTGGTGGAGCAGATGGAGGAGGATTTTAAAAGATGGGACATGCTGCCACTCTCACTAGCGGGTAGGGTGCAGTCGGTCAAAATGACGGTCCTCCCGAGGTCTCTCTTTGTGTTCCAGTGCCTTCCCATTATGATCCCCAAGGCCTTTTTCAAAGGTAAGTAGGAGCATCATGGGTTGTGTGTGGGCGAATAAGACCCCGAGGGTAAAGAGGGTGTTTCTGGAGCGTAGCAGGGACAGGGAGGGCTGGCGCTGCCGAATTTGTGCGGCTATTATTGGGCAGCCAACGTGGCGATGATCCGTAAATGGGTAATGGAGGAAGAGGGGGCGGCGTGGAAGAGGTTAGAGATGGCGTCCTGTGTGGGCACGAGCCTGAGGGCGCTGATGACGGCACCACTGCCGCTCTCGCCGACAAGGTACACCACGAGTTCGGTGGTGGCGGCGACGTTGAAGATCTGGGGGCAGTGGAGGCGACACAGGGGCGAGGTGGGAGCCTCGGTTTGGTCCCCGATTCGGGAGAACCATCGGTTTTTCCCGGGAAGGATGGATGGGGGGGTTTCGGAGCTGGCATCGGGCAGGGATTAGAAGAATGGGGGACCTGTTCATCGATGGGACGTTTGCGAGCCTTGGGGCACTGGAGGAGAAGTTTGGGTTACCCCCGGGAAACGCTTTCAGGTACATGCAAGTGTGGGCGTTTGTGAGGCGGCAGGTGAGGGAATTTCCGCTGCTCCCGGCACAGGGGATTCAGGACAGGGTGATTTCGGGTGTATGGGTTGGAGAAGGCAAAGTTTCGGCGATTTACCAGGAGCTGAAGGAAGAGGAGGAGGCCTCGGTGGAGGAGTTAGAGGGCAAGTGGGAGGAGGAGCTGGGGGAGGAGATAGATGAGGGTCTGTGGGCAAATGCCCTGAGTAGGGTTAATTCTTCCTCCTCTTGCGCCAGGCTCAGCCTAATACAGTTCAAAGTTACTCACAGAGCGCATATGACAGGTTCTTTGGGGTGGAGGACAGATGTGGGAGGTGCTCGGGAAGCCCGGCAAATCACGTCCAAATATTCTGGTCGTGCCCGGCACTGGATGGGTTTTGGAGGGGTTTTGCGAGGATTATGTCCAAGGTGGTGAAAGCCCAGGTCAAGCCGAGCTGGGGGTTGGCACTATTTGGCGTAACGGATGAGTCGGGAGTGCAGGAGGCGAAAGAGGCCGGTATTCTGGCCTTTGCGTCCCTGGTAGGACGGCGGATGATTTTGCTATTATGGAAAGATGCGAAGCCCCCTAGTGTGGAAGCTTGGATCAATGACATGGCAGGGTTCATCAAGCTGGAGAGGATAAAGTTTGCCTTGCGAGGATCTGAGCAAGGGTTCCTCAGGCGGTGGCAACCATTAGTGTCATGGTCAGTGTTCATATCAACTCTGCAGTCCTACACCTCACCCACATAAGTAGAAAGCACATCATTCCCATAGGTCAGTCAGGGGTTGTGGTTTCTCCATCACTACAGGCTGGTTCCACATTCCTGCCTCACTGAGCCTTACCTTCCTATTCTTGAACATTGGTCAATTCTAAAGTTTCACCTAACCTGAGGTTGCAATTGCCCCTGAAACAAAGTGCCTAAGTAACTCCCTCCCTCCCTGATTCCCTGCAATGTCTGCACCTCTGAGCTGAAGTTCCTCAGGTCACAGACATTCACTGCAGATATGGTTTTGAAGTGAATGCCATAGATACCCATATGTTGCAGTCACAGCTCACCACCATCCAGACCCCCTCGGATGTCCAGGGAGTCCCGGGCCACTTCCAATTTTTGAGGCCTCCAGCCTCAATAAAAAAATGAAAATACATGAAAACAAAATAGGGCACCAAAATAAGTGAGATGAAATTTGATTTTTTTTTAAACAAATACTTTATTAATGCATTTGCACAGAAAAAGGCTATTTATTGTGGAAAAATCTAACTTTTGTACAATGTCACAGTTAATAATAATAATCTTTATTATTGTCACAATAAGGATAACATTAACACTGCAATGAAGTTACTGTGAAAATCCCCCAATCGCACCATTCGGGCACCTGTTCGGGTGCACAGAGGGGGAATTCAGAATTCTCAGCTGAAAAGGGAATTGAACTGGCGCTGCTGGCCTTGTTCGGCATTACAAACCAGCTGTCTAGCCCACTGAGCTAAACCAGCACTGCTATTAAGCATGGCGAGACCATTCAAACGCTCCATCCCACATTTGAATGGTGAACGGACTTTCAACGTGTTGTAGGAGGTATTGATGCAGGCAAAACAGCTTGCGCGAACTTCAAGAGTTAGAGTGGAAATATGAAAATATGAAATAAGGATAGCGAGTAGTTAGATGAAAAGTATAGAGTGATCCTGGATAGAAAAATGTCTGCCCGGAACTCTATGTTTAAAGAGAATGTTATCAGTCTGACTCCATCTGTCCCTACCCCTGTAATGTGCTGATTGGCTTGGGTGGGTCTCAAATGCATTTGGTTGGATGGTTAGTTGTCAATCATCAATGTGCAACATTATCTTGTTGAACTTTTAAAATTAATATAAATGTTGCATGTGGAATTCTTAAACTCTGCTCTTATTAATTTGGTGTGTGCTGAACTCTGCGATTCTGTTCATTTGAACAATGGCAGAGCTCATATGAACTATAATGTCAGATTAACAGATTAACTTGCTTACCTTGCAGGTCAGCTGTTGAGTTCGGGAGTGACAGCTGGGACCTTAGAATCAGCGCGGGAATTTTGAAAAAGCGTGGGGGCTGCAAGGCAGAGGGGACCATTTAAAAGATCGCTGTCTGTGGTGAGGTGAGTACAGATTAACAATTTACTTACCTTGCAGGCCAAGTCGATTTCAGCAGGAGCGGAGCAGGCTAGTCCATTTCAGCGGGGGCAGTGCGGAAGTGATTTCTGGGAGGTAAGTTTCTCCTTTAAATTTTTTTTAAAAATTCTAGTGTTTAAGGTGGGAACAGGAAGTCGACCCGCGGACGTCTGGGAAGACCCTCACCAATAAATTCTGGTGGAGAGGAAACCCGAGACACTACACGTGTAGTGTCTCCCACCCGCCCTCCTCCTCTAACCTAATAATAAAACCCTTTGGTGTGAGGTAAGTACCATATTTTATTATTGTTATTAATAATTTTTTTTATATATAAAAAAAAATTAATTTAGTGTTAGCCAGATCTTGGTAGAAAGTTAGAGGAATGGCAGGGAAGGGAGTGCAATGTTCCTCCTGCAGGATGTTTGAGGTGAGGGATGCCGTTAGTGTCCCTGCTGATTTTACCTGCAGGAAGTGCTGCCATCCCCAGCTCCTCCAAGACAGAGTTAGGGAACTGGAGCTGGAGTTGGAAGAACTTCGGATCATTAGGGAGGCAGAGGGGGTCATAGATAGCAGCTTCAGGGAATTAGTTACACCAAAGATTGGAGATAGATGGGTAACTGTAAGAGGGACGGGGAAAAAACAGTCAGTGCAGGGATCCCCTGCGGTCGTTCCCCTGAGAAACAAGTATACCGCTTTGGATACTTGTGGGGTGAACGACTTACCAGGGGTAAGCCATGGAGTACGGGCCTCTGGCACAGAGTCTGTCCCTGTTACTCAGAAGGGAAGGGGGGAGAGGAGCAGAGCATTAGTAATTGGGAACTCTATAGTCAGGGGCACAGATAGGAGATTTTGTGGGAGCGTGAGAGACTCACGTTTGGTATGTTGCCTCCCAGGTGCAAGGGTACGTGATGTCTCGGATCGTGTTTTCCGGGTCCTTAAGGGGGAGGGGGAGCAGCCCCAAGTCGTGGTCCACATTGGCACTAACGACATAGGTAGGAAAGGGGATAAGGATGTCAGGCAGGCTTTCAGGGAGCTAGGATGGAAGCTCAGAACTAGAACAAACAGAGTTGTTATCTCTGGGTTGTTGCCCGTGCCACGTGATAGTGAGATGAGGAATAGGGAGAGAGAGCAATTAAACACGTGGCTACAGGGATGGTGCAGGCGGGAGGGATTCAGATTTCTGGATAACTGGGGCTCTTTCTGGGGAAGGTGGGACCTCTACAGACAGGATGGTCTACATTTGAACCTGCGGGGCACAAATATCCTGGGGGGGAGATTTTTTAGTGCTCTTTGGGGGGGTTTAAACTAATGCAGCAGGGGCATGGGAACCTGGATTGTAGTTTTAGGGTAAGGGAAAATGAGAGTATAGAGGTCAGGAGCTCAGATTTGACGTCGCAGGAGGGGGCCAGTGTTCAGGTAGGTGGTTTGAAGTGTGTCTACTTCAATGCCAGGAGTATACGAAATAAGGTAGGGGAACTGGCAGCATGGGTTGGTACCTGGGACTTCGATGTTGTGGCCATTTCGGAGACATGGATAGAGCAGGGACAGGAATGGATGTTGCAGGTTCCGGGGTTTAGGTGTTTTAGTAAGCTCAGAGAAGGAGGCAAAAGAGGGGGAGGTGTGGCGCTGCTAGTCAAGAGCAGTATTACGGTGGCGGAGAGGATGCTAGATGGGGACTCATCTTCCGAGGTAGTATGGGCTGAGGTTAGAAACAGGAAAGGAGAGGTCACCCTGTTGGGAGTTTTCTATAGGCCTCCAAATAGTTCTAGGGATGTAGAGGAAAGGATGGCGAGGATGATCCTGGATAAGAGCGAAAGTAATAGGGTAGTTATTATGGGAGACTTTAACTTTCCAAATATTGACTGGAAAAGATATAGTTCGAGTACATTAGATGGGTCGTTTTTTGTACAGTGTGTGCAGGAGGGTTTCCTGACACAGTTTGTTGACAGGCCAACAAGAGGCGAGGCCACATTGGATTTGGTTTTGGGTAATGAACCAGGCCAGGTGTTGGATTTGGAGGTAGGTGAGCACTTTGGGGACAGTGACCACAATTCGGTGACGTTTACGTTAAGGATGGAAAGGGATAAGTATACACCGCAGGGCAAGAGTTATAGCTGGGGGAAGGGAAATTATGATGCCATTAGACGTGACTTGGGGGGGATAAGGTGGAGAAGTAGGCTGCAAGTGTTGGACACACTGGATAAGTGGAGCTTGTTCAAGGATCAGCTACTGCGTGTTCTTGATAAGTATGTACCGGTCAGGCAGGGAGGAAGGTGCCGAGCGAGGGAACCGTGGTTTACCAAAGAAGTGGAATCTCTTGTTAAGAGGAAGAAGGAGGCCTATGTGAAGATGAGGTGTGAAGTTTCAGTTGGGGCGATGGATAGTTACAAGGTAGCGAGGAAGGATCTAAAGAGAGAGCTAAGACGAGCAAGGAGGGGACATGAGAAGTATTTGGCAGGAAGGATCAAGGAAAACCCAAAAGCTTTCTATAGATATGTCAGGAATAAGCGAATGACTAGGGACAGAGTAGGACCAGTCAAGGACAGGGATGGGAAGTTGTGTGTAGAGTCTGAAGAGATAGGTGAGATACTAAGTGAATATTTTTCGTCAGTATTCACTCAGGAAAAAGATAATGTTGTGGAGGAGAATGCTGAGCTCCAGGTAAATAGATTAGATGGCATTGAGGTATGTAGGGAAGAGGTGTTGGCAATTCTGGACAGGCTGAAAATAGATAAGTCCCCGGGACCTGGTGGGATTTATCCTAGGATTCTCTGGGAGGCCAGGGAAGAGATTGCTGGACCATTGGCTTTGATTTTTATGTCATCATTGGATACAGGAATAGTGCCAGAGGACTGGAGGATAGCAAATGTGGTCCCTTTGTTCAAAAAGGGGAGCAGAGACAACCCCGGCAACTATAGACCGGTGAGCCTCACGTCTGTAGTGGGTAAAGTCTTGGAGGGGATTATAAGAGACAAGATTTATAATCATCTAGATAGGAATAATATGATCAGGGATAGTCAGCATGGCTTTGTGAAGGGTAGGTCATGCCTCACAAACCTTATCGAGTTCTTTGAGAAGGTGACTGAACAGGTAGACGAGGGTAGAGCAGTTGATGTGGTGTATATGGATTTCAGCAAAGCGTTTGATAAGGTTCCCCACGGTAGGCTATTGCAGAAAATACGGAGGCTGGGGATTGAGGGTGATTTAGAGATGTGGATCAGAAATTGGCTAGCTGAAAGAAGACAGAGGGTGGTGGTTGATGGGAAATGTTCAGAATGGAGTTCTGTCACAAGTGGAGTACCACAAGGATCTGTTCTGGGGCCGTTGCTGTTTGTCATTTTTATCAATGACCTAGAGGAAGGCGCAGAAGGGTGGGTGAGTAAATTTGTAGACGATACTAAAGTCGGTGGTGTTGTCGATAGTGTGGAAGGAAGTAGCAGGTTGCAGAGGGATATAGATAAGCTGCAGTGCTGGGCTGAGGTGTGGCAAATGGAGTTTAATGTAGAGAAGTGTGAGGTGATTCACTTTGGAAGGAAAAACAGGAATGTGGAATATTTGGCTAATGGAAAAGTTCTTGAAAGTGTGGATGAGCAGAGGGATCTAGGTGTCCATGTACATAGATCCCTGAAAGTTGCCACCCAGGTTGATAGGGTGGTGAAGAAGGCCTATGGAGTGTTGGCCTTTATTGGTAGAGGGATTGAGTTCCGGAGTCGGGAGGTCATGTTGCAGCTGTACAGAACTCTGGTACGGCCGCATTTGGAGTATTGCGTACAGTTCTGGTCACCGCATTATAGGAAGGACGTGGAGGCTTTGGAACGGGTGCAGAGGAGATTTACCAGGATGTTGCCTGGTATGGAGGAAAAATCTTATGAGGAAAGGCTGATGGACTTGAGGTTGTTTTCGTTGGAGAGAAGAAGGTTAAGAGGAGATTTAATAGAGGCATACAAAATGATCAGAGGGTTAGATAGGGTGGACAGTGAGAGCCTTCTCCCGCGGATGGAAATGGCTAGCACGAGGGGACATAGCCTTAAACTGAGGGGTAATAGATATAGGACAGAGGTCAGGGGTAGGTTCTTTACGCAAAGAGTAGTGAGGCCGTGGAATGCCCTACCTGCTACAGTAGTGAACTCGCCAACATTGAGGGCATTTAAAAGTTTATTGGATAAACATATGGATGATAATGGTATAGTGTAGGTTAGATGGCTTTTGTTTCGGTGCAACATCGTGGGCCGAAGGGCCTGTACTGCGCTGTATTGTTCGATGTTCTATAATGTCAATTTGACCTTCAGTATAATGTTGCATAAGCTTTAGCTAGCTTTTTTAGATGTTTCAAATTCTGTGCTTTGCCACTGCAGATTCTGCAAGCTGTGTGTATTTGTAATCTAAGTTATGCTTGAAGTGAAATGATGAAATCCAGTTTAAAATGGATTTTAAACTGGGCTTTAGTTTTACATTAAAATGGCTAAATCAATGACCCTTTTACCTATCAGAAATAGACAGTTCCCTTCACATGTGTGAGCTCTGCTGCCTTAATGTTGTACGGGTCTTTCCTGTTGATTCCCATTTAACCTTTCTTTATTTTTTGTTGTTATGATTTTGATCCATGGATATTTAAATGTACATATATCTTTAAGTCGAGCAGGGGAAATGAGGAATTCAAAAGTTACTAAAGAGAACACTATCCCAGCTTAGGTAAGCAAAACTCAGACTTTGAGCCACCCAAGAGATGGGCTGGGACTCAGTTCGATTAGTTGGCTGGTGGCCAATGAATTGGCCAAAAGATTGTACTCTGCCCCAAAACAGGTGATGATTGGGTCCTACCCGAGTGGGATGATTGCCAGAGACCGAAGAAAAGCGGAGTCTGGTCCCTGCTTCCTCTTTCTTTCATGTGAACATGCAGAGGGTGTATAAAGTAAAGGGTAAAACTCTAAAGAGATGCAGGAGCAGATGAAACTGAGTGCTGAATTTGGTGCATTTGAGTGCTATAGTAAGAGTTTGGTGACCGAGGGAGTGCTGAATTTGGTGCATTTTGAGTGCTATAGTAAGAGTTTGGTGACCAAGGGAGTTAGGTGAGGAGGGAGTAAGGTGCTCCTTTCATTTTGTTTCCGACATTTCCGCAAAGAGGGAGAAGAGAGCCAGGAGTTTACAGAAAGTGTAGCTGACTGGGAGCAGAGTCGGAGAGCGGAGATCTAGTTAGTCCACAGGGCAGCTATATTATGTCAGGTAAGAGGGGATGGAGGCTAGGCCAGTTGCATGCTCCTCCTGTAGGATGTGGGTGGTGAGGGATACCACCGGTGTCCCCGCTGACTATACCTGCGGGAAGTGCACCCAACTTCAGCTCCTCAAAGACCGTGTTAGGGAACTGGAGCTGAAGATGGATGAACTTCGGATCATCCGGGAGGCAGAGGGGGTGATTGAGAAGAGTTACAGGGAGATAACCACACCCAAGGTACAGGACAAGAATAGCTGGGTTACAGTCAGGGGGAAAAAAACAAACAGGCAGACAGTGCAGGGATCCCTCGTGGCCGTTCCCCTTCAAAACAAGTATACCGTTTTGGATGCTGTAGGGTGGGGGGGGGGGGATGACCTACCGGGGGAAGGCCCTAGCGGCCAGGTCTCTGGCACTGAGTCTGGCTCTGGGGCTCAGAAGGGAAGGGGGGAGAATAGAAAAGCAATAGTTGTAGGAGATTCAATCGTTAGGGGAATAGATAGGAGATTCTGTGGTCGCGAGCGAGACTCCCGGAAGGTATGTTGCCTCCCGGGTGCCAGGGCCAGGGATGTCTCGGATCGTGTCTTCAGGATCCTTAAGGGGGAGCAGCCAGAAGTCGTGGTGCACATTGGTACCAACGACATAGGTAGGAAAAGGGGTGTGGAGGTAATAAACAAGTTTAGGGAGTTAGGCTGGAAGTTGAAAGCCAGGACAGACAGAGTCGTCATCTCTGGTTTGTTGCCGGTGCCACGTGATAGCGAGGCTAGGAATAGGGAGAGAGTGCAGCTGAACACGTGGCTGCAGAAATGGTGTAGGAGGGAGGGCTTCAGGTATTTGGATAATTGGAGCGCATTCTGGGGAAGGTGGGACCTGTACAAGCAGGACGGGTTGCATCTGAACCAGAGGGGCACCAATATCCTGGGAGGGAGGTTTTCTAGTACTCTTCGGGAGGGTTTAAACTAATTTGGCAGGGGAATGGGAACCAGATTTGTAGTCCAGCAACCAAGGTAGCCAATATTCAGGACGCCAAAGCGTGTAATGAGGCAGTGGGGAAGGGAACACTGACAAAGGAGAGTACTTACAGGCACGGAGATGGGCTGAAGTGTGTATACTTCAACGCAAGAAGCATCAGGAATAAGGTGGGTGAACTTAAGGCATGGATCGGTACTTGGGACTACGATGTAGTGGCCATCACGGAAACTTGGATAGAAGAGGGGCAGAAATGGTTGTTGGAGGTCCCTGGTTATAGATGTTTCAATAAGATTAGGGAGGGTGGTAAAAGAGGTGGGGGGGTGGGGGGGGGGAGGGTGGCATTGTTCATTAGAGATAGTATAACAGCTGCAGAAAGGCAGTTCGAGGAGTATCACCCTAATGAGGTAGTATGGGTTGAAGTCAGAAATAGGAAAGGAGCAGTCACCTTGTTAGGAGTTTTCTATAGGCCCCCCAATAGTAGCAGAGATGTGGAGGAACAGATTGGGAAACAGATTTTGGAAAGGTGCAGAAGTCACAGGGTAGTAGTCATGGGTGACTTCAACTTCCCAAATATTGAGTGGAAACTCTTTAGATCAAATAGTTTGGATGGGGTGGTGTTTGTGCAGTGTGTCCAGGAAGCTTTTCTAACACAGTATGTAGATTGTCCGACCAGAGGAGGGGCAATATTGGATTTAGTACTTGGTAATGAACCAGGGCAAGTGATAGATTTGTTAGTGGGGGAGCATTTTGAAGATAGTGACCACAATTCTGTGACTTTCACTTTAGTAATGGAGAGGGATAGGAGCGTGCAACAGCGCAAGGTTTACAATTGGGGGAAGGGTAAATACGATGTTGTCAGACAAGAATTGAAGTGCATAAGTTCGAGGAAATACCTGTTAGGACTAAAGATGTGTTGGGCATTTTGAAAAACTTGAGGATAGACAAGTCCCCCGGGCCTGACGGGATATATCCAAGGATTATATGGGAAGCAAGAGATGAAATTGCAGAGCCGTTGGCAATGATCTTTTCGTCCTCACTGTCAACAGGGGTGGTACCAGGGGATTGGAGAGTGGCGAATGTCGTGCCCCTGTTCAAAAATGGGACTAGGGATAACCCTGGGAATTACAGGCCAGTTAGTCTTACTTCGGTGGTAGGCAAAGTAATGGAAAGGGTACTGAAGGATAGGATTTCTGAGCATCTGGAAAGACACTGCTTGATTAGGGATAGTCAGCACGGATTTGTGAGGGGTAGGTCTTGCCTTACAAATCTCATTGAATTCTTTGAGGCGGTGACCAAGCATGTGGATGAAGGTAAAGCAGTGGATGTAGTGTACATGGATTTTAGTAAGGCATTTGATAAGGTTCCCCATGGTAGGCTTCTGCAGAAAGTAAGGAGGCATGGGATAGTGGGAAATGTGGCCAGTTGGATAACGAACTGGCTAACCGATAGAAGTCAGAGAGTGGTGGTGGATGGCAAATATTCAGCCTGGATCCCAGTTACCAGTGCGTACCGCAGGGATCAGTTCTGGGTCCTCTGCTGTTTGTGATTTTCATTAATGACTTGGATGAGGGAGTTGAAGGGTGGGTCAGTAAATTTGCAGACGATACGAAGATTGGTGGAGTTGTGGATAGTGAGGAGGGCTGTTGCCGACTGCAAAGAGACATAGATAGGATGCAGAGCTGGGCTGAGAAGTGGCAGATGGAGTTTAACCCTGAAAAGTGTGAGGTTGTCCATTTTGGAAGGACAAATATGAATGCGGAATACAGGGTTAACGGTAGAGTTCTTGGCAATGTGGAGGAGCAGAGAGATCTTGGGGTCTATGTTCATACATCTTTGAAAGTTGCCACTCAAGTGGATAGAGCTGTGAAGAAGGCCTATGGTGTGCTCGCGTTCATTAACAGAGGGATTGAATTTAAGAGCCGTGAGGTGATGATGAAGCTGTACAAAACTTTGGTAAGGCCACATTTGGAGTACTGTGTACAGTTCTGGTCACCTCATTCTAGGAAGGATGTGGAAGCTTTGGAAAAGGTGCAAAGAAGATTTACCAGGATGTTGCCTGGAATGGAGAGTAGGTCTTACGAGGAAAGGTTGAGGGTGCTCGGCCTTTTCTCATTAGAACGGAGAAGGATGAGGGGCGACTTGATAGAGGTTTATAAGATGATATGGGGAATAGATAGACAATCAGAGACTTTTTTCCCCGGGTGGAACAAACCATTACAAGGGGACATAAATTTAAGGTGAAAGGTGGAAGATATAGGAGGGATATCAGAGGTAGGTTCTTTACCCAGAGAGTAGTGGGGGCATGGAATGCACTGCCTGTGGAGGTAGTTGAGTCGAAAACATTAGGGACCTTCAGGCAGCTATTGGATAGGTACATGGATTACGGCAAAATGATATAGTGTAGATTTATTTGTTCTTAAGGGCAGCACGGTAGCATTGTGGATAGCACAATTGCTTTACAGCTCCAGGGTCCCAGGTTCGATTCTGGCTTGGGTCACTGTCTGTGCGGAGTCTGCACATCCTCCCCGTGTCTGCGTGGGTTCCCTCCGGGTGCTCCGGTTTCCTCCCACAGTCCAAAGATGTGCAGGGTAGGTGGATTGGCCATGATAAATTGCCCTTAGTGTCCAAAATTGCCCTTGGTGTTGGGTGGAGGTGTTGAGTTTGGGTAGGGTGCTCTTTCCAAGAGCCGGTGCAGACTCAGGGGGGCCGAATGGCCTCCTTCTGCACTGTAAATTCAATGATAATCTATGATTAATCTAGGTTAAAGGTTCGGCACAATATAGTGGGCCGAAGGGCCTGTTCTGTGCTGTATTTTCTATGTATCTATGAACCTGGGTGTGAATATCTTGAGTCATTAAAAGGTGACAAAACAAGTTGTTAAAGCATACAGTAGCCTAGGTTAGTAATAGGAGCAGACAGTACAATCACAAGAAAGTTATGTTAAGCTTGTTTATGACACTGGTTAGACCTCAGCTGGAGTACTGATACAGTTCTGGACACCACATTTTAGGAAGGATGTGAAGTAATTGGAGAGAGTGGAGAAGAGGTTTACGATAATGATTCCAAAGATGAGAAGCTTCAGTTCTGAAGATAGATTAGAGAAATTGGAACTCTTTTCCCTGAGGAAAGAAGGCTGGGAGGAGATTTGATAGAGGAATTCAAAATCATGAAGGGTCTGGACAAGGGAGAAACTGTTCCCATCGGTGGAAGGATCCAGAACCAGAGGGCACAGATTTAAAGTAATTGGCAAAGGCAATATAAGAAAACATATTTTCACACAGTAAGTGGTTAAGATATGGAATGCACTGCCTGAGTATGTGGCGGAGGCAGGTTCAATCAAGGCATTCAGGAGGAAATTAGATTATTTTCAAATAAACTATGTGCAGGGAGTGGGCAGGAGAATGGCACCGGGTAAGATGCTCATCCAGAGACCTGGTGCAGAGACAATGGGCTAAATGGCCTTCTTCTGCGCTATAGTATATAACTGTTTATACCCATCGCCTCTCTGAGAGACTTGGAAACTATTAATCTACTTACAGTCAACACAGGAGTTCTTGCTATTGTCTACAGCTTTGATTACCGTGCACTTCCTCATCAAATCTCTTGACTTCCATAGCATCTAAGCCGCCCAGATCTTCTATTTCTATTGGACTAAAAATGCCAACTGTTTCTCTCTCCACAGATGCTGCCATACTACTGAATTTTCCCAGCTCTTTGTTTTTATTTCAGATTTCCAGTATTTTGCTGTTTTGTCTGTTATTCATATGTGAGCTTAGACTGTGGTCTCAGCAGATTCTTAAACTGTGAGAAGTAATATAGCCCAACAGAATTCAATTTTCATACAATGTCCATGTAAACAATATTTCAGGTAGCACCACTGGACAGAGTCAGGAAAGGGGGGGGGGGTCTCGCTGATTTTTCACTTCTTACCCAGTGGCAATAAAGCCCATTGATATACCCTTAAACACGGCCACATCATAGCTACATTTAAGAGGTGTGGCAGAATGTTGAAGCAATAGTTTGGTGTTTGCCACAGATTTCATATGTTGTACTGTACCAAAGTTAATTGTTCTGCTATGCAATTCATCAGCTATAGTACAAGATGATGTTTGGGAAAATGTGCCTCCCAGCAGAAGCAGATGGTTCAAAGTAACTTGAGTTTGCCCACTTAATCTCCCAGACACAGGAGCTGGGATTTTGTCAAAACGTTGTTACTCCTGACTTCATAACCAGAATGGAGTGCCACTTTTACTTTCTCTCTTTTTGCCTCTGCATGAATGCAGACACATGCAATCTAGCTAGCTTTGACAAAGTCATCCAAACTCAAAATGTTAGCTCCGTTCTCTCGCCACAGATGCTGTCAGACCTGCCGAGATTGTCCAGAATTTTCTGCTTTTGTTTGTGCATCGGGGAGAAATCTTTTCATTGGTGAAACCTGCTGACAGCTGACAATGCTGTATCTAAGAACGGCCTATTACAGAGCCTCCAGGGAGGGTGTGTATGATTGCCAGGATGATCTATTGCTCAAAAGTGTTATATTTCTTGGAGAGACCAGCCCCACATTTCACTCATGCCTCACTTCACTTCACCCTGCACATTCTCCTCCAAGCAATCAGGGAAAGATAGGAGATGCTCTTTCCTTTTTAAAAAAAAAAATTTATTAAAGTTTTTTAACACAATTTTTCTCCCTTACAAACAATAACCCCTTGTTAAAAAAAAAAGAAATCGCGCAGAGCAAGATATATACATGGCAAAATGATATATTTACACAGCTTTGTACACTGGCCCTCACCCGTACGTGCCAGTTTCCCCAACCCTTCATGTTATCTCTTGCTCATCCACCCTCCCAGGCAGTCCCCCCTTTCCCCCCCCACCCCCTCCCAGGACGTCCCCCCCACCCCCCACCCAATGTTGCTGCTGCTGCTGACCGAGCTTCCTCTAACGCTCCGCGAGATAGTCTAGGAACGGTTGCCACCGCCTGTAGAACCCCTGCGCAGACCCTCTCAATGCGAACTTAATCCTCTCCAACTTTATGAACCCAGCCATATCATTTATCCAGGCCTCCAGGCTGGGGGGCTTCGCCTCCTTCCACATTAGCAAGATCCTTCGCCGGGCTACTAGGGCGCAAAGGCCGGAATGCCGGCCTCTTTCGCCTCCTGCATTCCCGGTTCATCCACGACTCCAAATATTGCTAGCCCCCAGCTTGGCTTGACCCGGACTTTCACCACCTGAGATATTGCTCCCGCCACTCCTCTCCAGAACCCCGCCAGTGCCGGGCATGACCAAAACATATGGACATGGTTCGCCGGGCTCCCTGAGCACCTTCCACATCTGTCCTCTACCCCAAAGAACCTACTCAACCTCACCCCCGTCAAGTGCGCTCTGTGGACCACCTTAAATTGTATCAGGCTGAGCCTGGCACACGAGGCGGAGGAATTAACCCTACCTAGGGCATCAGCCCACAGACCTTCCTCGATCTCCTCCCCCAGCTCCTCCTCCCGTTTACCCTTCAACTCTTCTACCAGCGCTTCCCCCTCTTCTTTCAACTCCTGGTGTATTTCCGACACCTTGCCCTCCCCGACCCATACACCCGAGATCACCCTATCTTGAAATTCTTGTGCCGGGAGCAACGGGAATTCCTTCACCTGTCGCCTCACAAAAGCCCTCACCTGCATATATCTAAAGGCATTTCCCGGGGGTAACTCGAACTTCTCCTCCAGTGCCCCTAGGCTCGCAAACGTCCCGTCGATGAACAGGTCCCCCATTCTTCCAATCCCCGCCCGATGCCAGCTCTGGAACCCCCCGTCCATCTTCCCCGGGACAAACCGGTGGTTACCCCTGATCGGGGACCACACCGATGCTCCCATTGCACCCCGGTGCCGTTTCCACTGGCCCCAGATCCTTAGCCACCACCGGGCTCGTGGTATACTTTGTCGGCGAGAGCGGCAGCGGTGCCGTCACCAACGCCCCCAGGCTCGTTCCTTTACAGGACGCCATCTTCATCCTCTTCCATGCCGCCCCCTCTCCTTCCATAACCCACTTGCAGGTCATCGCCACATTTGCTGCCCAGTAGTAGCTCCCCAGGTTTGGCAGCGCCAACCCTCCTCGGTCCCTACTGCGTTCCAGGAACACTCTCCTTACTCTCGGGGTCTTATTCGCCCACACAAACCTCATAATACTCTTGCCTACTCTCTTAAAAAAGGCCTTAGTGATCACGCTGGGAAGGCACTGAAACACAAACAGAAACCTCGGAAGGATCACCATTTTGACCGACTGCACTCTACCTGTCAGCGAGAGCGGTAACATGTCCCATCTTTTGAAATCCTCCTCCATTTGCTCCACCAACCTCGTCAGATTCAGTTTATGTCGGGTCCCCCAACTCCTGGCTATCTGGATCCCCAGATACCGAAAGCTCCCCTCCGCCCTCCTCAGCGGTAGGTCCCCTATCTCTCTTTCTTGGTCCCCCGCCTGTAATACAAAGAGCTCACTCTTCCATTTGTTAGACTCCCTCAATGACATGGCCAATGGTTTGATCGCCAATGCGAACAACAGGGGGGACAGGGGGCACCCCTGCCTCGTCCCTCGGTACAGTTGAAAGTACTCCGACCTCCGCCGGTTCGTCACTACACTCGCCATCGGGGCTCTGTAAAGGAGCTTAACCCAATTGATAAACCCTACCCCGAACCCAAACCTTCGCAGCACCTCCCAGAGGTACTCCCACTCTACTCGGTCAAAGGCCTTCTCCGCGTCCATAGCTGCCACTATCTCCGCCTCTCCCTCCTCCGATGGCATCATTATCACGTTTAAGAGCCGCCGCACATTGGTGTTTAGTTGCCTGCCCTTTACAAATCCCGTCTGCTCATCGTGGATTACCCCCGGGACACAGTCCTCGATCCTCGTGGTGAGCACTTTTGCCAGCAACTTTGCATCCACATTGAGGAGCGAGATCAGCCTGTACGATCCACATTGCAGTGGGTCCTCGTCCCGCTTTAGGATCAAAGACATTGTCGGGGGCAAGGTCCCCTCCTCTCTTGCCTCATTAAAGGTCCTCACCAGTAGCGGGGCCAACAGGTCTGCGTACTTCCTGTAGAACTCCACCGGGAATCCGTCCGGTCCCGGGGCCTTCCCCGCCTGCATGCTCCCCAAACCCTTGCTCAGCTCCTCCAACCCAATTGGTGCCCCCAAACCAGCCACCTCTTGCTCCTCCACCCTCGGGAATCTCAGCTGATCTAGGAATCGTCTCATCCCCTCTTCCCCCGCTGGGGGCTGGGATCTGTACAGCTCTTCATAAAAGGCCTTGAATACCTCGTTTATTTTCGTCGCACTCTGAACCGTGGCTCCCCTTCCATCTTTGACTCCCCCTATTTCCCTCGCTGCCATCCTCTTACGGAGCTGGTGTGCCAGCATCCGACTAGCCTTTTCCCCATACTCGTAGGTCGCCCCCTGCGCTTTCCTCCACTGTACCTCCGCCTTCCCTGTGGTCAACAGGTCAAACTCCGTCTGGAGCCGTTGTCTTTCCCCAAGTAATCTTTCCTCCGGGGCCTCTGCGTATCTCCTGTCCACTCTCAAAATCTCCACCACTAACCTCTCCCTTTCCATACCCTCTGTCTTCTCCCTATGAGCCCGAATGGAAATTAGCTCCCCCCTGATCACTGCCTTCAACGCCTCCCATACCACCCCCACCTGCACCTCCCCATTGTCGTTGGCCTCCAAGTACCTTTCGATACACCCCCTCACTATCCCACACACCGCCTCGTCCGCCAGCAGTCCCACATCCAGCCGCCACAACGGGCGTTGGTCCCTCTCCTCTCCCAGCTCCAGTTCCACCCAGTGCGGGGCATGGTCTGAAACGGCTATGGCCGAATACTCTATCCCCTCCACCCTCGGGATGAGCACCCTACCCAGAACAAAGAAATCTATCCGGGAGTAGGCGTTGTGTACATGGGAGAAGAAAGAAAATTCCCTGTACTGCGGCCTTGCAAACCGCCATGGATCCACTCCCCCCATCTGATCCATAAACCCACTAAGTACCTTGGCCGCCGCAGGCCTCATCCCAGTCCTTGATTTGGAGCGGTCCAGTGCTGGATCCAACACTGTATTGAAGTCCCCTCCCATTATCAGGCCTCCTATCTCCAGGTCCGGAATGCGCCCCAACATGCGCTTCATGAATCCTGCATCATCCCAGTTCGGGGCGTATACGTTTACCAACACCACCCACGTCCCTTGCAGCCTACCGCTCACCATTACATATCGCCCTCCATTGTCCGCTACAATAGTCTTGGCCTCAAATGACACCCGCTTTCCCACCAATATTGCCACCCCTCTATTCTTCGCGTCCAGTCCCGAGTGGAATACCTGTCCTACCCATCCCTTTCTTAACCTGACCTGGTCCGCCACCTTCAGATGTGTCTCTTGGAGCATGGCCACGTCCGCCTTCAGTCCCTTTAAATGCGCGAACACTCGAGCCCTCTTCACCGGTCCATTCAGGCCCCTCACATTCCACGTTATCAGCCGGATTGGAGGGGCTCTCACCTTCCCCCACGCCCCGCCGACTAGCCATCTCCTTTTCTGGGCCAGTCCAGTGTCCACGCCTCCCTCACCGTCCAGTCCCCCTCTCCTCCGCTAGACCCCCGTCTAGCTTTTTTGCTCCCCCCATGTCACTCCCGTAAGTCAGCTGACGCCTGCTGACCCCGGCTTCCCCGTCGCCCCATTGACCTCTCCACGTGGGAGTCTCCCAATCCATATGCATTCCTTCGTTCCCCTTCCCGCCTTTCTTCCCGCGTGCGGGGAAAAAACCCCGCGCTTTGCAAAGCCCGCTCCGCCCCCTCTGGCGCAGCTCCTGTCGCGGCCTTGTCTCTCTCCCCCAGCCCATGTAACATTTCCTGCGTGTGATTGACCCCCTATATACAACAACCATCACACATCAAACACCAAAACATCCCCCCCACCCTCACAAACCCTCAGTTAGAGTCCAACTTTTCGGCTTGTACAAAGGTCCACTCCTCTTCAGGCGTTTCAAAGTAATAGTGTTGGCCCTTGTATGTGACCCACAGTTGCGCTGGCTGCAGCATTCCGAATTTCACTTCTTTCCGGTACAATGCCGCTTTGGCCCGGTTGAAACCCGCTCTCCGCTTTGCAACCTCCGTGCTCCAGTCCGGGTATATTCGGATCTCTGCATTGTCCCACTTACTGCTCCGCTCCTTCTTGGCCCATCTCAGGACCCACTCTCTGTCCGTGAACCGGTGGAACCTCACCACCATCGCCCTTGGCGGCTCATTTGCCTGGGGCTTCTTCGCCAGCACCCAATGTGCCCCATCCAACTCCAGCGGCCTCGAAGGGGCCTTCGTGCCCATCATCGCCTCGAGCATTGTGCTCGCGTATGCCCCGGCATCAGCCCCCTCCACTCCCTCAGGGAGACCCAGGATTCGCAGATTCTTTCTCCTCGACCTGTTCTCCAGGTCTTCGAGTCTTCCCGCCCACCTCTTGTGTCGCGCCTCGTTCTGCTCCACTCTCACCGCCAGCCCCACGAGCTCGTCCTCGTTCTGACTGACTCTTTTCTGTGCCTCCTGGATCTTAACTTCTTGGGCCTTCTGGGTGATCCCGAGTCCTTCAATTGCCGAAAGCATAGGCGCCAACATCTCTTTGCGCATCTCCTCGCGCTGCTCCTCGAAGCAGCGCTTGATGAACTCCTGCAGCTCCCCATTGTCCCTGGCTGCCGCCATTTTGTTTTCTTTCCCTCGCTTCTCCCATTGCTCCAGTGCCGCTCCTTTGGCCGTTACACTTCTGGTCCATTTCATAGAAGTTGGCAGTGTTTGCTTCACCAGTCTGCCCCCAAAAGTCTATGGAAACTCCTGAAAAAGGTCTGAGAGTCAGTTCCAGACGGGAGCTGCCGAATGCGCGACCTACTCCTCCATGGCCGCCACCAGAAGCCTCGTCCCTGCTTCTTCAATGGCCTTGGTAGATCTTTTCACAGTTGTTCCCTCTGCTGCTAGAATTCACCTTTGATAGAGTCAAGCCAGATTGCAGCTTTAAGCTTGCCCTTCCCCCGCCTGCATGCTGGAAGAGGCTCTGTTTATCCTGCAGTTAAAGCCAAATCTTTTACTGTTTCTGCCGGGTCTGGTATCCAAAAGACACAACATTCCTGGGGGACACTGTCAGGGGAATGCTGCAGTCTTCTTCCCACACCGGGAAATGTCAAACAAATGCCGTGGGGGCCCTGTAAAAGAGCCCAAAAGTCCGTTCCAAGCGGGAGCTGCCGAATACGCGACCTAGCTCTGCATAGCCGCACCCGGAAGTCGGAGATGCTCTTTCCTGAAGATAGCAGATGAAGACCCTCCCGCCAGACGAAGGTGGAATAGACGGAGGTTGCAGAGATGGTGATCAACCATGGGCCATCTACTGATGCAAAGTCCAGTGCAGGTAATGGGCCAAAATTCTGCTTCATTCCACCAAGCAAAGTGTCAGAATCGCATTTTCACCAGGAGTCTTGCATATGCGCGAGTGGGCAGCTATGCTGAAAGACTGAATGCGCAATCTGCTTTTGTGCCACATGGCAATTGAGCCAAAAGCTGCTGGACATTTTCCTTTACTGTTCTTGGATGTAACATGTGAATGACGGAGTAAATGTGTTCTGAGGATGCATGCAAATAAGGGGCTAGGTGCTGCTTGTGTTACAACACCCTGGGTGAGTACATGGTCAATTCCAGACCCACAGATCTTGGGATCCAACATATGTGAATTAACCAATAATTTGTGTTTTCCAAAGATCTTTAACCCTTGACTGCTCCAATGAGTTACAGACACCAGATTTAGAAGTGAAACATTAACAAACTGTTTATTAATAAACAGAAGAAAAGATAAACATGAGGAAATAACAGGAGAATGGTCTGCCAGACTACCTACTCCGATAAGCCTATCCAACCCTCCATCCAGACACACACAAGACAGACACAAGGTAAGGGTTGGTAAGGAATAACAATACAGGGATTAAGGGTAGGTTTAAGATGAATCTTCACTGCTGTGGTTTCAGCTTCTGGGAAATAGATTTTAAGAGGTTCAGGTTGGCACAATTCCATCCTTCGACCACCAGATGGGGTTTCACCTAAGAATTCCAGGTTGGTGCGATTCTGCTCTTCGGCTACCTATGGAACTAGATCCATGGTGTTCAGATCCATGCAGTTCTCATCATCAGTTGGTGCTGTACACAGGATGCTCATTTCGGTGCGCTTCTGCCTGTCTACCACCAGATGGAGCTTTTGCATCCTGGTGAGATCATTTCAGTCTGCCTGATTAAACTCAGGTTTTACTTCCTTTGTCTGAACTCTACACCAGAACTCTGACCATTCTTTAAGGATTATTCTCAGTTTAAGCTTCAATTTTGAGCTCTTCCCAGCCCCTGACACACACAGTTCGAAGGTTACTGACCTTTGGGAAAATGGCTTGTACTTTCACATTCAAGATCTCTTTCCCAGTTCTGATGACTGTCTGTGCCCCTTCAAATAAGAACGTTTCCACAGATTTGGCTGAAATGCCTCCTAAAATCGTCTGGCAGAGAGAAAAGGAGAGAGCCTTCAGGGTCCTTACCAGCTGGCTTGCTTCACAGAGCTGAACAAATGATGGAACTCTCCAGAAGACCCGCCTCTTTCCTGAAAGTTTCTGACTAGGCTCACCAATCACAGGGATGTGGAGATGCCGGCGTTGGACTGGGGTGAGCACAGTACGAAGTCTTACAACACCAGGTTAAAGTCCAACAGGTTTGTTTCGATGTCACTAGCTTTCGGAGCGCTGCTCCTTCCTCAGGTGAATGAAGAGGTCTGTTCCAGAAACACATATAGAGACAAATTCAAAGATGCCAAACAATGCTAGGAATGCGAGCATTAGCAGGTGATTAAATCTTTACAGATCCAGAGATGGGGTAACCCCAGGTTAAAGGGGTGTGAATTGTACCAAGCCAGGACAGTTGGTAGGATTTCGCAGGCCAGATGGTGGGGGATGAATGTAATGCGACATGAATCCCAGGTCCCGGTTGAGGCCGCACTCATGTGTGCGGAACTTGGCTATAAGTTTCTGCTCGGCGATTCTGCGTTGTCGCGGGTCTTAACAGACTGATCAAGACCTTGGATCCAGATCTTCAGAGCACCCTACGTGCTCTCATCCCACGTACTCCCCGCATTGGAGATCTCTACTGCCTCCCGAAAATACATAAGGCCAACACACCAGGCCGCCCTATCGTTTCAGGCAATGGGACCCTGTGTGAGAACCTCTCTGGCTACATCGAGGGCATCTTGAAACCCATCGTACAAGGTACACCCAGCTTCTGTCGCGACACGACGGACTTCCTACAGAAACTCAGCACCCATGGACCAGTTGAACCAGGAACATTCCTCGTCACAATGGACGTCTCGGCACTCTACACCAGCATCCCCCATGACGACGGCATTGCTGCAACAGCCTCAGTACTCAACACTGACAACTGCCAATCTCCAGACACAATTCTGCAACTCATCCGCTTCATTCTGGATCACAACGTCTTCACCTTCGACAACAAGTTCTTCACCCAAACACACGGAACAGCCATGGGGACCAAATCCGCACCCCAATACGCCAACATCTTCATGCACAAGTTTGAACAGGACCTACTCACCGCACAGGACCTTCAACCGACGTTATACACCAGATACATCGATGACATTTTTTTCCTTTGGACCCACGGCGAAGAATCACTGAAACAACTACACGATGACATTAATAAGTTCCATCCAACCATCAGACTCACCATGGACTACTCTCCAAAATCAGTTGCATTCTTGGACACACTCGTCTCCATCAAGGACGGCCACCTCAGCACTTCGCTTTACCGCAAACCCACGGATAACCTCATGATGCTCCACTTCTCCAGCTTCCACCCTAAACACATTAAAGAAGCCATCCCCTATGGACAAGCGCTCCGTATACACAGGATCTGCTCAGACGAGGAGGAGCGTAACAGACATCTACAGACGTTGAAAGATGCCCTCGTACGAACGGGATATGGCACTCGACTCATCGATCGACAGTTCCAACGCTCCACAGCGAAAAACCGGACCGACCTCCTCAGAAGACAAACATGGGACACAACCGACAGAATACCCTTCGTCGTCCAGTACTTCCCCGGAGCAGAGAAACTACGTCATCTTCTTCACAGCCTTCAACACGTCATTGATGATGATGAACATCTTGCCAAGGTCATCCCCACACCCCCACTACTTGCCTTCAAACAACCGCGCAACCTCAAACGAACCATTGTTTGCAGCAAACTACCCAGTCTTCAGAACAGTGACCATGACACCACACAACCCTGTCATGGCAATCTCTGCAAGACGTGCCAGATCATCGACATGGATACCAGTATTACACGTGAGAACACCACCCACCAGGTACGCGGTACATACTCGTGCGACTCGGCCAACGTTGTCTACCTCATACGCTGCAGGAAAGGATGTCCCGAAGCGTGGTACATTGGCGAGACCATGCAGACGCTGCGACAACGAATGAACGGACATCGCGCAACAATCACCAGGCAGGAATGTTCCCTTCCAGTCGGGGAACACTTCAGCAGTCAAGGGCATTCAGCCTCTGATCTCCGGGTAAGCGTGCTCCAAGGCGGCCTTCAGGACCCGCGACAACGCAGAATCGCCGAGCAGAAACTTATAGCCAAGTTCCGCACACATGAGTACGGCCTCAACCGGGACCTGGGATTCATGTCGCATTACATTCATCCCCCACCATCTGGCCTGCGAAATCCTACCAACTGTCCTGGCTTGGTACAATTCACACCCCTTTAACCTGGGGTTACCCCATCTCTGGATCTGTAAAGATTTAATCACCTGCTAATGCTCGCATTCCTAGCATTGTCTGGCATCTTTGAATTTGTCTATATATGTGTTTCTGGAACAGACCTCTTCATTCACCTGAGGAAGGAGCAGCGCTCCGAAAGCTAGTGACATCGAAACAAACCTGTTGGACTTTAACCTGGTGTTGTAATCACAGGGAACAATAGAAGGCTGAAAATTCCATATCCACCGATTGGCTGCTTGCCCAGTCAATCAAATCGACATTACAGGTTCTGCCACGGAACCTAAAGGGGATGTTTTGGCTGACCCAACTGGTCAGGGAAGTTCTAGCTCGGCCTAAAATCTGTAGTTCAACAGAAATCCCAAATGGCGCAGTAATGTTATAGCAGCTAACTGGAAAACAGGCAGTAGGATGGGGATTAAAAAAGGGAACACAGGGCAGACAAAAGATTTTACAACAATACCCCAACACTTGACATCAGTACCTCTGCACTTTGCCATGCAGGACAAGCAGTCACAATGCCCTTGAGAAAAGCACAGGAGGAGGAGTTTCAGATGAGGTTCCTCACAGCCACTGAGGAGGCAATGATGGAGATCACTGATGAGAAGAGATCGAGATTCGTGGCAGACAGTCTGTACTGGCCAAGAATAAGGAGAATGAGACAACCAAACTTGGGGTGTATGGGAGATGAAATGTGAAGCTCTCAAACTGCAATGATTCTTAATGCGATTTGTTTTGTTCTCCACTACAGGTCACCACTATCCAAGGACCATGCCACAGCCAGGAGTAAGAAAAGTCCACCTCTGGGGATGAAGCAACCAGCCGCCCAGAGGATGCATAATCATCTGCCTCAACATCAACCTCCAACAGCAGAATTACAGTCCGCAAAGGAGTCATGTATAGATTCTGGAGCACAATCTGTTGTGCACACCACAGACATGTCCCATGGCCCAGGGAGGGTGTGATGTGATGACTGCCTCCTTAATTGGAGGACTGTTGGGGTTCAAGCCACTGCTGAGTCTCATACTAATGGTAGAACCTTGCTTGGGGCTGCAAGAAATGTGTTAGCTATGGAAATACACAGCAGGTCTGGTGTAATGAATGTAAGAATTTCAGATGTATTATCGGTATTTGGTGCAGTAAGGATTAAAAGCCTGGGTTAGTGTGTGTATGACTGCTGCAGTCATATTTTAAAATAATCCTAGTTTAAAAGACAACAACGGTTTTGGGAGCCAGGCGGCCATCGTAAAAGCATGGGCTGATGCAGTTTTTCTTGGATAAAGTGGAATTCCCTGTAGAATTAATTAGATTTCAACTTAGTAAGATGCTGTCATTACTGAGTGGAGCCAAGGTATCAGACATTTTGCAGGGAAAGTAGGTCAGTTGCAAGCTAGATGAAGCTGTGAACAGAAGTCAGTTCAGTTAAAAGATATGTCTGCAGACAGAAGAGCAGCATGGTTGGAAAGGTGAACAAACCAGGTTTGGATGTAATACAGCCAGAGTTTCTGCATGGTTCTGACAGGAGTCAGAGCTTTTCTTTAAAGCACAAGATCTCACTTTATCAAAGAGCATCAGATATTCCTATGTGCTAATGGTATTTAAGTGGATTATTGTGTAAGTGGAAATAAAAGTAGCAGTTAAGGGTACTGTATTCACTGTATTGAGTAGCATTGCTTAAGGAATAATCGCAAGTTATTTTCTGGTGTGATGTTACAGATATTTTAATATGGTGTTAGTAATAGTTTGTTTTAATTAACCATATCCCTATTTCTTTGTGGAATCACTCCTTTCCTCATAGTCTTACAAAATTAAAATAAAATATTGGGTTTTCTGTCCAGTATCTGAGCCACTGATGGGGTCTGGTCTGGGTTCATGTCTCGTGATAGGAATCTTTCTTTCAACAAACGCAGCCAGACCTGCTGAGAAATTTCCAGCATTTTCTGCTTTTATTTCTGATTTCTAGCATCTGCAGTATTTTGTTTTTGTGTCATAAAACATGACTGTATAGGTAGGAGTAACCTCCATAGTCCTTGTAGAGATGAAATATCCTCCTTGCATTGATGATACCTTCCTTCCATCACATTATGTGGTACTACTGAGAGTTTTAATGAGAGTTTGGCTCAAGATAGAATAGAGCGGTGTGTAAACTGGAATGTCAAGGCTTTTGCACCAGACAAATTGCAGTAACGGCCTTGGGAATGGTTCCTAATTTTAAAGATAACTATAACTAAGCTGAAAGCAACAGAATGCTGTAATTTACAGAATGCTGTAATTTGGGCCTCCTCTAAGGGGGCTGTCCTCAGAAAAGAAACAGTGTCATATATTGTATATAAGCTACTGTCGTATGTATTAATTTTGGCTTGCTGCTGTACTCCCCCGAAGCACAGTGGTGCAGCCCCGGCCGTGAATAAACATATGTTAAAATGACTTAGTGTTCGATTGATCATTTAATCTGGACTGAAGGGAAACAAATTCTCATTTGGTGGCAGCGGTGGGATCTCAAGGAGCCTCGCCAGGAGCAGTCGGTGTAACTGACTGATCGTGGCCGGAGGCAAAGGAGGGATCGGGCCCCCAAATGTGAGTACCCTTGTTACCACTTTGGTTTCCCCCTCCGCTGTACCGAGCCCGACCTAGTCCTATCGTCTGTTTCTGAAGACGAGATCCAGGTCAGTCCGGCGAACCCGTTGGAGTCAGGGTTAGAGGCCCAAGACAGGGTTAGAGGCCCGTAAGAGGTTAGAGTCCTCTTCGAATGAGGGTTAGAGGCCCTCGGCTGAAGAAAGGTGCTTAGCTGATGATGATCCTTCTGGTTGCTTGATACCTTCGTGATAAAAGATTGCCCTTAAAACAAGTGATTGTCTCAACCAGTGTTTTGACTTGTTCGACACTCCGGGTTGACTATTGGCTACAGCGGAGAACGGATAACTCCGTCCAAAATACAGTACTTCCCATCAGGTGCGGATGACGCCTTAAACTCCACAATAAACAGGGTTGCACCGTCGCATACCCTGTCGGAACACTCAAACAATTGCCTAAGCCTCCAGATTGGGTAACGGGACAGGATAAATTCTTGATTGAATAAGCGATTTAAGATCGCCATCAAAATTAAGTAGGTAACCACAAGGATCATCTGAGGATAGGAGACAATGGGTAATACTCTGGATAGCATCTCTGACAGTGGAAGCGCGCTTCAGACACTTTGCGAACAGTATCCTGAACATTCTAAGCAGCTGCGGCAGTTGTCGGGGGAATCTCATAAGAATTTGGGAAAGGGAAAATGGCCCCGGGGAGGATCAAAAGATTTGCCTACGGTTATGGAGGCACAGCAGATTATTTGGCGACATAACCGTAGCTCCACGGCTAAGACATTAATCCAGTTATGGCGGGAGTATTGCCAAAAATTTAAAGATACATCTTTATTGGCTAGTTGGCAGGCTAACGCTTTAAAGTTGGGTATTGAATTAACAAAAGGGGGAATTGTTAAGACTGCGGAGGTTTTGAGAAAGGAATGTGCCCACCATAAAAAAAGGCCCAAGTCTGTAAACACCCCCATTTCTAAATCAGGAAAGTACGGTCAAATGGCCGGCCTTGCCTTGACCGAGGGAGACGGAGAGGATGACCCTGAAAATTGGCAATATAGGGGACGACCGACTGTTCCCCCGCCACTACCATCGCCTCCACCTTACATTCAAGCCCTTTATCCACCGCTCCCACCGCCACTACCACCACCTCCGCCGTCGCAAGGAGGTCCGGCGACTCGCACTCGTTCTAAAACCCATGCTAATCAATTCCCACAGATGAATCATGAGTTAGTCCGGGGAAAAGAGGGGGCAGCAGAGGTGGATTTCCCTGATTACCCAGACGATTATCAACCGCAGTGTCAGTTCCCCGTTCGGCAAGTTCCCAATATAGCATACAACCCTGCCAACCCCCGGGGCCCAAGAACCAGGCATTTCAAAATAATTATTATAATTAATAAATTAATCAAATTTGATACTACTGATTCAGTATTAATAAATTATACAATATGTTAATAATACAGTCAAACAGTTGATCAGTAACATTTCAATAATAGTATTTCAGCTCAAATTCATCGATTGGGAGTACAGTTGGGTTAGTTTGAATCATTCTAATAATTGGTCCTCTACGTTTAGCGAATAGTTTTTTAATGTACTTAGCACATTGGTATGTTATGTAAATGATGAACACAGCTACAGAGGAGAATGGGATTATTCTTATTGTGGACATTCCAGTGTGTCCAAGCCACCCACAAATTTTATCCCAGAGAGAGATAAATTGGGGTGGATCAAGTTTTTTTGATTTCTTTTTGGATATGTAATGCCAAATCTTTAACTTCTTTAGAGTTGTTGGGAATGAGGGTGCAACATTCTGCACCAGTGCCATTCGATTTTGTCAAGTCTTTGACATCTTCTGGATTATACACAAAAGCTTGTTGAAAGGGTTCATTTTCTTGCAGAGACAAAAAAAGGCGTATAGCTTGGAATGATGCCATTCACATCTCCAAACTTTTAAAAAAATATTTGTCACTCAAATGGACTGGAAGTAAAAGTTGGATTGCTGCCAAATTCCCGTTATCAAATGTCTTTGAACGATCTGTTCTTTTGGAATATAGATTTGCTTTTAATCAGAGTTGTTTTTTTTTAAAAAACCAGCTTCCACATTGTTTGAAGTTTTAATTTCCAGGCTAATTCTAAACATTTATTTTAAAATATCAAACACAATAACTTATTAAACATATAACTGAACCAATCTCGTGCTGTCTTTTGGTCTTCTGTAGAGGAATTCCTCGATTCTATTAAAGAAAGCACTACTAACAAGATATGTTAATTTCTTAAAATTAATGAAGCAATATTCAGAATAATGACAGTTTTCTTAAGTTGACAGTTCCTGACAATCCCGCCTGCACTCAGATCCTTGCTTCTATTTACAGCAGCCTCCAGTCGGCGGCTAACCTTACCCTCCAGCAGGACATTGTGGTTTACAGTTCCCACTCTGTCACGGCACTGCTCGGACAGCTTCAAACCCAACATTTAACCATGGCTCGGCAGAACAAATACGAGATTTATCTCCTGAATAATCCCAAGTCCAATTTCGCCACTGCACCACTATCAATCCAGCAAGTTTTCTCTACGAACCACCCTCGGAATGCTCACAGCCAGGCCACGATTGCCTGACGCTCCTCAGAGAGGAAGCCTCCGTGCACGATGATCTCACTGATACTCCCCTGCCCGATGTAGACTCAACTGTTTTCACCGATGGCAGTGCTTCCGTCGGCGAAAGGGGGGATAGATTATCAGGGTACGCTATAGTTAATCAGCAGGGCGAAACCCTGGAAGCAGCAGCAGCATTTGAAACGCCGTTTTCCGCCCAACAAGCCGAGCTATTTGCACTTATCCGAGCGTGCGTGTTAGGAGAGAATAAGAAAATAAACATTTACACAGACTCCAGATACGCATTTGGAGTCACACACGACTTGTCAATTATGGAAGAACAGGGGATTCCTTACATCTGCAGGCACTCAGATATCCCATAAACAGTTAGTTACACAATTACTACAGGCTTTAATGCTCCCTAAACAAATAGCTGTAATAAAGTGCGCTGCCCATACGACAGGCAAAACACTGGTGGACGCGGGTAATCGGCAGGCGGATCACCAAGCCAAAAAGGCTTTTCGCTTAAAAGACATGGTGGTACCAAAAATGATGAGCCAGACTAAAAGCTCTAAGGGTCAGTCTCCCTCTGAAAAGCCAATGCCGACCATCACTGACGTCATTCAGTTACAGGAGGACGCTCCTGCCTGTGTAAAAAGACTATGGGAAGGATTGGGATGTTGTTATGATCCTCTAAACAAATTGTGAGTCACCCCGGCAGGGCAAAGTTTTATGCCCGATGCATTAGCAGCCTGGGTCACCCAACGTGTTCACTTTGCAACTCATTGTGGTGCGCGAGCTACGGGTGATGTATTGCTCAAGACTTGGTGGCATCCAAGACTGCAGGACATAGCGCAAAACATTAGCAGTCGTTGCCTAGTATGTCGGCAGTATAATCCTGGAAAAGCAAAACCCTGTGAAATGGGTAAAATCGCGCTACCGGAGGGTCCTTTTAAATCCTCCAAATGGACTACATTGAGCTGGAAAGATGTCAATGTTATAAACGTGTATTAGTTATTGTTGATGTATTTAGTAAATGGATAGAAGCTTACCCCACTGTAAGTAACAAAGCTTCCACGGTAGTAAAAGTTTTGAGGCGAGAAATTGTTCCTAGATTTGGGATTCCATATCGATTAAGCTCTGATAATGGACCTCATTTTGTGGGACAGATCAATGAGGAATTTTGTACTCAGCTGGGAATAAAACAACAATTACATTGCGCATACCGACCCCAGGCAGCGGGAATGGTAGAAAGGGCTAATCAGACATTAAAAACAAAACTGGCAAAACTACAGGCAGAGACTGGAGCTACTTGGCTCAAATTATTGCCTATTGCCCTTTTCCAAATACGTGCAACCCCAGCTGGAAAGACATGACTGAGTCCCGCCGAAATTTTATACGGAAGACCCTTGCGCACTCCTTGGAATCAAGGGAAACATAAGGAAGTAAAGTTTCACCATATGACCACTGAAATGGCCAACTATGTGATAGCCTTGACTAAAGTACTAAAAGGCCTCCATTCACGGGTACGAGCTGTTTATGAGGAGATACCTCCCTTGTCCAGTTCTGTCACTATTGATCCGGGGGAGTATGTTCTGATTCTTAATTGGGTTCGGAAAGGATTAGAACCCCGATGGGAAGGACCACACCAGGTCCTACTCACTACTCCCACTGCTGTAAAAGTGAAAGGCAGAAATGCCTGGATCCACATCCACCATTGTAAGGTTGTGAAAATGCAATAGAGAATAACCCTCTGTTTCGTGCCCTCGGTAATAACTCCGGCATCACTTAAAGGATGAAGGACAGCCTTATTATCGTAACCCTGCTGGGACTTTTGGAAACGGGAGGCGAGGCCAAGTGAAGAAGCTGTGGCCCCAAGGGAAGGCGGACTCATCACCTCTGTCGAGGAGACACCTTACAATGCACCAGTCAAGGCTCAGGAGAAGGACCTTGGAACGCGACCCCTGCGGACGGATGTTCGGCCTACGTACAACGATGTAATCAGACCATACTCACCAGTGGAGTGACTAAGGGCAACCCACCCTGTCATCGGGTCAACTGTAAATGGGACTATAGCTGCAGAAACAAAAATATGACTTTACCCTTGGGATGCGTTGACCAAGGGAGAGTAAGGCTGCGGAAAGAAAGGGAATTACATGTAAACACGTATCTGTATGTGTCATATGTGTACACAAAGGATATGAATGTTTCTGGTTGCTGGGTATGCACACATATCCTGACCCATGCTAAGGGAGGGAACCCCCTCAGGCCTGTTCCGCTTAACCTGTCAGAAACAGTAGAATGGTATATTTACCAGAATGGTACTCGTCAGTCCCCCAGGACTATAAGAATTGCATCTATGGTAAGACACCCAGACGGCGGGGCAGCTTCCAGTTTATCGTTTCTCCCCATATCCCCAAGACCTTGGAAAGAGGGGAGCTATCCAATGAACACCTTTGAGATGTGGTACCAACCAAGTTATAACAGATCCCACCAGCCTCCGTTTCATACCCTCACTAATACCACCAACATGGGAAGACCACTGGGAATAATATGTTTAGTAAGGAATGTGGTTAAAGGGATATTCGTTGGTGCTAGTCGATGCAAGCACAAATTTGTAGTGGCCAATATATCCAAGGTCTATCCCGTATATACGTCTCCTCAGTTTTATGGGTGTACACTGGCTGTCCCATATGCTAACGGGACAGGTACCTTCAAGTACTCCCTGATGGCTGAAGGGTTTGATGTGGACAAACCCACTTCATACAATGGGACGTACTTTATTTGTGGCCACAAGGCATATCCCTGGCTGCCAGAGAATTGGACGGGATCCTGTTTTCTGGGGTATGTAGTCCCCTTAATACACCACCTCGCCAAATTAGGCGACCATTACCAAATGATGAAGTGACAAAAGAGAGCAATAACCGAAACACAGCGATACTTTGGGATCCTGCTTCCCTAACGGGGTAGCTCTTGCAATAAAGGAAATAAGGAAGGTAGCAAAAATCCTGGAAGAGGTAGCAAACGACACCACTGAAGCATTGACTGAGATAAATAATGAAATGGTGGCAATAAGAACCGTAGCCCTACAAAATCGAATGGCCCTCGATTACCTCCTTGCAAACAAAGGTGGGACTTGTGCCGTGCTCGGTTCGGAATGTTGCACCTACATCCCCGAAAGTTCGGAGAACGTCACCCACCTCGTGGATCATATCCGAAAAGAGGTTAAGAAACTGTATGAAACATCAAGAGATGGGTGGTTAGATTGGTTGTTTGCCGGATCATGGGGGTCTTACCTAGTGCATGGATTAATAATCCTGGTAGTTGTAATACTTGTAATAATCATGATTAGCTTCCTAATGAAATGCTTGTGTAAAAGTGTCGGTGCAGCAGTAATTTCCCAACAGTATTTACAGCAACATGAAGTGAGCCTTGAAGAGTTAATGGGTGTGAAAGAAGGTGCTGAGGAACATAAGAAAATGATAGAAGTGCAGATGGAATGGGAGAGACTGAGACAAGTGGCTATGGATTAGAAGTTATCATGAAATGATAACGGGGGAATGAGAGTTTTAATGAGAGTTTGGCTCAAGATAGAATAGAGCTTTGTGTAAACTGGAATGTCAGGGCTTGGTAATCGCTTCTGCTTTTGCACCAGACAAATTGCAGTAACGGCCTTGGGAATGGTTCCTAATTTTAAAGATAACTATAACTAAGCTGAAAGCAACAGAATGCTGTAATTTACAGAATGCTGTAATTTGGGCCTCCTCTAAGGGGGCTGTCCTCAGAAAAGAAACAGTGTCAGATATTGTATATAAGCTACTGTCGTATGTATTAACTTTGGCTTGCTGCTGTACTCCCCGAGATACAGTGGTTCAGCTCCAGCCGTGAATAAACATATGTTAAAGTGACTTAGTGTTCGATTGATCATTTCATCCGGACTGAAGGGAAACAAATTCTCACTACCACTGTGCTAAAAGGGATGGATTTCAACCAGATCTAGCAACTCAAAACTGGGCACCCATGAGGCACTGATGTTCATCAGCAGCAGAATTGTATACAGCCACAATCAGGACCGGGCATATCCCCCACTCTACCATTACCGTCAAGCTGGGCGTGCAGGGGGGCATGTCAGCAGGAATATGTAAAAATGATTTTTCAACCCAAAGCTAAAATATATAATTGCAGCCAAACAATGGCAGCAGCATGCAATAGACAGAGCTACATGATCCTACAACCAACTAATAACATCTAAGCATGCATTTCTGCCATATCCACCACCATTCATAATTGCAGAAGAGCAGGCTGTACAAATGTCCCCACCATCAATGATGGGAGAGCCCAGTACACCAGTGCAGAGCCCAGTACACCGGTGCAGAGCCCAGTACACCGGTGCAGAGCCCAGTACACCGGTGCAGAGCCCAGTACACCGGTGCAGAGCCCAGTACACCGGTGCAGAGCCCAGTACACCGGTGCAGAGCCCAGTACACCGGTGCAGAGCCCAGTACACCGGTGCAGAGCCCAGTACACCAGTGCAGAGCCCAGTACACCAGTGCAGAGCCCAGTACACCAGTGCAGAGCCCAGTACACCAGTGCAGAGCCCAGTACACCAGTGCAGAGCCCAGTACACCAGTGCAGAAGACAAGGCTGAAGCATTTGCAACAGAAGTAACAAGTGCTTGATCTATCTTTGCCTTCCCGAGGTCCCCAACATCACAGATGCCCGTTTTCAGCCAATTCTATTCTCTCCAATGTCTGTGTGGAGTTTGCAGGTTCTTGGGGGGCATGGTAGCACAGTGGTTAGCAGTTGCTTCGCACTTCCAGGGTCCCAGGTTCGATTCCCAGCTTGGGTCACTGTCTGTGCGGAGTCTGCACATTCTCCCCGTGTCTGTGTGGGTTTCCTCCGGGTGCTCAGGTTTCCTCCCACAGTCCAAAGATGTGTAAGTTAGGTGGATTGGCCATGCTAAATTGTCCTTAGTGTCCAAAAGGTTAGGTAGGGTTACTGGGCTTAGGTAGGGTGCTCTTTTCCAAGGGCCGATGCAGACCCGGTGGGTCCAATGGCCTCCTTCTGCACTGTAAATTCTATGATTCTTCCCGTGTCTGTGTGGGTTTCCTCCAGGTGCTCTAATTTCTTTCTACAATCCAAAGATGTGCAGGTGAGATGGATTGGCCAGGCTAAAATAGCCCCTTCATGTCCAATAATGTGCAGATTAGGTGGGGTTTATAGATACGGTGGGGGAGTGGGCGTAGGTATGGTGCTCTTTCAGGGGGTCAATGCAGGCTTGATGAGTCAAATGGTCTCCTTCTGCACTGTAGGGATTCCATGGATATCAAGGAATGGGTGAAGGCACTGGGTATTGCAAAGGCTAGGCACCCTGACAACATCCTGACAATAGTTCTAGGGCTGCCAACCCTTTAGATTGGCTTTTATTCTCCAGGAATTGAAGAACAATCTCCAGGTCCCTGCTGTGGAAACTTGGAGAAAAATCATAGGGGCATTAAAAAAGTTTTTTTGTCATTTTCTCTCTTTAGCAGAAATAAAAATATGTCTGCTAAAGGAGGGGAGGGGGGGGGGGGGTGATGGGGGGGGAGGCTGGTCGAAGGTCACACCGCAATCATTTGGGTGATGAGACTTTTTGCTTTCCAGATAGCATAGGAAGGCAATAAGTCAACTAATGGCAAGAATGTGGGGAAAAAGGTCACGTGATGAAACCTTCAACAATACATTTAATCACAGTTAACAATCCTAAATAGTGTTATGGGCCAGGGTTTGGAGAACCCCAAAGTGTATCATGGAGTTCACCTGACCAACAACTTTTAATAGATTGTGGTATGGGGAGCACACTGCCCACTCTACAGGTTTGGTACAGCAGAAATGGAAAAGTAATTTTTAAAGCAAAACAATGTTTATTCTATGAACTCAAGTTAACCTTTTTGAAACATAGTGAACATCTTACCAACCATCAATTCAAATACAACCCTAAGTAATCCTTAATAACTTCCCAAACATCCAGAAGACAGAAGAAACACCTTTTAACAGAAGCACATCAGGTTTACATTCATTACTGAAAACATTTATAATTCTGAATTCACCAAATGATCAAGCCATAGTCTTCTGATGGCAGAGAGAACAGCAGTACACCTGCTCTGTCTGCCTTCAGCTCAAACACTGAAAACAAAACTAAAACATACCCTGCAGCAAGCAGCCTAAAACAAAAGTAAAAAGCTGACAGACAGCCCAGATCCACCCACGCTCTGACATCACGGATAACACCCATTTCTTAAAGGTACATTTCTTAAACACCCATTTCTTAAAGGTACTCTCACATGACAATAGTACTGAAAACCTGTGCTCCAGACTAGCTGTACCCCAGGCCAAGCACCTCCCCCCAAGAAAAAAACCCCATCAACTTCAAGATGGTTTCATTTTTCACCTTTTCACTATCCTTTAAGAAATGCACACAGTAAATATACTTTTAGTTTCAAATGCCTGTTGACACTCCGCTGTCCACTGGAATTCGTTACGCTTCGAGAGCAACTCGGTCAGTGGAGCGACCACACTGCTAGGGTTAAGCCTGTATGGATGTTATTTGATTGGAACAGCATTTCCCACATCTACATCATGTATAGCCATTTTAGTACTTCCCAATTTATCTCTACAAACTTGCCCACGTGATATCAATAACTCTTTCAGGTCAGTTTGTTTTTCCTCTGGAAGGTAACTCAATAATTTATCCCAATTTTTACGAACATCCTCGTTTTCCAATTTATTCATCATGACACAGCATATTCACATGATACACTCGGTGAGTCTTCCTTCTATCTGGTGTTTTTACCACATAATTCACTTCACTTAATTTCCTTTCAATCTGATAAGGTCCACACAACCTAGCTTTTAAAGGCTCACCTACCACTGGTAACAAGACTAAAACTTTATCTCCACTGGCAAAACTACGAACTTTGGGTTTCTTGCCCGCTACCCGTTTCATCACATGTTGTGCAACATTTAAATGTTGTCTAGCCAATTCACCTGCTCTATTTAATAGTTTCCTAAAATTTGACACGTAATCCAATAACGTAAGTTCTGATTTCTCACTCACCAATTTTTCCTTCATCAATTTAAGTGGTCCTCTTACCTCATGACCAAAGATTAATTCAAAAGGATTACATTTGGTTGACTCATTAGGTGCATCCCTAATTGCAAACAGTACAAATGGAATTCCTTTATCACAATCCTCTGGATAATCATGACAATAAGCCCTCAACATTGTCTTTAATGTCTGATGCCACCTTTCTAATGCTCCCTGTGATTCTGGATGGTACGCAGTTGATTTTAATTGTTTTATTCCTCAGCTATCCATAACTTCTTTTAATAATCTTGAGGTAAAATATGATCCTTGATCCGATTGTATTTCTGTCGGTAGTCCATATCTGGTAAAGAATTTAAGTAACTCCTCCACAATCCTTTTAGCTGTAATATTACGTACTGGAATGGCCTCTGGAAACCTAGTAGACACATCCATTATAGTCAAAAGATATTGATTCCCACATTTCGTTTTAGGAAGCGGACCTACGCAATCAATTAGGACCCGTGTAAAAGGTTCCTCAAATGCTAGAATGTGTACTAAGGGCACTTGTTTTATCTCTTTAAAGCAGTGGCTCGAGGTTACCCTATCACTTGACATGTGTGACATGGTTTACAAAATCTAATTACATCTTTATGTAGTCCAGGCCAATAAAAATGTTTCTGGGTTTTAGCTTGAGATTTCCTTATTCCCAAATGACCTCCCACTGATACCTCATGTGCAACTCGCAACACCTCCTTTCTATATCCTACCGGCAATACTACTTGATGAACTTCTGCCCACTTTTCATCCGCCTGCATATGTAAAGGTCTCCATTTTCTCATCAAGACATTACTTTTACGGTAATAACACTCTGGTATACACTTGGATTCCTCTTCCGTATATGCTTTTGGATACATCCGTTTTATTTCTATATCTTTCTGCTGTAACTCCGCCAATTTCCCTGAACTAAAAATATCTGCCTCATCCTCCACCTGTTCTTATTCTTTTTCAACCATTTGAACAAAAATTGTTTCTGATAATTACACTTCAATGTCACCTTCACAATTTGATTTCTCCTCTTGTCTTAACCTGTGACTTTGCGACCTTGTTACTACACAATCTGGAAAAATCCCAGGATTTTCGCCCTTCAACACTTCAGTTGTCTGATTTTCCACTGGCTTATCAAGCACAGTAGGCATCACTCCCACCTGCGATCCAGCTATATCATGACCCAAGATAAACTGTACTCCTGGACAAGATAGTTTCTCTATTACTCATACTACCACTTCACCACTCTTCACTGGACTTTCCAACCTGACCTTATATAATAGAACACTACTCCTCTCACCCTGAATTCCACATATTACCACCTTTTCTGGCAATGTTCTTCCCAAACTACATAACTCCTCATCTCTTAAAATTGTGACTTAGAACATAAGAACTAGGAGCAGGAGGAGGCCATCTGGCCCCTTGGGCCTGCTCCGCCATTCAATGAGATCATGGCTGATCTTTTGTGGACTCAGCTCCACCTTCCGGCCCAAACACCATAACCCTTAATCCCGTTATTCTTCAAAAAACTATCTATCTTTATCTTAAAAACATTTAATGAAGGAGCCTCTACTGCTTCACTGGGCAAGGAATTCCATAGATTCACAACCTTTTGGGTGAAGAAGTTCCTCCTAAACTCAGTCCTAAATCTACTTCCCCTTATTTTGAGGTTATGCCCCCTAGTTCTGCTTTCACCCGTCAGTGGAAACAACCTGCCTGCATCTATCCTATCTATTCCCTTCATAATTTTATATGTTTCTATAAGATCTCCCCTCATCCTTCTAAATTCCAACGAGTACAGTCCCAGTCTACTCAACCTCTCCTCGTAATCCAACCCCTTCAGCTCTGGGATTAACCTAGTGTATCTCCTCTGCACACCCTCCAGTGCCAGTACGTCCTTTCGCAAGTAAGGAGACCAAAACTGAACACAATACTCCAGGTGTGGCCTCACTAACACCTTATACAATTGCAGCATAACCTCCCTAGTCTTAAACTCCATTCCTCTAGCAATGAAGGACAAAATTCCATTCGCCTTCCTAATCACCTGTTAACCAACTTTTTGCAACTCATGCACACCCAGGTCTCTCTGCACAGCAGCATGTTTAATATTTGATCATTTAAATAATAATCCCTTTTGAGGTTATTCCTACCAAAATGGATAATCTCACATTTGTCAACATTGTATTCCATCTGCCAGACCCTAGCCCATTCACTTAGCCTATCCAAATCCCTCTGCAGACTTCCAGTATCCTCTGCACTTTTTACTTTACCACTCATCTTAGTGTCGTCTGCAAACTTGGGACACATTGCCCTTGGTCCCCAACTCCAAATCATCTATGTAAATTGTGAATAATTGTGGGCCCAACACTGATCCCTGAGGGAAACCACTAGCTACTGATTGCCAACCCGAGAAACACCCATTAATCCCCACTCTTTGCTTTCTATTAATTAACCAATCTTCTATCCATGCTACTACTTTCCCCTTAATGCCATGCATCTTTGTCTTATGCAGCAACCTTTTGTGTGGCACCTTGTCAAAGGCTTTCTGGAAATTCAGATATACCACATCCATTGGCTCCCCATTATCTACCGCACTGGTAATGTCCTCAAAAAATTCCACTAAATTAGTTAAGCACGACCTGCCCTTTATGAACCCATGCTGCGTCTGCCCAATGGGACAACTTCCATCCAGATGCATAGAACATAACAGCGCAGTACAGGCCCTTCGGCCCTCAATGTTAAGTAATGGGTTAAGAGACATTGCAATTAGTTGTCTCATTTATGTTAAGTATCCATTAATTGACACTGATATGTAAAGGGGCTCCAGGTGGCCTCTGTCAGGTGATGTATAGTAAGAGATTTGTGCAAAGGCTGTTGGAAGGAAATAAATGTGTGTTTGTGAAAAAGGAACAGAACTTTAGACTCTTCATATCAATTCCCACCTAGATTCAATTCTATAATTGCTCCTCCTGATACACATGAGTAAACTTTACCCACACAAGTAAATTCTTTAAAGAGATCTGGCACCTTCTTATCAATCACCTCTTGATCAGGCTGTACAATCTTTTGCACCTCCTTCGCTTCACTTGGGCTTTCCTTCACCACTTGAACAAACCCCACTGTCTTATCCTGTTTTACCACATCAGCCTTCCCAGTGCTTTTCTTCAACCACCAACACTGACTTTACATAGCCTAGTTTATTACAGTGAAAACAGTTGAAACTTTTCATTTCTTTTCCACCCTCCTGGATTTCCTTTTTAGGCTGAGGTACACTCTCCTTATTACCTCCCATCAGATCACCTTTACCTTTACCACTTGAGTATTTCTCATGTCCCCAGTTTCTATCCCTCACAGGCTGAAACTGATGTCAGAAACCAAGCTTTTATTTGTGAATTAATTCACTGCTGCTAATCTTGCAGTTTTAACCCTCTGTTCTTCCACATGAATTCTCACTACATCAGGAATTTAATTTTTAAACTCCTCCAAAAGTATAATTTCTCTGAGAGTTTCATACATTTGGTCTATTTTCAAAGCCCTTATCCACCTATCAAAATTACTCTGTTTGAGCCTTTCAAACTCCATGTGTGTTTGACCAAATCCTTTCCATAAATTTCTAAACCTTTGTCTGTTGGCTTCAGGCACTAGTTCAGATGCAGCAGAGATGGATTTTTTTCACCTCCTCATATGTCCCAGATACCTCCGGTAGTGATGCAAACACTTCACTAGCGCTACCTATCAGCTTTGTTTGAATCAGTAATACCCACATGTCCTGTGGCCATTTCATTTGTTCAGCGACCTTCTCAAATGAAATGAAAAAGGCTTCTACCTCCTTCTCGTCAAACCTTGGCAATGCTTGGACATATTTAAATAGATCCCCACCAAGCCTTCGACTATGACACTCTTTCTCACTATCCCCATTACCATCATCCAACTGTATGTTTCCCTTTACATCTGCCAATTTTAACTGACTGTCATGTTTCATGGCCATTTTCTTAAGTTCAAACACTCTCTCTTTCTCTTTTTCCCTGATCTGTATCTTCCTTTCTCTTTCTTTTTGTTCTGCTAGGGCTATTCTTTCTTCTCTCCTTTCTTCTCGCTCCTTTTCTTTTTCCTCTCTCTCTTTCATATTCAAGCTGCTTTGATTTTTTCTCATGTTCCATTTGTCTAAGTTGTAACTGATTTTTTGCCATTTCCAATGAGTCAAACTGTATCTCAGACAACTTTAAATGCTTAGCCACCGCCATAATTACCTCACCTTTTCGCATTTTGTCAGGTAATGTTAACTAAAATATGTTTGCCAAATCTAACAGTCTGCTTTTAATCTCTGTCCGTAAGGTACTGCGTGTGACCGTCTCCACCCCCAAAAACTTCACAGCCTCTAATAGAGCCATTGTCCACAACACACTCCCTACTTAAACTAAAATACCACACCTGAAAAGCAACCACAATATGCTCACCCCTCACTGTCTTTAAGTTCACTAAGCCAATCCAATAGACAGACTTTTATCCCCCTCGAGCCCTCAATTTGTTATGGGCCAGGGTTTAGAGAACCCTAAAGTGTATCATGGAGTTCACCTGACCCACAACTTTGAATAGATTGTGGTATGGGGAGCACACGGCCCTCTGTACAGGTGTGATGCAACAGAAATGGAAAAGTAATTTTTAAGGCAAAACAATGTTTATTCTATGAACTCAAGTTAACCTTTTTGAAACATAGTGAACATCTTACCAACCATCAATTCAAATACAACCCCCAAAGAATACAACACTAAGTAATCCTTAATAACTTCCCAAACAACACCCAGAAGACAGAAGAAACACCTTTTAACAGAAGCACATCAGGTTTACATTCACTACTGAAAACATTTATAATTCTGAATTCACCAAATGATCAAGCCGTAGTCTTTTGATGGCAGAGAGAACAGCAGTACACCTGCTTGGTCTGGCTTCAGTTCAAACACTGAAAACAAAACTAAAACATACCCTGCAGCAAGCAGCCTAAAACAAAAGTAAAAAGCTGACAGACAGCCCAGCTCCACCCACATTCTGACATCACTGATAAACCCCCATTTCTTAAAGGTACATTTCTTAAACACCCATTTCTTAAAGGTACTCTCACATGACAATAGTACTGAAAACCTGTGCTCCAGACTAGCTGTACCCCAGGCCAAGCAGTTCCAACACATCTGCAAAACTGGCATCTATGCAGCAATGTGGAAAGTCCTAACCAGAATGCAGGACAAATCCAACCCAACCAATTATCACCCCATCAGATACACTCAAATCAATAGCAAACTAACGGACGGCATTCTCTGTTCGCCGATGCCGAAATTGCGTACGCCAATTGGCTGGAGAATCCCCGTTTGCGCCGAATACGGGGGCGGCGCCGCTTTTGCAATGCTCCGCCCCTCGAAAAAGTGACAGGAGTTTTTGGAAGGCCGGGTCTGCACGCGGCTGACACCATGTTGCACGGCGCGCCCACTGCCGTGCGCATGCATGGCCTAGGACCAGGCAATTCTCCGGTCATATCCGGAGGTAAAGCCAGGGACTATAGGCTGTGTGCCTGCTAGCCCCCCACCAGACGAAGGATTGGTGCAGCTTTTGAGCTGTTTTTCTGGGTATAAACACCAGTTCCCATGCCGGCGTCAGCACTTAGTCTTCAAATTGGAGAATCCAGCCCAATGTGTGTGCCATTAGGCAACACTCACTCAGCAATAACATGAACACTGACACTCATTGCATTCTACCAGGGCTACTTAGCTCCGAACCTCATTGCAGTCTTGCTCAAAACATGGACAAAAGAACTTGAGGTAGGTATGAATGATGACATCAATGCAGCATATGACTGAGTATGCCATCGAGGAGCCCTAGCAAAACTGGAATCAATGGGAATCAAAGATATCTCTGCATCGGAGTCATACCAAGCACAAAGGAAATGGTTGTTGTTATTGGAGGTCAATTGTGTCACTCCCAGGACATCATTGCAGGTGTTCCTCAGGGTACGGTCCTCGCCCAATTCTCCTTAACTGCTTTATCAATGACCTTCCCTTCAACACAAGGCCAAAAATGTGAATGTTCATGAAAAATCGCACAATGTTCAGCACAACTCGTAATTCCACAAATACTAAAGCAGTGTGTATCCCATATGCAGCATGACTTGGGCAACATTCAGTTTTGGGCTGATAAGTGGCACAAATGTTACTTGTCACCTTATTGCTAGGCAATGGCCATCTCCCAATGACAGTCAGTCAATGACATTGCCATCACTGAATTCCCCACTAACAACATCTGGGGGGGGTTGCCATTGATCAGAAACTGAACTGGACAAGACATAAATACTGTGGCTACAAGAGCAGGCCAGAGGCTAGGTAATCTGTGGTAAGAAAATCACTTTGACTCCCCAAACCCTGCCCACCAATTATCAGGCTCAGGAGTGTGATGGAAAACTCTTCACTTGCCTGGATGAGTGCAGCTCCTACAGGCAGCTCAAAAAACATTCAGGGTGAAACATTATGCACGACTGGCACCCAATCTACCACCTTAAACATTCACTCCCTCCACCACTGATAAAGTAACTGCAGAATGTACTATCTACATGATGCACTGCAGCATCTCAACATGGCTTCTTCAACAGCGCCTTTCAAACCCACAGTTTCTACCACCTCAAAGGACAAGGGCAGCACTTGTGTGGGAATACCACCACCTGCAAAATTCCCTCCAAGTCGCACACCATCCTGACTTGGAACTTATATCACTGTTCCTTCAGTCGCTGGGTCAAGATCCTGCAACTATACCACATAAACGGCCATGGTTCAAGATAGTGGCTCACCACCTTCTCAAGAAATTAGGGATGAGCAAGATATGCTGCCTTTCTAGCAATGCCCACAGCCTGTGGAATAAATTTCAAAAATGTCCTTATGTTTTATTGACACCCAACTTTTGTATTTTTCTTTAGCTTTAAAAATGTTAAGGCACATTGTTCAGGCACATTGTATAAACAGATGATTTGAAATGTTTCACAGAATTCTTAGTACTGGAAGAAGTTATTTGGCCAATCATGTCTGTGTCAGCCAGGAAAATCCCAACTTTCAGTTCTTGGCCCATAGCTTTGTAGATTACGGCATTTCAAGTACTTGTTAATTCAAGTAGGGTCTCAGTCTCTACCACCCTTTCAGTCAGTGAGTTCCACATCCCCACTACCCTTTCCTAAGTGAAGGATTTCTCAAAATCTCTCTCTTCCTCTCAATTACTTTAATTTTGTCCCTTGATTGTTGGGTTTTCCTTGCAAATATTGTTATGCTCTTTGCTTTCATTTCCTTTTTAGTTCCATGCATATACTTGCAGTTCTCTGCTTTCTTCAATACTGACCTTTCACTACCTGATGTAACTTGCCCTTTATGCCTCAACATTCCTCACGTTCTCAACACCCAGTGGGTTCAAAATTTAGAAATCCCACCATTTTTGTGTCAAAGTATTTGTTCTGAATCTATGTTAACTCTTCCTTTAATGGGGACGATTCTCCAAAATGGAGACTAAGTGTTCGCGCCGTTGTGAACGCCGTCACATTTCACGACGGCACGAAACGGGCACGGGGTCGACCGATTCTGTCCCCCACAGGGGGCCAGCAGGCGCTGGAGCGGCTCACGCCACTCCAGCCTCCCTTCCCGGCGCCAAATGGGCACCACGCCAACCCTCGCATGCACAGTTGGGCCGCGCAAACCTGCGCATGCACAGGGGACCTCTTCAGCGTTCCGGCCCCCAAGCAACATAGCATAGGGGTTTAGGGGCCGGCCGCACAACAAAGTAGGCCCGGTGTTGGGGGAAGAGGCCCGGTGCGGGGCTCGGAGAATCGCCCCCCTCGTCTCCCACTGCTCTGACACTCTCAAGTAGCTGTTCGAAATCCACTTGTGCTAACTCGCATCTCAGCTTTGTAAAATTGGTCTTTCCCCAATTGAAAAGTTTTATTCCTGGTGTATTATTGTCTCTTTCTGTATCTATTCTGAATCTAATTGAATTAAAAGCACTACTACCAACATGCTCTCACGCTAATATCACTCCCACCCACCTACATTCCCCCAAACTAAGTGTAACAGTGACTAATACCTTCCCCTTCTCCTGTTGGGCTTACGATACTGGCCAAAAAGGTTCTCCTGAGTGTATTTTAGAAATTCTGTGAGCTCAATATCTTATGCAATGATTAATATACTATCTATATATTCTATCCAATTAATATGAGGGAAGTTAAAGTTTATGTTTTTTCCATGTGGTTTATCACTTCAGAGATTTGCCTCCTATTTGGTCTTCTATTTCTCGAGGATGGTTTGGATCTATAAAAACATTCCCAGCAGCTCTAGGGAGCATGCAGTCAGGCAAGGCCCCGGGGCCGGACAGCTATCCTGTAGAATTCTACAAGAAATTTTCAGAACTGTTCAATCCACTCCTGCTAAGGACCTTCAATGAGGCTAAAGAAAGAGGGACCCTCCCCTCAACAATGTCATAGGCTTCGATTTCACTCATCCTCAAACGAGAGATAGATCCGCTACAATGTGGATCCTATAGACCGATATCGCTCTTGAACGTGGACGCCAAATTGCTGGCCAAGATTTTGGCCGCTAGAATTGAGGACTGTGTCCCAGGGGTGATAGGGGAGGATCAGACAGGCTTCGTTAAGGGCAGGCAATTTAACTCCAACGTATAGAGGCTCCTAAACATTATGATGATGACCTCAGAGGGAGGGGAGGCAGAAGTAGTGGCTGCAATGGATGCAGAGAAAGCCTTTGCCTGGGTGGAATGGGAGTACCTGTGGGAAACGCTAAGGTTTGGATACGGTGAGGGATTCATAGAGTGGGTCCAGCTACTTTATCAGGCCCCCATAGCAAGTGTATGCACGAACAGGATGAGTCGGAATACCTTTGGCTCCATCGAGGGACGAGGCAGGGGTGCCCCCTCACCGTTATTATTCGCCCTTGCAATAGAGCCGTTGGCCATATCGCTGCAGGCTTCAAAGAACTGGCAGAGGTTGGTTCGGTGGGGGGGGGGGGGGGGGGGGGGGGAGTTGGATCTTCGGTCTCGTTCTAAGCGGATGATCTGCTCCTGGATATTTTGGACCCACTGGAGGGGATGGGGGAGGTCATGCAGATTTTGAGGGACTTCGGCAATTTTTCGGAGTACAAATTCAACGAGAAGAAAAGTGAGATGTTCGTGATCCAAGCTAAAGGGCAGGAGAAGAGACTGGGAGGATGCCCTCCACAAGCTTAGTTTATCCCGGCTGGTAGAGCAGATGGAGGGGGACTTTAAAAGGTGGGACATGCTCCCGTTTTCTCTCTAGCGGGGTGGGTGCAGACCGTTAAGATGACGGTCCTCCCAGATTTCTGTTTGTCTTCCAGTGCCTTCCCATCTTCATCCCGAAGTCCTTCTTTAAGCGGGTGAACAAGATCATCTCGGGATTTGTATGGGCAAATAAGACCCCGCGAGTAAAGAGACTGTATCGAGAGCGCAGGGGGGGGGGGGGGGGGCTGGAGAGGGGGCTAGCACTGCTGAATTTTTGCAGCTACTATTGGGCGGCTAATATAGCTATGATTAGGAAATAGGTATTGGGGGAAGGGGTCGACGTGGGAGTGGCTAGACACGTCCTCATGCAAAGGCACCAGCTTAGGGGCACTTGTAACGGCACCTCTGCCGTTCTCGCCGGCGCGCTACTCCTCAAGTCCGGTGGTGGCTGCGGCATTAAGCATCTGGGGTCAGTGGAGAAGACACGGGGGGGGGGGGGGGGGGTGGAGAGCGCCTTAGTTTGGACCCCGATACACAACAATCACAGATTTGTCCCGGGTAAGATAGACGGAGGGTTTCAAAGCTGGCATAGGGCAGGTATTAAAAGGATGGGGGACCTGTTCATAGACGGGACTTTTCCCAGCTTGAAAGCGCTGGAGGATAAATTCAATTTGCCCCCTGGAAATGCCTTCAGATATGTGCCTTTCTTAAGAAAAAGGTGGTGACATTTCTGTTGCTACTCCACGCAGGATACAAGATAGGGTGGTCTCCAGCACTTGGGTAGGGGAGGGGAAGGTGTTGGACATCTACCAGGAACTACAGGAGGCGGAGGAAGCCCCAGTGGGGGAACTTAAGGGCAAGTGGGGGGAGGAGCTAGGCGGGGAGCTGGATGCGGGCCTGTGGGCGGATGCCCTAAACAGGGTTAATTCCTCATCATGTGCCAGGCTTAGCTTAATCCAGTTAAAGTGGTCCACCAGGCACACATGACGGCAACCAGAATGAGCAAGTTCTTTGGGGTTGAGGATAGATGTGAGAGGTGTGCGGGAAGCCCAGCAGACCATGTCCATATGTTCTGGGCATGCCCGGCTCTTAAGGGATTCTGGCAGGGAATGTCCAAGAGCTTAGACACGCAGGTGGTGCCGAGTCCAGAGATAGCAATCCTTGGTGTGGCAGACGATCCGGGAGTTCAGGAAGCGAAAGAGGCCGACGATTGGCCTTTGCCTCCCTGGTAGCCCGGAGACGGATCCTTTTAATGTGGAGGGACTTGAAGCCCCCGAGCGTGAAGACCTGGATTGGTGACATGGCTGGGTTTCCCAGTCTCGAGAAAATAAAGTTTGCCTTGAGAGGGTCCATGACGGGGTTCTCTCGGAGGTGGCAGCCGTTCCTCGACTTTCTAGGACAGCACTAAATGTCAGCAGCAACTTTGGGGGTGGGAATGTTACATATTCTTGTTCTTTTTTCTGAATATAATGTTAACCTTTATCTTGTGTTAAATGTTGTTAATGGTTATGCAAAAATTATGTTTTGATAAAAATCGGTAGAAAAATAATTTAAAAAACATTCCCAACAGTGATTGGCCCTTTTTTTGTTCCTCAGTTCAACGCTCATTGCCTCATATTTGACGATCCTTCCAACATATCATCCATCCTCACAGCTGTGCTGCTTCTTTAATCCACTATTGTGAACCTCTCCCCATTTTAATCCTCCATCTCATCTGAAGACCCTGTAAAACCAGGAACATTTGAGCTGCCATTGCCACCCATCTTTAAACCATATTTCAGTAATAGCGACATGACACTATGCCCCAGCTCATCTGCTTGGTGCACTCAACTCCGCCATTTAATATACGATTGAGCACGAGCAAACTTTTTTGTTGTCTGTTTTCTAGCCTTTTTCCCCTCTGCTTTTAACATTCACTCACTAATTTCTGCTTTCCTTCTTTTCCTAAGAATCAAAAAATCCCGACAGTACAGAAAGAGGCCATTTGGCCCATCGAGTCTGCACTGACCCTCTGAAAGACTGCCCTAGCCCCTGCCCTGTAACCTCACCCTAAGGGGCAATTTGGCATATCTATTCCATCTAACCGGCACAGCTTTGGACTGTGGGAAGAAAATCCACTGTCACCCAAGGTGAGAATCGAACCCGGGTCGCTGGCGGCCAACCACTGCGCCACCATGCCATTATGAAAGGTTTTTGTACTTTTACGTCAGGATTCTGGTGCTCATTCAAATGCTTTGCTCATCAGCAGAATTTGCATAGACTTGGGCTGGGTCAATATATAGGGGTTTAAGGGAATTTTTCTTTTATTCGTTCAATGGGACATGGGCGTCGCAGGCTGCGCCAGCGTTTATTACCCGTCCCTAATAAGAGTCAACCACATTGCTGTGGGTCCGGAGTCACATGTAGGCCAGACCAAGTAAAGGTGGCAGATTCCCTTCCCTAAAGGGCATTAGTGAACCAAATGATTTTTTACGACAATGGTTTCGTGGTCATCATTAGACGAGTAATTCCAGATATTTATTGAATTCAAATTTCACCATTTGTAGTGGCGGGCTTTGAACCTAGACCGCCGAGCATTACTCTGGTTTACTAGACCAGTGACAATATCGCTGCGCCACTGCCTCCCCATGATTTAGATGTTTAATCTGAGTCAACAAAAGGAAGGCAAAACTTGTCAGCCTCAACAATTCCTTACTAGCAAGGTAAAGATAAGACCTCATGGCAAAATCCTTGAGACTATTCCATTTGTTCTGCACATTTTGGTGTGTGCTGTGCAGTGGCATAACTGGGTATGAGCTAGGTACACAGATTTCTGGTTTTTAAAATATAATTTATGTAATTATTTTGTTCTGTGCTCAATAACCCATTAGCAAAAAGACACAGCTTTCTTATTGATGTTTATTGATACAGACAACTCAAATAATTTCACTGTGAAACAAAGTCCAATGTAAGTTTGAGCAGTAATCCCTTTATGTACAAATAAAACTTGAAAAAATATGATCAGTTATTGCAACAAATTTCCATTCATAATCCATCATGAAACTTTAACTCAAAGTAAAATGTCCAATTTTGTTCAAGGTAAATGTAAAATACAGCAGTAATCAGGTAGTAAAAAAGCAGCCTTCTGCACATTTCAAGAATCCTTTCAAAGTCAACCAAGGATAGCTTGCCTACTGAGGTATTGTTTGATAGAAGAATACACATTAAAAAGCTTACAAAATCCAATGTGACCTATGTCTGATAGTGGAGTTACATACTGTTGCTGTAAATGTTATTAATGCATAATTTACACATTATGCAGTTAAGACAGTAACTAGACAGTAAATGTTTACATGACTTGCATTTATGCAGTCACTTAAAGGTAATTCAAAAACAAGTGAATGATCTCCTTTCAGCTATAATCCCAACAATCCCAATCACGCCGTTTGTGGAATGTAAATCTTGAGTTGTGTTGATACGGTGACCAGTTTTCATAATAAGCCATGCCCAACCTACACAAAATTTCTTTACGTTATGCAATTTTCTAGATCATGATTGAAAACATTCATTCTCACTATAGTGAAATTATACTGATCCCAGGTTTCAAAATCCCGTGACCCAGTCACCTTTTGTTCTTTTGTTGAAACATATAAAAGGAAATTGGAAATAGCTGTTCATTAAGATATCCATACAAAATAAAATCAAAAAGTCCTCAAAGGGTACAATGCTTCCCAAAGAATATCGCAAAAACAATTAATGATTTATCTGGAATTATCCACAAAATTTGGACAAGTCCAAACACTTCCCATTACACTGTAATCCTCATTGAGGCTCATTACATATTGTGCTGGAGTGTATTTTTTCTATAAGCCATGAAGCTGATTGCAAAATGAATCTCAAGTTCAACATCTTCAACACTGAACATGTGTACAGTACCAAAATTTATTAACTTTTGTTCCGATTCACCATTATTCACATGGAAGGATTTACATGCATATATTAACTCTAAAAATATTAATCACAATTATGCAACAGTTGCAATTAATTTTGAAGATAATTTGATTATACAACTGGCAGTGCCAATGTGTATTATTCAGCAGGATTATGCTAATGTATTATCACAGTATCCACAATTCTGTTCTTTCTAACTTCAGTTTGAAAATGTTCCTGATTATGTCACTGGTCATGTTAACACTGTTGGATGTTCATCAATAAATGCTTCATACCATCCAACATGGGTTCAACAAAAAGGTGCGTTATATAGTACATCAAAACAATATTCTGTCAACTAACGTTTGCTCCTCTGTGACATTATCCAAAATTCAAAATGCACACTGCTTTAAATAATGAGCTTCAGCATAATTCTCAGTTAACTGCCCTAACTCAGCATCAACTTACTCTAGTTCCATATTGATTTCTAGGACTTTAGACTGATAGACTAAGCAAATTGAGCTGTAGATGTCCCATTCATTGGCTTCCGGGTATCTATTATTATACACCATCATTCAGCCAAAAGGGTAGAATCAACAACTGCTTTTACAGAAAAAGCAGACAATAGCTTTAAAGTCAGCACAATGCCATGTCACCACTCCTAAAGCAGTGTAGTAATATTTTTTCAAACACTGTTTACATATAGGTCCATTGAATAAAATTGCACCATGGGTGATAAAAAAATAAAAAGCTAACTAACGTAAAGTGGCAGAGTTTACCTAGGACATTTATTTTGCACAATAATGGGAGTGGATGTGTAAAATCGATCTGTATGGGCAAAATGCAGGTTTCCTGTACTCCTGTGCTTTCACCATTTTAACAGAAATCAGACATAAATGAATTATAATTTTCCTTACAAACATCAACATGTTCACTTTGCTTCCAACGGTTTAATTTTACATGCTACAAGGCAAACAAACTTGACAAATCAAAAATCACAGATAAGAAAATACTGAACAGCTTTAAAGGGGAAAATGTTCAATTTCGGTCCCCTTGTTCTCCATTTTATAACTGGTATTCTAATCACTCTTCCTCCTCCCTCACTTCATTCAAAGGAACAAGAAAAACATATAAACTATTCATTTTCAATCCACTTGATTCATTTTCTTGCTAGTGGAAAGCAGAAACATCAGCATCCCCAGAACTTACCCGATTTTCTCCAGTAGTGTTCAATCTGCAATACTCAAGCTTGCGGATCATTGCCCAACCCTGAACTCATGATAAGGTGCTACTAGAGGTCAAAGGGAGGGACTAAGCCTGTCAATAATGTGCATCAATTCAACACTGATTCAATGTATCCAGATAACAGTAATTTGCCAACCTGAGGATGATCTTTTGATGCAGATCATATGTTCTATCTGCTTCCCAAATTGAAGCAGCAAGAATTAAGACCAGTCCAATCCCTCACTGAGATAATCTAACAATGTGTGAGATGAAATCTTGTGATTAAAACTTTTTTTTTTGAAAAGCCCAACATCCTTACCTATTGTTCTTTGTGACTATTAGCCATAGGCCAAACATATAGCCACCCAAGAACAGGGTTCTTGGAATTGCAATATTAAGTCATACTAGACATTACCAAGGGAACAATTAGGCTTATAGTCATAACGTGTGCAGTGACTTTCAGCAGAATCAGCTATATGACAGGACACGAAGCACCAGCCAGATCTTAAGTTTGATTTTCTGTGGCCTGGCAATCTATTTTACAGAATTTCTATTGAATCTTTTACCAAAAAAAAGAGGCATTTCCTAGATTTCCACCTCTATTTTATAACCTGTACCATGGAAATATTAACTGTATTGTCCTTTTCTTTTTAAGTTAGCAGACACAGACATACCTTATTTCTTGTTGTTTCTCTATTATAGCTTTAAATGTATTCAAATAAAAATCAACATAGGTAACTCTACACTATAATTAGACAAGCATTCATACAAATGAGCCAGTATGTGAATGCACTATGCAATGTTCCTGATTCGCAGATACATTAATGATTCACATAAATGATCGAAAACTCCATCCTATTTTAGAATCAGAGAAATATCTTTGCCGTCCCAAATTGCAGACAGGGTGGCTATTTTCATATACTGCACAAACCGTTATGCCTTTGGCATGCATGATTTCATTCAAAAACTTGACAACTGGTCTGCTTCATATGTCATCTGCTTATCGGTCCGTTATAATACTTATTTTCTTGTTCCTTCCAAGTTAATTTGCTTTATGGTATTTGGGCACAATGTGCTCTGTTACCAAATCAAGTAAAGCCATTTGATTCACTACTAAAAGTTAACCCATTGATTTATATGGGATAATTACCCTCAAGTATTTTCCATCACATTGTTACATTAAAAATAGCAACATGAGACTCTAAAATAATTCCGATGTAACTATAATGGAAAAAAACTGGGGTTACTGTGAAGTTACATACAGAAAATCAAATGTTAATCTGAACACCAATGCATACGGTCATGTTCCTCTTTATACTTCATTCACATTAGAACCATTTTCGTCTCTCCACTTATTACAGCAAGAACAAGGAGGCAGAGTGACAATGCTTAAAATATTAAGTAAGCAACAGTATCCTAGTTAACACATCATTAGAGAACAGAACGCACCACGCCAAAAAAGGTTTGTTACACTGTAACACTGGTAGGAAAATATGATTACTCATCTTCTGCAAACATTATTTCAAAAGCTGCTTTGAAATGGCCAAATTAAGCAAATATGAGAAATGGACTAGAAATGATAAAAATACAAAATGTGCTAGCACAATCGCAGCTACAAGTTTTAAACATGCATAGTCACCATAACACATATACCATAAATATGAAAATGGAACAAATAGGTGCTTGGTTCCCTTCAAGTACAGGTACAAATAATAAGCATTTTCACAATCTTGGCTTCCAATGACATTTACATTTTTGTTTAAAAACCAAGCTCAACTCAGATATTATACCGGAGAGATGATAAATAGAGAAAAATGGCAGTAAGTTCATACAAGGAAGAATATTTAGTCAGGTCAACAGAAGTAATGCGTGTGCCCAAAATTGGTCCACCCCTCTCACCAGGAGAAGGATCATACCCAAGCAGTTAGTTAAGCTTTTTATCCAAGGTACTATCATCTTTCTCCTCCTCTTGGTCATCAGGTGAGAAGTCTGTGCAAAATCCATTAGCAGTAGGAACAAGCTGGCTTTCCATGTAGCCTGTGAAACCCATCATCTGGTCCAGGTAAAGATACTCCTCAGCATAATCAGGATTCATACATGAAAATGTGCAGAAATCCACTGAAGTTAGAAGAATAAACATGTTATTATGTATTCTTTATTTGTGTACTGTTTATCCTAACTACCAGTGCAAACAGTGGCAGGAAGCATTACATCCTCAGGTTGTTTACATATCCAGATCTCAAAATTCTGGGCTGGAAGTGGAGGGAAGAAAAAGTAGCACATTTTGCATGGATATGGGCCCCATCATTGTGGACATTGGCAAATTCTACCATAAATTGGGGCAGGAATTTCTTGTATCCACCACCCCTTCCATGTGGATGTTACCAGAAAGAAAAGAATTACATTGACACAAGATTATGGTTGTGTGGTGATGCTACTTTTGTTTTTTTTCATTCGTGGAACGTGACTCACTGGAAAGGCCAGCATTTATTGCCCATCCCTTGAGGAAGGTGGTGGTGAGTCATGTTCCGGAATTGCTGCAGTCCAGGTATACCAGTCGATATACCCACTGTGTTTGCTAGGTCTGGATTAAGAATCCAGTGAGTGCAAACTCAAATTTCAGTTTTAGAATTAGAAATCATCAAGTTGTTGGATTGCCATTGAAGTCCAATGACTATGTTCTAGGGAACCTTCTGCCCTTCCCTGGTATACGACTCCAGCCCCACCAAATTAAGTGGCTCAGCAAGTTACTCTTATCAAGGCAGTAGCCCAGCAGCACCTTGTCAGTGAAGATGAGCAATAAGTGCCAATCCTGCCAGTGATGCCCACTTCTCAGGAATGAGAAGAAAAAAACCTACCATTTCTATCTTGACTGCCCCAGTTGAAAGCTTGCCTATATAAAGTGCCAGATTTGAAATGGAATTCATGCATTGTTAAAAATGTCAGTTTTCCAACTGAAAATTGGAATGCAGAATGCAATTTATTTGTGCCTCTTTGACCATCTTCAACTGGAACTTCCTGCTGTTGCCACGCTCTGCTTCGAAGCTCCTATTCCAACCAACTCAATCTGGGCTGTTGCCACCCCCACACTATGAAAATATTCACATTGGGTTTTCTAATTGAGTTTGTTGAGAGGTGACAAAAATGATTGACGAGGGAACGTCTGTGGATGTTGTCTACATGGACTTTCGTAAAGCATTTAACAAGGCCCCTCATGGCAGGCTGGTGTAAAAGATTAAATCACACGGGGCCAGGGGTGAACTAGCTAGATGGATTCAGAACTGGCTTGGAAGACAGAGTAGCAGTGGAAGGGTGTTTTTCCGAATAGAGGTCTGTAACTAGTGGTGTTCTGCAGGGATCAGTACTGCAACCTCTGATCTTTTGTGATATATATATAAATGACTTGGGATAAATCGTAGCAGGTCTGATTAGCAAGTTTGCGGTTGATACCAAGATTGTTGGAGTTGTGGATCGTGATGAAGATTGTCAGAGAATACAGCAGGATATAGATAGGCTGCAAAATTGGGCAGAGAAATACCAGATGGAATTTAACCCAGACAAATGACAGGTGATGCATTTTGGTAGATCCAATTCAGGTGGGAGCTATAAAATAAATGGCAGAACCATCAGGAGCATAGAGACAGAGAGATCTGGACATGCAAGTCCACAAATCCTTAAAAGTGGCAGCACAGGTGGAAAAGGAGGTAAAGAAAGCATATGGCATGCTTGCCTTCATCGGACGGGGCATTGAGTATAATAATTCGCAAACCACGTCACAGTCATCTGAAACCTGGATAGGCCACATTTGGAATATTGTGTCCAATTCTGGTCACCGCACTACCAGAAGGACATGGAGCCTTTGAGAGTACTGAAAAGGTTTACCAGAATGTTGCCTGGTATGGAGGGTATTAGCTTTGAGGAGAGATTGAATAAACTGGGATTGTTCTCCCTAGAAAGACGGAGGCTGAGGGGTGACTTGATAGAAGTTTATAAAATTATGAGGTGTATAGATAGGGTGAACAGTTGGAGGCTTTTTCCCAGGGCAGAAATGACAAAGGGGCACAAGTTCAAGGTGAGGGGGGAAAGGTTCAGTGGAGATGTGCGGGGGGAAGCTTTTTTTTTATACAGAGGGTGGTGGTGGCCTGGAATACACTGTCAAGTGAGATGGTTGAGGCAGGTACGTTAGCGACCTTTAAGACTTATCTAGATAGACACATGAACAGACAGGGTATAGAAGGATACAGGCAGTTGGTCTAGATAGGACATATGATCGGCGCAGGCTTGGAGGGCCAAAGGGCCTGTTCCTGTGCTGTACTGTTCTTTGTCTTTGTTCTTGTTGTATCTCCTGGGATTTGGAATGGGTATTCATTGCAGAGGCCAGTGAGGCCTTAGGAACATTTGTTGTTAGTTTATAGTAGGTGTTGCACATTGTAATATCCACATTATATTTGTGCATCTAATAATCAAAAACACCTCGATAAATAAGCCTGACAGGCTTATGACTACATATATTTTCTAAAAATGGAATAGTTTTTTGTCAAAATAAGCTCTTAAAAATGCATTAGTCACTTTTGATATTGACATATCTACTTTTTTATGCAACATACCTTTTGAAGTATTTATTGCATCCGATGTCAGCTCTTAAACCCAGGCCAAGTATAGCATGCCTCAGATGATGCATAAAGCTTCAGTTACATTGGATTTGAGGCACATTCTGAGGCAATCTCTGAACTATTACTCCAACTGTACCTTAATGATATTTATAGTTCAAACAATCCAGCCTTCTAGTCATTGAATGTTGCAGATACACCACAGGGACTAGAATTCAAATTCAATTTTAAAATAAAAAAAAAAAAATCTTTGTCACAAGTAGGCTTACATTAACACGGCAATGAGGTTACTGTGAAAATTCCCTCTTCGCCACATTCCGGCACCTGTTCAGGTACACGGAAGGAGAATTCAGAATGTCCAAATTACCTAACAAGCACGTCTTTCGGGACATGTGGGAGGAAACCGGAGCACCCGGAGGAAGCCCATGCAGACACGGGGAGAACGAGCAGACTCCGCACAGACAGTGACCCAGCAGGAATCGAACCTGGGACCCTGGTGCGGTGAAGCCACGGTGCTAACCACTGTGCTATCATGCTGCCCTTGTACTCTGTATTCTGGACTCTATGTAAATCACAGCTTTCCCAGTTAGAATCATGGAATTTACAGTGCAGAAGGAGGTCATTCGGCCCATCGAGTCTGCACCGGTCCTTGGCAAGAGCACCTACCAAAGCCCACACCTCCACCCTATCCCCACCTAACCTTTTTATACACTAAGGCCAATCCACCTAACCTGCACATCTTCAGACTGTGGGAGGAAACTGGAGCACCCAGAGGAAACTCACGCAGACACGGGGAGAACGTGCGGACTCCGCACAGATAGTGACCCAAGCCAGGAATCGAACCTGGGACCCTGGAGCTGTGAAGCAATTGTGCTAACCACTGTTACCGTGCTGCACAAGAATGAAACCCAGTTCTCAGAAAAAAGTAATCTTGTATATATTATAGTTCCTTTTAAACATCTTACATGACCAAAGAAATCTAATCATATTGATCTCTTTTCGGAAAAAAAATCCTAGCATATTTAAGAATATCCATACGTAAACTTGCCACACTGCAATTATACAATGCAGGCATCAGGTGGCACTGTTTAGCACATTTGGTCAGCTGTGTTCCATCCTGTCTTTTTCTTCAAAACTTTCAGAATGTGTTAAACTTATTTTGCATGTTTGAAGTTTATTTTTGTTTGGTTTAAAATAAATATTAATATAAATAAATTACCATTTGAAACTAAAGTCCTGATATACCTTTCATGGCTTCACCAGATCACAGAGCACTTCACAACCCATGAAATACTTAATAATCTTTATTGCCACAAGTAGACTTATATTAACACTGCAATGAAGTTACACTGCAATGAAGTTACTGTGAAAAGTCCTTAGTCGCCACATTCCTAGGCGCCTGTTCGGGTACACAGAGGGATAATTCAGAATGTCGAATTCACCTAACGGCACATCTTTTGGGACTTGTGGAAGGAAACCGGAGTACCCGGAGGAAACCCACGCAGACACAGGGAGAACGTGCAGACTCCACACAGACAGTGACCCAAGCCGGGAACTGAACCTGGGACTCTGGCATTTGAGGTATTGTCATTGATGCAAGGTCAGGAATGTTGAAGCCAATTTGCACACAGCAAGATCCAATAAACATTAATGAGATAAATGACAAGGTCATCCATTTTACTGATGTTGGTTAGGAGGTAAAGGTTGGGCAGGACACTAGGATTTTGACGCTATTGTTTCTTGGGTTTCACTCACTTGGCCCTTACTCCTCTGCTGGATCTGTGGGTGTTTGCTGTCAACACCATTGCTCACCTCCAGTGGTCGCCTAGATCAAACTCTGCTGGCTCATGTCTGATTATCCATGCCACCTCATCTCTCGATTTACCAAATGATAACTATGGCAGCGAATCCACTGATCCTCAAATAGTTCCTGAATTCACTCCTCCATAAAGAGCCCTAATCTGGGACATTGATCCTTTAATAGTCAAAGCCCACACCATCGCGTCTACAAGTCAACCTAAACATAGAAACATAGAAAAGGAGAAGGCCATTCTGCCCTTCGAGCCTGCTCCGCCATTCAGTATGACCATAGAATCCCAACAGTGCAGAGGGAGACCATTCGGCCCATCGGGTCTGCGCCAGCCCTTGGAAAGAGCACTCTACTTAAGCTAATGCCTCCACCCTATCCTCATAACCCAGCAACCCCACCTAACCTTTTGGACACTCGGGGGCAATTTAGCATGGCCAATTCACCTAACCTGCACTTTTTTGGTCAAGGCTGATCATCCAATTCAATCCTGCTTAACCCCCATATTCTATGATCCCCTTCGCCTTAAGTGCTACATCTAACTGCTTCTTGAAAACATGGATTGTTTTGGCCTCAACTACTTCCTGTGCTAACAAATTCCACAGACTCACTTCTCTCTAGGTGAAGAAATTTCTCCTAATCTCTGTCCTAAACAGTCTACCCACGTATCCGCAGACTGTGACCCCTGGTTCTAGACACACCCACCATCGGGAACATTATTACTACAACTACCCTCTATAGTCCTGTTAGAATTTTATAGGTTTCTAGGAGATCCCTCCCCCCTCATTCTTCTGAACTCCAGCGAATACTCCAGGGAATGCATCAAAGCAAAAGAGAAAGCCTATAATGTGGCAAAGAGTAGTGGGAAGTCAGAAGATTGGGAAGACTACAAAAACAAACAGAGGATAACAAAGAGAGAAATAAGGAAAGAGAGGATCAAATTTGAAGGTAGGCTAGCCAGTAACATTAGGAATGATAGTAAAAGTTTCTTTAAATACATTAAAAACAAACGGGAGGCAAAAGTTGACATTGGGCCGCTCCAAAATGACGCTGGTAATTTTGTAATGGGAGACGAGGAAATAGCTGAGGAACTGAATAAGTACTTTGCGTCAGTCTTCACAGTAGAAGACATGAGTAATATCCCAACAATTCAGGAGAGTCAGGGGGCAGAGTTGAATATGGTAGCCATCACAAAGGAGAAAGTGCTAGAGAAACTAAGAGATCTAAAAATTGATAAATCTCCGGGCCCAGATGGGCTACATCCTAGAGTTCTAAAGGAGATAGCTGAAGAAATAGTGGAGGCGTTAGTTATGATCTTTCAAAAGTCACTGGAGTCAGGGAAAGTCCCAGAGGATTGGAAAATCGCTGTTGTAACCCCCCTGTTCAAGAAGGGGACAAGGAAAAAGATGGAAAATTATAGGCCAATTAGCCTAACCTCGGTTGTTGGCAAGATTCTAGAATCCATTGTTAAGGATGAGATTTCTAAATTCTTGGAAGCGCAGAGTCGGATTAGGACAAGTCAGCATGGATTTAGTAAGGGGAGGTCGTGCCTGACAAACCTGTTAGAGTTCTTTGAAGAGATAACAAATAGGTTAGACCAAGGAGAGCCAATGGATGTTATATATCTTGACTTCCAAAAGGCCTTTGATAAGGTGCCTCACGGGAGACTGCTGAGTAAAATAAGGGCCCATGGTATTCGAGGCAAGGTACTAACATGGATTGACGATGGCTGTCAGGCAGAGAGTTGGGATAAAAGGTTCTTTTTCGGAATGGCAACCGGTGACGAGTGGTGTCCCGCAGGGTTCAGTGTTGGGGCCACAACTGTTCTCTTTATATATTAACGATCTAGATGACGGGACTGGGGACATTCTGGCTAAGTTTGCCGATGATACAAAGATAGGTGGAGGGGCAGGTAGTATGGAGGAGGTGGGGAAGATTTAGACAGTTTAGGAGAGTGGTCCAAGAAATGGCTGATGAAATTTAACGTGGGCAAGTGCGAGGTCTTGCACTTTGGAAAAAAGAATAGAGGCATGGACGATTTTCTAAACGGTGACAAAATTCATAATGCTGAAGTGCAAAGGGACTTGGGAGTCCTAGTCCAGGATTCTCTAAAGGTAAACTTGCAGGTTGAGTCCATAATTAAGAAAGCAAATGCAATGTTGTCATTTATCTCAAGAGGCTTGGAATATAAAAGCAGGGATGTACTTCTGAAGCTTTATAAAGCATTAGTTAGGCCCCATTTAGAATACTGTGAGCAATTTTGGGCCCCACACCTCAGGAAGGACATACTGGCACTGGAGCGGGTCCAGCGGAGATTCACACGGATGATCCCAGGAATGGTAGGCCTAACATACGATGAACGTCTGAGGATCCTGGGATTATATTCATTGGAGTTTAGGAGGTTGAGGGGAGATCTAATAGAAACTTACAAGATAATGAATGGCTTAGATAGGGTGGACGTAGGGAAGTTGTTTCCATTAGCAGGGGAGACTAGGACCTGGGGGCACAGCCTTAGAATAAAAGGGAGTCACTTTAGAACAGAGATGAGGAGAAATTTCTTCAGCCAGAGAGTGGTGGGTCTGTGGAATTCATTGCCACAGAGGGCGGTGGAGGCCAGGACGTTGAGTGTCTTTAAGACATAAGTTGATAAATTCTTGATTTCTCAAGGAATTAAGGGCTATGGAGAGCAGGTAAATGGAGTTGAAATCAGCCATGATTGAATGTGGAGTGGACTCGATGGGCCGAATGGCCTTACTTCCACTCCTATGTCTTATGGAATACAATCCTAAATGATTCAATCTCTCCTCATATGTCAGTTCCTAGGTATAAGTCTGGTAAGCCTTCGCTGCACTCCCTCTACAGCAAGAACATCTTTCCTCCGATATGGAGACCAAAACTGCACGCAATATTCCAGATGTAGCCTCACCAAGGCCCTGTAAAATTGCATCAAGACTTTAACATTTTAAGTTCGACTCTTCCAGTCCTCTGTTTATATTCAAGAGATGTGTTTACTTTAAACTTTATTATACATATTTAACCAAAGTTCCCTCAGCATCTACTTCTGTCAATTTTGGTTGCATCTCTGGATCAGTGTCCTTCATTTTCATCTCCATTTTCTTTTGCTTATCACCCATCCATGCTACTTTTCAATCCTCCCACTTGGGTTCTTTGCCCTCGTTATGAAAATCTGTATTCTAATTCACCACCATCTTTCTACTTCCATCTCGGGATTAAATTCCCTTTGTGCAAGACCATAAACTATCATTTTCAGTTCTCATGACATTCACCCAAGTGTCCGTCAAGCTCTCCATCACTACCTTCGCACAAGCAACAGCCTCATAATGCTCATTCTCCTTTTTCACTGACGTTCCTGATCAATATGCCTGCTGGAGCCCAATCTCACCAACTTCCTTTTGCTTTTATTCTTTCACAGGGCGTGGGCCAGTATCTGTTCCTCATTCCTAAGTGCCCTTGAGAAGATGGTGGTGATCCTTTGCAGTCTATTTGGTGAAGATACACCCACGATACTGGGAAAAGAATTCCAGGATTTTGATCCTGCAACAGTGGTATAGTTCCAAGTCAGGATGATGAGGGGATTTTGCAGGTGATGGGGACCCCATGCATCTGCTGTTCTTGTCTGTCAAGGTGACAAGAGTTGTTGGTTGGGAATATGCTGTTAAAGGAGCTTTGGTGAGTTGCGGCGGTTCAACATATATATGGTACATACTGCTGCTACTGTGTGTCATTAGTGGAGGGAGTGAATGGGGCGTCAAAGCAGGCTGCTTTGTCCAGGAGCTTCGAATGTTGCTGGAACTGCACTCACCTAGATAAGTGGACACCATTCTATCACATCCTGAATTTACGTGTAGATGGCTTTAGTGAGTCAGGTACTTGCCTCTGAATTTCCAGCCTCTTTTTTTTTTAATAAATACTTTATTGAAAATTTTTGGTCAACCAACACAGTACATTGTGCATCCTTTACACAATATTATAACAACACAAATAGCAATGACCTATTTTATAAACAAAAAATGAATAAATAATAAATAACAAATGAAAACAAACCCTAATTGGCAACTGCCTTATCACAAGTAACACTCTCCAAAAATATAATTTAACAGTCCAATATATAATTATCTGTAGCAACGACCTATACATATTATACAGTATATATTAACAACCCTGAGAGTCCTTCTGGTTCCTCCTCCCCTCCCCCTCCCCCCCCCCCCCCCCCCCCCCCCAGATCCTGGGCTGCTGCTGCTGCCTTCTTTTTTCCATTCCATCTATCTTTCTGCGAGGTATTCGACGAACGGTTGCCACCGCCTGGTGAACCCTTGAGCCGACCCCCTTAGGACGAACTTAATCCGCTCTAGCTTTATAAACCCCGCCATGTCATTTATCCAGGTCTCCACCCCCGGGGGCTTGGCTTCTTTCCACATTAGCAATATCCTGCGCCGGGCTACTAGGGACGCAAAGGCCAAGACATCGGCCTCTCTCGCCTCCTGCACTCACGGCTCTTGTGCAACCCCAAATATAGCCAACCCCCAGCTTGGTTCGACCCGGACCCCCGCTACTTTTGAAAGCACCTTTGTCACCCCCATCCAAAACCCCTGTAGTGCCGGGCATGACCAAAACATATGGGTATAATTCGCTGGGCTTCTCGAGCACCTCGCACACCTATCCTCCACCCCAAAAAATTTACTGAGCCGTGCTCCAGTCATATGCGCCCTGTGTAATACCTTAAACTGAATCAGGCTTAGCCTGGCACACGAGGACGACGAGTTTACCCTGCTTAGGGCATCTGCCCACAGCCCCTCCTCGATCTCCTCCCCCAGCTCTTCTTCCCATTTCCCTTTTAGTTCATCTACCATAGTCTCCCCTTCGTCCCTCATTTCCCTATATATATCTGACACCTTACCATCCCCCACCCATGTCTTTGAGATCACTCTGTCCTGCACCTCTTGTGTCGGGAGCTGCGGGAATTCCCTCACCTGTTGCCTCGCAAAAGCCCTCAGTTGCATATACCTGAATGCATTCCCTTGGGGCAACCCATATTTCGCGGTCACCGCTCCCAGACTCGCGAACTTCCCATCCACAAACAGATCTTTCAGTTGCGTTATTCCTGCTCTTTGCCACATTCCATATCCCCCATCCATTCCCCCCGGGGCAAACCTATGGTTGTTTCTTATCGGGGACCCCCCCAAGGCTCCAGTCTTTCCCCTATGCCGTCTCCACTGTCCCCAAATCTTCAGTGTAGCCACCACCACCGGGCTTGTGGTGTAGTTCCTCGGTGAGAACGGCAATGGGGCTGTCACCATAGCCTGTAGGCTAGTCCCCCTACAGGACGCCCTCTCTAATCTCTTCCACGCCGCTCCCTCCTCCTCTCCCATCCACTTACTCACCATTGAAATATTAGCGGCCCAATAATACTCACTTAGGCTCGGTAGTGCCAGCCCCCCCCCATCCCTGCTACGCTGTAAGAATCCCTTCCTCACTCTCGGGGTCTTCCCGGCCCACACAAAACCCATGATGCTCTTTTCAATCCTTTTAAAAAAAAGCCTTCGTGATCACCACCGGGAGGCACTGAAACACAAAGAGGAATCTCGGGAGGACCACCATCTTAACCGCCTGCACCCTCCCTGCCAGTGACAGGGTTACCATATCCCATCTCTTGAAATCCTCCTCCATTTGTTCCACCAACCGCGTTAAATTTAACCTATGCAATGTGCCCTAATTCTTGGCTATCTGGATCCCCAGGTAACGAAAGTCCCTTGTTACCTTCCTCAACGGTAGGTCCTCTATTTCTCGACTCTGCTCCCCTGGATGCACCACAAACAACTCACTTTTCCCCATGTTCAATTTACACCCTGAAAAATCCCCAAACTCCCCAAGTATCCGCATTATTTCTGGCATCCCCTCCGCCGGGTCTGCCACGTATAGTAGCAAATCGTCCGCATACAAAGATACCCGGTGTTCTTCTCCTCCTCTAAATACTCCCCTCCACTTCTTGGAACCCCTCAACGCTATCGCCAGGGGCTCAATCGCCAGTGCCAACAATAATGGGGACAGAGGGCATCCCTGCCTTGTCCCTCTATGGAGCCGAAAATATGCAGATCCCCGTCCATTCGTGACCACGCTCGCCATTGGGGCCCTATACAACAGCTGCACCCATCTAACATACACCTCTCCAAAACCAAATCTCCTCAACACCTCCCACAAATAATCCCACTCCACTCTATCAAATGCTTTCTCGGCATCCATTGCCACTACTATCTCCGTTTCCCCCTCTGGTGGGGCCATCATCATTACCCCTAACAGCCTCCGTATATTCGTGTTCAGCTGTCTCCCCTTCACAAACCCAGTTTGGTCCTCGTGGACCACCCCCGGGACACATTCCTCTATTCTCATTGCCATTACCTTGGCCAGGATCTTGGCATCGACATTTAGGAGGGAAATAGGTCTATAGGACCCGCATTGTAGCGGGTCCTTTTCCTTCTTTAAGAGAAGCGATATCGTTGCTTCAGACATAGTCGGGGGCAGTTGTCCCCTTTCCTTTGCCTCATTAAAGGTCCTTGTCAATACCGGGGCGACCAAGTCCACATATTTTCTATAGAATTCGACTGGGAATCCATCCGGTCCCGGGGCCTTTCCCGCCTGCATGCTCCTAATTCCTTTCACCACTTCTTCTATCTCGATCTGTGCTCCCTGTCCCACCCTTTCCTGCTCTTCCACCTTGGGAAATTCCAGCCGATCCAAGAAGCCCATCATTCTCTCCCTCCCCTCCGGGGGTTGAGCTTCATATAATTTTTTATAAAATGTCTTGAACACTCCATTCACTCTCTCCGCTCCCCGCTCCATCTCTCCTTCCTCATCCCTCACTCCCCCTATTTCCCTCGCTGCTCCCCTTTTCCTCAATTGGTGTGCCAGCAACCTGCTCGCCTTCTCCCCATATTCGTACTGTACACCCTGTGCCTTCCTCCATTGTGCCTCTGCAGTGCCCGTAGGTCAGCAAGTCAAATTCTACATGTAGCCTTTGCCTTTCCCTGTACAGTCCCTCCTCCGGTACTTCCGCATATTGTCTGTCCACCCTCAAAAGTTCTTGCAGCAACCGCTCCCGTTCCTTACTCTCCTGCTTCCCTTTATGTGCCCTTATTGATATCAGCTCCCCTCTAACCACCGCCTTCAATGCCTCCCAGACCACTCCCACCTGGACCTCCCCATTATCATTGAGTTCCAAGTACTTTTCAATGCACCCCCTCATCCTTAGACACACCCCCTCAGCTGCCATTAGTCCCATGTCCATTCTCCAGGGTGGGCGCCCTCCTGTTTCCTCCCCTATCTCCAAGTCTACCCAGTGTGGAGCGTGATCCGAAATGGCTATAGCCGTATACTCCGTTCCCCTCACCTTCGGGATCAACGCCCTTCCCAGCACAAAAAAGTCTATTTGCGAGTAGACTTTATGGACATCGGAGAAAAACGAGAACTCCTTACTCCTAGGTCTGCTAAATCTCCACGGGTCTACACCTCCCATCTGCTCCATAAAATCTTTAAGTACCTTGGCTGCTGCCGGCCTCCTTCCAGTCCTGGACTTCGACCTATCCAGCCCTGGTTCCAACACCGTATTAAAATCTCCCCCCATTATCAGCTTTCCCATCTCTAGGTCCGGAATGCGTCCTAGCATCCGCCTCATAAAATTGGCATCATCCCAGTTCAGGGCATATACGTTTACCAAAACCACCGTCTCCCCCTGTAGTTTGCCACTCACCATCACGTATCTGCCCCCATTATCCGCCACTATAGTCTTTGCCTCGAACATTACCCGCTTCCCCACTAATATAGCCACCCCCCTGTTTTTCGCATCTAGCCCCGAATGGAACACCTGCCCCACCCATCCTTTGCGTAGCCTAACCTGGTCTATCAGTTTCAGGTGCGTTTCCTGTAACATAACCACATCTGCCTTAAGTTTCTTAAGGTGTGCGAGTACCCGTGCCCTCTTTATCGACCCGTTCAGCCCTCTCACGTTCCACGTGATCAGCCGGGTTGGGGGGCTTCCTACCCCCCCCCCCCTTGTCGATTAGCCATCACCTTTTTCCAGCTCCTCACCCGGTTCCCACGCAGCTGTATCTCCCCCAGGCGGTGCCCCCCCGGCCCATCCCCTCCCATATCAGCTCCCCCCTCTCCCCAGCAGCAGCAACCCAGTAATTCCCCCCTCCTACCCCCCCCCCCCCCCGCTAGATCCCCCGCTAGCGTAATTACTCCCCCCATGTTGCTCCCAGAAGTCAGCAAACTCTGGCCGACCTCGGCTTCCCCCCCGTGACCTCGGCTCGCACCGTGCGACGCCCCCTCCTTCCTGCTTCTCTATTCCCGCCATGATTATCATAGCGCGGGAACCAAGCCCGCGCTTCTCCCTTGGCCCGCCCCCAATGGTCAACGCCCCATCTCCTCCACCTCCCCTCCTCCCCCCATCACCACCTGTGGGAGAGAGAAAAGTTACCACATCGCAGGATTAGTACATAAAACTCCTCTTTCCCCCCTTTTTAACCCCCCTCTTTTGCCCCCCACATTTGCCCCACCACTTTGTTCAAACGTTCTTTTTAATAACCCGCTCATTCCAGTTTTTCTTCCACAATAAAAGTCCACGCTTCATCCGCCGTCTCAAAGTAGTGGTGCCTCCCTCGATATGTGACCCACAGTCTTGCCGGTTGCAGCATTCCAAATTTTATCTTCTTTTTATGAAGCACCGCCTTGGCCCGATTAAAGCTCGCCCTCCTTCTCGCCACCTCCGCACTCCAGTCTTGATAAACGCGGATCACCGCGTTCTCCCATTTACTGCTCCGAGTTTTCTTTGCCCATCTAAGGACCATTTCTCTATCCTTAAAACGGAGGAATCTCACCACTATGGCTCTGGGAATTTCTCCTCCTCTCGGCCCTCGCGCCATCACTCGGTATGCTCCCTCCACCTCCAACGGACCCGCCGGGGCCTCCGCTCCCATTAACGAGTGCAGCATCATGCTCACATATGCCCCGACGTCCGCTCCCTCCACACCTTCAGGAAGACCAAGAATCCTCAGGTTGTTCCTCCTTGCGTTGTTCTCCAGTGCCTCCAACCTTTCCACACATCGTTTCTGATGTGCCTCATGCGTCTCCGTCTTCACCACCAGGCCCTGTATGTCGTCCTCATTCTCGGCTGCCTTTGCCTTCACGACCCGAAGCTCCCGCTCCTGGGTTTTTTGTTCCTCCTTTAGCCCTTCAATCGCCTGTAATATCGGGGCCAACAGCTCTTTCTTCATTTCCTTTTTGAGCTCTTCCACACAGCATTTCAAGAACTCTTGTTGTTCAGGGCCCCATGTTAAACTGCCACCTTCCGACGCCATCTTGGTTTTTGCTTGCCTTCCTTGCCGCTGTTCTAAAGGATCCACTGCAATCCGGCCACTTTCTCCTCCTTTTTTCATCCGTGTCCAGGGGGGATTCCCTTCTGGTTTACCGCACAGTGTTTTTAGCCGTCAAAATTGCCATTGGGGCTCCTATCAAGAGCCCAAAAGTCCGTTTCACCGGGAGCTGCCGAAACGTGCGACTCAGCTGGTCATCGCCGCACCCGGAAGTCTCAATTTCCAGCCTCTTAACTGCTCTTGCAGCCACTGAATTGATATGGCTGATCCAGTTCAGTTTCTGGTCAGGATGTTGATAGCAGGGATTCAGTGATGGTAGCGGTAGGGCAGCACGGTAGCATTGTGGATAGCACAAATGCTTCACAGCTCCAGGGTCCCAGGTTCGATTCCGGCTTGGGTCACTGTCTGTGCGGAGTCTGCACATCCTCCCCGTGTGTGCGTGGGTTTCCTCCGGGTGCTCGGGTTTCCTCCCACAGTCCAAAGATGTGCGGGTTAGGTGGATTGGCCATGCTAAATTGCCCATAGGGTCCAAAATTGCCCTTAGTGTTGGGTGGGGTTACTGGGTTATGGGGATAGGGTGGAGGTGTGGACCTTGGGCAGGGTGCTCTTTCCAAGAGCCGGTGCAGACTCGATGGGCCGAATGGCCTCCTTCTGCACTGTAAATTCTATGAAAACGCTAGGCCATCTCGTGCATCACACACAACAGCATCACTTGGAAGTTTCCCTCCAAGCTACTCACCATCCTGACTTGGAAATATATTGCTCTTCCTTCACTATCGTTGGATCAACATCCTCAAACTGCCTCGATAGCAGCACTATGGGTGTACCTACACCACATGGATTACAGCAGTTCAAGAAAGCAGCTCACCACTACCTTCTTGAGAGCAATCAGGGATCAACAATAAATAGTAGCCTAGCCAGTGATGTCCACATCTTAGAAAGGAATAAAAAAATCCCAAACCCCTTTTCAACCCCACACATGTCAATTACAACTACACCAACAAGTACAGAGCCTTAGGATCACAACATAATACTGCAGCTGCCAATTTGCTCAACTACTTAGTCTTCTCCAAGCTCATCACCTTTAAGCCCTGGGTGCTCTCCCCAACACTAACAGTATACCCTCCTAAAGTCCGAGGGTTATAGACTTGATTATACCTAGTGTACAACTGGTTAAACCATCAATCCCAGATCTGATTCATCACATCATGAACTGTTGAGTTTTGCCACTATCAAGTTTGCTCACCACCTCAGGAGTGTCCTGGAAAACACAGATAATCCCAAGTTAATTTCTCCCATTACCAATAATCTTTTTAAGCCCCTGTTCCTTTTAGCCTCACCTCCAAGTGTGAGGAACTTATGTCACTAGCCTTCTCTACCACAACCCTTCCTTCCTTTTCTCTGTCAAGTCAAACCTCCAAAGAACCACCCACCCTGGCCTGAGCTCTGAAACGTTTTCATTCTCTCTCGTCACTCCCAATGCGATCTTTGAGCTTATATTTCCCATGAGACCCTCCTACTACACCCTTGATCCTACTCACATTAATTGCTGACTTCACAACTTTGCTCCTGACCTACACATCAGCTAAAATAACAAGTAGTTCCGATGCCTCAGGTGCCATCATGCTTGACCCCTAAACCACAATCAACACTGTTCCCTGCAAAAAAATCTATCCATCACCCCCACTGTGGCTGCAAACTATTGCCCCGTTCAATTGCCCTTTCCTCCCCAAATCATTGAATGCATCCTTGCCTTCCACATCCAGGCCCATCTTTGTTGCAACTCAGGGGACTGTGATATAATTGAACATATTAGCACGGAGAGGGAGGAGGTGTTATTGATTTTAATGGGATTAAAAGTGAATAAATCCCCAGGCCCAGATTAGATGTATCCCATGTTGCTGTGGGAGGCAAGCGAGAAGACTGCAGGGCCTCTTGACGCTAATTTTCAAATCCTAATGTGGTATCATTATTCAAGAAGTAGGGGAAAAAATATTACAAACTAGTGAGTCGAAGTGGTAGGGAAATTATTGGAAAAAATTTTGAGGGACAGAATTAATCTCCACTTGGAAAGGCAAGAAGTAATCAAGGATAGTCAGCATGGCTTTGTTAGGGGAGATCATGTCTAACAAATTTGAATTGTTTGAGGAGGTGACTAGGTGTGTAGATGAGGGTAGTGCAGTTGAAGTAGTCTATATGGACTTCAGTAAGGTTTTTGGCAAGGTCCCGAATGTGAGACTGATCAAGGTAAGAGCCCATGGGATCTAGGACAATTTGGCAAATTGGATCAGAAATTGGTTTAGTGGTAGGAGGCAAAGGATGATGGTCCAAGGTTGTTTTTGTGACTGGAAGCCTTTATCCAGTGGCGTACCAGGGACTGGCGCTAGTCCCTTGTTGTTTGCATTATACATTCATAATCTAGATGTGAATGTGGGGTATGTTCAGTAAGCTCACAGATGACACAAAAACTGTTATAAATAGCGAGGAGGAAAGCCTTAAATTACAGGGTGATATTCACGGGCTGGTCAGATAGGCAGAACAATGGCAATTGGAATTTAACTCTGAAAATTGTGAGGTGATGCATTTTGGGAGGACTAACAAGGCAAGGAAATACACAATGAATGGCAGGATGCTAGGAAGTACAGAGGACCAAAGGGACATTGGGATGCATGCCCAAGGATCCCTGAAGACAGAGGAAAGGTAGATAAGGTGGTTAAGAAGGCATACGGGATATTTGCCTTTATTAGCCAAGGCATTGAATATAAGAGCAGGGAGGCCGTGATGGAGCTGGATAAACACTCGCTGGCCACAGCTGGAGTAGTGTGTGCAGTTCTGGTAACCAAACTATAGGAAGAATGTGACTGCACGAGAAAGAATGCAGAGGAAGTTGCCTGGACTGGAGAATTTCAGCTATGTAAAAAGGTTGGTTAGGCTAAGGTTGATTAGGCTAGGATTGCTTTCCTTAGATCAGAGAAGACTGAGAGAGAAACCAATTGAGGTCAGGAGCAGGAGATTTAAGGAAATCTCAATGGGGCATGGACAAAGTGGATAGTCAGAAGCATTTTCCCAGGGTGGAAGAGTCAATTACTGGGGGAACATAGGTTTAAGGTGCGAGGCGCAAAGTTTAGAGGAGATGTGCGAGGGAAATCTTTTTTTTTTAAACACAGAGAGTAGTTGGTGGCTGGAATTTGCTGCCGGAGGTGGTGGTGGAAGCAGGTGCCATAGTCACGATTAAGGAGCGTCTTGATAAATACATGAATAAGATGGGAATAGAGGGATACGGACCTAGAAGTGTAGAAGGTTTTAGGTTAAGACAGGCAGCATGGTTAGCACAGTCTTGGAGGGGTGAAGGGCCTGTTCCTATGCTGTACCTTTCTTTGGTGGTGGGAATCAGGATATCACTGCCTGATTTAGAAGCATTTAGATGAGCACTTGAAAACGCCATAAGGACCAGGTATTGGAGAATGGGATTAGAAGTGCTTGATGGCTGGCACAGACACTATGGGCCGAAGGGGCAAATTCTGTGCTGGAAAGCTCTATGACTCAATAGCTAAATCTCTCCAAGCTAGTTTCCAACTTTCCTACTGTAACAAAACAGCCCGAAGCAAAGTCACAAATGTGATGTGAGAGTACCTTTAAGAAATGGATCGTTATCAGTGATGTCAGAGTGTGGGAGGAGCTGAGCTGTCTGTCAGCTTTTTACTTTCATTTTAGGCTGTTTGCTGCAGGGGAAGTCTAATTCTGCTGTTTTTCAGTTAAAAGTGCAGTGTGTAGCTTAGTGTCTGATTGGCTGAAGCTCCCCCACCATAATTGCTGAGAGGCAGTTATCTGTCAGTCATCTGAGGCCTGTTTAGTGGCACAAAGGTGTACATTGTATTCTTCTCTTTGAAGCTTAGGTAGTGTGAGTCACCCTAGTTAGCTGAGGTCTGTATAAAAGACAGACAGAAAACGCACTCAGTAAGCTTTGCGCAGGTCAAGGAGACACAGCCTGGAGTGAGACACATCCAGAGTGGGAATTGGAACTTGGGAATTTTGTGCAGTGAGATAATTCGGTGCAGAGTGGGAGAAGGTGATTTTTCCCTACCGTTTTGTTCTCTTTCTTCTGGCCTGTAACTTTTAATCTGCAGGGAGAGAACCAGAGAGCATCTGAGAACGTGGGAAGGTAAGTGATTTTTATTACCGTTTCAAATTGTGTGTGGGGGGGGCGGGGGGCGGGACTGAAGTGACATCACAGTAAAACTGTGACCTGATTGGCTGGTTGGGAATCTACACTAAATTTAAAAATTAAGCATTGTTAAACTAATTAAACATAATTATTTATTACTTAATTATAATTTAGAAGGGTACCTAAGCCAGAGATCGGAGAGTACTGTATTTAGCTTTCGTATTTATAGTAGAAATCTAGTGCTAGGAAACATATAGTTAAGAGTAACTGAAAAAAAAAAAGTTTTAAGTTTAATTTATTAATTAATTGACGCAATGTCAATTAGAGGGGTGCAGTGCCCTGACTGTGAGATATGGCAGGTCCGGGAGGCTTCCAGCATCCCGGAAGGCTTCATCTGCAGAAAGTGCACCCAACTGGAGCTCCTCACAGACCGCATGGTTCAGTTGGAGCAGTAGTTGGATGCACTTAGGAGCATGCAGGTGGCGGAAAGCGTCATAGATAGCAGTTATATAAATGTGGTCACACCCAAGGTGCAGGCAGAAAAATGGGTGACCACCAGAAGGGGCAGGCAGTCAGTGCAGGAATCCCCTGTGGTTGTCCCCCTCTCGAACAGGTATACCCCTTTGGATACTGTCGGGGGGGATAGCCTATCAGGGGAAAACAGCAGCAGCCAGAGCAGTGGCACCACAGCTGGCTCTGATGTTCAGCAGGGAGGGTCAAAGCGCAGAATAGAAACAGTCATAGAGGACTCTATAGTCAGGGGCACAGATAGGTGCTTCTGTGGACGTGAAAGAGACTCCAGGATGGTATGTTGCCTCCCTGGTGCCAGGGTCCAGGATGTCTCCGAACGGGTAGCGGGCATCCTGAAGGGGGAGGGCAAACAGGCAGAGGTCGTTGTACATATTGGTACTAATGACATAGGCAGGAAGGGGCATGAGGTCCTGCAACAGGAGTTCAGGGAGCTAGGCAGAAAGTTAAAAGACAGGACCTCTCGGGTTGTAATCTCGGGATTACTCCCTGTGCCACGTGCCAGTGAGGCTAGAAATAGGAAGATAGAGCAGCTAAGCACGTGGCTAAACAGCTGGTATAGGAGGGAGGGTTTCCGTTATCTGGACCACTGGAGCTCTTCCGGGGCAGGTGTGACCTGTATAAGAAGGACGCGTTGCATCTAAACTGGAGAGGCATATATATCCTGGCCGCGAGGTTTGCTAGTGTCACACGGGAGGGTTTAAATTAGTATGGCAGGGGGGTGGGTACCGGAGCAATAGGTCAGAAGGTGAAAGCATTGAGGGAATAGGGCCACTATGGCTCTGAGGAAGAGCAGACAGGGGGGTGTTGCTGAAAACAGCGGGTCTAGTGGCCTGAAGTGCATATGTTTTAATGCAAGCAATATTACGGGCAAGGAAGATGAACTTAGAGCTTGGATTAGTACTTGGAACTATGATGTTGTTGCCATTACAGAGACCTGGTTGAGGGAAGAACAGGATTGGCAGCTAAATGTTCCAGGATTTAGATGTTTCAAGCAGGACAGAGGGGCTTGTAAAAGGGGTGGTGGAGTTGCGCTACAGGTTAGGGAGAATATCACAGCTATACGGCGGGAGGACACCTCAGAGGGCAGCGAGGCTATATGGGTAGAGATCAGGAATACGAAGGGTGCAGTCACAATGTTGGGGGTTTACTAGAGGCCTCCCAACAGCCAGCGGGAGATAGAGGAGCAGATAGGTAGACAGATTTTGGAAACAAGTAAAAACAACAGGGTTGTTGTGATGGGAGACTTCAACTTCCCCAATATTGACTGGGACGCACTTTGTGCTAGGGGCTTAGACGGGGCAGAGTTTGTAAGGAGCATCCAGGAGGGCTTCTTAAAACAATATGTAGATAGTCCAACTAGGGAAGGGGCTGTACTGGACCTGGTATTGGGGAATGAGCCCGGCCAGGTGGTAGAAGTTTCAGTAGGGGAGCATTTCAGGAACAGTGACCACAATTCAGTAAGTTTTTAAGTGCTGGTGGACAAGGATAAGAGTGGTCCTAGGGTGAATGTGCTAAATTGGGGGAAGGCTAATTATAACAAAGCGGCGACTGAAGAACCTAGATTGGGGTGGATGTTTGAGGGTTAATCAACATCTGACATGTGGGAGGCTTTCAAACGTCAGTTGAAAGGAATTCAGGACCAGCATGTTCCTGTGCGGAAGAAGGGTAAATACGTAAAATTTTGGGAAACTTGGATAACGAGAGATATTGTTGGCCTCGTCAAAAAGAAAAAGGAGGCATTTGGCAGGGCTAGAAGGCTGGGAACGGACGACGCCTGTGTGGAATATAAGGAACGTAGGAAGGAACTTAAGCAAGGGGTCAGGAGGGCTAGAAGGGGACACGAAAAGTCATTGGCAAATTGGTGGATGTTGAGTCTGGAGAAGGGTGTGTAGATAGCCTGGGTCACATTGAGATCCAAAAAGATGAGGTGTTGGGCGTCTTGAAAAATATTAAGTTAAATAAGTCCCCAGGACCTGATGGGATCTACCCCAGAATATTGAAGGAGGCCAGAGAGGAAATTGCTGAGGCCTTGATGGAAATCTTTGGATCCTCACTGTCTTCAGGTGATGTCCCGGAGGACTGGAGAATAGCCAATGTTGTTCTTTTGTTTAAGAAGGTTAGCAAGGATAATACAGGGAACTACAGGCCGGTGAGCCTTACGTCAGTGGTAGGGAAATTACTGGAGAGAATTCTTCGAGACAGGGTCTACTCCCATTTGGAAGCAAATGGACATATTAACGAGAGGGAGCATGGTTTTGTGAAGGGGAGGTCGTGTCTCACTAACTTTAAAAAAAAAAAAATATTTTATTGAAAATTTTTGGTCAACCATCACAGTACATTGTGTATCCTTTACACAATAATATAACAGTATAAATAACAATGACCTGTTTTATAAACAAAGAATAAATAATATTTAACAAAAACTAAAACTAAAAGGCAACTGCCTTGTCTCAGATAAACACTCTCCAAAAATATGATTTAACAGTCCAATATACAATTATTTATAGCAACGACCTATACATATTATACATATATATTAACAACCTTGAGAGTCCTTCTGGTTCCTCCCCCCCCCACCCCCCCGGGGCTGCTGCTGCTACCTTCTTCTTTTCCATTCCCTCTATCTTTCTGTAAGGTATTCGACGAACGGTTGCCACCGCCTGGTGAACCCTTGAGCCGATCCCCTTAGGACGAACTTAATCCGTTCCAGCTTTATAAACCCTGCCATGTCATTTATCCAGGTCTCCACCCCCGGGGGCTTGGCTTCCTTCCACATCAACAGTATCCTGCGCCGGGCTACTAGGGACGCAAAGGCCAAAACATCGGTCTCTCTCGCCTCCTGTACTCCCGGCTCTTGTGCAACCCCAAATATAGCCAACCCCCAGCTTGGTTCGACCTGGACCCCCACTACTTTCGAAAGCACCTTTGTCACCCCCATCCAGAACCCCTGTAGTGCCGGACATGACCAGAACATGTGGGTGTGATTCGCTGGGCTTCTCGAGCATCTCGCACACCTATCCTCTACCCCCAAAAATTTACTGAGCCGTGCTCCAGTCATATGCGCCCTGTGTAACACCTTAAATTGAATCAGGCTTAGCCTGGCACACGAGGACGATGAGTTTACCCTACTTAGGGCATCCGCCCACAGCCCCTCCTCAATCTCCTCCCCCAGCTCTTCTTCCCATTTCCCTTTCAGCTCATATACCATAATCTCACCCTCGTCCCTCATTTCCCTATATATATCTGACACCTTACCGTAACCCACCCATGTCTTTGAGATCACTCTGTCCTGCACCTCATGCGTCGGGAGCTGCGGGAATTCCCTCACCTGTTGCCTCGCAAAAGCCCTCAGTTGCATATACCGGAATGCATTCCCTTGGGACAACCCATATTTCTCGGTCAGCGCTCCCAGACTTGCGAACTTCCCATCCACAAAAAGATCTTTCAGTTGCGTTACTCCTGCTCTTTGCCATATTCCAAATCCCCCATCTATTCTCCCTGGGGCAAACCCATGGTTATTTCTTATCGGGGACCCCACCAAGGCTCCCGTCTTTCCCCTATGCCGTCTCCACTGTCCTCAAATTTTCAAAGTCGCCACCACTTGTGGTGTATTTCTTCTGTGAGAACGGCAATGGGGCCGTCACCATAGCTTGTAGGCTAGTCCCCCTACAGGACGCCCTCTCCAATCTCTTCCACGCCGCTCGCTCCTCTTCTCCCATCCACTTACTCAACATTGAGATATTGGCGGCCCAGTAGTACTCACTTAGGCTCGGTAATGCCAGCCCCCCCCTATCCCTACTACGCTGTAAGAATCCCTTCCTCACTCTCGGGGTCTTCCCGGCCCACACAAAACTCATGATACTCTTTTCGATCCTTTTGAAGAAAGCCTTCGTGATCACCACCGGGAGGCACTGAAACACAAAGAGGAATCTCGGGAGGACTACCATTTTAACCGCCTGCACCCTCCCGGCCAGTGACAGGGTTACCATGTCCCATCTCTTGAAGTCCTCCTCCATTTGTCCCACCAATCGCGTTAAATTTAACCTATGCAATGTACCCCAATTCTTGGCTATCTGGATCCCCAAGTAACGAAAGTCCCTTGTTACCTTCCTCAGCGGAAAGTCCTCTATTTCTCTGCTCTGGTCCCCTGGATGCACCACAAACAACTCACTTTTCCCCATGTTCAGTTTATATCCTGAGAATTCTCCAAACTCCCGAAGTGTCCGCATTATCTCTGGCATCCCCTCCGCCGGGTCCGCTACATATAACAAATCATCCGCATATAGAGATACCCGGTGTTCTTCTCCTCCTCTAAGTACTTCCCTCCACTTCTTGGAACCCCTCAATGCGATTGCCAGGGGCTCAATCGCCAGTGCAAACAATAATGGGGACAGAGGGCATCCCTGCCTTGTCCCTCTATGGAGCCGAAAGTATGCCGATCCCCGTCCATTCGTGACCACACTCGCCACTGGGGCCCTATACAACAGCTGCACCCATCCAACATACTCATCTCCAAAACCAAATCTCCTCAGCACCTCCCACAGATAATCCCACTCCACTCTATCAAATGCTTTCTCGGCATCCATCGCCACCACTATCTCCGCTTCCCCCTCTGGTGGGGGCATCATCATTACCCCTAGCAGCCTCCGTATATTCGTATTCAGCTGTCTCCCCTTCACAAACCCAGTTTGGTCCTCGTGGACCACCCTCGGGACACAATCCTCTATCCTCATTGCCATTACCTTGGCCAGAATCTTAGCGTCTACATTTAGGAGGGAAATAGGTCTATAGGACCCGCATTGCAGCGGGTCCTTTTCCTTCTTTAGGAGAAGCGATATCGTTGCCTCTGACATAGTCGGGGGCAGCTGTCCCCTTTCCTCTGCCTCATTAAAGGTCCTCATCAATAGCAGGGCGAGCAAGTCCACATATTTCCTGTAAAATTCAACTGGGAATCCATCCGGTCCCGGAGCCTTCCCCGCCTGCATGCTCCTAATTCCTTTCACTACTTCCTCTATTTCAATCTGTGCTCCCAGTCCCACCCTTTCCTGCTCCTCCACCTTGGGAAATTCCAGCCGGTCCAGAAAGCCCATCATTCTCTCCCTCCCATCCGGGGGTTGAGCTTCGTATAATTTTTTATAAAATGCCTTGAACACTCCATTCACTCTCTCCGCTCCCCGCTCCATCTCTCCTTCCTCATCCCTCACTCCCCCTATTTCCCTCGCTGCTCCCCTTTTCCTCAATTGGTGGGCCAGCAACCTGCTCGCCTTCTCCCCATATTCGTACTGTACACCCTGTGCCTTCTTCCACTGTGCCTCTGCAGTACCCGTTGTCAGCAAGTCAAATTCTACGTGTAGCCTTTGCCTTTCCCTGTACAGTCCCTCCTCCGGTGCCTCCGCACATTGCCTGTCCACCCTCAGAAGTTCTTGCAGCAACCGCTCCCGTTCCCTACTCTCCTGCTTTCCTTTATGTGCCCTTATTGATATCAGCTCCCCTCTAACCACTGCCTTCAGCGCCTCCCAGACCACTCCCACCTGGACCTCCCCATTATCATTGAGTTCCAAGTACTTTTCAATGCACCCCCTCACCCTTAGACACATCCCCTCATCTGCCATTAGCCCCATGTCCATTCTCCAGGGTGGGCGCCCTTCTGTTTCCTCCCCTATCTCCAAGTCCACCCAATGTGGAGCGTGATCCGAAATGGCTATAGCCGTATACTCCGTTCCCCTCACCTTCGGGATCAACGCCCTTCCTAAAACAAAAAAGTCTATTCGCGAATAGATTTTGTGGACATAGGAGAAAAACGAAAACTCCTTACTCCTAGGTCTGCTAAATCTCTACGGGTCTACTCCTCCCATCTGCTCCATAAAATCTTTAAGCACCTTGGCTGCTGCCGGCCTCCTTCCAGTCCTGGACCTCGACCTGTCCAGCCCTGGTTCCAACACCGTATTGAAATCTCACCCCATTACCAACTTTCCCACCTCTAGGTCCGGGATGCGTCCTAGCATACGCCTCATAAAATTGGCATCATCCCAGTTCGGGGCATATACGTTTACCAAAACCACCATCTCCCCCCGTAGTTTGCCACTCACCATCACGTATCTGCCCCCGCTATCCGCCACTATAGTCTTTGCCTCAAACAATACCTGCTTCCCCACCAATATAGCCACCCCCCTGTTTTTCGCATCTAGCCCCGAATGGAACACCTGCCCCACCCAACCTTTGCGTCGTCTCACCTGGTCTATCAGTTTCAAGTGCGTTTCCTGTAACATAACCACGTCTGCCTTAAGTTTCTTAAGGTGTGCGAGTACCCGTGCCCTCTTTATCGGCCCGTTCAGCCCGCTCACGTTCCACGTGATCAGCCGGGTTGGGGGGCTTCCTACCGCCCCCCCTTGTCGATTAGCCATCCCCTTTTTCCAGCTCCTCACCCGGTTCCCACGCAGCTGTGTCCCCCCCAGGCGGTGCCCCCCCGCCCATCCCACCCCATGCCAGCTCCCCCCTCTCCCCTCTCCCCAGCAGCAGCAGCCCAATAATTCCCCCCTCCCACCCCCCCCCGCTAGATCCCCCACTAGCGTAGTTACACCCCCCATGTTGCTCCCAGAAGTCAGCAAACTCTGGCTGACCTCGGCTTCCCCCCGTGACCTCGGCTCGCACCGTGCGACGCCCCCTCCTTCCTGCTTCTCTATTCCCGCCATGATTATCATAGCGCGGGAACCGAGCCCGCGCTTCCCCCTTGGCCCCGCCCCCAATGGCCAACGCCCCATCTCCTCCACCTCCTTTCCTCCCCCCACCACCTCCTGTGGAAGAAAGAAAAGTTACCACATCGCAGGATTAATAACATAAAACTCCTCTTTCCCCCCTTTTTACCCCCCTCTTCGCCCCCCCATACTCGCCCCACCACCTTGTTTCAAACATTCTTTTTTTAATAACCCGCTTATTCCAATTTTTCTTCCACGATAAAAGTCCACGCCTCATCCGCCGTCTCAAAGTAGTGATGCATCCCTTGATATGTGACCCACAGTCTTGCCGGTTGCAGCATTCCGAATTTTATCTTCTTTTTGTGAAGCACCGCCTTGGCCTGATTAAAGCTCGCCCTCCTTCTCGCCACCTCCGCACTCCAGTCTTGGTATACGCAGATCACCGCGTTCTCCCACTTACTGCACCGGGTTTTCTTTGCCCATCTAAGGACCATCTCTCTATCCTTAAAACGGAGGAATCTCACCACTATGGCTCTAGGAATTTCTCCTGCTCTCGGTCCTCGCGCCATCACTCGGTATGCTCCCTCCACCTCCAGCGGACCCGCCGGGGCCTCCGCTCCCATTAACGAGTGCAGCATCGTGCTCACATATGCCCCGACGTCCGCTCCCTCCGCACCTTCAGGAAGACCAAGAATCCTTAGGTTGTTCCTCCTCGCCTTGTTCTCCAGCGCCTCCAACCTTTCCACACATCGTTTATGGTGTGCCTCGTGCATCTCCGTCTTCACCACCAGGCCCTGTATGTCGTCCTCATTCTCGGCAGCCTTTGCCTTCACGACCCGAAGCTCCCGCTCCTGGGTCTTTTGCTCCTCCTTTAGCCCTTCGATCGCCTGTAATATCGGGGCCAACAGCTCCTTCTTCATTTCCTTTTTGAGTTCTTCCACGCAGCGTTTCAAAAACTCGTGTTGTTCAGGGCCCCATATTAAACTGCCACCTTCCGACGCCATCTTGGTTTTTGCTTGCCTTCCTTGCCGCTGCTCTAAAGGATCCACCGCAATCCGGCCACCTTCCTCTCCTTTTTTCATCCGTATCCAGGGGGGATTCCCTTCTGGTTCACCGCACAGTACTTTTAGCCATTAAAATTGCCGTTGGGGCTCTTATTAAGAGCCCAAAAGTCCGTTCCACCGGGAGCTGCCGAAACGTGCGACTCAGCTGGTCATCACTGCACCCGGAAGTCCGTGTCTCACTAACTTCATAAGAGTTTTTCGAAGAGGTCACAAAGATGATTGATGCAGGTAGGGCAGTGGATGTTGTCTACATGGACTTCAGTAAGGCCTTTGACAAGGTCCCACATGGTAGACTGGTACAAAAGGTGAAGTCACACGAGATCAGGGGTGAGCTGGCAAGATAGATACAGAACTGGCTAGGTCATAGAAGGCAGAGAGTCGCAATGGAAGGGTGCTTTTCTAATTGGAGGGCTGTGACTAGTGGTGTTCCGCAGGGATCAGTGCTGGGACCTTTGCTGTTCGTATTATATATAAATGATTTGGAGGAAAATGTAACTGATCTGATTCGTAAGTTTGCAGACGACAGAAAGGTTGGTGGAATTGTGGATAGCGATGAGGACTGTCAGAGGATACAGCAGGATTTAGAATATTTGGAGACTTGGGCAGAGAGATGGCAGATGGAGTTTAATCCAGACAAATGCGAAGTAATGCATTTTAGAAGGTCTAATGCAGGTAGGGAATATACAGTGAATGGTAGAACCCTCAAGAGTATTGAAAGTCAAAGAGATCTAGGTGTACAGGTCCACAGGTCACTGAAAGTGGCAACACATGTGGAGAAGGTAGTCAAGAAGGCATACGGCATGCTTGCCTTCATTGGCCGGGGCATTGAGTATAAGAATTGGCAAGTCATGTTGCAGCTGTATAGAACCTTAGTTAGGCCACACTTGAAGTATAGTGGTCAATTCTGGTCGCCACAATACCAGAAGGATGTGGAGGCTTTAGAGAGGGTGCAGAAGAGATTTACCAGAATGTTGCCTGGTATGGAGGGCATTAGCTATGAGGAGCAGTTGAATAAACTCTGTTTGCTCTCACTGGAACGACGGAGGTTGTGGGGCGACCTGATAGAGGTCTACAAAATTATGAGGGACATAGACAGAGTGGATAGTCAGAGGCTTTTTCCCAGGGTAGAGGGATCAATTACTAGGGAGCATAGGTTTAAGATGCGAGGGGCAAGGTGTAGAGGAGATGTACGAGGCAAGATTTTTTACACAGAGGGTAGTGGGTGCCTGGAACTCGCTGCCGGAGGAGGTGGTGGAAGCAGGGACGATAGTGACATTTAAGGGGCATCTTAACAAATTCATGACAACGATGTGAAGAGAGGGATACGGACCAAGGAAGTGTAGAAGATTTTAGTTTAGACGGGCAGCATGGTCGGCACAGGCTTGGAGGGCCGAAGGGCCTGTTCCTGTGCTGTACTTTTCTTTGTTGGTGTGTTTTAGTTCCGTTTTCAGTGTTGGAGCTGAAGGCAGACAAAGCAGGTGTACTGCTGTTCTCTCTGCCATCAAAAGACTATGGCTTGATCATTTGGTGAATTCAGAATTATAAATGTTCAGTAGTGAATGTAAACCTAATGTGCTTCTGTTAAAAGGTGTTTTCTTTTGTCTTCTGGATGTTGTTTGGGAAGTTATTAAGGATTACTTAGTGTTGTATTCTTTGGGGGTTGTATTTGAATTAATGGTTGCTAAGATGTTCACTGCATGTTTTAAAAATGTTAACTTGAGTTCACAGAATAAACATTGTTTATCTTTAAAAAATGCTTCTCCATTTCTGCTGTACCACACCTGTAGAGTGGGCCGGGTGCTCCCCATACCACAATCTATTAAAAGTTGTGGGTCAGGTGAACTCCATGATACACATTGGGGTTCTCTAAACACTGGCTCATAACACAAATTACATATTCTTTGACCATAATGTAGTACCCCTCACAGAAACATTGGGTGGTTACAGCAGATAAGGAGGCCATCCGTCAAATGTGTCCATGCTGGCTCTCAGTAAGAACTCAATTATGCCCACTCGCCCACCCTTGCCTGGTTTTACAAATTTTATCTCTGCAGGTGCTCATCCGATTCCTTATTAAAAGCCATATTTGAATTTGCCTCCACCACGCATGTATGCATTTCAGATTAAAGCATGCACTGTGTAAAAAGAGATTCCTCTCATGCCAGCTTTTGCTCTTTTGCCAATCCCTTTGAAGCAGTATCCTGTAGTATTTCATCCTTCGGCCAATGGGAACGGTTTCTCCCCGTCCATTTTGTCTAGACCCTTCACGATCTTTAAGGAGAAAATCCCCAGTATCGTCAAACTATCCATGTATTAAGTCCTTCATCCCTATCGTAATTCTATTAAATCTTTTCTGCGCCCTCTCTGAAGCCTCCATATTTTTACAGTGCCCAGAATGGGACATAATGCCTCAAACTGATACTAAACCAATATTTTGTAAGGTTTATGAATATTCCTTGCTTTTCCCAAGGCCCTGCAAATATATCTTAGTATTCTATAAGCCTTTTTAACCACATTCTCAAGCTGTTCTGCCAGTTTCAATGATTGACCGACTTAAATCCCCAAGTTTCTCTGTTCTTGTACCACCTTTAGTGTTGGTATTTTTCACTTTTCCTCCCCGCCCTCCCACCCTACGTGGGTAGGGCACCCCGGGGGTCAATCCCTAGCACGGAAAAAATGGCAGCCTGACACCTTGGCACGGCCAACCTGGCAGTGCCACCTGGGCACTTTGGCAGTGCCAGGCTGCCACCCAGGTGGCACTGCCAGGGTGATAGTGCCAGTGTGTCCAGGTAGCACAGCAGTGATAAGGTGCTACACTGCCCAGAGGGCAACCACTTTGGGGCCTCCAAACCCCTGGGAGACCCTCCAAGTGCCATTCCGTCTGGTCCCCATTTGTGGGGAGTAGTACTGAACGACACTCGTCTAAGGTCTCCAAGGCGAAGGGGTTTGATCCCAGGGCCTCGGTTGATTGTAGAATTTACAGTGCAGAAGGAAGCCATTCGGTCCATCGAGTCTGCACCGGATCTTGGAAAGAGCACCCCACCCAAGTCCACACCCTCCACTCTATCCCCGTAACCCCACCTAACCCTAGACTCCCCGTGTCTGTGTGGGTTTCATCCAGGTGCTCCGGTTTCCTCCCACAGTCCAAAGACCATGCTAAATTGCCCCTTAGTGACCAAAAGGTTAGGTGGGGTTGCTGGGTTATGGGAATAGGGTGGAGGTGTGGGCTTAATTAGAATGCTCTTTCAAAGGGCAGGTGTAGACTTGTTGGGCTGAATGACCTCCTTCTGTACTGTAAATTGTATGATTCTAAATCTGCAGGAAGCAATTTCACATTGGGACATTTGACAGAAGTCTAGTTATATTAGGACTAAATAAGTAGAGATTTAACTGCTTATATATTTTATTAGATTCAATCAGGTGACTTAATCAATCACTTACTATAACTGATCTTCTTCTTCTGAGTAGCATCAGTAACTTCAAATAAGTTTGATACATCAAGCTTATTTACTCCCAAAGCCGTCCTCAGAATGCAGGCCAAGTCATCTTCTGTTATAGTTTGTTCAACAGACTCATACATCTATAAAGGAAATGTAAAATGTTCCCATATTAGAGGTCTGAAATAATACATAACACATGAAAACAAAATAGCAATGTGCAACAAATATATACAATTAAACAATGATATAGAGGCATTTTACGATATGTTGTTGTCACTGCTTTAGGTAATATATGGCCAAGACAAACTATTACACACACACACGCACGCACACACACACACGCGCACACACACACACACGCACACACACACGCACGCACACACGCACTAATGACTTGCAAAAATGGGAAACTGGAAAATGCAAGAGCTTTACTGTGACACTTCAGTTATGGCAATTCATTACAGAGTAAATAAAAGTGGATGCTGGAGCAAAACAAACTTCAAACCGAAAGGTAGGCAGCCAAAAGCAGATAATAGTAAAAACTACTTTTAAAAAAGGGTAAAATTAATCAAAAATTTGAAAGAACTAATACTCTTCTAACTTAGAAAGAAATGAGTGGCCGAATTCTCCCATTTTGAGACGAAGTCCTGTGGTGGGGGTGGGAACTTGGGAGTATTTGCTGCTGTGGCGCCTGGTAGGGAAACACGCCAAATCGTCTGGCCCAGACCTCATTAATTATGCATCCAGTGTTTTACACTGCATTCAGTGGCTGGGCACACCTGGATGGCAGGTAGTCTGACTGTGTGTCTGGGTGCCATTTTGAAAAGGCGTCCCAACATCATTAACCCACTATTGAAGAAAGGTGGACCCCCTGAAAACAAAGCAAGGTCTCTGGGATTGAGATCTGAGACTAGAGTCCTGGGACCGAAGATGGATCTCCAGGAATATTGAGGCTGGGAAAAAGGTCGTCCTTGAGACACAGAATTTGGAAGGTCCATTTGCAGACACATCCCCTGTCCCACTTCTGTGGTGCTCCAGGGTTGCGGACTGTCTCCACCCTCAACTCGAGGCAGCCCCAGACATTGTTCAGATGAGTCCTGACATCTGCACACCACATTGTTCCAAAGTATTTCACGTGGCATGTTTTCCTGCTGGCATCGTGGAGAATCTGTCGTGAGGAGTTGGATCTTCATCCGCACCCCATTTACGGGTTGCAAAGGAAGTTCAATCTGGCCTCTGACAGGATTTCCAACTCGCCATGGTGGGTACCAGTGGAAGAATGGAAGAACCCGGTGGAAATTCACACCAGCGTAAAACCAATTTCTGGGTCTCCTGCAACATTCTCCCCCAGGCCCGCCATTGAACTCGCTGAACAATATTCTAATAAAACTTGGGAGATTTCCAGCCAAAATTTCTAAGAAATAGGAAATTGCATTGTAATGGAAGGATTCTCGGCTCTTTCAAGGTCTCTTAAATTATTTTATACACAAAGTTCAGCTAATTTATACTTTGCTGAACCGCTGTCCTATAATTACCTTTTGGTAATCTTGAAGTCCGAGCAATATTGCTAAATGAATGTCATTAGATGTGTTCTGATAAATACATTAAGATTGCTGGTGCTTTGAACTTGCACAGTTACCCTTTATGGTGTAGTTTGAGGAACACAAATAAGACTTTTCCCTAAACAATAGGTACGTTAGAAGAATTGTATCAGGTGGATCTTAAGAGGCTGCTAAATCAGGTGTCAAGGATTGGTATGGTATCCTGACTGTTTTTAATTCGCATTAATGCTATGGATCTAGAAGATTTAAAAGGATCAAATTGACTGTTAAATCTGAAAAGGCATTTCCAGAAAATAAGATGAGTCAGGCAAAATATCTTCATGTGAAGAGTAATAGTAATTGAAATTTAATATGGACAAGTGTTGAATGCAACAAAATGGTAACAAGTATCCATGAATGATGATGGAAGTGCTACACAATGGATTTTAACAGACTTGATCCTCAACATATTCAATTATCACAGTAATCAGTGAAAGAGAAGGAATAATATAGTAAGTGCCCTGTTGCATCCCCAGGACATTCCAAAGTTCTTCATACTGTACCAAATCTATGCCCAACAGTAATGAACTACTTTTGAAGTGCAGTCATTATTGTTAAGTAGGCAGACTGGGCACCCAATTTGTACACAAAATTCCTTAAACAGTAAGCACGATGAAGTACCATTTTGGTGATATTGGTGGAAGAAGGCATGTTTGTCAGGGTAGAAAAGGAACTTTCTGTTCTTCAAGCAATGTTATAGGATTTTTTTCATCCACTTGCGCATCTGGTAGACATGGTATCAATTTAACAGTCAATCATAACTCTGATATTGCACTGAGGTGGCTGCGCAATCCTGGATTTGGGCTAACTTTCAGAGATAGAGTGCTGACATTGTGCTGAGCTGTCACCTGGACAAAATGATAGAATACAAGATAGCAGAAGTTCTATTCAAATCACAGTTCTCTTGCTATTCCTCAACTTGAGCACTGTCTTCATTTCTGATAATAGGCATTTAAACCCTGGTGACAGCTCCAATAAATGTCACAACACTGATTCCTAACATCAGTGCATTGAGTTCTGATGAAAACTGGAGAAAATTAAGCCACCCATCTGTCACTTTTCCTTAGCTTAAGCTTACCCAATATTCTGCTGGCCGTACCCTAACTAACACCAAAGCTGATTCACCTATAACCCTGTGCTCATCGTCACACATTAGCTTTGAGTCTGAATGTCTCAATTTTAAACTTCTGATACCAGTACAGCCCTTCATGGCCTTGACCACCCCCCACCCTATTTCTGTCTTGCCGTCTCCTCTTTTGTTCCTACCCCACCCTACATTTCTTAAACAATCATCCTCAACTTACTTCACCCCACCATTAGTAATGGTGTCTGCTTATCTAGGCTCTGTGCTATGACATTCCCTCCCAAATCTCACTCTCCTCTTTAAACTTTACTTACTATTATCTCCTGCTTTGGCTTGTTGTCAGCTTTTGATAGGTTAGGAGATGAGAACCAGCTTGGGCCATTTTATGATGTTAAAGGTGTTATAGAATGTAAGTTGTTGCTCTCAGCCTCGAAAGGACTCAATTAAGATGGGATTTTATAAAGCAATGCAAATTAATAAACAGTACAGAAAATGCTAACCCTGCAACACTAACTATAACAAGTAGGACAAAGCATTGCAGGTTCAAATTAGAAAAATTGTAATTTAGGACCCATGTCACTAATTTCTTCACAAAAATTATTAATTGAAACAGACTTCCAGTTGGGATGATTATACTGGGACCATTTAAGGTGGGTAACTCTGAAGGTCTTTCAGGGTAAATGAATAGCCTTTCTTATCTGTGACTTTGTGAATAGTTGTTCAAATGTCACAATTATGGAATGAATTTCTGTCTGTGCATCACGTTCAATATGGATGTCCGTACATTTATTGCCTCAATTTTGATGGAACCGAATAGCGCAATTGTATTGCTGTTAAAGTCAACATTGAAACATTTGGGGTTGCAGAATTTAGAGGACAAATGGAGCTAAACAACAGCTTACCGAAATATATGATCAACTCTTTAGTTGATAAATTGTAAATATTGCAATGATGCTCGGTTAAGATGCTGCAGGACTTGATGGGAGGAAATAAATTGACAAGAGATGTGATTGTTAGGGAAGATTCAATCTCTGTGGAATGAATTTAGCTGTATTAGTGAGCAACACATGCATCAAGTGAAAAACAGAACTGGATTTATTGAGGCAAATTGGCAGAACGTTAAAGGGGCTATTCAAGAACTTAGAAAGCAGCAATAAAAGGTCTTATACTGACCCAAACATTGTTTCATAAATTGTTGAAGTGTGGCTTTAAGTGAGGATCTCTATTTTCTTAAAGATAAAGTGCTTCTATAACCAAATTCAACAGGACAAGGAAATTAAATCAAAACAGGATAGAAACTGGTTTAAAGTACAAAACTCCAGGACACAATAAAAAAGGCTAATGGCTAGTCCTTAATTAAAGTGTGTTTACTCTCTATAGACTAGGAGTATGATTGGTTGAAACTGTGCATATCAATTGCAGAGAGAAACAGATTCCCCCACTGAAATTATTTAAACATGTCCCCCACTTGCATGCAGGCTTGTCTTTGTTTTAGCAAGTCTCCTGTGAAGGAGTTATAGAAAGAAAGGAGTTTAGAGTAAGCATTTTAAATAGCTCAATTTGAGAAGGAACAACACGGCTTCTATTCGAAAAGAATTCAGACAAGCTTAACAATGTCAGAGAAGAAAATGGACAAAAGTATTTTACAACATCATCTTTAGTGCTCTTCTAAAGTGTGCAGAAACAAAGTTGTAGACAATTTAGATTTAAGTCATGGGTCATGCCTGCGAATGAAGTGGAATTCTTTAAAGAAGAAACAAAATTACATGATGAGTGCTATTAGTAAACATAATTGTGATTTTCAGAAGAGATTAGATTAGTTTCATGAGGAGCTAAAGTAATTGTTGAGAAACAAGCAAGTCCGATTGAAAATTGCCTTTTGAAAAGACAGCAGCAGATACTAATTAGGGGGGTGGGGGTGGAATCAGCACCATTGGGGAAGTAGTTGATGAAGTTCTGCAAGATCTGTTTTGTATCTCCTGATCTTCACTGCTATAAAAGGACACTCGTCACATTCAAGTACACATGGACCAGTAAGCTGATGAGCTAGAGAATGACAATTGGATTTTCGTGCACATGAAAGTGTAAGGCAATAAGAACATAAGAATTAGAAGCAGGAAGCAGCCATTTGGCCTCTCAGGCCTGCTCCCCTAGTCAATAGCTGATTGCGACCATAACTCCACTTTTCTGTCCACCCTCGATAACCTTTGAATAAATTAGAGGTGGAGTTATACAGATTCTAAACTATAAGGGAATCAATGATACAGCCTCTACTGTTCTCTGGGGTAGTGACTTCTTAAGTTTAATCACCCTCAGAGAAGAAATTCCTCCTCATTTCGGTCTTAAATGGGAGACACTTGTTTTAAACTCAGGCCCCTGCTTCAAAATTCCGTCACGAGGGGAAACATCCTCAGCATCTACAATCTCAAGTTCCTTCAGAATCTTTGTTTCAATAAGATTAGGCTCATTGCCCCAACTCCAATGAATGTGGGCCAAACCTGCTCAACAATTTCTCACAAGACAACCCTTTTATTCCAAGATTCAATCTAGTAGACCATCTATGACCTGCCTCCAATGCATGTATATCCTTCCTAAGTAAGGAGTCCAGTATTTGAGGTGAGAACACACCAGTGTTCTTCACAGCTGAAACATGCCTTTCCTACTTTCTACTCCATGACCTTTGCAATAAAGGCAAACCTGAAATTTGACTTCCTAATTTCCTGCTGTAATTGCATGCTAACGATTTTATACGAGGGCATCCAGATCCCTCTGTGACACAGCATTGTGCAGTCTCCCTTCACCAAATATTCTGCTTTTCTATTCTTCCAGCCAAGTGGACAACCACATTATACTTTTCACATTATACTCCATTTTCCAAATTTTTGCCGACTTAATCTATCTATATCCCTTTGCAGACTCTTTAGTGTCCACCTTACAACTTGCTTTCCTAACTATATTTGTAATGACAGCAAATTTGATTACAATACATACAGTCCCTTCATCCAAGTCATGAATTTTGATTTAAACAGTTGAGGACCCAGCACTGATCCAGTTGGAACTCAATTAGTTACAGTTTACCAACTTGAAAATGATCTGTTCGGCACAACTGTTTCCTGTTAGCTAGCCGGTCCTCTAATCGTGCTAATATATTACACCCGCAACATCATGAGCTCTTATCTTATGTACGAACGTTTTATTGAATGCCTTTTGGAAATCCAAATCCACACTGCCTATATAGTTCACCTTTATGCACCTTGCTCATTATATCCTCAAGAACTCCAATACATTTGTCAAAAACTACAAAGCCATGCTGGCTCGACTGGATTATGATTTTCTAAATGTCCTGCGATTATATCCTTAATTATGGATCCCAGCATTTTTCACAATGACTGACACTAGGCTAACTGGCCTATAGTTTCCTGCTTTTGGTCCCCCTCCTTTCTTGAATGGAGGTTCATTTGCAGTTTTCCAATCAGCTAGTGCCTTTCCAGAATCTAAGGAGTTTGAAAGGTTCTTACCAATACATCTACTATATCTTCAGCAACTTCATTTACCTTGTTACGAATGCTCAACGTATTCAGATAAAGAGCCGTGAATTCTATTTTGGTTACCATTTTTTCTTACTTTGACTCTATTTTATAAGGGCAGCATGATAGCACAGTGGGTAGCACTGTTGCATCACAGCTCCAGGGTCCCAGGTTTGATTCCCGCTTGGGTCACTGTCTGTGCGGAGTCTGCACATTTCCCAGTCTTTGTGGGCTTCCTTCGGGTGCTCCGGTTTCCTCCCACAAGTCCCAAAAGATGTGCTGATAGGTCATTTGGACATTTTGAATTCTCCCTCTGTGTACCCCAACAGGTGCCAGAATGTGGTGACTAGGGGCATTTCACAGTAACTTCATTGCAGTGATGTAATGTAAGCCTACTTGTGACAATAAAGATTATAATATTTGTTGGTGCACTTGTCGGTTTGTATACCGTCTCTTTCCGTAACATTAAGGTCATCATTACCAATATACCTACCGTGTATTATTGACTTGTAATTTCCCTTTAAATTTCTAAATCTTCCCTCACATGAACCCTCCGCTACCTTTAAACAGATAAAGGGATATATTCCAAGGCTTTAAAATGCATAGTTGCACAGGCAACTTAGATGTAGGTTGCCAGCCTGTATGGCATGCACTGATGGAGCACGATTACAGCTACAAGCAGAAAAGCTGGCAAGATTAAGGTTAGAACAATTGTCCCCAAGAAAGCAATTTTTATTTTAACATGGAACAAACATCAGCACAAGCAGTTAATTAAAATAAATTAACTTTTTAAAAAAGGTTTGGGAAATTATTGGATTCTGAATAGGACTGCAGGCTATGATAAGTATAGGTAATCAAATGCTCCATGGCACATGATTCTAGTGGTTCTCCAGTCATGGATTGTCAACTTTGCAAGGCAAACCAACCAGGGTTAAAAATGGAGTTTGCAAGGTTAAATATCCTGGAAGTTTGGGCAATTACCTTTAGAAGCAGGAATATTTCCCTCCCAGAGATTTCCTTCATAGGAAAAAACGTAGCTGGGTAGCGCTTTGACAGAGTTCATTGTCTAAGATCTGTGGAAGCTTGGGCTTGACTGGTCAAATTATCTTGTCTGGTGCTCTGTTATATTACTCTTTGCACATCATAACATAAGCATAAATATTAAACTCAAATTATTCATAAGATGAAACTACCGTAGAATATATTAATTGTTGCAGCATAAATGTTCCTTTTTTCAAGGCTAAATGGAAAAGTTTTGCAAAATTTCAAGAGACTGATTAATTTTGGATTGAACATGTTTTGCTCCAATCATATCAGAAGGTACATTGATACAGGAGCCAAAAACTGATCATTTCAATCAGCTTCATAAAATTATGCTATGGACAATTACTTTTGATTGCAAGTCCATTAAAATTGACAAGTATTCACTGTGCAATGATACTCACCCTAAATGCCAACTTAATAGTTTCATGTGTTTTAGATGGTCTTGACACTACAGATAAAGCAATCACGTACTCCCTGATATCAATTGTTCCATTTTCATTCTGAAAACAGAAATAATTAAGTTTAATAAACTGGGACACAAGTCTACAAAACCTGATGAGGAGGATTAAACACTTAACTAATTTTATCATTATGTGAAACGTAGCCATTAACATGAACTGCAATTGGGTTCTAAATTGAAGACAGCAGAGGGTGCTATATGCTACTCAATCATACTGATATATTGCGAAGAATCACTCTCAGACATCTCTGCAATAACCAGAAACAATACTTATCCCAAGATTCATTTGAAGGCTTTACATCACTTAATAATCTATGGTTTATTCACAACAAATTCTGTAATTACCCTAGATTTGCTTAAACCATTTGGATTTGTGACATATGACTCGGCACTCCATGACCAAGGCTTTTTAAACTATTACAATTAATTTCCACACCAACTATTCCCCGATTACAGTTCCGATTAAAAAAAACTATTGTTGTAGGAAATTTGTACTTCAGCCTGTTTATCTCCACCCTCACTCATTAACGGAATAGTACAATAACTCTGGTACACACAGGGGAAACTATGACAAATTGCCACAGAATAAATTAAAATTATGCCTAAATTTAAAGGATTTCTCACAAAAAGTCAGATGCCACAAAATTAAGCCATCAAATATGCTGATCATAAGTTAACTACTTTATTTTAAGTCAATGAATCACAACTTGTATTCTGTATGTAAATCCCAGATTGTTAAGCCTCGTGACCACGTATGCCCCGGCATCCGACCTCTCCACTCCCTCCGGGAGACCCAGAATCCGAAGATTCTTCCTCCTTGACCGATTCTCCATGTCCTCAAACATTTCCTGCCACTTCTTGTGCAGCGCCTTGTGCGCCTCCACCTTCACCGCCAGGCCCAAGATCTCATCCTCGTTCTCCGAGGCCTTTTGCTGCACCTCCCGGATCGCCGCCCCTTGGGCCTTCTGGGTCTCGACCAGCTTGTCAATCGATGCCTTCATCGGCTCCAGCAGCTCTGCCTTCAGGTCCGCAAAGCAGCGCTTGAGGAACTCCTGCTGCTCCTGCGAGCATAGCGCCCATGCTGCTTGGCCTCCACCCGCCGCCATCTTGCTTCTCCTCCCTCGCACTTTTCGCTGCACCAAAATCACTTTTTTGACCGCTCCACTCCTGGTCCAATCCACACAGTTCTGGGGAACCGTACTGTCACCTTCATCCACTGGAAACTGTCAAACAAATGCCGTTGGGGCCCCTCAAAAGAGCCCAAAAGTCAGTTTCTGACAGGAGCTGCCGATCGTACGACTTAGCTCCGCAATGCCGCAACTGGAAGTCCTCGCAAACTCCAGATTGTTGACTACATCCTTAAAAATAAATTCTGTCAGTTAATGGGCATAAATATATGGATTTGATTAAGTCTATGTTTGCTTTTGCAAGGGGAAAGAGAACATAGAACATACAGTGCAGAAGGAGGCCATTCAGGCCCATCGAGTCTGCACCGACCCACTTAAGCCCTCACTTCCACCCTATCCCCGTAACCCAATAACCCCTCCTAAGCTTTTTTGGTCACTAAGGGCAATTTATCAATGCCAATCCACCTAACCTGACTGTGGGAGGAAACCGGAGCATCCGGAGGAAACCCACGCAGACACGTGGAGAACGTGCAGACTCCGCACAGACAGTGACCCAGCAGGGAATCGAACCTGGGACTCTGGTGCTGTGAAGCCACAGTGCTATCCACTTGTGCTACCATGCTGCCCCAAATTAGAGGAATTTGATTCTAATCCTGCATGTATTTTTCGATCACTTAACAGTGGCAGAATTTTCACGGGCAACTAATTACCCAGGGAGATGAAAGGTAATTAAAACTTACTTGGGACGGCAAGTGATTAAAAAAAAAAATTCCATCTTCCTACACACAATTCTATTGCGATGCAGTCAGGCAATATTTTTCAATGTGGTAATTTGCAACTAGCTTCTAAAAGATGTACAAGAGAAATCCAGAGTGATTCAACTACAGTCCTTTCCCTTCATGGGAATCTGCCTGGCTTGAAGTGTGGAGTAATATTGGTTGTATACCTTGGGTACTGTAGCAAAAATCCACTGAAATCAAATGACAATTCTATGAATGACAAAATAGATGCAGCAATTTGGCACCAAACTGTTCTTGATTAATTAACAGGAAATTATAAGACAGATGGTAAAACATAGAAGGTAAATGCAAGGTAGAATCAGAATTATACAGCACAGGTGCATTGCTACCTATGGCTCTGAGGACCCAGGTGCGATCCCGGCCCCAGGTCACTGTTCGTGTGAAATTTGCACATTCTCCGTGTCTGCGTGGGTTTCACTCCCACAACTCAAAGCTGTACAGGTTAATTGGATTGGCCACGCTAAATTGCCCATTAATTGGAAAATAATTATTGAGTACTCTAAACTTAAAGAAAAACTAGGAAAAAAAAGAATTATACAGCACAGGAGGCTATTCAGTCCATCATGCTTATGCTGGCTCTTTGGTAGAGCAATCCATAACTAATGCCTCGCTCTCTTTCTCTTTTCTCATAGCCATGTAAATGTTTCCCGTAAGTATTTATTCAATTCCCTTCAGAAAGTTACAGACCCTGCTTCCACCATTCTTTTGAATCAGCGCCTTTCAGTTTGCTAATTATAGTATAAAAATAATTTTCTCATGTCACCTGCTTTTGCCAATTACATTCAATTGGTGTTCTTGGGTTACTAGTCCTTCTGCCAACAAAAACAGTTTCCTCTCATTCGTCAAGTAATTTATGATTTTGAACATAATCTCCTTCTAGTCGTTTCTGCTGCAAGGAGAATAAGCTCAGCTTCTCCAGTCTCGCCACATAGACAAAGTTCCTCATCACCGGCAAGGTTCTAGTAATTTTCTTCTGCACCCTATCCAAGGTATTGGCATCCTTCTTTAAAGCATGCTGACCAAAATTTAACAGTGGTGCAGCTGAGACCCAGCCATTGTTTTATGCATCTTTTAACAACCGTCTCAACTAGTCCTGTCACCTTCTAATATTTATGCAGATTATTCCTCAAGCAACAGGTTTAAAATTGTGCTATATAGTTCCTATTGCATCTTCTCAGTCTTCCTACAAAAAATGCACCACTTTACACGTCACTGCAAAAGATCAGATCTTCTTGATATATCAAAAAGAGCAGTGGTCCCAATGCTGATTCACAGGGAACACAACATACTTTCCTCCAATCTGTAAACCAACTATTCACCACTGTGTGGTGATGTGCATCAATGTAAATACATGTAGGCTAGCTAGACACTAGAGGGAGCACAAGAGACATCACACACACACTCAACCAATAGATCAAGTAGATAGGACACGACCAATAGACATTCACGATACACAAGGAGGTGACACGATCACAGGTGGGCATTACACCAACCCATATATAAAGGACACCACACACATGATCTGCCTCTTTCCAGTGGAAACAGTCAGTGAGTACAGACACAGGGTTGATTCAATATTACACCCACCACGTGGATTGCAGCAACTGGTTAGTCAGTCTGGGTAGCGATAGTAGGATTAGCAGTAGTGTCGAACCCGAGTAATAGAAGTGTAAATAGTTTCATAAACGTGTTGAAGTTATCTCCACGTCTGAACCTTCCTTTGTCAAGTGCACCACAAGGAAGCCGCTTATGTTACACCTACAACATAACAAATCATGATGCCAGGAGTGAACTGTTTCAATCCATATAGCCATACCTCTTGAGTTTTCTTTTCAAATCCATGTTGTCACTCTCTTTTATCCATTGGCTTTATTTTTCCAAACTGGGCTATAACACAGTAGTTCACGAGTTGTCAAATGGCTTTTGAAAGTCCATGTGCACATCATCAATTGCACTACCATCAACCACTCTTTCCATTACTTCAACAAACTTGGTCAAGTTAATCAAACAGATTTTGCCTCTAATAATTGCCTCTAATGATTCCGTGCTGCCTTTCATTTATGAGCCCATACTGTCCCAGGTGCCTACTAATTTTGTGCCGAATTGTTGTCTCAAAAGTTTCCCCACCATTGACCGGAGACTGACTGAACTGTTGTTGCCAGGTTTATCTCTCCTCTACGTTTTTTAAAAAAAGGCTGCAAATTTTGGGTGTAAATTTGCAATCCGCTGGTCATCTGACACCACCCATAGGGGAAGTAGATTTAGGACTGAGTTTAGGAGGAACTTCTTCACCCAAAGGGTTCTGAATCTATGGAATTCCTTGCCCAGTGAAGCAGTAGAGGCTCCTTCATTAAATGTTTTTAAGATAAAGATAGATAGTTTTTTGAAGAATAAAGGGATTAAGAGTTATGGTGTTCAGGCCGGAAAGTGGAGCTGAGTCCACAAAAGATCAGCCATGATCTCATTGAATGGTGGAGCATGCTCGAGGGGCCAGGTGGCCTACTCCTGCTTCTAGTTCTTATGTTTTTATATGCAATCGCAACAATCTTTGGGCAGAAGTGTCAAATGCATGATCCACCTCGACCTCAGCATCACAGAAGCCAATCTTTGGCCAATTCGATTCACTCCGTGTGATATCACAAAACGGTTGAAGACACAGGATACCGCAGAGGGCCTGACAATATCTCAGCAATAGTATTGAAGACGTGCTCCAGAACTTGCCATGTCCCTAGCCATGCTGTTCTAGTACAGCTACAACTACCTGACAATGTGGAAGATTGCCCAGGTAGGTCCTGTACACAAAAAGCAGACAAATCTAACACTGCCATTACAGCACCATTAGTCTACTCTTGAACATCAGTAAAGTGATAGAAGGCAATAACTAGCTCACTGATGCTCCATTTGGGTTCCACCAGAGCCACTCAGCAATAACTAGCTCACTAATGCTCCATTTGGGCTCCACCAGGGTCACTCAGCTAACAAACTCAACACATACAGCCTTAGTTCAAACATGGATAAAAGAGCTCAATGAGGTGAAAGTGACTGCCCTTGATATTAAGGCAGCTTTGTCCAAGTTTAACATCAAGGAGCTTTCGCGAAACTGGAGTCAATGAGAATCTGGGATGGGATGGGGGTCAAGGGAAACTCTTTGCTGATTGGATTCAAACCTGGCACAAAGGAAGATGATTGTGCATGTTGGAGGTCAATCATCTCAGTCCCAGGACATCACTGCAGGAGATCCTCATAATTGTGTCCTGGACCCAACCACCTTACATAGAATCATAGAATTTACAGTGCAGAAGGAGGCCATTCAGCTCATCAAGTCTGCACCGGCTCTTGGAAAGAGCACCCTACCCAAGTCCACACCTCCACCCTAGCCCCATAACCCAGTAACTCCATCCAACACGAAGGGCAATTTTGGACACTCAGGGCAATTTATCCAAGACACTCAACATCCTGACTTGGAAACATAACTCTTTGTTCATTGTCGTTGGATCAAAATCCTGGAGCTCACTCAACTGCACGCTGGGTGTATCTACACCACATTTCAATGGAAATCAATGCGGGCGTGGCCAGCGCAGCTTGCATACCGTGAAAACAATTCAAGGATGTCTGAAAGATTATTGCGAGAGCCTCCACAATTTCCACCCTTACTTTCCTCAGTAGTCCAGGATGAATCCCATCTGACCTGGGTGACTGACATTTCTTCTTTCGGAATTGCCAATCTTTAAGTACAGCTCTTTACGTATTCTTATCCGCACCCGCATCCTCTTCTCTCGTAAAGACAGATGCAAAATTGGTTTGCTCCTGGTCACTGCCCTCTTCAAGATGATCTCCATTTTGGTCATTAATTGCCCCACTCTTCATTTGACTATTTTTTTTTTTTTTTACTGTTTATATGTTTACAAATGACTTTCAGCTTAACCTTTTATGTTGTGTTAATCCAATCTCATACTCTGTGCCACTCTTATTTCCTTTTCTTTATAAACCTCCTCGAGAGTTTCTATATTCAACATGATTATCTACTGTATTATTAGCTTTAAAACTGTCGGGTGTCTTTTTCGGTCTCGTTTTAATTCAGCCAGAGTGCTAAGTTTTTGATGATATTCCTTTCCCCCCATCAGGATGCGCTTGCTTCATGTCTGAACGAGATCCTCTTTGAAGGCTGCCCATAAGAAGAAGTAGGCCATTTGGCCCATTGAGTCTGCCACGCCATTCAATGAGATCATGACTGATCTGAAATGATAATCCTCAACTCCATTTTACCACCTTAAGCCCAGGACCCTTGATTTCTTTACTGATTAAAAATCGGTCAGTCTCAGCCTTGACCATGCGTAACGATCCGGCCTCCACAGCATTCTGCAGTAAAGAATTCCACAGATTTCCCGACCACACTTTGCAAAATCAGACCATAAGATGGTGCTCCTTCTCTCGTCATATAAACAGGACCTTAAGCGGGTGAATCCGGTTAAGAAGTTTGTGCAGTGTTGGTCCGAGGAAACAGAAGAGCCCCTACATGACAGTCAGTGTCAGACTGGTCCATATTTAAGAACTCAGCAACCAACCTAAACGAGTATGCCACCACCGTCACAGACTTCATCAGCAAATGTGAAGACAACTGCGTGCCAAAGAAAGTAGTAGGTACATTCCCCAAACGCAAACCATGGCTTAATTGGGAGATTGACTCCCTACTGAAGACCAGGTCTGAGGCGTTCCAAGTCAGGCGATCCTGACCTGTACAGGAAATCCAGGTACGACCTCCGCAAAGACATCCAGGATGCCAAGAGACAATATCAGACCAAGCTAGAGTCACAGGCTAGCGTTACAGACTCTCGTCGGTTGTGGCAAGGCCTAAGCAACATAAAGCGAAGCCGAACAGTATCTCCGGCAGCAGCGAACCCTTCCCTGATGAACTCAATGCATTCTATGCTCGATTTGAGCAGGAAGCCATTAAACTGCTGTTGATTGCCTCAGCAGCCCAAGACACACCCACCGTCACAACTTCCGAAGTCAGATCGGACTTCTGAAAGTGAATCCTCAGAAGGAGACCGATCGGACTGGGCCCCTGGATGTGCACTCAGATCCTGCGCGGACCAGCTGGCAGTGTGTTCGCGGACCAGCTGGCAGTGTGTTCGCGGACATCCTCAACCTCTCCCTACTCCGTTCAGAGGTCTCCACCTGCTTCAAAAAGACCACCATCATACTAGTGCCAAAGAAGAACCAGGCAACATGCCTCAATGACTACTATCTGGTGGCCCTGACATCAATTGTAATGAAGTGCTTCGAGAGATTGGTCATGAGGCACATCAACTCCACACTCTCAGAATGCTTAGATCCACTGCAATTCACATACCGCCGCAACCGGTCCACTGAAGACGCCATCTCCCTGGCCCTACACTCATCCCTGTAGCATCTCGACAACAAGGGCTCCTACATCAGACTCCTATTTACTGACTATAACTCCGCCTTCAACATCATTATCCCAGCCAAGCTCATATCAAAGCTCCAGAACCTAGGACTTGGCTCCTCACTCTGCAACTGGATCGTCGACTTTCTGATCCATAGACCACAATCAGTAAGAATAAACAACACCTCCTCCACGATAGTCCTTAATACCGGGGTCCCGCAAAGCTGCATACTTAGCCCCCTATTATACTCCCTATACACTCACGACTGCGTGGCAAAATCTGGCTCCAACCCCATTTACAAGTTTGCTGACGACACTACCACAGTGGGTTGAATCTCGAACAACGATGAGTCAGAATACAAGAGGGAGATTGAGAACCTAGTAGAGTGCTGCAGCGACAACAATCTATCCCTCAATGCCAGCAAAACTAAGGAGCTGGTCATTGACTTCAGAAAGCAAAGTACTGTACAACAGCCCAGCCTGCATTAACGGGGCCAAGGTGGAGATGGTCGACAGCTTCAAATTCCTAGGTGTGCACATGACTAAAAATCTGACCTGGTCCACCCACATTGACGCTACTACCAAGAAAGCACAACAGAGCCTATGCTTCCTCAGGAAAGTAAGTAAATTCGGCAAATCACATTGTCTCTTACCAACTTTTACAGGTGCACCATAGAAGGCATCTTATCTGGTTGCATCACAGCCTGGTATTGCAACTGCTCGGCCCAAGACCCCAAGAAACTTCAGAGTCGTGAACACCGCCCAGTCCATCACACGAACCCGCCTCCCATCCATTGACTCCATCTACACCTCCCGCAGCCTGGGGAAAGCAGGCAGCATAATCAAAGACCCCTCCCACCCAGCTTACTCACTCTTCCAACGGGCAGAAGATACAAAAGTCTGAGATCACGCACGATCAGATTCAAAAACAACTTCGTCCCCGCTGCAGACTATTACACGACCCTCTTATGGATGGATCTGATTAATACTACACTCCTGTATGCTTCACCGAATGCCAGTGTCTATGAATTTACATTGTGGACCTTGTGTTACCCTATTACGTATTTTCTTTTCATGTACAAATGATTGGCTTGAGCAGCACGCAAAAAAATACGTTACACTGTAACCTCAGTATGCGTGACAATAAACAAATCCAATCTAATCCAATCCAGATTCACTACGCTCAGAAGAAATTCCTCATCTTCGTCTTAAATGGGTAACCCCTTATTCTGAGAATATGCCCTTTGGTCCTAGACTCTCCCACAAGGGGAAACAACCTCTCTGCCTCTATACTGCCAAGCCCCCCCGAAAATCACGTATGTCTCAATAAGGTCACCTCCTCTCATTCTTCGGAATTCTAATACGGAATTCTTCGGAATACAAGTCTAAACTATTCAACTCTCCTCATAAGAAAATTCCTCAATGCCTAGGATTAACCTAGTGAACCTTCTCTGGACTGCCTTCAATGCCAGTATATCATTCCTGAGATAAAATAACCAAAACTGTTCATAGTATTCCAGGTGTGGTCTAACTAGTTAGAAGCTTATAGCTTTAGTAAGACATTCCTATTTTTATACTCCATCCACTTTTAAATAAAAGGCGAATGTTCCATTTGCCTTCCCTATTGCCTGTTGAACTTGTATACTAGCTTTTTGAGATTTATGCACAACGACCCCCAAATAATATTCAGCTCCTTTATTCTTCCTACCAAAATGTATAAACTTCACATTTTCCTACATTATATAGGGTGGCACGGTAGCACAGTGGTTAGCACTGTTGCTTCACAGCGTCAGGGTCCCAGGTTTGACCCCCGGCTTGGGTCACTGTCTGTGCGGAGCCAGCATGTTCTCCCAGTGTCTGCGTGGGTTTCCTCCCACAGTCCAAAGATGTGCAGGTTAGGTGGATTGGCTATGCTAAATTGCCCTTAGTGTCCAAAAAGGTTAGGTGGGGTTACTCGGTTATGGGGATAGGGTGAAGGTGTGGCCTTAAGTGGGGTGCTTTTTCCAAGGGCCGGTGCGGACTCGATGGGCCAAATGGCCTCCTTCTGCATTGTAAATTCTATGATATTCCATCTGCCAAGTTTTTTGTCCACTCACAACCTGTCTATATCCCTCAGTAGAAACTGTCATCCTTACCACTTGCCTCCCCACCTAATTTTGTCATCCATAAACTTGGCAATAGTACATTTACTTCCCTCATCCAAGAATTTAATATATATATTGCAAACAACTGTGTCCCTAGCACGGATCCTTGTGGCACTTCACTAGTCACAGGTTACCATCAAGAAAATTCCGCACTTATCCCAACTCCGTCTTCTGTTAGTTAGCCAATCCTCTACCCATGCTGATATCCTACCCCAACACCATGGATTCTTATCTTTTGTGCGGTACCTGATCAATTGCTTTTTGGAAATCCAAGTATATTACAGTCAGGATGTACTGTTCCCGCTGGCAGCGCACCCCTGCGGGTAACCTGGCAATATGAGGTGACTTCAATGGGAAATCCTATTTGTAAGCAGCGGGAGTAGAGAATCCTACCGCCAGCAAAAAGTACACTGCCGAGAAACACGTGGCTGGGGGCTGGAGAATCCAGCCCTACATCTACTGGCTCCCCTTGATCTATCCTGCTGTTTACCACCAAATAATTCTAATACATTTATCAGGTAGGACTCTGCCTGATTATAGTATGCATTTCTAAATGCTTTGCTATTCCATCCTTTAAAATGGAATCTTAATATTTTCCCAATGACAGAAGCTAAGCTAACTGGCCTATAGTTTCTTGCTTTTCCCCTCCTTTTTTGAATAAGGGTGTTACATTGGCAATTTTCCAGTCATCTGGGACGTTCTTAGAAGATTCTGAACAGTGCATCCTTTAATACCCTGGGATACAATCTATCAGGCCCAGGGTACTTACTGACCTTTAGTCCAATTAACTTCCCTAGTGATAGTTATTGTATTTATTTTCTCCCCCCGCTCAATTTTTCCCCTTGATTACTCAGTATGTTTGGAATGCCATGAATATCTTCTATGTGGAGATGCCGGCGTTGGACTGGGGTGAGCACAGTAAGAAGTCTTACAACACGAGGTTAAAGTCCAACAGGTTTGTTTCGATGTCACTAGCTTTCGGAGCGCTGCTCCTTCCTCAGGTGAATGAAGAGGTATGTTCCAGAAACTATATATATATATATATATATATATATATATATATAAAGATGCCAGACGAGATGCCATTCACCTGAGGAAGGAGCAGCGCTCCGAAAGCTAGTGACATCGAAACAAACCTGTTGGACTTTAACCTGGTGTTGTAAGACTTCTTACTATGAATATCTTCGTCCATGAAGACTATTTATTTAACTCCTCTGCCATTTCCTGGTTCGCCATTATTATTTTCCTGGTTCCCCAGGCTCATTCTCTAAGGGGCATATGATCACATTGGCCTCTCTCTTCCTTTTCATATATTTAAAAAAGTTCCTACTATCTGTTTTTATATTACTTGCTAATTTACCCTCCCTCTTATTTTGGTAATCTTTTGTTGGTTTTTGAAACTCCCAATCCTCTGGCTACCACTAATATTTACCAATCATCTGTTTATTCTTTGTTGAATATTATCCTTAAGTTCCTAGAATCCCCAATGGGATACATATTTTTTTCAAGTCATGAATTATTTTCATAAATGTCTGCCATTGTTGATCAACCATCTTTTCTGCTAAATCCTTTCCCAGTCCACTCCAGCCAACCCCACCCTCATTCCTTCATAATTATCCTTACTTAAGTTTAGCACAGTGGTTTCTGGTCCATGATTCTCACTCTCAAACTGAAAGCTAAATTCAATCATGTTGTGATCATTGTTTCCTTGATGTTTATTACACCTCCTTCATTAAACAGTACCAGATCCAAAATAGCCTGATTCCAGGTTGGATGCTCAACATATTGTTTTACGTAACTGCCCCAAATACACTTTATGAATTCTTCCACATCTACCACTGCCAATTTGATTTTTCCAGTCCACATGACGGTTAAAGTCACCCATGATTAATGTACTGCCTTTTTTACATGCCCTCATGATCTCCTGATTTACTCTGTCTTACAGTATCCGTACTGTTAGGGGACTACTTCTTCTTCCCCTCATTATTTCTCACCTCCACCATTTGGATTCTACATCTTCCGATTAAGATAATGTCTTGCTATCATTTTTATTTTATCTCATATTAACAAAGCTACCCCACCACCCTTTCCTTCCTGCCTGTCCTTATGAAAAGTCACATACCCCTGAATATTTAGTTCTCAGTAAGAAGTCTTACAACACCAGGTTAAAGTCCAACAGGTTTGTTTTGAATCACTAGCTTTCGGAGCACTGCTCGTTCCTCAGGTGAATCATCACCCTCAGTATTCACCTGAGGAAGGAGCAGTGCTCCGAAAGCTAGTGATTCGAAGCAAACCTGTTGGACTTTAACCTGGTGTAACCTGGTGTTGTAAAACTTCTTACTGTGCTCACCCCAGTCCAACGCCGGCATCTCCACATCATATTTAGTTCTCAGCTTTGATCTCCTTGTAACCATGTCTTTGTAATGGCTAGAAGATCATAGCCATTAACCTCAATTTGTGTCGTTAATTCATTTATTTTGTGCCGAATATTACGTGCTGATAAATAAAGAGCCATTAATTTAGCTTTTACCATTCTTTCCCCCTTTGACCTTATTTGATGCGTTATGTTTGTACACTCTGTGCCTTCCTGTCATACTCAGATACCATTACCTAATCATTGCAATGCTGCCATATCCTTTTGCCTTGTAAGACTACGCACCTCCTTTCCAGAACCATCACCCCCACCACAATATTTAGTGTAAAGCCCTCTGTACTTCCCTAGTTTCGCGGTTTGCAAGAAATCACGCCCATTGTTGCATTAGGTGTTAAGGGATATAGGCGAAAGGCAGGTTATATGGAGTTAGGACACAGATCAGTCATGATCTCATTGAATGGCAGAGCAGGCTCAAGAGACTGAATGGCCGACTGTTGCTCCTATTACTGCATTACCTATGAATATTTGGAGATCACGGAAGTCAGCCTTTCTACAGTTAAGTATTTTTACGGATGACTGTATCATGTCCTTGTCCCTAACTATTCCAAGTCTGATGATATCATAATCATTGTTCCACAAATGCCCCCCCCATAAGAGACCCCACCTGTAGATAAGAGAATTGAGCATGTAATAGATGACATACATTAACATCAATTTCATTTGTAATATAGTTATATAATTTTAAGAGAGCCATATGTTGGCTGAAAGTATTCAGAAAAAATGAAGTAGCAATATTGATCAAAGAAACTAAGTCAGCACTGGAGAGAGCTAATGGGGTTGAGAGGTGAAAGGCAGTCTATTTTAGTTCGAACTGAGCAATCATAGATGAACTATTAAACTTCTATGTAGCGGCGGCACAGTGGTTAGCACTGCTGCCTCATAGCGCCAGGGACCCGGGTTCGATGCTTCCACTTTGGTGTTCACAAAACCTTGCTGTAATTTTGTTGCTATCTTTCCTGTTACAGCTCCTTTAGTGTGACTAATGATTTCTCCAACTGGAATGCATGAATGGGAAGCATTTTCAAGTCAAAAACAGAAGACCAGTGGAAGGACAGCAAGTAGATCAAAATGCACCAGCTGTGTTCAGACACCTTTACCCTCAGAGCTACATTTCAGAGGAAGTGCATGTAATTTAATTTGTAGAAGCCCAAAATTTTCAAGGTAGATTGTTACATTAATCTCAATGGCATAAATATGGTGTACAAAAGCCTGTTTAACTGTAATGGTGGATGATTCCTTAAAAGTACATTCTTCAGAATGTCTTGCACAGTAAATGTGGCCAGTCATATTATGCATGAGCATAACAGTAAGTTTAACAGTCTTTAGATATCAGCAATCACATCTGCAGACATTATTACACTTGCATGGCAGAGGATGGTTTACAGTGTCCAGGTGAGCAGTTGGATAAATAGAGTGTCAGGACAATCATATTTAATACATAACTGAAGCTAGACACAGCCACTGACAGCAACAATCGGCCATTTTCACCAGCTTGCCTCCAATGTTTCCTAGGGGCATATATTTCCAATTGAGTAGTTGGGACCAACATCATTCAAGGATGCCAACTTACCCTCTATTTGAGGTCATAAAAACAAATGTAGGCCCCTTACAGTCAGAAACGGGGGAATTCATAATGGGGGAAGAAAGAAATGGCTGAGGAACTAAATTTGTACTTTGCTTCTAGCTTCACAAAGGAAGACATGAATAATATACCAGAGGGGTAGGGGATTGAAGGCGGGTAGATTTCCAGAGCCTGGTAATCTTCATCCCAGAGTACTTAAGGAAGTAGCCCTAGAAATAGTCGCTCCATTTGCGGTCATTTTTTCAAAATTCTTTGGGCTCTGGAATGGTTCCTACAGATTGGAGGGGTAGCCAATATAACTTCATTATTCAAAAAGGGAGATAGAGACACAACAGGGCACTATAGATCAGTGAGCCTAACATCAGTGGTAGGGAAGTTACTAGAGTCCATTATCAAGGATTTCATAGCACAGCATTTGGAAAACAGTGGTATAATCAGTCAAAGCCAGCATGGATTTATGAAAGGGAAATCATGCTTGACAAATCTACTTCGAATTCTTTGAAGATGTAACTAGTAGAGTTGACCAGGGAGAACCGGTGGATGGGGTTTATTTAGACTTTCAGAAGGCTTTGGACAAGGTCTCACATAGCAGATTACTATGTAAAGTTAAAGCGCATGCGATTGCAGGTAGTGTCTTGAGATGGATAGAAAGCTGGTTGGCAGACGGAAGCAAACATTGGAATAAATGGATCTTTTTATGATTGGCAGGCAGTGACTAGTGAGGTACCGCAGGGAACTGTGCTAGGACCTCATCTGTTCACATTAATGATTTTAACGAGGGAACTAAGTGTATCATCTCCAAATTTGCAGATGATACAAAGTTGGGTGGGAGGGTGAGCTGTGAGGAGGATGCAGAGATGCTTCAGTCGGATTTGGAGAATGGACACATGCATGGCAGATGCAGTATAATGTGGATAAATGAGGGGTTATCCACTTTGGTGGCAAAAATAGGAAGGCAGATTATTATTTGAATGGGTGTAAATTTAGAGAGGTGGATACTCAGCGAGACCTTGGTGTCCTTGTGCATCAGTTGCTGAAAGTAAGCGCACAGGCAGATCAGGCAGTAAAGAAGGCTAATGGTATGTTGGCAACAAGATTTGAGTACAGGAATAGAGATGTTTTACTGCAATTGTATAGGGCATGGGTGAGGCCACACCTGGAGCAGTGTGTGCAGTTTTGGTGTCCTTATCTGAGGAAGGGTGTTCTTGCTATGGAGGGAGTGCAGCAAAGGTTTACCAGGCTGATTCCTGGGATGGCGGGACTGTCATATGAAGAGAGACAAAATCGATTAGTATTATAGCCATTGAAGTTTAGAAGAGTGAGGGGGGAATCTCATAGCAACTTATAAAATTCTAACTGGATTAGACAGGGTCGATCTCAGCAAGGTGGCAGTGGATGGCACTGCTGTCTCACAGCGCCAGGGACCCAGGTTCGATTCTGACCTCAGGTGACTGTGGAATTTGCACATTCTCCCAGTGTCTGCGTAGGTTTCCTCCGGGTGCTCTGGTTTCTTCCCACAGTCCAAAGAGGTGCAGGTTAGGTGGATTGGCCTTGCTAAATTGCCCCTTAGAGTGGGCTTTCAGGAAAAGGTGGGGGATTGGGCCTAGATAGGGTGGTCTTTCACAGGGTCAGTGCAGACTTGATGGGCCGAATGGCCTCCTTCTGTACTGTAGGGATTCTATAATTCAGAAAGAATCCAAAACTAGGGGTCATAGATTGAGGCTAATGGGTAAACCTTTTAGGACTGAAGTGAGGAGAAATTTATTCACCTGGAGTCGTGAATCGGTGGAATTCGCTATGACAGAAAGTGGTTGAGTCGAAAACATTGTGTAATTTCAATTAGATATAGCTCTAGGGGCTAAAGGATCAAGGGATATGGGGGGGAGGGGGGTGGTGAGAATGACAGGATCAGGATACTGAACTTGATGATCAGCTATGATCAAAGTGAATGGTGGAGCAGGCTCGAAGGGCCGAATGGCCTCCCCCTGTTTCTACTTTCTATGTACAAAGCCATGTCTGGGTTAGTGGAGGGGGTGACAACATTTAAATATAAGGAAAGATAAATGTGTTCATTTATAAAAGCACAATACATTCATTAACTGGTAATATGCTGGTACAGTATATCAGAGGCATTATTTATATAATTATATGCCCATTGAACCTCATCCAGTATTAATACAGATTCACATTTATTGCCAATATAACTTACCTCATCAAAAAGTACAAACATATCTGTTAATGCATCACAAATTGGCAACTTCAAATAATCAGCAAACGTCTCCAGAGTCATCCGTTCTCCTTTCACTTTTTTGGCACTTTCTGCAAGTTTATCCAATTCTTTTTCAACTCTATCAGGCTTTAAACTGAAATTGTAAATAAAATCATTATCACCACTCAAGTGCTAATTTCAAAGTTAACGATGTATTTTCTATTTATGTGACGGACAGTGACGATGTATTTTCTATTTATGACAATCACCTAACATTTTCAGCTTATCAACAGTAAATTATATTCGTAAATACTGGAATATGGTGAGGTCACTACTGAATGCATATGCTATTTTGAGGTCTCCAAATTTTGAATTAAATCAGATTTTTAAAAATCCGCAACCTAATGCCCTACCTGCTACAGTAGTGAACTCGCCGACATTGAGGGCATTTAAAAGTTTATTGGATAAACATATGGATGATAATGGCATAGTGTAGGTTAGATGGCTTTTGTTTCGGTGCAACATCGTGGGCCGAAGGGCCTGTACTGCGCTGTATTGTTCTATGTTCTATGTTCTAACTGTTTTTTTTTGTGGAGTATAATTTGCTCAGGGAAACTCACTGTGATGATGGTGAGCCAAATACCACAAGTGAGTGAAGTGTTTTAATGAAAAATTCTCAAAAGTTATCTAATAAAGCTATTTTAACCACAAAATCGAAGGGGTGGGGTGGAAAGATGGGGTGCAAGATGAGGTGCAGAGAGGTTCTGAGTGGAAATGGGGCATACTTCGGAGTGGACTGGTTTGGGGAGATGGGGAAACAGTTGAGAATGAAGATTTTTTAAGAAGAGGGCCTTTCTTGATGGATTAACTAAAATGTGTTGAATGGCTTTGGGCTGCATTCTCCACCGCTGGTAACGGAGTTCTCAATGCAACAGAGAATCCAGCGTCATGGGGCCAATCCTGTTCCAATGCTCCAGTCCTCCACTGGCGGCGGCAGAGGTTCGTGCCTTGCCAGCAGGAGGATGCAAATAGGAAGGGGACCCAGAAGTACCCCTTTTTGCGGGCGGGGGTTGGGGGGGGGGGGCGCGGCGAATCTTGTACTCGAGCCATTCCGAAAGCAGGATTTGCGAGGGAATCGCTTGCAATAAATTTGCATGGCAAGGGTTACTGAATCTTCTCTGGATTCCCGCTCCCAGTGCAAGCGCAAATCAGAGGCGATTCATTCCAGCGGGTGAGCAGTCTTCCAAATGGAGAATTCAGCCCATTGTCTTTTATCCTGTTCCAATGCAAGGGCAGCACGGTAGCATTGTGGATAGCACAATTGCTTCACAGCTCCAGGGTCCAGGTTCGATTCCGGCTTGAGTCACTGTCTGTGCGGAGTCTGCACATCCTCCCAGTGTGTGCGTGGGTTTCCTCCGGGTGCTCCGGTTTCCTCCCACAGTCCAAAGATGTGCAGGTTAGGTGGATTGGCTGTGATAAATTGCCCTTAGTGTCCAAAATTGCCCTTAGTGTTGGGTGGGGTTGCTGGATTGTGGGGATAGGGTGGAGGTGTTGACCTTGGGTAGGGTGCTCTTTCCAAGAGCCGGTGCAGACTCGATGGGCCGAATGGCCTCCTTCTGCACTGTAAATTCTATGATCCAGTGATCACTGCCACAGCAGACCTGGTCATTTTCTGTGAAACAAAGGTCATCCCCAGGTATACAAAAACTGCATTTGTATTGTGCATGGAGGATGAGTTGTAAAACCATGTCTGGATGTTCAGTCTCTTCAAATACCAAATTAATGAAAAATAAAAGCATGAAGATACCTCTAGAAATGAATTAATTTTTTTCCAACTTCTTGCTCCAAGATGCAAGTTACCTTTTCAAACAGCACAGGAGGTTTAGTGCAGTTCTTCATTATGTGAAAAACAATGACACAAGCTTGATAAATGCCACATGGAAATTACTTAACATAGAACAGTACAGCACAGAAAAGGCCCTTCGGCCCTCGATGTTGTGCCGAGCCTTGTCCGAAACCAAGATCAAGCTATCCCACTCCCTGTCATTCTGGTGTGCTCCATGTGCCTATCCAATAACCGCTTGAAAGTTACGAAAGTGTCCGACTCCACTACCACAGCAGGCGGTCCATTCCACATCCTAACCACTCTCTGAGTAAAGAATCTACCTCAGACACCCCTCCTATATCTCCCACCCTGAACCTTATAGTTATGCCCCCTTGTAACAGCTACATCCACCCGAGGAAAAAGTCTCTGAACGTCCACTCTATCTATCCCCCTCATCATCTTATAAACATCTATTAAGTCGCCTCTCATCCTCCTCCGCTCTAAAGAGAAAAGCCCTAGCTCCCTCAACCTTTCCTCATAAGACCTATCCTCCAAATCAGGCAGCATCCTGGTAAATCTCCTTTGCACCCTTTCCAATGCTTCCACATGCTTCCTATAGTGAGGTTACCAGAACTGCACACAATACTCCAAATGTGGTCTCACCAGGGTCATTTACAGTTGCAGCATAACCCCACGGCTCTTAAACTCAAGCCCCCTGTTAATAAACACTAACACACTATAGGCCTTCTTCACGGCTCTATCCACTTGAGTGGGAAACTTCAGAAAACTGTGGCCATGAACCCCAAGATCTCTCTGTTCCTCCACATTCCTCAGAACCCTGCCATTGACCCTGTAATCTGCATTCAAATCTTTCCTACCAAAATGAATCACCTCGCACTTACCAGGGTTAAACTCCATCTGCCATTTTTCGGCCCAGCTCTGCATCCTATCAATGTCTCTTTGCAGCCTACAACAGCCCTCCACCTCATCCACGACTCCACCAACCTTGGTGTCATCAGCAAATTTACTGACCCACCCTTCAGCCCCCTCCTCCAAGTCATTGATAAAAATCACAAATAGCAGAGGACTCAGCACTGATCCCTGTGGTACTCCACTGGTAACTGGTCTGAAAATTTTCCATCCACGACCTCTCTCTGTCTTCTATGTGATAGCCAGTTACTTATTCAATTGGCCAAATTTCCCTCTATCCCACACCTCCTTACTTTCTTCATGAGCCGACCATGGGGAACCTTATCAAATGCCTTACTGAAATCCATGTATACGACATCAACTGCTCTACCTTCATCTACATACTTAGTTACCTCCTCATTGAATGCAATCAAATTTGTGAGGCAAGACTTACCCTTCACGAATCCGTGTTGACTATCCCGGATTAAGCTGAATCTTTCCAAATGGTCATAAATCCTATCCTTCAGGACCTTTTCCATTAACTTACCGACCACCGAAGTAAGACTAACCAGTCTATAATTACCAGGGTCATTCCTATTACCTTTCTTGAACAGAGGAACAATATTCGTCACTCTCCAGTCCTCTGGCACTATCCCCGTGGCCAGTGAGGACCCAAAGATCAAAGCCAAAGGCTCTGCAATCTCATCCCTTGCCTCCCAAAGAATCCTAGGATATATCTCATCTGACCCAGGGGACTTGTCGACCCTAAGGTTTTTTAAAAATTGCTAATACATTCTTCCTCAGAACATCTACATCCTCCAGCCTATCCGCCTGTTTCACTCTCTCATCTTCAAAAACATGGCTCCTCTCCTTGGTGAACACTGAAGAAAAGTATTAATTCAACGCCTCGCCTATCTCTTCTGACTCCATGCACAAGTTCCCACTACTGTCCTTGACCGGCCCTAACCTCACCCTGGTCATTCTTTTATTTCTCACATAAGAGTAAAAAGCCTTGGGGTTTTCCTTGATCTGACCCGCCAAGGATTTCTCATGCCCCCTCCTAGCTCTCCTAAGCCCTTTTTTTCAGCTCATTCCTTGCTACCTTGTAACCCTCAAGCGACCCAACTGAACCTGGTTTTCTCATCCTTACATACGTTTCCTTTTTCCTCTTGACAAGACATTCAACCTCTTTTGTGAACCATGGTTCCCTGACACGGCAATTTCCTCCCTGCTTGACAGGGACATAACTATCAAGGACACACAGTATTTGTTCCTTGAACAAGCTCCACTTTTCATTTGTGCCTTTTCCTGACAGTTTCTGTTCCCATCTTATGCTCCCTAATTCTTGCCTAATCGCATCATAATTACCCTTCCCCCAAATATAAACCTTGCCCTGCCGTATGGCCCTATCCTTCTCCATTGCAATAGTGAAAGACACCAAATTGTGGTCACTATCTCCAAAGTACTCTCCCACAAACAAATCTAACACTTGGCCCGGTTCATTACCCAGTACCAAATCCAATGTGGCCCCACCTCTTGTTGGCCTATCCTCATATTGTGTCAGGATACCCTACTGCACACACTACAAAAACTGCCCCATCCGAACTGTTCGACCTATAGAGGTTCCAATCAATATTTGGAAAGTTAAAGTCACCCATGACAACTACCCTGAGACCTCCATACCTATCCATAATCTGTTTTGCAATTTCTTCCTCCACATCTCTTACTATTTGGGGCCTATAGAAAACTCCTAACAACGTGACCGCTCCCTTCCTATTTCTAACTTCAGCCCATATTACCTCAATAGGCAGATCCCCCTCTAACTGTCTTTCTGCAGCCGTTAAACGAGCCTTGATTAACAATGCCACTCCTCCACCTCTTTTACCACCTTCCCTACTCTTACCGAAACATCTATACCCCGGAACTTCCAACACCCATTCCTGTCCTAAACACGTCTCCGTAATGCTCACATCGTAGTCCCAAGTACCAATCCACGCTCCCAAGTTCACCTACCTTATTCCAGATGATCCTTGCATTGAAGTAGCTCTTCAACCTCTTTCCTGTCTGCCAGTACACTCCTGCGACCTTGATACACTCCTCAGTACCTCACTACTCTCAACACTGGCTTCTGGACTACAGCTCGTTTACCCATCCCCCTAACAAATTAGTTTTAACCCCCCCCCCCCCCCCGAAGAGCAGTAGCAAATTTCCCTCCCAGGATATTGGTGCCCATCTCGTTCAGGTGCAAACTGTCCTGTCTGTACAGGTCCCACCTTCCCCAGAATGTGCTCCAATTACCCACGTAGCTGAAACCCTCCCTCCTACACCATCCCTGCAGCCATGTGTTTATCTTCACTCTCTCCCTGTTCCTTAACTCGCTAGCACGTGGCGCCGGCAACAAACCAGAGATGACAACATGGTTTGTCCTGGTTCTCAGCTTCCACCCTAGCTCCTTAAATTCCTGTTTTAAATCCCGGTCTTCTCTTACCTATGTCGTTGGTACCGATGTGTACCACGACTTGCGACTCTTCCCACTCCCCCTTAAGGATTCTGAAAACACGGTCCGAGACGTCACGGACCCTGGCACCCGGGAGGCAACATACCATCCATGAGTCTCTTTCATTGCCACAGAGCCGTCTATCTGTCCCTCTAATTATCGAGTCCCCAATAACTATTGCTCTCCCTCCTTCCCTTCTGGTCCACAGGGTCGGACTCAGTGCTGGAGATCCGTACACAGTGGCTTACCCTTGGTAGGTCGTCCCTCTCAACAGTATCCAAAGCGGTATACTTGTTACTGAGGGGAACGACCACAGAGGATCTCTGCACTGACTGCTTCCTCCCAGCCCCTCTCACCGTCACCCATCTATCTTGATTCTTCGGAGTAACTTACATCCCTGAAGCTACTATCTATGACCACCTCTGCCTCCCGAATGATCCGAAGTTCATCCAACTCCAGCTCCAGTTCCCGAACGCGGTTTCGGAGGAGCTGGAGATGGGTGCACTTCCCACAGGTGAAATCAGCAGGGACACTGACGGCGTCCCTCACCTCAAACATTCTGCAGGAGCAACATTACACTGCCGTCCCTGCCATCCCCTCTAGATAGCTTGCAGATAAAACAAGAAAAAGAAAGAAAGAAAGAGCTTACCTGATATTCACTCAACCCCTTAGGTTAGAGGAGGTGGAAGGGTGAGGGACACTACAAGTGTAGTGTCTCGGGTTTAGAAACCGCCCAACTTAAATAAAGGTAAAAATAAAACACTTAACCAGCAACCACTGCGCCCCGCACTATAAAAGCAATCAGCTGTTATGGGCCCGCGCAAACAATTTAAATCTTTACTACTTACCCAGCAGTCACTCTGTCCTCACTCCGACCGGATTCAACTGGAAACCCCCAACAGTAGTTATTTTAAAAAGTAATAAATGGCACCTTTCACAATAATGAAGAATAATTTTGTATGGAAAGCTAATAAGCAGCATTCATTGTACAAATTAGAGACTTAACTTAGTTTTCTTGCCTTGCTTCAAACTGTAATTTATTGTACTCGCATAGCTTAATTAACTCATTGCTTTTATCCATTTCATCCAGAGAAAGTATCATTGCACACCACAAATTTAAAGCTAACTAGTTGGAAATGGATGTTTTCAGTCAAAACCAATTCTACTAAACATTCAAACTCCTGAATTAACTTCACTCTAGGAAAGCAGACTGTTTAGTGTTACTGCAATGTCTAGATCTGTGTTTTTCAACACTTTTCTCTCCCCGGGGCCCACCTTTGCCTAACTGGCACACCTTCGCGACACATGCCACGTTCGCTTGTCTTTAATGCGAAAAGTAAGTCTGCTTGGTCCTCATAATCTCACTTGAATCAGGCTCACCGGAGGAGAGGGCCGTGCACATATCAGGTGCAGACTTCAGACAGTTCCTTTGTGCCATCTTCATCTTTATGAAAATGGGAAATCCAACCTCGCACATGTAGATACGTCATGAAGTGCAATAGTAACAAAATGCTAATTTTATTCAGCACTCGATACTCCTGGGAAATGGTACACCAGAATGCTGACAGCATCATGGGCCTTTGCCATGCTTTTAATGTGATATTACAAGTCAGCTACATAAGCGAAGTCATTTAATTTGGAGTCAGCTCTAAATTAATAACTGACTCTGGGGACTCAATCTCGAAACAAGTTTTTCACCCACCACTTCTCTTCCAAAATCCGAAACGTCTCTTATTTGCCAGTACTTCCCTGCATATAACACACATGGGCTTTGCATGTTTATTTGCAGTGGCACAATTCACAAAACCATACCTCAAGAAACAGCTTTGTTCCCGAGTTAAGTTTCTTCTATGTAGGTTGTTAACCAGTTGGCCCTGGAGCTCTGTACAGAGCTAACACTAACACTGCTCTGTCTTACTCTGGACTCTCCTGAGCAACTCTTTCCAGCAGATTCTGTTGCGAGATTCTGTTCACTTCACAGTTCACTTGTCTTGCTTGCCAGCAGCTAGAAAATGGAAGCAACACTGCTCCGTGATATGGCGCCAAAAACACGTACCTGGAGGGCGCTTGACATCAATGCGTGACCTGCATTCTGCTGCTGCTTCTGGCTGGAAGACTACACACAGCCTCATTTATTTCCATTTAAAAAGGTGGCAGCGGCCGCCATTCTTGATGTAAAAGCGGTAGCAGGGCGCCATGGTGGCGCAGTGGTTAGCACTGCTGCCTCACGGTGCTGAGGACCCGGGTTCGATCCCAGCCCTGGGTCACTGTCCGTGTGGAGTTTTTACTTTCTCTCCGTGTTTTCGTGAGTCTCCCCCCACAATCCAAAAAGATGTGCAGGGTAAGTGGATTGGCCTCGCTAGATTTCCCCTTAATTGAAATTTGTTTTTAAAATGTAAAAGCCGGGAGCGGCTGTTAGGCTTCTCCTGCCATCAGGACCACAGCAACCCTCTCGACACCCGCCCATGACTCACCCACAGGTCGCAACCCGCACTTTGAAAAACCCTGGTCGAGATCAATATTGCGCTCAAGTTTAGCACAAGACACACTTTCTCATAAATATATGTAATTTGCCTTGACTCCATCACCTTGATATTCAAGCAATGGTTTCTAGATGCTTTAGGGATTAACCCATTCACTGTTGAAATTGAAAGGACCACTAAAATCCTTAGTTGCTTTACTGAATTTTGCAAAATTCTGAAAGGTTCTCTTCAAAATGGAATTTTTAAAACAGTGAATCTTTCACAAAGTAACTAGTTTACAGTTGAGACAATTCCAAAATATTGAGGCTCCAAGTTCTCACATGATTTCTGCCCAGATAAAAGCACAACTAGGATGGAATCAAATCAAAAAACACAAAAAAGCTACTGAAATTTAAGCACAAGTCAGTGTACTCATATCAACATTTCACCCAAGTCTCTGCCAGCTTTTCAGTCCATTCAACATGGTCTTCACTCATGTCAGTCATTACCCACAAAACTGACCATCTATGTAGGCCAGAATAGTGACTTTCAGCCAATTGTACTGGTACCATTTGTAATTGTACCATTTTTGCCAACTCCAGCGTGATGCCACCACCAACACAGCTTCCCTTCACTGTCAGCATTCTGCAGAGACCATTCCCTCTGGGATAATCAAGTCCACTCCTCCACCATACCCAACACCTCGCCCATCACCCATGGCACCTTTCCTTACCTTTTCACCCCTTCGCTTCCCCCTTCCTCTCATTTTACCTCTCTCCCACCCATGTGTCCCCTCCCCCCACATCTACATTTGTCACAGCTTACACACTGATTTTAGTTTCTCTGCTGTTTGGCGTTTCACACCTTTTATTCTCTCTGGGGACTGCCAATAGCACTCTTTTCCCTTGGTTTCTGTGGCAATGACTCATCTTTCATCCCCTCACCCTACAGTATAAATATCTCCCACTTCTAGCTTTGACAAAGGGTCATCTGGACTCGAAACGTTATCGCTTTTCTCTCGTTACAGATGCTGCCAGACCTGCTGAGATGTTCCAGCATTTTCTCTTTTGTTCCAGATTCCAGCATCCGCAGTAAATTGCTTCTATTTATTATGTACTTGTTTGGTGTGCTTCGCTACAATGCAACCCAGATTCACAGGCAGAGAGGCACACATGGTTACAGGAATCTAACATTATAAATCTCCTGACCAGTAGTCACTTGAAGGCAGAGATCTGTTGCTAGAAAAGTAAATTAGTCAACTGAAGCCACTGGACTGACCTAAGGCTGCTGCAATTTATTTTAAAAAGTCGCTCATAATTTCCCATAATCCCGCTGATGAGAAATTTTGCATTTAAGCAGATATTAACGAGTTTACAGAGAAACCTGGACACAATTTCACCAAAAACATTTTGAAAAAGAGTTTTCCAAGTTGCCCAAAATATTAGTTGAACATTTGTTAATAAATAAAAAATCCTCAAGAGTTGAACAACCAAGAGATAGACCATCACAAAATTAATTCAAAGTGGGTAATGAGGTTGAAATTAACAAGCAAAAGTTTGTTTTCCTTATTTTAGAGTAGCTACCATTATAAAGAAAAGTAAAACGGAACCCACCTGAGTTTTCTGACAAGCTTTGCAAATTCTAGTAGACAGGTATCTACAGGAAGCTTCAGCTGGCTGTCAGACATTACAAGCTGACAATCTTCAAATGTGTAGTCGGTCACAGGAACACCGAGAGCTCTACCATGCACAGTGAGTTTGATTAAAATATTTTGAATACTCCAAACTTTTTGTTTGCATACAAAACAATGAACTACATTGAATCACATTCATCAAAGAATAATACACACAGTTGATAATTGCTACTCACTCCCTTCCATTAAGAATAGCAGCAGCATAAACAATCTCAAAAATTATATTAAAAATATACACTGAACAATAAGTCGCAGGTGGATCACTACATTAGACATCTATACAAAACACGAAGAAAGCAGATTCATGGTGCCGTATTTGATTGTGCGATGTTTAGTGGAGATTGAACACTCCCACAGAGAGGGGGAGGGGGTCCAGCTACTCTGATACAAAGGAGACCATTAGAAAAACGTTTGCATTGATGACAACATAGCACAACAAAGGAGGTATTGACTAAGATCATGAATTAATGCTACTGCCACTAGTTTCAACTAGACCATTATAAAACTTGAGTGGAACTGCATACAAATGATTAAATATGTTTTTATTCATCATTCATACATATGCCAAACCATATCGGAACTAGTGTTCTAGATTTCGTTTTAGTGGATTTCAGGTCAGATAATGCATCGTTTTTCAGGTGTTTTATACCATTAATAAAGCATATTATTTTTCAAGAGTGCAACTATCTTCCTTAGGCATTTTAAGATTGTAATTATTCATAAGTGTATGACGTCCTGTGGGCAGCACAGTGGTTAGCACGACTGCCTCACAGCTCCAGGGACCCGGGTTCAATTCCGGCCTTGGGTGACTGTGTGGAGCTTGCACTTTCTCCCAGTGTCTGCGTGGGTTTCCTCCCACAAGTCTCGAAAGACGTGGTGATTAGGTGGATTGGACATTCGGAATTCTCCCTCAGTGTACGTCAACAGGCAAGTGTGGCGACTAGGGAATTTTCACAGTAACTTCATTGCAGTGTTAATGTAAGCCTACTTGTGACACTAATAGAGATTATTATTATATAAAAATATTGAAATTATTTTGATTTTACTTCTTTTAAATCAGGATCGTAAGTCTGTTAACGAAATGGCTAGATTGGTGCTTCGTCCCTGCCTCAATTTCAGCCCAGATTGAGTGTGAAATACTTTTTCTTTACATAACCAAAAATGTGGACACTAAATCTCCCCCTTATTATTGTCCAAAGAGTTAGATGGGAACAGGGAAGGAGCGTGGGCCTGTGTAGCGTGCTCTTTTGGAGAGTCAGTGCAGACTCGATGGGCCGAATGGCCTCCTTCTGCACTCTGTGAAGGGAGGCTTTATCCAGTCGCTCGGGGCCTGGATCCAAATTCACCACAAAGATACCATCATCATTCAGAGGTTATAAGGAGTTAGATACTAAGGGGGGAAACAAAGCAATGCTTCCAATGCTCCAAAACACTCCCCAATATCAAAGATAAAGAATTAAAGATGTGTTCATTTTATATTTAATAAGTATTATCATACTTACTTTGCCATTACCTTTCTGACATTGTTTGCATACAAAATAGGGTTTTTCCTTTCCTCCTCGGAAGGTGTATAAATTGGCAGAAACTGAAAACAAAATCAATATCTCTGAAGTGTCAAAATTATTTTTAATTGACAACCAAATAACATTCAAACTATATACAGAATTGTGGGATTATCTTTCATAAAACAAGATCCTCTTTTACTCAGAGTTTATTGAATCTTTTAATTCAAATACTCATTTTAAAATTCTACATTCTCAACCATTTTAGGACAAATAATCAGGTCAGTCGCCAAATATATTTATTTGATCTCCAAAGCTATATTAGACACTGTGAATTGTAATGAAACCACCCATTCATACAAAATAAATGAAGGATTTCCACAAATTGGACCAGTAAAATGGACATTAAAAAAATCCCACTACATTGTGTGATAAATTAATAAGAAATTAGATCTGCGACTTCCGGTGGCAGCCATGGAGTGAGTGGTCACACATTTGGTGGCTCCTGCTCAAGGCAGAATTGTTTGGCCCTTGTTATCCAGGGGTGTTTGCTGGTACAAAGTACAAGAACAGTTAGAGCTAAGGATTCTCCTTCAGGATGGTATGTCTCAGCCCTATCAAACAAGGAGTGCAACTGTAAAGGGGCAACAGTCAGCTTTTGAGGAGTGCAGTAGAAGGAAAGATGGCGGAGAGCCCTGTGGTGTCGTTGCGCATTCAGTGGTCTGCGGAACAGTTGGTGAAGGTTTTGACGGTCAAGTTCCGGCAGCAAAGGCAGGAGGCCTCAGAAAACCTGGCTAAGGTGGCGACCCGATTCGGGCAGCCATTGAGAGTGGAGCAGAGGTTGGAGGCACATAGTGCGTTGCTCCAAAAGGTATACGAGTCTGTGGCGGACCATGAGGACCGGTTGGCCTCGTTGGAGGCAGAGATTACACTGGTGGTGGAGGGCCAAAGGAACCTGGGGGAGAAAGTGGACGATTTGGAGAATCAGTCAAGGAGGCAGAATCTCCGGATAGTGGAATTGCCCAAAGATTGAGGGTACACAAAATATGTAGTGAAAATGCTTGGGAAACTGATGGAGGATGGTGTGCGTTCTCCCTCCCCGAGGAAGAGATGGGTGGGGCAGGTGTTTCATTCAGGACTGGATGTGAGAGTTATTGGGTGCGAGGAATTGGGGGAAGGCAGTTGGCAGTTGCCTCGAGTGAGGGCCACCATGCTAGCGGATAGGCTAGTTAATAGGAGTGAAGTGGGGATAGATCTGTTGCGGTGGGGGGGCGGTGGTTTTAGTTTTCTTTTTCTTGTTCTTTGTTGGGGATGGGGGGGCGTTGCTCAAATGGAGGCAATTGCTTTGGGGACGATGGTGTTGGACATCTTGGGAAGGCCCTAAGGAAGCTGGTTACAGTGAAGATATGTGGCTGACCGAACAGAAGGGGGGGCCGGGACCCGTCTGATTTCATGGAATGTTCGGGAATTAAATGGGCCGGTGAGGCTGCACGTGTTCGTGCATTTGAGGAGTTGTTCAACAGGCTCATTTGAAGATGGTGGATCAGACTAGGCTGAGGAAGGGATGGGTGGGGCAGGTGTTTCATTCAGGACTGAATATGAAGACAAGGGGGTGACAGTGTTGGTGAGGGTATCGTTTAAGGTGGGGAGCATAGTGGCGGATCTGGGGGGTGTAGATTTGTGATGGGGAGTGGGAGGTTGGAGGGGACGGCTGTGGTGCTGATGAACATTGATGCCCCAAATTGGGACGCTTTTATGAGGTGAGTCCTGACAAAGATCTCAGGCCTCGACACGGACCGGCTGATCATGGGAGGGACGATGCACTGCTGGCAGGGATGGTTGGGACCGAGTATTCGGTGATCGAGTTGAGGGGTGGATGAGGGGGGGCAAGCTGGTAGCTGAGCCGGAGGCGGCCACTGGAGTGTTTGAGGCATTTTATCGGAAGTTGAACAGTTCGGAGCCCCCAGCATTGAATGAGGGCACAAGGTGGTTTTTGGATGGGCTGGAGTTCCCAAGTGTGGATGAGGCAAAGGTACAGGGACTGGGGGCTCCGATTGGTCTGGGGCAGGTGATGGGAGTGTGTGGGGGTGATGCAGTTGGGGAAGGCCCCGGGCGGCTTCTCTGCCGAGTTGTACAAGAGGTTTGTGTTGGAGCTGGGGCCCCGATAGTGGAGATGTACAATGAATCGGTGGGGAGGGATGAGCTTTGCCTACACTGTGGCAGGCACCTATCTAGTTCATTTTAAAGAAAGATAAAGACCCGGAGCAATGTGGGTTGTACTGCCCGATATTGTTGTTAAATGTCGTGCAAAACTATTGGTGAAGGTGCTGGGGGTGCAGATAGGAGAATGGTTGCGAAGGGGCAGCAGCTATCGGCCAATGTTCGGAGGTTATTGAATGAGAAAATGATGCCTTAGACGGGCCGGAAGAACAGGTGTTTCAGTTTACGGACACGGAGAAGGCGTTCGACTGTGTGGACTGGCCGCACTTATTTGAGGTGCTGAGACGTTTTGGGTTTGAGCAGGGGTTTGTCGACTGGGTGAGATTGTTGTATAGGGCTGTTAAGGTGAGTGTGCGGACCAATTTGGAGTATTTTGAGTTGCATTGGGGAAGACGAGGCATGTGCTCTCCCATTTGCCTTAGCGATTGAACCGCTTGCAATGGCATTTAGGGCTTTGAAGGGTGGGTTTGTGGAGCACAGAGTCTCTTTGTACACTGATGACCTTGTGTTATATGTTGCGAACCTGGTTGAAAGTTTTGACAGGATTATGGGGATCTTAATGGAGTTCAGTATTTTTTCGAGGTATAAACGCAATATGGGGAAAAGTGAGGTGTTCCCGATAAATGGCCAATGGCGGGGGAGTTTAAGGAGGTTGCTGTTTTGGCTGGTAGGGGCGGGCTTTCGGTATCTTGGGATACATGCGGTGTTGGGCTGGGCCCAGCTGCACAAGTTGAATCTGGCAAAACTGGTGGAAGGAATGAAAGAGGACTTTAGGAGGTGGGATGTGTTGCTATTGTCGTGGCTGGAAGGATCCAGATGGCAAAGATGACAGTGCTCCCGAAGTTTCTGTTCGTGTTTCTGAATCTCCCGATTTCCGTGCCCAAGTCTTTTTTTAGTAGGGTGAATACGATGATACTGGGGTTTGTGTGGGTGGGCAAGGTTCCCCGGGTGTTTCTGGAAAGGGATAGGCGGCCGGAGGGGGGGTGGGGGGGGGGTGGCTGGCACTGCCAAATCTGCACAATTATTATTGGGCAGCAAACACAGCTATGGTATGGAAGTCGGCAGTGGAGGATAGGTCGGTGTGGGAATGGATAGAGGGGGCTTCATGTAACCAGTCTGAGGACACTATTGTTAGCACCTCTCCCATTCTTGCCAGCTAGGTACTCCACGAGCCCAGTCGTTGCGGGTGTGGAATCAATGTCAGCAACACTGTAGGATGGAAGCCATGTCCCTGTGGGTGCCAGTTTGTGGCAATCACAGGTTTGTTCCAGCAGTGCTGGATGAGAGGTTTGGGGGTGGGGACGGTTGGGGATTGAATATTTTCAGGACCTGTTTTTGGGGAGGGGGGGGGGGGGTACACGTTTCTGGAATTGGAGGAGCTTGAGGAGGTGTATTTGCGATTGAAGGGGAAAAGGGTTCAGTTACCTGCCGGTGAGGGACTTGTTGAGGAAGGAGTTGGGTACTTTCCCATGGCTGCTGCCCCCAGCTCTACAGTGGGGCTTAAATGGGTGCTCTTTCCAAGGGCCGCTGCAGACTCGATGGGCCGAATGTCCTCCTTCTGCACCATAATTTCTATGATTCTAGGACAAGTTTCTGCCCGAGGATGAGATAGGCGAGGGCAAGGTATCAGATATATATGGGGAGGGAGGGTGTCCCGGTGGAGGAGGTCCAGAGCAAGTGCGAAGAGGAGTTGGGAGGAGTGATGCAAGCCGGGGTGTGGAGCGAGGCGGTGGGAGGATAATCTTGTTTTTGTTGTGTGCAAGACTGAGTCTCATACAGTTTAAGGTGGGGCATAGGGCTCATATGAGTCATTTCTTTCAGGGGTGGAGGATAGGGGTGGGTGGTATGCAGGGAGTCCGGCAAGCCATGTCCATGTTTTGGGCACGTATTGGTGGTGTGGGCGGGGGGGGGGACATGGGAATTGTGGCAATTGTACATGGTTAACTTGCTGTTGCCAGTTTCTATTCTGTATATATTTGAAAATACCACCAATAAAATATTTAAAAAAACATTTTTTTTAAAGAAATTAGATCTGTTCTTTAAAAAAAGTAACCATATTCACAGTCATTCTGAACCATTTGTAGTGCAAAACAGTTTTAATAATGTAAATTTCAGTTTGACTGTGTGTGGCATGTGCCATTAACAGCTATTTAGAACAGATGCTCCATTCATCCAATATTCTCTTACATTTTAATGAAGGAAAAAGTTATATTCAAAACAGCTTTCATTCAATTTTATAAAAATACGTACCAGGATTTCCAACTGTTGTATGAAACATCTTACATTTCAAAGGTTAAAATTTAACAAAATGGATTTTCCAGTTGGCACAACTGGGAAATCACAATAGCCGTTTCAGCTGCTTGACAAATGGTCTTGATGAAGTGTACAAAATTTTAGTTTACCAAGTAGAAAGCACTTCTCAATTAAATGTAATTGGTCCTTGATTGATGGGGATGTACGTGTCTGAAAATTTAGCTGAATCAAGCCAAGGACACCAAAGCTAAACCGGGTCATTATTTTGGTATTTTTTTCTCTCAAAACGTATTGTTCCTTTTATCTGGAAAGGAACAGAAACAAAAACTAGGAATTGGTCTGTGGGTAGAGTTTTTAAATGCAGCATGGGATCAGAGAGTCACGCGTCTCATGAAATCTGATTATGTCCCCTTCAGACCTATTTCAGCGATTTTCCATCATAGTTGAGAGATCTATTTCCTAAAGGAGGCTATACAAACAAACACAATCATTAAACCGCAACCTGTGCTAAAAGATATTACACAGACTTGACGGATTAATCTTTTCTAGCATGGTATTTTAAAAATTTAATCCATATAAGAAAATGACAATAAAAGCTCCATTCCTCAAGAAAACAGAACAAAAACTAACCTCCATTTCCACATTATTGTGTAGCTGGCACAATGTGAGCCAAAGGATTTTTAACCTGCAAAATAAAATTACATACACTGTGGGAAATGAAACTAACATTATAATGTCAGCTAATAATGTTGCCAAAATATATTAAACCATGAAATTTCTATCAACAAATTTACAGGGTGCAAGACGTACCATGGCATGCCACATAATATACACCCACATTGTTAAATGTTAAGTTTACAATTTAACAAAGTGCTGTGTGATTCTCTTCTACACTATTATTACTTTGGTGAACTTCTAAAAACGAGAACAGAGATTCCCCAAGTGTCTTTTCTTGGGAGGTACTTGTGGATATCGGAAAACATGAAATGGATGATATTTGGACTTGTTAACAGGTAGCACATACTGCCTCCATTAGTGATGCAGTAACACTCCCTTCAACTGTTATACTGATTCATTGTAAGCAGTCTTATAAGACCAGGTTAAAGTTCAACAGGTTTATTTGGAATCCTAGCTTTCGGAGCGCAGCTCCTTCATCAGGTGAGTGATGATCTACGCTCTGAACGCTAATGATTCCAAATAAACCTGTTGGACTTTAACCTGGTGTCGTAAGACCTCTTACTGTGCCCACCCCAGTCCAACGCCAGCATCTCCACATCATTGAGTACTGATTCATGATTATGTTCCTGCTGAAAGCAGGCCACCCCATCAAAAACTTTGAGCTTACAGATGTTGGGAATACTCCTCAGTTTAAATGTGTTCGGTAAAAAAGTTAGTTGCCACCTGCTGCACCTAATACACATTTCTGTTAAGTGTTCATGAGACCTAGGGTATGTGCTGTCATTGATGAACAAATAAATAGCAAGCCAAAGATGACACTGCTTTAAAAATCCATTAAAAAGAGCATCTTGGGCAGCACGGTGGCACAGTGGATAGCACTGCTGCCTCATGGCGCCGAGGTCCCAGGTTCGATCCCGGCTCTGGGTCACTGTCCGTGTGGAGTGTCCACATTCTCCCCGTGTTTGCGTGGGTTTCGCCCCCACACCCCAAAGATGTGCATGCTAGGTGGATTGGCCACGGTAAATTGCCCCTTACTTGGAAAACATGAATTGGGTACTCCAAATTTATATTAAAAAATAAAAAAAAATTTTAAAAGAGCATCTTTATTTTCCTTTGACATCTTCAAACTATTGCATTTCTGTTTATCATAGAATTTACAGAGCAGAAGGAGGCCATTCAGCCCATCGAGTCTGCACCGGCTCTTGGAAAGAGCACCCTACCCAAGATCAACACCGCCACCCTATCCCCATAACCCAGTAACCCCACCCAACACTAAGGGCAATTTTGGACACTAAGGGCAATTTATCATGGCCAATCCACCTAACCCGCACATCTTTGGACTGTGGGAGGAAACCGGAGCACCCGGAGGAAACCCACGCACACACGGGGAGGATGTGCAGACTCCGCACAGACAGTGACCCAAGCCAGAATCGAACCTGGGACCCTGGAGCTGTGAAGCAATTGTGCTATCCACTAGGCTACCGTGCTGCCCCAAATGAAATGAAAATCGCTTAGTGTCACAAGTAGGCTTCAATGAAGTTACTGTGAAAAGCCCCTAGTCGCCACATTCCGGCACCTGTTCGGGGAGGCTGGTACGGGAATTGAACCGTGCTGCTGGCCTGCTTTAAAAGCCAGCGATTTAGCCCAGTGTGCTAAACCAGCCCCTGGTTTAGAGAGGTTTAGAGGGAGTAAATTAATAAATAACCTTCCTTTAAAAACTTGTCTCAACCGTCAAAAATGCCATTGAAGGCGCTAGCAACAGCACTGCTCCCGATGGCCCCGGGGAAATAATCCAGGAGTCCGGTAATAATAGCTTCACTGAGATTTTGGAGGCAGTTTCACCAACAGTTCGTGTTGGGGGCAGGGTCAAGGGAAATGCCGATTCAGGGGGAACTACAGATTTTAGCCAAGGAAGTGGGACGGGAATTTTCGGAGATTGGAGGAGAAGGGTATTAAAGACACTAAAAGATTTGTTTCTTGGGAGTCGGATTGCAGGATTGAAGGAGCTGGAAGCGAAGTATGGGCTGGAGCAGGGGGAAATGTTTAGATACATGCAGATTCGCGATTTTGCCAGTAAGGAGATACAGAACTCCCCGGTGGAGTCGGCCTCCACATTGCTGGAGGTGGTGCTGACGACAGGGAGACTGGAGAAAGGGGTAGTGTCGGCGGTTTACAGGGCTATTTTGGGAAAGGGGAAGGCATCACTGGAAGGGATCAAAGCAAAGTGGGAGGAAGAGTTGGGAGAGGATATGGAGGAGGGGTTCTGGTGTGAGGTGCTCCGGAGAGTGAACACCTCTACCTCGTGCGCGAGGTTGGAGCTGATACAGCTGAAGGTGGTATATAGAGCACACCTCAGAAGGTCGAGGATGAGCCGGCTCTTTGAGGGGGTAGAAGATGTGTGTGAACGTTGCCGGGGGGGGGGGGGGGGAGGGGCACTAATCACGTTCATATGTTTTGGTCCTGTCCAAAGCTGGAGGATTACTGGAAGGAGGTTTTTAGGGTAATCTCTAAAGTGGTGCACGTGAAGCCCCGGGTGGCCATATTCGGGGTGTCGGACCAGTCGGGGTTGGAAACGGGTGCGGAGGCAGATGTTGTAGCCTTTGCCTCGTTGATTGCCCCGAAGGTGGATCCTGTTGGGATGGAGAGCAACCTCTCCACCCTGTGCCCTGGCGTGGCGGGGGGACCTGTTGGAATTCTTAACTCTTGAGATGGTTAAGTTTGAACTGAGGGGAAGGATGGAGGGGTTCTACAATTCATGGGCATCATTCATTATGCACTTTCGAGAATTGGATTACAAAATACATAGGGTGGGGCCGAGAGGATTGGGGAGAGGGGTGTGTGTGTGTTAATGGTGACTATGGGTGATTCCTGATTCCTTTTTGTTATTTGTTTATGTTAACATGCGGGCTGCTGTTTGGGGGTTTGCTAGGAGAATGGGGTTGTTGTTGATATGCCGATTGACAGTGTATTCGTTACTGCTTATTGTTTTGTTGGTGGGTGTAAATTTGGGAGAAAATATGAAAAAGGAGACTAAAAATATATATTTTTAAAACCTTCAAAAATGCTATTTTCACGTGCTCTGCACGTTTCTGGAAAGTTCTTTTTAACCTGCTTAGAATTTATGTTGCCTGCACGGTAGCATTGTGGATAGCACAATTGCTTCACAGCTCCAGGGTCCCAGGTTTGATTCCGGCTTGGGTCACTGTCTGTGCGGAGTCTGCACATCCTCCCCGTGTGCGCGTGGGTTTCCTCCGGGTGCTCCGGTTTCCTCGCACAGTCCAAAGATGTGCAGGTTAGGTGGATTGGCCATGCTAAATTGCCCTTAGTGTCCAAAATTGCCCTTAGTGTTGGGTGGGGTTACTGGGTTATGGGGATAGGGTGTAGGTGTTGACCTTGGGTAGGGTGCTCTTTCCAAGCGCCGGTGCAGGCTCGATGGGCTGAATGGCCTCCTTCTGCACTGTAAATTATATGATAATGCTTGACCTCACGCTAAATAGAGAAGCAAATTAATAATTGAATGCCAACTCATTGGTCCTTAATTTGTATTTTGCCTCCTCCAAATCAACCCAATGAATCATTACAACTTGTTCAACTCCAACCATTGGCCTATTTTAGTTCTGCCTGAAGGGGATTATTCATCCTGCATGCTACTCATTGTCAATTTGGAGAGGTGTGTAGCGATTGGAGGATTTTAGGAATATTGGCTTCTAAATATTGGGATTATCATAGATTATCATAGAATTTACAGTGCAGAAGGAGGCCATTCGGCCCATCGAGTCTGCACCGGCTCTTTGAAAGAGCACCCTACCTAAGTCCACACCTCCACCCTATCCCCATAACCCAGTAACCTCACCCAACACTAAGGGCAATTTTGGACACTAAGGGCAATTTAGCATGGCCAATCCACCTAACCTGCACATCTTTGGACTGTGGGAGGAAACCGGAGCACCCGGAGGAAACCCACGCACACACGGGGAGAACGTGCAGACTCCACACAGACAGTGACCCAAGCCGGGAATCGAACCTGGGACCCTGGAGCTGTGAAGCAATTGTGCTAACCACCATGCTACCGTGCTGTCCTAAAGTCAGCTTTGACAAAGGTTCATCTGGACTCGAAACGTTAGCTCGTCTCTCCCTACAGATGCTGCCAGACCTGCTGAGATTTTCCAGCATTTTCTCTTTGGTGGTAGTTAAGTTAAAGGCCTGGGAGGTACAGTGTGTTTAAAAGGGATGGTGTTTTGCTTCTAGTAAATAGGTGAAATTGACAAGGGATGTGCTTTTCAGGCTAGTCTAATGCAGAATGGTTTGCCTGGGGAGGTGCCTGGGGAGTGCAGCCTGCAGAGATAATGGGTGGGATTCTCCGTCCAACAATGCCGGAATTGTGAATCACGATCCAGCACAGAATCATGCGTCAGCCGAAAATAGAGGCCAGCGCCAGGCGCCCAATGGACCGCCTTGATCTGGTGCCTTGATAGCAGTGTGAATGTATTCCATGCCATGCGACGGCATGGGCAGGCAAATTGTACAGTAATGGCTGTTATCAGATCATTAATGGGCCCAACCCAATAGTCTCCGGCCTCCTGTGCTGCTCCCGCCAGGAGGAGGTGAGTACGGTGCAGTTCACTTTTGTTATTTAAAATTGGGAAACATGCGCCGTGGCTGATGAGGGTGAAAGATGAGGTAAGACATGTTTCCAAAGATGCAACCATGGGCTGCCAGTTGTGCCACTGGCTCTGTGTGTGTGTGTGTGAGTGAGTGAGTGAGGGGGTGCGGGGGGGGGGGGGGAGAAAGAGCTGCAGAAGACGACTAGGCGGCCTACCTTGCGGTCTGGGCATCCCCCCCGGGAGCAGGGTGGCCGGTAACGGATCGCCACTGCCACGGCCTGCAAGGCAGCCGTCTAACTGCGCACCCCACTGACTGCCCACCGTGTCCCATATATGCGCAGAGCATCACAGGCCATATGAGTGCCCCCCAGGCCACACCCCTATGAGTCCACAGATCCCTGCTGACCAATCAACGGGATGGGCGTGGTCCAGCACAGCCCATGGCCCACCAGGTGTTGGCACATCCCAATGCACCCATCTGAGGCGCTGCCCCACTGCAGGGGCAGCAGGCGGACCACTGAGTGCGCCTTGATCGGCGGATGCATGCATCATGGCCGTCGGCTCCCTCCTTGGCACACTGTCTCTTGCAGGACAGACGTCCTGCCAGTGACACCATCAGCTATCCCAGCCTGCAGGACCACCAGCTGTCACCAAGCCTTGCCTGCCCACTGTGCCCCTGACCCCATCCATCCTGCTCCCAGATAAGTAGACACAACGGGTGCGCCACACAAATGACCCACAGCACACTGCGGCTATGGTCCCAACAGGTGTCGATTCCCTTGGCTGAGCCCCACCTGTGGGCCGTGCCCCCAAGAATGGCACTGGCCCCACACTGTTGGTGAGGTATCATATGGCCCACCCAAGGACCACCACAGTAGTGTGCAGGACAGGGACTGCAGAGCATGCCGCTAGCATGGATAGTGCCAGCCACAAGTACTCCTGCCAGGACGGACGGGTGGCAGGGTTAGATTTTCTTTAAATAATCTTTATTATCACAAGTAGGCTTACATTAACAAGGCAATGAAGTTACTGTGAAAAGCCCCTAGTTGCCACATCCTGGTGCCTGTTCGGGTACACAGAGGGAGAATTCAGAATGTCCAAATTACCGAACAGCATGTCTTTCGGGACTTGCGGGAGGAAACCGGAGCACCCGGAGGAAACCAACGCAGACACGGGGAGAACGTGCAGACTCTGCACAGCCAGTGACGCACGCCGGAATCGAACCTGGGACCCTGGAGTGGTGAATCAACAGTGATAACCACTGTGCTACCATGCCACCCCGATACGCCTCGGTGCGAGGCACCGATGGGGCCAGGGGTGCAATGCGAGGACAAAGTGTCAGGTGGAACAGCCGGAGGTGGTGGTGGAAGGAGTGGGGGGGGGGGGGGGGGGGGGGGGGGGGGGGGGAACGACACATGCAAGGGCAGGTGCTGCAGTACAGTCCGGGGCCACCATGCAGCCCACTGGATCTGGGTGGGCAAGGGATTGCTCACCATGCTAACGTGTTTGCCCTTTACCTCTGCAGACAATGGATTTCGGTATAGGAGCAGGAGTGGTTGGCTTCTGGTGCCGCAGCCCTAGCGGTCACAATGAGGCTGCACGTACAGGAGCTGCTCAGGGAGGGCCCTGCAGAACGGGGGCCTGCCCCAGAGGAGCAGGAGCTAGCTAGTGAGGCTGGAGAGTTGGTCACCCAACAGGCTGAGGGGCAGGTGGGAAGGAGGCAATGTATCAGGCCTCGTGTATACCGGCAGTGGCAGTCATTCAAGGACCTGCTGGACGGAGCACGTCACCGAAGACTCCGGTTGATACTGGGATGGGTGGGGCTGGGGTTGGTGCCAGGGGCATCGTGGTGGCGGTTACTCACCCTGGTCGCTATGAGGCGGTTGTGCAGCTTCTTCCTGCACCACTGCTCGGTCCTGGCAGTGGGACCCATGGCACTCACTGCCTCTGCCACCTTCATCCAGCAGTGTCCAACACTGCATTGGCGAACCTCGCTGTCACTCCAGCGAATCAGTCCCAGGGTCACTTAGTCTCTGAAAAGGAGAATCCGCCCAAGGTGTGTTCCAGCTTGGGGAGATTGAGTGAGTGAGTGCGTGCATGAGTGTGTGCGCGCGCATGAGTCCCAACAGGTGTCAAAGCGTGAGCGTGCATGAGTGCGAGTGAGTACATGAGTGAGTGCGCAAGTGAGCGAGTAAATGAGTGCGTGCGTGCATGAGTGAATGAATGAGTGCGTGAGTGCGCGTGTGTGTTAGTGAGTGTGAGTGAGTGAGTGCACACGAGTGCGTGCGTCATTGAATGAGTGAGTGAATGAGTGCGTCAATGAGTGAGAGTGAATCTGCCTGACTCAGTCTACAATTCTTTCCAAGTAGGATAATTTTTAAAAAAAAGAGTAATAATATTTAGAGTGGTCTTGTCTGAAGACAAGGAAGAGGCTGAAACAACCTAGCTGCAACAACTATTTGAAGATCTTCAGCCAGAGTCTGAAGGGGTTCCAACAGGAGCCAAATCTGTTTTATAAATCAAGTTTTACTCTTGGCCCTGCTCATTTTAAACTGGATTAAGAGCAGTACGTTTCTTGTCTTGTTGTTTAATGGGAAATTGCACAGCTGTGTCATGAAGTTTAATATTGTATTTATAATAAAGTTTGGTTTTAGAAATATCAAAGCTCTATTTTTTCATGCAAGCTCTCCTGGAGCAAATCATTCTTTCCACACAGTCTCAAATTAAACTAAAATATTGGGATTTCGGTCCAGTAACCTATCCTCTGTTGAGGTCTGGTCTGGGATTATATTAAGAGGTCCACAGTTTTCCTGTGAAGTTGTTTACACCATGTAAACAAAGCATTAATTTACTGGATCTGCTCACTTTTCACTGGTGCTACTTCATAAAGCATGAATGAAAATCCCTTTTGAACATCTAAATGGGGTGTGCGCTGCACTTCGGCAAATTTATACCAGTGAATTGGAAGCAGGTCACAGAAATGTTCCAGCCAGGCATATGCCTGGACTAAATTAAAATCCAAAATTGGAAAGAGCAGAATTAAGAGCAATTAAAGAGACAAAGTTGAATCTCTGGCAGTTATAAACTGTATAATTGATTACTTTTTTTAGAAAGCGGGCATGCGCTTGGGACATGAATCTCTGAAGTGGAGGCCAGCAAAAGCAGATGTGAACCTTTGAACGAGAGAAGACCAATGCGCGCACATAATTGCTAACTGGAAGATGATTTGTAAATCTGTCAAAATATTGATTCGACAAATAACACTTTCACGAAAGCTTCAGCACATTAGAATCGTCTTACGGACATATGAAATACACTTTAGATTTTCTGATCTTTAACTCAGACAAAAATCTGCAAGCACCACCATTCCTAACTAATTTTAAGCAGAAGGTCTCCATTTTAGTGCAGACGTAAATCTGGTGAAAAAGCAATAATTGACCAAATAAACCACAATGGCTTGCACTTATGAATTTAATGTAATATAGTAGCTAGCTCCTGGAATTGGATGCTTAAGCTTGAGGTTGGTTTTAGTAGTTTGTAAGAGTTTTCTTACTTGAATGAACTTTTCCAGCTCTCCCTTTCCTGTTGTTTTTTTCTCGCCAATTCCTTTTCCTCCATGGATGCTTTTTCACTCAGGCTCCTGTGTCTCTTTGATGTACCAAAAGCTTTTTTCCTGATTGAATGCATGCATCATCCAGTACACATTCCCCAATTCCACTGAACAGCTTCTGTAAGGTTCATCACCCCTTCTGAACCAACAGTGGAAAGTACCTATTTTCAGAAGAATGAGCTGCCCTCCTACAAGTTACCAATATCAGTTCTACGCGGAGGCTCAACCCCATCATGGCACCCTTCCTAAATGCCAAAGCTACTTTGGCCTATCCTATTTCCACAGTTCTTCCTCAGCTTTTAAGCACTTCACCCTTTTTAGAAAACATTTTATTGAAGCATTTATAATTTTAACATTTAAACATTCTAAACAGAGCGGTTCGACACACGCAACAACATCACAATAACATACCCAACTCCCCCCCCCCCCCCGCCCTACCTCCTGACTGCCCGAATATTGGATTCCCTATCCTTATTCTACAATGCCATGCCTCCCTTTTCCCCCTCCCCTTCTGCTGATGGTCAGTTGTCCTTAAAGAAGTCAATGAACGGTTGCCACCTCCGAGGGAACCCCTGAACTGATCCTGTTAAGGTGAAATTAATCTTCTCCAGCCTGAGAAACCACACCCCTGACTTAGGAGGCTCCATCCCAACAAAATCCGTCTCCGGGCCACCAGGGAGGCAAAGGCCAAAACGTCGGCCTCTCTCCCCTCCTGGGGCCCCGAATCTTCTGCCACCCCAAATATTGCCATCTCTGGACTCTGAGTAACTCTCCCTCCCAGGACCTCTGACACAACGTCTGCAAATCCCGGCCAGAAGCCCCGCAGCTTTGGAAATGCCCAAAACATGTGTACGTGATTCGCCGGACTTCCCCCGCACCTCCCACATCTGTCCTCCACCTCCTCAGAAAATCTACTGATCCGGGCCACAGTCATATGAGCCCAATGGACCACCTTGAACTGGATCAGACTAAACCTGGCACACGACGAGGATGAACTAACTCTCCTCAAGGCCTTTTCCCATAGTCCGACTTCCAAATCCCTTCCCAACTCTTCCTCCCACTTCCTCTTCACCTCCCCGATTGGGACCCCTTCCCATTCCATCAATTCCTCATATAGTTCTAAGACCCTCCCCTCCCCAACCCCTGTTTTTGACATCAGCTTATCCTGCAGTCCCCTTAGAGGGAGGCGAGGGAAGCTTGGAACCTGCCTCCGGACAAAGTCACTTCACTCTTTTTAACTACCTTGCCCATTTCTTAAATGAGATTCTTAAAACTCCAAGTGTGCTAAAACATTTTCCTCCCTATCCACCCGGTTTCTGATAAACCCAAGTAGTTTCAATCCCTATTTTAGCCTCGCAAGCCCAACTTCATCAACTTGATTGCCTTCCTTGATTTTCTCAATCACAGTAACCAAACTCGTGCATCTTCATGGCCTTCCGATCATGGAGACCTCCATCACAGATGGAGTTGCTCAGGTCACTTTCTAATACCTGATCTCTCATACATCTCTCCTAGCTGTCAATTTTTTTTTCACCTTCTGACATTCAATAAAGCAAGCATGATACTCTTTTCAGTATAACACAAGTGTTTTGAATGATGCAGTGGTTCAATGAGTCAACTACATTTGAAAGAATGAATTATTTATTTTAATTACTTTGCAGAGAGCACATCTTACTGGAAAGGTATTATGCAATTATATTTCATACTTTGAAAGCAGATTTATGAAAAAAACCATATTGTAACATGACTTTAAACTAAACAATTGCTGTAAAGCAAAATTCAATCCAAATCATTATTATTCTTTTATCCTCAGATTTATTGCAAGGCAAGTTCTTGTTATTTGTTCTGTGATTGCCCATTTCTAGTATTCGTGGTGCGAAGATGTGCACAACTCACCAAGCTGCTAAAGGCAAGTTAGAGCTAGAGCAGACACTGGATATCTACCACCTCAAAAAATGATAAATGGGCTATACATAGAATTTTGCAAACACCATAAAACATCTTTTCAGTCAAAGGTACTCTGAAAGTATCATTTCAAGTTGGAGATTCCTCACTAGCCATATCACGAAACTGCACATTGTCCCTTGCCCCTGCCTTCAGTCAGCGAGTTCCTGACCCATTGACTCCAACCCAATCATGTCATGCCAACTGAAATCTTCACTAGTATTTACCTACAAGAATCATATAATGAAAACTGTAATATAACAAAAACCAAGGTATTCAATGAACTTTTTTTCATTCAGTCAACTTTAATCTGATTAATTTCTATTATTTTTCATTTAGAATCACTAGATGACAGGGACTATGTGCTAAATAAACATCAATCTGACAAGGAGAAAGAACAAAAATTAAGACAACTTACGCTCCAGGTCCTTGCCACGTCCAAGTAATTGTATCCTAGAATTAAAAATAATGAAAATCTGGTTCAAAATGTTTATTTACTGTGAACAGACAGATATGCAAACTGGTTTGAGTTTTCTTGGGGTAAGTACAGATAGTGCATTGCCTGAATAAACCGTTCCGATGGAATCCTGGAATTTCCATACAAAAGAACACAGTCAACAACGTACATTTATACAGTGCCTGTAAGAAGTATCCAAGGTTCTTCACATTATAAAGTAAAGTAAAATTAGATATTGAGCCACACAAGGAAATATTAGGACAGATCGCCAAAAGCTTGGTCAAAGGAGTAGATTTTAAGGACCATCTTAACGAAAGAGGGGTAGACAATTGGAGCAATTTGGGAAGGGCATTTTAGAGCTTTGGGCCTAGGTAGCCTATGGCCACCAATGTTGGACTAATTAAAACCAGGGAAACACAAGAGGTCAGAATGAGATAAGCGCAGACTCGATGGGGGCTGTGACACTAAGGCAATAACAGAAGCACAGGACCACAAAGAAATTTGAAAACCAGGATAAGGATTTAAAAATCAAAGTGCTTCTCGACTGGGTATCAATGTAAATCAGTGAAAGCAAGGTTCTTGATCCTTTCACAGGTGGGAATAGTTTCCGTTATCTACTCTGTCCAGACCCATGGGGGGGGGGCGATTCTCCCATACCGCGCCGTCTGGGAGAATCGCTGTGCACGCCATTTTTTCTAGCGATGCCAGTCCGACGCCGTTCCGCCATTCCCCCAACCGGCAAGAACGACGTCATCGAGGTGGGCGCCGTGCATGCCGGAGAATCGGCCGAGCAAGCAATAGAGGCGATTCTCCCTGCCCCCTGCTATTCTGCGGCCCAGATGGGCCGAAGTCCCGACGGCATGACCCGAGGTCACACCGTTGCGGTTCACCCCTGCTAAATAAATTTGTCAGCCAGTCGTGCTGGCTGACGATGTGGATGAGGGAGGTGAGTGGGTGGGCCCATCCCAGGAAGCTGCGTCAACAGCCGGTGATGGCGGGTGGGGAGGGAGGGCTTGCTGATGCGTATGCCGCGATCCCCCATGGGGGTGGGGTGAGGACAGGGCTAAGGAGGATGGGGTGTGGGAAGGAGGAGGGAAGGGAGAGGGGGTGGGGGAATGAGAAGGGGGAAGGGGTGGGGGAAGGAGTCGAGGGAAGGGGGAGGGGGTGGGGGAATGAGAAGGGTGAAGGGGGAGGAGATGGGGGAAGGAGTAGAGGGAAGGGGAGGGGGTGGGGGAATGAGTAGAGGGAAGGAAGAGGGGTGGGGGAAATGAGAAGGGGGAAGGGGTGGGGGAAGGAGCCGAGGGAAGGGGGAGGGGGAAGGAGTCGAGGGAAGGGGAGGGGGTGGGGGAATGAGTAGAGGGAAGGAGGAGGGGGTGGGGGAATGAGAAGGGGGAAGGGGAGGAGATGGGGGAAGGAGTAGAAGGAAGAGGCGGAGTTGGGGGAAGGAGCAGAGGGAAGAGGCGGAGTTGGGGGAAGGAGTAGAGGGAAGGGGGTGGGGGAATGAGAAGGGGGAAGGAGGAGGGGGTGGGGGAATGAGGAGGGGGAAGGGGTGGGGGAAGGAGAAGGGGGAAGGAGGAGGGGTGGGGGAAGGAGAAGGGGGAAGGAGGAGGGGTGGGGGAAGGAGAAGGGGTGGGGGAAGGAGAAGGGGGTGGGGGAAGGAGGAGGGGGTGGGGGAAGGAGGAGGGGGTGGGGGAAGGAGGAGGGGGTGGGGCAAATTATGCCACCATAGGGTGTGGGGCAAATGATGCCACCATCCTGTCGGGGCAGAGGGGGGGGGGGGGCTCCACGGGTACCCGCGGGACCGACACCCCAGCTGGAGTGCCATGGCAGGAAGGTGGCGAAGACACCCTTCCAATTCGAGGCCATGGTGATGGGCTGTAGCCGCTGACGCTGCAATGAGGAGGGATGGGGTGAACTGGGCGGGAGACGGATACTGTGGGCAGGTGTAACGGTGCTTGCGTGAATGAACCGTGACCAGGCAGCCGGGGCACCCATTCATTGAAAGGGCCCTGGCTACCTACGTGCCAAAGAGCCCTCTTTACAAATGTCGTTGCCTCTCCCTCCCAAACCCCCCCACCCCTTCTAGTTTGTGATGTTTGCACAACAGCCATAAATGTTTGCCGCCGTGCGTCTGCCCTGCAGATTGCCATTCGGCGCGGCCGGCCCAGGCGGCTCAGTGAAGCTGCTGCAGAGGTGGATGCAGCAGAGGAACTGGCTGCAGAGCGCCCCGTGCCAGGCGCTCCTGCTGTAAGCCCTCACGCCCGACAGGTCTAAGAGGAGGCAGAGTGCGTCCCATGCAGCATAGTGTGTACCGGGACCGCATTTCATTCCAGAACCTTACGGACAGGGCATGCAGGAGGAGACTCAGATTGAGCTGTGAGACGCACATATTTGCCACCAATGGCACACCTGGCACCACGTGGAACGGTGGGAGGACATGCCATACCAGTGAGAGTGAAGGCCATGGCTGCCTTCAATTTTTTTGCGCGGGGTCCTTCCAGGTGCCAAGCGGGGACCTATGTGGAATCTCTCAGACATCGGTGCACCGGTGCATCCGGGCCGTTACCGACGGCCTATATGCCGTCGCGGGAAGATACATAGATTTTCTGGAGGACCACGCACACCAGGCTGCCAGGGCAGCGGAATTCGCCTCATGGCCGGGATCCCGATGGTCCAAGGCGTCATTGATGGGGTGTACGTCAACCTGCGTGCACCGTCGGAGAACAGGGGTGTTTTCCTGAACAGGAAGGAGAACTACTCTATGAACGTCCAGGTGGTTTGCGACCATCGAATGAGAATAATGCACTTGTGCGCCCAATACCCGGGCAGCGTGCATGACACCTTCATACTGGCGCAGTCCCTCATACCCGCTATTTTAGAGGGTCCCCTCCCTCCCCCCACCCCCCCCCCCCCCCAGATAAGGGGCTGGTTGCTGGGCGACAGGGGTTATCCATTGCGGCCGTAGCTGATGACGCCTATATGGAGGCCACAGACCAATGGGGAGGCCCGCTATAATGAGGCCCATGCTGCAACCAGGGGTGTCGTGGAGAGGTGCTTCGACCTCCTCAAAATGAGATTCCAGTGCCTGGACCGCTCTGCAGAAACACCCTGACAGGGTCGGAAGAATCTTTGTGGCCTGCTGCATTTTGCACAACACTGCCCAACAGAGGGGCGATGTTATGGAGGATGATGCACCAGGTGAGCCCGATGAGGGCGACTCTGAACACGAGGATGAGGAGGTGGGGGGGAGGGGGGGTAGAGAGAGAGAGAGAGAGAGAGAGAGAGAGAGAGAGAGAGAGAGAGAGAGAGAGAGAGAGAGGGGATGGGAGGGCAGCAGAGCATAGACACCACCAGGGTGCGGGATATGGCCGGGAGGCCGCACGACGCCACCAGCTGGGACAGCAAGCACGCGAGGCGTTGATCGCCACACGTTTCGCACACTAGGGGGAGGGCATCGTTGTGCAGGGCACTTGCACCATCGATCGAACACAAAGGCACCACCCAGCAAGGGGGGGGGGGCAGACGACTCGGGGTTAGGCGGTCATCAGCAGGACGCACACATGTTACCACCATTATCACTAGGTGGGGACACTCTGACCCATGCCATGGCACCTCCCCACGGGATTGGAGGGGGGTTCCACACGTGGGTGGGGGGAGAAGCTGGTGGAGCGTTGCCCGGGGGAGTCTCGGGGTACTTACCCTCGCTGCCCTCGTGAGGTCGTGCAGTTTTTTCCTGCACTGGTGTCCCGAGCGGGGGATGTGCCCCACAGCGCTGACCACCATGCCAACCTCTCGCCATCCCCACCTCACGGTGCTGCACGGCTGCCGGTGGCCACGTCTGGGGAAAAGAATGGCCCTGCCCTCCTCCACTGCGTCTAGCAGTGCCTCGAGGTCGCTGTCCTGGAAGCGGGGAGCGGCACGGCGGGGCTCAGCCATCTCCGACTTCGGTGCCTGTGCGCCGATCGCGTACTTCCTATGACACGTATCGGTGTCATCCTGGCGTCGCGCGATGACGCCGCTGCTCTGGCGCCACGCCCACCGCGTTTCTCACGCCGCCGCTGCTGGCCCCTTTTCTGCCCCTGAATTGGGCGCCGTGCCGTCGTGAAACACGACTTAGTCCAGCGATCGGAGAATCGCCCCCATGATTTTTTAATATAATTTTATGCAATTTAACATTTGCAATTCGCCAGTCCTTGGGCACCACCCGAGTCTAAGAAAGACTGAAAAATGATTGCTAGTCCTCTACAATTTCCACTGCTGCAAATGTAAACTCTAGCTTTTAAAGGGTGGAGCCAAGTGAGGGGCTTCTTCCTGAAAGGTACAAATGATGAACAGGTTTTTGAGTGCACCCTATCAGTTACCTTGTTTGGGCCAACTTCAATAATAATAATAATCTCTATTATTGTCACAATGTAGGTTTACATTAACACTGCAATGATGTTACTGTGAAAATCCCCTAGTCACCACACTCCGGCGCCTGTTCGGGTACACGGAGGAAAAATTCAGAATGTCCAATTCACCTAACAAGCACGTCTTTCGGGCATTGTGGGAGGAAACCGGAGCATCCAGAGGAAACCCACGTAGGCACAGGGAGGACATGAAGACTCCACACAGACAGTCTGCCAAGCCGGGAATCGAACCTGGGACCCTGGAGATGTGAAGCAACAGTGCTAACCACTATGCTACCGTGCCGCCCAATGGAGTGTGGGGAGTAAGATCCAGTTGGATGGATTCAAATGGAAGCTGTGAGAGTTATGGAAATTGATCTAGGATGCAGTGAGACGTTCATGGCCATTAGAGACGCTTGGGAGGGGGAATTGGGATGATAGTGAGATAGAGGGATATTTTGAGCAGTGGGACAATAAGGGCGGCCTTGAAAATGAAGGTACCAGTGCCCATGGAGAGATAACCAGTTACTATGGAAACTAACATGGGCCCAGAAAAGTAAGTTAGGCATGTTCAGGAATGGGAGGCAGGTCACGGACAAAACAAGTTCAGTGCACTCAAGAGAACAAGAGGAGAAAAACCATAAAGAGAAGGGGAGAGATCATTGATTAAATGGGTGGGGGTGGGGGGGGGGGGGGGTGGGGGGTTGAGAAAAGGTCTGAGCAGTAAAGGCAACTAAACTATTTAATTTTCAGACCAAAGCAGCAATTATTTGTGTTAGTAAATGTTACTGTAGAAATTCACTTAATTATCAGAATTACCTCTAGCTTTAAGAAAACGATACATAATTTTTGCTGTCATTTACTCTGCAAAGTATTACAAAGGCTAGTTGATATCTACATCCCACAGACTTGATTTCAGCAGGAGTAATTTTAGTAGATTCAACAGCAAAAGTCAAAGAAATTTCAATCCGCTTAGCTGCCTTGGTTTAATGTATGCCATTATTCATCAGCTTAAAACAATTCTTGATCAATGATACTGCCAGATATTAAAATCCAGCTGGTGCGGTGCACATTGTAACATGGTTTCAAAAAGTAAATTCACCAGCACAAGCCATTTACATGATGGACTAGAGATTATTTTTATGGGTATGTAACATATTGAACAACTCTGCTGAATATTTTCTTGGTTTAGAAAAGGATTTGTGTCTGTGTTCCTGCAAAATGATTTAACTTTGAATTGTTTCATAAACCGTCCCTTCACTTGATTAAATAGAATTTCCAATCGTCGCTGGCTAGGTCAGCATTTATTGCCCTAATTACCCTTAAGGTGATAGTACTTTGCTGCCTTCTTGAACTGCTGCAGTCCATGTCTATAGGAATACCCAGGTCTTTTAGGGAGTTGCAGGATTTTGACCTAAGGAACAGGGATATAGATCCAAATCAGGATGATCTGTGGCTTGGAGGGGAACTTGCAGGTGCCAAGTACTCATCAAGGTATGTTTTGAAGGATGTGAGGCATCCCGACTCCCAGGCAGTGCATTCCAGACCGTCACCACTCTTTGGGTACAAAAAGGTTTTCCTCAAATATCCTTTGAACCTCCCACCCCTCACTTTGAACTAGTGTCCCCTTGTAACTGACCCTTCAACTAAGGGGAACAGCTTCTCCCTATCCACCCTGTCCATACCCCTCATAATCTTGTACACCTCGATCAGGCCACCCTTCAGTCTTCTCTGCTCTAGAGAAAACAACTCAAGCCTATCCAAACTCTCTTTCGAACTTACAACTCAAGTCTACCCAACCTCTCTTTCTCCAACTTAAATGTTCCATCCCTGGCAACATTCTGGTGAATCTTCTCTGCAGCCCCTTCAGTGCAGTTACATCCTTCCTATAATGTGGCAACCAGAATTGCATGCACTACTTCCAATTAGCATGGTGTCAGTGCCACACAACACGATGGAACATGTCCTCAATGTGAAGATGAGACTTTGACTACACAAGGGCTATGGGGTGGTCACTCCTACCAATACTGCCTTGGGCAGATGCATGCGTGGCAGATACATTGGTGAGTCAAGCATGTTTTTCCTTCTTGTTGGTTCCCTCACCAACTACCGAAGTCTAACAGTTCTTTAGGACTTGGCCAGCTCAGTCAGTAGTGCTGCTAGCAAGCCACTCTTGTTGATGGACATTGAAATCCCCACACAGGGTACATTCTGTGCCATTACCACCCCCAGTGCATCCTCTAAATGGTGTTCAATGTGGAGACGTACTCATTCATCAGCTGAGGAAGGACAGTAGTGATAATCAGTAGTAGTTTCCTTGCCCGTATCTGACCTGATGCCATGAGATTTCATAGAATCCCTACAGTGTAAAAGGAAGCCATTCGGCCCATCAAGTCTGCACCGACCCTCCGAAAGAGCACCCCACCCTAGGCCCAATCCGCTACCCTATCCCCCAACTAAGGGCAATTTAGCGTTGCCAATCCACCTACCTTGCACACCTTAGGACTGTGTGAGGAAACCGGAGCATCCGGAGGAAACCTACGCAGACACGGGGAAAACGTGTAAACTCCACAGTCACCAGAAGTCAGAATCAAACCCAGGTCCCTGGTGCTGAGAGACAGCTGTGCTAACCACTGTGCCACCTTGGGGTCCAGAGTTGATGTTGAGATCTCCCAGGGAAACTCTCAGCTGTATACCACTATGTCACCTCTTGGTGGGTTTGTCCTGTCGGTATGACAGGATATACCCAGGTATGGTCATGTCTGAAAAATTGTGTGCAAGATATTATTCTGAGAGTACAACTGTGACAGGCTGTTGCTTCACGGGTCTGTGGGAGCACTCCCAATTTTGGCACAAGCCCCAGATGTTAGTAAGGATGACTTTGCAGGGTGGACAGAGCTAGGCGTGTCAAAGAACAAAGAGCAAAGAAAAATTACAGCACAGGAACAGGCCCTTCGGCCCTCCAAGGCTGCACCGATCCAGATCCTCTATCTAAAACTGTCGCCTATTTTCTAAGGATCTGTATCCCTCTGCCCCCTGCCCATTCATGTGTTTGTCTAGATACATCTTAAATGATGCTATCGTGCCCACCTCTACCACCTCGGCCGGCAATGCGTTCCAGGCACCCCACCACCCTCTGCGTAAAGAACTTTCCACGCATATCTTCCTTAAACTTTTCCCCTCTCACCTTGAACTTTTGACCCCTAGTAATTGAGTCCCCCACTCTGGGGAAAAGCTTCTTGCTATCCACCCAGTCTATACCTCATGATTTTGTAGACCTCAATGAGGTCCCCCCTCAACCTCAAGTCTTTCTAATGAAAATAATCCTAATCGACTCAACCTCTCTTCATAGCTAGCACCCTCCATACCAGGCATCATCCTGGTGAACCTCCTCTGCACCTTCACATCGACCTAGGCGGCAGAGATGACGAGTGCCAGTCCGGTTTTGTTCCTTTTTGGAGACCTTTAATGGTTTGACACAGCTGAGTGGCTTGCTAGGTCATTTCAGAGGGCATTTAAGAGTCAACCATATTACTGTGGGTATGGAGTCACATGTAGGTCAGACCACAAAAGGTCAACAGTTGACTTTCTCTAAAGGACATTACTGAACTAAGGCGCAAGGTCAGTGCCCTCAGTAAGGAAACGCAAATTTAGGAACATTTTATACCGTCATTAATCTGATCAGCAAAAGAACGGTTTATTCTGGTCAGCAAACTCAATGTCATTCACAACACACAAAAATATAAACTATAGAATAATAATAGATGTGATAGTAAAAATGGTCCTCAAGGTAAAAGCAAATTAAAAGTAAGGTCTACTCTTTAAAAAGGGCTTAATGCTAGCTTGAATTAATAATTTGAAGTAGTCAGATAACCCTAGGTCTTTCCTTACCTCTGGTTACATTTATTTTAATAATAACATACCTAATCATAAAAAGCCAGCAAAGCAGGGGGCCATGAAATAAATATTATTTAGTTTCAACTTCACTAAGAAATCAGGATGTAATGGCAAAATATTGAGTGCAATGCTAGAATGTAACATGTCAAATTAGTACCATTTTGAATAGTTAAATAGAGGTGAAATAGCAAACAACTATGCAGGAAGAAGGTTGCAATAATTTTTCATGACTTAGTTCCTCACATTATTTATCTTTCATCTTATTTCCGTTAAAATGTTTTTTGACTTGAGTATTCTATTTATTTGATGGTAACCATCCTTGAACTGGAAAGCAGATTTAGATAAACTAAAGATTTTTCTTAAAGATCCCTCATAGCAGAAGGATCATCTAACTTGTTTAATGGAAACCACATGCGGAATAAGCACAGCTATAAGTATTGTGCGATAAGTATTTATGTCAACAGTGCCATTCATGTGGCCCCCCGTGAAACAGCAGGATTTAAGTGGTCTGCTTTGATTTGAAGCAAGTTAAAAAATAACCACTTATTTCACTCCCCAACTAAACTCTTGCAAAATTACATAGATGGTCTTAGGGTGTAATCAATTAGCAGAAGAAAATCTTACAAGGCAAGTAGTGCCCAAATTTTTTCCCTACATCTTGGGAAAGTACTAAACTAGAACACAGTTAGGAGAACTCTACAATGCCAACTAGCTAGTTATGACACTGAATTTAAATCAAGGGACTGCTTTAACTGACCTCCCCAGATAAATACAAGAACTCTTCAAATATCTATATACAACCAAGATTATAACTCTGACTCAATGGAGAGCCAATTTATTGGTCCAAATCAATCAAAGGAGCAACCTTTAGTAAATAACACTTGAAAAATTCTGTGGGACATCCTAGCAGGCTCCCAAATCAAACGTAATGAATTAACAATTAAAGGTTGAGGCTATGCTAAACATATAGAAATAAAAAGGTATGGTTAAAATTAGATTGGTGTCTAGTACAGCAGCCAAATGTGGAAACGAAAGCAAAAACTCAGAGCCGCAAACCAGCTTTGGGAAGAATGAGAACTCCAAACAGATTAGAGCTGGAGCTTTTTTCTCCATTGGAATGCAAGGTTAAGAAGATATCTGATGCATTGATAATTATAAGGAGTAATTATAAATAGTAAAAAACAATTGCCATTGGTCAGTGAGTTATCAACAAGGGGGTTCATATTTATAATGATTAAAGCAACAAAGGGGGACAAATAGAGATTTTTTTTTACACGTGTGGAAGAGATTGTTGGGATATGGAAGGTGTCATGTGAGTGTCCCTTTAAGAAATGTTTTTGCCTTATCACATGGCTTCAGTGATGTCATTGTGTGGGTGTAGCTGGGGTGTGGCTCTGAGTTTTTACTTTAGTTTGAGAGTTGGGAGCTGGTGGTGACTCTGAATTTTACTTTCGCTTTGGTTTGGGGCTGGTTTGTGGCTCTGAGTTTTTGCTTTCGTTTTCACATTTGGCTGCTGTACTCAGACAGAGAAGTATCCTGTCTCTCTATCTTCATTTTAAAAGCCGTTTCCAGATTACTTGATAATTTAAAAGAGATAACTGTTTTCTGGAATGAATTCAAACCTGCTGTTTTGGAAATGAAACAAGAGTATCCATACCCAGTCTTAAAGACACGAAGAGTGGGCTGCACCTTTGAAAAGGGGTTTCTGGTTTATGGGATCTTGTTATTAAATTGGAACAGTAAAGGGGGGAGTTCATTAATGGTTACACATAATTACTGTAGCTGTGTGGAGTACATATGTTTGTAGTTGATAAAAATGCCTACTGTGTTTGTTTATAAAAATGTTAACTAATTTTGTAGAATAAAGCTTGTTTTTTGATTAAAAGCGCCTAAGAGCTCTGTTGAATAATACCTGAAAGGCAGGCTCACCGTAACCAAAATAAATAAACAGCTGTAGGTCAGGTGAATTCAATGACATACTTTGGAGTTTTCTAAACCCTGGCCCATAACAAATGTTTTACAAGAAACAGTAAACAGCAAAATCCAATACAGCTTTTTAATGGGAAAAAAAATAATTTTTAAAAAAAATAGATAATAGGGAAGGTGAACAGGACTGAGTGGCTGGTTGAATGGTTTACTATGCCACAAAATATGATTTTAGAAAAGGAATATAATCCAGATTCTCAGCCCCTAAGATCGGTATGTACAATATCAAACTTAGAACTTGAAAATAATATGATGTGGACAGTTTCAGGATTGTTTTTGGACAGTCAGTTCAGTGCTGCTGCGAGAGCCTTGGTAGGTCATGAGCTCCTGTTTTAAGGCAGTAAACCAATCAGAATCCCTCTGACTGGTTGTGAAGAACCAAGTTGAAAATAATAGCCCTTCATATACAAATAAGAGTCACAGCATCTTGCCTATTGTCACTATTCAAATGCACAGTTAAAAACCTTAAGCACTGAAGAAAAGCCATAGGGGAATCATTTGCTTGAATAGCTTTGTCTTTGAAACAAAAATCAAGGGACCTCCAATGGAATTCTTGTGTGGCAACATGGCAATAAGCAACTTATTAGTCTGGCACACTGCAGGGTGTTCTGTGGTAATATTGTAGGTACAAGGCTTTTAGGGAGACAGTTTCAGGATTGTTATTGGACAGTCAGTTCAGTGCTGCTGCGAGAGCCTTGGTAGGTCATGAGCTCCTGTTTTAAGGCAAGTAAACCAATCAGAATCCCTCTGGCTGGTTATGAAGAACCAAGTAAGTAACGTAGAAATGTCTTTTTTAGCATCACTGAAAAGAAAGTTTTTCATCTTGCATTCATCAGGACAATCACAAAAATACCAATTTCAGCAGAAACAATAACTTTGTACCGAATGAGGCGCAAGTAAGCGTTGCGCTGGTCAAAGAAACACAGCCTGAGTGAGTGAGACACAGACAGAATGAGAATTTGAAAATTGGCAGTTTGGTGCAGTGAGGTAATTCGGTGAAGAGTGGGAGAAGGTGCTTTGTCCCGACTGTTTTGTTCTCTCTCTTTCTTCTGGCCTGTAACTTTTAATCAGCAGGGAGAGAACCTGAGAACATCTGAGACCCTCAGAAGGTAAGTAAGTGATTTTTACTCATTTTTTACTTTTATTACTTTTTCAAATTGTGTGTGTGTGTGTGTGTGTGGGGGGGGGGGGGGGGGGGGGGGGGGGGGGGAAACTGAAGTGACATCACAGAAAAGGTGTGACCCGAGTGGCTGGTTGGGAATCTACACTAAATTTAAAAAATTAAGCATTGGTAACTAATTAACCTTAATTACTTAATTATAATTTAGAGGGGTATCTAAGCCAGAGATCGGAGAGTACTATATTTAGCTTTCACATTTATAGTAGAAATCTAGTGCTAGGAAGCAGATAGTTAACAGTAACTTAAAATTTAAAAAAAACAACTTTTAACTTTAATTTACTAATTAATTGACGCAATGTCAGTTAGAGGGGTGCAGTGCTCGGACTGTGAGATGTGGCAGGTCCGGGAGGCTTCCAGCGTCCCGGATGGCTTCATCTGCCGAAAGTGCACCCAACTAGAGCTCCTCACAGACCGCATGGTTCGGTTGGAGCAGCAATTGGATGCACTTAGGAGCATGAAGGTGGCGGAAAGCGTCATAGATAGCAGTTATATAAATGTGGTCACACCCAAGGTGCAGGCAGAGAAATGGGTGACCACCAGAAAGGGCAGGCAGTCAGTGCAGGAATCCCCTATGGTTGTCCCCCTCTCGAACAGGTATACCCCTTTGGATACTGTCGGGGGGATGGCCTATCAGGGGAAAACAGCAGCAGCAAGAGCAGTGGCACCATGGCTGGCTCTGATGTTCAGAAGGGAGGGTCAAAGCGCAGAAGAGCAATAGTAATAGGGAACTCTATAGTCAGGGGCACAGATAGGCGCTTCTGTGGGCGTGAAAGAGACTCCAGGATGGTATGTTGCCTCCCTGGTGCCAGGGTCCAGGATGTCTCCGAACGGGTAGAGGGCATCCTGAAGGGGGAGGGCAAACAGGCAGAGGTTGTTGTACATATTGGTACTAATGACATAGGCTGGAAGGGGCATGACGTCCTGCACAGGAGTTCAGGGAGCTAGGCAGAAAGTTACAAGACAGGATCTCTAGGGTTGTAATCTCGGGATTACTCCCTGTGCCACATGCCAGTGAGGCTAGAAATAGGAAGATAGAGCAGCTAAACACGTGGCTAAAAAGCTGGTGTAGGAGGGAGGGTTTCCGTTATCTGGACCACTGGGAGCACTTCCGGGGCAGGTGTGACCTAGATAAGGACGGGTTGCATCTAAACTGGAGAGGCATAAATATCCTGGCCGCGAGGTTGGCTAGTGTCACACGGGAGGGTTAAAACTAGTATGGCAGGGGGTGGGCACGGGAGCAATAGGTCAGAAGGTGAGAACATTGAGGGAGAACTAGGGAATAATGGCTCTGAGGCGGAGCAGACAGGGAGAAGTTGCTGAACAGCGGGTCTGGTGGCCTGAAGTGCATATGTTTTAATGCAAGAAGTATTACGGGTAAGGCAGATGAACCTAGAGCTTGGATTAGTACTTGGAATTATGATGTTGTTGCCATTACAGAGACCTGGTTGAGGGAAGGGCAGGATTGGCAGCTAAACGTTCCAGGATTTAGATGTTTCAGGCGGGATAGAGGGGGATGTAAAAGGGGAGGCGGAGTTGCGCTACTGGAGGATATCGCAGTTGTACTACGGGAGGACACCTCAGAGGGCAGTGAGGCTATATGGGTAGAGATTAGGAATAAGAAGGGTGCAGTCACAATGTTGGGGGTTTACTACAGGCCTCCCAACAGCCAGCGGGAGATAGAGGAGCAGATAGGTAGACAGATTTTGGAAAAGAGTAAAAACAACAGGGTTGTTGTGATGGGAGACTTCAACTTCCCCAATATTGATTGGGACTCACTTAGTGCCAGGGGCTTAGACGGGGCAGAGTTTGTAAGGAGCATCCAGGAGGGCTTCTTAAAACAATATGTAGACAGTCCAACTAGGGAAGGGACGGTACTGGACCTGGTATTAGGGAATGAGCCCGGCCAGGTGGTAGAAGTTTCAGTAGGGGAGCATTTCGGGAACAGTGACCACAATTCAGTAAGTTTTAAAGTGCTGGTGGACAAGGATAAGACTGGTCCTAGGGTGAATGTGCTAAATTGGGGGAAGGCTAATTATAACAATATTAGGCGGGAACTGAAGAACCTAGATTGGGGGCGGATGTTTGAGGGCAAATCAACATCTGACATGTGGGAGGCTTTCAAGTGTCAGTTGAAAGGAATTCAGGACCGGCGTGTTCCTGTGAGGAAGAAGGATAAAGACGGCAATTTCCGGGAACCTTGGATAACGAGATATTGTAGGCCTCATCAAAAAGAAAAAGGAGGCATTTGTCAGGGCTAAAAGGCTGGGAACAGACAAAGCCTGCGTGGAACACAAGGAAAGTAGGAAGGAACTTAAGCAAGGAGTCAGGAGGGCTAGAAGTGGTCACGAAGTGGTCATTGGCAAATAGGGTTAAGGAAAATCCCAAGGCTTTTTACACGTACATAAAAAGCAAGAGGGTAGCCAGGGAAAAGGTTGGCCCACTGAAGGATAGGCAAGGGAATCTATGTGTGGAGCCAGAGGAAATGGGCGATGAATACTTTGCATCAGTATTCACCAAAGAGAAGGAATTGGTAGATGTTAAGTCTGGAGAAGGGGGTGTAGATAGCCTGGGTCACATTGAGATCCAAAAAGACACCGAGGTATAAGTCCCCAGGGCCTGATGGGATCTACCCCAGAATACTGAAGGAGGCTGGAGAGGAAATTGCTGAGGCCTTGACAGAAATCTTTGGATCCTCACTGTCTTCTGGTGATGTCCCGGAGGACTGGAGAATAGCCAATGTTGTTCCTCTGTTTAAGAAGGGTAGCAAGGATAATCCAGGGAACTACAGGCCGGTGAGCCTTACTTCAGTGGTAGGGAAATTACTGGAGAGAATTCTTCGAGACAGGATCTACTCCCATTTGGAAGCAAATGGACGTATTAGTGAGAGGCAGCATGATTTTGTGAAGGGGAGGTCGTGTCTCACTAACTTGATCGAGTTTTTCGAGGAGGTCATAAAGATGATTGATGCAGGTAGGGCAGTGGATGTTGTCTATATGGACTTCAGTAAGGCCTTTGACAAGGTCCCTCATGGTAGACTAGTACAAAAGGTGAAGTCACACGGGATCAGGGGTGAGCTGGCAAGGTGGATACACAACTGGCTAGGTCATGGAAGGCAGAGAGTAGCAATGGAAGGATGCTTTTCTAATTGGAGGGCTGTGACCAGTGGTGTTCCGTAGGGATCAGTGCTGGGACCTTTGCTGTTTGTAGTATACATATATATATATATAATATATATATATATATATATATATATAAATAAATGATTTGGAGGAAAATGTAACTGGTCTGATTATTAAGTATGCAGACGACACAAAGGTTAGTGGAATTGCGGATAGCGATGAGGACTGTCAGAGGATACACAGGATTTAGATTGTTTGGAGACTTGGGCGGAGAGATGGCAGATGGAGTTTAATCCGGACAAATGTGAGGTAATGCATTTTGGAAGGTCTAATGCAGGTAGGGAATATACAGTGAATGGTAGAACCCTCAAGAGTACTGAAAGTCAGAGAGATCTAGGTGTACAGGTCCACAGGTCACTGAAAGGGGCAACACAGGTGGAGAAGCGAGTCAAGAAGGCATACGGCATGCTTGCCTTCATTGGCCGGGGCATGAGTATAAGAATTGGCAAGTCATGTTGCAGCTGTATAGAACCTTAGTTAGGCCACACTTGGAGTATAGTGTTCAATTCTGGTCGCCACACTACCAGAAGGATGTGGAGGCTTTAGAGAGGGTGCAGAAGAGATTTACCAGAATGTTGCCTGGTATGGAGGGCATTAGCTATGAGGAGCGGTTGAATAAACTCGGTTTGTTCTTACTGGAACGACGGAGGTTGAGGGGCGACCTGATAGAGGTCTACAAAATTATGAGGGGCATAGACAGAGTGGATAGTCAGAGGCTTTTCCCCAGGGTAGAGGGGGCAATTACTAGGGGGCATAGGTTTAAGGTGAGAGGGGCAAGGTTTAGAGTAGATGTACGAGGCAAGGTTTTTACGCAGAGGGTAGTGGGTGCCTGGAACTCACTACCGGAGGAGGTAGTGGAAGCAGGGACGATAGGGACATTTAAGGGGCATCTTGACAAATATATGAATAGGATGGGAATAGAAGGATACGGACCCAGGAAGTGTAGAAGATTGTAGTTTAGTCAGGCAGCATGGTCGGCACGGGCTTGGAGGGCCGAAGGGCCTGTTCCTCTGCTGTACATTTCTTTGTTCTAAGTGCTGATTGGTTGGCAAGTGATCTGGTTCATTCCTTAGGGATAGGTCTTGACTAGAGCAGTGTTCTTCAAAGTCAGGTGTGCGACCCGCGGGTGGGTCGCGGGCGGGTGTCGGGAGGGTCCCGGAGCCGTTGTCCGCGGCGCTCTCGATTGCGCAAATCCCCACGCAGCAGCCGGCTTTTCATAACGCTGGCTGCAAGCGGCCGCGAAGATGTTTTAAAAAAAAATTTGCCCACATTGCGCATGCACGCACGATGATCGGACATGCATGTGCAGTGCGGCCACTATTTTTAAAAAATGGTTGCAGCTTTCTGTTTTACAAGTTCTGCAGTGGTTTTTTTTCATTTATTTTATTTTTTACAAATTCGGGGGGTTTTATTCATTTGTTTCATTTATTTTACCTATTTTATTTTTTTTACAAGTTCGGGGCGGGGGGGGGGGGGGGGGGGGCTTATTTGTTAAAATTTTACAGGAAGAAAATTCAGAACTTTGGACAGATGGAGACTCCATACTTTCCGACACCAGAAGGCTTCATCTTCATCCAACAGGATCCATTGGAGGAGCGTGTAAGAGGGCCAAAGGGACCCAAAACCATTTCCTCCATTTTTGTCAGCAGCAAACAAGGTAAGAGAAAACGGTGGGTCGCGCAGGTCGGCCGGCGTGGCTCTGGAAAGGGCAGCCAGTTGGTAAAAATGGGTCCCGGAAAAAAAGTTTGAAGAACACTGGACTAGAGGCAAGCTGCTTGGTTTAAAATTGCCAAACAACTTGGCAGTTAACGAACAGTCACCATTAGCTGGTGCATTCTCCATAGCAATGCAGTGTCCACTTGTAAACCACTCTTCTCATACAGCATAAAGTTGTCATCTCCGCCAACATTGGCTTTCTTAAGAGTGCCCTGATGAGTGCAAGATAAACAGCTTCGGCATAATATCTTTTTTCAGCAATAATCTACCAAATAAACGTCTTCCTTTTTGATTGTGTTTAAACTCTATTTCCCTGGAGTAAGTTTACTTTGGCTGACAATCTCAGCAAGAGAGGACTTGGCTGGAATGATTAGGTTTATTGATTTTTTTTCTGAATATTGTAAGGAACAAAGGTTTTTACAGTTGTGACTCGTGAACCAGATATTAAAAATCTTGGCAGATGCTGCTTACTCATTTATGAAGGTATTTTGGTAAAGGATGTACAGCATGACCAAGCCAAGGCAAAATTCCAATTTAGCTTTTCCTCTTGTAGATGACGATTGGCTGTTGGGGCTACCATGGGACCTAACTTTTATTTCTTTTGTATGTTTCCTTTGAAAATAAATATGTAGTATATTTTGTGGAGGTTTTGTGGCTATTGTTGGAATCTTGGGTTCCTGAGCAACATGAAAAAGGAAACAAAACCTAAACATACTGAATTAATGTTTCATCTATTCACCGACCTCTTTAGAAAGAATTAGTCTTAAAATTTTGAGAATTAGAGGACCAATACAATTAGCAAAGAACCATAGTTGGGGGTAACCATAATAAAACAGTGTAGTTCCTGTGGCATTCTAGGTAGGATATAGGATTAGGACATGATGTTTGACATATCTATTTTGCAATGTTTTTTTAAATGTGGCTGCACACAATGGTTTCTCAGTATGAACTAGGCAATACTAGCCTTAGAATCAAGGAGGATATTTTCTGGGTTCAGAAAAATATCAAGACGAAACAGATGTCAGTCAGTAAAACATTACTTAAAACAAATACAATCGTACAATGATTTGATAAAAACAATTTAACTGGATGTTACATGGATCGGAATAGACTTTGATATGAAGGGTTGGCCAGACGAGACCTCAGTCCCGGCTGGGATCTGAAGAGTATTGTGCATATTATTACTTTGCAATAAAACTAGTTTTGCTGTATCCACTAACCTTGGACTCGTCTGTGGTCACTAAACTAGAAACGCTAATAAAAATGCAATAATGACAAATGTAATGTGAATTAAAAATTCAGGTTTTCACAAGTTTTAAAAAACACTAACCATTTTATTGGGATAACGCAAGACTACAGGTTGCACAGGCACTCCAGGAATGAATGCACCTGAAGAGAAAGAAACAATAATTATGCCATCTTTTTTTCCTCTCTGATCTGTCAATTTATTTTTTTCCCGCTTTTCCTGAATTCATTTACTCTTTACTGGGAAATTATCAAAGGTAGAACTGCCTTCTCATAACTCATTCAACAGACCCTTATTCAAGTATGAGCCTAGATATTGAATGGACTTTTTGACTTGGGATTGACACCACAGCTGGAGTCAGGCAGTCTACTTTTTTTTAAATTAAATATTTTATTGAAAATTTTTGGTCAACCAACACAGTACATTGTGCATCCTTTACACAATATTATAACAACACAAATAACAATGACCTATTTTATAAACAAAGAATGAATAAATAATAAATAACAAAAATGAAAACTAGCCCTAATTGGCAACTGCCTTGTCACAAGTAACACTCCAAAAATATAATTTAACAGTCCAATATATAATTATCTGTAGCAACGACCTATACATACTATACAGTATATATTAACAACCCTGAGAGTCCTTCTGGTTCCTCCTCCCCCCCCCCCCCCGCCGATCCTGGGCTGCTGCTGCTGCCTTCTTTTTCCCATTCCGTCTATCTTTCTGCGAGGTATTCGACGAACGGTTGCCACCGCCTGGTGAACCCTTGAGCCGACCCCCTTAGGACGAACTTAATCCGCTCTAGCTTTATAAACCCCGCCATGTCATTTATCCAGGTCTCCACCCCCGGGGGCTTGGCTTCTTTCCACATTAGCAATATCCTGCGCCGGGCTACTAGGGACGCAAAGGCCAAAACATCGGCCTCTCTCGCCTCCTGCACTCCCGGCTCTTGTGCAACCCCAAATATAGCCAACCCCCAGCTTGGTTCGACCCGGACTCCTACTACTTTTGAAAGCACCTTTGTCACCCCCATCCAAAACCCCTGTAGTGCCGGGCATGACCAAAACATATGGGTATGATTCGCTGGGCTTCTCGAGCACCTCGCACACCTATCCTCCACCCCAAAAAATTTACTGAGCCGTGCTCCAGTCATATGTGCCCTGTGTAATACCTTAAACTGAATCAGGCTTAGCCTGGCACACGAGGACGACGAGTTTACCCTGCTTAGGGCATCTGCCCACAGCCCCTCCTCAATCTCCTCCCCCAGCTCTTCTTCCCATTTCCCTTTTAGTCCATCTACCATAGTCTCCCCTTCGTCCCTCATTTCCCGATATATATCTGACACCTTACCATCCCCCACCCATGTCTTTGAGATCACTCTGTCCTGCACCTCTTGTGTCGGGAGCTGCGGGAATTCCCTCACCTGTTGCCTCGCAAAAGCCCTCAGTTGCATATACCTGAATGCATTCCCTTGGGGCAACCCATATTTCTCGGTCAGCGCTCCCAGACTCGCGAACTTCCCATCCACAAACAGATCTTTCAGTTGCGTTATTCCTGCTCTTTGCCACATTCCATATCCCCCATCCATTCCCCCCGGGGCAAACCTATGGTTGTTTCTTATCGGGGACCCCCCCCAAGGCTCCAGTCTTTCCCCTATGCCGTCTCCACTGTCCCCAAATCTTCAGTGTAGCCACCACCACCGGGCTTGTGGTGTAGTTCCTCGGTGAGAACGGCAATGGGGCTGTCACCATAGCCTGTAGGCTAGTCCCCCTACAGGACGCCCTCTCTAATCTCTTCCACGCCGCTCCCTCCTCCTCTCCCATCCACTTACACACCATTGAAATATTAGCGGCCCAATAATACTCACTTAGGCTCGGTAGTGCCAGCCCCCCCCTATCCCTGCTACGCTGTAAGAATCCCTTCCTCACTCTCGGGGTCTTCCCGGCCCACACAAAACCCATGATGCTCTTTTCAATCCTTTTTAAAAAAGCCTTCGTGATCACCACCGGGAGGCACTGAAACACAAAGAGGAATCTCGGGAGGACCACCATCTTAACCGCCTGCACCCTCCCTGCCATTGACAGGGATACCATATCCCATCTCTTGAAATCCTCCTCCATCTGTTCCACCAACCGCGTTAAATTTAACCTATGCAATGTACCCCAATTCTTAGCTATCTGGATCCCCAGGTAACGAAAGTCCCTTGTTACCTTCCTCAACGGTAGGTCCTCTATTTCTCTACTCTGCTCCCCTGGATGCACCACAAACAACTCACTTTTCCCCACGTTCAATTTATACCCTGAAAAATCCCCAAACTCCCCAAGTATCCGCATTATTTCTGGCATCCCCTCCGCCGGGTCCGCCACGTATAGTAGCAAATCGTCCGCATACAAAGATACCCGGTGCTCTTCTCCTCCCCTAAGTACTCCCCTCCACTTCTTGGAACCCCTCAACGCTATCGCCAGGGGCTCAATCGCCAGTGCAAACAATAATGGGGACAGAGGGCATCCCTGCCTTGTCCCTCTATGGAGCCGAAAATATGCAGATCCCCGTCCATTCGTGACCACGCTCGCCACTGGGGCCCTATACAACAGCTGCACCCATCTAACATACCCCTCTGCAAAACCAAATCTCCTCAACACCTCCCACAAATAATCCCACTCCACTCTATCAAATGCTTTCTCGGCATCCATCGCCACTACTATCTCCGTTTCTCCCTCTGGTGGGGCCATCATCATTACCCCTAACAACCTCCGTATATTCGTGTTCAGCTGTCTCCCCTTCACAAACCCAGTTTGGTCCTCGTGGACCACCCCCGGGACACATTCCTCTATTCTCATTGCCATTACCTTGGCCAGGGCCTTGGCATCTACATTTAGGAGGGAAATAGGTCTATAGGACCCGCATTGTAGCGGGTCCTTTTCCTTCTTTAAGAGAAGCGATATCGTTGCTTCAGACATAGTCGGGGGCAGTTGTCCCCTTTCCTTTGCCTCATTAAAGGTCCTCGTCAGTACCGGGGCGAGCAAGTCCACATATTTTCTATAGAATTCGACTGGGAATCCATCCGGTCCCGGGGCCTTTCCCGCCTGCATGCTCCTAATTCCTTTCACCACTTCTTCTACCTCGATCTGTGCTCCCAGTCCCACCCTTTCCTGCTCTTCCACCTTGGGAAATTCCAGCCGATCCAAGAAGCCCATCATTCTCTCCCTCCCATCCGGGGGTTGAGCTTCATATAATTTTTTATAAAATGTCTTGAACACTCCATTCACTCTCTCCGCTCCCCGCTCCATCTCTCCTTCCTCATCCCTCACTCCCCCTATTTCCCTCGCTGCTCCCCTTTTCCTCAATTGGTGTGCCAGCAACCTGCTCGCCTTCTCCCCATATTCGTACTGTACACCCTGTGCCTTCCTCCATTGTGCCTCTGCAGTGCCTGTAGTCAGCAAGTCAAATTCTACATGTAGCCTTTGCCTTTCCCTGTACAGTCCCTCCTCCGGTGCTTCCGCATATTGTCTGTCCACCCTCAAAAGTTCTTGCAGCAACCGCTCCCGTTCCTTAATCTCCTGCTTCCCTTTATGTGCCCTTATTGATATCAGCTCCCTCTAACCACCGCCTTCAACGCCTCCCAGACCACTCCCACCTGGACCTCCCCATTATCATTGAGTTCCAAGTACTTTTCAATGCACCCCCTCACCCTTAGACACACCCCCTCATCTGCCATTAGTCCCATGTCCATTCTCCAGGGTGGGCGCCCTCCTGTTTCCTCCCCTATCTCCAAGTCCACCCAGTGTGGAGCGTGATCCGAAATGGCTATAGCCGTATACTCCGTTCCCCTCACCTTCGGGATCAATGCCCTACCCAGCACAAAAAAGTCTATTCGCGAGTAGAACAACAACAAAGAACAAAGAAATGTACAGCACAGGAACAGGCCCTTCGGCCCTCCAAGCCCGTGCCGACCATACTGCCCGACTAAACTACAATCTTCTACACTTCCTGGGTCCGTATCCTTCTATTCCCATCCTATTCATATATTTGTCAAGATGCCCCTTAAATGTCCCTATCGTCCCTGCCTCCACTACCTCCTCCGGTAGTGAGTTCCAGGCACCCACTACCCTCTGCGTAAAAAACTTGCCTCGTACATCTACTCTAAACTTTGCCCCTCTCACCTTAAACCTATGCCCCCTAGTAATTGACCCCTCTACCCTGGGGAAAAGCCTCTGACTATCCACTCTGTCTATGCCCCTCATAATTTTGTATACCTCTATCAGGTCGCCCCTCAACCTCCTTCGTTCCAGTGAGAACAAACCGAGTTTATTCAATCGCTCCTCATAGCTTATGCCCTCCATACCAGGCAACATTCTGGTAAATCTCTTCTGCACCCTCTCTAAAGCCTCCACATCCTTCTGGTAGTGTGGCGACCAGAATTGAACACTATACTCCAAGTGTGGCCTAACTAAGGTTCTATACAGCTGCAACATGACTTGCCAATTCTTATACTCAATGCCCCGGCCAATGAAGGCAAGCATGCCGTATGCCTTCTTGACTACCTTCTCCACCTGTGTAGCCCCTTTCAGTGATCTGTGGACCTGTACTCCTAGATCTCTTTGACTTTCAATACTCTTGAGGGTTCTACCATTCACTGTATATTCCCTACCTGCATTAGCCCTTCCAAAATGCATTACCTCACATTTGTCCAAGTTAAACTCCATCTGCCATCTCTCCGCCCAAGTCTCCAGACAATCTAAATCCTGCTGTATCCTCAGACAGTCCTCATCGCTATCCGCAATTCCACCAACCTTTGTGTCGTCTGCAAACTTACTAATCAGACCAGTTACATTTTCCTCCAAATCATTTATATATACTACAAAGAGCAAAGGTCCCAGCACTGATCCCTGTGGAACACCACTGGTCACAGCCCTCCAATTAGAAAAGCATCCCTCCATTGCTACCCTCTGCCTTCTATGGCCTAGCCAGTTCTGTATCCACCTTGCCAGTTCACCCCTGATCCCGTGTGACTTCACCTTTTGTACTAGTCTACCATGAGGGACCTTGTCAAAGGCCTTACTGAAGTCCATATAGACAACATCTACTGCCCTACCTGCATCAATCATCTTAGTGACCTCCTCGAAAAACTCTATCAAGTTAGTGAGACACGACCTTCCCTTCACAAAACCGTGCTGCCTCTCACTAATACGTCCATTTGCTTCCAAATGGGAGTAGATCCTGTCTCGAAGAATTCTCTCCAGTAATTTCCCTACCACTGAAGTAAGGCTCACCGGCCTGTAGTTCCCGGGATTATCCCTGCCACCCTTCTTAAACAGAGGAACAACATTGGCTATTCTCCAGTCCTCCGGGACATCCCCTGAAGACAGCGAGGATCCAAAGATTTCTGTCAAGGCCTCAGCAATTTCCTCTCCAGCCTTCTTCAGTATTCTGGGGTAGATCCCATCCGGCCCTGGGGACTTATCTACCTTAATATTTTTTAAGACACCCAACACCTCGTCTTTTTGGATCACAATGTGACCCAGGCTATCTACACCCCCTTCTCCAGACTCAACATCTACCAATTCCTTCTCTTTGGTGAATACTGATGCAAAGTATTCATTTAGTACCTCGCCCATTTCCTCTGGCTCCACACATAGATTCCCTTGCCTATCCTTCAGTGGGCCAACCCTTTCCCTGGCTACCCTCTTACTTTTTATGTAAGTGTAAAAAGCCTTGGGATTTTCCTTAACCCTATTTGCCAATGCCTTTTCATGACCCCTTCTAGCCCTCCTGACTCCTTGCTTAAGTTCCTTCCTACTTTCCTTATATGCCACACAGGCTTCGTCTGTTCCCAGCCTTTTAGCCCTGACAAATGCCTCCTTTTTCTTTTTGACGAGGCCTACAATATCACTCGTCATCCAAGGTTCCCGAAAATTGCCGTATTTATCTTTCTTCCTCACAGGAACATGCCTGTCCTGTATTCCTTTCAACTGACACTTGAAAGCCTCCCACATGTCAGATGTTGATTTGCCCTCAAACATCCGCCCCCAATCTATGTTCTTCAGTTCCCGCCTAATATTGTTATAATTAGCCTTCCCCCAATTTAGCACATTCATCCTCGGACCACTCTTATCCTTGTCCACCAGTACTTTAAAACTTACTGAATTGTGGTCACTGTTACCGAAATGCTCCCCTACTGAAACATCTACCACCTGGCCGGGCTCATTCCCCAATACCAGGTCCAGTACCGCCCCTTCCCTAGTTGGACTGTTTACATATTGTTTTAAGAAGCCCTCCTGGATGCTCCTTACAAACTCTGCCCCGTCTAAGCCCCTGGCACTAAGTGAGTCCCAGTCAATATTGGGGAAGTTGAAGTCTCCCATCACCACAACCCTGTTGTTTTTACTCTTTTCCAAAATCTGTCTACCTATCTGCTCCTCTATCTCCCGCTGGCTGTTGGGAGGCCTGTAGTATACCCCCAACATTGTGACTGCACCCTTCTTATTCCTGATCTCTACCCATATAGCCTCACTGCCCTCTGAGGTGTCCTCTCGCTGTATAGCTGTGATACTCTCCTGAACAAGTAGCGCAACTCCGCCTCCCCTTTTACATCCCCCTCTATCCCGCCTGAAACATCTAAATCCTGGAACGTTTAGCTGCCAATCCTGCCCTTCCCTCAACCAGGTCTCTGTAATGGCAACAACATCATAGTTCCAAGTAGTAATCCAAGCTCTAAGTTCATCTGCCTTACCCGTAATGCTCCTTGCATTAAAACATATGCACTTCAGGCCACCAGACCCGCTGTGTTCAGCAACTTCTCCCCGTCTGCGCTGCCTCAGAGCCACACTGTCCCTATTCCCTAGTTCTCCCTCAATGCTCTCACCTTCTGACCTATTGCTCCCGTGCCCACCCCCCTGCCATACTAGTTTAAACCCTCCCGTGTGACACTAGCAAACCTCGCGGCCAGGATATTTATGCCTCTCCGGTTTAGATGCAACCCGTCCATCTTATACAGGTCACACCTGCCCCGGAAGAGCTCCCAGTGGTCCAGATAACAGAAACCCTCCCTCCTACACCAGCTGTTTAGCCACGTGTTTGTCTGCTCTATCTTCCTATTTCTAGCCTCACTGGCACGTGGCACAGGGAGTAATCCCGAGATTACAACCCTCGAGGTCCTGTCTTTTAACTTTCTGCCTAGCTCCCTGAACTCCTGCTGCAGGACCTCATGCCCCTTCCTGCCTATGTCGTTAGTACCAATATGTACAACGACCTCTGCCTGTTTGCCCTCCCCCTTCAGGATTCCCTCTACCCGTTCGGAGACATCCTGGACCCTGGCACCAGGGAGGCAACATACCATCCTGGAGTCTCTTTCACGTCCACAGAAGCGCCTATCTGTGCCCCTGACTATAGAGTCCCCTATAACTATTACTCTTCTGCGCTTTGACCCTCCCTTCTGAACATCAGAGCCAGCCGTGGTGCCACTGCTCTGGCTGCTGCTGTTTTCCCCTGATTGGATACTGTCGGGGGGGATAGCCTAAGGGGTATATCTGTTCGAGAGGGGGACAACCACAGGGGATTCCTGCACTGACTGCCTGCCCTTTCTGGTGGTCACCCATTTCTCTGCCTGCACCTTGGGTGTGACCACACTTACATAACTGCGATCTATGACGCTTTCCGCCACCTGCATGCTCCTAAGTGCATCCAATTGCTGCTCCAACCGAACCATGCGGTCTGTGAGGAGCTGCAGTTGGGTGCACTTTCTGCAGATGAAGCCATCCGGGACACTGGAAGCCTCCCGGACCTGCCACATCTCACAGTCAGAGCACAGCACCCCTCTAACTGACATTGCGTCAATTAATTAAAATTAAAATTTGTCTTTTTTTTTTTTAATACTTTTTTTAAATTTCAAAGTTACTGTCAACTATCTGTTTCCTAGCACTAGATTTCTAATAGAAATGCGATAGCTAACTATAATATTCTCCGATCTCTGGCTTAGATATCCTCTAAATTATAATTAAGTTATTATGTTTAATTAGATCCCAAATACTCAAAAAAATTTAGGTTAGAATCCCAACCAGCCACTCAGGTCACAGCTTTTCTGTGATGTCACTTCAGTTTCCCCCCGACACACACAATTTGAAAAACAGGTATAAAAGTAAAAATCACTTGCTTACCTTCTGAGATGTTCTCAGGTTCCCTCGCTGACAGAGACTGCTCCTCCACCTCCAATCCTTGACCTGCACAATGCTAATAATATAATAATATAATATGGCACTTACCTTACACCAATGGGTCTTATTATTAGGTTAGAGGAGGAGGGCGGGTGGGAGACACTACACGTGTAGTGTCTCGGGTTTCCTCTCCACCAGAATTTATGGGGGGGGGGCACTTGCCAGAGGTCGAACTTCCGGTTCCCGCCGAAATCCAAAGGGCTGCTCCTGTAAAGGTAAGTGCTTTTAAACTAACTACTCACCTCCCAGAAGGCCCCTGCGCACCGCTGCCGCCGAAATCCAAAGGGCTGCTCCTGCAAAGGTAAGTGCTTTTAAATTCACTACTCACCTCCAAGAAGGCCCCTGCGCACCGCTGCCGCCGAAATCCAAAGGGCTGCTCCTGTAAAGGTAAGTGCTTTTAAACTAACTACTCACCTCCCAGAAGGCCCCTGCGCACCGCTGCCGCCGAAATCCAAAGGGCTGCTCCTGCAAAGGTAAGTGCTTTTAAATTCACTACTCACCTCCAAGAAGGCCCCTGCGCACCGCTGCCGCCGAAATCCAAAGGGCTTTATGGACATAGGAGAAAAACGAGAACTCCTTACTCCTAGGTCTGCTAAATCTCCACGGGTCTACACCTCCCATCTGCTCCATAAAATCTTTAAGTACCTTGGCTGCTGCCGGCCTCCTTCCAGTCCTGGACTTCGACCTATCCAGCCCTGGTTCCAACACCGTATTAAAATCTCCCCCCATTATCAGCTTTCCCATCTCTAGGTCCGGAATGCGTCCTAGCATCCGCCTCATAAAATTGGCATCATCCCAGTTCGGGGCATATACGTTTACCAAAACCACCATCTCCCCCTGTAGTTTGCCACTCACCATCACGTATCTGCCCCCGTTATCCGCCACTATAGTCTTTGCCTCGAACATTACCCGCTTCCCCACTAATATAGCCACCCCCCTGTTTTTCGCATCTAGCCCCGAATGGAACACCTGCCCCACCCATCCTTTGCGTAGCCTAACCTGGTCTATCAGTTTCAGGTGCGTTTCCTGTAACATAACCACATCTGCCTTAAGTTTCTTAAGGTGTGCGAGTACCCGTGCCCTCTTTATCGGCCCGTTCAGCCCTCTCACGTTCCACGTGATCAGCCGAGTTGGGGGGCTTCCTACCCCCCCCCCCCCCCTTGTCGATTAGCCATCACCTTTTTCCAGCTCCTCACCCGGTTCCCACGCAGCTGTATCTCCCCCAGGCGGTGCCCCCCCCGCCCATCCTCTCCCATACCAGCTCCCCCCTCTCCCCAGCAGCAGCAACCCAGTAATTCCCCCCTCCCACCCCCCCCCGCTAAATCCCCCGCTAGCGTAATTACTCCCCCCATGTTGCTCCCAGAAGTCAGCAAACTCTGGCTGACCTCGGCTTCCCCCCGTGACCTCGGCTCGCACCGTGCGACGCCCCCTCCTTCCTGCTTCTCTATTCCCGCCATGATTATCATAGCGCGGGAACCAAGCCCGCGCTTCTCCCTTGGCCCCACCCCCAATGGCCAACGCCCCACCTCCTCCACCTCCCCTCCTCCCCCCATCACCACCTGTGGGAGAGAGAAAAGTTACCACATCGCAGGATTAGTACATAAAACCCCTCTTTGCCCCCCACATTCGCCCCACCACTTTGTTCGAACGTTCTTTTTAATAACCCGCTCATTCCAGTTTTTCTTCCACAATAAAAGTCCACGCTTCATCCGCCGTCTCAAAGTAGTGGTGCCTCCCTCGATATGTGACCCACAGTCTTGCCGGTTGCAGCATTCCAAATTTTATCTTCTTTTTATGAAGCACCGCCTTGGCCCGATTAAAGCTCGCCCTCCTTCTCGCCACCTCCGCACTCCAGTCTTGATAAACGCGGATCACCGCGTTCTCCCATTTACTGCTCCGAGTTTTCTTCGCCCAGCTAAGGACCATTTCTCTATCCTTAAAACGGAGGAATCTCACCACTATGGCTCTGGGAATTTCTCCTGCTCTCGGTCCTCGCGCCATCACTCGGTATGCTCCCTCCACCTCCAACGGACCCGCCGGGGCCTCCGCTCCCATTAACGAGTGCAGCATCGTGCTCACATATGCCCCGACGTCCGCTCCCTCCACACCTTCAGGAAGACCAAGAATCCTCAGGTTGTTCCTCCTTGCGTTGTTTTCCAGTGCCTCCAACCTTTCCACACATCGTTTCTGATGTGCCTCCTGCGTCTCCGTCTTCACCACCAGGCCCTGTATATTGTCCTCATTCTCGGCTGCCTTTGCCTTCACGACCCGAAGCTCCCGCTCCTGGGTCTTTTGTTCCTCCTTTAGCCCTTCGATCGCCTGTAGTATCGGGGCCAACAGCTCTTTCTTCATTTCCTTTTTTATCTCTTCCACACAGCATTTCAAGAACTCTTGTTGTTCAGGGCCCCATGTTAAACTGCCACCTTCCGACGCCATCTTGGTTTTTGCTTGCCTTCCTTGCCGCTGTTCTAAAGGATCCACTGCAATCTGGCCACTCTCTCCTCCTTTTTCCATCCGTATCCAGGGGGGATTCCCTTCTGGTTTACCGCACAGTGTTTTTGGCCGTCAAAATTGCCGTTGGGGCGCCTATCAAGAGCCCAAAAGTCCGTTTCACAGGGAGCTGCCGAAACGTGCGACTCAGCTGGTCATCGCCGCACCCGGAAGTCGCAGTCTACTTTTTAACTCAAAACTAAACATGTATAATACGGTAATCTACACGAGCTCCATTTAGTAAATTATATTTTTCCAAGTGGCAATTGATTTTGTCCCAGATTACTTTCTCAAAGCACCCCCACCAGGCCAACTGACCTGTGATTGCCGGGTTTCTCAGTCAAGTTGAACAGATGGACCGACTACCTAATTTGTTTCGCACAGGGCTAAAGAGCTGGCTTTTAAAGCAGACCAAGGCAGGCCAGCAGCACGGTTCAGTCCCCGTACCAGCCTTCCCGAACAGGCGCCGGAATGTGGCGACTAGGGGCTTTTCACAGTAACTTCATTTGAGGCCTACTTGTGACAATAAGCAATTTTCATTTCATTTTTATTGACTACGTTATTAAATGGCATGTGATAGGTTCAGCTAGCCATATATGGAAGCTTTCAAATCAGGATATCTTAGGTTTCTTGGGTTTCAAGCGTTACATAAAGAGATAAAAAGTTTAAACTCAGTATGAATAAGATTGTTAAAACTGACTGCTCTTTGAGAATCAGGATAGAAACATAGAAAATAGCTGTAGCAAATACAACAAATACAGGTAATATTAAGATTTAAAGGCACTTGATTCCCAAAGATTTGCATTTATACCAAAATTGACCAAAGTTTAATCTCACTTAATGAAATTAGTGGGTAGCCTTGTATTGGTCAACTGAATATGCAAATCAAGAATTACATTTTTTACAGTTTATTTGGACATTTTTGACAGCCTCGTTACTATATTAACTGTGACTTACTGATAACATTGTGAAATACCAATATACAAATACACAGTAGCATCATTACGCTCAATTGATAAAGAAAATCCACATATTCGTAATCAGTATTGAATCAAATAATTAAGTCAATAGGCCACGAGTAGCTACTTGAGTGCAGCTTCCTGTGCAGCCTTAATAACGAGTCAACAATTGAGCCCTTATCTATGTACAGGTTATCACTTGGTAAATATCATAGATAAAATTGCCACAAGTTCATGTTCCTGCTCAAGAATACCTCTAACAAACTCCACCATTCCACAGCAATGGAGAAAATTTCTAAATAAAACAGAACTTTGGCCAGAATAGCTCCTGCCAGCTGGCATTGCCACCTGGGCACCATGGCAGTGCCAGGCTGGAACCCAAGTGGCACTTCCAGGGTACCACCCTGCCCAAAGAGCATGCACCTAGGGGCCTCCAATCCCCTGGGAGACCCCCACTAGTGCTGTGCGGTCTGGTCTCCATTTCTGGAGACCAGTACTGAACGACACTCGACCGAGGTGAGGAAGATTGATCCCACGCCTCGGGTAATTCAGGAATCTGCATATTAAAGCGAGACCACCAGTCTCCCTCTAATATGCAGATAAGCTAAAAAGTGATCCCGCCCATATTTACATTGCAACATCTCGCGAGATTAGGTTGGCTCCTACTGTGTATAAAGTTCTGGTTATCTAGAGTAAGACGAGATTTGTAGCCCCTCGAGTTTTGAAAATTAAGAGGTGATCAAACCGGGGTGTTTAAGATGATCAAGGGTAGGCAGAACAAAGGGGCATCAATGTTAGAGCTAGACCATTCAGTAGTGATATCAGGAAACATTTTATCTGGAAAGTCATTGAGGCTAGGTTAATTGATAATTTCAAATGGAGATTAATGGATTTCTGTTTGGTATGGGTATTAAGGAATATGGAACCAAGGTGGCTAGATGGAGTTAAGTTCCAGGACCGTCATGATCTAACTGAATGGTGGAATAGATACAAGGTGCTGAATGGCCTGTTCCTATATTTCAGCGGGTAAGATAGGGGGACAGAAAGGGGAATTCTATATTGAGTTAGAGATGTCTGAATTTGTGCAGAGTACTTTGTTCCAGTTGCTGTTTAGCTGCTGTGAAATAGAAATAGTGGGATTTTCACAGCTTTGGAGTTTCTAGGACGCCACTACATCTTAAACGTTGCCCCATAAAATAACAGCCAGGAAACACTAGTTTAAAATATTCACAATAATGTAAACTATTGTATTTACAAAACTGCTTTAATTTAAGAGCATCACCAAATATAGATAAACTGTGGACTTTATAAACTTATAAATCCTAAATCAGAAGATTTGAATTGAGTATTACGCAAATATGCCAAATACTGTACCTAAAAAAAAATAAGATACTATGTAATAATTTATGTCAACATGGTACTCTTAATTCTTCGTCTCAATTTTTCCGACCAATAGTGATAGAATTGTAATCGGACATATTTCAATTTAGTGTTAAACAAATTGAAATATTCTCTCCAGTACTACCCAAAAATTATACTGCTGAGTGATTCACAGATTTTAAATCTATTATGTTTTTATTAAAATACTACTGATGAAAATTAAATGCACAGCCTTACCAGGTTTGAAGGTGATCAGGCAGGATCTATTCGTACACGTGCCCTCTGGGAATATCATTACCTAGAATTAAGATCATGAACCATTCAACACAATATGTACATTATTTAACAACCACTTTTTCAAAAATGGAAGTACCAAAATTATTTATGTTTCTAAGTGCATTCACTATTTACAAATAAGTTATGTGGTAAGTTGAAAACATTTTCAAAATATACAGATCAAAAAAACTTCGCAGGATAATTCACAATAAAGCTGAAGCATACTTCAGCAAAAATAGAGTTTAGGAAAAGGTGAACCAGTAATTTAACATCCTGGCCTCTAGGGAGTGGATTTAAATTTAGGCAAAAACTTCCGTTTGTATTTCCGATTAAACTCCTGACCATACTGTTATCACATAATCTTGATAAAGTTAATGTATAAATATTAACTTAATTCTCCGCAAAGCGTGGAACTTGTGACAGACTGAGCAGTTTTGTTGACGCTCTCTGACTTCAAGTTCCAGCCATTACTGCAAGCAGTTGTTTTTGAAAATAAAGCTTGTTATTCTGTCTTAACGAGTGTGTTGAATTTTTCTCTCACAGAAGCGAAAATATTGACTTTCACAGGGAGCTGAGAGTCAGAGCGAAGATTTAAAAAGAGCGGGAGCCGAGAGTCAGAGCGGAGATTTAAAAAGAGCGGGAGCGGAGTCAGAGCGGAGATTTAAAATGAACGGGAGCAGAGTCAGAGCGAAGGTTTATAAAGAGCGGGAGCTGAGTCAGAGCGGAGATTTAAAAAGAGCGGGAGCTGAGTCAGAGCGGAGATTTAAAAAGAGCGGGAGCTGTCAGGGACTTCTCTGGGCAGCGGACGGAGTTTGAAAAACAGTCCAGGAGGGACGTCATAGGAAAATGGCAAGAACGTTGGCTGGTAAGTAACTGCTAATTTGAATTACCTTTTTAAATTGCTTTCAGATTAAAGATAAAGAGAGAAATATTTTACAGATGAGAAAGACTAAAAACCAGTTGGCAATTAAAAAAAAAAAATAATGAACTAAAATAGAGATGCAGGGCCAGGGGATGTATTGTACCTGAATGATGTGGATGCTAGTGAACCCCATTGGGCTTCCTAATGAACATATCTGTAGCAGGTATTGGTTGCAGCCGGTGTTGGTTGCTTGAGGAATTTCGGCTCAGTTGATGAGCTGGACTCTTGAACTTCAGACGCTGCGACACGTCAGGGAGGAGGTGCAGAGGAACTTGGAGTGGGAGGGTAAAGATCTAGTTGCTGTGGTCCACGTACCAACGACATAGGGAAAATAAGAATGGAGGTTCTGCTGAAGGAATATAAGCAGCTAGGGACTAAATTAAAAAGCAGAATCAAAAAGGTAATAATCTCCGGATTACTACCTGAGCCACAAGCTAATTGACACAGGGTCAATAAGATTAAAGAGGTAAATGACTTGCTCAAAGGTTGGTGGAGAGAAATGAGTTCGAATTCACGGGACATTGGCACCAGTAGTGGGGAAGGAGGGAGCTGTTGCAATGGGATGGTCTTCACCTGAACCATGCTGGGATCAGAGCCTGGTGAATCGCATAACTAGCGCTGTAGATAGGGTTTTAAACTAAAACGTGTGGTGGAGGGTGGCTTCAGTTGATTGGAAAAGTAGAAAATCAAAGTTGAAGGAGAAGGTAGGAGTGTAGGTTAATGATGAGGACTTCAACTAGTTAAGGGGGATGGGAGGGGAGGGAAAGAGAGAGAGAGAGAGAGAGAGAGAGAGAGAGAGAGAGAGAGAGAGAGAGAGAGAGAGAGAGAGGACTCAGGAGAGGTTAGTTAAGTTTCCAGAAGAAGTAATAAAAGAGAGAGTACGGAAAGTGGCAGGAACCTAACTTGAGGCACAGCAAATAAAGGGACGACTATGAAAAGGGGGGCAGTCAACGCAAGACGGAGGGTGTTGTACCTGAATGTGCACAGTATACGAAACAAGGTAAATGAGCTTGTAGCACACATTGAGATTGGCGGGTACAATGTTGTGGACATCACAGAGATGAGGCTGCAAGGGGATCAGGGCTGGGATCTAAATATCCAAGGATGTGTCCTATCTAAAGGACAGGCAGATGGGTAGTGGGGGTGGGGTTGCCTTGTGATTAAATCAGTTGCAAGAAGCGATATAGGGTCGGAAAGCGTAGAATTTGTGTGGATAGAGTTGAGGAATTGCAAATAAAGAAGGCCCTGATGGGAGTTATGTACAGGCCCCCTAGCAGCAGTCAGGATGTGGGGCAGAAAATAAATCAGGAGATAGAAATGGTATACAAGAATGGCAATATTACAATAATCATAGGGAACTTCAATATGCAGGTGAACTAGGAAAATCAGGTTGGTAGCAGATCCCAAGGAAAGGAGATTTTTTTGGGGGAGCAGCGTATGCTAGAGCCCACTAGGGAACAGACATTTCTGGATTTGGTGATGTGTAATGGGGCAGATTTGATTAGGGAACTTAAGGTGAAGGAACAGTGACCCAAGAGGGAGAAGCTGGAATCAGATGTAACGGTTTTATAATTGAGTAAAGCTAACTGCAAAGGCATGAGGGAGGAGCTGGCCAGAGTTGATTGGAAGGGGAGCCTAGCAGAGAAGATGGTGGAGCAGCAATGGCAAGAGTTTTTGGGGGTTATTCGAGAGGCACTACAGAAATTCATCCCAAGGAAGAGGAAACATGCTAAGGGGAGGACGAGGCAACCATGGTCGTCAAGGGAAGTAAGGAACAGGCTAAAAATGAAAGAAAAAGTATACAATGTGGTAAGGATTAATGGGAAGTGAGAGAATTGGGAAGCCTTTAAAAGCAAGCAGAGGACAACAAAAAAACAATGTGGCGGGGGGGGGGGGGGGGGGGGGACCACGTAAAATGGCTGCTTCCCGATTAATTTGGCCAAAACCCGATTTAAAATGGCTAACGGGAAAGGCTGCTGGGAAAAGCAGGTAACAAGACACAAACGGACAGCTGCAGACAGAATAGCATATTCGGCTCTGGGGAAGTTGGCCCAGATCGATACTCAGGGCTATTAACAGCCCATCCACCCAGACATCTGCAGTTTAATCGGCTATCCCCGGGAACAATTGCAACATATTAGCAATTGAATACCGGGCCAGACCTGTCGGCGGCTGCAGTGGCCGAAACTAAGGCAGGTGAACGACCACCCCCCGATCGGGGAATCGCCTCGCAATTGGACGTATCGAACCCAGTGATTGGGAACAAGTCCAATCACTTGGGACTCAGGGTCAAGGGCCGCCCCGGGAGGCGGGAAGCCCCTGGGCCCTATAAAGTGAGGGGCCAAGTTCAGATCTCTCTCTCTCTCCCTTCTTCGCCTGCTCGAGACCTCCGCAAGAACAGCAACCGGCAACCGTAAGTTTGAATCCAGCGATCGCTATCCGATAAAGACTCCTAGCCATCGACCTGTAGCAGCCTTTTGAATCCCGCGGGCCAGATCCGATTGGATAAGCCATTCGTTTCCCTGACCTGGTGGGCTCTTCCTAAAGTTAAGTATTAGCCAGTAGTGATAGGTTTATTATATAGATAGTAGGATTATTGTGTAAACATTACTTATTGTATATAATAAATGACCGTTGATTTCAATCTTACTAAGCGGTGTGCTGACTTATTAATCATAACTTGAACCACGTGGCGGTATCAGAAAGATACCTGGCGACTCGCGAGCAAAGGTGACGTAATCAGAGCTAATAAACGAAGGCTAAAAAGAGCAATGGGGGGGGAAGAGAGAGAAGATGAAATAAGAGTGTAAGCTAGCTAGTAATATAAAAGAAGATTGGCTTGACAGCTGGTTTGTGATGCAGAGCGAGGTCAACACCGTGGGTTCAATTCCCATACTGGCTGAGGTTATTCATTAAGGCTCGCCTTCTCAACCTTGCCTCTCACCCGAGGTGTGGTGATCCTCAGGTTAAATCATCACCAGTCAACTCTCCCCCTCAAAATGGGAAAGCAGCCTATGGTCATTGGAGACTATGGAGACTTTACTTTTACTTTAGTGGACATGATCTATTAGGATTTCCAGAACACCTTTAACAAGATGCCGTACAGGAGGCTGCTAAATAAGACAAGAGCTCATGGTGTTAGGTGCAAGGTACTTGCATGGATAGAGGAACCGGAGGACCAACCGGAGAGTGGAGGACAGGCGGCAGTCGCGAAGATCTGGCAAAGCTGGAGGGCCAGGTAGACTTCACATAGGGCATGGCCTAGTCTGTCATCGCAACCCCTCCACCCCTTCCCCTCCCACCATTAACATCCTCCCTTCCTCTTCCCCCTCCCTTTTCCCACTCTCTAAGTATCGGTGTTATATAAATCCAGGGTGATGAGACAGTGTTGGCACTGTCAGCGGGTCACTGTCGAGGGCAGGGGGTGATCCTAACCCACAGAGAGCTGAGCGCAAGACCTCCTCAATCTATGCCATAGTCTGACCCCTGCTGAGTGCTCGCTCATACCAATCACCTGCAAGCCACGCGGGGTGGGGGGCGAGGGGTCCAGGACCTCCATGTTAGGTGGGTCAGCCCACATTGCGCACCAACCCCACCCCTTTACTCCGTACCCCTCCACCCCCCCCCTTACTCCGCGTCCCTCCACCCTCCCTCCCCCACCCCCACTGCCTTCTCAGTGATCCTCAACGTGCTTAGTCTTCCGTGCTCTACCGCTGCGTCTAGGTGTTTCCCCAGGATGCACAGCAGAGGTGGAGGCAGCCAGCTACTTGCATGTCCCATGGCCTGGATCCCTTGGTGTGCGTCCTCTGGGGTCTCCGGGGGCGGAGAGCCCCAGCGCACTTGTCGGCCGCACATGCACAGCCATGCCGCACTGTACTGGTGCTGACTGCAGAAGCTGAGTCGTTAGAGGAATGGAACTGTGGGGAGCTGGTGTTCACCGTCGCCACTCCATACGATGGGTCCGGGTTGGCAACCAGTACCCCCTCCTCTCGGTTGGTGCCCATTAGGCCCTGGGGTTCACCTTGGGACAAAGGGGCAACTGGATTGAGCTCTGGCTGCCCATGCGACATCTGGCCCTGCCAGCTCCCCAATGTCGGCACCATGGTTTCGACGCCCTTGGCCATGCTCCTCAGTGATTGGGACATGCTCTGCAGTGACTCATCAAGGTCTGCCACATCCCCCAAGGAGTCGACAGTGTCCCAAGGCCTGAGGCCCGTCAACAACTGAGCCACGCCTTGGACACCTCCACTCATGCTGCTGACGTCATGCACCAGGCTCTCCACTGCGGTCGCGATCCAGCAGTGTTGGCCTCGGTGCCGCACATTGCCGGCGCAATCTCCTGGGCCAGTACATCTGGGACTCCTCCAAACGGCTATGGACCTGCTGGAGTGAATACCTACATCGTATCTGAATATCACGGCCACACCCTATCAACTGCATCAGCTCCGAGTAAACCTGTTCCAGAGACTCAGCATCTGACTTGATCCAGCTGGGTCCTGGGAGCCAGCAGACCTCTTGACTGCTGTCTCACATGGATGTTCCTGCCTCCACCTGATGTGCATCTGCAACTGTCTGGTGCTCACCAGAATGTGCTCCAGAAGCCTGACCATGACCATTGTCCACTGAGGTACATGTTTCTGCGGAGGTGGAGGGGTGGGGATGACAGCAATGATGCATCCCCGAACAGGCGCCGGAATGTGGCGACTAGGGGCTTTTCACAGTAACTTTATTGAAGCCTACTGGTGACAATAAGCGATTTTCATTTCATTTCATTTTTCATCTATGGTGGCATCTTCGGAGCTCTCCTCCCAAGGGATTCTCATGGGAGTCAGGGTAGGGGACCACCCCGGATGGGCCGGCGATGTCGGCTGGAGGTCCTGCATTGTCAGTGGGGGAATGGTTCATTCTGTATGGCATTAAAAACTCACGTTTGACAGTCCATCTGGGTGGGGCCTGGTGGATCCTCACCTCTGCGCCATGTGCCACCCTCCACGTTGCTGACCGATCGGTCCTCGGCGACCCATGACACAGTTAGCCACACACCTGATTCACCGCGTGGGGGTGCGGGCCAGGGCACGGCACTGAACGGTGCCAGGCGCATTCCCATGGAGGGAGATTCAGTGCCAACTCACCCATGCTGCCTTGTGTAGGTCATTGACGTTCTTGCGGCACTTCCTGGTCACGCTACCCAAGCTGACAGCCGCTGCTATTTCCTCCCAGGCGACACTGGCTGCTCAGTGACTGACCCTACAGGACCCTCGGGGGAACAGGCCATCTCTTCTGGTCTTGACCGCCTCTAGGAGCCTCTCCAAGTCTGCATCCCCGAATCATGGGGCTGGTCGTCTCGGTGCCATGGCTGCGAGCTGAATGGGGTTGGCTGCGCTGCTCTATCTTGTTAGCGGGAGACTGGTGAGCACCATCCCAGTGAATCGGCTGGCGAGCCACGATTTGCAGCGTGAAGCCCATGGGGCCTCCTAAGTGGACCAATTGGTGTTGGATTGTGGTGCCAGCCTCGTCGGCCCGGGCCGAGTACTGGGAAGCTCACGGTAGTTCCTGCTTGCTGCCACATTTAGAAGCTTTGTCATTGAACTGCGCACAAAGATATGTAGAGAGACAAATAGCGTTGAGGAAGTGCGGAGGCTTCCGAAGGACTTGGACAGGCTAGGAGGGTGGGCAAAGTAGTGTCAGATGGAATACAATGTGAAAAAGTGTGAGGTTATGCACTTGGGTAGGAAGAATAGAGGCACAGACTATTTTCTAAATGGGGAAAGGCTTTGGAAATCTGAAGCACAAAGGATCAGAGTTCAGGACTCTCTTAAGTTTAACATGCAGGTTCAGCTGGCAGTTAAGAAGACATGCAATGCTAGCTTTCTTTCGAGAGAGCTAGAATACAAGAGCAGGGATGTACTGCAGAGGCTGCATAAGGCTCTGGACAGACCCCATTTGGAATATTGGGAGCTGTTTAGGACGCTATATCGAAGGAAGGATGCGCTGGCCTTGGAGGGGGTCCATACAGAGGAGGTTCATAAGAATGATCCCCTGGAATGAAGAGCCGGTTATATGAGGAGCGGTTAAGGACTTGAGTCTGTACTTGATGGAGTTTAGAAGGATGAGGCGGGGATCTTATTGAAACTTAGAATACTGAGAGGCCTAGATTGAATGGATGTAGAGAAGATGTTTGCACTAGTAGGCAAAATGAGAACCCGAGGGCACAGCCTCAGAGTGAAAGGATGATCCTTTAAAACTTCAGGTGAGGAGGAATTTCTTCAGAAGGTGGTGAATCTCTGGAACTCACTTTTACAAATGGCTGCGGAGGCCAAGTCAGAGTATCTTTAAGACAGAGGTAGATAGGCTCTTGATTAATAAGGGGATCAGGGGTTACAACGAGACGGAAGGAGAATGGGGATGAGAAACACTTAAGCCATAATTGATTGGCAAAGCAGACTCTATGGGCTGAATGGCCTAATTATGCTCCTATATCCTTTGGTCTTATGCCAAACCTAGGGCTCCTCGACACTTACAGCAGATGCCCAATGTGGGAGAATGACCAATTTCTTAGCACTAAAAGAGCACAAAAAAAAGGGCATTTCAGTGTTACTCATAATTACTAAAGACATTTTAACCAAGTTATACACTTAAACATCTTAAACACGGACCCCAGTGTGACAAAAATGAAACATTTTACTTTGATCATTGTTCTTTATCTTAGCATATGTGAGATTTCAAAAGAGAGATTCATCAAAAAGGGTACAGCTTGCTTTAATACAATAAATCCAGAATATAGATGGCCAGAGAAGTGCCAGGCAATGACTATCTCCAAAAGAGAGAATCAAACCATCACCCCTTGACATTGAAAGGCATTACAATCACTGAATCTCCCAGTATAAACATCCTGCAAGTTTCCACTGATCACAAACTGAACTAGACTACACATATAAATATTGTAGCTACAAGAGCAGGTCAGAGGTTAGGAATCCTGCGGCAAGTAACTCACTTCCTGACTCCCCAAAGCCTGTCCACACCTATAAGGCACAAGTCAGGGGTGTGATGAAATACTCCCCACTTGCCTGGATGGGTGCTGCTCCAACAACGCTAAAGAAGCTTGATACTATCCAGGACAAAGAAACCCACTTGATTGGCACCCGCTCCACAAACATTCACTCCCTCCACCACTGACGCACAGTAGCAACAGCGTGTACCATTCACAAGATGCACTGCAGGAACTCATCACGGTTCCTTAAGTAGCACCTTCTAAACACACGACCACTACCATCTAAAAGACAAGGGCAGCAGATACATGGGGGCATCACCACCGAGAGGATCCCCGCCTAGTCACTCACCATCCATTGGAAATATACCACCATTCCTTCACAGTCTCTGGGTCAAAATCCTGGAACTCCCTCCATCCTGAACAGCACAGTAGGTGTACCTACATCACATTGCAAGGGTCCTTCCTGTTTATTCCTTTATTTCCCCTTTTATTTTTGCAGTTACATTTTTGATCCATGGATGATTTATGGATACGTGTCTTTAAGGCAGCCTGTGCCTGTAATTCAAGCAGGACACAGAAAGCTACCAAAAGAGAAAATGCTGGAAAATCCCAGCAGGTCTGGCAGCATCTGCAGGTAGAGAAAAGAGCTGATGTTTCCAGTCCAGATGATCCTTTGCCAAAGCTTTTATCCAGTGCTTTTGATGACTCGGTTTGATTGATTTGGCTGATGGCCAATGAATTGGTCCAAACGGCTGTGCTCTGCCCGGTAATAGTTGGCGAATGGATTTAATCCTACTGGAATGTTTTTAGAGTCACAAGGTTCCAGTTTGGTGTCTGCAGCCTGAATGGAAGAACTCTCTCCCAAAAAAATCTAATTAATGCTTTCGAGAAGGCCACTGTGAAGGCTGACTCTCTTTCCAGCAAGATTGGGTATCATTCTCTTGAGACTGCTGAGGCCTAAAGTCAAACCATGAGCTGAAAGCAAGATTTAATGTGAAATAACATGTCTATGCAGAAAGAGATTGGCATAGATGTGAATCTCGAGCTGAAGGCTCAGTTTGATAACTGAAGTGTAACTCGAGAAAGCCTGCTGCTTGTGTGTACTGAATGAATGACTCTGCAAGGAAGACTATTACTAGCTGTAAACCAGAGACTTTAAGCAGTGAGCGTGCTACAAGGAAAGCGTGCTAAAGAACCGCCATTGGAAGCAGACTCTTATCCTTATCACCCCTTGCCCCACTCCGTATTTGTCTGTCTTGTGTGTAGTGCCATGTGAGCGTCCCTTTTAGAAATGTTTTTGTCTTATCACATGGGTTCAGTGATGTCATTGTGTAGGTCGAGCTGGGCTGTGGCGCTGGGAGTTAGTTTTACTTTCGCTTTGAGTTTGAACTGGTTTGTACTGCACAGGTTGGAAAGAAGTGTGTTTCCAAACTACTTGATAACTTAAAAGAGATAACTGCTTTCCGGAAGGAATTCAAACTTGCTGTTTGAAAAGAAAAACAGAGTATCAATACCAAGTTTTAAAGACAGTAAGAATGTTGTGTGCTGGGTCACGGGTTTTTGGTTTATGGGATCTTGTTATTGAATTGGAACTGTAAAAGGGTGAATTTATTAAGGGTTATACATAGAGTACTGTAGCTGGGTGGGGTCTTTATGTTTGTAGTTGTTAAAAATGCTTACCGTGTGTGTTTATAAAAATGTTAACTAAATTCGTAGAATAAAGTTTTTTTTAAATCAAAAGTGCCGAAGACCTCTGGATAACACCTGAAAGGCAGGCTCTTGTGCTCATCGTAACCAAAATCAAACAGTTGTAGGTCAGGTGAACTCCATGATGTACTTTGGAGTTTTCTAAACCCTGGCCCATAACAGTGGGTAGAGGGTGGGAAGTTAAAGGGGGTAGTAGATTAGATTTTTTTTTTAATCCAGCTGTATTTACTGCATATTTAATCATTATTCTTGTTATCAACAAACAGTAATTGTGTTTCAACTTACAAACCTGGTGACTGTAGTTATTGGGCAGACAAGGGCTGAAGACGCCGAGTATTTTTATAAGAATTATTGGTTAATCCATGTGTTGGGACTCTGGGGATGAGTGGAGCTGGAATTGACTGTGCACTTGTCCAGGTGTTGTAACATGGACTGCAGCAGTTCAAGGCGGCAGCTCACCATCACATTCTCAAGAGCAATTAGGGATGGGCAACAAATGCTGGCCTAGCCAGTTAAGCAGTGAAGCCGATATTGCATAAAATGAATTGAAAAGGTGCTCTGGCCGGACCTTAAGTGGAGGAAGCAAACCTGCACTCAATCCAAATACAAGCACCTAGCAAGTTTTATTTGTGTTTAGAGTTTTAGACATTTAAATTTCTTTAGTTCCTTTTTTAAAAAAAAAGAAAATATAACTTCTTAACCTATGACCTGATTTTTCCCGTGGCCTGGCTGGTGAGCCACTGAAATCTTTGTCAGTGGGACCAGAAGATTCCGCGGGTGTGAAGGGTTGGAAAATTCCAGCCTATACTTCAATTGAGTAATCTGTTCATAGCCAGAGAGATAGATAGCCCAAATGACACTATAGATATTCAGCAACTTAACCTCAGTTTAAAGATCATTATTCAGGGGCCTTAGTCCAGACCAATTTACACTATAGCTCAGCGTAGTAACTATGATTAGCATTTTTTATATTCCAAGGTAACTAAATAGCAATACTTCCCTTGCAGCATCATACGGTCAATATATTCTGCGATCCAAGATATTAGTGGTTTGAAATAGTGAAATCCAAAAAACTCTGAATAACCTTGGGTGTCCAAATGATTAAAACAAACTATAGACTGCTTGAAATCTGAAAGTCACATGTTTCAGGAACTCAATATTGTGCTTGAGGGATGTATTTAATGCAGCACTTGAGACCGACAGTTGCTGAATAATTTTCAGGCAGAAAGTACCTCGTTTACAGAGAAAGGGTGGAATTTACGTTAGCGGGCTATTCCGGTCCCACCGACAGCACATGCATTTCGCAGTGATGAGGGGTGCAGTCAATGGGAAATTCCGTTGACAACGGCGGGACCAGCAAATCCTGCTGGCGGACTGGATCTGCCACCAGAAAACACGCGGCGGGTTGCTCGGTAAATCCTGATCAAAGTCTACAATATAAACAGCAAATAATGGAAATACACAGCAAGCCAGGTAATATTTGTGAGGTTATGGACATGTATCTTTGATCAGAAGTGCAATCATGTAATTCTACTATCACAATGGCAATCAACGTTTAAATGTAAAAAGTAGATTAAAACCCACTCTAGATAATTAACAAAAATTTCTAAGAACATTTTTGACACTGCACTGGAAGTGTATTTCACGTGGCATTGAACCAAAGCAGTATAAGACAACTGGTCTTTAAAGGAGGTTTGTTTAATTCCCAACTCTGGATTTATATTGCAACTTAAATTTCAATGAAACTATTTTCTAGCAACTGAAAGTTTTTTGTTTTTTTTTTAAAAATTCTTTCATGGGATATGGGCACTTATTGCTCATCCCAAATTATCCTTGAACTGAGTGGTTTGATAGATCAATTCAGTTGCAGTAAATGCATCCTACGCCCTTGAAGAGCCTAGTTCCTTACAATATGCTTCAAGAAGACAATGGGAGAAATATCAAGCTCCTAATACATAATATTAAAAAGAAACATTTGGTACTTCATTTACCTAGTTTTCCTTTCCGGACATTGCCCAACCAGTTGTGTATTTCCAGTTTATTTTATATATTTGTTCACATCACATAAACACACAAAAAACAATTTGGTTATGAACAAAGAGCAGGTATATACATAAACAAAATTAAAAATCACCTGTGGCCATCTGCCATTAGACAGAGCTCTTTGCTTTATTTCTTCAACTGTTTTCCGGCGAGAATACTGATCTGAGCGAGACACTAAGACTGGCTGAATGTACTTGATTAAGGCTGGTGGAAAAAATGTCACAAAACCTAATTAAACAAAAGCATGAGAATCTTGTATGTCACAGTGTTACCCACCATGGAATAATTAAAAATGGGCATGTAATTTAATAGTGAGATTTTAATTGCATATTCTTAAGCAAATTACAATCAAGGATATCGCAATGTCACACTTAACAAGGATATTACTCCTTATTACAATAACCATTTATCACGCAATCACAAATATATTGTTACCAAAGTAAAACCATTGGAAGTTACTGAAGTTTTTTCCTTGCGCCAGACATTGTTCTGAGATAAGGCAGTTAGATCCCCAGACCCACAAAATCATAAGACGTTTACAGCAAAGCAAAATAGAATTAGATAGTGCGTGGCAAATGTATCACTATGATAGTAAATACTACAAACCACCATTCGCTTTACAAAAGATCAACTCAAATCTGTTTTATTTAGATTAAATTCCTGCAGTCATAGCTGAGAACAAGTGACTAGGACTCTCAGTAGAGCACACATCACTGCCACACTGTATTAACTCAACACTATTACAATTACATAGCAGCAGCTCTTTTTTGCGTAGTTGATGTGATGTAAAATAAGTCCTGCTCATTAAAAGCTTCCATCACTCTGAGATGGCTTTAGGTCAATCCACATGAAACAACCTGCTCTGAAAACTCAGCTTACATTTTGACAGCTGTGATAAATTCCACCACAGCATCAGAGCCTTCTAAAACAATCAACAACATTCTAGATAAGACAACCCACATTATTCTAAAAAAAATTCATTTCCCAATATTAAAAGAGCCTTTAAAAGAAATTACAGGATCTGGACCTGCATTTTGAAAAAAACAAATCCATTCTTCCTTCGGCTATATCCGATGTACTAACTTTCATTGAAATGCAACTATTAGCTTTTGAGATGCATTGTTTAGACAAACAGAAGCAAAAACATTACCTGTGGAGGTAATGAAATAGCAGAATTGCTACTCGATCCCCATTTCATAATCTAATGTCTTGTCATTAGTGAATGAAATGGTCTCAGATACCAAAGGCAACACTCATATTTGCTTTCTCATATTTTGTTGAGCTATTCAGGTAACCATTAGGCTACAGTTTATATCTTCCCATTTACTGGCGAGGAAAAAGGAAGTAGTGAATATTTGGCAAAACTTGCAGAAAATCTCTCCAATTTCTTAAGAATGATTCCATAGGGTTTCACTGTTCCTTGAAAACCTGTAATTTTTGACCATTTTTTTAAGACCTGGAACTTCTTAGCAAATAGCAACGGCCTCAAATGAGTTAAGCTGAGTTTTCTTTCAAAAAGTTATTTGTTTGTTAATAATCTATGCTTCACCTTCTTTGGAAATAGTAAACCATCACCATCTCAGACAGCTATGAATATTTCAGTATCTGGACAAATGATTGACGTGCAAGGTATTCTCTATTTCACAAATGGCACCATTGGTGCGATCGCCGGAACCCGGTGCCAAAAACGGCGCGGATAACTCCGGCGTCGGGCCCCCCAAACGGCGCAAAGTCTCAGGTCCGGAATGGGCTAGTAGCGTCGTGACACCATTCGCGACGGCGTTAGCCGTTGCGGTAGCATCATAACAAAATTAAAAATCACCTGTGGCCATCTGCCATTAGGCAGAGCTCGATCGCGCCCTGGACCATGGCAAACACGGCCACGGCAGCGAAGCCCGCTGCCCGGGCACAGGGAACTTGATGTAGCGGTCTGCAATGGCATATGGGGCGTCTGTCACTGCCCGGATGCATCGGTGCACCGATGTCTGCGAGATGCCTTCCAGGTCCACACTCGGCGCCTGGAATGACACCGTGGCAAAAATGTTCAGGGCCACCGTAACCTTGTCGGACACGGGGAGAGGGTGTCCTCACGCGGTGCCAGGTGTGCCACGGTTTCCCGGCTCATCCGGAGTCTCCTCCTGCATGCCTGGTCCGTGAGGTCCTGGTACGACGAGTGGGGCCGGTACAGACAGGGCCTCCTCATTCATCTCCCTCGCCGTGGTGCCAAGACCTCCACCACCCCACCCCACCCTCCTCCTCCTCGTTCTGTTGGGCAGGCGGCCCTCCAGCTGGGCAGCTGCCACATGCCCCTCTGCAGCACGCTCCTTTTCAGGCAGCCTCCGCCGTCTCTCTGGCACGCTCCTCCTCCTACTGCCCCGGGGCAACATGTAGAAGTGCGGCTCCCGCTACGGCGCGGCCAACATCGCTGGGTGATCACCAAACATAACGGCTGCAAGGGAGGGGGGTGGGGGGGGGGGGGGAAGAGAACACGACGTCATGTCAGCATTGACTGTACCCCTGCACCCCCCCACCCCCCCCTCGCAGCCAGGAGCCATGGGCTGCCGGGTCGCGTCTGTTGGAAGCAGGCACCTGGCCAGGCGGACGACCTCCCCAACACCCCCTCCCCGGCGCTCGCCCTCTTCCCCCCCCCCCCTCCCCGGCGCTCGCCCTCTTCCCCCCCCTCCCCGGCGCTCGCCCTCTTCCCCCCCCTCCACCGCCCACGCTACGCTCCACCCCCTCCCCATCCCTCCGCACACCCTCCCCCCCTCCACACACACACCCCCCCTCCACACACACACACACCCCTCCACACCCTCCCCTCCCCACACACACACACCCCTCCCCACACACACACACCCCTCCACACACCACACCCTCCCCTCCCCACACACACACCCCTCCACACACCACACCCTCCCCTCCCCACACACACACACCCCTCCCCACACCACACCCTCCCCTCCCCACACCACACCCTCCCCTCCCCACACCCTCCCCTCCCCACAACCCCCCCCTCCACACACCCCCACCACCCCCCCCTCCACACACCCCCACCACCCCCCCTCTCCACACACACCACCCCCCTCCACACACACCACCCCCCCCCCTCCACACACACCACCCCCCCCTCCACACACACCACCCCCCGCTCCACACACACCACCCCCCGCTCCACACACACCACCCCCCGCTCCACACACACCACCCCCCGCTCCACACACACCACCCCCCCCGCTCCACACACACCACCCCCCCCTCCACACACACCACCCCCCCCCTCCACACACACACACCCCCCCCTCCACACACACCACCCCCCCCTCCACACACACCACCCCCCCCTCCACACACCCCCCCTCTCCCCACACACACCCCCCTCCCCCCACACACACCCCCCTCCCCACACACACACCCCCCCTCCCCACACACACACCCCCCCTCCCCACACACACACACCCTCCCCACACACACACACCCTCCCCACACACACACACCCTCCCCACACACACACACCCTCCCCACACACACACACCCTCCCCACACACACACCCTCCCTCCCCACACACACACCCTCCCCACACACACCCTCCCTCCCCACACACACCCCCTCCCCACACACACACCCCCTCCCCACACACACACACCCTCCCCACACACACACACCCTCCCCACACACACACACCCTCCCCACACACACACACCCTCCCCACACACACACACCCTCCCCACACACACACCCTCCCCACACACACACCCTCCCCACACACACACACCCTCCCCACACACACACCCTCCCCACACACACACCCCCTCCCCACACACACACCCCCTCCCCACACACACACCCTCCCCACACACACACACCCTCCCCACACACACACACCCCCTCCCCACACACACACACACCCTCCCCACACACACACACCCCCTCCCCACACACACACCCTCCCCACACACACCCCCCTCCACACACACACCCCCCTCCACACACACACCCCCCTCCACACACACCCCCCCCTCCACACACACCCCCCCCTCCACACACACACCCCCCTCCACACACACACCCCCCTCCACACACACACCCCCCTCCACACTGTTGCTCGTTTTAGCCTTAGTTTATTTGCTGTAATTCTGTCACCTTTGCTCATGAGGCGCCAGGTATCTTTCTGATACCGCCACGTGGTTCAAGTCCAAGTAATGATTAATAATGCAACACACCGCTTCGTAAGAGTTAAATCAATGCTCATTTATTATATACAGCAATAAATACTGATACAATAATCCTACTTCTAGAGTACTACCTACCACTACCAGGTCAATACTTAACTTTGGAAATGGCCCACCAGGTCAGGGAAACAAATGGTCTTTCGAATTGGTTCTGAGCCTGCGGGATTCAAAAGCTGGTACAAGTCGATAGTCAGGAGCGCCTATCTGGTAGCGATCGCTGGATTAAGACTTACAGTTTCTTGTAGAAGGGTCTCGAAGGTTGCGAGCGGGAAGAGAAGGGTTGAGTTGAACTTGGCCCCTATTCTTATAGTCCATAGGGGATTCCCGCCTCTCGGGGCTGACCTTGTACCTGGTTCCAAGTGATTGGACTTGGTGCCAATCACTTGGTTCAATATGCTCCAATACTGGAGCGATTCCTTGATCGGGGGGGGTTGGTCGTTTAACTTTCTTTGTGTCAGCCCCTGCTGGTGCCGAAAGGTCTGGGTCGGCTTTATGTTGCGAATTTGTAGCAATTGTTCCCGGGGATGGCTGATTAAAATGCAGATGGCTGGGTTGTTGTGATGTTGATGGCTGCAGGTATCGGTCTGGACTGACTTCCCCAGAGGCAAATACACTGTTTTACCTGCAGCTGTCTGTTTGAGTCCTGTTGGCTGATTTTCCCATCAGCGTCTTCCGTTCGCCATTTTAAATCGGGGGTTTGACCATTCTAATCGGGAATCAGCCATTTTAAGTGGCTACAACGCACAGCCCCCCTCCCCACACACACCCAGCCCCCTCCCCACACACACCCAGCCCCCTCCCCACACACACACACAGCCCCCTCCTCCACACACACACACAGCCCCCTCCTCCACACACACACACAGCCCCCTCCTCCACACACACACACAGCCCCCTCCTCCACACACACACACAGCCCCCTCCTCCACACACACACAGCCCCCTCCTCCACACACAAACCCCCCTTCCACACACCAACCCCCCCTCCACACACCAACCCCACCCCTCCCACCAACCCCACCCTCCACACCCCACCCACCCTCCACACCCACCCCACCCCCACCACACAAAACCCCCCCTCCACACAAAACCCCGCCCCGCCACACACACCAACCCCGCCCCTCCACACACACCCGCCACACACACACCCCTCCACACACACACACACACACCCCTCCACACACACACACACACCCCTCCACACACACACACACCCCTCCACACACACACCCCTCCACACACACACCCCTCCACACACACACCCCTCCACACACACACACACACCCCTCCACACACACACACACACCCCTCCACACACACACACACACCCCTCCACACACACACACACACCTCCACACACACACACCCCTCCACACACACACACACCCCTCCACACACACACACACACCCCTCCACACACACACACACACCCCTCCACACACACACACACACCCCTCCACACACACACACACCCCTCCACACACACACACACCCCTCCACACACACACACACACACCCCTCCACCCACACACACACCCCTCCACACACACACCCCTCCACACACACACCCCTCCACACACACACCCCTCCCCACACACACCCCTCCCCACACACACCCCTCCCCACACACACCCCTCCCCACACACACCCCTCCACACACACACCCCTCCACACACACACCCCTCCACACACACACCCCTCCACACACACACCCCTCCACACACACACACCCCTCCACACACACACACCCCTCCACACACACACACCCCTCCACACACACCCCTCCACACACACACCCTCCACACACACACCCCTCCACACACACACCCCTCCACACACACACCCCTCCACACACACACCCCTCCACACACACACCCCTCCACACACACACACACCCCCTCCACACACACACACACACCCCTCCACACACACACACACACCCCTCCACACACACACACACACACCCCTCCACACACACACACCCCTCCACACACACACACCCCTCCACACACACACACACACACCTCCACACACACACACACCCCTCCACACACACACACACCCCTCCACCCACACACACACACTCCACCCACACACACACACTCCACCCACACACACACCCCTCCACCCACACACACACACCCCTCCACCCACCCACACACCCCTCCACCCACACACCCCTCCACACACACACCCCTCCACACACACACCCCTCCCCACACACACCCCTCCCCACACACACCCCTCCCCACACACACCCCTCCCCACACACACCCCTCCCCACACACACCCCTCCCCACACACACCCCTCCCCACACACACCCCTCCCCACACACACCCCTCCACACACACACCCCTCCACACACACACCCCTCCACACACACACCCCTCCACACACACACCCCTCCACACACACACCCCTCCACACACACACCCCTCCACACACACACCCCTCCACACACACACCCCTCCACACCCCTCCACACACACACCCCTCCACACACACACACACACCCACACCTCCACACACACACACACACACCCCTCCACACACACACACACACACCCCTCCACACACACACACCCCTCCACACACACACACACACCCCTCCACACACACACACACCCCTCCACACACACACACCCCTCCACACACACACACCCCTCCACACACACACACCCCTCCACACACACACACCCCTCCACACACACACACCCCTCCACACACACACACCCCTCCACACACACACCCCTCCGCACACACACACCCCTCCGCACACACACACCCCTCCGCACACACACACCCCTCCGCACACACACACCCCTCCACGCACACACACCCCTCCACGCACACACACCCCTCCACGCACACACACCCCTCCACGCACACACACCCCTCCACGCACACACACCCCTCCACGCACACACACCCCTCCACGCACACACACCCCTCCACGCACACACACCCCCCTCCACACACACACACCCCCCTCCACACACACACCCCCCCCTCCACACACACACCCCTCCACACACACACCCCCCCCTCCACACACACACACCCCCCTCCACACACACACCCCCCCCTCCACACACACACCCCTCCACACACACACCCCCCCCTCCACACACACACACCCCCCTCCACACACACACCCCCCCCTCCACACACACACACCCCCCCTCCACACACACACACCCCCCCTCCACACACACCCCCCCCTCCACACACACACCCCCCTCCACACACACACACACCCCTCCACACACACACACACCCCTCCACACACACACACACACCCCTCCACACACACACACACCCCTCCACACACACACACACCCCTCCACACACACACACACCCCTCCACACACACACACACCCCTCCACACACACACACCCCTCCACACACACACACCCCTCCACACACACACACCCCCACCCCGCTGCACACCGACTGCGGTGGCGCAGTCACTTCTCCTGCGGCCACCCCACGCCGTGACCTACCTCTGCGCTGTCCGGCGTCAACTATCAGCACTGGTTGACGCCGTTATATAGGTGTTTTAGTTTACACCGTAGTGACCCGTGGTCTCGTCGGCGGGACTTCGGCCCATCCAGCTGGCAGAATTCGGGTAGCCCCGGGGCCCATAGCGTTGTGCCGGTCCCCGCCATTCTCCGAGGCGGGTGGCGCGATTTACGCCGGGCCAAATTTTGGGGGGTCGGAGAATTCGGAGGACGGCGGGGACGGGATTCACGCCGGCCCCCGGCGATTCTCTGAACGGGGGGGGGCGGGGGTCGCAGAATCCCACCCCTTATTAATGTAGGCAAACATTCTTTCCCCCCCCCCCCCCCAGCACCACCACCACCCCCCAACATGCCTAGTAAACCTTCATCAAAATCTTGGGTGTTAAGAGATCTCATAGGATAGTGATTGAAAATTCAAACACGTTAGCCTTTTTTTGGAAGTTTAACGTAACATGGGAAATGCAAAGTTGTTCAACTGTGCTTAGGAACATAACCCCATCAGTCTCGTGACAGACACGGAGGAATTCATCAGGCGAATGAGGCTCCGGGAGTTCTTCCACAGACCCCAAGAGGCCGACAGAGAACCCAATGAGACAACCAATGAGCCGGAACAGCAGACCGAGGGATCTGCGGTTCAGCAACCGAAGAGGAAAGAGTCGAATTGGACCCATCCGGAAGGCACACTCCCCTCAACTTGGCCCTGGACGTGACATGGCTCAAGCCGTTAGGAGTCGCGTCAATGCCAGATTCATCAGTCGCATTCACAAGACAGCCCCGAACGTCACCCCAAGCACAACGCAACGCCATCCGCGCTCTCAAGGCCAACGGCAACATCGTCATCGAACCAGTAGACAAAGGAGGGGCCACAGTCATACTAAACAGAATGGACTACTGCAAGAAGTGTACCGACAACTCAACAACCAGTAACACTACAGTTACCCGCAGATCCGACCAAAGAACACACTCGTCAACTCAACAGACTGATCAAGACCTTGGATCCAGACAGTAAGAAGTTTTACAACACCAGGTTAAAGTCCAACAGGTTTGTTTCGATGTCACTAGCTTTCGGAGCGCTGCTCCTTCCTCAGGTGAATGAAGATCCAGACCTTCAGAGCACCTACGTGCTCTCATTCCACGTACTCCCCGCGTTGGAGATCTCTACTGCCTCCCAAAAATACACAAGGCCAATACATCAGGCCGTCCTATCGTATCAGACAATGGGGCCCTGTGTGAGACTGAACGAGGGCATCTTGAAACCCATCGTACAAGGAACGCCTAGCTTCTGTCGAGATACGACTGAATTCTTACTGAAACACAGCACGCATGGACCAGTGAAACCAGGAACATTCCTTGTCACAATGGACGTCTTGGCGCTCTACACCAGCATCCCCCATGATAACGGCATTGCTGCAACAGCCTCAGTACTCAACACCGACAACTGCCAATCTCCAGACACAATTCTGCAACTTATCCACTTCATTCTGGATCACAACGTCTTCACCTTCGTCAACAAGTTCTTCATCCAGACACACGGAACTGCCATGGCGACCAAATTCACACCTCAATATGCCAACATCTTCATGCAAAAGTTTGAACAAGACCTCCTCATCGCACAGGACCTTCAACCAACATTATACACCAGATACATCAATGACATTGTTTTCCTTTGGCCCAAAGGTGAAGAATCACTGGACACCCTTTGTCATCCAGTACTTCCCCGGAGTGGAGAAATGACGACATCTTCTTCACAGCCTTCAACACATCATCAATGAAGACGAAGATCTTGCCAAGGTCATCCCCACTACTTGTCTTCAATCGCGCAACCTCAATTAGATCTTTGTTTGCAGCAAACTACCCAGCCTTCAGAACAGCGACCACGACACCACACAACCCTGCCATGGCAATCTCTGCAAGACGTGCCAGATCATCACCATTACACATAAGAACACCACCCAGGTATGTGGTACACACTTGTGCAACTCGGCCAATGTTGTCTACTTCATACGCTGCAGGAAAGTATGTCCCGAAGCGTGGTACATTGGCGAGACCATGCAGACGCTGCGACAATGGATGAACAGGCATTGCGCGACAGTCGCCAGGCAGGAATGTTCCCTTCCAGTCGGGGAACACTTCAGCAGTCAAGGGCATTCAGCCGCTGATCTTCGGGTAATCATTCTCCAAGGCGGCCTTCAGGACTCGCGAAAACGCAGAATCGCTGAACAGAAACTTATAGCCATGTTCCGCACACGAGTACGGCCTCAACCGGACGTTGGATTCATGCCGCATTACATTCACCCCCTACCATCTGGCCTGGGCTTGCGAAATCCTACCAACTGCCCCGGCTTGAGACAATTCACACCTCTTTAACCTGTGATTATCCCTCTCTCCAGTTGGTCCGTCTGGACCTGTAAAGACTTAATTACCTGCAAAGACCCGCATTCAAAGTGTCGTCTTGCATCACTGACTTTGTTTCTGGAACCCACCTCTTCATGCATCTGAGGAAGGAGCTGTGCTCCGAAAGCTAGTGATCCGAAACAATCCTGTTGGACTTTAACCTGGTGTTGTAAGACTTCTTACTGTGCTCACCCCAGTCCAAAGACGGCATCTCCACATCTTAGGAACATATGAAGTAGGAGGAGATTCAACTCTTCGAGCTTCCTTCATCATTCAGCTAGATTATTGCAGATCTATCTCAGTGGCATTTTACCCACACTATCCCCATAGCCCGTGATATTTTTAATATGTCCCTCCTTCCTTAAATAGTGGGGTTACATTTGCTACCTTCCAATCTCCAGGAACCATTGCAAAATCTATAGAACTTTGCAAGATGACCACCACAGCCACCTCTTTCATCACTCTGGGATGAAGCTCACAAGGTCCAGGGATTTAACAACTTTCAGCCCGATTATGTTTTCCAGTAAGACATTTTACTAACATTAATTCAATTCAATGCCTCATTCTCGCTAGCCCCTTGTTTTTTTTCTTATTTCTGGGAGGTTTCTCATAACTTCCTCTGTGAAGACAAGACACAAAGTATTCATTGAGTTTCTCTGCCATTTCCTTATTCCCATGATAAATTCGCCTGTCTCTGTGAAGTGCCTAGTTATCTCTTTGCTAATCTTTTCCTTTTTACTTTCCTATAGAAGCTTTTACAGTCCGTTTATATGTTGACTTACTTCTTTGGCAAATTTATAAGCCACTTCCTTTGATCTAATACATTCTTTAACTTCTCCTGTTAGCCACGTTGGATCGCTTTTCCTGTTGGGCTCGTGTCTCAAAGGAATGTATATTTCTTTGAATGCTAGCCATTGCCTGCCTACCATGATACCTTTTTATAAAGTCTTCCATTCTACCACAGTCAACTTGCCTCTCATATCTTTCTAGTTTCCTGTGTTTTGGGTTCCCACTCTACATTTCCCTGAATTCTGCTGTGAGCTTTTGACTTCATTTTATTTACAGGATGCTAATCTGTTGCAAATTCTGTGATGCACCTGAATCTCAATGGACAGTAGTATTCTGAGAAAAAAAATTGTTTTTTTTAAAAAAAAACTGCCTTATGATATTTTGCCATGTTGAAAGTTGAATGCAATGCAAGTTGTTTGTAGACTGATAGTTTTGAATGAATATTGGATAGCTCAAGAAACCCATAGTTTACATTATATACTTTAATGTAGCAACTGCTTTCCATGTTCATAACTATATAGAATTTACAGTTCAGAAGGAGGCCATTCGGCCCATCGAGTCTGCACCGGCTCTTGGAACGAGCACCCTACCCAAGGTCCACACCTCCACCCATAACCCAGTAACCCCACCCAACACTAAGGGCAATTTTGGACACTAAGGGCAATTTACCATGGCCAATCCACCTAACCTGCACATCTTTGGACTGTGGGAGGAAACCGGAGCACCCGGAGGAAACCCACGCACACACGGGGAGGATGTGCAGACTCCGCACAGTGACCCAAGCCGGAATCGAACCTGGGACCCTGGAGCTGTGAAGCAATTGTGCTATCCACAATGCTACCGTGCTGCCATACTATTGTATGAACAGAACCAAAAAATTTTAGAAAAATGACTTTAAAGCATTGTATTAATCATAGAACATACAGTGCAGAAGGAGGCCATTCAGCCCATCGAATCTGCACCAACCTACTTAAGCCCTCACTTCCACCCTATCCCCGTAACCCAATAACCCCTCCTAATCTTTTTTTGGATACGAAGGGCAATTTAGCATGGCCAATCCACCTAACTTGCACGTCTTTGGACTGTGGGAGGAAACCGGAGCACCCGGGGGAAACCCACGCACACACGGGGAGAACGTGCAGACTCCGCACAGACAGTGACCCAGCAAGGAATTGAACATGGGACACTGGTGCTGTGATGCCACTGTGCTAACCACTATGCTGCCCTGAAAAGTGACCACAGATCTGCAAAGCCAAATTTAAAAGAAACAGAAAATAACAAAGGGATCAGACTTCAATTGTTAATAATAATAATAATAATAACAATCTTTGTCAGAAGTAGGCTTACATTAACACTGCAATTAAGTTACTGTGAAAAGCCGCTAGTCACCACATTCTGGCGCCTATTCGGGTACGCAGAGGGAGAATTCAGAATGGCCAAATTACCTAACAGCACATCTTTTGGGACTTGAGGGAGGAAACCGGAGCACCCGGAGGAAACCCACTCAGACACAGTAAGAAAGTGTAGGCTTCGCACCGCACAGACAGTGACCCAAGCCAGGAAGCGAACCTGGGATCCTGAAGCTGTGAAGCAACAATGCTAGCCACTATGCTACCTTAATCGGTTTCTCGCTCAGATATTTATTAGTTCAAGTCTGTTTCCATCTATTCATTTCTATTTCAATTGATCTGAACTGGGTTGAATAATCATCCTCATTAATTGGCATACAGCATATTTCGCAGCAATCTGCTGTCGCATTGAACCAACTCTAGTTCAAATCAGTTCTGTTGTTCCAGCGAATACATAAAAGATAAAAAACGGCACTTCAGCATTTGTTTTGTTTCTGGACAGTCAGTATTCTTGTGTAAAATTAGTTCTGAATGATTAAATCAAACATGCAAGCAGAAATGTGCTACATTCAAAATGAGGCTTTAATCCACCAGCCAGTCAGTCACTATAACATTACAAAGCATTCATAGCACAGAAACAAACCATTTAGCCCAATAGGTCCATGCCAGTGTTCATGCTACACGATACTTATTAGAAGAATCTTATATTTATTGCCTCTGGTTCTGGTCTCACCTGGAAGCGGGCACATGTTCTCCACATCTACCCTATTTCAAAAACTGAAAGTCCTTTTTGCTGTCACCGCTCAGGTTTTCTCTTAGAGGCGAACAAACTGTCCTGATGGGTATAATCTCAGTTCGGTTATCATTCATGGGGTATCATTACCACTCCCTTTGACCTTGCACAATCAACCTTTTGTTATGTAAGATTTCTCTGCCGTCTACCCTATCACAGGCCTTCCCTTTTGTCCTTTGCCCATTCTCTCCTTTTCACTTGCTTAAAATGTATAAAAACATCTCTATCTTTTCCCACTTCTGAAACGTTAACTGTTACTCTCACCATAGATGCTGCCAGGCCTGTTTTTCTCACCGCAGATGCTGCCAGACCCTCTGAGTATCTCCATCTCTGGAATTCATGTTTTGTGTCCCAGTTTTGGCTAAGATGGAGATCTAAAGGTCCTGGTGAAACCCAAACTTAGCATTGATGGACAGGTTGTCAATTGTCATTTCATAACACTGTTGACATCGCTTTGTTGATGTCTAGGAATAGAGTAATAAAGCAATAGCTGTAGGAGTTGGATAAGATGAGGTGAGCTATGAGTGACTCCCTTTTACATAAAAGGCATCATTCAACCAAATCTGAAGCCAGCAACCAAAGTAAAACTGAAGTCAATTGGGTTTAGGGAACTCTTCACTGACTAGTCATCATGATTGTTGGTGGTTAATTATTTTAGCTCCAGAACATTAATTCAGGGACCCTCAGGGTTCTGTTGAATCATAAATCATCGTCTCTTCATTGTAAGGTTAGTGGTTGGGCTGCTAGCTGATGATTTAACGTCCAGAACAAGTTTTGAATCCTCAGATAATAATGAAGTTTATGAACTGTCTGGATAACATCCCGAATTGGGTTATTACGTACAAAGCAGCATTCATGCCACGTACCAGGCAGTGACCATCATAAATGGTGGGAACAAAATTAATCACCTCCACATAATATTTAATATCCTACAAGTTATCACTGACCAGAAACCAGGTATTTTAGACCTGGTAATGAGACAGGATTAAAGAATGACCTCATAGAAAAGGATCCTCTCGGAAAGAATAACCATAATACAATTGAATTACACATTCAGTTTGAAGGTGAGAAACTTTGGTCTGATCAATTACACAGGTATGAAGGCAGAGTTGACCAAAATGGAATGGAAGATGGTTGAAAAACAATGGCAGACATTTAAGAAGGTATTTCAGAACTCTCAATTAAAATATATTCCATTGAGGGGGGAAAAAAAGAAAGGATGGTCTATCCGTAGCTAAGGAAATTAAGGATGGTATCAAATTCAAAGAAAAGGTGTACAATGCTACAAAGATTAGTGGTAGTCCAGAAAATTGGGAAAATTTTGGAATGGATAACAAAAAAACTAAAAGGTAGAAATTGATGGTATGAGAGAAACCTAGCAAGAAACAAAATGTTATGGACAAATGGGGAGTAATTTAAACGCACTGATTACTCCTCTCGCTACCCGTCCGCAAACTGAAAGGTGTTTTTAATTAGCGTCCCTTGTTGTATTTCCCGACCCCTCAGTTTGGCATGATTCAATTTTCTATTAGTAACCCCACAGCAAACTTGAGATTGAAGGTTTTTTTATTTGATTGCACTGGAGGGTGAGAACGTTGCCTCCTTTGCATTCATACAGTAAATGTGGGATAGAGAAAGAGTTGAATGGTGCAGAGACCACAGAAACATAAATATTGTTTCATGTGGGTCCAGCATCGAGAATCAAGTCGAATGAGATATTCCTCCATGAAGGTAGACGGGCTGAAAACCGATGGCAGTACAGTTCACTTTTCTGGTGGTTCTGGTTGGTTTCGCACAATGAGGTAGGCACACAAGAGGTGAATCAGTCTTATAGGCAAGGGTACAGAAGTTCCAGCCGAAGCTGTGTAGATGAGACCAGGACTTCAACGTGGACAGAGCCCCTTTTCCGTGAGGTTGTTTGTAGGATGACAAACAACAGACTGACTTTATACTGATATTTGTAGGCAATATAACTGGTTCCGCCAACTATAGGTCCATGCCATATGACTCCAACCTCTCCACATCATCTTTGACAAGGCTTGTGTAACCTTTCTCTAGGTCTCCAAGATGGTTAAATGTCTCAACCATTAAGAATTGAACGTAAGGATACGGAACACTTTGTCTGAACAGTCCAAAGATGTGCAGGGTAGGTGGATTGGGGATGCTAAATTGCCCCTTGGTGTTCAAAAGAGATGTGTAGGTTAGTTTAAGGGGTTATTGGGATAGGCGGGGGAATACTCTGAGGGTTGGTGCAGACTCTACGGACCAAATGGCCTCCTTCCGCACTGTAGGGATTCTACTAAGACAAGTAGGCTCTGGTTGGCCAACCTTTGTTATGAAATGCAGACAGCCTTTGTATAGCTCTCTTCGGGGACAACGAGGTGCAAGTTTCATTCATACTGCCAGATATTTCCTTTTGTTCGAGGGCGACAGACATAGATGATTCAGCCATTTTAAAAGACCTTCTCCAACATTTGAGGTTTTAGGAATAGCTAGGAGAATATATTTTTGTAAAATATATATGGTGTGAGATCTTAGTCTCCTCACAGAACAATTGACAGCAAGATCTTATATTAAAAAGCAGAGCTATATTAAAGTGAGCATGGCCCCATACAAAGTGAGGATGGAGAATTAATAATGGTAAACAATGAAATGCCAGAGACTTTGAACAAATATTTTGTATCTTTCTTCAAAATAGAAGACACAAAAAGCATCCCCGAGGGGAGGAAGTTAAAACCATCACAATTACTAGAGAAAAAATACTGAAACATAATAATAACAACAACAATAATCGCTTGTCACAAGTAGGCTTTACTGTGAAAAGCCCCGAGTCGCCACATTCCGGCGCCTGTTCGAGGAGGCCGGTACGGGAATTGAACCCGCGCTGCTGCCTTGTTCTGCATTACAAACCAGCTGTTTAGCCCACTGTGCTAAACCCGCCCCAAATAGGACTAAAGGCTGACAATTTCCTTGGACCTAGGGTCTTAGAAGTAGCTGCTGTAAAGAACTGGATGCATTAATTGTAATCTTCCAAAATCTCCAAGATTCTCGAAAGGTCCCAGTGGATTGGAAAACCACAAATGTAACCTCACTATTCACGAAGGGAGACAGAAAGCAGGAAACTATAGGCCAGTTAGAATAACATCTGTCATTAGGAAAATGCTAACATCTGTTAAGGAGATAATAGCATGACATTTAGAAAACAAGCACGGAAAATAAAAGGAACCAATAGATATAGTGTATTTGAATTTCCAAAAGATATTTGACAAGATGCCAAATAACAGTTCACTGCTGTTATATGAAGGTACAGCAAGTAAATAGAAAGGTAAATTGAATGTTGGCCTTTAATGCAAGCAGGATTGAGTATGAAAAAAGTAGGGAAGTCTTGCTACATCTGTACAGGGCATTGGTTACCTGGAGTACTGTGGAAAACTTCAGTCTCCTTATCTAAGAAGGCTCTACTTGCAATGGAAGCAGTTCAAAAGGTTCCCCAGATTTTTTCTTGAGATGAAGGGGTTGAAGGAAAGATTGAGCAGGTTAGGCCTATACTCATTGGAGTTTAGAAGAATGAGAGGTTGTCACATTGAAACATTAAGGATTTTGAGCAGATTTCACAGGATAGGTGTTGAGAGGATGTTTACTTTAATGGGGAAATCTAGAACTGGGGGCATGGTTTCAAAATAAGACATCTCCCATTTAAGACAAGAAACAAGGAAGAATTTCTCCTCAGAGAGTAATTATCGTTGAAATCCTCTTCAAAGAGAGCAGTGGAGGCCAAGTGATTGAATACATTTAATGTGGAGATAGACAACATTTTGGTTGGCAAGGGAATCAAGGGTTAAGGGGAGCAGAAAAGGCCACAATCAGATCATCTATGACAAGGTAAATGAGCTTGTTATGCACATTGAAATTGGCCAGTACGATGTTGTGGGCATCACAGAGACGTGGCTGCATGGGGATCAGGGCTGGGATCTAAATATCCATGGATATGTGTCCTATTGAAAGGACAGGCAGCTGGGCAAAGGGGACGGAGTTGCATTGTTAGTAAGGAATGAAGTTAAATCGATAGCAAGGAGCGATATAGGATCAGTAGACAGAGTCTCTGTGGGTAGAGTTGAGGGATCGCAAAGGTAAAAAGACGCCGAGTAGTAGTCAGGATGTGGGGCAGAAAGGCATGTTATAAGGTAATATTATAATAATCATTGGGGACTTCAATATACAGGTGGACTGCGAAAATCAGTTTGGTAGTGGATCCCAAGAAAAGGAATTTTATGGTTTTTTTGGAGCAGCTTGTGACAGAGCCTACTAGGGAACAAGCAATTCTGGATTTGGTGATGTGTAATGAGGCAGACTTGATTAGGGAACTTAAGGTGAAGGAACCCTTAGGGAGCAGTGACCACAATATGATAGAATTTACCCTGCATTTGAGGGGGAGAAGCTGGAATCAGATGTAACTGCAAAGACATGAGGGAGGAGCTGGCCAGAGTCGATTGGAAAATGAGCCGAGCAGGGAAGACAGTGGAACAGCAGTGGCAGGAGTTTTTGGAGGTTATTCGGGAGGCACAACAGAAATTCATCCCAAGGAGGAGGAAACAAGCTAAGGGGAGAACAAGGCATCCATGGCTGACGAGGAAAGTCAAGGACGGCATAAAAGCAAAAGAAAAAGCATCCAAAGTGGCGAGGATCAGTGGGAAGGCAGAGTATTGGGAAGATTTTGAAAGTGAGCAGAGGACAACTAAAAAAGCAATAAGGGGGAGATGAAATATGAGTGCAAGCTAGCTGGTAATATAAAGGAAGATAGGATTCACTATATAAAAGAAAAGAGGGGCAAAATAGACATTGGACCACTGGAAAATGTGGCTGAAGTAATAATAGGAAACAAAGAAATGGCAGAGGAACTGAATAGTTACTTTACATAAGTCTTCACTGATGGAAGACACCAGTGGGATGCCAGTGCTCCAGAAGAATGAGGGGGCAGAGGTGAGTGCAGCAACCATCATTAAGGAGAAGGTTCTGGGGAAACTGAAAGGTCTGAAGGTGGATAAATCTAAAAGAGATAGCCAAAGAGATTGTGGAGACATTGGTGGTGATCTTTCAGGAATCATTGGAGGCAGGAAGGGTCCTAGAGGACTGGGAAGTGGCTAATGTAGCACTCCTGTTTAAGAAGCAAGGGAAGCAGAAGAGGAGAAATTATAGGCCGGTTAGCCTGACTTCGATCATTGGTAAGATTTTAAAGTCCATTATTAAAGATGAGATCGCGGAGTACTTGGAAGTGCATGATAAGATAGGACTGAGTCAGCACGGCTTCGTCAAGGGGAGGTCATATCTGACAAATCTGTTAAAGTTCTTTGAGGAAGTAATAAGGAAGTTAGACAAAGGAGAACCAGTGGACGTGATTTATTTAGATTTTCAGAAGGCCTTTGACAAGGTGCCGCATAGGAGACTGTTAAATAAGTTAAGAGCCCATGGTGTTAAGGGTACGATCCTGGCATGGATAGAGGATTGGCTGACTGGCAGAAGGCAGATAGTGGGGATAAAGGGGTCTTTTTCAGGATGGTAGCCAGTGACTTGTGGTGTGCCTCAGGGGTCAGTGCTGGGACCACAACTTTTTACAATATACATTAATGATCTGGAAGAAGGAACTGAAGGCACTGTTGCTAAGTTTGCAGATGATACAAAGATCTGTAGAGGGACAGGTAGTATTGAGGAAGCAGGTGGGCTGCAGAAGGACTTGGACAGGCTAAGAGAGTGGGCAAAGAGTGGCAGATGGAATACAATGTGGAAAAGTGTGAGGTTATGCACTTTGGAAGGAGGAACGGAGGCGTAGACTATTTTCTAAATGGGAAGATGCTTAGGAAATCAGAAGCACAAAGGGACTTGGAAGTCCTTGTTCACGATTCTCAAGGTTAATGTGCAGGTTGAGTCGCAGTTAGGAAGTTTTGGGCCCCATATCCAAGGAAGGATGTGCTGGCCTTGGAAAGGGTCCAGAGGAGGTTCACAAGAATGATCCGTAGAATGAAGAGTTTGTCATATGAGGAATGGTTGAGGACTCTGGGTCTGTGCTCGTTGGAGTTTAGAAGGATGAGGAGGGGATCTTCTTGAAACTTACAGGATACTGCGAGGCCTGAATAGAGTGGACGTGGAGTGGATGTTTCCACTTGTGGGGAAAAACTAGAAGCAGAGGACACAATCTCAGACTAAAACGACGATCCTTTAAAACAGAGACGAGGAGGAATTTCTTCAGCCAGAGGGTGGTGAATCTGTGGAACTCTGCCGCAGAATGCTGTGGAACTCTGCCGCAGAATGCTGTGGAGGCCAAATCGCTGAGTGTCTATAAGACAGAGATAGATAGGTTCCTGATTAATAAGGGGATATGGGGTTATGGGGAAAAGGCAGGAGAATGGGGATTAGAAAAATATCAGCCATGATTGAATGGTGGAGCAGACTTGATGGGCCGAGTGGCCTAATTCTGCTCCTGTGTCTTATGGTCTTATGATTAGCGGAGCAGGTTCAACAGATTGAATTTCTCATGTAACTTCATTGCAATGTTAATGTAAGCCTACTTGTGAGACTAATAAAGATTATTATAGCCTACTATTTATAGGACTATAGTCCTATTTCTCATTATGTTACAAGCAGCAAGATGTGTGTCTTGGTCAGCATGAAGGACTGAAAGTTTAGAAATGTTGGAAGAAAATCAGGAGAAAGAGAGACATCTATAGCTGTTTTAAAAAGAAGTAATTGAATTAACAGTTAATCATCCAAGAATACTCACTCCACTCAGTCTTCGGGAGCTGCTAGACTCATTTACATTTAGGCACTGAGTGGTCAGATTATGGAAGCCACTGGAGTATGTTACAGAACAAGAGGTGGCCAGTTGGCCCATTGTGTCTGCACCGAATTTCCAAACAAACATTATGGTTTAATGCCGTTCATCTGCATGGTCCACTTGATTGCCTCAACTGAACCTGCCTCTACCCCATTCCCAAGCAGTGCATTCCAGATTCGAGCCACTCGTTATGTGGAAGAGGTTTTTCTCACATCACATTTGCTTCTTTTGCAAATCACTTTAACCTTGTGCTCTTTCATTCTTGATCCTTTTACGAATGGGAACTGTTTCTCCCCATCTATTCAGTCCAGTCCCCTCAAGATTTTGAACGTTTCTATCAAATCTCCGATTAGTATTCTCTCCAAGGAGAACAGTCGCAAGCCCTCCAATCTGTCCTCATATGTGAAGTTTCTCATCTCTGGAACCATTCTTGTAAACGTCTTCTGCACTCCCTCCAATGCATTCAGAACTTTCCTCTGGTGTGGCACCCAGGACTGTACACAATAGTCTAGCTGAGGTCTTACTAGTGTGTTGCACAATTTCAGCAAAACCTCTTTGGTACTCTATGCCCCTATCAATGTAGTCAAAAGCTACTATATGTTTGATTCACTGCTCTCTCCACTTGCCCTGCCAACGTCAATGATCTATCAACAAAGAACAAAGAAATGTACAGCACAGGAACAGGCCCTTCGGCCCTCCAAGCCCGTGCCGACCATGCTGCCCGACTAAACTACAATCTTCTACACTTCCTGGGTCCGTATCCTTCTATTCCCATCCTATTCATATATTTGTCAAGATGCCCCTTAAATGTCCCTATCGTCCCTGCTTCCACTACCTCCTCCGGTAGCGAGTTCCAGGCACCCACTACCCTCTGCGTAAAAAACTTGCCTCGTACATCTACTCTAAACCTTGCCCCTCTCACCTTAAACCTATGCCCCCTAGTAATTGACCCCTCTACCCTGGGGAAAAGCCTGACTATCCACTCTGTCTATGACCCTCATAATTTTGTATACCTCTATCAGGTCTCCCCTCAACCTCCTTCGTTCCAGTGAGAACAAACCGAGTTTATTCAATCGCTCCTCATAGCTAATGCCCTCCATACCAGGCAACATTCTGGTAATTCTCTTCTGCACCCTCTCTAAAGCCTCCACATCCTTCTGGTAGTGTGGCGACCAGAATTGAACACTATACTCCAAGTGTGGCCCTACTAAGGTTCTATACAGCTGCAACATGACTTGCCAATTCTTATACTCAATGCCCCGGCCAATGAAGGCAAGCATGCCGTATGCCTTCTTGACTACCTTCTCCACCTGTGTTGCCCCTTTCAATGACCTGTGGACCTGTACTCCTAGATCTCTTTGACTTTCAATACTCTTGAGGGTTCTATCGTTCACTGTATATTCCCTACCTGCATTAGACCTTCCAAAATGCATTACCTCACATTTGTCCGGATTAAACTCCATCTGCCATCTCTCCGCCCAAGTCTCCAGACAATCTAAATCCTGCTGTATCCTCCGACAGTCCTCATCACTATCCGCAATTCCACCAACCTTTGTGTCGTCTGCAAACTTACTAATCAGACCAGTTACATTTTCCTCCAAATCATTTATATATACTACAAAGAGCAAAGGTCCCAGCACTGATCCCTGTGGAACACCACTGGTCACAGCCCTCCAATTAGAAAAGCATCCCTCCATTGCTACTCTCTGCCTTCTATGGCCTAGCCAGTTCTGTATCCACCTTGCCAGCTCACCCCTGATCCCGTGTGACTTCACCTTTTGTACTAGTCTACCATGAGGGACCTTGTCAAAGGCCTTACTGAAGTCCATATAGACAACATCTACTGCCCTACCTGCATCAATCATCTTAGTGACCTCCTCGAAAAACTCTATCAAGTTAGTGAGACACGACCTCCCCTTCACAAAACCGTGCTGCCTCTCACTAATAAGTCCATTTGCTTCCAAATGGGAGTAGATCCTGTCTCGAAGAATTCTCTCCAGTAATTTCCCTACCACTGAAGTAAGGCTCACCAGCCTGTAGTTCCCGGGATTATCCTTGCTACCCTTCTTAAACAGAGGAACAACATTGGCTATTCTCCAGTCCTCCGGGACATCCCCTGAAGACAGTGAGGATCCAAAGATTTCTGTCAAGGCCTCAGCAATTTCCTCTCCAGCCTCCTTCAGTATTCTGGGGTAGATCCCATCAGGCCCTGGGGACTTATCTACCTTAATATTTTTTAAGACACCCAACACCTCGTCTTTTTGGATCACAATGTGACCCAGGCTATCTACACCCCCTTCTCCAGACTCAACATCTACCAATTCCTTCTCTTTGGTGAATACTGATGCAAAGTATTCATTTAGTACCTCGCCCATTTCCTCTGGCTCCACACATAGATCCCCTTGCCTATCCTTCAGTGGGCCAACTCTTCCCTGGCTACCCTCTTGCTTTTTATGTACGTGTAAAAAGCCTTGGGATTTTCCTTAACCCTATTTGCCAATGACTTTTCGTGACCCCTTCTAGCCCTCCTGACTCCTTGCTTAAGTTCCTTCCTACTTTCCTTATATTCCACGCAGGCTTCGTCTGTTCCCAGCCTTTTAGCCCTGACAAATGCCTCCTTTTTCTTTTTGACGAGGCCTACAATATCACTCGTCATCCAAGGTTCCCGAAAATTGCCGTATTTATCTTTCTTCCTCACAGGAACATGCCGGTCCTGTATTCCTTTCAACTGCCACTTGAAAGCCTCCCACATGTCAGATGTTGATTTGCCCTCAAACATCCGCCCCCAATCTATGTTCTTCAGTTCCCGCCTAATATTGTTATAATTAGCCTTCCCCCAATTTAGCACATTCATCCTCGGACCACTCTTATCCTTGTCCACCAGTAGTTTAAAACTTACTGAATTGTGGTCACTGTTACTGAAATGCTCCCCTACTGAAACATCTACCACCTGGCCGGGCTCATTCCCCAATACCAGGTCCAGTACCGCCCCTTCCCTAGTTGGATAGTTCCCTTCCATAGTTCCCTATGTACATATAAACCCAGGTCCCTCTGCTCCTGCATGTCTGAATTTTACCTTTTTCTTTTTAAATATTGTCTCACTGTGTTATAGAATTTACAGTGCAGAAGGAGGCCATTCGGCCCATCGAATCTGTACCGGTTCTTCGAAAGAGCACCCTACCCAAGGTCAACACCTCCACCCTATCCCTATAACCCAGTAACCCCACCCAACACGAAGGGCAATTTGGGACACTAAGGGCAATTTATTATGGTCAATCCACCTAACCTGCACATCTTTGGACTGTGGGAGGAAACCGGAGCACCCGGAGGAAACCGGAGCACCCGGAGGAAACCCACGCACACACGAGGAGGATGTGCAGACTCCGCACAGACAGTGACCCAAGCCGGAATCGAACCTGGGACCCTGGAGCTGTGAAGCAATTGTGCTATCCACAATGCTACCGTGCTGCCCTCCGTGTTCTTCCTACCAAAATGCATGGCGTCGCACTCTTCCACATTGAACTTCATCTGCCACCTATTTGCTCACTTCACCAACTATCAACAGGCACAAAACATGCTCCCTGCAATTCTGTGACTCATTTCCTGTTTTACAAATAAACTACATGCTTGGAGAATGGTTAGTCTTAAAACGGAGTAGAACAGGATAGAGAAGTTACAGTCTTCATATTATGCAAATTAGGAAGCTGACTAATAAACGTCAGAGTTGATGTCTGAACAACTCAAATTGTAATCTTATAAAGCAGCTTAGAAGCATCATAAGACACGACTATAACACTTAACCCCGTTTACATCACTATTTGAACCTCAGGATGAGCGTACTGATTTTAAGCATTCTAGGAAGTAGATTTAAATTGCTTTCAATTCCCAATAGCTGAATAATAAAGCAGCATTATGATGACATACCCGTGCAGAAAAGAAAATTGATAGAAACAGTATAAAATTTAGTCAGCAACACAAACAACATTAGCAACACTAATATTTATTAGATTTCAGTTGTCTTCAGGCATTTTAATTTCAGAATATATTTACTAAAGCAAAACATAGTACATGTACATGCCTGACTGTAAAAACACCAATGTTAAAGCAGTCATAGGAATAGTTTCATAAATAGCACTGGTTGAAATAACTATGAACTGAAGAATTATGACAAAATAGCTGTATTAGAAGAGTTCATTAAAAAAAAAATCAATACGCAATCCACAAGTTTGCTAAATTTGTCAATACTGAGGAGACTGGATTTGCTTATCCCAAAATCACATAATAGAATAGTGCAAAAATGTTAAATTATTGCTAAAAAGTGCTGGGTAGAAAATCTTAACCAAGTGACTTTTTTTGGAAACAACTACAGGGCAATAGTTTCATAAAATTTGCAGCAGCACTTCAGAAATAATCTCTGGTTTTCCAATTCTATCATATTTCAATATCTGCAATCAATGAATATGAAACAGATTGCAACATGTCATAATAATAAATGATAAGTACAGATCAAATACAGCAGTTTCAGTCTTGTGCTAAAAGGCACATGGGCCAATTCCTAGATTTTTCATCTACTAAATCATGTTCAGTAAATAATTACTTACTTCCCCATATAGGAATGTCTTTGCTTTCTGCCTTCATTACAATGGAAGCCATGGTCATGGTAACTGGAATTGCATCAAAGTATGAAGAATGTGGTGCTAATGTCATTATAGGTGCTTCTGTGGGTAAAGCACGCCGCCCCTTTACACTCATCCAATGAAAGCCACCGGCAAACCACATAGCTCTCATTATCACTTTCAGCAAAAAATCCAGTGTCCTACAAAACAAAATATAAATATGTCAAAGACTACAGTTTCCAAGTGAATGATGCACTTAGAATCTCACAGCTGAGAAATAATGGAACTTGTACAATTTTCCATAGTCAGTTCCCCCCTCCTCCCAACTTGAGTCAAAGCTGTTTACTTTCCCTGCTAAAGGAACAAGTTAACAGTTACTCCTAGATTCACTTAACATATCGATTAAAAGGTGGGAGTTGTTTAACTAATTCTTCAATTTGCTAGAATCAAAGAAGTTAATACTGGGCTTTCTCCTTGAGCTGCCTCAGTCACCCCACAATAGAGGGTAGGGAATTCTTAGTGTTCTACTTTGTTGTGGCTTTCCATGTCACTTCAGAGTCATCAAGAGCATTTAGGCCAGGAGAACATGAGTGAATCAATGAATTTTATGACAATATAGCAAAATGATATTTTTTCTCAAACATACCTAAAAATTGGCCTTTGACCTCCTAAAAGAACATGGGCAGCAGATGGATGGAACACCATGCTCCTCACAAGTCTCTCACTATCCTGAGTTGGAAATATATCATTGGTCCTTCATTGCCACAGTCAAAATTCTGGAATTTGTTTCCCAACAGCACCGTGGGTGCAGCTATACAAGGACTGCAGCAGTTCAGATGGCTTACCACCACCTTTTCCAAGGACAATTAGAGATGGAGCATAAATGCACACATCTCATAAAACAATTTTACAAACTACCAGACTTATTGAACTCAGATTCAAAATTTAGGCATGGTGGAATTTCAACTCAATACTTGCTGCGCTAGTACCATATACATTGCCCAATCATCTGCCCACAATGGGAATTTTAGATCCATTACTAGACAAAAAGAATGGCACTTATGACTTTGAAAAGCAAAATATAAAACTTTGTGAAATTATTCAGAGTGAGAGCCTCCAAGGGAACAGAAGATGCTAACATTAAATGCAGAAAATGCAAAAACATACCAAATAGTTGTTTCAAATAAAAGCTACTGTCAAAAGGAGGAAGAAAAAAATTAACTAATTCCACAGTTCATAACTGAATTTACATACATGCCACTGGGTCAACAAGTGAGAATGACAGTGATTTACAATCATAAACATTATAACTTTTAAGAATAGATGAAACAAACAATTATTGTCAATGCTATTCAAATGTCACAAATACTTTTATTATCGTAATATTCATCCTTAATAAACAAAAAGCATATGCAAAAGTTTATTTGTATACAAACTCATCAATTCAGTTGCCCTAAAGTGCACCCTTTGTTCTCCCGGGCTTGCTTTTTAAAAAAGGTTATTCCTACACAATCTATCTTATTGGAAATAAACTGACCAGAAGAATGTTAAGCTCTATTCCTCTTCTTTCTTACTCTGACTGGCTCAAAGTGGAAACTCTATGTTGGAAAATTGGATTATAAAATTAAATAAAAGTTGAGCTTTGGGACCAGATTCCGGGACAATGCGGAATAAAATGGTTTCATCTGAAATTGATGCAACTTAATTTGTCAAAACAGCAGGAGACTTTCAATAGGTGATTACATATTTCTACTACCCCCAAGAAACAAAGGGTGCAATTTACCCAAATGAGAACAAGGTCCCACACGAGTGCATTTAGCCGCGTGTTTCCTGGCATTCGCAGCACCGTGAAACACATGGTTATAAACGCCACTCACATTAAATAAGGGGTCTCAGCGGGGGAATGCACAGCCGAGGCTGCACATAGCCCCGTGTTTTCTACACTGAAAAACTCAATATAGCGAGAGAGATGTCTCGATTCCGGAGGACCCACATGACCCCCGGCCCCCCTAAACTCCAACAAACTATGGGGAGGGGTCTACCTCCCTCCCCAAACACCCACCCAGGGCACCCAGCCCGATCGCCAGCACACAGAAAATGCCAGCTTGGCTCCTTGGCAGTGCCAACCTGGCACACTGGCAGTGCCCCCTGGGCACATTGGCAGTGCCAGGCTGGGACCCAGGTGGCACCAGCAGTGCCAGGGTACCACCCTGCTCAGAGGGCCTGCACCTGGCGTCCTCCGATCCTCTGGGAGATCTCCACGAGTACAATTTCCATCCCCTCTCCCCCCATTTCTGGAGACCACTACTGAACAGTGCTCACCCGAGGTTTCTGAGGTGAAGGGGATTGATCCCAACGCCTCGAGTACCTCAGGAATCTGCGCATTAAAGTGAGACTAGCGGTCTCGCCTTAATATGCATATTTGGCTAAAAGTGATCCCATTCACAAATGGACAGTATTTACATCGCAACATCTCGCGAGATCGCGTTAAATCCCATGAGGCGTTGCAAGCTGGGTAGATCCCGGGAGGGGTTCTCCCAGTTTCTATTGGCCACGCTGCACCACGGTGAGCTGATTTTTGGGTGCAGCGTAGCCATTCGATCGCATCCAAAGTAATGCCTTATAGGGTAGACAAAGGCAGTTCCGGGAACTATGCAAGGCAATTAGCCCCTAGAAAAATTTAAGTCAATGAGAATCAGGGGAAAACATTCGACTGCTTGGAGTCATACCTAATGTAAAGGAAGCTGATGACTTTTTTAAAAAAAAACAAGGGGTCACCGCTACAGGATTTTCTCAGGATCCTGTCCTAAGCCTAACCATCTTCGAATGCTTCATCAATGACTTTTCTCCAATCTAAAGGTTGCAAGTGCCATTTTTGAGGTCAATTACAATATGTTCAGCACCATTCCAGACTACTCAGATACTGTAGCAGTTCATGAGAAGTAATACCCGCGTCACACAAGTGTCAGACATTAACCATCTCCAATAAGAGAGAAACTAATCATGTCTCAATGATGGCATTGCCATCACTGAATCCCCCACTAACATCCTTGGGATACCACTGACCAGAGGTTGGACCAGCCATATAAATACTGTGGTTATAAGAGCAGGTCAGAGACTAGGAACTCTGCAGTGTGCAACTCACCTCATGATTCCCCAAACCCTGTCCAGCATCTATAAGATACAAGACAGGAATGTGATGGAATACTCTCCACTTGCCTGGATGAGTGCAGTTCCAACATTCAAGAAGCTCAACACCATGCAGCCCACCTGACTGGCACCCCACCCACCACCTTCAACATTCACTCCCTGCACCACCAAAGCACAGGGGCAGCAGTGTGTACCATCTACAAATGCACTACAGGGACACACCAAGGCTTGGAGTTGCTTTATTGGTTACAGATTACATCAAGACTGTATTAAGAAATTATATTGTCACCAAGGGCCAAAATGCAGAATCGACATGGGTGGAAATAAAAAACAAGGGGAAAATCTCCTTGGTAGGAATAATTTACAGGCCCCCGAGCAATACTTCCAAAGTGGGGCATAGTATAAGCCAATAAATAATGAGGGCTTGTGAGAAGGGCACAATGGTAATCATTGGTGATTTTAACATGCATATTGACTGGATTAATTAAATTGGCAAAGGTAGCCTCGAGGGAGATTTCATAAGAGGGCATGAGGGATTGTTTCTTAGAGCAATTATGTTATAGAACATAGAAAATACAGCACAGAACAGGCCCTTCGGCCCACGATGTTGTGCCGAACCTTTGTCCGAGATTAAGAACAAATTAATCTACACCCCATCATTCTACCGTAATCCATGTACCTATCCAATAGCTGCTTGAAGGTCCCTAATGTTTCCGACTCAACTACTTCCACAGGCAGTGCATTCCGTGCCCCCACTACTCTCTGGGTAAAGAACCTACCTCTGACATCCCCCCTATATCTTCCACCATTCACCTTAAATTTATGTCCCCTTGTTATGGTTTGTTATACCCGGGGAAAAAGTCTCCGACTGTCTACTCTATCTATTCCCCTGATCATCTTATAAACCTCTATCAAGTCTCCCCTCATCCTTCTCCGTACTAATGAGAAAAGGCCTAGCACCCTCAACCTTTCCTCGTAAGACCTACTCTCCATTCCAGGCAACATCCTGGTCCCTTTTGCACCTTTTCCAAAGCTTCCACATCTTTCCTTGAATGAGGCGACCAGAACTGCACACAGTACTCCAAATGTGGCCTTACCAAGGTTTTGTACATCTGCATCATCACCTCACGGCTCTTAAATTCAATCCCTCTGCTAATGAACGCTAGCACACCATAGGCCTTCTTCACAGCTCTATCCACTTGAGTGGCAACTTTCAAAGATCTATGAACATAGACCCCAAGATCTCTCTGCTCCTCCACATTGCCAAGAACCCTACCGTTAACCCTGCATTCCGCATTCATATTTGTCCTTCCAAAATGGACAACCTCACACTTTTCAGGGTTAAACTCCATCTGCCACTTCTCAGCCCAGCTCTGCATCCTCTGTCTCTTTGCAGTCGGCAACAGCCCTCCTCACTATCCACAACTCCACCAATCTTCGTGTCATTTGCAAATTTACTGACCCACCCTTCAACTCCCTCATCCAAGTCATTAATGAAAATCACAAACAGCAGAGGATCCATAACTGATCCCTGCGGTATGCCACTGGTAACTGGGCTCCAGGCTGAATATTTGCCATCCACCACCACTCTCTGACCTCTATGGGTTAGCCAGTTCGTTATCCAACTGGCCAAATTTCCCACTATCCCATGCCTCCTTACTTTCTGCATAAGCCTATCATGGGGAACCTTATCAAATGCCTTACTAAAATCCATGTACACTACATCCACTGCTTTACCTTCATCCACGTGCTTGGTCACCTCCTCAAAGAATTCAATAAGACTAGAGGCAAGACTCACCCCTCACAAATCCGTGCCGACTATCCCTAATCAAGCAGTGTCTTTCCAGATGCTCAGAAGTCCTATCCCTCAGTACCCTTTGGCCTATAATTCCCAGGGTTATCCCTATTCTCTTTTTTGAACAGGGGCACGACATTCGTCACTCTCCAATCCCCTGGGTACCACCCCTGTTGACAGTGAGGACGAAAAGATCATTGCCAACGGCTCTGCAATTTCATCATTTGCTTCCCATAGAATCCTTGGATATATTCTGTCAGGCCCGGGGGACTTGTCTATCCTCAAGTTTTTCAAAATGCCCAACACATATGGTTAAATGGGTCCTTCTCTGGCTGGCGAACTGTAACCAGTGGGGTGCCGCAGGGTTCAGTCCTCGGACCTCAACTGTTTACAATCTATATAAATGATCTGCAAGCAGGGACAGAGTAACATAGCAACATTTGCGGATGATACTAAAATAGGTGGGAAAGCAGGCAGTGAAGATATACAGATTTTACAGACAGATATAGATAAACTCTGGGATTGGGCCAAAATTTGGCAGATGGAGTTTAATGTGGATAAGCATGAGGTTATCCATTTTGGCCGAAAAAATACGCAGGCAAATTATCTAAATGGAAAGCAGATTCAAAATGTTTCTGGGCAGAGGGATCTGGGTGTCTTTGTTCACGAATCGCAGAAAGTCTATATGCAGGTACAAAATATAATAAGAAAGGCAAATGGAATGGTAGTGTTTGTGGCAAAAAAAGACTGGAGCATAAGAGAGAAGTATTGTTGCAATTGTATAGGGCGTTGGTGAGACCACATCTGGCGTATTGTGCCCAGTTTTGGTCTCCTTATTTGAGGAAGGGTGTGGAGGCATTGGAGGCAGTTCAGAGGAGGTTCACCAGATTGATTCCAGGGTGAAGGGGTTGACGTACAAGGAAAGATTAAGCAGTTTGGGATTATACTCGCTGGAGTTTAGAAGGATTAGAGGGGATCTGATTGAGGTATATAAAATACTAAAAGGGATTGATAACATAAATGTAGACCAAATGTTCCGCCTTGTGGGGTAATCTAGAAGAGGTCACAGGTATAGGGTGGCAGGCGGTAGATTTAAATCTGAGATGAGGAGGCACTACTTCTCAGAGGGTGGTGAATTCGTGGAATTTGCTGTCCCATAGCACGGTGGTGTCCAAACCATTAAATGGTTCCAAGAGAGAGAGAGAGAGAGAGAGATTTCTGATTTTTAAAAATGGGTTGAAGGGATATGGGGAACGGGTAGGGAGGTGGCTTTGAGACCAGGAAGAGATCAGACATGATCTAATTGAATCGCAGAGCAGTCTCGAAATGCTGAATTGCCTACTTTTGCTCCTAATTCCTATGTTCTAAAGCTCCTTCAACTGCATCTTCCAAACCAGTGACCTCTACCATGTGAAGGACATGGGCACAGCAGATGCATGGGAATACTACCACCAGGAAGTTACCCTCCAAGTCACGCAAAATTCTGACAGGGAACTATATTGCCATTCCTTCACCGTCACTGGGTCAAACTCCTGGAACTTCCTTCTTAACAGCACCATAGGGACTACGAGACATGGACTGCAGCAGCTCATGGCGTGCAGCTCATCACCACCTTCTCAATGGCAATTAGGGATGGGCAATGAATGCTAGTCTAGCTAGCAACACCTACATCCCATGAACTCATTTCAAAAACCGTTCAATGTCTGAAGTGTGAAAACCAGAACAAACGTGAAAAGCACCAAGGTATCCCACAAGAGTGTGTGAGTTCATGTTTAGACAGGTGGCCAAAAGCTTTTGTTCATGGGATGTAGGCAACGCCAGCATTTGTTGTCCATCCATAATTGCCCTTGAACTAAGAGGCTTGTTAGATCATTTCAGAGGGCATATGAGTCAACCACGGGTCACACACTGGAGTCACGGACCAGGTAAGGATGGCAGATTTCCTTCCGGAAAGGGCACTTTCTTTCAGGGAAAGTACAAACACAGAGTCCCACTAACACAAATTTTACAGTCGCCCAAGCCATATTTAGGGGCACCACAGGAGTGCAATGGGATAGCCTCAGCTTGGAGATCAACATTCTTGATCATTGACCCTGCCAGAAAGGTTAAGTGGGTTTTTACGCCAATCATAGAACCCCTACAGTGTAGAGGGAGGCCCTCTGAAAAAGCACCCTGCCCAGGCCCACTCCACGTCTTATCTCTGTAATCCCACCTAATCTGCACATCTTTGGACAGGGGGAGGAAATTGGAGCACCCGGTGGAAACCCACGTAGACACGGGGAGAAAGTGCAAACTCCACACAGTCATCCAAGGCCAGAATTGAACTTGGGTCTCTGGCACTGTGAGGCAGCAGCGCTAACCACTGTGCCACCAAACAATGGTTTCATGTTTATCGTTAGACTTTTGATTCCAGATTTTTATTTGCCACGATAGGATTAGAACCTGGGTTCCCGGAGGATTACCCTGGTCTCTGAATTACTAGCTGAGTGACAATATCGCTCTGCCGTTGTTTCCCCTACAGTCAAAAGGGTAGGTTTTAAAGAGAATGTTAAAGGAGGTAAGGGAGGAAAAGATGTGGAACCGTTTACGGAGACCTAGGCAGCTGAAGGCCAATGATTGAGTGATTAAAATTGGGAATGTGCACGTGGTTGGAATTGGAGCAGCACAAAGATTTTGATGGGGAAAGGGGAGGTCACTATGGGCTTTGAAAATAAATATGAGAAGTTTAAAATTAAGGCACTGATGGATCAGGTGCCAATCGATGTCAGTTCGCAGGCAGATGATAGGCGAGTGGGATTCAATGCACATTTGGATATGGGCAGCAGAGTTTTGGATGAGCTGAAATTTATATAGGGTGGAGGATGGGTGGAAGGTGGTAAGCATTGGAATTGTCAATATGAGAGGTAATAAAGGCACGAATGAGACCTTCAGCAGCAATTGAATTGAGGTAGAGGCTGGTTTGAGCAACAGTATGGAGGTAGAAGTAGCGTGATGGTCTTGGTGATGGGAGTGGATGTGGTCATGAGCTCATCTCAAATGCAACAACTAGCAGGCTGGTTCAGCCTCAGACACTGGTCACATTGAGAAATGGAATTGGTGACAGGGACTGAGTCTGATGGTTTCAATTTTCCCAACTGGGGAAAATTGCTGCAGCATTGGATGTTGGACAAATAGAATGTGAGGCGGTGGTGAGGTAGCACTCAAGTGTTGTCAGCATACAGCTGGAGCATAATGTGTTTCTGGATGATGTTGCTGAGGGACAACATGGAGTTGAGAAAGGAGACCAAGGATCTTTGGGCAACTCCAGGGTTAACAGTGCAGGATGGGGAAGAGGAGCTATTATTGATGACTTTCTGGTTATGATTAGATAGATAAGAATAGAACTACATGGAGGTAGCCCGACCCACGTGAACAAGAGAGAGGTAATGGAGGATAAAGGTTGCGCCAACACTATAACATAGGCGGAAACATGATTGGAGTGATTCAAACATGAGAGTTATGAACAAAAATGACGGGGACATGTTACACAGTTAACAATTATAGAAATCAAGGGCATGCATTAGAAAGGTGTTTGAAAAAGACAATTGCCAATTCTTCACTTTGTTCCCACTGACCTTTCCAATCCTTGATCTGCTATATTGTTTCAATAAAGCTCAGTGCAAGCTCGAGGAAGAGCACCCCACTGGACATTTTAGAGTTTTTTGTACTCAACATTTCAGTTCTCGATTTTAGATCATAACCTCTGCCCTCATTTTGTTTCATGTTTATTTGCCGCTTTTTTTCTTACTTCTTTATTACTTTACCTTTTCAGCTATCCTGTCATTCACTCCTCCCCTAGACGCATCTCTCTCCACAGATGCTGTCAGACCTGCTGAGATTGTCCAATATTTTCTGTTTTTATTTCAGATTCCAGTACCCGCAGTAATTCACCTTTCTCCCCTAGACGCATCTTTTATTTCTTTAATTTACCCATTATCACTCCTTTTGAACAATAAAACCCATTGTTATTTAATCTCCCCTGACCCCCAACCTATTATAGAGCTTCCTTTTTGTTCTTCTTCACACCTTACACTTGCTCAAAATGTATATCTAACTTTGCCCAGTTCTGATGAACTTCATAAGCAAGTGCCGAGCCTACAATGGAGATAAGAGACTTCACCAAATGCGGAATTATAATCCACAGGAAAGGCGGCAGTTGAGGAAGGCGATATACAAGTATGGTGAGAGGGCCAGTATGATGCTAGCACACCAGCTAAGGAAGAGGGATTCGGCCAGGGAGATAGGAAGAGTGAAGGACAGAGTGGGGAACACGGTCTTGGACCCAGCAGGGTTGAATGGGGTGTTTAAGGAGTTTTACAGTCGGCTGTATGAGTCGGAACCCCCAGCTGGGGTGGAGTGGACAAGGCAGTTTTTGGAATGGTTGGAGTTTCCGAAGATGGAGGAAGGGTTAGTGGAGGGGATGGGAGCCCCAATCGGGATTGTAGAAGTAGAAAAGGGATTGGCAGCCATGCAGTCGGGCAAAGCCCCGGGACCGGATGGCTACCCTATGGAATTCTACAAGAAGTTCTCTGGGATACTGAGCCCGCTGCTGGTGATGGCATTTAATGAGGTTAGGGAGCAAGGTGTCCTTCCCCCAACAATGTGGTAGGCTTCGATATCATTGATCCTGAAGCAATGTGGAGAAGAACCCAGGGCAATGTGGGTCATACAGTCCAATCTCCCTACTGAATGTCGATGCCAAATTGCTGGCCAAAATATTGGCCTCAAGGATAGAGGACTGTGTTCCAGAGGTGATAGGTGATAGGCGAAGACCAGATGGGGTTTGTTAAAGGCAGGCAGCTAACGTCAACGTTAGAAGGGTCCTAAATGTGATCATAATATCATAATGCCCTCTGAGGGGAGGGACGAGGAGGTAGTGGTCGCTATGGACGTGGAAAAGGCCTTCGACCGGGTGGAATGGAATTATCAGTGGGTGGTCCTGGGACGGTTTGGGTTTGGGCAGGGCTTGACTGGGTTCGGTTGCTATACCAGGCACCAGTGGTGAATGTGCGGATGAATCGGCTGAGTTCGGACTACTTTAAATTGCACCGAGGGACAAGGCAAGGATGTCCCCTCTCCCCACTGATATTTGCCTTGCCATAGAGCCATTGGCGATGGCGCTGAGAGCATCAAAGGACTGTAAGGGGCTAGGGGGGAGAGGGGGGGGGGATGGAACACAGGGTCTCATTATATGCAGACGGCCTGCTCCTATACATTTCTGACCCATTAGGGGGAATGTGGGAGATTATGCGGATCTAAGGGGAATTTGGCCGGGGTACAAAGTGAATATGGGTAAAAGTGAGGTTTTTGTGATCCAGGTGAGGGGACAGGAGAGGAGACAGGGGGAGCTGCCGTTGGAGGGAGGGAGTTTCCGTTATTTGGGAATTTGGGGGGGGGTTGGCACTGCCGAACTTTTGTAATTACTACTGAGTGGCAAATATAGCCATGATCAGGAAGTGGGTAGTGGGGGGGGGGGGGGTCGGTGTGGGAGCGAGTAGAGGCGGCATTATGCAAGGGCACAAGTTGGGGGCATTTGTAACGGCTCCTCTGCCGTTCTCGCCGGCCCGGTACTCCACAAACCCGGCCCCTAGACTCTGGGGGCAGTGGCAAAAGCATATGGGAATGGAGGGAGCGTTGTGTGGGCTTCAATTTGTGGTAATCACCGGTTTGCCCCAGGGAGGCTGGATGGGGGGTTTCAGAGGTGGCAGAGAGCAGGTATTGAGAGGCTGGCAGATCTATTTATTGATGGGAGTTTTCCATTTTTAGAGAACTTGGAGGAGTTTGAATTGCCGGGAGGGAATGGGTTTTTGTGCGAAGGCAGGTTGCGACCTTTCCGCTTCTACCTCCACAAGGGATACAGGACAAGGTAGTTTCTAAAACGGGGTGGGGGAGGGGAAGGTTTTGGATATCTATAAAGAACTCATGGAGTGGGAGGAAACTCAGATAGGTGAGCTAAAGCGTAAATGGGAAGATGAGCTGGGAGGGAGGTAGAGGCGGGTCTGTGGGAGGATGCTGAGCAGAATCAACACGTACTCATCATGTGACAGGCTCAGCCTGATACAATTCAAGGTGGTTCACTGGGCACACATGACGGTGGCCCAAATGAGCAAGTTTTTGGGGATAGAGGATAGAAGTTTTTTGGGTGTGAGGTGCGCGGGAGGGCCAGCAAACCATGTCCATATGTTTTGGGCATTCCCGAAGCTTAGGGGATACTGGCAGGGATGCAATGTCCACAGTACTAAAAACAAGGGTGCGCCGAGTCCAGAGGTGGCGATTTTCAGTTTGTCGGAAGATCCGTGAGAGCAGGGGGCGAGAGAGGTTGACGTTTTGGCCTTTGCTTCCTTGGGAGCCCGGAGACGGATCTTATTAGTGTGGAGCGACTCGAAGCCCCCAAAATCAGGGGTTTGGGTTAGTGACATTGCTGAGTTTCTCAGACTTGAGAAAACTAAATTCGCCCCGAGAGGATTAACGTTAGGGTTCATCCGGAGGTGGCAGCCGTTTATCGACTTCTTCGGAGAAAACTAAACTATCAGCAGATTCAATAAGTGGGGGGAAAGAGTTAGGCTATTTTGTGTTTAGAGTAGACGGGACCAATGGGAGATGGAACGATGTGTTATGCACTGAACTATGTGCACATTTGTATTGTTTATAGTTATAAAATCATAAATGCCTTATTAAAGGGGCTAGTTTAGCACAGGGCTAAATCGCTTGCTTTGAAAGCAGACCAAGGCAGGACAACACATGGTTCAATTCCCGTACCAGCCTCCCCGAACAGGCGCCGGAATGTGGCGACGAGGGGCTTTTCACAGTAACTTCATTTGAAGCCTACTTGTGACAATAAGTGATTTTCATTTCATTTCAAAATGTTTCTTTTAAAAATGCTGAATTATAAAATCATAGCCCTGCAGCTTGGAGTACTTAATGTGCAGATCCAGGTACTTTTAAAAAAGAGTTTAGGGTCTCTGCCTCCACCACCAACTCGGGCAGTGAATTCCAGACTCCCACTACCCGATGCGTAAAAGCGTTCTTCCTCATGTCCACTCTGCACCTTCTGCCACTGATCTTTAATCTATGTCTCCTGGTCTCCACCAAGGAAAACAATTTTGTCCTGTCCAATTTATCTCTTCCTCTCATAATTTTGTACACCTCTATTATGTCACTCCTCAGCCTTCCTTCGTTCCATGGAAAATACTCCCAACCTTTTCAATCTCTCCTCGTAGATATACTTTTCTCACCCTGGCAACATTCTTGTAAACCTCCTCTGCACTCTCTCCAGAGCAATAATGTCCTTCCTGTAAATTGGTGACCAGAACTGCACACAATACTCCAGTTGTGGCCTCACCAGTGTTTTATACAATTCCAACACTGTATCCTTACTTATATATTCTATACCTCTGCCAATGAAGGAGAGCATTCCATGTTTTCTTAACAACCTTGTCTACTTGAACTGCTGCCCTTAGGCACCTGCGTACTTGTACACCAAGATCTCTCACTTCATCTACCCCTCTTAGTATATCCCCATTTATTGTGTACTTCCCATAACTGTTTGACCTCCCTAAATGCATGATCTCACACTGTGTTAAATTCTATCTGCCACTTTATTGCCCACTCCACCAATCCATCAATATTATTTCAGAGATTATAGCTATCCTCTACGCTGTCCTCTTGGCCAATCTTTGTGTCGTCTCTCAATTCCTCAATCGTACTCCCCACGTTTTCATGTCTAACTCATTAATATATAACACAAATATAAGGGTCCCACCAGGCCCTGTGGAACACCACTTGAAACAACTTTCTAATTGCAAGCGCAGCCATCGTCCATTACCCTTGGTTTCCAGTAACTTGGCCAACTTTTTATTCAGTTTACCACATTGCCCTGTGTCCTTGACTATGGGGCTTTGGCAAATGTCTTGCTAAAAAGAATCCATGTACACCACATCCCCTGCACTATCTTCATCAACTCCTCTCGTCACTTCCTCAAATAATTCTATCAAATTTGTGAGGCGATACCTTTTAATAAATGCATGCTGACTATCACTGACTAGCCCCATGCCTTTCTGTGTGACAGTTAATCTATCTCTCAGGATTGATTCTACTAATTTGCCTACCACTGAAGCAAGAATAACTGGCCTATAATTCTTCAGCATTTGTTCAATCCGTTTTTAAACAATAGAACCATGTTTGCATTTCTCCAGTCCTCCGGTACCTCCCCTGTATAAAGTGGGCACAGTAAGTCTTACAACACCAGGTTAAAGTCCAACAGGTTTGTTTCAAATCACTAGCTTTCTGAGCGCTGCTCCTTCATAGATTCATAGAATTTACAGTGCAGGAGGCCATTCGGCCCATCGAGTCTGCACCGGCTCTTGGAAAGAGCACCCTACCCAAGATCCACACCTCCACCCTATTCCCATAACCCAGTAACCCCATCCAACACTAAGGGCAATTTTGGACACTAAGGGCAATTTATCATGGCCAATTCACCTAACCTGCACATCTTTGGGCTGTGGGATGAAACCGGAGCACCCGGAGGAAACCCACGCACACACTGGGAGGATGTGCAAACTCCGCACAGACAGTGACCCAGCGGGGAATCGAACCTGGGACTGTGCAACCATGCCACCCTTTATTTCCAAGTTCAATCCATAAAGCCTTGTTTGTTGACCCATTCATTATATTGTCCCTTCTCACAACTAGAATTGATTATTTAACCATTAGTGCTACTCCCCCATCCCGCCTTTTTTTTAAATCTCCCACTCTGTCCTGCCTGAAAACTCTCTCCAGGGATATTGAGCTGCCAGTTTTGCCCCTCCTTTAGCCAGGTTTCCCTTACAGCAATGACATCCTGCTGCCATGTGTCGACCTGTACTCTTATCTAGTCTACCTTATTTGTAACATTCCTTGCATTGAAGGATAAACAGTTTAACGCCACCCTTTTCTCTTGCTGGATACTTGTTAAACTTTGCTTCTCCTGTAATTCCAAGTCTATCACTACATCGTCTTCATCACTAGCTATTGTTCTACCTCCATTTTCTTGATCTGAATTTGACCTATCGGATCCTACTCCTGGAATCTCCACCCTACTGCCACACTAGTTTAAATACTCCCTAACAGAACTAACGAAAGCCCCAGCAAGGAAAATGGTCCCAGGTCTACCTGGGTGCAACCCATCCGGCTTGTACAGGTCCCACCTGCCCCAAAACTGGACCCAGGGCCTCAAGAATCTAGATCCTTCCCGGCTACACTATTTCTCCAGCTACGCATTCATCTGATCTATCCTCCTATTCCTATTCCTGCTCTCTCTAGCGTGTGGAACTGTGAGAAATCCTGAAATTACTACATTTCAGGCCCTGCATTTTAGTTGATCTCTTAACTTCCTGTTGTCGGATTGCAGGTCCTCATCCCTTAGTTTAGCTATGTCGTTGGTACCAATGTGTACCACGACCACTGGCTGTTCATCTTCCCTCCCCAGGGAGACAACGTACCATCCTTAATTCATCTTAGCGGCCAGAGAAGCGTCTTTCTGTGCCCCTAACTATTGAATTCTCATATCGCTATAGTCCTGCCGCTCATTTTTAACCCAGCCTCCTGAGCAGCAGTCACCTACAGTACTGTGAACATGGCTGCTGTTCCTCTCTCTCTCTCCTCCCCCTCCCCCCCCCCCCCCCCCCCCCCCCCCCCCGGAGAGGACACCCCCCCCAACAGTACCCAAAGCGGTATATCCGTTTGAGAGGGGGTTGACCACAGGGGATTACTGCACTACCTTCCGGAATCTTTTACTATTCCTGATGATCACCCATTCCCTTTTCAGCCTGTGCATTCCTCACTTGCAGTGTGACTACCTCGCTAATCGTGCTATCTATGACTTCATCAGCGTTGCGGATGTTCCAGTGAGTCCACCAGCAGCTCCAACTCAGAAATCTGGTTAGCTAGAAGCTGCATTTGGACATAGCTTCTGCACACATGGTTACCAGGGATGCTGGAGGCGTCCCTCATTCCCCACATGGTGCAGGAGGAGCATATCACCTGAGGTCCCCTGTCTGCCATGATGTCCTCTTGATTATGCTAGTTACTCGCTGAAAAATCAAAGCGATACTTTTCAAGCATATTTAATGTAAGAGAGGGAGGTGGAAGTGTGGAAATTTTTAGGGAAAGAATTATAGATTGGGCTAGATGGCTGTCAATGTGAGGTGGTTGAGGTTCTTGGCGATTCTGTCAGAGGATGGACAGTTCTGGGGTGGCGGAGACTACAAAGCCTGGGAAGGTATAGGTCATGGAGATTTATGCAAAAAGATGAGTGTTTTAAATTGGAGATACTGGGATCTAATGTAGATTGCAAAGGGCAGTAGGGTGAGTTTTGGATGAACGGTGGTCTACAGAATATTGAGGTTAGGAAGCTGGACAAGAGGGAGGGCACTGAAATAACTAAACATGTGGGTGGTAAAGGAACGCATGAGACTTTCAGCAGCAGATGGGCTGGAGCAGGCAATAATAGAAGAGAGGATGTGGAATTCGAAGTTAATCAGAGCTGAAATGAAATGCTAAGGTTGCCATCTGGTCCATTCAACCTGAGACGCCAACTGGGGAAGGTGTTAGAACAGTTGCCAAAGGAGCAAAGGCAACACGTTTTGCCTTCCCAATGTTTAAGAACATAAGACACTATAATTCTCCTTCGACCTTATGTTGAACAAGCAATCTGACAACATTTATCTTCAGACAAGAGTCTGTGATCCATCTCAGATTCCTTTTGAAGCCTCCACCGTCACATACACTGGATTACAGCCTATTTGATGCATACAAGATTATGAGGGGCTTACTGGATATAGGGAGGACCTACCTTTATAGCAGAGTGACCAACAACCTGGAGAATAAATTATAAATTATTAGAAGGGAGCTGAAGAGAATTTTTTCATCCAGAGAATTAATGTCTGGAACTCAATTTGTAAGGGTAGTAGAGCAGAAATCCCCATCGCACTCAAGTACTTTATCTTGCACTGAGTGTGCAGTAATCTACAAATGCATGGGTCAAAGAGCTAGAAAATGAGATTAAGATGACATAAAACAAGATTGTCTGAATGGCCTTCTTCTTCGCCATAAACTTCCATGATTCAAAAATTGAAAGCGCAAGCAAAATAATTATTTCAGCCAGACCTTGGGTAGGGTGCTCTTTCCAAGAGCCGGTGCAGACTCGATGGGCCGAATGGCCTCCTTCTGCACTGTAAATTCTATGATCTATGAACAAGTGTTTGCAGCCGGATAATGGCAAGAAAGGAGGTACAAGAATATTAGGAGTAGCCCGTGCAGCCTGTCAAGTCTGCACCAACCTTCAACATGACCATGGCTCATCTTCCATATCAATTTCACCTTCCCACACTATCCCTTGGTACCCAAAATCTATCAGTTTCTACCTTGAATACAATCAATGATTGAGACTCCCCAGCCTCTCATTCCTCCCTCTTCCTCTCTCAAGTGAAGGTCCTTTCTGTTTATTCCCTCATTTCCCCTTTCTTTTATTTTTGCGGTTACATTTTTGATCCATTGATGATAAATGGACCTGTGAGTGGCCTGTATCTTTAGTTTAAACAGAAGAATCCAGAAGGCTGTGCTGATTTAAACTGGTGATTGCAGACTGGCCAGTATCAGTGGGACTCGGTTTGATTGATTTGGTTGTTGGCCAATGAATTGGTCCAGAAGGATGTGGTCTGCCTGGTAATGGGTGGTGATTGAATCGTATCCCACTGAAATAGTTCCGAGGCCCAAGGGGCATTTCGTTTTGATACAACCGAAGAGACACAATTAAACCTTCTCAAAGAAATCCAGCTATCCGCCAATAAACTTGTGGATCTTGGACTCCTGAAACTACAGAGGGTTGAAGTCAAACCATGAGCTAAAAGCAAGGTTTGATGTGAAATGAGGTGACTCGCCATAAATATAGAGGCCTGAATGGGAATGTCGAGCTGAAGGCCCAGTTTGATGGGAAATAAAGTGTCTCTGCAGAAGCCTGCTGCCTGAGTGTACTGCATTTTTTCTAACCACAGGGAATGAATGAATGACTCCACAAGGACGACCATTACCGGCAGCAAAACTAACACTTTAACTAACAAGTGTGCTATGAAGAAAGTGAGCGAAAGAACTGCCATCCGAAGCAAAGACTCTTTTATCTTTTGACTTTCATCCTCATTATTTTCCATCCCTTCCCCCCCCCACCGTGTTTGTCCGACTTGTGTGTGTGGGTAGAGGGTGAGACAGTTAAAGTGAATAGTAGGTATTAGCTGGTTGTTATCCAGTTGTATTTACTGCATATTCCCTTGGTATAAATAAACAGTAATTGTGTTTAAACTTACAAACCTGGTGACTGTGATTATTAGACAGCTGAGGGCCAAAAAATTTGAATAGTTTTGTAAGAATTATTGATTAATTCACTGGTGCTGTGACTCTGGGATGAGTGAGGCTGGAATTGACTGTGCACTTGCCCAGGGTGTCATAACACTCCCCATCTCTCCTCACATTCCCTCCCATTTTCTCTCTCCATCACATTCCCTTTCCTCTCACTGCTCCTCTTGTCTCGCAATCCCACACACTCTACTCTCAGTCCTCAGGAAAACATTAAAGCAGAAGGACAAGTTAGCATGTATTGTCCAAACAAACATTCTTTATACAAAATCAACAGGGTAAAAGAAATAAATTGAATAAATTTCCAAGTGAAATTTCAAGGAGTTGGAATAACTCAGTAATTCTTTAAAAATGGTAAACTGGTCCCGATTCCGAGATTCCTCACCCCATTGCCGGGATGTTTGATTTCTGGGATGCCTTTAAATGATGTATCTGGTTCCTGTCAAAAGCCCGCATCTAATACTCATAACCCGGTTGCCTCCACTGCGGAGATAGGAATGTCCTACTCCTCTGCAATTTTCATGGAGTTAATAGGGCTTTTTCACACTGGCACAGGAAAAGAGGGGATGTTATGAATGATCACTGAGGGGACCAGAGAGTGTCACTGAGGAAATAGATTCTTTAAAAGGCTGAAAGGGAAGAAGATATCCTTGGTGGTGGGAACAGCGCGGGTTCAATTCCCATACCAGCCTCCCCGAACAGGTGCCGGAATATGGCAACTAGGGGCTTTTCACAGTAACTTCATTTGAAGCCTACTAGTGACAATACGCAATTTTCATTTAATTTCATCTCATTATGCTGGAAATGTTGGAAAAGCCAGAGGACAATTTGCTGAGCATGAAAGCTGGTGGGTGCAGATTGCACCCAATGGAAGGAGTGAGAGCTAAAGTGAAGAGGCCATAGAACAGGCAGGGTTGAGGATCGGTCAACTATAATGGTGAGAAAATCTCAGTTGAGGAAAAAGACGTATTGGGAGTACGGGCATGGATGATGTCATTATCAGAACAAATGTGACAAAGACAGGAAAACTGGGAGACTGGAATGGAGTCCTTACAAGTGGTGTGTGAAGTAGTGCCACCAGGGCTTGGGAGTCAGTGGGGTTATAGGAAGTCTGGTCAATAACCTACTCCCCGGGAAGAGAGAAACACCAACAACGGGACAAGTGAGAGATGGACAATGTGAAGATAGGGACGTCAGTGGTAAAAAAAAAAAGGGGACAGCTAGGGCCAGGAAACTACCTTCATATGTATGCAATGAAGACTAAAAGCACCAAATGTTATTTTGATATATTAAATATAACAAATAAAATATGCACTTTGAAGTAAATACGTAATCAAGAGATATTTTGGGTATAATCCAAAGAGGTTAGGTTGCCGTATTGCTTTCCAAACTGTTTGAAACACTAGTTTATCATTAAATCTAATCTTCCATAAACCAAAATAATTCTTAATATATTGCCATATTACTGCTTTGCAATTTCAGTCAATGTTTTTAATTCAAAGCTGTCTCCTCCCATAAGAGGGACTAGCAGTGTTCTTCCTCCAATCTAGATGGTTACCTTCAGTTTCTCTCACAGCTCATGGGATCCTCTTGAAGTAGTATTACTGATGTTACATTTCAGATTTAACTGATGAATTGATCTGGGTTTTCTTGTTTTAAGCATCCACAACTGGCTTTGGAAACAACTGCCAGTGGATTAATGTTAAATCCGTCAGAGTGGCACAATTTTTTTTTTTTAAATATAAATTTAGAGTACCCAACTATTTTTTTCCCCCAATTACGGGGCAATTTAGCGTGGCAAATCCACCCTAACCTACACATCTTTGGGTTGCGGGGGTGAAACCCACGCAGACATGGGGAGAATATGCAAACTCCACACGGACAGTGACCAAGGGCCGGGATTCGAACCCGGGTCCCGAGCGCCGCAGTCCCAGTGCTATCCACTGCGCCGCAAGCCGCCCTAGAGAGTGGCACAAATAAAGGTATTGGTAAACCACAATTTCATCAAATTAAAACAGCTAAACTCCGATAGCAGCATAAGAAATAGAAATGGGGCTGGAGGAGAAAGATTCATAATCTTGTACACGTTCATCGACTTTACTAAACGTTTTGTTCCCCAGCTTACCCAGGTCCGTAGAAGAAATTATACATTGGTTCCATAATATGCCAAAATTCACTCAACTTACTGATGCTTTTTAAGCATATAGAACCATCATTTTAAAAAGTTCTAATTGACAGATTACATATTGACTCTCAACAGTGGTTTTATAGCTCCACAATCAAACCGAGTCAATACTCAATCCTCCTGCATCTTCCCTTCTCCCTAAACATGTATCATAAGTCATTATCTGAAACCCTTTCATTGATGCAGACTGCAATTTTGATTAAGCACTTCAAATGTTTACACTAATTAGTTTCTGTAGGGAAGAAAGATCTTCCTAAACCCAACGAGTGGTTGCTGTAGCATAGTAAAGCAAAACAAGAAATTGCATCGTTAAACAAGGATTTGCGCAGAAACTATTTTGCATATATGAACCTGTTTTGTCAAAAGATCAGGATAAAAGCAAATTACTGCATATTCTGGAATCTGATCCAAAACAAAAAAGGCTGGAAAATCTCAGCAGCTCTGACGAAGAATCATCCAGAATCTAAAGGCTAGCCCTGTTCTCTCCACAGATGCTGTTAGACCTGCGGAGATTTTCCAGAATTTTCAGTTTTTGGTGCTGAAAGACTATTCTTTAAAGTTATTATAATGCCTTACTTATTGTAGTGAATCAGAGTGAGGACTCATTTGATTTTATTCCTTTCCAATATAAAATTTGCAGAACAAAGAGTTAACTAAAAGTTTTGAACAGCTAGTGCTTATGCGATATTCAATTTGCTTTTCCAACACTACACATTAGGAAGTCCAACAAAAGAAAGCTCAAATAATTCTACATTGTAACATTTCCTGTAGCTAATAATGTAGAGCAGCGCAACATAATAAGTAACATTTGTCTCATATTTGATATGGCTCCATCAAGACTGCTGTATCTAATAATACACCAATATATATCTTTTACATTTTATCAGGAGCTTCACGCAATTCAGCAACAAACTCTAAATATGCAATGAAAATTAGAAATTTGTAGAATAGAAGAAATGTTGTACTGGCTCTTTTGTGACAGCAACATCCTACAGACCTGGTCACTTTTCTCTATCATAGAACAATGTCATACAGACCAGGAAGGCCCCAGATTTCACGTTGCACTGTATTCAGTTAATGGTTCTCAGCGACATCAACTGAAAAGGTGCAAAGATCAGCTGAAGTAATTCTTGGTTAAGGATCGAGACACCGAGGGATTCAAATTCCAGGCAATGCAACCAACATTTGTACAAACTTACTTTGTAATTTAACCCTGAAGTCCAGGCATAAATCTGATAAATTTACACTGCATTCCCCCCCAGAGTCCATATCTTTCTTTCATGGGGCGTGTGCATTACTGGTAGTGCCAACATTCAGTGCCCATCTCCAATTGCCCTCAAGGTGGTGGTGATTTGCATTCTTGAACCGCACAGTCCATCTGGACCACAGTGCTGAAAGGAATTTCATAGAATTTACAGTGCAGAAGGAGGCCATTCGGCCCATCGAGTCTGCACCTGCTCTTGGAAAGAGCACCCTACCCATGGTCCACACCTCCACTCGATCCCCATAACCCAGTAACCCCACCCAACATTAAGAGCAATTTTGGACACCAAGGGCAATTTATCATGGCAAATCCACCTAACCTGCACATCAGTTCCAGGATTTTGACAAAGTGACAGTGAAGGAACGGCAATATAGTTCCAAGTCAGGATGGTGAGTGGCTTGGAGGAGAACTTGCAAGTGGTGGCGTTCCCATGTGCTTTTCTGCCCTTGCACTTTTTGCAAAGTGCTATCCAAGGAAGCTTAGCGAGTTGTTGATATGGTACCCACTGCTGCAATGTGTGCTGGTGGTGAAGAAAGTGAATGTTTAAGATGGTGGATGGGATGCCAATCAAATAGGCTGCTTTGTTCTGGATGATGTTGAGCGCCTCAAGTTTTGTTGGAGCTGCACTCATCCAGGCAAGTTCCAGTCTTTGATCTGCTCTTGTAGCCACAGTATTTTTATGGCTGGTTCAGTTAGTTAAGTTCTCCTTAATGTTGGCTCTGAGGATGTCGATGATGGGGCTTCAGCAATACCAATGAAATTAAATCTCAAGTGGAGATGGTCACATTCTCTTTTATTGGAACTGGTTATTGCCTGGAACTTGGTGCAGCACACAAGTTAATTGGCACTTATCAGCCCGAGCCCGAATGTTGTCCACGTCATGCTGCCTTTGGACAAAACTGCTTCAGTAACTGAGTCACAAACTTAGAAAAAAGCCGGGGGAGAGGTAGAGAGGGATGGGGGCGACGGGGGGGGGGGGGGGGGGGGGGGGAGAAGAGGTGACGGAGGAGAGGGAGGGGCGATGCAGGGGGGGGGGGGGGGAAAGAGAGGGAAGGAGCGGGGGGGGAGAAAGAGAGGGAAGGAGCGGGGGGGGGGGGGAGAAAGAGAGGGAAGGAGCGGGGGGGGGGGAGGAGAGAGGGAAGGAGCGGGGGGGGGGAGGAGAGAGGGAAGGAGCGGGGGGGGGGAGGAGAGAGGGAAGGAGCGGGGGGGGGAAAGAGAGGGAAGGAGCGGGGAGGGGAAAGAGAGGGAAGGAGCGGGGAGGGGAAAGAGAGGGAAGGAGCGGGGAGGGGAAAGAGAGGGAAGGAGCGGGGAGGGGAAAGAGAGGGAAGGAGCGGGGAGGGGAAAGAGAGGGAAGGAGCGGGGAGGGGAAAGAGAGGGAAGGGGTGGGAGCGGGGAAAGAGAGGGAAGGAGCGGGGGGGGGAAGAGAGGGAAGGGGAGGGAGCGGGGTCGAGGGAGGGAGCGGGGTCGAGGGAGGGAGCGGGGTCGAGGGAGGGAGCGGGGTCGAGGGAGGGAGCGGGGTCGAGGGAGGGAGCGGGGTCGAGGGAGGGAGCGGGGTCGAGGGAGGGAGCGGGGTCGAGGGAGGGAGCGGGGTCGAGGGAGGGAGCGGGGTCGAGGGAGGGAGCGGGGTCGAGGGAGGGAGCGGGGTCGAGGGAGGGAGCGGGGTCGAGGGAGGGAGCGGGGTCGAGGGAGGGAGCGGGGTCGAGGGAGGGAGCGGGGTCGAGGGAGGGAGCGGGGTCGAGGGAGGGAGCGGGGTCGAGGGAGGGAGCGGGGTCGAGGGAGGGAGCGGGGTCGAGGGAGGGAGCGGGGTCGAGGGAGGGAGCGGGGTCGAGGGAGGGAGCGGGGTCGAGGGAGGGAGCGGGGTCGAGGGAGGGAGCGGGGTCGAGGGAGGGAGCGGGGTCGAGGGAGGGAGCGGGGTCGAGGGAGGGAGCGGGGTCGAGGGAGGGAGCGGGGTCGAGGGAGGGAGCGGGGTCGAGGGAGGGAGCGGGGTCGAGGGAGGGAGCGGGGTCGAGGGAGGGAGCGGGGTCGAGGGAGGGAGCGGGGTCGAGGGAGGGAGCGGGGTCGAGGGAGGGAGCGGGGTCGAGGGAGGGAGCGGGGTCGAGGGAGGGAGCGGGGTCGAGGGAGGGAGCGGGGTCGAGGGAGGGAGCGGGGTCGAGGGAGGGAGCGGGGTCGAGGGAGGGAGCGGGGTCGAGGGAGGGAGCGGGGTCGAGGGAGGGAGCGGGGTCGAGGGAGGGAGCGGGGTCGAGGGAGGGAGCGGGGTCGAGGGAGGGAGCGGGGTCGAGGGAGGGAGCGGGGTCGAGGGAGGGAGCGGGGTCGAGGGAGGGAGCGGGGTCGAGGGAGGGAGCGGGGTCGAGGGAGGGAGCGGGGTCGAGGGAGGGAGCGGGGTCGAGGGAGGGAGCGGGGTCGAGGGAGGGAGCGGGGTCGAGGGAGGGAGCGGGGTCGAGGGAGGGAGCGGGGTCGAGGGAGGGAGCGGGGTCGAGGGAGGGAGCGGGGTCGAGGGAGGGAGCGGGGTCGAGGGAGGGAGCGGGGTCGAGGGAGGGAGCGGGGTCGAGGGAGGGAGCGGGGTCGAGGGAGGGAGCGGGGTCGAGGGAGGGAGCGGGGTCGAGGGAGGGAGCGGGGTCGAGGGAGGGAGCGGGGTCGAGGGAGGGAGCGGGGTCGAGGGAGGGAGCGGGGTCGAGGGAGGGAGCGGGGTCGAGGGAGGGAGCGGGGTCGAGGGAGGGAGCGGGGTCGAGGGAGGGAGCGGGGTCGAGGGAGGGAGCGGGGTCGAGGGAGGGAGCGGGGTCGAGGGAGGGAGCGGGGTCGAGGGAGGGAGCGGGGTCGAGGGAGGGAGCGGGGTCGAGGGAGGGAGCGGGGTCGAGGGAGGGAGCGGGGTCGAGGGAGGGAGCGGGGTCGAGGGAGGGAGCGGGGTCGAGGGAGGGAGCGGGGTCGAGTGAGGGAGATAGCGAGGCTACCCAAACTCTCCACAACTCCACCATGATTAAGAGATCACAACTGCACCAGAGGCTCCTTATGAAGGTGTTTGCCCTCCAAGGCGACGGCCTGGTAATTATGGCCTCTTTGTTTTTAAAATTCTGCAGAGGGCACCTCTATTTTGAGATGTCCGTCTCTTTCACTTACCTACATTAATAACTGATTATATCTGATGTAGGGCTACTTTCTTGTCAGTCCTGTCGCCTCCCATTGGCCCTCCAGCCTTGGGAAGCTGTTGACTGTTCTTCGGACAGCAAGCCTGCACCTTGACAACTAATTGGATTAATGTTGAACCCTTCCATCATGTTAATTCTGTTTCTCCCTCCACAGATGCTGTCTGACCTGCTAAGTATTTCCAGCATTTTCTTTTCTAATGTCAGATTTTCAGCATCTGCATGGTTGTGCTATTGTATTCCAACTAATTACTCGGTCTGCCAAAATACTCAAACCAGCACCTGATGAAACACAGTGTTGGCGACCTGGAAACACACCTGACATAGGGGTCCCAACCCCAGACAAAGATTCAATCTAACTTTATGTATTTCACCACCTCTGTCTCTCAAAAATTAGACTATTTCACAAGTTAAATCCTCAAATTGTACAATATTGCACTGTTCTGTTCCCATTAGCTGGTGACGCAAGGGCGAGGGGACACAGATTAATGTTTTGGGCAAAAGGTGTGTTGGTAGGGGGGGGGGGGGTTTAAACAGTTACATGGAATGGCAAAAACTTATTATTTCTTGTTTACATTTTTGATATTCATCATCTTGGGAACAACCCCACACAATGAACTTTATCCAGATATAAAATCCAGAACCAGAACTGCAGAAAAATTGCCTGACGTGCTTTGAACATAATCTTCTAATCTGGAGCCAGGCACGGTATCTGCACAACAAGCCGGCCTACAGCATGGGGGCTTTGACCCGCTCCATGTCCGATCTGGGCTGGTTCACCCCTCTTTAGCATACCTGGTGTTTCCCAAAGGAAAACCACGTGGACACTGATTTTAGTGCAGACATCCAATTGGCAGAGAGGATAGCTTTCTATCCCCAAAGCAAAGATACCAGCCGCTGTCGGTATACAGCATCGATCCTGACGATGAGTGGTGTGCCACCCTGACGGTCAACCGGTCCCAAATACGATTCCGCCTGGACACTGGTGCCTCCGCCAATCTCATTGCGCGGTCTGACTTCCAAAGCCTGTGTGTCAAACCAGCCATCCTTCCATCAGCCTGCCAGCTATTGGATTATAATGGCAATGTCATTGCTGCTAGCAGCTCGTGCCAACTTGAAGTGACGCACAGGTCACGCAAAGACATCCTTTCTTTGAAATCGTGGGCTCCTCGAAAGCCTCCCTGCTTGGCGCGCAGGCATGCAAGCTGTTGAACCTAGTTCAGAGAGTTCACCCGCTCTCTCCTGATGACACGTCTGCCTTTCAAGACACTGACTTCAGGGCGCAACGCGACGCCATCATCGACCAGCACCACAACGCCTTCGAAGGCATGGGCACGCTCCCAGAGACCTACAAGATCTTATTAAAACAGAATGCCACGCCTGTGGTGCACGCACCTCGCAGGGTCCCAGCACCCCTTAAGGACCGCCTCAAGCAACAGCTGCAGGACCTCCAGGACCAAGGAGTGATCGCCAGAGTCACAGAACCAACCGACTGGGTCAGTTCCATGGTATGTGTGAAAAAGCCTGCCGGCGAATTGAGAATTTGCATTGATCCCAAGGATCTAAATCGCAATATCATGAGGGAGCGTTATCCAATTCCCAAGCGCGAAGAGATCACATGCGAGATGGCTCGCGCCAAGCTCTTCACCAAACTCGACGCCTCAAAAGGATTCTGGCAAATCCGGCTTGACAAATCCAGCAGGAAACTGTGTACATTCAATACCCTTTTGGCAGATATTGTTACAACAGGATGCCGTTTCGGATCATATCTGCTTCAGAAGTGTTCCATAGGATCATGGAAATGATGGAAGGCATTGAAGGTGTTCGCATCTATGTTGACGACATAATCATTTGGTCCACCACCCCGCAGGAGCATGTCAGTCGCCTCCAGCGCGTGTTCAAACGCATACGTGAGCGGGGCCTACGCCTCAACAGAGCCAAATGCTCTTTTGGTCAGACGGAACTCAAGTTCCTCGGGGGCCACATCTCCCAGTTGGGTGTGTGGCCGGATGCGGACAAGGTGGCTGCTATCACAGCCACAAAAACGCCAGAGGACAAGAAGGCGGTCCTCCGATTTCTGGGCATGGTCAACCTTTTAGGGAAGTTCATCCCTAACCTCGCCTCTCGTACCACAGCTCTCAGGAACCTGGTCAGGAAGACGACAGACTTCCAATGGCTCCCTGCCCACGAGCACGAATGGAGAACTCAAAACCAAACTCACCACGGCCCCGGTCTTCGCTTTCTTTGATCCAGCAAAAGAGACCAGAATTTCGACCGATGCCAGCAAATCCGGCATTGGGGCAATGCTCCTGCAACGCGATGAGGCCTCATCATGGGCCCCTGTTGCATATGCGTCACACGCCATGACCCCCACAGAACAGCGCTACGCGCAGATAAAAAAGGAGTGCCTGTGCCTTCTGACCGGTGTGGTTAAGTTTCGCACTTGTGTGTATGGACTTCCTCAATTCACCGTCGAGACCAACCATCGCCCACTGGTCAATATAATACAGAAAGACTTGAACGACATGATGCTGCGCCTCCAGCGTATTCTTCTCAAGCTCCGGCGATACAACTTCCAGCTGGTATACACCCCAGGCAAAGAGCTCATCATTGCCGACGCTCTCTCCAAGGCAGTCAACACTCCGTGTGACCCAGCGGGATTAGTCTGCCAGGTTGACGCCCATGTGGCCTCCAATCTACCTGCCACGGATGAACGCCTCGTCCAAATTTGCCGCGAGACAGCGGCTGATCCTTTGCGGGTCATGCGCCACCTAACAGACGAGTGGTTTAAGGGCCAATGCTCCAGATCTATAACGTCAGAGATGATCTGGCGGTAGTAGACGGGGTTCTTCTGAAACTGGACCGCATTGTCATCCTACATAGCATGCGCCAGCTCATCCTGGAACAGCTACATGAGGGTCATCTTGGCGTGGAAAAGTGCCGCCGACGGGCCCGAGAGGCAGTGTACTGGCCCGGCATTAATGGCGACATAGCCAACACAGTGCTCAACTGCCCCACTTGTCAGCGCTTCCAGCCGGCCCAACCACATGAGACCCTGCAGCCCCATGAGTTGGTCATGTCACCTTGGACCAAGGTGAGCATCGACCTGTTCCACGCGCTGGGTAGAGACTATGTCCTGATTGTGGACTACTTTTCAAATTACCCGGAGGTGGTACGGTTGCACGACATCACATCGTCTGCAGTCATCCGTGCCTGTAAGGACACCTTTGCTCGACATGGCATCCCACTCGCTGTGATGTCGGACAATGGCCCCTGCTTCGCAAGCCAGGAATGGTCCAACTTTGCCAGGCAGTACAATTTTGCACATGTGACATCCAGTCCCCTGTACCCCCAATCCAACGGCAAAGTGGAGAAGGGCGTCCACATAGTCAAACTGCTCCTCTGCAAGGCTGCCGATGCTGGGTCCGATTTCTACCTCGCCTTGCTGGCCTATCGCTCCGCCCCACTGTCCACTGGCCTGTCGCCAGCCCAGTTGCTCACGGGTCGCACCCGGAGGACGATGGTGCTATCCATTCATGTCCCAGACCTCGACCACGTTCCAGTCCTTCGACGGATGCAGCTGTCTCGACACAGCACAAGGCAGCTCATGACTCCGGTGCAGCTGATCTCCCTGCGCTGGCTCCAGATGACAACGTCCGCATCCATCTTCCGGATGGTGGCTGGTCTGCAACCGCTGTGGTCCTTCAGCAGGTGGCCCCCCCACTCGTTCCTGGTTCGTCTACCGGATGGCTCCATTCTACGGCGCAATCGACGCGCCCTTCGTCTCGTTCCGCGCTCGCTACGTGATCCTCCACTGTCGCCTCGCCCTCCTGCTGACCCTGCCATGGACTATGCAGAGATCCCGGTCACTCTGCATCCTCCTCACTCTGATGCAGTCCAGCCCGCTCCTCAGCCGGCGGCTCCCGACCCACCCTTGAGGCAGTCAACCAGAATTCGTCGCCAACCTCAGAGACTTAATTTGTGAACTTTGTGGACTTATGGACTTTCTGATTTGTTCTGTTCTTCCGTTTGATCGTTCACATGGTTTGTATATAGTGTTTATCTCGTTGTTCTTGTGACATACTGTTTTTCTGTACCAGGCGCCTCCCCATGTAAATAGCTTAGTTCTCATGTACATAGTCCTGTAAATATTTCACACACACTTAGTCAGGGACATTCTCACCATACACTATTTATTACCACACAGGTACATTCTTTTATAAAAGGGGGGATGTCATAATATACACCAGTATATCATGGTGCAGACACACACTGATGGACACACAGTGGGACCAATCAACACACACACACAGCACAGCCAATCACCAGTTAGAGCAAACACACTATAAAGACAGGGGGCATCAGAGTTCCCGCTCATTCGAGCTGCAGCTAGCTAGGAGGACAGAGCTCACGGTCTGCAGCACAGATATTCACCATGTGCTGAGTGGATCGACTGGTTAGGACAAGGCAAAGGTCTTCAGTTAAAGCTAGTATCGTGTTCACCCACAGTCAGAGTATGTTACAACAGTTAGAGCGTTGCGCAGGTCAAAGAGACACAGCCTGAGTGAGACACATCTAGAGTGGGAATTTGGAACTTGGTAATTTGGTGAAGTGAAGTAATCAGGAAAGGGAGAGAACCAGAGAGGATCTGAGACCCTCAGAAGGTAAGTAAGTGATTTTTACTCATTTTTACTTTTATTACCTTTTCAAATTGTGTGTGTGTGTGTGGGGGGGGGGGGGGGGGGGGGGGGGGGGGGAAATGAAGTGACATCACAGAAAAGCTGTGACCTGATTGGCTGGTTGGGAATCGACACTAAATTAAAAAAATTAAGCATTGGTAAACTGATTAAACATAATTACTTAATTATAATTTAGAGGGGTATCTAAGCCAGAGATCGGAGAGTACTGTATTTAGCTTTCACATTTATAGTAGAAATCTAGTGCTAGGAAACAGATAGTTAACAGTAACTTTTTAAAAACTTTTAAATTTAATTTACTAATTAATTGACGCAATGTCAATTAGAGGGGTGCAGTGCTCGGACTGTGAGATGTGGCAGGTCCGGGAGGCTTCCAGCGTCCCAGGTGGCTTCATCTGCAGAAAGTGCACCCAACTGGAGCTCCTCACAGACTGCATGGTTCGGTTGGAGCGGCACTTGGATGCACTTAGGAGCATGCAGGTGGCGGAAAGAGTCATAGATAGCAGTTATATAAATGTGGTCACACCCAAGGTGCAGGCAGAGAAATGGGTGGCCACCAGAAAGGGCAGGCAGTCAGTGCAGGAATCCCCTGTGGTTGTCCCCCTCTCGAACAGGTATACCCCTTTGGATACTGTCGGGTGGGGATAGCCTATCAGGGGAAAACAGCAGCAGCCAGAGTAGTGGCACCACGGCTGGCTCTGATGTTCAGAAGGGAGGATCAAAGCGCAGAAGAGCAATAGTCACAGAGGACTCTATAGTCAGGAGCACAGATAGGTGCTTCTGTGGACGTAAAAGAGACTCCAGGATGGTATGTTGCCTCCCTGCTGCCAGGGTCCAGGATGTCTCCGAACGGGTAGAGGGCATCCTGAAGGGGGAGGGCAAACAGGCAGAGGTCGTTGTACATATTGGTACTAATGACATAGGCAGGAAGGGGCATGAGGTCCTGCAGCAGGAGTTCAGGGAGCTAGGCAGAAAGTTACAAGACAGGACCTCTAGGGTTGTAATCTCGGGATTACTACCTGTGCCACGTGCCAGTGAGGCTAGAAATAGGAAGATAGAGCAGCTAAACACGTGGCTAAAAAGCTGGTGTAGGAGGGAGGGTTTCCCTTATCTGGACCACTGGGAGCTCTTCCGGGGCAGGTGTGACCTAGATAAGGACGGGTTGCATCTAAACTGGAGAGGCATAAATATCCTGGCCGCGAGGTTGGCTAGTGTCACACGGGAGGGTTAAAACTAGTATGGCAGGGGGTGGGCACGGGAGCAATAGGTCAGAAGGTGAGAACATTGAGGGAGAACTAGGGAATAATGGCTCTGAGGCGGAGCAGACAGGGAGAAGTTGCTGAACAGCGGGTCTGGTGGCCTGAAGTGCATATGTTTTAATGCAAGAAGTATTACGGGTAAGGCAGATGAACCTAGAGCTTGGATTAGTACTTGGAACTATGATGTTGTTGCCATTACAGAGACCTGGTTGAGGGAAGGGCAGGATTGGCAGCTAAACGTTCCAGGATTTAGATGTTTCAGGCGGGATAGAGGGGGATGTAAAAGGGGTGGCGGAGTTGCGCTACTGGTTAGGGAGAATATCACAGCTGCACTACGGGAGGACACCTCAGAGGGCAGTGAGGCTATATTGGTCGAGATCAGGAATAAGAAGGGTACAGTCACAATGTTGGGGGTTTACTACAGGCCTCCCAACAGCCAGCGGGAGATAGAGCAAAAAGGTAGACAGATTTTGGAAAAGAGTAAAGACAACAAGGTTGTTGTGATGGGAGACTTCAACTTCCCCAAAATTGACTGGGACTCACTAAGCCAGGGGCAGAGTTTGTAAGGAGGGCTTCTTAAAACAATATGTAGACAGTCCAACTAGGGAAGGGGCTGTACTGGACCTGGTATTGGGGAATGAGCCCGGCCAGGTGGTAGAAGTTTCAGTAGGGGAGCATTTCGGGAACAGTGACCACAATTCAGTAAGTTTTAAAATGCTGGTGGACAAGGATAAGAGTGGTCCTCGGGTAAATGTGCTAAATTGGGGGAAGGCCAATTATAACAAAATTTGGCAGGAACTGAAGAACCTAGATTGGGGGCGGATGTTTGAGGGTAAATCAACATCTGACATGTGGGAGCCTTTCAAGTGTCAGTTGAAAGGAATTCAGGACAGGCATGTTCCTGTGAGGAAGAAGGATAAATACGGCAATTTTCGGGAACCTTGGATAACTAGAGATATTGAAGGCCTCGTCAAAAAGAAAAAGGAGGCATTTGTCAGGTTTAAAAGGCTGGGAACAGACGAAGCCTGTGTGGAATATAAGGAAAGTAGGAAGGAACTTAAGCAAGGAGTCAGGAGGGCTAGAAGGGGTCACGAAAAGTCATTGGCAAATAGGATTAAGGAATATCCCAAGGCTTTTTACACGTACATAAAAAGCAAGAGGGTAGCCAGGGAAAGGGTTGGCCCACTGAAGGATAGGCAAGGGAATCGATGTGTGGAGCCAGAGGAAATGGGCGAGGTACTAAATGAATACTTTGCATCAGTATTCACCAAAGAGAAGGAATTGGTGGATGTTGAGTCTGGAGAAGGGTGTGTTGATAGCCTGGGTCACATTGAGATCCAAAAAGAGGTGTTGGGCGTCTTGAAAAATATTAAGGCAGATAAGTCCCCAGGGCCTGATGGGATCTACCCCAGAATACTGAAGGAGGCTAGAGAGGAAATTGCTGAGGCCTTGACAGAAATCTTTGGATCCTCACTGTCTTCAGGTGATGTCCCAGAGGACTGGAGAATAGCCAATGTTGTTCCTCTGTTTAAGAAGGGTAGCAAGGATAATCCAGGGAACTACAGGCCAGTGAGCCTTACGTCAGTGGTAGGGAAATTACTGGAGAGAATTCTTCGAGACAGGATCTACTCCCATTTGGAAGCAAATGGACGTATTAGTGAGAGGCAGCATGGTTTTGTGAAGGGGAGGTTGTGTCTCACTAACTTGATAGAGTTTTTCGAAGAGGTCACAAAGATGATTGATGCAGGCAGGGCAGTGGATGTTGCCTATATGGAATTCAGTAAGGCCTTTGACAAGGTCCCTCATGGTAGACTAGTACAAAAGGTGAAGTCACATGGGATCAGGGGTGAGCTGGCAAGGTGGATACAGAACTGGCTAGGTCATAGAAGGCAGAGAGAGGCAATGGAAGGTTGCTTTTCTAATTGGAGGGCTGTGACTAGTGGTGTTCCGCAGGGATCAGTGTGGGGACCATTGCTGTTTGTAGTATATATAAATGATTTGGAAGAAAATGTAACTGGTCTGATTAGTAAGTTTGCAGACGACACAAAGGTTGGTGGAATTGTGGATAGCGATGAGGACCGTCAGAGGATACACAGGATTTAGATTGTTTGGAGACTTGGGCGGAGAGATGGCAGATGGAATTTAATCCGGACAAATGTGAGGTAATGCATTTTGGAAGGTCTAATGCAGGTAGGGAATATGCAGTGAATGGTAGAACCCTCAAGAGTATTGAAAATCAGAGAGATCTAGGTGTACAGGTCCACAGGTCACTGAAAGGGGCAACACAGGTGGAGAAGGTAGTCAAGAAGGCATACGGCATGCTTGCCTTCATTGGCCAGGGCATTGAGTATAAGAATTAGCATGTTGCAACTGTATAGAACTTTAGTTAGGCCACACTTGGAATATAGTGTTCAATTCTGGTCGCCACACTACCAGAAGGATGTGGAGGTTTTAGAGAGGGTGCAGAAGAGATTTACCAGAATGTTGCCTGGTATGGAGGGCATTAGCTATGAGGAGCGGTTGAATAAACTCGGTTTGTTCTCACTGGAACGAAGGAGGTTGAGGGGCGACCTGATGGAGGTCTACAAAATTATGAGGGGCATAGACAGAGTGGATAGTCAGAGGCTTTTCCCCAAGGTAGAGGGGTCAATTACTAGGGGGCATAGGTTTACGGTGCGAGGGGCAAAGTTTAGAGTAAATGTACGAGGCAAGTTTTTTTTACACAAAGGGTAGTGGGTGCCTGGAACTCGCTACTGGAGGTGGTGGTGGAAGCAGGGACGATAGTGACATTTCAGGGGCACCTTGACAAATACATGAATAGGATGGGAATAGAGGGATAAGGACCAAGGAAGTGTAGAAGATTGTAGTTTAGTCGGGCAGCATGGTCGGCACGGGCTGGGAGGGCCGAAGGGCCTGTTCCTGTGCTGTACTTTACTTTGTTCTTTGTTGTTTTGTTCTTAATGATTCAATAAAATAGTGTTGCACTATTTCAAGTGTTGGTGACCTGTATGTGTTCCACGGATCCAGAGCACCCAACACAACATTACTGACTTTATGATTTTGTCTAATTCCCTATTTTGAATATTGTGGTCTGCACAATTAACTTGTGTGTACACACAGTACTGATCAACAAGGTCTCATCAACTAGTTGTATAATAGGAATATGACTTACTTTTTCCACAAATTCATTGGTTTTTCAGGTTCTTCTTCAATCCGGCCCCACGCAGCAAGGAATGCAAATGGCCAAGCCAGCAACATCATGAAAGCAGCTAGCAGGAGACGAATCGGGAACAGAGTCACAGTCATGATCGCTATCTGCAAAATTTAAAATACACACTGTCGGAATACAAGACAGTAATTTTCTGGTCCATGAGTACTTTCCACTAATATTTTAATTCAACGTAATAATTAGATGTTTAAAAGTTCAAACAAGTTTTTTAACAATAAATTAGAGATAAGCTGAAAAGCACACAATTTTAGCTGCTGGAGCTTGAACCACTCATAGATTGAATGACAGCAATGTGTGCGCTCAAGTGACCATACACCAGCAGCTTCATGAACTACTATGGAAGGAAGAGAATTTTTTCCAAACTGACCATTATGCAAAAAGCACCAACTTTTACACTAGCAGGGCATCTGCATTGAGAAAGATAATCAAGTAGAATATGCAATTGTAGTATTATTACATACAAGCCCAATACAATGGAGGGTCAATTTATTTGCAATAGAACACCCAAAGCAGAGAGGAAAAATCAGCACTGTAATGTGAGCAAACATCACTAACTTGCAAGGGAGTATAAATACTTGAAAGTGTTGGCACTGGGTTATTCACAACAGTTCAACAAAAAAGTGTTTTTATTCCAATAATGCATAGACTGACATGTTCCAAATAGTCCAAAATTCTTCACATTAAATAAATGGCTTTAAAGTGTGCTGATATTCAATCACTATTATTTTGTTTACAGCAAATGCCATTTATCTAGTTTCGGGTGATAAAAGCAAAGAAGATTGTGAGGGGCCTGGATAGAGTGGGTGGAAAGGGCCTATTTACTTCAGCAGAAACATCAGTGACTAGCGGACATAGATTTAAAGTGATTGGTGAAAAGATTAGAGGGAAGTTCAGTAAAATGCTTTCACCCAGATGATCACGAGGGTCTGGAACTCTCTGCTTATCACAGATCATAGAAAAGTTACAGCACAGGAGGCCATTCAGCCCATCTTGTCCATGCCAGCCCGAGGACACCCAGGTGCCCATTCAATCCCACCTTCCTGCACCCAATCTATAGCCCTGTAGCTTGGAGCACTTAAGGTGCAGATCCAGGTACCTTTTAAAAGATTTTACGGTTTCTGCTTCCATCACCAACTCGGGCAGCAAATTTCAGACTCCCACTACCCTCATAGAAACATAGAAAATAGGTGCAGGAGTAGACCATTCTGCCCTTCGAACCTGCACCACCATTCAATATGGTCATGGCTGCTCATGTAAATTCAGTATCCCACTCCCGCTTTCTCTCCATGCCCCTCGATCCCTTTAGCCGCAAAGGCCAAGTCCATCTCCCTCTTGAATATATCCAACAAACTGGCCCCAACAGCTTTCTGTGGCAGAGAATTCCACAAGTTCAGAACTCTGAGAGAAGACATTCTTCCTCATCTTAGTCCTGAATGGCTTAGTCTTCTTAGACTGTAAACCCTAGCTCTGGATGGCCCCAACATCAGGAACCTTCTTTCTGCATCTAGCCTGTCCAGTCCCATCAGGATTTTATATGTTTCTATGAGATCCTCTCTCATTTTTCTAAATTCCAGTGAGTGCAAGCCCAGTCGATCCATTCTTTCTTCATACATCATAGTCTGGTGAACCTTCGCTGGACACCCTCAATAGCAAGAATGTCCTTCCTCAAACTAGGAGACCAAAACTGCACACAACACTCAAAGTGTGGCCTCACCAAGGCCCTGAATAACTGCAGCAAGACATTCCTACGCCTATACTCAAACCCTCTCACTGTGAAGGCCAACATACCATGAGCTTTCCTCACCGCCTGCTGTACTTGCATGCCAACCTTCAGCGACTGTTCCATCATGACACCCAGGCCTCATTGCACTTCCCCTTTTCCTAAACTGCCACCATGATGATAATAATCTGCCTTCCTGTTTTAGCCACCAAAGTGGTTAACCTCATATTTACCCCCATTATATTGCATTTACCAAGTATTTGCCCACTCAGCCGGTCTGCAGCCTCTTTGCATCCTCCTCACAGCACACTGCCACCCAGCTTCGTGTCGTCTGCAAATGTGGAGATACTGAACAAAGAACAAAGAAATGTACAGCACAGGAACAGGCCCTTCGGCCCTCCAAGCCCGTGCCGACCATGCTGCCCGACTAAACTACAATCTTCTACACTTCCTGGGTCCGTATCCTTCTACTCCCATCCTATTCATATATTTGTCAAGATGCCCCTTAAATGTCCCTATCGTCCCTGCTTCCACTACCTCCTCCGGTAGCGAGTTCCAGGCACCCACTACCCTCTGCGTAAAAAACTTGCCTCGTACATCTACTCTAAACCTTGCCCCTCTCACCTTAAACCTATGCCCCCTAGTAATTGACCCCTCTACCCTGGGGAAAAGCCTCTGACTATCCACTCTGTCTATGACCCTCATAATTTTGTATACCTCTATCAGGTCTCCCCTCAACCTCCTTCGTTCCAGTGAGAACAAACAGAGTTTATTCAATCGCTCCTCATAGCTAATGCCCTCCATACCAGGCAACATTCTGGTAAATCTCTTCTGCACCCTCTCTAAAGCCTCCACATCCTTCTGGTAGTGTGGCGACCAGAATTGAACACTATACTCCAAGTGTGGCCTAACTAAGGTTCTATACACCTGCAACATGACTTGCCAATTCTTATACTCAATGCCCCGGCCAATGAAGGCAAGCATGCCGTATGCCTTCTTGACTACCTTCTCCACCTGTGTTGCCCCTTTCAATGACCTGTGGACCTGTACTCCTAGATCTCTTTGACTTTCAATACTCTTGAGGGTTCTATCGTTCACTGTATATTCCCTACCTGCATTAGACCTTCCAAAATGCATTACCTACTGCATGCAATTCCTTCATTCAAATCATTAATGTATATTGTGAACAGCAGGGGTCCCAGCGGTACCCCACTAGTCACTGTCTGTCACTAAGGACGCATTTATTCCCACTCTGTTTCCTGTCTGCCAACTAGTTCTCTATCCACAACAATTCATTACCCCAATACCATGAGCTTTAATTTTGCTCATTAATTGCATGTGTGCGACCTTGTCAAAAGCCTTTTGAAAGTGCAGATACACAACATCTCTTGTCCACGCTACTGGTTATATCCTCAAAAATTCCAGAAGATTTGTCAAGCAAATCTATAGAAGCTTGTGCAGTCAGTTTTTATGCTTTCTGCAAGTTTACTCTCGTATTACGTTTTACACCTTCTGCCATTTATCTTGAATCTATGTCCCTGGTTCTAGAATTCGCCACCAAGGGAGGAATTTTATCCTGTCCACCCCATCTCTTTCCCTCATAACTCCCTGATGAAGGAGCTACGCTCTGAAAGCTAGTGATTCAAAAAAAAAAAACTGTTGAACTTCAACCTGGTGTTGTAAGACTTCTTACTGTGCCCACCCCAGTCCAACGCCGGCATCTCCACCTCATAATTTTGTAGACCTCAATTAAGTCATTCCTCAGTCTTTTTTGTTCCAAGGAAAATATTCCCAACCTATGCAATCTCTCCTCATAGCCACACTTTCCTAGCCCTGTATGCCATGGGCTTTCACTTTCTTGACCAATCTGCCATGTGGGACTTTGTCAAATGCTTTGCTAGAATCCATGTACACCACATCCACTGCACTACCTTCCATCAACCCTTCTTGTAATTTGCTCAAAGAATTTGATCAAATTTGCGAGGCAAGACTTTCCATTAACAAATCCAAGCAGACTATCCATGCCTTTCTAGGTGACAATTAATCCTATCTTTCAGGATTGGTTCGACTAATTTGCTCACCGCTGACGTGAGACTAACTGGCCTATAATTATTTGGCATTTCTTGCAATCCCTTTTTATAAAATGGTACCAAGTTTGCATTTCTCCAGTACCTTGAAGGGGTAGGAGAGGCAGAAACCCTCTACTTATTTAAGGGGCATATAGATATGTACCTCAAGTAATTTGCATGGCTAGAGATTCTGGAAGCAGCATTGGGCTGGGTGGTTCTTCGGCCACTGCAGACATAATGAGCCAAGTGGCCTCTTTCTATGCAGTAAACGTTCTATGATTCCAACTGCAAAGAGTTGGGAATCAAATAAATAATAATCACGGGAAGTACTCAGCAGGTCAGTTATCTTCTGTGGGGAGAACAGACAAGGTAGTGCTGCAGGTACAACCTTTCAGATGCTTGGGATTAGAACAATGCTGGCAGGGCACAGTCTGCATTGTCAGACTACTTTGTTCTTCATAGGATCCTAATTTTACTATATTTGCCAGCTTTTCTTGATCCCATTTCAGACCTCAACTTTTAAAGATTATGTGCCGCTTAAAATATAGCCTTTGCTTTCAGTATTTTACAAGACATTCTACTTGCCCTCGTGTTTCTAAATGGTCTATTTTTCCAGATGTTTGAAAGTTTACACCAGAAATGTTGATCTCTCAACAAATTACGGTGGCGGAGAGGATGCTAGATGGGGACTCTTCTTCCGAGGTAGTATGGGCTGAGGTTAGAAACAGGAAAGGAGAGGTCACCCTGTTGGGAGTTTTCTATAGGCCTCCAAATAGTTCTAGGGATGTAGAGGAAAGGATGGCGAGGATGATCCTGGATAAGAGCGAAAGTAACAGGGTAGTTATTATGGGAGACTTTAACTTTCCAAATATTGACTGGAAAAGATATAGTTCGAGTACATTAGATGGGTCGTTTTTTGTACAATGTGTGCAGGAGGGTTTCCTGACACAATATGTTGACAGGCCAACAAGAGGAGAGGCCACATTGGATTTGGTTTTGGGTAATGAACCAGGCCAGGTGTTAGATTTGGAGGTAGGTGAGCACTTTGGGGACAGTGACCACAATTCGGTGATGTTTACGTTAGTGATGGAAAGGGATAAGTATACCCCGCAGGGCAAGAGTTATAGCTGGGGGAAGGGCAATTATGATGCCATTAGACATGACTTGGGGGGGGATAGGTTGGAGAAGTAGGCTGCAAGTTTTGGGCACACTGGATATGTGGAGCTTGTTTAAGGAGCAGCTACTGCGTGTTCTTGATAAGTACGTACCGGTCAGGCAGGGAGGAAGGCGTCGAGTGAGGGAACTGTGGTTTACCAAAGAAGTGGAATCTCTTGTTAAGAGGAAGAAGGAGGCCTGTGTGAAGATGAGGAGTGAAGTTTCAGTTGGGGCACTTGATAATTACAAGGTAGCGAGGAAGGATCTAAAGAGAGAGCTAAGACGAGCAAGGAGGGGACATGAGAAATATTTGGCAGGTAGGATCAAGGAAAACCCAAAAGCTTTCTATAGGTATGTCAGGAATAAAAGAATGACTAGGGTAAGAGTAGGGCCAGTCAAGGACAGGGATGGGAAGTTGTGTGTGGAGTCTGAAGAGATAGGCGAGATACTAAATGAATATTTTTCGTCAGTATTCACTCAGGAAAAAGATAATGTTGTGGAGGAGAATGCTGAGACCCAGGCTATTAGAATAGATGGCATTGAGGTACGTAGGGAAGAGGTGTTGGCAATTCTGGACAGGCTGAAAATAGATAAGTCCCCGGGGCCTGATGGGATTTATCCTAGGATTCTCTGGGAAGCCAGGGAAGAGATTGCTGGGCCTTTGGCTTTGATTTTTATGTCATCATTGGCTACAGGAATAGTGCCAGAGGACTGGAGGATTGCAAATGTGGTCCCTTTGTTCAAGAAGGGGAGTAGAGACAACCCCGGCAACTATAGACCGGTGAGCCTCACGTCTGTTGTGGGTAAAGTGTTGGAGAGGATTATAAGAGACAAGATTTATAATCATCTAGATAGGAATAATATGATTAGGGATAGTCAGCATGGCTTTGTGAAGGATAGGTCATGCCTCACAAACCTTATCGAGTTCTTTGAGAAGGTGACTGAACAGGTAGACGAGGGTAGAGCAGTTGATGTGGTGTATATGGATTTCAGTAAAGCATTTGATAAGGTTCCCCACGGTAGGCTATTGCAGAAAATACGGAGGCTGGGGATTGGGCATGATTTAGAGATGTGGATCAGAAATTGGCTAGCTGAAAGAAGACAGAGGGTGGTGGTTGATGGGAAATGTTCAGAATGGAGTTCAGTTACAAGTGGCGTACCACAAGGATCTATTCTGGGGCCGTTGCTGTTTGTCATTTTTATCAATGACCTAGAGGAGGGCGCAGAAGGGTGGGTGAGTAAATTTGCAGACGACACTAAAGTCGGTGGTGTTGTCGACAGTGCGGAAGGATGTAGCAGGTTACAGAGGGACATAGATAAGCTGCAGAGCTGGGCTGAGAGGTGGCAAATGGAGTTTAATGTAGAGAAGTGTGAGGTGATTCACTTTGGAAGGAATAACAGGAATGCGGAATATTTGGCTAATGGTAAAGTTCTTGGAAGTGTGGATGAGCAGAGGGATCTAGGTGTCCATGTACATAGATCCCTGAAAGTTGCCACCCAGGTTGATAGGGTTGTGAAGAAGGCCTATGGCGTGTTGGCCTTTATTGGTAGAGGGATTGAGTTCCGGAGTCATGAGGTCAAGTTGCAGCTGTACAGAACTCTGGTACGGCCGCATTTGGAGTATTGCGTACAGTTCTGGTCACCGCATTATAGGAAGGACGTGGAGGCTTTGGAGCGGGTGCAGAGGAGATTTACCAGGATGTTGCCTGGTATGGAGGGAAAATCTTATGAGGAAAGGCTGATGGATTTGAGGTTGTTTTCGTTGGAGAGAAGAAGGTTAAGAGGAGACTTAATAGAGGCATACAAAATGATCAGGGGGTTAGATAGGGTGGACAGTGAGAGCCTTCTCCCGCGGATGGAAATGGCTAGCACGAGGGGACATAGCCTTAAACTGAGGGGTAATAGATATAGGACAGAGGTCAGAGGTAGGTTCTTTACGTAAAGAGTGGTGAGGCCGTGGAATGCCCTACCTGCAACAGTAGTGAACTCGCCAACATTGAGGGCATTTAAAAGTTTATTGGATAAGCATATGGATGATAATGGCATAGTGTAGGTTAGAAGGCTTTTGTTTTTTGACTTCCCATGTCGGTGCAACATCGTGGGCCGAAGGGCCTGTACTGCTCTGTATCGTTCTATGTAAATGCTGACTGAGCTGCCAAATCAGCATTTTCTGACATCTGGTGGCATCGGTTGAGGGAGGAACGTTGGCCATGACAATAAGATATATATTATATAGGCGGAGTTTGGTGGTACCGAGGGTCAGTCCCAATAACACACAAACTTCCAGTTAACTGAAATTCTGAGTCTCAATTGTATCTTCCTTTACTCTTTGCACATGAATGAACATTACAAGCAGAAAAGGGGCTTAAGTGGTTTCTGAGCTCAACCATCAAAACATCAAATTATTGTTCATCAGACAAGTAGAGGCAAAATGTTGATTGCATCCTACAAAAAAAATGAGCTCTTGGAAGACCTTGTTTTGATGAATTTCAATACTGCCAGAAAAAAATATAGTTGTCATGCCTCCATTCACACAAACAATAATGCAGAGGGAAAGACGCTAAACAAGATTCAGATTAGGGAAGCAGAAAACAGAAGCATTAAGGTACGGCTGATACCAGGTCCAAAAAGAATATCAATGCATCCAAGTCCAAATAACACCACTTCTCACCCACTCCCTGCCCCAAGTATAATCAAACAGTCTCTAAATTACATTCCTGAACATTTCTGAATTTTGAATGCTTGTTAGTCTTCTGCAGCAGTACTCACCTCCTTCCAGGAACATAACCTAGTGTTGGAACAGCCGATAAGTAAGCTTAAACACTTAGCACATAACCCGCTCATGTTTTCAGCAAAGGGAGCCAAAATAGCTAACGAAACAAATCCTTCCGATGTCAAGAACGCACCTCAAGCTACACGTTAATGCTAACACTTGCCTCCAGAGACTCCATCAGCAGAGTTGCCAAAGGATTATAGAGCGGAGTGAAATCTGTTTTTGAGTTTGCTTTTACATCAAGAATCACAGTTAGCTTTGCTAAGCAGAGCGGTAACTCTTTGTTTGTTCTCCAAATAATAGAGACAATCACACTAGGAGCAGTTAATTTTGGATAAATACTATGAGGTCTGTCATGGGCTTTGCAGCTGGAAAGAGGTCAGCACAGAGTGCATTGTAAGCAGAGTGCAAATGTTGGGAATGGGGAATGTGATATGGATGGAAAGGAGGTGCTTTCTTTCCTCCAATACTTGTAGTAGTTTATGTAAACTTGATGCTTTATTTCAAAATTTTCTCCAGTGTTTTAGGGCTTAGTGCAAGGGGAGGATTTTATGGAGAAGCCGGTGGCCTTGCCTGCCATCTGGGGAGCCTTGCCTCCTCCGGGATGGTCCACTGGTATTAAGTGCCTTTCAGACTCAAGTGGCCATTGACGAGATAGCCCTAGGAGTGGAAATCCCATCCACCAACCCAAACAAGGCCGGCAGTTCTTTTGCTCATCAGTATCACCAGGGAGTTGGTAACTGCTGCCAGAACAAAACAAGATCCAGGACTGAGGAACGATTCAGGGTAGAGATAAGTCATGGCAGAAGGGGATTCATGGGGTGGGGTTGACAGAAGCCTGTGCCTAATTAAAAGATGAGGTGTAGTTCCTTAAGCTTATATCGAACCTCACTAGAACAATGCAGTAAGCTGAGGAGAGAGATGCAAGCTGAAAACAAGGTGGAGAATTAAAATGACAGACCACTAGAAGTTCAGGGTCATACTTAGAAACGGAATGGAGGTGTTACTCAAAGCAGTCACTTTGTGTTTGTTCTCCAAATAAGAGAGACAATCACATTAGAAGCAGTTAATGAAGATTACTAAATTGATAGAAGGACACGTAAATCGCTGCTTACGTGGAAGGAGTTTGGGCCATGGATGGTGAGGAGAGAGGAAGTAATAGGGCAAGTGCTACATTTTGTTTCCATGGAAAGGTACTTTGGAAGGGGAAGGGCTGTCAGGGTAACTGAGTGGTTCAGGGTATTACAGGGGAAGCAAAGCCTTCGGAACGCCGGGAGGGGAAAGGAACACGTTTTTTGATAGTGGAATCACGCTCAAGGAGGTTGAAAATGACCCATTGAATACAGAGGCAGGTGAGGTGGAAGGCGAGGGCAAAGGAACCTCTATTGTGGTTCCAGGAGGGAAAGGTGTGAGAGAATTGTTGGAAATGTGGTAGACAGTCAAAGTCCCCGTCAAGCAAAGTAGGGAAGGAATCCTCAGCTGAGGGGAAAAAGACAGTATCTCAAGAGTGCTGTTGTGGAACGTTTGATCATCAGAACAGATACAACAGAGATAAAGGAACTAAGAATGGAATGGAAAACTTACAGGGCATAGGCTCAGAGGGAGATAAGTAGCTGTTGGGGTCAGTTGGCTTATAACAAAATAAAAGGAAAATACTGCAGATGCTGGAAATCTGGGGAAAAAAAGGAAAATACTGGCAAAAAGCAGATCTGGCAGCACCTGTGGAGAGAAAAACGTTTCGAGTCAGTGTGACCTCTTCAGGACTGAAGAGCGGGAGAAATATGATGTATTGTTTAAAAAGGGGTGAAGCAGAATAGGTCAGGGATAGGTGGGAGCTCAGGAGAGATTTGACAAAGGAGTCATGGACAACAAACAAAGCTAGTGTTAATGATAGTGTTAAAGAGTAACGGTGCTGATAGTGGCATAAAGGTAAGATAGCAAAACGTGCTGAAAGCATGGAAAGAGCCGGTGAGTTGTGGGCACCAGGCTTGTTGCCCTCCAAGGAGCTGAGGGTGGCCACTTCCTCCCCTGACTTTGATTACGCTCAGTCTGGCGACCGGCAACTTCCTGTCCCTGCGCTCCTGGAATCCCGGACCTCAGCCTCCCCATAGTCTGGGCCTCTGACGATTGTGACGGAGGCTCCGGCATCAGTGCATGGCAGTGGTTTGCCCAGAGTGCAGACATTGTAAAATAAAAATGGCTATGCAAATCCGGAAAAAAGGTACTGAAGAGCAAACAATGTAATAGTGAAATAAAAGTGGGCCAACTTATAGTAAGGATTTCCTGTAGTTTGTTACAATATTTGGTATAATCCCAAGGACTTTAGTCAATATTACAAAACAAGTGACAGCAGCTGATCAATATAAATCGTACCTCATTTATTATACAGTATTCACTTTTGAGTGCTGCTATTTTTCACTAAAATGGTGTACTGTAATAACCATTTTGGAACAAATTAAGCTTTAAAAACAGCCCAAGAATTCCAGTAAAGCCCCATAACCGTTTACTTGCACAGCTGTAAAATGTAATACACAGGAGATCTCCTAACTGCTCAAATTAGAAATGAATCAATGCATGAAAACAGATAGCTTGTTATTATGTACAAACAGGAAAACTAACAGCACAAACAGAATACAGATGCTGCTGACAAGCAACTAGCTCCCAGATCAGCACTGAAGCCTTTAGGAATTTTCTTTAACCACAATAACAATTACTTTAAAATGTACAGAACAAACTTTCTAAAATACTAGTATTGTGCATACAGTACAACATTTGTGGTCAGCAGTGCTGCTGGCTGCACATAGTATCTGTACAGACTTGGATTGTTGGCTGCAGCAACAACTTCCTCTTCTTGCTGCAGTTTTCTGGAGCAGCACATTGCTGGTGAAGCCACACTTCTAGCAAAATTACAAGCTGAAGTCATGCCCCTTGAAGTCACTCATCAGCTCAACTGCAGGCCAGTGCTTTCATGATTTTAAAATATTTTAAAACAGTTGTGACACTACAATACTTTGAAAACTTGTGATAACCCTCATGCGGACAACCGAGGAAATCACTGATTGATCTCCCCACGGGCTTTGTAGAATAAGTGTTCTCGTGGTGAGCAGGTGGGGAGGCCCACCCAGCTAGAGAACGCGAGGTGAGACAAAGGAGGACAGAAGCCAGGGCAGAAACCCTAGACACAGATGGAGACAAGAGATAAATTGGGACACAGACACCAGATCTAGAAAAAAATGTGTTAAATCACTGATCCATAGCTACTGGCTCACAGTAGGAATGTGTGACACCAGTTAAGTGAGTGTGACCAGCTCTTGAAACCACTTCTTTGTTTATATTGCAAAAGATCAAAAGGTGCTTTTGAGAACCAATATTTTGGGACCAATATTTCAAACAGAGTAAGTGAAAAATGTAAAGGAAAAAGTCATTTTGAAAAATCAGATAGAGCCATATCCAGACATCATATTAGGCTGTGGCTAAGGCATTCTCAGTCCAGTCAAATCTGCTTAATCCTCTTCAGTGAGTTTTGCTAGAGAAGTACTTTTTGAAATGTAGCCACTGTTCTAATATAGTAGCACTCTCATCAGTGTCAGAAATGTTGTGGATTCAATACCCAACCCAAAGACTGAGTACGTAAAACTGACACTCTGCAAAGAGAGCAATGTACCAAAGGTGCTGGGCTGGATTTTCCGCCGGCAGCCCGGGGGTTTCCCGACAGCGTGGGACTACCCCACAATGGGAAACCCCATCGAAGGGCGGCACAACGGAGCATCCCGTCGGCGGGGTGGAGAATCCAGCCAGCTGTCTTTTTGGGTGAGATGTTAAACTGAGGCCTTATTTGGCTGCTCAGGTGGGTGTAAAAAAATCCCATTATTTGGAAGAGGAGCAAGACAGCTCAGTGTTCTGGCTAACATTTACCCTTGGAACAAACATCATTACAAAACAGATCATCTGCTCATCTCATTGCTGATTCTGTGATATTGCCTGGTGTAAATTGGTTTCGATATTTCGTGGGTTACAACAGTGATGAATGACACTTAGGCTCTCTGGATCATTCTGAAGTCATGAAAGGTGTAGCATAAATTAAAAAGCGTTTTCTTTCTGTGCATGTCCTATCCTACTGGCTAGTGGATTTGCAATAGTGTCTAGTCAAGAGTGAGGTGGAGCGGGCAGCAAGGTGGCGCAGTGGTTAGCACTGCTGCCTCAAGGCACTGAGGTCCCGGGTTCAATCCCGGCTCTGGGTCAATGTCAGTGCGGAGTTTGCACATTCTCCCTGCGTTTGCGTGGGTTTCGCCCCACAACCCAGGGTAGTTGGATTGGCCATGCTAAATTGACCCTTAATTGGAAAAAAATAATTGGGTACTCTGAATTTATTTTTAAAAGTGAGGTGGAAATAAGAGTGGCTGGACGAGTCATAAGTGAATACAGATCCCATGAAGTTTCACAGCTTCAAATTAAACAGTCTTAGAAACATCCTGCTGATCACCACCTACAACCCTATAACTAACAAAATAACCTACTCCCTCATGATCAATTGGGGGAAGCTCCAACGGTAGCATGAAATCACTTCAAGTGGAAGACTCCTTTTAATGGTGGATCGGTAATTAGAGATTTGGCAAAGCCCTTGAAGACAGGGGCTACTAGACTTTGCCTATATTAGTGAGAGGTTAGTCCCTCATGGATACCTTGTGTGCCCTCATATTTCTCAACTTGTTACAAAACTGGTCTCACTGGAGAACAGTAACCACTGCATACTCCTCATGAAACTCTTGTCGCCATTGTGCGGAAATCCTCCAGAATGTAGCATTGCAACGCACTTGAGCGAGAGCACGATGCAATGTTAGATCATGGGTGGGCCAAAATCGGGGAACTGCACAGGGCGGCGATCGGTTTGCGATCCAACTTGCCTGTCCCCATTGGCGAGAACCAAATCCCGACACGGTGTGGCAAAAAAACACTAATTAAAGCCAATCTCCATTCCATTAACGGGAACGACCCCATATCCCGGGATCCAACTGCCGCCCCAGAAAGCGGCCACACGGGTGCCAATTAGTACACCTTTTTAAAAACAAAGCCTCAGCACTGGGGACATTCCCGCGACCAGAGGGTGGGTGTATGCACTGGTGATGGAACCAGAACCCGGTCCAGGAAACGTTGCCAATGGGTGTGTGGGGTTGGTGCCCAGACCCCCTGCTGCAGCCGAGGATGCATGGGCAGGGTGGCTCCCGAGGGATGGTGGAGGGGTAGCTAGAGTTGAGGATGATAAAGTATCCTGAGCAGCTAGATCGGTGGAATCAAGTTTAAAGTGTGCAGATAGAACCAAACAGATAGCTTCAGTCTTGCAAGTGTTGCATTAGTGAACCAGGTGGACAATAGGTCAGTTACCTTTCAAAATCAGCTCTTTTGATTTCAAATTTTCTTTCAAAAAAAAAAACTGAACTTATATTCTCAAACTATATTGGTAGGATCTGCACAGGCCTCTAAATTACTAGTGCAGATGTTGCAACATAACTAAGACCTATAGCCACTATATTACTGTACCTTGCCAGATGGTAAATAAGAATGCACAATACCAATGGGAAAGAACTTTCTCAGTACCACATTTGGTAATGACAACTTGTTCAGTTTTATTTTTTAAACTGCCATTTCGCAGCTGTTCAGCTAATTTGCTTCCTGAAGGAGACACCAAGCTCTACCCAGTATAGTTCTCCTGTCAGCTTCCCCGTTAATACACCAAAAATTTCAAATCCATTTCAGTAATTTTGAAATGTTGATGTTTTTGGCCTTTGACAAAACTATCATGGCAAAAATAAAGTGCGTATTTCTGGCTGGTTTAAGAAAACTCAATATTCCATTAACTTCAACATAAAACGTCTGCTTAGCTGACTCTCGACTAAACACTAGCACGGTGTTCACAGCACCAGGGAACCGGGTTAGATTCCTGGCTTGGGTCACTGTCCGCACGTTCTCCCAGTGTCTGCGTGGGTTTCTTCTGGGTGCTCCGGTTTCCTCCCACAAGATGTGAAAGACGTGCTTGTTAGGTGAATTGGACATACTGAATTCTCCCCGTGTAGCCGAACAGGCGCTGGAATGTGGCAACTAGGGGATTTTCACAGTAACTTCATTGCAGTGTTAATGTAAGACTACTTGTGATACGAATAAAGATTATTATTAATATATTTATGAACATAAGAATTAGGAGTAAGCCACTTGGCCCCTCGAGCCTGCTCGGACTGTAACCACAACTTCACATTTCCGCCTACCCCGATAAAGGTTCACCCTCTTGGTTACTAATCTATTTACTGCGGTCTTCAAGATAGTCAATGACTCTGCTTCCTCCGCCTTTTGAGGAAGAGAGAGTTCGAAAGACTTGGTCCTCATAAATAATTTCTCATCTCTACCTTGGGCGACCCCTTATTTTTAAATAGTGACCCCCCCCCCCCCCCACCAATTCTAAATTCCCCCACAAGAAATATCCTCTCCACATCCATTCTGTCAAGGCCAGCAGGATCTTATCATTTTCAATCAAGTAACTCTTTACTCTTCTAAACTCCAGTTGATACAAGCTTAAATTTGCCAAGATCGGAATGCAATTTCAAGACACCATGCCCATGAATCAAACCATTATGTTAGGATAGATATCTACTCCCCATCTGCCTCTAAAAATTTAAATAAAACCTGCAGTTGCATTGGCAGAAGACAGATCCTGGTGGCCCCAAAATTCAATGGTGCCTCCCTTGGTGCTGCAGGTGAGATCCTGTCCACCAGAGATAGGAGCAAGACTGGACGGAGATCGCATAGGGTGTCAGCAACCGTGGGGGTTGACCCAAAGAACCTGGATACAATGCTGAAAGCATGTCAATGACATTATTCAGTGCCAAGGTGTGTACTCCATACACTTCTCCCTTTGCAGTTTGCATGTGACAATGTGAGAGATTGTATTTGGTGAAGAGGCAGAGAGGTCAGAAAATAGCATATGCTGTCAAAGATATGGCTATTTTCCAGGTAAGGAGGTTCCATCTCTTATTGCTGACTTTCACTAGATCCCTCAAGGTGGGTTACTTGCAGGAAGCATCTGTATGCACCCCAGCATGGACTGCTGGGATGGAGAATGGTCATCATGTGTTGGCAGATGACAGTCCATAAAATATCCAGTTCAAGGGGAGATGGGTCGTGCAATGCTTGGCCGAGGTAACAGAAGAGCTCCTACACGACTGTTTGGAGTCCATATTCAGGAACCTAAAAAGGTATGCCACCACCGTCATAGACATCATCAGTAAGTGTGTAGCAGATTGTGTGGCAAAGGTAGTAATACATTCCCCAACCGGAAACCATGGTTTAAATTAGGAGATTCTCTCCCGACTCTGGGCCCTCTTATGGACAGATGTGATCTCTTCACACATCTTCTGTACTTAGTACTGCACTCCTGTATGCTTCACCCGATGCCTATGTATGCCCTATGTTTTTTTTCATACATGAAATGATCTGTCGATATTTTACGCAGAACAATACTTTTCACTGTACCTCGGCACACCACATAACAAACTAATCCAATCCAATCCTGAAGACCAGATCTGAGGCGTTCCATGCAACCCCGACCTATACAAGAAATTCAGGTACGACCTCCATAAAGCCATCAGGGATGCCAAGACAATACCAGATTAAGCTAGTGACAGAATAACGACACGGACTCTAGTCGGTTGTGGCAAGGCTTAAACAACATAAAGGGCTACAAAGCAAAGTCGGGTCAACATCCGGCAGCAGTGCATCCCTCCCTGATGTGTTCGGTTTGACCAGGAAACCATCAAACCGTTGTCAATTGCCCCAGCAGCCTCGGGCACACCCATACCCGCCGTCACAGCTTCCGAAGTAATGTTGGCCTTCTTGAAATAGAACCCTCGAGAAAGTAACAGGTCCTGGCGGAGTCCCTGGTCGTGCACTCAGATCCTGCGTGGACCAACTGGCATCTGTGTTCGCGGATATATGCAACCTCTCCTTACTCCGTTCCGAGGTTCACACCTGCTTCAAGAAGACCTCCATCATGCCGGTGCCAAAGAAGAACCAGACAAAGTGCCTCAACGACTACCATCTATCATTATGAAGTGCTTCAAGAGTTTGGTCATGAGGTACATCAACTCCATACTCCCAGAACGCCTAGATCCACTGCAATTTGCATACTTCCACAACCGGTCCACAGTAGACGCCATCTCCTTGGCCCTGCACTCATTCCAGGAGCATCTCGACAACAAGGACTCCTACATTAGACTCCTATTCATTGACTACAGCTCCACCTTCAACACCATAATCCCAGCCAAGCTCATATCCAAACTCCAAAACCTAGCTCTTGGCTCCTTCCTCTGAAACTGGATCCTCTACTTCCTGACCCATAGACCACAATCAGTAAGGAGAAACAAAAACACCTCCTCCACCACAGTCCTCAATACCGGGGCCCTGCAAGGCTGCGTACTTACCACCCTACTATAAACCCGACATACAAACGACTGTGGGGCAAAATTTGGCTCCAAACCCATCTACAAGTTTGTTGTTGAGATGACTGGAGTGGGTTGGATATCAAATGACGATGAGTCACAGGGCTAAAGGGAGAGAGAGAGAACCCAGTGGCGTGGTATAATGACAACAATCTCTCCCTCAACTTCAGCAAAACTAAGGAGTTGGTCATTAACTTCAGGAAGCAAAGTATTGTGCACACCCTTGTCTGTGTCAATGGTACCGAGATGGAAATGGTTGACAGCTTCAAATTCCTAGGTGTGCACATCACCAACAATCTTCCTGGTCCACTTACGTCGACGCTACAACTAAGAAAGCACAACAGCGCCTATACTTCCTCAGAAAACTAAGGAAATTCGGCATGTCCACATTGACTTTTACCAATTTTTACAGATGTACCAGAGAAAGCATCCTATCTGCATCACAGCCTGGTATGGCAACAGCTCGGTCCAAGACCGTAAGAAACTACAGAGAGCCGTGAACACAGCCCAGTCTATCACGTGAACCCACCTCCTATCCATTGACTCTGTCTACACCTCCTGTTGCCTTAAGATCCCTCCCACTGGGTTATTCACTCTTCCAACTTCTTCCATCAGGCAGGAGATACAAAAGTCTGAGAACACACACTAATAGGTTCAAAAACAGCTTCTTCCCCGCTGTTACCAGACTCCTGAATGACCCTCTTATGGACTAAACTGATCTCTCCACACATCTTCTCTACTGAATAGTTCTACTAAATAGCTTTACCCGATGCCTGTGCATTTATATTATGTATTTATGTATGTCATATTTTTTCATGTATGGGACGATCTGTAGAGCAATAAGTGACAATAAATCCAATCCAAGCCAATGATTCCATGGCTCAGGAATTTCTTGGTCTAGAAAAGAGGTGGTCTTGTGGCAGATTGGGTAGCATCTGGGTTCATGTCCCATGCCAGGACCTAATGGCCCAGGAAAGTACATTCATAACGTGGCCAAACAGGTTGATTATTAACCTGTAAATAGAACATTACAGCGCAGTACAGGCCCTTCGGCCCTCGATGCTGCGCCGACCTGTGAAACCACTCTAAAGCCCATCTACACTATTCCCTTATCGTCCATATGTCTATCCAATGACCATTTAAATGCCCTTAGTGTTGGCGAGTCCACTACTGTTGCAGGCAGGGCATTCCACGCCCTTACTACTCTGAGTAAAGAACCTACCTCTGACATCTGTCCTAAATCTATCTCCCCTCAATTTAAAGCTATGTCCCCTCGTGCTAGACATCAACATCTGAGGAAAAAGGCTCTCACTGTCCACCCTATCCAATCCTCTGATAATCTTGTATGCCTCAATTAAGTCACCTCTTAGCCTTCTTCTCTCTAACGAAAACCGCCTCAAGTCCCTCAGCCTTTCCTCATAAGATCTTCCCCCCCCATACCAGGCAACATTCTGGTAAATCTCCTCTGCCCCCTTTCCAATGCTTCCACATCCTTCCTGTAATGCGGCGACCAGAATTGCACGCAATACTCCAAGTGCGGCCGCACCAGAGTTTTGTACAGCTGCAACATGACCTCACGGCTCCGAAGCTCAATCCCTCTACCAATAAAAGCTAACACACCGTACGCCTTCTTAACAACCCTATCAACCTGGGTGGTAACTTTCAGGGATCTATGTACATGGACACCGAGATCTCTCTGTTCATCCACACTACCAAGAATCTTACCATTTGCCCAGTACTCTGTCTTCCTGTTATTCCTTCCAAAATGAATCACCTCACACTTTTCTGCATTAAACTCCATTTGCCACCTCTTAGCCCAGCGCTGCAGCTTATCTATGTCCCTCTGTAACTTGTAACATCCTTCCGCACTGTCCGCAACTCCACCGACTTTAGTATCATCTGCAAATTTACTCACCCATCCTTCTTTCTACGCCCTCCTCCAGGTCAATTATAAAAATGACAAACAGCAGTGGCCCCAAAACAGATCCTTCCAATTCTCCTGCTTTTACCACCTGCCATGGGTGTGCTGCCTGGTCAGCCAGAATTGTGTGGGGTCTGCAATGCAACAGCCTCCACAGACAAGCCACAGAACTCCAGCAAACATCCTCCTTGCTTTGAGGAATTACTATACGCTAAAATATTGCACAACAGTGTGGCCAACTAAACTTTCTGCTGCATATCCAACCTATCAGTAGACTGGCTTGCAGGCTTGTCTACAGCTAAATGGGAAGATCCCAGTAACTCTAACACAGAGTTTTATTCTAAAATTCTGATGACATTTGAGCTCCCTCATCAAAACTTGAACAGGGACGGCTACTGCACAAAAGTACAGCTGATGACATTTTTTAAAATAGAATTTACAGTGCAGAAGGAGGCCATTCGGCCCATCGAGTCTGCACTGGCTCTTGGAAAGAGCACCCTACCCAAGCCAACACCACCCTATCCCCATAATCCAATAAACCCATTCAACCAACTCCAAGGGCAATTTTGGACAACAAGGGCAATTTAGCATGGCCAATCCACCTAACCTGCACATCTTTGGATTGTGGGAGGAAACCGGAACACCCGGAGGAAATCCACGCAGACACGGGGAGAACGCAAACTCCGCACAGACAATGACCCAAGCCAGGAATCAAACCTGGGACCCTGGAGCTGTGAAGCAACTGTGCTAGCTACCGTGTGCTGCCCTTTAGTTGAACTTCAATTTCCTTTTCACACACACTTGTAGAGAGTGAAAGGTACGACAGGTTATATGTACTGTTCCAGCAAGTATAATCTAAACAAGAGGATAAGAAAAGTGCAGCTGTAATTTTTTTCTGTGCACTAATATTCAAAATGCCAACTTTTGCAGGAAAGCAGATAACCGTGACTATTTGTAGCTCCTTTACAGGAGAGCAGATGGTCGGTCTTCTGCCCACTTGTGCCTGCTCCGCCATTCAATGCAATCATGAGAATTTGGTTTGTTTTGAGTTCTACATTCTCATCTACCTCAATAATTTTTGATTCCCGTGCCGGACAAGAACCTATCAACTTCTGCCTTAAAATATTCAGTGAATCCGCTTCCACTGCTTCTGAGGTAGAGTTACAAATTGGCACAAAAATAGGAAAGAAACAGCTCCTTCTCCCCCACCCTTCACCGAACTCTCTCACTCATCTCTCAGGTGTGCACTCAGTTTCCAAGGCGGCACTAAAAAGCTTGTGCAGGTTTCTCCGTCTCAGAAACTTAGGGCTGGATTCTCCGATTTTGAGGCTGTGTCCGCAGCATGGGTCTAGTCTTATGACCAGAAAGTCGGCACCACCCCGGCACCGATGCTCCACCCGGTGGAGGGCTAGCAGCCGCGTCACGTAAAGCCCCCGGCTTTACCTGCAGATACGGACGGAGAATTGCCAGGTCAGTGGTCGCGCCTGCACATGGCCGCGCCATACAACATGGCGGCGGCTGTGCATGGACCTGGCCTGCCAGATAGTGCCCCCCTCGCCACTCCCAGACCACCCCCCACCAGCCCCTGCCGAAGTCCCCTGGCCAGTGGAACGGCTCCCTCCCCCCACCCCCACCCCCGTCTATGGTGGCGCAGCAACCTCGCGAGGTCCCCGAAAACTGAGCGCATACGTGATCCACGCCATCGGGAAGTCAACCCCTCGGGAGCGGAGCATCGGGGAAGCGCCTTCAGGCTACGTTCTGAGGCCGTCCCAACGGCGTGCGGCATACTCAGCGATGATGCCATTTTGGAGGGAGACTGGCAGCATGGTGGCAAGAGGTTAGCAGTGCTGCTTCACAGCACTTGGGACTCAGATTCAATTCTGGCCTGGAGTGACTGTCTGAGGGGAATTTGCACATTCACAGTGTCGACGTGGGTTTCCTCCCAGTCCAAAGCTGTGCAGGATAGGTGGGGTTACGAGGATGGGGCAGGAGACTGGGCCGAGGTAAAGCGCCCTTTTGGAGGTGCAGACTTGATGGGCTAAATGGCCTCCTTCTGTATTGCAGAGATTGTATGGTTCTGAATGCACTCTTGGGAAAGAAATTAACAATTTGATTGATGGACAAAGTTCTGAATAGGGAAATAACAACCAAAGAGGCAGACCCCTACTTCCTGGGAATTTACATGATAAACAAATACATGATGAAGAAACGTCAGTCAGGACAATTCGGTATAGGGAGTACTTATCTGAATGACTAGGGCTCTTTCCCAACTGAGAAAGACAAAACAAGATATCAGCAGATGTTAACAACTATTGAGATGTAACAGTTGGTTATGCATTAGCAACTGCTAAAAGCAGAAGGATTATTTTGATTGATAACCACAAAGCCATGAAAAAGTTGTCAGCAATTGCTAAGCATTTAAAGGACAACTACAGATTCTTGCAACAAGCTTTATTTTCCAGCTGAGAAATTGAAGTGCGAAGCACAAAGACAATTTGTTATGATTCTGTTTGGGACATTTATGTTTAGAGAAATCCAAACAACCAGTATAACTAACAGAACATATGCCACAAGATTTATCGTATTTTGCATATACAAAAATAAGCAAATACTTAAAGACCTTTGCTGTAAACTCAGATCTATTTCGACACCCCTCGCCTCCCAAACTCTACCGTACAAAATCTCTAAAGCTCATTTACTTTTCCTGGGAACAAACCAAAGTTATATTATGGGCAGGAGGAGGGTTTAACTTCAAACAGCCCTGGGTTTTCCACTCACCACCCATCCATAAACAAGATGTTTTGGTTTTGATTTCACTTTTAGAAGTGGCAATACTTTTTTTTCCAACCCTTCAGTTTTGCTGTGATCCAATTTTGATTTAAAAACCACACAGAAAACTTGATATGGCAAAATCAATTTATTGGTACATACGGATGTGGGGGAGGGGTGCGTGTGTTTGTCACTAAGTAGCCCCTGGTACATTCGTACAAGTAAAAAAAGAGGGATAGAGAAAGAAAGACTCAAGAATAAATAATGGTTTCACATGAGCTGAGTCCAGAATCACAGTCCAATTGTGTAATCTTCCACACAAGTCAGCAGGCTAAAGATTGTTCCAGTAGATTCTTTATTTGTTCTTGGGATGTGGGCGTCACTGGTTGGGTCAATATTTGTTGCCCATCCCTAATTGCCCTTGAACTGAGTGGCTTGTGAGGGGCAGTTAAGAGTCAACCGCATTGCTGTTTGGGTCTGGAGTCACATGTAGGCCAGACCAGGTAAAGATGGCAGATTCCCTTCCCTAAAGGACATTAGCGAATCAGATAGATTTCTATGAAAATCAGCAATGGTTTCATGGTCATCATTAGACTTTGAATTCCAGATTTTTATTGAATTCAAATTTCATGATCTGCTATGGTGGGATTTGAACTCAGGACTCCAGAGCATCACCCTCGGTCTCTGGATTACTAGTCTAAGACAATGCCACAACCTCCCCCAGAGATGACTTCCACGATGGGCTAGACATGCAATGATAGGCGCTGGTACAGAAGCTCCAGTAGAAAAATTGTAGATTGGGGCCAGGCATTCACCTGGACCAAGCCCTTGTTCTGAGCTACTGGTAGGTTGATGGAAGACAGCAGTCGGAGTTGTGCAGCTCCACTATTTTTTTTTTAAGAAAATATTTTATTGAGGTATTTGTAATTTTAACATTTTAAACAAGGGAGATCCAACACACGCAAAAACCCCACAATAACACACCCAGCCCTAATCCCTAACTACCCATACATTAGATTCCCTGCCCTTATTCTTCACTTCCATGCCTCCACACCCACCTTCCTGCTGACGATCAATTCTCCTTGAAGAAGTCGATGAACGGCTGCCACCTCTGAGCGAACCCTTGTAACGAACCCCTTAAGGCGAACGTAATTTTTTCCAGCCTAAGAAACCGTGCCATGTCACTGACCCAAACCTCCAACTTTGGAGGCTCAATCCCAGCAAAATCCATCTCCGGGCCACCAGGGAGGCAAAGGGCAAAACGTCAGCCTCTCTTCGCCCCCCACCCCTCCGCCTCCCCCTCCCCCACCCCTCCCCCTGGGCTCCCGGAGCTTCCGACACTCCAAATATTTCCACCTCTGGACTTGGAGTCACCCTCCCTTCCAGGACCTCGGACATGACATCTGATAATCCCTGCCATAATCGCCTCAGCCTCGGACACACCAAAACATATGCACATGATTCGCAGGACCTCCCCCACAGCGCTCACACCTGTCCTCCACCTCCTCAAAAAACCTACTCATCCGGGTCACAGTCATATGAGCCCTGTGGACCACCTTGAACTGGATCATTGTAAGCCTGGCACACGACGAAGATGCATTGACTTCCTCAGGGCCTTCTCCCACAACCAGACTTGCAACTCCCCTCCCATTTCCTCTTCATCTCCCCAATTGGAATCCCTTCAGACTCCATCAGTTTCTTATATATTGCTGAGACCCTCCCCTCCCCAACCCCTGTTTTTGACATCACCTTACCCTGTAGTTCCCTTAGTGGGAGGCGAGGGAAGCTTGGGACCTGCCTCCAAACAAAATCCCATACCTGCAGGTACCGGAACTGGCAACTCAAACTCCCCCTCTAGCTCCTCCGAGCTCGGGAAGCCCCCATCCAGCCACCCCGGAGCGAACCGGTGATTGCCACATATCGGTGACCACACCGACGCCCCCTAGAGCTCCACTATATTACAGGTTCCAGCAGCTTTGGGGGTCAGTGGTGGTGGGGAAAAAACAGTCACTCCCACCAGCTTGCACGGGAATGTATATTCCTTCGTCTGGATTTTGAGAGTCGCAACCATTAATAATTTCAAAAAGATTTCAGGAGTCCTTTCTCCTCCTAGATTAGTCGTCTTCATTGGCCGGGCCTGATCCTAGAAATATGAATTTCCTTTGTGCAATTCCTTTGGATTTGGCCTCTGCAGTCAGGGTCATTAACACTTATTTGGAGATAGTGAGAAGGCAGCTCTTCTGAATGCCAGTGAGTTCCTTTTGTTTGAGCCATGACTTCAGTCATTCTGAAGCCTTTGTTTAGTTTTGTGAAGATATAAATTGGCCAAGCCGAGATGTGCACGAGGTATGAAATTTCATGGCGACCTTCCCATTAATTTGGGCTAAGCAATCCTCCAATTCATTAAAAAAAGCACAACTGTAGACTTCTCAGCACAACCTTAAAATGTGCTCACCGTGCCGAGAAACACACTTTATTCGACGCAACTCGGGTTGTATAAGGGGCCTGAATGGGGAACATGCGGCCAAGGCTGCAAAACCAGTCTTGTACAGTGGGGAGCTCCGCTCACCAGAACACCCCAGTGTAGCAAGATCGGAATGCCATTTTTAAATGGCATCCCAATCTCAGAGGCCCACAAAGTGATCCTGACCACCCCCCCCCCCCCCCCCCCCCCGCCAGACCAAACGCAGTATGCAGGTCCCCACAAACCCCCCTCCCCCCGCCAAACACACAGCAGGGCACCCCCGGACCGATCACACGTGCGCAAAAATGCCACCTTGTAGTGCCAGGTTGTCACCCAGGTGGCACTACTAGAGTGCAGGCTGGCACTGCTAGGGTGCCACAATACCAGGGCACCACCCTCACCGAAGGGCATGTAGCTGGGAGCCTCCGATCCTCTGGGAGACCCCGAATGCTGTTCCGTCTGGTCCCAGTTTGTGGGAACCAGTTCTGAACGGCACTCGCCCGAGGTCTCGAGTGGATGAATCCCAAAGCCTCAGGAATCTGCACATTTGGAGTCAGACTAGCTGTCTCACTCTAAAATGCAGATTTGCCAAAAAGGTTGCATTGGATCTCGCGAGGCATTGCGAGGCTGGGTAGATCCTGGGTGCGGGGTCTCCCGGTTTTCATAGGTCACGCTACGCCGGCACAGCATGGTCGTTGGATAGCATCGTTTGTTTTTACTATGAGGATAAATGTGGATTTAATCCTCCAACTCCGAGTTAGGAAAATCTTCTAGTCTTTCCCCTCATGAATTCAAAGTAAGCAAATATCACAAATCCAAATATACAATTGCCTTTTGTGAGAAATACCCAGATAAATAACAGTTCTAACCCCCATAGCACATCGCTATAACAATATGGCATACCTGGGATGCTCCAAAAGGAAATGTAAACAGATTACCTTTTTTACCTTCAACACAACTGATTCTGTAACCCATATGAATAATTTATATATAATGAATAAGCTTGCCCTCTTTTCTGACATATTAAGGAACCTCTAGTTCACAAATTGCTCCCAGCTTTTCTTCTGGGACTTGTATGAATAATTTAAATTGTTGATAGTGTAGACCTTCTGTCTCTACCAAAATATCAAAAGATCATCCATTCTTCAGGTTTCCCTGGGCAATAAGCACATCTCTATATTTTATTTAAAAATATACAGGGCGAGATCTTAGTCCCTCATGTGTTTGTGGTGGGGTGGGTGGGCTGGCCATCTACTGAAAGCCCAAGTGTTGAATAATAAATTAGAAAGTAGTTATTCAATGTAAAGTAGTCTGCACATAAAAGCATAGCCCCACTTCTCTGCCTATTAGATAAGGTCCTCTCCTCCCTCTCTGGTGTCTTTGTCTCCCTGACTTGACCTTTGCTCCCTCTCTGCTGTTTTTGTCTCCCTACTGACTTGACCTTCGGTTGCTCTCAAGTTGAGTTTTAATAAAGTGTTTCTTCTCCCAAGCTCATATCTGTCAAGTGACCACATGGTCACATGACCAATGTCCACAGGGATGGTCCCTGATCATGTTAGCATCGACACATAACTCAGTTTGAATCTTCGCCATTTGCATCTTGCGGTTTGCTTCCTGGGCTTTTACGTTCAATCTGCAGCCATTAAGTCTGGGTTGCCACCGTACATCAGTTTCCGCAAATATTTAAACAATAGTGGCTGTTGACCCCACAGAGACACCTTTTGCATTTTAATGTCTTCTCAGGAATGTGTTCCAAAAGACCATTTACATTTTAATGCCTTAGCCAGACAAGTTGGGCTACTTCCAGCCTTGCATAGCTTCATCTGTACTTGCAGGTACGATCAGTCATCTCCATCTTGTTTCAAGGTGAATTGGCGTTTTTCCATTCTCCTTTTTAAAAGTGTCCATTTTTCATTCATTTGCGGGCACAACATGGACATGACAAGGAGATTATTCCAGAGTCTCTCTCAACTATGTGAGTGACTACTCACCCAAGCAGAAAATTCATCAGAAATACTTGCATTTCAATTTCGTACTGGCTTCACTAGCTAAGTAACATACTTCACAAAGTGTAGTCCTTGATTCATATTTTGAACAAATCAACGGGAAAGACAAGTCTCAGACAGACAATGAGGTAACAAAATTCCTTCCAAGCTCAGATTTTGCTCTAGCGGGGCATCTAATTGTGTCAGTCATTATTTTGACTTACCCTGTTAGATTTCAAAATGTTTCAAGGTGTCGAACATACAAGCTGGGAAATTGGCTTGGTGGTTGCAGAGGGTTGGTTTCCAAACTGGAGGCCTGTGACCAGCAGTGTGCCTCAGGGATCAGTACTGGGTCCACTGTTATTTGTTATGTCATGTGAGAGTACCTTTAAGAAATGGGTGTTTAAGAAATGTACCTTTAAGAAATGGGTGTTTATCAGTGATGTCAGAGTGTGGGCAGAGCTGGGCTGTCTGTCAGCTTTTTACTTTTGTTTTAGGCTGTTTGCTGCAGGGTGTGTTTTAGTTTTGTTTTCAGTGTAGGAGCTGAAGTCAGACAAAGCAGCTGTACTGCTGTTCTCTCGGCCATGATAAGACTATCCTGTGATCATTTGGGGAATTCAGAATTCTAAATGTTTTCAGTAGTGACTTTAACCTGATGTGCTTCTGTTAAAGGTTATGTTTTTTGTAAGTCTTCTGGATGTTAAAAGGACAGCATAAGCATTACTTAGCGTTGTATTCTTTGGGGGGGGGGGTGTATTTGAATTGATGGTTGCTAAGATGTTCACTGTTTGTTTTAAAAAGGTTAACTTGAGTTCATAGAATAAATATTGTTTTGCTTTAAAAAATACTTTTCCATTTCTCTGTACCACACCTGTAGAGTGGGCCGTGTGCTCCCCATACCACAATCTATTAACAGTTGTGGGTCAGGTGAACTCCATGATACACTTTGGGGTTCTCTAAACCCTGGCCCATAACAGTTATTTATATTAATGATTTAGATGAGAATTTTGGAGGCATGGTTAGTAAGTTTGCAGATGATACCAAGATTGGTGGCATAGTGGACAGTGAAGAAGGTTATCAAGGATTGCAATGGGATCATGATCAATTGGGCCAGTGGGCCGATGCATGGCAGATGGAGTTTAATTTAGATAAATGGGAGGTGATGCATTTTGGTAGGTCGAATCGGGGCAGGATCTAACTCAGTTAATGGTACGGTGTTGGGGAGAGTTATGGAACAAAAATCAAGGAGTATAGGTTCATAGCTCCTTGAAGGTGGAGTCGCAGGTGGACAGGGTGGTGAAGAAGGCATTCGGCATGCTTGGTTTCATTGGTCAGAATATTGAATACAGGAGTTGGGACGTTTTGTCGAAGTTGTACAAGACATTAGTAAGGCCACATTTGGAATACTGTGTACAGTTCTGGTCACCCTAGCACAGAAAGTATATTATTAAACGAGAAAAAGAGTACAGAAAAAAATTACTAGGATGCTACCAGGACTTGATGGTTTGAGTTATAAGGAGAGGCTGGATAGACTGGGACTACTGACCCTGGCCTGGGCTTACGGGTGATCTTATTGAGGTCTATAAAATAACGAGGGGCATTGATAGGTAGATTTTCCAAAGGTAGGGGAGTCTAAAACTAGAGGGCATAGGTTTACGGTGAGAGGGGAGAGATACAAAAGGGCCAGAGGGGCAATTTTTTCCACACAGAGGGTGGTGAGTATTTGGAACGAGCTGTCAGAGGCAGTAGTAGAGGTGGGTACAATTTTCTATTTTAAAAAGCATTTAGACAATTACATGGGAAAGCTGGGTATAGAGGGATATGCCTGTTTCCATGCTGTAAACCTCTATGACTATGACACAGAGCAGCAAAGTCAGTAATTGAACAGGACAACAACTATGTAACTCCTTAACCAAACAGATTGAAGTTGTGAAATAATCAGCCCAAGGACTAAAGGAATGGGGATTCAAGCAAGTGAGTGCAGATGAAAAAGAGAAAAAGGAAAGAAAAAGTTTACATTTAAAATTTTAAATCTCCTGCAATTAATACCTGAAGGAATAATGCTGCACACTCTCAATGGTTAATTTCAGGGCCAGTGTTTCACAAGTTATACTCACTGTTGCTCTCTTTGGTGTTATCTCTTAATTTGGTTCTGTTTAATTATGTTTGCTCAAGAGTCGCCAGGTATCTTTCGACACCGCCACAAGGTTCAGAACCGAATACTGATCACAGACTCGATACACCAGGTAGTAAGTTCAAAAGCAATGCTCATTTATTTACACAGTCAAATCTACTCATGCATAAAACTCTACAACCTAAACTATCACTATTACTAAAGCCTATACTTAGTTTCGGGTGCCCACTCAGTCAGAGGAACAATGGCCGTTGTACGGTTCGGAGGCTGCTGGGTTGAGCTGTTTACAGGATAGCAACTAGGAGTGTCTATCTCGTAGCGTGCATTGACTTGAAGCTTACTTGGTCTGGCGTAGCTGCTAGGCTGGTCTCTCTTCGCTGAGAGCCAAAGCCAAAGAAGAAAGATTCTCTCTTGGGGAATACTTTTTATACCCGAAAGGGCTTCGCGTGCTTTTGGGCGGGCCTTGAACTTGGCCTCAATTAATTGGGCCTTTCCCAATCATTCTTATCGATCTTCCTCCAATAGAGTGGTGGGTTCCCTGGTTGCTGGGCGTGTCCTAGGTGGCCGTTGGTTTGCTGTTTGAGTCTCCTTGGTTGCCGGGGTGTCTGCCTTAACAAAATGTTTATCTAAATGTTTCCCTTTTGTCCCCGGAGATGGCTCATTAGTATGTAGATGGCTTAGCAGTTTCTGTCCTGTCTGAGAGCCAAGGCTCTAATCAACAGACAGACCTTGCACCTGCATGTTTTTCAGTATTGTCCAATTTTCCCTGCATTCTTTGCAAGTGTCCATTTTGTAATCGGGACGTGGCCATGCCAGATGGCTACATCACTCAGAAATGGTAATGGGTAACCATAAGATAGTGAAAAAACGAAATCTAACTTTCTGCAGCAAGTTTAGTTCACATCTACCATATAAATAGACAAACCTCACACCAGGTAATGCATTTCATGGTGGTAAAGATAGTGAGATGCCATTCTTAGAAAGCTAACACCCGTGTAGCACAACTGGGGTAGAAATGTTTTGGGTATTTTGGTTAACCACATAACTGCTCTTTTTCTGGAGTTGCTATACAATTTTCTCATACACACAGAGCCATTAGCCTGTTATTTTGACAGCACCATTTAGTCCATTACTTTCAGCCAAATACATTTTTAAGGACAGCAATATGAAACTGGGCTTTTATTACAAAATATTCCCAGCAATGGATGTATAAACATACGTGCTCCTAAATTCACAAAAATAGCAGAGATCAAGGATAAAGAAGATACTTTCGTTCATTGGAAAATAGTAATTGAATGTAACCTTCAACCCTAAAGTTATCAATAAATCTTTTCCTGTAAAAAAAACATTCATAAACATAAGAATCATCATTGCATTATATCAGTAATTGAAACAGACGCTTAGGGATTTCCTAGACATTATGTAAGCATGTCCTGCCCAGCCAGACAGAAATATCGAAAGAAAAACAGCCTGCAGTGCAATAGCATGGTAAACATCAGTCACCAAGGGGGAAAAAACACACCAGGCATTTTGTAGCATGAATAATCACTGGTAATTGTGTGCAGGAACAATAAGGTGGTCAATAAGTATTGAACATTCAGTTATTTTGTAAACTGTTCCTAGACCAGAGAAGTTTAGAATGACAAACTAGACAAAAATACTACAATATCTAGCTTAATAAAAAGTAGCTGTATGAAAAGCAAATCAGAGTGTTAAGTTCCAATGACCATGTACACACATGATGTGGAGATGCCGGTGTTGGACTGGGGTGAGCACAGTAAGAAGTCTTACAACACCAGGTTAAAGTCCAACAGGTTTGTTTCAAACACTAGGTTTCGGAGGAAGGAGCAATGCTCCGAAAGCTAGTGTTTGAAACAAACCTGTTGGACTTTAACCTGGTGTTGTAAGACTTCTTACCATGTACACACAGCTGAGAGAGAAAATCAGGAATCAGAATGGTTATAGAACATTTTATCGTCTCTACTGACTTCAAATGACAAAACAGACAAATCAGTCGTAGTTTAGGTTATACGCAATACAAACTTGATTTAACTCAAAGACTTTATTTATGCGCTTATTTGAACAGTTACATAAGTTTCAAGACTCACTACTTGAATTCAAAATACTATCTGACAGGGTACTGGCCAGGCCCGCTCTGGAGGGTTCATTATTTTTCTTGGGAATTCCACCAATTTACTCCCCAGGGTTATCACTGTTGAAATCTCAGAAGCTTCTTTTTATAAGGTTTTAGTTCTTTCTTGTAAACACTCCTTTAACATGCAGGCATCAGTTGCCCTGAGTCTTGCTTCCTCTGTTCCAGCAGAGCCCAGGTGTACAAGTTGTTGTTCCTTCCTTCTCCACCTACTAATTTTGCTGAGCTCCAGCTTTTCTCACACAACTCCATTGGCCTCTTTTACCATCATGCCTCACGGCACGACGTTAGCCATTTCTCTGCCTCAGCAAAGAGGAGGCCATTTGGTCCATCATGTCTATGCTGGCTCACTGCTACAGGTAAATTGGAATACCACACCAAAGAGTTACGGCATTTTTGGATAACACATTCAGAGAGGTGGTCACACCGCAGCTTAAGGGTTTAGAGGCAGAGAGGGAATGAGTAACCCCGGAAAGTCCAAGCGAACTAAGCAGGTAATACAGAGGTCTTCTGGAGTTCTGCTCAAAAATTGATTCTCTGTTTAGGAACAAGGGCATCCTATGTATTCACACTAATGAGTTAAAGTTGGAATGAGAAATGTAGATATGGGTGGATCTCTGACTCCACGTAGCAGTTTTTCCTTCAGTCTGTTCAATCCCTAAATTGCCTGCTCCATCTTCGATCCCATTTCTGGACCAAATTTCCCAACATCTCCCTATCATAACAGTTAGATGTTCATCTCCACATGCCTCCTGGGGTTTGCTTACAATAGAAATGACATGACTGGGGGGGGGGAGGGATGCTGTTGTGTGCAGGCCTAACAGCATTTTATACAACTGGGCCCACGGAAGTCTCCGAGAGTGGAGGCAGATTTTTTTTACCAGCCTGCCTTGGCACTCACCTGCTTGCATGGCCACATCCCATCCACGCAACCACAAAGTGAAACTATGGCAGTCAGGGGCCTCTTTCAAGGAATGTCAGGAAATATCCCGATCTGTACTTCCACCTTAGAAAGATAGAAAATAGGAAATATGGGCCATTCAGCCCTTTGAGGCTGCTCCACCATTCATCATGGCTGATCATCAAACTCAATAACCAGTTCCCTCCTTACCCATTGATGCCTTTCACCCCAAGAGCTATATTTTACTCCTCCCTGGAACATACAATGTTCTTGCCTCAACTACTTAAGTGCTAGTAAATTCCACAGGCTCATGTCTCCCTGGATGAAGAAATTTCTCCTAATCTTAGTCCTAAATGGTTTATCCCGTATCCTGACTGTGACCCCTGGTTCTGGATTTCCCCCACCATCAGGAACATCCTTCCTGCACCAACCTTACCCAGTCCTGTTACAACTTTACAGGTTTCTATGAGAATCTCCCATCAGGTTCTCCTAAACTCCAACGGATATAATCTAAACTGACTCAATCACTCTTCGATTGCCAGTCCCGCCATCTCTGGAATCAGTCTAGTAAACCTTCACGAGACTCCCTCTACAGCAAGAACATCTTTTCTCAGAGAAGTAGATCAAAACGGCACACAATATCCCAGGCATGGCCTCACCTCTATAACTGCAGCAAACATCATGACTCGCTGTTCTCGAATCCTCCTGCTACGAAGGCTAACATTCCATTTACCTTCTTTACTACCTGCTACACCTGCATGCTTACTTTCTTTTTTTTTTTATAATGCATTTTACTCAAATTTGTATCAAAGTAGGTTACAGCAAATAAACACCCTGGGAAACATTCTTCCCAACAATCAACTATACAGTTTGTACAGATTATTCTCCTTTTTCATCCCCCCCCTCCCCATCACTCAACCCCCTGCAATGAACAGCTCCTCAAACACGGTCACAAACATCCTCCACCTTTTCTCAAACTTCCCTGCTGAGCCCCTTAACTCATACTTTATCTTCTCCAACCGCAGGAAATCAAACAGGTCACCCAGCCATGCTGCTACCCCCGGTGGCGATGCCGACCGCCACTCCAGCAAAATTTGTCGCCTTGCAATCAGAGAGGCGAAGGCCAAGACATCGACCTTCCTCCTCTCCATGAGCTCTGGCTTCTCTGAAACCCCAAATATCGCCACCAGAGGGTCTGGGTCCACTCCCTCCTCCACTATCCTGGCTTAGACTGCTAACACTCCCGCGCAGAATCTTCCTAATTTTTCACAACCCCAAACATGTGCACATGATTCGCAGGCCCCCGCCCACACCTCTCACACTCATCTGCTACCCCCTGAAAGAACCCACTCATTCTCGCCCGAGTCATATGCACCCTGTGCACCACCTTAAACTGCATCAGGCTCATCCTTGCACAAGAGGAGGTCCCGTTTACCCTTCGCAGTGCCTCACTCCATACTCCCCAATTGATCTCAATTCTCAACTCCGCTTCCCATTTCTCCTTGATCTTCATCACCCGCTCGCCTCCCTGCTCCCCCAGCCACTTCTATATATCCCCAATTCTTCACTCCCCTTCCACATCCGAAGCAGCAGTCCCTCCAGCAGGGTGTATCCTGGCAATCTAGGGAACCCCTTCCAGATCTTTCGTGCAAAGTCCCTAACCTGTAGATACCTGAACTCACTACCCCTCGGCAGCTCTACCCTCTCCCTTAGCTCCTGCAGGCTGGCGAACCCTTCTCCAAATACAAATCCCTCACCTTGACCAGCCCCACTTCCCTCCAACTCCTGTATACACTATCCATCCCCACCCACGATTCTCGCACAGCGGCGTTAGCACCGATATCCCTTCCACCCTAAAATGCCTCCTCAGCTGATTCCATATCTTCACCGTGGACTACCACCACCGGGCTCCCTGAATACCTACTCGGAGCCATTGGCAATGCTGCCATCACCATTGCCCTCAAACTAGACCCCTTACATGATTCCTCCTCCATCCTAACCCACTCTACCCCACCTCCTTCCCACCACCGCCGCACCGTGTCCACACTCTCAGCCCAATAATAATGAAGCAAGTTTGGCAACGCCAACCCCCCTGCTGCCTCTGTAGCATGATCCTCCCCACCCATACAAGTCAGAGATGATTGTGTCCACTTTCAGAAAAAAGGCCTTTGGTATAAAGATCGGGAGAGCCTGAAAGATAAACAAGAACCTCGGCAGAATATTCATTTTCACCACTTGGACCCTCCCCGCCAACGTTAAGTGCAGTGTATCCCACCTCTTAAGATCCTCACTGGCCTCCTCCACCAGCTCCGTTAAGTTCCACTTATGGTGCCCCGTCTGTTCCCTCGCTACCTGAATCTCCAAGTACCTGACCTATCCCTCCCTACCATAAAAAGCATCCCCCCTAAATTAGCCCACTGTGCCAGCTCATTCACCGGAAATACCTAGCTTTTCCCTATATTCAGCTTGTATCCCGGGAACCTTCCAAACCTCCCCAACTGGCCCATAATCCTTCCCATACTCTCCAATGGGTCCGAAACATACAGCAAGAGGTCATCGGCATAGAGCGACACCCGATGCTCCTTCTGTCCCCTCATTATCCCCTGCCACTCTGCCGACCACCTGAGAGCCATCGCCAATGGCTCTACGGCCAGCGCAAACAGCAGCAGCGACAGCGGGCACCCCTGCCTCATACCCCTGTGTAAGTCAAAGCTTCGTGAGCTCATATCATTCGGCCTCACCCTCGCTCTTGGCGCCACATACAGCAACCGCACCCATGCCACAAATCTCGGCCCAAACCCAAACCTTCGAACAAGTACCGCCACTCCACCCGATCAAATGCTTTCTCCGCGTCCATGGACACCACCACCTCCAGTACCAGAGCTCTCAACGGATTCATCACCACATTAAACAGCCATCTTATATTACTCGCGAGCTGCCTGCCCTTCATGAAGCCTGTTTGATCTTCTGCAACCACCCCCGGGACACAATCCTCCATCCTCCCCACCAACAACTTAGCCAATACTTTCACATCCGTGTTCAATAGTGATATGGGTCTATACGACCCACATTCCACCGGATCCTTCCCTTTTTTTGGGATTAGTGCGATTACTGCCTGCTGCATCGTCTCCGTCAACTCCCCCTTCTCCAGTGCTTCATTAAACGCCCCCAACAGATGTGGTACCAGGTCCGCCGCAAATTCCTTATAAAATTTGTCCGGGTACCCATCCGGCCCAGAGGCCTTCCCTGACTTCATACCACTGATACTATGCAGCACCTCCCTCAGCCCCAGGGTCTCCTCCAACGCCTGCCTCTTTGCTTCCTCCATCTGGGGAAATTCCAGCTCGTCCAGAAACCACCCCATGTCCCCCTCCTCTCCTCCTGGGTCTGCCTCATAAAGTACCTGGTAATACTCTCTAAATGCCTCATTTATCTTCCCTGGCTCTGACACCACATCCCCAGCCCAGATCTTCAGTATTTCCCTGGACGCAGCCTGCCTCCGCAGCTGGTGTGCCAGCATGTGGCTCGCCTTCTCCCCATACTCGTATTGCACCCCTCTTGCCCTACGCAGTTGCCTTCCCACCCTCCCCGTAGTCAGCCTAACAAATTGCCCCTGCAACTTTTTCCTCCTCGCCAATCCCTCCACGGTGGGCACCCTCGAATATTTCCTGTCCACCTCCACTATCTCGCTCACTAGATGGTCATGTTCCGCCCTCTTTTCCTTATTCGCACGAACCGTAAATGAGATAATTTCTCCCGGCCCACTGCCGTCAGTGCTTCCCAAAGAATGCCCGCCGACACCTCCCCATTTTGATTGAACTCCACATAATCCCTAATCGCCAACCGCACCTTATCACAAAAACCTCCATCTGCCAACAACCCCGAGTCAAACCTCCACCCCAGCCTCTGCTCTCATCCCGTACTGAACAGAATATCCAGCCAGTGGGGTGCTTGGTCTGAGATAACTATCCCCGCATACTCTGCCCCTCCACCCCAACCAAAATCTCCTGACTCACTACAAAGTAATCAATCCTCGAATACACCTTATAAACGTGTGAAAAGAAGGAATACTCCCTTCCCCCTGGGTTCCGAAAGTGCCATGGATCCACCATACCCATCCTCTCCATAAACCCAACCAGCTCCCTTGCCATTCGTACCCTGCCCATCGACCTGGGGGCTCAATCTATCCACCCTCGGCTCCAGGTCACAGTTAAAATCTCCTCCCATGATCAACTGGTACGTGGCCAAATCCGGGATTGCTGCCAGCAACCCCCTCATAAAACCCACATCATCAATTTGGGGCATACACATTTACCAACACTACCGGTGCCCCTTCCAATACCCCACTCACAATCTCATATCTCCCACCTGGATCCCTCACCTCCTTCGCACTCACAAATCCCATTTTTTAGCTTATTAAAATCGCCACACACCTCGATTTCAAATCAAACCTCGAGTGAAAAACTTGCCATGTCCACCCCTTCCTTAACCTAACCTGGTCCTTCACACGGAGGTGTGTCTCCTGCAAAAAGACAACCCCCGCTTTCAAGCTCCTGAGGATCACGAACACCCACGACCTTTTAACCGGCTCATTCAGTCCCCGGACGTTCCATGTTACCAACCTTACTAGAGGCTTGTGCCTCCAATCCCCTCTACCGTCCGTCATCTTCCCCGCTTAACTCCTGCCCCTTTAATTCCACTCTGTACCTTGCCCATCCCAGATGGCCCCTTTCTTCATCCTTGACCATGTCAGCTCTCACCCCCTGCCGCATCACAGAAACCCCCCCCCCCCGGCTTTTCCCCTTTTTCCCCCTCCCCCCACCTCCCCTTTCCCCCCTCCCCCCGCTACCCCTCTTGGCCTTCTCCCCCACCACCTCACTTCCGCTCACCAGCATAAGCTGTTCGCGCGGCTGCCCCTGCCCAAAGGCACATCCTAATGACCACTCCCCTCCCACTCCTCAGCTCAAAGAAGGTGGCCTCCTGCTAGCCTTACCCTCCCCCACCCAAACAAGGACTTCTCCTGAACTCCAGGTAGCCTTCTCCTAAAGCAAACAAACAGATGTTAAACACAAACAGGAGGGGGATGGGAACATCCATCCCCACAAACTTTTCACACCTCAACTCCTTACAATCCCCCCCCCCCACAAAAAAAGGCGAAAATCCCCCAATCCCTACACCCACTTCAAACATGCTCCCGACCATTACATAGTGCCAGCACCCCGGTTCCCAAGCATTGTCCACTCAGTTCTCCCCCAGTTTATGCTCCTTAATGAAGTTTTCGGCCGCTTCTGGGGTCTCAAAATAATACTCCCGGCCTTCGAACGTCACCCATAATTTCGCCGGGTAGAGTACCCCAGACCTGATCTGCCGCCGGTACAGCACCGCCTTAGCCTTATTGAAACCTGCGCACAGTTTTGCCAACTCGGCTCCAATGTCCTGATAAATCCAGACGTTATTTCTCTCCCAGTCGCAGCTACGCTTCTCCCTGGCCCAACTTTAGAATTTTCTCTTTCTCCACAAATTTATGGAGTCTCACGATCACCGCCCGCGGCGGCTCCCCAGCTGCATGCTTACTTTCAGCAACTGGCTTACGAGGACACCCAAGTTCCATTCTCCTCTCTCAATTGATAACCGTTCACATAATAATATGCCCTCATGTTTTTGCGACAAAAAAGTGGATAACCTCACACTTATCAGCATTATACTGCATCTGCCACTCACTCAGCTTGCCCAAATCACATGGAAGCACGGTAGCACAGTGGTTAGGGTCCCAGGTTTGATTCCCAGCTTGGACTACTGTCTGTGCGAAGTCTGCACGTTCTCCCAGTGTGTGTGGGTTCCCTCCTGGTGCTCCGGTTTCCTCCCACAGTCCACAGTTGTGCAGGTCCGGTGGATTGGCCATGATAAATTGCCCTCGTGTCCAAAAAAGGTTAGGTAGGGCTATGGGGATAGGATGGGGTGCTCTTTCCAGGGGCCAGTGCAGCCTCAAAGGGCTGAATGGCCTCCTTCTGCACTATAAATTCGACGAAGGATCTCAGCATCTTCCTCACAGCTCACCCTCCTACCCAGCTTTGTGTCATATGCAAATCTGGAGAGGTTACATTTAGTTCCCTCATTTAAATAACATACATGGTGAACAGTTCAGGTCCCAGCACCAATCCCTGCGGTACCCCACTAGTCACTGCATGTCATTCAGAAAAGTACTTATTTATTCCTACTGTTTCCTGTCTGCCAACCAGTTTTCTGTCCATCTCAATACACTACCCCCAATCCCATGCAGTTTAAATTTACACACTAATCTCGGATGTGGGGCTTTGTCGAAAGCCTTCCGAAAGGCTAAATAAACCACATCCACTCCCCCCATCATAGAATTTACAGTGCAGAAGGCCATTTGGCCCATTGAGTCTGCACCGACCCTGTGAAAGAGCACCCTACTTAAGCACACACCTCCACCCTATCCCGTAACCCAGTAACCTCACGTAACCTTTTTGGACACCCAGGGCAATATAGCATGGCCAATCCACCTAACCTGCACATCTTTGGACTCTCTACTAGTTAAATCTTCAAAGATTTATTAGGCAGGTTTATCTTTCGTTAATCCATGTGGAATCTGTCTGATTCGGCCACTGTTTTCCAAGTGCTCTGCTATTAAATCTTTTATAATGTACTCAAGAATGTTCCCTACTTCTGACGTCAGGTAGGCTCACTGGTCTATAATTCCCTTTGCTCTCTCCCTCCCTTTTTAAATAATGGGATTACATTAACTACTCTCCAATCTGTAGGAACAGTTCCAAAGTCTATAGAATCATGGAAGATGACCACCAGTGCATCCACTATTTCTAGGGCCACTTCCTTAAGTACTCTGGAATGTAGATTATCAGGCACTGGGGATTTTAGTCTTCAATCCCATCAATTTCCTTAGTATTACTGATTTCTTTCAGTTTGTCCCCCTCTCTGAACCCCATGTTTCCCGTTTCTGGTATGTTATTTGTGTTCTCCTTTGTGAAGACAGAATCAAGTATGTGTTTAGTTGGTCAGCTATTTTTGTTCCCTGTTACAAATTTCCACATTTGTGACTGCAAGACATTTGTCTTCACCAATCTTTTTCTCTTTATACATCTCTAGAAACTTTTACACTCAGCTTTTATTCCCCCACAAGCTTACCCTCTACTCTATTTTCCAGGTCTTAATCAATCCCTTTGTCCTCCTTTGCTGAATTCTAAACTGCTCCCAAACCCCAGGTCTATTGTTCTGACCTTATGCCTTTTCCTTGGATCCAATGCTATCTTTAATTTCCCTTGTAAGCCATGGTTTGGCCACCTTGCCAGTTTACTTTTGCACTGGACAGGAATAAACAATTGATGCTGTTCACCCATGCGCTCTTTAAATGTTTGCCATTGCCCATCCAACATCTTACCTTTAAGCAACATTCCTCAGTCCATCACATGCCAACACTCGCCTTAGACGATTATTGTTCCCTTTAGATTCAGGACCTGAGTCCCAAAATCAACTATGTCACTCTCCATCTGGATGTAGAATTCTATCATATTATAGTTGCTCATCCCCAAGGGACCTCACACAACTAGATTTCCAATTATTTATTTCTCATTACACAATCTCCAGTCCAGGATGGTCTGTTCTCTAGTTGGCTCATCAAAGTATTGGTCCAGAAAACCATCCGTATATATTCCAGGACTCCTTCTACGTTATAGTTACTAATTTTATTTGCCCGATCTATGTGCAGATTAAAATCATCCATAATTACAGACATTTCTTTATTGCATGCATCTCTAATTTCCTGTTTAATGCCATTCCCAACATCACCATTACAGTTTTGGGGTCTATATACACCCCTCACTAACATTTTTAGCCTTTTGCTGTTTCTCCGCTTTATCCATACAGATTCCACATCGCAGTTAATAAAAAGATTTCCTCACTATAAATTGCCTTTTTAACCAACAATGCAACTTTTCCTTCAGGCCTGCCCTCCCTAAACACGGAATGTCCCTGGATGTTCAGTTCCCATCCCTAGTCACCCTGCAGCCATGTGTCCGTAATCCCGATTATATACCTGTTTACATCTATTTGAATGATTAAGTCATCCACTTCATTGCTCGAGTCCCATGTGTTAAGGTTCAAAGCCTTAAGGCTTTTACTTGTCCCAATCCCACTATTTTCCACCGATTCTGGCCCTTGATTTCTCTGCCATCGCTTTTCTTATTTCCCTTTCTGTCTTTTGTTCTAGTCTTCGATTCCCCCTAACTCCTTGCATAGGTTCCCATTCCCTATTTTAGTTTAGCCTCTCCTCAGCTGGAGACACTTCCTACACACATGCTGGCTCCGGGCAATGTAAATGTTCTCGGCTTCTAACCTTTTGGAAGATACTTATCAAATAATATCAATTATTCGAGGGTCCTTCTTTCCTGCTCCTCATTTTTACAGATTACAGCCCTTTCAAATTATGAACCACAAAATAAGACCTGACAAACTATTGGCATTAAAAGTAGCAAATACTTACTCGACTATACTCACCCAATCAGCTGCTTCCACTTGCCCCCCATCACTTTTGAATCCTGACGTCACCTCAGGAGATTCAAACTCTGATTCCACACTCAGTCTCACTCTTTCTTGCACTCCTTTATCCAGCCAGCTCTGCTCTCTAACGCCGTCGCACCACTTCACCAAATTCTCTATCTCATTCCTGTACTCTGTCTAGTCATTGTTTGAAATCTGACCCACTACGGTGGTGTCATCAGCAAATAGAGTTGGAGGGGAGTTTAGCCACACAGTCACAGGTGTATGAGGAGTATAGTAGGGGGGGGCGGAGGACACAGCCTTGTGGGGCACCAGTGTTGAGGATGATCGTGGAGGAGGTGTTGTTGCCTATCCTTACCGATTGTGCTGTGGATCCAGTCACAGAGGGAGGAGCCGAGGCCTAGGCCACGGAGTTTGGAGATGAGTTCCGTGGGAATAATGGTATCATTCCTGGATTTCTTTTCCAAACTCAGCCTGCTACCGCAGTACAAGGAGTCCCTGGCAGGTCCTGCCGCCTCTGCTCCCGTAAGGTTAATGCCGATCGATCGCACCCTCCACAGCTTCCAGGTCTTACTTACAACTTTCTGAAGAAGAGCACAAAAGGAAAAGGAGCACCTCGCTCCTTCCCCACCGAACTACCTCAGCACACTATTGCAGCCCAAAACAGCACTCCAGTGCAAACAAAGTCAGCACTGTTAAGATGGCCTGCTTTCATACTCTCCAAATCTTTCTAGCCTCTGAAAACCTGTTTAAGCAAGTTATCTAATTAACTAGTTGTAGCTGCAAGCAGAGCCTGTATGAACCCAGTTTTAAAGCTGGCCTAAAACTCACCTTCTTCCAACCCAACCAACAACTCTTTGTTAATTACTAAATTAAAGAAAAGCTAGACTTTAGCTAGATATTAACCCTTAAATTCCCTCAGTCACCGATCTCGAACTTAAGCAGCACCATTGCAACCCAAAGCAGTGCTCCTTGGCAGCAAAAATTCATCCCTTATTGAAAGTGCACTGCTCGTGGACAGATTGAGTATACACGATTGCCCACATATAGCATACTTGAAAAAGTTTTCTTACATGGTCATTCCTTTGCAAAATATAGCCTGAACACCCACCAACACAAAATCCTTGCGAGAATGAAATTAATTTGCAGAAAACCTCTGAATTGCAACTCACTGAAGCAGAATTTTAAATTTTTCTGGTCATTCCCACTAACGAGCAATCTAGACATTTAAATTAACTAGCTGTGCCGTTATCCCTAAATTGTGATCGCACACACTGTGAATTTATAGAATAATAAAACAGGTGAGAAAAGGTTTGAAAACTTTGCTGGAATTTTACAGGGACGAGTAAGAAAATATACCTACAAAGTGGGGAGAAGAGATTTTTATGCACAGGTTAATGAAGTCAAATGAGAAACGCTTCCATAAAAGTTCTTTGTATTGACACAGCTTTAACCAGAGCAGGTGGATTTCAATACAGCAACACACAGAACTTCCCATCAAATTTTAAGCATTTTCAATAAAAATTAAAGTGGGGACTAGAACTTTTACTCTAATTTAGTGAAAAGATCAAACACCAAACAGCATTTATAGAGCACTTGCGTGCAAGGACTTAAAACTTCCAAAACTGATCTGTGAAAGCATACTGGGACAAAAGTGGATCAAGAGTCAAACAAGGTATTTGGAGGGATAACCAGAAACTTGGTCAAAAAAGAGGGCCTTTGCGAATGACTGAAGTGTGGAGGAATAGGAGAGGTGAAAATATTTAGGGAGGAAATACCAGGCTATTGGGCCTATGCTGACGGTATGACTGTGAATGCTAGGACAAAGGTAACAATCAGGGAGAATTCTTCTGTGAGCAGAGGAGGCAGGAGAAAGAGTTTGTGAAAATTACAGCATTAAGGGGAAGCCTGAAGGGATTTAAATGTGAGGATGATTATATTAAACATTATAATATTAAACAGGAGACACAAGGGAATTGCAAGTCAAAAGAAATTAGCAAGGACAGGGGAAACAGGTGAACAGGACATGGATGGGAGAAAAGCTCCCAACAAAATCCAGTGGGACACAGCTTTCAACTAACAGATTTCATAAAGTTAATTTGCCACGAGTTTTGTATTTTTAAAAAAAGGAATACATTTTACATACCACTTGCAGTATTAAAATCAAAAAATCTTAACTTCATTAAAAACTGTTTTCTACAACGAGCTGCAAAAAAGTGATGTTTATATTAAAAGGTTGCTAGGAGACAAACTCTGATGGCAAAAGAAAATAGAGAATCAACACATTCCAATTAACACAATTTTAGACATCATATGTCAGTGTACCACAAGGAGTGATCAAAATCATGACATTGGAAGTTAATGAAGTGAGAAATGGGCAGTGGACTGAGCTGTAGGGCATTTAATACTAGATGTGTACAAATGCTGCTCAATTAATTTATTTACTTTGGATGTCTGCCTGAAATGATGATTTAAATCAACCTCTGCATGAGCTGCAGGAATGTGTGGTGTGGTCATTATTACAAAGTCCATGATTCATCTAATAATTCTACAACTATGTCACTTACATTTTCTGAATTGCCACTCTGGACTTGACCTTGGTCCAAACCTGGACAAAAAGAGCTGAACAAGTGAGGACAGCTCTTGGTATCAAGGCATTGTTCGACTGAGTGAGGCATCTAGGAGCCCTAGCAAAATTTAAATAAATGGAAATCAGGGAAGGGTTTTCCCCACTGGTTGGAGTTATACCTAGCACAAAGGAAGATGGTTGTGGTTGGTGGGGGGTTAATCATCTTGGTCCCACGATATCGCTACAGGCGGTCCTCAGGTTAGCAGCCGAGGTCCAATTATCTTCAGCTGTCCCTTCAGTGACTTTCCCTCTATCATAAAGGTCACAAGCGGGGATGCTTGTTGATTGCAGTGTTCAGTCCTATTTATTACTTTTAAGGGACTAAAACAGTCCACGCCCAAATGCAGCAAGATCTGGACAACATTCATACTTGGACTGAAAAGTGGCAAGGAACATTCACACCACTCCAGTGGCAAGTCCCGTCTTTTCCAACAGGAATGAATCTAACCATCTCCATGATTTACAATGGTTTTAACACCCTGAATTTTCCAGCAATATCCAGGGTGGTTAGCATTGAAGAGAAACAATTAGGCTAGTCACATAAATTCTCCATTTGGGAGACTGCTTTACCACCGGGACTGAATTGCGTGCGGTTCGCATTCCCATTGGGGCACTATTTGTGGTGCAATTCAGGTCATGTTAATGGGCCAGCACTCTGCTGGCACAAATTCTAAACAATTCCCGGCCTAGCAGGCATTCTAACAATTGGGGCTGGAGTTAGTGCCAAAGAGCCTGGCTGCTGGAGCCATTTTTAAGGCTACAAGATGGATCAGGGAAGACCTGTCCCCTCAGGAGACCGAGGTGGACCCACAGCTCCATGCCAGTGAAGAGTCGAGAGACCAGTCATCCCCAGCGTGTGCCTGCCATCCAGAACACTGCCTGGGAGGTATGGCATGGGCAGTCAGCACCATCAGTCTCATCAAGAGGAGACAGCTGGTGATCCAGAGGGATGGGGGTCACTGGTGAGTGTTCTTCCCCGAGATGGGCAGAGAACCACGGAGGGTTCCACGGTGCAGGTGTCCTCTGGTTGGGGTGAGCTCTGCTGATCCCTTCTTCTGCAATGGGGCAGTGCTTCTAAGGACTGCCAATTCCTGGTGGGGTCCTAATTGAGCCTGGACCTTGATGATTTAGGTGGGCACCCAGGTGACCAGAGGCCTTCTGAGCATTTAAAAGGACACAGGCAGCACTCAGCAGTTTTAGCTGCCTGGAGCCTGCAAGTACCATCAAAGGGGTGCATTTAAAAGATAGATTGCAGCAATGGCAGTCTGAGCCAAGCCACCCCGATCCGGAGGGGGACACCCCCAAGTCCACAAACTTGGCACCAAGTCACTACCCGCTACTGCCCCCAGTCTGGGCAGCCACCCGAGAGTTTAACAGTTTCAGGTTTTTTTTAAGCTTCTCGCTCCCCCTCCGCAGCCATGGTACCCAGTCCATGTTTATAAATACTTGTAGTAATTCACACCCGCTCGTGTGAGAGGAGCGAAGCATCGTAGAAGTGTGGGGCATACAGAGTCCTACCCGTTAATCACATTTAAATGCCTGCAAATATATGCCACTGCCGGAGCAGGGTGCAAACCTAGTTATCGCCATCAGCGAGGGTCTGGAGCACGGTGCCCGAATTGGCCAGATGCTCAATCGCAGTTCGCATTTACAGCGTAGCGAAGTGGAGAATTTGCCCATGGTTACAAGAGCAGACACTGAGAATTCTGCGTCATGTAATAATAATAATGTAACTAACTACCAGACTCCACAAAGCCTGCCCACCATCTACAAAGCTGAAGTCAGTTGTAAATGGAATACATCTCCACTTGGAGAAGGATGTGTATAGTTCCAACAATACTCCAGAAGCTCAGCACCATTCAGGACAAAAGTGGCTTGCTTGATTGGCATCCCATCCATCACCCTAAACATTCTTTCCTCCACCACCTCAGTGGCAGCATTGCAGACCATACACAAGATGCACAGCATCAAAAGCCAAACCTCTTTTAAGAGCACTTTCTAAATTTGTCTCCATCACCTGCAGCACTGTGGAAGCACCAACAACACGTGAAGGTGGTTCACCTTCAAGGGGCAAGTAGGAATGTGGAACAAATGCTGGTCTTGCCAATGATGCCAAAATCCCATGGAAGATACATTTTTTTTTAAATAAGCATTTCACAGCAGGGCGTCTACAAGACTATTGATTTAAGTGTGCATTATTGCTAGATGAGTTAAGGATTCATCCAGGCAAAGCAAATTGTTGATCAGCTCTCAGTGAGAGCAATTTGCTGTTATTTATTTATGTGCTCATGTTAGCCAGCCTCTCAAAACAAGGGGTGCAAAACAAGGGGTACAATTTAACCACCACTTTGTGCCCGGCACGGATCTAGGCACGTCGGTTAAATAGCGTGAAGGGCCGAAATCAAGTTCTGTGCTAGCCACGATTCAATTTGCCATCTAACCAGCCTGCGCCCAAGGAGAGTTATGGATCTCGCCCAAATATGGCGAGCATTAACCCCAATTTGCATTCATTTCAATCTCATTAGGGTGACTGACCTGCGCCCCAATGACAAATCACACTGGTGTTGTTTAGTACTCCTTTGTAAAAACATGAAGCTGGGGCAATAGCTGCTGAGGGGAATGGAGTTGAGTGGCCATTTCCAGGCTCTCTTACTTCTGGTGTGCTCTGGGTCGGTGCAAATTTTCACTGCTGAAATGTCTACTGCTGGGAGCTGCGAGAAGGGGAGGAGGCTGGTCGATCCAAATGAGCGGTGTTTGCTGCAGCTGCCTGGAGGCTGTGTTTGTTTGCTGACAACTCTCTGATTTTGTGACCTGGAGTAAGGAAAGGGAAGATGACCTGATGCCTGGTCTGGAGAAGGGGAAAGGGAGCTCTTTCTCTCTCCTGCCACGTTTTGAGTCAGCATGCGTTTCCATTGTTGGGGAGTGTACTGCTGGAAGCTGCTGGAGGGGGTGCACGAGATTCCAAGTGAGCAACTCCGATGGTTTTATCGTAAGTGTGTGAGTGTTGCATGTTGCCTAGCACGTGGACAGGAATTATACACATACTGAATGTCAACGTTGTTTTACTGCACCTTGAACACCTGTACAATGGAGGCTCATGGACAGAGACTGAAACATAATACAACCATTCTGTTGAGGACCTGCGAGGGGTGATGGTATATTTGGTTTCTTTGTACATATGGCTTCTTGTGGGTAGACAAGCATGTCTCAGATGACAATCATTGCATTGCAATCAAACTTTGAAGCCTGAACAGTTTGCCTGACCTTTAGAAGCACAGCATCATAGAGGCAGCAGCCAACAATCAAATTGCTATATGGGGGATTGGGATTGTTGTTTTGTTAGTTGGGGGGGGGGGGGGAGAGAGAGAGAGAGAGAGAGAGAGAGAGAGAGAGAGAGAGAGAGAGAGAGAGAGAGAGAGAGAGAGAGAGAGAGAGAGAGAGAGAGAATTGTTCTGCTGACAGGGAAGGGACTGGCGTTGGGAGACAAATCGGAGGTCAAGGACGGTGGGCGCGGGCTGGAGGCTGGCCTAAGAAGGGTGATGGTTGATCGGCGGATGGAGGGGGAAGACCAGGCTGATCACATGGAACGCGAGAGGACTGAATGGGCCAGTCAAGAGGGCTCGCATGTTCATGCATTTGAGGAGGTTGAAGGCAGTCGTGGCAATGCTACAAGAGACACACCTGAGGGTAGAGGATCAGAATAGATTGAGGAAGGGGGGTGGGTCGGGCAGGTATTTTACTCGGGGCTAGACTCTAAAACTAGGGGGGGGTTGCGATCCTGATCAATAAAAGGATTTCATTAGAGGTAGGGAATATAATGGCGGACTCTGGGCAGAGGTATATCATGGTGAGCGGGACGCTGGAGGGGGTGCAAGTGGTATCAGGGAATATTTACGCACCAAATTGGGACGACGTGGAGTTTATGAGGCGGGTGTTGGGGAAGATTCCGGACCTGGACTCGCATAAGCTGATCATGGGGGGTGGGGGGGGGGCACTTCAATACGGTCCTTGATTAGAGGTTGGATCAGTCGAATCAAGGACAGGGTAGTGGGTGCCTGGAACTTGCTGCCGGAGGTGGTGGTGGAAGCAGGGACCATAGTGGAGTTTAAGGGGCATCTTGACAAATACATGAATAGGATGGGAATAGAGGGATATGGACCCCGGAAGTGTAGAAGATTTTAGTTTAGACGGGCAGCATGGTCGGCGCAGGCTTGGAGGGCCGGAGGGTCTGTTCCTGTGCTGTACTTTTCTTTGTTCTTTGGAGGGTGCCAGCCGCGGCGAAAGAGCTAAAGGGATTTATGGAACAGATGGGGAGGATAGACCAATGGAGGATCGGACGGCCAAGAGCAAAGGAGTTTTTTTTTCTCCCCCCACGTGCACAAAGTGTACTCCCGGATTGATTTTTTTCATTTTAAACAGGGCTTTACTGGCAGGGGTGGTGGATACCGAGTATTCGACGATTATTGTGTCGGATCATGCCCCACACTGGGTGGATCTACAGGTGAGCAAGGAGAGGGGTGAGCAAGGAGGGGGGTCAGCAATGGAGATTGGATGTAGGACTGCTAGCGGATGAGGGGGGTGTGCGGGTGGGTGAGGGAGACCATCCAGAATTATTGGGAGATAAATGATACGGGGAAGTTTTGGCAGCAACTAGAACATAGAAAAATACAGCACAGAGCAGGCCCTTCGGCCCACGATGTTGTGCCGAACCTTTGTCCTAGATTAATCATAGATTATCATTGAATTTACAGTGCAGAAGGAGGCCATTCGGCCCATTGAGTCTGCACCGGCTCTTGGAAAGAGCACCCTACCCATAGTCAACACCTCCACTCAACACGAAGGGCAATTTTGGACACCAAGGGCAATTTATCATGGCCAATCCACCTAACCTGCACATCTTTGGACTGTGGGAGGAAACCAGAGCACCCGGAGGAAACCCACGCAGACACGGGGAGGATGTGCAGACTCCACACAGATAGTGACCCAAGCCGGAATCGAACCTGGGATCCTGGAGCTGTGAAGCAATTGTGCTATCCACAATGCTACCGTGCTGCCCTTAAGAACAAATAAATCTACACTATATCATTTTACCGTAATCCATGTACCTATCCAATAGCTGCTTGAAGGTCCCTAATGTTTCCGACTCAACTACTTCCACAGGCAGTGCATTCCATGCCCCCACTACTCTCTGGGTAAAGAACCTACCTCTGACATCCCCCCCTATATCTTCCACCATTCACCTTAAATTTATGTCCCCTTGTTATGGTTTGTTATACCCGGGGAAAAAGTCTCCGACTGTCTACTCTATCTATTCCCCTGATCATCTTATAAACCTCTATCAAGTCGCCCCTCATCCTTCTCCGTTCTAATGAGAAAAGGCCTAGCACCCTCAACCTTTCCTCGTAAGACCTACTCTCCATTCCAGGCAACATCCTGGTAAATCTCCTTTCCACCTTTTCCAAAGCTTCAACATCCTTCCTAAAATGAGGCGACCAGAACTGTACACAGTACTCCAAATGTGGCCTTACCAATGTTTTGTACAGCTGCATCATCACCTCTCGGCTCTTAAATTCAATCCCTCTGTTAATGAACGCTAGCACACCATCGGCCTTCTTTCCAGCTCTATCCACTGGAGTGGCCACTTTCAAAGGTGTATGAACATAGACCCAAAGATCTCTCTGCTCCTCCACATTGCCAAGAACTTGACCGTTAACCCGGTATTCCGCATTCATATTGGTCCTTCCAAAATGGACAACCTCACACTTTTCAGGGTTAAACTCCATCTGCCACTTCCCAGCCCAGCTCTGCATCCTATCTATGTCTCTTTGCAGTCGGCAACAGCCCTCCTCACTATCCACAACTCCACCAATCTTCGTATCATCTGCAAATTTACTGACCCATCCTTCAACTCCCTCATCCAAGTCATTAATGAAAATCACAAACAGCAGAGGACCCTGCGGTACGCCACTGGTAACTGGGATCCAGGCTGAATATTCGCCATCTACCACCACTCTCTGACTTCTATCGGTTAGCCAGTTCGTTATCCAACTGGCCAAATTTCCCACTATCCCATGCCTCCTTACTTTCTGCAGAAGTCTACCATGGGGAACCTTATCAAATGCCTTACTAAAATCCATGTACACTACATCCACTGCTTTAACTTCATCCACATGCTTGGTCACCTCCTCAAAGAACTAGTGCTGAAGGCAGTGATTAGTGGGGAGCTAATTTCGATAAGGGCTCCGAAGGAGACGGTGGAGTGGGTATAGATGGATAGGCCGGTGAGGGAAAAACTCCAGGTGGATAAAAAGTATTCAGGAGCCCCGGAGGCGGTGTTGTTGAAGGAGCGGCAGAAGCTGCAGATGGAGTTTGGTCGACTAGCCACAGGAAAGGCGGTGGGGGCAATATGAGTATGGAGAGAAGTTCAGTAGGATGCTAGCACACCAGCTAAGGAAGATGGCGGCAATCAGGAAGATAGGAAGAGTGAAGAACAGAGGGGGGAACATGGTCTTGGACCCAGCAGGAGTGATTGGGGTGTTTAAGAAGTTTTATAGTCGGCTGCACGAGTCGGAATCCCCAGATGGGATAGAGGGGGCGAGGCAGTTTTTGGACTGGTTGGAGTTTCCGAAGGTGGAGGAAGGGTTAGAGGGGGGGATGGGAGCTCCGATCGGGATTGTAGAAGTAGTAGAGGGATTATAGGCCATGCAGTTGGGCAAGGCCCTGAAACCGTATGGCTATCCTGTGAAATTCCACAAGAAGTTCTCTGGGATGCTGGGCCCGCTGCTGGTGACGGCATTTAATGAGGCAAGGGAGCGAGGTGTCCTTCCCCCAACAATGTCACAGGCTTCAATATCAGTGATCCTGAAGCGGGAGAAGGATCCAGAGCAACGTGGGTCATACAGACCAATCTCCCTACTGAATGTTGATGCCAAATTGCTGGCCAAAATTTTGGCCTCAAGGATAGAGGACTGTGTTCCAGAGGTGATAGGGGAAGACCAGGCGGGGTTCGTTAAAGGCAGGCAGCTAACGGCCAATGTTAGAAGGCTCCTAAATGTGATTATGATGCCCTCCGAGGGGAGGGAGGAAGAGTTAGTGGTCGCTATGGATGCAGAAAAGGCCTTCGGCCGGATGGAATGGAATTATCTGTGGGAGGTCCTGGGAGGGTTTGGGCAAGGCTTTATTGACTGGGTTCGGTTGCTATACCAGGCACCAGTGGCAAGTGTGCAGACAAATTGGCTGAATTCTAACTACTTTAAATTGCACCGAGGGACAAGGCAAGGATGCCCTCTCTCCCCACTGATGTTTGCCTTGGCCATAGAGGCATTGGCGATGGCGCCGAGAACTTCAAAGGACTGTAAGGGGCTAGTTCGGGGGCAGGAGGGATGGAACACAGGGTCTCATTATATGTAAAGGACCTACTCCTATACATTTCTGACCAGTTAGGGGGGGGGGGGGGGGAAATGGGGAGATTTTGCGGATCATAGGGCAATTTGGCCGGTTCTCGGGGTACAAATTGAATATGGTAAAAGTGAGGTTTTTGTGGGCACGGGGGGCAGGAGAGGAGACTGTGGGAGCTGCCGTTTAAGGTGGTGGGAGGGAGTTTCCGTTATTTGGGAACTGAGGTGGCACGGGAATGGGAGCAGTTACATAAATTAAATTTGACCCGGCTAGTTGAACAAATGAAGGAGGATTTTCAGAGGTGGGACATGCTCCTGCTGTCACTGGCGGGGATGGTACAAACCGTAAAAATGACGGTTCTCCCGAGGTTTCTGTTTGTTCTTCCAGTGCCTCCCGATTTTCATACCAAAGGCTTTTTTTAAGCGGGTGAATAGGGTGATCTCTGGTTCTGTGTTGGCGGGTAAAACTCCACGAGTAAAGAAAGTGCTGCTGGAGCGAAGCCGGGAGGGGGGGGGGTTGGCGCTGCCGAACATTTGTAATTACTACTGGGTGGCAAATATAGCCATGATCAGGAAGTGGGGGGGGGTCAGGTGGGAGCGAGTAGAGGCGGCATCATGCAAGGGCACAAGTTTGGGGGCATTGGTAACGGCTCCTCTGCCGTTCTCACTGGCCCGGTACTCCACAAGCCCGGTGGTAGTTGCGACCCTGAGAGTCTGGGGGGCAGTGGCGGATGCATATGGGAGTGGAGAGAGCGTTGGTGTGGGCACCAATTTGTGGCAATCACCGGGTTGTCCCGGGGAGGCTAGATTTGGGGTTTCGGAAGTGGCAAAGAGCAGGGATTGAGAGGTTGGGGGATCTCTTTATTGATGGGAGATTTCCATGTTTTGATGATTTGGAGGAGGAGTTTGAATTTCCAGGAGAGAATGGGTTTCAATATCTGCAGATAAGGGAGTTTGTACAAAGGGAGGTTGTGCCCTTTCCGCTTCTACCACCACAGGGGATACAGGACAAGGTAGTTTCTAAAATGGGGGTGGGGGAGGGGAAGGTTTTGGATATCTATAAAGAACTCATGGAATAGGAGGAAACTCATAGGTGACGTTTTGGAAACTAAAGAGGCTGACATTTTGGCCTTGGTAGCCTGGAGACGGATCTTATTAACGTAGAGGGACTCGAAGCCCCCAAAATCAGGGGTTTGGGTTAGTGACATTGCTGGGTTTCTGAGACTTGAGAAAATTAAGTTCGCCCTGAGAGGATCAACGTTACGGTTCATCCAGAGGTGTCAGCCATTTATCGACTTCTTCGGAGAACACTAAACTGTCAGCAGATTTAATAAGTGGGGGTTAGGCTATTTTATGTTTAGAGTAGGCGGGAACATTGGGAGATGGAGGGATGTGTTACGCACAGAACTATGTGTACATTTATATTCGTATTGTTTATTGTTATAAATGTCTCAATAAAATGTTGGTTTTTTTTTTAAAACAATGAAATTGCTGGGCTTCAGCACTGTTGAAAGCCTCACAACCATAGGCTGAGCTTGTGGGTCAGGTGACACCAGCAGGGATCTGGGATCTAGAGGCCCCTGCTGTGGCCGGGGTGAATGGGCAGAGTGAGGTTTTCCTCATTGGCTTGTTGGATAGCACAGCGAAAAGGCGGGACATGCAAGGGTGGGATAGGCTTGGGGAATTTGAAGGTCCCAAGGTGGAAAGCCCCAATTGATTATCGGTATATCTCCTTCTCCAATTCCTTAGAGGCCAAAATGGATGGTGGTGGTGTGATAGTCTCGCAGAGGATGCCCTTGCAGTGCTGGTAGCAGCCCAGGCAGCCGTCAGCCGTACACCGGAGAGGGCGGCAGTGTCAACACTGGCTGGAGGTAACACCCCATGTCCAGGGAGCCACTGCAGGCCCTGAAGACCCGGATATCCATCAGACTGAGGAGGAACCCTGGAGGGGAGGGGGGTGGGGGGAACCTGCAATTGGAAGAAATGGAGCAATCAGCATGGGAGAGACAGAACTGTGATTGGAGGAGTAGTTCCATCGCTCATGTGCTGGCTTCTCCGCCAATCACAGCTCTGCACTGACAGCAGAGCTGTCAGTTCCCACTCACACTGACAGATAGCTGCAAATTTTATTTACGCTCCATACCAGCCATGAAGGTCAGAACAAATATTTAAAATGGCAGATTTCTGAAGTGCCATGTTGGACTCTACTAAATAATGGAAATTCCTCACCAGCAAAACACAAAAACAGAAATCATGTCCATCTATTTCAAAATTGGCTAGCAGTTATGTCAACATTCCATAGAAATCATAGAATTTACAGTGCGGAAGGAGGCCATTCGGCCCATTGAGTGTTTATTTTGGTCTTTCTTAATACTGTAGCTGAACATCAGATTCTCAACATAAGCAGTCAACCACAAGACCAAAAGTACTTTACAAATAGATGCAATGCAAACAGATGCAATTAAGCATCAGATTTTTTTTCCAATATCAATTCTCTTGTTCTATTTCTGCCACCTCAAGGGCAGTGCATCCCCTGGCTCAGGCAAGATACCACCTGGGCACCTTGGCAGTGTCCCTGCTAGCCTGGCAGTGCCACCTGGGAACAGTGACAGTTCCAGGGTGCCTCAGGTGGCATCAGGACTGCCCGGGTACCAGCCTCCCCAGGGCCCAACCACTCAAGTGCCCCTGATCACCTGGGATCATTAAAGAATTAATATTTTGATAAAGAAAGGTCAAGAACAAGATTACATTTATATAATTCTTGTTGCATCTCTCAAAATGTCTCAAAGTGCTTTCGACAAGGTCTCACAAAGCAAATGAATATATAAAGTTAAAGGGCATGGGATTACAGGTAGTGTCTTGAGATGGATAAAAAGCTGGTTAGCAGACAGGAAGTAAAAAGTTGGAATAAATGGATCTTCTTGTGATCATCAGGCAATGACAAGTGGGGTACCGCAGGGACCTGTGCTAGGACCCCAACTGTTCACTTATACATTAATGATTTGGACGAGGGAACTAAATGCATTTTCTCAAAACTTTCAAATGATACAAATTTGGATGGGAGGGTGAACTGTGAGGATGCAGAGATGCTTCAGCAGGATTTGGAAAGGCTGAGTGGGCACATGCATGGCAGATGCCGCACATTTTTTTGAATCGGTGTAAATGAGAAGTGGATATTCGTGCATCAGTCGCTGAAAGTAAGCGCGCAGGTACAGCAGGAAAGAAAGAAGGCAAATGGTATGTTGACCTTCATAGCTAGAGGATTTGAGTACAGAAATAGAGATGCTTTACTGCAATTGTGTAGGGCATTGGTGCAGCCACACTTGTAGTATTGTATGCAGTTTAGGTGTCCTCCCCAAAGCCATCAAGAGAGGATATCAGACCAAGCTAGCGTCACAGACTAGTGTTAAGACTCTCAGCGGTTGTGGCAAGGCCTAAAAAACATAACGGGCTACAAAGCGAAGCCGAGCAGCATCTCCAGCAGCAGTGCACCCCTCCCCGATGAATTCAATGCATTCTATGCTCGGATCGAACAGGAAACCATCGATCCACTGTCGAGTCCCCCTATTAATTGATTACAGCTCCGCCTTCAACACCATAATCCCAGCCAAGCTCATATCAAAGCTCCAAAACCTAGGACTTGGTTCCTCACTCTGCAACTGGATCCGCGACTTTCTGACCCAGAGACCACAATCAATAAGAATAAACAACAACACCTCCTCCATGATAGTTCTCAATACCGGACCCCACAAGGATGCATACTTAGACCCCTACTATACTCCCAATATGTGGAGATGCCGGCGTTGAAGTGGGATGGGCACAGTAGGAAGTCTTACAACACCAGGTTAAAGTCCAACAGGTTTGTTTCGAATCACTAGCTTTCGGAGCGCAGCTACTTCCTCAGATGAATGAGGAGGTGGGTTACAGATTAGAGGCTGAATGCCCTTGACTGCTGAAGTGTTCCCCGACTGGAAGGGAACATTCCTGCCTGGCAATTTTGCGCACGATGTCCGTTCATCCATTGTCACAGCGTCGGCATGGTCTCACCAATGTACCACGCCTCGGGACAATCTTCGGGTAAACGTTCTCCAAGGTGGCCTTCAGGACGCGCGACAATGCAGAATCGCTGAGCAGAAACTTAAGAGCCAAATTCCGCACACAAGTACGGCCTCAACCGGGAACTTGGATTCATGTTGCATTACATTCAACCCCACAATCCGTCTGGGCTTGCAAAATCCTATCAACTGTCTTGGTTTCAGACAATTCACACCTCTTTAACCTATGATTATCCCTCTCTCCAGTCGCTCCGTCTGGACATGTAAGGACTTCATTACCTGCAAAGACTCGCATTCAAAGTATTGTCTGCATCATTGACTTTATCTATCTATCTATCTATCTATATAAGTGGGTCGGATCGCAAACAACGACGAGTCAGAATAAAGGAGGGAGATACGACTACAATCTATCCCTCAATGCCAGCAAAACTAAAGCGCTGGCCATTGACTTCAGGAAGCAAAGTACTGTGCACACCCCTGTCTACATCAACGGGGCTGAGGTGGTGATGGTTGACAGCTTCAAATTTCTAGGGGTGCACATCACCTAAAGTCTGTTATGGTCCACCCAAGTCAATGTTACCACCAAGAAAGCACAACAGCACCTAGTTTCCTCAGGAAACTAAGGAAATTTGGCATGTCCATACAGGCTTTTACCAATTTTTACAGATGCACCATAGAAAGCATCCTATCTGGCTGCATCATCAGTATCGTAATAATAATAAATAATAATCATCTTTTATTGTCACAAGTATGAAGTTACTGTGAAAAGCCCCTAGTCGCCACATTCCGGCACCTGTTCGGGTAAGATGGTACGGGAATTGAACCCACGCTTCTGGCCTTGTTCTGCATTACAAACCAGCTGTCTAGCCCACGGAGCTAAACCAGCACAGCCTGGTATGGCAAGTGTTCGGCCCAAGACCGCAAGGGAATCGTGAACACAGCCCAGTCCATCACACAAACCTGCCTCCTATCCATTGACTCTATCTACACCTCCTGCTGCCTGGGGTAAGCGGGCAGCATAATCAAAGACCCCTCCCACCCGCTTACTCACTCTTCCAACTTCTTCCATCAGGCAGGAGATACAAAAGTCCAAGAACAAGCACAGATTATAAAACAGCTACTTCCCTGCTGTTACCATACTCCTAAACGACCCTCTTATGGACTGCCCGGATTAATACTACACTCCTGTATGCTTCACCTGATGCTGGTGTCTATGCATTTACATTTGTGTGTACCTTGTGTTGCCCTATTATGTATTTTTTTTTCCATGTACGAAATAATCTATTTGAGCTGCTCGCAGAAAAACATTTTTCACTGTACCTCGGTACACATGACAATAAACAAATCCAATCCTTATCAGAGGGGAATCGGGTATTGAACTTGATGATCAGCCATGATCATAATGAATGCCAGAGCAGGCTCGAATGGCTGAATGGCCTCCTCCTGCCTCTATTTTCTATGTTTGTATCTCTTGGATATGGCCCCTAATGGCACTTATGCAAGTAAATATGGCAATTATTTTGCACAAAGCAAAAGATAAATCATTAATTCATTGGTTTCGGATTAGGCAGTGAGGGAAAGGTGCAGCTCAGGACAGAAAAGTTCCTTTTGGTAGTGCCACAAGACCTTGAATGATCATTAAAATGGGCACATGGGCTTTTGGTTTAATACAAGTATTTGTGTAGAAACAGGGCAAGTAGTCCAATAGTACCATGCCGATGTTTATACTTCACACAAGCCTCTACCCATCCTTCTTCAGCTAACCCATCAACGTATTCTACTACTTTCTCCCTGATGCATTTACCTAGGTTGTCTAAAAACACTAAAATGTAAATGTACTATTAACCTTTACAGTCTGTCACTAACTTTGTGAAAAATATTGCTTGTGTTGACAGTGAGCAACCATTCTTTGAAAAAGCACATCTTAGAATCATTCAGCTTAGGAGGCCATTCAGCCATAGAGCCTGTACTAATTCTTTGAAAGAACGTTGATTCTTCGCACATCCTGCTTTTTTCTTAAAACTCTATTTACGGGATATGCCCGTCGCTGGTTAGGCCAGCATTTATTGCCAATTCCTAGTTGCCCTCAAGGTGGTGGCGGTGGTGGTGAGTTGCATTCCTGAACTGCTGCAGACCTCGAGGTGTAGGTACATCTAATGTGCTGTTAGGGAGGGCGTTCCAGAATGTTGCAGTAGTGACAGTTAAGGAGAGGCAATAGATTTCCAAGTCAGGATGGTGAGTGACTTGTGGGGTACCTCCAGGTGATGGGGTTCCCAGATACCTGCTGCTCTTGTCCTTCTAGATGGTAGTGGTCGTGCGTTTGGAAGATGTTGTTGGAGGAGCCTTGGTGAGTTACTGCAGTGCATCTTGTTGTAGATGGTACACGTGGCTACCATTGTTCTTCAGTGGTGCAGGATTGGAATGTTTGTGGAAGGGGAAGCTATCAAACGGACTGCTTTGTCTTGGATGGTATCGAGCTTGAGTGTTGGAGTTGCACTCATCCAGGCAAGTGGAGTATTCCATTACACTCATGACTTGTGCCTTGTAGATGGTGTAGATGGCTTTGGGGGAGGGGGGGTTAATCGCCATAGGATTCCTAGCCTTTGACCTGCCCTGGTAGCCACAGTATCAATATGCTAGTCCAGTTCAGTTTCTGATCAATGGCAATCCCCAGGATGTTGATTGTGGGGATGAGCGATGGTAATGCAATTAAATGACACGTACGGTGGTTAGTTTCTCTCTTGTTGGAGTTGGTCACTGCCTGGCACTTGTGTGGTGCAAATGTGTTTTCCGGGTCCTTAGGGGGGAGGGGGAGCAGCCCCAAGTCGTGGTCCACATTGGCGCTAACGACATAGGTAGGAAAGGGGACAAGGATGTCAGGCAGGCTTTCAGGGAGCTAGGATGGAAGCTCAGAACTAGAACAAACAGAGTTGTTATCTCTGGGTTGTTGCCCGTGCCACGTGATAGTGAGATGAGGAATAGGGAGAGAGAGCATTTAAACACGTGGCTACAGGGATGGTGCAGGCGGGAGGGATTCAGATTTCTGGATAACTGGGGCTCTTTCTGGGGAAGGTGGGACCTCTACAGACGGGATGGTCTACATCTGAACCTGAGGGGCACAAATATCCTGGGGGGGAGATTTGTTAGTGCGCTTTGGGGGGGTTTAAACTAATGCAGCAGGGGCATGGGAACCTGGATTGTAGTTTTAGGGTAAGTGAGAATGAGAGTATAGAGGTCAGGAGCACAGATTTGACGTCGCAGGAGGGGGCCAGTGTTCAGGTAGGTGGTTTGAAGTGTGTCTACTTCAATGCCAGGAGTATACGAAACAAGGTAGGGGAACTGGCAGCATGGGTTGTTACCTGGGACTTCGATGTTGTGGCCATTTCGGAGACATGGATAGAGCAGGGACAGGAATGGATGTTGCAGGTTCCGGGGTTTAGGTGTTTTAGTAAGCTCAGAGAAGGAGGCAAAAGAGGGGGAGGTGTGGCGCTGCTAGTCAAGAGCAGTATTACGGTGGCGGAGAGGATGCTAGATGGGGACTCTTCTTCCGAGGTAGTATGGGCTGAAGTTAGAAACAGGAAAGGAGAGGTCACCCAGTTGGGAGTTTTTTATAGGCCTCCTAATAGTTCTAGGGATGTAGAGGAAAGGATGGCGAAGATGATTCTGGATATGAGCGAAAGTAACAGGGTAGTTATTATGGGAGACTTTAACTTTCCAAATATTGACTGGAAAAGATATAGTTTGAGTACAATAGATGGGTCGTTTTTTGTACAGTGTGTGCAGGAGGGTTTCCTGAAACAATATGTTGACAGGCCAACAAGAGGCGAGGCCACGTTGGATTTGGTTTTGGGTAATGAACCAGGCCAGGTGTTGGATTTGGAGGTAGGAGAGCACTTTGGGGACAGTGACCACAATTCGGTGACGTTTACGTTAATGATGGAAAGGGATAAGTATACACCGCAGGGCAAGAGTTATAGCTGGGGGAAGGGCAATTATGATGCCATTAGACGTGACTTGGGGGGGATAAGGTGGAGAAGTAGGCTGCAAGTGTTGGGCACACTGGATAAGTGGGGCTTGTTCAAGGATCAGCTACTGCGTGTTCTTGATAAGTATGTACCGGTCAGACAGGGAGGAAGGCGTCGAGCTAGGGAACCGTGGTTTACCAAGGAAGTGGAATCTCTTGTTAAGAGGAAGAAGGAGGCCTATGTGAAGATGAAGTGTGAAGTTTCGGTTGGGGCGATGGATAGTTACAAGGTAGCGAGGAAGGATCTAAAGAGAGAGCTAAGACGAGCAAGGAGGGGACATGAGAAGTATTTGGCAGGAAGGATCAAGGAAAACCCAAAAGCTTTCTATAGGTATGTCAGGAATAAGCGAATGACTAGGGAAAGAGTAGGACCAGTCAAGGACAGGGATGGGAAATTGTGTGTGGAGTCTGAAGAGATAGGCGAGATACTAAATGAATATTTTTCGTCAGTATTCACTCAGGAAAAAGATAATGTTGTGGAGGAGAATGCTGAGCCCCAGGCTAATAGAATAGATGGCATTGAGGTACGTAGGGAAGAGGTGTTGGCAATTCTGGACAGGCTGAAAATAGATAAGTCCCCGGGACCTGATGGGAATTATCCTAGGATTCTCTGGGAGGCCAGGGAAGAGATTGCTGGACCTTTGGCTTTGATTTTTATGTCATCATTGGCTACAGGAATAGTGCCAGAGGACTGGAGGACAGCAAATGTGGTCCCTTTGTTCAAAAAGGGGAGCAGAGACAACCCCGGCAACTATAGACCGGTGAGCCTCACGTCTGTAGTGGGTAAAGTCTTGGAGGGGATTATAAGAGACAAGATTTATAATCATCTAGATAGGAATAATATGATCAGGGATAGTCAGCATGGCTTTGTGAAGGGTAGGTCATGCCTCACAAACCTTATTGAGTTCTTTGAGAAGGTGACTGAACAGGTAGACGAGGGTAGAGCAGTTGATGTGGTGTATATGGATTTCAGCAAAGCATTTGATAAGGTTCCCCACGGTAGGCTATTGCACAAAATACGGAGGCTGGGGATTGAGGGTGATTTAGAGATGTGGATCAGAAATTGGCTAGCTGAAAGAAGACAGAGGGTGGTGGTTGATGGGAAATGTTCAGAATGGAGTACAGTCACAAGTGGAGTACCACAAGGATCTGTTCTGGGGCCGTTGCTGTTTGTCATTTTTATCAATGACCTAGAGGAAGGCGCAGAAGGGTGGGTGAGTAAATTTGCAGACGATACTAAAGTCGGTGGTGTTGTCGATAGTGTGGAAGGATGTAGCAGGTTACAGAGGGATATAGATAAGCTGCAGAGCTGGGCTGAGAGGTGGCAAATGGAGTTTAATGTAGAGAAGTGTGAGGTGATTCACTTTGGAAGGAATAACAGGAATGCGGAATATTTGGCTAATGGTAAAGTTCTTGAAAGTGTGGATGAGCAGAGGGATCTAGGTGTCCATGTACATAGATCCCTGAAAGTTGCCACCCAGGTCGATAGGGTTGTGAAGAAGGCCTATGGAGTGTTGGCCTTTATTGGTAGAGGGATTGAGTTCCGGAGTCGGGAGGTCATGTTGCAGCTCTACAGAACTCTGGTACGGCCGCATTTGGAGTATTGCGTACAGTTCTGGTCACCGCATTATAGGAAGGACGTGGAGGCTTTGGAGCGGGTGCAGAGGAGATTTACCAGGATGTTGCCTGGTATGGAGGGAAAATCTTATGAGGAAAGGCTGATGGACTTGAGGTTGTTTTCGTTGGAGAGAAGAAGGTTAAGAGGAGACTTAATAGAGGCATACAAAATGATCAGGGGGTTGGATAGGGTGGACAGTGAGAGCCTTCTCCCGCGGATGGATATGACTGGCACGAGGGGACATAGCTTTAAACTGAGGGGTAATAGATATAGGACAGAGGTCAGAGGTAGGTTCTTTACGCAAAGAGTAGTGAGGCCGTGGAATGCCCTACCTGCTACAGTAGTGAACTCGCCAACATTGAGGGCATTTAAAAGTTTATTAGATAAACATATGGATGATAATGGCATAGTGTAGGTTAGATGGCTTTTGTTTCGGTGCAACATCGTGGGCCGAAGGGCCTGTACTGCGCTGTATTGTTCTATGTTCTATGTTCTATGTAACTTGCCACTGGTCAGCCCAAACCTAGATATTGTCCAGGTCTTGCTGCATTTGGATATGGACTGCTTCATTATCTGAAGAGTTGCGAATGGTGAACATTGTGCAGTCATCCGCAAACATGCCTACTTCTGACGTTATGATGGAAGGGTGGTCATTGATGAAGCAGCGGACGATGGTTGGGCCTAGGACACTACCCTGAGGAACTCCTGCAGTGATGTCCTGAAGCAGAGATGATTGACCTTAAACCACCAAAACCATCTTCCTTTGTGCCAGACATGACTCCAATCAGCAGAGAATTTTCCTCCCAGTAATATATTTATTGTCACAAGTAGGCGTACATTAACACTGCAATGAAGTTACTGTGAAAAGCCCCTAGTCGCCACATTCCGGCGCCTGTTCGGGTACGCAGGGAGAATTTAGAATGTCCAAAATTACCTAACAGAATGCCTTTTGGGACTTGTGGGAGGAAATCAGAGACCCCGAGGAAACCCAGGTAGACACAGGGAGAACGTGCAGACTCCGCAGACAGTGACCCAAACCGGGAATCAAATCAGGGACCCTGGAGCTGTGAAGCAATAGTGCTATTGTGCTACCGTGCTGTCCATTGACTCCAGCTTTGCCAAGGCTCCTTGAAACCATATTTGGTCAAATGCTGCCTTGATGTCAAGGGCAGTCACTCTCGCCTCACCTTTGGCATTCAGCTCTTTTGTCCATGTTTGAACCAAGACTGTAATGAGGTCAGGAGCTGAATGACTCTGGCAGAACCGAAACTGAACAGCCGCGAGCTGATTAAGTGCCGCTTGATAGCACTATTAATGACTCCTTCCATCGCTTTGCTGATGAGTAGACAATTGGCCGAGTTGGATTTGTCCTGTTTCTTGTGTACAGGACACACCTGGGCAACTTTCCACATTGCCAGATAGATGCCAGTGTTGTAGCTGTACTCGAACAGTTTGGCTAGGGCTGCGGCAAATTTAGGAGCACATGACTTCAGTACTATTACCACGATATTGTTAGGGCCCATAGCCTTTGCAGTATCCAGTGCCTTCAGCAGTTTCTTGATATCACGTAGAGTAAATCGTATTGGCTGAAGACTGACATCGGTGATGCTGGGGACCTCCAGAGGAGACAGAGATGGATCATCTACTCGGCACTTCTGGCTGAAGATTGTTGCGAATGTCTCAGCCTTGTCTTTTGCACATATGTGCTGGGCTCCTCCATCATGGAGGATGGGGATATTTGTCGGACCTCCTCCTCCAGCGAGTTGTTTTATTGTCCAACATCATTCACGGCTGGATATGGCAGGACTACAGAGTTTAGATCTAATGCGTTTGTTGTGGACTCGCTTAGCCCTGTCTATTACTTGCTGCTCATGCTGTTTGGCACACAAGTAGTCCTGTGTTGCACCTTAACCAAGTTGACACCTCATTTTTCAGTATGTTTGATGTTGCTCCTGGCATGCTCTTCTGCACTCTTTCCCAATAGCCTTGCAAACATTTCATTTCCAAGAGAAAGTTATTTTTGCATCCGCTTCCATCATCCTTTCGGCAGCAAATTTCACCTCGCAACTCCCTGCATAAAAAATAATAATCTTCCCTCTCTTCTTTTGCCAATTATTTCAAAAATAGGTTTCCTCTGGTGATTGAGTCTCCTGTTAGTGAAAGCAGGTGTCTCTTAATCTATTTTATCGAGACCTTTCATAATTTTGAATAAAATTACCAATATTCCCTTATAGCTTACCTGCTCAAAAGAGAACACATCCAGCTTCTCCAGTGTTTACACCAAATTGGTCTCTGATATCATTCTAGCAAATCTCTTCTGCACTCTCTCCAAGATTTTGGCATCCTTCCAAAAGAATGGTACCCAGATTTTGTTCAAGCTTAGGCCTAACTAGTGATTTGTAAAGAAATTAGAATAACTTCCTTTGCTTCATTAGGAACCTATCACCGTTATTAACAAGTCCTGCCATCTTCCAAAGATTTGTATATGTGAATTCCCAGATCTCGGTCCCTGCACCCCATCAATTACTTTTGCCCCTCATTTTTCCTTCCAAATTGTATCACTTCACACTTCTGCCATACATGTTCCCTTTTCACCAGTCTACACTTCCATGAAGGAGACAGTCCAACACTTCCAGGTGAAAAGGATGAACAAAAGATTTATAAGATGTTGCTGTATTTGTATAGCAGAGCAGGTGCGCACTGCATTTTGATTAGCATTTTCAGGTGTCGGTGCTCATTAACATGGTACGCCTCTTTTTCCAATGTCGATTAACAGTTCTATTGCCAGAAGCTGAACCTGGGAATTAACATGACTATGTGCTTAGCTCAGAACATGCAGTTCATTCACTACATGTTCAAATCACTGCAGCCATACTCAAAGTTTTACGGATTCCAAAGAACCAAGACTGTTGAAAAATATTTATAGTGGAGTTAGAAAACACAATTAAATGTACCAGTGACAAAAACATTTACATTTACACAATGATTTTGCTTCAATTTCACTTCTTACAAAAACTATATTATAAATTCAAGTACTTTTTAAAAATGCAAATTATACAACAATTTGAAGAAACTATATGAACAGTCAGAACTTGAAGCAAAAAACATGAGTTACAGATAATTCTAAGTAGGTAACTTCAGATTAAAAGTAAAGGAGCATTTATCTAATATGTACAGTCTATGACTATGGTTTCACTCTATGCTGGTCATTTCTTCTCTTCCCCCCCCCCCCCCTCCCCGCCCACAGTATTTTCATTCCAAGAAGGCAGGGATCATCACCTAAAGAGACAACAGAGGCAAGGGGATGACAAGACTATCTGGTTACAAGGCAGTTTATTGGGACAGCAACCCAGTTGCTCACCCCACCCCTCTTACCCCCAATGCCCCCTCACTCAGTACGTACCAGATATACAACCAATGAGCCAAATAACACTGTGAAGTCTGAAACGTCATGAACTTAAAGTCAGCCAAAAAATCTTTCATACACATGACACCTCTTGACAGTTACATTCTCATAAAACTGTCACATTTTTAACTGTCAATCAAACACAGGCAGTGAACATAGAACTTTACAGCGCAATACAGGACCTTCGGCCCTCGATGTTGCGCCGACCTATGAAACCACTCTAAAGCCCATCTACACTATTCCCTTATCGTCCATATGTCTATCCAATGACCATTTGAATGCCCTTAGTGTTGGCGAGTCCACTACTCTTGCAGGCAGGGCATTCCACGCCCTTACTACTCTCTGAGTAAAGAATCTACATTAAAGAAACCTATAGCCCTATAACACCACTTAATCTTGTCCAGACACTGAAAACCACTTCAAACAAAAGATATTACACAAAACTGTAAATCAAACAAAGATACTAGTCCCCATAAAGTTGAATATGCCCAGCCCACTGGGCTGAGTCCATTAATCATTCTTGAAAGTCTGCCAAGTATTCATAATGAGGCAATATGGTAACAGTATCAATAGAAGCAGCATTAACAGATTGCCAGATAAGGTCCCTTACTGTTTATTAGATAGTAAAATGTGAGATTCATTACTTAAGCCAATTGTTAGCACATAAGCTACTTGCAAAAGTAGTAACTGTTAATGAATACAATCTAAAAACTCTGAAATTATAGTTCACAGTAGTACATAAGCCAATCCAGAAGTGCTCAATTCAATTTGAAACAACCCATTTTTGCTACTTCAAGTGGATATGAACCCTTCACACAAACCCATCCTTAGATTTTGCACCACATCACCATTATTAATCAGACTGGATGAGAAACAGAGACACAATAAAATAGTAAAATGTGATCAAAATTATGTCCACATATTGTCAGTCCATTTTCACTGCGGGACGTGGGCTTCCCTGGCTAGGCCAACATTCATTATCCGTCGTTAATTGCACTTAAGATGGTGGTGAGCTTCCTTCTTGAACTGCTGCAGTCCATGTGGTGCAAGTACACTCAGTTTCGGGGGTTGGGGGTGGCAGAGTTCCAGGATTTTGACCAAGCGACAGTGAAAGAACACTGATATATTTCCAAGTCAGATGACATTCCAGGGCGATATTCCAATATTTCTGCCTCTCTGGTCCTTCTAGATGTAGTGGTCCTGGATTTGGATGGTGCTGCCTATGGAGCCTTGGTGAGTTCCTGCAGTGCATCTTGTAGATGGTACACAATGCTGCCACTGTTCGGTAGTTGGGATGAATGTTTCTGAAAGGGATGGTAATCTAGTAGGCTGCTTTGTCCCAGATGGTGTTAAGTTTCTTGTGTTGTTGCTACACTCATCCAGGCAAGTGGAAAGTTTTGGGGAGTCAGATGAGCTACTTGCCACAGAATTTCTCACCTCTGATCTGCTCTTGCAGCCACAGTATTTTAAGTACCTGCCCCTTTACCTCTTCCCTGCTCACAGCCCAAGGGACTAAACACCCTTTCCAACCAGGGGCTGGTTAGCACACTGGGCTAACTCGTTGGCTTTTAAAGCAGACCAAGGCAGGCCAGCAGCACGGTTCGATTCCCGTATCAGCCTCCCCGAACAGGCGCTGGAATGTGGCGACTAGGGGCTTTTCACAGTAACTTCATTGAAGCCTACTTGTGACAATAAGCGATTTTCATTTTCATTTCCATGTTGTGAGGCAGCGCTTCACATGCACCTCTTTCAATCTGGTCTAATGCATTTGCTGCTCCCAATGCAGCCTACTCTATGTTGGAGATTCTAAACGCAATCTGGGTGACCCGGTAGCACAGTGGTCAGCACTGCTGCCTCAGTGCCAGGACAGCCTTCCTGCACTCTTCATTCAACCAGGGTTGATCCCCAGACTGGTTGATAATGGGAGAGTGAAGACATATGCCAGGCTACAAGGTTACAGATCGTGGTTAACAATTCTGCTGTTGCTGATGGTCCAAACATTACATAAATGAAACAAAACTGCGGCGGTTGTAAAAATTGAAATAGAGCCACCAGAATATTGATTGCAATACAAAACCATATAGTTACAAATCACAAACGTATTACAGGTGAAAGCCAAACAGCTTATTAATATGTCCATACCAAAACTTCCAAGTCCTATTGTTCCTTTTCCTATTCTCAATTGAATTTCAAATAATTTTCTACAGATATCCTTCATATGCCATTAAGTTACACATCACCTCTCAAGCATCTTTCAAGATTGAAAAACCCAAGTTTCCCCAATCTTTTTCAGTAATTCAAACTATTGACATTAAGCTCATGGCTTTTCTCTGCAAGTTTTTGATTCTGTAGTATGCCCCTTGTACCTTGGTAACCATAACTCTAGGTGTGATCTGACCAGAACTACACAGTTTGATCACAACTTCATCTGAATTTATTTTATTGTTTTGGCTATATAGTTCATTATTTCATTAATCGCCATTCTGCATTGGATAGTCATCTACGGAGACTCTCAAGTATCTTTCAAGTTTACCTGCAGTTGTTTCAGCACCTGGCCTGCCACCTTTCTATCCTATATTCAGTACTTGCCTGCATTAAATTTCATCACTATTTACTTGCTGCAAATTGTTGTTCTGCGAATACAATGTTGATACAACGGAAAGATCAGCCATGATCTTATGAATAGCAGCGCAGGCACGAGGGGCCAGGTGGCCTACTCCTGCTCAGAGTTCTTATGTTCTTATTGTACAAAATACCCCAGAAAATTTACTTGTCAAAAGATTCTGTAAGTCTTGAAAATGTTTTTCAGGCCTGCCAAGTTGATGATACCTAATGAAACAACAAAAGGCTGCTGGCAAATGAACACAAGGAAATAAAAATCACATCATAAACCTTCAAGAGTCTCAATGGCACAACATTCCAAACAGTACGTCACTCTTATTTTAGGTGGCTATATCAACCATTTTACAAAACTAAGCAGGACACTGCAGTTTTGTCAACAGTCTTACAATCCCAAAGATACTTTCCTAAGACTTCTCTTTGATCAGCCTATTTGATTAACTTTCAGCTATATACAATAGTGGTAACTCAATTTTGTTTTCGGTCTTAATTTGTTTTTTCTTCCCTCCCAGGCAGTGCATTCCAGACTGTCACCACCCTCTGGATAAAAATGTTTTTCCTCAAATCCCCCTTAAGCCTCCTGCCCCTGACCTTGTGTCCCCTCGTAACTACCCTTCAACTAAGGTGAATAGCAGCTCCCGATCCACCCAGTCCATACCCCTCATAATCTTGTACACCTCGATCAGGTCACCCCTCAGTTTTCTCTGCTCCAGCGAATACAACCCAAGCCTATCCAACCTCTCTTCAAAACTAACTTAAATCCCAGGCAACATCCTGGCAAATCGCCTCTGCGCCCCTTCCAGTGCAATCACATCCTTCCTATAATGTGGCGACCAGAATTGCACACAGTGCTCCAGCTGTGGCCTCAACAAAGTTTTATAAAACCCCAACTTGACCTGCCTGCTTTTGTAATCTATGCCTCGATTGATAAAGGCAAATGTCCCATACGCCTTTTTCACCGCCCTATTAACCTGCCCTTCTGCCTTCAGAGATCTATGGACAAACACTCAGAGGTCCCTTTGTTCCTCGGAACTTCCCGGTGTCAAGCCATTCATTGAATACTTCCTATTCACATTACTACTTCCTTTTCCGGGTTAAATTCCATCTGCAACTTTTCTGTCCATTTGACCATCCAGTCTGTGGGAAAATATTGTAACTGTGGGTAAAGCTTGTATTGTTCTGAGTCAAGGTCAGATTATAGATTTGCAGTTTGACAGTGATAAGTAAAATGTTACACCAGCCTTTCAGGATCCAGGCTGCAAATGTACACATCCAGTGAGTTAGATACCAGTGAGCGTGCTTGTAGGGAGCACCATTCAGAAGTCGCAATTCAAAATGTGTAAGCCAATTAGGGGCAGAGAGGGGGGGGGGGGGTACCAGAAAGTGCAGGTAAAAAGTTCTTGTTGCACTTGATGCTCTCTCTCTCTCTTCTTTGTTCTCTTTCCATTGTTCTGTTTTTGGCCCTGCTGGGCTTTTGTTTCTATTTCAAAATGTACTAACCAAGTATGACAAATAAATCGCAAACTAACACAGACACCGCGTCTCTTATTAGAAAATAAGAGATCCTATCTTCCTGCAAGCTCAACCTCACTGTTAACCACCCGGTCAATCTTTGTGTTAATCGCAAACTTACTGATCCTACCTCCCACGTCGTTTATATGAATGACAACAATAGGGGACCTAGCACAGATCCATGTGGTACACCACTGGCTTCCAGTCACTAAAGCAGCTGTGTGTCATCACCCTCTGTTTACTACAGCTAAGCCAATTTTGAATCCAACTTATCAAGTTACGCTGTATACCATGTACATTTGCCTTCTTTTGGGGCAGCACGGTGGTACAGTCGTTAGCACTATTATCTGCGTGCCAGGGTTCGATTCCAACCACGGGCGACTGTCTGTGTGGAGTTTGCACATTCTCTCCGAGTCTGCGTTGTTTGCTCCAGTTTCCTCCCACAGTCCAGAAATTTGCAGGTTAGGTGGATTGGCCATCGTAAATTGCCCCTCCAAGTATCCAAAGGTCAGGTGGAGTTACAGGGATAGGGCAGTGATTGGGTGGTCTTTCGAATGGTCGGTACAAACCAATGGGATGAATGGCCTCCTTCTGCACTCTGAGGATTCTTACATTCTAGGGCAAGTCTCCCATCTGGGGCCTTGTCCTGACCTTTGCTGAAACCCATGTAAACTACATAAACTGCACTATCCTCATCTACACACCTGGTCACGTGCAAAAAATTCAATCACATTTGTCGGCATGAGCTTCCTCTGACAAAGCCATGCTGACTGTTCCTGATCAAACATTGCTTCTCCAAGTGGAGATAGATTCCCTCATTCAGAATTTTCTCCAAAAGTTTTCCTACCAATGATGTGAAGAGACTCACTGGTCTGTAGTTCCCTGGTGTATTGCTACAACCATTCTTAAATAATTAGCGGTCTCCAGCCCCCTGGCACCTCGTGGCCACAGAGGAATTAAAAATTCGGGTCAGAGTCCCTGCAATCTCCTCATTCACCTCCCACAGCATCCTGGACACAATTCATCCGGAGATTTCTCCACTTTTAAGTCTGCCAACACCTTGTCACGACAATTTGCTCAAGAACCTCAGTCTCTCTCCCAGAGTTCCATATCTACCTATGGTGAACCACTGTATTAGGGGATGTAAGGTAGGACCTGCACTACAGGTTCGCCGGTAGCCCCTGCTGGCTGGCTCTGCCCACTAAGAACTGTATAAATATGCATGACCTCCATTATCCTGCCATTTCACCAGCTGCAGCAGGAGGCCATGCATCTGACTGCAATAAAGCCACAGTTGTACCCAATCTGCGTCTTTGTGCAATTGATTGCGCATCACTACCTCCTCATTCTCTTGGGTGAAGGCAGGTGTGAAGTATTCGCTCAACACTCCTCCCCCCGTCAAATTAGTTTAAACTACTCCCAACAGCACTAGCAAACCCACCAGCAAGGATGTTAGTCCCGCTCTGGCTCAGATGTAGACCGTCCCCCTTGTACAGGTTCCACCTTCCCCAGAACCGGTCCCCAGTGGTCCAAGAATCTAAAACCCTCCCTCCTGCGTCAACTCTTAAAGCCACGCATTCATCTGGACTAGTCTCCTATTTCTGTACTTGCTAGCACGTGGCACTGGGAGTATTGCAGAGATTACAACCAGAGAGATCCAGCTTTTTAGTCTACTGCCTAACTCCCCAAATACTTCATGCAAGACCTCTTTCTACCTATGGCATTGGTACCAACATGTATGACCTCTGCCTTCTCATCCTCCCCCTTCAGTATGCCCTGCAGCCGTTCAGTGACATCCCGGACCTTGGAACACATCACCCTGGAGTCACGTTGACGGCCACAGTATCGTCTATCTGTTCCCCTGATGATAGAATCCTCTCACTCTTGCTCATCCTCGCTGTACAGATAGACTGCACGTGGTTCCAGAAACTTCACACTGACCGCACTCCCTAAAGGAACCAGCCTCATACCAGTCTCCAAAATTGAATACCGATTTGCGAGCAGGGCCCCGGGACTCCTGAACTACCTGCCTGTTTTTCTTGGACTGCTTGGTGTAATCCATTCCCTTCTTTAAATCCCTTCAGCCACGGTGTGACCACCTCTCTAAAAGAGCTTCCACGATGCTCTCCGACTCACGGATGCTCCAGCCACCATTCCAGCTCGGAAACCCGAGCTCCCAGCAGCTGCATCTGGACACTCTTCCTGCACTCATGCTGGGCCCGGGGACTGGAAATGATCCCAGATTCCCACATGGTGCAAGAGGAGCAGACCACAGTTTTAAGCTCTCCTGTCATGACTAAACCCTTTAAATTTAAAACTTTAGAAGACTATTATATTTGTTATATATATGAATCCCCCACGCTCCGAGGACAGGTGGGCAATGAAAGGAGCACTCGCCCCCTCCTCACTGAACTCCCTCAGTTACAAAACTCCTACTTTAGCACCCTAATGCAGCCCAAAGTTAGCACTCCAGTGCAAATAAAGTCAGCACTGTAAGATGGAGGCGTGGGCAGTTTTAACTGGCTTAATCCAGTTATCTAATTAACAAGTTGCAGCTGCAAGCAGAGCCCGAGTGACTGCTGGTTTAAAACTCACCTTCTTTCAGCAACTTAAATTAATTTACGAAATAAAGGACTAGACACTAGATAGAAATGAACCCTTAATGTCCCTCAAGTCACCAAACTCCCAGTTTAGCACTCAAATGCAGCCCAAAGTCAGCACTCGGCGCAAACCAGTTGCAGAAACTGAGCTCTGGGTTTCAAGCCCAAAAGGCAGCTGGAGTCACCGTGGCACACCCGCAAAGCCGAGAGCTACATGGATAGCACATTCAGAGAAATGGAGCAAGGAGGCAGAAAGCGAATGGATGACCACCAGGCAGCCCAAGAGAACCAAACAGATAGTGCAGGAATCTTCCATTTGCTAATGGGTGTTGGTTCCTCAAAAGGAGTGCCGTCAGAGCCAGGTTCATGGCACGACAAGCAGCTCAGCTGTACAGGAGGTTAGAAAGAAGGCGAGAAGAGCAGTGGCGATATGTGAGCCGTTTGTCAAGGGTTAAGATGGGCATTGCTGTGGCCATGCAATTTCAGGATGGTAAGGTACCTCCCTGATGCCAGGGTCAAGGATGTCATGACGCAGCTGCAGGACATACTTCTGGGGGAGGGTGAAAAGATAGTGGTCATGATTCATGTTGGTACAAATAACTTAGGTTAGGAAAGGGGAAACAGTCCTGAAATCAGATTTCTGGAAGCTAGGAAGGAGGTTGAAAAGCAGGACCTGTAAAGCAATTACCTCAAGTTACTTTCAGTCTCATGTGTTAGTGAGCATAAAAATAGGAGAACTGAGCGATTGAACACTTGGTTGGAGAGCTGGTGGCTGGTGTAGGAGGGAGGACATCAGATTGCTACGGCATTGGGGCCAGTGGGACATGTCGCATGTTAGCAAGATTGGAACTAACATCTCACAGGGCGATTTGACAAAGCTGTTGGGAGGGTTTACACTAGATTGACAGAGGGTTGGGCCTGAGAGGGAACTCAGGTTAGAGAAGCGAAACAGATAATAGTAGAAAGCAAAATAGAAGTCAGATGAAGCACAGGCATGCATCAAATAGGAACAAAATGTTAAAAAAGCAGAATTAAAGACACTGTATCTGAATAAAAAAATGATTTGAATGCACAAATTAAGGTAAATGGCTATGATTTAATTGCCACCAAAGGCTACAGGGTGACCAAGATTAAGAACTGGATAGTCAAGTATATTTGACATGCAGGAGAGATGGGCAAATAGGAAAAGGGGTTGATATAACATTCTTAGTAAGATATGAGATCAGTACATTAGTAAAAAAGGATCAAGATTAGTTTTGGTGGAGCTAAGAAACAGCTTTAAATGGGCAGCAAACAATGGTGGGAGTTGTTTATGGACCAAACAGTAACAGTAATGCTGGGCACAGTATATATCAGGAAATTACAGATGCATGTAACATGTGTAAAAAGTAATAATGGGTGACTTCATTTTACATGTAGATTGGATTAACCAAATCAGCACCAATGCACTGGAGGAGTAATTCCTGGAATGTGTAATAGATGAATTTCTGGAATATTATGTTGAGCAGCTAATTAGGGGTTGGGCTATTTTGGATTTAGTGTGTAATGAGAAAGGGCTAATTAATAACATTGCTGTGAAAGGACCCTTTGGAAAATAGTGACAATAGGATAAATTTGAATGTTATATAGTTCATTCTGAACCTCAAATCTGAAGAAAGGAAATTATGACGGTATGAGTAGCATTTTGGCTACGGTGGATTGAGAAAGATTTGACAGTAAACAGGCAACAGTTAATGTTTAAAGAAAAACTACACAGTCTACAATAGATATACATTTATCTAAGGCACAAACGCACAAAGGGAAAGGTAACTGTGGTTCACAAAATAAGTTAAAGGCCGCATTAGATCAAAGGAAGTGCCAGAAAAAAGTGGCACGCCTGAGAATTGGGGACAATTTGGAACCCAGCAAAGGAGGACTAAGAAACTGATTAAAGGAAAAATAGAATATATAGGACAAATGCAGGCCCATTACAGATGGGTACAGAATAATTTATTGTAGAGAACAGGGAAATGGCAGAGACACTAACAGTTACTTTGCTTTTGTCTTCATGGAAGAAGATAAAGAAAATCTCCCAGAAATACTCAGCAACTAAATGACTTGTGAAACTGAGGACCAAATAAATTAGTACGAGGAAAGAGGTAGCACTTAAAAGTTAACTGGATTGGAAGTTGATAAATCCCCTGGATCAGATGAGCTTCATCCCAGAGTGTTGAAGGAGACAGCTAGAGGGGTAGTGGGTATATTGGCGGTTATCTTACAATTTCTTTCTCTTCATGTGGACTGGCAAGTAGCAAATGTAACCCCACTATATAAAGAGGAAGAGGAAGAATGAAGAACTACATACCTGTTAGTTTGACGTTAGTAGTAGGGAAAGTGTTAGAATCTATTCTAAAGGATGTGATAACTGGACATTTAGGAAAAAATTGTAAAACTGGAGAGTCAACATAGATTTACAAAAGGCATATCTGACAAACCTTTTTTTGAGGCTGTTACTTGTAGCGTTGAGGAAAGGAAAACCAGTGGATGTGGTGTATTTGTATTTTCCAAAGACAGTTATAAAAGTCCCACACAGGAGATTAGTAAATAGGATTAGAGTGCATGAAATTGGGGAAAATGTAATATTATGGATTGAAAATTGGTTAACAGGCAGAGAGTAGGAATAAACAGATTATTCTCAGGATGGCCCACAGCTATCCAATCTTGATAAATGATTTGGATGTGGGGACCAATGTAATATTTCCAAATATTCTGATGACACCAAACTGGGTGGGTACATGAGGATGAAGAAGGCTTCAAGAGAACTTGGACAGGCTATGTGAATGGGCTTGAATATAGCAAATGGAATATGTAAATACGTGTGAAGGTATAGAATTAGTTCAGGAGGAGGCCATTCGGCTCATCGAGTCTGCAGTGACCCTCTAAAAGAGCACATTACCTAGGTCCACTCACCCACCCCAACTAACTGGCATACCCTTGGACACCAAGGGCAATTTAGCATTGCAAATCCACCTAACCTGCATATCTTTGGACTGTGGGAAGAAACACCAGGAAGAAACCCTCGCAGACACAGGGAGAAAGTGCAAACCCCAGACAGTCACCCAAGGCCAGAATTGAACCGGGTCCCTTGCTCTGAGGCAGCAGTGCTAACCACTGTGCCACCAATTATGGTCGAAAGAAAACACAAGAATATCTCTTAAATACTGACAGGTTGGGAAGTGCGGATGTCCAAAGTGACCTGGGTTTCCTTGTTCATGAGTCATAGGATTTACAGTGCATCAACAACAAAAAAAAAGAATTTACAGTGCAGAGTCCATTCGGCCCGTCGAGTCTGCACCGGCCCTTGGAAAGAGCATAAGCCCACACCTCCACCCTACCCCCGTAACCCAGTAATCACCTAACCCTCACTAAGGGCAATTTATCATGGCCAATCCATCTAACCTGCACATCTTTGGACTATGGACGAAACCAGAGCACCTGGAGGAAACCCACACAGACATGGGGAGAAAATGCAAACTCCACACAGTCACCAGAGGCTGGAATTGAACCTGGATCCTTGGAGCTGTGAGACAGCAGTGTTAACCACTGTGCCAACATGCCGCTCACATTAGAAGTTAGCATGTAGGTGCAGCAAGTAGGAAAGCAGATGTTATGTTGGCCTGATTTCTTGGTACAGTTGTATAAAACAGTGTTGAGACCTCACCTGGAGTATTCTGCACAGTTTTGGTCCCCTTATCTAAGGAGGGATATAATTACCATGGAGGGAGTGCAACACAGCATTATCAGATTCATCCCCGAGTTGGCAGAATTTTCTTAGGAGGATGGATTGAGGAGGCTGCATCTGTAGTCCCTGGAGCTTTGAAGAATGAAGGGTGATTTCTTTGAAACTTAGATAATTCTTACAGGACGTGACAGGGTGGGCGTAGATAAGAGGCTTCCCCTGCTGTTGAGTCGAGATGAGGAGTAATTTCGTCCCTCAGAGGCTGGTAAATCTTTGGAATTCTCTAACCCAGAGGACATTGGTAGCTCAATCATTGAGCTTGTTCAATACAGAAATCAATAGATTTCAGGAGCTAATTACATCAAGGGATATGGAAATAGCATGGGAGAATGGTGTTGATAGAGATAATCATTCATGATCTAATAGAATGGCGAAGCAGGCTCACTGGGTTGAATATCCTATTTCTGTTCCAATACATATTGTTCTGGTAAGCGAGCTTTTGAAGCATAATGACCTCACAAGTATTAAACTGCTGGAGTAAAAGGGAAAGGAGGACAACCGGAAGGATACAAAATCTTATAGCTCAATTATAAGGGCAACCAAGAGATCGGGAGTTTTACTTTGGAGAGATATAGACTTACAGCAGAAATAAATGAGGTTAAGTGAGGAAATGGATGCAGTCTTGTTAGAAATGCATTTGAAAGGGGCATGCATAGGAATAGAAATCATGCCATAAAATCTGTAAGAATGTTTTCTTGAGAGTCACCAGCCTCCACAAACTATCAAGACATGATTGTGACCAAGAGTTTAAATTCTTGGGAAGCTGGCATTCCCAGTTTTGGGTGTCAAATTTCTAGCTAGCTGTGACTAGGGCAAGTTATGGGCAATAAGGATCTCTGGAACTTGGGGAGTTTGGGAGTCATACAGGAATTTCTCACATTTTTCCTTAAACTAAATTTGGCAAGCACTATTTTATCCTGTTCCAAGTGATAACGTAGTCAGTGAGTAAAATGTACAAGATTAAAATGATCACTTAAAAATAGCAACATATTCAAGTACTAATAGTTCCACGAAGGAGTCACTAGCCTGAAACGCTAAATTTTTTTCTCTCCACAGATGCTACTAGGCCCGAGTATTTGCAACCTTTTTCTTTGTTTTTATTACAGGGTTACACTGTTGACTGAATTGTTAGGTTTGGTGCAACTGATGGCACCTTTTCACACGAAGAAGCCAGCAGCCTGACAAAGCCAGGTGTTATGTTTAATACCGATGGTTGGTGCTTTTTCTGCATAAACTGTACACAAAACAGTATTTGTACTTTTACAGGCCAATGCAATTTTCTATCCGTTGGAGAGAGAAAGGCTTTTTCAGCAAGCAGAAAGTGTATCAGCATCTGTTTTCCTGTCCTTGACAGGGTGCTCAGTTGCTGCATTACACTATCTATTCTAGTGAGTCACATATGGGGCAACATGGTGGCACAGTGGTTAACACTGCTGTCTGACAGCAGGTTCAATTCCAGCCTTGGGTGACTGTGTGAAGTTTTAACACTCTCCCCATGTCTGCATAGGTTTCCTCCAAGTGCTCCGGTTTCCTCCCACAGACAAAAGATGCGCAGGGGAGATGGATTGGCCATGCTAAAATTGCCCCTTCCAAAGATCAAAGATGGGTAGGTTAGGTGGGGTTATGGGGATAGGGCCAGGAGCGGGCCTAGGTAGGGTGTTCTTTCAGAGTGCCGATGCAGACCCGATGGGCCGAATGGCCCCCGTGCACTGCACTGTAGGAATTCAATGCTTCGATACCAACTAGCTTAATTACCTATCTTTATTGCTCAAGTTATGAATGCAAGTGAAAGATGGGATTCAAGTTTTCAATAATCTGCTATTGAAGGCAATGCTCCAAAGACCACACATAAAAAAGGGAGTTTGAGAGAAATGTTGTAGAGGTTCCGTAAACGATTTGGTTTGTAAAGCTGGCAGCAAACAATGTGCTTGTTATACCACATCTTGTTATACAAAGCAGAGTAAAATATTTCAGACATACACTTACACAAACTCTAACAAAGGGTACTCGACCTGGAAATTAACGGTTTCTTGCTCACAGATGCTGCCAAACTATGCATTTCCAGCATTTTGTTTTTATTTCATAGTTCCAACAACTGCAGTACTTTTTATACTTACACAATTGTCAATTCATATTTTTACAACGCATGGTGCACGTTTCAGCGAGTCACCAGCATCTACAAGTGTGCTGAAGCACCAGCTTCAACTCCCCGAGTCTATGGAACCAACACACACACGCACAGTTGAACCAGCAGGAACATATTTGCAGCTAAATGACATCCCTTGAGAATATTACCATTGTTAAATAACGTGTTAAATAATGATTCTCCTATTACACTTCTAAACCTTGTGTCACACTCTTAACTGATCACTCATGAAAAGGCTGATTAACGATGCTGAGCATTACCAGCTTAGCTTTCCACAACATAAGGTAACATATGGGGCTACGAAATTTAATCCAGATACACCACTGATTTCATTCCGCAGACGAGTACCACAACAATATCACAAACTACAGCTATAATCTAACCTCTCCCAGTGCCTGAACCTCAAAAGGTAAACATATACAGGGGAACAGTACCAGTTATAAGACCTCCATACATACCTTAAATTGCAAATACTCGATTAAGAATGCCATGTCTTCAAAATTAGTGGAGTACATTTCCAATGGCGTCGCTATGATCTGGTACTATAAGTAACAGGAAGCTAAACATTGTGCGCATTGGTTTCCCAGAGGGACGCTATTCACAGCTGGGAGCTTCCTTAAGGAAACAAGCCGTAAGCCTCAAGTAGTACAAGACACATAACGGATGTGCTGCAGCTGCTTTTACATTCTCCTAAGACTACAAGTCCGTGCTATTTACTGTGTAATAATAACTCCCCTTACCATAGCTTTAGGCAGACTCAAACCCGAATTGTAATCTATGCCAGAAATCTCGCCCCACGCTTTCGGAGATCTAAATCACAATAAAACTAACATATAAATTAAAAAATACAAACTCTCCCCACGTCTGCAACTGAGCGGCTGCTCTTTGCAGCAACTGCGAGGTTGAATAGAGGCGGTTATAAAGAGGAGGAAATTGTTTCCCATCACTTGTGGCTCTATCTAACCAGTTCTGGCGATGTGGCTGTCAGGGCCTAAAGGAGAGGAAGATGAGAGCTGCAGGCCAGACTGTGCAGCAAGAGTGGGTGCCCGAGCCCGGCGGCTGGGCTCCATGTCCGCCCCCCTCACCTGGACTTTCTGCAGCGCCGAGAAGCGGATGTCATGTACAAAGGGATTCCTGACCGGCGGCAGCCGAGCCCGCGTCTCCTCATCACCCGCAGCGCCGCTTCCTTTCGCTGAGCGGTGTCCTCTCCTCGACATCCTCATGTTCGGTGGACAGCCGCCAGGCCACTCGGGAGGGAGGGTGGATGGCCGCCTAGCTTGGAGAGGACGCCGTGCCCGAGTTCGCTCCTGCCGCTCTCAGCCGTGGCGCAGTTATCGCCGCCCTCCCACCTCCTCTTCCTCGCGCGCGCGCGCCCCAAGGGCGGGCGGGGTCTCCGCCGGGCCGCGCGCGCGCTCCCGTCCCGTCAGAACCGGAGCTCGCGCGTTAGAGCTCACACACACACCCCCTGTGCAACTTGGTCAACTCCAGAGGATGCTCCGGGAAGGATAAAGTCAAAGAGAGCGTGTGATGTAGAGAAACAAAATGCGCGTCGTTGGGAGATCCCCTCTTCTATTGAGCCCCATTTGTCACCAGTATTGGAATAGAAATTTGGCCGATCTATGCTCCTCTCTTCACTACTACCTTTCTGCAGTAGCTGGTGAATATTCTTTCTTTGTGGACTAGCTAGGAGATTTTAACTTGCTATTACTTTTGCTGTGTAAATTAATAATTATTCACAACTATTTGATTAATTAAACAGGCATGGCTGGTGTGGTAAACCACTGTTGTACATATATTAGGAGATGTACGGTAAGACCCTGTACTACTGGTACAGCAGTAGTCCCTGCCTGCTGGCTCCACCCAGTAGGCGGAGTATAAATATGTGTGTCCTCCGTACAGCAGCCATTTCGCCAGCTGCTGTGGGAGGCCACACATCTTAGAGTAATGAAGCCTCAGTTGTATTCAACTCTCATCTTTGTCCAATTGATCGTGCATCACCTGGGATGATGCATGACTGCACCATTTGGGGTTCTGTGGAATGCACTACAATCCCAGCCAACCAATGAACCTCTGCAGCTTTTCTAACTTCGGGTCAGGCCTCGGAGCTGGAGTCTGAGTTGCAGATATTATGGGGGCATCGAGCAGAGGGAAAGTTGTCTGGACACTTTGTTCCAGGAGGCAGTCACATCCCCTTGGATTAAGCAGAACTTTAGAGTTGGTTAATGTGACTCCAGGTAACTAGGTGGAACAGCAGGAGCCTCAGTCCCTGACTCTGTCCAACAGATATAAGGTAGGTAATTGCTACCTGTATGGATGAGGAGAAGTGCTGCAGGGTGGATTAGAAGTTTGTCAATGGCATCATGGCACAGGAGGCCATTGAAGTGGGCGGAGCAAAAACAAATGTAATAATAGGAGACAATAGTCAGGCGGATAGATACTGTTCTCTGAGGCCATGACTGGGTCTTCCAAAGGTTGTGATGCGATACCCAGTGCCACCTCCTTGCGATTGGACAGGAACTTGGAAGTGCGAGGGGAAGGATCCAGTTGCCATGGTTCATGTAAGAATTAACAACATAGGCAGAATCAAGAATGATTTACTTGAAAGAGACTTTGAGGCATTAGGGTCAAAATTAAAATGCAGAACATCAATGGTAATCATCTCTGGTTTGAGCCACATGTCAATTGGCATGAGATGAAGTAGATTAACAATTAAACATTTGGCTCAAAGAGTGGTGTGGGAAGAATGGGTTTCAATTCCTGGGTCGCTGGCTTCAGTATTTGGGGAAGAGTAAGTTATTCTGTGGCCCCAATAGAGGTAAATGGTTTAGATTAAATCACCATTGCAAAGACATGGTTGCAAGTTTGGTAAATAAATATTCTAGGCTACTCAATAGGTGCAATTTAACCACCGCATTGCACCTGGTGCAAATCCTGGCACTTCAGTTAAATAGCGCAAAATCGAGATTTGCACCAGGCACAAATCAGTTTACTATCTAACCAGCTTGTTCGCGATGGCAGGTTCCAGATCACACCCAAATATAACCCTAATTAACACCAATTTCCATGTCATTAACGAGATTGAAATCGAATGTACAGGTCTCCCGGGAATTAACCGGCTTCCTAATGGGAAATCACGCAGGCGTCGTTTATTAATAATAATAATCAAGGTTTGTCACAAGTAGGCTTCAATGAAGTTTCTGTGAAAAGCCCCTAGTCGCCACATTCCGGTGCCTGTTCGGGGAGGCCGGTACGGGAATTGAATCCGCGCTGCTGGCATTGTTCTGCTTTGCCCTCTGTGCTAAACTAGCCCCTAGTACTCTATTTTAATAGCGTGAAGCTGGACAATGGCTGCTGAGGGGAGGTTCAGTAGCTATTTCTATTTGCTCAAGGGCACTGGAGCTGCTGCCACAGTACTCGGGGGCGGGGGCAATTGGGGACCCCGCAGGGGGAGATGTTGGGCCTGGTCGGGGGGTACTAAGTCGGGGGTCGCCCCTGGGCTGGCGGGGGAAGGGCTTTCCGTTCTTGAGGCTTTCAAGCCATCTCTAACTATCGTGGATACCCATAGCAGTGGCAACCACAGCTGCTGCCTGTCTATCGAACCAAACACTTCCAGGACAGAGCTCTGCTCTTGGTCATATGCTGAATGTTATTGTAACCCTCTTTACTATGACCAACTTCCAGCTTCACAGCTAAAGGCTGTTGCTAATAAAGAATCGGCCTTGTTAGTTGTGAGAGCACTTCACAGCTGCCGTCTGTGTTTGCTGCTGCTCCTGCTGGTGGCTACAGATGCCTGGAGGCTGCTGTTTCTGTTTCCTTCTTTTTCTGTAGCTGGAAAGACTGACAATTTTTTCCAAGATACCAGGGTCCTGGAATACCAGGCTCAGGGGGATGTATGAAGGAAGAAGGCAGTTTGAAGCAAGAAGACTCTAGAACCTGGTGTATGACATTGATCCAAATGCACCACCAGATGATGCTGTTGAAGAAATGCTTTCAGATTGCTGATGCTTTTGTTGCTGATGTGGTGAGTGCTGCAGGTAACTGGCACATCACCATGGGTTAAACACGCTGGAAGTCAAGGATGTTCAACTGCACCTTGAGCGCCAGTGGAATATGTGGATTCCAGGATTTGGTTTTGGTGAGATTGGGCCGTGTGGGAGGTCCTGCACAGATGTGGCTATTAGATGGCACTGATGCGTGGATCAAGTAATGCATTGCTGGACAGATCATTTTCACGACTAAGTTCTGGACATGACAACACATTCTCATGCTTAGCCTCCGTTTCTGTTGAAGTACCTGCGAGGAATGATACCACCATATGTTTGGGGTTTATCGTGAAAATGAGCTGAGACAGCTTTATTGGTACCAATATGGAATGATGATGTTTCCTTGCTGTTTAATGGTTAGTATGATATGTGTAATATTACTTAGATGAGTTTCAAATCTTTGTTACTGTTGGCCATTTAATGAACAATACTCTCAAGTGGTAGTGTTTGCTGATTGCTGCTGGTAGCTCCAAATGTCTGAAGGTTGTGGGTGCGATTCGTCACCAAAAAATTAAAGTTAACTTGTGGCGGGTTTTTCAGGAAGTTTCCCGCCAGTTCTGCTGGCGCGTTCCCCACCGCTATTCAACGATACTTAAGTCACTTTTTTGGGCCCTGGGGAGTTTCTCACCGGTTTAGCCCACACTTAGGATTTTGTTTAGCACTGGGGAGCTGAACTCCGAGATCAGGCCACCATTTTGAAAGGGTGCCCTGATCTCTAAGTGAGCTTGTGGGACCCCCACACCCCCCACCCAAGGGCAATGTCACCCCCCACACACATATGTGCACTACCTCATACCCCCCCCCCCCCCCAAGCCCCCTTATAGCATCCCCTCCACTGCAGAACCCTCATCCGTCACCCTTCCAACATCCTAGAGGCCCCTACTTACCTGCCCTGCACACTACTACTCCTTTCATGGCCTGGCCCACCTTGTCCCCTGGCCCTTGGCAGTGCCTCCCTAGCAGCCACACCCTTGCACTGGCACCCAGACTGTGCTACTGCCAGCTTGGCAGTGCCAGGGTGGCAGCGCCAAGGTGACAGCTGGGCAATGCCAAGGTGCCGGTGTTCCAGGGGAAGAGTCAGGCAGCCACCCTACACTTAACCTGACCACCCAGGAGTCTCCAATGGCCCGGGAGACCCCCCACACGGGTATCGTTCCGCCTGGTCCATGTCTGTATGGACCAGTACTGAATGTCGCCTGGCTGCAGCCATGCTGGGGAGGCCGGTGAATTCTGCGTTCCCGGTGGATACCGGGTAAGTTCGCCCTAAGCCGTTTTAAAACTGGCTTCGGCGCGTGCCGTTTGGTCATGCCCCTTGTGGCCGTGTTTCAGATTCCGACGCCTTGCGGGACTTGGATGAATCCCGCGAGGTGCGAAGACTGTCAGGAAGCCCGCGAGAGGGCTCTCCCCGCATTTGCCGGTTGCACTGCGCCCAAGGGAGAGAGCAACGCAGCCGTATACGTATTTGTTTGCTGCTGCCTGTTTTGCTTCTGTGGCCAGGAGTAAGGAATGGGACGATGTAAGATGACCTGCTGCCGGGCTGGGTGAAGAGGAAGGGGAGCTCTTCTGGTGTACTCTGCATCAGTGCGACTTTCCACTGTTCAGGAGTCTACTGCTGGGAGCCGTGACGCCGTGAGCGGAGAGGCGGATTGATCAAATGCAGCTGCCTGGATGCTGTGTGCTTGTTTTCTGCCATCCATTTGCTTTCGTGGCCTGGAGTCAGGAAAGGGAGGATGTAAGATGACCTGCTCCCAGCACTGGAGAAGGGGAAGGGGAGCTCTTTCTGTGCTCTGCATTGGTGTGATTGTCTCTCTATTGAGTCTGCTGCTGGGAACTGCAGGAGGGAAATAGAGTGGTGGATTGAGATTAATTTGTACTGTTTACTGTTTAATACCTGGAGGATGAGTGTTGTTCACTGTTGCACCTTTACTTTTGTGGCGTGGAGTAAGGAAAGGGAGAATGTATGATGATCTGCTCCTGGCGCTGGAGATGGGGAATCGGAGCTCTTTCTCTCTTCTGGTGTGCTCTGCATCGATGCGATTTTCCTTTGTTGAGGAGACTACTGCTGGGAGTCGTGAGAGGGAGAAGCGGATTGATCAAATGCAGCTGCCTGGAGGCTGTGTGCTTGTTTTCTGCCACCCCTTTACTTTTGTGGCATGAAGTAAGGAAAGGGAGGATGTAAGATTACTGTCTGCCAGTAATGGAGAAGGGGAAGATGAGCTCTTTCTCGCTTCTTGTGTGCTGTGCATCGGCGTGACTTTTCCCTGCTCAGGAGTCTACTGCTGAGAGCTGCAGGATGGAGAGAGAGGCAGACTGCTCCGAATGAGTAACTTGATGAAGGTGTTGAAGAAATGCTTTTGCAGTTTGCTGGTGCCATTTTTGTACTGTTTAATGTCTGGAGGATGCGTGTTTGTTTACTATCCCCCTTTGCTTCTGTGGCCTGGAGTAACAAAAGGGGGGAGGTAAGATGACCTGCTGCCAGAAATGGGGAAAGGAAAAGAGAGCTCTTTCTCTCTTGTGTGCTCTGCATTGGCAAGGGCTTAGAATAAGGGTGTACCAAGACATTGGGGTGGACCTGGTAAAAAAAAAAAATAAGGGCCGAGTTTAATAGAGCGAAATCACCACTCTATAAAAGTGGGGTATGATTTGGAATGCTATTCCCGGCCAGACTCTGGGTGACATACAAGGGCAAAGAACTTTACTTCAACACCCCAGTGCAGGCGGATGAGTATTGAAAGTCAAAGAGATCTAGGAGTACAGGTCCACAGGTCATTGAAAGGGGCAACACAGGTGGAGAAGGTAGTCAAGAAGGCATACGGCATGCTTGCCTTCATTGGCCGGGGCATTGAGTATAAGAATTGGCAAGTCATGTTGCAGCTGTATAGAACCTTAGTTAGGCCACACTTGGAGTATAGTGTTCAATTCTGGTCGCCACACTACCAGAAGGATGTGGAGGCTTTAGAGAGGGTGCAGAAGAGATTTACCAGAATGTTGCCTGGTATGGAGGGCATAAGCTATGAGGAGCGATTGAATAAACTCGGTTTGTTCTCTCTGGAACGAAGGAGGTTGAGGGGCGACCTGATAGAGGTATACAAAATTATGAGGGGCATAGACAGAGTGGATAGTCAGAGGCTTTTCCCCAGGGTAGAGGGGTCAATTACTAGGGGGCATAGGTTTAAGGTGAGAGGGGCAAGGTTTAGAGTAGATGTACGAGGCAAGTTTTTTACGCAGAGGGTAGTGGGTGCCTGGAACTCGCTACCGGAGGAGGTAGTGGAAGCAGGGACGATAGGGACATTTAAGGGGCATCTTGACAAATATATGAATAGGATGGGAATAGAAGGATACGGATCCAGGAAGTGTAGAAGATTGTAGTTTAGTCGGGCAGTATGGTCGGCGCGGGCTTGGAGGGCCGAAGGGCCTGTTCCTGTGCTGTACATTTCTTTGTTCTTGTTCTTTGTTCTTTGTTAAAACAAACAACTTGGAGGGAGAGCAACCGTGGCAGTGATGAAAGCTGCAGGGGCAGAAAAAGAAAGGAGCGGAGGACAGACCGCAAACAGAGACAATGATATCACAAACTATGTGCATATGTTTTTTATGCGGCACTGTGCTGCCTCGTATTTGGGCTTGTCTCTTCCCACAAGGTGATAAGGGGGAGTAGGGCAAGGGGAGCAAGGATAGGGAAAGCAGGCAAAGGGGTGGAAGGGGGTGGGTTAAACAGGGCCAAAGCTAGACAAGGACTGGGAGGGGAGCCACCATATTAGCGAGGAGGGCTAACACGGGAGGGCAGAAAGCAAGGGGTGCCACTGCACGCCTCTCAGGTGAGAGGGAGCGTCTGGCCAAAATGGGGGTGGACAGGGCAGAAGGGGGGAGAGAACACGGGGGGGGGGGGGGGGGGGGGAGCGGGGAAGGACCGACTGCTGGTAAGGACAGGCTTGGTGGGATAGACGTTCCATTCATGTTACGGGACGAGTGCTAGTGGGGTAGCAATACTGATTAACAAGAGGACGAGGTTAGCACTGCTGCCTCACGGCGCCGAGGTCCCAGATTCGATCCTGGCTCTGGGTCACTCTCCGTGTGGAGTTTGCACATTCTTCCCGTGTTTGCATCGGTTGCGCCCCGCAACCCAAAGATGTGCAGGGTAGGTGGATTGGCCACGCTAAATTTATTGATTTATTGTCACATGTACCGAAGTACAGTTAAAAGTATTTTTCTGCGGCCAAGGAACGTACACAGTAATAATAATAATCGCTTATTGCCACAAGTACGCTTCAAGGAAGTTACTGTGAAAAGCAGTACATACATCGTAGACATAAGAATAATCAACAGGGAACATTGACAAATGGTACATCGACAAAACAGTGATTGGTTACAGTGTGGAACAAGGGGCCAAACAAAGCAAATACATGAGCAAGAGCAGCATAGGGCATCGTGAATAGTGTTCTTACAGGGAACAAATCAGTCCGAGGGGGCGTCGTTGAGGAGTCTTGAAGCTGTGGGGAAGAAGCTGTTCTTATGTCTGGATGTGCGAGTCTTCACACTTCTGTACCTTCTGCCTGATGAAGGGTCTGGAAGAAGGCAATGCTTGGGTCGGAGGGGCGTCTGATAATGCTGTCTGCCTTCCTGAGGCAGCGAGAGGTGTATACAGAATCAATGTGGGGGTGGCAAGTTTGTGTGATGCGTTGGGCTGAGTTCACCACAGTCTGCAGTTTCTTGCGATCTTGGACTGAGCAGTTGCCATACCAAGCTGTGATGCCGCCGGATAGGATGCTCTCTATCGCACATCTGTAGAAGTTTGTGAGAATCGATGCAGACTTTCTTTAGCTTCCGCAGGAAGTAGAGACGTTGTTGGGCTTTCTTGACTGTGCATCAATGTGGACCAGGACAGACTGTTGGTAACGGTGACCCCCAGGAAATTAAAGCTATCGACCATCTCCACTTCGGAGCCATTGATGCAGACGGGTGTGTGTGTCGTGCTGCGCTTCCTGAAGTCAATGATCAGTTCCTTGGTCTTTCCAACATTTAGAGAGAAGTTGTTTTCGGTACACCATGCAACCGAGTGATTTATCTCCCTCCTGTAGTCTGATTCGTCGTTGTTTGAGATGCGGCCCACCACAGTCGTATCATCTGCAAACTTATAGATTTGAGTTGGAATTAAATGTTGCCACACAGTCATGGGTGTATAGGGAGTACAGTAGAGGACTGAGTACACATCCTTGCGTGGCCCCGGTGTTGATGACTATTGTGGAGGAGGTGCTGTTGCCTATCCTGACAGATTGCGGTCTGTTGGAATAGCAGGCTAGCAGAGACAGGGAAGCGAGGGTTGCCAGGCAGCAGCTAGATTCTGGAAGTCGACAGAAAGTACTCCAAAGGCCCCGACCGTAGAGCTGCTGGTGGAGAGGAAAAAGCTGCAAATGGACTTTAACCTGCTATACACTAGGAAAGCAGTGTACCAACTCCGTCAGACACGGTGGACCTTCTACGAACATGGAGACAAGGCTGGCCGCCTTTGGCGCACCAGCTGAGAAAGCATGAAATGAAATGAAATGAAAATCGCTTATTGTCACAAGTAGGCTGCAAATGAAGTTACTGTGAAAAGCCCCTAGTCGCCACATTCCAGCGCCTGTTCGGGGAGGCTGGTACGTGAATTGAACCGTGCTGCTGGCCTGCTTGGTCTGCTTTAAAAGCCAGCGATTTAGCCCAGTGTGCTAAACCAGCCTCTGCATGCATGCAACCACGAGGGAAATAGCCCAGGTAAAAAATAGCAGAGGCAGACTGGTAACAGAACCGAAAGAGGTCAATCAGGCATTTGAAGCCTTCTACCGAGGACTGTACACCTCCAAGCAACCCGACAGGGACGCGGGGTTGAAACAGTTCCTCGACGGACTGGAACTACCAGTTGTGTGGGAAGACCGATGGGGGGAACTGGAAGCACCAATAGATCTTGGAGAAATCATGGAGAGCATCAGCACCATGCAGCGGCGAAGGCACCGGGACCCGACGGGTTCCCGGCGGACTTCCAAAAAGAATTTCGCCAGTCCTGGACCCACACCTAAGGGACATGTTCGCGGACTCGCTAGCAAGGGGCACTTTGCTTCCCATGGTAATGCAGGCCACAATCTCACTGATACGCAAAAAGAATAAAGTCCTGACGGAATGTGGATCATATAGACCCATTTTGCTGATGGATGTTGATGTGAAAATATTCGCAAAAGTCTTGGCCAAAAGCCTGGAGGGCTGTGTACCGGAGCTGGTCGCAGAGGACCAAACTGGCTTTGTCAAGAGTAGACAACTTACTGCGAACATCAGACGGCTGCTGAATGTAATAATGACCCCCCCCGCCCTCCCCCAGTGAACCCAAAATGTAGACGGTCTAATCATGGCATTTGTGTGGGTGATAAGAACCTGAGAATTCCCAAACCGACACTGCAAAGAAGGAAAATCAAAGGTGGCTTGGCATTACCAAACCTACAATACTACCACTGGGCAGCAATGGCACAAAGAGTGAGGGGATGGGTACATGAACCCGACTCAGAATCGATACTGATGGAGGAGGCATCCTGTAAAGGAACGACCCTCCGGGCGCTGGCTACAGCAGCACTCCCATCCTCCTCAACAAGATACACAACGAGCCCAGTGGTAGCGGCCATGCTGAGAACGTGGGCCCAACTGAGACAGCACTTCGGGATAACTAAGTGTTCCCCCATGGCCCCCATCTGCGGCAATCACAGATTCACCCCAGCCATGCCAGACACCACCTTCAAAAGGTGGAGCCGAGACGGGGGGGCACATTGACGGTCAGGGAGTTTTACATAGGGCACAGACTGGCGACACTGGACGAACTGATGAAGAAGTGGAAACTACCAAAAGGACAGGAAATGAGGCACCTTCAAGTAAAACACTTCCTACGCAAGGAGACAGTAGGGTACCCCGGGGCCTCAGAAACCACACTTAGAGGACCTGATAGGCACAAGCAGTAAAGAGTGGGGGAACTATGTGGGAAAATATACGGGCAGTTACAGGACAGAGCTCAGACACCACTGGACGAGACCAGACGAAAATGGGAGAACCAGCTGGGGACAGAGGTGGGGGTGAGGACTCTGGAGGACTCTGGAGCGAAGCACTGAGCAGGGCTAACTCTACCTCCTCCTGTGCAAGGCTCAGCCTAATGCAGCTCAAAGTGGTGCACAGAGCGCACCTGACCAGAACCCGAATGAGCAGGTTCTTCCCGGAGGTGGAGGATAAATGTGAACGGTGCCAGAGGGGCCCGGCCAATCACACCCACATGCTTTGGGCTTGTCCCAAACTTGCTGGGTTCTGTACAGCCTTTTCCGAGGCAATGTCCAAGGTGTGGGGGTGAGGGTGAAGCCATGCCCAATAGTGGCAATCTTCAGGGTATTGGAGCAGCCAAAACTCCATATGGGGAAGGGGGCCAACGTCCTTGCTTTCACTTCCCTAATCGCACACCGGAGAATCCTGCTCGGCTGCCGATCAGCAGCACCACCCACAGCTGCAGACCGGCTCACTGACCTCTCGGAATTTCTCCACCTGGAGAAGATTAAGTACGCCATCTGAGGGTCAGAGGAAGGCTTCCTGGATACTTGGGGGCAGTTTGTCGATCTGTTCCAAAATCTGTTGGAGACCAGCAACGAGGAGTAAGATAAGATCCAGTCGATTTCGGCGGGAGAACAGCTGGTGAGTCAGTTTCAGCGGGAGCAGTGCGGAAGTGGCTGCTGGGAGGTAAGTCTGTCCTTTAAAAGCACTTGTCTTTGCAGGGGCAGGCCAGTCGATTTCGGCGGAGAACAGCTGGTGAGTCAGTTTCAGCGGGAGCAGTGCGGAAGTGGCTGCTGGGAGGTAAGTCTGTCCTTGTCCTGTCCACTTGTCTTTGCAGGGGCAGGCCAGTCGATTTCGGCGCGAGTGGAGCTGGCTGGTTAGTCAATTTCAGCAGGAGCTGAGAATTTTTTTTTTTTAATTAGTGTTTTAGGCGGGAACAGGAAGTCGACCCGCGGACGTCTGGGAAGACCCTCACCAATAAATTCTGGTGGAGAGGCCCTGCTCAAAATAAAGAAATCAATCCATGAGTACACTTTATGCACGTGAGAGTGGAAAGAGAACTCCATCACCACGTGTAGTGTCTCCCACCCGCCCTCCTCCTCTAACCTAATAATAAAACCCATTGGTCTGAGGTAAGTACCATATTTTATTATATTATTATTTTTTATAAAAAATTTAATTTAGTTGTTATCCAGATCTTGGTAGAAAGTTAGAGGAATGGCAGGGAAGGGAGTGCAATGTTCCTCCTGCAGGATGTTTGAGGTGAGGGATGCAGTTAGTGTCCCTGCTGATTTTACCTGCAGGAAGTGCTGCCATCCCCAGCTCCTCCAAGACCGAGTTAGGGAACTGGAGCTGGAGTTGGAAGAACTTCGGATCATTCGGGAGGCAGAAGGGGTCATAGATAGCAGCTTCAGGGAATTAGTTACACCAAAGATTGGAGATAGGTGGGTAACTGTAAGAGGGACTGGGAAAAAGCAGTCAGTGCAGGGATCCCCTGCGGTCGTTCCCCTGAGAAACAAGTATACCGCTTTGGATACTTGTGGGGGGGGGGACTTACCAGGGGTAAGCCATGGGGTACGGGCCTCTGGCACGGAGTCTGTCCCTGTTGCTCAGAAGGGAAGGGGGGAGAGGAGCAGAGCATTAGTAATTGGGGACTCGATAGTCAGGGGCACAGATAGGAGATTTTGTGGGAGCGTGAGAGACTCACGTTTGGTATGTTGTCTCCCAGGTGCAAGGGTACGTGATGTCTCGGATCGTGTTTTCCGGGTCCTTAGGGGGGAGGGGGAGCAGCCCCAAGTCGTGGTCCACATTGGCACTAACGACATAGGTAGGAAAGGGGACAAGGATGTCAGGCAGGCTTTCAGGGAGCTAGGATGGAAGCTCAGAACTAGAACAAACAGAGTTGTTATCTCTGGGTTGTTGCCCGTGCCACGTGATAGATGAGGAATAGGGAGAGAGAGCATTTAAACACGTGGCTACAGGGATGGTGCAGGCGGGAGGGATTCAGATTTCTGGATAACTGGGGCTCTTTCTGGGGAAGGTGGGACCTCTACAGACAGGATGGTCTACATCTGAACCTGAGGGGCACAAACAGTAAATGTGTATGTGCCAAATTGGGACGATGTGGAGTTTATAAAGAGGATGCTGGGGAAGATACCGGACCTGGACTCACACAGGTTGGTCATGGGAGGGGACTTCAACACAGTTATGGACCCTGGCTTCGACCGGTCAAGCTCAAAAATGGGCAGGGTGCCAGCAATGGCAAAGGAACTAAGAGGGTTCATGGAGCTGATGGGGGGGGGGGGGGATCCATGGAGGTTTGGACAGCTGAGGGTGATGGAGTTCTCTTTCCACTCTCACGTGCATAAAGTGTACTCATGGATTGATTTCTTTATTTTGAGCAGGGCCTTGCTGGCTGGGGTGGTGGACCCGGGGTACTCGGCAATTACAATCTCAGACCATGCTCTGCACTGGGTTGACCTGCAGGTTAGTAAAGATAGTAACCTGCGCCCACACTGGAGGTTGGATGTGGAACTTTTGGCGGATGAAGGGGTGTGTAAGCGGCTGAGGAAATGTATTCAGAGCTACCTGCAGGTCAGTGACACAGGGGAAATTTCAGCAGCGGTGATGTGGGAAGCACTGAAGGCGGTGGTCAGAGGGGAGCTGATCTCGATCCGGGCCCATAGGGAGAAGGTGAACAGGGCAGAGACGGACCTGCTGGTAAAGGAGATACTACAGATCGATAGGAGGTATGTGGAGACACCAGAAGCAGGGCTTTTAAGAAACGGTGGAGGTTACAGGCGGAGTTTAGCTTGCTGACCACAGGGAGGGCAGTGGAGCAGCTGAGAAAGGCGAGGGGGGCGATCTATAAGCATGGCAAGAAGGCCAGCAGAATGCTTGCACAGCAGCTGAGGAAGAGGGAAGCAGCTAGGGAGATAGGGAAAGTAAAGGACGGAGATGGGAACCTGGTTGGTGATTCAGTAAGGGTGAATATGGCGTTTAGGGATTTCTACAGCAGGCTGTACAGGTCGGAACCCCCTACGGAGCTGGAGGGGATGAGGCACTTCTTCAAGGGGCTGAACTTCCCAAAGGTGGACGGGGAGCTGGTAGAAGGGCTGGGGGCCTCGATCGGGTTGGAAGAGATAGGCCATGCAGTCGGGTAAGGCCCCGGGGCCGCACGGGTACCCAGTGAAGTTCTATAAAAGGTTCTCTGGGATATTGGGGCCGGTGTTGATGAGGATGTTCAATGAGGCAAGGGAAGGAGGGGTGTTGCCCCCGACGATGTCACAGGCAATGATTTCGCTGATTCTTAAGCGGGCAAGAACCCGGAGCTGTGTGGGTCCTACAGGCCGATCTCCCTGTTAAACGTGGATGCCAAGTTGCTGGCCAAAATCTTGTCCTCCAGGATTGAAGATTGTGTTCCAGACGTTATTGGGGAGGACCAGACGGGGTTTGTTAAGGGCAGGCAGTTGGTGGCCAAAGTGAGAAGGCTGTTAAATGTTAGGGAGGTGGAGGTAGTGATCGCAATGGATGCAGAAAAGGTTTTTGATCGGTTCTATGGGAGATATTGGAACGCGCCACTTGGATGCCTAGGTACCCAATTCGGGCGGGGCTTTATTGACTGGGTCAGGTTACTGTATCAGGCTCCTGTGGCAAGTGTACGGACGAATAGGACAACATCCGACTATTTTAGACTGCACCGGGGGAAGAGTCAGAGATGCCCCCTCTCCCCACTGTTGTTTGCGCTGGCGATAGAGCCGTTGGCAATTGCTCTGAGAGCCTCGAGGGGCTGGAGAGGACTGGTCCGGGGAGGGGTTACACAGGGTTTCGCTCTATGCGGATGACCTACTTCTGTACGTTTCGGACCCAATCGAGGGGATGGAAGAAATCATGAGGGCTCTAGGGGAATTTGGCCGGTTTTCAGGGTATAAGCTTAATATGGGAAAGAGTGAGATGTTTGTGGTCCAGACGAGGGGACAGGCGAGGCGACTGGGAGAGCTGCCGTTTAGGTTAGTAAAGGGAAGCTTTGGGTACCTAGGCATCCAAGTGGCGCGGGAATGGGACCGGCTGCATAAATTGAATCTGGCCCGGCTGGTGGACCAAATGAAGGACGATTTTCGGAGATGGGACGGGCTTCCGTTGTCTCTGGCTGGGAGGGTGCAAACGGTGAAGATGACAGTCCTCCCGAGATTCCTATTTGTATTTCAGTGTCTCCCCATTTTTATTCCGCGGTCCTTTTTTAAGCGGGTCAACAGAGTGATCCCGGGCTTCGTCTGGGCCGGCAAGACCCCGCGAGTAAGGAAGGTAATGCTTGAGCGCAGTCGGGGAGAGGGCGGGCTGGCGCTGCCATGTTTTAGCAACTATTACTGGGCGGCTAATATAGCCATGATCAGGAAGTGAGTGGTTGGGGGGGGGGGGTCGGCATGGGTGCGTATGGAGACGGCTTTATGTAAGGGCACCAGTTTGGGGGCATTGGTAACTGCGCCTCTGTCGTTCCCGCCGGCACGGTACTCCACCAGTCCAGTGGTGGTGGCGGCCAGTGGAGGCGGCATGTGGGAGCATCGGTCTGGGCCCCAATCTGTGATAATTACCGGTTTGCCCTGCAGAGCATGGACGGGGGGTTCCGGTTATGGCGGAGAGCAGAGATTGAGAGGAGGGGGGATATGTTCATAGAGGGCGAGTATGAGGGCATTGGAGGAAATTTTGGGTTGGCGAGGGGAAACAAATTCAGGTATCTGCAGTTGCGGGACTTCCTTCGTAAACAGGTGTCAACCTTCCCGCTCCTACCGCTAAGGGGGATTTAGGACAGGGTAGTTTCCAGAGGGTGGGTAGGAGAACGGACCGTCTCGGACATTTATAAGGAGCTTTGGAGTCGGAGGAGATGCAGACAGAGGAGCTGAAGCGCAAGTGGGAGGTGGAGCTGGGAAGTGAGATAGAGGATGGTCTATGGGCAGACGCGTTGAGCAGAGTCAATACATCCGCAACATGTGCCAGGCTCAGCCTGATACAATTTAAGGTCATTCACCGGGATCACATGACAGTGGCCCGGATAAGCAGATTCTTTGGGGTTGAGGACAGGTGCGCAAAATGTGCGGGAGGACCGGCGAACCATGTCCACATGTTTTGGACATGTCCAAAGCTTCGGGGATTTTGGCAGGGGTTTGCGGACGTAATGTCCAGAGGTGGCAATTTTCGGGGCGTCAGAAGATCGGGAATCCAGGAGGAGAATGAGGCAGACGTTCTGGCCTTTGCTTCCCTGGTAACCCGGAGACGGATACTATTAGCATGGAGGGACTCAAAGCCCCCAAAATTGGAGACCTGGCTATCGGACATGGCTAGCTTTCTCTGTTTGGAGAAAATCAAGTTCGCCTTGAGAGGGTCACTGTTGGGTTCACCCGGAGGTGGCAACCGTTCGTCGACTTCTTTGCGGGAAATTAATCGTCAGCAGACAAGGGGGGGGAGAGGGGAGTAGTTTAGATTAGAGTAGGGGGTCAATAAGGGTGGGACCTCTACGAGAGGTAAATGGCTTTTGCACTATGTTTATGGTTTCATGTATATTGTTTATTTTGTTGTTGTTACTATCCTGAAAATACCACAATAAAATGTTTATTTAAAAAAAAGAATAAAAAACCAAAAAAAAGTATATAAATGTGGAAAATGCCAATAAAAAGATTTTTTTTTTAAAAAGGTAAGAGCAGATGTAAGATGAACTGCTCCCAGCGCTCGAGAAGGGGAGCTCTTTCTCTCTGTGCTCTGCTTCAGTGTGATTTTCCCCCTCTTGAGAGGTCTGCTGCATGGAACTGCAGGAGGAGAGAGAGAGCGGCAGATTGATATGAATGTGTCTTGTTGATGCCTGGAGGATGTGTGTTTTGTTATGGGCCAGGGTTTAGAGAATCCCAAAGTGTATCATGGAGTTCTCCTGACCCACAACTTTTAATAGATTGTGGTATGGGGAGCACATGGCCCACTCTACAGGTGTGGTACAGCTGAAATGGAAAAGTATTTTTTAAAGCAAAACAATGTTTATTCTATGAACTCAAGTTAACCTTTTTAAAACATACAGTGAACATCAATTCAAATATAACCCCCAAAGAATACAACACTACATAATCCTTAAGCTGTCCTTTTAACATCCATAAGACTTGAAAAAAACCTTTAAACAGAAGCAGATCAGGTTAAAGTCACTACTGAGAGCAGTTATTAGTTTTAAATCACCAAAGGATCGATTACAGTCTTTACATTACAGAGAGAGAGACTCATACACCTTCTGGCTGTGACTGCAGCTATTCAGCTCTGAAAGTGAAACTAAAACACGCCCTGCAGCAAACATCCTAAAATGAAAGTAAAAAGCTGGCAGACAGCCCAGATCCACCCGCACTCTGACATCGCTGATAAACACCCATTTCTTAAAGATACATTTCTTAAACACTCATTTCTTAAAGATACTCTCACATGACAGTTTGTTTACTGCTGCCCCTTTGCTTTTGTGGGGGTGAAGTTAAATAACCATCACTATTATTAGAATTCCCCCTATACCAGAAAAGGGTCAAGATATTCTAAATGGTGAACAGGGACTCCCTTGAGTCCCTGACTCCTAGGCAGACTTAGGTGGGTGCTATTCGGATCCAACTAGTGTTTTGAGTTAGTCCCCGGCATAACCCATATATCTTCCTAGAAGATTTTGTTTACTTACCACTCAATAGCTTTACTTCCAGGTCCGGCTTTTCTGAGTAAAGTAAGTAAACTTTCTATTAACCACTCTTTCAGGTTATCAATTTAACTTAACTTTATTTTCAAGTTAAACGATTAAAACTACTTTTAAAGAAAGGTATAAAAGATCTTTTCTTTGGATGCTCTGGGCCAGTTGTAAGCCCTTCAGGTCTTCCTTGACAATCATTATTCTTTAACTTTGGGTCTTCTGATGGATTCTCTGGGCTGCTTGGTTTTCAAAAGCGAGCCTCACAGCCTTTTCTTCCTTTCCTTCCTCAAACTCCTTTCTTTACCTCTCCGGGTGGAGCTGTAAAATATGCTTCTTTCTCCTTCACCTGTTGCAGCTTGATGCCGCCAAATGCCGTTTCTTTTTTGGAGAGTAACGACTGCCGCGAGGGTCAGCGCGCACCTCCCGCTCACGCTCCCGCTCCAAACCGCCATTTCTTTTTGAAGAGTAACGGCCACCGCGAGGTTCAGCGCGCACCTCCCAACCTGAAAGACAGGATGAGCTGTCCCCAGCTGCCTTCTCCAACGTCTGTGAAGCCATCTGCACCCCAAACAAGCTGCTGCTGTCAACCCCCTGCGGGACTCTTCCCCTCATCCAAAATCTCAGGTTTTCCCAGGCTCACTCTCATGGTCCAAATGACATATTTTCCCATCTTTTCATTACATCCCCTCTTAACATTTGAAACATGACATATTCTTTTTAATTCTTATGCCCCTAACCATTTTGTCAATATTCAATTTTTCGTGTTTTCAAATCGTGTAAATTCATCCATCGCTCATACCGGTGTTGATAGACCAGTCATTCCTTATTTGCAATCACCTTGAATTATAGTGGCAACTGTCCAGAAAGGTAACACAATAACTATTTGCCGTGTGTTCCACTATCGCCAAGGCATATTACCTCCTCAGGATAGCAGCATCGGAGAAGCCTCCTTGCGTCCCTTAGGATCAGTAAGCCACTTAATCCAACAGTAACCAAAAAGATCGCTTACTTATTGCTGGCATGCTATAGTCCCATTCCTTTTGCATCCAAATTGCGTTAGGTTCCTCATTGGTCTCGTAGATGACTATGTCATGTATGAACCACTTACACCCGTTCCTCATTAACCTAAAAGGTGTCTTCGATCCCGCTTCTAGCCCCGGATATTTCACATGGGTTTGCAATATATTTCTGAACCAAGTAACCATTCGATCTACATGTTATTGAAACTGACTGTCATGTCTCTTTAAGATCCCTTTCCTCCGTTATCATGTTTGGAAGAACATGAAGTGTATATTTGCCCTGGTAACAGTCCCCATATAGTCAACCAAGAGTAGTTGATAACCCGTTTCGATTGCTAGCCCTGAATCATTAAATACATCCAGCAGATGGGGGCTCAACCCAATCGAACCCACTGTCTTCACATCGAACCATTACTTTATCGTCTTCCAGATAAACATCGAATCCTCCCTATTGTCAAATACAAAGTTATGAAAAGTAAGCCTTATCTTAACACTTTGTTTAGCAACTAATCACACAAACAGTTTGTGTGTTACAGCATTTCATAATTTTTTATATCAAGCCATGTCAGGTCTTGCTATTTCTTTCTTTTAAATAATAAATAGTATTCAATAGTATTGAAGAAATTTTTCCTCCTTTCTTTTCCATACATACATAACAATTCTTTATAAGATACACAACATTTTCTTAATAACTATCATAATGCCTCAAGGCAACTTCGTTTAATACATTGGTTGTAAATTTCCCGCCGCAACATTAAGCTTAAACAACAACAAAAAACATTTCTTCAATACTATTGTCTTTTTAGCTGTGGGGGTTCCTCGTCAGTGATTGCTGCCTGCCGAGATCCTTCAATAAATCCATCATGTAGTACACATCCCGTGGAGACCACAAATCATCCATCAGCTGGTGTTCAGGACACATGTCCAGTCAGAGATGGATGACCAGAGGTTTCACTCTTCAATAATAATTTGATACTTGGGTTTATTCCTAAACCGAGAAGTTTTCTTCCATGCTTTGTCATTTACTCTCCTCAAATATGTAGCCAATTGTATCATTTTCCTACTAGTGGTTTTATTTTGTAATGCATTTCCTATCTTAACTTGCCCTTTCTCGGGGTCTCATCGAGTATCATTAGTTTCCCCCACATACTGTTTAAAAATCTTCAATCTGTTTGATAGGTTCAGTATGTATCCCAGGCTGTTTGTGAGCGCTCCCTACATTTTACGGAACATGTTGTTACTGGCTCTCTCTCTTGATTCTAACATACTGTTGTTAAGTCCTATTTCCTGAATGTCCTGAAAATTAATGAATTCTTCCGTTATATGTAAACATTTGTTTATTCTTATTTTTATAATCTGTTCTATGTGGTTCAACCTGGTATCTATTTTTCCATACCCCACTTCACCTGATTTCCCTAATGCAATTAACCATACTAATACTCCCAAACTAATTACTGTAACCCCCATTAAAATTGTTGCCCCCCATTTTAACCAATCTAGTTTACTCTTTGTCCTAATTACTTCCATTCCTTCTTCAACCCTGATCCTAATTTCCCTCTTGATGGTAATCCTTTTTCCCCCTCCAAACAAATGGGTGTGTATCATTCTCTCCATCTGAAAAATCAAACGAACAGGTCAAGGTTGGAGAGGGCCCTAATTCTTAATTTGCGTTTTCTAGTCTTGTTTAGATATTCCAGAAGTGCCCTCTCCAGGACTTCTGGATTTCCTTTGCCACCATCTCTTTCTTTTTTTTTTCTTTCTGTTTCCTGATTTCCTCCATATTATCAATCAGTTTTAATATCCTAATTTTTTCAGTATCTATTTTTATTAAATCTTTCACTGCCATCAGATTCTCATTTCATGATACTGCAAGCAACTCGCCTAATCTAACTTCTGGTCTAATATTTCTATTTCCTAAGACTCCCTCAATTATGTAATCTTTCCCTGTTGGATTTCCAGCTTCTTCCCTGATCATTGACACCTCAGCCCCTGTGTCCACCATAAATCTTTCTCCATATTCTACCTTTAATTCCCTTTTTTCAGTTTCTGTTGTTTGGTTTTGGATTGCCAGCTTTAGGGGAGAAGCCGTATGCTTCTGTCTGGGTCCGAACAAAACTAGTGATTCAGCTTTTTTCTCCAATGCAAAGTTACATAGTTCCTTCAGAATCCCGATCGGATCTCTATTTTGTAGGGCTTTAGGTACTCTAACAAAGAATGATATGTCTCCGTCCTGATTAATCCCTTTTTCCCCAAGAACGATTTTGCTCTTTTAATTTCTTCCACTCCTGTTCCATTGCTCATCTCTCTCGCCCGTGTTCCTAATTGCCATTTTTCGGATTTTAGTTTTCTGTTCCTGGCAGTCCCTTTCAGTTGCAATCTGAAATTAAGGAATAAGTGCCCGTCGTGGGCAGTTATCGCAAGGGCACTATCTTCCTGTTTTAGTTAAGGGTCGATTGATTGGTCTCTAAAGGTTTCTAGGCGTCCCTATTTCTCTAGGTTTCCCCTCACAATCTGCCTGACTCTAAGGATGATTTATTTTTTGGCCTACTTCTACCAGTAATGAATGCAAGACATTCAGTACTTATTTCTAAGATGTCCTGCAGACTTTTACTCAGGGTTAGTATCTTCCATCTACTAACACTCGCACCCAACTGAGTTTTATGTCCACAGAATATCCTTCCCAAAGTCAATCACCCATGACTTTCTGAACTAAACTTGGCAGGTAATGTTCGTTCCACACATAGACTAAAAACCTCTAATATTTTAGCCTTTGTGCCGGTTAGAAGCTTCCCTTCTAACCTCCACTCTGCTTAACTACATATTTCTAGTATTCTAGTCCCATCTGGGGTGCCATGAAGTTAAATCACCACCACTATTATTAGAATTCCCCCTATACCAGAAAAGGGTCAAGATATTCTAAATGGTGAACAGGGACTCCCTTTCTCTCTTCTGGTGTGAACTGCATTGGTGTGAGGAGTCTGCTTCTGGGACCTGCAGGAGGTAGAGATAGCAGCAGATTGATTTGAATGTGTACTGCTGACTGTTTAATGCCTGGAGGATGTGTGTTTGTTTACTGCTGTCCCTTTGGTTTTTTGGCCTGGAGTAAGGAAAAGGAGGATGTAATATGACTCACTGCCAGTGATGGGGAAGGGGAGCTCTTTCTCTCGTCTGCTGTGCTCTGCGTCAGTGTGACTTTCCCCTGCTGAGGAGTCTACTGCTGGGAGAGAGGCGGATTGATCCGAATGAGCAACTTGATGAAGGTGCTGAAGAAATGCTTTTGCAGATTTCTGGTGACATTATTTACTTTGACTGTTTCATGTTTAAAGCCTGTAGGATGTGTGTTTGTTTACTGCCACCCCTTTGCTTTTGTTGCCTGGAGTAAGGAAAGGGAGGATGTAAGATGACCTGCTGCCAGTGCTGGCAAGGGGCAGGGGAGCTCTTCCTCTCAACTGCCATGCTCTGTGTTGATGTGATTTTCCCCTGCAGAGGAATCTACTGGTCGAAGCTGTAAGAGGGAGAGATAGGCAGATTGATCCGAATGAACAACCTGATCGCTGGACGTCGAGGCTGTTTTGCGCACCTTGAACGTCAGTGGAGCATAAGGATACAATGCTTTGGTCCCGAGTAAATTAGGCTGTATAAGTAGGCCTGTACAATGGAGGCTCATGGACAGAGACTGATAGGTAAAATGACCAAACAACAAGGATCATCCATTTTGTTGAGGACTGCACAGGGTGATACTGTGTGTTTAGTTTTCTTAATACCATTGAATTCCATGTTCAGTTTGAAGGTGTAATACTCCAAACATAAATACTCTGAACCTTAAACAAAGATAATTACACAGACATGATGGGAGAAATGAGCATGGTTGATTGCATAAATAGACTAATAGATGTGGCAGTAAATGAACAGTGGGAAACATTTTTTTTAAATAGTTCAAAATGTTCCAACAAAAATACATTCCATTATAGATTCACCTGTGGTTCATTCTGGAAATTAAGAAGAGTTTTGGATTAAAAGAAGCTTATAATGTTGCAAAGAACAGTAACAAGTCTGAGGAATTGAGAGTGTTTTAGAAACCAGCAGAAAGCCACCAAAAAGATGATAAAAAGTGAAACAAATGGAACATGAGAATAAACAGCAGGATTATTAAAATCAATAGTAAGAGCTTTTCACAGGTATACGAAACAGAAGAGAGTGGTTGAGGGAAATGTTGGGCGTAATCTACCGGTTACGTCGTGCGCCAATGAGAGCGTGATGTGGCCAGTAGACCCTGGGTGAAGCCTCCTGTGGTTTTTCTGACAGCCACGATGCCTTATGGAACCTACCCAAGTCCCACGAGGCGTCGGGATCAGGAACCTGCCCATAATGTGCTGGAGCAAGCCGCGCTCGGGTAAGTAGGACTTAAACCTACTTAAGGCCTACTTACCTGGTATCTATCTGCCTCCCTGGATCTACCGGTCTCTCCAGGGAGTCCCAGCTGGGTGCCGTCCAGTACTGGCCCACACAAACGTGGAGCAGGCGGAACAGCACCCGGAGGGGGGTCTCCCAGGCCGAGGCCCCTGGATGGTCAGGGATAGGGCACCTTGGCACTACCAGGTTGGTACCTTGGCACTGCCACCCTGTCACTGCTAAGGTGGCAGTGTAAGGGTGCCAGAGTATCACTGCTAAGGGTCAGAGCCTGGGAGGGCTATGCCCATGAAGGAAGGGGGCGGCGGGCATGGGGCAGGTAAGAACAGGTCGTTGGGGGGGTGGCGGGTGTAGGTCCTGGAAGGGAGGGAGCCCATAGCAGGGTGTCCTCACAGCGAGGTGTCCTCACCTGCGGGGGAGAGGGTGGGGGAGAGGGGTGGGTTAATGCCATGTGTGTGGGGAGTGACATCATAGACTATCATAGAATTGACAGTGCATAAGGAGGCCATTTGGCCCATCGAGTCTGCACCGGCTCTTGGAAAGAGCACCCTACCCAAGGTCAACACCTCCACCCTATCCCCACAACCCAGTAACCCCACCCAACACTAAGGGCAATTGTGGGCACTAAGGGCAATTTATCATGGCCAATCCACCTAACCTGCACATCTTTGGACTGTGGGAGGAAACCGGAGCACCCGGAGGAAACCCACGCACACACGGGGAGAACGTGCAGACTCCGCACAGACAGTGACCCAGCAGGCAATCGAACCTGGGACCCTGGAGCTGTGAAGCAATTGTGCTATCCACAATGCTACCGTGCTGCCCTTGGGTGGCGGGTGGGGGAGATCCACAAGCTTGCTTAGAGATCTGGGGACCCTTTCAAAATGGCAGCCCAATCTCGGAGATCAGCTCCCCAGTGATGAGTGTGGGCTAAACTGGTGAGAAAATCCAAAGAGCCCAAAAGAGTGTCATTAGATAGCGGTGGGGAGCTCGCCGGCAGTGCCGGCAGGAACCCCCCAGCAAAACCCACCACTAATGACACTTAGAAATTGTGCCCGTTGAATCTTTAGAAGCAGAGAGAGGAGAAATTATCATGGGGAATAAGGAGTGAGGAAATGGCAGGGGCCCCAAACAAATGAGAAAATTAAGATAATTTTTAAAAATATAAATTTAGAGTACCCAATTTTTTTTTTTCCAATTAAGGGGCGATTTAGCATGGCCAATCCACCTGCACATATTTGGGTTGTGGGGGTGAGACTCAAGTAGACATGGGGAGAATGAGCAAACTCCACACGGACAGTGACTCGGGGCCGGAATTGAACCCGGGTCTTCGACGCCTTGAGGCAGCAATGCAAACCACTGCGCCACCATGCCACCCAAAAGTTAAGATAATTAATATTAGCAAAGGAAAAGTGTTGGAGAAGCTTAAAGGACAGAAATCCAAGAATTCTTGGACCTTATGGCCAACGCCTAGTGTTCGTAAAGAGGTGGCTACAGAGATATTGAATGCATTAGCTCTGTTTTTCCAAAATGCCTTCTAATCGAGAACCGTCCTATGAGATCGGAAGTTAGAAAATGTAACACTGCTTTTCAAGAAAGGGGAGAAAGAAAACAGAGAACTGCAGGCCAATTAAGCAAATATCAATTGCTATAAAAATTCTGGAATCTATTATTAAGCAAGCCTTAACAACAGACTTACAAAAACTTAGTGTAATTAGAACAAGTCAAATGGTTTTACAAAAGGCAAATCCTGCTTGCCTAATTTATTCGAGTTTTTTGAGGATTTAACTTGTAGGGTAGATGAAAAGAAGCCAGTAGATACAGTATATCTGGATTTACAAAAGCCATTCGATAAAGTGCCACACTAAAGGTTGATATTCAAAATATGGGCATAAACAGGTCATTTTTAAGTTGGCAAGCTGGGACTTAGTGGAGTACTGCAAGGTTCAATTCTGGTGTCTCAGCTATTTACGATCTACATTATTTGGATGAAGAGACAGAGTAATGTATCTCCCTTTTCTGGTGATACAATGCTAGGTGGAAAGCTAAGCTGTGGGGAAGGCACAGAGGCTGCAAAGAGATATAGGCAAGTTAAGTGAGTGGGTAACAAGGTGGCAAATGGAGTATTACACGTGAGGTTATTCACTTTGGTCGTAATAATAGAAAAGCAGAAGATTTTCAAAAGATGTAAAACTTGTAAATATTGATGTTCAAAACATTTGGTGTTGCTCGTCCAAAGAACGCTGAAAGTTGGAAGCAAGCAATTAGGAAGGCAAATTGCATGTTGGCATTTATTGCAAGGGGATAGGACAGGGACAAAGGAGCGACAATTTTAAGGACTTTGGTGAGAGAAGTGAGAGTGGAAATTGTGGAGGCTCCAGCAACCATCTGGGCAGTACAGTAGCATTGTGGATAGCACAATTGCTTCACAGCTCCAGGATCCCAGGTTCGATTCCGGCTTGGGTCACTGTCTGTGCGGAGTCTGCACATCCTCCCCATGTGTGCGTGGGTTTCCTCCAGGTGCTCCGGTTTCCTCCCACAGTCCAAAGATGTGCAGGTTAGGCGGAATGACCATGATAAATTTGCCCTTAGTGTCCACAATTGCCCTTAGTGTTGGGTGGGGTTACTGGGTTATGGGGATAGGGTGGAGGTGTTGACCTTGGGTAGGGTGCTCTTTCCAAGAGCCGGTGCAGACTCGATGGGCTGAATGGCCTCCTTCTGCACTGTAAATTCTATGATCTCCCAATCTTTTTAAGTATAGGAGGGGTTCAGGCGACCAGAGGATTGCTGGTATTACAACCTTTTTCAAAAAAGGCTCAACGACAACCAATCTTCAAGCCAATCACCAGTGTGGGAAAACGTTTAGAGCCAATAATCTGAGACAAAGTTAATTGTTGTTAAGCCTGAATATCAAACACTGAGGTTCTTTTATTTATTTTGAAAATTAATTAGTTAGATGATATGAGTGACTTGGATACCGAAGAGGATTAATTATTTTATTACAATTTATAGATAGGTTTTACAAAAAAGATGATCTGTTAGTAGCCTATAAAGCATGGCCAATATTTGATAAATCGAAAAGACAGGCAATCAGTCCATGCAAGAGTATACTATGAACATTGATAGGATGTATAAGACATTGACAAAGTTTGAGCTAGAGAGCCCAGAGTCTGTGTTTGAATTCAAGTTACTAGATTTCTGGTATTGACGGGGGTTCAACTTCATGGAAAAGACTCTCTCTTAGACCAAATGACTGCTGCCCTGAAAAACATTTTGGGAAAGCAGTCCTTTCCAGCTACTTTTAAATCAAATAAGGGCAACTCTTCAGGGATGTAAAGATTGGAGAAATTCATGGATGCTGAATTTTGAGATCACCTGAATATTAGACGCAGGGTTGAATACAAAGATGAGGTTGCTGATAGACAGTCTGGAAATTGTTGCACTTTAGCCAATTTGAGAATCAAGATGAAACATGGGTCTGGGATCGTGACCGTAGGTGCTTGAACCCTAGAAATGCACTGGAAATGAGTAACAGATCTTATCATTTTGATTTCAATATCATTACACAATGAATTACCTGAAACAAAAGTCTTTAAGGTAAAGCATGGAACAGGCAATGCAGACAATGAGAATGACGAAGATGACAGACTTGAAGAAATTGTATTGTCATATTGCTTCATGGGAGTTTGAGTCTAGCAATGAGCATTTTGATCGCTGATTCATTGAACTGTGCAGTGTTGGATAGCAGTTGCACCTCTAGTGTGTGGGATGGGTTGGCTCAATTGCTACTTGGAATCTCTTGACAAGGAAGATCAGCATAATGTTAAAGAATATAAAAACTACCTGATTTGGGGATGAAAATGCACTAAAATGTATGAAAAGAGTGGCCATGCTATGCAGGATAGCTGGGAGAAGTCTCTTCATTAGTTCTGATGTGGCCTCCAGTGAGATACCTTTATTGTTGAGCAAGTCCTCCAAAAAGCACAAATAAAATTTGATATGGAAATGACCAAAGTACTTGTATTCGGGAGAGCCGTGGATTTACATTTCACTCGATCAAGGCATTACTGCTATTGAGGAAACCAGATATTTTGGGTGGAGAAGTGTGTCAGTATGTCTTAAGCGATAAGAGTTTGGTTGACAAGAGAAGAATTGTTTTCAAATTGCATAGACAATTCACACATCCTTCATCACAGAAATTAAATGCTCTGCTGCAGGATGCTGGGATATTTGATAGGGAATATGAAACTCTTTGAACAAGTTACATCTCAATGTGATATTTGAGTCAAATACTGGAGAATAAAAACACACCCTGTTGTACGTCTTCCACTAGCTAGAGAATTTAATGACATAGTGGCAATGGACATAAAGGTATAGGACAAGGATTGAGGTTTTATTTTGACACATTTTGTGAATAGAGCAACTATAGAAATTTGATTTAGCCTGTCTCCGGTGATAAATGGCAAGGACAAACAGGCCATTTTAGAAAAATGGGTCAGTATTGGACTAGGAACATCAACAAAATGTTTGATGGATTATGGAGGAGAAATCATAAATGATGAATTCCAGACACATGTGAGAATTTCAATGTTATAGTCATGGGTACCGTGGCTCAGAGTCGTTCAGTAATGATTTATGTGAGAGAGATCATGCAGTAACTGACGTAAGATATTGGGTGACAAACCAACTTGCAAGTTGCACACAGCGCTGTCATGGGCAGTACATGCTAAAAATTATTTGCAAATAGTTGACGAGTATAGACCATAACAACTAGTATATGGAAAGAATCCGAAGAAGCCTTTGGTGCTATTGGATGCTCTCCCTGCTCTAGAACAAATGACCATTAGGTCTATTTTCTCTGCCCACTTGAATGCTTACATCCAGGCAGGAGAGCTTTTAACAAGGCTGAAGTTACATTAAGAATCCTGAGAGTGTTGCGATATCTCATAAACTATCTGAGGTAGGCTATATTTCTAGTGATCTGGTTTATTACAAGAGAGAGGAGCATAAGAGAATGGAAAGTCCCAGAGAAAGTATTAGGACATGAGGATGTGAGGGGAAATCTGGGATTTCAACATGAGAATCAAACAATAAAAACTCCATTCCTCACGGGTCATTGGAATAAATTATGAATTTTCAGATACCGATAATGTGATAAGGGATGATGAGGCACCAGGTGCATTGCATACACCTATTTTACGGGTTAGAGCTGGAGAGACAAGATATGATAGATCTGGAGTTAGATACTGGTAGAAAAGTGGATTGTGATAAACAGGAAAGGGTTGTTTTTTCCAACGGTCAGCTGCCCAAAGGGGGTTCTGGGTATTGTATCACCCATAAGGATTGATTAACTGGAAGGATGTAACACTAGTTGGAAGGGCAAGGAAATCTACTGGAAAATGAAGAATTGGTTGAACGTCGAGGCATGTGGGAAGGCAGTAAAGATCATGGACTGGGTGAAAAGAGTGTGAGATTGGAAAATAAGGAAGCGTAGCTCGAGTTACAGTGATGAATCCCAGGTGAGGAAGTGTTCAGGTACATTGGAATGGGCCTCAGATAGGATATACAGAGGATCTATTGTATTAACCTGGAAAGACTTCCAGAGATGAGTGGAGGATGCGCTCTGAATAGATGTGTCATGTGAGAGTCCCTTTAAGAAAAGTGTATTTTATAAAATGGCTGCAGTGATGCCATTGTGTGGGTGGAGCTGGAATGTGATTCTGCTTTTTACTTTTGTTTTGAGCTGGAAGCTCTTTTTGGCTCTGTGTTTTAGTTTTGCTTTCAGTTGGAGTGCTGCATTCAAACCAAGCAGATGTGTATTGATCTCTCTCTTCATGCTAAAGAATGTTTCCAGATCACTTGATGATTTCAAAGTAATACCTGTTTCTGTAAGGAATGCAAACCTACTGTCTTTGTTAAAAAGGTTTTTTTGACTTATGGATGTTGTTAGGAAAGTTACTAAGGGTTACCTTTCGAGTACTGTATCTTTGTGGGGCTTACCTGTGGAGTACTGTATCTTTGTGGGGGCAGGGTATCAGTGTTGGTAGTTGATAAGATGTTTACTGTGTGTTTATAATATGTTAACTGGATTCATAGAATAAACATTGTTTTTGTTTAAAATTACTTTTAGTTGCATCACACCTGTAAAGTGGGCCGTTGTGCTCCCCATAACCAAAATCTATTTAAAGTTGTGGGTTAGGTGAACTCCATGATATACTTTGGTGTTCCCTAAACCCTGGTCCTTAATAAATTGGGGGCTCGTGGGGTAAAAGTCTCTCTTTCGTGATTGGGTTGGCTTAGTGAACTTAAAGACAGTGAGCGGTGAGCATATTTGTGTTTGCTTTTCAGGTGTGGCATTCCAGTTTAGAGAGTGTGTTGTGGACAATGGCTCTTTCAGAGGCTTGGATGTTTTTGGGGGTGCTGATGGTCAGACGCAGTACCTTACGAACAGAGGCTAAAAATAGGCTTTTAGATTTGGCAAAAACATTGCAGTTAACGTTGCCTGACAGCAGATAAAAAGAAGAGGTCCTTACGGCGGTAGCTGAGCATTTAAAATTGCCTGAGATACAGTCTGACTGATTAGAAATGGCAAAACTTCAGTTACAGATTAAACAACTGGAACATGAAAAAGAATTAAAGCAGCTTGAATACGAAATGGGGGAAAAAGAAAGTATAGCCCGAGCAGAATAACAAGAAAGAGAAAGGGAGGTACAGATCAGGGAAAAAGAAAGAGAGAGAAGAAAGGGAAGAAGAGAGAGGAAGGGAAAAAGGGAGAGAGTTAGAACTTCAGAAAATGGCTATGAAACATGACAGTCAGTTAAAATTGGCGGATGTAAAGGGAAACGTACAGTTTGAGGATAGTGATGAGGATAAAGAGAAAGAGCGTCATAGTTGAAGGCTTGGTGGGATCTATTTAATTATGTCCAAGCATTGCCAAGATTTGATAAGAAGGAGGTAGAAGCTTTTTTCATTTCATTTGAGCAGGTGACTAAACAAATGAAATGGCCACAGGACATGTGGATATTACTGATTCAAACAAAGCTGGTAGGTAGGGCTAGTGAAGTGTTTGCATCACTATCAGAGGAAATATCTGGGACATATGAGGAGGTAAAAAAAAATCCATCTTAGGTGCATATGAACTAGTGCCTGAAGCCTACAGACAAAGGTTTAGAAATTTAAGGGAAGAACCTGGTCAAACATACATGGAGTTTGAAAGGATCAAACAGAGTAATTTTGATAGGTGGATAAGGGCTTTGAAAAAAGACCAAACATATGAAGCTCTCAGAGAAATTATACTTTTGGAGGAGTTTAAAAATTCAATTTCTGATGTAGTGAGAACTCATGTGGAAGAGCAGAGTGTTAAAACTGTGAGGTTAGCAGCAGAAATGGCAGATGATTATGAATTAGTTCATAAATCAAAACTTGGTTTCCGACATCAGTTTCAGCCTGTGAGGGATAGAAACTGGGGAAAAGAGAAATACTCAAGTGGTAGAGCTATAGGAGATCTGATGGGAGATAATAAGGAGAATGTACCTCAGATTAAAAAAGAAATCCAGCAGGGTGGAAGAGAAATGAAAAGTTTCAAATGTTTTCACTGTAATAAACTAGGCCATGTAAAGTCACAGTGTTGGTGGTGGAAGAAAAGCACAGGGAAGGCTGATGTGATAAAACAGGATAAGTCAGTGGGGTTTGTTAAAGTGGTAAAGGAAAGCCCAAGTGAAGTGAAGGAGGTGAAAAAGATTGTACCACCTGATCAAGAGGTACCAGATCTCTTTAAAAAATTTACTTGTGTGGGTGAAGTTTACTCATATGTACCAGAAGGAGTAGGTAAAGAAGTCACAATTTTAAGAGGTACGGGAGCTAGTCAATCTTTGATGGTAAGAGATGATGAGTTATGTAGCTTGGGAGGAATATTGCCAGAAAAGGTGGTACTATGTGGAATTCAGGGTGAGAAGTGTAGTGTTCCATTATATAAGGTAAGGTTGGAAAGTCCAGTGAAGAGTGGTGAAATGGTAGTCGGAGTAATAGAGAAACTATCTTGTTCAGGAATACAGTTTATCTTGGGTAATGATATAGCTGGATCGCAGATGGGAGTGGTGCCATCTGGTTGATAAGCCAGTGGAAAATCAGACAACTGAAGTGTTAACGGATGAATCTCCTGGGATTTTTCCAGATTGTGTAGTAACAAGGTCGCAAAGTCACAGGTTAAGACAAGAGGAGAAATCAAAGAGTGAAGATAAAATTGAAGTGCAATTATCAGAAACGATTTTTTATCAGATGGTTGGAAAAGAACAGGTGGAGGATGAGGCAGATATTTTTAGCTCAGGAAAATTGACGGAGTTACAACAGAAAGATATAGAAATAAAACGGATGTATCAGAGAGCATACATGGAGGAGGAATCTGAGTGCATACCGGAATGTTATTACCGTAAAAGTGATGTCTTGATGAGGTAATGGAGACCTTTACATGTGCAGGCGGATGAAAAGTGGGCAGAAGTTCATCAAGTGGTATTGCCGGTAGGGTATAGAAATTAGGTGTTGCGAGTAGCACATGAGGTACCAGTGGGAGGTCATTTAGGAGTAAGGAATACTCGAGCTAAAATCCAGAAACATTTTTATTGGCCTGGACTACATAAAGATGTAGTAAAATTTTCTTGATCATGTCACACATGTCAAGTGATAGGGAAACCTCAAACAGTGATTAAATCAGCGCCCTTAATACCCATTCCAGCATTTGAGGAACCTTTCCCGAGGGTCTTAATTGATTGAGTAGGACTGCTTCCTAAAACGAAAAGTCAGAATCAATATCTTTTGACTGTAATGGATGTGTCTCCTAGGTTTCCAGAGGCCATTCCAGTACGCAATATTATAGCTAGAAAGATTGTGGAGGAGTTACTTAAATTCTTTACTGGATATGGACTACCCACAGAAATACAATTGGATCAAATTTTACCTCAAAGTTATTGAAAGAAGTTATGGATAGCTTAGGAATAAAACAATTTAAATCAACTGTGTACCATCCAGAATCGCAGGGAGCGTTAGAAAGGTGGCATCAGACATTAAGGTCAATGTGAGGGCTTATTGTCAAGATTATCCAGAGGATTGGGATAAAGGAATTCCATTCATACTGTTTGCAATTAGGGATGCACCTAATGAGTCAACCAAATTCAGTCCTTTTGAACAAATTTTTGGTCATGAGGTAAGAGGACCACTTAAATTGATTAAAGAAAAATTGGTGAATGAGCAGTTGGAACTTCATTATTGGATTACGTGTCAAATTTTAGGGAACAATTAAATAGAGCAGGTGATTTGGCTGGACAACATTTAAAAGTTGCACAAAATGTGATGAAACGGGTAGCGGCCAAGAAAGCAAAAGTTCGTAATTTTGCCAGTGGAGATAAAGTTTTAGTATTGTTACCAGTGGTAGGTGAACCTTTAAAAGCAAGGTTTTGTGGACCTTATCAGATTGAAAGGAAATTAAGTGTGGTGAATTATGTGGTAAGAACGCCAGATAGAAGGAAAACTCACCTAGTGTGTCATGTGAATATGCTTAAAAGGTACTTTGAAAGGGAAGGAGTGCAAAAGGAGGAGGTTTTAATAATTCTAACTCGAGTGAAGAACCAAATCCAGATGACATTAAATTTGGCATCCCTCAAATTAAATTGGTAAACGAGGATGTTCTTATCAATTGGGATAACTTGTTGAGTTACCTTTCAGAGGAAAAACAACTGACCTGAAAGAGTTAATATCACATGGGCAAGTTTGTGGAGATAAGTTGGGAAATACTAAAATGGCTATACATGATGTAGATGTGGGAAATGCTGTTCCAATTAAAACAATTTAAATTGTTTTATTCCTAAGCTATCCATAACTTCTTTGAATAACTTTGAGGTAAAATTTGATCCTTGATCCAATTGTATTTCTGTGCGTAGTCCATATTTAGTTAACAATTTAAAATTGGCACAGGTTAACAAGGAAATTGAAAGTATGCTTAGAAATGGCATAATTGAAGTGGGTTGCAGCCAATGGAGCTCACCCATAGTGATGGTACCGAAACCGGATGGTACCCAATGGTTGTGTGTGGACTATAGAAAGGTTAATGCAGTTACAAGAATGGACTCTTATCCTATCCCACATTTGGACGATTACATTGAGAAGGTGGGACAATCAGCTTTTATTTCCAAACTGGATTTACTTACAGATTACTAGCAAGTACCTTTAGTCAAAAGGGTGAAGGAGATTTCAGCTTTTGTGACTCCAGATGGTATATACCAATTCAAAGTTATGCCATTTGGCATGAAAAATGCCCAGCCACACACAAGGGGCTCTGTGATCGGATTAAACTAAAGTATCTGACCTTAAAGAGAAATGCAGAGGCATGGTGAAATTGATGGATCGTGCAGAGACCTTATCCAAAGAGACTGTCAATCAAGAGGTATTCCAGTTGGAGGAGGAAGAACTAAAATGGACTATGTTATTATAAATGTTTGCTGTTTTGTTTTGAGAAAAAAAATTATATTTACTGTCACTATTTCTTAAAGGAAAGTGAAAAGGTGAAAAATGAAACCATCTTGAAGTTGATGGGTTTTTTTTTCATGGGGGGAGGTGTCTTGTGAGAGTCCTTTTAAGAAAAGTGTGTTTTATTAATTCGCTGCAGTGATATCATTGTGTGGGTGGAGCTAGAATGTGATCCTGATTTTACTTTCGTTTTGAGCTGGAAGTTATTTTTGGCTGTGTGTTTTAGTTTTGCTTTCAGTTGGAGAGCTGCATACAAACCAAGCAGATGTGTATTGATCACTCTCTTCATGCTAAAGAATGTTCCAGATCACTTGATGATTTCAAAGTAATACCTGTTTCTGTAAGGAATGCAAACCTACTTACTATCTTTGTTAAAAAGGGTTTCTTGACTTATGGAGGTTAGGAAAGTTACGGGTTACCTATAGAGTACTCTATCTTTGCAGCGGAGGGGTATCAGTGTTGGTCGTTGATAAGATGTTTACTGTGTGTTTATAAAATGTTAACTGGATTCATAGAATAAACATTGTTTTTGTTTAAAAGTACTTTTAGTTCTCTGTTGCATCACAGCTGTAAAGTGGGCTCTTGTGCTCCACATAACCAAAATCTATTCAAAGTTGTGGGTCAGATGATATACTTTGGTGTTCACGAAACCCTGATCCATAATAGTAGAGTTGAGAATGCAGCACAATCACAACAAAATCATCGAAGCAGAAGTCTCCAGACTGAGAGGTGTTCGTGATGGCCAACAAATCAGGTGATAAACAGTATGGGAGGCCGAACAGAGAGTTAGACAATTGGAGAGAGTTTGGTATGTATTTGGAAATCCCAGATACGGATCAGCCAACGTTATTGCATAGACGAATCTGCACGCAAAATGTCCGACTTGGTGGCTATATCCAAGGCTAGATTTGGGTTCTGAAGAATACTTAGCAGATCAAGAGGTCAGAGTGGACTCACTCGCAGCAGAAAAGATATGTTGAAAATAGTTTTGGCCCTTTTGATAATGTTTTCTTGGGAGTGTAAGTCAGTGGACTTAAAAGCTGTATTTCTGCAGGAGAATCATCTCCAGAGATAAGTTTTTCTCAAACCTCCAATGGAGGTGCTATATGTAGAAGTTAAATAACTTGTCCACAGTTTGAACGACGCTTCCAGCGGTTGGTATTTTCAGTTAGATCAGTGTTGTTAAAATTGGGTTTTCTCCAACTCAAGAAAGATTCTGCCATGGTTTATTGGTACCATGGTTGGAAATTCTCGGGCATCGTTAAGATGCATGTTGGCAACGTCCTATGGGGTGGTTTGAGTGAGTTTTAAACTATACTGCTGACAAGGTTGAAACAGAATTCAAGGTAGGGAATTGGGTTTCAGGGGCCTTTAAATATATTGGGTTAGAAATTAAACAGTGTGGGTCTGATGTCACTTGATACCAACAATCTTATTTAGAAAAGGTTAACCTGATCATAGTCAATCGGGCTAGCTCCTCATAAAAATATGTAGATCCTTTCAAAGATGAAACAAACCAACTGTAAAGTCTAGCTGGACAGTTGAACTGGCTGGGCACACACACAAGGCTGGATGTAAGTGTTGATGCATTAGAACTGTGCATTATAATGAAACAACTAAGGACCTGCACATCGTATGTGCGAACAAAACGTTAAAAAAATTAAAGATGGTGCAATATGTGCTGGAATTTACATCTTTGGGTGACCCTAAGATTATAAGATTGTTTGTTTTTAGTGATGACTCATGTGCAAACCTTTGTGATGGGGTTTCAAATGGCTGCTGAGGGTCTTGCACTTGTTGAGGCAGCTGACGTGGCATTTTTTAATCAAAGAAGTTTGGGGAAATTCTATGAGGGAAATACTGGAAAAATGTACCAATGTAATGTTAGAGGGACAACTGTTCCCTTTGGGATGATGTGCACTCCTCAAAGTGTGTAAATGGAAAAGATTAAGGGTCGAATTTTGAGCCTGCATTAGCCATCAGCATAAATGACGACACGGGCCTAAAGTCTTGCGAGAGTCAGGAAATAAGATTTCATCAGCGTGATGTCATTTAGGGAAGCACAGTAGCACAGTGGTTAGCACAGTTGCTTCACAGCTCCAGGGTTCCAGATTCGATTCCCTCTGGGTCACTGTCTGTGGAGTTTGCAATTTCTCCCCGTGTCTGTGTGGGTTTCCTCCGGGTGGTCCGGTTTCCTCCCACAGTCCAAAGATGTGAAGGTTAGGTGGAGTGGCGATTCTAAATTGCCCTTAGTGTCTAAAAAAGGTTGGGTGGGGTTACTGGGTTACGGAGATAGGGTGGAGGTATGGGTTTAGGTGGGATGATCTTTCCAAGGGCCGGTGCAGATTTGATCGAGCCGAATGGCCTACTTCTGCACTGTAAATTCTATGATTTCCCAATTTTCCACGTATCTCAACCGTGATGTAATGAGGTTCCTGCCCAGGAATGCCAGGAACTCGTTGTAATAAACTAGCATCCAATTTGCGAGCTGTCCTGCCAGGACTTACACCCTCTTTAATAATAATAATCTTTATTGTCACAAGTAGGCTTACATTAACACTGCAATGAAGTTACTGTGAAAAGCCCCTAGTCGCCACATTCCGGCGCCTGTTCAGGTACACGGAGGGAGATTCAGAATGTCCAAATTACCGAACAGCACGTCTTTCGGGACTTGTGGGAGGAAACCGGTGCGCCCGGAGAAAACCCAAGCAGGCACAGGGGGAACGTGCAGACTTCACACAGACACAGACAGTGACTATGCCGGGAATTGAACCTGGGACCCTGGAGCTGCAAAGCAACTGTGCTACTGTACCGCCCCTTTGAATTAGGTGAAATACTCTTCCCTAATAATATTCCTGGCTCTTCCTTGATAAGTCAATAATGCCCATCTGCATGATTGTGCCCCTGATTGGTTTCCATTAGTTAACCCTTTGGGAGCTGAGCCCCTCAAGCATTGAACTCCATAGTTTGCACTCACCTCGCGAATGATAACACAGGTTTAGCTCCCAGTATAATAATAATAATTGCTTATTGTCACAAGTAGGCTTCAATGAAGTTACTGTGAAAAAACCCCTAGTCGCCACATTCCGGCGCCTGTTCGGGGAGGCCGGTAAAGGTTGCAGAGCTCAGTAGGCAGCTCTGAAACGATAAATGTTGTGGCAGACGACTGCATCTGTCCGAAGGAATGATGGACCACCTGTGCCAGGTTATGCAGGAGTTGCTGCCACATGGGCTGGGAGGTCACTGGCCACAGCTTCATTGAATATTTATGCCAGAAGCTCATTTCAGGGTTGCATGGGGGACCTTGGCAGCATCTCCCAGTCTGTGGTACATAAGTGTACATGATAGATAACCATCCGTGAAGGCTCACAGTCACATCAACTTTGACCAGGACCAGATTAGCCACGATACCAGGGCCATGGGCTTCACCCGGATAGCTGGCCTGCCTAAGTTCGGGATATCATTAACTTCACACACGTGTCTCTGTGTTTCCCCATGGCGGCTTGGGGCACCGTTCATGAACCACAGGGATTCTACTTCTAAATATGCAGATCGTCTGCGACAATGGAAAATGCATTATGCAGGTATGTGCTTGTTTCCTCGGGAGCATCCATGATAGCTAAATTCTTGGATGCTCTCAGATCCCGACTTTCCTTGAGGATAAGCAGCGGCTGGAGGGATGGCTCCACAGGGATAACGAGTACCCCTTCCGGAGGTCACAGATGTCACCACTGCAGAGGTCACAAACACCTGTGGAAACTCGTTACAATGAGGCTCATGCATCTATACGTGCTGATAGAGCAGGCAATAGGCCTGCTATGGATGTGGTTCCATTGCCTTGATTGGTCAGGGGCAGCCCTCCAGTACAGCCCCCAGAGGATCTTGTGCATCATCATGGTGTACTGTGCACTGCATAATCTGGCACTGAAACAGGGAAAGGAAGTGGATGAGGTGGAGGTCCGCCACATCTCCTCATGATGCCCTGATTGTCTCTCGCTTTGGGGAGGGCTAGAGTAGACAAAAATACTCCCCCCCACCCATGCGGTCTGAGACCTCCTTTGTGAGATGCCAGCGGGATGTCTTCTTGATGATCACTCCTATCATGGACAGGGCGCAGCAGCCCAATGACTGGACAGTGCAGGAGAATGATGATGACTTATAGTGAGAACAGAGCAATACTTCTCAAATCTGCTGCGAATGTCTGACTTCTGGCGGATAGAAGCCTGAGTGCAACCTGCCACAGAACAGGGAGGTCTGGGGACAATTAGACTCTTAATGATACATCTCAACTGACACTGCCTCCTCCGAGGTTAAGGGTGCCAGTGTGGGTCTGTATCTCTTGTGCAGGTGGGTAGACTTTCAAAAGCTTTCAGCCAATGGCTTCCTTATGTTGAAAAAAAGCTTGCACAGCTGAGGCCTGTACGTTGGCTGGGTTGTGTGTGGTGGGGTTGGGGTGGTGGGAAGAAGAAGAAGAAATCGCTTATTGTCACAAGTAGGCTTCAATGAAGTTACTGTGAAAAGCCCCTAGTCGCCACATTCCGGCGCCTGTTCGGGGAGGCTGGTACGGGAATTGAACCGTGCTGCTGGCCTGCTTTAAAAGCCAGCGATTTAGCCCAGTGTGCTAAACCAGAAGAGAGAAGGAGAGAATGGTGCCCATGGCGAGGATTACATCAGCAGTGGGAGGGGCGGGGAAACAAACATTGCGCTGCCAGCCTCTTAGAGGAGATAGAGGATGTGCCGGGATTATGCTTTCAGCCTAAACGTTGGGGTTGGCTGTACGTGCTTCAATGAAAGGAGGCACCTTTAGGGTATAAAATGTGAATTCTAATACATTCAATGGTGCTGACATAAGTGATTAATCTCTACTCCTGCTTAAACTGACCTGTGCCCACTCTTGATTATAATCTCTTAACCTTCCTCACCCTCCTGCTACACCTAGGTGTACCGCCAGGATCCGTAGCTGAGGCTGTGATGATATGCATAAAGCAATTCTGTACATAATGTTATGCATGACCTCCAACCACTAGGTGGCAGTGTAACCCCACCACGTGACCGTATGACTGGGGAGTTGGGAGTATGTCATGTTGGAGGATAGACGTATTTTGTAGTAGCTCTACAATAGTTAATTAGTGTTAGTAGTTTATTATTTTATTTAATCCTAGTTATCTTTTTCACTCAGTTGTTTCATAATAAATTATTTAAACTAGATGTTCTGTCATTCATCATTACTTCAGCCAGTCTACAGAACATGACAGCGGCCTGATAATGGCCACACCCTGTTCCTGAGATGACCTTGGCGGGCATCCTCTGGAGGACCAGGTCTTTGAAAGTCCGGGCCTGCTTTTGGGCAGCACGGGTATTGGAGTGCTATCCTCCTCAGTATGAGGGGCTGGTGGTGCCTCTAACAAGGAAGAAGGGAGTGAGATGGGCTGCACATTTCAGGGTGGAAGGCCCCAGGCTGTGCACCAGATGATCCTCTGCCCTGTGGGTTACCAGGGGCCCCTAAGCTCCAACATGGGATGGAGAGACAGCTGGGGCGAGATCCAGAAACTCCGCTAATCTCTGGTATTGGCACTCATAGATGCCCACAAGTGCTTGCACCATGCAGCTTATGCCCTGCACCATTCAACTCATGCTCTGAGCCACGCAGTGCATGACTTGAACCGTGGAGCGGACATTCCCCGCTATGAAGTGTACGCCCTGCACCAGTGGTGTCTCCACTGCGGACACCACCTCGCAGTTTTGACCGGGTTGCCACGGAGTGCCGTAACCATCTCCTCAGACAGAAGACGATGCGACTTCTCTAGTTGGCCTTGTAGTCCGAGGAGAGATGCAGTGGGCATGGTAACACAGTAGTTAGCACAGCTGCTTCACAGCTCCAGGGTCCCAGGTTCCATTCCCACCTTGGGTCACTATCCCCCCGTGTCTGCGTGGGTTTCCTCCGGGTGCTCCGGTTTTCTCCCACAGTCCAAAGATGTGCAAGTTAGGTGGATTGGGAATGTTAAATTGCCCTTAGTGTCCAAAAAAAAGGTTAGGTGGGTTTACTGGGTCACAGGGCTACAATGGAGGTGTGGGGATAGGGTGGAGGTATGGGCTTAGGTACGGTGCTCTTGTCAAGGGCCGGTGCAGACTCGATGGGCCAAATGGCCTCCTTCTGCACTGTATGGTTCTATGATCTCTTCCTGATATTCACAACTCTGCCTTTGTAGTTTCAGTAGCTGCGGGACAGCTGAACCCAGGGGCACATGATCAGACCAGGGCTCAACAGAGTTCTGGGCTCCAATATCCCTCCGAGTGTCGGACACCTGGGATGTCCCTGCCTCCGCCTGCTGTGGATCATCAGTTGTGAGTTCCTCATCAGTGAGTGACCCAGAAGCTTGCTTACTACTCAATCCCACCGAGGTGTGAGTATCTGCACTGGTGGATGGTACAGGTGACAGCTGTGACTCCTCTATGCTCGTCTCTGAGCTGTTTTCCATGGAGCTGCTTCGGTCTGTGGTTTCCGGAGGGGGGTGGGGGAGGATGGTCCAGACTGGGTGACTGATTGACCTGCAAGGGAAGTTAGGTGACATTAGTATATGGCAGGAGCATAGGAGTAGAAGAAACAGACCTGACGTGAGGGTGGCACCATGGTCGGATGCATTGAGGATTCTCACTTTTGTCTCTTGTCCCCACCTTGCCCTCAGCGCAAGTGCAGTCCTGCTCATCCCTTGCCAGCTCTAGGGCTCTTTACTCAAACAGGGTGAGGTTCTTCATCGCACTGCCTGGCTGCCTGTTCTCATGGTGTTTGTGCTTGAGTTTGTCCTGTAATGAAACAGCAGGACTCATGCCAGGTCAGATGGTAATGATGTTTTCAATGCATGGTAGGCGAGTGGGAGCAGAAATGTGAGGAGGAGACTAGCAACTGGGGTGTGATGGAGGGTGGGGGGGGGGGGGGGCGCAGCAGGACACATGATGGGGCCCTGTGAGGAGGCTGAGAGTGAGATCATTGTGGGAGGGTGATGGGTCTGTTAAGGGGTGCGGGTGAACACATGAGAAGGCAGACTTAACCTGGCTGAATTCTCCAATTTTCTCGCAGAAACCAACACTAGAAAAAATATTGGAAAATTCCACCCTCCCAAGTCTCAAAAGGAAATCTCCAAAAGTCAAATGGGTAGATACAAGCCACCAGTTATCAGGTTGTCTTATCAAAAGGAACATTTCTGGTGAGAAATCATTGGGGGGAATACAAGAAGGATGACTCATGATGTGAGCCTCAGAAATTAGTGACTTATTTCTCTTTCATCAGCTTTTATGCATGAAAATAAAAATGCACTTCTTAATTTCTTTCTTGAAGCAAGAAGGGACACTATTAATGTTGCAGCTGTTACCAATTGGGGAACGTTTAGGGAATTGTTCTTAAGTATGTAAGAACTAGTTTGCACTGGTGTAGGTGGAGGAAAGAGGGGTGTCCTTGCCTGTGGTTTGTGAATAGATCTATGTTAAGGAAAAGACTGGCTCCAGAATTTAAGATATTGGTATATATATTATATTCAATATTTGTTGCAGTAAGGTTTTAAAAGCCTTTGTTAAGCTATATATTTGCGTGTCTGCTAAAACTGTAATGACGAAGTCATAAAACTTGTGGTCATGATTGATTCTAATCATATACAAGTTTACATATAGAGGGCTAATGGGACAATGTTATGATTGTTGGAGATTCCCTGTAGAGTAGATAATTTATGAGGGGTTGTATTTAGTCCTAGCTAAACAGGTCATGTGACATATTAGTGGGATACAGATTATGTAATTAATGGGAGGAGCCAGGTCTGACTGTAGTTTTTGCAGTTTGCCATAGGATTTGAGTCTGACAAGACAAGGATTTTAAGTTGAACAGCAGTTTTGCCAAATGCTGTTGGGTTGATCAGAAGTGTACAGGTTCTGCTCCTGAAAGGAACCCTCTCCGAATGTCTCTACACAGCAAAGCAAGTAATCTGTTTGTTATTTGTAAGTGGCATTTGAACTGTATTGGATGATTAATTCGCATTAGTAGCAGGTATAGATAGTAATTTTAAGTTTTTCCTTGTGTTTAGGAACTGTTTAACTCATAATTGTAAAGCTATTTTGTTTGATAATGTGGTTAATTCTGTGTTTAAATTGAAGTTTATTTTAACATAAAAGATATCTATTGGTCAGAGTCATCACTCCTGGGGTGAAGTATCCTCACAGTTTTACAAATTAAAAATATTGTTTGGGTTGTTGTCTGGGGTCTTAACGCTCCAGATGTATGAGCGATGAGGTTAGTACATGCAGCTCTCAGTTTATTGAATCATAGAATTTACATTGCAGAAGGAGACCATTCAACCCATCGAGTCTGCACCGGCCCATGGAAAGAGCACCCTACTTAAGCCTATGCCTCCACTGCATCCTCATAATCTAGTAACCCCACCTAACCTTTTGGACACTAAGGGGCAATTTAGCATGGTTAATCCACGTAACCTGTACACCTTTGGATTGTCCTTCATGTGTTTTCCGTTAGCTGAAAAAGCCAGTCCCAGTTGTGCTTCACATGTGGCAGATACACTCCACTCCTGCTTCCTGCTCATACCAAGCTGCTTCCAGTCAAACTCACATGCTTATTTTTTTGATCAAAATTCCACTGAGTACTGAGTGTTCTGCCTCTGGCTATCAATCAAACAAACTGACAGCCCACTGCTGGAATTACTTATTGAAGGGTCTGAGGGTGGGAAACGCGGGCAGTAATGCTCAATTTGATTGCAGAAATATTTGCTTCTCAAAATGCTGCTTGTGATGAAAGAATAATGACGAAATGAAAAAAATTACTGCCCCAACTTTTTTTTAACCATAATTCCAGTTTGCCTGCCATATCAACTTTCACCCCCGGATCACAGAATTCTAGCAAGGACGACCATGCATATGAGAGAGCGATGTGATTAATTTTGTACACAAAAAGAGGAGAGGCAATATAAACTAAACTGTAAAAGAAGGATGATGCGTGATCGAGAGATCCAGGAGTTCTGAAGATTGTTGCACAAGCTGAGAGGGCTGTTTTAAAAAAAAAAAAACATTTTTCTGCATTCCTGCATTTTATAAAGATTGATATAGAGTAAAAAAGGCAAGAATATTTTGTTAAAACTTGATCAGTTCACTGGTCACGCTGCAGCTGAAGTAATAGCCAGGACCGTCTGAGGACTGGCAATCATTGCCAGATTGTCACACTGCTCCAAAATTCTCCAGATTTGACAATGCTCTGCATTTCTTCTGGGACTTTTGAGCATGTCTTTTCCAGAAACTCAGAGTGCAGTGTCACTCGGGGAACTCTATCACAGCAGAGTAGAGTTTGGGGAAGGCAGTGCCCCCACCCCCTTTTTTACGGCACTTGTTGCTGTATGGTAAGTTTAAAAGACCAGTTTAAATGGTAGTGAATGGGTGACTGGATGAATGAATGAATGGGTAAGTGAGTGAGGTAAGTGGATAGGATGAATGAAATGGTGAGCTGGCCAATGGTGAGCTGGCCAAGTGGGTAGAGGTGCAGAGGAGGGATGAGAGGGTTCGGTAGGTGCGGTGAGTAAGTGGGTGAACTGGGTAAGTGGGTAGGGTGTGAGATGATGGGTGAGGTGGCAGGTGAGTAAAGTGGCAGATGGGTAGGAATTGAGATGGAGAGCCTAGTATGTGGGTAAGTGGTTGGGGAGGTGGCAGGTGGGTGAGTAGCAGGTAGGAGGGGTGAGCTGGTTTGCTGGGTTTGGGGTTGTCTGAAGGTCAGTAAGGTAGTAACGTTGGGTCAGGTATTAAGAGGCTAGCCAGATGGCAGGTATGTTAGTCAGGTCTGGTCGGGGGAGTCAGGGTGTGTTGGGTCCGATTGGTGGTGTGTTTGTTCATTGGCATTATAATCGGACTGTCGGGTCAGCTTAGCAGAGTAGTCAGAGTTCAGTGTGAATAATTGGAGGTCAGTTCTGTAATTAGGTTTGGTAATTCAATGTTAAATTGGGTTTTAATCTGTCTAATATTTCCTGGGTAACTATTCTGGATAAGTACCACGGAACTGTCCAAAGTCTCCGACACTAACTCTGAGATATTCATGGAGGGCCCAGGAGTAGGGAAATTGTCCATTGGAAATGAAAACTTCCCAGGAAATTCCCACACAGGTCAGCACATCAGGACTTCCACAGGGTTCCAATGTGCATCCCAGTTGAACGTTGGATCTCTGACGATCTGCAAGATTTTGGCCATTGTGTCCAATTCTAGACATCACCTGTTAGATTGTCAAGGCTTTAGAGAGGGTGCAGAAGACATTTAACAAAATGAGAGCAGAGATGTAGGATTTATGTGCAGGAACTAGAGAACCTGGGGCTAGAGTAGAGCATGTTCAAGGGAGATTTATAGAGGTACTCTGATTCATAAAGGGTTTTGATCGAGCAATAATGGAGAAACTGCTTCTACTGAAAGAAGGGTCAGTAACCAGATGACAGTGATATAAGATAATTGGTAAAATAACCAAAGGTGAAACGAGAAGAAATGTGTTTACATAGAGAGTTGTGATAGAGGGTAGTGGAACAGACTCAATAACATTTAAAAGGGAATGGGATTATAATGGCAATAAACAAACCCACCTCCAAATACTTGAAACAAAAGAAAATTGCAGGGCCATGGGGAATTCCCAGCAGAGTGTAATTAATTGGAATGTTCCATCTAAGACCTACCACAGGCATGATGGGCTGAATAGCCTCCTTCTGCACTGTTCCAATCAAAATGGTACCACTAAAACATAAATGCCTCTTAATCCTGATAGAGACATTATGTAGTTCAGTAATTTTTGCTAATGATTTCAATTTTTCTTTAATAATGTTGCATTCTTGAAACATGTATTTCTATTTAAAGACAAATACTTTGAGACAAGTATGGACTGAACTAGTGCAGGAGTATGAAATTTAGAAAGAGAATAGCATCAAGAAAGTGGACAGAGCATTCTTTTGCTTCAGTACCTGTTTGGTGTTTTACTGAGATAATGGCCCTTAACCTCCGGCTAACGCTGGGAAACCACGGGCTGCCAATTCTGAAATGGAAAAGTGCAAACTTACCTGCGCTCGGATATCACAACGAACTTTCCTCTCCGCTAGTCAGCCTCTGGCTTCCAGTGCCCTGGTCTGCACAGGCAGGAGGAGTGCAGCTGCGTCCCCTTATGGCAAGGCCACATTGGGAGCACGCATTGAGGGCAGGCATTTAACTTGCAGATGTATATTGCTGACAACATACAACACATTTAGCAAGTACTTAAGAACATAATGGAACTTACGAGGAAGCTAGCTATGCTTGATCTGGTGCTGTATAATGAGACAGGAAAAATTAATGATCTCATAGTTAGGGATCCTCTCGGAAGTATCGATCACAGTATGGTTCAATTTAAAATACAGATGGAGTGTGAGAAGGTAAAATCCAATACCAGTGTCTTGTACTTAAACAAAGGAGACTACAGTGGGACGAGGGAGCAGTTGGCTCATGTAGACAGAGGAAAGATTATGGGGGACAATTGAGGAGCAGTGGAGGACTTTCAAAGTGACCTTTCACAGTACTCAGAAAAAGTATATACCAGTGAAAAGGAAGGACTGTAAGAAAAGGGATAATCAGCAATGGATATCTAAGGATATAAAGGGAGGTATCAAATTGAAAGAAAATGCATACAAAGTGGCACAGATTAGTGGGAAACTAGAGGATTGGGAAATCTTTAAAGGTCAACAGAAAGCCACAAAAAAAGCTATAAAGAAATGTAAGATAGATTGTGAGAGTAAACTAGCTCAGAATATAAAAACAGATAGCAAAAATTTCTACAAATATATAAAACGCAAAAGAGTGGCTAAGGTAAACATTGGTCCTTTAGAGGGTGAGAAGGGGGATGTAATAATGGGAAATGAGGACTTGGCCGAGGCATTGAACAGGTATTTTGTGTCGGTCTTCACAGTGCAAGACGAAATAACATGCCAAAAACTTGGCAAGGTGGCTATGGCAGGTGAGAACCTAGAAATTATCATATTCACTCAGGGTGTAGTGTTGGCAAGCTAATGGGGCTAAAGGTAGACGAGTCTCCAGACCCTGATGGGAATGTATCCACAGGTAACACTGTGATTATCATTGTTGCTTCACAGTACGAGGATCCCAGGTTCCATTCCCAGCTTGGGCCACTGTCTGTGCGGAGTCTGCATGTTCTCCCCGTGTCTGTGTGGGTGTCCTCTGGGTGTTCCGGTTTCCTCCCACAAGTACCGAAAGACGTGCTGTTGGATAATTTGGACATTCTGAATTCTCCATCTGTATACCCGAACAGACGCCGGAATGTGTCGACTAGGGACTTTTCACAGTAACTTCATTGCAGTGTTAATGTAAGCCTACTTGTGACAATAAAGATTATAGAAAAGTGATGACGGGGAGGGCAGCAAGGTGACGCAGTGGTTAATACCGCTGCCCCACAGCGCCGAGGGTGCAGGTTCGATCCCAGCCCTGGGTCACTGTTTTTGTGGAGTTTGCACATTCGCCCCGTGTCTGCGTGGGTCTCACCCTCCACAACCGAAAGATGTGCAGGCCAGGTGGTTTGGCCACACTAAATTGCCCCCTAATTGGGAAAAAAAGAATTAGGTACTTTAAAAACCATTTTTGAAATGAATAAAAGAGATGGCAGGGGAAATAGCAAATGCACTCGTGGTAATTTATCAAAATTCGCTGGACTCTGGGGAGAAAATGTGACGTCACTGTTTAAAAAAGGAGGTAGACAAAAGGCGGATAACTATAGTCCGGTTAGCTCAACCTCTTAGTGGATAAAATGCTTGAATCAATCATCAAGGAAGAAATAGCGATTCAGCTGGATAGAAATTGTTCCATTGAGCAGACAAAGCATGGGTTCATGAAAGACAGGTCATGTTTAACTAATTTACTGGAATTCTTTGAGGATATTAGTGGGCAAGGATCTGGTAGATGGAGTACGATGTTGATAAATGTGAGGTCATCTATTTGGGTAGGAATAACAACAAAATGGACTATTATTTAAATGGTAAAAAATTGCAATGTGCTGCTGCGCAGAGGGACCTAGGTGTCCTTGTGCATGAATCTCAAAAAGTTTGTTTGCGGGTGCAGCAGGTAATTAAGATGGCAAATGGAATTTTGTCCTTCATTGCTAGAAGGATGGAGTTTAAAAACAGGGAGGGTTTGTTGCAGCTGCATAGAATCATAGAATTTACTGTGCAGAAGGAAACCATTTGGCCCATCGAGTCTGCACTGGTACTTGGAAAGAGCACCTCCCTGAAGCCCACACCTCCACCCCATCCCCACAACCCAGTAACCCCAGCGAACCATTTTGGATACTGAGGGCAATTTAGCATGGCCAATTCACATAGCCTGCACATCCTTGGACTGTGGGAGGAAACCGGAGCACCCAGAGGAAACCTACCCAGACACGGGGAGACTCCGCACAGACAGTCACCCAAGCCGTGTTTGCGTGGGTTGGACCTTGGGCCCTGGAGCTGTGAAGCAACAATGCTAACCACTGTGCTACCATTTAAATGTTTTAAAAAATTTTTTTAAAATAAATTTCAAACCCAATTAATTTTTTCCAATTAAGGGGCAATTTAGCGTGGCCAATCCACCTACCATGCACATCTTTGGGGTTGTGGGGGTGAAACCCACGCAAACACGGGGAGAATGTGCAAACTCTACATGGAAAGTGACCCAGAGCCGGGATGGAACCTGGGACCTCAGTGCCTTGAGGCAGCAATGCTAACCACTGCGCCACCGTGTTGCCTACCACTGTGCTACCATGCCACCCAAGGTATAGGGTGCTGGTGAGGCCATACCTATAGTACTGTGTAGAGTTTTGGTCTCTTTACTTGAGAAAGGATGTACTGGCACTGGAGGGGGTGTAGAGGAGACTCACTACGTTGATTCCAGGGTTGAGATTGGTTTATAAGGACTGACTCAGTAGACTGGGACTACACTTATTGGAATGTAGAATAATGTGGGGAAATCTTATTAATACACACAAAATTATGAAGGGAGTAGATAAGATAGGTGCTGGGAGGTTGTTACCACCATCGGGTGAAACTAGAACTAGGGGGCATAGTCTCAAAATAAGGAGGGGCAGATTTAGGACTGAGCTGACGAGGTACTTCTTCACCCAAAGGATTGTGAATCTGTGGAATTCCTTGCCCAGTGAAGCAGTTGAAGCTACCTCAAATGTTTTTAAGGCAAAGGTAGATAGATTTTTGAGCAGTAAAGGAATAAAAGGTTATGGTGAGTGGGCAGGTAAATGGAGCTGAGTCCACAAAATGATTAGCCAGGATCTTATTGAACATAGGAGCAGGCTCGAGGGGCCAGCTGATCTACTCTTGCTCTTAGTTCTGATGTTCTTATGTACCCTGCACATCTTTGGGTTGTGGGGGTGAGAATCACGCAGACACAGGAAGAATGTGCAAACTCCACACACGCACACTGACCCGGGACCATGATTGAACCCGGGTCCTCGGCGCCATTATGCACCAGTGCTAACCACTGCGCCACTACGTCGCCCCCATTATCAATTCTTTTAAAGTAATTTTTAATTTTTTTAATGATTAACGGTGATTATTCGTATGTGAATATAGGTTTGGTTATTTGTTTTAAATCTGTGCAACTATTTAAATCTGCACTATGTTATTATATAATGTTACATGTGGTGGCATGCTTAAAAGTGGTTGAATGTTTTAATTTAGATTATGGTCATAAGATTTTAAAAGCGCCCTAGGGCTTTTGACTGTCTCCATCCTTGTAATTTCTGGTTTTTTTTGATTTGTGTTTATAAAATCATGGAATCATTGCAGTGCAGGAAAAAGCCATTCGGCCCACCGTGTGCACTGACACTCCGAAAGAGCACCTTCCCCAGGCTCACACCCTAGTCACACCCAATAACCCCACCTAACCTTTGGACACTAGGGGGCAATTTAGCAAGGTCAATCCACCTAACTTGCACATCATTAGACTGTGAGAGGAAGCTGAAGTACCCGGAGGAAATGGCACCGGTACAGTGGTTAGCACGGCTGCCTCACAGCGCCAGGGACCTGGATTCAATTCCGGCCTTGGGTGACTCTGTGTGGAGTTTGTATGTTCTCCCCGTGTGTGCATGGGTTTCCTCCAGGTGCTTGGTTTCCTCTCACAGTCCAAAGATGTCCAGGTTAGGGGGATTGGCCATGCTAAATTACCCCCAATTGTCCAGGGATGTACAAGTTAGGTTCTAGGGAATTGATGCGGAAGTGGGCCGAGGTAGGGTACTCTTTCAAAGGGTTGGTGCAGACCCGATAGACTGAATGGCGCTTCTGCACTGTCGGAGTTCCATGGTTTGATTCTGTGGTTCCAGGAAACCTACGCCGACACGGGAGAATGTGCAAACACTGCACAGTCACCCAAGGTCCGAATTGAACGCGAGTCCCTGGTGTTATGAGGCAGCAGTGCTAGATAGCATGCCACTGTGTTACCTGTGTTATGTTTCTGCCTTATTTATTTCAATTATCTTATTTATTTATAATTATCTGGTAATTAAATGTTCTGTTTTGATGTTTCAGTAAGATATTTGTAGAAGCTTGTAAAGTTTAATGGAAAACATTTATAAACAAAAATAAATTTTATAATTTTGAAACCAGCTGGCATTTAGCTTGATGTTTAACTTTATCAGCTGAACAGTGACATTTTGTGTAACTTTTACAAATTTCTTGTATTAAAATATATTTTCTCACATAAACACAATGGTCAATAAAATAAATTTTCCACATAAATACAACTGTTTGGTCTATTTGTAAAGGGGAGGGGAAGGGGAGAGAGGGAGTGAGTGAGATGAGAAGGAGAAAGGGTTCAGGCATATCAATTGTTAGCTTTACAAGCTCAAAGATCACAAGCAGCAACTGATGAAGTGCAGTATCCTGCCACATGTTTCTTCTGTCATTGTTTTGGGATTTCCTTTGCCTGTACACTCTTAGGGGTGGGTAATTGATTAGCTTCCTCCCAGATGGAGATGTAGCCTGATTCTTATCTCAAGATCCCTGAAGCCTCAAAAGAAGTTCAAAGATTTTAAGTGTGATGCCCCAGCAGAGGTGGCAGATGCTGCATTTTCCATTGCTGGACAACAAATCAGAATTACAACTGATGGGGCATAACCGGCTCAGAGAGCATTTGGACCGCTTCCTGGAGTTGTACGGTGGGGCCATGCTACAGGTTGAAAATCCCTTAACCGAAATGCTTGGTGCCGAGTGTGTATCGGATTTCAGAATTTTTCAGATTTCGGAATATACTGCCCAAGTGCGGCATGCATTGGGAACTGCGCATATGCAGTGCGCGTTGGGAACTGCGCATGTCCAGAACGCTGGGAACTGCACATGTGTGCCAAGCTCGCAAAAAGTGCGGATTTTGGAATTTTTCAGAATTTCGGATAAGGGAAGCTCAACCCGTATAAGGATCTCGGGCATTATAGTGATTTACTGATATATCCATGGCCCTTCAGAGGAGTTTGAACCTTGAGGATGGTGAAGCCCTGGAAAGGGACAGCTCAGCTGGAGAAGAGCAAGAAGTAGAAGAGGAATTTGAGGCAAAGGGAGATGACGCTAAACAAAAAGACGTCCTCCCGCCATCATCCAGGAAATGTACTTCTCTCCCTCAAGGTTGCCAGATCTCTAGCTCTCTGTGCCCTCTCAAGTTCCTGTGATGCAATGGCAGGTTTTGGCACAAACTCTCTTCATGAGGACAAGCAACTGCCTCTAATTGCCTGGGCTGTCTGAAACTCAAGCCCTTGGTCATCTTGACCCACCTCATTCCCTAGTAGCATCATGGTACCTCTATTGTTGGTCCTATAGTTTATTGCCTCATTTAATTTCTACTTGTCAACAGTTAGTGTTTTGAGCATAAACTAGTAAATCCCAGTGGTATTACAGTAAGTCAGCTGTGCATGATAATGGTGCTACAATGCCACTTACTAGACACAGCCTGCAACCACTGTATCACAGGGACCTGTTTGCATAGAGAACTGAAATCATAACTTATTCAAAAGGATTTTCTATATCAAAAGTTTGACATGAAAATATGGCTGGAAGTCATGATGACCGGATGTGAAACTTGGGAGAAGAATACACACAAATAGAAACATAGAAACAAGAAATAGAAGAAGGCCATTCGAACTTTCGATCCTATTCCGTCATTCAATATGATCATATCTGATCTATCTCCATGCCATATTCCTACTTTCTCCCCATATCCCTTGATGCCATTAAAATCTAAAAGAAATCAAGCTCTTTCTTGAATACATTCAATGATTTAGTCTCCACAGCTTTCTGTGGCAGAGAAGTTGACCGGTTCACTGGTGAAGAAATATTTCCACATCTATCCTAAATGGTCTATCCTGTATCCTGAGAGTGTAACTATTACAAATAGTTATTATTATAATAATTAATAATTATTAGTTATATTAACTAATAACAGTTAATTTAGTTATTATTTTAACTATAATAAAAAATAATTTTATTATTGTAATAAAATAGGTGCATTTTCAAACTTACTGTCTGTCCTCTGAGTATTTTTATCAGGTTGATTTAGCTGTTTTGTGAGAGGGTACGCCAACGCCTTAGTATTTTGAGGTGCCTTTAATTGCAGTAAATTTGGTATATCTTTTTAATTTTGCATTTAATCTTAGCATTTTGTTTTTGTTTTTCACTTGCTCCTTTTCAATATTTATCATTGAAGTTAGGTTCAGTCTCAATACAGCACCAAAATAGGATGGGCATTCTGATTGGAATCCAATAGGGAGATAAAGATGAGGAGTTCCACAAGAATGTGGTCTGACTGGTACAGTTACAGACCTGTCTTAAACAGCAGATTCTTCACTTCAGCATGCTAAAGCTATTCTCTATTTGGCTCCAGGTGGAAATACTTATGTTTCGTGGACTTCAGATTGGTGCAATGAATCATAGCATAAAAGATATCCCTGATCCCTCTGAAATTTTTCCTGTGCATATCTTTCATTAATAATGGTAGTATTATTGATTGCCAGCAGATAGATGTGTCACCACAGTTGGGAGGCTATATGACATCCAGATGAATAGAGTAGTACTGAGCGTCATATACAACCCATAATCCAATTCTTCAAAACCGCACCGTTGCTCTAAAGAGTCCATATGATCACATTACTACAATGATGTGGGCTGACATTCTTGGATAAATAGCCATTGAACAAATCATAAAACTGTGGTATCCAGAATAATGCTGTTCTGTATGCTGCACAATTAATTATCCAAAAACAAAATGACCATGCAGAAATGAAAAGAGAGGGTGAGGCAGACTTTCAAGGGGATAATGATAATAAGTTTGAGGATAACAAGTTGTCAACTTCAATAAAGACAAAGCCAGTAATGTTTAACGGCCAGGTTCAACTAGAAAATCAAGGTTTCCCCATCAGAAGCATTCCTGAATACATGTTTTCAATGAATTGACCTAACAAACCTAATGCTCACCATTATTCAGTTAACCTCAACCAGCATGTCTGTCTATTCATTAATTTCCTACGACTAAAATCTACCCCAAGACAAATGAACAGTCTGTAAAAAGGGAAAATGCAATTTAAATAACTTAGTGCCTTAGCAATGCTTGGTATGTTGCAAATTAATGTATTCACCCCACCCTTGGCCCCATATTTCCCCTTTGTGACTGTTCTGTATTCTAATGCCTTATTTACTGTTATTTTACAAGTGCTTTTTTATTGGAGAAACAAATTATCATCAGAAACAATTCTAGTATGTCAGCCTTCTTTTTCTGGGTCATAAAAAAAAAATGCTTGCAACTCCTAATGTTTAATGCAACAGTGTTGTCTTTCTGGCATTGGAGAAGTCATTCGTTAGGCAACAGGATGATTCCCTCATCTGAATGTATTCCTACCAGGCCCCTGTTACATGCCATTAGAGATACAGATCTGTGTGAAATCAGAGCATGATGCAGTGATTCATTGTTGAGGACCTGCTTAAGGTAATGTGTTTTGTGTGCCAGCCATGGCTCCATTGGTAGCACTCCCACCTCGGAGTCAGAAGGTTATGGCTTGAAGTTCCATTGCAGGGCTTAAGTATAAAAATGAAGACTGGCACTCCAGTGCATTACTGAGAGAACATGAGAAACAGGAGCAGGTGTAGGCAATGGGTCCCTTGAGCTAGTATTGCCATTCAATGTACCTGATTTTCTACCTCAGCTCCATTCTCCTGCCCACATCCCACTCCCCTTGATTCCCTGCAAGTTCATGACCGGCATTTTATGGATCAGACAAGAGCTGGAAAAATGGTGGGCAAGGTGACTTAATTAGGCAGGAAACAAAACTTTGAATTGCTGACAGGTTGAGATACAGAAAGTGGCTTGTTTGTGGTGTGTCAAAAATTATGTTGGGCTGGTGATAGATTTGTGCTTGTAATACATTTTTGTGTCATGAATAATTATTAACCTGAAACAATCTTCAATGCAGTCCAACCCTTGTGATAAAGTAGAGAATCTCATGATGCCGGGTTCACAGTCATTTAAATTTGGCTTGCAGCAGTTGGCTCTGTGAAGTTGTGACATACCTATGCAGGTTCCATGTGACACTAGGCAGTGGGTATTGAAAGCTTGGTGCTCGGGTGCAGGGAGGAAGGGCCTAACATCCTGGGTATAATGGTCCTGTATGGGGGTCAATGGTTGAAAGATGAATGAAAGGGCAGGGTTGGTACTGATCGGATCCTGAGGGTCAATTTGAGGGTGTTGGGTGGGGGAAGGAACAGTTACAGTCAAAGGCGGGAGTTTTATTCAATATGGAGGCAAGTAACCAGCCCGGCATCAGGGTCGGGTATTGGAAGGTTTCATTGGGGGCGGGGGCATGGGAGCGAACAAAAGCGTGGAGGCGGCTAACGGGAGGGTTGAGGGTCAGAGTGAGCATTGTCACAGGTATAGGAACAAGTACGAGAGATGGCACGTGCAGGGAAATGTTACTTGGGGACGGTGTAATGGGGAGAGGTTCAAGGGTAAATAACAATGGGAAGAAGACACTGGTGGGAGTAGTCTATAGACCACCAAACTAGCTATAGTGTAGGATGCAGAATAAATCAGGAGATGATAAAGGCATGTAAAGAGGCAGTACTTTAATCATGGGTGTCCTTAGTCTTCATGTAGATTGGGGAAATCAAATTGGCAAAAGTAGCCATGGAAAAGAACTCCTAGCATGTAATCGGGACAATTTCCTGGAACAATGTGTTGTGGATCCAATCAGGCTATTTTGGATTTGGTAATGTGTAATGAGGCAGGTTTAATAAACAATCTCAGTGTAAAAGATCCCTGAGGAAGCACAGGACATCGTAGAATTTAGTGTTCAATTTGAGCGGGAGAAATCTGGGTCAGAAGCAACTGTGGTACACTTAAATACGGACAATTATAAAGGAATGAGGGCAGAGTTGGCTGGAGTGGACAAGGAAAGTAGTTTAGCAGGAAAGATAGTTGATCCTCACTGACAGATGTTTCTGAAAATAGTTCATGACTCACAACAAAGACATATCCCAGTGAAGAAGAACGCTTCTCGGAGGGGGATAAATCAAGCATGGTTAACCAAGGAAGTGAAGTATAGTGTTACACTGAAAGGTAAAACATATCATGTGGCAAAGATTAGTGGTAAGCCAAAGGATTGGGAAAGTTTTAAAAACCAACAAAAGATGACTAAAAAAATAATAAAAAGGGAGAAGATATACTCTGAGGGTAAACTAGCAAGTAATATAAAACTGGACAGCAAGAGCTTCTTTAAATGTATAAAAAGGAAGAGAGAGGCCAAAGTGAACATAGGCCCCTTAGAGAATGAGACTGGGGAAATAATAATGGGGAACCAGAAAAAGGCAAAGGAATGAAACAAATACTTTGCAGCAGTCTTCATGGTGAAAGACGCAAATAATATTCCAAAAATACTAAATAATGAAGGAGCGGACGGGGATGAAATAAATTCGATAACAATCATTAGGGAAACTAATGCGGCTAAAGACAAATATGTCCACTGGACCTGAAGGATTGCATCCCAGGAATTTAAAGAAAGTAAGACAGAGATAGTGGATGCACTGATAGTAATCTTCCAAGTACAAAACGTGAGTAACTATAGGTCAATTAACTTAACTTCTGTCATTGGGGAAATGTTAGAGTCCATTGTAAAGGATGTAATAGAGAACATTTAGAAATGCATGATATAATTAAGTAGAATCAGCATGGCTTCATGAAGGGGAAATCATGCTTGACAAATGTATTGGAATTCTTTGAAGTAGTAAGCAGGATAGATGAAGGGGAGCCAGTAGGTGTAATATACTTGGATTTCCAAAAAGCGTTTCATTATCTACCACACAAAAGGCTACTGAAAAGATAAGAGCTTATGGTGTTGGTGGTAGTATATTAATATAATAATCTGTATTGTCAAAAGGAGGCTTACATTAACACTGCAATGAAGTTACTGTGAAAAGCCCTTAGTTGTCACATTCCGGCGTCTGTTCGGGTACATGGAGGGAGAATTCAGAATGTCCAAATTACCCAACAGCACGTCCTTCGGGGCTTGTGGGAGGAAACTGGAGCACCCGAAGGAAACCCATGGCGACACAGGGAGAAGGTGCAGGTTCTGCACAGACAGTGACCCAAGCCGGGAATCAAACCTGAGACCCTGGCGCTGTGAAGCTATAGTGCTTGTGGTGTTGGGTGCTCTGGTGCACAGATGAGCCAACACAGTTGTGTGTGGTACAACTCTATTTTATTTTAACTCTTGTATACAGTTCGTTCTGGATACTCTGCACGTGCTGTCTCCCTGAGTGTGTCGTGTAGCAGGTCTGTCCTTGTCCTTGTCTCCAGCCAATACTGACCACACGGTGTCGTGTTTGTGCTTTTATATCTTTCTGTGATTGGTTGTGGTGTTGTGTGTTCTGATTTGTCTGTTGGTGTGTCTATCATGATGTGTGTGTTTGAATATCATGACATCCCCCCTTTTTACAAAGATATGTGCCTACGTGGTTATAAATATGATCGTGTCGTGAGTGCATCTAAGAGTGTGTGTGTGTGTTGTGTACAGCGTGTGTATATGACGTAACTATTTACATGGGGCGATGTCGGGTGCGTCACACTAACAAGGTTGTACCATAACAAAACATGAATGCGAGGGAAAAAAAAACAACTTGAACAGCGGTCCGGTCAGACGATATCTGGAACGATAAACAACAACAGGTTATAATACAGAAGTGTTTGACTTTTTGAACGTATGAACAGCGTTATAAGTCCAGTCTAATGGGTGACCGCCTCAAGAATAGGCTGGTCCTCAAGCCGGTTCAGCTGTGGAGATCTGGGTTCACACTGGTTCACCTTGGACTGTTGGAGGTGATGCTGTTGCCGAAGTCTCTACTTTTCCATTTGTTGTACTTCGTGCAGTGCTTGGTTTTTCATTCGTGCAAATATAACATTCAACATCTTTGTTAGTGTTGCCTTGGCTGTGGTTTGGTTTACTAAGTTTTTTTGCTGGCCAGGTGTATATTGTGGCGTGTTCTAACAGCCTGTAACACAGTTCCTTCGTGTATTTCTATGTGCTGAGATGTTACTGTAGTTAGTAAGGCCTTAATTATCTGCAACTGAACACCTTCGTCGGTTTGTTGTCCTTGAGAACAACCACATATTGTCTCTATAATTCTATCAATTAATTTCTGTAAACAGTCAGATGATGTGCTGACTATGCGGGGACATTTCGACTGGCATGCCAACTCAAAAGGGAGAAAATACTTGTCTGCTTCAATAAAGTTTGCCCTGGATTTGACAGGCGGCAAGGTCCCAGAAACAGCCTTAGCTTCTGCATGGGGAGGATTTTAGCTGCTGTGGCCTAGTCACGGGTGGCGATGGAAGGGGCATGATCCGTGGCATCTCCACGAAGTCATCCTTGGGAACCAGTGGAGGATCCGGCGTGTGCGTACGGTTCAGTTGCGAGCGTGGAAGGCGGCGCAAAACTCGCTGATTGCGCCTACGCCCCAATCCATCCGCCCTGCATGCCAGGAACAAGGTGGAGTCTTTTTTCTTTTTATGTTTGTGGTGGACGGCATCTTGTAGCCGATGGGTCGTTGCCGTCGAAGAAGCACCATCACTAATATCATGCAAGGCGATGACTGTGCCAGATGTGGAAGTTGGCCGAGACCGTGCACGCTGGTTCCGGCCACCTGCTGTGCCGGAAGGGCGACTCCGCAGAGAAACGTCGTAGCATGTCGCCTTGGAGAGAGAATTGTTGCTCACATCAACGTCTGGCGATGGCGCGAATTGGTGTGTCCGTCTCGGACCGCCGGTGCTGGTCACCACTGCCGACCCAGTGGGACTGCTACGCGATCCATTCCCTGTCGCCGTGGCATCCGCCGTCACCCTGAGCGTGCCATCACCGAGGCCGCGACACTGCCCGTCCGGAGCAAGGTCTGGCGTGCGCGAATCAGAGTCGGCGCTTGGCTGCTCCCCATCTGGAGTCTGGTCTGTCTTCCGTCGATGCTCCCCGTCCGGAGTCCCAACAGGTTCACTGGAGGCAGCCGAGATTCCCTGAAGCTGCACTTCTGGAGTCGGAACATGCAGGAATGCACCGACCAGTGGAGAGGCTCGAGCCATCGAGGGTGGAAGCGGTGCTCCGCCACCGCAGTCGTCAGTGGTCCCACCGTGATCGTCGAGTGCCTCGGTACGCACTAGGTGAGGTCTGTCACCTTGCACCTTTCGCATGGGAAGTGGGATGCTGTCGTCACTCGTCTCACATCCCGTGGATAGATCCTCATTAGCAGCTTGCTGTTCACTAGGGTTGGGTAAATTGTCAGAGTTTTCATCTAGTGGTGTACACCATGTCGGTGGACTGTCATTGTCTTGCCGTTGTCCTTCATTTGGGCTTTTAAATCTTCCCCCAGACATTGCAGAACCTTGTTTATTACCCCCAAATTCTCCCATATGTATGGTCTCGAATATAGGATCCAATGTTTCTGTCGACATTGTACTATTTTCCAAAGAACATTCCGTTTCACTTTTCTTCTCAGGTACCTCATATGTATCTTTCTCTAATGTACATGCCTTCATGGTCTCTGGGTCTGATTTTGCTGGGACTGGCATGTTCACAGTCTCTCTTTTACTGTTCTCAATTGCCCACATTATACTCCCCATACATAACTGCTTAATCACTGGGGTTAGTGTGGTTAAACATACAGGTAATTTCTTTAGCAAATCCTCAGTATCCTTCTGTGACCGTGCAGCATTATTAATCTCTGTTCGGCTACAATGATTCTGAAGGTCAGCGCATGAACCTTTTTCCTTCGGGCTTGGAAGAGGAGATTCCTTTGGCTTGTCTTCAGTTGGGCTTGAACAGTCATCAGCGCTGTGCCCTTCATTGTAGCATGAGAGACCGTCATGGTCATGCTGCTGTGCAGTGGAGCATGGTAGACTTGCATCATCTGCCGCTGGTTGGTCAGGAGAGATTGCTAGACCCTCATGGTCTTGTTCCTGCAAGGACTGCGCATCGGAGTCAAGCGTTTCTTCTATCGTGGAGGCTGTCCACGAGCTCTCTGTGGAGGCTTGTGACACTGGAGTCACTTCTTGTTCGTGCAAGGACTGCGCTCTGGAGTCTTGCGTTTCTGCAATTGTGGAGTCTGTCCACGAGCTTGCTGTGGAGGCTTGTGACACTGGAGTCACTTCTTGTTTGTGCAAGGACTGCGCTCTGGAGTCTTGCATTTCTGCAATTGTGGATTCTGTCCACGAGCTTGCTGTGGAGGCTTGTGACTGTGGAGTCACTTCTTGTTCATGCAAGGACTGCGCGCTGGAGTCTTGCATTTCTGCAATTGTGGATTCTGTCCACGAGCTTGCTGTGGAGGCTTGTGACTGTGGAGTCACTTCTTGTTCATGCGAGGACTGTGCTCTGGAGTCTTGCATGTCTTCTTTCATAGAGTCGGGAACGCTGAGCGGGACGTGGACCATGCTCTGTGTGGCAGCAGGCCGCTCTCTGTGGGCTTGCACCGCTCCCTGTCTGTTAATGTCAGGCTGCAGCATCATCCGGTACTGATAAGTTGGGACGTCATATCTGCTGGGTTGAAGATCTTCAAATCCGAAAAATGAATCCGCATCTGCGTCGGATTCAATGTGGGGGCCGCCAATGTGCAACACGAAAGGTTCGTCCGAGTCATAGTCGTATAGGACCACGGAGCTATCATTGGGCTCGCGAGGTCCGGAAACACTGTAAAGATCGTCATCGAAGTATTCGAGGTCGGAATCATCGGCTTGTGCGTAGGTAACTGCTTGTCGGAGGGTTCTTCGGAGGTCAAATTCATCTCCTGGGTCAATTTGCGGCAATTTGCTGTCATTCCAGTTGAGGAAAGGTTGTTTTACAGCTTTAACAGATTTTTGTTTTTTTGATTTGGGACGTTTCCCTTTTAAATTGGATTTGGGACGTTTCCCCTTTAAATTGGTGCGGTCTGGGGCCTCTGACATCCTGACGCTCGGTATGTAGCACGTAGGAAGCGACTGCGCATGCGCAGATCGCTGTTCCTTTACCGATGGCCGTTTTCTTGACTGCGCATGCGCAGCATCTCGCGCATGCGCAAACGAAACTTCCGGTTCTGCGCACTGCTCGCGCAACTGTGCTAGTGTGATACCTTTAGCAAGATGGCCGCCGACCTCGACCCAGCCCTCTCTCAGGCCCGGGATTTCGGGCTCCGGGATCCCGGCCACGAGGTGAGTACTGCCGCTTTTCTTACCTTTTCTTGCCGATTGGATTGCGTTTTCTTCACAGTACTTGGAGAATTTGTCCAGGACTGCCTGGTAATCGTACCTTTGCTGCCTCCTGAAGAACCTGAACCTTGTGAATATTTCTCTTGCCCTTGCACCGGCGATGGTGAGGAGAAATTCAATTTTTTCGCTATCATCCAGGTCTTGGAGTTCAGCTGCCACCAGGAACAATTCGAACACTTGCCGGAATCGCCGCCAGTTTTCGCGGAGATCGCCGTGGCACTGGAGCGGCTGCGGAACCGGGAGCTCTATCATTTTGCCTGGGCACTGCTGGTTGTCTGTGTACACTGAGGTATGCCGGCAGGTATCGATCCACTCCTGTACCATGTGGTGTTGGGTGCTCTGGTGCACAGATGAGCCAACACAGGTGTATGTGGTACAACTCTATTTTATTTTAACTCTTGTATACAGTTCGTTCTGGATACTCTGCACGTGCTGTCTCCCTGAGTGTGTCATGTAGCAGGTCTGTCCTTGTCCTTGTCTCCAGCCAATACTGACCACACGGTGTCGTGTTTGTGCTTTTATATCTTTCTGTGATTGGTTGTGGTGTTGTGTGTTCTGATTTGTCTGTTGGTGTGTCTTTCATGATGTGTGTGTTTGAATATCATGACAGTGCTAACCACTGTGCTACCGTTCATGGATATAGGATTGGCTAAATGATAGAAACAAAGGGATAGCAGGGGAATTTTCATTATGGTAATCTGTAACTAATGGATTGCCATAGTGTTCTGTGTGGGGGCCACCATTATTTACAATCTATATTAATGACTTGGACAAATTAAGTGAATGCACTATTGCCAAGTTTGAAGATGACACAAAAATTGGTGGGAAGACAAGTGCTGAGGTGAGTCCTTCCTTTTGTTCCAATTTCTTTTTTATTATATTTGGCCTGCGGACCTATAATCGGAATGAGGAGTGGACATAAGCTGAGGCAGCCTTCAATGTCTTCCAGGATTTGATTTTTAGAGAAAAATACAGACTCTTTGGTGCCGAGGCAATTTTAAGAACCAGCTTTGGAGAAAGTTGGTTTTATTGGCTGGCTGGTAACCTGTGGGTTAACCAGGGACAGTGTTCTGGCTGACAATAGTCAGTGATTGGTTCCTGTGGGATGTTTCTGAGAGAGCTGGTCAGAGGTAATTAGAACTTGAAAGAAGAAGGAACTCTCTCTCTTTCCCTCTCAGCTGAAGTAAACAACTGTTTTATTGTACTAAAACCAGTTAGTGCCTGGCACGTCTTTATTTTATTGTTGAAACAATCTTGAATCTACAAAGAAAGTAGTCTGCCTTACCAGAGAAAACCCTCTCAAGCTTAGAAGGAAAAAACATCGAAGCGAAAACTTGAACTACTGAAAAACTTTAACTGGAAACCATCATAGTGCGTTGGAGATGATTGATCCTTTAAAATTTATCATCATTTTTCTTCCCTCTTCACCACCCTTACCCTAATGTGTGTGTGTCTGGACAAAAGACCGAGAGGCCTTGGGTATTAGATAGTCAGTTATATTTTTGTCAGTTTAATTATATTACTGTTAAATAATAAAAGGTTATTTGTGTATTCATTTTACTAACCTGGTGACTGAAATTTATTGGGCTCAGACAAGGTCCTCAGGTATTTTAAAATACCATCTAATTTCACTTGTGTTGCTACTCCGGGTCAAGTGGGGCTGGAATTGACCGCGCACTAGCTCAAGGGGGCATGATAGAGGATGACACAAAGAGTCTACATAGGAATATAGATAGGTCAGGTGAGTGGGTAAAAACTTAGGAAATGGAAACTAATGTAGGAAAATGTGAAGTTATGGAATTTCATAGGAAGAATAACGGAGCTGAATATTATTTAAATGGAGAAAAACTGCGGAAAACTGCAGTCCTCACGCGCAACACCAAAAAAATCTGTCCTGGTCCACCCACGCCGATGCAGGGGAGCTGCAGAACCCAACTGGCAGAGATGTACCGTGGCCATTAGAACCCATTCTGGCCCACTGCCCTCGCATTGCAGAAGTTCCACCAGTGACACCCTCAGCTAGCCCACCCCGCATGACTACTGGCTGTCACCAAGCGCTGCCTGCCCCCGGCACCCTTCCGCCCCCCTTTCCATCCTGCCCCAAGACAAATAGGCACAAAGGACCCCTGGCTGAGCCCCACGCATGGCGCCGGCCAGTGGTGAACTGCGCCCACACAACCTCCTCACCGCCCCACTACTTGGCGCCACCCTGCTGGCCGTGTATCACACGGCCCACCTAAGTAAGACCCTCACAGTAGACCCCACAGGAGGGCGCAGGACAGAAACCGCAGAGTGTACTGCTGGCATGAGTAGCACCAGTCACCGGTACCCCTGCTGGCAAGGACGTATGGTTGGGTTAGGGGCCCTCGATGACAGGGCCAGGGGTGCAGTGCAGAGGTCGAAATGTCAAGGGGAACGGCCGGGGGTTGGGGATAGGAATAGAAGAGGGGAAGGGGGATGTGTGGAAGGGGTCATGCGGGGGCAGGGCTGCAGTGCAGGCCAGGCCCATCATTTAGCCCATTGGACCTAGATGGACATGGGATTACTGACCATGCTAATATGTCAGACCTTGATCCCCTGCAGAGAATGGATTTTGGTGTCGAAGCAGGAGTGGTTGTCATCTTCCTGGCCAACGCAGCCCAAGTGCATGTACTGAGGCTGCATGACCGGCATGTTCTCGGGGAGGACCCTGCAGAAAAGGAGCCTGCCCCAGAGGAGGAGGAGCCAGCCAGTGATGATGGAAAGCCAGCTGCTAACAGGCCGAGGAGATGAGGTGATGGTACTGCATCACGACCCGTGTTTATCAACAATGCCTGTCATACGATGACCAAGCGTGCCGCCGCCGACTGCAGCTGAGTAGGGAGACCACATGTGTGCCGGATCATGGTGCATCTGGAGCCACGGGAATATGGGGAAGGTGATGGTCACCCAGAGCCTTTTTGCAAAGGGGTCCATCGAGGCACTGAGTGGGGACATGTTTGGAATCTCCCAGACCTCCATTTACAGGCGCATACGGAGGCCCTGTATGCCCGGCTGGCACAATGCATCCATCTGGATATGGACTGAGCCCACCAGGCAGCGGGACTCGCCACCAATGTTGGGATGCCCCTGATCCAGGGGGTGTTTGATGCATGTCCCCCTATGAGCACTGTCACATGAGGGGATGACCTTCACAAACCAAAAGGGGTTCCACTCACTGAACGTGTAGTTGGTGTATGACCATCGGCTGCACGTCTGAGCCCGTTACCTGGGCAGCATGCAGGATGCCTTCAACCTGGAAAACTCGACGGTGCCCACTGCGTGAGTTAGAATTGCACTAGTTCTGCGTTGCGCCGGTGCTGGCCCATTCGCATGTCCTGAATTGCTTTGGGACCGGCCCCGCTATTGCGGCCATAGAACACCCACGATTCAGTCCTGGTGTCAGCACTTAGTCTCTGAAACAGAGAATCCAGCTGCCTGTCTGTTGGGAAGAGACTGGTTACAGAAGATTAGACTCAACTGGCTGGAAATCTTCAAAATATCAAATCTAAACCAAGATGTCTTAAATAGGTATGAGGACATCCTCCACAAGGCAATCGGCCGGATCGAGAGCACAAAAGCCAAGGTATATGTAAATCTGGATTTGCGCTCAAGCCGTCAGAGCTAGACCAAGCATCAGAAATCAAGACATTGGAAGAGCTGGGTATAATCAAGCTGGTCCAGCTTTCAGAGTGGGCCGTGCCGATAGTCCCTGTCCTTAAACCTCAATACTCGATAAGGATTCGTGCAAACTATAATCTGACCATAAATCATGCTACCCAGGTTGATCGGTATCCAATTCCCTGAATAAAGACCTAAACACTAAGATGGTGGGGGCCTCACCTATTCAAAATCTGAAACTAGAGTTGGCTGAGAAGTCTTAGAGGTTTGCTACAATCAATACCTACAAAGGCCTCTTCCAGTAACCAGACTGCCATTCGGCATTGCTTAAGCCTGCACTATCTTATAGTGTACAATGGAAAATCTCCTCCAGGCAATTCCCAAGATAATGGTTTGCTTTGATGACCGGCACTACACCAGAAGAACACCTGGCTAGCCTAAAGGAAATATTAAAGAGGTTCTGCGATGCAGGGGTCCACCTCAAACTCAAAAAATGTACTTTTCAGGATGCAGAAGTGACATACTTACAACAGGGTTGCACCCCTTGGAAGAAAAGATCAAGGTCACGCGAGGTGTCTCTGTACCCAAAAATGTCAGCGAACTTGCATCCTTCCTCGGTATGGTAAATTATTATGGAAGATTTATTTCAGTTTAGCCATAACATTGGCACCATTACACCAGCTATTAGGAAAAATCTGCGGTGGCAATGGAGAAAACCCAAACCCAGGGAAACCAATCGTGCTGACAACTAATGAGTCCTCTTATGGTACGAGGACAGTTTTATCCCACAAAATAGGAGATAGTTCGGAACGCTGTAGTGACTTTGCCTCATTGGCCTTTTCTGAAGAAGATGAAACAATGCCCAGGTTGAGAAGGAGAGTTTAGCGGTTGTATTTGATGTGAAGACAGTCCACCAGTATATGTATGGTCAACAGGTCAACATAGTGACTGACCACAAACCATCGCTTGGCCTTTTAAAGGGAGTGCTCCTTTGGGCTGCAGTAGCTTGCTTAAGTGGGGGTTTTGTGACTGACGGAAATTAAGGGTTAATTAGGCTTAATTTCTATCTAAAGTCTAGTCTTCCTTTAATTTAGTAATGAACTAAAAGTTGCTTTATGGGTTGGAAGAAGGTGAGTTTTAGACCAGCTTTAAAGCAGGGTTCATATAGGCTCTGCTTGCAGCTGCAACTAGTTAATTAGATAACTGGCTTAAACCGTTTTTAGTGCCATCTTACAGTGCTGGCTTTGTTTGGGTAGAGTGCTTAAGTGGGAGTTTTGTGACTGAGGGAGTTCGTTGAGGAGGGAGCGAGGTGCTCCTTTCATTATCTACCTGTCCTCAAAGGTGAGCAGTGGCCTTGCAGCGGGGACCATCGGAGCCAGCAACAGCGGCTTTCAAAGGCGACATCACAGTTCGAAAGTGACGTGGGACCAACGGGCACAACTGATTGGTGAGTAAGTCCTGGTGGGTATTTTTTAAACAATGATAAATTGTACGTCACTGTTTCAGCAAGGGTTGGGACTTAGTTGATTTCTTCTTCTTTTAAATATAAAAGTCTTCCAAAGTTTTAAATTTAAGGGGTTTAGTCATGGCTGGAGAGCTCAAAGCCGTGGTCAGCTCCTCCTTCTCTATGTGGGTCGTCAGGCACATTTCCAGTCCCCGGACAGCATATATGCAGGAAGTGTGTCCAGCTGCAATCCTGGAAGCTTGTGTTTCAGAGCTGGAACGGCGGCTGGGGACACTGTGGAGCATCCGCGAGTCTGAGAGCATCGTGGATAGCATATTTAGAGAGGTGGTCACACCACAGCTGAAGGGACTTGAGGATGAAGGGAATGGGTGACCACCAAACAGTCCAAGAGGTATGGATTCAGGAGTCCCATACGGTCCTGCTCACTAATCGGTATTCCATTTTGGAAGCTGATGAGGGTGCTGGTTCCTCCAGGGTGTACAGACAGAGCCAAGCTTCTAGACCCACAAGCAGCCTGCCTGTACAGACCTTTTGAGGTGGGGGGCGGTGGGAGAGAGGAAGAGCAACAGTAGTGGTGGATTCTATAGTCAGGGGAACAGATAGGTGCTATAGTGGCCGTCAACGTGACTCCAGGATGGTGTGTTGCCTCCCTGATTCCAGAGTCCGGGATGTCACTCAACGGCTGCAGGGCATCCTGAAGGGGGAGGTTGGCAAAGCAGGGGTGATGGTACATGTTGGTACTATTGACATAGGATGAGCTCTTGCATCAAGAGTTCAGGGAGCTAGGCAGTAGTCTAAAAAGCAGAACCTCTCGGGTTGTAAGCTCTGGTTTATTCCCAATGCCACTTGCTAGCAAGTACAGAAATAGGAGAATAGCGCAGATGACTTGTGGCTTAAGAGTTGGCACAGGAGGGAGAGTTTTAGATTCCTGGATGTTTCTGGGGAAGGTGGGACCTGTACAAGCGGGGCAGTCTACGTCTGAACCAGAACCGGACTAACATCCTTGCCAAACTATATAAACAAAAACTTTCAACAGCAATTGTTGAGCAAGAAGTCCGACAATCGGGGAAGACTTGTTTGCATTGAAGTGCCTGGGGCTAATACTTTCAGTGCTAGTGATTCCCTGGATTGTTGATAATTTATGAGGGAGAGGTGTTTAGTCCTAGCTAAACAGGTCATGGAATTTACTGGGATACTGATTATGGAATTAATGGGAGGAGCCAAGTCTGTCTATAGTTTTGCAGTCTGCTAGAATATTTTAAGTTGAACAGCAGCTTGATATAGGATTTGATTCTGACAAGACAGAAATGTACTGGATCTGCTCTTGAAAGGAAACCTTGAAAGGGGTGGCATGGTGGCACAATAGTTAGCACTGCTGCCTCACAGTACCATGGACCCATGTTCAATTCTAACCTTGGGTGACTGTGTGGAGTTTGTACACTCTCCCAGTGGGTTTCCTCTAGGCGCTCTGGTTTCCTCCCACAGTCCAAAGATGTGCAGATTAGGAGGCTTGGTCATGCAAAATTGCCCCTTACTGTCTAAAGGTTTGGTGGGGTTAGGGGGATTGGGTGGGGGAGTGGGTCCAGGTAGGGTGCTCTTTCAGAGGGTCAGTGTAGACCCGGTTGGCCAAATTGGCTCCTTTTGCACTGTAGGGATTCTGTGATTCTCCAAAGGTTTTGACACAGCTAAGCAAGTAACCCGTTTTATTGACTTTATTTATAAGTGGTATTTGAACAGTATTGGGTTGCTTAATTGGAGTTAGTAGCAAGTATAGATGGTAAGTTTAAGTTTTTCCTTTTGTTTAAGAGCTGTTTACCTGATAATTGTAAAGCTATTTATTTGATGTTAATGTGGTTAATTCTGTGTTTAAATTAAAGTTTGTTTCAACAAAAAAGATACCCATTGGTAAAGTCATCACTACTGGGGTGAAGTATACTTTCCTCACAGTTTTACAATTTAAAAAAATTGTTTGGGGTTCTTGTCTGGTATCCTAACAATTGTTGGGGTCTGGTCCGCTATCCTAACAAAGGTCACAATACTCAGGCATAAAAAGGAGATAATTCCTATTTGCCTGTTTGTGCCATACTTTCCAACACAATCAGAAGGCAGAAAGGTTAGCCTCTAGGAGCCGGGGTCCAGAAATTGTGAGACAAATGGGTGCCAGGGACCCATTTGATGAGGATTATGAAACATGGAATTCATATGAAGAAAGATTCCAATAGTTTTTAATAGCTAATCAGACACCGGAGGACCTTAAGTTTGCAACATTCCTCAAATTAGTTGGCTGTAAAACATTTATGCTCTAACAGAATCTTGTTCGCCCAACAAAACTATGAGACAAATCCTTCAATGAATGAATGAAAATTTTAGAGGGACATTTCTCTCCTAAACCATTATTAATTTCAGAAAGATTTCTGTTCCACCACCATAGTCAGGAAGAAAGTGAAAGTATTTTACAGTAGGTAGCAACTTGAAGAAGGTTAGCTATATATTGCAAATTTGGTGCAACACTTGATGATACTCTTTGAAATAGGCTGGTTTGTGGACTCGCAGTGAAGCTGTTCAGAGGAAGCTGCTTACTGTAAGTGGTTTAACCCTAAAAGCTACTGTGAAGGTTGCCACGTTTATGGAGCGAGCAGCAAGAGAAGGGAATCAGAGAGGGGCTGGAGCAAAGATCCACAAAATAGATACCTCAAGGAACAGGGCTGTAAAGGTGAAACAAATGGTTGTACACAGGCTGGATACTCAGCGGGGGAATTCTGGGGTAAGTCAAATACTTGCAGGAACTGTGGCAAGAAGGGCCACATTACATGTTGGGCTCAGAAATCTTTTTCTGCACCAAGAAAGTGCAAGAAGAACAACACAAGTAAACAATCTGGTTATGAATACAAATTAGTGAATGAGTCTCAAGATCACTCAAAAGACTGCAAAACCAAGCTACTGCAAGAGCTTAAGCTAGGTGTTTTGTCAATGCAAGGAGATCAGCAATGTTTTTTGGCATATACAAAACTTTAAGGCCATGAAATTAAAATGGAGATGGATACGGGCGCAGCAGTAAAACTAACCTGAGACAATTTATCATAAAAAGCTGAGGCATCTGCCTTTAAAACCAATTAATGCGATCCTAAGGATGTACACTGAAAAGGCTGTACCAATAAAAGGATGTATTATGGTGAAAGTAGAAGCAAATGGGCAGACAGCGAAGTTGCCTCTTTACATTGTCCGTGGATGTTTTCCTGCTTTATGTGGCAGAACATGGTTGGCTAAGATTAGACTTAACTGGAAACAGTCAACCAATCAGTGGATTCAAGGATCAACGTGCAACAACTTCTGAAGATGTATGAGAAGGTGTTTAAAGATTCACTAGGCTCTATGACTGAGGTTGAGCTGAAGAAAATCAAGCCAGACAGCACAGCCAAATGTCTCAAAGCTAGAACCTTACCATACATCATGAAGCCTAAAGTTGAAGAAGATCTAGAAAGATTAACAAGGCCAGGAGCCATTGAACCTGTTGCTACAAGTGATTGGGTGACACCAATCGTTTCTATATTAAAACAAGATGGCTCAGTCAGAATTGATGGAGATTTTAAAACTATTATTAACATAGTTTTGTACACAGACCATTATCCACTGCCATTGATTGAACACTTGTTTGCTGGACTTTCTGGAGGACAGAAATTCAGTAAAATTGATTTTTCACAGGCATATCTGTGGATGAGTGTGGCTGCTGAATCACAGCCACTACTCACCACCGTCATGTACAAAGGTCTGTTTCATTACAGAAGACTTCCTTTGGAAAATCTGTGCCTGCTATTTTTCAAAGACCCATGGATCAAATTCTACGTTGGTTGAATGGAGTGCGATGCTAGTTAAATGGCATGGTCATCACCGGTTCGCCTGAACAGGAACACTTGGAGAATTTGGAACTTCCCTGAAACGATTATCAAGCCACAACCTGAGAGTTAAAAAAGAAAAGTGTGACCTTTTTCAAGTCATCCATAAATTACCTTGGACTTCGACATAGATGGTTTACACAAAGGACCAAAGAAATTGTCAGCAATCTTAGAAGAGCCACATCCTCAAAATGTGACACAATTAATGTCATTTTTAGTACAGTATCAATTGATCAATTATTATGATTGAATTTAGCAACACAATTGAAGCCTTTACATACCTTGCTGTGTACCAAACAGTCATCACATGGTCAGAAGAATGTGAAAATACATACAGCAAAGTGAAAGAAGCTTCACTGAAGCAGAGCTGTTGGTTCATTATAATCCAAAAATGAAGTTGCAATTAGCTGGCGATGCCTCACTCTATGGGCTTGGTGCAGCCGTCTCGCACGTTATGCCTTCAGGAGAGGAACGACCGATAACATTTGCTTCACAATCTCTTACTAGTACATCAATTAATTACTCTCAGCCGGAAAAAGAAGCCTTGAGCATCATTTTCAGTGTAGGAAGGGCCTTTATGGACGTCATCTTACTCTTTTGATGGATCATCAACCCTTGACCACAATCTTTGGGCCATATAAATGTATGGTAAAGTCACCATAGTCCCAGCTGACCATAGACTGCTTTCCCCTGTGAGGGCGGGAACTGACTGGTGGTGGTTTAACCTGAGGATCGCTACACCTCAGGTGAGGGGCAAGGTTGAGAAGTTGGGCCTTCATGATAACCCCAGCGGTATGGGAATTGAACACATGCTGTTGGCTTGCACTGCATCACGAACCAGCTGTCCAGCCAACTGAACTAAACCAACCCTACCTTCGTTGGTAGCTTGTAGATTGCAAAGATGGTCATTGATATTGTAAGCACACACTTATGATATCCAATGTCGCAAACCTGAGCAACATACAAATGCTGATGCTTTATCACGATTGCTATTACAAGTCAAGCATGACCCAGAAGTAAATTTTGCCAATATTTTGTATTTCTCGCTCATGGATAGTGTACCTGTGACTTCACCTCAAGTTCAAATATATACAAGAACCAATCCAGTGAAGGGGAGGGTGATGAATGTGGTCCAAAAAGGAACGCTGTCAGACATTCATAATAAATATCCAGACCTCACCCCCACATCACGCAAAGACGCGGGTTGACAGTACAGAATTGAGTTCTATTGCGGGGAATCTGTGTGATAATTCCTCTGTGCTTGAAAAGAGTAGTGTCCTTGACGAAATGCATGAAGGACATCCTGGTGGGGTGAGAATGAAGGAATTGGCACACAGTTACTTTTGGTGGCCATGATTAGATGCTCAAATTGAAGAGAAAGTTGGATAATGCCCATCTTGTGCAAAACTAAGGAACACTCCACCATCACAACCATTACATTCGTGGGAATGGCCGACACGGCCAGGACAGAAAATACACATCGATTCTGCTGGTCCACTGGAGGGACACATGTTCTTAGAGATTGTGGAAGCTCACTTGAAATGGCCAGAACTCGAAATAATGAAGTCAATGTCAACTGAGCAAGTCATTGAGAAACTAGACAAAATATTCACAAGATTTGGAACACCGGAGCAGATTGCCAACGATAAAGGTGCGCAGTTTACTTCAAAAGGGTTTGAGGACTAATTGAAGGGAAAATAATATACACCATATCAAGTCAGCTCCAGATCATCCAGCAATGAATGGATCGGCTGAACTTTTTATGCAATCATTAAAGCATTTGATCAAAGAGTCAAAGGACCAGTGGACATTATCAAGAAGAGTAAACAAATTTCTAATACCTTATCGGAACACTGTACATGCTACCATGCAAAATTCACCGGCAATGTTGTTGTTTAAGAGGAAACTATGAACACAGATTGATTTGCTAACTCCACCTGACAGTTAGAGATTGTCAAACGACAGCAACAAACACAAATTGCTAGGAAGGAGAAAATGTCTAAAAGACGAGTATTCAACCAGGGAGAAAGAGTGCTAGCTAGGAATGAGACCCCCAATGAGAAATATGTGCCAGCTATATAATCCTAACAAAGACAGGTCCAATATCATACACTGTACAGATGAATGATATAAGAGTTTGGCGATGTCCTGTTGATCAGTTATTTGCTACACAAAGTGAGTTCACAAAAACTTCTCTAGAGGTTCTACATTTAGAATATCGAGAGAGCTATACTTTGGAACAGAGACCAGAGACAGTGACAAATTCAGATTCTGTTTCTGAGGACTTTTCAATGCCTATAGTGACAGATACAGAAATGACTACTCAAGAAGTACCATCTGCAGAAAAGAATTTCACTTCCGAGGTTGCAAGTAGCTGAGTTCAAGAACGCCAAATTCCACCAAAAAGGGATAGACGTCCACCACAGCGACTTTCTTATTGAATTGTATATATGTATAGAAATAAAATGTCAAGTGGACTGTTGTAAAATGTTAATTGCAGTTGTTGCACTAATGAAGTAAAGAGGGAGGGATGTTATGTAGCTGGGAATAGATTCTTGCTGGTTCTGATTCACATGATATCAGCAGATTGTTTGTGCGCTTTGAGCAGATCACCATCTTGATCAGGGGCGGATTTACTATGAAACTAATGAAGCTTAAATTTCAGGGCCCCTAATCCCAGAGGGGCCCCAGAAGCGACTTTAGTCCACATTACTTAAAAATTTTGGTTCTACTGTATGAGAAGGGGTTTAAAAAAAAAAAAAATATTAATAATATAGTGTAATTCAATACAAAATAATAGTTAAAATAAAAATGAAACGGTTATTAAAGTATCATGTAGGCTAGACGTAAATGAAAAAACATTCAAATATGGATGTTGATTCTAAATATATTTAACATAAAATAATTATAAATAATTTAAAACACTATTAATATTTATGACAGAAATACAAACAGTAGATGACGTGTCGTAACAAAAAAGGGGAGCCGTTGAAAAGGCAATCACAATGCTAACGTGAATTTTCAACGTGATAGTACTCGTGATAGCGATCTAGATAAGAATTTTTTTCAATAAAGTATTCATAAGGATACAATATTTTAATTACCCGTACTGAAAAATAAATGTTATATTTAGAAAAGTAAGGTAAGTAATAAAGGTGAAATAGTGTTAGATTAGCCAAAGCCTATTGTTTTTATGAAGAGGTGAACGGAAGGTAGGCTGCGACTGCATAGCCTAGGCTAATACTATATTACAAGTATTTATGAAAAAGTAATAAAAGGGTGAATTTATGTTAAATTACAGGTGTTTATTATGAAAAGTGTTCAAATAATGGTAAAATTGTGTTACATTACCTTAGCCTATGAGTTTTGGTGGCCTAGTCTTGCCTAACTTAGTCTAGCCTAGCGTAGGCTAGCTTGAACATAGCCTAGTTTAGCCTATTTAGCTTGTTTATTATAAATCTTAAAAAATGGCGCTTTACTTTCTGAGAAGGAGTTTTTAAAAAAAACCTTTCTCAGAAAGTAGACCTAAATTTTTTTCCTTTCAAAGCATGCGACAATAGTCGTACAACTCAAATTGATTAATTTTTTGTTGTATATATTTCACCAATCCCAAAGTTTGAGAGTCAGTAGCACAGATGTTGTAAAGGTGGTGTGTCGTGGTAATTTGGCTGTTCTGCTGCAGCTAATGTAATTTTTTCCCCTTTTTAACAGAGGTCAAGACCCTAGAAGAATAACAATGAGTTCACGAAAGTGGATACCAAAAAGGCAAACTCAATGAAAAACAATCTGGCGAAATTTCTAAATGTCAAAAACTAACAAACTATTTTGCAATGTCAAGTTTGTCAACACCTACAGTTGAAATAAGCCAAGCAAACACCATTGAAGCCAGTGATAGTGCACAAACTGTGGGAGCTCTTTTTAGCAATATTCAACCCACTGTTGATGCTTCTGATACAGGTGACGATCACAGTGGTCAACATGAAGGTACCGCGGAACAAGCAGAGACTGAGCAGAAACATGAAACAGGAAGCAAATTCAGTGATTTCAAAGAATACAGTGACCTCGAAAACTGGCCCATAACAATTGATAATGATTTCAAACAGAATTGTCTAATGCAAGACATAGGTTTTTTTCAAAATAAAAAAACAGATGATGTATATACCGAATCAAGCAGGGTTTACAAGGAGCAAAACTGAAGTTTCTCAAACAAATATTTTGAAAAAAGATTGAAAAATGGCCAGACTGTGATGAGATCCTGGTTAGTTTACTCAAAGAGCAAAGGCTGTATATACTGTTTTGTTTGCAAACTCTTTTCTAAATGCCAAACATCACTTACAAAGGTGGGTTTTCTGACTGAATGAATGTACTCAGAACTCTGGAGAATCATGAAGACAGCATGGAACATAAGAGGGCGATGTTGTGTTGGATACCAAGAAAGTCAAATAAAAATACTGTGGATCAGCAACTTGAAGAACAGATGAGAAAAACCATACAGTACTATTTTGAAGTACTGAAAATAGTTGTAGCTGTTATAACGTTTTTGAGTGAAAGTGGTTTGGCATTTAGAGGTCATGAGGAGAAGTGGGGCTCACCAAATAATGGAAACTTCATGGGGGCCATTGAACATATTGCAGAGTTCAACCCATTTTTACATGAACATCTCGAGAAATGTAAAAGTGGAGAAGTAAATGCTACTTAGCTATCCAAACCCGTGTATGAAGAATTGATAGAAATCATGGGAAAACATGTGAAAAGATGAAATTGTGAATCAAATCAACAACCTAGACACCAAATACTACTCTATTATTGTTGACTCTACTCCTGACCTGACACATGTTGACCAGCTGGTAATTGTGGTTCGATACTGCTATAATGGAAAACCCTGTGAGAGATTTTTTAACATTTTTACCGATAGAAAACCATTCATCCATGACCTTGTTCAACAAAATACAACAAGTCCTGGGTGAACATAAGCTTTCACTTGAAAATATCCATGGTCAGTCCGACGATAATGCATCTAACATGAAGGGCTCGGAGAAAGGGCTTCAAGCACTCTTTAAAAACATTAACAGGTACGCAGACTATGTACCATGTGCAGCCAAGTCACTTAACCTTGTTGGAGAAAAGGCAGTGTCTACTGTACCTGAAGTTATTGACTCTTTTGGCATTTTGTAGGAGCTGTATGTTTTCTTTTCTGGATCTCCACGAAGATGGGGGATTTTAAACACACAGGGAAATCTACATTTTTCTCTAAAGAGCTTAAGTGTAACTCGATGGTCTGCACACTATGAAGCAGTCTGGGCAATTAAAAATGGATGTATGGGTATTTTACAAACTCTCAAACATATTTTTGAAGACTCAGAAGAGAAGCCTGAATGTAAACGAGATGCAAAGAATTTATACCACAAGTTGGTAAAGCTGGAATATGCTATTCTAACAATCGTTTGGGAAGAAGTGCTGGAGCGTTTCAACAAAACAAGTAAGAAACTCCAAACCCCTGGTTTTGATTTATTTGAAGGTTATCTTCTGCTATCATCTTCACTTTCATTTGTTAAAGAACTCAGAGAAAATTCAGCCGATAGGATTGCACACTATGAATCAGAAGCAAAAGGTTTGTGTGAAGATATCACCTCAAGTTATTCTGATGCTTCCAAACGCATTGTCACAAGGAAATTTTCAGATGGAACAAGTGGTATTGCTTCTTTGAAAGGAGCTGACAAATTTAGGATAGAAGTTCTATATCAACTCTATGACTGCTTGATAATCCAGTTACGCAAGAGGATTGACCCATATGAGCAGATTGCGAAAAGGTTCAAGTTCCTCTCAGAATTGGTGAACAATTCTGAAATTGATGAGGACGGTATTAAATTTATAATATCATATTACAAAGATGATATTGACCACAAATTAGTAAACGAGTGTTCTCAGTTCAAAGAATATTTGCACCTTAGGAAATCCCAGTACTCAAGAAAACACGCCATCTAAAATGCAATGCGCAGAAGTTCTTCAGCTTATTTGTGATCAACACCTAATTGAAGTGTTCCCCAATATTACCACTGTGTTTAAGCTGTACTTGACAATGCCCATCACGAACTGTGAAACAGAAAGGAATTTTTCAAAGCTATCCTTTATAAGGAACAAATTTCGGTCTACCATGACTGAAGAGCACTTAAATTCTTTATGCATATTATCTCTAGAAAATGACATTGCAAGGAAGCTCTCATATGACAAAACTGTACGTGAATATGTTGCTAGAAAAAACAGAAAAAAGAGTATTTTGTAAAATGTGCTTCATGTAGTATGTATTCTCATAGGTGTCTAAAATAAAAGATTATATTGACTGTGGTCTTTTCTATGTTTTATTTCATCATTCTATGATGCATCATGCATGTATATAACATTTCCCTAATTTGCATCCCCCCATAACTTGAAAACTATAAGGCATAGGAAAGTTTTATTCACGCCAGTGACTTTGACATGTGAGATAATCCAGTACAGCAATTTTGATCAAAATCTGAGATGTAGTGGTTACATTTTAAAAAAATTTGTGGTGATCTGTCGTGGGACAACCCCATTGAAGAAGATAACAGTGGTTACCCTGACCTCGTTTCTGGTCACGAAGGGGCCCCCATAACAGTTCAAGCTTCAGGGCCTCAAAAATGTAGGTCCGCCCTGATCTTGATTGTATGAACAACATCCTTTCTAAACCTCTCATTGTGCTTTACAATAATCCAGAGTGTGGGCACCTCGATATGTTTTCTTTTTGTGGCAACAAAGGAATATAACAATTTCAAATTGTTGATAAAGGTTTCCCTGACCCCCAAAATGATTATCCGTAAAAAACTTTATTCTGGTTTTCCTACTGTTGGTTTTCACAACGAATAATGTTTGCGATGGCGGAAACGGCCCGCCATTGTCCAGCACGGGGTCTTCTGATCTCACTGCTGTCAAGGGGGTTTCCCATTCACTGCATCCCCTGCTGCCAGGAATACCATAGCAGGGGTTTGTCATGAACGGGACAGGGAGATCCCGTCAGCGAGAACGGCTGGCAAATTCTGGTCTGTGTTTCTTTCGCATCAGCTCTGATCTAGATTTAAAAGCAACAGATCTACAAGCATGATTAGTACATGGAAAACAATGCAGTCGACTTAATTGCACCAAACTGTCCAAATGAATGGGGTACTGAATGTTTTTCTTCCCATTCCAAGCACATTTCCTCCATTGGAAACAGGACAGGCAAATTTGTAAACTTTGCCCTAAGCGGGTAATTGTGTAAACTGTGCTGGTTTGTGTTATTTTCAGAGTGATATCATAGAATTCATAGAATTTACAGTGCAGAAGGAGGCCATTCGGCCCATCGAGTCTGCACCGGCCCTTGGCAAGAGCATACTACTGAAGTCCACATATCTACCCTATCCCCGTAACCCAGTAACCCCCACGTAACCTTTTTTGGACACTAAGGACAATTTATCATGGCCAATCCGCCTAACCCGCACATCTTTGGACTGTGGGAGGAAACTGGAGCACCCGGAGGAAACCCACGCAGACTCCACACAGACAGTGACCCAGCCAGGAATCGAATATGGGACCCTGGAGCTGTGAAGCAACTGTGCTGCGTAAATTGGAAGCTTGTGTAAATGATATCCCAAGTGGAGCTTTGTCACTAAGGAGTAAAACCTTTGCCATCTGCATTTGCTGCTTTGTGTTTTGTAATAACCCTCACGAGACCCACAGGGATGACCCAATTGATCTCCCCATGGGTCTCGTGGAAATTGAGGTCCCTCGCTCAGGAGCAGAGGCTTAACAGTTTAACTGGGCAGTTAAAAGCCGGCCAGGATTGGAACTGGCACTTCGGATGGTCCCGGATGGGACTGATGTACTGCACATGGCGTTGCAGCCTTGTTTTCCTTGTTGAAGTCTTCTTGGGACAAGGAGAAACAGAACCACAGGCTGCAATTCTGGATGCCCAGACCATGGTTGAATTTTGCTGCAAGTGACAAGGTCAGAGGAAATTATAAAATGCCGTATTTAAAAAAATATATTTTTATTCTCCTTTTTCACATTTTCTCCCAAATTTACACCCAACAATAAACAATAATCAGTAACGAATGAAATGTCAATCCCAATATCAATAACAATGATCCCATCCTCCCACCAAACCCCAGACATTAGCCCGCATGTTAACATAAACAAATGACAAAAAGGAATCAGGAATCGCCCATAGTCACCATTAACACACACAGTCCCCCTCCCCCCAACCCTCCCAACCGCACCCCCCTAATGTTCGATGTGATCCAATTCCCGAAAGTGCACACTGAATAATGCCCATGAATTGTAGAATCCCTCCATCCTACCCCTCAGTTCAAATTTGACCTTTTCAAGTGTCAAGAATTCCAGCAGGTCCCCCCGCCATGTCAGGGCACAGGGTGGAGAGGTTGATCTCCACCCTAACAGGAACCGCCTTCGGGCGATCAATGAGGTGACGGCTACAACATCTACCTCCGCACCCGTTTATAAAATGCCATTTTAAAGGAGGTATGAAGTTTTCAACGCGAGCATAGAAGATTGGGTCCAGTACATTGAATGGACGTGCTACTTTTTTGAGGCAAATGCCATTACAGAACACAACCGTCAAAAGGTGATACCTCTGATTGCCTGTGGAACCACAATTTTAGCATTACCAAAAGCCTTACCTATCCTGCAGCCCCAGATTGAAAAACCTTTGACGAGCTGGTAGCACTTGTGGTGGACCATTATGATCCCAAAATATCGGTGATAGTACAGATGTACAGGTTCAACTGGGCCGGGCGTACTCCGGGGGAATCAGTCACAGAATTCTTGACGTGCTTCACATGCGACCGGGCCATCTCTTCCAGCGATGCTGAGGGACTGCCTCGTGTGTGGCATAAACAACCAACTTTGGACTTGAAAAGGCCACAGGGACATCCCACCCACGGGAAAATGAAGAGAAAGGAGTCCAGGAACTCCAGGGCTCACTAGATATGGAGGTGAATAGTGGTGAGCATCCCCCATTCCGGCGAACAACCTAAGAGTAGAGCCTGTGGGACACAGCCACCATCTGAGTAGTGCCGGGGCCAGACTCGATGGTCATAGGCCTCTACTGACCAGCAAGACCTCCCCCTCAAGCTCCAGGAGGATGATTCACAGCAGCGCTGCACCTGTGGTCGGAGGAACCATGGGGACCAGGAATGTCAGAATCCCCAGCAAGCATGTCGCCCTGGTTGGAGGACACGCTCACCCAGAGCCAGGGCTTTACACCTAGCACAACCCAAGGAGAATGAGTGGATGCAGCTAAACTGCATTTCCGCACCAGAAGCACTCCCATCAAAATCATCATCCGGGTTAATGGCCACCTGCTAGAGATGGAAATTGACACAGGGACTGCTGTCTTGGTCATAGGACAGCAAAAGTACCGATAAGTCCATACAGGGATCCAATGTCTGGACCTAAGGGACAACAAGACACGTTTGGCAACATATACTAGAGAATTACTGGCCATCGCTCGCACGACGACGACTCTGGTTGCCCAAGGACAGCAGTCCATTTGTTTGCCACTGATAGTGGTAAAGGGCCCAGACCCAGCCTGTTGGGCCATGACTAGCTGCAGAGGCTCCACCTGGACTTTCAAAATGGGCACAGCTGGGTTGTACAAGCTCATGGGGAAATACCCCAAAGTTTTCCAGTAAGGCTTGGGGAAAATAAAGGGAGCTGTGGCCAAAATCTACATGGACCCAGAAGCCCAACCAAAGTATTTCGGGGCCCGCCCTGTTGTCGAAAGTGGAAGATGAGCTCAGCTGGCGGGAGACTCTGGGGATTATACGTCCTGTGCAGTTTGCGGAGTGGGCAGTGCCTGTAGTGGCGGTGCAGAAGCCAGTTTAAACTATTCGCCTCTGTCGCGATTATAAATTGATGGTGAACAAGGCCTCTCGGTTGGGTGGGTACCTAATGTCGCGCATGGAGGACCTTTATGTAAAGTTGGCTGGGGGGTCACTCATTCTCAATTAAACATAAGTTATGCATATCTCCAGTTGGAGTTGGATGCGGCATTCAGGGAATATGTGACCATCAATACCCACAGGGATCTGTATGAATACATCAGGTTTCCATTTGAAGTTTTGTCTACCTGTGCGATCTTCCAGCGGGGTATGGAGAGCATCCTCCAAAGGCTCCCAAGGGTGGTAATTTGCTTAGATGTCCTGTTACCGGAGCCACCGAGAAGGAACGCCTGGATAATTTAGAGGAAGTACTCTGCCGTTTCTCTGAGGCAGGTATCCACCTAAAAAGGGGCAAGAGTGTATTCCAGGCGAAAGAGGTTTGCATACGTGGGGAACCGGGTCGCCAAGCAAGGCTTGCACCCAATGGAGGAGAAGGTTCGAGCTATCAAGCAGGCCCCCATGCCTGAGAATACAATTGAAATATGGTCGTTCCTCAGACTTGTAAACTATTACAGTAAATTAATTCCGAATTTGACATCCATACTGGAATCGCTACATGTACTCCTGAAAAAGCATCAGGAATGGACATGGAGGTTGGCGTAGGAAGAGAACTTTGCCAAGGTAAAGCATCAGATGTCGTTCTCCAGGCTGCTAATGCATTACGACCCTTCCAGACCACTGCTGATCACGTTTGATGCCTCTCTATATGGCATCAAGACGATATTGTCCCACCGGATGGACGACGGGACAGAGAGGCCAATAGCCTATGCATCGAGGATTTTGGCTGATGCAGAGGGTAGGTACGCTCAGATCAAGAAGGAAGGGCTGGTAGTAATCTTCGTGGTTAAAAAGTTCCTCCAGTACGTTTATGAGTGGCATTTTGCAACCATAACATTCCATAAACCATCGCTCGGCCTGTTCAAGGAAGACGAGGCAATCCCACCGATAGCGTCGACCAGTGTACAGCGATGGGCTATATTATTGGCGGCATATAAGGATGTTTTTGAGTATCACCCAGATGTGCAAATCGTGCACACAGATGCCCAAGCCGATTCCCATTGCCGACACCCCCCATCCACCGTCTCAGTCCCCGCCAGTAGCAGACAAAATTGTGTTGGTGGTGCTGAATTCTATGGAGACTTTGCCGGTCATAGCCTCGCAGATACGTGAGTGGGCACAAAAAGATCAGACTGTGCCGAAGGTTCACCACATCATCCTGCACAGGAGACTATAGGGCAAACTGACTGAGGAGCTGATGGTTTTCACTACTGAGCAACAGGAGCTTAGCGTGGAGGACGACAGCCTCCTGTGTGGAGCCCGTCTTCTGATCCCGAGCCAAGGCAGCCAAGCCATATTGCAGGACCTGCACAATGGATACCCGGGTGTGTCCAAAATGAAGATGCTCACCAGACGTTATGTGTGGTGGCCGGGACTTGATGGCAAGAGAGGTTGGTGCAGCAGTGCATCCAATGTCAGGAGCATCAAAAGCTCCCACCAGCAGTGCCTCTTCACCCTGGGTGCGGTTACATGCCGACTTCGCTGGACCTTTCTTATATTCCTGCGACACATTGATGCCCACTGAAAATGGTTGGATGTTTACCTGCTGCCATCCACCACTTCAGAGACTACCATTAAATAGCTACACCAATCGTTTAGTGTCCATGGCATCCCGGAGATGATTGTTACTGATAACGGCACCCCCTTTACTGTCGTGTTGGGTGCTCTGCCACACAGATGAACCAACACGGTTGCGGAAGGTACAACTCAGTTTTATTACTAACCGTATTAACATGTGTAAAGTGGTTACTGCGGTTTGTTCATTACCCTCTAACCTGTGGACCCAGCCCTAACACTATCTTGGAGAGGCACTCAGCACATGGTGAATGTCTGAGTGGCTTGCTGTGAGCTCTGTGCCCTGAGCTGTCTCCTGCTGGAATGAATCGGAAGTGTCGTGTTCCCCCTTTTTCTGGTGTATCTGCGCTTGCTTGTGATTGGCTGTGATGTTGCGTGTGTATTGATTGGTCCGTTGATCTGTCCATCAGTGTGTATGTGTGTTTGCACCATGATGTTTATCTGAATATCATGACATTCCCCCCTTTTTTACAAGAATATGTGCCTATGTGGTAATAAATATAGATGTGTACTCAGTGCAGCTGAATGTGTGTGTGCAATATCTACAACATGTACATGAGGCTAAACTAGATACATAGGAAGGTGTCAGGTGCAAATAGCAGCGAGGTTGTACCATCAATAAAACAAGTGTAAACATCAAGCGTCAAAACGAACTCCTGTAACGACAAAAGAGAAACTTATTAACATAGTGGTATAAAACTTTTCGTGAGTCCAATGTTCAAACAGGCTCATAAGTCCAGCCTTGTAGGTGGGCGACGAATTCGGGTTGACCGTTAGGGTGGCACACCATTCATCACCCGGATTGACACTGTTCACTGGCATTGGCTGGTGGGTCCTGCTTGGAGTCATCTGGTTCCTGTCAATGACTACAACGTGGAAGGCTTCCCGGTCGTCTGTATCGCCGGTCTGTATATTGTCCGGGTATGATTCGGAGTATGGCGGCTGAATGGTCCGCACGTCCCTGCGAGACTGTCGGAATTGTGGAGCGTTGGCAGGTTGCGCTGCTTGGCAGCAGGCAGCGTAATGGCCCATCTTGCCACAGCGGAGGCATTGTCGGTTCTTTGCTGGACATTGCCGCTTTAAATGTACGGATCCACATTTGCTGCACGTCGTGACATCATGGCGTTCGTTGCACCATTGCGCATGCGCAGTTCGGTCCTGCGTAGAGCGCGCCTGCACATCACGTCCCTCTGCGTCGACGTCTCTTTTGGCACGTACAAGCGCGGGAGGCTGAGTAAAGCGCGCAAAATGGCCGCCCCCGTCCGGGCCGCGGGCCGGGAAGAACTCGATGGACTGGACCCGCTCGGCCTCATAGGACCTCTGCCCTGCCGATTCGGCCGCTTGGAATTGGAAGTAGCGGCTGGTCGCGTTTTCATGGAGGACGCAGACTTCGATGGCGGTGGCTAGGGTGAGACTTTTTATCTTGAGAAGCTGCTGGCGTAGGGTGCCCGAGGTGACCCCAAAAACGATCTGGTCCCGAATCATGGAATCGGAGGTGGCCTCGTAACTGCAGGACTGCGCAAGGATACGGAGGAGTGTAAGGAAAGATTGAAAAGGCTCATCCTTACCCTGCAGGCACTGCTGGAAGAGGTACCTCTCGAAACTCTCATTTACCTCGACGCTGAAGTGTTGTTCGAGTTTGAGAAGGACCGTCTTGTACTTTGTCTTGTCCACACCTTCCGCGAACACCAGGGAATTGTAGATGTGGATGGCGTGTTGCCTTGCCATGGAGAGGAGGAGGGCGATTTTCCTGGTGTCCGAAGCATTCTCGCTTTCTGTGGCTTCTAGGAAGAACTGGAAGCGCTGTTTGAACAACTTCCAGTTAACGCCAAGGTTTCCAGCGATTTGCAGCGGCTGTGGCGGGCTGATGGTGTCCATGGCGCAGGATGGCGGATTCCTGAGGATGCATAGGTAGGCCTCACATGTATTGGGTTCCACTCTGGTACTATGTCGTGTTGGGTGCTCTGCTACACGGATGAACCAACACAGTTGCGGAAGGTACAACTCAGTTTTATTACTAACAGTATTAACATTTGTAAACTGGTTACTGCGGTTCGTTCATGTGGTGATACACCACTGTACCTCCCTACCATTGTACATAGTATATAATAGTTGTGCGTAACGTGGCCCTGTAATACTGTGTATTGTACTGTAACTCTGCAGAGGTTCGGTCACTGGTAGGTAACCCGACCTGGCCACGGAGAGCTCCGCCTTAGCCACTCCCCCGGGAGTCAGTATAAGAACCTCTTCTGGGACAGGCCCCTTTCTGTCTGGGGTCGTCTGTGTCGGGTAAGCCTCCCATGTAGTATATTAAAGCCTTAGTTAAAGTCTCACATGTCTTTGTGGTTCTTGACGCTTAGCGCATCAGTTCATTACCCTCTAACCTGTGGACCCAGCCCTAACGCTATCTTGGAGAGGCACTCAGCACATGGTGAATGTCTGAGTGGATTGCTGTGAGCTCTGTGCCCTGAGCTGTCTCCTGCTGGAATGAACCGGTTCCCCCTTTTATAGTGTGTCTGCTCTTGCTTGTGATTGGCTGTGATGTTGCGTGTTTATTGATTGGTCCGTTGATCTGTCCATCAGTGTGTATGTGTGTTTGCACCATGATGTTTATCTGTATATCATGACATTTACCAGTGAAGAACTCTCAAAATTGATGCAGATGTATGGTGGAAAATACATTCGGACTGCATCATACGACCCATCTTCAAACAGCCTGGCTGAGCGGGAGGTATAGACCTTTATGAGGGTCATAAAGAAACAAGCCACGGAGTCCATGGAGTCAAAATTGGTCTAGTTCCTGTTTAGCTATTGGACCAGATCAATTATAACGACCTGGGTAGCACTGGCAGAATTGCTGGTGGGCCGAAGTCTAATGACCCGTCTTAGCCTGACGTTTCCTAATATTGGTGGGAGGATGGAGAGAAAACACGGTCTCCAGAAAAAGAATCATAGGCATCGGAAGCAGGACAGAGTGCTCAAGCCAGGGGACACGGTGTATGTCCATAATTTGGTAGACAGTGCCTGGTGGGTACCCGGGACTGTAGTGGAGATGGATTTGTCTCGTATACAGTACAAATCAAGGAGCAGACAGTATAAAAAAACATGGACAACCTTAAAGGGTAGCACAGTGGTTAGAACAGTTGCTTCACAGCTCTAGCGTCCCAGGTTCGATTCCAGGCTTGCGTCATTGTCTGTGTGGACTCTGCACGTTCTCCCCGTGTGTCCGTGGGTTTCCTCCGGATGCTCCAGTTTCCTCCCACAGTCCAAAGATGTGCAGGTTAGGTGGATTGGCCATGCTAAATTGCCCTTAGTGTCTAAAAAAAGGTTAGGTTGGGTTATGGGGATAAGGTGGAGGTGTGAGTATCGGGTGGAGGTATGCGCTTGGGGAGGGTGCTCTTTCCAAGAGCTGGTGCAGACATGGTGGGCTGAACGGCCTCCTACTGCGCGGAAATTCGATAGGGAACCTCCACCAGGACCGGTCCCGCCAGATGAGTCAAATCTTCATCCCATCTGCCCATCATCCAGGGGTCAGGGAGCAAAACTCCCAAGGCCACGATGCAGATATGTGCGTGACGGAGGATTCTGGGTCAGACCTGGAGGCAGAAGCATCCACAGTCTCGGATGACAGTTTGACCAGGGAGAGATCGCCCACAGCCCCCCCGAGTCGATCGGAGTGGAACCAACGCTCCCCAACGTGTTACACCCCCGCCCCCCCCCCCCCCCCCCCCAAACCGGGCCACACAACCGCTGGAAACACAGCCGCAGGTGAGGTGATAAAGGAGACCTCCTCCACCCTCCATGTCAGAGGGACATCTGGACTTCAGGGGGGAGGGGCGTATAACCCTCACGAGACCCATGGGGATGGTCCAATTGATCTCCCCATGGGGCTTCATTAGGCAGCGGCGTAACAGCTGGGGCTCGTTGAACTGGGCCCCGCTAAAAGCTGGCCAGGATTGGAACCGGCATTTAGGGTGGTCCCGGCTGGGACTGATGTACCGCGTGCCACATTGTGACCTTGTTTTTCTTTGACAGAATAAATCTGCGCATTATAGCCTTCTTGGGACTCCTGTGAATATGATATTGTCAATTGCCTTTGTTTAAAAATATGCTTTAGACTACATGCTGGGAATTTCTGCTTTGTTGTTGGAATACTGTTGCCTCTCTGAAACTGGCCCAATCTCAAGCCACTTCCTTGGGGCAGGGATTGGCTAGCGTGTATCATGGGCACCCAAAGCATTAACGGGGATTTCTGCTGCTGTGAGGCAGTCCACAAGGACTAAGGAATACTGACAGCACTGCAGTGGGGAATCAGACAGGTTGGATAATTTTTTTTCGTATGATTTAAGATGTCAAATACAGGCCAAGCTTATGAATGCATTCTGTTGACAGGGGCCTTGTGATTCCTGAAATGCAAATTCCTGATATGCTTGCCAATGTGTGAGGCCTGCAAGCTTTTAAATGGTTTTGTGCAACTGGTCATTGATTCATTGATGTGCACAAAAAATTGCCTTTACCATTGAGAACATAATAATCGAAAATGCTGGAAAACTCAACAGTCTAGCAGCATTTTGTGAAGAAAGAAAAGTTAACATTTTGAGTCCTGTATGATATTCCATATGGAACTTTGTCCCAATTAGCGTGGCACACTGGTTAGCACTGCTGCCTTACAGCGTCACGGACCAAGATTCGATTCTGACCTTGGGTAACTGTCTGTATGGAATTTGTAGGCTCTCCCTGTGACTGCGTGGGTTTCCTCCGAGTGTTCCTGTTTCCTTCCACAGTCCAAAGATGTGCAGGTTAGGTGGATTGACCATGCTAAATTTTCCCTTAGTGTCCAAAGGTTAGGTAGGGTTACATGGATAGGGCGGGGGAGTTGGCCTAGGTTAGGGTGCTCTTTCAGAGGGTCAGTGCAGACTCAATGGGCGTAAGGGCCTCTGCATTGTCCGCATTCTATGACCCTTCTTTCCAATCCAATGATAGCGCAGTTTAAAAGCAGATAGCCAATTTTGTGATACAATTGTTGTCATTATTCTCACCCCTTCATCCTGTTCGAAATAGAGTTCCCCTCCCTTTTAGGGCCCTCTGTAATGGTACACTGTAATTGGCTGCTTAGAAGGGTCCAAGAGCAATCTGAAATCACTCATTTCCTGATGTCCATAGAATGCACTCACGTCATCTCCAAATTTGTGGGCCAGTTAGTTCTGATGAAAGGATATAAAAAGTTATTTTGTGTTTGCACCAATTATTCCATCTCTTATTTTAGCAGGCAATTATATACATTTTCCTAAACTGTTCTATATTTGACAGTTTTCGGGCAATCCCTCCCCCAACCCCAAGGAATTTAATGAGTGGCCTACTGCTTATCTCTGATTTACATTGTAACCTGATTGCTTTTGTATTTCTTCTCTTTTCATTCTCACACATTAACAGCCAGCCATTGGTGGAGAGTGAATGCCTTTTGGCTTCTCTGATTTACTGCCGGTTTGTACATTCCTGGCACCAATTCTGCAGCCAGCTACAATTGTTCTTCAGAATGATAACATTTGTATTCATTTTGTCAAAACTGACGATTATTGAAAGTTGCCACTCCTGAATGTTACTTTTTCAGAGGGGACATGGACAGCTGCCAGGGTCCTCCTTCCAGTTATGCGATTAATGGATTTTCTTCTAGTATTTAGATAGTAAGTATGTTGCAGTCAGTATTGTAAAGAAGACAAAGGGAAGCTTTATGATGTGGTTATATTGCTGTCCACATTTACAAATTGTCATTGAGCACAATTCTTCCTGGAAACAACTTGTTATTTTTGTCAATGTTTACAGGATCTCTGCTGCTCACAGACTGCTCCATAAAAAGCAGCAAAGAGCTAAGTTACCACCCCAAGCGATTGTCACAGTAATATCCATTTTACAAAAGGTGTCAGATTGCAACACTTGTGGATTCCAAGAAGGATTTTGCATTTCTAGAGAAAAGGGGAAACCATTTTAAATTGAATACCATGTAGTAAGAGAGAAAATATCCGAGTTTATAAAGTAGGAAGTATTATGAAAGAGGAGACACAGCAATAAGACTATAATTATATAAATGTGTTGTAAAGGTTGTTTGGTGTTTCATGGGGAGGTCTGGAGACTTGTATGGGGTTACAATCCCAGTTGATGTTGTGACCGGATGGAAAGATTCCAGAATGAGATCCTGGTTCAAAAGTGGGGAAACAGAGTCGTGGGGCTGCTAATTTGTTTTAACAAGAAAATAACATTTATTGAACATGAAAAAAATGGATTATAATACGATACTCCTTTACTCCCTCCCTCCTTCTCTTAACAAGGTTTAAGGATTAACACGGATTACAAAGTACATCTTAATTTATCAAAGTCTCATTAACACTAAGACCCTTTTAAGAATACAAGGTGACTTTGGGCAAATACATTCCCCATTCTGAATCCCAAGTGTATGTTGGCGGATTTCTCCTCCGAATCCCCCCCAGATGATTGTCACGTGAGAGTATCCCAACTCTACTCCCCAAAACACACTTTCCAATCTTCTCAACTAATTATGATACTTTCCATTGGCTGTTTGCATTCCGAAATCCAGGCCAGATTTTCCAAATGACACTCTTAAACAAAGCTTAAAAGTTCCACTTTTAACAGCGAATTCAGTCAGGATTTAAATTCAACACCTATAGGGTTTCCTTGTCTTGACTGCTGTGCAAATTGCTCATAATTGCTTTAACTCTCGACTCCCGGACTGCATTAAAATGGCATCAGACATTTGTTTTACTTTTGAAGGCTGCTGTCCCACTTTAAATCTTGTTACTGCAATTGTCTCTTTAACTTTGAGTACTTGGTTCACTGAACTCCAGACTTCTTGGGCACTTCTCTGCATTTCTCTAGTTTCCTTAACTAGCTGCACTTCAGATCTGCACTTTCTTTCTTAACCTTTACTCCATGATATGGCTTTGCTTTTAGCAAAGCTGAGAGAGATGCCCCCTCTCTAGCCTTCTAAACCAACTGCTTCAAGCAGAGCTGTCAAATCTGCCTTCACTCTCACTACATATCTCCCAGTGCAATAAAATTAACTAAATTAAAACTTAAAAGATTCTCTATATTACAAGGCTCTAGTTTCTAAGAAACCCCCATGTGCCTATGCCTTTTATTTATTCTTCACTCCATAGCTCTCCTAAGCACAATAGAAGCACAGTTGGAATTTAACCAATCCCCACGCATACAAACACCTTTCTCCAGCATGAATCTAACTATAGGTTTTACACTTACAGGCACAGAAACATTAAATTAAACCCACTTAAAACTGAACAGTTCCTAACAGTTATGTCTGGTGGCCAGGCCTCGACACCGACATTGAGAAGGTGGCCCAAAACTGCTCCATTTGCCAGGAGCATCAGAAGCTTCCGTCGGCCGTGCCCCTACATCACTGGGAATGACCAGGGCGGCCTTGGGTGCGCTTGCATGCAGATTTTGCAGGCCCTTTTCAAGGATCCATGTTCCTTCTATTAATCGACGCCCAGTCTAAATGGCTAGAGGTGCATAAGATGCAGGGGACAACGTCCTGCGCAACAATTGAAAAGATGCGTTTGTCTTTTAGTACGCATGGCCTCCCCGAGGTGCTGGTCATGGATAACGGCACTCCATTCACAAGTGAGGAGTTTGCGAGGTTCATGAAGATGAACGGCATACGCCATATCCGCACTGTCCCTTACCACCCGGCTTCAAATGGGTTGGCGGAGCGCGCAGTGCAGACATTCAAACGAGGCCTAAAGAAGCAGTCTTCCGGGTCAATGGACACGAGACTGGCTCATTTTTTCTTTTCGTATAGGACCACCCCCAATGCGGTGACTGGGGTAGCTCCCGCAGAACTCCTAATGGGCTGAAGACTTCGCACTCGCCTTAGCATGGTTTCCCTGGACATTGGCGCAAAAGTACGCCGCACACAAGAACGGCAGGGACATGGTTTTTCTCAGCATCGGCTGATTCGGCAATTTGCGCCCGGTGACCCAGTGTTCGTTCGGAATTTTGCTGGTGGTACCCAGTGGGTCCCTGACGTAATCTTTCGTCAAACGGGCCCTATCTCATACCAGATGCAAGCCCAGGGTCGTCTCCAGTGCAAACATGTAGACCACGCTCAGTCCAGAAGACTATCCCTTCCAAAGATTCCCCGCCCCCCGGAGCTCATTTCTACAGCCACAGAGACCAGAGACAATGGAAAGTAGTCCTCACAATCTTCCTCTGGTGCCTCACTCAAAGCCTGCGCAGGTCGTTACAGAACCGCGTGGAGATAGAGACGCCGAGATGACGGAGGCAGCAGCCTCTGACTCCGAGATGGAGACACAGGACACATCAGAGGGGGAATCCTCGGGGCCACGGGCCGTGGATGTACAACCGTTACGCCGTTCATCACGAAGCACCGGTCTCCGTCTCGTTACACGCTGCCCGATCCAGCGCCTCGTGCAAATGGTGTCTGGCCTGCGGCAAAACGAGTCCGACGCCCTCCTTCGCCAGGGCCTTCGGTGGATTCCTTGGACTTTGGGAGGGGAGGGATGTTATAACCTGCCTGCTTACTATTGGCTGGGGACTAATAACAATCCCACAATCCTGTGGGAGTATGAGCTTCCCCAATGAGGGGGGTGGAGAAATCATTGGCAGACTCCTTGTATAAATAAAGCTGGCCAGTTTGGAACCAGCCAGGGAGTGAGCAGCAAGCAAGGTTGCTGCTGCTGTTGTATATATATGTTATTGTAAATAAATGTTATTTCTTTGTATCCTTAAAACTCATGCTGGATTCTTCGTGGCCCTCACAAAAGTAACATATAACTGTATACCACCCAAAGTTCTGTCATGCATGGGCACTGTCTCTATACGGACTCCTTTCAGACTCTACCCTGCAAGGTTTCCTATCACATGACTTACGTACTCCAGTCCCACATTAACTCTTGCTCTGCCGAACACCCTTATCCTGCACCTCTCCCCAAATCCTGATCCGAATATATTTACAGTACAATCTTGCTTTAGTTGCTACCCTTCTCCCAAACCCCCTTCGATGTCTCACTTTATAAATTTAGATGGTCTGGACGAGTGACAATTCTTTCACATCTCGTTCTGTCATATCTAGAGGAATAGGAGTCTCAGTGGCTTTGGATTGACTTTGTCGGCTTGGTGTTGAATGGCAGTACGCTGTGTTATCGGAACTTGAATGTCTCTGTTTTTCTATGGGGTCTGCCATGATTTTGCTGTACACTTCAAAATTGGATGTTTCATTTCCTTTATTTCCAATTTCAGCCATTTCATTTATCAGCAACTCAATAATTCTCAGTAAATTTGAGGTATTCACTGTTTTTTTTTCTCCTAGTCCCTTAAGCTTCAGCATTGAATTTACATTTTTGATCTTAGTTCTGCCTTTTGTTTCTCTGTCTGCAGCAGAGCAATGTTCTTGTCCTTCATTTTGGTTTCACTGTTGACCAGGTCTGTCTCCAGAACAGTCTTGATGTGTTTCAGCTTTGTAATTGTGCTACTCCTGACTTCATTATATATTCACAACATGGTAAGTTCCATCGTTTTTCCTTTCAAGGTTTCCTTATTTCCATTCAGCTGGTTCTTCAGCTCTTCAGTCTTTCACATGCATCTTTTAACTTCCTCCTGGAAAGTAAAACATTGCCGAGTCTTATCCATCAACTGGTTCTTCAGTTTGTACAGGAGCAACAGTAAATTTGTTTTGCTTCTCTTTGTAATTTTCCCAAGGAACAAATGTTGACCTGAGGGATCCTTGTAGTGTGTGAAGATCCTTCATCAGGTTTTCCATTCTTTGCGAAGTTCAATTGCTTCATCCTTAGTTTTCTTGCACCTCATCAGTCTCCTCAAATTTCTTCTGCTGTTCTTCCATTCTGCTGTTAGAAACGTGGTCTTCCTTTCAGCCCATCGGCCCTATTCTGCCATTCAATTTACCATGGCTGTACCTCAATGCTACTTTCCCAGGCTATCCTTTGGTGTCATTGGTCTCTTGAACAAGCTTCCACTGACCTATGGGGTAGAGAATTCCAAAGATTCACCAGCCTCTGAGTGAAGAAATTCCTCCTAATCTCAGTCGTTAATAGCCTAACCCTTATCCTCAGGTATGTTCCCTGGTTTTGGACTCACCAGCTAGACAAGGGGACCAAAACTGTGCACAGTACTCCAGATGAGGTCTCACTAAGGATCTATATAACTACAGCAAGACAACAATTACTCTTGTACCCAAATCCCCTGGTAGTGAAATCCATCATTGCCTTTGCCTTCCCAATGGCTTGCTCCACCTGCATGCTAGCTTTTAGTGATTCATGAGCAAAGACACCCTGGCCCTCTGGACACCTGAACTTCCTTCCCTCTTACCATTTAATAGATACTCTTCCTTCTTGTTTTTTTCTACCAAAGTGAATAACTTCACATCTGTCATGCCCATCTTCCACTTGACCTGTCCAAATCTTCTTGAGGCCTTCTTTCATCCTTCTTACATGCCCAGCCCAGATTGGTGTCATCAGCAAATTTGGAAATATTACAATTGATCTCCATATCAAAATCATTCCTGTAAATTGTGAACAGCTGGGGACCTACCACGGATCCTTGCGGTACACCACTAATAACCCTGATAATGGTCCGCTTTCTGCTTTCTGTCTGATAACCAATTCTCAATCCATACTAATATATTTCATTCAATTCCATGCACTCTAATTTTATTAACCAACCTCCTTTGTGGGACCTTGTCAAAAGCTTTCTGGAAATCCAGATACACAACATCCATTTGGTTTTCCTTTCTTCAATGCTAAAACTAACATCCTCAAAAAACTCCCAACAAGTTTGTCAAACATGATTTTCCTTTCATAAATCCATGTTGACTCTGACCAATTTTACATTTTTTTTCTTAAATGTCCAGTTATTCCTTCCTTAATAATGGAGTCTAACATTTTTTCCACTACTGATGTCAAATTAAAAGGTCTGCAGTGCTCCATTTTCCCACTTCTTCCCTCCTTAAATAGTCGTATGACATTTCCTACTTGCCAGTCCGCAGGAACTATTCCAGACTATAAAGAATTTTGCAAGATAATCACCATCTACCATCTCTGTAGCCATCTCCATCAACACTCTGTGATGAAGCTCATCTGGTCCTGGGGATTTATCAACCTTCAGTCAAGCAAAGCTTTCAAGTTGCCACTTTACTCATACTAATTTCTTTTGGGTCCTCAGTTTTACAAGCCCCTTGTTTGCCGAGCATTTCTGGGAGGTTTTCTGAATCTTTTTCCATGAAGATATTCTACTCCATTTCTTAGTTCTCCACTAGAAATTTTCCTTTCCACATCTTTAATAGGCCCACAAATCACTAGCCCATCGTTTCCTTTTCACATACGGAAAAAGCTTTTACAGTCCGCCCAAATGTCTTTCACTAGTATGAATATAGAATATTTATTCATATTCTATTTTCCCTTTCCTAATCAGTTTCATGGTCCCATTTTCCAGGTTCTAAGTTGCTCTCAATTCTCAGGTTTACTAATTTTTCTGGCATCTTTATCAGGCATTTCCGTGAATGTACAGCAATCTTTAGCTTCTTTCATTAACCAATGTTGATTCACCTTTCTCTTTAGGTGTTTGTGCCTTAGAGGAATGTAGACTGTGTAGTGTTTCTTTAAATACTAACCATAGCTTGTTAACTGTCAAATCTCTTGCGTATTTTCCCAATCTACCATAGCCAACTTGCTCCCATCCAATCATAATTTCCTTTTGTCAGATTTAAGACTCCAATTTCAGAATGAATTATATTGGATAGAAACTGAATGCAAAATTCTATCATATTATGGTAACTATTCCCAAGATTATTAATTAGCTCTTTCTCATTGTACAACAATAATTCTAAAATAGCCCGATCCTTGTTAACTCCTCAATCTACTGCTCTCAAAACCCATCTTTACATATTCCAGGAATTACTCTTCCAGAGCCTTAGTGCTGATTTGGTTAACTCAGTCTGTGTTAATTGAAGTCACCCATTACTACTGTATTATCCACATTACAAGCATCTGTAATTTCCTTATTTATGCCATGCCCAACCTCACCATTACAGTTTGGTGGCCTATAATCAACACCCACGATTGTTTGCTGCTAGGCTGGCATTATTGTCCTTGCGAAGGAGGAGGTGAGCTGCCTTCTTGAGCTTTTACAGTCTATGTGGTGTAGGTACACCCACGGGGCTGTTAGGGAGGGAGTTCAGGATTTTGACCCCGCGACAGGGACGAACGGCAATATATTTCCAAATCAGGATGGTGGGTGACTTTATAATAATCTTTATTGTCACAAGTAGGCTTGCATTAACACTGCAATGAAGTTACTGTGAAAAGCCCCTAGTTGCCATGTTCCGGCGCCGGTTCGGGTACACGGAGGGAGAATTCAGAATGTCAAAATTGCCTAACAGCACGTCTTTGGGGACTTGTGGGTGGAAACTGGAACACCCGGAGGAAACCCAGGCAGACAAAAGGAGAATGTGCAGACTCGACACAGACAGTGACCCAAGAACAGGCGCTGGAATGTGGTGACTCGGGGATTTTCACAGTAACTTCCTTGCAGTGTTAATGTAAGCCTACTTGTGACACAAATAAAGATTATTATTATTATATCTCCAACTGCAATCAAATTAGCTAAATTAAAACTTAAAAGCTTCACTACCTTACAAGGCCCCAGTTGCGAAGTATATTTTTGCTTTGTTTGTTCTTTGAGCTTTTTGTGATCTTGTTGTTTCTCCCAGTCCCATTTCAAATGAGTTATTTTCAATTCAGTTTGAGCCATGTCAATTATACCCTCTCTCTGAAGTTTCATAGTACGTTCTAATCCTTCAATTCTTTTGCAAAATTTCTGACATATCTCAGCTCAGTTCCTGGTAGGATTTGAATGGTCTTTGGAAAACTGTTCACTTGCCTTTTCTTCCAACTACTCCATCTTGTGTAGTATCACTGACAAGCATTTTTAAATCGGTGTCTCTGGTTATTGATTCAGAAAGATCACTTTGCAATGTCTGCACTTTTGGTTGACAATTCATACTTTCAAACTTTGCAATTACTTCTATTGTTTTACTTTTGCCCATGATTGACACTTGATACATCAGTAATATTATTTAGATCAGTTCTTTGTTCAACTTGATTACTGTTTATTCACAGGAACTTTTGAATTGCGACGCACCATATTAACCATCTTCTTCTTCATTTCCTCCATTTTGCTTTGAAGTTCACAAATCTCATTCTTCTCATGATAAAGTCTGTTAGTTTTGCTTTTTAATTCTGCTTCAATTGGTTATTCTTGTTTTACAGAACCTACTTACTTTTCTTGTTCGAAGCATTTTCCACAATACTTCACATATACGTCTGATGCTTGAAGTTCACCAAGTTTTAACTGAAGATCAACCTTGGCCAAGTTTGTTTTTCGTGGTTATCTTTTAGACAGTTCAAATGTTCAGTCAAATGTTCCACTGACTGTTCTCCTCAGTTCTCTTTTTCATTTGCCAACTCGTCATTCATAAGTGAAAGTTGATTTTCGGTGTTAATCAGGTTGTCCTTCAGTTGCTTGTTATCTGCAATAAGTGTCTTATTTTTCTTCACAGTAGTTTTCAAAAGTTCATCAAGTTGATTAACAACTGTTACAATCCCATTGTCATCACATTACTGTCTCCATAAGCCAAATCATTACCGAGGATGAAATCTATTTCTCCAATAGGTAATTTGGGAATAATTTCCATCATAACAATTCCATTTGCAAAATTACTCCTTAAATTAACTTTACTCAAAGAACAGATCCATCCCTTGCATTAATATCCCTTATTAATACCCTTTCCTTCATAAAACTCCCTGGAATACAAATTGTATCATCAGCTATCATGAATAATTGATCTGCCCCTGTATCTCTCAAAATTTGAATTTGTTCACTTATTTTGTTAGACAACTAAGAGAAAATGTCTTCCTTTGAAACAAAACACCCAGAATCTCTGATAGCACGACGTCCTTCACCAGTACACAAATATTTCTCAAAACTACCTTAGGACCTGTCCCCCTTTCACATTGATTCTGAAGGAACCTGTTTCACCTGCACCACTGCTCCGATTTTAACAGCCATTTTGTTTTCAGAGACTTCCTTTCCTACTACTGTAACTCGTCTTCCATTTAATTCCCAATGATCTGTCCTCATATATCCCACTTTGTTACAATGTGTCATGTGAGAGTACCTTTAAGAAATGGGTGTTTAAGAAATGTACCTTTAAGAAATGAGTGTTTATCAGTGATATCAGAGTGTGGGTGGAGCTGGGCTGTCTGTCAGCTTTTTACTTTCGTTTTAGGCTGTTTGCTGCAGGGTGTGTTTTAGTTTTGTTTTCAGAGCAGGATAGCTGCAGTCACAGCCAGAAGGGGTATGAGTCTCTCTCTCTCTCTATAATCTAAAGCATGTAAATCGATCCTTTGGTAATTTAAAACTAATAACTGCTCTCAGTTGTGACTTTAACCTGATGTGCTTCTGTTTTAAAGTTTTTTTAAATTCTTATGGATGTTAAAAGGACAGCTTAAGCATTACTTAGTGTTGTATTCTTTGGGGGTTGTATTTGAATTGATGGTTGCTAAGATGTTCATTGTCTGTTTTAAAAAGGATAACTTGAGTTCATAGAATAAACATTGTTTTGCTTTAGAAAATACTTTTCCATTTCTGCTGGACCACACCTGTAGAGTGGGCCATGTGCTCCCCATAGCATAATCTATTAAAAGTTGTGGGTCAGGTGAACTCCATGATACACTTTGGGGTTCTCTAAACCCTGGCCCATAACAAATTGGGGGCTTGTCTGGGATAAAAGTCTTTCTATTGGATTGGCTTAGTCAACTTAAAGACAGTGAGGGGTGAGCATATTGTGGTTGCTTTTCTGGTGTGGTATTCTAGTTTAAGTGGGGAGTGTGTTGTGGACAATGGCTCTTTCAGAGGCGCTGAAGTTTTTGGGGGTGGAGACAGTCACATGCAGTACCTTATGGACAGAGACTAAAAGCAGTCTGTTAGATTTGGCAAAAACATTGCAGTTAACATTCCCTGACAAAATGCGAAAAGATGAGGTAATTATGGCCGTGGCTAAGCATTTAAAGTTGCCTGAGATACAGTTTGACTCATTGGAAATGGCAAAAAATTCAGTTATAAATTAAACAAATGGAACATGAGAAAGAATTAAAGCAGCTTGAATACGAAAGAGAGGAAAAAGAAAGAGAGAGAGTGGAAAAAGAAAGAGAAAGAGATAGAGAGGAAAAAGAGAGAGAGAGGAAAAAGAAAAGGAGAGAAGTAAGGAGAAAATAAAGAATAGCCCTTGCAGAACAAAAAGAAAGAGAAAGGGAGATACAGATCAGGGAAAAAGATAAAGAGAGAGAGTTTGAACTTCATAAAATGGCCATGAAACATGACAGCCAGTTAAAATTGGCAAACGTAAAGGGAACCGTACAGTTCAATGATAGTGATGAGGATAGTGAGAAAGAGCATCAAAGTTGAAGGCTTGGTGGGAATCTATTTAAATAGGCCAAGCATTGCCAAGGTTTGATGAGAAGGAGGTAGAAGCCATTTTCATTTCATTTGAGAAGGTAGGTAAACAAATGAAATGACCACAGGACATGTGGGTATTACTGATTCAAACAAAGCTGATAGGTAGGGCTAGTGAAGTGTTTGCATCACTACCGGAGGAGGTATCTAGGACGGATGAGGAGGTGAAAAAATCCATCTTAGATGCATGTGAATTGGTGCCTGAAGCCTACAGACAAAGGTTTAGAAATTTAATGAAAGAATTTGGTCAAACATACATGGAGTTTGAAAGGCTCAAAAAGAGTAATTTTGATAGGTGGATAAGGGCTTTGAAAATAGACCAAACGTATGAAGCTCTCAGAGAAATTATACTTTTGGAGGAGTTTAAAAATTCAATTCGTGATGTAGTGAGAACTCATGTGGAAGAGCAGAGGGTTAAAACTGCGAGGCTAGCAGCAGAAATGGCAGATGATTATGAATTAGTTCATAAATCAAAATTGGTTTCCAACATCAGTTTCAGCCTGTGAGGGATAGAAACTGGGGACATGAGTAATACTCAAGTGGTAAAGGTAAAGGTGATCTGATGGTAGATAATAAGGAGAGTGTACCTCAGACTAAAAAAGAAATCCAGGAAGGTGAGACATGAAAAGTTTCAAATGTTTTCACTGTAATAAACTAGGCCATGTAAAGTCGCAGTGTTGGTGGTTGACGAAAAGCACTGGGAAGGCTGAAGGATAAAACAGTGGGGTTTGTTAAAGTCACAAAGGAAAGCTCAAGTGAGGCGAAGGAAGGGCAAATGATTGTACAGCCTGATCAAGAGGTGATTGATAAGAAGGTGCCAGATCTTTTTAAAGTATTTACTTGTGTGGGTAAAGTTTACTCATGTGTATCAGGAGGAGCAGGTAAAGAAGTCACAATTTTAAGAGATACGGGAGCTAGTCAATCTTCAATGGTCAGAGATGAGGAGTTATGTAATTTGGGAAGAATGTTGCCAGAAAAGTTGGTAATATCTGGAATTCAGGGTGAGAGGAGTAGTGTTCCATTATATAAGGTAAGGTTGGAAAGTCCAGTGAAGAGTGGTGAAGCGGTAGTAGGAGTAACAGAGAAACTATCTTGTCCAGGAATACGGTTTATCTTGGGTAATGATATAGCAGGATCGCAGGTGGGAGTGATGCCTACTGTGGTTGAGAAGCCAGTGAAAAATCAGACAACTGAAGTGTTGAAGGACGGATATCCTGGGATTTTTCTGGATTGTGTAGTAACAAGGTCGCAAAGTCACATGTTAAGACAAGAGGAGAAATCAAAGAGTGAAGATGAAGTTGAAGTGCAATTATCAGAAATGATTTTTGATCAGATGGTTGAAAAAGAACAAGAACAGGCGGAGGATGAGGCGGATATTTTTAGTTCAGGAAAATTGGCGGCGTTGCAACAGAAAGATGTAGAAATAAAATGGATGTATCAGAAAGCATACACGGAAGAGGAATCTGAGTGCATACCAGAGTGTTATTACCGTAAAAGTAATGTCTTGATGAGAAAATGGAGACCTTTACATATGCAGGCGGATGAAAAGTGGACAGAAGATCACCAAGTAGTATTGGCGGTAGGGTTTAGAAAGGAGGTGTTGCGAGTTGCACATGAGGTGCCAGTGGGAGGTCATTTGGGAATAAGGAAAACTCAAGCTAAAATCCAGAAACATTTTTATTGGCCTGGACTACATAAAGATGTAGTTAAATTTTGTCAATCATGTCACACATGTCAAGTGATAGGGAAACCTCAAGCAGTGATAAAACCAGCACCCTTAATACCCATTCCAGCGTTTGAGGAACCTTTCACAAGGGTCCTAATAGATTGGGTAGGACCGCTTCCTAAAACAAAAAGTGGGAATCAATATCTTTTGACTATAATGGATGTGTCTACTCGGTTTCCAGAGGCCATTCCAATACGTAATATTACAGCTAAAAAGATTGTGGAGGAATTACTTAAATTCTTTACTAGATATGGACTACCCACAGAAATACTATCGGATCAATGGTCAAATTTTATCTCAAGGTTATTCAAAGAAGTTATGAATAGCTTAGGAATAAAACAATTTAAATCAATTGCTTACCATCCAGAATCGCAGGGAGCGTTAGAAAGGTGGCATCAGACATTAAAGACAATGTTGAGGGCTTATTGTCACGATTATCCAGAGGATTGTGATAAAGGAATTCCATTCGTACTGTTTGCAATTAGGGATGCACCTAATGGATCAACCAAATTTAGTCCTTTTGAACTAATTTTTGATCATGAGGTAAGTGGACCACTTAAATTGATTCAGGAAAAATTGGTGAGTGAGAAATCGGAAATTACATTATTGGATTATGTGTCAAATTTTAGGGAATGATTAAATAGAGCAGGTGAATTGGCTAGACATCATTTAAAAGTTGCACAAAATGTGACGAAACGGGTAGCAGACAAGAAATCCAAAGGTCGTAGTTTTGCCAGTGGAGATAAAGTTTTAGTATTGTTACCAGTGGTAGGTGAACCTTTAAAAGCAAGGTTTTGTGGACCTTATCAGATTGAAAGGAAATTAAGTGAGGTGAGTTATGTGGTAAAAACACCAGATAGAAGGAAGACTCACCGAGTGTGTCATGTGAATATTCTTAAAAGGCACTTTGAAAGGGAAGGAGAGAAAAAGGAGGAGGTTTTAATGATTCTAACTCAAAGTGACAAACCAAATCCAGATGACTGTGAATTTGCCATACCTCAAATTAAATTGGAAAATGAGGATGTTCTTAAAAATAGGGATAAATTGTTGAGTTACCTTCCAGAGGAAAAACGAACTGACCTGAAAGAGTTATTGATATCACAGGGGCAAGTTTGGAGAGATAAATTGGGAAGTACTAAAATGGCTATACATGATGTAGATGTGGGAAATGCTGTTCCAATCAAACAACATCCATATAGACTTGACCCTTTAAAATTGGCACAGGTTAACAAAGAGATTGAGAGTATGCTTAAAAATGGCACAATTGAAGTGGGTTGCACCCAATGGAGCTCACCCATAGTGATGGTACCTCAACCAGACGGTACCCAACGGTTGTGTGTGGACTTTAGAAAGGTTAATGCATTTACAAGAACGGACTCTTATCCTATCCCACGTTTGGAGGATTGCATTGAGAAAGTGGGACAATCAGCTTTTATTTCCAAATTGGATTTACTTAAAGGTTACTGGCAGGTACCTTTATCCGAAAGGGTGAAGGAGATTTCAGCTTTTGTGACTCCAGATGGTATATACCAATTCAAAGTTATGCCATTTGGCATGAAAAACGCCCCAGCCACATTTCAACGGTTAACGAACAAAGTTGTTTCAGGATTACCAATTGTGCGGTATACATCGACGATCTGGTAATTTTCAGTCAGACATGGAAAGAACATTTAAAACATCTGATGGAGTTGTTCGATCGACTTCAGGAGGTGGGTTTGGTGGTAAACCTAGCCAAAAGTGAATTTGGAAAAGCCCAAGTCACTTTCCTTGGCCATACAATCGGACGGGTCGAATGGTCCCACGGGATGTGAAAACAAAAGTTACTGGGGAGTTTCCGATACCCTCGACACGACGGGAAATAATGCAATTTCTTGGTATGAGTGGATTTTACCGGACATTTGCACCGAATTTCAGCAGTGTGGTCACTCCACTGACAGACCTGCTCAAGACGCGCAACAAATTCCAGTGGACAGCGAAGTGTCAACAGGCATTTGACGGCCTGAAGGCTGTGTTAACCACTGCTCCTGTGTTAGCATCCCAAATTTCCAAAACCATTCAAAGTGGCGGTTGATACGAGTGATGTGGATGTAGGTGGGGTGCTTCTACAGAGACGACGATGAAGGGCTAGAGCGGCCTATTGGTTATTTTTCAAAGAAATTGAATTCTCACCAGAAAAATATTCAACGATTGGGGAGGAGACTTTGAGTTTGGTGCCAGCTTTGCAACATTCTCACATTTATGTGACCAGCAATCCGTCTGGCACCATTATATATACTGATCATAATCTGTTGACGTTTTTGGAGCAATTCCTGAATAACAATGCAAGGCTGTTTCGCTGGAGTTTATTGTTACAGCCATTTCATTTTAAAATGGTACATGTGGCAGGACAAGAAAACGTGATAGCCGATGCTTTGTCACGGATGTGATGACCAGAAGCAGTTTCAGTTGGAGGAAGAAGAACGAAAATTAAATGGACTATATTATTATACCTGTTTGCGTGTGTTGTTTTTTTGAAATGAAAAAGTATATTTACTGTGTGCATTTCTTAAAGGATAGTGAAAAGGTGAAAAATGAAACCATCTTGAAGTTGATGGTTTTTTTTTTCTTGGGGGGGAAGTGTCATGTGAGAGTACCTTTAAGAAATGGGTGTTTAAGAAATGTACCTTTAAGAAATGGGTGTTTATCAGTGATGTCAGAGTGTGGGTGGAGCTGGACTGTCTATCAGATTTTTACTTTCGTTTTAGGCTGTTTACTGCAGGGTGTGTTTTAGTTTTGTTTTCAAAGCTGGATAGCTGCAGTCACAGCCAGAAGGAGTATTAGTCTCTCTCTCTGTAATCTAAAGTGTTTAAACCGATCCTTTGGTAGTTTAAAACTAATAACTGCCCTCAGTAGTGACTTTAACCTGATGTGCTTCTGTTTTAAAGGTTTTGTAAGTCTTATGGATGTTAAAAGGTCAGCTTAAGCATTACTTCGTGTTGTATTCTTTGGGGGTTGAATTTGAATTGATGGTTGCTAAGATGTTCACTGTATGTTTTAAAAAGGTTAACTTGAGTTCATAAAATAAACATTGATTTGCTTTCGAAAACACTTTTCCATTTCTGCTGTACCACACCTGTACAATGGGCCGTGTGCTCTACAATCTATTAAAAGTTGTGGGTCAGGTGAACTCCATGATACACTTTGGGGTCTCTCAACCCTGGCCCATAACACAATGGAAACACTTAGGCCTCCAAATGTCACTTCCAACCTCAGCACCTTTGATTTTGAAAGAAACTGGACGGACGACCCGGCATCGACCTAGGCATTGGAACGAAAGTGGCAAACCCAGCCCTATTGACCCTGTAAAACCCTCCTTACCAATATCTGAGAGCTTGTGCCAAAATTGGGAAAGCTGTCTCACAGACCAGTTAGCCAAGCGTAGCCTGACATACTCATCCTCATGGAATCATACCTTACAGATAACGTCCCATTCACCACTATCACCATCCCTGGGTATGTCCTGTCCCACCGGCATGATAGACCCAGCAGAGGTGGCAGGCGGCACAGTGGTGTACAGTCGGGAGGGAATTGCCCCGGGAGTCCTCAACATCGATTCTGGACCTATGAAGTCAAATATAGGCAAGGACCCCATGAAGCCTCAAATTCATCAATTTGCCGACAGTATCAATTGGAGTGACCACACATATGTCTTCACATTAAGAAGACTGTCCATCATGTTGTGTGGTACTACCATCATGCTAAATGTGATAGAACAGATCTAGCAACTCAGGACTGGGCAACCATGAAGTGTTGTGGGCCATTAGCCGCAGCAGAATTGCACTCAGGCACAATCTGGTTCAGTGAAGAGTGCAGGAGTGCGTGCCAGGAGTAGCACCAGGCATGCCGAAAAATTTGGAGTCAACCTGGTGAAGCTGCAACACAGGACAACACGAGTAGCAAGTGATAGACAGAGCTAAATGATCCCACAACCAACGGATCAGATCTAAGCTCTGCAGGCCTGCCACATCCAGTCATGAATGGTGGTGGACAACTAAACAACTCACTGGTGGAGGAGGAGGCTCCACAAATATCTCTATCCTCCTGCAGGAGCCCAGAACATCTGTGCAAAAGTCAGAAGTGCCAAGTCGATGATCCATCTCGATCTTCTCCCGACGTCCCCAGCATCACAGATGCCAGTCTTCAGCCAATTCGATTCACCCCACGCGTTATCAAGAAACGACTGAAGCATTGGATGTGATGTTCTTTGCTTTCTGAATGACAATGGCTTCGAAGTGTAGCGTCTCACAAAGAACATCAAGCTAAGTTTTGAACAAAGCTAATTTATTTACACTACAACTAAATAGGTTTGACTTGCTTGCGAAGATATAAAAGATTAAAGATTCACTTAAACATGATTCTAATTATAGAGCTCTTGATAACACGACTATTCTCTACCTCCCCTAACAACCTTCTCCCCAAATCAAGAGTATCACGTGGTCTACGTGTGTTCTCTTGATTGCTATCTTGTGGTTGGATGCAGTTAAATTGTTAACCCTTCATTATTCTTCCAATGTACATGTTGTCACACTGGATACTGCAAAGCTATGGGCCCTGACAATATACAGGCAACAGGACTGAGGACATATGCTCCAGAACTTGTCGCCCCCCCCCTAACCAAGCTGTTCAAGCACAGCTACAAAACTGGCATCTACCCGGCAATGTGGAAAACTGCCCAGGTATGTCCTGTACACATACACAAAAAGCAGGAAAAATCCAACCCAGCCAATTATCACCCAATCGGTCTACTCTCAACTGTCAGTAAATTGATGGAAGGGCTATCAAGCAGCAATTACTTTGCAACAACCTGCTCATTGACGCTCAGTTTAAGTCACTCAGATTCTGATCTCATTATAACCTTGGTTCAATCATCATTTGTTGAAGTGTGGATATTTAATTTATTTTTAAATTTATTTTATTTTTATTTAATTGGACAGGCACATGGGCAGCAGTAAATTGAAGGGGTGTAGGTTAGGTTGATTTTAGATGAGGATAAATGGTCGGCACAACATCGTGGGCCGAAGGGCTTGCTCTGTGCTGTATTGTTCTATGTTCTATATATGTTCTATATACCCTTAAGTCGAGCAGAGGAAGTGAGGAACTCAAAATGTTGCAAATTAGTAATATGAAGTTTTAGCTTTTGAAAATAAGAACTCAGACTTTACTGGCATCAGAGGGATTTGGTTCCATTGGTTGACTGGTAGCTATGTATAGCCTTAACAAGCTATGGACTGTACATGCCCGGCAACAGGCAGTGCTTGTATTAATCCAGGTAGGGGTTTTCAGAGGACCCAGGAAGAAAATGCTCCTGGATGCTGAGAGACGAAGCTATAAGTTGCTCTCTCTTTCCCCAAAATCTTTCCTGCCTGCTGTTTCTGAGTCTGCAGAGAAGCCTTGAGATTCTGATGAATCGTCAGTGAATACTATTACGAATTGAAAGCTAGAACCTCCAATTGAAGGCCTAGACTAAAAGAATCTATCTGGAAGATGTTTATCTGAAACAGAGACTTTTTCCTTTTACTTTTAGTGATCTTTTTAGCATCGTTTTTTCCCCTCTGTGTTTGTCTGCCTTGTGTGTGTGTGTGTAGAGGGTGGGGTGAGTTGAAGAGGAGAGGTTAGGAATTAGACAGTATTTAACCAGTTCTAATTGCTGCTTATTTAATTGTAGATATTGCTATTAATAAAAATTAATTGTGTTTACATTTACAAATCTGGTCACTGTAGTTATTGGGCAGTCAGACTAAAAACTTCATGTATTTTCTAAATAATGAGTAGTTAATTTCAATTATGTTGCGAATCTGGATCAAGTGGGGTTGGAATTGACTACCTAGGTTATCGTAACAATATTTATGGGATGTGGGCTTCGCTGGCTAGGCCAGTATTTGTTACCTATCCCTAATTGCTCCTTGAATATTTTAATATTTTTGGAATGTTATTAATATCTTCCACCATGAAGTCTTGTGCAAAGTTTTTGTTTAACTCCTCTGCCATTTCCTGGTTCCCAATTACAATTACCCAGTCTCACTCTCTAAGTGGCCTCGGTTCGCTTTGGCCTTTCTCTTCCTTTTTATATATTTAAAGAAGCACTTGCTGTCCATTTTTATTGTACTTGCTAGTTTACCCTCAAAGTTTATCTTTTTCCACTTTATTATTTTTGGGTCATCTTTTGTTGCTTTTTAAAACTTTCCCAATCCTCTGGCTGACTACTAATCTTTGCCACATTATATGTTTTTTTCCTTTAGTTCAATACTATCCTTCACTTCCTTGGTTAACCACAGATGATTTATCCTCTTCCTAGAATCCTTCTTCCTCATGGGGATATATCTTTGTTGTGAGCCATGAACTATTTTCAGAAATGTTTGCCATTGCTGATCATCTGTCTTCTTGCTAAACTTATTTCCCAGTCCATTCCAACTGACTCTGCCCTCATTCCTTTACATTTACCTTTTTTAAAGTTAGCACAGTTGTTTCTGATCCAAGTTTCTCACTTTCAAATTGAATTCTAAATGTTGCCATATTATGGTCACATCTTCCACAGGGATGGTTTACTCTGAGATTGTTTATTAAACCTCATTGCACATTACCAAATCCAAAATAATCTGATCCCTGATTGGATCCATAATATATTGTTCTAGGAAATTGTCCCGAATACACTCGATGAATTCTTCCTCATGGCTACCTCTGCCAACTTGATTTTCCCAATCTACATGAAGAGTAAAGTCACCCATGATTGAAGTACTGCCTTTTTTATATGCCTTTATTATCTCCTGATTTATTATCCACCTTACAGGATAGCGACTGTTTCGGAGCCTATATACTACTCCCACCAGTGTCTTCTTCCCCTTGTTATTTCTTACCTCCATCAATATGGATTCTACATCTTCCGATCCAAGATCATTTCTTGCTATTGTATTTATTCCATCTCGTACTAACAAAGCAACCCCACCATCTTTCCTTCCTGCCTGTCTTACGAGAAGACACATACCCCTGAATATTTAGTTCCCAGGTTTGATCTCTTTGTAACCATGTCTCTGTGATGTCTATATGTTTTGTGCTACATGCATTTCAGTAAAGAGCCATTAATTTTGCCCTGTTATCATTTTTTCCCTAGTTGTTGCTTTTTGTTATGTCTGTGCACTCCATTCCATCCTGTCACTGCAATAGTCACTTTATCTCAGTGCATTTGGTTTACTGGGCTGGTTTTGCACACTGGGCTAAATCGCTGGCTTTTAAAGCAGTCCAAGGCAGGCCAGCAGCACAGTTCAATTCCTGTACCAGCCTCCCTGAACAGGCGCCGGAATGTGGCGACTAGGGGGTTTTCACAGTAACTTCATTGAAGCCTACTTGTGACAATAAGCAATTTTCATTTCATTTCTCCCTTGAATTCTTCTGAACAATATATTGGCCTTTGTTCACTTCTCTCCAAACTTCTAGGACCGTCCCCTTCATTTCCCTAGTTTCCTCAACCAGCTGGTCTTTAGATCACTGCACTTGTTTTCTTTGCCACTGCTCCATGGTCTTTCTTCTCGCAAAGCTGTGAGAGATGTTCCCTCTCTAGCCTCCTGAACTAAATGCTTCTAGCAGATCTGTTGGAGCTGCCTTCACACTCACTACATATCTCCAACAGCAATCAAATTAACTAAATTAAAAGTTAAAGCTTATAGATTTTACAAGGCCCCAGTTATTAAACAACACCCACATGCTTATGCCTTTTATTTATTCTCCACGCTGTAGCTATCTCTAAGTACAACAGAAACACAGTTGGAACTTAACAAATCCCCACACATGCAAACACCTTTCTCTAGCATGAATCTAACTATGCGTTTTACCCTTCAAGGCACAGAAACATGAAAGCAAACCCACTTAAAACTTTACATTGGTTTTTCTAACAATGGTTAAACATAAGCAGAAGGCAGTAGAGCTGAGCTGCTGATTGGCTGTTGCAGTGGGAATTTGCATACGCGCATTGTGGTCACCGTAACTTGAAGTTGTACCTGTGCAAGAGACCCTAGCTGTTCAAGTGAAGGCAAGCATCCAGCAGAGGGCAGTAGAGCGGAGATGATGATTGGCTGTTGCGGGGGAAATTTGCATACTTGCATTGTGGTCACCGTAACTAGAAGGTGTAACTGTGCAAGAGACCCTAGCTGTTCAAGTGAAGGCAAGCATCCAGCAGATGGCAGTAGAGCAGAGCTGCTGATTGGCAGTAGCTGGGGAAATTTGCATGCATGCATTGTGGTCAATGTAACTTGAAGGTGTACCTGTGCAAGAGACCCTAGCTGCTCAAGTGAAGGCAAGCATCCGGGACAGGGCAGTAGAGTGGAGCTGCTGATGGGCTGTTGTGGGGGAAATTTGCATACGTGCATTGTGGTCACCGTAACTTGAAGGTGTACCTGTGCAAGAGACCCTAGCTGTTCAAGTGAAGGCAAGCATCCAGCAGAGGGCAATAGAGCGGAGCTGCTGACTGGCTGTTGCGGAGGAAATTTGCATACGTGCATTGTGGTCACCGTAACTTGAAGGTGTACCTGTGCAAGAGACCCTAGCTGTTCAAGTGAAGGCAGCATCCAGCAGAGGGCAGTAGAGCAGAGCTGCTGATTGGCTGTTGTGGGGGAAATTTGCATGCGTGCATTGTGGTCACCGTAACTTGAAGCTGTTCCTGTGCAAGAGACCCTAGCTGTTCAAGTGAAGACCAGCATCCAGCACAGGACAGTAGAGCAGAGCTGCTGATTGGCTGTTGTGGGGGCTGTAGCATTGTGGTCACCATAACTTGAAGGTGGTTTCTGGAGGAGCTGTTGCCAAGTGACACTTAAACACAAAATACTTCTTCAGTGTTTCCCTCCCTACTCCCTCGTCTAACAAAAAAAAAACCAATCGCTGTAATGATCCCAGCCGAGAGGAAGGCTCGAGGGCAGGAAGATATAGAATGAAGTTGAACCGTGACGTCACAGCCTGCAGGTAAGTGATTGACTGATGACTGGTAAGTAGTTTTTCTTTCTTTTCCCTGAGGTGTTATCGTGCAGGGCACAGTGGTTGCTGAGTGAGTGCTTGCTGAGAAGGGGAGTAAATTTTTTAAAAACCTCCTGTCGGGAGTTTCCAGCGGAATCCAGTTGGAGTGAGGGCAGAGTGACTGCTGGGTAAGTAGTAAAGATTTAAATTGTTTGCGCAGGCCTATTACAGCTGATTGTTGTTCTCGTGTGGGGCGCAGTGGTTGCTGGTTAAGTGTTTTATTTTTACCTGTATTTAGGTTGGGCAGTTTCTAAACCCTAGACACTAGACTTGTAGTGTCCCCCATCCTTCCACCTCCTTTAACCTAAGGGGTAGAGTGAATAACAGGTAAGCTATTTCTTTCTTTTTCTTTTTTTATTTAGAGTGGATGGCAGGGAAGGCTGTGCAATGTTCCTCCTGCAGAATGTTTGAGGTGAGGGGCGCCGTCAGTGTCCCTGCTGATTTCACCTGTGGGAAGTGCACCCATCTCCAGCTCCTCAGAAACCGCGTTAGGGAACTGGAGCTGGAGCTGGATGAACTTCGGATAATTCGGGAGGCAGAGGTGGTTATAGATAGAAGCTTCAGGGAATTAGTTACTCCAAAGAATAAAGATAGATGGGTGACGGTGAGAGGGGCTGGGAGGAAGCAGTCAGTACAGGGATCCCCTGTGGTCGTTCCCCTTAGTAACATAGAACATAGAACATTACAGCGCAGTACAGGCCCTTCGGCCCTCGATGTTGCGCCGATCTGTGAAACCACTCTAAAGCCCATATACACTATTCCCTTATCGTCCATATGTCTATCCAATGACCATTTGAATGCCCTTAGTGTTGGCGAGTCCACTACTGTTGCAGGCAGGGCATTCCACGCCCTTACAACTCCCTGAGTAAAGAACCTACCTCTGACGTCTGTCTTATATCTATCTCCCCTCAATTTAAAGCTATGTCCCCTCGTGCTAGACATCACCATCCGAGGAAAAAGGCTCTCACTGTCCACCCTATCCAATCATCTGATCATCTTGTATGCCTCAATTAAGCCACCTCTTAACCTTCTTCTCTCTAACGAAAACAGCCTCAAGTCCCTCAGCTTTTCCTCATAAGATCTTCCCTCCATACCAGGCAACATTCTGGTAAATCTCCTCTGCACCCTTTCCAATGCTCCCACATCCTTCCTATAATGCGGCAACCAGAATTGCACGCAATACTCCAAATGTGGCCGTACCAGAGTTATGTACAGATGCAACATGACCTCATAAGTCTGTCCTTTAAAAGCACTTGTCTTTGCAGGGGCAGGCCAGTCGATTTCGGCGGGAGAACAGCTGGTGAGTCAGTTTCAGCGGGAGCATTGCGGAAGTGGCTGCTGGGAGGTAAGTCAACCTTTAAAAGCACTTGTCTTTGCAGGGGCAGGCCAGTCGATTTTGGCGTGAGAACAGCTGGTGAGTCAGTTTCAGCGGGAGCATTGCGGAAGTGGTTGCTGGGAGGTAAGTCTGCCCTTTAAAAGCACTTGTCTTTGCAGGGGCAGGCCAGTCGATTTCGGCGGGAGAACAGCTGGTGAGTCAGTTTCAGCGGGAGCATTGCGGAAGTGGCTGCTGGGAGGTAAGTCAACCTTTAAAAGCACTTGTCTTTGCAGGGGCAGGCCAGTCGATTTCGGCGTGAGAACAGCTGGTGAGTCAGTTTCAGCGGGAGCATTGCGGAAGTGGTTGCTGGGAGGTAAGTCTGTCCTTTAAAAGCACTTGTCTTTGCAGGGGCAGGCCAGTCGATTTCGGCGGGAGAACAGCTGGTGAGTCAGTTTCAGCGGGAGCATTGCGGAAGTGGCTGCTGGGAGGTAAGTCAACCTTTAAAAGCACTTGCCTTTGCAGGGGCAGGCCAGTCGATTTTGGCGTGAGAACAGCTGGTGAGTCAGTTTCAGCGGGAGTATTGCGGAAGTGGTTGCTGGGAGGTAAGTCTGTCCTTTAAAAGCACTTGTCTTTGCAGGGCAGGCCAGTCGATTTCGGCGGGAGTGGAGCTGGCTGGTTAGTCAATTTCAGCAGGAGCTGAGAATTTTTCTTTTTTTTTAAATTAGTTTTTCAGGCGGGAACAGGAAGTCGACCCGCGGACGTCTGGGAAGACCCTCACCAATAAATTCTGGTGGAGAGGAAACCCGAGACACTACACGTGTAGTGTCTCCCACCCGCCCTCCTCCTCTAACCTAATAATAAAACCCATTGGTCTGAGGTAAGTACCATATTTTATTATATTATTATTTTTTATAAAAATTTAATTTAGTTGTTAGCCAGATCTTGGTAGAAAGTTAGAGGAATGGCAGGGAAGGGAGTGCAATGTTCCTCCTGCAGGATGTTTGAGGTGAGGGATGCAGTTAGTGTCCCTGCTGATTTTACCTGCAGGAAGTGCTGCCATCTCCAGCTCCTCCAAGACCGAGTTAGGGAACTGGAGCTGGAGTTGGAAGAACTTCGGATCATTCGGGAGGCAGAAGGGGTCATAGATAGCAGCTTCAGGGAATTAGTTACACCAAAGATTGGAGATAGGTGGGTAACTGTAAGAGGGACTGGGAAAAAGCAGTCAGTGCAGGGATCCCCTGCGGTCGTTCCCCTGAGAAACAAGTATACCGCTTTGGATACTTGTGGGGGGGGGGGACTTACCAGGGGTAAGCCATGGGGTACGGGCCTCTGGCACGGAGTCTGTCCCTGTTGCTCAGAAGGGAAGGGGGGAGAGGAGCAGAGCATTAGTAATTGGGGACTCTATAGTCAGGGGCACAGATAGGAGATTTTGTGGGAGCGAGAGAGACTCACGTTTGGTATGTTGCCTCCCAGGTGCAAGGGTACGTGATGTCTCGGATCGTGTTTTCCGGGTCCTTAGGGGGGAGGGGGAGCAGCCCCAAGTCGTGGTCCACATTGGCACTAACGACATAGGTAGGAAAGGGGACAAGGATGTCAGGCAGGCTTTCAGGGAGCTAGGATGGAAGCTCAGAACTAGAACAAACAGAGTTGTTATCTCTGGGTTGTTGCCCGTGCCACGTGATAGTGAGATGAGGAATAGGGAGAGAGAGCATTTAAACACGTGGCTACAGGGATGGTGCAGGCGGGAGGGATTCAGATTTCTGGATAACTGGGGCTCTTTCTGGGGAAGGTGGGACCTCTACAGACAGGATGGTCTACATCTGAACCTGAGGGGCACAAATATCCTGGGGGGGAGATTTGTTAGTGCTCTTTGGGGGGGGTTTAAACTAATGCAGCAGGGGCATGGGAACCTGGATTGGAGTTTTAGGGTAAGGGAGAATGAGAGTATAGAGGTCAGGAGCACAGATTTGACGTCGCAGGAGGGGGCCAGTGTTCAGGTAGGTGGTTTGAAGTGTGTCTACTTCAATGCCAGGAGTATACGAAACAAGGTAGGGGAACTGGCAGCATGGGTTGGTACCTGGGACTTCGATGTTGTGGCCATTTCGGAGACATGGATAGAGCAGGGACAGGAATGGATGTTGCAGGTTCCGGGGTTTAGGTGTTTTAGTAAGCTCAGAGAAGGAGGCAAAAGAGGGGGAGGTGTGGCGCTGCTAGTCAAGAGCAGTATTACGGTGGCGGAGAGGATGCTAGATGGAGACTCTTCTTCCGAGGTAGTATGGGCTGAAGTTAGAAACAGGAAAGGAGAGGTCACCCTGTTGGGAGTTTTTTATAGGCCTCCTAATAGTTCTAGGGATGTAGAGGAAAGGATGGCGAAGATGATTCTGGATATGAGCGAAAGTAACAGGGTAGTTATTATGGGAGACTTTAACTTTCCAAATATTGACTGGAAAAGATATAGTTCGAGTACAATAGATGGGTCGTTTTTTGTACAGTGTGTGCAGGAGGGTTTCCTGAAACAATATGTTGACAGGCCAACAAGAGGCGAGGCCACGTTGGATTTGGTTTTGGGTAATGAACCAGGCCAGGTGTTGGATTTGGAGGTAGGAGAGCACTTTGGGAACAGTGACCACAATTCGGTGACGTTTACGTTAATGATGGAAAGGGATAAGTATACACCGCAGGGCAAGAGTTATAGCTGGGGGAAGGGCAATTATGATGCCATTAGACGTGACTTGGGGGGGATAAGGTGGAGAAGTAGGCTGCAAGTGTTGGGCACACTGGATAAGTGGGGCTTGTTCAAGGATCAGCTACTGCGTGTTCTTGATAAGTATGTACCGGTCAGACAGGGAGGAAGGCGTCGAGCGAGGGAACCGTGGTTTACCAAGGAAGTGGAATCTCTTGTTAAGAGGAAGAAGGAGGCCTATGTGAAGATGAAGTGTGAAGTTTCGGTTGGGGCGATGGATAGTTACAAGGTAGCGAGGAAGGATCTAAAGAGAGAGCTAAGACGAGCAAGGAGGGGACATGAGAAGTATTTGGCAGGAAGGATCAAGGAAAACCCAAAAGCTTTCTATAGGTATGTCAGGAATAAGCGAATGACTAGGGAAAGAGTAGGACCAGTCATGGACAGGGATGGGAAATTGTGTGTGGAGTCTGAAGAGATAGGCGAGATACTAAATGAATATTTTTCGTCAGTATTCACTCAGGAAAAAGATAATGTTGTGGAGGAGAATGCTGAGCCCCAGGCTAATAGAATAGATGGCATTGAGGTACGTAGGGAAGAGGTGTTGGCAATTCTGGACAGGCTGAAAATAGATAAGTCCCCGGGACCTGATGGGATTTATCCTAGGATTCTCTGGGAGGCCAGGGAAGAGATTGCTGGACCTTTGGCTTTGATTTTTATGTCATCATTGGCTACAGGAATAGTGCCAGAGGACTGGAGGACAGCAAATGTGGTCCCTTTGTTCAAAAAGGGGAGCAGAGACAACCCCGGCAACTATAGACCGGTGAGCCTCACGTCTGTAGTGGGTAAAGTCTTGGAGGGGATTATAAGAGACAAGATTTATAATCATCTAGATAGGAATAATACGAGGTTAGAGCAGTTGATGTGGTGTATATGGATTTCAGCAAAGCGTTTGATAAGGTTCCCCATGGTAGGCTATTGCAAAAATTACGGAGGCTGGGGATTGAGGGTGATTTAGAGATGTGGATCAGAAATTGGCTAGCTGAAAGAAGACAGAGGGTGGTGGTTGATGGGAAATGTTCAGAATGGAGTACAGTCACAAGTGGAGTACCACAAGGATCTGTTCTGGGGCCGTTGCTGTTTGTCATTTTTATCAATGACCTAGAGGAAGGCGCAGAAGGGTGGGTGAGTAAATTTGCAGACGATACTAAAGTCGGTGGTGTTGTCGATAGTGTGGAAGGATGTAGCAGGTTACAGAGGGATATAGATAAGCTGCAGAGCTGGGCTGAGAGGTGGCAAATGGAGTTTAATGTAGAGAAGTGTGAGGTGATTCACTTTGGAAGGAATAACAGGAATGCGGAATATTTGGCTAATGGTAAAGTTCTTGAAAGTGTGGATGAGCAGAGGGATCTAGGTGTACATGTACATAGATCCCTGAAAGTTGCCACCCAGGTTGATAGGGTTGTGAAGAAGGCCTATGGAGTGTTGGCCTTTATTGGTAGAGGGATTGAGTTCCGGAGTCGGGAGGTCATGTTGCAGCTGTACAGAACTCTGGTACGGCCGCATTTGGAGTATTGCGTACAGTTCTGGTCACCGCATTATAGGAAGGACGTGGAGGCTTTGGAGCGGGTGCAGAGGAGATTTACCAGGATGTTGCCTGGTATGGAGGGATAATCTTATGAGGAAAGGCTGATGGACTTGAGGTTGTTTTCGTTGGAGAGAAGAAGGTTAAGAGGAGACTTAATAGAGGCATACAAAATGATCAGGGGGTTGGATAGGGTGTACAGTGAGAGCCTTCTCCCGCGGATGGATATGGCTGGCACGAAGGGACATAACTTTAAACTGAGGGGTAATAGATATAGGACAGAGGTCAGAGGTAGGTTCTTTACGCAAAGAGTAGTGAGGCCGTGGAATGCCCTACCTGCTACAGTAGTGAACTCGCCAGCATTGAGGGCATTTAAAAGTTTATTGGATAAACATATGGATGATAATGGCATAGTGTAGGTTAGATGGCTTTTGTTTCGGTGCAACATCGTGGGCCGAAGGGCCTGTACTGCGCTGTTTTGTTCTACGTTCTATGTTCTATGGCTCCGAAACTCAATCCCTCTACCAATAAAAGCTAACACACCGTACGCCCCTTCTTAACAACCCTCTCAACCTGGGTGGCAACGTTCAGGGATCTATGTATATGGACACCGAGATCTCTCTGCTCATCCACACTGCCAAGAATCTTACCATTAGCCCAGTACTCTGTCTTCCTGTTATTCCTTCCAAAATGGATCACCTCACACTTTTCAGCATTAAACTCCATTTTCCACCTCTCAGCCCAGCACTGCAGCTTATCTATGTCCCTCTGTAACTTGTAACATCCTTCCGCACTGGGCACAACTCCACCGACTTTAGTGTCATCTGCAAATTTACTCACCCATCCTTCTACGCCCTCCTCCAGGTCATTGATAAACATGACAAACAGCAGTGGCCCCAGAACAGATCCTAGTGGTACACCACTAGTAACTGGACTCTAGTCTGAACATTTCCCATCAACCACCACCCTTTGTCTTCTTCCAGCGAGCCAATTTCTGATCCAAACTGCTAAATCACCCTGAATCCCATGCCTCCATATTTTCTGCAGTAGCCCACCGTGCGGAATGCTTTACTGAAATCCATATACACCACATCAACTGCTTTACCCTCATCTACCTGTTTGGTCACCTTCTCAAAGAACTCAATAAAGTTTGTGAGGCACAACCTACCCTTCACAAAACCGTGTTGACTATCTCTAATCAAATTATTCCTTTCCAGATGATTATACATCCTATCTCTTATAAACCTTTCCAAGATTTTGCCCACAACAGAAGTAAGGCTCACTGGTCTATAGTTACCGGGGTTGTCTCTACTCCCCTTTTTGAACAAGGGGACAACATTTCCTATCCTCCAGTCTTCTGGCACTATTCCTGTAGACAAAGATGACTTAAAGATCAAAGCCAAAGGCTCAGCAAATCTCCTCCCTAGCTTCCCAGAGAATCCTAGGATAAATCCCATCCGGCCCAGGGGACTTATCTGTTTTCACACTTTCCAGAATTGCTAACACCTCCTTCTTATGAACCTCAAGCCCTTCTAGTCTAGTAACCTGAATCTCAGTATTCTCCTCGACAACATTGTCTTTTTCCTGTGTGAATACTGACGAAAAATATTAATTTAGCACCTCTCCTATCTCCTCGGACTCCAAGCACAACTTCCCACTACTGTCCTTGACTGGCCCTACTCTTACCCTAGTCATTCTTTTATTCATGACATATCGATAGAAAGCTTTAGGGTTATCCTTGATCCTACCTGCCAAAGACTTCTTATGTCCCCTCCTGGCTCTTCTTAGCTCTCTCATTAGGTCCTTCCTAGCTAACTTGTAACTCTCGAGCGTCCTAACTGAACCTTCATGTCTCATCTTTACATCAGCCTCCTTCTTCCTCTTGACAAGTGTTTCAACTGCTTTAGTAAACCACGGTTCCCTTGCTCGACCACTTCCTCCCTGCCTGACAGGTACATACTTATTAAGGACACGCAGTAGCTGTTCCTTGAACAAGCTCCACATTTCCATTGTGCCCATCCCCTGCAGTTTTCCTCTCCATCTGATGCATCCTAAGTCTTGCCTCATCGCATCATAATTGCCTTTCCCCCAGATACAGCTCTTGCTCTGTGGTATATACCTATCCCTTTCCATCACTAAAGTAAACATAATCAAATTTTATTTAGAGTGGATGGCAGGGAAGGCAGTGCAATGTTCCTCCTGCAGAATGTTTGAGGTGAGGGGCGCTCCTTCCAAAGTTGCAGAAGTGTACCGGCAGGCAGGAAGGTGGTTTAAAGTGTGTCTTCTTCAATGCCAGGAGCATCCGGAATAAGGTGGGTGAACTTGCGGCATGGGTTGGGACCTGGGACTTCGATGTTGTGGCCATTTCGGAGACATGGATAGAGCAGGGACAGGAATGGTTGTTGCAGGTGCCGGGGTTTAGATATTTCAGTAAGTTCAGGGAAGGTTGTAAAAGAGGGGGAGGGGTGGCATTGTTAGTCAAGGACAGTATTACGGTGGCAGAAAGGACGTTTGATGAGGACTCGTCTACTGAGGTAGTATGGGCTGAGGTTAGAAACAGGAAAGGAGAGGTCACCCTGTTAGGGGTTTTCTATAGGCCTCCGAAAAGTTCCAGAGATGTAGAGGAAAGGATTGCAAAGATGATTCTGGATAGGAACGAAAGCAACAGGGTAGTTGTTATGGGGGACTTTAACTTTGCAAATATTGACTGGAAACGCTACAGTCGAGTACTTTAGATGGGTCCGTTTTTGTCCAATGTGTGCAGGAAGGTTTCCTGACACAGTATGTAGATAGGCCAATGAGAGGCGAGGCCATATTGGATTTGGTACTGGGTAATGAACCAGGACAGGTGTTAGATTTGGAGGTAGGTTAGCACTTTGGTGATAGTGACCACAATTCGATTACGTTTACTTTAGTGATGGAAAAGGATAGGTATATACCGCAGGGCAAGAGTTATATCTGGGGGAAGGGCAATTGTGATGCGATGAGGCAAGACTTAGGATGCATCGGATGGAGAGGAAAACTGCAGGGGAAGGGCACAATGGAAATGTGGAGCTTTTTCAAGGAACGGCTACTGCGTGTCCTTGATAAGTATGTACCTGTCAGGCAGGGAGGAGGTGGTCGAGCGAGGGAACCGTGGTTTACTAAAGCAGTCGAAACACTTGTCAAAAGGATGAAGGAGGCTTATGTAAAGGTGAGACATGAAGGTTCAGTTAGGACGCTCGAGAGTTACAAGTTAGCTAGGAAGGAACTAAAGAGAGAGCTAAGAAGAGCCAGGAGGGGACATGAGAAGTTTTTGGCACGTAGAATCAAGGATAACCTTAAAGCTTTCTATAAATATGTCAGGAATAAAAGAATGACTAGGGTAAGAGTAGGGCCAGTCAAGGACAGTAGTGGGAAGTAGTGCGTGGAGTCCGATGAGATAGGAGAGGTGCTAAATGAATATTTTTTGTCAGTATTCACACAGGAAAAAGACAATGTTGTTGAGGAGAATACTGGGATTCAGGCTACTAGACTAGAAGGGCTTGAGGTTCATAAGGAGGAGGTGTCACCAATTCTGGAAAGTGTGAAAACAGTTAAGTCCCCTGGGCCGGATGGGATTTATCCTAGGATTCTCTGGGAAGCTAGGGAGGAGATTGTTGAGCCTATGGCTTTGATTTTTAAGCCATCTTTGTCTACAGGAATAGTGCCAGAAGTTTGGAGGATAACAAATGTTGTCCCCTTGTTCATAAAGGGGAGTGGATACAACCCCGGTAACTATAGACCAGTGAGCCTTACTTCTGTTGTGGGCAAAATCTTGGAAAAGTTGATAAGAGATAGGATGTATAATCATCTGGAAAGGAATAATTTGATTAGAGATAGTCAACACGGTTTTGTGAATGGTTGGTCGTGCCTCACAATCCTTATTTAGTTCTTTGAGAAGGTGACCAAACAGGTGGATGAGGGTAAAGCAGTTGATGTGGTGTATATGGATTTCAGTAAAGCATTTGATAAGGTTCCCCACGGTAGGCTACTGCAGAAAATACGGAGGTATGGGATTCAGGGTGATTTCGCAGTTTGGATCTGAAATTGGCTAGCTGGAAGAAGACAAAGGCTGGTGGTTGATCGGAAATGTTCACACTGGAGTCCAGTTACCAGTGGTGTACCATAAGGATCTGTTTTGGGCCACTGCTGTTTGTCATTTTTATAAATGACCTGGAGGAGGGCATGGAAGAATGGGTGAGTAAATTTGCAGATGACACTAAAGTCGGTGGAGTTGTGGACAGTGCGGAAGGATGTTACAAGTTACAGAGGGACATAGATAAGCTGCAGCGCTGGGCTGAGAGATGGCAAATGGAGTTTAATGCAGAAAAGTGTGAGGGGATTCATTTTGGAAGGAATAACAGGAAGACTGGGCTAATGGTAAGATTCTTGGCAGTGTGGATGAGCAGAGAGATCTCGGTGTCCATGTGCATAGATCCCTGAAAGTTGCCACCCAGGTTGAGAGGGTTGTTAAGAAGGCGTACGGTGTGTTAGCTTTTATTGGTAGAGGGATTGAGTTTCGGAGCCATGAGGTCATGTTGCAGCTGTACAAAACTCTGGTGCGGCCACATTTGGAGTGTTGCGTGCAATTCTGGTTGCTGCATTATAGGAAGGATGTGGAAGCATTGGAAAGGGTACAGAGGAGATGTACCAGAATGTTGCCTGGTATGGAGGGAAGATCTTATGAGGGAAGGCTGAGGGACTTGAGACTGTTTTCGTTCGCGAGAAGAAGGTTAAGAGGTGACTCAATTGAGGCATACAAGATGATCAGAGGATTAGATAGGGTGGACAGTGAGAGCCTTTTTCCTCGGATGGTGATGTCTAGCACGAGGGGACATAGCTTTAAATTGAGGGGAGATAGATATAAGACAGATGTCAGAGGTCGGTTCTTTACTCAGAGAGTAGTAAGGGCGTGGAATGCACTGCCTGCAACAGTAGTGGACTCGCCAACACTGAGGGCATTCAAATGGTCATTGGATAAACATATAGACGATAAGGGAATAGTGTAGATGGGCTTTAGAGTGGTTTCACAGGTCGGCGCAACATCGAGGGCCGAAGGGCCTGTACTGCGCTGTAATGTTCTATGTTCTTCTATGTTCTTTCGACCATTTATTGATAACCCATAACTATATACCATCCAAAGTACCGCCATGCACAAATACCGCTATGCTGACTCCTCCCAGACTTTACCCTACAAGGTTTCCTATCGCATGACTCTTTGCATCATGCTGTGGGTGATACTGTTCTCCAGTCCCACATTAACTCTTGCTCTGCTGAACATCCTTATCCTGCACCTCTCCCCAAGTCCTTAACCAAATACATTTATAATACAATCTTTAGCTACTGCTACTTATCCCCCTCCAACCTCCTCAAATATCTGACTTTATAAGTTTTTAGATGATCTGGAGGAGTGACAATTCTTCCACATCTCGGGCGAAATTCTCCGTTGTCGGCGGAAAGTCCGCCGATCGGCGCAAATCCCACTTGCGTCACGTCAGAAAAATGGGTCGATAGTCTCCGGCCCGAAATGGGCTAGCAGCGACGTAACGGGATCCGCGCTTGCGCAGTGGTTCACGCCGTGCAGCGTCATACGCGCTTCACGGCGTGACGGCTCATAAGGCCGCGCTGCTCCCCCCCACCCGACCGGAACACCCGACCGCAACACCCGACTGGATGGCTGGCCGTCGCTCAGCCCCGAGGTTCGAGTCACGCGATGTGGAGGCGCTCCTGGACGCGGTGGAGCAGAGGAGGGACGCCCTGTATCCCGTGCACGGCCGCAGAGTTGCCCCATGCCACAGCCGGCGTCTGTGGAGGGAAGTGGCAGATGCCGTCACCGCTGTGGCCCTGACACCACGGACAGGCACCCAGTGCCACAAGAAGGTGAACGACCTCGTCAGAGCAGGCAGGGTGAGCCTCCCCATATCCGCCCTCCCCCATATCCCCCCCCATATCCCCCCTCCCCCATATCCCCCCTCCCCCATATCCCCCCTCCCCATATCCCCCTCCCCCATATCCCCCCCTCCCCCATATCCCCCCTCCCATATCCCCCCTCCCTCATATCCCCCTCCCCCATATCCCCCCTCCCCCATATCCCCCCCCCCATATCCCCCTCCCCCATATCCCCCCTCCCCCATATCCCCCCCTCACCCATATCCCCCATATCCCCCCTCCCCCATATCCCCCCTCCCCCATATCCCCCCCTCCCCCATACCCCCCCTCCCCCATATCCCCCAGTGAATCCAGCCCTAACCTTAACCTCTGCAATGCACGCGCAACCGATGGCGTGCATTCATATACCTGCCTAACAGTGTTGCCTTTTACCCCTGCCACCCCCCCCCCACAGGAGAAGCACGCACACAACAATAGGGAGCATGTGAGGACTGGAGGAGGGCCCGCTGATGAGAGGCCACTGACCATACACGAGGAAAGGGCCCTGGAACTGGCTGGCGGACCTGAGGACCGGGAGGTTGCTGATGCAGAGGTCGGGGGCGTACTAGCGAGTGAGCCACCGACAGCCCGTCCCCATATCCCCCCTCCCCTATATCCCCCTCCCCCGTATCACCTGATCACTGCCTGATGTCTAACCATGCATGCTTCATTGTGTATCGCAGGACCAAACGTCCAGGCACCCATCCCCGCAGATGCAGACCGCCCGCAGGATGCCCCTCGGAGACCACAGGAGACGGAGAGACCCGCACCCTCCAGCATGCGACGCCCGCAGGATGCCCCTCGGAGACCACGGGAGACAGAGAGACCCGCACCCTCCAGCATGCGACGCCCGCAGGATGCCCCTCGGAGACCACGGGAGACGGAGAGACCCGCACCCTCCAGCATGCGACGCCCGCAGGATGCCCCTCGCACACCACGGGAGACGGAGAGACCCGGACTCTCCAGCATGCGACGCCCGCAGGATGCCCCTCGGAGACCACGGGAGACGGAGAGACCCGCACCCTCCAGCATGCGACGCCCGCAAGATGCCCCTCGGAGACCACGGGAGACGGAGAGACCCGCACCCTCCAGCATGTGACGCCCGCAGGATGCCCCTCGGAGACCACGGGAGACGGAGAGACCCGCACCCTCCAGCATGCGACGCCCGCAGGATGCCCCTCGGAGACCACGGGAGACGGAGAGACCCGCATCCTCCAGCATGCGACGCCCGCAGGATGCCCCTCGCACACCACGGGAGACGGAGAGACCTGGAGCAGCAGGGAGACGACACCCCCGTCACGTGCGGGAGCGACCACCCAGCGATGAGGGGGGCAGCCACAGGCCCCCGTCACATCCGAGCCAGGACACCACTACCCAGGACACCACTACCCAGGACACCACTACCCAGGACACCACTACCCAGAACACCCCTACCCGGGACAGCACAACCCAGGACACCCCTACCCAGGACACCCCTACCCGGGACAGCACTACCCGGGACAGCACTACCCAGGAAGACGAAATATCGGACAGTGAATCAGAGTGGATGGGTGGAGACGAACCCCCACCCCAAAGTGCCATGGACTCAGAGTGGGACGAAGAGCACGACACAACGCCACTGCTGTCACCAACACCCTCCACCATCGCAGAAACACTCACCACGGTTGGGCACTTTAATGATGAGGCGTCTGGTACACTCACTGGTGCGCACAACACAGCAGTCCCGGTACAGCAGGTGGAGGTAGGAGCAGCAGAGGGACCGGGCGGTCGGAGGACCGCCCAGGCCAAGCGAACATCTGCCGCCCAGATGGATCCCGGGTTGCTGCAGTTACCACACCCACACATAGATCCGATGCAACCACCGACCCGGAGACGAGCGAAGAGGGTGACGGGCGGCTTGCGGCGGCTGCGGTCGCAGGTGGAGGAGTCCACCCGCGTCCAGGAGCTGGGAGTGGTGCCGGTCATGCGTGCCACCCAGGCTGACACCGCACGGGTGGCGTCCGCGGTGGAGGCAATTTTTGCGACGGTGTCAGACATGGGGAACGGTTTGCGAGGCCTGGCGCCTTCCGTGCAGGCGGCGTCTGTGGCCCAGGAAATGGCTGCCCTCTCACAGGAGGTCATGAGCCAGTGCCAGCGCCAGATGGCAGAGGCGCTCAACTCCATAGCCCAGTCTCTGCAGGTCATGGCCCAGTCTCAGCAGGCCATGGCCCAGTCTCTGCAGGCCATGGCCCAGTCTCAGCAGGCCATCGCTGAGGGCATCGGCGCCAGTGGCCATGTGCGAGCCGGCGTCGCACTGTCACAGACAGGGTTTGCCAACACCCTGGGCTCCATGGCTGCAAACCTGCAGACCCCTGTCGATACCAGCACGGGCCTCCAGGACTGGCAGCGCCAGATGTCGGGGGGGCGTCGGATGGCCAGTCCGTTCACATCCCCCACCCATGTAGAGGCCTGGGGGCCATCGGGCACCCCGAGGGAGGAGGAGGTGGTGTGGTCCGTCCCGGCTCCCTCTGTAGGGGAGGTCCCGGTACACCGCGACACCTCGGACTCCCCCCCCTTTCCATCCCAGGTGCATCGGGTGGGCAACGGGCAGGACAGGCTGGCAGCTCGCCATCCCAGTCGCCCGGGCCGCAGCCTGGCCCATCTAGGCCAGGACGCCCCAGGAAACGGCCGCCAAAGGGATCCAGTGTCAGAGGGCAGGAATCACAGGAGTCCACTTCCAGTTCTGCTGTACCGTCTGGGGAACCACGTAGACCTAGTCAAAGGGCCCGTAAGGCCAAACAATTAGACACTGAGTAAGTTGGCACGGGTGCAGGGCACAGATGAGTTTTAGGGGCTAGGGCACGTGCATGAACTCCTTTGGTTATTAAAGTCAATGTTACACCTACCGAAGCTGCCTTTGTGCTCTGTCCAAAGTGTGCGGGGGTGTCATGTACGTTGAGCGCAAGTGTGTGTGTGAGGGGTGGTCTTCCCTCAGCCCCAGGTGAGTCTGCCCCCTTCCCCCTGGGCCGCCATCAACATCCCCCGGGCAGAGGAAGGGACCGTGCGCTGCAGTGTCACAGCCGCATGCAGGGATGGTCCGGGTGGATGGTGGTACTGTGGCCATGGGTCAGACATAGTCCAACGATGTAGAGCCAGGAGCTCATCGCAGGGCGGGTTGTCATCATCCTCCATGGCCTGCGATAGACACGCGTCCACCCGCAACTGTGTGAGCCCGGCCCGTTGTGCCGCAGGTGGATCGGCAATGGGGGGGGGGGGGGTGGTGTGCATGCGGGTGGGGTGGGTGGGGTTGGGGAGGGGGGTGAGGGTGCTGGGTGGGTGGATGGGTGGGGGGTGTGAGTGGTCGGCTGTTGCCATGTTGTGCGGTCTGTGGCCATACTACCCGATTCCCATGCCCATCTAGTCAGTGAAGCGGGCGTCTATCAGTCTGTCCCGTGCCCGCTGGGCCAGCCGGTAACGGTGGACAGCCACCCGCCTGTGTCTACCCCGTCTGCCCTGACCATTGCCCCCATCCCCCTCATCTGGGAGGACTGGGCCTCTTCCTGCTGATCCTCCACTCCGCCCTCCTCTGCCTGCGGCACATCGCCCCTCTGCTGGGCTATGTTGTGCAGGACGCAGCACACCACAATGATGCGGCCGACCCTATCTGACCGATACTGGAGGGCGCCCCCAGAGAGGTCCAGGCACCTGAAACGCATCTTCAGCACGCCAAAGCACCTCTCGATCACTCCCCTTGTCGCTACATGGGCATCATTGTAGCGGTTCTCCGCCTCATTGCGTGGCCTCCGTATAGGCGTCATCAGCCACGATCGCAATGGGTAGCCCCTGTCGCCCAGCAACCAGCCCCTCAGCCGGGGATGGCGTCCCTCGTACATGCCGGGGATGGATGACCGCGACAACACGAATGAGTCGTGTACACTGCCTGGGTGACGGGCGCAGACGTGCAGGATCATCATGCGGTGGCGCAGACCACCTGTACGTTCATCGAATAGGTCCCCTTCCTATTAGTGAACACGGCCCTGTTATCTGCAGGTGGCCGCACGGCGACGTGCATCCCATCGATCGCGCCCTGGACCATGGGGAACCTGCCCACGGCAGAGAAGCCCACGGCCCGGGCATCTTGGCTGGCCCGGTCCACGGGGAAGCGGATGTAGCGGTGCGCCATGGCATAAAGGGCATCTGTCACTGCCCGGATGCACCGGTGCACCGAAGTCTGCGATATGCCCGACAGGTGCCCACTTGGTGCCTGGAATGACCCCGTTGCATAAAAGTTCAGGGCCACCGTAACCTTGACGGACACGGGGAGAGGGTGTCCCCCGCCAGTGCCACGCGGTGACAGGTGTGCCAGCAGGTGGCAGATGTGTGCCACGGTTTCCCGGCTCATCCGGAGTCTCCTCCTGCATTCCCGGTCCGTGAGGTCCTGGTATGACTGCCGGGGCCGGTACACACGGGGCGCCCTCGGGTGCCTCCGTTGCCGTGGGGCCGCGACGTCCTCCTCCCCATCCTCGTCCTGTCGGTCAGGTGTCCCTCCAGCCTGGGCGGCTGCCGCCTGCCCCTCTGCGGCAGCCTGCGCCGCCTCTCTGGCACACTCCTCCTCCTCCTCCTCCTCATCCAGGGCAACATAGACATGAGCGGCTGCCACCACGGCGGCCAACATCGCTAGATGATCTGAAAACATGACGGCCTGGTGGGGGGGAGGGGAACGACGACATGTCATCATTGCCCATATCCCCTCCTCCCCCAGCCAGGTGGCATGGACCGCATGGGTCCAACTGTTGGAGGCTGGCACCTGGCCAGGTGGCCAACTCACTTGCCCTCCCATCCCCCTCCTCGGCACGGACCCCCCCCAACCTCCACCCCGGCACGGACCCCCCCCAACCTCCACCCCAGCACGGACCCCCCCCAACCCCCAACCTCCACCCCAGCACGGACCCCCCCCAACCTCCACCCCAGCACGGACACCCCCAACCTCCACCCCAGCACGGACCCCCCCCCACCCCCAACCTCCACCCCGGCACGGACCCCCCCCAACCTCCACCCCGGCACGGACCCCCCCCAACCTCCACCCCGGCACGGACCCCCCCAACCCTCAACCGCCACCCCGGCACGGACCACCCCCCCAACCTCCACCCCAGCACGGACCCCCCCCCCAACCTCCACCCCAGCACGGACCCCCCCCAACCTCCACCCCAGCACGGACCCCCCCAACCTCCACCCCGGCACGGACCCCCCCCCAACCCCCAACCTCCACCCCGGCACGGACCCCCCCCCAACCTCCACCCCAGCACGGACCCCCTCCAACCCCCAACCTCCACCCCGGCACGGACCCCCCCCCCAACCTCCACCCCAGCACGGACCCCCCCCCAACCTCCACCCCGGCACGGACCCCCCCCCAACCTCCATCCCGGCACGGACCCCCCCCCAACCTCCACCCCAGCACGGACCCCCCCCCAACCTCCACCCCAGCACGGACCCCCCCCCCCAACCTCCACCCCGGCACGGACCCCCCCCCAACCTCCACCCCGGCACGGACCCCCTCCCGGCACTCCCCCGGAGCCCAGCCTACTCTAACCACCCCCCCCCCCGCCGCACACACACACACACAAGCCGAGACACACCTCTCCTCACGCAATCAGACTGCGGCCACGCCATTTCCTGCCCAGAGCCAACCCCCCAGGCCGTCACTCACCTCCACGCTGGTCGGCGTGAGCCTGGAGCACCGGGTCACGCCGATGAAAAGGAGGTTTGATTCACGTCGACGTGAACGGTCATCACGTCGACGGGACTTCGGCCCATCCGGAACGGAGAATATCGGCAGGCCGAAAATCGGCTGCCTTGCGCAGACCCGTGACATTCTCCACGGCAGCGGCGCCATTAACGCCCCGCCGACTTTTCTCCCTCCCGGGGGCGGGATTCACGGCGGCCAACGGCCATTCTCCGACCCTCTGGGGGGTCGGAGAATGACGCCCCTCATTCTGTCACATTTGGAGTAGTCTCAGTTGCTTTGGAATGGCTTTGTTTTATTGTGGCGTTGAATTGCTGTATCCTGTGTTACCGGAACACGAATGTCTCTGTTTTTCCATGGGGTCCGCCATGTTTTTGCTGTACATTAATGTTTCACAATCGGATCCTTCATTTCCTTTTGTTTCACAATTTCAGCCATGTCATTATTCAGCAACTCAATGATTCTCAGTAAATTTAACCCACTTGAAATTATACTTTATTTCTGACGTTCACCAATACAGATATAAATCCCTGAAAAGTACCTTTGTTTTCCTAACAGTTGGCAACCCTACAGTGATTTTTCATTTGACTCTTGCAGGTTTTTTCTCTCTCTATTAGCACTGTTTCCTGGTCCGTAGGGGTGGCACTGTGGCACATCGGTTAGCACTGCTGCCATACAGCGCCAAGGACCCGGGTTCAATTCCAACCTCCAGTTACTGTCTGTGTCTGCGTGGGGTTCCTCCGGGTGCTCCGGTTTCCTGCCACAGTTCAAAGATGTGCAGGTTAGGTGGATTGGCCATGCTAAAGTGCCCCAAAGTGACCAAATGTTAGGTGGGGGTCACGGGATTAGGGTTAGGGATTGGGCCTAGGTAGGGAGCTCTTTCAAAACGTCGGTGCGGACTTGATGGCCAAATCGCCAACTTCTGCACTGTAGAGATTCTATGATTATATAAATGCAAGACTGCGCAGAACAAATTGTTCAGCAACAGATTTTCACTTGGTCCAATGAGAACGAGGCTACAAAGTTAATTTAAAATAATTGATCTCTGACTAGCTGACTTTCTGGAATCATTTTGATTCAATTACAGAAAATTCAAGTCATCAACAAAATAAGCTTTTAACACCATGTGCTATGACTGGAACCAGACACTTGAGCATAACAGCTTCATTGTTGAAGCACTGACCTACATAGGAAACAATGCTGGGCAGTGAAACTGGAGCACAATATGCCCAGAAAGGCAATGATATCATAAAAGCCACCAGTTCACAGGTCTTACTATGTGACACAATAGATTCAGACAGATTGAAATTAAGAAATGTTCACACCAATCATACTTTGTTCATCTGGTGATAAAAGCAATTAAGTAAAATATTATAATCAAGCTGAGTCCAGGAATTTCCAAAATGTAAGTCAGGCACCTAGGCCCCATTGTTTATGAGAAAAAGTGGAGGAAGTAGGACCAGAAAACTGGTATGTACAGGGAAATGTGAGGGTATGCATGATCATGTTTAAATGTTTCCCTTATTTCCTGATCGACAGCCACTTTGATTAATGGTTGGCTGATTATTGCGCCCCCCTTGGGCACCCCACCTCGCATGGGCAGGGCACCCCCGGGCCGATCCCAGCATGGGCACAGTGCCAGCCTGGCACCTTGACACCACCAGCCTGGCACCCTGGCCTCCGGCTGGGGCCTCCTTGTGGAGGCCGATAGATGCCGGGAGCTGGTTAGATGTGGCATCAGCATGGTTGGTTAAGTGGGTTCTTAAACCAATGGATGCCCATTCCCCCATGCCCCTGCCCCACTATCTCCTCAGCAGCCCCTCTGCAGCCACTCCAGCCCAGGCATATCTTATACCCTCTTGACAGAGCACCGGGGCAGATTGAAATGTTTGTGAACAAGTGTTTATTGTGAACAGGTGAACATGTGTCCACACGTGTGTGCCATCGTCCCTAATGCCATCCTGTGTGCTGCACCCGTGCCAACTTAACAGGTATCTAACTTTCTGGTCTTATGGTCTCTAATGCTACCTCTAGGTGGATCTCCAAGCAGGATATCAGGGGTGGAGGCGGGCTGCTGCAATTCCTGCTCTGTGACCTGGGTCCCCTTTGGCAGCCGTCCTCTGGAGCGACCAGGCCTGGACGGGCCCGGCACTCTCTCGGGCATCCCAGGTGGCATAGTGCCACCCTGTACTGCCCACTGCCCATTTGATGTTGCAGGAATAGGCTGGGGGAAGTGTGAGGCGCTGTGGTATTCCGGTACCTCCCCTGTGAGGGTCACTAGCGTGGGCCCCATCACTTCCTCCTCCGTTGGGGTGCCTGATGGCCCCCAAGCTACTCCTTGGGTCAGGGGTACAGCTGGAGTGAGCTCCGGGGGCTCCCCCATCACCTGACGCTTCCAGTCCTGGAGGTTCATTCTCGTCTTGACTAGGGTCTCAATGCTCATGGCCATGGAGCACAGTGACTGAGCTGCCTCCCTCTGGGACAGTGCCAAGTCCTTCTGTGTCTGGCTCAGGTCAGCCAGCACATGAGCAATGCCGTCAACGTCTGCAGCCATGTCCCGTTGTGACTGGGCCAAGCTCTGGATCCCCGCTGCAATATCCAGGTAGTCTTGGTTCAGAGCTGCCTGTGACAGTGCAGTCCTGTCCTGTGCCCCAGCCACCGCCTGCACAGAGTGCCCCAGGCCTAGGACATCTTGACCCATGGCTGATAACTTCCCCCCCCCCCCAAGGCCTCCTCTGCGGATGCCACCCGTGCAATGTTGAGCTGGGTGGCACGCATGGTTGGCATCACCTCCTGCTCCTGCTGGCAGTTGGACTCCTCCAACTGAACCTGCAGGCCCTGGATAGTGCTGACGCCGCCTCCTGTAGTCACTACTCTGTGTCTGAATCACCATTATCGATGGGACCACCATTTCCAGAAGCCTAAGACCCGTATGTCAGCAGCTGGGGATGGGCTGACATTCGACCGTCCGCCCCCTCGGGGTTCCTACCTCCACTTGATATACTGCTGCACGTATGGTGCGCACCACATAGCGCCCCAGGGGTCTCTTCACTAACATGCCCAACTGAGGTGAGTGTTTCTGGGATGGTGGAGGCTGTTGGACATAGCGAAGTCGGTGTTGTCCCGGGACTAGTGCTCCAGGGTGTCAAGGGCTGGCTTTTGGGGGCTTGTGTCGCTATCAGTTGCCACTTCCTCACTGGATGTGTCCTGCGGTTGTGGCCAAGAGCGGGGGACACCAGAAGGGCCAGCCTCATCGCCAAGAGATCCTGCAAGACACAAGACCTGACGAATGGTTGGATTGCATAGATACATAGAAGATAGGAGAAGGATGAGGCCTTTTGGCCCTTCAAGCCTGCTCCGCCATTCATCACGATTATGGCTGATCATCCAACTCAATAGCCTAATCTTGCTTTCTCCCCATAGCGTTTGATCCCATTCACCCCAAGTGCTATATCCAGCCGCCTCTTGAATATATTTTAAGTTTTAGCATCAACTACTTCCTGTGGTAATGACTTCCACAGGCTCACCACTCTGTGTGAAGAAATGTCTCCTTATCTCTGTCCAAAATGGTTTACCCTGAATCCTCAGACTGTGACCCCTGATTCTGGACACATCCATCATTGGTAACATCTTCCCTGCATCTACCCTGTCTAGTCCTGTTAGAATTTTATAAGTCTCTATGAGATCCCCCCTCATTCTTCTGAACTCCAGCGAGAACAATCCCAACCTAGTCAATCTCTCCTCATATGACAGTCCCGCCATCCCTGGAATCAGTCTGGTAAACCTTCGCTGCACTCGCTCAAGAGCAAGAACATCCTTCCTCAAAGGAGACCAAAACTGCACACAATACTCCAAGTGTGGCCTCACCAAGGCACTATACAATTGCAGTAACACATCCCTGCTTCTATACTCGAAACCTCTTGCAATGAAGGCCAACATGCCATTAGCCTTCTTTACCGCCTGCTGCACCTGCATGCTTACCTTCAGCGAATGGTGCACAAGGACACCCAGGTCCCACTGCACACTCCCCTCTCCCAATTTACAACCATTCAGGGAGTAATCTGCCATCCTGTTTTTGCTTCAAAAATGAATAACCTTGCATTATCCAAATTATACTGCATCTGTCATTGATTTTGCCCACTTGCCCAATCTGTCCAGATCTTGCTGTAGGATCTCTGCAACCTCGTCACAATTCACCTTCCCACCCAATTTGGTATCATCTGCAAACTTTGAGATGTTACATTTTGTTCCTTCATCCAAATCATTAATATATATTGTGAATAGCTGGGGTCCCAGCACCAATCCCTGTGGTACCCCACTAGTTACTGCCTGCCAATTTGAAAAGGACACATTAATACTTACTCTTTGGTCCCTCTCTGCCAACCAGTTTTCTATCCACCTCAATACATTTCCCCAATCCCATGCGCTTTAATCTTGCACAATAATCTCTTATGCGGGACTTTGTCAAACGCCTTCTGAAAGCCCAAATATACCACATCGACTGGCTCCCCCTTGTCGACTGTACTGGTTACCTCTTCAAAGAATTCCAACAGATTTGTCAAGCATGATTTTCTAAATGTTCCGCTATAAAGTCCTTGATAATGGATTCAAGCATTTTCCCCACTACCGATGTGAGGCTTACAGGTCTATAATTCCCTGCTTTCTCTCTACCTCCCTTTTTGAATATCGGAGTAACGTGAGCTACCCTCCAATCTTCATGGACAGTTCCAGAGTCCATAGAATCCTGGAAGGTGACCACCAATGCATCCACTATTTCCAGAGCCACCTTCTTAAGCACTCTGGGATGCAGATTCTCAGGCCCTGGGGACTTATCCGCCTTCAATCCCATCAGTTTTCCCAGCACCATTTCTCTACTGATGTTGATCTCCCTCAGTTCTTCCCTCTCACTACACCTTTCATTCTCCAACATTTCTGGGATCTGAATTTTGTCCTCATTTGTGACGACAGAACCAAAGTATGTATTCAATTGCTCAGCCATTTCTTTTTCGCTTATTATACATTCCCCTGTTTCTGTCTGTAGTGGGCCTACATTTCTCTTTACCAATCTCTTTCTCTTCACATATCTGTAGAAACTCTTCGTGTCAGTCTTTATGTTCTCTGCAAGCTTCCTTTCGTACTGTACTTTCCCCTTCTTAATCCCTTCGTCCTTCTTTGCTGAATTCTAAACTGCTCCCAATCCTCAGACCTATTATTTCTCTTGGCTAATCTGTATGCTTCTTCCTTGTATCGGATACTATTTCTAATTTCCTTTGTAAGCCATGGATTGGCCCTCTTACCCGCCACTCTTGGTGTGGTGGTGTGGGGTTGTGGGGTGGTGTGGTGCTGGTGAGTTGGGTTGATGCGGGGGCGGTGGAGTGCTGAGGTTGGGGTCATGGTGGGGTGGGGTGGGGGGGAGGTGGGGTGCTGGGGTTCGGGTGACATGGTGGAGGTGGGGTGGTGGGGTTCTGGGGTTGGGTTGGTGTGAGGGAGGTGGGGTGCTGGGGTTGAGGTGGTGTGGGGAGATGGGATGCTGGGGTTGGGGTTCTGTGGAGGAGGTGGGTTGGGGTGGTATGGGGGTTGTGCCACGCATGCCATAGGGAAACCGCAACTCAGCGAGGGCTCACATGGTTCCCCAATATCACCCTTGGCATTGGCAACTGCCCTCCACTTGGGCCCACCGACAGATCCAGTGCCCGCCGTTCCGTGACAATGAAGGGCTGCAGGTCCAGCCGACCCCCTCCAGTTTTCTCACTCTCCCAGCAGATATCCGCCGCCTTTTCCTGGTGGGGGAGAACAGAAAATGCATAGTGTTGGGCAGGTGGAGATGGGCAGTGCAGGGGTGAGCAGCTGGTGGTCTTTGTGAACAGGGCACACGGCCATGGTGGACAGTTGGGTGTTGGCATGTGGTGCAGGGTGGCGTGCGAACAGACTGTCGGGGGTGGGATTCGGTCATCCTCTGGGTGGGGGGGGGGGGAGGGGGGGAGGCTATGGGTGTGTGGGACAGGGTTGGTGCCGGGAGCCCAGTGCTGGCTACACACCCTGGCCGCCCTGAGGAGGATATGCAGCCTCCTGCGTTACTGCTGGTCCATCCTGGCAGTCGGGCCCATGGTGTCACGGCCTCTACCGCCTGTACCCAGGCCCGGTGTACGGCGGCGGGTGGCCGCCTCCTTCCTACCCCTGGGGAACATGGTGCCCCGCCTTTCCTCCATGGCATCCATCAGGGTCACGGGCTCCACATCTGTGAACCACGGTGTCGCTCTTCGGGTTCCCATCCCGTTTGCTGGAATGAGTGTGTGTGGAAAGTGGAGTGCTTATATGCTGCTGCAGCTTGTCAGCCTCTCGAGTGCCAATCCCGACCCCGGCGAATTGGACACCACGTTTCATTGCAACTGCTCTAGTTCCATGTGGAGCCGGTGCTGGCCCAGTAACGAATCCGGAATTGCTCGGGACCGGCGTTGATTCCGTGGTGGTAGAACACCATCGATTCAGTTCGGGCGCCAGCACTTACAGCAGGGTTCTCCGCTGGCGCCCAAGGGTTTCCCAGCGGCATAAGGTGACCACAATGGGAAATCCCATTGGAAGGTGGCGGGAACGGAGAATCCCACTGACGGGGAGGGCGCACTGCCAAGGAAAACTGGGCTGGCGGACAGGAGAATCCCGGCCTAAGTCTCTGAAACAGAGAATCTGGCCAGCAATCCTTTGGCATTGACTACTCTCTTTGGTAGCGAATTCCACAGGTTCACCGCTCTCTGGTGAAGAAATTTCTCCTCATCCCTGTCTTAAATGGTCTACACCGTATCCTCAGACTGTGTTCTGGTTACATCCACCATTGGGAACATCCTTCTTGCATCAACACTGTCGAGTCGTGTTAGAATTTTATACGTTTCCATGTGAACCACCCTAATTTTCTGAACTCCTGCTAATACAATCCTAACCGATTCAATCTCTCCTCATACATCAGTCCTACCGTCGCAGGAATTTGTCTGGTAAACCTTCGCTGCACTCCCTTTATAGCATCCTCAGATAAGAAGACCAAACTGCACACAATATTCCAGGTGTGGCCTCACTAAAGTCCTTTATAATTTCAGTGAAATGTCCCTGCCCCTGTACTTGAATCCTCTCACTATGAAGGCCAACATACCATTTGCCTTCTTTACCGCCTACTGTACCTGCATGCTTACCATCAGTGACTGGTGTACGAGGAAACGCAGTTCTCATTGCACATTCCCCTCTCCTAACTTGTAGCCATTCAGATAATAATTTGCCTTCCCATTTTTGCTACCAAAATGGATAAACCTCAGATTTATCCAAATTATACTGCATCTGTCATTTACTTCCACACTCATTGAACTTGTTCAAATAAATTGAAGGATCTTTGCATCCTCCTCACAGCTCACCCTCCCACCCAGCTTTGTGTTTCTGATCGCGGGCAGAGAGAGAGCAGGCAGAGAATCATAGAATCACTACAGTGCAGATGGAGGGCATTCGGCGCTTTGAGTCTGCGTTGACCCTCTGAAAGAGCACCCTACCTAGCCCCAAACCCTCACCTTATCCCCATAACCCAGTAACTCCACCTAACCTTTTGGACACTAAGGGACAATGTATGACCATAAGACATAGGAGCAGAATTAGGCCACTTGGCCCATCGAATCTGCTCTGCCATTCAATCACGGCTGATATTTCCTCATCCCCATTCTCCTGCCTTTTTCCCATAACCCCTGGTCCCCTTATTAATCAAGAACCTATCTATCTCTGTCTTAGAGACACTCAGTGAATTGGCCTCCACAGCCTTCTGTGGCAAAGAGTTCCACAGATTCACCACCCTCTGGCTGAAGAAATTCCTCCTCATCTCTGTTTTAAAGGATTGTCCCTTTAGTCTGAGATTCTGTCCTCTGGTTCTAATTTTTCCTACAAGTGGAAACATCCTCTCCACGTCCACTCTATCCAGGCCTCGCAGTATCTTGTAAGTTTCAATACGGTCCCCTCTCGTCCTTCTAAACTCCAACGAGTACAGACCCAGAGTCCTCAAACGTTCCACATACGACAAGTTCTTCATTCCAGGGATCATTCTTGTGAACCTCCTCTGGACCCTTTCCAAGGCCAGCACATCCTTCCTTAGATATGGGGCCCACAACTGCTCACAATACTCCAAATGGTGTCTGACCAGAGCCTTGTACAGCCTCAGAAGTACATCCCTGGTCTTGTATTCTAGCCCTCTTGACATGAATGCTGACATTGCATTTGCCTTCTTAACTGCCGACTGAACCTGCACATTAACCTTAAGAAAATCATGAACAAGGACTCCCAAGTCCCTTTGTGCTTCTGCTTTCTGAAGCATTTCCCCATTCAGAAAACAGTCTATGCCTAAATTGCTCCTTCCAAAGTGCATAAACTCACACTTTTCCACATTGTATTTAATTTGCCACTTCATTGCCCACTCTCCTAGCTTGTCCAAGTCCTTCTGCAGTCCCTTTGCTTCCTCAATACTAACTGTCCCTCTGCAGATCTTTGTATCATCTGCTAACTTAGCAACAGTGCCTTCGGTACCTTCTTCCAGATCATTAATGTATATTGTAACAAGTTGTGGTCCCAGCACAGACCCCTGAGGCACAGCAGTAGTCACCGGCTGCCATCCTGAAAAAGATCCCTTTATCCCCATTCTCTGCCTTCTGCCAGTCAGCCAATCCTCTATCCATGCCAGGATCTTACCCTGAACACCATGAGCTTTTAACTTATTTAACAATTATTTTTATTTAGCATGGCAATCCACCTTTGCACTGTGAGAAGAAACAGGAGCATCTGGAGGAAACCCACCCAGACGCAGTCACCGAAGGTTGGAATTGGACCCGGGATCCTGGCGCAGTGAGGCAGCAGTGCTAATCACTGTGCCACCGTGCCGCCCAGGTGAGGGGATAATTGACAGGGAGAGATGGTGGCGGGAGAGAGTGTGGGGGTGAGATCATGGAGGAAAGATCATGGGAGAAAGAAATTACATTGGAGGGGAAGAGATTCTGGGAATGGCAGTGATTGCAAGTGGGGAAAGGCACAGTGAGAGATTGGTGGTGGAGAGATTGTGGTGAGGAGGAATAAATTACAATGTAGGGGAAAGACTGAGAATATGCAGGGTGCAAAACAATTGCTGGGGGAAGTATTTGATTTGATTTGATTTATTGTCACATGTACCAAAGTACAGTGAAAAGTATTTTTCTGCGGCCGAGGGAACGTACACAGTACGTACATAGTAGACAAAAGAATAATCAACAGAGAACATTGACAAATGGTACATCGACAAACAGTGATTGGTTACAGTGCGGAACAAGGGGCCAAACAAAGCAAATACATGAGCAAGAGCAGCATAGGGCGTCATGAATAGTGTTCTTACAGGGAACAGATCAGTCCGAGGGGGAGTCGTTGAGGAGTCTGGTAGCTGTGGGGAAGAAGCTGTTCCTATGTCTGGATGTGCGAGTCTTTAGACTTCCGTACCTTATGCCTGATGGAAGGGTCTGGAAGAAGGCAATGCCTGGGTGGGAGGGGTCTCTGATAATGCTGTCTGCCTTCCTGAGGCAGTGGGAGGTGTATACAGAATCAATGTGAGGGTTAATTAAACTAATTAAACTAAATGTGAATGGACCACCCGGCATCAACCAGGACACCACACACAACATATGCACACCCAACCATGTAAACCCTATGTAATCCTCATTCATGTCCAGGGTGTACCAAAATTGGGAGAGCTGTACCACACCCTAACGAAATCACAGCCAGAGTACACTCAGTGAATCGTATCTTGCAGCTGATATCCCAGATTCCTCCATCACCTTGCCTAGGTCTGACTTGTTCCACTGGCACTGTGATGTACAATCAGAAGGGTTGGCTTTGGGAGTCCTCACCATTGACCACTAACCATGGCATCAGGTCAAACATGACTGTGGTAACCTCCGGCTGATTGCCACCTATCTCCCTGATGATGAATTAGCACTCCTCCATGGAGAGGAGCATTTGGAAGAGGATTTGAGGTGAGCAGGGGCACAGAATGCAGTCTGGTGGGGCACTTCACCACAAGTGGTTTATTACCACGACTACTGAGCAAGCTCACCAAGTCCTGAAGGACATAATGGGTGTGATTTAATGGCTGCATTGCGCTCTTGCTTAAGTGTGATGAGGCCATTAGATTGCGGTAGACGCCAAAATTGTGAACCATGCCAGGCGCCAATCAGTTTGCGATCTATCCGGCTCGCTCCCGGAGGCAAAATCAGGATCCCGCTGTGGCATGGTGCTAACCCAATAATCGTCAACTGAAGCCAATCTCCATACGATGAGCGGAAACCACCCCCTATCTAATGGCCTCCCTTAATCTAACTGCCTCCCCAGCAAGTGGTCACATGCGTGCTGATTTGTACTCCTTTTTCAATACGTGACACTGGTGGAATGGCTGCTGTGAGGATCTGAGGAGGTGGGTAGCCATCTTTGCTCTCAGGCAATGAGCCCAGGGACACTGGGGTTACTGCCCCGGAGCTCGGGGGTGGTACTGGGGGAACCCCCATGGAGGGTGGCCTCCGTTGGGGGGGGGGGGGGGTTGGGCCGTCATCGGTGGGGGAGGTGGGTGCCTCAGTGCCTGTGTGTCAGAGGGTGGGTATGTGCATCGTGGAGGGGACCAGCATCCGGTCCAGCTAACGTTACGAGTGGGTGTCTGGGGTACAGGGTCTGGGGTCCAGTGACCAGGGTGCCTTGCTATGGCCGGGGGTGCGTGGGCAGGCGTGTTGGATGGCACCCTGCAGGATGGCAGGGGATGTTGGGAGGGAGGCATGGGGGACTGGAGGGTCACGGGGTGGAAGACAGTGCAGGTCACAAGTCTCACACCCTCTCCAATTCCTTGGGCGGCAGAGTGGTTAGCACTGATGCCTCACAGCCCCAGGGTCCCGGATTCAATTCCGGCTTGTGACACCGTCTGGAGTTTGTACGTTCTCCCCATGTCTGCGTGGGTTTCCTCCGGAGCTCCGGTTTCCTCTCACAGTCTAAAGATGTACGGGTTAGGTGGATTGACCATGCTAAATTGCCCCTTAGTGTCCAGGGATGTGCAGGTTAGGTTATGGGGGAAGGTGGTTGGGTGAGTGGATATGGGTAGAGTGCTCGTTCGAGGGGTTGGCGCAGACACGATGGACCTCCTTCTGCACCGTAGGGATTCTATGAATCTATGATTCTATTCTATAAATGGGATGGATGATATCTTGTGCCCCACGGAAGCTGTCCTCGCAGTGCTGCTGGCCAGACGCTGGAGAAGAGGCTCGAGGTGGCGGATCATGTGCAGGGCCCCACATCACACCATGAGGACCTTGCCGCCCAGCAGGCCAGGGAGGGATCCAGTGTGGGAGGCCAGCGATGGCCCAAGGTGTACAGGCGTCGCTGGTCTTTCGAACAAATGACGGACAATGTGTGCCGCAGGCGGCTCTGCCTCTACAAGGAGATGGTGCGGCACCTCTGCCAAGTCCTCGGGAACTTGGCACTACATGGAGCAGAAGGACACCCGCTCCTGATGCATAATGAATACATCCTGGGGCAGTCGGACACCCCGGTCTGTTCAAGGACCATTTCAGGATGGCCGGTTGACTCTTTGGGGATGAGGGGTACCCGCTGAGGACCTGGTTCGTGACGCCAGTAAGGCCGGTGACAGAAGCGGAGACTCGATCCAATGAGACCATGCGGACACCCGGGCTGACATTGAATGATGCATCAGATTCCTGAAAATGCAGTTCCGATGCTGCGACCACTCTGGTGGTGCCCTGCAGTACACCCCCCAGAGGGTCGCCCGCTTTTGGTGGTCTGGTCTGCCCTCCGTAACCTGGTACAGCAGTGAGGCGAAATGATGGAGGGGGAGGAACTTTTTAATTTTTAATAATCTTTAATGTCACAACTAGGCTTACATTAACAATGAAAATGAAGTTACTGTGAAAAGCCCCTAGTCGCCACATTCCGGCGCCTGTTCGGGTACACAGAGGGAGAAATTCAGAATGTTCAAATTACCTAACAGCACGTCTTTTGGGACTTGTGAGAGGAAACTGGAGCACCCGGAGGAAATCACGCAGACACAAGAAGAACGTGCAGACTCCACACTGACAGTGACCCATGCCGGGAATCGAACCTGGGAAACTGGCGCTATGAAGCAACAGTGCTAACCACTGTGCTACCAAGGATGAGCAGGTGATGGCCAGGAGGGGATGAAGAACGAGCCTAGGTAGGCCCGTAGTAACAGCTGGAGAATGGAGGACAGGCGGCAGCGGCGAACGGCCGGCAAACCCGAAGGGCCAGGGAGGCCCTCATCCTCGCCCGCTTTGCATAGGACGTGGCTTCGTCCGTCATCCCACCCTGTGCCCCCCCCGCACAAACTCTCCCCACCCATCTCCCTCCCACACATTTCCCACCCAACCCAAACACCCTGTTCCACCCTCCCAGGGTCTGTGGAACATCGCTCCAGGGTGACGGAACTGATTCAGCACTGTCAGCGGGTCACTGTCGAAGGCAGGGGGGTGATGATAACCTGCAGAAAGCTGTGCACTGGTGCTCCTCTATCTATTTCATTGTCTGATTCCTGCCTGTATACTGAGTGCTCGCTCAAACCCGTCACCTGCACATGGTGTGCCTAGGGGTGGGTGAAATCCAGGACCACCTGGGGCAGGGGATTGGAGTCAGCCCGCATTGCGGAAGAAAATGCCAGAGACACCATATTTTGCGGGTGCAATGTTTTTTAATGCTATACATATGTCCCCAACTGTCCCTATCCCCCGATGGTGCCACCCCCTTTTCCCCACCCCTCCCAGTCCTCCCAATGGCACCATCCATTCCCCCATCCCCCCACCTCCCCATGCCCTCTCAATGATCCTCTACTTGCTGAGCCTTCCGTGCTCTACCGCCGCATCACGGTGTGTCCCCAGGATGCACATCAGAGATGAAGACAGCCTGCTACTTACCACGTCCATCAAAGACTCTAGAGGGCGTCCTCCAGGGACCCTGGGGCCTGAAGTCACCGCCCCACTTGCCGGCTGTGCCACCTTGTACCGGGGGCTGACTCCGAGATGCACCGTTGTCGGGGGAGGAGGGCCTTTGGGCAAGCTGATGGCTCCGGGTTGGCTCCCAATATCCACTCCTCCCGGTCGGTGCCCTGGGGGTCACTCTGGGACACTGCCCCTGCGTCATCTGTCTCTGCCAGTCCTGGCAACTCCCCAATGTCTGCTCCATGGTCTCAATGCCCCTCAGTGACTGGAACATAATCTGGAGCACCCCGGCAAGGTTCACCTGTGGCTGGGACACGTCCCTCAGTGAACGGGACATGCTCTCTAGTGCCTTGGTAATGCTCAGCTGAGACTGAACATGCTCCGCAGTGCCTCAGAGAGGGTCACCTGGGACTGGGACACATCTCTCAGCGAGTCGGACATGTTACCGAGGCACTCAGCCATGGCCTTCACTGACTGAGCCATGGCTTGGACAATTCCACGAATGCTGCCAAGGTCGTGCATCAGGCTCTCCACTGCGGTTGCCACCCTAGCAGTGTTGGCCCCATGGGATTCCTCCAATCGGCTATGGACCTGTTGGAATGTTGCTGACATCCCCCTCTGAATATCACAGCCACACTTTATCGACTGCATCAGCTCCAGATAAACCTGATCCAGAGGCTCGGCATCTGACTGGGACCCAGCTGGGTCCTGGGATCCAGCAGACCTCTGACTGCTGTCTCGTCAGAGCGTTCCTGCCTCAACTGGATGTGCATCTGCAAATGTGTGGTGCTCACCAGAATGTGCCCGAGAAGCCTGTCCACTGCTGTCGCCCACCGAGGTGTGTGTCTCTGGAGGGTATGGATGACAGCTGTGCCATGAATATGGTTGTCCCCACGGAGCTCCCCTCCAAGGTGTTCTCTTGGGAGGTAGGCGGGTGGGGGACTACACCGGATGGGTTGGCGCGGCCAAATGGAGATCCTGCGGGAGAATGGACATGTGGTTAGTGGGAGGGATGGATCATTCTGTATGGCATTGACAGCTCACGTCTGACAGGTCATTTGGGTGGTGGCCGGTGGTTCCTCACCTCTGAGCTGTACGCCAACCTCTACGTCAGTGACTGATTTGACCTCAGCCAGCCCCGCGACCTCGAGGGCCCATTCCTTGTGGGGGATGATGACTCTGATGTCTGGCACCCCGCTGGCCGCCTGGGTCCTCTCCTGTCTGTTGTGGGCCAACTTCTTCTGCAGGGACACAGAGAGAGCATCGTGAGCTGCACGCATTGTTCATCGCCGGGGGGGGGGGGGGTGATGGGGGGGCAGGCATGGGCAACACAGCTGGACATGGGTGGACCGGAGCATGATATAGTGCTGGGTGGGGGCGGTGCCAGGCACATTGTCGACAGGTGGGTGGTGACAGGGGGCCGATGGCAACCCACCCGTGTGGCCCGGTGGAGGTCGTTGATCTTACAACACCTGGTTATGCACCCTGAGCTAACAGCCACTGCCACTTCCTCCAAGGCGACACTGGCTTCCCAGTGGCTGACCCTTCGTGCCCCTCGGGGGAGCAGTGTATTCTGTCTGGATTTGACCCCGTCCAACAATCTGGCCAGGTCGGCAACCCCGAATCGTGAGGTAGGTCTCCTTGGTGGCTTGGCAGTCCGCTGAGTGTGATTTGCTCTGTGGGATCGGTTTGTGTGCTGCTCCCCCTTGTTGGCCGGGAGCTGGCAGGCACGGTCCCGGCAAATCAGCTGGTGCGACCATCATACCTAATTCATTTTTCCAATTAAGGGGCAATTTATCGACTTACCCTGCACATCTTTTGGGTTGTGTGGGCGAAACCCACACAAACACGGGGAGAATGTGCAAACTCCACCCGGAGAGTAACCCAGAGCCAGGATCGAACCTGGGACCTCGGCGCCGTGAGGCAGCAGTGCTACTCACTGCGCCACCATGCTGCCCGGGGGTGGGACTATTATGTGCGGCGTGAAGCCCGTGGGGCCTCGTTAAGTGGGCCAATTAATATTTGTTACTGGTGACGGTCTCACCGGTTCGACCATTGGGAAACTTGCGGAAGTTCCCGCTCACTATCACACTTAAAAGCGTTTCCATTAAATCGGACCCAATATATAAAATATCTAAATATCAGAGGTGAAGTGAGAGAGACAGCCCTTGGCATTAAGGCAACAATTGACTCAGCATTGCATCAAGGAGCCTGAGTAAAATTGATGAATGGAAATCAAAGGCAACGCTCTGCATTTTCTATATTGGGAACATAACAACAACAATCTATATTTTTTCATGCCTTTGATGTAATGAAATGTCTCAAGGCACTTCTCACAGGAACATTAGAAAATAAAGTTTGAAACTATGTCACATAAATAGATGTTAGGTCAGATGACCAAAGAGCTTGGGGCCTGGCACCTGAAGGTACAGCTCCAATGGTGGAATAATAATAGTTGGAAATGCTCTGGAGCAGTGATCTTCAAAGTGGGGGTTGCGACCCGCGGATGGGTCGCTGGATGACCGCTTGAGGCTGATGAAGAAGCCGGTGCCGTGGACTTCCTTGCCTCTCTGGGCCAGAGTGTAGTTGGGCAGTTTGCCGTCAGAGACCCGTAAAACCTTTGGGGTGGCAGATCCTGCTACTGTGTTCAGCGTCAGGATCTGTAATATTTCTTGAGTTCAGTGTGTTACGAACAAAGCCCATGCGTCTTTTATCGTTCTCTCAGTTAACCCGGACATACAGCCTCCTCCAGCCCTACAAGCCATTATGTCCTCATCTCCCACTTCCAAAATGTCTCTCCACACCGGGGCTCTTGTCCTTCAAGAACACTTCTTTATTTCATCACCTCCCTGCCGTTTCATCACCTCCCCGCGAGGGGCAAGGTTTTGAGTAGATGTACGAGGCAAGTTTTTTACGCAGAGGGTAGTGGGTGCCTGGAACTCGCTACCGGAGGAGGTGGTGGAAGCAGGGACGATAGTGACATTTAAGGGGCATCTTGACAAATACATGAATAGGATGGGAATAGAGGGATACGGACCCAGGAAGTGTAGAAGATTGTAGTTTAGTCGGGCAGCATGGTCGGCACGGGCTTGGAGGGCCGAAGGGCCTGTTCCTGTGCTGTACTTTTCTTTGTTCTTGTTCTTTGTTCTCTCTTCCCAGGTACTCGTCCCCAAGCATCCATCTCTGCCGTGTGGCTACATGGACTCCATCAGCTGAATCGGTTCAACTACAGCAAGGACGTTTTGCATCTACCTTGATCAGGGCTTGAATTGTTCACCAAAGATGGCATCAGCTGGTGACTAAACTACAGCCATGTATACAGGAGCCAGTAAAATGTTGCAGGTGTATGGAATGTGTCTGCACGTTTTGCATATTCGTCCACTGAGCTGTGCCCAGCATTGTTTTTTTAGCATGCTTTCAGTCTGTTACATAATTACCTGGGAAACGGTACGGACAGGCATCCAGTGACATTCTGTCTCACAGTGCTTTTGATTCAACAGTTAGGGCTCCTGTTTCTGAAGTTGAAGTTTTGAGTTTAATTTCCTGTCCGAGGTCGTGTTAGGTTTTGAACGAGTGAACATGACGTTGTTAAAACTGTGTAATATTGAGCCTGTTAATCTTTCCAGTGCTTGCAGGCAATTCTCCAAATGCTAACAATGGGTGTGAAGATATAAAATAATCAAATAAGCCTATGTTACACCCTTCAGCAATGTGTCAGGTTGGAGCTGTCATTTAAGGTGAAACAGCAACTCAATATACAAATTTACATTCAGTAATACAGAAGTGCCAACAATGAGTGTGACTTTTTAACAGTAATTATGGAGAATCTTTTGTGAATGTGGCATGGGTGACGATAGTCGGCTATTCTGTAAACGGGGGTCGCTTGAAAAAGTGTTTGAAAAACACTGCTTCAGAGGTCAGAATTGGAGGAGTGGAATTAGAGGAGTGTAGATATCTCAGAGTGTCTTTGGGCTGGAGGATATTATAGAGATAGGGAGGGACAAGGAGGAATTTAAAAGCAAGGATGAGAATTTTAAACTTCTGACATTGCTTGACCAAGATCCAATGTAAGTCAGCAAGCACAGAGATAATTGGGAACAGGATTTGCTGCGAGTTAAGACATGGGCAGCAGAGTGTTGGATGACCTCAACTTTATGGATGGTAGAATATGGGAGAGCAGCCAGGAGTTCATTGGAATAGTCGAGTCTCGAGGTAACACAGGCACAGATGAGGGTTTCAGCTGCAGATGAGTACAGTCAGTGCAAAAGATGGCTGTTGTTTTTCGAGGCCAATTATGTCAGCCCCAGGACATCACTGCAGGAGTTGCACAGAGCAGTGTCCTCGGCCCAGCCATTTCATCAATGACTGTTTCTCTGTCATAAGGTCAGACGTGGGATGTTTGCTGATAATAGTATAGGTTTCAGTTCCAATCCCAACTCCTCAGGTAATGAAACAATTTGTTCTTGTTTACAGTAAGATCTGGACAACATATAGGTTTGGGCTGATATGTCGGCACAGGGTGCACCACAGAGATGCCAAGCAATGACCATCATCATCAAGTCCTCTAACCATCTTTCCTTGACATTCAATGGGATTATAATTGCTGACTCCATCCCCCCACCTTCCTCTCAACATCATCAGGGTGACAATTGACTAAAATTCCTAGACGAGCCAAATAAATACTTTGGCGATAAGAGCAGGTCAGAGATGGGAATTCTGTAGTCAGCAACTCTCCACCTAACTCCCTAAGGACTGTCTAGCATCTACAAGGCACAAGTCAAAAGTGTGACAGAAAACTCTCCACTTGTCTGCAATAATGCAGCTTCAACATCCCTTAAGAAGCTTGACACCATCAAGGATGAAACAGCCCACTTCATTGGAACCCCATTCCCCACCTTAATAATTAACACCTTCCACCACTAACACACAGTAGCTGCAGTGCATACAATGACAAATTGCCCTTAGTGTTGGGTGGGGTTACTGGGTTATGGGGATAGGGTGGAGGTGTGGGCTTGGGTAGGGCGCTCTTTCAAAGAGCCGGTGCAGACTCGATGGGCCGAATGGCCTCCTTCAGCACTGAAAATTCTATGGTCTATGATGAATCTACAAGATTTACTACAGCAACTCACCAAGGCTCCCACGACACCTATATTCGTGAAGAGAATTTGGGGAAATGAAAATTAGTTCCTTAAGAATTGTCTTTGGTGACAATTAAGGGGCAATTTTCTGATACTCAGGGAATCAAGGGTTAGGGTGGTAAATTATTGAGGTAGAGCATCTATTTTGTTTTAGAAATTTAGAGTGCCAAATTATTTTTTGGCAATTTAGTGTGGCCAATCCACCTAATCTGCACATCTTTGGGTTGTGGGTATGAGACCCACGCAAACACGGGGAGAAGGTGCGAACTCCACAGGGACAGTTACCCAGGGCTGGGATCAAACCTGGGGCCTTGACGCCATGAGGCAGCAGTGCGAGCCATTGTGTCACCATGCAATCCTTGAAGGTAGATCAGCCATGATTGTATTACATGTTGGAACAGGATCGAGAGGTCTGTGGTGAACCTCTGCACTTACGTTTTACTTTCTGAAAATTGTCACCTTTGATGGGGCAGCACCCCTGAGTACTGCACTGAAATGTCAGCCTGTGTGATGTCCTCAAGTTTCTGGAATGAGGCCTGAATCCACAGCCATCTGACTCAGAGGTGAGAGAGAGTGCCAAGGTTAAAGCCTAATTCTTCATCTTTGGAAAAAGTTTAGTTTTTATAGTCATAAATTAGTGCCATGAGGGTGGCATGGTGGCACAGTGGTTGACACTGCTGCCTCACAGCACCAGGGACCCTGGTTAAATTCCGGCCTCGGGTGACTCTGTGGCGTTTGCACTTTATCCCCGTGTTTGCATGAGTTTCCTCCGGGTGCTCTGGTTTCCTCCCACAGTCCAAAGATGTGCAGGTTAGCTGAACTGGCCATGGTAAAATTGCCCCTTAGAGTCCAAATTTGTGCAGATTAGGTGGGATTGTGGGATAGGGAGTGGGCCTTGGTAGGGTGCTTTTTCAGAGGGTTGGTGCAGACTCGGTGGGTCGAATGGCCTCCTTTTGCACTGTAGGAATTCTATGTTCTATGTCACGGAGGAAAATACCTGGGCCAAGGTCCTTTCACAGTTAGTTTCCATGGAGTTGTATACAATACAAGGTGGCGCACGGAGCGTGGCGAGTCTTTACGAGCTCTACCAAACAGATCCTCTTTTTACTTATCTTATAATCGTATTAATCTTTTAAAATTTAATTGTAAGACTAACATTATTAATAACTTTCTCTTATATCTTACCTTGAAGGTTTGAAGACATTGTGTACCTTGTGTTGCCCCATTATGTATTTTCTTTTTTTCCTTGTACTTAATGATCTGTTGAGCTGCTCGCAGAAAAATACTTTTCACTGTACCTCGGTACACATGACAATAAACCAATCCAATCCAATACCTCACCTTGACTACAATTTTCAATTGCTCTCCCAAGATGCATTATTTGCATCTCTTCCCTCAGACTTTACACAGAGCTACTTCAGGGGCGGGATTCTCCGCAATCGGCGCGATGTCCGCCGACCGGCGCCACAAACGGCGCGAATCAGTCCGACATCGCGCCGCCCCAAAGGTGCGGAATCCTCTGCATCTTGACTGGCCGAGCCCTCACCTTGAGGGGCTAGGCCCGCGTCGGACTGATTTCCGCCCCGCCAGCTGGCGGGAAAGGCCTTTGGTGCCCCGCCAGCTGGCGTGGAAATGACTTTGCCGTGCGGCGCATGTGCGGGGGCGTCAGCGGCCGCTCACGGCATCCCAGCGCATGCGCAGTGGAGGGAGTCTCTTCCGCCTCCGCCATAGTGGAGACCATGGCGAAGACGGAAGGAAAAGAGTGCCCCCACGGCACAGGCCTGCCCGCGGATCGGTGGGCCCCGATCGCGGGCCAGGCCACCGTGGGGGCACCTCCCGGGGCCAGATCGCCCCGCGCCCCCCCCACCCAGGGCCCCGGAGCCCGCCCACGCCGCCTCGTCTCGCCAGCGGGACAGGCATTCCAGCAGCGGGTCTTCGGCCCATCGCGGGCTGGAGAATCGCCGGGGGGGGGGGGGCCCGCCAACCGGCGCGGCGCGATTCCCACCCCCGCCGAATATCCGGTGCCGGAGAATTCGGCAACCGGCGGAGGCGGGATTCACGCCAGCCCGGCGGGGGGTCGGAGAATCCCGCCCCTGATCTTCAGTGATTTCAATTTCTGACAAACGGCGCATTTAAAAGTTTATTGGATAAACATATGGATGATAATGGCATAGTGTAGGTTAGATGGCTTTTGTTTCGGTGCAACATCGTGGGCCGAAGGGCCTGTACTGCGCTGTATTGTTCTATGTTCTATGATCTAAATGTATCGTGCATTTATATACCTTTTTTTAAGATCCTTTGAATATTACAAAATGGTTCATAGTCAAAGAAGTACTTTTTCAGCACAGTCACTATCATAATGTAGGGAAACCGAGCAGTCAATATTTTCTTTAAACTGATCTGAAATTGATGTCTGATGGAACCACTGAAGACTCTTTAGCATGGTAATCCCAAAGTCGACCCCTTTCATTGCCAACAAATTTCTTGATGTGGTTTAACAGGGGAAGGGTTCCTAATTTATTTATTGAAGGGTCCTAATGTCGATTTAGGCATCAAAATGGATGCGACACATTCCAATTTCTGCTCCAAGATGTAATTGTTTACATGTTCCTAGTGTGGCACCTTGCTAACTCGGACAGTGTTTCACTATTCAGGTGCAGTGGTCAATGGACCACACAAGATTTTCTGCTGGCATTCACAATATGCAATCCTGATGCCTGAAGTTAGGCACAACGATCTGAACTGAAAAGTAAAGTCTTGGCTAAACTATGGATGACTGCCACAAATCCTGTTCTACAGGTTATTGAAAACAATTTCCTCTTTCCCAATGCTACTCATCCAGCTAGGTGGAGCAATGTGATCTGTGCGTTTACTGTCAAGGCCAATCTATGACCAGTCAATGAGCCATGATTGAAATAGGAGAAGTTGGGTGTTGTCTCCTAAATGGATCAGTTTACTGCTTTGTGATTTATTTTGCTTAGCTATAAATAAAATGATTATAAGAGGTGGAAATGTATACTTAAGCAATGGTCCATTAAGCTCACATTGCAAGTTATTCAGGCAGTCTTAAAATAGTCTTGCTGAACACCTCAGATAGTCATCAAATTGCTGGTTCCGTTTTTCCTTGTATCAACGAGCTGCATTTTACACGGGAGGGTGGAAGACTCACCCCTCCCCCCAACTTGCTCAGTGCAAACCAGCCCCGCTGTTGTGGGTAAGCTAAATTAGTTGACATTGGATTCCGCCCCTCACTGGTGAGGATGTCCTGTCCTCGGGAGCTGTCAAAGAACAAGGAAAATTACAGCACAGGAATAGACTCTTCAGACCTCCAAGACTGCACCGATCATGCTGCCCGTCTGAACTAAAAAACCCTACACTCCCGGGGACCATATCCCTCTATTCCCATCCTATTCATGCATTTGTCAAGCCTTTTAAAAGTCACTATCATATCGACTTCCACTATCTCCCCCAGCAGCAAGTTCCAGACTCCCATCACCCTCTGTATGAAAAACTTGCCTTGAACATCTCCTTTAAACCTTGTCCCTCGTACCTTAAACCTATCCGCCCCTAGTAATTGACTCTACCACCCTGGACTATCCACTCTGTCCATGCCCCTCATAATTTTGTAGACTTCTATCAGGTCACCCCTCAACCTCCGTCATTCCAGTGAGAACAAACCAAGTTTCTCCAACCTCTCCTCATAGCTAATGCCCTCCATACCAGGCAACATCCTGGTAAATCTTTTCTGTACCCTCTCCAAAGCCTCTACATCCTTCTGGTAGTGTGGCGACCAGAATTGAACACTATATTTCAAGTGTGGCCTAACTAAGGTTTTATAAAGCTACAACATGACGGGCCAATTTTTAAACTCAAATGCCCCAGCCGATGAAGGCACGCATGCCATATGCCTTCTTGACTACCTTCTCCACCTGCGTTGCCACTTTCCTGTGTACCTGTACACCCAGTTCACTCTGCCTATCGATACTCTTTTTGGTTCTGCCATTTACTGTATAATTCCCATCTCTATTAGACCTTCCAAAATGCATTACCTCACATTTGTGTGGATTAAAGTCCATCTGCCATCTCTCCGCCCAAGTCTCGACCCGACCTATATCCTCTGATGATCCTCATCGCTATCCGCAATTCCGCCAACCTTTGTGTCGTCCGCAAACTTACTAATCAAACCAGTTACATTTTCCTCCAAATCATTTATATATATATATATATATATATATTACAAACAGCAAAGATTCCAGCACTGACCCCTGAGGAAAGCCACCAGTCATAGCCCTCCATTCAGAAACTCACCCTTCGTGATGCAGAACAAGGCCAGCAGCACGAGTTCAGTTCCCGTACCAGCTTCCCCGAACGGGTGCCAGACTGTGATGACTAGAGGCTTTTCTTTTTTTTTTAACAAACAATTTTATTGAGGTATTTTAGGCATATAGAAAAAATGACATTGTACAGTACAAACAAAAAAAGAAGTCAAGACACAAATTCCACATGAAACATAATGCAAACCACGGCTCTGTTCATGCACGGACCTACCTCAATATCCCCCTACTCTACTCTACCCTAGCCCCCCCCCCCCTCCCGCTGACGCTTACTCCTCTGCAAAGAAGTCAATAAATGGCTGCCACCTTCGGGCGAACCCTTGTAGCGAACCTCTCCGGGCGAACTTGACTTTCTCTAGGCCAAGAAAGCACGCCATGTCCGATAGCCATATCTCAGCCCTCGGAAGCTTTGAGACCCTCCATACTAACAGTATTCGTCGCCGGGCTACCAGGGAAGCAAAGGCCAGAACATCGGCCTCCCTTTCTTCCTGGACTCCCGGGTCCTCCGAAACCCCAAAGATTGCCACCTCCGGGCTCATTACCACCCCAGCTTTCAACACCCGGGACATGACATCTGCGAATCCCTGCCAATACCCCCCGAGTTCAGGGCACGACCAGGACATGTGTACATGGTTAGCCGACTCTCCAGCGCATCTAGCACACTTGTCCTCCAGCCTGAAAAATTTACTCATCCGGGCCACAGTCAAGTGGGCCCGGTGCATGACCTTAAACTGGATCAGGCTGAGCCTGGCGCGTGTTGCGGTTGTGTTTACTCTGCTCAGGGCTTCTGCCCGAATACCGTCCTCCAGCTCCCCCCCGAGCTCCTCCTCCCACTTAAGCTTCAGGTCCTCGGTCTGCGTATCCTCAGCTTTCATTAGCTCCTTGTAGACGTCTGAAACTCTACACTCTCCCACCTCTCCCCTAGAAATTACGCTGCCCTGCCTCCCCTTCGACGGGAGACGTGGGAAGGACAGCACCAGTCTGTGTACAAAATCCCTCACCTGCAAGTATCTAAAGTCATATATATAGTACATAGAACATACAGTGCAGAAGGAGGCCATTCGGCCCATCGAGTCTGCACCGACCCACTTAAGCACTCACTTCCACCCTATCCCCATAACCCAATAACCCCTCTTAACCTTTTTGGTCATTAAGGGAAATTTATCATGGCCAATCCACCTTACCTGCACGTCTTTGGACTGTGGGAGGAAACCGGAGCACCCGGAGGAAACCCACGCAGACACGGGGAGAACGTGCAGACTCCGCACAGACAGTGACCCAGCGGGGAATCGAACCTGGGGCCCTGGCGCTGTGAAGCCACAGTGCTAACCACTTGTGCTACCGTGCTGCCCAGGGCTTTAATGATAATCACATCATAATGAAGTCGTTCCCACTCGTCAGCCCAAACTTCTCCTCCAGCACCCTCATGTTCGGAAAGCTCCCTTCCAGGAACAGATCCCCCATCCTCACAATCCCCGCCCTCCTCCACAGCCGATACCCTCCGTCCATGTTCCCCGGGGCAAATCGGTGGTTGCCGCAGATTGGGGTCCACACGGATGCTCTTACCTCCGCTATATGCCTCCTCCACTGGCCCTAGATCCGAAGAGCCGCCACCACTATCGGGCTGGTGGAGTACCGTGCCGGAGAAAGCGGCAGAGGCGCCGTGACCAGGGCTGCTAAGCTAGTGCCCCTGCACAAAGCAGCCTCCATCCGCTCCCAAACCAACCCCGCACCCACCATCCATTTCCTTATCACCGCTATGTTGGCTGCCCAGTAATCGTTGCTGAAGTTCGGCAACGCCAGCCCCCCTTCTCCTCTGTTCCTTTCAAGCATCACCCTCTTTTCACCCGCGAGGACTTCCCTGCCCATACAAATCCCAGAATAATTTTATTCAGCCTCTTCAAGAAGGATGGATAATGATGGGGAGACATTGAAAAACAAACAAGAACCGCGGGAGAATCTTCATCTTAACAGTCTGCACCCTCCCTGCCAATGACAGCGGGACCGCATCCCACCTCCAGACCTCCTCCCTCACTCGTTCCACCAGTCGGGACAGGTTGAGCTTGTGCAACCTGCCCCAGTCCCGTGCCACCTGATCCCCAAATATCGGAAACTCTCCCCCACTAGCCTGAACGGCAACCCCTTCAGCCTGCTCTCCTGCCCCCTCGCCTGAATTACAAACAACTCGCTCTTAGCCATGTTCAGCTTGTATCCGGAGAACCGGCCAAATTCCCTCAGGGTTGCCATAATACCGTCCATCCCCACCATTGGGTCCGATACATATAACAGCAGATCATCCGCGTATAACAAGGTCTATGTTCCACTCCCCCCCGGACCAGCCCTTTCCAGCCCCTAGAAGCTCTCAGTGCAATTGCCAGTGGCTCTATGGCCAGCGCAAACAGCAGTGAGGAGAGAGGGAAGCCCTGTCTTGTCCCACCGTGCAGTCCAAAGTAGTCCAATGTCATCCTGTTCGTCCTTACTCGCCTCCGGGACCTGATACAAGAGCCTAACCAGTCGATGAACCCCCCCCCCCCCCGAACCAGAACCGTCCTAGTACCTCCCACAGATAATCCCACTTGACCAGGTCAAAAGCCTTTTCAGCATCCATGGCTACCACTATCTCTACCTCCCTACTCCCCGGGGCATCATAATCACGTTGAGCAGCCTTCTTAGGTTGGCCACCAGCTGCCTCCCCTTTAGACACCCGGTTTGGTCTTCCACAATTACATCCAATACACAGTCCTCAGTTCTGATCGCCAAGATCTTGGCCAGTAACTTGGCGTCTACGTTAATCAAAGAGATCGGCCTGTATGACCCACAGGCCTCCGGGTCCTTATCCCGTTTCAGAATGAGCGAGATGGTGGCCTGCGACATTGTCGGGGCTAAACTCCCTCTGTCTCTTGCCTCGTTAAAGACCCTGACCAGCACCGGCCCCACTATCCCGGCAAATGTTTTGTAAAACTCCACCGGATACCGGTCCGGCCCCGGGGCTTTACCCGACTGCATGACCTTCAGGCCCTACTGTGGTGATATACATCACTGTAAGTACACAAAGGGTTAATGTACATACACTACACCTAGCTAGACACTAGAGGGAGCACCAGAGACATGACACACAGACAGTCAACCAATAGATCAGTAAGATAGGACACGACCAATGGGCATTCAAGATACACACAGAGGTGACACTACCACAGGAGGGCATTACACCAACCCATATAAAAGGACACAGCACACATGCTCAGTCTCTTTCCAGTGGAGACACTCAGTGAGTACAGACACAGGGTTGATTGAACATCACACCCACCACGTGGATTGTAGCAGACTGGTTTGTCAGTCTGAGTAGCTATAGCAGGATTAACAGTAGAGTCGAATCCAAGCAGGAGGATCATTAACAGTAATAAATGTGTTAAAGCTATCTCCAAGTCTGAACCTTCCTTTGTCAGAGTGCACATCAAGGAAGCAGCTTATGCTATTTCAAGAGCATAACAAAACACCCCCAACACCTCTTCGATCCTGACCAGGGCCCCTAGTCCGTCCACCAACCCCCTCCCCACTCTTGGGAAGGTCAGTCCGCCCAAGAATCGCCTCATCCCCCCCGGTCCCCCGAGTGGTTCCGAAGTGTACAGCTTCCTATAAAAGTCCTTAAAGACCTTGTTCAGCCCTGCTGGATCACCCACTAGATTGCCTTCCCCGTCCACTACTCTCCGTATTTCCCTAGCCGCTTCCCTCTTCCTCAGTTGCTGCGCAAGCATTCTACTGGCCTTCTCCCCATGCTCTTAAATCGCGCCTTTTACCTTTCTAAGCTGCTCTACAGCCTTGCCTGTAGTCAGCACCCCAAATTTGGCCTGCAGCCTCTGTCGTTCCCTGAGTAACTCTGGCCTCGGGGATTCCACGTAACTCCTGTCTGTCCGTAGAATTTCCTTAATCACTTCCGGTTGCGGCTGTGCCTAGGTAGGTCGCACGTTCGGCAGCTCCCGCCGGGAACGGACTTTTGGGCTCTCTAGAGGGGCCCCAACGGCAATTGTTCAACGGCTTCCAGTGTGGGAAGGAGACAGCAAAGTCCCCCGACATTATATGGATTGGACCAGGAGTGGAGCGGTGAAAAAAGTGATCTTGGAGCAGCGGAAAGTGAGAGGGAGAAAAAACAAGATGGCGGCGGGTGGAGACCAAGCAGCATGGGCGCAGTGGTCGCAGGAGCAGCAGGGGTTCTTAGACGCTGTTTTGAGGAGCTGAAAACCGAAATGCTGGCGCCAATGAAGGCGGCGATTGAGAAGCTAGTGGAGACCCAGAAGGCCCAAGGGGTGGCGATCCGGGAGGTGCGGCAAAAAGCCTCGGAGAACGAGGACGAGATCTTGGGCCTGGCGGTGAAGGTGGAGGCGCACGAGGCGCTGCACAAGAGGTGGGCGGAAAGATTTGAGGACCTGGAGAATAGGTCGAGGAGGAAGAATCTTCGGATTCTGGGTCTACCCGAAGGAGTGGAGGGGCCCGATGCTGGGGCATATGTGAGCACGATGCTCAATTCGCTGATGGGCGCGGGAGCCTTCCTGAGACCTCTGGAGCTAGATGGGGCTCACCGGGTCCTCGCACGGAGACCCAAGACCAACGAGCCGTCAAGGGCTGTAGTGGTGAGGTTTCACCGCTTTATGGACAGAGAGTGTGTCCTGAGATGGGCCAAGAAAGAGCGGAGCAGCAGGTGGGAGAACACGGAGATCCGAATCTACCAGGACTGGAGTGCAGAGGTGGCTAAGAAGAGAGCTGGTTTTAATCGGGCTAAGGCGGTGCTCCATCGAAAGGCGGTGAAGTTCGGTATGCGGCAGCCAACGCGATTGTGGGTCCCGTTCCAGGATCGGCACCACTATTTCGAAACGCCTGATGAGGCATGGAGCTTTATACGGACTGAAAAGTTGGACTCAAATTGAGGGTCTGTTGTGGGGGGATGTTTACTGTGTATATAGTGTTTATTATGTTTAGGGAATGTTCCTCTGGTTTGGGTGCTGGATGGGGATGGGTGAAGGGATTGGATGGGGAGACTGTGGGAGAGTGTGGGCGTCGGTGTTGGAGGGGCAGATCCCCACGAAGGAAGAGGCGGAGTGGAGGCCCGGGGATGGGGAATTGGGGTAAGGCCGCAAAAGGAGCTGCGCCAGAGGGGGCAGGGCCGGCTCAGGAAAGCGCGGGCTTTTTCCTGCGCCAGGGAAGGACGGGGGTGGGGGCCGGGGGGGGAATGGGCTTGAGAGGAGCGCACACTGACTGCCAGGGAGGGGGAGGGGGGATTCTCACACTGGAGGGGGTCGATGGAATGGCGGGAGAGGCCGGGGTCAGCAGGAGTCAGCTGACTTACGGGAGTGTTATGGGGGGAGCAAAAGGGCTAGATGTGGATCTAGCGGGGGGAGAGGGGGGTATAGGGTGGGGGGGGTGGTGAGCAGCCCCCCAATCCGGCTGATAACTTGGAATGTGAGGGGCCTGAACGGGCCGGTCAAGAGAGCCCGGGTGTTCGCGCACTTAAAGGGACTGAAGGCAGACATGGTTATGCTCCAGGAGACACATCTGAAGGTGGCAGATCAGGTTAGGCTGAGAAAGGGATGGGTAGGACAGGTATTCCATTCAGGGCTGGATGCGAAGAACAGAGTGGTTGCAATACTGGTTGGGAAGCGGGTGTCGTTTGAGGCAATGAATATTGTAGTGGATAATGGAAGTCGATATGTGATGGTGAGCAGTAGGTTGCAGGGGGTGCAGCTGGTACTGGTAAACGTATATGCCCCGAACTGGGATGATGCCGGATTTATGAAACGCATGCTGGGTCGGATTCCGGACCTGGAGGTAGGAAGCTTGATAATGGGGGGGGATTTCAACACGGTGCTGGACCCAGCATTGGATCGCTCTAGGTCCAGGACGGGTAAGAGGCCGGCTGCGGCCAAGGTGCTTAGGGGGTTTATGGACCAGATGGGGGGAGTGGATCCATGGAGGTTTGTCAGGCCCCAGGCCAGGGAATTCTCATTCTTTTCCCACGTCCATAGAGCCTACACCTGGATAGACTTTTTTATTTTGAGTAGGGCGCTAATCCCGAGAGTGGAGGGAACGGAGTATTCGGCCATAGCCATCTCGGACCACGCCCCGCACTGGGTGGAGCTGGAGATAGGAGAGGAGAGGGACCAGCACCCGCTGTGGCGTCTAGATGTGGGATTATTGGCGGATGAGGAGGTGTGCGGGCGGGTGCGGGGGTGCATTGAAAGATATTTGGAGGCCAATGACAACGGGGGGGGGGTGGTGCAGGTGGGGGTAGTCTGGGAGGCGCTGAAGGCGGTGGTCAGGGGAGAGTTGATCTCCATCAGGGCCCACAGGGAGAGGAGAGCGAGCAGGGAGAGGGAGAGGTTGGAGGGGGAGATCTTAAGCGTGGACAGGGGATATGTAGAGGCCCCCGAGGAGGGACTACTCAGGGAGCGGCGGAACCTCCAGACGGAGTTCGACCTGTTGACCACAGGGAAAGCAGAGGCACAGTGGAGGAAAGCGCAGGGGGCGACATATGAGCATGGGGAGAAGGCGAGTTGGATGCTGGCACACCAGCTTCGTAAGAGTGAAGCAGCGAGGGAGATAGGTGGAGTGAAGGATAGCGGGGGGAATACGGTGCGGAGTGCGGTGAGAATAAATGAGGTATTTAGGGACTTCTATGGGGATCTGTACAGATCTGAGCCCCCAGCGGGGGAAGAGGGGATGCGACGATTTTTGGATCAGCTGAGGTTCCCGAGGGTGGAGGAGCAGGAGGTGGCTGGTTTAGGGGCGGCAATTGGGCTGGGCGAGCTGGTTAAAGGATTGGGGAGCATGCAGGCGGGGAAGGCCCCGGGGCCAGATGGGTTCCCGGTCGAGTTTTACAGGAAATACGAGGACCTGCTAGGCCCGTTGCTAGTGAGGACTTTCAATAAGGCAAGGGAGGGGGGGGGACCTTGCCCCCGACAATGTCCGGGGCGCTGATCTCTCTGATCCTGAAGCGGGACAAGGACCCACTGCAGTGTGAGTCGTATAGACCGATCTCGCTCCTCAATGTGGATGCTAAGTTGCTGGCAAAAGTGCTGGCTACAAGAATTGAGGACTGTGTCCCGGGGGTGATTCATGAGGACCAGACGGGATTTGTAAAGGGCAGGCAGCTAAACACTAATGTGCGGAGGCTCCTCAATGTGATTATGATGCCCTTGGTGGAGGGAGAAGCGGAGGTGGTGGCAGCTATGGACACGGAGAAGGCCTTCGACCGGGTGGAGTGGGAGTATCTTTGGGAAGTGTTGCGGAGGTTTGGGTTCGGGGAGGGGTTCATCGGCTGGGTCAGATTGCTATATAGAGCCCCGGTGGCGAGTGTGGCTATGAATCGGCGGAGGTTGGAGTACTTTCAGCTATACCGAGGGACGAGGCAGGGGTGCCCCCTGTCCCCCTTGCTGTTTGCATTGGCAATTGAGCCTCTGGTCATGGCACTAAGGGCGTCCAGGAAATGGAGGGGACTGGTCCGAGGGGGAGAGGAATATCGGGTGTCGCTGTATGCGGACAACCTGTTGCTGTATGTGGCAGATCCAGTGGAGGGGATGGCGGAGGTCATGCGGATTTAAGGGAGTTGGACTTCTCGGGGTATAAGCTTAATGTAGGGAAAAGTGAGCTCTTTGTGGTGCATCCAGGGGACCAGGGAAGGGGGATAGACTACCTGCCGTTGAAGAGGGCGGAAAGGAGCTTTGGGTACTTAGGGATCCAGGTGGCTGGGAGTTGGGGGGCCCTGCACAAACTCAATTTGACGCGGTTGGTGGAGCAGATGGAGGAGGATTTCAAAAGATGGGATGTGCTGCCTCTCTCGCTAGCGGGCAGGGTACAGTCGGTTAAAATGATGGTCCTCCCGAGGTTTCTCTTTATGTTCCAGTGCCTTCCCATTATGATTCCCAAGACCTTTTTCAAACGGGTAGGTATCATGGGTTTCGTGTGGGCAAATGGGAACCCGAGGGTGAGGAGGGTGTTTCTGGAGCGTGGTAGGGACAGGGGAGGGCTGGCTCTGCCAAATTTGTGCGACTATTACTGGGCTGCCAATGTGGCGATGATCCGTAAGTGGGTAATGGAGGGAGAGGGGGCGGTGTGGAAGAGGTTGGAGATGGCGTCCTGTGTGGGCACGAGCCTGAGGGTGCTGTCGACGGCACCGCTGCCGCTCTCGCCGACAAGGTACACCACGAGTCCGGTGGTGGCGGCGACGGTGAAGATCTGGGGGCAGTGGCGACGACACAGGGGCGAGGTGGGAGCCTCGGTTTGGTCCCTGATTCGGGAGAACCATCAGTTCATCCCGGGAAGGATGGATGGGGGATTTCGGAGCTGGCATTGGGCAGGGATTAGAAGAATGGGGGACCTGTTTATAGATGGGACGTTTGCGAGCCTGGGGGCGCTGGAGGAGAAGTTTGGGTTACCCCCGGGAAATGCTTTCAGGTATATGCAAGTGAGGGCGTTTGTGAGGCGGAAAGTGAGGGAATTCCCGCTGCTCCCGGCACAGGGGACTCAGGACAGGGTGATTTTGGGTGTATGGGTCGGAGAAGGCAGGGTTTCGGCGATCTACCAGGAGCTGAAAGAAGAGGAGGAGGAATTAAAGGGCAAGTGGGAGGACGAGCTTGGGGAGTGACGCACAATCAATACTCTCGAGACCACGAGGAGTCATATCGATTCAGCTTCAATCAGATAGAACTGTACCCAGCAGCGATGATACAGAAAGTGAAGGCTGCTGGGATGGCATCGGTGCTTATACCCCGCCTCTCAGGGCGGGGCTATGTACATTATCCAATGGTAGACCCCTCAGTCTAGCCACTGGTCATTCACCTCTCAGGTACTGCAATACCTGGTATTATCACAGGGAGGAGATAGATGAGGGTCTGGGGGCTGATGCCCTGAGTAGGGTTAATTCTTCCTCCTCTTGCGCCAGGCTCAGCCTAATACAATTCAAGGTTATTCACAGAGCGCATATGACAGGGGCGAGGTTGAGTAGGTTCTTTGGGGTGGAGGATAGATGTGGGAGGTGCTCGGGAAGCCCGGCAAATCACGTCAACATGTTCTGGTCGTGCCCGGCATTGGATGGGTTTTGGAGGGGTTTCACGAGGACCTTGTCCAAGGTGGTGAAAGTACAGGTCAAGCCGAGTTGGGGGTTGGCACTATTTGAGGTAACGGACGAGCCGGGAGTGCAGGAGGCGAAAGAGGCCGGTATCCTGGCCTTTGTGTCCCAGGTAGCCCGGCGGAGGATCTTGCTATTATGGAAGGACGCAAAGCCCCCCAGTGTGGAAGCCTGGACAAATGACATGGCAGGGTTCATTAAGCTGGAGAGGATAAAGTTTGCCTTATGAGGGTCTGTGCAGGGGTTCTTCAGGCGGTGGCAACCGTTCCTAGACTATCTCGCGGAGCGTTAGGAGGAGGTCAGCAGCAGCAGCAACCCAAGGGTGGGGGGGGGGGGTTACTGTATATGGGGAAACCCAATGTAAAAGTTTTGTATAATTTTTGACTGTTGTGTTTGCGTTTCTTTCTTTTTGTTATTGTGAAACATTTTGTTGGAAAATTTGAATAAACACATTAAAACATTTTTAAAAAAAGAATTTCCTTAATCAGTCGGTCCGTCTCTGCCCTATCTGTCCTGTCCCTGTACGCCTGGATTGAAATCAGCTCCCCTCTCACCACTGCCTACAGTGCCTCCCAGAGCACCACTGCCGAGACTTCTCCAGTATCGTTCACCTGCAGGTAATTCTGCATGCATTTCCTCAACCTCTCGCACACCGCCTCATCTGCGAGTAGTCCAACTTCCAGCCTCCATGGTGGGCGCAGAAAGCTGTCCTTACAAAACTGCAGGTCTACCCAGTGCGGAGCATGGTCCGATATGGCAATTGCCGAATATTCTGCCCCCACCATCCCGGCCAGCAGGTCCCCACTCACAACAAAGTAGTCAATTCGGGAATACACCTTGTGGACGTGGGAGTAGTACGAGAGCTCCCTCGCCGTCAGCCGGCTAAATCTCCACGGATCTGCTCCCCCCATTTGCTCCATGAACCCTCTCAGTTCCTTTGCCATCGCTGGCAACCTGCCCGTTCTTGAGCATGACCGGTCCAGGCTCGAGTCCAGGACCGTATTAAAGTCCCCGCCCATGATCAACATACACAAGTCCAGGTGGGGGATCTTCCCTAGCATCCTCCTAATAAAATCCACATTGTCCCAGTTAGGGGCATACACACTGACCAGGACTACTCTCACCCCGTCGAGCTCACCCCTCACCATAATGAACCAGCCACCCCCATCCACGACTGTGCCCTCCGCCTCAAATTGTACCCTTTTATTAATCAGGATCGCAACCCCCCTCGTCTTAGAATCCAGCCCCGAATGAAAGACCCGACTGACCCAGCCCTTCCTTAACCTAACCTGGTTTGCCACTTTCAGGTGCGTCTCCTGCAACAAGACTATGTCCGCCTTCAAAACCCGCAGATGCACAAACCCACGCGCCCTCTTCACTGGCCCGTTTTACCCTCTAACGTTCCAGGTGACCAGCCTGGTTGGGGGGCACTTCGCCCCCCCGCCCTTGCCGATTAGGCATCTGCTTTCCTTGGCCAGCCCCCCTAGCCATGTGTCGCGCTTCCTCTGGCCCGCCTCCTGGCCAGCTCCACCCATGACCTCCTCACTGTTACCATGCCCAGTTCCCCTCCCCGTCAGCAGAACAACTCCACCCCACCCCTCCCCCCACCCCCTAGCAACACCATCCTATCACCTAACCACTGCCCTAATCTAACTATATGGACACCCCCCACCTCTGCTCCCGTTGACTAGCTGCACTCAGCTAGCCTGTGGTTCCCAGCCTCGGCTCCAGCCCATCTCCCACCGATTGTTCCCAGTCACCCCACCCCCGACCCCTCCACACCACACTCCCAGATCAGCCCTACTTAAGCAAACGCTCTATATAAGTCATAAACAACCCCAACAATAGCACAATTCAAGTTAAACAAGAAAAAAAAGATAAGAAATATCAGGCACTCTCAGTCCTTCCCATACAGACACAGGAAAAAAATTGCACAAAGTTCCCCTGAAGCATCCATTTTAACCCAATCCTTTTAACTGTTTTCTTTATTAATTCCCCCCAGCCAAACTCCAACTAAGCAAAGAGCCCAAACAGGAAACATTCAGGTAAACCACGCAAAAAGCAACCACAACAAAAAAAAAGATACATCCCAAAACGGGAGAGACACCACATATATTTAAAAGCTCTAACATGAGTCCAAACGTCCTCAGCTCAGGGCCAGCCCTTGCTTCTTAACAAAGTCCATCGCCACTTCAGGTTCCTCGAAATAGTGGCGCTGACCCTTATACGTAACCCACAGTCACGCCAGGAAAAAGCAGCCCAAATTTCACCTTGTTTTTATACAGTATCTCCTTCACCTGCCTGTAGCCTCCCCTCCTCCTGGCCACCTCAACGCTCAAATCTTGGTAAACACGGAGGGTGGTATTGTCCCAAATACAGCTGTGTGTGCTCTTTGCCCATTGCAGCACCCGTTCCTTGTCCGGGTACCTGTGAAAGCGTACCACCATCGCTCGTGGGGGACCCCCTCGTCACGGCTGCCTCACCTGCACTCTGTGCGCCCCGTCCACCACCTGAGGGCGCGGGAACACCTTGTTCCCCAGCACCTTCTGAAACATACCCTCTACAAATGCGGCAGCGTCTAGCCCCTCTGTCCCCTCCAGGATGCCCACGATTCTCACGTTCTGCCGGTGAGATCTGTTGTCCAGGTCCTCCAGCCTTTCCTGAAGCACTTTTTGCTGGTCCATCAGCCTCTGAATTTCCACATCCACCACCGTTTGAAAGTCTTTGTTCTTTGTTTGTTCTTTGTTGACGTGGGAGTAGTACGAGAGCTCCCTCGCCGTCAGCCGGCTAAATCTCCACGGATCTGCTCCCCCCATTTGCTCCATGAACCCTCTCAGTTCCTTTGCCATCGCTGGCAACCTGCCCGTTCTTGAGCATGACCGAGCATGAGCGATTGAATAAACTCGGTTTGTTCTCACTGGAACGAAGGAGGTTGAGGGGCGACCTGATAGAGGTATACAAAATTATGAGGGGCATAGACAGAGTGGATAGTCAGAGGCTTTTCCCCAGGGTAGAGGGGTCAATTACTAGGGGGCATAGGTTTAAGGTGAGAGGGGCAAAGTTTAGAGTAGATGTACGAGGCAAGTTTTTTACGCAGAGGGTAGTGGGTGCCTGGAACTCACTACCGGAGGAGGTAGTGGAGGCAGGGACGATAGGGACATTTAAGGGGCATCTTGACAAATATATGAATAGGATGGGAATAGAAGGATACGGACCCAGGAAGTGTAGAAGATTGTAGTTTAGTCGGGCAGTATGGTCGGCACGGGCTTGGAGGGCCGAAGGGCCTGTTCCTGTGCTGTACATTTCTTTGTTCTTTGTTCTTTGTTCTTTGTCAGCCTGCTCCTCCACTGACTTCTCCAACTGCTGGAGCTTCTCAGCCTGATCATCCAGCCTCTTTCCCATCCGATCAATCGACTTCTGAAGCGGCTCCAAGTTGTCACGTTTCAAAGACAAAAAGTCCTCCTTCATAGTCTGCAGCAGCTGCTCCATTGTGGGCTGGGCTGTCGGCTCCTTGCTCTGAACACCAGCCATGCTGGTCTCTCTCACAGCCTCCACTGTGCCCTTACTCAACCACTTCTTCTGCTGTTTACGGTCCCTCCGGCTTCTTAAGTCCATACAATTCTGTATGGGTTCAGTGCCTGAGTACTATTGCTTTCCAGTTCCGCGCTCAAAAGCGCAAAAAAGTCGGGGAAAAGGTCCAAAAGTCTGACCGAATCGGGAGCCACCAAATGTGCGACCTACTCCCTCATAGCCGCCACCGGAAGTCGACTAGGGGGTTTTCACAGTAGCTTCATACTTGTGACAATAAAAGATTATTATTATTATTATTATTACCCTCTGTCTTCGAAGACCGAGCCAGTTCTGTTGGTCAATCTGCATCCAGTCCCCAAAAAAGGCCCAATGGATCCTGGAGTGAGGCACGTTTGAGGTACTGTGTGGGGGCAGGGTTTGGCCAGATTAGGGAGAGATCCAGGGTTTAGGGGGTGGGTTTTGAACAGCAGGTGGATAGGAAGGAAGAGGCTGGTACTATATTAGGGAGGGCTTCCCCCTCTCTACAAAGAGCACCCTCCAAAGAGAGTATTTTCCTGTCCATCCCACCCTTTTAAAACCTTTTTGTAAAAACACCCTGCCTACTCCCATTCCCACTCCCCTGCCCATGCCGACTGTATTATGGCATTGGTAGCATATTGCTAGCATCAACTGGCTTGTTAACTAGCCTAATTGACCCGTAATTATTTATTTACATATGGTGGGTGTTATAGTGGCCACCAAGGACTTGGGGGGAAAATCAATAGACCTCCCCATGGACTTTGTGGACTGTGAATTCCCCGAATAAGCGGGAGGTAGGAAAAATATGACGAGAGCTTAAAACCCGTTGTGCCAACCCACACTGGAATCTCCAGGTTTGGACACGTGCGTCATAAGCTGCGGCTGCAGCCTTTTCATTACTGCAATAAAGGGTTTTGTTATCGGAAGACTGGCTTTGACAAAGTTATTACATTGGTGAGGAAAGGTAAAAACAAGTTTTCCAAGCAATCTTCAGAATGGAAAATGGGCGGCTAATCGGATAAGAAACAAAATGTCTCTCTTCGGTAACCTCAAACCCTGTGATGTTAATGGAGAAGACTGGGCCCAATATACAGAGCATATGCGTTACTTCTTCTGGATAATAACATTGCGGGAGATGAGAAGCAACAAGTGATTCTGCTGGCAGCATGCTGTAGTCAGCGATCTTCCAAGGATGCGAAGTGTTGAAAACATTGGTTGGTTTGGATCATCTTATGTTTGACTTCAATTAGAACATGCAGGCCATAGAATCCTCTCTGGGGAGTCACTTTCAGGGGAATAACCTCCACCAAACTGGCCCTATAAACTCATTGAGATAATATTAGAATCTTTCACCTGAGGATTTCAGACAGGTTTTAAACAGCCCCCTCTTCCTGCAGGTGGCACTGGACTGGAACCTCCTGCAAGCTGAACTGACTGCAGAGAGAGCAGTCTTTACATCCAGGCCATCAGTTCAGATAAACCAGATTCAACTCCCCAGCCTTTTAATCAGAAGTGATTAAATTTACAATTTATTCTCTAGCTTAAATTGTCATCTAGTCTATTTCGACCCCAAAGAGGAGCTCACTGTGACATGTGATACTTCTCCTTACAGGATTAGGGCGGTACTTTCACACTGCTGGAAAGATGGGACAGAAAGTCACATCGCTGAGGCGTCCAGGACTCTATCGGATGCCGAGCTGAGGTACTCTCAAATCGAGAAGGGGGGCTTGGTGGTCATGTTTGGTGAAAAAGTATTTTACCAGTATGGCTACGGCATATGTTTTATAATAGTGACCGACCATAAGCCTTTATTGGGACTTTTTAAGGATGGTAAAGCAATCCCATCCTATTGCCGCCACCCTGTTACAGCATTGGGTCCAGTACTTACAGCTCTTAGAACAGTGCCCTGGAATGCAAATAGCTAACTTTGATGCCTTGAGTTGCCTCCCACTGCCCACAAGCCCAGCTCCCTTGCCAGCATTGGAACAGGTCACGATGCCCTAATTTTGTAAGAAACAATACCAGTGTTTGCAAAGCAAATCAAGACATACTTTAACATCTGTCGTTGGGCAATCGTTACAATGAATTATCAAGAAAGTAATATCAGGACATGTGGAAAGTCAAAAAACTATCCATCAGAGTCAGCATGGTATTAAGAAGGGAAAATCATGTTTGATTAATTTGCTAGAGCTCTTCGAAGATGTAACAAGCAAAGTGGATAATGGGGAGTCAGTAGATTTAGTATATCGGGACTTCTGGAAAGCATTTGATAAGGTTACATCACATTGGGTTAGGGATAATTTGTTAGCTTGGATAGAAGACTGGCTGATGGACAGAAGACATGGATATTTTTCTGGATGGCAAGAAGTAACGAGTGGGGTACCACATAGTTCGATCCTTGAGCCCCAGCTATTTACAATCTACATAAACGACTTGGATACAGGGTTGATAGGTTCTACAGCCAGATTTGCAGAGGACACCAAAGTTGCACTGAGGAAATAAGAACCTTATAAATGGATATAGATAGGTTAGAAGAGTGGGCCAAAATGTGGCAGATGGAGTTTAATATGGATAAGCATGAAGTCATACATTTTGGTCAGAAAAATGGGAAGGCAACTTATTACTAAATGGGGAGAGACTTTGGGAAGCTTGGTTGCAGAGGGATCTCGGAGTCCTCGTTCATGTGTCACAGAAAACTAGCAAGCAGGTACAGCAGATAGAAAAGAAAGTAAAGGGAATGGTGGCATTTATCACTAAAGTAATAAGAGTAAAGAGGTAAGGAAGTGTTGTTGCAACTATACAAGACATTGGTGAGACCACACCTGGAGCACTGTGCACAGTTTTGGTCCCCTTATTTGAGTAAAGATGTAGTGGCATTGGAGGCAGTTCAGAGGAGGTTCACTAGATTGATTCCAGAGATGACGGGCTTGTTGTATGAAGAGAGATAGAACAGATTAGGCCTATACTCTCTAGAATGAGGGGAGATGAAATTTAGGTATACGAGATGATAAAGGGTATGGATAAAGTAGACATGGAGCAGATGCTTCCTCCTGTGGGGCATTCTAGAAGTGTATTTCAAACTTTTTTTCAGGCGACCCCCATTTACAGAATGGACGACTCTCGCAACCCCTGCCACATTCACAAAAGATTCAACATAGTTACTTCTAAAAATGTCACATCTCATTGTTGGCACTTCTGTATTATTAAATGTAAACTTGTAAATTGAACTGTTGTTTCACCTTAAACGACAGCTCCACCCTGACACATTGCTAAAGGGTGTAACTCAGGATTGTTATATTATTTTATATCTTCACACCCATTGTTAACATTTGGAGAATTGCCTGCAAGCACTGGAAAGATTAACAGGCTCAATGTTACACAGTTTTAACTATGTCATGTTCACCCGTTCAAAACTTAACACGACCCCGGACAGGAAATTAAACTCAAAACTTCAACTTCAGAAACAGGAGCCCTAACGGCTGAACGAAAAGCAGTGAGACAGAATGTCACTGGACGCCTGTCCGTACCGTTTCCCAGGTAATTATGTAACAGACTGAAAGCATGCTAAAAAGAAAATGCTGGGCACAGTTCAGCTGACCAATATGCAAAACGTGCAGGCACATTCCATTCCATACACCTGCAACATTTTACCAGCTCCTGTATACATGGCTGTAGTTTAGTCACCAGCTGATGCCATCTTTGGTGAACAATTGAAGTCCCGATAAAGGTAGGTGTAAAGGTTCTTGCGGTACAGGAACCAATTCAGCTGATGGAGTCCATGTAGCCACACGGCAGAGACTGATGCTTGGGGACTGGATAGCGGCGGGGGAAGTGGTAAAAATAAGAATCGTTCTTGAAGGACAAGAGCCCCGGATGGAGAGACAATACGGAAGTGGAAGGAGTGGACAACAAGGCTTGTAGGGGTGGAGGAGGCTGTATATGCGGGTTAACTGAGAGAATGATGAAAGGCGCACGGGGTTTGTTAGTTACAGATGCTGACACTGAACACAGTAACAGGAAATGCCATGCAAAGAGAATTTTACAGTTCTCTGACTGCAAACTGCCTAACTACACTGTGACCCAGAGAGACAAGGAAGTCTACAGCATTGGCGTCTATATCAGCCTCATGTGTTCATAAACTGTACTGCAGTGCGAATTTACCTTGAGAGAAAACGGGGAAAAAATGGTCTTGGGATCATTTTTGGTGACCGTTTGGTGACCAATTCTGCACCACTGTTCCAGAACGAGAGGTCATAGTCTCGGGATAAGAGGTAGCAAATTTAAAACAGAGTTGAGGAGAAACTACTTCTCCCAAAGGGTTGTGAATCTGTGGAATTCACCACCCCAGGGTGCGGTGGATGTTGGGACAGTGAGTAAATTTAAGGAGGAGTTAGACAGATTTTTAATTGGCAATGGGTTGAAGTGTTATGGAGAGCGGGTGAATTGGTAGGGTTAAGTCTAGGATGAGATCAGCCATGATCGAATGGCGCAACAGACTCATTGGGCCAAACGGCCTAATTCTGCTCCTGTACCTTATGAACTTATGGACACAGAAGGACCCAACACTATCCAAATTGAAGTTTATGATCTTAATGGCAGAGTCTGAGGACAACCCTCAGATGGTATGAAACCTTCTCTGACCAAGAAAGATACTGTCCTCAGTGTTGAGGACAGTATCATTCTTTGGGGGTCCCAGGTAGTCGTCCCCCAACCTGACCTGTGCCCAATCCAACTGGAGCTACCTACTGGTCATCCAGTAGTCTCTAATATGAAAATGATCATCAGGGGCTATGTCTGGTAGCCCGGCTTCGACTCAGGCATCACGGATTTGGTGAAACAGTGCAATTCATGCCAGGAGAATCAAAAACTCCATCCTTTAGCCTTCCTACACCCGTGGGACTGGCCAAGCAGGCCACAATCAGAGTGTACGTGGACTTTGTCGGGTCCTTTATGGGTTCCATGTTTTTGATCCAGTAGATGCGCACTACAAATGGTTGAAGATATTCTGCATGGGCTCCACAACCTCCCACATTACGATCGAGAAACTACGTCAGAGCTTTTGCACGCATGGAATACCAGAAGTCCTGGTTTCTAACAGTGGCACTGTCTTCACCAATGGTGAGTTCCAAAGCTCCATGCAATCCAATAACATCAGACACATTGGAACAGCACCATATCACCCATCATCAAATGGGCTGGCAGAACAGGCGGTGGAACTTTACTATCGGCATTAAAAAACAACTGGCAGTGTCCACTGAAACCAAATTGGCATGGTTTTTATTCGATTATAGGACCACTCCTCGTATTACAACAGGTATAGCCCCAGTGGTAATGGGACGGCGGCTTTGTACGAGACTAAACCGGATATTCCCAAACCTGGTGCGGAGGGTGAGTGCCCAACAAGAGAATCAGAAAAGAAATTATGACTGCGAAATCCGAAAGAATATTCAAGACAGGTGATCAGGGGCTAGATTCTCCGCGCCAAAATCGCGTTCGGTGCGGGGGGTTGGAGAATGGTCGGCAAACCGGAAATTCGCCGCCGTTCCTGGCATTCTCCAGTCTCCGGAAAATCAGTCTCGAATCGCACGAGCGAACTATGCGGTGAGGGTAGGGGGCCACTGACTGAGGCCTCGCCCGCGCGAAATCAGCCGAGTTCCCAACGCCGTGGTTCTAACCACCTATTGGCCATCAGGAATGTCTGCGGACTCAGTCCGCGGCCGCCCTGGTGGGGGGTGGGGGGATCGTTCACCGGCGGGGCCTCCTGAATGGCCAGGGGGGCGATCGGGCGTCACGGACCTGCGGGCGCGTGCGATCTCGAGGGGGGCCTACATTTTTGGTGCCGCTCTGCGGTGCGAGTGCCCAATGTCACATGGGCGGCCACTGCAAGCTGCCTCCGTGCGCATGCTCGGACTGCTGTCTGGAGGTGCGGTGCCTCGTATCTGCAGCCAGAGCTGTGAGGACCACTCCAGGGCCCTGACAGCCCCCTGCAGATGGGAGAATCCCTCAGGACTTTGTTAAGGAAAGTCCAGGGTGTGACGCCAGCGTTTTTATGCTGGCATGGGGACATAGCCCCATTATTGGAGAATCCAGCCCCTGGTCTATGTGAGGAACTTAGGAGACAGCTCCTGATGGGTCCCTGCAGTCATATTGGAGAAAATGGGACCAGTGTCCTCCAAAATGAAGGTTCAAGATAAGGTTTTGAGAGATAATAATAATAATCATCTTTATTGACATAAGTAGGTTTACATTAACACTGCAATGAAGTTACTGTGAAAATCCCCTAGTCGCCACATTCCGGCGCCTGTTCGGGTACCCAGAGGGAGAATTCAGAATGCCCAAATTACCTAACAGCACATCCTTCAGGACTTGTGGGAGGAAACTGGAACACCCGGAGGAAACACGCGCAGGCACAGGGAGAACATACAGAGTCCGCACAGACAGTGACCCAAACTGGGAATCAAACCAAGGACCCTGTGCTGACCACTGTGCTACCATACCGCACAAAAGGATCTCTGGTGAAACAGCTGGACTACCTTAGGAGTAGGGGATCTGTCCCCATGCAAGCCTCACTAACAGCCACAGAGATGGCTGCTGCTAATGCAGGGCAACAGCCCGAATTTGGACTTTACCCTGGTGTTGTAAGACTTCTTATTGTGCTCACCCCAATCCAACGCCGGTATCTCCACATCATGACCTTACATGCAACAAGGTTATCAATCCCATAGATAGCGGGGGAGCTCATACGCCTCGAAAAGGGAAAACAATCGACCCTGCCCTGTGTGTCCAGGTTATTATTATTATTAAGGTTATTGCAAAGTTATCCTTCTTCCCTGATAACGAGGACTCAGGTTCCGAGATGAAAGCAGAGGAAACGGGTGTTCCGTCTGAAGTAAACGCCGAGGAAGAATCCGCGTCGGTAACTCTTCAGCGCTCCCTCCGGAAGTGAAGGTCTCCAATTTGGATCACACCACCTGATCCCATTCCACCCTCGATAGACCTCAGGCTGATCACAAAGAGGTGGATGAGACCTCCTTGCCGCGGGGGTACTGGGGGCAGAAACAGATTTGAGGGACGAGGCATGTTATGGTGGCCACGAAGGACACGGGGGATCATCCAATCCGGACTGGCATCCTGGTGGGCTTGGTGTACATTGAATTTGATATATTATGCTGACCAGGCATATAGAGTCTCTGTGAGATTCTGGACAGGCCCCCACTCGGCGCCTGGAAGGATCCTGTGGTGTAAGATTTCAGGGCGACCATCATGCTAACACCCACCGGGAGCGGGTGTCCTCCCCCATACCACCGCGGTGCCAGGTGCGCCATGATCGTGCAGATAGGTCGCACTGTCTCTCTGCTCAGCCAAAGTCTTCGAAGGCATGCCCAGTCCGGCAGGTCCTCAAATGACAGGCATTGCTTGTACACTAGAGGCCTCATGCGGTGTCGCCTTTCCACCACCTCCTCAGCCTGTGAGGCGGCCAACTCTCCATCCTCACATGCTGGCTCCTGTTCCTCTGGGTCAGGCTCTGCTGCTGCAGGGTCCTCCTCGAGCAGCTCCTGCTCACACAGCATCAGTGCATGCTCCAGGGCTGCAGCAACTAGGATGAAGGTCACCCTTCCTGGATGAATTCCAAAGTCCATTGGCTGCAGCGGGTGAAAGGCAGAGATGTTAACATGGTGCGTACCCTCATGCCCAACCAGGTTCAATGGGCTACACTGTGGTCTTGATCTACACTGCAGCCATGGCCCCCGTTGTTCCCCTCCCCCTCTCCTCCCCCATCCCCACAACCACCCCTGGCCATTCCCCCTGGCATTCTGCGCTCCACCCCGCTCACCCCATCGGTGCCCAGCCCCGTGGGAGCCTCTGGCCCTGGCGCCTGACCCTACTGCCAGGGGTACCGGTGGCTGGCGCTACCAATGCCAGCGGTACGCTCCAAGCCCCCTGTCCTGCACCCTGCTGCAGGGGCTACTGTGAGCATTGCCATTGGGTGGACAAGACTGCTTCTGGTCAGAACTACTTTGGGAGCTGTCCTATCGGAATCAAGCAGCGATCTTAAACCAACTGGTGGATGCTATGCTGTGGTACCAGTTGGTTACTTTGAGCTCTACTCTTCAGTTTCTAGCCAAGATACGAAGAAGCTTGTTGATGTCTTCTGGAACAAAAGGATGCATTGGGTCCCTGTCGCTGTGCTGAGTGTTTCACTAAATGAGTGTCATCAGCTGCTGATGAGCCTTTGTACCCAGGCGACAACTTACTGCCTCTGGAACCTTCAGATGTATCAATGCAGTGTGCCTCCTTCTAGATGGTGAGTGCTGGTGACATATTTCTTCCACCAGCTACATGGCTTCAATTACAACATGCTGATCCTGTTTTTAAACTGGTTCATTTCTCCTGATAGGAGCTGATAGGAAATGATCAGAGTCTTGAACATGGTTATCTTCAGCCAGAACTATCTGTGTTAGGGGAGCGGCAGCAATCATCTGGGAGTCGATGCTCAGGAATCCTCACCTCTATCAATATGGATTTATATGACTAGAGGAGGAGAGGGCTCAGGCTTCTGAGATGCTAAGTTTTGGGGATGTTCTGGAGTTTATTGGAGGAGTTGGCACGTCTTCGGATGGTGTTCAGTTTGCGGCCAAAACCATCAAGAATCTTGAAAACCTTGTGCTCAGCCCAACTGCTCTCAGTGTGGGTCTCTTTCTTATAATAATAGCTTATTGTCACAAGTCGGCTTCAATGAAGTTACTGTGAAAAGTCCCTACAGCCAACCCTCGCTCAGATGGAATTTTGCAGTTTACATGCCTCATTACCTCCCTCGGATATCTTGATCCTCCAAACTTGAGCTGTTTCTCAGAAATGCCCTCTGTGCCTTTCAATCTGCATGGAGGGGTTTTGTGTGCAAGTCACACTTTCACGTCCGCTACTTCCTTGCACTTGTCGCCCATCCGGACATGCTGTGGCATTCCCTCCTGCTGTCTGGTGGAGAGGGAGGTCCATGGTTGGAAGCTCTCTATGTGGGAGTCCACTCTTTTGGGGGATTTTGCATGGAGGATGTTACATTTGGCAGTCCCGTGCAATTGATTGTTAAGTTTATCCGCGGACTCTGTGCACTGTGCACTGAAGGAATCCTTCTTTCACAGCTATGTAGGGTGTGTGAGATCCAGCCCCTATTTTGCTGTCTGTGGGGCTGTTCTTAATTTCTTGCTGCACTTGTCACATGGAATTTACAGTGCAGAAAGAGGCCATTTGGCCCATCAAGTCTGCACTGGCCTTAGGAAAGAGCACCCCACTAAAGCCCACACATGCACCCGATCCCCGTAACCCAGCAACCCCACCTAACGTTTTTGGACACCAAGGGCAATCGTCAATCGTCAATCATCATCAATCGACCTGACCTGCACATTTTTGGACTGTGGGAGGAAACCGGAGCACCCGGAGGAAACCCACGCGCACACGGGGAGAACGTGCAGACTCCACACAGTGACCCAAGACGGGAACTTCTCATGGTGCTGTTTGTATCATTAATTTCAGCTTGGATAATACCAGATTTTGCTGGGTTCAATTTTGCATCTGTCCAGACAACACCGGCAAGGTGCCCTTGAAGTTCAGCGGCAAGATGATTTCTTGGGTATTGGTCGTGGTGCCACCTGCTTTGCAAGGAGAGTCCACTCAATGCATCAGCATTAGAGATTTGGGTGCCAGGCCTGTGCTGGAAGGTGTAGTTGAAGGCCGCTAGCAGCAAGGCCCAATGCTACACCCTGGTGAAGGTAATTGTGGGATTGGCAAGTCCTCCGTCAAAAGGCCTAATAGCGGCCTATGGGCAGTTATTATGATGAATCGCCGTAGGTAAACATTTCTTTTTGTTTTTTGTAATAAATTTAGAGTACCAAATTACTTTTTCCAATTAAGGGGCAATTTAGCATGGCCAATCCACCTACCCTGCACATCTTTGGGTTGTGGGGGTGAGACCCACGCAGACACAGGGAAAATGTGCAAACTCCTCATGGACAGTGACCCGGGGCCAGGATTGACCTCGGGTCCTTAGCGGTGTAGGCAGCAATGCTAACCACAGTGCACCGTGCCACCTCGCTGTCTGTAAACATATTAGTAGAATTTATTTACATAATAGATGACGGCCAATCCCTCCTTTTTGATTTGACCATCATTTAGCTCCACTTCTGAGAAGGTCCTTGAGGCAAAGGCCCTTCTGATCCATTCTCCATCTTATGGGATAGAATGGCTCCTATTCCATATGGCGAGGCACCTCATGTCAGAATAATTGGCTTCCCCGGGTTAAATGAACTAAGAGGTTCGATGATTGCAGAGCGGATAGCTTCATGTTGCTGCCCCTTCCATTGCCAACATTGTTGTTTCCATAGTAACTGGTGTAGCAGTGCCAATGTCATGGCCAGGTTTGGAATGAACATATCATAGTAGTTCACCATTCCTAGGAAAAGTTTCAACTCAGCTACTTTCCTGGGTGCTGGGACCGCTTGTATGGCTTTGATATTTTATGTTGGTGTAGACCTGTGGCATTCACTCGGAAACCCAAATATGTGACTTCTGTGGTCTGGAAGGTACATTCCTCACGTTTAAGGCGGACTCCCGCACCTCTGAACCTCTTTAATATTTCTTCCAAACTTTACATGTGATTTTCGTGTGTAACAAAAATATTTCTTCGATAGACCATCATTTTGGGAATACCCTGAAGAGGTTTTCCATGCTACGCTGAAGAATAGCGCAGGAAATGGCGAAAGATAGCCTCATGTACTGAAATAGGCCCTTATGTCCATTGATCATGGTGAACCTTTGGGACTCCTCGTCTAATTCCAGTGCTGAGACACGTGACTGAGGTCAAGCTGGAGTGGACTCCAGAAGCCTCAACGCCATTGCCTGCACCACGCAGTTGAATTTCTCAGCCATGGTCCTCTGGGACTGAGCCATGCTTAGGAGTTCTCCTGTCATGGATCCAAAATTTTGCCCCAGGCTTTCCACTGCGGACACCACCCTTGCAGTGTTGGCCTGGGTGCATTGCTGGTAATTTCTCCTGCGAAAGTGACGACATGCGGCGCAGTGGTTAGCACTGGGACTGCGGCGCTGAGGACCCGGGTTCGAATCCCGGCCCTAGGTCACTGTCCGTGTGGAGTTTGCACATTCTCCCCATGTCTGCGTGGGTTTCACTCCCACAACCCAAAGATGTGCAGGTTAGGTGGATTGGCCACACTCAGTTCCCCCTTCATTGGAAAAAAATAATTGGGTTCTCTAGATTTATTTTTTAAAGTTCTCCTGTGACAGAAGGCTTTGGGACTCCTCCATTTGGCCTTGCAGTTGCAGGAGGGTCACTGACATCTCCAGCAGCTCAGGGACGAACAAGTCCAAAGGCACATCACCTGATTGAGGTGCAGCTGAGTCCTGGGATCCAGCAAACCTTCGACCATCTGATCCCTGAGACACTGCAGCCTCAACCTGATGTGCATGAGAAGGAGTGCGGTGCCCAGAAGCCTGTCTGCTAAGTCCGCCCACCGAGGTGTGTGTCCCTGGGATGGTGGGTGGCAAAGGATGTGGGGCTGGATTCTCCGATTCTGGGGCTATGTCCCCACGCCGGCCAGAAAAACTGATGCAAAACGGCCACCGATTCCCCATTTTGCTGGGGGCTAGCAGGACAGCAGCGTAGAGCACCCGGATGCTGCTGCCACTATACCCTGGAGAATTGCCGGGTCCGTTGGTGTGCATGCGCACGGCAGCGCCCTGCCGCTGCTGTGCCATGCTACATGGTGGAGGCTGCTCGCAGACCCGACCCGCGAACTAGTCCCCTCATTCGGCCGGCTCGTGTGCCCCACACCACCTCCTCACAGTGACCCCAGCCCCGAATAATGTCCCCCCCTGCCGGCGGTTTGGCCCTCCCCCGACTGTGGCGGAGCTGGACCGAGTCCACAGCTGTCAAGTCGAGTTCCCGATGGGTGGGACCACAGGCGACCCACTCCATCAGGGAGTCGGCCAGTCAGGGGTGGAGCATTGGTCGGTGGGCATCAGGCAATGTCCTGAGGCTGTCGATACGAGGCTGTCGATACAAAGCTCTGCAAGTACGCTGCTTTGGAGGGGGCGGAACATCACAAAAGCGGCGCTGCCCCTGAATTGGTCGGGAACTCGGATTCTCCGGCCGTTCGCCGAATGCGATTTCAATTTCATACATGGACTGGTCAAGTGTTTGGATTACACAAAGCTCATTTGAGACTGGTCATCTCGATGAGGGTGCAGTGACGCCTCACTTTTCTGTCGCAGGCTCACCTCGCTCTTAGCGCAGGCCTACTCCTATTCCTCCCCTGTGAGCTCCATGGTTCTCTCTTTGTACAGAGTCGGGATCACCAGCTCAGGTATCCCACCGCCCATTTTCTCTCACTTGTGGCATTTGTGGGCGAGCTTCTCCTGCAGGAACATAAATATAAGCTGGATGCCTGGCACGTCAGAGGTCGATGACACCTGGCATGTGTGGGCAATGCACCTAAGAATGGTTTGGGGTCTGCTGAGGAGTGCCCGGGGTGTGGGGTTTGAGGATGCTGCTGGGAGTTTTGGACCTGGGACCCTGCGGGGTGATGGCATGTGTGATCAGGTTGACATTCCGGGGATAATGTAATGGTGGAGTGTGGAGTGGAGACAGGATTTACTTACCCTGCTTGATCTGTGTGTTAGTCACCACTAGCAGTATTATATGTATTACGGTAAGATACATGTACTAGAGGTACATGGGTAAATCTCTGCCTGCTGGCTCCGCCCATTAGGCGGCGTATAAATGTGTGTGCTCACCAGTGCTGCTCCCATTCTGGTAGCAGCTACAGGAGGCACAACATCTTTGCTCAATAAAGCCTCGATTGTTCCACTACTCTCGTCTTTGTGGTAATTGATAGTGCATCAATTTATTGAACAAAGATTTTTAAAAAGATGGATCTTCGCATCAAGCCTGATCGCCTGCAGCTGAGCCCTCAAGCAGCCAATGCTACGTCCGCTTTTGACCACTGGCTAGCCTGCTTCGAAAGCTACCTCCGAACATCTGCTGAGGAACCCTCGGACGCGCAGAAGCTCCAAGTCCTTTATTCACGGGTGAGCCCTGACATTTTTCCTCTCATCCGGGATGTGGCCACTTACTCTGAAGCGAAGGAGCTCCTGAAGGGGCATTACGTTCGGCCAGTCAACCAACTATACGCCAGGCACCTCCTGTCCACGAGACAGCAACTCCCCGGTGAGTCTCTGGACGATTTCTGGCGTGCACTGCATATCCTGGGGAGGAACTGTGACTGCCAGGCAGTTTCGGCAGTTCAGCACACAGAACTTTTAATCTGAGATGCTTTCGTTACTGGCATGAGGTCTGCGTACGTCTGCCAACGCTTACTGGAAGGGGGTACGCTTGATCTTGCGGGAACTAGATAACTCGCAAACTCGTTAGAAGTGGCCTCCCGTAACGTCCAGCCGTACGCCCCTGACCGCACGGCACCCTCGTGGGCATCGTGGGCCCCACCAGCTCACTGCAAGCCTGTGCCACGCGGCAGCCAGCCAAGCCTGGGGGGCCCAAATGCTATTTTTGCGGGCAGAACAAACACCCCCGGCAGCGCTGCCCGGCACGGAGCATGACCTGCAACGGATGTGGGAAGAAGGGACACTTTGTTTCTGTTTGCCAGGCCCGATCGGTCGCTGCTGTTCCCAGTCCCACGTTCCTGCATCCCCCACATGTGACCCAGGGGGGCTGCCATTTTCCTCCCCGCAAGTCACGTGCGGCCCGTGGGTGCCACCATCTTCTTCTCCGCAAGCCACGTGCGGCCCGTGGGCACCGCCATCTTTGATGCCACCCGCCATGTGCGCCCCGTGGGCGCCGCCATCTTCGACGCCATTTTGGACGGCGCCTCAGGACCCCTGCTCGTCTGGCTGTTCATCGCCTGCCGCTACCTCCACCACCGCTGACCAGCCCGGGACCTCCCAGCATCTGCCGCAGCTCGCCTCTATTACCCTGGATCAGTCCCGGCCCCGCAACCTCGCAACCACAACAACGACGGTGAAGATCAATGGGCACGAGACAACCTGCCTTTTTTACTCCGGGAGCACGGAAAGTGTCATCCACCCCACTACGGTAAGGCGCTGCTTCCTTGCGGTACACCCTGTTACCCAGAAAATCTCCCTGGCCTCCGGATCCCATTCCGTGGAAATCCGGGGGTACTGCATCGCGACCCTCACCGCCCAGGGCGTAGAGTTTAGCAACCTCCGGCTCTACGTCCTCCCCCACCTCTGTGCTGCCCTGTTACTCGGCCTGGACTTCCAGTGCCACCTCCAAAGCTTAACCTTAAAATTTGGCGGACCCCTACCCCCCTCACCGTATGCGGCCCCACAACCCTTAATGTCGATCCATCTTCCTTGGTTGCGAACCTCGCCCTGGATTGCAAACCCATCGCCACCAAGAGCAGACGGTACAGCGCCCAGGGCAGGACCTTCATCAGGTTGGAGGTCCAACGGCTTCTGCGGGAAGGGGTCATTGAGGCCAGCAACAGCCCCTGGAGAGCTCAAGTGGTAGTACTAAAGACTGGGGAGAAGACGGTCATTGACTACAGTCAGACCATCACTTGGTCCACGCAGCTCGACGCGTACTCCCTCCCAATCATATCTGACATGGTCAATCAGATTGTGCAGTATTGGGTCTTTTCCACAGTGGACCTGAAGTCCGCCTACCACCAGCTCCCCATCCGCCTGGAGGACCGCCAATACACTGCGTTCGAAGCAGATGGCCGCCTCTATCACTTCCTTAGGGTTCCCTTCAGCGTCACTAATGGGGTCTCGATCTTCCAACGTGAGATGGACCAAACGGCTGACCGGTACGGACTGCGGGCCACCTTCCCGTACCTAGATAACGTCACTATTTGCAGCCACGACCAGCAGGACCACAACGCTAACCTCCAAAAATTCCACCAGACCGCCAAACTCCTTAACCTCCCGTACAATAAGGAGAAATGCGTGTTCCGCACCAACCGCTTAGCCATCCTTGGCTATGTCGTGGAAAATGGAGTTCTAGGGCCCGACCCCGACTGCTTGTGCCCCCTCATGGAACTCCCTCTCCCCCACTGCCCTAAGGCCCTGAAACGATGCCTGAGGTTTTTCTCCTACTATGTCCAGTGGGTCCCTAATTATGCGGACAAGGCCCGCCCACTCATCCAGTCCACAGATTTTCCCCTGATGGCTGAGGCCTGCCTGGCCTTCAACAGCATCAAGGCAGACATCGCCAAGGCCACGATGCACGCGGTCGAGGAGTCCCTCCCCTTTCAGGTCGAGAGCGGTGCATCGGACGTAGCTCTGGCCGCCACCCTCTACCAGGCGGGCAGGCCCGTGGCCTTCTTTTCCCGCACCTTCCATGACTCCGAAATTCAGCACTCCTCTGTCGAAAAGGAGGCACAAACCATTGTGGAAGCTGTGCGACATGGGAGGCATTATCTCGCCGGCAGGAGATTCACTCTCCTCACTGACCAACAGTCGGTTGCCTTCATGTTCAATAACACACAGCGGGGCAAGATCGAAAACGATAAGATCTTGAGGTGGAGGATCGAGCTCTCCACCTATAATTACGAGATTTTGTATCGCCCGGGGAAGCTCAACGAGCCCCCTGACGCCCTATCCCGCGGTACATGTGCCAGCGCTCAAGTGGACCGACTCTGGGCTCTCCACTATGACCTCTGCTACCCGGGTCACCCGGTTCTTCCATTTCATCAAGGCCTGCAACCTGCCCTACTCGATTGAGGAGATCAGGACTGTCACCAGAGACTGCCAAGTCTGCGCACAGTGCAAGCCGCACTTTTACCGGCCAGACCAAGCGCACCTGGTAAAGGCCTCCCGCCCCTTTGAGCGCCTCAGCATGGATTTCAAAGGGCCCATCCCCTCCACTGACCGCAACACGTACTTTCTGAACGTTGTCGATGAGTACTCCCGGTTCCCTTACACTATCCCATGCCCCGATATGACTTCTGCCACGGTCATTAAAGCCCTCCACAGCTTTAATGTGGTTTCCCCACCTACGTCCACAGCGATCAGGGATCCTCTTTCATGAGTGATGAGCTGCGTCAGTTCCTGCTCAGCAAGGGCATCGCCTCGAGCAGGACGACCAGCTACAACCCCCGGGGAAACGGGCAGGTGGAGAGGGAGAACGGGACGGTCTGGAAGGCCGTCCTGCTGGCCCTGCGGTCTAAAAATCTTCCGGTCTCCTGCTGGCAGGAGGTCCTCCCTGACACGCTCCACTCCATCCGATCGCTCCTCTGCACCGCGACTAACGTGACCGCTCATGAACGTCTCTTTGCCTTCCCCAGGAAGTCCACCTCGGGGGTCTTGCTCCCAACATGGCTGACAGTTCCTGGACCCGTCCTCCTTCACAAGCAGGTGCGGACACATAGGTCGGACGTTTGGTTGAAAGGGTCCACCTCCTACATGCGAACCCTCAGTACTCCTACCCCGATGGGCGCCAGGACACAGGCTCCCTCCGCGACCTGGCACCCGCTGGATCCCCACCCACAGCCCCCGACCTGTCACCCCCCCCGGTTGTCTCATTCACCCCTGCGCCACTCACCCTCCCCCCAGCGAACCAGCCCCCGCCCCAGAAGGATCCATCCTCCCATTGGTTCCACTCAGGGGTGACGAAGGACAACACGCTCCTGGAGTCACAGGTGACCAAGTCGGCGCCCACATCACCACCAGGACTGAGGCGATCGCAGAGGTGGGTCAAGGCCCCCGACAGACTGAATTTGTCATTCCTTTTCCACCACGCCCGCCAGACTCTTTTTTTAACAGGGGGTGAATGTGGTGGTCACCACTAGCAGTATTATATGTATTACGGTAAAGCCGTATAGTAGAGGTACATGGGTAAATCCCTGCCTGCTAGCTCCGCCCAGTAGGCGGCGTATAAATGTGTGTGCTCGCCAGTGCTGCTCCCATTCTGGTGGCAGCTACAGGAGGCACAACATCTTTGCTCCATAAAGCCTCGATTACTCCACTACTCGCGTCTTTGTGGTAATTGATAGTGCATCAATCTGAGTATGTCATTCATTTTTTTTTCTGCCTTGCACACTTGTCCGCTTAGTCAGGCGGCTGCCGCCTTGCTGGAGGACCGTTTGCCAGTCTGTGGATATATTATAACCCGCCTCTCCTCCACAGCATCCAGCAAACAACTGAGGGCCCCTCTGTAAATTGAGGAGCTGGTTTCCTGGCTACCAACCTCCTTGTTCAAATGAGAAGTGGTGTTGTGCAGCCATTTAACTGCAGTGACCCCTTCATTGAAATGCTCAGATTACCCCATGGATGGGCAAATCAGATGCATTGCGCCTCAGCCGTGACATTTTTCATGCGGGGAAATTATTTTTTCGAAGTGCCTGAAAATTGTGGTTCAGATCACACCACCGGGCGGATGGGAATCAAACTGATTTTCTTGCCAAAAATTAGACTTCATAATTTTTCTGGAAAATTCCGCCTCATGTCTCAAATATTTGTTATACACCCGGGCAGGAATAGTGAAAACTCATTCCATGTCTTGTTTAGAACGTGTGCTCATGTATATTCCCAGAAGTGCCCCTGTAAGTTGACGATCCCTCTACACCTCCCTCCCCCACCAGGAGGGGCTTCTTCCTTGAGCAGAGGCCCCCCAAAAATTACCATCCACCACCTCCCCACTCCGCCTAGCTGAACTTGTTCTGTCACTGAGTGATTTCTGCTTTAACTTATCGAATTCCTGCAAACAAAAGCTGTTACTATGGGTATCCACATGAGCCCCAGTTATGCCTGTATTTTATCGGTTATGTGAAACACGCCCTGTTCCAGTCTTACTTAGACCCTCTCCCACAACTCTTGAAGGACTCCTCCCTGAGTCTCAGTGTGGCTTCCACCCATCGAGGCTCAATCGACATGATTTTCAGCGCATGACAAATCCAGGGAAAGTGCAGGGAGCAGCATCAACCTCTGTACATGACCTTCTTCGATCTTACAAAGGTCTTCAACTCGTCCTCGTCAATCGTGAGGCACTGTGGAGCACCGTCCTCAAATTCGGCTGCCCGCAGAAATTTGTCACCATCCTCCACCTGCTCCACGATGACATGCAAGCCGTGATTCTCACCAATGGGACCACCACAGACACAATACGTGTGAAAACTGGGGTCAAACAGGGCTGCATCATTGCACCAACGCTCTTCTCCAGCTTTGACAAAGAGTCATCCAGACTCGAAACATTTGCTCCCTTTTCTCTCCACAGATGCTGTCAGACCTGCTGAGATTGTCCAGTATTTTCTGTTTTTGTTTCAGATTCCAGCATCCACAGTACTTTGCTTTTATTTTTTCCTCTTCTCCACCTTCCTCGCAGCAAAACTCCACCCTGTCACCCTGAAGCTCCTCACTGGAGTGGAGCTAACCTACCGGACAAGCGGGAAACTATTCAACCTCCGATGCCTTCAAGCCAGAACCAAGACCACCCCAACTTCTGTCATCGAGCTGCAGTACGCAGACAATTTCTGTGTTCGCGCACACTCGGAGGCTGAGCTACAAACCATCGTCAACACATTCACCGAGGCATAGGAGAGAATGGGCCTCAGATTAAACATCTAGTAAACAAAGGTTTCTCTACCGCCTGCTCCTGCCACAAAAAACTGCTGGCAACCATCAAGATCCACGGTGAGCCCCTGGACAATGTTAATTCCTATACCTCGGGAGTCTCCTCTCGGCACGAGCAGACATCGATGATGAAATCCAGCATCGACTCCGACGCGCCAGTACAGTCTTTGGAGCCTGAGGAACAGAGTGTTCGAAGACCGAGACCTCAAATTCAGCACCAAGCTCATGGCCTAAAGAGCAGCCGTGGTCCCTGTCCTCCCGGATGCATCAGAAACATGGACAATATACAGCAGACACCTCAAATCCTTGGAGACATATCACCAACGCTGCCTCTGCAAAATCCTGCAAATCCACTGGCAGTATAGGCCTACCAATGTGAGCATCCTCTCCTCGGCCAATATCCCTAGTATTGAGGCACTGGTCACGCTCGACCAGCTGCGAGGGATTGCCCACATGCCCGACACAAGACTCCCAAATCAAATGCTCTTTTCTGAGCTCCACAATGGCAAGTGATCACTAGGAGGGCAGAGGAAACGCTACAAGGACACTCTGAAAGTCTCCCTAAGTAAATGAAACATCCCCACCGACACGTGGGAATCGCTTGTCTTAGAACTCACAACTGGAGAAAAAGCATCTGCGAAGGTGCCAATCACCCGAGCATTGTAGAGTGGAGCATGCAGAGGCCAAGTGTAAACAGCAGAGGGTGAGCATAGAATCCAGAGTGTCCCAGCCACCCATCTCACCAACACCACCTACCAAACCTGTGGCAGAATCTGCGTATCCAGGATCGGACTTTTCAGCCATCGCAGAACCCACCTTGCTGGAGTGGAAGCAGATTATCCTCAACGCCCAAGAGGAAGAAGAGTCATGCCTGTCTTTTTGTGAGCTATGTGGAACACGCCTTGGTCCAGTGTTACTCAGACCTGTCATGATATTTATATTGACTGGGATGTAAAGGGTTAACAAGTTAATGACAGTGCTTCTTACCACTAGAGCGAACCACAGAACAGTCATATATATCATGTGACTTTGGGGATTCTGGAATTAGATGATTAGGAGTTAAGAGTTAGGAGAAAGCTGGAAGAGGGTCAGGCATAGAGCGCAGTTGTACACTTGAGTGTTCTGTAAGTTAGAAATAGCATAGTTTTGACTTCCGGTTGCGGCTATGCAAAGCTAAGTCGCACGTTCAGCAGCTCCCGCTTGGAACGGACTTTTGGGCTCTTTTCAGGGCCCCCAACGGAATGTTTTCGACATTTCCTGGTGTGGGAAGAAGACTGCAACATTCCCCCGACAGTGTATGGCTTGGACCAGGAGCGGGGTGACTAAAAAAGTGGTGGTGAACCCAAAGAAAGTGCAAGGGAAGACGAGCAAGATGGTGGCGGGCGGGGACCAGGCAGCATGGATGCAGAGGGCGCAGGAGCAGCAGGAGGTTATCCTGCGCTGTTTCAGGGAGCTCAAAGCAGACCTGCTGGAGCCGATGAAGGCTTCTATGGATAAGCTGCTGGAGACCCAGACGGCCCAGGGGGTGACGATCCGCGAGGTCCGACAAAAGATCTCCGATAACAAGGACGAGATCTTGGGCCTAGCGGTAAAGGTGGAGGCGCACGAGGCGCTCCACAAGAAATGGCAGGAACGGTTCGAGGAGATGGAGAATCGGTAGAGGCGGAAGAATCTGCAGATCCTGGGCCTCCCGGAGGGGCTGGAGGGGTCGGACGTGGGGTCCTATGTGGTCACCATGTTAAACTGGCTGATGGGAGCGGGGTCCTTCCAGGGGCCCTGGGAGAACGCGGAGGTTCGAATATATCAGGACTGGAGCGCGGAGGTGGCGAAGAAGAGGGCCGGGTACAACCGGGCGAAGGCGGTGCTGCACAGGAAGGGGGTGAAGTTTGGCATGCTGCAGCCGGCGCGACTGTGGGTCACCTACAAGGACCGGCACCATTATTTTGAGTCCTCGGAGGAGGCGTGAGCCTTTGTTCAGGCCGAGAAGCTGGACACAAACTGAGGGTCGGGATGGGTGGTCGGAGATTGCTGTTGGTGTGTTACATTTTGAGGGGGGGGTTCTTTGCTCTTGTTTCTTTTTGGTTCGGTGTGGGTGGTTAGGGTGGGTTGGGCACTGTTTTGGTTGGGTCTGTCGGGTGGGCTCTTGGAGGGGGCCAAGTAAATGGAGTAGGGGTGGATGGCCGGTAGCGGGGATGGGGCCCTGCGGGGGAGGGGGAGGCCCGAGTCAGGGGTGAGGGGACTGGGCCTGTAAAAGGAGCTGCATCAGAGGTGGCGGGGCCGGGCAGGTGGAAGGCTTTTTCTCGCGCTAAAGGCTGGAGGGGGCGGGATCGGGGCAGGGAAGCGAGGGTTGTTTCCCGCGCTTGGGGTGGAAGGGGGAGGCGGAGAGCCCGCTGATGGGTAATGGAGGAGGAGGGGATGGCCCACAATGGGAGGAGTCGAAGGAGAGGCGGGAGTGGCTGGGGCCAGCAGGAGTCAGCTGACTTGCAGGTGTGCAATGGGGGGAGCAAAGCAGCTAGGAGGGGTCCTAGCTGGGGGGGGAGGAGGGTGGGGGGTGGAGGTGGGGAACCGGGTTGCTGCTGGTATGGTCAAGGGGGAGCTGGAGCGAGTAGAGTGGGTTGGGACGGGGGTCTGCCGCCGTGGGGACCGGGCCGGGCGTGGGGTGCGGGCACGTGGCTGGCCGAGGAGGGGTTATGGCTAGTCGGCGGGGGAGGGGGGCGGGTTGCCCCCTGATCCGGCTGATAACCTGGAATGTAAAGGGACTGAACGGGCCGGTCAAGCGGGCCCGCGTGTTCGCGCACCTGAAGGGGCTGAAGGCGGATGTGGTTATGCTCCAGGAGACACACCTGAAGTGGTAGATCAGGTAAGATTGAGGAGGGGGTGGGTAGGTCAGGTGTTTCATTCGGGGCTGGATGCCAAAAATCGGGTTGTGGCGATCTTGGTGGGAAAGAGGGTGTTGTTCGAGGTGTCGAGTATTGTGACAGACAATGGCGGCAGGTATGTAATGGTAAGTGGTAAGCTGCAAGGGGAGTGGGTGGTGCTGGTCAATGTGTACGGCCCGAACTGGCACGATGCAGGTTTTATGCGGCGTATGTTGGGTCGGATCCCAGACTTGGAAGTGGGGGGCCTGATAATGGGGGGGGGGAATTTAACACGGTGTTGGATCCGGCACTGGATCGCTCCAGGTCTAGGACGGGTAGGAGGCCGGCGGCGGCTAAAGTGCTGAGGGGGTTTATGGACCAGGTGGGAGGGGTGGACCCTTGGAGATTTGCAAGGCCGGGGGCTAGGGAATTTTCATTCTTCTCGCACGTTCATAAGGCCTATTCCCTGATTGACTTTTTTATTATGAGCAGGGCGCCGAGAGCGAGGGTAGAGGATACCGAGTACTCGGCGATAGCCATTTCGGATTACGCCCCGCATTGGGTAGACCTAGAGCTGGGGGAGGAGAGGGACCAGCGCCCGTTGTGGCGCCTGGAGGTGGGGCTGTTGGCGGACGAGGAGGTGAGTAAGCGGGTCCGAGGAAGCATAGAGAGATACCTGGAGGCCAACGATAACGGGGAGGTCCGAGTGGGGATGGTCTGGGAGGCGCTGAAGGCGGTGGTTCGGGGAGAGCTGATCTCCATTCGGGCCCATAAGGAGAGGAGAGAGCAGAGGGAGAGGGAGAGGCTGGTGGGGGAGATGGTGAGGGTAGACAGGAGGTACGTGGAGGTGCCGGAGGAGGGACTGCTGAGGGAGAGGCGTAGCCTCCAGGCCGAATTCGACTTGTTGACCACCAGGAAGGCGGAGGCGCAGTGGAGGAATGCCCAGGGGGCGGTTTATGAATATGGGGAAAAGGCAAGTTTGATGCTAGCGCATCAGCTTCGGAAGCGGGACGCAGCTAGGGCGATCGGGGGAGTTAAGGATAGGGGAGGGAGTGTGGTGCGGAGTGGAGTTGGCATCAATGGGGTCTTCAGGGACTTTTATGAGGAACTGTATCGGTCCGAGCCCCCACTGGAGGAGGGAGGGATGGGCCGCTTTCTGGACCAATTGAGGTTCCCGAAGGTGGAGGAGGGACTGGTGGCGGGATTAGGGGCCCCGATTGGGCTGGAGGAGCTGTCCAAAGGGATAGGGAGCATGCAGGCGGGGAAGGCACCGGGGCCGGACGGTTTCCCCGTCGAATTCTACAAAAAATATGTGCACCTGTTGGGCCCGTTGCTGGTTAGGACCTTCAATGAGGCAAGGGAGGGGGGGGGGGGGGGGGGGGGCACTGATCTCCTTGATCCTGAAGCGGGACAAGGATCCCCTGCAGTGTGGGTCTTACAGGCCGATTTCGCTGTTAAACGTAGATGCCAAGGTGCTGGCGAAGGTCTTAGCCACAAGAATTGAGGACTGGGTGCCGCAGGTGATCCACGTAGACCAGACGGGGTTCGTGAAGGGGAGGCAGTTGAACGCGAATGTGCGGAGGCTCCTGAACGTTATTATGATGCCGGTGAGGGAGGGGGAGGCGGAGATAGTGGTGGCGATGGACGCTGAGAAGGCCTTCGATAGGGTAGAGTGGGGCTACTTGTGGGAGGTGCTGAAGAGGTCCGGGTTTGGGGAGGGGTTCGTCAGGCGGGTTAGGCTCTTGTACGAGGTCCTGATGGCGAGTGTGGCCACGAACAAGAGGGGGTCTGAGTACTTTCGGTTGCATCGAGGGACGAGGCAGGGGTGTCCCTTGTCCCCCCTGCTCTTCGCACTGGCGATTGAACCCCTGGCTATGGCACTGAGGGAGTCGAGGAACTGGAGGGCGTTGGTGCGGGGTGGGGAGGAGCATAGGGTATCGCTCTATGTGGACGACTTGCTGCTATATGTGGCGGACCCAGTGGGGGGGAATGCCGGAGGTAATGAGGATCCTCAGGGGGTTCGGGGATTTCTCAGGGTACCGGCTCAACATGGGGAAGAGCGAGTTGTTCGTGGTTCACCCAGGGGACCAGGAGAGGGAATTGGCGAGCTCCCACTAAAAAGGGCGGAGAGGAGCTCAGGTATTTGGGGGTCCAGGTGGCCAGGAGCTGGGGGCCCTGCATAGACTTAATTTCACGAGGCTAGTGGAGCAACTGGAGGAGGAGTTTAAGAGGTGGGACGCGTTGCCGCTGTCCCTGGCGGGTAGGGTGCAGTCAGTTAAGATGACGGTGCTCCCAAGGTTTTTGTTCCTGTTCCAGTGCCTCCGCATTCTTATCCTGAAGGCCTTCTTTAGGCGGGTCAACAGAAGCATAACGGGATTTATGTGGGCGCGAGGGACTCCGAGGGTGAGAAGGGTGTTCCTGGATTGGAGTAGGGATGGGGGGGGGGGGGGGGGGCTGGCACTGCCCAACCTCTGTGCGTACTCCTGGGCCGCCAATGTGGCGATGGTGCGCAAGTGGGTGATGGAGGGGGAGGGGGCTGCATGGAAGAGGCTGGAGACGGCGTCTTGTGAGGGTACGAGTCTGGAGGCGCTGGCAACGGCGCCGCTGCCGCTTCCTCCAATGAGGTATACCATGAGCCCGGTGGTGGCGGTACCCTCAAAGTCTGGGGGCAGTGGAGGTGGCACAGGGGGGAATTGGGGGCCTCGGTGTGGACCCCAATATGGGGGAACCACCGGTTTGTCCCAGGGAGAATAGATGGAGGGTTTTCAGGGTGGCACAGGGCAGGGATAAGAAGGTTGGGGGACCTGTTTGTGGATGGGAAGATCCCGAGCCTGGGTGAGCTGGAGGAGAAGTACGGGCTCCCCCCAGGGAACACCTTTAGGTATCTACAGGGCATTTGCCAGGCGGCAAGTGGTGGAATTCCCGCTGCTGCTGCCACGCACTGCACAGGACAGGGTGCTCTCGGGGGGGGGGGGGGGGGGGGGGGGGGGGGTTGGAGAGGGGAAGATCTTGGCAACTTACCAGGTGATGCAGGAGGAGGAAGAGGCCTTGGTGATGGAGTTGAAAGGTAAGTGGGAGGAGGAGTTGGGAGAGGAGATTGAAGAGGGGACATGGGCAGATGCCCTTGGGAGGGTGAACTCTTCCTCTTCGTGCGCGAGGCTCAGCCTCATACAGTTTAAGGTGCTGCACAGGGCACACATGACCGGGACAAGGATGAGCCGGTTTTTTGGGGGTGAGGACAGGTGTGTTAGGCGCTCAGGGAGCCCAGCAAACCACCCCATATGTTCTGGGCATGCCCAGCGCTGGAGGAGTTTTGGAAGGGCGTAGCGAGGACGGTGTCGAGGGTGGTAGGATCCAGGGTCAAACCGGGCTGGGGGCTCGCAATATTTGGGGTTGCAGGGGAGCAGTAGGAGGCAAAAGAGGCCGGTATTCTGGCCTTTGCGTCCCTGGTAGCCCGGCGAAGGATTCTTATTCAGTGGAAGGATGCGAGGCCCCCAAGCGTGGAATCCTGGATCAATGATATGGCGGGGTTTATTAAATTGGAAATGGAGAAATTGTGAAATTTGCCTTAAAGGGATCGGTGCAAGGGTTTTTCAGGCGGTGGCAACCATTCTTGGACTTCCTGGCAGAACGGTAGTCAATGGTCAGCAGCAGCAGCAACTCGGGGGCGGGGGGGGTTCTATTTTATCTTTGTTTGTCTACGCTGGGGGATCTGAGGGGGTGTATATATTTGCTATGTTTGCTATGTGTTAATTCGGGGTGTTAATTTATTATTTATGTATAGGGGGAGGGGGGCACGGGTGTTGTTTTATTTTGCTTTGTATTTAATTATGTTGGGTTCCTTTTTCATTTTGTTGTTGATATTTTGTGAAAACTTCAACAAAAATTATTTATTAAAAAAAGAAATAGCCTAATTTTATATAACCTTCTACTTTAGGAATGTGAACGAATCTTAGTTACTAGTGAAATAAATTTATAGTTTTGTTCGTTAACAAAGAATCATAGAATTTACTGTGCAGAGGGAGGCCATTCGGCCCATCGAGTCTGCACCGGCCCTTACAAACAGCACCCTACTGAAGCCCACGTATCTCCCCTATTCCCGTAACCCCCACTTAACATGTTTTGGACACTAAGGGGCAATTTATCATGGCCAATCCACCTAACCCGCACATCTTTGGACCGTGGGAAGAAACCGGAGCACCTGGAGGAAACCCACGCAGACACGGGGACAGCGTGCAGACTCCGCACGGATAGCTTTGTGCTCTTTATTCAACACTACGCATCTGAGCCATCCAGGTAAAGCCGAATAGAGAATACAACAAGACCCTCACCCACAACTCTGTTTCTGTTACATTGATGACTGTATCGGTGCCGCTTCATGTTCTAGTCTGGAAACGTTTCAGCAATTTTGCTTCCAATTTCTACCTCTCTCTCACCTCCACATGGTGCATCTCCAACACTTCCTTTCCTTGACCCATCTGCCTCCATTTCTGGTGATAGCCTGACCACCAATATTCATTACAAGCCCACTGATTCCCACAGCTACCTTGACAATAGCTCCTTACATGCTGCTTCCTGTAAGGACTCCATTCCATTTTAACTGAGGTTCCCTCTATCCCAAAAACCATGGTTGACAGGGCCCTCAACCGGGTTTGACCCATTTCCTGCACCTCTGCCCTCACCCCTCCTTCCCTCCCTCCCTCCCAGAACCATGATAGGATCTCTCTTGTCCTCACATTCGACCCTGCCAGCCTTCGCATACAAAGGATCATTGTCCGCCATTTTCATCAACTCCAGAAATGATGCCACCACCAAACACATCTTCCCCTCACCCCTCCTATCAGCATTGCACAGGGCCCACTCCCTCCATGACACTCCTCCATCATGCCCAGCTCTCAATCCCCTTCACACAGCACCTTCCCATGCAATCCCAGAAGGTGCAACACCTGCCCTTTTACTTCCTCACCTTTCAAGGCCCCAAATACTCCTTTCAGGTTATGATGTGGAGATGCCAGCGTGGAGTAGGGTGGGCACAGTAAGATGTCTTACACCAGTTTAATGTCCAATAGGTTTGTTTTGAATCACTAGCTTTCGGAGCACTGCTCCTTCCTCAGGTGAATGAAGAGGTGGGTTCCAGAAACATATATATAGATAAAGTCAAAGATGCAAGACGATACTTTGAATGCGAGTCTTTGCAGGAAATTAAGTCCTTACAGGTCCAAACTGGAGAGAGGGATAATCACATACCCGTGACAATAAGCGATTATTATTATTATTAGGTTAAAGAGGTGTGAATTGACTCAAGCCAGGGCAGTTGGTAGGATTTCGCAAACCCAGGCCAGATGGTGGGGGGTGAATGTAATGCGACATGAATCCAAGGTCCTGGTTGAGGCTGTACTCATGTGTGCGGTTATTCTGCGTTTTCCCGCGTCCTCAAGGCCGCCTTGGAGAACACTTACCCGAAGATCAGTGGCTGAATGCCCTTGACTGCTGAAGTGTTCCCTGACTGGAAGGGAACATTCCTGCTGGCGATTGTCGCGCGATGTCCGTTGATCCATTGTCGCAGCATTTGCATGGTCTCGCTAATGTACCACGCTTCGGGACATCCTTTCCAGCAGCGTATGAGGTAGACAACGTTGGCCGAGTCTCACGAGTATGTACCATGTACCTGGTGGGTGGTGATCTCACATGTAATGGTGGTACCCATATCGATGATCTGGCACGTCTTGCAGAGATTGCCATGGCAGGGTTGTGTGGTGTCGTGGTCACTGTTCTGAAGGCTTAGTTTGCTGCAAACAATGGTTTGTTTGATGTTGCGCGGTTATTTAGGGTTAGTGGGGTTGTGGGGATGACCTTGGCAAGATGTTCGGCTTCATCGATGACGTGCTGAAGGCTACGAAGAAGATGTCATAGTTTCTCCGCTCCAGGGAAGTACTGGACGGTGAAGGGTACTCTGTCGGTTGTGTCCTGTGTTTGTCTTCTGAGGAGGTTGGTGCGGTTTCTTTGCTGTGGCGCGTTGGAACTGTCGATCGATAAGTCGAGTGCCATATCCCGTTCGTACGAGGGCATCTTTCAGAGTTTGTAGATGTCTGTTACGAACCTCACCTGAGCAGATCCTGTGTATACGGAGGGCTTGTCCATAGGTTCTTCATGCAGACACACGGAACAGCCATGGGGACCAAATTTGCACCCCAATATGCTGTAAAGTGCCCTTTTAATGGAATTAACAGCCTCATGACAAACAAGTTAAAAAATATATATTTTCCTTTCATTTTATTTGCATTTTAAACATATTTATAAACGCTGAGCACTAATAATATAAAACTTTAACCTACCAAAAAAATGTCTCCTGCTGTCTCCTACCTCTGTTAGATTGCCTGAACGCCTGCACTTGTGGGTTGTCACGCTGCGCACATGCGGCAAACCAGTGACTTAGAGTCGTGAACCCTCCAGCAATTACATCCTACTTTCAATATTAAGTCAGAGGTACATGAGAATCTTGTGGCACCCAGTTCACGTTTGTTCAATGGTGGTGTATAACAATTAACTTTGTGTCTGAGCACAGTGAGCTTTGAACTCTCGGGCACAGAGAGGGCAGCACCAGAATGGCAGATTATATGGACGTCTGGGACCAGCCAAGGGAGAATCAGGGGTGAGCAGAAGTGGTTCTACCTCTGGGTGTTGGCTAACAATAGGACTGTTCATAGTCACAGTGGGGAGGTTGATGATTTGGGGGAAGGGGGACAGGGGGCTGGTCAAGTCTGAGGCTGGGATAATTGAAGGTCTTGTAGGACACATCACTGTATCTAACACACTTGGAAAGGGTATAGGATCGGAGGTAACGAGGATTAGTGTAGGCTCATGGGAGAAAAGATGGTAAAATACTGAATAACTGCTCTAAAATAAGACAGCCCCCTTTTTGGCTAATCTGTGGCTCCAGAACTTAAAACTTAACAGCAGGCAACATACCATACGTGTCTTAAGATTTGAAACCTCTTTCACTAAATGCTAAGACCCCATGTAATATTCGTATTATCACTGCAGCTGGACACTGAATGGTCTCACATCTGTCAGTTACACCAGGCTTCATTTTCAAATCTGTATCCTCTAGTTCCTCTGTGGTCTGTGACTCACTATGAAGAATCATAAATTCCTCTTTTAGTGAGTGATAAAACAGATAAGTGGTTGCCGCTGTTGCTGGAGGTGGAACTGACTGCAATGTGTTGCTGTACAGCAATGTTTTCAGCTATGTCCTGGTTTATTCTCTCTGAAGGCCTGCTTGAGATGCACTCTGCCCCATTAACAAAGCTGTGGATCTCGAATGAAGAGATTGAAGAATAAATAGTCGTATTAAATTAAAAATAGGTTTATCACAGAATTGTTACGGTGCAGAAGGAAGCCATTTGGCCCAGTGTGTTTGCATCAGCTCTCTGAATGAGCATGACAATTTAGTGCCATTCCCCTGCCTTTTCCCTGTAACACTGCATATTGATTCTTTACAAATAATCATCCAATGCTCTCTTAAATCTCTCAATTGAACCTGCGTCCACCACATTTGCAGGCAATGCATTCCAGATACAATCCACTCGTTGTGTGGAAAAGGTTTTTCTCACATCACATTTGCTTCTTTTGCAAATCACACTAAATCTGTGCTCTCTCATTCTTAACCCTCTTATGAGCGGGAACAGTTTCTCCCTATTTACTCTGTCGAGACCCTGCATGGTTTTGAGAATCTCTATCAAATCTCGTCTTCGTCTTTTTCTCTCCAAGGAGAACAGCCCCAACTTTTCCAATCTGTCCTCATAATCGGCTCTCAACTGGAGAGACCCCTCTACCTGCACCACCAGAAGCAAGTTCAAGTTCAACGCTTGCTACCAGACGGACGACCATAGCTATACTCCTTCTACCTCTTCGAACCCAATAGCCTCAGATCCGAACAACGGCCACTGTTCCTCTGACCTAAGCGGGCACCTGAAGTTAAGTATAGGTGTCAGTGATAGACATAGTTTAGCCTGTAGTGTTATTGTGCATGAGTAAACCATACTGTAACCATTCTTTCAAACTTCCTCTGCACTCTCTCTGATGCATTCATATCCTTCCTTTAGTGTTGTTGCTATCTTTTAATGGCTATAAATATGACGGTTAATAAGGTCGCCTTTTTAAATCTTAAATATGAATATGCTTTCAGAGTCGCCGGGTATCTCTTGATACCGCTATAAGGCTCAACCGAATATCGATCAAAGAGCCAATACACCAATTAGTTAGTTCAAAGTCAATGGTACTTTATTTACACACAGTATGGTTTACTCATGCACAATAACACTACAGGCTAAACTATGTCTATCACTGACACCTATACTTAACTTCAGGTACCCACTTAGGTCAGAGGAACAGTGGCCGTTGTTCGGATCTGAGGCTGTTGGGTTCGAAGAGGTAGAAGGAGTATAGCTATGGTCGTCCGTCTGGTAGCGAGCGTTGAACTTGAACTTACTTGCTTCTGGTGGTGCAGGTAGAGGGGTCTCACCAGTTGAGAGCCAATTCCAAGAGAGCGAACACATGGCGGGGTTCCTTCTTATACTCGGTGGGGCGGGGGGGGGGGGGCTTTGCACGTTTTTAGGCGGGCCTTAAACTTGTTCACAATCAATTGGGCAGCTTCTCGATCACCACCATCGATCTGAGCCAATAAAGGGGCGGGTGCCTTGATGGCTGGGCGTATCCTAAGTGGCCGTTGGCCTTGCTTTGTTTGTATCTTCTTGCTGGGGTAGTGGCGCCGGAATGTCTGGGACGGTATCGGCTACCTGAGCACTAGTCTTTTGTTTATTGGAGATGGGCCATCAATGGTGCAAATCGGCCAAGAGTTTCGGTTCTGTCTGCAGTCTGTCTTCTAAATACACATTCAGGCTCTGTGCCTGCTTGTTACTTTGCATTGTCCATTTTTCCCTGTATGCTCTGTGAGTGTCCATTTTGTATGCTGAAAGTGGCCATCCCAGATGGCTACAGTGTGACACCCAGAACTGTACACAATATTCTAGCTGAAGTCTAACTTGGGTCTTGTATAAGTTCAGCATAACCTTCTTGCCCTTGCATTCTATGCCCCCCATCAATAAAGCTCAGGATCCTATGATCTTTGTTAACTGCTCTCTCCACCTGTCCTGCCACCTTCAATGATCTATGTATATAGATACACCCAGGTCCCTCTGCTCCTGCAACCCTTAAGAACTTTACCCTTTAATTTTTATTGTCTCTGTGTTCCTATAAACCCATTGAAAGTAAGAAGAGTCTCATATCTTCACATGAAATCTGAGGTGAGAATGTTAAGCTGAATTCATGTGGCCAATAAGGAGAGCCCCTGACAAAATTTCTGGGACTTTATTGTGATATCCCAAGGGGCATTCTTTAAGTATTTTGTTAAGGAATACCTCTTTTTGCTTTTCTCTGGTTCAATTATATAGCTTGTTATTCATCTGAGTCCATCAACCTCAGAGCAGTTGGACACTTTCTGTTGAATCAGCGATTTCACTCTCTCCTCCAAAAACATGCTCTTCCCTTTAAATGCACATAGCCCATCAAATGCTTTTGAGAATTAATTATCACACATTCATGCTATAAGTTAGGCCAACTTTAATTTTACATTTGATATTTATAAAATCACTTTGCATTTGCAAGTAAGTCATTTTTTCCCTTCATTTACTAATGACATTTTGCCTTGGAACACTCTTCTGCAAAAGAAGAACTTAATTTTCCTCCTGTTGATCTGTCCTTTAACTGTGTGAGCTGGACATTATGACGAGTGAAATATTGTACCATCAATGCCAAGAGAGTCACATGAATCTGTTGAATAGATTTCATCGCACAAAGGGGCAGTTTGGTTGTTTAAAGGTAAAATAAAGACAGAGTTTACATTCATATATTGCTATTCATGATCTCAGCATATCGGAAAGCTCTGCACGACCAATAAAGTACTCTTGAGCAATTCAACTTGTGTTTTATTTTCATATTGCTGATTGCAGTTTGTTTACTGGTGAAAGTATTGCACAATACGTTTTATCTCACAATAACCTTTATAAAACATTGAGAGTGACCCGTGAGTGTTCCTTAGCTCTCTTGATATTTGACTGCAGCAATGCTTCCTTATCTTAGCATTCAGTATAAACCACAAGCAGGATGTTCACTTTTAAGTCATTTCCTTTTTAAAGTTTCCTTATTTTGTAAAGTGTAACCAAGCTCTTGCAGGCTACAGAAAGAATGTTGATATTGTGCATCTTCATACAAGTAAGATTCAAATAGAAACTGGAATTAAGTATGCATTCATATAAAATTGGCTGCATATATAATATGAAATGTTGGGCCTGATTCTCCGGCATCATTGTGCTCTCACTCAAGCGTGACGAGGCTGATGAATAGCGGGAGAGGCCAAAAATGAGGTCCGCGCCGGGCGCCAAACAGTTTGCGATGCCAGTAGGTGAAATCGGGATCTCGCCGTAGCCGCGGCGAGAAAATTATCACCACTTAAGCCCCATTTCCATACAATTAACGGGAGCCACCCCATATCCAATGGCCTCCCGTCATTCAGCGGCCTCCCAGCGAGTGCTCACACTGTCGCCGATTAGTACTCCTTATGAAAAATGTGAACCTGGCAAAAGGGCTTCTGTGGGGAGCCAGGGAGCCATCTTTGCTCACAGGCAAAGAGACCGGCGGTGCTGGGGATAGGGGATCCTCTGCGTGGGGGGGGGGGGCCGCCATGGGAGGGTGGGGGGGGGGGTGCATGGCGGGCAACAGGGGAGCAACCGCTCACGGCACCATAATGACAACCCTGAATCATGTTTACCCATTCTGTGGGCAATCCTTGTCCCTGCCCGTCTGCCCCACCGATCACCCACACCTTCACTGACTGCTGAGGCCTCTGGCTGCGCGACTGAAAGCTATTGCTGATAGGGAATTGGCAATAGTGGTCAAGTGAGCACTTCACAGATGCCAAGTGGATTCCCAAGGGTTGGCAGGCCATGTAGCATGTGGGAGTCATTGCCTAGCATCCCAACACACCCTGATGCCTGGATACTGTGCTTGAACATTACGGGTGGCAACACGACAGGTGCAATATCCGAACACCCAGGGGAAAGGACACAGCTCCGGGGACATGCCCATGGCCAGTGGGTGGGTGAGCGCCATGGGGAGGGAGGGATGCCTGGAGAGATGGGCACAGGGTCTGGGGGTCAGTCCACATGTGGAAGAAAGAGACAGAGGCATCATAGTGAACAAAGAACAAAGAAAAGTACAGCACAGGAACAGGCCCTTCGGCCCTCCAAGCCCGTGCCGACCATGCTGCCTGTCTAAACTAAAATCTTCTACACTTCCGGGATCCATATACCTCTATTCCCATCCTATTCATGTATTTGTCAAGATGTCCTTTAAATGTCACTATTGTCCCTGCTTCCACCACCTCCTCCGGCAGTGAGTTCCAGTCACCCACTACCCTCTGTGTAAAAAACTTGCCTCGCACATCTCCTCTAAACCTTGCCCCTCGCACCTTAAACCTATGCCCCCTAGTAATTGACCCCTGGGAAAAAGCCTTTGATTATCCACTCTGTTCATGCCCCTCCTAATTTTGTAGACCTCTATCAAGTCGCCCCTCAACCTTCGTCGTTCCAGTGAGAACAAACCGAGTTTATTCAACTGTGGTTGTGAAAAAAGGAGTTTAATGTGCTGTACAATACCCCACTCCCGGTGGTGCCGCACCCCCAACCCTCAACCGTTCCCCTCCTCACCCCCTACATTCCCCCCCTCACCCCCACTCCGAACCCGCTACCTTCGCCCACCCCCCCCCTCCTCCCCCGATGCCCTCAGTGATCCTCAACGTGCCTGACCCTCCTAGCTCTACCACTACACCTAGATGTTTCCCCAGGATGCACATCTGACATGGAGGCAGCCAGCTGCCTACCTCGTCCTGTGGCCTTCAATGTCCCTGACGGTCGTCCTCTGGGGGCTCTGGGTCGCGAGAGCCCCGGCTCACTTGTTATCAGCATATGCACAACTGTGCCGCCCTGTCCCGTGTGCTGCCTGCGAGACACGACCTCATCAGAGGTGTGGAACTCGGGGGAGTTGGTGGCCCCTGTCGCTACTCCATAGGACGGGTCTGGGTTGGCACTCATCACCCCCTCCTTCTCGTCGGTACCCATAAGGCCCTGTGGTTCGCTTTGGGATGGAGGGGCAGGCTAGTTCCAAACCCGGCTGCCCCTGCATCATCTGACTCTGCCAGCCCCGGGGGTTCTCCATAGTCTCCACTATCGTGTCGCTACCCTCAGTGATGCTCCTCAGTAATTGGGACATGCTCTGCAGCGCCTTGGCCATGCCCATCTGAGAGCTGGACACCTCCTGCAGAACCTCATCAAGGTCGGCCTGGTACTGGGTGACATCGTCCAGCGAGGCGGTCATTCGGTTGAGACCCTCAGCCATGGCCGTCACCTACTGCGCGACACCTTGGACACCTTCACTAATGCTGCTGACATCATGCACCAGGCCCTCCACTGCGGTCTCCACCCTAGCAGTGTTGGCCTTGGTGCCACTCACTGCCAGCGCCATCTCCTCCGCTCGTAGCCTCCGGGACTCCTCCAATTGGCTATGGATCTGCTGGAGCATTGCTGACATCTCCCTATGAACGTGCCGGCCACTCCCTACCATCTCCATCAGCTCCGGGTAACCCACTTCCACAGGCTCAGCACCAGGCTGTCTCGCCTGGAGGTTCCTGCCTCCATCTGATGTACTTCAGCAGCCATGTGGTGCTCACCAGATTGTGCTCCAAATGCCTGACCCCTAATATTTCCCACCGAGATGCTTGTAACTGCGCTGGTGGAGCATGGGGATGACAGCTGTGCCGCGACTATAACAGTTGCACCCTCCTGAGTTCCCCTCCGAGGTGTTCTCCTCGGAGTCAGGAGAGGGGGTCGCCCGGGATGGGTACGGCTCCCTCGGACCTGCGGGAGAATGGACATGTGATCAGTGGAAGGGATTGGTCAGTCAGTAAGGCAGTCAATACTTACGTTTAACAGGTCCTCTGGGTGGAACCCGGTAGTTCGTCACCTCTGCGGCATCCGCTAACCTCCACGTGGGTGCCCGATCTGTACTAGGCCACACCAGTTACCCCCAGGGCCAGCTCCTCGAAGGAGGTGAGGATTCTGATGTCCGGCACCCCTCCGCCAGTCTGGGCCCTCCCGACGATCATGGGAGAGCTTTTCCAGAAGAGACACAGAGAGGCATTGTTAGCCACACGCGTGGTTCACAGTGGTGCGAGGGGGTGTGAAGGTGGGGTTGGGAGGAGGACAGTGGGAGGGCTGGAGGTCACCCGAGGGTGGGGGGTGGATCTCCCTTGGGGAGGGGGGGGGGGTGAGTTTTGGTGTCCACTCACTCGTGCTGCCCGGTCTAAGTCGTTGACCTTTTTCGGCACTGAAGGCCAGTGCTCTTGGTCACGCTGCCTGAGCTGACAGCTGCCGCCAGTCATCCCAGGTAGCACTGGCTGCCTTCTGGCTCTCTCCGGGACCCTTGGGGGAAGAGGACATCCTTCTTGGCCTCCACAGTGTCCAGGAGCCTCCCCAGGTCAGCATCCCTGAATCTTGGGGTTGGTCTCCTCAGCGACATTGTTGCGAGCTGGCTGGGGTTGGCTGAGCAAGTGCAGCTGAAGTGCTGCTAGACCTTGTTAGCGGGGGGCTGGCAAGCGCGGTCCCGGCAAATCAGTTGGCGAGCAGTCATTTGCGGTGATAATGCATTGTTAAGTGGACCAATTAACGTTGAATTGCGTTGCCGGCCTTGTTGGGCCGAGCGCTGGGAAGCACACCGCTATTCCCGCTCGCTGCCACACTTAAGAGATTTTTCCAGAGAATCGCGACCGTTGTAACACAGGAGGCAATTCATCCCAACTTTCTCAAGGTGTTCCAAGGTTGTCTGACCCACTCTGTAGGCCTTAGTGCAGGAGTTGAACAAGAGAGAGGTCCACGGTACATGAGGACTCCAGACATGGTGAAGACAGTGAGAACGGTTAACTGTTACATTTCCAAACGCCATATCCCAACTATTACATAGAACTTAGAACATACAGTGCAGAAGGAGGCAACTCGGCCCATCGAGCCTGCACTGACCCCCTTACGCCCTCACTTCCACCCTATCCCTGAAACCCAATAACCCCTCCTAACCTTTTTGGTCACTAAGGGCTCGCCTCGACAAATTGGCTGAAACCAGTGAATTTGGCGCCACACTCAATGAGCCGTTGTGAGATTGGTTCGTGTGTGGAATCCGTGATGCCGACACGCAAAGAATACTGCTGGCTGTGACTGACCTGACTTTACAATGCACCGTGGAAACCGCCATCTCAAGAGAGAGCGTAAAGCAAGGGGTCCAGGAGCTCCGAGGAATGGCAGCGCTGGGCCTCGCCCGCCAAACTTGCGTTATTGTGTGGATCACCATGGGTTACACTCTACAGAAGAAACAGTACATGCCTTCTGTCAGGCCCCTGTACCCAACGGACCGAAGGAACTATGCTCGTTTTTGGGCCTAATAAATTGCTATGGCAAGTACATTCCAAAACGCGCCCCCCTCCACCGTCTATTAAAGAGGGGGGCGTCTTGGCCCCCATCCACCAACTATTAAAGAAAGATCAGCATTGGGAACGGTCCCAAGCCCAGGAGATGGCTTTCGCATCGGTGAAGAAGGAGTTGACCTCCCGTCAAACTACTATTATTGACATGCGATGCTTCACCCTATGGAGTAGGGGCCGTCCTCGCCCATTGGATGGATGACGGGTTGGAGCGCCCCATTGCGTTCGCATCAAGGACATTCGCGGATGCGGAAAAGATCTACGTACAGATCGAGAAGGAGGGTTGGTCTTGGTATTTCGGGTGAAATAAATTCCACCAGTACGTCCACAGGCACCTTTTCACCATCTTCACCGATCACAAGCCCCTGTTAGAATTGGTTAAGGAGGACTGGGTGATTCCCCCATTGTCTCTGCCAGGATTTAACGATGGGCGCTACTATTAGTGGCATATGTGTACGCATTGGAATACTGCTCAGGGTCCATGATTCCTTTCGCCGAAGCATTGAGTTGCCTCCTTCTCCCCACCAGGCTGCCTGCACCGGCGTCGGTCAACGAGGTTATCACCCCCTCTCCATTTTATGGATTCCTTGCTGGTGACGGCTTCCTGCATCCAGGGTTAGACGCAGACAGACCCACAGTTGTCCCAGGTGCAGCATATAATCCAGTATGGGGCCCAACGCCGTGCCTTGCCGGAGAACTTGAAGGCGTACACTAATAAGATACCCAAATTGAGCATCGAGGACGGTGTCATTCTGTGGGGTACATGCGCAATTGTTCCCGAGCGTGGACGCGAGCTATTCCTATAGCACATCCACACAACGGAGACTTGAGAGAGCCAAGAAGATGAAGATGTTTGCCCGCAGCTATGTATGGTGGCCAGGCATTGACACAGATATAAAAAAGGTGGCCAAGTGTTGTGCTCAGTGCCAGGAGCGTGAGAAGCTGCCACCGGTATCACTGCTCCATCCATGGGAATGGCCAGGCTGCCCTTGGTCCCGCCTCCACATAGATTTTGTTGGACTGTCCCAGGATACAATGTTTCTGATTGTCATAGATGCCCACTCAAAGTGGATGGAGGTCCATAAAATGAAGTGTATGACAGCTCGAGCCATCATTGACAGGTTGCGGCCATCTTTTAGCACACACAGCATATCGGAGTGCTGGCCTCGGAAAACGGGACAGCTTTAGCGAGTGCGGAGTTTCGGGCATTCATGACATCAAAAGCATATGATACATACGAGCAGGCCAGATGTTCAAAAATAGAATGAAAAAGCAGACCTCGGGTTCCTAAGAGACTCGTCTGGCGCGATACCTTTTTTGCTACTGGACAAGGCCGCACGTCACGACGGGGGTCGCTCTGGCCGAATTGCTGATGGGTCGCCGCCTTCATGTGCGTTTGAGTTTGGTTCTCCTAGACATTGGTAGGAAAATATATCGGGGCCAGGAAAGAGCCGAGGCTGATGCAGGCCGGCGTACGCCTTTACGCGGTTTGGTGTACGTCTGCAACTTTGGTGAAGGCACCACATGGATTCTGGGCATCATGTTTGCCCAGACAGGACTGGTCCCTTATTGAGTGTGGGCACAGGGGCGCGAGTCGAATCGGCATGTGGATCACCTCTTTGGGCACATCCCTGAGACACCAGATCCGATTCCAGGTGTTCCGGACTGAAATAGCCCCCAGCTCAAGTTCCTGCCTCCACCCAGCTGCCACCATTGGCCCCGGCCAAACTTGCCGGGGAGAAGCAGGATTCGGACATCGAGGATGTCGAGATGCAGGACGAGGTCATGCTGAGCACCGATTCTGATACCAACTTGTACGTATTGCCATCACCGGAGACCGTTGTGTTGGTGCCCACAGCCGCCTCTGTTCCGATGACTCCGCCAAGGTGCTCCGCGTGGAAACGCCGCTCCACAGTTTGGTACATGCCTCCGAATGCCATTCCCAGGCTAAGAAGACTAGGGACTCTTTGGACCTGCCCATGGACATGAACAGTCTCTGGATTTGTGGGGGGAGGGGTGTTATATCCCTTGCTGAGGTCACTACATCAGGACCATCAGATTCCCCATGACCCTCACTGATTACGAGGTTCCATGGTAAAGGGGGGCGGGGCTCCCCCATAATAGAGGGGATTAGATCACCAGTATAAAAACCCCGACCTGGGTGCAGGACAAGGAGGGAGACCCTTTGTGGAGATTGTTGTATAACGTAAATAAACCTAACCTTTGTTTTCTTCCATGCGTGCTACTTTAATGGATTCTATAGTCACCTTAATAATGTCCAGTGAATCCCACACCAGATGTATACATACATAATGTGATGCCAGTTTGGACCCAAAATGGCATCAACCATACAGGTGCCACACAACCGAGCTTTGCAACTACGATCCCTCCGTCTGTGTGAAAACTGGCTGTTCTGTTTCCAACACGACAACATTTCAAAAGTTCTTCATTGGCTGTAAGGTATTTTGGAACATCTTGATATCATGAAATGTTCTCTATGTATCTAAGTTTTTCTTCCTTTCTTTAAGCTAACCACCAAGAAGAATGTAAGGGCAGGACAATTTGGTGCCATTCCTAATTTTCACTGACCCGTGACTGAAAGCAGCCAACCAACTACTCCATCTGCAAGAATAAAACCACAAACTGAGCATTTCAGAAACGTGTGAAACTATTTCAACACTGGACAGGATGTTACTTAAATAAGTTTCAAAATGCACTTGAAAGCAGCTTATGTCAGACTACGGATGGAATTTTCTGGCTGGTCACGCTGGCAGGATCTTACTGTCCCGCCGACGGCACACCCGGCGAGGGTGTGTTCAACAGGAAACCCCGAAATATCCCGCTGCCAGCCACTGCCAGGCCACCCTTCACCGCTGTAGAAGACGCTGTGGAGGGGGAGGAAAATCCCACCCACTATTTTTGGCCACATGACCCAGCATTGACCCAAAGCAATTCTACCATTTGATACAACGTTGAAAAAATGTTCAAGATATTATTTACAGAGAAAATAAATGAACTTGCATTTATATAGCACCTCACATAGAATCGTTGCTGCTATGACCCTCTATAGGGCTCATCCAGCTGGGGATGATTGTCCCCTAGTGCTGATTGGGCTGTAAGTTAACCAGCACTAGTATAACAGGTCAGCTGCTGTTCGCAGCTGACAGAAAGGAGTGAGGACCCTGAGATGTGTAAACGGGTGCTGGGTAAATACTGCTGTTATGCTGAATAAATGTCTTTCTTATGAACTCTTTGGACTCTCCTTTGGCGTTGACTTCACTTCCAGTGCAGAAGGAGGCCATACGGCCCATCGAGTCTGCACCAACACTCTGAAAGACCACTTGACCCAGGTCCACTCTGCCACTCTATCCCTGTAATCTCACGCATTGATAATGGCCAATCGATCTAACCTGCACTTCCTTGGACTGAGGGAGGAACCCCACGCATACACAAGGAAAACCTGGAAACTAAACACAGGCACCCAAGGCAGAAATAGAGCCCGGGTCCCTGGCGCTGTGAGTCAGTGATGCTAATCACCGTGCCACCGCGCTGGTCAATGTATCTATTCACCGTGCCACCGCGCTGGTCAATGTACCTAATCACCGTGCCACCGCGCTGGTCAATGTACCTAATCACCATGCCACCGCGCTGGTCAATGTACTTAATCACCGTGCCACCGTGCTGATCAATGTACCTAATCACCGTGCCACCGCGTTGGTCAATGTACCTAATCACAGTGCCACCGCGCTGGTCAATGTACCTAATCACCGTGCCACCGCGCTGGTCAATGTACCTAATCACCGTGCCACCGCGCTGGTCAATGTACCTAATCACCGTGCCACCGCGCTGGTCAATGTACCTAATCACCGTGCCACCGCGCTGGTCAATGTACCTAATCACCATGCCACCGTGCTGGTCAATGTACCTAATCACCGTGCCACCGTGCTGGTCAATGTACCTAATCACCGTGCCACCACGCTGGTCAATGTACCTAATCACCGTGCCACCGTACTGGTCAATGTACCTAATCACCGTGCCACCGTGCTCGTCAATGTACCTAATCAACGTGCCACCGTGCTGGTCAATGTACCTAATCACTGTGCCACCGCGCTGGTCAATGTACCTAATCACCGTGCCACCGCGCTGGTCAATGTACCTAATCACCGTGCCACCGCACTGGTCAATGTACCTAATCACCGTGCCACCGCGCTGGTCAATGTACTTTATAGTCAGCAGGGATTTTACACACAGCAAAATGTCACAAAATGCAGTGAGAGGAATTACCAGCTTTTCATTTCGCGATGATGAGGAACTTCTTCTCACAGATGGTGGTAAATTTGTGAAACTCGCTGCCCCATAGTGTGTTGGAATCTGAGTCATTAAATGGTTTTAAGATATATTTTTGATAGAAACGGGTTCAAGGGACATTGGCTACAGGTGAGGAGCTGGAGTTTTGACTAGGAAGAGATCAGCTGTGATCTGATTGAGTGGCGGATCAGGCTCAAAGGACTGAATTGCCTACTCTGCTCCTAATTCCTATGATGGTTAAAGGATAAATAATGACCAGGTAGTGGGAAGCGTGGTGGCACAGTGGTTAGCACTGCTGCCTCACAGCGCCATGGAGCCGATGACTGTCTGTGTGGAGTTTGCTTGTTCTCCCTGTACTGTGTAGGTTTCCTCCGGGTGCTCCGGTTTCCTCCCACAGTCCAAAGATGTGGTTAGGTGGATTGGCCGTGCTAAATTGCCCTTAGTGCAAGGGAATTGCAGGTTAGGTTATGGGGTTACGGGGATAGGGGGGAGTGGATGGGGGAGTGAACATGGGTAGAGTGCTCATTCAAAGGGTCTGCGCAGACGCGATGGGTCGTACAGTTTCCTTCTACACTGTCGGGATTCTATGAAACCTGCTGCTAGACTTTTGATAATGCCACATTATACGGACAGGTGAGAGAGGTAATTGAGCATTTTTTCTTTTTCTTGCCGTCTGTCCATGAGCAAAGGTGTTTTAAATTTTGAAATAGCCTGTGCCCCCTTTCCCCAAACTCCCTGTTTGTGAGGTCAATTTTAAATTTACTTACAGCAAATTCTCTTTAGGATTAAATCATAAGTATTGTTTATTCTTACGGTCAAACCCAAGAGATGGTCATCGCAATCACACACATACACGTACGCACATACACACACACGTAAACACACAAGAAGGAAGTAGGAAACAAAATTACAAGTAGGAATAACTTTTAATAATCTTAGAGTCCAGAATGCCAGCTTCCAGTTCCTTCACATAGGAGTTAAAGCTTAAGCGGATTCAGCTGGCTGAAAGCAGAAGGTTCAGAACTTCTTTCGAGATGGTGAGCGCACAGCAAAAATGAGGGTGGTCTGCCCTACAGTCAATGCCAGGAACCTTCAGGAGAACCAGGCTTCAAGGACATTTCGGCCTGAGGCAGGCTTTATTGTCAGCCTGGAGTCATGCTTGGTGTTGACAAGCTGGATGTTTAACAGACTGCCTGTGAGCAACATTAAATCTTTTCAAAGGCCAGAAGAACTTAAGTCATGTGGTGTGTGGTGAATGTATTACTGCTACCATTCACCATTGTATTACATTTCATTGCATTGTATTATGTTGGTGCCCTTGTTGGCTCCGCCTATGGCTCTGCCCCCTTGAGGCAGGTAGATAGATGCAGCCTGTAGGTGGCACTCAGTACATTCTAGCTGATTAAAACCACTGTTCACTTCAACTCTCTGTTTCGTGTGAATTGATGGTCATGTCAGTTTAATCAGCAAAGATATCGCTATGGAAGCAACCCTCAAACCTGATCGACTGGAACTTGACCCTCAGGCAGCAGAGACCAAAGGAATTTTTTTGCACTGGCTCCGTTGTTTTGAGGCCTACTTCGCCACCTCCTCCTCGCCCACCATCACCGAGGAACAGAAACTGAGTCTCCTCCACGCCCGGGTGAGCCACAGAATCTCCGTGCAGGTCGAGGAAGCGACCACGTACGCAGACGTGGTCGCCATCCTGAAAAGGCAGTACATGAGGCCGATGAACGAAGTGTTCGCGCGGCATCTCCTCACCACTCGTCGTTAACGCCCCGGGGAATCGCTGGAGGAATACCTACGTGACCTGAAGGTACTTGCTCGAAACTGCAATTATAAGGACGTCATGACCTTGCAGCATATGGAACTCGCCATCCGGGACACCTATGTGGCTGGAGTCCGGTCCAACTACGTCAGACAGGACTTGCTCAAAAAGGGCGCCCTCGACCTGGAAGAGACAGTAAAACTATCCACTTCCTTCGAAGTACCGTTTCAGAGCCTCAATGCTTTCTCCTCCGACCACGCGGTCCCCTCATGGACATCTGACCAGAGGGTGCCCCAGGCCTGTGCCGCGCACCTGCACGCCCAACCCGGAAGTTGCCCTGCTCTTTCTGCGGCCAGAACCAGCACCTCAGGCAGCGTTGCCCAGCTTGGAACGCGACCTGTAGCGACTGCGGCAAGAAAGGACACTTTGCCAATGTCTGCCTGGCCAGATCCAAATCTTCTAAATCAGAGGCCCGACTTTCAGACTCACAGGCCCGCAGACCCCGCAGCGTGGCTGCATGCCTGTCGGTACCGCCCCCTTCGGACACATCATCAGCTTCGTGCTGTCCGTGGGGGCAGCCATCTTTAACCCTACCCAACATGTGCGACTCATGGGAGCCGCCATCTTGGCCACCATCTCCAACGCTGCCCGACACGTGCGACTGACGGGGGCAGACATTTTGGGACCACCACACCACCTCCGACCACGCCGGCTACCCGCAGCTCAGCACTGTCACCATCGACCAGTCATGGCTCAAGCACCACAGGAACTCGATGATGACCGTCCGGGTCAATGGGCACGAAATGCCCTGCCTGTTTGACTCTGGAAACACAGAGAGCTTTGTACATACAGACACGGTAAAGCGCTGTTCTCTCCAAATTTCCCCCGCATTCCAAACAATCTCCCTCGCTTCCAGATCACATTCGGTGCAGATCCGGGAGTATTGTGTCGCGAACTTCGCAATACAGGGCGCGAAGGACGCCAATTTCAAACTATATGTCCTCCCCGACCTCTGCGCTCCTCTCCTGTTGGGACTGGACTTCCAGTGCAACCTCAGGAGCCTGACTCTGAAGTTCGGCGGGCCCCAACCCCCTCTCACCATATGTAGCCTCGTGACTCTTAAGGTCGCCCCTCCCCGCTCTTCGCGAACCTCACCGCCAACTGTAAACCCGTCGCCACCAGGAGCAGGCGGTACAGTGCCCAGGACAGGACTTTTATCAAGTCGGTGATCCAGCGGCTCTTGAGGGAGGGGATCATCAAGGCCAATAATAGCCCCTGGAGAGCCCAAGTGGTGGTAGTCAGGACCGGGGAAAAGAACCGGATGGTTGTAGACTACAGCCAAACCATAAACCGGTACACGCAACTCGATGCATATCCCCTTCCTGGGATAGCGGACATGGTGAATCAGATTGCACACTACCGGGTGTTCTCCACGGTAGATCTGAAGTCCGCATACCACCAGCTTCCAATCCGCCCGGAAGATCGCCTTTGAGGCAAACGGCCGCCTCTTCCACTTCCTCCGGGTCCCCATTGGCGTCACCAACGGGGTTTCGGTCTTCCAAAGAACGATGGACCGAAAGGTGGACCAGTATGGGCTGCGGGCTTCATTTCCGTACTTAAACAACGTCGCCATCTGCGGCCATTATCAGCAGGACCACGACACCAACCTTCAGAAGTTTCTCCAAACCGCCCAAGCCCTCAATCTCAACTATAACAAGGAGAAATGCGTTTTCCGCACAAACCGACGGGCCATCCTTGGCTATGTCATGGAAAACAGAGTCCTAGGGACCGACCCTGACCGCATGCAACTCCCCCTCCCCCACTGCCCCAAGGCCCTGAAAAGATGCCTCGGGTTCTTTTCGTGTTATGCCCAGTGGGTCCCCAACTATGCGGACAAAGCCCGCCCACTTATCAAAGCCACCATCTTCCCCGACGACTGAGGCCCGCCAAGCCTTCAGCCGCATCAAGGCAGATATTACCAAAGCCGTGATGCGCGCGGTGGACGAGTCCATCCCCTTCCAGGTGGAGTGCGACGCACCAGAGGTCGCCCTCGCCATTACCCTTAACCAGGCAGGCCCGTAGCCTTTTTTTCCCGCACCCTCAACACCTCTGAGATTCGACACTCCTCAGTCGAAAAAGAAGCTCAAGCCATTTTGGAAGCTGTGCGACATTGGAGGCACTACCTGGCTGGTAGGAGGTTCACATTCGTCACCGACCAACGGTCGGTAGCCTTCATGTTCAACAATACTCAGCGAGGCAAGATCAAGAATGATAAAATCTTGAGGTGGAGGATCGAACTCTCCACCTATAGCTACGGTATTGTATATCGTCCAGGGAAGCTCAACGATCCCCCAGATGCCCTGTCCCGTGGCACATGCGCCAGCGCGCAAGATGACCGACTCGGGGCCATCCACAATGACCTCTGTCACCCAGGGGTCAACCGGCTTCTCTACTTCATCAAGGCCCGCAACCTGCCCTACTCCACTGAGGAGGTCAGGGCCATGACCAGGGACTGCCAAATCTGCGCGGAGTGTAAGCCGCACTTCTATCGACCAGATAAGGCCCATCTGGTGAAGGCATCCCACCCCTTTGAGCGCCTCAGCATCGATTTCAAAGGACCCCTCCCCTTCACTGACCGCAACACGTATTTTCTTAACATCGTTGACGAGTACTCCCGTTTCCCCTTTGCCATCCCATGCCCCGACATGACCGCGACACTGTCATTAAGGCCCTGCGTAGTATCTTCACCCTGTTCGGTTTCCCCACTTACGTCCACAGTGACCGGGGCTCCTCGTTTATGAGCGACAAACTGCGTCAGTACCTGCTCAGTAAGGGCATCGCCTCGAGCAGGACTATCAGTTACAACCCTCGGGAAACGGACAGGTGGAGAGGGAGAATGCGACAGTATGGAAGGCCGTCCTCCTGGCCCTATGGTCTAGAAGTCTCCCAGTTTCTCGCTGGCAGGCGGTCCTCCTCGATGCCCTCCACTCCATTACGTCACTCCTTTGCACAGCCACGAATGAGACCCCTCATGACCGCCTATTTGTTTTCCCCAGGAAATCTACCTCCGGGGTCTCGCTTCCGTTCTGGCTGACGACACCGGGGCCTGTCCTCCTCCGAAAGCACGTGAGGAGCCATACGTCTGACCCCCTGGTCAAGAGGTTCCAGCTCCTTCACGCCAACCCTCAGTATGCCTACGTGGCATCACGACGGCTGACAAGATACAGTCTCCCTCCGGGACCTGGCACCCGCCGGTTCCCCTGTGACCATCATCTACCCCCCCACCCTACACTGAACACCGCCCCCAACCCTACATGGCCTACACCCCCCCTCCCCCCATCGCCGCTCTACAGGGATGAAGCTCCAGAGGACACACTCCCGGAGTCAACACCCATGCCCGTAGCGACGAGTTCAACACCCGTGCCTGTAGCAAAACCAGAGCTCAGGCGATCGCAGCAAACAATCAAAGCGCCGGACAGACTCAACCTGTGAGCCCACTTCACCCCCCCTGGACTTCAATTTTTAACAGGGGGTGAATGTGGTGAATGTATTACTGCTACCATTCACCGTTGTATTACATTACATTACATTGTATAATGTTGATGCCCTTGTGGGCTCTGCCTGTGGCCCACCATTGTATTACATTACATTGTATTATGTTGGTGCCTTTGTGGGCTCTGCCCATAGCTCCGCCCCCTCAGGGGAGGTATATTGATCTGCAGCCTGTAGGCAGCACTCAGTACAGTGCAGTCGCAGGTAGGCGCAGTTCTAGCTGATTAAAACCACTGTTCACTTCAACTCTCCGTCTCGAGTGAATTGATGATCGCATCATGGTGTTGCCCATTGATTATCATCATAGAATCTACAGTGCAGAAGGAGGCCATTCGGCCCATCGAGTCTGCACCGGCTCTTGGAAAGAGCACCCTACCCAAGGTCAACACCTCCACCCTGTCCCCATAACCCAGTAACCCCACCCAACACTAAGGGCAATTTTGGACACTAAGGGCAATTTATCATGGCCAATCCACCTAACCTGCACATCTTTGGACTGTGGGAGGAAACCGGAGCACCCGGAGGAAACCCACGCACACACGGGGAGGATGTGCAGATACCGCACAGACAGTGACCCAAGCCGGAATCGAAGCCTGGAATCGGACCCAGCCTGGAGCTGTGAAGCAATTGTGCTATCCACAATGCTACTGTGATGAGTCAGTTTCAGGTTAACAATCAATTTCTATGCCTCTGTTCAAAATCCTTTGTTCACCGAAGGAGATAGATGGTAGTTATTAGCACCTCCAGGTAAAATGGGCAGAAATCTATGTTGTCCGATGCAGAAATCGGGGCGTACGAGTGGGTGGAGAATAGCTCCCGATGCTATCTGTTTTTATATTCTGAGCAAGTTTACTCTTATAATCTATCTTACTCTTCTTTATAGCTTTTTTAGTAGCTTTCTGTTGCCCCCTAAAGATTTCCCAGTCCTCTAGTCTCCCACTGATCTTTGCTACTTTGTATGTTTTTTCCTTCAATTGGATACTCTCCCTTATTTCCTTTGATATCCAAGGTCAATTTTCCCTCTTTTTACCGTCCTTCCTTTTTGTTGGTATAAACCTTTGCTGAGCACTGTGAAAAATCACTTGGAAAGTTCTTCACTGTTCCTCAACTGTTTCACCATAAAGTATTTGCTCCCAGTCTACCTTAGCTAGTTCTTCTCTCATCCCATTGTAATCTCCTTTGTTTAAGCACAAAACACTAGTGCTTGATTTTACCTTCTCACCCTCCATCTGTATTTTAAATTCCACCATATTGTGATCGCTCCTTCCGAGAGGATCTCTAACTATGAGATCCTGAATCAATCCTGTCTCATTACACAGGACCAGATCTAGGACCGCTTGTTCCCTCGTAGGTTCCATTACATACTGTTCTAGGAAACTATTGCGTATACATTCTATAAACTCCTCCTCAAGGCTGCCTTGCCCGACCTGGTTAAACCAATCGACATGTAGATTAAAATCCCCCATGATAACTGCTGTACCATTTCTACATGCATCAGTTATTTCTTTGTTTATTGCCTGCCCCACCATAATGTTACTATTTGGTGGCCTATAGATTACTCCTATCAGTGACTTTTTCGCCTTACTATTCCTGATTTCCACCCAAATGGATTCAACCTTATCCTCCATAGCACCGATGTCATCCCTTACTGTTGCCCGGATGTCATCCTTAAATAACAGAGCTACACCACCACCCTTACCATCCACTCTGTCCTTCCGAATAGTTTGATACCCTCGGATATTTAACTCCCAGTCGTGACCATCCTTTAACCATGTTTCAGTAATGGCCACTAAATCATGGTCATTCACGATGATTTGCGCCATCAACTCATTTACCTTATTCCGAATACTACGAGCATTCAGGTAAAGTACACTTATGTTGGCTTTTTTACCTCTGTTCTGAATCTTAACACCTCGATCAGTAACCTCTCCTAAGTTATATTTCCTCTTAACCTTTCTCCTAATTGTCCTTGTCGTTGAACCCATATCTTCATGCAACAACCTGCTGCGTCGCTTACCATTAATGTTTTCACTTCCCGTTTTATTCCTTTTAGTATTCCTGGTCCTATTCACTGAGCTCCCCTCAGTCACTGTACCTTGTACTGTCGCCCTTTTTGATTTTTGACTATGGCTTCTCTGCCTTACACTTTCCCCCTTACTGCCTTTTGTTTCTATCCCTGTTTTACTACCTTCCAACTTCCTGCATCGGTTCCCATCACCCTGCCACATTAGTTTAAACTCTCCCCAACAGCTGTAGCAAAGTAGGCCATCGGTTCCAGTCCTGCCCAGGTGCAGACCGTCCAGTTTGTACTGGTCCCACCTCCCCCAGAACCGGTTCCAATGTCCCAGGAATTTGAATCCCTCCCTCTTGCACCATCTCTCGAGCCACGCATTCATCCTCTCTATCCTGACATTCCTACTCTGACTAGCTCGTGGCACTGGTAGCAATCCTGAGATTACTACCTTTGAGGTCCTACTTTTTAGTTTAACTCCTAATTCCCTAAATTCAGCTTGTAGGATCACGTCACGTTTTTTTACCTATATCGTTGGTCCCTAGGTGCACCACGACAGCTGGCTGTTCACCCCCCCCCCCCCCCCCCCCCCCAGAATGTCCTGCAGCCGCTCCGAGACATCCTTGACTCTTGCACCAGGGAGGCAACATACCATCCTGGAGTCTCGATAGCGTCTATTCCCCTTACAATTGAGTCCCCTATCACTATAGCCCTGCCATTCTTCTTCCTGCCCAGCTGCGCAGCAGAGCCAGCCACGGTGCCATGAACCTGGCTGCTGCTGCCTTCCCCTGGTGAGCCATCTCCGTCAACAGTATCCAAAGTGGTATATCTGTTTTGCAGGGAGATGACCGCAGAGGACACCTGCATTGCCTTCCTACTCTTGCTCTGTCTTTTGGTCACCAATTTTCTATCTCCCTCAGTACCTTTCACCTGCGGTGTGACCAACTCACTAAACGTGCTATCCACGACGTCTTCAGCATCGCGGATGTTCCAAAGTGAGTCCATCCGCAGCTCCAGAGCCGTCAAGCGGTCTAACAGGAGCTGCAACTGGACACACTTCTTGCACGTGAAGGAGCCAGGGAACCACATCGCACACGAGGAGCATGGCAGGAGTCTGAGATCTCCTGCCATGTCTTAAACCTTCGGTTAACTTCAACAATTACAATTCCCCCCCCCCAAATAAAAATAAATAAATAAACAACGAAGAAAAAAAAATAATATATACCAATGAAAAGAAAAAGAAAACAGAAACACTACTTACCAGTCACTTACCAGGGTTAGAAAGCACTTCCTCCCCACCCAGCTTTGAATTCCCACCTAGATTCAAATTCCCAAACTCACTCTTGGTTCTGTCTCACTCTGGCTGTGTCTTCTCTGGCTCACTGGGAGAACTATGAAGCTGTTTAATTTTATGAGTGACATGTTGATGCACGATCAATGACCACTAAAGCGAGGTTGTAGTCCAACTGAAGGCTTTAATAAGCTAGATGTTTCCCCCAGCAGCTCAGGTACAGAATGAAGGCTGCTGGGGCAGCACAAGCTCTTATACCCCGCCTTGCAGGGCGGAGCTACCATACAGCTTGACCAATAGGAAACATACAATATTTACCAATGGTGTTCCAGCATTACCAGGTCCTGTAATACCTCTGCACAGACTACCACATTCACCCCCTGTTAAAAAAAGAGTCCGGCGGGAGTGGTGGCCTGATATTGCAACATGGTAACGTGGTAGAAATTATAGTTATGGAGGTACCGTAATACCTCCGTACAGCGTTTTGTGACTATTTACAATGCAATTTCCTACTACAATTTATGATTCATAATTAACTATACACTTTAAAATGAAGCAATCAGTCGATTGGGGGCCCTGGTCGTCCTCTGTGATCGTCGAAGCTTCGGTGGTGACTCCGGTGGAGGCTCGGGCGTCTGTGACTCCGGGAGCGTGGCCTCGATCTCTGTGGCAGCTTCGACACCCCTAGTTGGCGCTGGTGGGGAAAACGGTTGACCTGGGAAGGGAGTGTCTGCGGGGTTCGTCGGTGGGTGGGGGGGCCTAGACGGGGCCGGTGGAAGGACCGATCCTCCTGTAAGGTGCACTGGTGGGAGGGAGGTGGGACTGGTAGCTGGGGTGTGCGTGGGGCTCCGGCGGGTGCCAGGTCTCGTAGGGAGACCGTATCTTGTCGACCATCAGGGTACGCCACAGATGTACTGGGGGTTAGCGTGGAGAAGATGGACCCTCTCGACCAACGGGTCCGACTTGTGCGCCCGCACATGTTTTCGGAGCAGGATGCATACGGGAGCTGCCAGCCAGGTCGGGAGCGAGGTCCCAGAGGAGGACTTCCTGGTGAAGACAAGGAGACGTTCGTGAGGTGTTTGGTTGGTTGTGGTACAAAGCAGTGACCGGATGGAGTGGAGGGCATCCAGGAGGACTTCCTGCCAGCGGGAGACTGGGAGATTCCTGGACCGTCGGCCAGTAGGACGGTCTTCCAGACCGTTCCGTTCTCCCTCTCTACCTGTCCGCTACCCCGGGGGTTGTAACTGGTCGTCCTGCTTGAGGCGATGCCCTTGTTGAGCAGGAATTGACGCAGTTCGGCGCTCATAAAGGAGGACTATGTATGTAAGCGGGGAACCCGAACAGTGCAAAGATGCTATGGAGGGCCTTGATGACAGTGGTTGCAGTCATGTCTGGGCAGGGATGGCGAATGGGAACCGGGAGTACTCGTCAATCACGTTCAGGAAGTACGTGTTGTGGTCGGTGGAGGGGAGGGGGCCTTTGAAGTCCATGCTGAGGCGTTCAAAGGGACGGGAATCCTTTATCAGGTGCACTTTCTCTGGCCGGTAGATGTGCGGTTTGCACTCCGCACAGATTTGGCAGTCCTTGGTGGCTGTCCTGACCTCCTCGATGGAGTAGGGCAGGTTGCGGGTCTTGATAAAGTGGGAAAAGCGAGTGACCCCCGGGTGGCAGAGGTCCTCGTGGAGGGCTCGGAGGTGGTCCACTTGTGCGTTGGCACATGTGCCGCGGGACAGGGCATCAGGAGGCTCGTTTAGCTTCCCGGAATGATACAAGGTCTCGTAGTTGTAGGTGAAGAGTTCGTTCCTCCACTGCAAGATCTTATCGTTTTTATCTTGCCCCACTGTGCATTATCGAACATGAAAGCAACCGACCGTTGGTCAGTGAGGAGAGTGAATCTCCTGCCGGCCAGGTAATGCCTCCAATGTCGCACAGCTTCTACTATGGCCTGGGCCTCCTTTTCGACTGAGGAGTGGCGGATTTCGGAACCGTGAAGGGTACATGAGAAGAAGGCCACGGGTTTGCCCACTTGGTTGAGGGTGACCGCCAGAGCTACGTCAGACGTGTCGCTCTCGACCTGGAAGGGGAGGGACTCGTTGATGGCGTGCATCATGGCCTTTACAATGTCTGCTTTGATGCGGTTGAAGGCCTGGTGGGCCTCTATCGACAGGGGAAAAGCTGTGGATTGGATCAGGGGACGGGCCTTGCCCGCATAGTTGGGGACCCACTGGGCATAGGAAGAGAAAAACCCTAGGCAGCGCTTCAGGGCGAACTCCATAAGGGGGCGCATGCGTTCAGGGTCGGTGCCTATAACTCCATTTTGCACTACGTAGCCGAGGATGGCTAGGTGGTCGGTGCTCAACACGCATTTATCCTTGTTATATGTAAGGTTAAGGATCTTTGCGTTCTGGAGGAATTTTCGGAGGTTGGTGTCGTGGTCCTGCTGGTCGTGGCCGCAGATGGTGACATTATCGAGATACGGGAATGTTGCCCGTAAACCGTCCCGGTCAACCATTCGGTCCATCTCGCGCTGGAAGACCGAGACCCCGTTGGTGACACCGAAGGGAACCCTTAAGTGATAGAGCCGCCCGTCTGCCTCGAAGGCAGTGTATTTGCGGTCACTAGTGCGGATGGGGTGCTGGTGGTAGACGGACTTAAGATCCACCGTGGAGAAGACTTTGTAATGCGCGATCCTGTTTACCAGGTCGGATATGCGGGGGAGAGGGTACATGTCCAGCTGCGTAAACCTGTTGATGGTCTGACTGTACAAAGAACAAAGAACAAAGAAAATTACATCACAGGAACAGGCCCTTCAGCCCTCCCAGCCTGCGCCGATCCAGATCCTTTATCTAAACCCGTCACCTATTTTCCAAGGATCTACTTCCCTCTGTTCCCCGCCCATTCATATATCTGTCTAGATGCATCTTAGATGATGCTATTGTGCCCGCCTCTACCACCTCCGCTGGCAAAGCGTTCCAGGCACCCACCACCCTCTGCGTAAAAAACTTCCCACGCACATCTCCCTTAAACTTTCCCCCTCTCACCTTGAAATCGTGACCTCTTGTAATTGACACCCCCAATCTTGGAAAAAGCTTGTTGCTATCCACCCTGTCCATACCTCTCATAATTTTGTAGACCTCAATCAGGTCCCCCCTCAACCTCCGTCTTTCCAACGAAAACAATCCTAATCTGCTCAACCTTTCTTCATAGCTAGCACCCTCCATACCAGGCAACATCCTGGTGAACCTCCTCTGCACCCTCTCTAAAGCATCCACATCCTTCTGGTAATGTGGCGACCAGAACTGCATGCAGTATTCCAAATGTGGCCTAACCAAAGTCCTATACAACTGTAACATGACCTGCCGACTCTTGTGCTTAATACCCCGTCCGATGAAGGCAAGCATGCTGTATGCCTTCTTGACCAGTCTATCGACCTGCGTTGCCACCTTCAGGGTACAATGGACCTGAACTCCCAGATCTCTCTGTACATCAATTTTCCCCAGGACTCTTCCATTGACCGTATAGTCCGCTCTTGAATTAGATCTTCCAAAATGCATCACCTCGCATTTGCCTGGATTGAACTCCATCTGCCATTTCTCTGCCCAACTCTCCAATCTATTTATATTTTGCTGTATTCTCGGACAGTCCTCCTCGCTATCTGCAACTCCACCAATCTTAGTATCATCTGCAAACTTGCTAATCAGGCCACCTATACCTTCGTCCAGATCATTTATGTATATCACAAACAACAGTGGTCCGAGCACGGATCCCTGTGGAACACCACTAGTCACGTTTCTCCATTTTGAGACACTCTCTTCCACCACTACTCTGTCTCCTGTTGCCCAGCCAGTTCTTTATCCATCTAACTAGTACACCCTGAACCCCATACGACTTCACTTTTTCCATCAACATGCCATGGGAAAACCCGGTGGTGGCGGCAACATTGAATATCTGGGGACAGTGGAGGCGACAGAGAGGGGTGCGGGGAGCCCTGGTGGGGTCCCCAATCAGGAACAACCATAGGTTCACCCCAGGAAGAATGGATGGAGGATTTCAGAGCTGGTACCAGTTGGGAATTAGGAGGGTGGGAGATTTATTTATAGATGGGACTTTTGCGAGCTTGGGAGCATTGGAGGAAAAGTATAAGTTGCCCCGGGGAAATTTCTTGAGATATATGCAGGTGAGGGCGTTTACTAGACAACAGGTGAGGGAATTTCCGTTGCTCCCGACACAGGGGGTACAGGACAGGGTGCTTTCATGGGTGTGGGTCGGAGAGGGCAAGGTGTCAGAGATTTACCGAGAGACGAGGGAAGAGGGGGAGGAGTCGGTGGGCGAACTAAAAGGAAAGTGGGAAGAAGAACTAGGGGAGGAGATAGAGGAGGGTATGTGGGCTGATGCCCTAAGCAGGGTAAATTCCTCTTCCTCATGCGCCAGGCTTAGCCTGATTCAATTTAAGGTGCTACATAGAGCACACATAACGGGAGCAAGATTGAGCAGGTTCTTTGGAGTGGAGGACAAATGTGGGAGGTGTGGCGGGAGCCTGGCAAGCCACGCACATATGTTTTGGGCGTGCCCGGCACTGGAAGGGTATTGGAAGGGAGTGACGGGAGTGATTTCGCGGGTGGTGAAGGCCCGGGTCAAACCAGGCTGGGGGTTAGCTCTATTTGGAGTTGCGGAAGAGCCGGGAGTGCAGGAGGCGAAAGAGGCCGACGTTGTGGCCTTTGCGTCCCTAGTAGCCCGGCGCAGGATCCTACTCATGTGGAAGGAGGCGAAACCCCCCGGACTGGAGGCCTGGGTAAATGATATGGCGGGGTTCATTAAACTGGAGCAGATAAAGTTTGCCCTGAGAGGATCGGCTCAAGGGTTCACCAGGCGGTGGCAGCCATTTCTCGACTACCTAGGGGAACGTTAGAGGGAAGACAGATGACCAGCAGCAGCAACCCAGAGGGAAGGGGGAGGGGGGGGGGGTTTAGTTTAGTTTAGGTCAAAGATAAAGAGGTTTTGTTACTTGTGTATTGTTAAAAATGTATGTATTGTTATTGTTGCGTTTGCTTTGTAAGAGGGGAAAAATAGTTTGGGAAACAAATTTCAATAAAACATATTTTAAAAAAAAAACACGCCATGGGAAACTTTATCAAACGATGTAGTCGATGACCATCCTATACTTCTCCCCAGTGATGACCACCACTACTTGAGCTCTCCAGGGACTGTTGCTGGCTTCAATGACTCCTTCTCTCAGTAGCCTTTGGATCTCTGACCTAATAAAGATCCGATCCTGGGCACTGTGCCGTCTGCTCCTGGTGGCGACGGGTTGCAATCCGGGGTGAGGTTTGCAAACAGGGAAGGGGGATCGACCTTGAGAGTCGCAAGGCCACAGACAGTGAAGGGGGTATAGGGCCACCAAATTTGAAAGTTATACTTTGGAGATTAGACTGGAAGTCTAAACCTAGGTGTGGCCGCGCAGAGGTGGGGAAGGACGTAGAGCCGGTAATTTTTAAACTCCCTTCCCTGGACTGTGAGGTTTGCTGCACAAAACCCCTTTATCTCTACTGAGTGGGAACCGGATGTCAGGGAGATTTTTTGATGAACAGGGTGGACGAGGAGAGAACAGAGCCTTACCGTGTCGGGGTGTATGAAGCTCTCCATGCTCCGAGAGTCGATTAAGCAGGACATCTCATGCCCGTTGATTGGTAGCTGTTGAGAGTGTTCGAGGCCGGGACTGATCCAGGGTCACCGAGGCTAATCTCAGCAGTTGAGTGTTCTCTTCGGGCGATGTGCGGTCAGCCGAGCTGGGGTCCTGGGAGTCCATCCAAGATGACGACTCCCATTGGTCGCACATGGCTGAGGGTGCACAAAATGGCGGTGCCCTTCCATCGAACACGGCGTCCGTGGGACAAGATGGCTACACGTCTGGGGGCCGCACGTGGCCCTGGAGTAGGAAGATGGCGGCGCCCACTGGCCGCACGGGGACCGTGGAGAGGGTTGTGGTGGCGGTCCGCATTCACTGCCGGAGACCGCGGTGACCGCACGGGCCTGGCATACCACCACAAAGTGGCCCTTTTTACGGCATCCTTTGCAGGTGGATGCGTGGGCCGGGCAGTGCTGCCGGGGGTGCTTGTCCTGCCCGCAAAAGTAACAGCGGGCCCCCCCGGGGTTGCCAGGCCACCTTGCAGCACAAGCTTGTGGGGGGATGGGGGATGTCTCGGGGTCGGCTGCGGAGGGGTTCCACGCTGCCCAGGGGGCTGCCGCACGGTCGGGAACGTAAGCGCGGGTGTTTCTGGAGGCCACATCCAGGGAACCTGCAAGGGCCCGTGCCTCCTTGAGGCCTAGGGTGTCTTTTTTCAGCAATCGCTGGTGGATTTGGGAGGACAGCATACCTGCTACAAAAGCATCCCGGATCAAGAGTTCTGTGTGGTCGCTCGCCGAAACTTGCGGGCAGCTGCAGTTTCTCCCCAACACCAGGAACGCATGGTAGAATTCTTCCAGCAATTCCCCAGGGATTTGTCGCCTCGTTGCTAGCAGATGTCGGGCTTAGACCTGGTTTACCGGGCGAATATAATGTCCTTTTAGCAACTCTATTGCTGCATCGAAGTCTTCTGCATCGTCGATGAGGGTGTAAATTTCCGGGCTCACCCTCGAGTGCAGGGCTTGCATTTTCTGTTCTCCTGTGGGTGTGTTTTCGGCCTTTCCGAGATATCTTTTAAAACACGCCAGCCAGTGCTTGACGATTGCCGCTGAGTTCGCCGCGTGGGGGCTGAGTTGCAGACACTCCGGCTTGATTCGGAGTTCCATCCTTTTAAATCTAGCTTATTAAATTAATGCACGATCAATGACCACTAAAGCGAGGTTGTAGTCCAACTGACGGCTTTAATAAGCTAGATGTTTCCCCCAGCAGTTCAGGTACAGAATGAAGGCTGCTGGGGCAGCACGAGCTCTTATACCCCGCCTTGCAGGGCGGAGCTACCATACAGCTTGACCAATAGGAAACATACAATATCTACCAATGGTGTTCCAGCTTTACCAGGTACCGTAATACCTCTACACAGACTACCACACATGTGTTATGGTACCTTGGGCTAGGGTGCGGTCAATTCCAGCCCCACTTGACCCAGAGTCACAATACAATTGAAATGAATAAATAATTCTTAGAGAAAACACCTGATGAAGGATGAAGGATGAAGGATGAAAACGCCTTTCATCCTTGGCTGCACAATAAGTCCAGTCACCAGGTTTGTAAAATTTTAACATAATTAACTTTATCAATAACAGGAACTATGATTAAATATACAGCAGATACAACAGGTTAACTATCTAATTATTACCCCCCCCCCCCACAACTTAAACCTGTACCAACCTCTACACACACACAAGACAAACAAACACAGAGGGGAAAAGAGGTGAAAAATGATGATAAAAGTAAAAAGGATAATAATCTTTGTTTCAGGTGGTTATTTTCTGTCACGCCTTTCTTCATTCCAGGCTTTCCATTCAAATTTTTTCTTTCCAGTCTGTAATGGTTTTAACTGTAGATTCATTCAGATCTCCATACAGCTAGGCAGCTTTTCTGGAGAAAAACAGGAGAGAAAGAGAGATCAGGTCCTTTCCTCCGAGCATCTAGGACTCCAACTGTTCTTCCTTGGTTCTCTGAAAAATCATCCCACTTGGCAGGATCCAATCACCGCCTGTTACTGGGCAGAACACGGCCATTTGACCAATTAATTGGCCTCCAGGCAACCAATCGAACCGAGTCCCACCAATCGCTTGGGTGCCGAAAGGTCTGAGTTCTGCTGTCCGGAAGCTAACACAGTGTTCTTTTTTGTAACTTTTTAATTCCTCACTTTCCCTGCTCGACTGAAAGGTCCATTAAGCAGCCATGGATCAAAACGAAAACAGCAAAAATAAAAAAAGGGGTAAAAACGGAATCCACAGGAAGAGCCCTTACACAAAAGACCCATTCTAATACTAAGAATGTGATGACTAACTTGAGTGACAGAAGTATGTTTCTGTCAGATTATGGACTGGTGGAGAAAGCTTGAAGATGCCGTTTCAACATTTGTACTTTAATTATTTTACTCATAGAATGGAATGGTATACCCTGCTGCTGAAATAGTTTCTCTGACCTCATGCAATGAAAAATACATTTTTATTTTTGCAAAATACATTTTCATATGGCAGATTTGTGACAGGGTTTGTCAAATCTTTATCCTCTCTGGACAATTATTTTTCTTCCTCCGCAACTCACCTTCTGATAAAATTCAAGATGTAAGGTGACAAATCATACGGCGTTCTAATAATTGTGTAATTCAGGTTCAGGCTTCCTAATGGATTTGTGGGATTGGAAGATTTCTTGCAATGGAGAGCACCACTTGGTGGTCTTTAAGGCACATTGCAATCACTAAAGGTAAAATGGAGCGAAAGAGGGAATTGTGAAATGCCCATTTTCTGCCCAGAGCTTTGGATGGAGCCTGATGTAAGCAGTTCTTCGACTGGGAAACCATCATCAATAATAAACAGAACATAAGAGGGATGAATGTGTCTATGGCACCAGCACAAATTTGACGGCCCTATTTTGCATGGGAAAGAAAATCTGGCATGTGGTAAGGCGGGCTGCTGTTTCGCTACAAGCCTGTTTTGTGCTATTAATATTGACCAATTTCACCACCATCATCTTCAGATAGCTCCAGAGATATGGAACACACGTCTCGGAATAACTATCTAATTCAGGTGGGATGATGCTGTGTCATTCAGTCATAATACGATTCCGCAATTACTAAAGGCTAAAGGACTATAATTTTCTACCAAAATAAGAAGAATGTTAATATGGTACTTGCTGTTATTTATGTATAAATGGTACAGCAACTTCAGACAAGTTGAGGAGTTAAACACAAATATCCAAAAGTTGCTGTCTGACTTATGCTATCCCACTATTAGCTTCATGGAAGTGGCATCTTGCTGTCTGATTCATGGTTGAAATGTATTTTGAATGGCTTGCACAGTAGATGCAAATCAAACACACAGAAAGTTAAGTCTTGTCCATTTTCATCTTCAACTTCTCTGCGCTGAAAATTAAATAGCACTCGTGTGGAGTCTCATTCCTTTAGTTTTAAAATTTCCTTTCATAGAATGATAGATAGGTACAGCACTGAAGGAGGTCATTTGCTTCATCTTTACTGTGCTTGCTCTTTTGCTGAGTTATCTGATTTACCCCTCTTTCTATGTCTATGTTCTTGATCTTTCCCGATGACACTGCAAATTCATCTGTTTTTATCCGACACACTTTTGAAAGTTATGATTGAATCTTTTCCCAACACGCTTTTAGGCAGTGTAAACTCTCTCGGCAAGAAAAGTCCCTCATCTCCCCACTAGTTCTTTTGCAAATCAATGTCCTTTCTTTACCCCGCACAATCTCTTCAGCCAGGTACTCATCTGATATATTCTGCTATTTCTGCTCTGACTAGCACATGTCACTGATAGGGCGGCATGGTAACACAGTGGTTAGCACTGTTGCTTCACAGCACCAAGCACTTGGGTTCGATTCCCGGCTAAGGTCACAGTCTGTGCAGAGTCTGTACGTTCTCCCTGTGTCTGCGTGGGTTTCCTCCGGGTGCTCCGGTTTCCTCCCACAAGACCCGAAAGATGTGCTGTTAGATGAATTGGACATTCTGAATTCTCCCTCAGTGTACCTGAACAGGCGCCTGAATGTGGCGACTAGGGTCTTTTCACAGTAACTTCATTGCAGTGTTAATATAACCCTACTTGTGACACTAATAAAGATTATAGTCATAGAGATCACTACCTTTGAGCTCTTACTTTTCAACTTATTTCTAATTCCCTAAATTCCGCACATAGGACTTTCTACTTATGTCATTTGTACCAATGTGTTTCACAATCACTTGCTGTTCACCCCTCCCCACTGCAATGTCCTGTTCCTGTAAATTCTCTGAGGCATTCTTGACCCTGGCACCAGAGAGGCAACATTTCATCTTGGAGTTTTGTTTGCGGCCACAGAAACCAAGTGATTCCTGTAACAATTGAATGCCCTATAACTATTGAATTCCAACATGTTTTACTCCTCCTCTGTCCAACAGAGCCGACCATGGTGCAACAAATGTGGCTGTTGCTGCTTTCCCCTGAGAGTCCATTCCCCTCAACAGTATCCAAAGTTGTATACCTGTTTTGCAGAGGAATGGCCACAGGAGATCCTGCACTGCCTGCTTATCCTCTTGCTCTGCCTGGTGGTCATTGATTCCCTTCTTGCCTGTGAAGTCTTAGTCTGTGGCGTGACCATCTCTCTTTATGTGTTACCCACTATACTCTCTGCCTCGCGGATGTTCCACAGTATCCCCATCTCCGAAACCTTCTAGGACTTCTAGAAGCTGCAGCTGGAGACAGTTCCTGTGTACATGCTGTCCCCGGGCACTGGAACTGTTCCTGGATTCTCACATCGAGCAGGAGGAGTACATCACAGCTTTGAGCTCTCCTGCCATGACTTATCCTATTAAATTAAACCCTTGTTCCCTAGTCCTTGTTATAACAGAATATATCCCTTACAAACTATAGACCACAAAATATTGCTGTCACAAACCATAACCGATTCCGGCTTGGGTCACTGTCTGTGCGGAGTCTGCACAGCCTCCTCGTGTGTGCGTGGGTTTCCTCCGGGTGCTCCGGTTTCCTCCCACAGTCCAAATATGTGCAGGTTAGGTGGATTGGCCATGATAAATTGCCCTTAGTGTCCAAAATTGCCCTTAGTGTTGGATGGGGTTACTTGGTTATGGGGATAGGGTGGAGGTGTTGGGTAGGGTGCTCTTTCCAAGAGCCGGTACAGACTCGATGGGCTGAATGGCCTCCTTCTGCACTGTAAATTCTATGATGATAAGTGATAAAAGCAGTAAATACTTAACCATACTCACCCAATCAGTCACTTCCACAAGCCCCGCATCACTTTTAAATCCTGATGTCACCTCAGGAGCTCCAAACTCCAAGCTAGCTGTCCTCTCTGAGTCTGCCTCTTTCATGTTCCTTTATCTCCCAGCTCCACGCTCAGCCTCCCTCTTTCTTGCACTCTTTTACCCTCCCGTCATCCACTCTCAGTCTTACTCTTTTTCACACTCTCTTATGCTCCCGGCATCCACTCTCAGTCTCACTCTTTCTCGCGCCCTTATATCCTCCCGGCTCTGCTTTCAGTTTTGTTCTTTCGCGCTCTCTTTTATTCTCTGGCTCTACTTTCAGTTTCACTTTTGCTCTTTTACCCTCCCAGCTCCATTCTCAGTCTCGCTCTTTCTACCGCTCTTTTTTCCTCCCGGCCCTGCTCTCAGTCTCGCTTTTTCTCATGCTCTTTTAACATGTCAGCTCCTCTCTCAACCTCGATTCAATACTTGAGGTAGATCACTTTGCCTGCCTGGAACACACTATTTTCTCATTTGAGATGGACACCTAAGTCAGAAAGTCATCTCAAAGCCTTTTCCAGGTTTTCTATGCTCTTTTTCCATGGCTCCTGTGATTCGTATGCCATCCAAGTATACTCCCACCTTAGGTAGCCCTTAGTGAATGTTCGCCATCATGTGTTGCAAAATGGGGCATGCCAATGAGATTCCGAAGGGTGGGTGTGTACATTTGTACAAACCATTATGGGTTTTAATTGTCATGTACTTCCTGAATGACTCGTCTAATTCTAGCTGGAGGTAGGCTAAGCTCATATCTAGTTTGGTGAAGGTTTGACCCCCTGTCAGTTTGGCATATTCATCTTCTATATATTGCATGAGGTACCGATCTAGACGTAAGGCTTCAATTACCATTAGTTTATAATCCTTTCTAAGGTGGACCGACTTGTCGGGTTTGGGGATGGGAACTACTGGTGCAGCCGACTCTGCGAACTGCACTGGTTGTATTATCCCGAGGCTCTCTAACCACTCGGGTTTAGTCCCTACTTTGGTAACTGAGGCATATGGAATTGGCTGAGCCCTGAAATAATAATAACATTTTATTGTCACAAGTATGAAGTTACTGTGAAAAGCCCCTAGTCGCCACTTTCCGGCGCCTGTTTGGGTATGGGTAATATTTGGATAGGGCTCCAGGGTCCATGTAATTCTTTGCCCTTGCTCCCTTTATTCTACCAATACCTTGGGGTATTTGCTAAAGACATTGTACAGACCACCGGTTCCTAGTTTAAAAATTTGTAGTCAGTCCAGACGGACCCCCGAGAGCCAGTCCCTGCCCAAGAGACTGGGTCCTGGTTCTCGTATAACTATGAGCGGGGGTCAGGCTGTCTGTTGCCCATAGGTAACCAAGGTCATAGTCCCCAAATTCTTCACATACACCCCTGCATATGTGGCCAACCTGATCCTGGCGTCTCGCAGGCTTAGGGGCAAGATACCCATCTGGAGACACCGGAAGGTGTGTTCCACAATGATGGAGACAGCAGCTCCTCTATCCACCTCCATTTCTAGGGAATGTCTGTTGACCAAGAGTGTTATCTTTATTGGGGCATCCCGGGGTGATAATGAAATTCAGTTACATTGCTTTGTCCTCTATGGTTGATAAACTTGCAAGGCCCAGGTCTGAGGTAGTTTTGACTTCTGGCCTGGGTGGCACTCGTACAGCTGATTCTGGCAGCCTTGCCTGGGTCGTGTCCCTTGGCCACACCTATAGCAGCCTTGTGGCCGACAATCGTAGTCCGCTGGGAATGCTTACGTGGCAGTTCTCGGGTTTTCCAGCCATCCTTTGAGATGCCAGAATGTCCTGACTGACTGTTGAGTTGGTGGTGGGTGAGGCACGCGGGAGCCTTCAGTGGGAATGCTGGCTTTTCTGTATGAGGGTCCTTCGCATCTAGACTGGGTTCGCCCAATAATTTATTTGTATCACAACATTATTGATCCCCCACACTAGCCGGTTGTGGTAAACCACTGTGTTCTTATATTAAGGGTTGTACGGTAGAACCTGCACTACAGGTTCACCTGGGCCCCTGCACGCTAGCTCCGCCCAGGAGCCAGGTTATAAATATGCGTTGCCTCCAGCTCGCAGCCGTTTCGTCAGCTGCTGTAGGAAGCCACACATCTGACACTAATAAAGCCTCAGTTTGGATTCAACTTCGTCTCCAGTCAAATTGATCGTGCCTCAATTTATTAGTATCAGATTCAGAAGATGGACCTCCGGATTAAACCAGATCGCCTGCAGTTGGATCCACACGCAAGCGACGCCAGAAAGGACTTCCAGCACTGGGTAGCTTGTTTTGAAACGTATATCAACGCGGCGCCGACCCCTGTTCCAGAGGCTCAGAAGATTCAAATATTGTACTCCAGACTCAGCTCCAAAGTCTTCCCGCTGATCCAGGATGCGCCCAATTACACTAATGCCATGACTCGACTCAAAGAAAATTATGAGCAGAAGACGAATACGCTCTTCGCCAGACACGCGCCCGCAACGCGTACTCAACTACCTGGTGAGTCAATCGAGGACTTCTGGAGGGTCCTGATCCCACTCGTGCGGGACTGAGACTGTCAGGACGTTACAGCTAAGGAGCACTCAGATCTCCTTATGAGGGACGCTTTTGTAACTGGGATTGGGTCTGATGTTATCAGGCAGCGGCTCCTAGAAGGGGCCAGGTGCGACCTCGCAGAGACTAAAACACTAGCGCTTTCCATGACGGTCGCCCTGCGCAATGTCCAGTCCTACGCCCCCAACTGCGCGGCCCTCTCCTCCTACGCTTCATGGGCCCCACAGGCAGCCGCGCTACGCACCAGCCAGTGATCTCCGATGCTATTTTTGCGGCCAGCAAAGACACCCCCGCCAATGCTGCCCGGCCCGCGCTGCCCTTTGTAAGGCCTACGGGAAGAAGGGTCACTACGCAGCGGTGTGCCAGGCCCGCTCAGCTGCAGCGGTTGCCCCCAACCCCCCCCGATCACGGACAATGGGCGCCGCTATCCTCCCCTCCTCCCAGGCCATGTGCGAGCAATGGGTGCCGCCATCTTCTCCCCCGCACAACACGTGCGTTTCATGGGCGCCGCCACCTTGCTGCACTCCCGCAACGTGCGTTCCATGGGCGCCACCATTTTGTGATCCCCAAGACCTCCGGGCGCCACCATCTTGTCCACTCCGTAGCACACGGATACCAACGGCGTTTCAGGACCCCCAACTCAACGGCCGCCTCACTACCCGACGATCAACCATGACTCGCATCCATGGCAATCAACCAGTCCCGACCACATACTCTGACCAACGCATCCACCAGCGTGAAAGTCAACTGCGATGTGACCTCCTGCCTACTGGACTCCGGGAGCACCTAGAGCTTTGTACACCCGAATACGGTAAGGTGCTGCTCCCTTAAGGAAGACCCTACCAATCAAAGTATCTCCCTGGCCTCCGGATCCCATCGCGTAGCGATCCGGGGGTAATGCATGGTCAAGCTCACAGTCCAAGGCTTGGAGTTCCACGGTTTTCGCCTCTACGTCCTCCCTAACCTCTGCGCTGCACTTATCCTCGGCCTGGATTTTCTGTGCAACTTCCAGAGCCTGACCCTAAAATTCGGCGGACCCTTACCACCCCTCACTGTGTGCGGCCTCACGACCCTAAAGGTCGATCCTCCTTCCCTCTTTGCCAATCTAACTCCAGATTGCAAACCCGTCACCACCAGGAGCAGACGGTACAGCACCCAGGATAAGGCCTTCATCAGGTCCGAGGTCCAGCGGTTGATTCAGGAGGGAGTCATCGAGGCCAGCAACAGCCCCTGGAGAGCTCAAGTGGTAGTGCTCAAGTCTGGGGAGAAAAAACATCGACAGGTACACGCAGCTCGATGCGTACCCCCTCCCACGCATATCTGACATGGTTAACCAGATTGCACAGTACCGGGCCTTTTCAACGGTGGACCTGAAATCCGCTTACCACCAGCTCCCCATCCGTAAATCGGACCGGCCATACACCGCCTTCGAGGCAGACGGCCGGCTATATCACTTCCTTAGGGTCCCTTCGGCGTCATCAATAGGGTTTCGGTCTTCCAAAGAGAGATGGACCGAATGGTCGACCAGTACGGCTTGCGGGCCACCTTCCCGTACCTAGACAATGTGACCATCTGCGGCCATGATCAGCAGGACCACGACGCCAACCTCGCCAGATTTCTCCACACCGCCACTCTCCTCAACCTCACGTATAACAAGGAGAAGTGTGTGTTCCGTAGAAACCGCTTAGCCACCCTTGGCTACGTAGTGCAGAATGGAGTTCTGGGGCACGACCCCGACCGCATGCGCCCCCTCATGGAGCTCCCCCTCCCCCACTGCCCCAAGGCCCTCAAACGCTGCCTGGGGTTCTTCTCATACTACGCTCAGTGGGTCCCAAACTATGCAGACAAGGCCCGCCCACTCATACAGTCCACTCATTTCCCCATGACGGCCGAGGCCCAACAGGCTTTCGCTCGGATCAGAGCTGATATTGCCAACGCTGGAATGCATGCTGTAGACGAGACACTTCCTTTCCAAGTAGAAAGCGACGCATCGGACGTCACCCTTGCTACCACCCTCAACCAGGCAGGCAGACCCGTGGCATTCTTTTCCCGCACCCTCCATGCCTCCGAAATTCGGCACTCATCCGTCGAAAAGGAGGCCCAGGCTATCGTTGAGGCTGTGCGACATTGGAGGCATTACCTGGCCGGCAGAAGATTCACTCTCCTCACTGACCAACAGTCGGTAGCCTTCATGTTCAACAACACACAGTGGGGCAAGATCACAATGATAAAATCTTGCAGTGGAGAATCGAGCTCTCCGCCTATAATTACGAGACTAAGTATCGCCCTGGCAAACTCAACGAGCCCCCAGACGCCCTATCCCGAGGTACATGTGCCAGCGCTAGGTAGACCGACTCCGGGCCCTGCACGACAGCCTTTGTCACCCAGGGGTCACTCGGTTGTACCACTTCATTAAGGCACGGAATTTGCCCTACTCCGTCGAGGAAGTAAGAACGATCGCCAAGGACTGCCAGGTCTGTGCGGAGTGCAAGCCGCACTTCTACCGGCCGGACCGCGCGCGCCTGGTGAAGGCCTCCCGCCCCTTTGAACGCCTCAGCGTGGATTTCAAAGGCCCCCTCCCCTCCTCCGATCGAGACACATATTTCCTCAGTGTGATCGATGAATCCTCCCGGTTTCCCTTCGCCATCCCATGCCCCGACATGACGTCTGCCACCGCCATTAAAGCCCTTAATTCTATCTTCATTCTGTTCGGCTTCCCCTACATCCACAGTGACAGGGGATCCTCATTCATGAGTGATGAGCTACGTCAGTTCCTGCTCAGCAGGGGTATCGCCTCCAGCAGAACGACGAGCTACAACCCCCGGGGAAATGGACAGGTAGAAAGGGAGAATGGGACGGTATGGAGGGCTGTCCAGCTGGCCCTATGGTCCAAAAGTCTCCCGGCCTCCCGCTGGCAAGAGGTCCTCCCTGATGCACTACACTCCATTCGCTCATTACTCTGCACTGCTACTAACAGTACACCGCATGAACATTTTTTTGCCTTCCTCAGGAAGTCCACATCCGGGGTATCGCTCCCAACTTGGCTCACAGCTCCGTGCTTCTCTGTAAACATGTGCGCTCCACAAGGCGGATCCATTGGTGGAAAGGGTGCACCTGCTCCACGCAAACCCACAGTACGCCTACGTGGCGTTCCCCGACTGCCGCCAGGATACCGTCTCCCTCAGGGACCTGGCACCAGTAGGTTCCACCCCCACACCACCCCCGTCGTCCCCGGCGCCACCCTCCCCTCCCCCGCCACCCCCATCACCCCCCCTAGGACCGTCCGTCCTCCCCCTGCCCACCCCCGTTGATGAAGAGGATTTCGGCACGCTCCCGGAGTCAACTTCGACCATGACAGCGCCAACATCGCCGGCTCCACTTTGTCGGTCTCAAAGGGCTATCAAGGCGCCGGACCGGCTGAACCTCTGACCGGCCCGCCGGATGACCAGAGACATTTTTCTTACTGCTCTGTAAATATTAAAGATTGCTAATTGTATATAGTTATCCACCACCCCCGCCGGACTCAATTTTAACAGGGGGTGAATGTGGTAATCCACTGTGTTCTTATATTAAGGGTTGTACGGTAGAACCTGCACTACAGGTTCACCAGGACCCCTGCATGCTAGCTCCGCCCAGGAGCCGGGTTATAAATATGCGTGGCCTCCAGCTCGCAGCCATTTCATCAGCTGCTGTCGGAGGCCACACATCTGATACTAATAAAGCCTCAGTTTGGATACAACTTAATCTCCAGTCATATTGATCGTGCCTCACCGGTCACATAGCATCTCCGGCAACGATGGGTCAAACTCGTAGTATTTCGTCAGTTTCCTTAATCTAGCCAGGAATTCTTTCGCGGGTTCCCCAGGAGTTGCCCCAGTAATGTTGAATTGGTAATACTGGAGGATTACGGATGCTTTGGGTCATAATGGTTCTTTACCAGATCTACAAGCTCGTTGAACACTTCAGTGTCAGGGGCTGCAGGATAAGTTAAACTGTTAATAATTCTGAATGTCGGGGCCCCACATGCTGTCAAACAAATTATTTTATGTCTGTCATTCCATTCTATGCTGTTGGCATGGAAGTAGCGCATGCATTCAGCATACTGGGGCCAGTTCTCCACATCCTCTCCCCAGCATTTCCGTGCTTTTCATTTTGCTTTGGTTTTTTTTACCAGAGTTGTTGTCGAGGTGTTTTGAAAAGGCTGCTCAGAATCCCATGCTTGATCTTTGTCGCCAAAGTAATAATTCTAGGAGTCGCAGAGTAAAAGGCCAAACTGGTTTATTTTAAATTGAAAGTAAAGTCGCTACACTGCACTCAAAACAAATGTCCCAGCCCAGGACTGTTGGGAGCTGCTGATCTGGTTCTGGGAGCTACAGGTAAAGGCCCCACTAATGAGCCTCAGCTGTGCGGGCCTCCACCTGCTCACCACGGGAACTCTTATTCCAGAAAGCCCACGGAAAGATCAATCAGCAATTTCCTCCGTGATCCTTGTGAGGGCTATCACAAAAGGGAAGACTTAAATTGTGCTACTTAGTTGGAGATGACTGATATTTACTTTTAAAAAGAAGTATTTTGATTGGATTTTTAACATTTTATATCAGAAGTTACAGAATAAGACAAAACCAACAAATGTAGCAACACAAATTACAACAACAACTGTAGTTTTGATTAATCATACGCAGAGAACTTATCTTACCAGGTGGGTTTCTGACGACCAAAAGCTAGTCAAGAAAGATACAAAAGAAAAAAGTAAAAATCTAAAGAAAAACAGGGAGGTGCCTGAGGAATGCCATCTGTGCCATGGGGGGCAATAGCTGGCTGTGCTTCCCTGAAGGGAGCTTTTATATAGTTATGGGGGGGTCCGCACCTTGGTTGCCTCCTGGCACTGACCAGTGCTGTAAGGGGGGTGGGGCATGTCCGCTGTGTGCCCTCGCCACAGTGGTTGTTTTTGCCTCTTGCTCTATGCCCCTTCTGGTTCTCTCCTTCTACCTGCTCAGCATTTCCTGTTGTGGTTGTGGAAAGCAGATAAGCTATAATTACATTTTTAAAGGGCATTGGCTTTTAAGAAGCTTGACAGTTTGATAGATACACAAAACATGATCTATCCTTCATGAACACTTTCTCTAAAAATCGTAACTCATACACAACATGATAAGGCCCTTGCTCCATCAAAAATGAGGTCTCTTTGAACTCATCACTGATAATCTTTTTTAAAAATAAATTTAGAGTACCCAATAATTTTTTCCAATTAAGGGGCAATTTAGCGTGGCCAATCCACCTATCCTGTACATCTTTTGGTTGGGGGGGGTGAAACCCACGCAGACACGGGGAGAATGTGCAAACTCCACATGGACAGTGACCCAGGGCTGGGATTCAAACCTGGGTCCTCAGCGCTGTAGGCAGCAATGCTAACCACTGTGTCACCGTGCTGCCCTCTTCACTGATAATCTGAAGGCATCCTGTGGCTTGGTGCCATCCTTAATTTCATAATGCTCCTATGGAGCATATTATGTTAAAGATGTGATATAAATTTAAAGTTGTTGTGATCGCAAACACAGCATAATAATGCATAACAAAGTGAAATGCCAAATCATCGTGAAACCAAAAGCTAAAAAAAGAAAGACAGAACAGTCATGTATCACTTTTGGTGTGGTAAGTTCATCTGTAAATAACAAGGTTATTGTTCAAAGTGATTTAAACAGTTACAGCATAGCAAAGGTCCTGGTTAACATTTACATGTTGCAATGCTGCTCTTTGAATCTTTCGTGGGTAGGTGGTGTTGAAAGAACCAACTATTGTAAGACCTGTAATCTCACTGTGGGCTCATTGTCGTATCTGCCACATTTGGTTACACTTGGTACCACAGTAGTCTGTGATGTTATTGAGCCCTCTCAACACATGCACCTTCTCAATAGTATTCCTGATTTAAAAGTAAAATAAATTCCTGATTTAGGGCACTTAGGGTTAAAAGGAATTTGATAAGTATTCACATTTTTGTTTACAAACACGCAGTGCAATTATCTAACTCACTTTTAGCTGCACCATCGTATTATTTACAGACTTTCATGTCATAACAATCATGACTCACAATTCTTCCTCTTAACAATAAAAGGTTTCACATTTTTTTCTTCAGAAAATCAGTGCTCTCTTAAGATTACAGTCAACAAAAGTTGCTGACACTTTTCATGAAGAACCTGAAATGTTCGATTCACCCAGTTACAGACGATAGTTTAGTTAAATCATGTCTGCCCTCTACTGGCCAAACCTAAAATATGGTTTGAAAGAACCAAATGACGTGAGCTATTTTAAGATTAGAGATGGATTTCTTAATGAGCTCACTTGATCTTCTGAAAGTACTGTGGTAGACTGATAGTATGAAAAACATTCAAAAGTAAGCACAGGTGACTGTAGAAGAAATTGTAACAAAAAGGTTCAAAATATATTTCCAAAAATGATTGTAAAATTTCCAGAAGGTTCAAGGTTACCAATTCCTCACTTTTCTTGGTTGTCCATCTCTGATTGCATTTGAGGATGTGAAGGTGAGCTGCTTTCTTGAACTACTACAGTCCATGTGGTGTAGGTACATCCACAGTGCTGTTAGGGTGGGAGTTCCAGGATTTTGACCCAGTGGAGGAACGGTGATATATTTCCAAGTCAGCATGGTGAGTGACTTGGAGGGGAACTTCCAGGTGATGGTGTTCCCATGAATCTGCTGCCCTTGTCCTTCCAGATCCCGTTATAGCTACTAAATCTCGTGAGTGGCCAAAAATCTATTCTAACAATAGCAAGCCTGGATGGCTCGGGTGTTAAAGATAAAAGTGTGGCCCAGGTTGTTTTACTGGGATGAAGGTGGATGATTTGCAAGCCTATAAGCAATGACCAAAGTATCTCTGCTGATGGTGGATAGATGTGTCTCCAATGTCCCAGTACGTTGTTAGGAATGTCAGCTTTTGTAAATGGTTATACTTTAAACTGTCTATTTAGTTTCACAATATAATTAAGTTGGGCATTTAAAGGATAGATAATTAACATTTCTACCTGGATCCAAGGCCTGTGTGATCCATGTTGCCATGGAGATGGACTTTGAGTGAGAGAGAGCCCATTGGCTTACAGGTTGGTATCTTAAAATATCACTCAACATCACTGTCTCAATCTGCAAGAATTGAGAGAGAAATAACCAAGAGATAAAGGCAACAGACCTGTATGGTTTGTCATACAAGAATGTGGGTGGGACCTCAAACTCAGATTAAAGAGACTGATATCATAAAGATTTAAATGAGACTGAAAGACTCACCTCATTTGGCTCAAGGGAAGGGTAACCCTAACTGTAAAAGCCAATTCAGCTATTAAAGGTTTTTGGCTGGAAAAGGATAAGGCAAGCAAGACCTCAGAAGCTACAAATTACTATGGGCTAATTCCTAAAAATAGATTGTATACTTAAGGCACAGAATAAAGTATAACCATAAGGGAGATTTTCAATTGCGTCAAAGCCCACTTGACCATTACAGGCACAACATCATAAATTTCTGGGATTGAATTCCTTTTCTCAAATGTTATCAATTTAGGCAAAAGATTGGAGAATATCTTCAAATGTTTACAAGAGACCCAAGTGACTTTGTGATTATTTGTGATATTCAATGTTAGTGAACATGTTAAACAGTGATACTATTGAGAACAACAGCAAAGTTGTTCTTCTTTTGCAACTATGAGCTGTATTTGTCTGTTATATTTGGATCATGTGCAAGCGGCTTTCATTTCCTCAAAGTATCAGAGGTTTGTGTGTAAGGGTCTGGAAAGCATGTTTTCTGCTATTAGTTTTAGATTGGCTAATATCCCTATTTTGTTTTTCGAACATTCTTTTTCATGAATTCCCCGGGGAACAATATTTTACCACTTTGTCACTGGTGTTAGTGATGGAAACCTGGCCTAATAATACCTTACCTTTGATAATGCTAGTTTCGCACGTCAGCTGTAGCTTAGCATCCACTTAACTGATATGCATAAGTCCTCCCACAATACTAAGAGAGTGAAATTCCATTGCAAATTCCACAGCATATAAAACATCCTACAGGTTTGTGCATGCATTTTTGATCCATGGCCCACTGAGTGCCAGGAAGCAGCTTGGAAACAATTTCTCCCTTAATGTCTTCATTAAGTGCAATGTCACCACAAAGGAATACAATGACCCAGGATTTGCCAGAGAATGGAATCTCACGGTGAGTGACGCGAGTTGGATTTTTTTCTCAATATTCAGCTCTGATTATTTTTGCATGTCAGATTGCTGGAAATTTGAATTCATTGAAAAAAACTCCTTCATGGCCTCTGGATATCCTAAAGTATTGTCAGTCAATTAAACACTTTTGAAGTGCCGTCATTGTTGAAGTTTGGGAAACACAGCAACCAGTCTGTACAGGGCAAACTTCCAGAAACAGAAATGGGATAAAGATTCAGATAATCTGACCAACTATCATCAGAGACTCTCTGAATATTGCAGTTATCTATCTCCAAACCCTGGAATTTAAGGATATAGAAAAAAAAAGAGAAGGAAAGATGGCAAATTAAGGACAGAAAAAAATGAAGAGGGAATAGAAAGATTTGATTAAGAGAGAGAAAAAGAGAAGCAGAAAATTCTCTGTGAACATTGCTCTATTTGCAGGAAAGGTTAGAAAGACTGGGCTTGTTTTCACCGGAGTTTAAAAGAGTGAGAGGTGACTTGATTGAAGTATATAAGATCCTGTATGGTCTCGACATGGAAAGGGACTCACTCTTGTGAGTGAGTCCAGAACCAGAGAGCACTGTTTTAAAATGAGGGGTCGCCTTTATAGGACAGAGATGAGGAGAATTTTTATTTCTCTCAGAAGGTTGTGCGACTTGTGGAGGGCTGGTTTAGCTCAGTGGGCTAGACAGCTGGGGCGAGATTCTCCGACCCCCCGCCGGGTCGGAGAATCGCCGGGGGCTGGCGTGAATCCCACCCCCGCCGGTTGCCGAATTCTCCAGCACCGGATATTCGGCAGGGGTGGGAATCGCACCGCGCCGGTTGGCGGGCCCCCCCCCCGGCGATTCTCCGGCCCGGATGGGCCGAAGTCCCGCTGCTAGAATGCCTGTCCTGCCGGCATAGATTAAACCACCTACCTTACCGGCGGGACAAGGCGGGATTCCGGGGTCCTGGGGGGGGGGGATCTGGCCCCGGGGGGTGCCCCCACGGTGGCCTGGCCCGTGATTGGGGCCCACCGATCCGCAGGCGGGCCTGTGCCATGAGGGCACTCTTTTCCTTCCGCCTTTGCCACGGTCTCCACCATGGCGGAGGCAGAAGAGACTCCCTCCACAGTGCATACGCGGGGATGCCGTGAGCGGCCGCTAATGCTCCGGCGCATGCGCCACCCGGAGATGTCATTTCCGCGCTAGCTGGCGGGGCACCAAAGGCCTTTTCCGCCAGCTGGCGGGGCGGAAATTAGTCCGGCGCGGGCCTAGCCCCTTAAGGTTGGGGCCGGGCCCCCCAAGATGCGGAGGATTCCGCACCTTTGGGGCGGCGCGATGCCCGACTGATTTGCGCCATTTTGGGCGCCGGTCGGCGGACATCGCGCCAATACCGGAGAATTTCGCCCCTGGTTTGTAATACAGAACAAGGCCAGCAGCATGGGTTCAATTCCCGCACCGGCTGAGAATTCTGAATTCTCCCTCTGTGCACCCGAGCAGGCGCCGGATTGTGGCGACTAGGGGCTTTTCACAGGAACTTCATTGCAGTGTTAATGTAAGCCTACTTGTGACAATAAAAGGATTATTATTACTTTGGAACTCTCTGCCTCAGAACCAGTGGAAGTGGGTCACTGGATATTTTTAAGGCAGAAGTAGGTAGATTCTTGTTAGGCAATGGAATCAAAGGTTATCGGGCGGTGATGGGAATGTGGAACTCAAAACACAAACAGATCAGTCATGATCTAATCGAATGGCAGAGCAGGCTTGAGAGGCTGAATCGCCTATTTTCTATGTTCATGTGAGTGAGACGTCAGCTTTTGTTGTTCCCCACATGGACCTCCAATTTGAGTGGCATGCTGGGACCATAAATCATATTTTTAACAATACCCTTACACCATGAAATAAAAGCCTAACTTGCTCTGGTGGGCTTACTTTATATTTATGCCACAAATCCATAACTACTTGATGCTGATAGAGGTTGACAGTGAACCCCCTTTTTGCAAGGCCAAATACAAAGTAGCAGTTGCCCAGTAACTTGTGCCAATTTGTAAGACACAGCATATTTTTCCTTGCCCCAAATTGCTGTATATTTACACATTGATAACAGAGTGAACCAGGATTTTTGGTGACAGTGATGTGCTGAGCACTCACAAATCAGGAGGCCCTTCTCCAGAACACAACCAAACAGTCAAATTTAGCCCCAAAATTCAGAATAATTTCACCCAGCAATAAGAAAGGAAGAGAAACAGAAATATGTCAGCAAATGGGAACTCGAGAAACCATAGAGATGGCAGGAGTGGAGGGAAAGGCCAAGAGCAACAGGTGGACGGGTCAGCAGACCCACGAGGCGAGGGGTCCCCGGCCGCCCCAGAGAGAGGGAGACCGATGACTCGAACAACACTCCCCCCCCCCCCCCGCTCCGCCTGGAGATGGATGGAAGACATTCCTGACCAAGAAACTGCTGTCAATGAGGGAGGTGACGTAGGTGGAGATCCAGGTGGCAGTCAAGGTGTCAGTGATGGAGGCATTGGTCGCCATGCAGACGGTGATTGACGGTCTGGGGAAGAAGCTGGGAGCTCATGGGAGATGATCCAGCAGCTTGGGAAGGTCTTGACGGACCAGAGCGACAGGATTGTTGCTCTGGAGGCCCAGATTAAAAGGTTGGTGACGACCTAGGGGAGCCTAAAGGGGAAGGTTGAGGACCAGGAGAACCGGTCCCGGCACCAAAATATACGGACTGTGGGCCTACCAGGGTGCATCGAGGGCAGGGACCTGATGGACTATGTGGCCCAGATGATGGGTAACCTGGTTGGGAGGGACAGCTTCCCCAAGCCGCCGCAGATTGACAGGGCACACCGATCGCTCCGACTGAAGCCCAAAGCAGGGGAGCAGCCAAGGGCAATAATTGCGAAACTGCACAGGTATCAGGACCGGGCGATGATCCTGCGGTGGGCAAGACAGACAGAGGTGCGAAACTGGGAAGGACATAGAATCCGGAGGTCTACCAGGGCACTGGGGCAGATTTGGCAAAGGCAGGGTCGAATTCAACCAGGCGAAATCGGCCCTGTACAGGAGCGGAGTTAAGTTTGGAAAGTTTGGAAAGTTGTTCCCAGCCAGGCTTTGGGTCATGTTCCAAAAGAAAGACCATTATTTCTTGGCAGAGGCCAACGAGTTTGTATGGACGAACAGCCTGGACAAGAGGCAGGTGGGGCAGCACTCAGGGAAAAACAGAGGGAGGAAAAAGGGGAGAAAGAAAATATGAGATGGAATTATACCGGCCGGGATTCTCCCATATCCCGGCCAAGTGTTGACGCCGGCGTAAACACCGGACTGGTAAGTATGGTTGATCCTGCAGGAAGGGGGGGGGACAAAAACTTCCCACCAGGATTATCACCTGGAACGTCAGGTGACCGAACGGCCCAGTGAAAAGATCCAGAATCATTGCCCATTTGAGAAGTTTGAAAGCCGACTTAGTCTTCCTGCAGGAGACACACCTGAGGGAGAAGGGCCGACTGCGGGTAAGAAAGGGCTGGGTGACAGACGTATCACTCATCTTACGGTATGAAGGCTAGGGAGGTAGCCATCCTGATTAATAATAATAATCTTTATTGTCACAAGTAGGCTTACATTAACACTGCAATGAAGTTACTGTGAAAAGCCCCTAGTCGCCACATTCCGGCGCCTGTTCGGGTACACAGAGGGAGAATTCAGAATGTCCAATTCATCTAACAAGCACGTCTTTCAGGACTTGTGGGAGGAAACCGGAGCACCCAGAGGAAAGCCACACAAGACACAGGGAGAATGTGCAGACTCCGCACAGACAGTGACCCAAGCCAGGAATCGAACCTGGGACCCTGGAGCTGTGAAGCAATGGTGCTACCCACTGTGCTACTGTGCCGCCCTAGCAAGAGGACAGTGTTTACTGCGATAAAGACGGTTACGGACCAAAGGGGGGCGGTACATCAGGGTCAGCAGTGTCCTAGACAGGGCACTAGTAGTCTTGGAAAACGTGTACGTGCTCAACTGGGACCACACGGATTTCAGAAAAAAGACCATGGCAGAAATCCCCAACATCGGCACACCGACTGATCATGGTGCAGTGGGGGGGGGGATCATGGTGCAGTGGGGGGGGGGGGAGAGAGGGTGTTTAACTGTGTACTGGACCCATTGACGGATTGATTAAACCCCTGAACGGGGAAAAAGGCAGGCATGTCGAGGGAACTGGGAGCGTTCATGGAGCGGATGGGGGCTGTAGACCTATGCCGGTTCGTGCACCCCGGTGAGAGGGAATTCTCGTTCTTCTCACCGGTACACAAGGCATACATCTGAATCGACTTCTTTGCAGTGGGGAAATCGACACTTCCAGAAATAAACCGAGCGGAATACTCCGCGATAGTCATCTCCAACTGCGCACCACATTACATGCATGTGAGGATGGAGACGGGCTGTGCCCAACGCCCTGCCGTTGGTTGGATATTATTATTATTATTATATGGAACTCTTGGCCGACAAGGTCTTCTGCCAGAAAACAACACAGGCCATAGGCGAGTAAACCATTAACAACCAGAATGGGGACGTCTCACCTTCCACGTTCTGGGAGGCGGTGATTTGGGGAGAAATTATAGCCTATTATGCACACAGAGACAAGGAAAAGAGGGCAGCCAGGCAGCAACTGATCGACTCCATCATGGAGGTCGGCAGAAAGTACTCCGTGTAGCTTCTGGCAGAGCTGAAAAAGCTACAAATGGACTTTAATCTGTAATCCACCAGGAAAGCAGTGCAGCAGCTCTGCCAGACAAGGGGGATCTTTTACGAGTACAGGGAAAAGTCTGGCCGCCTGTTGGCTCACCAGCTGAGAAAGCAGGCAGCCATTGGGGAGATAGAACAGGTGAAAGACAGCAGAGGTGGACTGGTAGCCGAAGCAAAAATGGTCAACCAAGCATTTGAGGCCTTCTATCGGGGCAGTACGCCTCCAAGCCTTTCGATGGGGACACGGCAATGAAACGGTTCCTTGATGGACTGGATATGCCAGTTGTGCGGGACGATAGATGGAGCGAGCTGGAAGCACCACTCGGCCTGGGAGAGATCATGGAGAGCATCAGCTCCATGCAGGCGGGGATGGTTCCGGGGCCCGATGGGTTCCCGGAGGACTTCTACAAAACATTTGCATCAGATCTGACCCCGCACCTAAGGGAGATGTTTGCTAATTCGTTAATAAGGGGCACCTTGCCTACAATGCTAACACAGGCCATTATATCGCTGATACTTGAGAAAGATAAAAACCCAACGGAATGCAGATCACATAGACCCATTTTTCTCCTCAACGTAGATGCAAAAATTCTCGCGAAAGTCCTGGCCAAGAGACTGGAGACTGGAGAAATGGACCAGGCGGGCTTTGTCAAGGATAGACAGATAACTGCGAACATCAGGCGACTACTGAATGTGATACTGACCCCATCCGGGGAGAGAACACCAGAGGTGATCGTCTCCCTGGACGCAGAAAAGTCCTTCGACAGAGTCAAATGGAAGTACCTCAGAGAGGTACTGGAGCGGTTTGGGCTAGGAACATGGTTCACCTCATAGGTGAAACTCCTATACAACACCCCCAAGGTGAGCATATGGACCAATACCAGCAACTCTGAATACTTCCAGCTGCACAGAGGCTCCAGGCAGGGATGCCCGCTCCTGTTCGCCCTGGCAATTGAACCCCTGGTGATCACTGTCCGAGACGTGAGAGGCTGGAAGGGCACCCGAAGAGGAGGCAGAGAGCACAGAGTCTCACTCTGTGCAGATGACCTGCTTCTCTACATCTCGGACCCTTAGAATAGCCTGAAAGTAATCATGAAGCTCCTGGAAGAGTTTGGGAATGAACGGGGGATGGACAGAGGCTGGCCCTTCCGAATCTGCAATACTACCACTGGGCAGCCACAGCCGAGAGAGTGAGGGGATGGGTAAGGGAACCAAATATGGAATGGGTGAGACTGGAAGAGTTCTCGTGCACGGGAAGGACCCTCCGAGCCCTCACCACGACAGTGCTCCCATACTCACAGGCAAAACATTCAACTAACCCAGTGGTAGTAGCAACACTAAGAAGCTGGAACCAGATGAGACAACACTTTGATTTAACTGAGGTAACCTCCATGGTCCCCACCTGCGACAACCACAGGTTCCCACCAGCCTCGCTTAATGCCACCTTTAAGAAGTGGAGACAGGACGGGGGGACGTGAGCAGTTAGCGCCTTTTACACGGGAAACAGGCTTGTGACCTTAGAAGAGCTGGTGGAGAGACTAGAACTACCGAATGGACATTAACTCAGACATTTACAAGTCAAAAACTTCCTCTGCTAAGAGACGACGAGCCCCGAGAGCCACAATGTTGGAGGAGCTACTGGATGTGGACAGTATGGAAAAAGGGAACTGCGGGGATATATACTGACGACTTTAGAAAGGATATACTGCCCACTGGACGGAACAAGGGAGAAATGGGAGGAAGAATTAGTGACGGAAGTAGGGTGGGGTCTCTGGAGCGAAGCACTGAACAAGGTCAACTCCACCTCCTCCTGCGCAAGGCTAATGCAGTTTAAAGTGGTGCACAGAGCGCAGCTGACAAGAACCCGAACGAGCAGGTTCTTCCCGGAGGTGGAGGGCAAAACGAAAGGTGCCAAGGAGGCCCGCCAACCACGCCCACATGTTCTGGGCCTCCCCCAGACTTGTTGGGTTCTGGACAGTCTTGTTTGAGGTGATGTCCAAGGTTGGAGGGTTGAGGGTGGAGCCGTGTCTGGGAGTGGCAGTCTTTGGGGTAACGGACCAGCCAGATCTTCATATGGGGAAGAGGGTTGACGTCCTGGCTTTTGCATCCCTAATCGCCTGCTGGAGAATCCTGCTCGGCTGGCGATCAGCAGCACCACTCACAGCTGCAGACTGTCCGGCAGATCTATCGAATTTCTCCATCTGGAAAAGATCAAGTACACCATCCGAGGGTGGAAGATGGCTTCCAAAAAGCGTGGGGCCCATTCATCGGCCTGTTCCAACACCTGTTCGAAGCTAACAACAGATAGAACGGGGGCAAGGAAGGGTGGGGTGTACGCATGGGAACCACCAGGGCCACAGAAGGCAGACAGGAATTATAGTGGGAGTGGGCAACAGGGGGGAGACACCCAAGGAAACGCCACAGGAGTATGCATGGGAGAGACCGGCATGGGGACCAGAGAGCCCCTCACAGTTATGAGTAAAACAAACGGCAAAATGCCAAAATCTACACTGAAGGGAAGGGCCTAGAACAGGACCCGGAGACAGCAGAAAAGGGGGAGGGGGTAGCAGGGTGGGAGTGGGAGGGGGTGTTATACAAAGGGGTGTTGGAGGTGCGGGTGCCAAAAAGGAACAATGTGTAAATTGTAAATAATAACCGTTTCATCCATTTCTTGTACAGTGTAAAAATGGAAACTTTGATAAAAATATTTACAAAAAAAAAAGTAATTGTCTTTTTTAGGGATCAACAATATTGAAGCCTGTGGCAGGGTCCTGCTCGACAGCGAGTCATTGAACATCTCACGTAGAATAGGGCTCAGTGCTGCGTGAATTTTTAATGGAAGTCCACGAGGATTCCGTCTGGACCTAGTGCCTTCCCCGACTGCATGGGGTTAATGCTCTCCATTACTTTCCCCAGTTCTAGTGGTGCTTCCAGTTCATGTCTCTTTTCCTCCCCTACAGCTGTTATGTCCAGCCCGTCGAGAAAGCATTTAAGCTTCGAGTCCCTCTCCAGGCACTTGAAGGTGCGAAGCTCTTGGTAGAAAGTCGCAAAGGCCTCACTGATCTTAACTGATGCCGTGGCTAATTTACTGTTCATGTCCTTCACCTGTGCTATTTTCCTCGTGGCTTCCTGCTTTTTCAGTTGGTGAGTGAGTAGATGGCTGGCCTTGTCCACATATTCATAAAAAGGTGCCCTTTGTCTGGCGCAGTTGGGACACTGATTTCCTGGTGGAGAGCAGGTCAAATCCAATTTGTAGCTTTTTCCTCTCTGCCAGTTCTGCGGTCGGGACCGTGGAGTACCGCTAATCCACATCCAATATGGAGTCAATCAGCCATTGCCTCGCCGCCCCTTCCATCCCGTCCCTGAGTGCCCTATATGCTATCATATTCTCCCTTACCACTGCCTTCAATGCCTCCCAGAATGTAGAAGGTGAGATCTTCCCATTCTGGTTACAGGTTAAATACTCGTCGATGGCTTGTGACATTCATTCGCAGACTACCTTGTTGGCGAGGAAGGCTGTGTCCAGCCTCCATGGGAGCGCTGAGCCCAGCACGTCGCCAACCTCATATTCGCGTAATCCAAAATTACTATTGTGGAATTCTATACCTACATGCTGGGGTTTCCCTTCGTTTGAGGGCATCGAAGATGGCCATCGTTGTCGTCTTTGTTCCAGCTGTCCCCATGTGTGACCTGTTGCAACCAGTGTTCTTCCCTGCCCCTCCCATCTCCTCACCTCAACCCCAACCACACTGAGCCCCTCCACCCTTGACATTCCCTCTTCTCTCTCCCTGTTACCCCCCCCCTTCACCTCGCCCTCTTACCCATTGCTCTCTCTTCACCCCAGTTCTTTGCTATGTCCCCTACTTCTGTAAGGCGCTCCCTCCCTTTCGGGAGCTGCGCCACGGCCCCCCCTTACATCCATGCACTGGCATGCTTGCCAATCTGGTGGCTCCCCCCTAGGAACAGCTCCCTCCTCCTCCATCCTTCTTGTTCTTTCCCCCCTCTCTTCTTGTATCGGTGTGCCTCTGCTTTCCAGAGAATGGGAAATTGCGGATGATGGTTCCTATGTGTCCACTATTGCTGTCTTCCCAGCCCATTATTCTGGATGAACTTATTTGCGTGTTGAAATAATATTCCTTTTTGTCGCATGTTATTCAGAGTCTCGCCGGTGTTTTGTTACCTGTGTGGTAGGTAACATGTGCTACTCAAACCTTGGTTAGTGATGAGGTCTTCTGAATCTCGATGAAGAAGACTCGAACTCGTCCAGTAGTAACAAAAGGTTGATTGAGTAACCATAACAATAATTGCATGAGTTCTTTACTTTAACTTTGATACTAGTGATAAGGTTAACAAGATCTAACTATGGTAACTATACGTAACTCCACTAGCCATCTGAACTAGTCTGCTATTGCCCTGGCCACAGTGCACCCAAGAGAGAGAGAGAGAGAGAGAGACCCAATGTGGTTGCCTTTTATACCCCTGTTGGTCCAGCCCTCTAGTGATCATGTGGTGCTACTGATTACACATTAATCCATTGTGTACATGCACATATAGAGATCACTACAGCCGGTACAGCATTCCGAACCTTATCTTGTTTTTGAATAAAGCCACATTGGCCCCATTAAACTCAGCCCGCCGCTTAGCCAGGTCAGCCCCACTGTCCTAATAGATGTGGATGGTATGCCCCTCTCATCTACAGCACTGCATGATTCTCACCCAGTTCTGGATCTGCTCTTTATCCTGGAATTTGTGGAGCTTTGCTATGAGTGCCGGCAGAGGTCCTCCTGTGGGCCTTTGTTGGAGCGACCTGTGGGTCTGGTCTACCTCTTGGGCTTGGGGAAGCTTGCCCCTCATCCTCGTGACCAGCTTTCTGAGCATCTGTGCGACGTACTCCGTCGGGTTTCTGCCCTCCGTGTCCTCAGGTAGTCCGACAATCCTCAGGTTCTGGCGGCGGAACCTGTTTTCCTGATCCTCCACCTTCCCCTTGAGCATTCCCGGGTTGTTACCAATCTTGCCACTTCTGCCTCGAGTGAGGTGATCAGGTCGCTCTGGTCAGTGACTGCTCTCTCCAGGTCCCGCACCATCGCCTCCTTCGTCTCCAATCTCTGCTCTGTCCTTTCCAGCACCTTTTTAAAGGGAGCCAAAGCGATCTCCATGGCCAACCTCCTGGCCCCCATGAGGTCCTCCGTAATGGAGTCCCTGCGTTTTTGGAGCTCTGTTGATAGACACTCCATCCACTGCTCCGTTGGTGGATGGGTTGGCGTTCGCATTGGTGAACCAGCTCGGTCCGCCATGTTCTTCTCTGTCTCACACCGTGGGTCTGAGGTCTGAATCTAGCTCCCCTGGCTCTTGCTTTGCTGTTTTTCTGGCTCCATGGCTGGTCTGCAGGCATTTCCTCAGATAGTTGTTCGTTTAGGATGAGGGTAGGGGGTTTGTTATTTTGGTGTCCGATTTAAAGGCTGAAAGGGCCTAAGTTGAAGAACCCAAGTGCGACCGCTCAGCACATCACCACCACCGGAAGTCCCCTGATATTTCTAAATTGATCACGCATATTCGAGATGCCACATATATAAGAACCACATATATCTTCTTCTCCCAGACCTGATTTTGGACGGTAAGGGAAAGGATGCAAGGGTTTCAGTTTATCTCTCCTACCCTACGCATGGTAGAACAGTGGTTAGCACTGTTGCATCAAAGCGCCAGGGTGCCAGGTTCGATTCCCAGCTTGGGTCACTGCCTGTGCAGAATCTGTACGTTCTCCCTGTGTCTGCGCAGGTTTCCTCCGGCTGCTCCGCTTTCCTCCCTCAACTCCAGAAAAACGTGCTGTTAGGTGAATTGGACATTCTGAATTCTCCCTCTGTGTACCCGAACAAGCGACTAGGGGATTTTCACAGTAACTTCATTGCAGTGTTAATATAAGCCTACTTATGACACTAATAAAAGATGATTAAATAATAAAGAGATTATTAAACCCATAACAAAAGAGTCTCCCATTTAAAACGGAGATGAGGGACTTTTTGGTTCCTCAACCACAGAGAGCAGTGGAGGCTGGGTCATTGAATATATTCAAGACTAAGTTAGATGACCCCCCGCCGGGTCAGAGAATCCCCGGGGGGCAGCGTGAAACCCGCCCTGCCACCGGCTGCTGTATTCTCCGGCGCCGGTTTTCGGGCGGTGGCGGGATTCACGCCACGCCGGCCGGGGGCCGTTGGCAGCGGCCCCCTCGGCAATTCTCCGGGCCCTGACGGGCTGAGCGGCCGCCCGCATTTGGCCAGTCCCGCCAGCGCGGATTGGACATGGTCCCACACGGCGGGACCTGGCAGGTAAGTTGGCTGGTGCGGTCCTTGGGGGGGGGGGGCCCATGGTGGCCTGGCCCGTGATCGGAGCCCATCGATCTGCGGGCGGGCCTGTGCCATGGGGGCACTACTTCCTTCTGCGCCGGCCCCTGTAGGGCTCCGCCATGGCCGACGCAGAGAAGACACACCCTGCGCCTGTGCCAGAATACCCCTCCGGCACCGGCCTAGCCTCCGGAAGTGCGGAGAATTCCGCTACTTCCGGTCGGCCCGACGCCGCAGTGGTTCGCGCTGTTTTTGAGCCGGCGTCGGGCCATCGCGCCGATTCGGGAGAATCCCTCCTCTGGTGTTAAGGCCACTATCAGGTCTTATTGAACGGAGGAGCGGGTTTCAGGGACAAAATGGCCTGTTCTTGCTCATATTACCAATGATCTCATGTAGATAAAAGAAAAACTAAAACAAAAATTAACATTCGGGCTTGGGTTGCTGTTGTTTGGCATGCTGCGCCAAATGGGAAGGGAGGAAATGGGCAGAGGGAGCTGGTCATAATGGAAATAATAGAGTATATTTCAGGGTACAATACATGACTTGTGTAAATCATCTTTCGAAAAATGTGTAAAAAAAATTGACAAACATTTAGCAGAAAAGTGCAGTATCATTTGCTTCTGGAATCACAGAATTATTACACACAGGAGGCCAAGCGGCCCATCATGCTTGCACTCGCTCTCCAAATGATTACATTGAATTGGTTCAAACCATGCACTGAGTGCTGCAAGGAATTTTTAAAATGTTCACATTCATTATTTGTGATTAGACAGATGAACCATTAATCAAAGAGCAATGGTAAAAGCCTAATCATTTTTCAATGTTCAAGTAGATCTCCCATTTAAACTGCTTTTTTTTCCTTTGAGCTCTTTCAACGTGGGTTGTTTGCATTGTGCAATATTAACAAATATTTCCTGGAGTCATTTTCTATAATTCAAATTGAACATAGTGTCAGTGAAAGGGTTACAAATCCCACATTCATCAAACATTGCCCTTTTAAAGGTAATCTTTCAGTTTGCAGATAGCAGGCTTGCACTTTTCTTTGCCCAACAGGCATGTACCCCTGTCCCTAATTATTTCAACACAAAAACATATAGCCACGGAGTAGCGAAATTATGCATCCAGTGAATAGCTACAAGCTTCTGATTAAATTCTATTTCTTATGTGTTCTGCAATCATGTTACTGGTATGTCCTTTGTAATTGCACATGTCAAAATGAATGCCTCTTGTAACTTGTGCTAAGCTACAATTTTAATTTAGAGAGAGAAACATTTGTCAAATTGCCCCTCTGGCACATTGCATTGGGTCATGACATTTGCATCCATTGAGGACTCAAGGTTAATATGTGAAAAATCTCCAAACAGTAACTTGTCTTGAGATGGAATGGTAAAATTAAAAGAAAAAATGCAATTTAAAAACATGAAGTAAACAATTACCTTACACTTGTATCAAGTATATATACAATTTCCAGGATCCTGTCCAATTACATTATAACCTTAGGCAATGAATTTTAAGACCTAATCCTGTGTTGATGATTAAAATTGAAATGTTCTCAAAAAAATCAATTCTTGTGACATTTTTAACAGAAATAATAGGTTCTCTTGCTCACCAATCCTACAGTATGATTGTTGTTTGAAATTACATCAACAGTATACTGCACTAGGAAATTTTCAGTGTTGACTCTCATGAACTAAAGTATGCATTTCTTCTAAGAATTAGAGCAGCTATGTGTTAGAAAACCACACATTGATTATAAATGAAGACTTTAATGAGTAATTCAAATATTAGTAAAGAATAACTAGTTTCATTTTCCTCATAAATATTCAGTATGATTGACGTACAATGTATAAATTTAAGGATAACTGAACAGGGTAACAAATAAACTTGTTTCAATCCTGCTTTGATGTTCTTGATTTACAAGTAATAGTTAACCAGCAATAAAGGTGAAACATATGTTGTTAACATATAGGATAATAGGTGACTGCCACTAAGGTCCAAGGCAACACTACAAATAAGTGCATTTGAACTTTCTGGTTACTGCTAACTCTCTAGTCTTCCTTTCCTCCCTAAAGTACTTGAGCGTGTCATAGTTTCCCGGCTCAATCCTATCTCTCCTGTAATTCAGTAGACGTTGTCTACATGGACTTTAGCAAAGCCTTTGACAAGGTACCGCATGGTAGGTTGTTGCAGAAGGTTAAAGCTCACGGGATCCAGGGTGAGGTTGCCAATTGGATTCAAAATTGGCTGGACGACAGAAGGCAGAGGGTGGTTGTAGAGGGTTGTTTTTCAAACTGGAGGCCTGTGACCAGTGGTGTGCCTCAGGGATCGGTGCTGGGTCCACTGTTATTTGTGATTTATATTAATGATTTGGATGAGAATTTAGGAGGCATGGTTAGTAAGTTTGCAGATGACACCAAGATTGGTGGCACAGTGGATAGTGAAGAAGGTTATCTAGGATTGCAGCGGGATCTTGATCAATTAGGCCAGTGGGCCGACGAATGGCAGATGGAGTTTAATTTAGATAAATGTGAGGTGATGTATTTTGGCAGATCGAATCAGGCCAGGACCTACTCAGTTAATGGTATTGCGTTGGGGAGAGTTATAGAACAAAGAGATCTAGGAGTACAGGTTCATAGCTCCTTGAAGGTGGAGTCGCAGGTGGACAGGGTGGTGAAGAAGGCATTCGGCATGCTTGGTTTCATTGGTCAGAACATTGAATACAGGAGTTGGAACGTCTTGTTGAAGTTGTACAAGACATTGGTACGGCCACACTTGGAATACTGTGTGCAGTTCTGGTCACCCTATTATAGAAAGGGTATTATTAAACTAGAAAGAGTGCAGAAAAGATTTACTAGGATGTTACCGGGACTTGATGGTTTGAGTTATAAGGAGAGGCTGGATAGACTGGGACTTTTTTCCCTGGAGCGTAGGAGGCTTAGGGGTGATCTTATAGAGGTCTATAAAATAATGAGGGGCATAGATAAGGTAGATAGTCAACATCTTTTCCCAAAGGTAGGGGAGTCTAAAACTAGAGGGCATAGGTTTAAGGTGAGAGGGGAGAGATTCAGAAGGGCCCAGAGGGGCAATTTCTTCACTCAGAGGGTAGTGAGTGTCTGGAATGTGCTGCCAGAGGTAGTAGTAGAGGCGGGTACAATTGTGTCTTTTAAAAAGCATTTAGATAGTTACATGGGTAAGATGGGTATAGAGGGTTATGGGCCAAGTGCGGGCAACTGGGACTAGCTTAATGGTAAAAACTGGGCGGCATGGACTGGTTGGGCCGAAGGGCCTGTTTCCATGCTGTAAAATTCTATGATTCTAATTTCCTGGTCAAATATCCTCCTGTAAGCTACTGATTATTGCACAGCATTGGAACAATAACTTTCTCTGCGATCACGATGAATAATCTCATTGATATCTCTATAGTGCTCTGTACAATTGACCATGCCATCCTTTTATGTTTTCTACAACCAATGGGTGGGATCCTCTGTCCCATCAGCCCTGTTTCTGGCAAGGCGTGCCCCCGCTAGCAGCGGAAATCCCAATGCGACCATCCCATGCCGTCGGGAAACCCGCCGGCATGAATGCACTGCCGGCGAAGCGGAGGATCCCGCCGACGGAGAATCCAGCAGAATGTCTTTCTCCCATTGTCCAGCTGCATTAGACAATACTTGAATAGTTCCGCTTGTATCAGTCTGAATGGAGATAGGACATTTTCAGCATGCATTCATTACATTGATCTGCACCTTCAACTTCAGGATTCCTCAAAGCTCCATCCTTTGCAGCATTCTCATCTTTAACAACACATTTCCCCTGGGGATAGCACTGCAATCGTGTTGGCAGACGGGTGTGATTTAACCATCGTGTTGCGCCTGCCTTGGATCTGGGTGTGCCGGGTAAATAGCGAGAAATGCCAAAATCGAGATACGCGCCGGGCGCGAACCAGTTTGCAATATATCTGACCCGCTCCTGATGGCGAGTTACGGATCTCACCCCAAAATGGCTGCCATCGTGTTACTGGTGGAAGCCCAGGCGGCCACATGCAGGAGAAGGCAGCAGTGATGATGCAAACTGGAGGTGGCACGAAATGTGCTTATTGTGCAGCATTTCACAAGCTACAGCCCACAAGTGCATCCAAATGGTCACAGGTGGCCTGTATGCCTGGGCATTGAACTACATCACCTTTGAACTGGACCAGGCCTACTAAGATGCCCGGGCTGCAGGATTCTCCGCCATCACTGGGATGCCCCAGGTTCACAATAATAATAATAATCTTTATTAGTGTCACAAGTAGGCTTACATTAACACTGCAATGAAGTTACTGTGAAATTCCCCCGGTCGCCACACTCCGGCGCCTGTTTGTGTACACTGAGGGAGAATTCAGAATGCCCAATTCACTTAACAGTACGTCTTTCGGGACTTGTGGGAGGAAACCGGAGCACCCGGAAGAAAGCCACGCAGTTCAGGGGGCAATCAACGACATGCATTCTGCCTTGCACACACAGGGGCATCAAGGAGTGCCCTTTATTAACAGGAAGGGGTCCCACTCTGTGAGTGTTCAGATTGTTTGCGACCACTGCCTCCGGATCATGCATGTGTGTGCCTGCTACCCAGAGAGCATGTATGACAACTACATCCTGGGAACTCCGAGGACCACCAAGGATGACAGGATGGTTCTTGGGGACAAGGGATACTTGCTAAGGTCATGGTTGATGATGCCGGTGTGGAGACATGAGACTGAGGCGGAGACCCGATACAATGAGGCCCATGCTGGCACCCGTGCTGTCATTTAGTGCATCGGGCTGCTCAAAATGGGATGGGGAAGCAAACGTGCCCACTGTGAGGATTAGCGTAAGAGAGACTGCACATGTGTAGTGATCTGTACATACACCAGGGACTGCAGACAGATGTAACAGCCACAGCATCACTAGAGAGCATCAGAGACGGGTATTAAGGGTCCAGTCCAAGGTAGGATCCTCCTCTTTCGGAAGCACAGGGCTAGTGAGCAGCAGCACACAGAGACAGCTCAGTATAGGCGGCTTACCTTAGCTTCACCAGTCATACCTCTTGACTGTATTATATCTAGTTAAGCTCTGGAAACAGAACAAACCTACTGAATAAAGTATTTGTGTTAACTGGAAGTCTACAATCTTTATTCAGACTTAGAGAATAACATAAGGTTCGCAAGTTTTAAAAGTGAACATTTAACATTTCATTCCCCCTAGCTACAGATCGTGAACCCCCCCCCGCCCCGCAGTTCCCACTCAGTGCTCCTCATTCCTCCTGATCTTTCGAGGTCTATTGCTAGATTTGGAAGAACTGGCGACCGCCATCGTCTCCTTGGTGGCAGGCCCTGGGTTAGCCTCCAACATTTCCTCCTGATTGATGGTACCCATATGGCCCTGGTGGTCTCCATGGGATGGAGTGGTAGCTTGAGTGAGCTCCAGAAGCCTCTGAGTCATCTGGTGCTGCCAGTCCTGGCAGCTCCCCATTGTCTGCACCATGGTGCGGATGCCCTCAGCGGTTGCCCTCAGCAGCTGGGCTATGCTGTGGAATGCCTCGGCAATGTCCAGCTGCATTGGGCCATCCCTCAGTGACTGGGACATGATGTCAAGGCCCTCAGCCGTGGTTGTCACAGACTGAGCAATGCCTTGAGTACCATCACTCAAGGTGTGGAACTTGGTGGCATCATCTCCTGCGCACGTAGCCTTTTGGGCCCCTCCAATCCGCTATGCATCATGTTGCTAACAGCATTTCCTGAATGTCATTGCTGCACCCTATGATCTGCTTCAGCTCTGGGAGAACCTTGGTCAGAGGCTCCGCATCTGACTGGAACCGAGGTGAGGCCTGGAATCCGGCAGACCTGGGACTGCTGTCTCCCTGAATGTTCCTGCCTCAACCTGATGTGCATCAGCAACTGTGTGGTGCTCACCAGATTGTGTCCCAGAAGCCTATCCATTAATGTCGCCCATCGAGGTGTGTGTGTGTCTGTGCTGGTTGGATGTAGGGGTTACAGCTCTGACGCCTCGATGGTGTTCTCCTCGGAGCTCTTCTACAAGATGTTCACTTGGGTGGAGCGAGTCTGGATGCTTGGCCTCATCAGATGGAGATTCTGAGAAACAATGGGCATGTGCTCAGTGAGAGTGAAGGATCATTTTGGCTGACATGAACTACTCACTTGAGACAGGTCATCTGGGAGAAGGGGCAGTGGATCCTCACCTCTCTGGCCAACCTTGCTGTCGGTGACTGCTCTCTCCTGAGTCAAACCCGCAATTTCCAGGGCCTGTTCCTCTTAGGGGGTGAGGACTTGGTCTCTGGGATTCCGCCCCCCACCACCGCCTTGGCCATTTCCTGCTATCTTCTCATGTGAGGTCAAGGAAGGGGGATTGTGAGTCACAAGCTAGATAGGTCAGGGGGTTTTATATGTGGCATGTGTGGGCATCGCACCTGAACATGAGGGGGTTGTGGTCGCGGCCTTCAAAATGGCCGTGACCATGCGCATCGATGATCGGGAATTCATGCGCAGTGAACAAAGAAAAGTACAGAACAGGAACAAGCCCATGCCGACCATGCTACCCGACTAAACTACAATCTTCTACACTTCCTGGGTCCGTATCCCTCTATTCCCATCCTATTCATGTATTTGTCAAGATGCCCCTTAAATGTCACTATCGTCCATGCTTCCACCACCTCCTCCGGTAGCGAGTTCCAGGCACCCACTACCCTCTGTGTAAAAAACTTGCCTCATACATCTACTCTAAACCTTGCCACTCGCATCTTAAACCTATGCCCCCTAGTAATTGACCCCTCTACCCTGGGGAAAAGCCTCTGACTATCCACTCTGTCTATGCCCCTCATAATTTTGTAGACCTCTATCAGGTCGCCCCTCAACCTCCATCGTTCCAGTGAGAACAAACCGAGTTTATTCAACCGCTCCTCATAGCTAATGCCCTCCATACCAGGCAACATTCTGGTAAATCTCTTCTGCACCCTCTCTAAAGCCTCCACATCCTTCTGGTAGTGTGGCGACCAGAATTGAACACTATACTCCAAGTGTGGCCTGACTAAGGTTCTATACAGCTGCAACATGACTTGCCAATTCTTACACTCAATGCACCGGCCAATGAAGGCAAGCATGCCATATGCCTTCTTGACTACCTTCTCCACCTGTGTTGCCCCTTTCAGTGACCTGTGGACCTGTATACCTACATCTCTCTGACTTTCAATACTCTTGAGGGTTCTACCATTCACTGTATATTCCCTACCTGCATTAGACCTTCCAAAATGCATTACCTCACATTTGTCCGGATTAAACTCCATCTGCCATCTCTCCGCCCAAGTCTCCAAACAATCTAAATCCTGCTGTATCCTCTGACAGTCCTCATCGTTATCCGCAATTCCACCAACCTTTGTGTCGTCTGCAAACTTACTAATCAGACCAGTTAAATTTTCCTCCAAATCATTTATATATACTACAAACAGCAAAGGTCCCAGCACTGATCCCTGCGGAACACCACTAGTCACAGCCCTCCAATTAGAAAAGCATCCTTCCATTGCTACTCTCTGCCTTCTAGCCAGTTCTGTATCCACCTTGCCAGCTCACCCCTGATCCTGTGTGACTTCATCTTTTGTACTAGTCTACCATGAGAAATCTTGTCAAAGGCCTTACTGAAGTCCATATAGACAACATCCACTGCCCTACCTGCATCAATCACCTTTGTGACCTCCTCGAAAAACTCGGTCAAGTTAGTGAGACACGACCTCCCCTTCACAAAACCATGCTGCCTCTCACTAATACGTCCATTTGCTTCCAAATGGGAGTAGATCCTGTCTCGAAGAATTCTCTCCAGTAATTTCCCTGGATTATCCTTGCTACCCTTCTTAAACAGAGGCACAACATTGGCTATTCTCCAGTCCTCCGGGACATCACCTGAAGACAGTGAGGATCCAAAGATTTCTGTCAAGTCCTCAGCAATTTCCTCTCTAGCCTCCTTCAGTATTCTGGGGTAGATCCCATCAGGTCCTGGGGACTTACCTACCTGAATATTTTTCAAGACACCCAACACCTCGTCTTTTAGGGTCTCAATGTGACCCAGGCTATCTACACACCCTTCTCCAGACTCAACATCTACCAATTCCTTCTCTTTGGTGAATACTGATGCAAAGTATTCATTTAGTACCTCACCCATTTCCTCTGGCTCCACACATAGATTCCCTTGCCTATCCTTCAGTGGGCCAACCCTTTCCCTGGCTACCCTCTTGCTTTTTATGTACGTGTAAAAAGCCTTGGGAATTTCCTTAACCCTATTTGCCAATGACATTTCGTGACCCCTTCTAGCCCTCCTGACTCCTTGCTTAAATTCCTTCCTACTTTCCTTATATTTCACACAGGCTTTGTCTGTTCCCAGCCTTTTAGCCCTGACAAATGCCTCCTTTTTCTTTTTAATGAGGCCTACAATATCTCTCGTTCTCCAAGGTTCCCGAAAATTGCCGTATTTATCCTTCTTCCTCACAGGAACATGCCGGTCCTGAATTCCTTTCAACTGATACATGAAAACCTCCCACATGTCAGACGTTGATTTACCCTCAAACATCCGCCCCCAATCTAGGTTATTCAGTTCCCGCCTAATATTGTTATAATTAGCCTTCCCCCAATTTAGCACATTCACCCTAGAACCACTCTTATCCTTGTCCACCAGCACTTTAAAACTTACTGAATTTTGGTCACTGTTCCCGAAATGCTCCCCTACTGAAACTTCTACCACCTGGCCGGATTCATTCCCCAATACCAGGTCCAGTACAGCCCCTTCCTTAGTTGGACTGTCTACATATTGTTTTAAGAAGCCCTCCTGGATGCTCCTTACAAACTCTGCCCCGTCTAAGGCCCGGCACTAAATGAGTCCCAGACAATATTGGGGAAGTTGAAGTCTCCCATCACCACAACCCTGTTGTTTTACTCTTTTCCAAAATCTGTCTACCTATCTGCTCCTCTATCTCCCGCTGGCTGTTGGGAGGCCTGTAGTAAACCCCAACATTGTGACTGCACCCTTCTTATTCTTGATCTCTACCCATATAGCCTCACTGCCCTCTGAGGTGTCCTCCCGTAGTACAGCTGTGATATTCTCCCGAACCAGTAGTGCAACTCCGCCACCCCTTTTACATCCCCCCGCTATCCTGCGTGAAACATCTAAATCCTGGAACGTTTAGCTGCCAATCCTGCTCTTCCCTCAACCAGGTCTCTGTAATGGCAACAACATCATAGTTCCAAGTACTAATCCAAGCTCTTGGTTCATCTCCCTGACCCGTAATACTTCTTGCATTAAAACATATGCACTTCAGGCCACCAGACCCGCTGTGTTCAGCAACTTCACCCTGTCTGCTCTGCCTCAGAGCCATACTGACCCTATTCCCTAGTTCTCCCTCAATGCTCTCACCTTCTGACCTATTGCTCCTGTGCCCACCCCCCTGCCATACTAGCTTAAACCCTCCTGCGTGACACTAGCAAACCTCACGGCCAGGATATTTATGCCTCTCCAGTTTAGATGCAACCCGTCCTTCTTATATAGGTCACACCCGCCCCGGAAGAGCTCCCAGTGGTCCAGATAACGGAAACCCTCCCTCCTACACCAGCTGTTTAGCCACGTGTTTAGCTGCTCTATCTTCCTATTTCTAACCTCACTGGCACGTGGCACAGGGAGTAATCCCGAGATTACAACCCTAGAGGTCCTATCTTTTAACTTTCTGCCTAGCTTCCTGAACTCCTGCTGCAGGACCTCATGTCCCTTCCTGCCTATGTCGTTAGTACCAATATGTACAACAACCTCTGCCTGTTTGCCCTCCCCCTTCAGGATGCCCTCTACCCGTTCGGAGACATCCTGGACCCTGGCACCAGGGAGGCAACATACCATCCTGGAGTCTCTTTCACGTCCACAGAAGCGCCTATCTGTGCCCCTGACTATAGAGTCCCCTATTACTATTGCTCTTCTGCGCTTTGACCCTCACTTCTGAACATCAGAGCCAGCCGTGGTGCCACTGCCCTGGCTGCTGCTGTTTTCCCCTGATAGGCTATCCCCCCCGACAGTATCCAAAGGGGTATACCTGTTCGAGAGGGGGACAACCACAGGGGATTCCTGCACTGACTGCCTGCCCTTTCTGGTGGTCACCCATTTCTCTGCCTGCACCTTGGGTGTGACCACATTTATATAACTGCGATCTATGACGCTTTCCGCCACCTGCACGCTTCTAAGGGCATCTAACTACTGCTCCAACCGAACCATGCGGTCTGTGAGGAGCTCCAATTGGGTGCACTTTCTGCAGATGAAGCCATCCGGGACACTGGAAACCTCTCGGACCTGCCACATCTCAGTCAGAGCACTGCACCCCTCTGACATTGTATCAATTAATCAGTAAATTAAAATTAAAAGTTTTTAAAAAGTTACTGTTAACTGTATGTTTCCTAGCACTAGATTTCTACTATAAATGTTAAAGCTAAATACAGTGACGAACGTGATATAAAATGGTTACTTTAGAGATATTAGTTAATGTAATGTAGAGGTAGGCCAGTCTAATTCTGGTGAGTTCACAGACAAAGGATTTCAGACCGCATGGCAAAGCAAGGAAGAGGTGTGTCCACCAAAGAAAGAGAAAAGGATGCTGGGTAATAGGGGCCAGAGGAAGGGATTGGAAGTGAGCCAATCAGAATATATCAACAGGTCAGGAGGGGTATAGGATGACCTATGGGAATCGTGTATGTGAAAGTTGATGCCATTTGAATGTATCAGTAGAGACTCCTTTGTTCTACAGACTCACTTGATTCCAGAAGTGTACGAAGTAGGATGTGCTTTGTGCTACTGAGAATTGAGGAAAGCTTGCAAGCTAAATAAAATAACTAATGCTGTACCTGCAAATCCATCTCGACTTTTATTGAGGCCAGACTGACGAGTAAAGAAACTTGGGATTTGACAATTGGTGCCGAAAACCCGGGATTTCTCAAGACGGTTCTGACCAACTGCGAAATCAGAATTAGACTGATTATGAACAGGAGGATGGGGAAAAAGGGCCCACAATGTACAGCTGGAAAATGACCGCGCATTGATTTTTCCCCTCTTCTTATCGTCTGATTAGTCTGGTCACGGAAAGATCGTCTCGACGAAATCAAAGGTCAGTCTGGGGATTAGAAATTTAATTGATGGGATTTCATATTGTTGATTCGGCTTGGGTTAGGTTTTGGGTTGATGGGACATCTAAAAGATGATTCAATTCCAAGTATAAGTGTTTTCATGGCTGATGGGACTACAGTAGTGAAGGTTCAGTCAAGTATAAGTGTTTTTAAATCTGAAGATGATTCAATTCCATGTGTCAGTGTTTTAAATCTATGTACGAAGACTTACAACACCAGGTTAATGTCCAACAGGTTTGTTTCGATGTCACTAGCTTTTGGAGCACTGCTCCTTCCTCAGGTGAATGAAGAGGTCTGTTCCAGAATCACATATATAGACAAATTCAAAGATGCCAAACAATGCGAGCATTAGCAGGTGATTAAATCTTTACAGATCCAGAGATGGGGTAACCCCAGGTTAAAGAGGTGTGAATTGTCTCAAGCCAGGACAATTGGTAGGATTTCACAGGCCAGATGGTGGGGGATGAATGTAATGTGACATGAATCCCAGGTCCCGGTTGAGGCCGCACTCATGTGTGCGGAACTTGGCTGTAAGTTTCTGCTCGGCGATTCTGCGTTGTCGCGGGTCCTGAAGGCCGCCTTGGAGAACGCTTACCCGGAGATCAGAGGCTGAATGCCCTTGACTGCTGAAGTGTTCCCCGACTGGAAGGGAACATTCCTGCCTGGTGATTGTTGCGCGATGTCCGTTCATTCGTTGTCGCAGCGTCTGCATGGTCTCGCCAATGTACCACGCTTCGGGACATCCTTTCCTGCAGCGTATGAGGTAGACAACGTTGGCCGAGTCGCACGAGTATGTACCGCGTACCTGGTGGGTGGTGTTCTCACGTGTAATAGTGGTATCCATGTCGATGATCTGGCACGTCTTGCAGAGATTACCATGACAGGGTTGTGTGGTGTCGTGGTCACTGTTCTGAAGACTGGGTAGTTTGCTGCAAACAATGGTTCGTTTGAGGTTGCGCGGTTGTTTGAAGGCAAGTAGTGGGGGTGTGGGGATGACCTTGGCAAGATGTTCATCGTCATCAATGACGTGTTGAAGGCTGTGAAGAAGATGACGTAGTTTCTCCGCTCCGGGGAAGTACTGGACGACGAAGGGTATTCTGTCGGTTGTGTCCCATGTTTGTCTTCTGAGGAGGTCGGTCCGGTTTTTCGCTGTGGCGCGTTGGAACTGTCGATCGATGAGTCGAGTGCCATATCCCGTTCGTACGAGGGCATCTTTCAACGTCTGTAGATGTCTGTTACGCTCCTCCTCGTCTGAGCAGATCCTGTGTATACGGAGCGCTTGTCCAGAGGGGATGGCTTCTTTAATGTGTTTAGGGTGGAAGCTGGAGAAGTGGAGCATCATGAGGTTATCCGTGGGTTTGCGGTAAAGCGAAGTGCTGAGGTGACCGTCCTTGATGGAGACGAGTGTGTCCAAGAATGCAACTGATTTTGGAGAGTAGTCCATGGTGAGTCTGATGGTTGGATGGAACTTATTAATGTCATTGTGTAGTCGTTTCAGTGATTCTTCGCCGTGGGTCCAAAGGAAAAAAATGTCATCGATGTATCTGGTGTATAACATCGGTTGAAGGTCCTGTGCGGTGAGTAGGTCCTGTTCAAACTTGTGCATGAAGATGTTGGCGTATTGGGGAAGCGAATTTGGTCCCCATGGCTGTTCCGTGCGTCTGAATGAAGAACTTGTTGTCGAAGGTGAAGACGTTGTGATCCAGAATGAAGCGGATGAGTTGCAGAATCGCATCTGGAGATTGGCAGTTGTCGGTGTTGAGTACTGAGGCTGTTGCAGCAATGCCGTCGTCATGGGGGATGCTGGTGTAGAGTGCCGAGACGTCCATTGTGACGAGGAATGTTCCTGGTTCAACTGGTCCATGGGTGCTGAGTTTCTGTAGGAAGTCCGTCGTGTCGCGACAGAAGCTGGGTGTACCTTGTACGATGGGTTTCAAGATGCCCTCGATTGCTGCAACAGCCTCAGTACTCAACACCGACAACTGCCATTCCCAGACGCAATTCTGCAACTCATCCGCTTCATTCTGGATCACAACGTCTTCACCTTCGACAACAAGTTCTTCATTCAGACGCACGGAACAGCCATGGGGACCAAATTTGCACCCCAATACGCCAACATCTTCATGCACAAGTTTGAACAGGACCTACTCACTGCACAGGACCTTCAACCGATGTTATACACCAGATACATCGATGACATTTTTTTCCTTTGGACCCACGGCGAAGCATCACTGAAACGACTACACAATGACATTAATAAGTTCCATCCAACCATCAGACTCACCATGGACTACTCTCCAAAATCAGTTGCATTCTTGGACACACTCGTCTCCATCAAGGACGGTCACCTCAGCACTTCGCTTTACCGCAAACCCACGGATAACCTCATGATGCTCCACTTCTCTAGCTTCCACCCTAAACACATTAAAGAAGCCATCCCCTATGGACAAGCGCTCCGTATACACAGGATCTGCTCAGACGAGGAGGAGCGTAACAGACATCTACAGACGTTGAAAGATGCCCTCGTACGAACGGGATATGGCACTCGACTCATCGATCGACAGTTCCAACGCGCCACAGCGAAAAACCGGACCGACCTCCTCAGAAGACAAACATGGGACACAACCGACAGAATACCCTTCGTCGTCCAGTACTTCCCCGGAGCGGAGAAACTACGTCATCTTCTTCACAGCCTTCAACACGTCATTAATGACGATGAACATCTTGCCAAGGTCATCCCCACACCCCCACTACTTGCCTTCAAACAACCGCGCAACCTCAAACGAACCATTGTTTGCAGCAAACTACCCAGTCTTCAGAACAGTGACCACGACACCACACAACCCTGTCATGGTAATCTCTGCAAGACGTGCCAGATCATCGACATGGATACCACTATTACACGTGAGAACACCACCCACCAGGTACGCGGTACATACTCGTGCGACTCGGCCAACGTTGTCTACCTCATACGCTGCAGGAAAGGATGTCCCGAAGCGTGGTACATTGGCGAGACCATGCAGACGCTGCGACAACGAATGAACGGACATCGCGCAACAATCACCAGACAGGAATGTTCCCTTCCAGTCGGGGAACACTTCAGCAGTCAAGGGCATTCAGCCTCTGGTCTCCGGGTAAGCGTTCTCCAAGGCGGCCTTCAGGACCCGCGACAACGCAGAATCGCCGAGCAGAAACTTATAGCCAAGTTCCGCACACATGAGTGCGGCCTCAACCGGGACCTGGGATTCATGTCACATTACATTCATCCCCCACCATCTGGCCTGTGAAATCCTACCAACTGTCCTGGCTTGAGACAATTCACACCTCTTTAACCTGGGGTTACCTCATCTCTGGATCTGTAAAGATTTAATCACCTGCTAATGCTCGCATTCCTAGCATTGTTTGGCATCTTTGAATTTGTCTATATATGTGTTTCTGGAACAGACCTCTTCATTCACCTGAGGAAGGAGCAGTGCTCCAAAAGCTAGTGACATCGAAACAAACCTGTTGGACTTTAACCTGGTGTTATAAGACTTCGTACTGTGCTCACCCCAGTCCAACGCCGGCATCTCCACATCATTTTAAATCTATAGTTGATTAAGCTAAAAACTGTACCCTTGGACTGTAGTGGCGAAAAACGCAGTTCTGAGGACTAGTTGAGATTATGGGGAATTCCTTGGATAGCACAAATGATCCAGGCATGCCACTGCAAATATTATGCGATATGTATCCGGATAAAGTAAAGGATTTCAGGAAAATGTCAGCAATGTTAAGAAGTAAAATGGGGGATGAATGGCCACTAGGGGGCACCAAAGACCTAGAGATTATTAAGAAAATTCAGGGACACATCTGGAAAAAGAGTCAAAGTACGAAAGCAAAAGAATTAATTGGATTATGGAGACAATATTGTCAAGAGGAAAGAGATAAGATCATGTTATCGAGTTGGCAGGACAATGCCCTTAAAATGGGAATTCCAATTAGTGAACAGGGTAACCAAAAAACATTACAGGTCTTGAAAAAGGAATGTGCATTCAAAAAACGCGCAAGTAGAGACAGGAAAGCTCGGGTCAAACAAAAGATGAGCTACGTGGTTCAATGGCTGGCCTTGAATTGACAGAAAATGATAAATTCAATAATTTAGAAATGTCACTAAAAGTTCCGACTGCACCTGTAGCATTGTCTGCACTAATTCCAGAACCACCAGAGTATAATAATTTATATCCAGTCACTGCTCCCCAGATTCCAATCATGCCAGTAACTCAAGCCCTTTTGGTTGATAGTGTGGGTCCTGATTTACCATCTTCACGATCAGTAGAGAAAGAGGAGCTCTGTTCCGCAAGCCCAGTTAGCTCTAGGACCAGATCTCGGACAGCGAGAGAAGGGCTTGATCCTAACCAGAAACAATTAAGCATACCACCTAAATCCCTCCAAACCAAGGGGAAACCGCAAATTTCGAGAACAAAGGGAGCTGCAACAGATGATTTTGAAGAGAAAGAACTCCCTCTAGTGACAGGGAGAGACGTCGAAGTCTTGGAAGAACCAGAGGAAATAGCTAGAGTGCCCCCTGGTGAGATTCGGAGACAGTTGCCAATTAGGAAGATACCAAACCCGGACGCGGTGACTGCAGGGGCCCAACCCACGATAGACGTTTACTTCCCATGGACACCCAGTGAGATGATGGCTATTATGGCTACAATCCCAGATAGAAAAAAATCTCCTGCTGCTTTTGTGGATTCCTTGAGAACTACCATCTCAATTTATCAAGCTGATTCTAGGGACCTCTGGGCCCTAGTCCAGCAGGTTTTAACCCCAGCAGAGTACCGCAATTATCTTAATCACTTGAATTATGCTAGCCACACCGCACTTCAGCAAACCCATGCGTTAGACGACGATAGAAGGACACAGATCCTGAATGCGTTGAATAGCACATTTCAAAAGCCCATAAATCTTTCTGTTATCTTAGACCTAAAACCTAAGAAGATTGAAGAGCCAGAGGAATTTCTGGAGCGTTTTAATGAAATCTACCGTGGGCAGTCAGGTGACTTGCTATATCAAAATGGTCAGAATTCCCCTCAATATTGTGCTATGTTAATGCATTGCCTACCACCTTCTGTGGCTACTGCTGTGAAATGTAATAACATGAATTGGACAGAGAACGACCCTTCCCAGATGGCAAGAGCAGTCAGATTTTATTGGAAGGAGGGTGTAGGCCAGGAAGGAGGCTCAGTTACAAAGGTTAAGACTGAGTATGTAATGAAAAAGGATGATCTGAGACCCCAACAAGCGGCAGAAATGGTAGTTTACCAGCAGGAGCCCCAATATTGTGACTTTGGGTGGGTGGATCAGCGAGGGGGAGGATACCAAACCCACCCAAAGGGACCCTCAGCTCCTTTTTATGGCCCACCGTATGCATCAACAGCTTACAACCGCCGCCCCCTCTGAGGGGCCATTGGTCTACTGGGAGAAGTGGACGGGGCAGATATAGAGGGAGCAGTGCATGTTTTAATTGCGGCCGTGCAGATCACTGGCAACAGGAATGCCCCTTTAAAAGACAGGCAGCAGAAGGAGATTATCCGACCCAAAGGAGGGGGTACCCACCAAGGGGAGGACAGACGAGATACACTGACTTCTCCCAGGCAAACCCTTTCCCAACACAGGATTGACTAGCTAATTTAGTCATAAGGACTCTCCAATCGGACAGGGAACCTATTATCTCTCTGCAGATAGGAGATCAACATCACTCATTTGTAATCGACACTGGAGCAGCCATGTCTTCTGTGCAATCAGGACTTCGACTATCACTATCTGACCACACGCAGCAATTGTCGGGGTTCCAAGGACAGGTGTGTGAGTATCCTATTTCTGAACCTGTGACAGTCACTTACGAGAATAAGTCTGCAGATCATCAGTTTGTAGTGACTACTGGATTGGACTGTAACTTATTGGCTCGAGATTTATTGTGTATCTTCCAGCCACAGCTAGAGTGCGGAGACGAGGGGGTAACGGTTACATCATGGAGGATGAGACAACAGTGCTATATTTCTATCACCCCCCAGTGGTGGACGTTAGACATTGAACATTCACTGCATCACGTTACCCTGGCCTATGACAGAACCGGACAAAACAGGGAGGTGGAGGACAAATACCGGCCATTAATTGGGACCGAATGGCTAGTCAAGGTTACAGCCACAGTCACGGGAAAAGAAGGTACAGCCGATTTTGTTACAATATCACCAAATGTATGGCCACAGTCAGCTTCGGTAAGCCCTCATATTACACGTCAGGTCCACGACCAGTACCATGCCAGGGATCTGGGGCAAATGGTAAGGAGGGCAGTGGATCATTCGGATCCAACAGAGTACGCACTTCAAGTCATGCCGGACGGCACTGCCATAAAATATTTTGAGATCCCTGAAACAATTAACACTCGACTGCAGCATCACTGGGGTCATGATGTTTTGGAATATGTCAATCCACAGGTCTGGGCGGAATACCCATCACAAGTGGGAAAGACAAATGTTACACCTATTAAGGTAACGATTAAGGATCATGTAAAGCTACCTTCCATTCGGCAATACCCCCTTAAATCCCAAGCTGCTCCGTCTATAGACAAATTAATTCAAGAGCTGTTGCAACAGGGTATTTTGGTCCCTTGCCAATCAGAATGTAACACCCGCATGCTTGCTGTGCATAAACCAGCCAAACCAGACCAGTACCGATTAGTACAGGATTTACGTTCAATCAATGCCATTGTACAGCCGTTACATGCTCTCGGCCCTAACCCTGCCCACATACTGGCTCAAATTCCAGCTCAAGCCCGGGTCTTCGCCATAATTGACCTTCAGCACGCCTTTTTTGCCCTCCCACTTGCAACTGAAAGCCAATATTTGTTTGCCTTCACTTACAATGGACAGCAGTATACCTGGACCCGACTGCCAAAGGGGTTCGTCAACTCACCTACACTCTTCTCCAGATGTCTGCAGACCCAACTCCAGGCCTTGACATTGGAGCATGGTTCCACTCTAGTGCAGTATGTAGATGACATATTGGTAGCAAGTCCTGACGAGCCCAGTAATAGGGATGATGTGATCCAATTATTGAACCACCTATCCTCGTTGGGTTATGTTGTCTCACAAGCAAAGGTCTTGGTGGCTCAGAGAAAGGTTAAGTTCTTAGGAGTTTTACTTACAGCCACAGAAAGAAGTCTTGAACCCAGTAGGATTGAACCAATATGCCAATTCCCCGCCCCTACAATAGCCAAGGAGGTTCGTCATTGGCTGGGTATGGTGAATTATTGTCGGCAGTGGATACCAAACATCGCTGTCTATACAAAGCTGCTGACGCCTTACACTGATGAAGAGGGGAACTTTACTCTCACCACCGAGGCACTCGAGGCCTTCCGTTGCCTGAAGCAGGCCTTGTTACAAGCACCGGCCCTCGGGAGGCCCTTGTACGACCGACCATTCCAGATATACTGTACTGTTCTGGAAGGATGCTCAACAGCGGTACTCACCCAGCAACATGGGGACAAGCACCGGCCCGTAGCATATTACTCTTCCAAACTCGACCCAGTGGCGTTGGGCCACCCTGTTTGCACCCAGATCCTGGCAGCGATATACAATAGTTTGCAGGCTGCTGCCAATATCACTCTCCCACAGGATATTACGGTGTATAGCTCCCACTCGGTAATCGCACTATTGGGGCAACTGCAGACTCAGCATCTTACCGCAGCTCGTCAGAATAGGTATGAGATATACCTTTTGAACAATCCACGTCTGACATTTAAATATTGTACCACTGTCAATCCAGCCTGTTTTCTTAGCGGTCCCCCTGTCCATGAGGACGCACCTGGTCACGACTGTTTAGCCTTGATTCAGGAAACTACCACAATAAGGGACGATCTGAGTGATATCCCGTTAGAACAACCTGACATGATTATGTATGTTGATGGCAGTGCATTAGTAAGCCCCACTGGCCGGAGATTGTCCGGTTATGCAATTGTAGAACAAGATGGTCTGATTCTAGAAGCGGCAGCTTTCCAGACCCCTTATTCAGCTCAACAAGCCAAACTTTTTGCCCTCACCCGTTCATGTATACTTGGGGTAGATCGTCGGGTAAATATTTACACTGACTCCCGATATGCTTTTGGGGTAGTTCATGACTTCGGACAACTCTGGAAGAATAGGGGATTCCTTACCTCGGCAGGCACAGAAATATCCACCCGGGGTTTAGTTAATGACCTACTGCAGGCCCTTCTTATGCCCACGCAGATTTCCGTTATTAAATGCGCTGCCCACACAAATGGTAAGACCCCAGTTGACGTTGGTAATGAACGAGCAGATTGTGCAGCGCGGACAGCCGCGCAAATTCAGCAAGTGATGGTGCCTAAAATGTTAAGTCAGACTAAACGATCTACTATAAATATGTCTGCTTCTGACAAGCCAATGCCAACCATCCAAGACGTCATAAGGTTACAGGAGGACGCTCCGGAGAGTGATAAACAAATGTGGAAACGGTTAGGTTGTACATATGATTCTGTTTCCTCTTTACGGACCACGCCAGCACATCAGACTTGTATGTCTGATGTACTGGCTTTATGGGTCATCGAATGTGCACACTTTGCAACTCATTGTGGGGCTCGGGGGACTAGTGATTTGTTGCTGGACACTTGGTGGCACCCTAAAATGCAGGGGTTGGCCCAGGGTATCAGTAATCGGTGAGTATTTGTCAGCAACATAACACCAGAAAAGGTATCCCTTGTGGGATGGGGCAAACCCCGTTGCCCAGTGGTCCCTTTGAGACGCTCCAAATGGATTACATGGAGTTGGAAAGGTGTCAATGTTATAAATATGTTTTGGTCATTGTGGATGTGTTCAGCAGATGGGTCGAGGCGTATCCGACTATCGATAATAAAGCTGTTACTGTGGTTAAAGTTTTGATGCGGGAAATCATTCCCCGGTACGGTATACCAGCTCAGTTAAGTTCTGATAATGGGCCTCATTTTATTGGACAAATTAACAAGGAGTTTTGCTCAAGTTGGGCATACGCCAGCAGTTACACTGTGCTTACAGACCACAGGCGGCCGGGTTGGTTGAGAGACACAATCAGACCCTCAAAACTAAATTGGCTAAATTAAGAGCAGACACGGGACTAACATGGCTTAAGGTGCTCCCCGTTGCCCTCTTCCAGCTGCGGGTTACACCTGCGGGAACGGCCCGGCTCTCTCCTGCCGAGATTCTTTATGGCAGGCCTCTTAGAACTCCCTGGAGCCTGCAGGTTCCCAGACTGGTTCAGTTTCACCATATGACTGAAGAGATGACCACCTATGTTCTAGCCCTCACGCAGGTGCTCAAGGAGCTCCATGGCCAGGTCCGCGCGGCTCACCAGCCATCGCCCCCAGTACCTAGCTCACTTTCAGTCCAGCCCGGCAGTTATGTCATGGTCAAAAATTGGACTAGGAAGGGGTCGGAGCCGCGATGTGACGGGCCCTTCCAAGTTCTCCTTACCACCCCCACAGCAGTTAAAGTGGAGGGGCGAAGTGCTTGGGTCCACCTTCATCACTGTAAATTGAGTCCATCTCCACTACTGTAAAAGGTCGGATACTAACTGTGGTGGTATGTATTAGGGGTCATGTGGGACTGTGAAGCCATGATGTTATTGGCTGACAGATCCCGAGTCCTGGTTGGCTGTTGACTCCTGGCTCCGCCCTGAAGGCGGAGTATAAGAACCCGAGCTTCTCCCCGCCGCTTCATTCTGTTGCTGAACTGCTGGGGACAAGTCTCGCTTAATAAAGCCTCATCGACTTCATCACTACTCGTCTCTCTCGTAAGTCATTGTGCGCTACAATTTATTAAGCGAGCTTAAAGGACTATGGAGCTCCGGATCGCCCCGGAATGCCTGCGGATCAGCCCCCACGCAGCGAACTCGGCAGCAGTATTTAAACACTGGCAAGCATGTTTTGAAGGCTACCTCCGAACGGCCCCCGGCCGGATCACAGAAGACCAGAAAATGCAGGTCCTGCATTCGAGGGTAAGCCCGGAAATTTACCCTCTCATAGAAGACGCAGAGGATTTCCCGACGGCGCTCACATTACTGAAGAGCATCTACGTTCGCCCCGTGAACCAGGTCTACGTGCGCTACCAACTCGCAACGATACGGCAAAGTCCCGGAGAATCGCTAGAAGAATTCTACGCCGCGCTGCTAATTTTAGGACGGGGCTGCAGCTGTCCGCCGGTGAACGCGATCGAACACATGGACATGCTAATTCACGATGCGTTTGTGGCAGGTATGAACTCTGCCCAAATCCGCCAAAGACTTTTAGAAAGAGAGTCGTTAGGACTCTCAGAGGCACGGGCCCTTGCAGCTTCCCTAGATGTGGCCACGCAAAACGCCCGCGCCTACGGTCCCGACCGCGCGGCAGCTCCTTGGGCTCCGTGGACCCCCGTCGCGACAAACCCCCCCCTCCCTCACAGGCTTGCGCGGTTAAAGAGCCAGACCATCCCGGGGGGGGCCCGCTGCTATTTCTGCGGGCAAGCGAAACACCCCCGGCAGCGCAGCCCGGCCCGCGCAGCTATTTGTAAAAGCTGCGGCAAGAAGGGCCATTACGCGGCAGTGTGCCGGTCCCGGGGGGTCGCCGCAATCCCCGGAGAAGAACGAGCCCAGCATAGCCCAAACGCTCCCCAACCCCCCCCCCCAGCGCCCCATGTGCAACCCGCAGGCGCCGCCATTTTGGGTCCCGGGCACCACGAGGGGAGGATGGGCGCCGCCATCTTGTGACCCCCCAGCCACGTGCGATTCATGGGGGTGGCCATTTTGTCCACCCCCGACCACGTGCGATCCATGGGGGTGGCCATTTTGTCCACCCCCTGGCCGCGTGCGATTCATGGACGCCGCCATCGTGGATGACAACAAAGGACCCCAGCATCGACGGCTCCACGGGGTCCGAAGAAGACGCCGCGACACTACAACCACGACTGGCTTCGGTGACTCTGGATCAATCACGGCCCCGGACGCTCCAGACGACGACAACAACGGTGCTGATCAACGGACACGAGACATCATGCTTGATCGACTCCGGGAGCACCAAAAGTTTCATTCACCCAGACACGGTAAGACGCTGTTTTCTGACCATCCATCCAAGTACGCAAAAGATTTCCCTAGCTGCAGGATCCCACTCCGTAGAGATCAAAGGGTTCTGCATTGCGAACCTAACGGTGCAAGGGAGGGAGTTTAAAAACTACAGGCTCTACGTCCTTCCCCAACTCTGCACGCCCACATTACTGGGATTAGATTTCCAGTGTAACCTGCAGAGCCTAACATTTCAATTCGGCGGCCCAATGCCCCCACTCACTATCTGCTGCCTCGCAACTCTCAAGGTTGAACCGCCGTCCTTGTTTGCAAACCTCACCCCGGATTGCAAACCCGTCGCCACTAGGAGCAGACGGTACAGCGCCCAGGACCGGACATTTATTCGGTCTGAAGTCCAGCGGTTGCTGAAGGAAGGCATAATCCAGGCCAGCAATAGTCCCTGGAGAGCCCAGGTGGTAGTAGTAAAGACCGGGGAGAAGCAAAGGATGGTCATAGACTATAGCCAGACCATCAACAGGTACACACAGCTAGATGCGTACCCTCTCCCCCGCATATCCGACATGGTAAATCGGATTGCCCAGTATAAGGTTTTCTCCACCGTGGACCTCAAGTCCGCCTACCACCAGCTCCCCATCCGCCCAGGTGACCGCAAGTACACAGCCTTCGAGGCAGATGGGCGTCTATACCACTTCCTAAGGGTCCCATTTGGTGTCACGAACGGGGTCTCGGTCTTCCAACGGGAGATGGACCGAATGGTTGACCAGCACGGGTTGCAGGCCACGTTCCTGTATCTCGACAACGTAACCATCTGCGGCCACTATCAGCAGGACCACGACGCCAACCTCCAAAAATTCCTCCAGACCGCTAACGCCTTGAACCTCACATACGAGGAAAAGTGTGTTTTTAGCACAAACCGATTGGCCATCCTGGGATACGTAGTGCGCAATGGGATAATAGGCCCCGACCCCGAACGCATGCGCCCCCTTATGGAATTTCCCCTCCCCCACTGCTCCAAAGCCCTGAAACGTTGCCTGGGGTTCTTTTCATATTACGCCCAGTGGGTCCCCCAGTATGCAGACAAGGCCCGCCCGCTAATACAGACCACTACCTTCCCCCTGTCGACAGAGGCTCGCCAGACCTTCAGCCGCATCAAAGCGGATATCGCAAAGGCCACGATGCGCGCCATCGACGAGTCCCTCCCCTTCCAGGTCGAGAGCGACGCATCCGACGTAGCTCTGGCGGCCACCCTTAACTAAGCGGGCAGACCCGTGGCCTTTTTCTCCCGAACCCTCCACGCCTCAGAAATCCGCCACTCCTCAGTGGAAAAGGAAGCCCAAGCCATAGTGGAAGCTGTGCGACATTGGAGGTATTACCTGGCCGGCAGGAGATTCACTCTCCTCACCGACCAACGGTCGGTAGCCTTCCTGTTCGATAATGCACAGCGGGGCAAAATTAAAAATGACAAGATCTTAAGGTGGAGGATCGAGCTCTCCACCTTCAACTACGAGATCTTGTACCGTCCCGGAAAGCTGAACGAGCCGTCCTATCCCGCGGCACATGTGCCAACGCACAAATAGACCGTCTCCAAGCCCTCCACGAGGACCTCTGCCACCCGGGGGTCACTCGGTTCTACCATTTCATAAAGTCCCGCAACCTCCCCTACTCTGTGGAGGAGGTCCGTACAGTCACCAGGAACTGCCACATCTGCGCAGAGTGCAAACCGCACTTTTTCAGGCCGGATAGAGCCCACCTGATCAAGGCTTCCCGCCCCTTTGAACGCCTCAGTCTGGATTTCAAAGGGCCCCTCCCCTCCACCGACCGCAACGCATACTTCCTGAATGTGGTGGACGAGTACTCTCGTTTCCCCTTCGCCATCCCCTGCCCCGACATGACAGCGGCCACAGTCATTAAAGCCCTTGGCACCATATTCACACTGTTCGGTTGTCCCGCATATATCCATAGCGACAGGGGGTCCTCCTTCATGAGTGACGAGCTGCGCCAGTTCCTGCTCAGCAAGGGCATAGCCTCGAGCAGGACGACCAGCTACAACCCCCGGGGGAACAGGCAAGTAGAGAGGGAGAACGGCACGGTCTGGAAGACCGTCCTGCTGGCCCTACGGTCCAGGCATCTCCCAGTTTCCCGGTGGCAGGAGGTACTCCCGGACGCTCTCCACTCCATCTGGTCGCTGCTGTGTACCACCACTAACCAAACGCCTCATGAGCGCCTCCTGGTCTTCCCCAGGAAGTCCTCCTCCGGAACGTCGCTGCTGACCTGGCTGGCGGCCCCAGGACCCATCTTGCTCCGGAAACATGTGCGGGCGCACAAATCGGACCCGTTGGTCGAGAGGGTTCACCTTCTCCACGCGAACCCGCAGTACGCCTACGTGGTGTACCCCGACGGCCGACAGGACACGGTCTCCCTGTGGGACCTGGCGCCCGCCGGCAACACACACCCCCCCCCCCCGATCATCCCCTCCCTACCACCGGCGCACCCCGCGACCGCCCCCTTCCCCGGAGGATCGGTCCTCCTCCCGTGCCCGCCCAGGACTGAAACAGGAACGAACACCGAAACGCTCCCGGAGACGACAACGCCTGAACAAGCACCTGCACCACCACCGGGGCTGAGGCGATCGACGAGGAAGACCAGACCGCCCGCTCGACTCGTGGCATCGGCGTGACACCAAGAATGTTGTTGGACTGTGACAAAAAAATTTTTTTTTCTTACTAATATTGTAAATAGTTTCACAAACCTTGTACATAGCCCAGTGTAGGGCTAGAACTGTAGTAACATGCCCAAAACTTTCCTCCCAGGACCAGCCTTGTAAACCCCTACCACCATGCGAACCACCACCCCACCGGGTTCCTTTTTAACAAGGGGTGAATGTGGTGGTATGTATTAGGGGTCATGTGGGACTGTGAAGCCGTGATGCTATTGGCTGACAGATCCCAGGTCCTGGTTGGCTGTTGACTCCTGGCTCCGCCCTGAAGGCGGAGTATAAGAACCCGAGCTTCTCCCCGCCGCTTCATTCTGTTGCTGAACTGCTGGGGACAAGTCTCGCTTAATAAAGCCTCATCGACTTCATCACTACTCGTCTCTCTTGTAAGTCATTGTGCGCTACACTAACCTGCCTCCCTTCTCCAGTGCTATTTTACAGGTGTGGAGCATGATGGGGTGGCTACGCACCGTCTATGTGATATTTGGCCTCACTTCGCTTGGAGTGTTATTGGCGACGGACATGGAAAAGGGGAATATTAACTATATTTGTAACCCCAACCAATCTACAAGGATACATCACCTATGCAAAGGTGATGTTCTTCGCTGCTCCCATATACGAGGACATGATATCGACTCATGGAAGGTCATCAAAGTTAAGGAGAATGCAGGACTCATGAAGCAATTGCACCGGTCCCGGCGATGGGAAGGGAACATTATATGGACATTGCCTTGTTTTTGGCATACATGTAAATTTGATTTTGGATGTGTTAAGATTGGTGCAATAAAGGTAACATCAGGCCGTCAGGAGAGCGTAGGAAGAGGCTATGAGAAAGAGAGAGGGACTAGAGAGAGGACGGGGCGTGTGAGAAGGGAAGTACAGCTAGAACGTAGGTTACCGGGAGAAACACTTAAGTTAGTTAAAGGCCAAACTGAGGAAAACCTGGGTAGTATGAATCTCTTCTACCAGATTTACCACCGCTTGTGTGGCCACGGACGGGTTGTCTCCTACCCAAACCCCGCAGCGGTGTCTAGGTTATTTTCTATTTCACCGCTTTGGGGCACTCCCCAAACGGTGGTTCATTGTCAGCATTCTGAGCCACTGCCCGAGCAAGTCACTCTTCCTTACGATCCGGGTTCAGCACCACCGGCTATTTGCCTTCCCCTTCCTCGGGATAATTCCCATTCACAGTATGATAGGCTGCAACGGTGGAGGGCGTATATACCTAGCCACTTCACTCCCAATAGGGATTCCCGGTCGTACGAGAATTGTTTCAGCAGTGAAGGATACGGCTGTTTGCTGGTAGAGGTGGAAACGAATATAACATGTCTGTTCCCCACCTGTACGGACAGGAGGTGCCATATCACCCAGGCGTCTGGCCAATGCGTTTGTTACAACACCACTTGCGTTCCATTGAACGCCGGCCTCCAGCTCCTTTGTGGCTGGGCGAATGTCTCTCATATCACTGTTGGGACTAGGGCTTTCCGCATTGCTAGGCGGCCCGAATGGGCGTTTCGAAGCTGGATAAACTGGGCTACGGGGGGATCCTTACGCAACCGATATACTGATTGTGATGCTAGCCTGCACACGGAGCAAGGATACTACTTTTTATTTAATGGCACAGCGACCAATGTTTTCTCACCCCCATTTCCCCGCCAAATTGCTATTGGGACTCTAGTCCTTCGGCGTGGAAGCTGCATAATCAGTTAGCACGCCGGGCAGTCTCGGCTGAATTTTGCGAGAACTGGAAAAACCTCAGGTTCTCGCACCCAACCGGGGCCACTCAGCCGGGTGGGGGATTCTGAGCGTCTTGACACTGGGAGGTGTGGGGGGTTCCTTGGCTGTCAGCAATAGGAATTATTTTATTTGTGGCCTTACCATCTTGGGAAATGAAACCTTGGGAGCCCTCGGGGCAATAACCAAGGAATTGTCTCAGCTACGGTTGTTTGCAATGCAGAACTGGTATGCTCTTGACTATCTTCTGGCCCGTGAGGGTGGGGTATGCGCCATAGTGCAGGGCAAGTGTATCATGGGAGTTCAGGACTTGACCGCTAACATCACTAAATTTATGGATCACATACGGGATCACCTGGACGGGATGCAGGATCCTGGCTCTTGGGGTAACTGGGGATTTGGAGGTTGGAAGGACTGGTTGATAAATATGGCCATGTATTTAGTGGTGGCTATCGGCTGCATCTTTGTGGGCCTAGCCATCCTTAAATGTGTGATGGGTAGAATGCGGGGTGCACTGGAACAGATCAACGCCCCTAAAATCTTAGCTGTTAAAATCCATGAGGGCGCAGCAGATGAGGGGGGGCTAAGCCAGGAATTGGAAATGCAGCGACGGATCTTTTTAGATGAGGAGCCGTAGCTATGGATTGGATAGTTCGGTTATCATGGAATGATAATAGGTGGGAATGACGAATGTGATATAAAATAGTTACTTTAGAGATATTAGTTAATGTAATGTAGAGGTAGGCCAGTCTAATTCTGGTGAGTTCACAGACAAAGGATTTCAGACCGCATGGCAAAGCAAGGAAGAGGTGTGTCCACCAAAGGAGGAGAAAAGGATGCTGGGTAATAGGGGCCAGAGGAAGGGATTGGAAGTGAGCCAATCAGAATATATCAACAGGTCAGGAGGGGTATAGGATGACCTATGGGAATCGTGTATGTGAAACTTGATGCCATTTGAATGTATCAGTAGAGACTCCTTTGTTCTACACTCACTTGATTCCAGAAGTGTACGAAGCAGGATGTGCTTTGTGCTACTGAGAATTGAGTAAAGCTTGCAAGCTAAATAAAATAACTAATGCTGTGCCTGCAAATCCACCTCGACTTTTATTGAGGCCAGACTGACGGGTAAAGAAACTTGGGATTTGACAACAGTACTCTCCGATCTCTGGCTTAGATACCCCTCTAAATTATAATTAAGTAATTATGTTTAATTAGTTTACCAATGCTTATTTTTTTTCAATTTAGTGTAGGTTCCCAACCAGCCAATCAGGTCACAGCTTTTCTGTGATGTCACTTCAACCCCCCCCCCCCACCCCACCCCACACACACACAATTTGAAAAGGTAATAAAAGTAAAAATGAGTAAAAATCACTTACTTACCTTCTGAGGGTCTTAGATGCTCTCAGGTTCTCTCCCTGCTGATTAAAAGATACAGGCCAGAAGAAAGAGAGAGAAAACAGTTGGGAAAAAGCACCTTCTCCCACTCTGCACCAAATTACCAAGTTTCAAATTCCCACTCAGGATGTGTCTCACTCACTCAGGCTGTGTCTCTTTGACCTGCGCAACACTTACGGAGTGCGCTTTCTGTCTGTCTTTTATACAGACTTCAGGATGACACACACTACTTAAACTTCAAAGAGAAGAATATAATGTGTACCTTTGTGCCCCTAAACAGGCCTCAGGTGACTGCCATATAACTACCTCTCAGCAATTAGGATGGGGGCAGCTTCTGCCAATCAGACACTTATCTACACTGCACTTTTAACTGAAAAACAGCAGAATTAGATTTACCACTTACCTTTCCTGGTTACCTCACTGCACCAAATTACCAAGTTTCAAATTCCCACTCTAGATGTGTCTGTCTGTCTCACTCAGGCTGTGTCTCTTTGACCGGCGGCCGCTTTTTTTTTTTAAACGGTCGCAGCTTTTTGTTTTACAAGTTCGGGTGGGTTTTATTCATTTATTTTATTCATTTTATTTTCTTTTCTTTTACAAGTTCAGCAGGGTTTTATTTGATAAAATTTTACAGGAAAAAAATGCAGAACTTTGGACAGATGGAGACTCCATACTTACCGACACCGGAAGGCTTCACCTTCATCCTAAAGGTTCCATTGGAGGAGCGTGTACGAGGGCCAAAGGGACCCAAAATCATTTCCTCCATTTTTGTCAGCAGCAAACAAGGTAAGAGAAAATGGTGGGTATCACAGGTCAGCCAGCGTGGGTCGCGAAGGTCGGCCGGCTTGTGTCGCGAAGGTCGGCTGGGTTGGGTCCCGAAGGTTGGCCGGTTGGTAAAAATGTGTCCCCGGGAAAAAAGTTTGAAGAACACTGTATTAAACGGTCAACAGTACCATTATACAAAGGGATGAAAACCAACTATTTAATAGTCCATAAATCACACAAACCATTCATCAACCAGGAAAAGGTACCATGCCATACATACACCTATACCTTCCCGCCATGGATACAAAGCTACACACTGTTCATTTGTACAAAGAAAACCAAACACACTGTATCACCCCTCGCAGGTCTTCAACAAAATGGAGGATCCTTGCTGTGTGGTTGTTTTACATATCAGTCTCTGTCCACGAGCCTCTGTTGTACAGGTTTTCCCATACAGCCTAATTTCATCGGAATGAAAGCTCGGTATCTACATGTTCCACTGGTGTTCACGGTGCAGTAAAACAATCTTGATGTGCATTGTGTTGGACTCACAGTGACGTGCATGTTGACATCCAGCATTCACCACACTCACAATTAAATCCTCAGCAATCTGCAAAAGCATTTCTTCAATACCTTCATCAAGTTGCTCATTCAGATCAGTCTGCCTCTCTCTCTCCCTCCTGCAGCTCCCAGAAGTAGGCTACCCAGCAGTGGAAAGTCACACTGACTCGGAGCGAGCCAGAAGAGAGAATGAGCTCCCCTTTTCCATTCCAGGCAGCAAGTCATCTTCTCATCCTCACTTTCCTTACTCCAGGTTACAGAAAAAGAAGGAAACAGTAGCAGCAGCCTCAGGGTATTTGCAGCCACAAGCAGCAGCAAGCACAACCTGCAACACCACTTGAAAATATTTTGTTCATTAAACGGTCAACAATAGCTTTATACAAAAAGACAAAAACAAACCACTTAATAGTCCATATATCACATTAACCATTAACAAGGTATAGGCACTGTGCCATTCACACACAAGTACATCTTCACGACAGAATATTGTAAGGAACTTGTTAAATCCTTATCTGTTCTATGTTTCTCTTTTTTAATTCCAGTCCTGCAACATGTCAGTCTTTTGGGTTTGAGATGAAACCCCTCCCCCCCCAACCAATAGCTGACATTTGGACTGACCAGGCAGACCCCTTGATTCAGTATGTTCTGTGGCATAGCCTGTGATGTAATTTTGATGGACTTGGCAAGCAGCAAATCAGCCAGCTCTTCGGAAATTTTGAGACATCTTCTGTTCTTAATTGGGATTGGTGGAGTCTTTCAGAAGATTCTAGAAAAACCCAGGCAAGTTTAATTTGGTCTCTCAGTTCTGTAAAAGCTGGAAAGCAGCACATAGCCAGTCTAGGCTTCTCTGCCACCTCTTTGTGTAGCAGTTTAAAATGCTTCCAGCCAGTCTGTGAGAAGTTCCACTGGAAGCTAAAGAAGATCTGTTCAGCTCAGGACTTGTGACAAGAACTTTTCTCTTCCTGCACAACCTGGGAGCTGTAGGCATGTGGGCCATTTCTGTTCTGTACAGATGCCGAGAGCAGCCAGGAGCTGGTTTAAGCACTCTCTCCCTATCAGGCCTGTGAAGATTTAAATCTCTGTTTGAAGGGCTAAGGAGCTGATACTGACCTTTCTGTCTGCAGTCAGTTCAACCTGTGGAAGGTTCCAGTCCAGTGCCACCTGCTGGCAGAGAAGTGTTCGAAAATCCATTTCAACCTCATGTTGGGAATGGTAGATTCAGTGAGGCTGATGATCCATCTAGTGGACGTAAGTGAGAATTGTACCGAACTGAGGGAAATTGTCTGTGTACGTCCAGGTCATTGGAAGTGAAGACAATTTCTGGAGAAATCATACAGCCTGAGTGATCTAATCGAAGGTAGATACTAAAAGATCCCAAACCCGCCAATGGTTTGCAACGCCTCACGTTCAGAGAAGAACACCACCTACAAAGGCCACAACCTCAGCAGTGAACATACTCATTTCTCATAGAATTTACAGTGCAGAAGAAGGCCATTCAACCCATTGAGTCTACACCAGCCCCTGAAAGTCTACGTTACCTAAGCCAACACCTCACCCTATCCCCGTAAACCAGTAACCCCACCTAACATTTGGACACTACAGGGCAATTTAGCATGACCAAACCACCTAACCCGCACATCTTTGGACTGTGGGAGGAAACCGGAGCACCCGGAGGAAACCCACGCAGGCACGGGTGAAGGTAGAAACTCCACACAGACGGTCACCCAAGGCCGGATTTGAACCTGGGACCCTGGAGCTATGAGGCAGCAATGCTAACCACTGTGCCTCCCCTGTAATAAGCATGTAATTAAAGGGTTAGAATCCAGATCCTTCCCTCTCCAAAACCATGATACTCCGACTGGGTTACGGGGATAGGGTGGAAGTGAGGGCTTAAGTGGGTGGTGCAGACTCGATGGGCCAAATGGCCTCCTTCTGCACTGTATGTTCTATGTTCTAAAACCGGGAAATCTACCAGGCAGGCTTTGGTGCGAGGTTAGCGAAACGCAGCCCTGGTGCGGCGGAGCCTTAGGATGGGGGCCCCATGACTTCCAGCCCTGGGCATCCTAACCAATAAACACTAACCAATTACTAACCAATCTGCTTCTTCCCTTGTGCTGATGTCACTTTTTTCTCAAGGTAGATAAACATGAATGTATCACTTAACTCTCTACATCTTAAATTTTAATTTAGTGGAAAATTAAGAATTCCTTTATGTTAGTATACCTCATTATTTTATTTTAACTTTATTTCCCTACATTTAAATAATTAAATAAACACTGATCGTAATTACATGGTACATTATACAATAGATAATATGTATCAATTAAAGCTTTTGGATTGTATAAGAATTGGCTGTGCTCTGAGCCTCGCGCTCTGTACCTGCTGTGCTCTGAGCCTCGCCCTCTCTAATTGCTGTGCTCTGAGCCTCGCCCTCTCTAACCGCTGTGCTCGAAGCCTCGCCCACTCTAACCGCTGTGCTCTGAGCCTCGCCCACTCTAACCTCTGTGCTCCGAGCCTCGCCCTCACTAATCGCTGTGCTCTGAGCCTCGCCCTCTCTAACCGCTGTGCTCTGAGCCTCGCCCACTCTAACCTGTGCTCTGAGCCTCGCCCTCTGTACCTGCTGTGCTCTGAGCCTCGCCCTCTCTAATCGCTGTGCTCTGAGCCTTGCCCTCTCTAATCGCTGTGCTGAGCCTCGCCCTCTGTAACCGCTGTGCTCTAAGCCTCGCCCTCTGTAACCGCTGTGCTCTAAGCCTCGCCCTCTCTAGTCGCTGTGCTCTGAGCCTCGCCCTCTGTAATCGCTGTGCTCTGAGCCCCACCCCCTGTAATTGCTGTGCTCTGAACCTCGCCCTCTGTACCTGCTGTGCTCTGAGCCTCGCCCTCTGTAACTGCTGTGCTCGGAGCATCGCCCTCTCCAACCGCTGTGCTCTGAGCCTTGCCCTCTGTAACCGGTGCTCTGAGCCTCGCCCTCTCTAACCGCTGTGCTCTGAGCCTCGCCCTCTCTAACCGCTGTGCTGAGCATCACCCTCTCTAACCGCTGTTCTGAGCCTCGCCCCCTGTAATTGCTGTGCTCTGAACCTCGCCCTCTGTACCCGCTGTGCTCGGAGCCTCGCCCTCTGTAACTGATGTGCTGAGCCTCGCCCTCCCTAATCGCTGTGCTCTGAGCCTCGCCCTCTGTAACCGCTGTGCTCTGAGCCTCACCCTCTGTAATTGCCGTGCTCTGAGCCTCACCCTCTGTGCTCTGAGCCGTGCCCTCTGTAATCGCTGTGCTCTGAGCCTCACCCTCTGTAATCGCTGTGCTGAGCCTCGCCCTCCCTAATCGCTGTGCTCTGAGCCTCGCCCTCTGTAACCGCTGTGCTCTGAGCCTCACCCTCTGTACAAAGAACAAAGAAATGTACAGCACAGGAACAGGCACTTCGGCCCTCCAAGCCCGTGCCGACCATACTGCCCGACTAAACTACAATCTTCTACACTTCCTGGGTCCGTATCCTTCTATTCCCATCCTATTCATATATTTGTCAAGATGCCCCTTAAATGTCCCTATCGTCCCTGCTTCCACTACCTCCTCCGGTAGTGAGTTCCAGGCACCCACTACCCTCTGCGTAAAAAACTTGCCTCGTACATCTACTCTAAACCTTGCCCCTCTCACCTTAAACCTATGCCCCCTAGTAATTGACCCCTCTACCCTGGGGAAAAGCCTCTGACTATCCACTCTGTCTATGCCCCTCATAGTTTTGTATACCTCTATCAGGTCGCCCCTCAACCTCCTTCGTTCCAGTGAGAACAAACCGAGTTTATTCAATCGCTCCTCATAGCTTATGCCCTCCATACCAGGCAACATTCTGGTAAATCTCTTCTGCACCCTCTCTAAAGCCTCCACATCCTTCTGGTAGTGTGGCGACCAGAATTGAACACTATACTCCAAGTGTGGCCTAACTAAGGTTCTATACAGCTGCAACATGACTTGCCAATTCTTATACTCAATGCCCCGGCCAATGAAGGCAAGCATGCCGTATGCCTTCTTGACTACCTTCTCCACCTGTGTTGCCCCTTTCAATGACCTGTGGACCTGTACTCCTAGATCTCTTTGACTTTCAATACTCTTGAGGGTTCTACCATTCACTGTATATTCCCTACCTGCATTAGCCCTTCCAAAATGCATTACCTCACATTTGTCCGGATTAAACTCCATCTGCCATCTCTCCGCCCAAGTCTCCAGACAATCTAAATCCTGCTGTATCCTCTGACAGTCCTCATCGCTATCCGCATTCCACCAACCTTTGTGTCGTCTGCAAACTTACTAATCAGACCAGTTACATTTTCCTCCAAATCATTTATATATACTACAAACAGCAAAGGTCCCAACACTGATCCCTGTGGAACACCACTGGTCACAGCCCTCCAATTAGAAAAGCATCCCTCCATTGCTACCCTCTGCCTTCTATGGCCTAGCCAGTTCTGTATCCACCTTGCCAGTTCACCCCTGATCCCGTGTGACTTCACCTTTTGTACTAGTCTACCATGAGGGACCTTGTCAAAGGCCTTACTGAAGTCCATATAGACAACATCTACTGCCCTACCTGCATCAATCATCTTAGTGACCTCCTCGAAAAACTCTATCAAGTTAGTGAGACACGACCTGCCCTTCACAAAACCGTGCTGCCTCTCACTAATACGTCCATTTGCTTCCAAATGGGAGTAGATCCTGTCTCGAAGCATTCTCTCCAGTAATTTCCCTACCACTGAAGTAAGGCTCACCGGCCTGTAGTTCCCGGGATTATCCTTGCTACCCTTCTTAAACAGAGGAACAACATTGGCTATTCTCCAGTCCTCCGGGACATCCCCTGAAGACAGCGAGGATCCAAAGATTTCTGTCAAGGCCTCAGCAATTTCCTCTCCAGCCTCCTTCAGTATTCTGGGGTAGATCCCATCAGGCCCTGGGGACTTATCTACCTTAATATTTTTTAAGACACCCAACACCTCGTCTTTTTGGATCACAATGTGACCCAGGCTATCTACACCCCCTTCTCCAGACTCAACATCTACCAATTCCTTCTCTTTGGTGAATACTGATGCAAAGTATTCATTTAGTACCTCGCCCATTTCCTCTGGCTCCACACATAGATTCCCTTGCCTATCCTTCAGTGGGCCAACCCTTTCCCTGGCTACCCTCTTGCTTTTTATGTACGTGTAAAAAGCCTTGGGATTTTCCTTAACCCTATTTGCCAATGACTTTTCATGACCCCTTCTAGCCCTCCTGACTCCTTGCTTAAGTTCCTTCCTACTTTCCTTATATGCCACACAGGCTTTGTCTGTTCCCAGCCTTTTAGCCCTGACAAATGCCTCCTTTTTCTTTTTGACGAGGCCTACAATATCACTCGTCATCCAAGGTTCCCGAAAATTGCCGTATTTATCTTTCTTCCTCACAGGAACATGCCGGTCCTGTATTCCTTTCAACTGACACTTGAAAGCCTCCCACATGTCAGATGTTGATTTGCCCTCAAACATCCGCCCCCAATCTATGTTCTTCAGTTCCCGCCTAATATTGTTATAATTAGCCTTCCCCCAATTTAGCACATTCATCCTCGGACCACTCTTATCCTTGTCCACCAGTACTTTAAAACTTACTGAATTGTGGTCACTGTTACCGAAATGCTCCCCTACTGAAACATCTACCACCTGGCCGGGCTCATTCCCCAATACCAGGTCCAGTACCGCCCCTTCCCTAGTTGGACTGTTTACATATTGTTTTAAGAAGCCCTCCTGGATGCTCCTTACAAACTCCGCCCCGTCTAAGCCCCTGGCACTAAGTGAGTCCCAGTCAATATTGGGGAAGTTGAAGTCTCCCATCACCACAACCCTGTTGTTTTTACTCTTTTCCAAAATCTGTCTACCTATCTGCTCCTCTATCTCCCGCTGGCTGTTGGGAGGCCTGTCGTATACCCCCAACATTGTGACTGCACCCTTCTTATTCCTGATCTCTACCCATATAGCCTCACTGCCCTCTGAGGTGTCCTCTTGCAGTATAGCTGTGATATTCTCCCGAACAAGTAGCGCAACTCCGCCTCCCCTTTTACATCCCCCCTCTATCCCGCCTGAAACATCTAAATCCTGGAACGTTTAGCTGCCAATCCTGCCCTTCCCTCAACCAGGTCTCTGTAATGGCAACAACATCATAGTTCCAAGTAGTAATCCAAGCTCTAAGTTCATCTGCCTTACCCGTAATGCTCCTTGCATTAAAACATATGCACTTCAGGTCACCAGACCCGCTGTGTTCAGCAACTTCTCCCCGTCTGCTCTGCCTCAGAGCCACACTGTCCCTATTCCCTAGTTCTCCCTCAATGCTCTCACCTTCTGACCTATTGCTCCCGTGCCCACCCCCCTGCCATACTAGTTTAAACCCTCCCGTGTGAGACTAGCAAACCTCGCGGCCAGGATATTTATGCCTCTCCGGTTTAGATGCAACCCGTCCATCTTATACAGGTCACACCTGCCCCGGAAGAGCTCCCAGTGGTCCAGATAACGGAAACCCTCCCTCCTACATCAGCTGTTTAGCCACGTGTTTGTCTGCTCTATCTTCCTATTTCTAGCGTCACTGGCACGTGGCACAGGGAGTAATCCCGAGATTACAACCCTCGAGGTCCTGTCTTTTAACTTTCTGCCTAGCTCCCTGAACTCCTGCTGCAGGACCTCATGCCCCTTCCTGCCTATGTCGTTAGTACCAATATGTACAACGACCTCTGCCTGTTTGCCCTCCCCCTTCAGGATTCCCTCTACCCGTTCGGAGACATCCTGGACCCTGGCACCAGGGAGGCAACATACCATCCTGGAGTCTCTTTCACGTCCACAGAAGCGCCTATCTGTGCCCCTGACTATAGAGTCCCCTATTACTATTACTCTTCTGCGCTTTGACCCTCCCTTCTGAACATCAGAGCCAGCAGTGGTGCCACTGCTCTGGCTGCTGCTGTTTTCCCCTGATAGGCTATCCCCCCCGACAGTATCCAAAGGGGTATATCTGTTCGAGAGGGGGACAACCACAGGGGATTCCTGCACTGACTGCCTGCCCTTTCTGGTGGTCACCCATTTCTCTGCCTGCACCTTGGGTGTGACCACATTTATATAACTGCGATCTATGACGCTTTCCGCCACCTGCATGCTCCTAAGTGCATCCAATTGCTGCTCCAACCGAACCATGCGGTCTGTGAGGAGCTGCAGTTGGGTGCACTTTCTGCAGATGAAGCCATCCGGGACGCTGGAAGCCTCCCGGACCTGCCACATCTCACAGTCAGAGCACAGCACCCCTCTAACTGACATTGCGTCAATTAATTAAAATTCAAATTTGTCTTTTTTCTTTTTTAAATACTTTTTTTTTAAATTGCAAAGTTACTGTCAACTATCTGTTTCCTAGCACTAGATTTCTAATAGAAATGCGATAGCTAACTATAATACTCTCCGATCTCTGGCTTAGATATCCTCTAAATTATAATTAAGTTATTATGTTTAATTAGTTCCCAAATACTCAAATGTTTTTTTTAAATTTAGGTTAGAATCCCAACCAGCCACTCAGGTCACAGCTTTTCTGTGATGTCACTTCAGTTTCCCCCCGACACACACAATTTGAAAAAAGGTATAAAAGTAAAAATCACTTACTTACCTTCTTACCTTCTGAGTGTCTGAGATGTTCTCAGGTTCTCTCGCTGACAGAGACTGCTCCTCCACCTCCGATCCTTGACCTGCACAATGCTAATAATATAATAATATAATATGGCACTTACCTTACACCAATGGGTCTTATTATTAGGTTAGAGGAGGAGGGCGGGTGGGAGACACTACACGTGTAGTGTCTCGGGTTTCCTCTCCACCAGAATTTATTGGTTGGGGGGAGGGGGGGACTTGCCAGAGGTCGAACTTCCGGTTCCCGCCTTATATAAAAACAAATAAAACAGAAAAGAAGAACAGACACGGGACCAGGCAAGGCTTTTTAAATTCACTACTCACCTCCCAGAAGGCCCCTGCGCACCGCTGCCGCCGAAATCCAAAGGGCTGCTCCTGTAAAGGTAAGGTTTTTAAATACACTACTCACCTCCCAGAAGGCCCCTGCGCACCGCTGCCGCCGAAATCCAAAGGGCTGCTCCTGTAAAGGTAAGAGCTTTTAAACTCACTACTCACCACCCAGAAGGCCCCTGCGCACCGCTGCCGCCGAAATCCAAAGGGCTGCTCCTGTAAAGGTAAGAGCTTTTAAACTCACTACTCACCTCCCAGAAGGCCCCTGCGCACCGCTGCCGCCGAAATCCAAAGGGCTGCTCCTGTAAAGGTAAGGTTTTTAAATTCACTACTCACCTCCCAGAAGGCCCCTGCGCACCGCTGCCGCCGAAATCCAAAGGGCTGCTCCTGTAAAGGTAAGAGCTTTTAAACTCACTACTCACCTCCCAGAAGGCCCCTGCGCACCGCTGCCGCCGAAATCCAAAGGGCTGCTCCTGTAAAGGTAAGAGCTTTTAAACTCACTACTCACCTCCCAGAAGGCCCCTGCGCACCGCTGCCGCCGAAATCCAAAAGAGGGCTCTAAGCCTCGCCCTCTCTAGTCGCTGTGCTCTGAGCCTCGCCCTCTGTAATCGCTGTGCTCTGACTCTCGTCCTCTCTAATCGCTGCTCTCTTAGTCTCTCTTTCTGTAACCACTGTACTCTCAGCCACACCTTCTGTTACCACTCTCCTCTCAGCTTCACTCTCTTCCTAATAGGTTACTGAATCTCGCTGTTCAGCTTAACAGATGACGAAAGGCCACAGGAATTGACTCAGACTATTGGAACTGTGCTAAAGCTATGAGGCACGATCAATTTGGCTGGAGACAAAGTTGAATTCAAACTGAGGCTTTATTAGTATCTGAAGTGTGGCCTCCTACAGCAGCTGATGAAATGGCTGTGAGCTGGAGGCCACGCATATTTATAACCCATCTTCTAGGCTGCGCTAGCATGCAGGGGCCCAGGTGAACCTGTAGTGCAGGTTCTACCGTACAACCCTTAATATAGGAACACAGTGGTTTACCACAAGCTAGACTTAAATATAATAGGAGAAAAACTACAAATTAGAAACTTAGCGTTGTCACTAGCTGGGAGGGTCCAGACGGTGAAGATGACGACTATTCCGAGATTCTTGTTGTGTTCCAGTGTCTCCCCTTCTTTATTCCACGGTCCTTTTTTAAATGGGTTAACAAAGTTACCACAGGCTTTGTATGGTCGGGCAAGACCCCGCGAGTAAAAAAGGGGATGATTGAGCGGAGCCGAGGAGACTGGCACTGCCAAACTTCAGTAACTATTATTGGGCGGCGAATGTAGCCATGATCAGGGAGTGGGTGGTGAGGGGAGGGTCGGCATGGGAGCGTATGGAGGTGGCAGCAAGTAAGGGCACCAGTTTGGGGGCGTTGATAACGGCACCGCTGCCATTCCCGCAGGCACGGGACTCCACCAGCCCCGTGGTGGTGGCAGCCCTGAGAGTCTGGGGTCAATGGAGGAGGCATATGGGAGCGGAGGGAACATCGGTCCGGTCTACAATCTGTAACAACCATCGGTTTGCCCCGGGAAGGATGGACGGGGGATTTCAGAGATGGCAGAGAGCAGGGATTTAGAGGATGCGGGATATGTTTATAGAAGGGAGCTTTCTTAGCTTGAGGGAACTGGAGGAGAAATTTGGATTGGCGAGGAGAAACTAATTTAGGTACCTGCAGGTGTGGGATTTCCTACGTAGACAGATCTCAACCTTCCCGCTCCTACCACCAAGGGGGATTCAGGATAGGGTAGTTTCCAGAGTGTGTGTGGGAGAAGGGAAGGTTTCCAACATCTATAAGGAGTTTATGGGGTCAGAGGACACGCAGTCTGAGGAGCTGAAGCGCAAGTGGGAGGAGCAATTGGGAGGAGAGATAGAGGATGGTCTCTGGGCGGAGGCGTTGAGTAGAGTCAACGCGTCCACAACATGCGCCAGGCTCAGCCTGATACAGTGGCCCGGATGAGCAGATTCTTTGGGGTAGAAGATAGGTGCGCAAGGTGTGCGGGGCGGGGAGAGGGGGCAGCGAACCATGTCCACATGTTTTGGACATGCCCAAAGCTCAGGGGATTCTGGCAGGGGTTTGCTGATGTCATGTCCACGGTTTTAATAACAAGGGTGACACCGAGTCAAGAGGTGGCGATTTTCATGGTGTTGGATGATCCGGGAATCCAGGAGAAAGAGGCAGACGTTATGGCCTTTGCTTCCCTGGTGGCCCAGAGGCAGATATTATTAGCTTGGAGGGACTCAAAGCCCCCAAAGTCGGAGGCCTGGCTATCTGAGATGGCTAGCTTTCTCTGCTTGGAGGACATCAAGTTCGTCTTGAGAGGGTCACTGTTAGGGTTCGGCCGGAGGTGGCAACCATTCGTCGACTTCTTTGCAGAAAATTAAACGTCAGCGGAAGTGAGGGGGGTTAGTTTAGATTAGAGTAGGGGGTTAATAAAGGTGTGACCTGTAAGGGAGGAAGCAGGCTTTTTGCACCATGTTTATAGACTTGTGTATGTTATTTATTTTGTCGTTGTTGTAAAACCAAAAATACCTCAACAAAATGTTTATTAAAAAAAAATAAGAAACTTAGCTTTGAGAATTCCATTTACTCTGCGAGGTACTTCACAAATAGCACGCGTCCACCAGAGAATCACCCAGCAGAAACTAATTTTATGTCAGGTCCACCTTATGTTTGGGAGGGCAAAGTTGACAAATTGCCCCTTTCAAGTTCTTGTAGATCGAGGGATGCATTTATTTGCAATATAAATTTGTAGTAATAGAAACAAGTTAACAGTTAACAAGTAAACATATTAAAATGGCAATTGAAAATTGTCAGCAAGAGTATTAAGGGTTACAGGACCAACGCAGATAAATGAAGTTACAACACAAATCAACCATGATCTAAATGAACGGGTGAAGATGTTGAAGGGGCTAAATGGACTGTACCTGTTCCTATGTTCCTCTGACTGAGTTCTCACTCAGTTTTCTTCCCACTTTAGTTGCCAACTTGAATTTTGTTTCGGCGAGGGTTTAGGTGAAACTGTTAAAATTGTTAAACCATATTTAATTTATGACAGATCTGGTGAAAACTTTTAGCTGTGATTAAACCATGCTTAAACATTCATTATTTGACACCTTTCTGAGTTGCATTCAGTGATGAATGTTTCATGAAGGTGTAATAATTGCTGAAGGTGAAAGGAATGCTGATATTTACAGAATCCAGATATCAGTATGCAACACAGATAGCGCACACAACATGTTGATTTCCAGTCTGACATTTGCAATGACATTTTCATCCTGAAATGTGGATTGTACTTACAATAAATATTTTTTGAAGCAATTTCCATGAACAAATGTAATATTTTTCAGTAATCTGGGATGGAGAGTAACATTTATACCACAAATTAATTCAGCTAAGTCTTTACTTAGAAAGCAGTTATCCAAAATAGTAATGAAAAACTAAATGAATAGTCAACATAATGTTCTCAAGCTGGCAGTAGTAAAATCAGTGATGTTGTCTGAAAGGTTTGAATTGCACTCTGAAATGATCCAAAATGGAATAGAAAGCATATTCCTTAATGCAAAAAAAGCATACAGGTAGATTAATGAATACATTAATGGGTAAATAAAGCAAATATATTTTTCTTTTTTAGCATTTAATAATAATAATAATAATAATAATCACTTATTGTCACAAGTAACCTTCAATTAAGTTACTGTGAAAAGCCCCTAATCACCACATTCCCCCAAATGTTCGGGGAGGCCAGTTCGGGAATTGAACCTGCTCTGCTGGCCTTGTTCTGCATTACAGACTCACTGTGCTACACCAGCCCCAGAGTCACGATTGTAGCTTACCAAGTCAGATAGGACAACCCCAACATTATCTTGGAGGTGTGTTGGAAGGCTGGAGCTGTGTTTTCACTGGGGAAATGGAGACATACGTTCAGTGCATCTGTTTGTGTTATCATTATACTTCCAGGTTTGGCATCCAAGGTGTAGTAGTTGGCATGGTGAGGACTTAACGTTATGGGATCTTGACTCTAATACTTAAAAGGGCCAATCTTAAGATGGTATTTGGAGAACTTTGAAGTTGGCAGGAAGTGAAGAGGAACTCGTGATAACGGAATCCAGATTGTTAATTGCTTGATGTGGTGCCGGGATCAGGAGGAGCTGGAAAGAGATATCGTTACCCCAAAACAGGAGGGGATCTGGTGCTTACACCAAGAGAGAATAGCTGGATATGGCCCTGATGGTCAGCAGCCATGCTCCTAAAATCAGGGCAGGAAGCCCCGTAATTATTTAACCAAGTCAGGAAAGGTGAGTGCAGTTGCAAATTTACCAAACCTCTTTTTGCGTGCATCTTCCCGACCCCTTATTCAGCCTCGTCAAAATTACTCTGTCACATCACTTCCCCATTCCACTTACTTTGCACTTCTTTCTGCGCATCTGACAGCTTAATCTATCCATCGACCACTGGCACTCACTCTCAGCCATATGCAGATTGATGTCCCGCCCTGATATTCATTAAAGAGTGTTCAAGTGCAGGAGAAAATATATTCCTTAAAAAGGAAATAAATAACTAAATGTTCATAAGACAAATAAACATTGGTGCCGGCGCCAATGGAGAATCCGCGGGTGGTTAACGACAGAAAAGTCGGCGCGAATCCCTCACCTATTCCGGTACCGGTGAGGGGCTAACGTCGGGGCCACAGGAGCCACCCGCCGGAAATGTTGGCGCCGGCCGTGCTCGAACCTTAACCCGCCCACCCCGTGTCCACCCTCCGTCACTCCCCCCCGGCCAGCGGCACGGATCCCAGATGAGTGGACACCGTCCACACGTTGGGTTCCCAACCGCCGAGACCACACGTGGTCCGCGCGGTTGGGAACTCAGCCCATCGGGGGCGGAGTATCACATGTGGGCCAGCCGATGACTCGGCAACGGGCCTGCGACTGTGCGTCCCAATGACGCCGGTTTGGAGGGGCGGAACATTGCAAACATGCGCCAGTCCCGGGTTCGGCGTCGGAATCCATTTTAGGCCCGATTTCGTCGTTGGGCTATGGAGAACCCTGCCCATGGGAACAATTGAAGAGTAGAAAAGGGATATATATTAAGTATATAGTCAGCAGGGGAGTGCATGATAAGAGAGAATACAAAGAGATTTTTGACGACAGATTAGTGACCTGTTCTGGCCGTTACTAGTTATGGAAACAGATGAAAGCCTACCTTCGTGCAACACTCGGTGTAGGAAGAGAATTGGACTTGGACAAAGAGATTAGGAGAGAAGTCAAAAATTAATTTTGCAGGCAAAGTGGAACTATGAAATGAAATCATCCAGGAACCTAAAACAAAATAGTAAAACGTTTAACAGGCGCATCAACAAAAGAAAAGGAAGGCTTGATGGGAATAGAAGCAATAAGTGGTTGACAGGTTAGTACTACAGACTACGGTTGAGAGTTGGCCTGAATATTAAATAATTATTTTGCTTTGGCATTCACCATGGAGCACAGGTAGACATGACATTGAATAATATGAGAAATTAGATAATCACATTTGAAATAAAAAGGGTGTGTGTGGAATAAATTAATCAAATACAAAAGGGATAAAGCGTCTGGTTTGGTTAAATTGCATCCATGAATTTTAAAAGAATCAAGGGAAGAGATAGCAGAGGCATTACTGCACATGCTTACTAATTATGGGGTTTTACCAGAAATTCATGGGTATACATATCAGGAAAGGATTGACAGGATGGGCCTGTTTTCCCTTCAAAAATGAAGGCCAAACGGTAATGGCAGTCTTTAAACAATGAAAGGTTTTGATAGAGTGATAGAACATAGAACATTACAGCGCAGTACAGGCCCTTCAGCCCTTGATGTTGCGCCGACCTGTGAAACCACTCTAAAGCCCATTTACACTATTCCCTTATCGTCCATATGTCTATCCAATGACCATTTGAATACACTTAGTGTTGGCATGGAGAGAGATTTTTTTCCCCTTGTGGAAGGAGCAAAACTAGAGGCTATCAATTTAAGAGAGACACTAAGACATCCAATTGGGAATTCAGAATTAGCTTTTTTTATCCAAAAAGTGGTGAGAAATGTGCAACAGGGCGTGATTGAAATGAATAGTGTAAATGCACAGAAGGGGAAACTAGACAAGCAAATAGGAGACGAGAGAATAGAGGTGTTTATTGCGAGGCAATTGATGAGGCAGTGTTGAAAGACAAACAAGGTCTATTGAACTAAAGCAAACTATATACACTGGACAGCACAACTAATACACAGGTCTTGTTCCCATGACTCCCGGCCTAACTCTGGCCAAGCCCCAATGCCCAGAACCGCACCTAAACCCCTGATAGGCTTATGTTTGCGCACTGTGTCCCCATAGGGTCTAGGCCTGTCACATGGCGCATGAAGTGTCGGTCCTTAAAGGGGCCATGCTACCACAAGAGGATTGATAGGTTTAGATGACAAAAGGTGGGAGAAGGCACGAATGGAGCATAAACATCGTTATGGACTAGTTGGATTGAATGGCCTTATTTTGCCGCATATTCAATGTTTCCTATGTAATTTGCATCCATCAGGTGAACCATAAGTCATGACAGTCACTCATAGGCCTGTTCCTATCCTTGTAGGAGACGAGAGCACAGAATATGAAAGACTGAAATAACTGGAAATACCAGAGTAGGGGGAAATAAACATGTGAGTATAATATTATGCCATATTAAGGCGTGTGACCCAAATAAGTGCTTTTATACAAAGGCAAGGGGCATATGGAATACATTTAGTGCATTGCAAGTGTAAATTCAACTTGAAGGTTACAATGTGGTAGCCATTACTGAGACAGTGCTCAAAGACTTGTAGTGCTGACAACAGCAACAACATTTTAGATTTATTTGACACCATTAAGATAATGAAACACAGGAACAGGAGAGGACCTTTTAGCCCCTCGTGTCATTTCTGCCATTCATGCAGAGCATGGCTGATTGGCAACGTAACTCTATGTACCCACCTTTGCCCCTTATCACTTAATAGTTTTGGGCAGCAACATTTGATCAATCTGCTATTGTGATGATGTGGGTATATTTTATATTTTTTGTGTATTATGAAAATATTCTGTGGAGAAAAGGAATGCCGTGAATGTGTGTGTCAAGGCTTAATCAAAGGAGAGGTTTTTGGAGTCCAGAAGTGTCTGTGGAGTATAAGGAATGAAAGGGGAAAGGTATTACCTCTTTGCATTTGTAATGAGGCCTTATGGTGGGTGTTAGTTTACAGATATAAATAAGAAATTGGAAACTTACATTTGGAATTAAGTGCTGAAACTGTTGTGGAATTATTGCATTTTACAAGAGGTTCAAAGGTTATAAGGTACATTTACATCTTACAGGAGAGTCATGAGTAAACAAGGACAGATATTTTACAGTTTATTTATACAAAATAGTGGTAATATAGAAACATGAACAGTTTTGGGCTGGTTTAGCTCAGTGGGCTAGACAGCTGGTTTGTGATGGAGAACAAGGCCAGCAGCGCGGGTTCAATTTCCTTATCAGCTTACCTGAACAGGCACTGGAATGTGACGACTAGGGGATTTTCACAGTAACTTCATACTTGTGACAATAAAAGGTTATTATTATTTTTTTCAAAATTTAGAATACCCAATTCATTTTTTCCAATTAAGGGGCAATTTGGCGTGGCCAATCTACCTACCCTGAACATCTTTGGGTTGTGTGGGTGAAACCCATGCAAACACGAGGAGAATGTGCAAACTCCACATAGACAGTACCCAGAGCCGGGATCGAACCTGGGCCACATCGGCCTATATGATTCTGGGAAGTCGTAGAATGTATTTGTTTGCAGTGAAAGGCAGTGATTTTTCAGTTAAGAGTTGCCAAAGAGTTAGTTTCATTCTGTACCTCCTGTAAAGCATTTTGGGGACTTAACCCCACTCTCTGCCATACCCCCCCCCCAACCTGGCCACGGGCATCAGGTGGCCAACCCAAGGCAACACCCCTACAGGGGGTGCCGGGCAGGGGCCGTGGAGTGTATCACTGGCAAGGGCACTGCCAGTCGACGGTCACCTGGCATCAGGGACAGGCGCCAGGGCCTGAGGTCGCCGGGGCCAGGGGTGCGGGGCAGGGGCATGCAGGGGCAGAACCTGCAGTGCCAACATGTAGCCTGTTGGACCTGGTTGGGCATGGAGGTATGGACCATGCTACCATGTCAGACTTTCACCCCCTGCAGACAATGGATATTGAAATTTAACCGGCAATGGTGGCCTTCCTGCTAGTCGCCGCAGTCCTGGGGGATGCCCTGCGGCTGTACGAGCTGGAGCTGCTCGAGGAGGAGGAGGAAGCTGTAGCAGCAGAACGTGCAGCAGCGGAACAGGAGGCAGCCGCCTTTCAGGCTGAGGAGGAGGAGGTGCCAAAGAGGCGCCGTATGAGGCCTTGTGTGTACCTGCACTGCCTGTCATTCGAGGACCTGCTGGACCATGCATGCTGGCGAAGACTCCGGCTGAGCAGGGAGACAATGCGATATATCTGCCAGATTATGGCACATCTGGCACCGCAGGGGCATGGGGGAGGACATCCGCTCCCGGTGGCCGTCAAGGTGACAATCGCCCTGAACATTTATGCCACGAGATCCTTATAGGCATCGAGTGGGGACCTGTCCGTGATCTGACTGACCTTGGTGCACAGGTGCAGCCGCGCCATCACGGAAGCCCTATATGCCCAGGCGGCAAATACATCCATTAAAATGTGGACCGAGCCCACCAGGATGCCGGGCAGCGGGGTTCGCCGCCATCGCCACATGCCCGAGTCCAGAGGGTAATCAACAGGATGCACATCGTCCTATGAGCACCTGCAGATGACAGGCCGCTCTACACCAACCAAAAGGGTTCCGTAATGTTCTCTGCATGCACGGATGGCAAGGTCTTTGTAGTTGAAATGGTCAGACAACATACGGCTTTATAAATGAACAAAACTGTTTATTAATTAACTAAATCACTAATGTAAGATTGTAGTTGGATATTATGGCTAAATACAAATAACTATGGTTAACTCTTAATAATAACTGTCGACTCAGGTGCTGCTCGATATGCGACTGTACTCTGTGCTTGTCCAGATTCTGTGTCTCTGTGTTGTGCAGGAGATTACCTCTCCATGAGGTCTGTCTTCCAGTGACCTACTCCTGTCACTACACCACCTGTGGTTGGATGCTAGAATCTCAATCTATGCATATGGCACCTATCCTAACTTATAGTTTGGTTATTAAATCATACACAAATGATATTCTACATATCATTACATCCTCTTTGTCAAGATGATTGTTAAATCATTTACATGCACATATAAGTTATTTACAGATACATGAATTTGAAATGGGTTGAATTGAATACATGGAAATGTTTTCTTTTCTTTTCTAAAGAGTGTCCGGTGTTTTAAAAAGTCTTGTACTGTTCACAGATCCAGTCTGTCAGGTCGCCTTCGAACCCGGGTGGATCGTTGTAGTGCTTGTGTTGAGGTCCAGGCAGCTTGGTCGTTGTCGGGCAGTCTCACTTGCTCAGTATTTGTCGCTGTTGGCGGTTCTTCTTTGGTGGCATGCACAGGCTCAGGCGTGCGAGGAGGAGCAACCCCTTCATCCAGCCTTGGCTGGATGGTGAACGGCTGATTGCCTTTTAGCTTCATTAATGCCCTCTGATTCCGTCTCCGTATGCATCCTTGATCTGTGAGGATGACAAATGATTAGGGACCAGCCTGTCTCAGTGCCTTGGCAGTCATGGACCATCCTGGCAGTATCTTCACCTTGATGGTGTCGTCCGGCACCAAGTCATCCACCATCTTGCTGCATTGGTTGTAATACTGAACTTGTTTTTGTTTTTGTGCCGCGATTCTCTGCACGATTGACTCGTCAACTTTTTCCGTCATGGTGGGGAGTGTTGTCCGCAGCCTCCTACCCATGGGTAATTGGGCTGGAGCCAATCCACAACTCAGTGGCATGGTACGGTATGCCAACAGAGCTGACTGCAGGTTACTGCGTGATGCATTGGCCTTTTAAAGCAGGGTTTTGACAATGTGGACCCCTTTCTCTGCCTGCCCATTTGATTAAGGGTAGTGCAGGCTTGAAGTCATATTTCTTTGTGACCTGCTACCATTCCCAGCTGGCAAAGCAGGGATCGTTGTTGATCATGACCATTTGCGGTATGCCATGCCGAGCAAAGATGTACTTTGCAGCCCCGATAGCGCTGGCAGTGCTGGAGTTCGGTAGCTTCATTACCTCTGGGTAGTTGGAGTGGCAGTCTACCATCACCGTGTATTCATTGCCGTTTGTATGGAACAGATCGACCCCGACCTTCAGTTATGGCTTGTTGACTGGCTCGCTCTCGGTCATTGGTTGCTTTTGTTGACTATTCTGGTACGTCTGGTAGGTCTCGCAGTGCTCCACTGGGTGTTCTATGTCTTGGTCAATGCCTGGCCAGTAAACCGACTCCCTGGCCCATCTCTTGCATTTCTCCATCCCCAGACACCCTTCATGGATCTGGACAAGGATCATGTTTTGTAAAGCCTGTGGAATGACAATTCTGTTTTCTCGTAGCAGAAAGCCATTGGTGTAGCTTAGCTCATGCCTGACGTTCCAGAATTTGGAACACGCATTGGTGGGCCATCCATGCGCATGTGGTGGATTACTTTCTGCAAGGCCACATGTTTCAATGCCTTGGCCTTTATCACTCTGGACTTGGTGTCTGATCCTGGCAACGTTTCCACTGTCAGACTGACCTGTCCCTGTACGATTTCGGCCATGTCTATACGTTCCTTGTTGTTGGTGGCTCAGGACAGGGCATCCGTCACCACAATGTATTTGCCCGGCAAGTACACGAGGTTGAAGTCATATCTCTGTAGCTTCATAATTAGTCTCTGGATGCGAGGTGACATCTCATAAAGGTTCTTGCGAATAATGGAGACCAGTGGTCGATGATCGGTCCCCACCATAAACGTTGGTAGGTCGAAGACGCAGTCGTGGAATTTCCCAATACCCTCCACCAGCCCAAGACATTCCTTTTCTATTTCAGCATACCTTTCCTCAGTGTCCGTCATTGCCCTAGATGCATACGCCACTGGTTGCCAGGTCCTGTCAGCGTTCTCCTGCAATAGGACTGCTCCGAGACCATTCTGGCTGCCGTCGGTTGATACCTTCGTATTTTTTGAAGGTCGAAGAACGCCAACACTGGTGCAGTGTCATGAGAATGTCGCTTTAAGAAATATTTGGCTGCTCATGTTACTGCAGTGATGTCAGAGAATGGGTGGAGCTGACCTCTGGATCTGCTTTTTAGTTTCACTTTGAGAAAAGCTTGCATGTGTCATAAGAACTAGGAGCAGGAGTAGGCCATCAAGCCCCTCGAGCCTGCTCTGCCATTCAATGAGATCATGGCTGATCTTTTTTGGACTTAGCTCCACTTTCTGGCCCGAACACCATAATAAAAATAAAAAAAAATCGCTTATTGTCACAAGTAGGCTTCAATGAAGTTACTGTGAAAAGCCCCTAGTCGCCACATTCTAGCGCCTGTTCAGGGAATTGAACCGTGCTGCTGGCCTGCCTTGGTCTGCTTTCAAAGCCAGCGATTTAGCCCAGTGTGCTAAACAGCCATAACCCTTAATCCCTTTATTCTTCAAAAAACTATCTATCTTTATCTTAAAAACATTTAATAAAGGAGCCTCAACTGCTTCACTGGGCAAGGAATTCCATCAATTCAAGACCCTTTGGGTGAAGAAGTTCCTCCTAAGCTCAGTCCTAAATCTACTTCCCCTTATTTTGAGGCTACGTTCCCTACTTCTGCTTTCACCAGCCAGTGGAAACAACCTGCCCGCACCAATCCTATCTATTCCATTCATAATTTTATATGTTTCTATACGATCCCGCCGCATCCTTCTAAATTCCAACGAGTACAGTCCCAGTCTACTCAACCTCTCCTCGTAATCCAACCCCTTCAGCTCTGGGATTAACCTAGTGAATCTCCTGTGCACACCCTCCAGCTCCAGTATGCCCTTTCTCAGGTAAGGAGACCAAAACTGAACACAAAACTCCAGGTGTGGCCTCACTACAATTGCAGCATAACCTCCCTAGTCTTAAACTCCATCCCTCTCGCAATGAAGGACAAAATTCCATTTGCCTTCTTAATCACCTGTTGCACCTGTAAACCAACTTTTTGTGACTCATGCACTAGCACACCCAGGTCTCTGCACAGCGGCATGTTTTAATATTTTATCATTTAAATAATAATCCCATTTGCTATTATTCCTACCAAAATGGATAACCTCACATTTGTCAACATTGTATTCCATCTGCCAGACCCTAACCCATTTACTTAACCTATCCAAATCCCTCTGCAGCCTTCCGGTATCCTCCGCACTTTTTGCTTTACCACTCATCTTAGTGTCTTCTGCAAACTTGGACACATTGCACTTGGTCCCCAACTCCAAATCATCTATGTAAATTGTGAACAATTGCGGGCCCAGCACTAGCTACTGATGCCAACCAGAGAAACACCCATTAAACCCCACTCTTTGCTTTCTATTAATTAACCAATCCTCTATCCCCCGTGTCTGTCTTTTTGGTTTCATTTTTCAGTGTGTTGCAGCTGAAGTCAGCCGAAGCAGCTGTATTGTTGAGCTTTCTGCCATGAAGGACTATCTCTTAATCATTTGGTGAATTCTGAATTATAAATGTTTTCAGTATTGAATGTAAACTCTGATGTACTTCTGGTTAAAGGTTTGTTAAGTCTTTTGGGTGTAAAAGGACAGCATGCAGGTTACATAGTGTTGTATTCTTTGGGGGGTTATCTTTGTATTAATGGTTGCTAAGATATTCACTGTTTGTTTTAAAAAGGTTAACTTGAGTTCATAGAATAAACATTGTTTTGCTTTAAAAAGGAACTTTTCCCTTTCTGAAGTACCACACTTGTAGAGTGGGCCGTGTGCTCCCCATACCACAATTTATTAAAAGTTGTGGGTCAGGTGAACTCCATGATACACTTTGGGATTCTCTAAACCCTGACTCATAACAATTGGGGACTTGAGGGGGATAAAAGTCTATCTATTGGATTGGCTTAGTGAACTTAAAGACAGTGAGGGGTGAGCATACTGTGGTTGCTTTTCAGGTGTGGTATTTTAGTTTAAGTAGGGTGTGTGGTGTGGACAATGGCTCTTTCAGAGACTCTGAAGTTTTTCAGAGTGGAAACTCACACGCAGTACCTTACGGACAGAGACTAAAAGCAGACTGTTCGATTTGGGCAGCACGGTAACATTGTGGATAGCACAATTGCTTCACAGCTCCAGGGTCCCAGGTTCGATTCCGGCTTGGGCCACTGTCTGTGCGGAGTCTGCACATCCTCCCCGTGTGTGCGTGGGTTTCCTCCGGGTGCTCCGGTTTCCTCCCACAGTCCAAAGATGTGCAGGTTAGGTGGATTGGCCATGCTAAATTGCCCTTAGTGTCCAAAATTGCCCTTAGTGTTTGGTGGGGTTACTGGGTTATGCGGATAGGGTGGAGATGTTGACCTTGGGTAGGGTGCTCTTTCCAAGAGCCGGTGCAGACTTGATGGGCTGAATGGCCTCCTTCTGCACTGTAAATTCTATGATTTGGCAAAAACATTGCAGTTAACATTACCTGACAAAATGCGAAAAGACTAGATAATTATGGCGGTGGCTAATCATTTAAAGTTGCCTGAGGTACAGTTTAACTCATTGGAAATGGCAAAAATTCAGTTACAACTGAAACAAATGGAACATGAGAAAGAATTAAACCAGCTTGAATACGAAAGAGATAGAGAGGAAAAAGAAATAGAAAGGGAGATACAGACCAGGGAAAAAGATAAAGAGGGAGAGTTCGAACTTCAGAAAATGGCCATGAAACATGACAGTCAGTTAAAATTGGCAAGCATAAACGTACAGTTGGATGACAGTGATGAGGATAGTGAGAAGGAGCGTCTAAGTCGAAGGCGTGGTGGGGATCTATTTAAATATGTCCAGGCATTGCCAAGGTTTGACGAGAAGGAAGTGGAAGCCTTTTTCATTTCATTTGAGAAGGTAGCTAAACAAATGAAATGGCCACAGGACATGTGGGTATTACTGATTCAAACAAAGCTGATAGGTAGCGCTAGTGAAGTGTTTGCATCACTACTGGAGGTATCTGGGACGTATGAGGAGGTGAAAAAATCCATCTTCGGTGCATACAAACTAGTGCCTGAAGCCTCCAGACAAAGGTTTAGAAATTTAAGGAAAGAATTTGGTCAAACACACATGGAGTTTGAAAGGCTCAAACAGAGTAATTTTGATAGGTGGATAAGGGCTTTGAAAATGGACCAAACGTATGAAGCTCTCAGAGAAATTATACTTTTGGAGGAGTTTAAAAATTCAATTCCTGACGTCGTGAGAACTCATGTGGAAGAACAGAGGGTTAAAACTGCGAGATTAGCAGCAGAAATGGCAGATGATTATGAATTAGTTCATAAATCAAAGTTTGGTTTCCGACATCAGTTTCAGCCTGTGAGGGATAAAAACTGGGGACATGAGAAATACTTAAGTGGTAGAGGTAAAGGTGATCTGATGGGAGATAATAAGGAGAGTGTACCTCAGACTAAAAAAAAATCCAGGAGGGTGGAAGAGACATGAAAAGTTTAAAATGTTTTCACTGTGATAAACCAGGCCATGTAAAGTCACAGTGTTGGTGATTGAAGAAAAGCACCGGGAAGGCTGATGTGGTAAAACAGGATAAGACAGTGGGGTTTGTTAAAGTGGTAAAGGAAAGCCCAAGTGAAGCGAAGGAGGTGCAAAAGATTGTACAGCCTGGTCAAGAGGTGATTGAAATGAAGGTGCCAGATCTCTTTAACAAATTTACTTGTGTGGGTAAAGTTTACTTGTGTATCAGGAGGAGCAGGTAAAGAAGTCACAATTTTAAGAGATATGGGAGCTAGTCAATCTTTAATGGTAAGAGATGAGGAGTTATGTAGTTTGGGAAGAATGTTGCCAGAAAAGGTGGTAATATGTGGAATTCAGGGTGAGAGGAGTAGTGTTCAATTATATAAGGTAAGGTTGGCAAGTCCAGTAAAGAGTGATGAAGTGGTAGTAGGAGTAATAAAGAAACTATCTTGTCCAGGAATACAGTTTATCTTGGGTGATCTGATGGGAGATAATAAGGAGGGAGAGATGCCTACTGTGTTGATAAGCCAGTGCAAAATCAGACAACTGAAGTGTTGAAGGACAAATATCCTGGGATTTTTCCGGATTGTGTGGTAACAAGGTCGCAAAGTCACAGGTTAAGACAAGAGGAGAAATCAAAGAGTGAAGATGACGTTAAAGTGCAATTGTCAGAAACGATTTTTGATCAGATGGTTGAAAAAGAACAAAAACAGGTGGAGGATGAGGCGGATATTTTTAGTTCAGGAAAACTGGCGGAGTGACAACAGAAGGATGTAGAAATAAAACGGATGTATCAGAAAGCATACACGGAAAAGGAATTTGAGTGTATACCAGAGTGTTATTACCGTAAAGGTAATGTCTTGATGAGAAAATAGAGACCATTACATATGCAGGCAGATGAAAAGTGGGCAGAAGTTCATCAAGTAGTATTGCTCGTAGGGTATAGAAAGGAGGTGTTGCGCGTTGCACATGAGGTACCAATGGGAGGTCATTTGGGAATAAGAAGAACTCAAGCTAGAATCCAGAAACATTTTTATTGGCCTGGACTACATAAAGATGTAGTTAAATTTTATCAATCATGTCACACATGTCAAGTGATAGGGAAAACTCAAGCAGTGATAAAACCAGCGCCCTTAATACCCATTCCAGCATTTGAGGAACCTTTTACAAGGGTCCTAATTGATTGCGTAGGACCGCTTCCGAAAAAAAAAGTGGGAATCAATATCTTTTGACTATAATGGATGTGTCTACTAGGTTTCCAGAGGCCATTCCAGTACGTAATATTACAGCTAAAAAGATTGTGGAGGAGTTACTTAAATCCTTTAGTAGATATGGACTACCCACAGAAATACAATCGGATCGAGGATCAAATTTTACCTCAAAGTTATTCAAAGAAATAATGGATAGTTTAGAAATAAAACAATTTAAATCAACTGTGTACCATCCAGAATCGCAGGGAGCATTAGAAAGGTGGCATCAAGCATTAAAGACTATGTTAAGGGCTTATTGTCAAGATTATCCAGAAATTTAGGATAAAGGAATTCCAGTCGTACTGTTTGCAATTAGGGATGCACCTAATGAGTCAACCAAATTTAGTCCTTTTGAACTAATTTTTGTTCATGAGGTAAGAGGACCACTTAAATTGATGAAAGAAAAATTGGTGAGTGAGAAATCGGAAATTACATTATTGGATTACGTGTCAAATTTTAGGGAACGATTAAATAGAGCAGGTGAATTGGCTAGATAACATTTGAAAGTTGCACAAAATGTGATGAAATGGGTCGCGGACAAGAAATCCAAAGTTCGTAGTTTTGCCAGTGGAGATAAAGTTTTAGTATTATTACCAGTAGTCGGTGAACCTTTAAAAGCTAGGTTTTGTGGACCTTATCAAATTGAAAGGAAATTAAGTGAGGTGAATTATGTGGTAAAAACACCAGATAGAAGGAAGAATCACCGACTGTGTCATGTGAATATGCTTAAAAGGTACTTTGAAAGGGAAGGAGAGAAAAAGGGGGAGGTTTTAATGATTCAACTCAAAGTGACAAACCAAATCCAGATGACTGAATTTGACATTTCTCAAATTAAATTGGAAAACGAGGATGTTCTTAAAAATTGGGATAAATTGTTGAGTTACCTTCCAGAGGATAAACGGACTGACCTGAAAAAGTTATTGATATCACGTGGGCAAGTTTGTAGAGCTAAATTGGGAAGTACTAAAATGACTATACATGATGTAGATGTGGGAAATGCTGTTCCAATCAAACAACATCCATACAAACTTCACCCTTTAAAATTGGCACACATTAACAAAGAGATTGTGAGTATGCTTAAAAATGGAACAATTGAAGTGGGTTGCAGCCAATGGAGCTCACCCATAGTGATGGTACCTAAACCAGACGACACCCAACGGTTGTGTGTGGACTATAGAAAGGTTAATGCAGTTACAAGAACGGACTCTTATCCTAGCCCACGTTTGGAGGATTGCATTGAGAAAGTGGGACAATCAGCTTTTATTTGCAAATTGGGTTTACTTAAAGGTTACTAGCAGGTACCTTCATCCAACAGGGCGAAGGAGATTTCAGCTTTTGTGACTCCAGATGGTATATACCAACTCAAAGTTATGCCATTTGGCATGAAAAACGCCCCAACCACATTTCAACGGTTAACTAACAAAGTTGTTTCAGGATTATCCAATTGTGCGGTATACATCGACGATCTGGTAATTTTCAGCCAGTCATGGAAGGAACAGTTAAAACATCTAATGGAGTTATTCGATCGACTTCAGGAGGCGGGTTTGGTGATAAACCTAGCCAAATGTGAATTTGGAAAAGCCCAAGTCACTTTCCTTGAGGACTTTCCAATACCCTCGAGACAAAGGGAAATAATGCGATTTCTTGGCATGAGTATATTTGATCGAACATTTGTGCAAACATTTTGTAGCGTGATTGCTCCACTGATGGACTTACTGAAGAAACATCAAAAATTTCAATGGACAGCGGACTTTCGACAGGCATTTGACTGCCTGTAAGCTGTGATAACCAATGCTCCTGTGTTGGACAATTGCAAGGCACTCTGTGATCAGATTGAACAAAAGTATCTGACTTTAAAGAGAAATGCCGAGGCGGAGAGAGCAATGGACGGATCGTGCAGGGACCTCCTTGTTCAAAGAGACTGTTAATCGAGAAGGATTTCAGTTGGAGGAAGAAGAAAAAAAAAGAAATGGACTATATTATTATACCTGTTTGCGTATGTTGTTTTTTGCAACGATAAAGTATATTTACTGTGTGAATTTCTTCAAGGATGGTGAAACGGTGAAAAATGAAACCATCTTGAAGTTGATGATTTATTTATTTATCTTGGGGAGAGGTATCATGAGAATGTCGCTTTAAGAAATTTTTGGCTGCTCATGTTACTGCAGTGATGTCAGAGAGTGGGTGGAGCTGAGCTCTGGTTCTGCTTTTTAGTTCACTTTGAGAAAAGCTTGGGTGTGTCTGTCTTTTTGGTTTCGTTTTTCAGTGTGTTACAGCTGAAATCAGCCAAAGCAGCTGTATTGTTGAGCCCTCTGCCATGAAGGACTATCTCTTAATCATTTGGTGAATTCAGAATTATAAATGTTTTCAGTATTGAATGTACACTCTGATGTGCTTCTGTTTAAAGGTTTGTTAAATCTTTTGGGTGTAAAAGGACAGCATGCAGATTACTTAGTGTTGTATTCTTTGGGGGGTTATCTTTGAATTAATGGTTGCTAAGATATTCACTGTTTGTTTTAAAAAGGTTAACTTGAGTTCATAGAATAAACATTGTTTTCCTTTCTGAAATACCACATGTGGCGCACAAAGACTCCATGAGACAAATAGAGTGAAGTCGATGAGGCTTTATTAAGCGTGTCTGTTCCCCAGCAGCCCGATAGTAAACTGGCATGCGGGGGAAGGCACCGGCTTCTTATACTTCGCCTTCAGGGCGGAGTATGAGGTCAACGGCCAACCAGGACCCGGGATCTGTCAGCCAATGACATTAGGGCTTCCAGTCCCACATGACCCCCAATACATACTACCACACCACACTTGTAGAGTGGGCCTTGTGCTCCCCATACCACAATCTATTAAAAGCTGTGGGTCAGGTGAACGCCATGATACACTTTGGGATTCTCTAAATCCTGACTCATAACAGCGGTGGTCAATGACTGTTTTAGGTTGGCCCACTCAGTTTCATGGCTGACCTTCCTTTGGAAAGGAACAGTTTTCCTGATTAGGTTGCTTAAGTTTACGGTCTTCGAGGCTAGGTTGGGGATGAATTTTCCGAAAAAGCTTATCATCCCCAGCAGACGCAGCACCACTTTCTTGTCCTGCGGACGAGGCATGCTGATGATGGCTCGGAGTTTCTCTGGATAGAAAGGTGATTTCTTTGACACCGAATTGGCACTTGTCCCTGTTGAGTTTGAGCCCGTACTGCTTAATCCGGAACATGACTTGACGTAGTCGCTCATTGTGGTCCCCTAAGATGATAATGTTATCGACATACACCCGAACTCCAAGCAGGTTTTCTATTATCTGCTCCATGGCTCCGTGGAAGATTTCAGATGCTGAGATGATTCCAAACGGCATTCTTAGGAAACAGTACCGCCCAAACGGTATGTTGAAAGTGTACAGGCGAGTGCAGTCCTTGTCCAGCCTCATCTGCCAGATTCCTCTTGAAGCAATCAATTTGTTGAATACTGTGGCATTTTTCATTTCGCTGATGATCGCCTCTCCCTTGGGGATCCGATAGTGTTCGCGTTTTATGTTTTCGTTTAGGTCCTTGGGATCGATGCAGATGTGCAAATCTCTGTTGCGCTTCTTCACGCACACCATGAAGCTCACCCAGTTGATTGGCTCTTCTACTTTCTCGATGACGCCTTGCCTCTGCATCTTGTCCAGTTTGGTCTTGAGGTGTTCTCGAAGTGGCACAGGGACTTGTCTCGGCGAGTGGATCACTGGGCACGCATCGTCCTTCAGCTGAATTTTGTATTTTGATGGCAGCACCCGATTCCCTGCAATACCTGTGGAAATTGACTGAGGATTTGGTCGATGCTGGCGTCGAGCGGCTGCTCCATTACACTGTGGACACGCTGCACAAGCTGTAACTGCTCGCAGGCCTCTGTGCCCAGTAGAGACTTTCTTACCGACTGCACTATTATGAACCTGATCATGTGTTCTTTACCTTTAACTGTTACCTTCAGGTGACACGCACCTAGAGTCACTGTGCGCTGTCCGCTGTAGTCAGACAGGATGCAATTGATTTTTTTTGTGATTGGCCTTATCCTCAACTTAAGCAAATCGGCTTTGTTAATTAGGTTTGCTTGAGCCCCTGTGTCGAGCTTTACTTGTATCATTGTGTTGTTGATGTTGCGCAGGGTGGCCCACTCATCCGCTGTCTTCACCATGTTAATTCTAAGTGCTCCGGTAGGTGCAGCATGTCGGTTTTCTACGTCGACGCACTTGAGCTGTTGGCTTGTTTCAGTGAGCATACATTGGCACGCAAAGTAACTTTTTCTGGCATATGGGTTGCAGGTTTTACCATGTGCAGGGTATTTACTCGGGCTGTGCATTCTGCCGCACCTGGGACACAAAGTGGCATGCTCCGATGGTCTTCTGACATGACGGTCCCCATGCTGACCACTTTGGTAGTTTTGCTGCGACACAGCAAGGATGGCGTCGGTCTCGCTTTCTCATTTCGCGCCATTTCCCTGTGCTTGAATTTCAGTGGTTTGTTACAAAATAACTTCGCTGGCCTTGCATATCCGTATTGCATTGAATAAAGTCACATCACATTTGCGCAGCAATCGTTTGCGTAACGTGTCACTTTTAAGTCCATAAACAATTTTGTCCTTTATTAGAGAATCCTGGCTGGTCTGCAGGATTGCGCTTTAAGACACAAGTCTGTTACAAAAGAGTCGAATGCTTCACCCAATTTTTGTAACCGCATTCGAAAGACATATCGCTCAAACGTTACATTTTTCTTCCGATGGCAGTAGTCTTTGAATCGTCCAATTATTTTATCATAGCTTTTCATGTCGTCCTCCGAGGCAAACTGAAATGTGTTGTATAAGCTAGTTGCCTGGGGACCGGCTACAGTCCTCAGTAGAGCTATTTTCGTCTGATCTGAAGCCTCCTGGAGACCCCGGGCCTCCACGTAAAAAGTAAATTGTTGTTTAAAAACACGCCAATTGGCATCTACGTTACCAGTCGTAGGGAGTGGGCTGGGAGTACTGCGTGCTTCCATCTCGCTTCACCTGGTCGTCTTGAGTTTCGCAGCCGATCTCTTTCTTGTCGAGCCTACGATTTTTCCTAACTGCCCCCCACTCCTGGTACCATGTAATGTTATCTGCATGCAAGGATGGTGAGGTCTTTGTAGCGGAAGTGCTCAGAGAACATGCGGCTTTGTAAATGAACAAAACTGTTTATTAATTAACTAAATCACTAAACGGTTTCTATGATGTAAAATTGCAGTTTGATAATATGGCTAAATACAAATAACTATGATTAACTCTTATTAATAACTGTCGACTCAGGTGCTGCTCGATATGCGACTGTGCTCTGTGCTTGTTGTCCAGATTCTGTGTCTCTGTGCTGTGCAGGAGATTACCTCTCCATGAGGCCTGTCTTCCAGTGATCTACTCCTGTCACTACGCCACCTGTGACCGGATGCTAGAATCTCAGTGTATGCATATGGCACCTATCCTAACTTACAGTTCAATTATTAAATCATACACAAATGATATTCTACATATCATTACAGGTTCCACTCGATGAACGTGAAGCTGATATATGACCATCAGCTATGCATTATGCTTGTCTGCGCTCGATACCTGGGCAGTGTGCACGATGCCTTCATCCTGACACACCCGACGATTCGAGACACCCCCCCCCCCAAGCTGGGAGGTTGGCTCCTGGCCGACAGGGGCTATCCACTATGGTCGTGGCTGATGATGCCTATCTGGAGGCCACACACCGATGCCGAGACCCGCTGCAATGATGCCCATGTGGCGATCAGAAGCATGATCAGGTGTGTGTGCCACTCTGGAGGGGCCCTCCAGTATGAGGCTGAGAGGCAGCATTGTGGTGGCCTGCTACGTCCTCCACAACATCGTGCATCAGAGGGGCGATGTGCTGCAGGAGAAGGAAGTCCTCGCCCGACAGGGAGGATGCGGGAGAGAGTGAGGATGGGAAGGACCTGGGGCCAGGCAGGCCCATGTGCGCCAGAGGCAACGAGCACGAGACGCTCTGATCGTTTCCAGGTTCAACGACTGGGAGGGGGAAACTGGCCAGAGGCATCAGCACTGCGTCCCACCCCACATCCCCCATATCCCCGGACCGGCCAACCCCACCGTCTGCAACCCCCTCCGTGATACATACCTGCTGCACTACAGGGTGAGGCCCCTTGGCTGGCAGTAACACCGGGTCTGGTCCATGGGATGGTGGATGATGACAACCCGCTCTGTGATGAGGCTTCCCCCGCCACCTGGCATTGCCGGTCCTGGAGGCCCATTCTGGTCTCGACCAGGGTCTGCATGCTCGCGGCAGTGGAGCACAGGGAGTGGACCATCGCCATTGGGGACTGCGCCACATCACGCTGCGGCTGTGCCACCACCTTCTGAGTCTCTGTCACATGAGCCAGTGACTGCACCATCTCTCTCTATGACTGGGCCACCTCCATCTGTGTCTGCACCACATCAGCCAGTGCCTGAGCAATGCCGCCCACGTTCCCAGCCATGGCCTGCTGTGACTGGCCCACGCTCAGAAGCGCCGCTGTGATGTCAGGTGGCTCTGGCACATGGCTGCCTGTGAGAGGGCAGCCCTGTCCTGGGCATCAGCTAGCGACTGCACAGGATGCCCCAGGCCTTGGACATGCTGATCCATAGCCCAAACCATAGCCCAATCCATCGCCCCCAATGCCTCCACCATGGACATCACCCGTGCGGTGTTGGCCTGGGTGGTACACATTGTTGGCACCATCTCCTACTTCTGCACTCGGGCGGACTCCTCCAACTGCACCTGCAGGTACTGGGTGCTCGTCGACAATCCGTCATGTAGTCCCTGGCTGTGCGACTGCATCTCCACTGTAGATAGCACTGTCCATTTCAGAAGCCCAAAACCCATAATTACTAGGGTCGGCCTGCCCTCCGACCGACTGCCCCCCTCGGGTATTCCTACCTCCACCTACTGTACTGGACCGACTGCGTGGTGAGCACCAGATTGTATCCCAGGAGCCTCTTCACGAAAGTGCCCAACTGAGGTGAGTGTCTCAGGGATGGTGGAGGGTGTTGGAGACAACTGTGATGGGAAATCTGTGTCATCCTCCGACTCGAGCCCCGGGGTGTCCCGAGTCTCGTGTTGAGGGCTGCTGTCCGAGCTGCCCTTGTCGTTAGTGCTCGGCTCATGAGGGGATTCTGGCTGTGGCACTGGCTGAGAGTGGGGGACACTGGATAGACCTGCCCCACCTCCAGCAGTTCTTGCAAGACACAAGACAAAATGCATGATTAGACCATGGGCTGGGGAGGGAGCGGGGGTGGTGGGGGTGCAGGTGGTGCGGGGTGAGGCTGGTGTGGGGTTCAGGGTGGGGGTGAGAGTGAGGGTGGTGTGGGGGTGAGGATGGTGTAGGGTGGTGAAGGTGGTGGTGAGGGTGATGTTGGGGGGGGTGGTGGTTGACACATGCGTCACGGGGGACCGCAACTCAGCAGGATCTCACTTCCTTGCTCGTGGCTGAACTTCACCTCGGTGACCTCCATTTCCTCTGAGCCACTGACCATGTCTGTGGCCCTCTATCTACGACATTGAGGGGCCGCAGGTCCAGCGGCCCCCATCAGTTCTCTCCCGCTCCAGACGGTTATGGACGGCCTTCTCCTGGGGATTGGGGGGGCTATGGGTGGCAAACAGAAAACGGCAGTATTAGACAGTCTGTTGCATGCAGCCCAGCGGGTGGGTAGCTAGCAGCCTCAGTGGTCAGGGCACCCCGCCATGGCGGCTGGTCTGGGTACCAGCATGTGGCTCAGGGTGGGGGTCTGGCCGCCCTCCGGGATATGGGAGGGGGTAGGGTTATGGGTGTGTGAGATGGGGTTAGTACCAGGGCACAGTGCTGCCTACCCATCTTGGCCATCGTGAGGAGGTTGTGCAGTTTTTTCCAGCACTGCTGGCCGGTCGGAACTGACCGCCTCTGTCACCTGTGCCCAGCCATGATGAATGGCGGCGTCTGGCAGCCTCCTTCCTGGGTCGGGGTACAGGGTCAACCACTTCTCCTCCACCACATCCAGGAGGGTTCCAGCTCGGCGTCAATGAAACAGGGTGTCGGGCTCCTTGCTGCCATCTTGTTGGTGGGTTGGTGTGTGTGGGGAGTGGAATGTGTACATGCGACTGCAGCTTGTCAGCCTCTTCAGTGTCAATTGCGAAATCGGTGAATCCGGCACCAATTCTCATTGGAATTGATTATGTTTTACGTGGCGCCGGTGCTAGCCCCTCATCAGTAGCTCAATCGGTCCAGGTGCGGCGTGGAACTCCATGAACCCGCCATGCACCGGTGACAACACTTAGTCTCAGAAATAGAGGATCCAGCCCAGGGGTTATGGCTCTGAACAGAAGTTTCAGGCCCATCAGTTGAATGAAGTGAAAGGTATCTTATTCTAGATAAAGGGAGCAATCTGACATGGAATTCACAATTTATTACCATTTACACTGCTTAACAACGGTCATTGATGTACTAGATGGGCCGAATAGCCTCCTTCTGCACTGTAAATTCAATGATTAGTGACAGCATTATTAAATAAAACAGATCACCTGATGGATAAAGAATCAGTCATAGCTGAGTGTAAGAATAGTTCAGCTATGGTTAACTGCAGCTCCTACCTGGCTGTTATTTCTAGTTTGTTGGAATAGTTCAGCGCTTTACTGTTTCAAGGTACAGACTCCTTCTTGGACAGACCCTCAGCGGCGATAATTTGCTTCCACTCCAGCAAGGTGGGTTCTGAGGTGGCTGAATAGTCCGACCCTGGATCCGAAGATTCTGCCACAGGTTTGGCAGGTGGTGTTTGCTGAGGTGGGTGGGTGGGACGCTCTGGATTCTGCGCTCTCCTTCCGCTGTTTACGCTTAGCCTCCCATGCTCCACCCTATGAGGCTCTAGGTGATTGGCGCCTTCGCGGATGCTTTTTCTCCGGCTTGCGTGTTCTAAGGCAAGCGATTCTCACGTGTCAGCGGAAATGTCAGCGTTGATTTATGACCATAAATTGGTGGTGGTGAGGGCAGCAGATTTCTGGATGATCTGAAGTTTATGAAGGATGAAGAATGGGCAGGAGAACATTGGATTATCAGAGCCTGGAGGTGACAAAAGAACAAAGAACAAAGAAATGTACAGCACAGGAACAGGCCCTTCAGCCCTCCAAGCCCGTGCCGACCATGCTGCCCGACTAAACTACAATCTTCTACACTTCCTGGGTCCGTATCCCTCTATTCCCATCCTATTCATGTATTTGTCAAGATGCCCCTTAAATGTCACTATCGTCCCTGCTTCCACCACCTCCTCCGGTAGCGAGTTCCAGGCACCCACTACCCTCTCTGTAAAAAAACTTGCCTCGTACATCTACTCTAAACCTTGCCCCTCTCACCTTAAACCTATGCCCCCTAGTAATTGACCCCTCTACCCTGGGGAAAAGCCTCTGACTATCCACTCTGTCTATGCCCCTCATAGTTTTGTAGACCTCTATCAGGTCTCCCCTCAACCTCCTTCGTTCCAGTGAGAACAAACCGAGTTTATTCAACCGCTCCTCATAGCTAATGCCCTCCATACCAGGCAACATTCTGGTAAATCTCTTCTGCACCCTCTCTAAAGCCTCCACATCCTTCTGGTAGTGTGGCTACCAGAATTGAACACTATACTCCAAGTGTGGCCTAACTAAGGTTCTTCCAGCTGCAACATGACTTGCCAATTCTTATACTCAATGCCCCGGCCAATGAAAGCAAGCATGCCGTATGACTTCTTGACAACCTTCTCCACCTGTGTTGCCCCTTTCAATGACCTGTGGACCTGTACTCCTAGATCTCTTTGACTTTCAATACTCTTGAGGGTTCTAGCATTCACTGTATATTCCCTACCTGCATTAGACCTTCCAAAATGCATTACCTCACATTTGTCCGGATTAAACTCCATCTGCCGTCTCTCTGCCCAAGTCTCCAAACAATCTAAATCCTGCTGTATCCTCGGACAGTCCTCATCGCTATCCGCAATTCCACCAACCTTTGTGTCGTCTGCAAACTTACTAATCAGACCAGTTACATTTTCCTCCAAATCATTTATATATACTACAAAGAGCAAAGGTCCCAGCACTGATCCCTGTGGAACACCACTGGTCACAGCCCTCCAATTAGAAAAGCATCCTTCCATTGCTACTCTCTGCCTTCTATGACCTAGCCAGTTCTGTATCCACCTTGCCAGCTCACCCCTGATCCCGTGTGACTTCACCTTTTGTACTAGTCTACCATGAGGGACCTTGTCAAAGGCCTTACTGAAGTCCATATAGACAACATCCACTGCCCTACCTGCATCAATCATCTTAGTGACCTCCTCATAGAACATAGAACATAGAACAATACAGCGCAGTACAGGCCCTTCGGCCCACGATGTTGCACCGAAACAAAAGCCATCTAACCTACACTATGCCATTATCATCCATATGTTTATCCAATAAACTTTTAAATGCCCTCAATGTTGGCGAGTTCACTACTGTAGCAGGTAGGGCATTCCACGGCCTCACTACTCTTTGCGTAAAGAACCTACCTCTGACCTCTGTCCTATATCTATTACCCCTCAGTTTAAAGTTATGTCCCCTCGTGCCAGCCATATCCATCCGCGGGAGAAGGCTCTCACTGTCCACCCTATCCAACCCCCTGATCATTTTGTATGCCTCTATTAAGTCTCCTCTTAACCTTCTTCTCTCCAACGAAAACAACCTCAAGTCCGTCAGCCTTTCCTCATAAGATTTTCCCTCCATACCAGGCAACATCCTGGTAAACCTCCTCTGCACCCGCTCCAAAGCCTCCATGTCCTTCCTATAATGCGGTGACCAGAACTGTACGCAATACTCCAAATGCGGCCGGACCAGAGTTCTGTACAGCTGCAACATGACCTCCCGACTCCGGAACTCAATCCCTCTACCAATAAAGGCCAACACTCCATAGGCCTTCTTCACAACCCTATCAACCTGGGTGGCAACTTTCAGGGATCTATGTACATGGACACCTAGATCCCTCTGCTCAGCCACACTTTCAAGAACTTTACCATTAGCCAAATATTCCGCATTCCTGTTATTCCTTCCAAAGTGAATCACCTCACACTTCTCTACATTAAACTCCATTTGCCACCTCTCAGCCCAGCTCTGCAGCTTATCTATATCCCTCTGTAACCTGCTACATCCTTCCACACTATCGACAACACCACCGACTTTAGTATCATCTGCAAATTTACTCACCCACCCTTCTGTGCCTTCCTCTAGGTCATTGATAAAAATGACAAACAGCAACGGCCCCAGAACAGATCCTTGTGGTACTCCACTTGTGACTGTACTCCATTCTGAACATTTCCCATCAACCACCACCCTCTGTCTTCTTTCAGCTAGCCAATTTCTGATCCACATCTCTAAATCACCCTTAATCCCCAGCCTCCGTATTTTTTGCAATAGCCTACCGTGGGGAACCTTATCAAACGCTTTGCTGAAATCCATATACACCACATCAACTGCTCTACCCTCGTCTTCCTGTTCAGTCACCTTCTCAAAGAACTCAATAAGGTTTGTGAGGCATGACCTACCCTTCACAAAGCCATGCTGACTATCCCTGATCATATCATTCCTATCTAGATGATTATAAATCTTGTCCCTTATAATCCCCTCCAAGACTTTACCCACTACAGACGTGAGGCTCACCGGTCTATAGTTGCCGGAGTTGTCTCTGCTCCCCTTTTTGAACAAAGGGACCACATTTGCTGTCCTCCAGTCCTCTGGCACTATTCCTCGAAAAACTCTTATCAAGTTAGTGAGACACGACCTCCCCTTCACAAAACCATGCTGCCTCTCACTAATACGTCCATTTGCTTCCAAATGGGAGTAGATCCTGCCTCGAAGAATTCTCTCCAGTAATTTCCCTACCACTGAAGTAAGGCTCACCGGCCTGTAGTTCCCTGGATTATCCTTGCTACCCTTCTTAAACAGAGGAACAACATTGGCTATTCTCCAGTCCTCCGGGACATCCCCTGAAGACAGTGAGGATCCAAAGATTTCTGTCAAGGCCTCAGCAATTTCCTCTCCAGCCTCCTTCAGTATTCTGGGGTAGATCCCATCAGGCCCTGGGGACTTATCTACCTTAATATTTTTTAAGACACCCAACACCTCGTCTTTTTGGATCTCAATGTGACCCAGGCTATCTACACACCCTTCTCCAGACTCAACATCTACCAATTTCTTCTCTTTGGTGAATACTGATGCAAAGTATTCATTTCGTACCTCGCCCATTTCCTCTGGCTCCACACATAGATTCCCTTGCCTATCCTTCAGTGGGCCAACCCTTTCCCTGGCTACCCTCTTGCTTTTTATGTACGTGTAAAAAGCCTTGGGATTTTCCTTAACCCTATTTGCCAATGACTTTTCGTGACCCCTTCTAGCCCTTCTGCCTCCTTGCTTAAGTTCCTTCCTACTTTCCTTATATTCCACGCAGGCTTCGTCTGTTCCCAGCCTTTTAGCCCTGACAAATGCCTCCTTTTTCTTTTTGACGAGGCCTACAATATCTCTCGTTATCCAAGGTTCCCGAAAATTGCCGTATTTATCCTTCTTCCTCACAGGAACATGCCGGTCCTGAATTCCTTTCAACTGACACTTGAAAGCCTCCCACATGTCAGATGTTGATTTGCCCTCAAACATCCGCCCCCAATCTATGTTCTTCAGTTCCCGCCTAATATTGTTATAATTAGCCTTCCCCCAATTTAGCACATTCATCCTAGGACCACTCTTATCCTTGTCCACCAGTACTTTACAACTTACTGAATTGTGGTCACTGTTCCCGAAATGCTCCCCTACTGAAACATCTACCACCTGGCCGGGCTCATTCCCCAATACCAGGTCCAGTACCGCCCCTTCCCTAGTTGGACTGTCTACATATTGTTTTAAGAAGCCCTCCTGGATGCTCCTTACAAACTCCGCCCCGTCTAAGCCCCTGGCACTAAGTGAGTCCCAGTCAATATTGGGGAAGTTGAAGTCTCCCATCACCACAACCCTGTTTTTACTCTTTTCCAAAATCTGTCTACCTATCTGCTCCTCTATCTCCCGCTGGCTGTTGGGAGGCCTGTAGTAAACCCCCAACATTGTGACTGCACCCTTCTTATTCCTGATCTCTACCCATATAGCCTCACTGCCCTCTGAGGTGTCCTCCCGCAGTACAGCTGTGATATTCTCCCGAACCAGTAGCGCAACTCCGCCTCCCCTTTTACATCCCCCTCTATCCCGCCTGAAACATCTGAATCCTGGAACGTTTAGCTGCCAATCGTGCCCTTCCCTCAACCAGGTCTCTGTAATGGCAACAACATCATAGTTCCAAGTACTAATCCAAGCTCTAAGTTCATCTGCCTTTCCCGTAATACTTCTTGCATTAAAACATATGCACTTCAGGCCACCAGACCCGCTGTGTTCAGCAACTTCTCCCTGTCTGCTCTGCCTCAAAGCCCCACTGTTCCTATTCCCTAGTTCTCCCTCAATGCTCTCACCTTCTGACCTATTGCTCCCGTGCCCACCCCCCTGCCATACTAGTTTAAACCCTCCCGTGTGACACTAGCAAACCTCGCGGCCAGGATATTTATGCCTCTCCGGTTTAGATGCAACCCGTCCTTCTTATATAGGTCACACCTGCCCCGGAAGAGCTCTCAGTGGTCCAGATAACGGAAACCCTCCCTCCTACACCAGCTGTTTAGCCACGTGTTTAGCTGCTCTATCTTCCTATTTCTAGCCTCACTGGCACGTGGCACAGGGAGTAATCCCGAGATTACAACCCTAGAGGTCCTGTCTTTTAACTTTCTGCCTAGCTCCCTGAACTCCTGCTGCAGGACCTCATGCCCCTTCCTGCCTATGTCGTTAGTACCAATATGTACAACGACCTCTGCCTGTTTGCCCTCCCCCTTCAGGATGCCCTCTACCCGTTCGGAGACATCCTGGACCCTGGCACCAGGGAGGCAACATACCATCCTGGAGTCTCTTTCACGTCCACAGAAGCGCCTATCTGTGCCCCTGACTATAGAGTCCCCTATTACTATTGCTCTTCTGCGCTTTGACCCTCCCTTCTGAACATCAGAGCCAGCCGTGGTGCCATTGCTCTGGCTGCTGCTGTTTTCCCCTGATAGGCTATCCCCCCCGACAGTATCCAAAGGGGTATACCTGTTCGAGAGGGGGACAACCACAGGGGATTCCTGCACTGACTGCCTGCCCTTTCTGGTGGTCACCCATTTCTCTGCCTGCACCTTGGGTGTGACCACATTTACATAACTGCGATCTATGGCGCTTTCCGCCACCTGCATGCTCTTAAGTGCATCCAATTGCTGCTCCAACCGAACCATGCGGTCTGTGAGGAGCTCCAGTTGGGTGCACTTTCTGCAGATGAAACCATCCGGGATGCTGGAAGCCTCCCGGACCTGCCACATCTCACAGTCAGAGCACTGCACCCCTCTAACTGACATCAATTAATTTACATTTAAATTAAAAAATTAAAAAAAAAAAAAAAATATATATATTTTTAAAAAAATTTCAAAGTTACTGTTAGCTATCTGTTTCCTAGCACTAGATTTCTAATAGAAATGCGAAAAGTATAGATGAGAGTTCTAGCAGCAGAGGGACTAAGGCAGGGGTGGAAACAGGTGATGTTATATAGATGAAAGGAGATGGTTTTTCTCATAGAGTGGATATCGTCAATGTCCTGGGGATTACCATTGACCACAAACTGAACTGGACTAGCCATATAAATACTGTGGCTACAAGGAGGTCAATGTCCTGCAGCAAGTAATTAATTTTGTGACTTCCCAAAGCCTTGTCTCCCATCTATAAGATGCAAGTGAGAAGTGTTTCTCCACTTGCCTGGATAACTGCAGCTCCAAAAACACTCAAGAAGCGCAACACCAAAGCAGCCTGCTTGATTGGCATCTCTTCCACAAACATTCACTCCCTCCACCACCGATGAACAGTGGCAGCCATGTGTACCATCTACAAGATGCACTGCAGGAATTCACCAAGGCTCCTTAGGCAGCACCTTCCAAACCCACGACCACTACCATTAAAAAGGACAATGGCAGAATATACATGGGAACGCCACCACCTAGAGGTTCCCCTCCAAGTCACTCACCACCCTGACTTAGAAATATATCGCTGTTCCTTCACTGTCACTGGGTCAAAATCCTGAACCTCCCTCCCTAACAGCAGCGTGAATGTACCTACACCAAAGGCACTACAAGGTTCAAGAAGGCAGCTCACCACCATCTTCTCAAGGACAATTAAGGATGGGCCTAGCCGGCAAAGCCCACATCCCATAAATTAATTTAAAAGAAGCATAGCTGGGCTGAAACAGAACTGCCAGATTGTGAATAGTCTGATTTAACACGAGACAGTTGAAAGAGAAAGGGTGGAACCATTGAGGGAATGGTGTTTGTGATAGAGCCAGACAATTGTCTTGATCAACCCAATGTGTAACTGTAAGAAATTTCAGGTTATTCGGGTCTACATGTAGGACAATCAGTCTGACAGTGGAGAGGCAATGGGGTGATGGCGTGATCTTCGAGGGGTAAAGTTTGTTGTGCTCCATGTACGCATGTAACTTGATCCCAACTCTCTGGAATGCCACCAAGAGGCAGAATGCAGATGAGGAAGAGGAGCGGGAGGGCAATGAATAGATCATTGAGAGACTACAGAGGTAACACTGAAAAGGCACAAAGAGATGACATCGCTGTCTATAATTAGAAGGTAAGACCACTACAACTATTCTGGCAAACACAGCTGACTACAGCAACCTCCTTGGTTAACCCCTTCAACCAATATATAATAATTAACAGACAGACATAGAAAAAAAGCAAGATTTACTCATAGTTCTCTTGGAGCTCAGTGACTATTCCATAGATAAACAAAGCAGTTATTCTGCACACAAGTTGCCATATAAAATAAATAAGTAATCTATTTTGGGTAAGCGCCACTGTTCCTCCACTTTGACAAATGCTATCATGGGGTCCTTCATATCTATCTGGTGGCATGGTGGCACAGTGGTTAACATAGCTGTCTCACAGCGCCAGGGACCCAGGTTCAATTCCACTGTACTCCTGTGTCTGCGTGGGTTTCCTCAGGGTGCTCTGGTTTTCTTCCACAGTTTAAAAATGTGCAGTTTAGATGGATTGACCATGCTAAATTGTCCCTTGGTGTACAAAGGTTAGGTGGGGTTATGGAGTCACAAAGCTAGGGCAGGGGAGTGGGCCTAGGTACGGTGCTCTTTCAGAGGGTAGGTGTAGACCTGTTGGGCTGAATGGCCTCCTTTCTGCACTGTAGGGATTCTATGATTCGCCCCATCCTAGAAGATCAGGCCATGGTTTAAGATTTCATTTGAATGACGTTGCCTCTCATAAGTGTTTTTAAACATTTTTTTTAAGAGTACCCAATTATTAATTTTTTCCATTAAGGGGCAATTTAGCGTGGCCAATCATCCTAACCTACACATTTTTGGGTTGTGGAGGTGAAACCCACGCAGACATGGGGAGAATGTGCAAACTCCACACGGACAGTGACCCAGGGTCGGGATTCAAACCCGGGTCCTCCGCTGCAGTCCCAGTGCTAACCACTGCACCACATGTCGCCCTTACCCTGTTGATCTCCAAATTTCTTTCTCTGTCAGTCTGGCCTCAATAAAAGTTGAGACGGATTCGCACGTAAACAGAAGTTATTTATTTAGCTTGCAAGCTTAATCATCTTACAGAAATGTAAGAGACATCCAGCCTCTTTCATTCCAGAAAACGACTGAACTAACAGACAAAGGGATCTCTGCAAAATCAGTTCAAATGGTATCAAGTTTCACATACTCGACGGACATAGGTCAGCCTATGTCCCTCCTGACCTGTTCGATCTATTCTGATTGGCTCACTTCCAATCCCTTTCTCTGGCCCCTATCAATGAAGCATCACCCTCATAGACACACCTCTTCCTGCTTTTTCCATGCGGTCTCAAATTCCTTTGTCCCTAACTGCAAAAATCAAAGTGGCTTATTTCTACATTACATTAACTAGTAACTCTAAAGTAACTATTTTATATCACATTCGTCATTCCCTCCTTTTATCATTCCATGATAACCGAACTATCCAATCTATAGCTACGGTTCCTCATCTAAAAAGATTCGTCGCTGCATTTCCAATTCCTGTCTTAGCCCCCCTTCATCTGCTTCACCCTCATGGATTTTAACAGTTAAATTTTTTTCTCGGTGATTGGGGCGGTGATCTGATCCAGTGCACCCAGCATTCTACCCATCACACATTTAAGGATGGCCAGGCCCACAAAGATGCAGCCGATAGCTACCACTAGATACATGGCCATATTTATCAACCAGTCCTTCCATCCTCCAAATCCCCAGTTACCCCAAGAGTCAGGATCCTGCATCCCGTCCAAGTGATCCCGTATGCGATCCATAAATTTAGTAATGTTAGCAGTCAAGTCCTGAATCCCCATAATACACTTGCCCTGTACTATGGCGCATACCCCACCCTCACGGGCCAGAAGATAGTCAAGAGCATACCGGTTGCGTAAGGACCTCCCAGTAGCCCAGTTTATCCAATTTTGAAATGCCCATTCGGGCCGCCCAGCAATGCAGAAAGCCCTATTCCCAACAGTGATATGAGAGACATTCGCCCAGCCACAAAGGAGCTGGAGGCCAGCGTTCAATGGAACGCAAGTGGTGCTATAACAAACGCATTGGCCAGACGCCTGGGTGATATGGCACCTCCTGTCCGTACAGGTGGGAAACAGACATGTTATATTTGTGTCCACCTCTACCAGCAAACAGCCATATCCTTCACTGCTGAAGCAATTCTCGTACGACCGGGAATCCCTATTGGGAGTGAAGTGGCTAGGTATGTACGCCCTCCACCGTCGCAGCCTATCGTACTGTGAATGGGAATTATCCCGAGGGAGGGGAAGGCAAATAGCCGGTGGTGCTGAATCCGGATCGTAAGGAAGAGTGACTTGCTCGGGCAATGGCTCGGAACGCTGACAATGAACCACCGTTTGGGGAGTGCCCCAAAGCGGTGAAACAGAAAATAACCTAGACACCGCTGCGGGGTTTGGGTAGCAGACAACCCGTCCCTGGCCATACAGACGGTGGTAAATCTGGTAGAAGAGATTCATACTACCCGGGTTTTCCTCAGTTTGGCCTTTAATTAACTTAAGTGCATCTCCCGGTAACCTACGTTCTAGCTGTACTTCCCTTCTCACACGCCCCGTCCTCTCTCTAGTCCCTTTCTCTTTCTCATGGTCTCTTCCTACACTCTTCTGACAGCCTGATGTTACCTTTATTGTACCACTTTTAACACATCCAAAATCAAATTTACATGTATTCCAAAAACAAGGCAATGTCCATATAATGTTCCCTTCCCATCGCCGGGGCCGGTGCAGCTGCTTCATGACTCCCGCATTCTCCTTAACTTTGATGACCTTCCATGAGTCGATACCATGTCCTCGTATATGGGGGCAGTGAAGAACATCACCTGTGCATAGGTGATGTATCCTTGTAGATTGGTTGGGGCTACACAGATACATAATATTCCCCTTTTCCATGTCCATCGCCAATAACACGCCAAGCGAAGTGAGGCCAAATATCAGACAGACGATGCGTAGCCACTCCATCATGCTCCACACCTGTAAAATAGCACTGGCGAAGGGAGGCAGGTTAGTATCCGACCTTTTACAGTAGTGGAGATGGGCTCAATTTACAGTGATGTAGGTGGACCCAAGCACTTCGCCCCTCCACTTTAACTGCTGTGGGGGTGGTAAGGAGAACTTGGAAGGGCCCGTCCCATCGCGGCTCCGACCCCTTCCTAGTCCAATTTTTGACCATTACATAACTACCGGGCTGGACTGAAAGTGAGCTAGGTACTGGGGCCATGGAGTTCCTTGAGCACTTGCGTAAGGGCTAGAACATAGGTGGTCATTTCCTCAGTCATCTGATGAAACTGAACCCGTCTGGGAACCTGCAGGCTCCAGGGAGTTCTAAGAGGCCTGCCATAGAGAATCTCGGCGGGAGAGAGCCGGGCCGGTCCCGCAGGTGTAACCCGCAGCTGGAAGAGGGCAACGGGGAGCAACTTAAGCCATGTCAGTCCCGTGTCTGCTCTTAATTTAGCCAATTTAGTTTTGAGGGTCTGATTGTGTCTTTCAACCACCCCGGCCACCTGCGGTCTGTAAGCACAGTGTAACTGCTGGCGTATGCCCAACTGGGAGCAAAACTCCTCGTTAATTTGTCCAATAAAATGAGGCCCATTATCAGAACTTAACTGAGCTGGTGTACCGTACCGGGGAATGATTTCCCTCATCAAGACTTTAACCACAGTAGCAGCTTTACTATAGATAGTCGGATACGCCTCAACCCATCTGCTGAACACATCCACAATGACCAAAACATATTTATAACATTGACACCTTTCCAACTCAATGTAATCCATTTGGAGCGTCTCAAAGGGACCACTGGGCAACGGGGTTTGCCCCTTCCCACAAGGGATACCTTTTCCGGTGTTATATTGCTGACAAATCAAACACCGATTACTGATACTTTGGGCCAACCCCTGCATTTTAGGGTGCCACCAAGTGTCCAGCAACAAATCACTAGTCCCCCGAGCCCCACAATGAGTTGCAAAGTGTACACATTCGATGACCCATAAAGCCAGTACATCAGACATACAAGTCTGATGTGCAGGCGTGGTCCATAAAGAGGAAACAGAATCATATGTACAACCTAACCGTTTCCACATTTGTTTATCACTCTCAGGAGCGTCCTCCTGTAACCTTATGACGTCTTGGATGGTTGGCATTGGCTTGTCAGAAGCAGACACATTCATAGTAGATCGTTTAGTCTGACTTAACATTTTAGGCACCATCACTTGCTGAATTTGTGCGGCTGTGCGCGCTGCACAATCTGCTCGTTCATTACCAACGTCAACTGGGGTTGTACCATTCGTGTGGGCAGCACATTTAATAACGGAAATCTGCGCTGGCAGAAGGAGGGCCTGCAGTAGGTCATTAACTAAACCCCGGTGGGATATTTGACCACACATAATCATGTCAGGTTGTTCTGACGAAATGTCACTCAAATCGCCCCTTATTGTGGTAGTTTCCTGAATCAAGGCTAAACAGTCGTGGCCAGGTGCGTCTTCATGGACAGGGGGACCACTAAGAAAACAGGCTGGATTGATAGTGGTACAGTATTTAAATGTCAGACGTGGATTGTTCAAAAGGTATATCTCATACCTATTCTGACGAGCTGCGGTAAGATGCTGACCATTCGCCCCATATCCCTGGCATGGTACTGGTCATGGACCTGACGTGTAATATGAGGGCTTACCGAAGCTGACTGTGGCCATAAATGTGGTGATATTGTAACAAAATCGGCTGTACCTTCTTTTCCCGTGACTGTGGCTGTAACCTTGACTGGCCATTCGGTCTCAAGTAATGGCCAGTATTTGTCCTCCAACTCCCTGTTTCGTCCAGTTCTGTCATAGGCCAGGGTAACGTGATGCAGTGATAGTGGCTGTTCAATGTCTAACGTCCACCACTGGGGGGTGATAGAAATATAGCACTGTTGTCTCATCCTCCTCTTCGCTGATCCACCCACCCAAAGTCACTATATTGGAGCTCCTGCTGGTAAACTACCATTTCTGCCGCTTGTTGGGATCGCAGATCATCCTTTTTCATTACATACTCAGTCTTAACCTTTGTAACTGAGCCTCCTTCTTGGCCTACACCCTCCTTCCAGTAAAATCTGACTGCCCTTGCCATCTGGGAAGGGTCGTTCTCTGTCCAATTCATGTTATTACATTTCACAGCAGTAACCACAGAAGGTGGTAGGCAATGCATTAACATAGCACAGTATTGAGGGGAATTCTGACCATTTTGATACAGCAAATCGCCTGACTGCCCCCGGTAGATTTCATTAAAACGCCCCAGACATTCCTATGGCTCATCAATCTTCCTAGGTTTTAGGTCTAAGATAACAGAAAGATTTATGGGCCTTTGAAATGTGCTATTCAACGCATTCAAGATCTGTGTCCTTCTTTTCTCTATTTGCTCTCTTTTTTTTAAAACTTAAAAATGTTTGAAAATTCAAATTGAATTACTGCAACTTGCAAGCTTAGCTCTGATCTCAACTCAGAACTAAATTTACAATTTGCTTAACACAAACTTGTATAACATTTACAACTTAATTATTTCTTTATCTTAACAATTTTTTCTTTTAACAAGTTTTTTTTTTCTGTTACATACACATAAGTATTAGCAAAATCAACTATCATAAGTATTAGCAAAATCAATTATCATCTTCAGATTGACACTTTTTAAAATGGTGTCCATGATCTTCTTTAAGTTTCTATTAATCTCCAGATAAAATGAGATAAACCTTATTTCAAGTAAGTAAAATTTAAGATTCTGGCAATTTCAATCAATTGCTTTCGAAAATAATAACTTTTATCAAAGAGGTGGAGAAACCCACTGGTTTCCTTTAATTAATTCAAAACGTAACTTTGCTGGTGTTCACTGACTCAAAGGAAAGGTATCCGATTACACTGCAGACTGTTATCTCAAGGCCTGAGTGAGAAGCACTGTCTGTTTTCAACTCCGCCTGCTGCTGTTAACCCTTTGAGAGACTTCTGCTTCAACCTCACAATCTCAACTAGACCTCGGAACTTTACAGTCCAAGGAGACAATTTTAGCTTAATCAACTATATATTTAAAACACTCACACATAGAGTTGAACCATCTTCAGATTTAAAAACAGTTATACTGGACTGAACCCCCATCTATTGAAGTCCCATCAGCCCCTGAACCCATATAATAGACTGAACCTTTATTATTTAAAGTCCCATCAGCCTCTGAACCCTAATAATAGACTGAACCTTTATTATTTAAGTCACATCAGCCTCTGAACCCCGATAATAGACTGAACCTTTATTATTTAAAGTCACATCAGCCTCTGAACCCAGATAATAGACTGAACCTTTATTATTTAAAGTCACATCAGCCTCTGAACCCCGATAATAGACTGAACCTTTATTATTTAAAGTCCCATCAGCCCAAAACCCTAACCCAAGCCGAAACAACAATATGAAATCCCATCAATTAAAGTGCTAATCCCCAGACTGACCTGTGATTTCGTCGAGGCGGTCTTTCTGTGCCAACCGCGAGTGACCAGACTAATCAGACGATAAGAAGAGGGGAACAATCAATGCTGGTCGTTTTCCATTTCTACATTGAGGGCCCTTTGTTCCCGTCCTCCTGTTCATAATCAGTCTAATTCTGATTTCGCAGTTGGAACAGGATCGCCCAGAGAAATCCCGGGTTTCGGCACCAAATGTTGATCTCCAAATTTCTTTCTCTGTCAGTCTGGCCTCAATAAAAGTTGAGACGGATTCGCACGTAAACAGAAGTTATTTATTTAGCTTGCAAGCTTAATCATCTTACAGAAATGTAAGAGACATCCAGCCTCTTTCATTCCAGAAAACGACTGAACTAACAGACAAAGGGATCTCTGCAAAATCAGTTCAAATGGTATCAAGTTTCACATACTCGACGGACATAGGTCAGCCTATGTCCCTCCTGACCTGTTCGATCTATTCTGATTGGCTCACTTCCAATCCCTTTCTCTGGCCCCTATCAATGAAGCATCACCCTCATAGACACACCTCTTCCTGCTTTTTCCATGCGGTCTCAAATTCCTTTGTCCCTAACTGCAAAAATCAAAGTGGCTTATTTCTACATTACATTAACTAGTAACTCTAAAGTAACTATTTTATATCACATTCGTCAACCCTTTCAGTGTTATGCTTGAGTGTCGGCCTCGATAATGTTCTGAACTCTTGGAGAATAGTGTGAACCCACAATTTTCTGATTCTGATTGAGCTAAGCTGACAGATATGTAGAACTACAGAATAATTGACAGTCATCTTGAGCAGCGTGACATGATTGGCAGGCATCGGCAATGCTTACCTCACACCACAAAACAACTTGTGGAGAGTTAAATATAAAGGAAAACCATCCACTGTTGTTGCAATCCCCCGTCTTATTTGAGAGGGTGGGATGTGCTCAGGACAGGGAGCCAGGGGAGCTGAGCTGATTGGAGGGTACCCGAGATAATACGCATTGTTGTGTTGAGCTGGTTATCTACAAGACTGGTGTGGGATGAGTTGTACCATACTGGTGAACAGTAGTGTGCAGTCAAGTAGACGATGGCAAGTGCTGAGTTCTTCAAGGTTTGAGAATCTGCACCCGATGAAGAGCCAGCAAGTTTGCTGAAGAGGTTGTTTCGCATTTGATCTTTGATGCTCTTTGTTCTGATGTTTTTTAGATTTCAGTGTTCAGTCAAGGGTAACACCAAGATAAATAGGATGTTGTTTGTGATCAGTCTCATGCCATTCAAGGTGGTGTAAAATTTTCTCTTGGCGCTGACCTTGAGGAAGTGGAATATACTTGAAACTGTTTTGTTACCTTTGGGCTGAAGGTGTCATGTGTTGCAGTAGTTGGTCAACTTTGCAACATTGTTGTTTAGTGTTGCCTGTAGTTTAGAAAATGTCCAATCCTGAGCGGCACAGCAGATATTGTCAGTATATATGAACCTCCAAGGCAAGGTTGGACGCAGATCATTTGTGTAGAGATTGAAAGGGTTCAGGCTAGAACAAACTGTAGAAGCCCATTGGAAAGCTCCTGGAGAAGGTTTACATCAACCCAAGTCTGCCGCAAAACAAGGACCTCACTAATCCACCTGCTGCTCACCTTCTTTCACGCCAGCTTGTATGGCCAAGACCACCGTGCCAAGTAATAACAGCAGAAGCCCTATGACAGCTGGAATGGAACCAACATGCCACCATTTAAAAACACCTCTTGATCACAGGTTCCATAGCCTGCCCACCTGGCTTCAACCTGCCACACCAACGTTGGATGCTCCTCAACCTTTCCCACACTGGACAAGGTCTTTGTGCAGTAAATCGTCACAAGTTGGGCCTTGCAGAGAATCTGGACTGCAGCTGTGCTGCACCCCGATTAATGACTCACATCACTGAAGACTGTCTCCTGACACGACTGGTAGATGCTGTGTCGCCACCTGGGTTGACCAACTCCCGACGTAAAATGGAGGACAGCAAAGGCTGAAGGGAAATTCAGCCAACACAGGCAGAAACTAGCAGGTGCAAGTTTACTGTGTATTAAATTCTGCAAAAGCCCAGACAGACAGCATCAATGCAAGCAGTCATCTGCATAATAATGTAGCAGCCATCTACATACTAATGAGCGATCCCTGGGAACAATCGAAACATTTGGGATAAACAAGGCCAAGCCAGACTCCTCGGCGCCAGCAGGAGCCAACACAATAGAGGTTAACGGACACCTTAAGACCGCCCATCGATCAGGGAACCGCTCCAGTATTGGAGAAATCGAACCAAGCGATTGGAACAAAGTCCAATCACTTGGAACCAGGTACAGGGTCCGTCCCGAAAGACGGGAAGCCCCTGGGGACTATAAAGTTAAGCCCCCAAGTTCAAATCGTCCTTCTTGACCGGGTCACTCAGCAACGCGAACCAACCTTTGACAGTGACCGGTTCAGCTGCCGCCAAGAGCCAGTAAGTCTTAAGTCAACGCTCGCTACGAGATAGGCGCTCCTAGCTACCAGTCCGTACCAACTTTTGAATCCCGCAGACTCAGAACCCGAACGAAAGGCCATTTGTTCCCCTGACCTGGTGGGCCAGTCCGAAGCTAAGTATAGGCCTGTTACTTGTAGAAGTAGCTTAGAAGTAGAATTTATGCATGAGTAGCGATTACTGTGTATAATAAATGTGCTTTGATTTGAATCTTACTAATTGGTGTCTTGAGTTATTACTCATTACTTGAACTTGAACCTCGTGGCGGTATCATAAAGATACCTGGCGACTCGAGAGCAAAGGTTATAAAATAGAGCCAATTGAACCAACCAAAAGTTAGCAACGGCTGGGAGAGGCCTTCCCCGGGCTTCCCGACAGTCGTTATGCCTTGCGAGATCTAACCAGACCTCGCAAGACGTAACCACCTGGATTCCGCCCACAATGGGTGGGACACAGTCTTACAGAGAGAAGTCGGTTTGGAAGTTGACTTACCTCTGCATTTGTCGGATCGAATAGCCACCCGGCATGTATCGACCTCGCTGAGGAAATCCCAGCCATGCGCTGTTTAAACGGGTCCCGGGCGGAACGGTACCTGGCGGGGTTTCCGAGGTGATCGGAGGTGGTTGGCCTCCAGGCAGTGTGGCACCCTGACACTGCTTGTGCCGCCCGGTCACCTTGGCACTGCCAGTTTGGCACCCTGGCAGTGCCACCAGGGTGTCCTGGCCATGCCACCTTGGTGCAAGCCTGGTACTGCCAGGGTGCCCAGGTGGCACTTCCATGCTGGCAGAGACACTGCCAAGGTACCAAGCTGGTATTGTTCCCACACTAGGGACCGGGCCTGGGGATGCCCTGCCTGCATGTGTTGGAGTGCAGGCGGCTCAAGGACCCCGTGACAGGTGAATTGGGGCGTTGCGTTGTGGGGGTCGTAAGATTGGGGAGCCATTTAAAAATGGAGTCCTGATCCCTTCCTGCACTGAGGACCACCTCAATGCAGGAAACACGGCTAAGTGCGACCTTGGCGGGGCGTAGCAAGCCAGGGCGCAAAAACAAGACAGAGTGCCGGTAGATAGCGGGGTCATTCCCGGAGCTTGTATTAGCAAAAATGGGAGTACAAATGAAACCTCTGACAGTGCCAAGGTTATTCTTAAGATGATTCATAGGGCAATATTTTGGTTTTATTTGTGATTGCGTATTTAGGTGTAGGAAATCAGTATTATGAAATGGAATGAGTAAATCACCCTCTTTCCTGTCCTAGATGATAAGAGCAATACATAATATATCAGTGTGACTTTTTTTTATTTTTCAGAACCTGATATCCTATGGCCTCTGAATGAGATTGCAAATTTATTGTCAATTGATAAGCAAAACGTGAGCAATTTTCTGCATTTGGCATGTGCTTAATGTGAGTTAAGACTGTTCAGTCTTATTTTGTTTAAGATATTTACATCAACAGAGACAGATAAACCAAAATTATTTGCTCACAGTACTGGGAAAGAACAATTTACTTTTGTAATTATGCTTCTACTTATTTTGTACCTCACAAAAATCACTAAAACATTAATAGACTCCACTTGTCACCTTGTGTCACCACATTAGAAGGCATTTGAAAAAATAAATCTCCCTTGTTCAGAAGTTGTAGCAAAGTTCTAAATATTTTCTAACGCCTTTAGATTGTTGCACAGCCATATATTGAAGGCCTTTGTCACCGGATACAAAAGTGTGGTCAAAATCCTTTCTGGTGATCTATTACTATTAACAGAATTCTACTGACACATTTGTATAATCACAAAAATAACGAACACTTAACAAATAAGTTCATTCTCAAATAAAATGATCGAGCAAGTTAATGTTTCTTCCATTTTACAGTGGTTATTTTCCTGAACATCAGATTCAGAAGACTTATTTTGACCATTGTAAAGCTTTGAAGTTCTTGATGGATTTGGTGGTGTGTAACATTGTATCATCCATTTGTTACACTTAGCATGTTGTGAATGATAAATGATTGAAATAAATATGTAAGTCTGGCATTTGTTGTAAAGTCGTCCTGCTTTTAATCTAAATCACGAGTATCACTTGTCCCAGTGGAATGTGAAACAAAAACAGAAATCAAGGAAGCCAATGAAAGATCTGCCTATTTGTCCAGCTTTAATGTCACTATTAGTTTCTCTTTATTTAGCGCACAAGGTATCATGTGGCTGGTTCCAAAGATCAGGGAGATCAAGTCAGCATTGTATGGCACTAAACATAGATTTCCATCAGAGCATCACAAATACAAAGGCACTCATAGCAAGGCATCTTATTCATCTATATAAATGTGTCTAGCTGATGAGTACAATTCCATCTGTACTATTATCACTTGGAAATCGTCCCCAAGTCTATGGTACCTTCATGGGGTAAATTCCGAGATCTCCCCCTCCCAGTATTGAGCTCTGCTTGATGTGAGAGCAGATTGGAGAGTTGAGGCAACAGTGTTGTTGTCCTCACGTAGAGTATAGTTCAACATTGGACGTACTGGATAAGTAATTTATCCTCATGTTCCCATGACCCTAAGTGATTAGAATCGTAGCACCATAGGAACATACAGCACAGAAGGCGGCCATTTGGCCCATCATGCCTGCGCTGGATGATTGGTGAAGCTTTTGAATTCATAGAATCACAGATTTGTCACAACACAGGAAAAGGCCATTCAGCTCGTAATATGTGTTCCAGCTCTCTGAATGAGCAATGCACCTAGTGCCAATATCCACTTTTGTAGGCCACAAATGAGTGCAAACCAAAATGGTCAAAAGAATATTTTGTTTACTGCAGTGCAATTATATTTACAATGTACATCAGATCCCAGCCGGGTCTGCTCCATCGGTTCCATACCTGGCTGATTTTATACAGATCTCAAACACAACAGCCCTCGGGCTCCCCGCCCCCTTAGCGGGGGAGCTTACACTCGGCAAGACTTACGGAGAAACTGATTGCTCCAACCCCGTGGGCCTAATGCGGGTTATAACCCTCCCAAAGTTCAAAGATGGGTGGCACCGTGGCACTGTGGTTAGCACTGCTGCCTCACAGTGCCAGGGGTCCCAGGTTCGATTCCCGGCTTGGACCACTGTCTGTGCGGAGTCTGCACGCTCTCCTCATGTCTGCGTGGGTTTCTTCTGGGTGCTCCGGTTTCCTCCCACAAGTCCCGAAAGACGTGCTGTTAGGTAAATTGGACATTCTGAATTCTCCCTCTGTGTACCCGAACAGGCGCCGGAATCTGGCGACTAGGGGCTTTTCACAGCAACTTCATTGTGGTGTTAATGTAAGCCTACTTGTGACAATAAAGATTATTATATTACCCGGGTTCAATTCCAGCCTTGGGTCACTGTCTGTGTGGAGTTTGCACTTTCTCCCCGTGTCTGCGTGGGTTTCCTCCGGGTGCTCCGTTTTCCACCCACAGACAAAAGATGTGCAGGTTAGGTGGATTGGCCATGATAAATTGCCCCTTAGTGTCCAAAGGTTGGGTATGGTTGTGGGGGATTGGGCCTAGTCGGGGTGGGTCTTTTGAACAGTTGGTGCAGACTCGATGGGCTGAATAGCCTCCTTCTCCTTCTATGATTCTATGACTCTTCTGATGACTCTGGAGTAGGAGGGCGCTGGACACCACGCTCTCTTCGCCCGTGGCTGTGCTTCCAACACTTGCAGGGCTGGATCAGGCGAACGCCGCTTCCATTCGGAACATCGTGGTGGATGCACTGTCAGAGGCTGCTGACTGCTGGCTTTCCTTCTGAGACTTCCGACGCTTGGGTTTCCATTTCAGAATCCATATCTACGACGTCTCTCGTTTTGGCATCTTGACCGGCTGGGGTAATCCTCTAGCTTCTACTGGCATCGGATTTGGTTGGACTGTAATTTAACTCTCTTGATGAATCTTTCATAAGATTGGTCTTATGTGATCAAGGTGCTTTCTCATGACCCGACCTTGTGCTTGAACCTGATAAGATACCGGCCCTGGCAGACAATGTTCCCTGAGATCCACTTGGCACCACCTGTAAACTTTCTAACATAGACTGCGCCATTTGACACAAAGAGTCTGAGCGGTTTTCGTCTAACCGGGCCTTGCTGCTCCTACCTGTGGCATACTTTCCCGCCAATATCAGGAAAGGCCAGACTAAGGCGGGTTCGAAGCCTTCGGCCCATTAGCAGTTCAGTCAGCTCTACCCCAGTTGCAGCATGCGGGGTGGTTCAATAGCAGAACAAGAACCTGACCAGTCTTGTGTCCAGTGACCATGAAGTCTTTTTTTCAGCCCTCGTTTGAACGCCTGTCCACCCTTTCTGTCAGCCCATTGGAAGCTGGGTGATACGGGGTTGTACGGGTGTGCCTTACCCCTTTATTCTTTACGAACCCTGAGAATTCTTTATTTCTGATAGGTGTTCAATTGTTGGTTACTCACACTGTCAAAAGGACCGTGTCAGTCTGTGTCCACTCACGGATTTGAGACACTGTGACCGGTAATGAATCCATAAAGTTGAGTGTGGCCACTACCTCACCAGTCCTGGGAGAAGAAGGAGGGCGCATCGCCAAAGGCAATTGGCTTAATACATCCACTCTGAGTACCTGGACTAAGTTCAAATGAGTACTCATTGGCGGACAGCAGGAGGGCTCAGCGCTGAATCCTGGCAGAGGCGATAGGCGGAATCGCTTTGTCCTTTAAAAAGACCGAGCAGCAGTTTATGCTCCGTGATGATCGTGAATCTCTGACCATACACATCCTGATGGAATCTATTCACGGCGAAGACAACGGCCAGACCCTCTTTCTCATTTTGTGCATAATTGCGCTCTGCCATGGCCAGTGTCCGGGAGGCGAAAGCGATCGGCCTCTCTCTGCCATCTTCCATGCGGTGTGATACAACGGTGTCAATGTCGTATGGTGATGCATCACATGTGACGGTTCGTGGTTTGGCAGGATCATCGTGTGTTAACAAGCCTGAGGAAGTCAATTGGTTTTTTGCTTGTGCGAACACTTCTTCAGCTTACTTTTTCCACTCTCATTCCTGATTCTTTTTCCAAAGGAGGAGTTGGGGGTTAACATGGTTGTGAGGCCTGGGATGAACTTGCCATAATAGTTCAACAATTCCCAAAAAGACAGTAAATTTGTGGCGTTTTCAGGCATAGGAGCTTTCTGAATTTCCCACACTTTTTCCGTGACCGCGTGCAATCCCTCGGTAACCAAGGTCCACAACCTCCCACGCGTGGAAAATGCATTTTTCTCTCTGCAGAAGAACGCCCTTTTCTGAGAAACGACGGAGAACCTCATCCAAATTACTTAAATGCTCCCACTCAGTTTCCCATGTGACCAATACATCATCCAGATACACTGCCGCTCGTGGCAAACCTCTCAGTATGTTTTCCATTATCATCTGGACCATTGTACAGACAGCGACACTCCAAAAGATAGTCTGGTGTACTCGTATACACCTCTATGGGTGTTTATAGTGATGTATTTACGGGAGGCAGGGTCCAAATCTAACTGCACGTATGCATTGCTCATATCGAGCTTCGTAAATGATTGTCCACTGGCCAATTTTGCATAAAGATCCTCGATGTGGGACATCAGGTAATGATCCAACCCGGAGGCCCTGTTGACCGTCAACATATAGTCCCAACACAGTCTGACCATCTTATCCGGTTTGAGTACCAGGGCCACCGGTGCCGTCCAATTGGCAAAGCGTACTAGTCTAATGATTCCAAGGACTTACACACGGCTGAGTTTGGCCTCAACTTTTGCTAACAAAGCATAAGGGGCTAGGTGAGCCCTTAAGTACCTTGGCTGTGTGTCTGAGTCGACCTGAATTCTTGCCATGGCTCTTTTTATTTTCACCAGTCCTGGTTGGAAAATGTCGGTATTTTCCGAGCACTTCGTATAGGCCCCAGATCCCATTTGGAAAGTTTGCTATCAATCCAGGTATGGGCGTTTTAGCCAATCATGGCCTAGCAGGCTTAGGCCATGTCTTTTGACTATGATCAATGGAAGTCGCACCGACTGTTGCCAGTAAACCACCTGGTGTCATTGTAGTGCACAGCGCTAAACGTGCCTCAATGCCCCGCCGATCTAACTGCTATACCACCCCCATCTTTATCCTGTTGAAATTCTGTTTCCCAGTAACTGAAACTGCAGCCTCCATATCGAGTACTATGTCTAATAATGCCCATTAACTTGCAGTTATCTTGACAGGGAATTCTCAGGGTGCTTCAATACAATTCAGCTGCATACACTCCTCCTCTGGCTGGTCCAGGTGGAAGGTGCGAGCCATCGGTTGGTGCCTACCTCTGTGCCGGGGTTGCTGGCTGATTTGTGCTTTGCACTTCCTGCGGCTCCTGCATTCAAATACCCCGTGATGCTGGGTTTTCCCTTTACAGACTCTGGGGAGTTATCCCGCCAGGACATTTCGGTCCTGGACCAATGGACCTGGCCCCTATGGTACTTGGTCCAGTGCGGGTTTCCCATCTTGGGTGGGGTTGCTCACCAGGAGGGGGCATGGCCTAGGGTGTTTACCTCTATCCCCTCGATCTCTTGCATTCCTCTCTCAGCGCTTTTGCGGGAAAGTGAAATTTGGTCGGCCTGCTGAAGGTCTGTGTTGGTTCTGGTAGCAACTTCCTTTGAGTAGCCATGTTATTTACGCTGCAGATCAAACGGTCTCGCAGCATTTTGGAATGGGAAGTTCCGTATTTGCCAAACTCGGCTAGTTTTCATAGCCCTCGTCAAAAACTTGGTTACGGACTTACCAGGGGTCCTCTCTACCGTATTAAAATGGTATCTCTGTACTATCACAGATAGTTTTGGGTTTAAGTGCTGCCCCACTAGGGTGACCAATTGTTCGAAGGTTTTAGTGAGAGCTGCAGGATATGTAAGGCTGGTTTATAACTCCATAAGTATGAGCTCCACAGGCAGTCAATAATATCACTCTCTGTCGATCAACATCTATGATAGTCTTCGCCTGGAAAACGTAACGCGTGCGTTCTGCGTAATATGTCCAATCATATTAAGCATCTAAGCTTGCGTCAAACACGTCCAATCTCCCAGACAAAGGTATATTTCTAAAGTAAATTCTCTAACCTTAGACCAGCGGTGAAAGGGAGGTGCCGGTGTAGCAGCATCAACAGTAATCCAGTTTTATCCTTGTCACCAGTTTTGTTGGCCATAAACGAGTCCAAACTGAAATTGTCAAAAGAAAACTTGGTTTATTGCAACGCAATTATATTTACAATATACATCAGATTCCAGCCGAGTCTGTGCCATAGCTGCATACCTGGCCGACTTTATACAAATCTCAATCATGATTGTCGTTGGGCTCCCCGTCCCCTTAGCGGGGAGCTTGTATTCGGTGAGATGTACAGGAAGACTGATTGTTCCAACCCCGTAGGTAATGCTCCGGTTATAACACCCACCTTCTCCCCATAACCTTGCATTCTCTTCCTTTTCAGATAATAATTGAAAGCCTCGATTGAATCTTCTCCAGCACACTATCAGGTAGCACATTCCAGATCTTAGTCACTCTCTAAAGTGAAAAAGTTTCTCATTGTGTCGCCATTGCTTCTTTCACCAATTACCTTAGATCTTTGCTCTTTTGTTTTGGTCAATCAGCGTGCTGGGAGGAAAGCCTGCTGCAAATAATTCAACATCGAAAGCAAGCACTCTTATCCTTTTTACCTTCATTCATTTTATTTTACCCCTTTCCACCCCTCTGTGTTTGTTTCTCTTGTATGTTTGTGGGTAGAGGGTGGGACAGTTAAAGGGGGGCAGTAGGTTAGCTTGTTATTATTCTGTTGTAATAACTGCATATTTCACCTTTATTTCTGTTATAAATAGTAATTGTGTTTCAATGCACAAACTTGGTGACTGTAAATTATTGGGTAGCCAAGGACCAAAGATTTCGTCAATTTTCATACAAATTATTGATTAATTCACTTGTGTTGGGACTCCAGGGCCTGTGGGGCTGGAATTGACTGCACACTAGCCCAGGGTGTCATAACAATATATAAACTAGATCTTTTGACTCATAAGGCTATAATCTGACAGTCACATTAAGAATTGATGAATAATTTAAGGTGGAAAATCTGTTAGAGTGGAATTATCTTGTAAAAAATAAAATTAAGTCAAACTCCAATCCTCCTTTAATCTTACAGAAGTCCGATATGAAGATTTCAATTGAAGATGCTATAAGACGGGTCTTAGTGTCACTGATAAATTTAACTGCTCTGACATATCTCTCACTGCAACCATTCTGATTTGCTTGGTTTGGGTATTTCATGTGAAGCTCCCTATCTGAGGGACTTTCCTGAAGACTGGGCTTTTAAACATTCACTGTGTCTGTCCTTGGAACTTAGTGCTCTGGTTTCGTTCCAACTAAAGTTCTAAAAGCTAGAAGGAGCTCTGAAAAACTGTATGTTCTACCTGTCTTACATTTTACTACTAGTCCATTTCTTTACTTTACAATTCTACCTGGTTTTGTAACTAAGCTAAATCAGATGTTTTCGACTGTTCAGTTGCAGGGCTGTTTGTAATATTTTCATGCTAGCTGAACTAAAGGGTCCAGAAGTAAGTACACTTTATTTGGTAGTAACATTGCGGAAGGGATCATTGTCAATTCCCTGGCTGATGCAAACAGAGAGTGAAAAGGTGCAGGTTGTAGAGGATATGGTCCATTTAAGGAAAGCTATCACTCCACAATTGAGAATTTGTGCAAAAGTACCTGATTCTGTAACATGTTATAACATTTATTCTCCGATAAAGGTACTTAGAGTTTGTAACTATGGTTACTAGAAATTCAGCCAACTATCACAAATGCTATTAACATAACCATTTTATCTTAAAGGTATTTAATGCAGCTTTCAACTACTTAAAATGTTGAACTTCATATCTTCTCCTTCAAAGCATTGGGATCTCTTTTAAGTGTGCAACATTTCGAATAATCGACATCTTAAATGCCTAGCATGGTATTATGGTAATTTTTTCTTCAAATTGTCAATTTATGATTGTTTCATGTTTTATAATATACTTGATGCGCCTGAAATTACAAGAGAAAATGCATCGAAATTATTATGCAATTATTTTGCTGCATGCAAATACTATGAGTTCTTAAAGACTTCAGTTGCAGCTTTGAAGATCTGATGCACATAAAGATATGATTATCAAAGTATTATGTTTTGAGTTAAGCAAATGAGTTCTGTCTAAAATAGTCTGCTCCCATATCTTGCACCAAGTCTTGTGCACCTATCACCCCATCTTTGATTATTTACATTGTTTCCATTCCCCAATGCCCAAAATTTAAAAACCTAATTCTTGTGTTTAAATCACTTAATGGCCTCACTCCTTTCCATTTCTGTAATCTTCCCTAGACCTTCAACTGCCCCAGGGATTGCCATTCCACCAACTCTGGCCTCCTTTCTCTGCACCATTGTAAAAAAAAAAAAAAAAAATTTTACATCCAACACTCAGGTATTACCTCCCTAAATTCACCTGGCTCTCCATCCCATACTTTTTTTAAGACCATTCTTAAAACCACTTCTTATGATCACTGTTATGAACCAGTCCACAGGAGTGAAGCAATTCTCCTCTTTTCTATTCCTGAGATTGGTCATAATAGTGTTAAAGTTTTTAGAAAATTGTGATTTTTTTTTTTCAATTCAAAATATACTTGACCGTATGAAAAGCTATATGAAGAAATAAACCAGCCAGGTCTCTTCAGCTATCAATTAAGTATTGTTAAAAACTCACTCAGGTAAAAGAATTAAACTTATTAAAAAAAGTAAAAGCATATCCCAAATCCCATGACATATACACACACCAGCAAGGTAAATGAGATGGAATTGATAAGAATTAAAATCTGTAAGAGAAAAATAAAGTTTTCTGATTCTCCGTCCTGACAGCCGGCCAATGGGATTTCACATTGTGGGCTGCCCCACGCCATCTGGAAATCCCCGGGTGTGGGTGCGCTGCCAGAGTAAAGGAGAACCCCGACAGCAGAGAATCCAGCCCATTGTATTTTGTGTTGCGCCCAATGGAAATCTAGTTGTTTTTCTGGAGACAGTCTTTTTAACTTTGATTAGTCTTTTTCCAGAACAAATTCTATAACACTTGAAGTTTCTTTGGATTAAAACACTCTGGATGCGATTCAGCAGACGCAAGTTAAAGTCTGCTGAACGATGCCTTTAGTGGGGTGTTTCTCGACTGCTGCAGTGCTAAGAAACATCCTGCTATCCAACAGCACTTTGCCGTTTTACGTGGCCTTGGGGAGTTTCTTCTCACTGAGGCTGCACTTCGAGGGATTTCCTGCTGACTCATCGCAGATCGGGGCGCCATTTTGTCCGGCAGCCCCGATCATCTCCCCGTCGCAAAACCTCTTCCCGCATTTTGTGCGCATTTACAATAAACTACCCCTCTTATTTTCCCTGATCTTGAGTTTTCTGTAGAGTTCTTAATAGATCACGCCAAACTGAAGGATCGGGGGCAAATAAGCCATCACTTATGAAGAGGAAAAATCAGAAATCATCTTTCTTTTTCAGATAGGGCTGTTTAAATTAACCCCCCTACTGTCTATAACAGAATATATATGATTAAATAGAATTTTCTCTATTCATACCAGCACATGGTCAACTAGTTAGTAAAGAATTGAATGCTTTGAGCAGTTCTGTCTTCAAGCATAAAAGTTCACATTGCACAAGCATGAAATGGAGTTTTGGTTTTAATCCACAATTATTCTGGCCTGCGCAGAAGACTCTGAGTCCACCAACAGCCTGATAATCATCAGCTGTAATACAAGTGGGGCTGATTAGAATTTCACTCTCACAGAAGCAGCAGACTCTCAAATGCAATAACTATCCACACAGGCTGTGAATGTAACATAATCCATCTTTCAAAGAAGCTCTAGCCTAATTAAAGTGTACTTCAAAAGGCAAATTGAACTATTGTCAACAGATAGTACAGTTCTATTGATAATGCTGAGGAAACAGTAATTTTGAGTTAGCTTGCTTGACAACCAACATCAAAAGGCTTTCAATGAGAAACAGTACTTCTCTTTGATAAAATGATGTGCTTGTTCATTTTTCAGGTTGTATGAATGAAAGGAACATTGTGATGTTTCATGTCCAAAAGAGATAGACAGGCGTCTTTGCCCTAATACCCATCTATCAGGATTACAAGGGATGAACCCACTGCTGACTTCAACTCCTTGATTAAGTGCCAGAGTTGTACTTGCATCAGAAATGTTATGCCAAGTGCATGTTGGCTACATTTTACCTGCGTTGATTTTGTATTTGGGGCTCATTTGTAGCTGCCAATCCAGGCAGGTTTGTCAGCTTTACAGAAAGAAGACTCTCATTGTTTTTTCTGAAATGAATGGAACTGAAATTAGCAATTGCATGTAATTTGATTTTAAATGCCTGTTTTCTTTTATATCCTCCAAGCTCCTTTGAATCTTTGAATTTTCACCACTTTCCACATCTTCAAATTGCTCAAGCTGCCTCCAAAATGATCAGCACTTCTTTTCACTACACAACCCTTTTATTTAGAATTTGTTTAATGCTCCTCATCTTGGGACTTTTTACGAAAGTAAAGATGCTTTATGAATGAAAGTTTTATTTGTTGTTAACCTTTTACAAAGTTCAAGTCAGTGCAAAATGTAAGTGCTGTTTCGGTATTCGATATTTTAAGTTTGATACCGGCTCTGGGTCACTGTCCATATGGAGTTTGCACATTCTCCCCGTGTCTGCATGGGTTTCGCCCCCACAACGCAATGATGTGCAGGGTAGTTGAATTGATCACGCTAAATTGTCCCTTAATTGGAAAAAATGAATTGGGTACTCTAAATTTATTAAAAAAAAGAAATGTAACATTGAATGACAAAGCAAGTTAGATCGTGAGGACCAAGCAGGCTCACCTGTCACATTAAAGATAAGTGAAAATGGTGGGTCGCGAAGTTCGGGTGGCATGGGTAGAGAAGGTCGGCCGGCCTGGGTCATGAAGGTGGGACAACATGGGTCGCAAAGGTTGGCCGGCGCCCATGAAGGATGGCCGTTTGATGAAAATGGGTCCCGGGCAAAATAGTTTGAAAAACACTGGGCTAAGTGACAATGGTGCCTTGGAACAAAAGGAAAAGGGAGTGGTAATGATTGTAGTAAAGAAACAAAGCATTTATCCAAAGTGAGTGCGCATGCAAAATAATGAATAGCTTTGTCCAAAAACAAAAACATGAAAAACAATGAACAAGACCAGCACATAGCAAAAAACAAATCCAAAAGAAGGACAGAGTATGAAATTGTTGAGTTCAGAATGCTGTAAAGTGTCTAATCGGAAGTTGACGTGTTCACTGAGCTTATGTTGTGCTTCACTGGGACATTGCAGCAGGCTGAGGACAGAAATGTGCCAAACGTTTGTCATTTATATAAATAACATAGATGACTATGTAGAGGTAGGATCAGCAAGTTTGTGGATGACTCAAAGGTTAGCCAGGTTATTAACAGTGAGATTGAGTGTCTTAGGTTACAGGAAGATAGAGACGGGAGGGTCAAATGGGCACAAAAGTGGCAGATTTAACCCTGGAAAGTGTGAGGTGATACACTTTGGAAGGTGTAATGTGATAAGGAAGTGTTCAATGAACGGCCTGACACTGGGAAGTTCCGAGGAACAAAGGGAGCTTGACGTGTTTGTTCATAGATCTTTAAAGGCAGAAGGGCAAGTTAACAGGGTGATGTAAAAGGCATATGGGACACTTGCCTTTATCAATCAGCACATAGATTACAAGAGCAGGGAGGCCATGTTGGAGTTGTATAGAACTTGGGTGAGGCCACAGCTGGAGTACTGTGTGCAATTCTGGTCACCACATTATAGGAAGGATGTGATTGCACTGGAGGGGGTGCAGAGGCGATTCACCAGGTGTTGCCTGGATTGGAGCATTTAAGTTATGAAGAGAGGTTGGATAGGCTCGGGTTGTTTTCTCTGGAGCAGAGAAGACGGGGGTGACCTGATCGAGGTTGTACAAGACTATGAGGGGCATGGGCAGGGTGGATAGGGAGCAGCTGTTCCCCTTAGTTGAAGGGTCAGTTACGAGGGGACACAGGTTCAAAGTGTGGAGTGGGAGGTTTAGAGGGGATTTGAGGAAAAACGTTTTTACCCAGAGGGCGGTGGCAGTCTGGAATGCAGTGCCTGGGAGGGTGGTTGCCTCACATCCTTTAAAATGTACCTGGATGAGTACTTGGCAGGTCATAACACTCAAGATTATGGGCCAAGTGCTGGAAATTGGGATTAGGTAGGCAGGTCAGGTATTTTTCATGCATTGCTGCAGACATGATGGGCCGAAGGGCCTCTTCTGCACTGTATTAATCTGTGATTGTCATTCTGAGAGCAAGGTGGTGGCGAAAATGGTAAGCAAACAGCAGTTTGGGGTCATGCTTGTGAACTGAATGGAGGTGTTCCCCAAAGCGGCCATCCCATCCACATTTGGTCTCCACCATGTGGAGCTGATCGCATTGAGAGAAGTGAATAGAATAGAATAAATTGGAAGAAGTATAAGTAAATCTCTGCTTCACCTGGAGGGCCTTGGGCAATGAGGAGAATGGAGGTAAAAGGGCAGGTGTTACAACACCTGCGATTGCATGGAAGGTCAATGGGAAGGGCATCAGGTGTTGAGATTGATAGAGGAGTTGAACATGGTATCATGGAGGGAACAGTTCCATCAGGGAGGGGATGGGTAGGTGTGTTGGTGATGGAATCATACCTGAGATGACGGAAATGCTGGAGGATGATCCTTTGAGTGTGAGGCTGGTGGGTTGGAAAGGGGAAACCTACCAGAGTTTGGGAGGGAGGCAAAGAGCTGCAAGCAGAAGTGCAGGCAATCGGTTGGACATGGTTGAGAACCCTATCAGCCACAGTATCCTTGGTTCAGGGAAAAGGAAGATAGAAAACCTATGAGAGCTGATGAAAGTAGTTGTTGTATATCTGTGGCCAGTGTCAAATGAGAGGAATTTCAACAAACCCGAAGAAGTAGTATTCAAGGAAACAAGCCTTTCATACAATAACAGAAAGAAACCAGTCATTCTGTAAGTAGATGCTTCATCAAAAGGACTGGGAGCATCCGTATTACAAAAGAGAAAACAAATAGTGTTTGCATCCAAATCTCTAACATCAATTGAGACTAGATATGCCAGTATGGAAGAGGTTTTGTGAGTCTTTTTGCACAAATCTTTAGAGGTATCTTCACTGACAACATTCAACACACTCTTTGGAGGGTACAAAATTCCTGCATCTACCTCTAGCCTTAAAGTGACCCAGGATGTATTCCAACAGAAAGTAGATAATCATGACCGCCACTATGTTAAGCCATGGAGAGAACTAGGAAAGCTGGGATCAAGCTAAACACAGACTAACGCATTGTGAAGCTGACAGTATTCCAGTTCTTCTGAATGGTGTTCACATCTGACAGTCAAGTCAAGTCCTGAAAACGCCACAGCTATCTCTGAGATGTCAGCTGCAAGAGACAACATCAGAGAAATTTCCGTAGTCTGAACCAATATAGTCTGAACCAATGCATGAAAAATACCTGACCTGCCTACCTAACCCCATTATAGCAAACCCATGGGTGAATACCCATGGTCAGAATCACAAGAGAGGAGTTTCAACACACTCAAAGAAGTAGTATGCAAGGAGGCCTGTCTATCATACTATAACAGGGAGAAACCTGTCACTCTCAAGTAAATGTTTCAAGAAAAGGGCTTCTACAAGTGGGAAAGCAATATAGCATTTGCATCCAAGGCCCTAATGTAAGCTGAGATGAGGTATGCCAACATGAAAAGAGAGCTTTCGGCAATCGTGTACGAATGTGAGAAATTCCATACATATCTCTCTGGGAGAAAGTTTATAGTGGAGAGTGATAATCGGCTGCTGAAGCAGATCTACAAGAAAATTCTGCACAAACACCAGAAAGACTGCAACAGTTGTTCTGGAAGCTTCAGAGTTATGATCTTACTCGGAAATACAAGCCAGGAAGGTAACTTATACTGGCAGATGCTATCAGTTAGAACTACAGATGAAACACGAGATAAAAGATCTTGATATAAAGATCCATCACTTAGTGAATGTAATACCACCAGAACTGAATCAAATCATGATGAGTCCAGTAAAGGTGAAGAGTTACAGATGCTCTATCAAGAAATCATGCTGGGATGGTCTGATAAGACACAGTAAACGCAGACAGCAATCTGGCAGTACTGGGTCTATCAGAGATAACATCTGACGGGAATATGGTGTTTTGCCAGCTGGATACAGAATAATCATACACCAAACAATGAGGAAGAAACTTCTCTAGAAGATACTGAAGGCCACATGAGAATGGTGAAGTGTAAATCCAGAGTCAGATCAGCTGAGTACTTGACAGGCATCCACAAAGACATTAAAAGAATGGCACCGACATGCAATGTATGCCAGAAGTATTGACATACACAGCAGAAAGAAGTGATGACAGCTATTGAAGTACCACCCAGACCATGGGCTACTGTGACAGCTGACTTATTTGCACACAATCAAAAATGGTACCTCACAGTTACAGATTGTTACTCAACATTCCCTTTTATCTGAAAGATAAAATATTTGAGAGCTATAATATTCATCTCAGCAGTACAAGTTCTAATTGTTGAGCAGGAAATTCCTGAATAATAGTATGTGACAGTGGAACCCAGTTCACCTCCAGAGAATTTGAGGAATTTGCTGAACAGCATGGGTTCAACATCATCACCTGACCATCAAATAATTTTATTAGAAAGTGGGATGTTACATTATTGGTACAACATTTTGAGCCTAAATATCTGTTTATTTTGAACTTCTGAGAACCAGATGGCATTAACAACTAGCCCACACAATAGGACAGCCTTCATCCCAGGAAGCAACCTACTGAATCTTCATTACACTGCCTCAAGAGCAATTATGTTCTAACCTAAGTATGGAAACCATAACCTCAGCACTGTACTTTGGGCGTGGCCTCATCAATGTCCTGTACAATTACAGTAAGACTTCTTTTATGCTCCAATCCAACATACAAATTGCCTTCATAGAATTTACAGTGCAGAAGGAGGCCTTTCGGCCCATCCAGTCTGCACCGGCCCTTGGAAAGAGCACCCTACCTGAGCCACACCTCCACCCCATCCCCGTAAACCCACCTAACCTTTTTTGGACACTAAGGGCAATTTTAGCTTAGTCAATCCACTTAATTTGCACATCTTTGGACTGTGTGAGGAAACCGGAGCACCTGGAGGAAACCCACGCAGACACGGGGAGAATGCGCACAGTGACCCAAGCCGGTAATTGAACCTGGGACCCTGGAGCTGTGAAGCAACTGTGCTAGCCACCGTGCTACCGTGCTGCCCTCATTAACATTGCTTGTTGCACCAACATGTTAACTTTCTGTGATTCCTATGCAAGGGCACAGAGGTCCCTCTGAGTATAAACTTTGTCCAGTCTCTCACTATTCAAAAAACTGTTTTTAATTTTTCCTGTCAAAGTGGATAACTTCACCACATTGCCTTCTATCTAACATGATCTCGCCCACTCACCCAACCTGTCTATATCGCAACGTAGTCTCTTTACCCTCTCCTTACTATTTATTTCCCACTTAAATTTGTATGTCAGCAAAATTTGATATTTTAAGCAGTGCAACAACAAACTGACATTAAGGGAAAGCATTGTGATAAAAGTCATTGACATCACACACACGCCACCTCCATCACCGATGTTCCACTGATAAAATCCCAGGATTTTTCAGTGAGATCTACATCGTTTTCATTCACTCTAAGCGGGGTCTGCTCACAGACACTGGAAAGGTAACAAATTGGTGGCACTGCATTTGAATTTCCCCTTGATTTGTTGTTTAGGAGGACCATGTAAAAATCAGAGGAGGGACATGAGGTCGGAATTTTACCTGCGATTTGGACAAATGCTGCAGAGGAAGGCATCGGTTTTCCTGCCACTTGTGGATATTATGAGAGGGGACTGGGCTGGAATGAGGAGGTTGCACTTCACCACGGTGGAGAGGAAATTAATCCTGTTAAACAGGCAATTGACTGGTATTTTATGAGATGTATCATGATGTGTAGTGTACTTGCAGGGTAAAGAATGGAAATGCTGAAGCATGTGGGTTGAACGTAATAATCCACAGAGGTTTATTGGATGGTTGTGACCCGTACAAAGGCTTAGTCTAGACTGACTCAAAGCCCGTGAAGTAGCTGGTGATGTCACGGACTATCACATGACTAAATGCTTAAAGTGACCATGCAAAAACACAACGTCAACCCACATATATAACATTTCACCCCCTTTATTTCTAAGGCCCATCACACAAATACAAATAGTATAAAAGCAAATTACTGCGGACGCTGGAATCTGAAACAAAAACAGAAAATACTGGACAATCAGAGCAGGTCTGACAGCATCTGTGGAGAGAGTAGGGAACTAACAGGAGGGAACACACCGCAACCCATCGGATGGCCTCAGGACGTTACCTGAGGCCCTCCCCTCAATGCTCTGCACCTGATGGGTCGAGTTCCAGAGGGCAATGTTGCGTGTGGTATTTATTTTCGGGGGGAAGCCAATACGCGGGCGGGGGGGGGGCGGGATTTGGCGCGGGCTGCGGGCACTGGTGGGGGGTGGTCCGGGGGTGGCATGCTTCGCCCCAAAGAGGGTCACTATTTGGCAGGCCGGGTCCACGCACGGCCACTGAAGGCGCCAACGTGTTCATGCGCAGCCACGGACCCGCAATTGTCCGGCCGTATCTGCAGCTAGAGCCGGGTGCCCTACGCTGCGTGCCTGCTAACCACCCACCAGGCAGAGGATCGGTGGCATTTTGCGCCGTTCTTTCGGTCGTAAAAGGCCACCGTTCCCATGCCGGCATCAGCACTTAGTCTCAAAATCGGAGAATCCAGCCCTCTGTCTACAAATAAGTATAGTATTTTTATAATCTTTATTCGGGTCCCAAGTAGGCTTACATTAACACTGCAATTAAGTTACTGTGAAAAATCCTTAGTCGCCACACTCCAGCGCCTGTTTGTGTACACAGAGGGAGAATTTAGAATGTCCAATTCTCTTAACAAGCATGTCTTTCGAGACTTGTGGGAGAAAACCGGAGCACCCGGAGGAAACCCACACAGACACGGGGAGAACGTGCAGACTCTGACAGACAGTGATCCAAGCCAGGAATCAAACCCGAGTCCCTGCGCTGTGAAGCAACAGTGCTAACCACTGTGCTACATAGCCATTAGAACAGATGTGCAAGGGCAGATTTTAAATTATTAGACTATATTGATGCAGTTAATAGGGAACATGATCTACTGGGTATCTATTCCGCACTGGTTGCCTGCGTAGGGTTTTGGCTGTTCTTGAGCTTAAATGTACTCTCAGGTTCTTCTGTGGATGTCTCTACCCTGAAAGATATCAGAGTCTCTTGCAGAAGGATGACTCAGCAGGGGATTCTTCAGCAATTTCTGCTTAAGCGGAACGACCAGAAGTTGCAGTCACATGATCTGGTTGGATGGATGGTTTTTCCTCTTGGGGTAGTTCTGGCATACGCAGTACTGGCACATCGATACATGCAGATAAAAATAGATCTTGTTGTTTCCTCACTAACTCATCTTCAGTTTGTATCTGAAGGAGATTGGGCCAGTTTGAGCCAATACAGTTGCAGGAACCTACTTTTCTTAGTGGTATAGCTGCATGCCAACACTTGCTCTCCTTGTTTAAACAAGCGTCTTCTCAAATTACCTTCTCTTCTCATGATCTGCAATTGCTGATTGCATTCAACAATCTTGGGCACCTACTGCGGTAAATGCAGATCAAAGGTGGTACTCAGTTTCCTCTTCACTAGTAGTAAATCTGGGGAACTCTGTGCATTCGCATCTGTGGTGTTGCGATATGTCACCAAGAAACTGTTCAAGCGGCGGTGTAATGAATCTTAGTCCTTGGAAGCCTTCAGTGTATGCTTCAAAGACTGGACAAAACTTTCAGCAAACCATTCGATTATGGGTGGTAAGGTGTTGATTTTCTGTGGATACCACTCATCTTGAAATAGTCCTCGAACTCCTGACTGTGAACTATGCACTGTTGTCACTCATGATTTGTTCTGGTTTCCCAAATCTGGCGAAAACCGCATTTAGCTTTTTGATGGTTTGGTCCAAAGCTGTTGACTTTATCAGGACCACCTCAGGTCACTTGGAGTTTACATCTACGATGACCATGAGCATGTGTTCCTCATATGGACCAGCAAACTCAATATGTAGCCGTTGCCAAGGTATTATAGGCCACTCCCATGGAAGCAATGGGGACAATGGCAGTGTGTTTCTTACCCGCACACATGATTGGCACAGTATGACTTTTTCCTCTATCCAGGCATTGTGAGTGCGGGGTCAATTCCAGCCCCAAAGACCACGGGGTGCCAATGCAAGTGAATTAATAAATAATTTATATAATGTTTTTGAGATACTTGACCATTGACTGCTCCAATGACTTACAGGCACCAGATTTATAAGTGAAACACAAAAAAGCTGTTTATTTGTCACATCAATAGAGATAAGACATGCGATGATTATCATAGAATATCGGCCAGATAATCTATTACGTCCCCCTCCTTTACCACCCCACCCTCTACCCAAACACATACAAGACAGACATACATATAGGGTAAAGGGAAAGGGGTAAATGATAGAGATTAGAATGGAAGAAAGAGAGATAAGTGCCTTTGTTACTGATATTGAGATTGTTGTAGCCGGCTATCTTCCGAGGGCACAGAGTTTTGAAAGCGCCAGTTGGTTTGGATCTTCTGGCATGTGCGTTCAATCAGAACTCTCAGGCTGTAAGACTTCCTCTGGCGAGTCACTTTTACTTTTATTAAGTTGAGCATTCAACCAAAAAACAGCTCCAGGTCTGTGTGTTGCCAACTTCCCCAGAATGTTAACAGCCTTTCAACAATAAGAACAAAGTTCTCCACATGAGGTTATTGTGGTAGTCACCACTGTTTGTATATATTACGTATATGAGAAGTAATACGGTAAGGCTCCTGTACTACAGGTACGGGGGTAGATCCCTGCCTGCTGGCTCCACCCAGTAGGTGGAGTATAAATGTGATTGCTCACCAAGCTGCAGCCATTTCGGCAGCAACTGCAGGAGGCAACCCATCTCTGCTTAATAAAGCCTCGATTACTCTCTACTTTCGTCTCGTCGTAATTGATAGTGCATAAATTTATTAAGCAGAGATTTTACAGTGATGGACCTACACATCAAGCCAGATCGCCTACAACTGCACCCTCAAGCAGACAACGCCACATCGGCCTTCGACCACTGGCTAGCTTGCTTTGAAGCCTACATCAGATCAGTGACAGAACAACCCTCAGAAGCACAGAAACTCCATATCCCGAACACACGGTTGAGCTCCGATATTTTTCCTCTTATCCGGGACGTGCCCAACTATGCTGAAGCCGTGGCGCTTCTGAAAGAGAACTACACCCGGCCGATCAACAAACTCTACGCCAGGCACCTCCTGTCCACGTGGCAACAACTCCCCGGTGAGTCGTTGGAAGATTTCTGGCGTGCCCTGCACGCCCTGGCAAGGAACTGCGATTGCCAGGCAGTTTCGGCCATTGAACATACCGAACTCCTAATCAGGGATGCTTTCGTTACGGGTATAGGGTCAGCGTACATCCGCCAGTGCCTCTTAGAAGGGGGTACGCTCGACCTCACGGTAATGTACAAGCGTACGCCCCCGACGGCACGCCCCCCCCCCCTCCTGGACATCGTGGATCCAACCAGCGACCGCCCCCAGCCAACCCAAGCCTGCGCCGCGCGGCAGCCAGCCAACCCCAGGGGCCCAAGTGCTATTTCTGAGGGCAGACAAGGCACCCCCAGCAGCGCTGCCCGGCACGGAGCGCAATCTGCAAGGCCTGCGGGAAGAAGGGACACTTCGCTGCGGGGTGCCAGGCCCAGTCGATCGCTGCTGTAACCAGGCCCATTGTTCCTGCACCCCCCACGTGCGACCCGTGGGCGCGTCATTTTCGTCCCCACAACCCACATGCGGCCCGTGGGCGCCGCCATCTTCCTCGCATCAGAATACGTGCGGCCCGTGGGCGCCACTATCTTCCCACGTCAGACCTTGTGCGGCCCGTGGGTGCCGCCATTTTTAACGCCGCCCGCCATGTGCGCCCCGTGGGCGCCGCCAACTTCGGCGCCATTTTGGACGGCGCCTCAGCACCCCTGCGCATCGGGCACCTCATCGGGCCGCTCATCGACCGCAACCGCCGCCGATCATTCCGTGGCGATCCGGGGTACTGCACCGCCACCCTCACCGTCCAGGGCGTAGAGTTTAGCAACTTCCAGCTCTACGTCCTCCCCAACCTCTGTGCTGCCTTGTTACTCGGCCTGGACTTCCAGTGCAACCTCCAAAACTCTGAAATTCGGCGGGCCCCTACCACCCCTTACTGTATGCGGCCTCACGACCCTTAAGGTCGACCCACCATCCCTGTTTGCAAACTTCATCCCAGATTGCAAACCCATCGCCACCAGGAGCAGACGGTACACTGCCCAGGACAGGACCTTCATCAGGTCGGAGGACCAGCAGCTACTGCGGGAAGGCATCATCAAAGCCAGCAACAGCCCCTGGAGAGCCCAAGTGGTAGTTGTGAAAACAGGGGAGAAAACAGGATGGTCGTTGACTACAGTCAGACCATCAATCGGTACACGGAGCTCGACGCGTACCCCCTCCCACGCATATATGATATGGTCAATCAGATTGCACAGTATCGGGTCTTCTCTACAGTGGACCTGAAATCTGCCTACCACCAGCTCCCCATCTGCAAGGCGGCCCACTCATACACTGCGTTAGAAGCAGACGGCAGCCTTTACTACTTCTTTAGGTTCCCTTTCTGCGTCACTAATGGGGTCTCGATCTTCCAACAGGAGATGGACCGAATGGTTGACCGGTACGGACTGCGGGCCACCTTCCCGTACCTGGATAACGTCACCATTTGCGGCCATGGCCAGCAGGACCACGACGCTAACCTTTCCAAATTTCTCCACACTGCCAAACTCTTGAACCTTACGTATAACAAGGAGAAGTGCGTGTTCAGCACCAACCACTTAGCCATCCTTGGCTATGTGGTGCAAAATGGAGTTCTAGGGCCCGAACCCGACCTCATGGAACTCCCCCTGCCCCACTGCCCCAAGGCCCTCAAACGATGCCTGGGGTTCGTCTCATACTATGCCCAGTGGGTCCCTAACTATGCGGACAAGGTCCGCCCACTCATTCACTCCACAGTTTTCCCCCTGATGGCCGAAGCTCACCAGGCCTTCAACCGTATCAAGGCCGATAGTGCCAAGGCCGCAATGCATGTGGTTGATGAAACCCTCCCCTTTCAAGTCGAGAGCGATGCATCAGACGTCGCTCTGGCCGCCACCCTCAACCAGGCAGGCAGACCCGTGGCATTCTTTTCCCGCACCCTCCATGCCTCCGAAATTCGGCACTCCTCCATCGAAAAGGAGGCCCAAGCCATCGTAGAAGCTGTGCGGCATTGACCGGCAGGAGATTCACTCTCCTCACTGACCAACGGTCGGTTGCCTTCATGTTCAATAACACACAGCGGGGCAAGATCAAAAATGATAAAATCTTGAGGTGGGGGATCGAGCTCTCCACCTACAATTACGAGATTTTGTATCGCCCGGGTAAGCGCAACAAGCCCCCCGATGCCCTATCCCGCGGTACATGTGCCAGCGCACAATGAACCGACTCCGGGCCCTACACGATGGTCTCTGTCACCCAGGAGTCACCCGGTTCTTTCACTTCATAAAGGCTTCAACCTACCCTACTCCATTACGGAAGTCAGGGAGGTCACCAAAGACTGCCAGGTCTGCGCACCTGGTGAAGGCCTCCCGTCCCTTTGAACTTCCCTTTGGATTTCAAAGGGCCCCTCCCCTCCTCCGACCGAAACACTTCCTTAACGTGGTCGATGAATACTCCAGATTCCCCTTCGCCATCCCATGCCCCGATATGACGTCTTGCACAGTCATCAAAGCCCTCAATAGCATCTTCACTCTGTTTGGTTTCCCCCCTTACGGCCACAGCGACCGGGGATCCTCCTTTATGAGTGATGAGCTGCGTCAATTCCTGCTCAGCAGGGGCATTGTCTCGAGCAGGACGACAACCCCCGGGGAAACGGGCAGTTCGAGAGGCAGAACGGGATGGTCTGGAAGGCCGTCCTGCTGGCCCTACGGTCTAAAAATCACCCGGTCTCCCGCTGGCAGGAGGTCCTCCCCGACGCTCTCCACTCCATCCGATCGCTACTTTGCACTGCCACTAATGCAACCCCCCATGAACGTCTCCTTGCCTTCCCGAGGAAGCCCACCTCCGGGGTTTTGCTCCCAATGTGGTTGGCAGCTCCAGGACCCGTTCTCCTCCGCAAGCACGTGAGGCTCCACAAGGCGGACCCGTTGGTTGAGAGGCTGTAGAGAGAAAGTTCTTGTCTTGGACCTTCAGAAAGAATCCATCAGGTGAGAGAGAATTCACAGCTCTGGCCTTCCATCTGCTTAATCAAAATTAAACTGACATCAGCCCCACAGGCTGTGCAGAGAGAGAAAGGTCTTTAATCACAGGCCATCAGGTGAGAGGTCTCACTTGTTGGCTCCCTAGCTTCTTGATCCAAAGCGAAACAACACCAATCAGCATCAAGAGTCCCGGGAATGTATTTATTTATTTATTTTTAAAATAAATTTAGAGTACCAAATTCACTTTTTCCAATTAAGGGGCAATTTAGCGTGTTCAATCCACCTACCTTGCAGATCTTTGGGTTGTGGGGGCTGATTCACTATCAATTATGACGAGACGAGAGTAGAGAGTAATCAAGGCTTTATTACACAGAGATGTGTGGCCTCCTACAGCTGCTGCCGAAATGGCTGCAGTTCGGAGAGCACACACATTTATACTCCGCCTACTGGGCGGAGCTAGCAGGCACGGATCTACCCCTGTACCTGTAGTACAGGGGCCTTACTGTAATACCCTCGAATGCAGTGCAGTATATACAATATAATACAACAGTGGTGACTTCAACATTCACCCCCTGTTAAAAATGAGCCCAGCGGGGGTGGTGGAAAACTATATAATTGTCATTAAAATTTCAGCGAAGGTTACAAATTTAGACGGTCGGGCACCTTGGTCCGACGTTGAGAACGCCGCAGTGCAGGCGTCAGCTCTGTCGTTGGTGACTCTGGGAGTGTGTCGACATCCTCTTCATCCCCGGGTGGGACCAAGGGGAGGACGGATTGTCCTGGAGCGGGGGCTGTGGTGGGTTGCGCTGGGGGAAGGGAGGGTGGCACCGGGGCAGGGGGGGGGGTGGTGTGGGGACACAGCTGGTGCCAGGTCCCTGAGGGAGACTGTGTCTTGGCGGCCATCAGGGTACGCTACGTAAGCGTACTGCGGGTTTGCGTGGAGTAGCTGTACCCTCTCAACCAACGGGTCCGCCTTGTGGAGCCGCACGTGTCTACGAAGGAGAATGGGTCCTGGGGCTGCCAGCCACGTTGGGAGCGAAACCCCGGAGGTGGACTTCCTGGGGAAGGCAAGGAGACGTTCATGGGAGGTTTCGTTAGTCGCCGTGCACAGGAGCTTACCGGGGCGATACAAAATCTCGTAATTAAAGTTGGAGAGCTCGATCCTCCACCGCAAGATCTTATCATTTTTGATCTTACCCCACTGTGTGTTGTTAAACATGAAGGCAACCGACCGTTGGTCTGTGAGGAGAGTGAATCTCTAACCGGCCAGGTAATGCCTCCAGTGCCGCACAGCTTCAACGATAGCTTGGGCCTCCTTTTTGACGGAGGAGTGCCGAATTTCAGAGGCATGGAGGGTGCTGGAAAAAATGCCGCGGGCCTGCCTGCCTGGTTGAGGGTGGCGGCCAGAGCGACGTCTGATGCATCGCTCTCGACTTGGAAGGGGAGTGTCTTGTCGACCGCGTGCATTGCGGCCTTTGCGATGTCGGCCTTGATACGGTTGAAGGCCTGGTGGGCCTCAGCCGTCAGTGGGAAACCTTGTCCGCATAGTTAGGGACCCACTGGGCGTAGTACGAAAAGAACCTCAGGCATCGTTTGAGGGCCTTGGGACAGTGGGGAAGGGGGAGATCCATGAGGATGCGCGTGCGATCGGGGTCGGACCCTAGAACTCCGTTCTGAACCACATAGCCGAGGATGGCTAAATGGCTTGTGCTGAACACACACTTCTCCTTGTTGTAGGTTAGGTTGAGGAGTTGACGGTGTGGAGAAATTTGGAAAGGTTAGCGTCGTGGTCCTGCTGGTCGTGGCTTCAGATGGTGATGTTATCCAGGTACGGGAAAGTGGTCCGCAGTCCGTACCGGCCACCCATTCGGTCCATCTCCCGTTGGAAGACCGAGACGCCGTTAGTGACGCCGAAGGGAACCCTAAGGAAATGGTAAAGGCGGCCGTCCGCTTCAAACGCGGCGTACGGGCGGTCCGTCTAGCGAATGGGGAGCTGGTGGTTGGCAGATTTCAGGTCCACTGTCGAGAAGACCTGGTACTGTGCAATCTGATTGACCATATCGGATATGCGTGGGAGGGGGTACGCGTCGAGCTGCGTGTAGCGATTGATGGTCTGACTGTAGTCAACGACCATCCTGTTTTTCTCCCCCATTTTCACCACTACCACTTGGGCTCTCCAGGGGCTGTTGCTGGCCTTGATGATACCCTCCCGCAGCAGCCGCTGGACCTCAGACCTGATGAAGGTCCTGTCCTGGGCGCTGTACCGTCTGCTCCTGGTGGCGATGGGTTTGCAATCGGGGTAGTGTTTGCAAACAGAGAAGGCAGGTCGACCTTAAGGGTCGTGAGGCCGCATACAATAAGGGGTGTTAGGGGCCGCCAAATTTCAGGGTTAGGCTCTGGAGGTTGCACTGGAAGTCCAGGCCGTGTAGCAAGGCAGCGCAGAGGTTGGGGAGGACTTAGAGTTGGAAGCCGCTGAACTCTACGCCCTGGATGGTGAGGGTGGCGATGCAGTACCCCCGGATCGCCACGGAGTGGGATCCGGAGGCCAGGAAGATTCTTTGGTTAATGGAGTGTACCGCGAGGGAGCAGCACCTTACTGTATCGGCGTGGATGAAGCTCTCAGTGCTCCCAGACTCCAGAAGGCAGGATATCTCATGCCCATCGACCTTCACCTTTGTCGACACGGTCGCGAGGTTCTGCGGTCGGGACTGGTCGATCATGACGGAGGCGAGACGCAGCTGGTCGTCGGCGGTTGCAGGCGATGAGCGGCCCGATGAGGTGCCCGTCAGGCAGGGGTCCTGAGGTGGGGAAGATAGCGGTGCCCTCGGGCCGCATGTGCCCTGACGCAGGCAAGATGGCGGCGCCCTCGGGCCGCACGTGTCCTGGGGCAGGCAAGATGGCTCCGCCCATTGGTTGTGAGGGGAGCAAGATGGCAGCGCCCACGTGCCGCACGTGGTCTGAGGCGAGGAAGATGGCGGCGCCCTCTGGCAGTACGCGGGGGCTGCAGGGACAATAACGGCGATTGAGTGGGCCTGGCACACTGCAGCAAAATGTCCTTTCTTGCCGCAAGCCTTGCAGAGCGCGCTCCGCGCCGGGCAGCGCTGCCGGGGGTGTTTTGTCTGTCCACAGAAGTAGCACTTGGTCCCCCAGGGTTGGTTGGCTGCCGCACGGTGCAGGCGTGGGGTTGGCTGGGGGTGGTTGCTTATGGGGTCCACGATGGGGTGGCCACTGGCGGGGTCCACGATGCCCAGGAGGGGTGGGCCGTGTGGTCGGGGGCATACGCCTGTACGTTGCGTGAGGCGACCGTGAGCGAGAGCGCTAGTTTCTTGGTCGCCGCGAGGTCAAGAGTAGCCTCTTCTAAGAGGCGCTGGCGGATGTGGGTCGACCCTATGCCCGTAACGAATGCGTCTCTCATTACCAGATTAGAATGTTCAGCGGCCGAAATGACCTGGCAATCACAGTCTCTCACCAGGGCGAGCAGGGCACGCCAGAAACCTTCCACAGAGTCACTGGGAAGTTGGTGCCGCGTGGACAGGAGGTGCCTGGCGTAGATCTTGTTGGTCTACTGAGCGTAGTTCTCCTTCAGTAGCGCCATGGCCTCTGCGTAGGTATGCGCGTCCTGGATGAGGGGAAAGACATCGGAGCTCAGCCGCGTGTACAGAATCTGGAGCTTCTGTGCTTCTGGGATTGGGTCTGTCGCAGATCCGATGTATGCTTCAAAGCAAGCTAGCCAATGTGTGAAGTCCTTTTTGGCGTTGTCTGCTTGAGGATGCAGCTGCAGGCGATCTGGTTTGATGCGGAGATCCATCTTTGTAAAATCTCTGTGTAATAAATTGATGCACTATCAATTACGACGAGACGAGAGTAGAGAGTAATCGAGGCTTTATTACACAGAGATGTGTGGCCTCCTGCCGAAATGGCTGTAGTTCGGAGAGCAAAAACAATTATACTCCGCCTACTAGGCGGAGCCAGCAGGCAGGGATTTACCCCTGTACGTGTAGTACAGGGGCCTTACCATAATACCCTTGTATGCAGTGCAGTATATACAATCTAATACAACAATGGTGACTACCACAGGGGCAAAACCCACGCAAACACAGGGAGAATGTGCAAACCACACGGACAGTGACTCAGAGCAGGGATCGAACCTGGGACCTCAGTGCCGTGAGGCAACGGGGCTAACTCACTGTGCCACCGTGCTACCCTCTAGTCCCGGGAATTTAAAGTAGCAGATTGACTGCCAGCGAAGTCCATCAAAATGTGTTAACACTAGACCAAACCAAGCAGCACAATTTACCGCGGGGCTTGGGGGGTCCTGAGGTCAGACAAACTTGTACATCTGCCAGGGGTGTCCCGTTTTTAAAAAATAATGGTGCAGCCCATCTGAAAGGCATAAATCTTGGTGACTGCCCAAGCACAGAAGTTATAATAATAATAATAATAATCGCTTTGTGTCACAAGCAGTCTTCAATGACATTACTGTGAAAAGTCCCTAGTCGCCACGTTCCGGCGCCTGTTCGGGGAGGCCGGTACGGGAATTGAACCCGCGCTGCTGGCCTTGTTCTGCATTACAAGCCAGCTGTTTAGCCCACTGTGCTAAACCCGCCCCTAATAGCAGAGAACAACAGAAAGTAAAGGGAATACACAAGGGAAACCAGGTTTAAACATTAGGATCCTTTTTGGATTGATTCCTGACCACTCTGTGAAAAGTAGCTCTGTGCAAGTTCCTTCATTCCAACTATACCTGGGTGTCCTTCATGTCATTATTCCAGTACTCTTTTTCACTAATTTGGAGGAATTATTACTCTCATCTCTCAAACCAGGCACCTGCCTTGAACTGTCAACTCGAGTTTCCTGGAAATGTATGGTTTTAATTCAGGATGCATTCTTTCTATCCTCCCCTTTAATACCATTTCCAATAACTTCCCCACCATGGGTTAATTCCTGGTATGTCTTTGGACCTGAGCTGCAGTCACTGGAACGCGTTCCATCTGTACACAATTGAAGATATTTTCACTACTGGGTGGTATCTAACCAGCAGGCTACAATTGTGCTGTGAGTCATGATGGTAAAAGATGCTAACAGTGAGGCATGATGGTAAAAGAGGCTACAGACATGTGTGTGGATACTGCATCTCAAGCAGAATGGCTTTCGTGGGAACTGGAAACAACAGGCAATTGGACATTTCACTGATAACACTTTGTTTTGGAACAGTGAAAGGCTCCCTCAAGGATGAATGGTGCCTAAAGGCTACAGAATTGTTTAACTTAAACCTTATAAAGGGCAGCATGGTGGCGCAGTGGTTAGCATTGCTGCCTCACAGCACCGAGGTCCCTGGTCCGATCCGGTCTCTGGGTCACTGTCTGTGTGGAGTTTGCACATTCTCCCCATGTCTGCGTGGGTCTTACCCCCACAACCCAAAGATGGAAAATATGAATTGGGTACTCTAAGTTTTAAAAAAAAGCTTAAACTTTATAAAAAGCAGCAGCTTCTGACATTTCAGCAGCGATAACCCTGGGATCAGCATTCGCAAGACAGAACCCTGAGTTTTAAAACTCACAGCACACACCCTCCAGAGCGAGCCTGGTCAAGTTCTCTCTATCAGGTTGTATTTTAGTTCAAATTGTGAGTTTTGAAATGTACGTAATAAGCACATATCTGGAGTCGTAGTGAGTTAAATAAAGCTATATTAAAAGCAAGCTTGTTGTGAGGACTAATTTGTCTGTTTCATCAGTCGACACCAGCAGAGGACAGCAACATTTTGACACCCCGGATGGGACACGTCTAACTTCAGAGTAATCTGTGAGGAGTTAAACATATTAATCGCCCAGCCTGAGCCTGAATTAAGAGGGCAGTAGTACTACAGGATGGCTGGGATTAAGTGGGCTAAGGTCGCATAAAACAAAGGACACTACCAGAAGGATGTGGAGGCTTTAGAGAGGGTGCAGAAGAGATTTACCAGGATGTCGCCTGGTATAGAGGGCATTAGCTATGAGGAGAAGTTGAATAAACTTGGTTTGTTCTCACTGGAATGAAGGAGGTTGAGGGGCGACCTGATAGAGGTCTACAAAATTATGAGGGGCATAGACCGAGTGGATAGTCAGAGACTTTTTCCAAGGGTAGAGGGGTCAATTACTAGGAGGCATATGTTTAAGGTTCGAGGGGCAAGGTTTAGAGGAGATGTACTAGGTAAGTTTTTTACACAGAGGGTAGTGGGGCCTGGAATTCGCTGAGGAGGAGGTGGTGGAAGCAGGGACGATAGTGCCGTTTAAGGGGCATCTTGACAAATACATGAATAGGATGGGAATAGAGGGATACAGACCCCGGAAGTGTAGTTTAGACGGGCAACATAGTCGGCCGAAGGGCCTGTTCCTGTGCTGTACTTTTCTTTGTTCTTTGTTCTTTGACTGGGTAGCTGATTAATTCTGAGGGCATGTTCTAACTACCGGCATTGCAGACAAATTGTTAGAACAAAAGGTTAGAGTGACTAACAATTAATAGGCAAAGGATAACCTCCAATAATCAACCTTGAGGGTTGTTCAGCAAACCTCAAGTGCCTAGATGAGGAGAGACCGGATGGGAAGTTAACGACAAAGGTATCTGGGAAGGAGTTTAAAAGGGTTAAGGATCGGTCCAGATTAAAAGGGTCCAGATCGGTCCCGGACCCCAAAAATGGTTAATTACTGGGCTGATTAACTGAGTTCCGAGAAATGGCGACGTGTCAGACAGAATGGGAAACTCCACTCAGGGATTACCTAAACCGTTACTGGTCCAAGTGGATAGACAGTTTTGGGGAAAAAATTAAAGGGCCTTAAATTAGAGACCCTTTGGTCAGAGACAGCGGGAAGAAGCCCACACGGACCTAGGAAAACACGTTACATGTGAGACAATCATAGCAATACTTAGTTGTATGCGAGAATTAAAAGAAATGGAGATAGAAAACTTAAGACATAATAAAGACATGGAGATAGAAAGTTTAAAACAAGAGTTGAAAGCTGCAAGCTCAGATTTACTTACAGAGGTGTAAAAGAATCAGATGAATTTGGTACATATGAGCAATGGAAGCGGAGAAGGCTAATCTGGAAAAGGAATGAGCTGTTAGTAAACAAAGCTCAGCACAGAAAGAAATTAAAAAGCAACCGTAATAGCGTTGCCAAACAGTAAAGCTTTTCAATATCAAAACATCTTCGGCTGTTCGAGGAACACTCAAGGAAATGGAAACTGCCATACTAATGGCTGTGTGAGGACCCGGTAGAAGGTCCAAATAGATGCAGTCAAGGCAAGGAGAACATCACACATTCTTTGCTAACTGCCTGTGGACACTAATACTCCAAGGCTGTGAGACTGCAGCAAAGAGAATCAGAACACTTACCTTCCTCGCAGACAATCTCAGTTATGAAGGGGAACAGCATGAATGTTAGGTCTTGACAGTGAACAATCCCAAGGTCACAAATACATTCTGGTCATCACTGATACCTTTAGCAGATGGATTGAAGCACTCCCTACCAGGATGGGCACAACAAAAGTAGGAGCCAATGTGCTGGTGTAGCAGGTGCTCACTCGGTGGGGACTCCCCCGTAACATTGAATCAGACCAAGGAACTCATTTCACCGCTCAGGTGGTGCAGAATGTAATGACCATATTTGGAATAAAACAGAAATTCCACATAACCTATCCTCCACAGTATAGCGGTCACGTGGAAAGAATAAAACGAACATTGAAAAACATGATTCGGAAAACTGCCAACAAAATAACTCTATTTGGAATGCATTCTGCCCTTTGTCCTAAAGATAATACGACATACCGTATTCAGCTCAACCAGTTTTTACTCCCCATGTCCTGATGACTGGTCGCGCCATGAGAGGAGTGGAGCCCTTGTTGGGATCGGATATGTCAGAGCTGGAATTGACAGCTGTCAACCATGAAAATGCTGTACAACAATTGATGGATAATATCCAAGCTGGCCTTATGGCTGATGCAATTAAAGTGGGACAGAAAAAGATGGATAGCAAAGCATATTTTGATGGGAAGGTCAAGCCTGTGGAGTATGAGATTAGGAATAAATTCAGGCTCCAAATCCACCAACCTGGAACGTTTTTGGCCCCTAAATATCATGGACTATAGTCTATAGTAGACAAAACAAATACCTTGGTGTACAAAGTCTTATTAGACTCTGGTAAAACCGGGTGGTACCATGTAAACCAATTAAAGCTATTCAACCCTCAGTGCAATCACTAGCACCATGTGTTGCTGGATGCGGGTGAGGAAGACTCAGTTCCACCTTCCTTTTCCCCCTAGCAGTGAATGGAGGGTCTGCCACCAGCTCTAATCAGGCGCCAGGCTGTCACCGAAAGGCAAAGTCTCGAAGGAGGTACCCTCAGGTTTAAAGGGAAAAAAGGGAAATGGGAGGCGATCAATCCGAGAAGATCCTAGTGAAGAAGACATTTTGGCTACTAGGCTAGAAAGATCGAAACTGCAAATAAGAGCATATACTATCTTGATCTCAATAATAGGTACGAAAAGATGGACTGGGAACCATACTTGGTGATTAAGAACATGGTGACTCTCAGGACTGGTGAAACTATAGCTTCAACAGAGATAACCATCTATGAAACATTATCCAGGAATCATGAAGCAGTAACCAAGAAAGCATCGGATGTTAGAGCCGTCCATTCCATGAAGCATTACAGACATAAAAGTCAATCAACCCAACAAAATTCTTATTTGGAGTACTAATGTAGATTTAAATACAACCATTAAGGTTCCATTAAATAGAAAAGTGTGTCTAAATTGTTCTTTAGAATTTCCCAAACTCATGCCCATGGAATGGTCATAGCAGCGAATTATCTCAGTTAATACCTCGACCAGGTGCCTGCTTTGGACATCAGAGTTTAAATATGGGTGTGCTGATTCTAAATCTAATCAGAAAAGGCAGGGCCAGATGTTATAAATATACTGACAGGCCCAATGCGCGAGCACAATGGTGTTTATACAGTTTGATGGCTTATCAGTAAAGTCCACACAACTTAGACAATCCCAATTGCCACAACCCCCTACGCCACCGGCTGAATGTTCAGAAATGAAAATGGTATTGTCTTGAGGAATATTGGAAAAACTGTCGGATAATGTACACCATGAATTAGTACCAATAGTTTTAAATATTTTAAAAATAGGACTCTATTGGGTAATATTTTAGTTCACGTTCTGAGTCTTGAAACTTATGTAACTGTTTAAATAAGCACATATCTGAAGCCTTAGTGAATTACATAAAGCTGTATTAAATGCAAACTTGTTGTGAGGACTGATTTGTCTGTTTTGTTAGTTGTTGGCAGCAGGAGGCAGCAACAGTGCCAAGTGTCTTGTATTAACCCTTGCTATTGATCACATTCCCTATGGGTTGATGTGGAAATAAGTCACATTTACTTTCTACACATGAAAACCATGCATTTGAAGGCATTTCAGTGTGACTTCTAAGTTACGTAAGTGTTCCTGTTCATTGGTACCAGTAATTAGAATATCATCAAGGTAACACTGTACCTCTGTAAACCGCTAAGGATCTTGTCTATGGACTGTTTAAATAAAGCAGGTTTTGACGTTATTCCAAAAGGTAACCTCTTATAGTGGAAAATGGTGTGTGATAATGGTGCAGGTGCTGAGATTCAGCCAGAACATTGATTTGCAGGTAAGACTGTGGTAACATGATCTTGCTCAACTTCTTTCCTCCTGCTAGGTCGGCAAACAAATCCTCAATCAATGATAGTGGGTATTGATCCACGCATAGATCCAGATCGATGGTTGTTTTGAAATCTCTGCATATGCGAATAGCTCTTCACTGCTCCATTACAGACACAATATTGTTGCCCAGTCACTAGTAGAGATGGCTCCGAAGATATCTGTATCCACAAGTCTCATTAGTTCAGATTCTAACTTTGGACATTTGGTGTCGGGTGCTGCTCTAGCTTTGAGACTCTTAGGTTGGCTATTTTGCTTGATCTTTAATGACACTTGTACTCCTTTCATGGACCCCAATGTGTCCTCAAATACAGTGCTGTATTTTTCTAGGATATCTGTAAATTCATCCTTCAATCAATTAATCTATTCATAGCACCGCAGTTCAGTTTTAACTTTTCCAGCCAAGAGCAGCTAAAGGGAGCTGGAAAACCTTCTTGGAAAATATGGAGTGACAGCTCCGAAGTTTGCCCAGTTAACTCAACTCTGACTGATGTATCCTTTTAGAGGAACTATTTCCTCAGTGTAAGTCCTCAGGGTGTCATATGCAGGCTTTAATGGTAGGCAATTTAATTTTTGTTCATAGATGGTCTCAGGAATTAAGGAGATGGCAGCCCTCGTATCAACCTCCATTTTTACAGGTTGTCCATTTAGTTTTGGAATTACCCAGAGCCAATGTGATTCACATTGTACTGAAAGTACTTGTAATATTGATTCCTCAGCAGAAATATGTGCGGTGTTTTCCTTGTTGTTGCTAATTTTTTCTTCCACATTGTGAATTTTCTTTGTTGAATTAATTTGTTTCTTCCTTTAAATGTATTCTGTGTTTTTCTTTGAACATTCTTCTCTGGAGAAACTGTTTTGCTCCAGAAAGCTCTGGCTGTGTGGACAGTTATGCCACTAATTTTTCATTAGCTATCCTTGTTCCAGCAATCAGCCTGTGAATGGCCTATTTTTGTCCTGCGATGACACACCTATTGCTGGGTAGACCTTTTCTGCGTAGCAGCCAGTTTATGGATCTCTGTGTCAGCTCCAAGCTGAGAAGCCTCATTAGCAGCAAACACATTTAAAACAGCAATATCTAATGCTGTTTTCAGACTTAGATTTTGTTCCGTTAATAATCTTCTCTGAATGGCCCCATTTCTCAACCCACAAACCAAGCAGTCTCTAATTGTATCATCTACTGAGTCACCAAATTCGCAATACACTGCGAGGCTTTTTAGGGTCACAACAAACTGCTATATTTCCCTTTCCAGCTGATTCCTTTGGTGAAGTCAAAACCACTCCACAAAAGGAATGGTTGTGGTGCATAATGGTCTTCTGATACTTTAACCAATTCTTGATACGTTTTGTCACTAGGTTTCTTGGGTTGGACCAAGCTTCGGAGTAACTTAAATAATATCTTCTGAAATTTTATTGACTAGGATATTATAGTGGAATCTCTCTGTGTATGATTTCCAGTTTTCTGAATCTTCTTCAAATGAGCCCATCGCACCAAATTTCCCCGCCATTTTTCAGAGATATCGGAATGCTCTCACAAATTCCCTTATATTAATGGTCTCATTAATAATGGTGAATACGCCAATTGTAGCAACTTGTAATGTCAGAGATTATTTTTCTTCTTTTTGTCCCCTCTACCTCAATGTCTTACTCTGCGATTCCCTACTCTGGGATTTCTGTTAAACTACAGATTTTAGGCAGAGCTGGAACACCCCTGTCATGATGGACCAGGCCAAGACATCCCCTTTAGATTCTGTGGCAGAATCTGTGATGTCAATTTGATAGACATGGCAAGCAGCCAATCAGTCAATGTAGAGTTCTTGGCCTTCTCCTACTGTTGCCTTTGATTGATGAAGCCAACTTTCAGGAGAGAGGCAGGTTTTCTGAAGAGTTCCATATTTTGTTTCAGTTCTGTGAAGGAAGCTCATCTAGAAGCTTGTGGCAGGCTCTGCAGCCTGAATTCCTCAGGGTGCTGGCTTAACTTTAAAGATATTGACCTTTCCTTTTAAATTTGTGTCCAACAACATTACCGGTCTGATGCCAGGTGTGGGGTGCAATCGCTGATCCACTGTTAATCTGCCTCAACGTTGACCGTCAAAAGCTTCGATTCTTTTTCTCTTTAAAAAAAATGTTTTTTCTTTTGACCCCATCCTCATCGGCAGCTTTGTTTTTACCTATTTTGTATTGTTGTTCGGATATTGTTGTGAAACCTTTTGTCTGTCTTGTGGTCGCTTTTTTTCCCATCCTGCTGTCTGCTTTGATCTACAGTCTTCTGCTTAGCTGCTCCAACATTACTGCACCCTTTGGGATTTCTTTTAAACTACAGATTTTAGGCAGAGCTGGAACACCCCTGTCATGATGGACCAGGCCAAGACATCGTCTTTAGGTTCTGTGGAAGAATCTGTGATGTCAATTTGATAGACTTGGCAAGCAGCCAATCAGTGAATGTAGAGTTATTGACCTTCTCCTATTGTTGCCTGTGATTGGTGAAGCCAGTCAGAAACTTTCAGGAGAGCGGCAGGTCTTCTGAAGAGTTACACCTTTTCTTTCTGTTCTGTGAAGGAAGCTCATCTAGAGGCTGGTGGAGAATCTCCCTGTCTCTCTTTCTCTTCACCAGATGATTTTAAGAGGCATTCCACCTAAATCTGTGGAGACTTTCTTGTTTAAAACGGCACAGACAGCCATAAGAACTGGGAAAGAGATCTTTTGAATGTGAAAGTGCCAGCCATTTCTCCACGGGTCGGTAACACTCTTACAGTTTTGCCCGAAGAGCTGGGAAAAGCTTAAGATTGAAGCATTTGTGATAAAACAAGCCAGTGTTTTGTACAGAAATCATAGAACATAGAACATTACAGTGCAGTCCAGGCCCTTCGGCCCTCGATGTTGCGCCGACCTGTGAAACCACTCTAAAGCCCATCTACACTATTCCCTTATTGTCCATATGTCTATCCAATGACCATTTGAATGTCCTTAGTGTTGGCGAGTCCACTACTGTTGCAGGCAGGGCATTCCACGCCCTTACTACTCTCTGAGTAAAGAACCTACCTCTGACATCTGTCTTATATCTATCTCCCCTCAACTTAAAGGTATGTCCCCTTGTGCTAGACATCACCATCCGATGAAAAAGGCTCTCACTGTCCACCCTATCCAATCCTCTGATCATCTTGTATGCCTCAATTAAGTCACCTCTTAACCTTCTTCTCTCTAACGAAAACAGCCACAAGTCCCTCAGCCTTTCCTCATAAGATCTTCCCTCCATACCAGGCAACATTCTGGTAAATCTCCTCTGCACCCTTTCCAATGCTTCCACATCCTTCCTATAATGCAGCGACCAGAATTGCACGCAATACTCCAAATGTGGCCGCACCAGAGTGTTGTATAGCTGCAACATGACCTCATGGCTCCTAAACTCAATCCCTCTACCAATAAAAGCTAACGCACCGTACGCCTTCTTAACAACCCTCTCAACCTGGGTGGCAACTTTCAGGGATCTATGTACATGGACACCGAGATCTCTCAGCTCATCCACACTGCCAATAATCTTACCATTAGCCCAGTACTCTGTCTTCCTGTTATTCCTTCCAAAATGAATCACCTCACACTTTTCTGCATTAAACTCCATTTGCCACCTCTCAGCCCAGCGCTGCAGCTTATCTATGTCCCTCTGTAATTTGTAACATCCTTCCACACTGTCCACAACTCCACCGACTTTAGTGGCATCTGCAAATTTACTCACCCATCCTTCTACGCCCTCCTCCAGGTCATTTATAAAAATGACAAACAGCAGTGGCCACAAAACAGATCCTTGTGGTACACCACTAGTAACTGGATTCCAGTCTGAACATTTCCCATCAACCACCACCCTTTGTCTTCTTCCAGCTAGCCAATTTCTGATACAAACTGCTAAATCACCCTGAATCCCAGGCAAGTGAAAGTCTACTAATTCCAGGGTGAAAACTATACTAATTTCACTGGGAGACGAAAGCTCCATCGAGTGGTAGAAGAGCAGAATTGCACTGATCTTAACACCCTGGGTACAGCACCATCTGGTGTCCGTTGATTGGAATTGCACGGACCTGAACATCCTGTACCTCACTCCACCCGGTGCCGGAAAGATGTAACTGCACTGACTTGAATTCCTTGAGCACATCTATTCCCAGAGGCTGCAACCTCTGAAGACTCACTCAAACTTTTCCCTTTATCCCCATTTTTTGATCCTCTCCAGCCCTTCCCTTGTGTCCATGTCGTCTGTGTCTGAGTGGAGGGTGGGACAGGGCTTTGGGATTGGGAACACTGGTAGACCATTGTCCTGTTATTTCTTTATATATATATATTGTCATGTGAGAGTACCTTTAAGACATGGATGTTTAAGCAATGTACCTTTAAGAAAACAGTGATGTCAGAGAGTGGGTGGAGCTGGGCTTTAGATCAGCCATTTTGACAGTTTTTAGTTTCAGTTTTGAAAAAGAGCTGGTGTGTGTCTGTGTGTTTCCAGAGAGCTGCAGTTTTGCAGTTTGAAAAGAGCTTGGGAGTGTCTGTGTTTGCAGTGAGCTGGATCTCTGCCATGAAAGACTATCTCTGGATCATTTTGGTGATTTAGACTCATAATAGTAAAGCCTTTAACCTGATGTGATTCTGTTGAAAGGTGTTCAGTCTCTTGGAAGTTTGAAGGAACATTTTGAGGAATTATTTACTGTTGCAATATTTTCAGAGTTATCTTTGAAGTAAGGGGTGTTAAGAGATCCAATGTTTATTTAAGATGTTAAGTTGAGTTCATGGAATAAACAGTGTTTTGTGTTTAAAAACCAATGTGTCCATAATTGTAATCCCACTCCTAGGGAACAAGCCTACAAAGCAACAAATACATTAAAGGGGGAGGTTGGTTGAACTCCATGATACATTTTGGGGTTCTGAAAACGCCTCCCCCTAACAATATATATATATATATATTCATCTTTTCCTTGTATTATTAATAAATAGTTTGTTAATGTTTTACTTATGAATCTGGTGTCTGTAACACATTGGAGCAGTCCAGAGTTAAAGATATTCAGAAAAAACGAATTATTGGTTAATTGACTTATGTTCGGACTCCGGTGTCTGTGGGGCTGGAATTGACTGTGCACTCTCCCAGGGTGTCGTAACATTGTCCTTGCAGGATTAAAGAATGGAAATACTGAAGCACTTGTGTTGAACACAATAATCACCAGAGGTTTATCAGAATGCTGTAAACTGTACAAAGGCTTACTCTGGACTGACTGAAAGCCCGTGAAATAATCAATTACATCACAGACAATCTTGTGACTAAATGCTTCAAGTGATCATGCAACAACACAAAAATAATAACCCATATATATGATATATCACATTTTACGAAGGGTGCACAGGAAAAATGAAACATCAGAGGCTCACCAGATATAACGAGATGGAAACTCAGGTGCAGGTCAGTCATGGCTACAGTTAGCAGCTACTATGAGTAGTATCATTGCTTGGTAGGCCGGCTGTAACAGTTTGATGCAAATACATACTTGGCAAAGCAGGGCATTCTGATTGAGTGCCTTCACTGACTTGAAGAGCCATAGGGTAGGCCTGAAGAGCACGTCCACCCTAGTTGCTATGAGTTTCATTCAATCAGGATTCAAGATTATCAGTGAGGTAGAGCATCAAAGTGGGTGAAGCTGCAGCCATTGGGAGTAGGCCATCAAGACCCAGGGAGGCGGGCATCAGGAGCACCTTCATGAACCATGGAGGGGACATGGATGAAAGGGCCCACTACCCACATAAGTCGATTTTCTGATTGAGGCTCAGCTTCCTGTAAATGTCAGTGTCTCATTGTCTCTGAAGACTGCTTCTCTTCAGGGAGACAGTCACCAACTGTGAACCATGATTAAAGGTGAACTGACCCCCAAGGGTACTCAATGCCTCTGGTACTGAAGGTCATTGTGGCATTGAGCGTTAATGCCGCCGGATTATTCCAAGGATCTCCTGGAGTTATCTGTGGTATCTCACAGTCTGCGGCACATCGCTGCATCAAATTGGTTACTTATGCAATATATGAGAGTAACAGCCAGTAAGTGCTCTTTCATACCAACCTGGTGAGTCAGGCTGAGAGGGAAAAAGCATTTGGTCCCATTAAGGAATTTCTCCGGTTGTAGGGCATCATCAACTGCACAGATACAGCTACAAGGCCACCACAGACCAAGCCTTTATCAATGGGAAGGGCCTCCACTCACTCAACATGCAACTAGTCTGTGGCTATCACAAAATGGTTCTTCAGGTCTGTACAAGATTCCAGGGAAGCTGCCATGAAAGCAAACTCAGGTGTGGTATGTTTTCAGTTCCCTCCTGCTCACCTTCGAGGATGGATATTAACTGACAAGGGCACTGTAGACATGCTTACTTGCAATGGAAGCCCAAGCATAGATGCAGAGGAGAGATACAACAACTGCCATGGGACAATGTGAGTCACTATTGAGCAGGCCATAGAGCTTCTGATAATGCAGTTCAGATACCTGGATGGGTCTGATGGTGTCCTTCGGTATACTCCTGTAAGAGTCTTGCATATCATCATGGTGTGCTGTGCACGATGTAATCTGACCTACAAAGGAAAGAAGTTATGAATAATGAGGATATTGAGGAGCATGATACCTCTTCCAATGATGAGGGTATTGTGGTAGATCCTGACCAGGCACAACATGACAAAGACCTTGCAAAAATACAAGCAAGATGCCAGAAGATGTGGGGAAGTTTCATGATGTGCTAATACAGGCATGTCTCAAATAATCCTTAACCACAGATCCATTCAACCTAATAAAGTGGCAACCTTCTGCTGCTCCAATTCTATTTCCTTGATTACCCTTACTATTAACCTGCCCCCTTGCACCCTTTGTGGGAGCACAAGAACTGTTAAGACTCAGTAATATGTAAAAAAGTAAAAGATTATTTTTGTATTATTCCAGATTTCATTCAAAAAAACATGAAGAACTTGTGGCATCCATTAATAAAATATGATCCTATGAATCTCAAGTGCAGCTAGGTGACTAACAGTTGTCTAGGGTGGAACAACCCCTCCCGTCTGCACCCCCTCAGTGGATGGCTTCCAACCTGCCAGTCATTAATTTTGGCTAGATCTGAGAAATATCCGAACAGCAAACCCCGCGACCCCATTTCCTCCACAAGGTAAAGGCACCAGTCCTGACATCAGGAGCCTGGGGCTTCCGGGAAATCCCAGCCCTGGTGTCCGTTGAAGAAGTGCAGAGGGCAGTGTTAGTGGAAATGCTTTGATGCAATTTAGTGAGTATATGAGGATTGAAGGTTCCTTAAAGGACAACTTTACCACTGAGATAAATATACCATAGATGTTAGATAAATGCCAGACATCCTGGCTGTACTTCAGAAACTGGTATTTCAGGAACTACCGTCTTTTGCTTAGTCCCTGACTCCTGCTGTGCCTTGATTTTAGGACATGCTCTAACTCTACTCTTTGATGGTATAGAAAAGTTGTGTGGCATGTGCCAGATAACTGCTCTGTTGATACTTCTTTATAAAGTAGGCAAGGCCACTTGCTAGCTGAATATCCAGCTCCTGTTAATAAAACCATTTAACCAACCAGAGTTGCAGGAGCCAGACTTCAGACAAGTTAGTAATCACCAATCAAGACACTACTGAGAAATGTGACAACAACATAAACCTTCTGAACATATGGAAAATGATAATTTTGTGTCACAAGGAAGTTTCGGGAAGGTAAGCAGTGTTGAGTATTTTGTGATTTGTTCAGATGCCTGAGGTATTGCTTCAAGGTGTGAATAGTATGCTTAGGAATGATCCTGGTGTTTATATGGTTGCTGCTGTGCCTGCACCTAGTCTTTGTCTTTTGCGGGTACAATGTGTCATTTCCCAAAGCTGAAAAGGGTAGTCTTGGGACTTGAGGTATCATTATCATCTTCAAATGAACCTCGACAGATGACTCATCCAAAAATGAAAGCATAATGGATGCTTTCGAAGAAGTAAGCATTGACCTGAAAGATATATCTGCTGGTGGTCACTGGTCAGTGGGACATGGATGAAGCAGAACCTCTTTCTGTTTTTGTAGGTATTTGCATTACAGCTGAGAGTTTGGATGGTCACCTAGTTAACACCAGTTACTTCAGTAATTCTGGAAAACTAGAGTTTATTGGAATCAGCCAGTTTTGTCATGCTGTCGATGCTAATCAGTGGGAATAGAGATGATGGTCCGATGTCAAGTATCTGTTGTTTATTTGACACATTAAAGGACAGCAAGTCGGTTGCTACTGCAGTTGTTCTGTGAACTTGGTTGGAAGAATCTGGAGGCATAAAACTAAAGGTTATCATGATGGCCACAACTTTCATTTAAAGTTGTCCTCTTGAAGCAGATGCTACAGTCTTTAACAGTCTATCTGCTAAACCTGAGCGTCTGGAGGCAGTATTCCTCAATCATCACCCGACAGCTGGGACTGAGCTTTTAGCTGCAACGGATGGAACAGTGATGAGTCTGTAAAATATATCTCTGATACACCACCCGATATCTCGGCAGCCCTTCCTTGCTCCTGTTCACCCCACTGGAAGAAACACCGTTTGCTGTAAAGTTTCTCTCTGTTCAATTTGTTTGGAACTTTTGCAGTTGCTATCTCATTCCAGAAATATGAGAAGTTATCTCAGCTCTGATTAATTTGGGAGAAATTACATGTGTAAAGATTTCAATGTTGTAGCTTCCTTTTAACAAGCAATAGCTCCACAATTAATGAGCAGAAACCAAAGCAGTCCAGGTAGTTTTCCCACCACCAGCTTAAAATGGCTCCAGCGATTCTACTGACAGGCATTTGGATGGTCAGAAATTTCATGAAATAACAGATCGCCCAAATTACTCCCCTCTGTAGGTTGGCATGAGTATACTTGTTTACGTTAGCAGCTTAAATTTGTATCAGCGCTGTCTTCACTCTATTCTGATCATATTATGCTTTTTATCAAAGATTAATAGATTTTTGGATCTGGTGTTTTAATATGGGATATTTATTGCAGTCTGTAGCTGATTATATCAACTCAAACATTATTGTTCCTGTGGGTTGAGGAGATGAGGATTTTTAATAGAACGGTTCATATTTAATTTCAGCAATGGTTAGGGTGGCCATAATAGATTATAATTGATCATTTCAAATACTCTTTAAAATGTATAATTGTTGACTCATCTAAATCTTTTACTTGCTGCTAACTTCTTTTAATTGGCATAAGCAGTTCATAGCTACATGGTACAGTGAGTGTATAAAGTTACCATGTGACTGAACTTGTTGCCAGGACTGTGGTCAGCAGTTTAGCACCAATTCAAGTCATAAGTGATTGACTATGATGATTCTGCAGTCTGCAGTGCTTCACTGCGAGGCGTGCTAATAGTCTGCAGCTGCTGTTCTAATAGTTAAAAACTCATGGGTCATTTTATATATTTAGCCTTGGCACAATATTAAATTTATGTCCTGCTGTGATAGAAATCAGTTGGCATGAACATTCCTTTGGTACCTCACCCAAGTAATTATCCTTCATGTGTGTGACTTGAGATATTTCACCATGAAGGCATATCATAACCAAGGATAATCCTGCCTCACCTCACATCCAGCATGTTCACTGCATAGTGATCAGGGGTGCTACCATTTCGTAATCCAGTGCATCTGAAGCCGATCATATTCCTCTCAGCACATTTTTGCTTGTTATTAGCTAAAAGTAAAATCCAGACATTCAATCTGGGGGTTTCCTGCTCTATTTAGTTCCATACACCACAAACAGACTAATGAAAAGCCCAACAGTTTGATGTTTCGATTTTTTTCTTCACACCAATATAATTGTATAAACAGAAAACATGTCAGATGGGCCAAGGATTAGACACCACTGTCATTGTAGATCTCACAGAATATTTACAATGATCAAGAGAAAGGCTCCATATATTATTTTTTTAATGGTTTATGGAACCTAACCGGTTTCAGCAAAACACGTAACCGATAATACATGTGGTTAATCCAAACCAGTTAGAAAGCCAGAAGAAACTCTTCGCTCTTTCATCCCTAAGATGAGGCACACCTAAAAATGAGGTGTACAACCTGGTGAAGCTACTACACGGGCTATGTGTATGTTAAACAGCAGAAGCAGCATGCAATATACAGAGAAAAGTGATTCCATAATCAATGGACCAGATCTAAACCCTGCAGTCTTAGCACATCTAGTTGTGAATAGTGATGGACATTATACACCTAAATGGGGGAGGAGGATACACACACATCCACAACCTCACTCGTGGGGAAGTTGAATATGTCACTTCCAGACCTCATCACAGCCTTCGGCCAAACATGGACAAGTCAGCTGAATTCCAAAGCTGATCTGAGAATGATATCAAGGCAGCATTTGACTAAGTGTGGCATCAAAGATGTTATAAAGCGCCCCCACAACCCAAAGATGTGCAGGCTAGGTGGATTGCCCACGCTAATTTGTCCCTTAAATGAAAAAAATAATTGGATACTCTAAATTTTTTTTTAAAAATATGTTACAAAGCCAAAAGACATTCTGGTGTCAGTAGGAGGTGGATAGTGATCGCAGGGAGTGGGGGAAGAAGGTTCACAGTGATGTGTTGGGTGTTCTGGATCACATACAGGTCACCAACACTTGAAATAGTGTAACACTATTTTATTGAATCATTAATTGTTTAAACATACTTAGACTGTGGGTTAATACGATACTAGCTTTAACTAAAGACCTTTGCCTTGTCCTAACCAGTCGATGCACTCAGCACATGGTGAATGTCTGTGTTGCAGGCTGTGAGCTCTGTCCTCCTAGCTAGCTGCAATTCCAATGAGCGGGAACTCTGATGCTCCCTGTCCTTATAGTGCGTGTGCTCTCACTGGTGATTGGCTGCGGTGTTGTGTATGTTGATTGGTCCCACTGTGTGTCCATCAGTGTTTGTCTGCACCATGATATACTGGTGTATATTATGACATCCCCCTTTTATCAAAAATGTACCTGCGTGGCAATAAATAGTGTAAAGTGAATGTTCCTGACTACGTGTGTGCGAAATATTTACAGGACTATGTACATAAAAACTAAGCTATTCACATGGGAAGGTGCCTGGTGCAGAAAACAAACAGTGTGTCACAAGAATAACGAGATGAACACTATATACAAACCACTTGAATGATTAAACGGAAGAACAGAACAAATCAGAAAGTCCATAAGTCCACAAAGTTCACAAATTAAGACTTTGAGGTGGGCGCCGAATTCTGGTTGACCGCCTCAAGGGTGGGTCGGGAGCCGCCAGCTGAGGAGTGGGCTGGACTGCGTCAGAGTGAGGAGGATGCAGAGTGACCGGAATCTCTGCATAGTCCAGGTCAGGGTCAACAGGAGGACGTGGCAATGGTGGAGGATCACGTAGCGAGCGCGGAACGAGACGAAGGGCACGTTGATTGCGGCGCAGAATGGAGCCATCCGGTAGACGAACCAGGAATGAGTGGGGAGCCACCTGCCGAAGAACCACAGCGGTTGCAGACCAGCCACCATCCGGAAGATGGATGCGGACGTTGTCATCTGGAGCCAGAGCAGGGAAATCAGCTGCACGGGAGTCATGAGCCGCCTTGTGCTGTGCACGAGACAGTTGCATTCGTTGAAGGACTGGAACGTGTTTGAGGTCTGGGACATGAATGGGCGGCACCGTCATCCTCGGGGTGCGACCCATGAGCAGCTGGGCTGACGACAGGCCAGTGGACAGTGGGGCCGAGTGATAGGACAGCAGGGTGAGGTAGAAATCGGACCCAGCATTGGCAGCCTTGCAGAGGAGCCGTTTGACTATATGGATGCCCTTCTCCGCTTTGCCGTTGGATTGGGGGTACAGGGGACTAGATGTCACATGCACAAAGTTGTACCTCCTGGCAAAGTTGGACCATTCCTGGCTCGCGAAGCAGGGGCCATTGTCCGACATTACAGTGAGTGGGATGCTGTGTCGAGCAAAGGTGTCCTTACAGGCACAGATGACTGCAGACGATGTGATGTCGTGTAAACGTACCACCTCCAGGTAGTTTGAAAAGTAGTTACAATCTGGACAAAGTCCCTGCCCAGCGCGTGGAACAGGTCAATGCCGACCTTGGACCAAAGTGACCTGACCAACTCAAGGGGCTGTAGGGTCTCACGTGGTTGGGCCGGCTGGAAGCGCTGACAAGTGTGGCAGTTGAGCACTGTGTTGCCGATGTCGTCATTGATGCCGGGCCAGTACACTGCCTCTCGGGCCCGTCAGCGGCACTACTCCACGCCAAGATGGCCCTCGTGCAGCTGTTCCAAGACGGGCTGGCGCATGCTGTGCGAGATGACAATGCGGTCCAGTTTCAGGAGAACACCATCGACTACCGCCAGATCATCCCTGATGTTGTAGAACTGCGGGAATTGGCCCTTGAGCCACCCGTCTGTTAGGTGGCACATGACACGCTGTAGCAAAGGGTCAGCTGCTGTCTCGCGGCGAATTTGGACGAGGTGTTCATCCGTGGCAGGTAGATTGGAGGCCACGAAGGCCACATGGGCGTCAACCTGGCAGACGAATCCCGCTGGGTCACACGGAGTGTTGACTGCCCTGGAGAGAGTGTCGGCAATGATTAGGTCTTTGCCCGGGGTGTATACCAGCTGGAAGTCGTATCGCCGGAGCTTGAGCAGAATACGCTGGAGGCAAGGCGTCATGTCGTTCAAGTCTTTCTGTATTATATTGACCAGCGGGCGATGGTCGGTCTCGACGGTGAATTGGGGAAGGCCGTACACATAATCATGAAACTTGACGACACCGGTCAACAGGCCCAGGCACTCCTTTTCTATCTGCACGTAGCGCTGTTCCGTGGGGGACATGGCACATGACGCATATGCAACGGGGGCCCATGATGAGGCTTCATCGCGTTGCAGGAGCACTCCCAATGCCAGATTGGCTGGCATCGGTTGAAATCTTTGTCTCTTTCGCTGGATCAAAAAAGGCTAAGACCAGGGCTGTGGTGAGTTTGGTTTTGAGTTCTCTCCATTCGCGCTCGTGGGCAGGAAGCCATTGGAAGTCTGTCGTGTTCCTGACCAGGTTCCTGAGAGCCATGGTACGAGAGGCGAGGTTAGGGATGAACCTCCCTTGAAAGTTGACCATGCCCAGAAATCGGAGGACCGCCTTCTTGTCCTCTGGCGTTTTCATGGCTGTGATAGCAGCCACCTTGTCCACATCCAGCCGCACACCCAACTGGGAGATGTGGTCCCCTAGGAACTTGAGTTCCGTCTGACCAAAGGAGCATTTGGCTCTGTTGAGGCGTAGACCCTGCTCCCGTATGCGCTTGAACACGCGCTGGAGGCGACTGACATGCTCCTGCGGGGTGGTAGACCAAATGATTATGTCGTCGACATAGACACGAACACCGTCAATGCCTTCCATAATTTGTTCCATGATCCTGTGGAACACTTCTGAAGCCGATATGTTCCCAAATGGCATCCTGTTGTAACAATATCTGCCAAAGGGGGTGTTAAAGGTACACAGTTTCCTACTGGATTTGTCGAGCTGGATTTGCCAGAATCCTTTCGAGGCGTCAAGTTTGGTGAAGAGCTTGGCGCGAGCCATCTCGCATGTGATCTCTTCGCGCTTGGGAATTGGATAATGCTCCCTCATGATATTGCGATTCAGATCCTTGGGATCAATGCAAATTTTCAGCTCGCCGGAAGGCTTTTTTATGCACACTATGGAACTGACCCAGTCGGTTCGTTCCGTAACTCTTGAGATCACTCCTTTGTCTTTGAGGTCCTGCAGCAGCTGCTTGAGGCGGTCCTTGAGGGGTGCTGGGACTCTGCGAGGTGCATGTACCACAGGCATGGAGTTCTGTTTGAGTAGGATCGTGTAAGTATATGGGAGCGTGCCCATGCCTTCAAAGACGTCGCAGTGCTGGTCGATGATGGCGTCGAGTTGCGCCTTGAAGTCAGCATCCTGGAAGGCAGGCGTGTCATCAGGAGAGAGAGAGTGAACTCTTTGAACGAGGTTCAACAGCTTGCACGTCTGTGCGCCAAGCAGGGAGTCCTTCGAGGAGCCCACAATCTCGAAAGGAAGGATGGCTTTCCGTGACTTGTGTGTCACTTCAAGTTGGCACGAGCCGGTAGCAGGAATGATGTTGCCATTGTAGTCCAAAAGCTGGCAGGCCGATGGAAGGATGGCTGGTTTGACACGAAGGCTTTGGAAAGCAGACCATGCCATGAGATTGGCGGAGGCACCAGTGTCCAGGCGGAATCGTATTTGGGACCGGTTGACCGTCAGGGTGGCACACCACTCATCGTCTGGATCGATGCTGTATACCTACAGCGGCTGGTGTCTTTGCTTCGGGGACAGCCTGTTTTTCGTTACGACACCGACTCGAAAAGGCGCCTTCGGGTCCTCGGTGTCACTGCTGTGTGGGAGGTCTGCATCGGACTCGGTGACCATGGGTTGAATTGCCCGAACATGCCTGCGAGGTTGGCTGAAGTGATGGGAGTTGGCAGGCTGAGCTGCTCAACAGAAGGCAGCATAGTGGCCAGGTCTTCCACATCGTAGACATTGTCGAGATTTTGCGGGGCATTGCTGCTTTAAATGGGCGGAGCCACATTTGCCGCACGTCGTGACGTCAGCACGTTCGCTGCACCACCGCGCATGCGCAGTGCGGTCCTGCGTGGTGCGCGCCTGTGCATTACGTTCCTCAACGTCGCCGTCCCCTCGTTTGATGCGTACAAGCACGGGAGTCTGCGAAAAGCGCGCGAAATGGCCGCCCTAATCCAGGCTGAGGCCCTGGAGGTGCTCAATCACTTGGACCCGTTCCGCCTCGTGGGGACCTTGCCGCGTCGTTTCAGCCGTTTGTATATGGGAATACCGACTCGTGGCATTTTCATGTAAGACACAGGTCTCTATGGCGGTCGCTAAGGTGAGTTGCTTTACTTTGAGGAGCTGCTGACGTAGGGGGTCCGACTGAACACCAAAAACGATCTGGTCGCGTATCATGGAGTCGGAGGTGGGCCCGCAGCTGCAAGATTGCGCAAGGATGTGGAGGTGCATGAGAAAGGATTGGAAAGGTTCATCCTTACCCTGCAAACGCTGCTGGAACACGTAGCGTTTGAAACTTTCATTCACCTCTACGCTGCAGTGAGTGTCAAACTTGAGGAGGACCATCTTGAACTTCGTCTTGTCTTCATCATCTGCGAAGGTGAGAGAGTTGAAAATGTGGATGGCATGGTCCCCGGTCGTGGAGAGGAGAAGAGCAATCTTTCTGGTGTCCGAGGCGCCCTCCCTGTCCGTGGCTTCGAGGAAGAGCTGGAAGCGCTGTTTGAAAATCTTCCAGTTGGCCCCGAGGTTGCCGGCGATGCGGAGCGGCGGCGGCGGGCTGATGTTGTCCATGTTGCAGGATGACAGAATGCTGGCGGAAGGCAGATCACATGCAGGTAGGTCTAAGAAGTGCAACCGCACCTGGTATCATGATGTGTTGGATGTTCTGGATCATAAACAGGTCACCAACACTTGAAATAGTGCAACACTATTTTATTGAATCATTAACTGTTTAAACATACTTAGACAGTGGGTTAATACGATACTAGCTTTAACTAAAGACCTTTGCCTTGTCCTAACCAGTCGATGCACTCAGCACATGGTGAATGTCTGTGTTGCAGGCTGTGAGCTCTGTCCTCCTAGCTAGCTGCAACTCCAATGAGCAGGAACTCTGATGCTCCATCTTTATAGTGCGTGTGCTCTCACTGGTGATTGGCTGCGATGTTGATTGGTCCCACTGTGTGTCCATCAGTGTGTGTCTGCACCATGATATACTGGTGTATATTATGACACACAGCATTTTGAATTGGTATAGTATAATTGTATAGTCATGGCATGATGGAAGGTGCTGTAGTTTAGAACACTGTCCTGCTAAAACGCAACAGCAATTACATAGAACTATTTAGAGCATACAGCATGGTAATTGGCCATTCAGCTGAACTGAACCGTGCTAGTTTACAGTCCCCACAACCCTCCTCCTACCCGACTTCATCTAACCCTGTCAAGTTAACCTTATTTTCTTTGACCCTCATGTGTCCCCTTAAATAAATCTGTGCGATTTGAGCTCAAGGGCTCAGCTGAGTAGTCCCTTCCCACTAGTACTGGTCTTCATGTCTCAGGGACTGCACTATTGTGGCCCACACAGCAAGCAAATTTGAATCCCCTCTCAATCTTTTCAACCCCTTTTACAAAAAGGCCACACCGACACTATTGGAGCCCATGAGGGCAAGTCGGGAAGAAAGTTGCGCCGGGAATTATTCTCTTCTTTTATATCCTAAAGAATGTGGACATTAGAGCTTTTTCTGGATTTCTTTGAGGATCTTCGGTGATTAGGTGCCACACTGTATATTTCCTATTCACCAGTTAGGTAAACAACTGCAACAATTATTTACATATAACAACAATACAGAGGCTTGCAGCCTCGTGGCTGCGGGTCAGCTTCCAGGATCGAACTGAACAGAAACCTGCACTCACTGCGGTGATCTCCCACCCTGATCCCTGATTGGTTACCCGAGTCATGTGACCCTCTCAGCCGATTATCCCATAAAGGGGACAAACATCACATCCCTCCCTCTCTAAATTCTTTTATATAACAATAATAATTAAGCACAGATAATAATTAAGCGGCGGCACGGTGGCACTGTGGTGGGTGGCACAATGGCACAGTGTTTAGCACTGTTGCCTCACAGCACCAGGGTCGCAGGTTCAATTCCGTCGTCGGGTGAGTTTGTACTTTCTCCCTGTGTCTGCGTGGGTTTCCTCCGGGTGCTCCGGTTTCCTCCCACAGTCCAAAGATTTGCAGGTTAGGTGTATTGGCCACACTAAATTGCCCTTATAAAGGTTAGGTGGGGTTACTAAGTTACGGGGATGGGGTGGAGGCCTGGACTTGGGTGGGGTGCTCTTTCCGGGGTCCGATGCAGACTCGATGGACCAGATGGCCTCCTTCTGCATTGTAAATTCTATGAAAGTTACTTAGTCCCCAATAATTAGAACATTAAACATATGCAATCAGTCCATCACAAATTGAGTCTTTCAGGTAGATTTCTGGCAGAGCAGAGTAATTCCTCAGTCCGCGGAGGGTGCATCCACTGGGGTGCTTCCAGCAGAAACCACTACACCCACCATCTCCTCAGGTATTGGTAACTCAGGTTCCGTTTCCATGGGGCCGACAGACTCCATGAGCTGTCACAGGCTGACTTGGTACTTCGCTGCTTGGATAGTCAACAAGGTTTCCTTGTAGTGCTGGCTGCTGGGACAACTCCCGTCCTCATAAATGGTCTACATGCTTCCGAATGATTTTTCCTTGTACATCCATTTCATAAGGCAAAGATCCACAACAACTCATAGGAGCCAGCTCGAGCCGCGTCCACACTTCTGACATATACGGCTTCCTCCACTGAAGATGGATTTGTTGATTTCCCTGAATCAGGATTTTTCTTCTGACTATACTGATTGGTCTCACTACTCTAGCTCCCCAAATTATGATGCTATCTTTGCAACTTAATTCATCCTTTTGTATAGAATATTGTTTAATCTCATCAGAAACTGGCTCACTGGTCCAATCTCTTAGTGTTCCGTGCCTCACTTTGGACAACAGTGGATCCTGCTGGTCCAATACTTAATTTGCTGCAACAAAAACAGAAAATACTGGACAATCAGGTCTGACAGCACCTGTGGAGAGAGAAGGGAGCTAACGTTTCGAGTCTGGATGACTCTTTGTCAAAGCTAGAGAGAACTGGAAATGGGGACAGATTTATGCTGTAGTGGGGGGGGGGGGGGGGGGGGGGTAGAGCGGTGGGGCGAGCGATAGGCGGAGATTGACAAAGATGTTGAGGACCGAAAGACAAAAGGACTGTAAATGGTGGTGATTAAGGCTAAGAAGGGTGCTGATAGTGGCACATAAAGAGATTAGAATGTGTGAATGGCAGAACAAAGGTGAGCAGTGTGTCAAAGGGCAACTTTAAGGCAATTACCTGAAGAAGGAGCTCCGCTCCAAAAGCTAGTGACTCCAAACAAACCTGTTGGACTTTAACCTGGTGTTGTAAGACTTCTTACTGTGCCCACCCCAGTCCAACACCAGCATCTCCACATCAAAGGTAAACTAGGAACAGTTAGTCCAAGTGGAGTGGGGGGAGGGGGAACAATTGTGAGGGAAAAACAGGAAAAATGATTTGCTGTGACCTAGATTTGCTATTCTGAAATGGGTAACACATCCAAGAAATTCAACACCATAACGATTTCCTGCTGTACTTGGGGAAGTGCCACACTCTCAGGCAAAGGCAGGCATCTAAGTGCATTCATATTCACTATATGTGCTCCAGGCTGGTGCTTGAATGTATATTTATAGGTGGACAGAATTAACGTCCAACGTTGAATTCTTGCCAACCTGATTGGTGGAATGACCTTATCTTCTTTAAAAAGACCCAAGAGTGATTTGTGGTCCGGAACAATGATAAAGTGTCTCCCATATACTTACTGGTGGAACGTCTTTACCCATAAACTATTGACAAGCCTCTCAATCTGACCATATCTTTCTCGACTATAAGAGGGTTCTTGAGACAATACTGCACCAACGCCATATGGAGAGGCATCACAGGTTATCACCAATTCCTTAGATGGTTCGAAATGCACCAATAAACTCGATTAATATAACAATTGTTTTACTCTACTAAAAGCTTCTCTCTGGGTTGTCTTCTAAACCTTGCTTCTTTAGGAGCATATTGAAAGGGACCAAATCTAGTAGAAAAGGTCCATCATAATTCACAATTCCTAAGAATGACTTGAGCTCAGTTATGTTTCTGGGCGGCGGTGCCTCCTTTATTGCTCTGGCCTTGTCTTCAATGGGGTGTAATCCTTGTGCATCGACTTGATACCCCTATAGGTGACCTCAGTCGCTTGACAAGTACATTTTTCCTTCTTGAGGCATACTCCAGCCTCTTGAAATTTCTTTAGCACCTCCTGTAAGTTAGCTAGGTGCTCAGCTTCTGATGATCCAGTTATCAAATCATCATCCAGGTAGACTACGACTCTTGCAGACCGAGAAATATACTTTCCATTGTTCTGTGGAAAATGGCTCATACCGACACACACCAAAGGGTAGGCATATACACTGAAACAAATTTTGTGCATGTTTATCGCATAACATAATCTTGGGAAGCCTCGTCTAACTCAAGTTTCTGACATGTGTGGCTCATGTCTGGTTGGGTAATACCCAGTTCTTCCAATCTCATCAATTCTGTGTCCAATCTTTCTCGCAAGGCATATGGTACTGGACTCGCTCAAAAAAAACCAAGGAGTTTCTTCTGGATTTTCTCCTGGAGGCCCTTTATTTTACCTAACTCATCGAGGAAAATGTTCTCATACTTCTTCATTAACTCAGGCAGTTCCTCCTCCCATTTAAGATCACCATCCAGTTTAACTTGATTACCTTGAGTCAATCATGGCCCAAAAGACTTGGCGTGACAGTGTTATTATTGGGAGTTGAGTGGATGGCTACTGATAGCTCACAGGTACTGTTGCAGCACCCTTTATCTTGATGGCATCTCTTGTGTAAGTTGTTAGTTTTGCTGCACCCCTCAAACTCAATGGCTGGACTCCTACTTGCAAACATCAAAATGTGTGTTCTTCTATCACCGTGGCTGAGGCTCCTGTGTCAACTTTAAGGGTCTACTGTTTACCAAAAGCATCATGTTGATGGGGGCTACTTTGCTCACTTTCAGGTTGAACAATGAGTGGACATTTTAAATTCATACTATGCACTTGCAATGTATTGCTAAATCTGTTACTGGGTAGACATGACTTATTTTTACATCAATGGCTTAAATTACCTTTTCTGTGAAAGAAAAAACATTCAGCCTCTTTATACCAGCAGGCTTCGGGGGAGCGATTACCCCTGCCCCAGTAATACTCTACTTCAATCCTAGGTGATTGATTGGTTCTTTTAAATCTTCTCACTCCATTTGTGGCTGCATTTACTTCCCGTTTTAAAATTATATCTTCATTTTTTGGCGCCACTGCTGACTGCGGCTCTTCCCCCTAACTGGTGGACCGTACCATTTTGCATGGTCTGAAGCTCCTGTGTGTCCTTCTCAGTGCTCCCCATTGCCAACGCTATCTCTAGCAATTCTTAAAATTTATATCTGCCTCTGCTAATCGCTTCCTTTGGATGGCCTCATTATTTCCCCCCCCCCCCCACAGACTAAACGGTCCCACAGCATATCGTGCAGAGTGGCTCAGAAGTCGCAGTGCTCTGTATTCTGTCTTAATTTGGTAATAAAAGTTGCAATAGTTTCCCCAGGTGCTCTCCCAGTTGAGTTAAACTTAAATCACTGCAATATTACTGATGGCTTTGGGTGGTAGTGTGCTTTCACCAATTCACCTATCTCAGCGATTTGAGCGCAGTTGGCGATGTGAGGCTGCATTTTAATTGTAGGCCTGGGTTCCACACTTGCTCAGAAGGATTGCCTTTCTCTTCCGCTCTTCCTCGGCATGGGTGGCACAGTGGTTAGCACTGCTGCCTCACAGCTCCAGGGTCCCAGGTTCAGTTTCCGGCTTGGGTCACTGTCAGTGTGGAGTTTGCACGTTCTCCCCATGTCTGCATGGATTCCTCCGGTGCTCCAGTTTCCTCCCACAGTCCAACGATGTGCTGGTTAGGTGGATTGGCCATGCTAAATTGCCCCTTAGTGTCAAAAAGGTTCGGTGGGTTTACTGGGTTACGGGGATAGGGTGGAGGTGTGGGCTTAAGTAGGGTGCTGTTTCCAAGGGCTGGTGCAGACCCGATGGGCCAAAGGATCCCCTTCTGCACTGTAAATTCTATGAATCTATGATTCTATTTTGTTGGCCTGAAAAAAATTACCAAAATGTTCAATGAATTGTGTCCAATCCTCCACAGAGGCAACAAAAAGATCTATCTGTCCGAATAAGGGCATATCTGCAAACACTATTCTTTTTCTCAACTAAAACTGAAATTCAACGTGACTTAATACTCAAAATCTTGGGACCGTAATATTTCCCATTCACCAGTTAGGTAAATAACAACTGCAATGTTTATTTACATATAACAACAATGCAGAGGCTTGCAGCCTCGTGGCTCAATGTCAGTTTCCAGGATCGAACTGATACATAAATCCATGCTAGCTCGGGTGATCCCCCACCCTGGTCCTTGATTGGCTACCTGAGTCATGTGACCCTCTTGGCAGATCACCCCATAAATGTATGATCTCCAAATTTGCAGATGATACAAAGCTGGTTGGGAGGGTGAGCTGTGAGGAGGATGCAGAGATGCTTCGGCAGGATTTGAACAGGCTGAGTGAGTGGGCACATACACGGCAAATGCTGTATAATGTGGATAAATGTGAGGTTACCTGCCTCGGTAGTAAAAATAGGAAAGCAGATTATTATTTGAATGGGTCTAGGGATATGGGGGATCAGGGCATTGAACTTGATGAGCAGGAATGATCACAATAAATGGCGGAGCAGGCTCGAAGGACCAAATGGCCTCCGCCTGCTTCTATTTTCTGGGACAAACAGACACAGACAAAAGCTCATGGTAAAGCATACAAGTCTGCAGAATGTCCAGCAATCGCTTGCATCTCACATGGCTTGGGTGATGTGCACATCATGGGCACCAACAATGCATAGTTCAAGACATGCCTATGCATTGATTGAAGTTGTTTACACATTGATCTCTGACTTACATAGCAATGCAAAATCCTTCATTCGTCCTATCCTGGGCAAGTATCTTAACCTCCAGCTCTTGTCATTGATGGGAAGACTTCAGAAGTTGTTGAACATTTTCCATACCTCATCAGTTACCCTTCTGAAAAGGTCACCAGTGAAAAGGAGATGTAACACGGAGTCAGCTGTGCCAGCACAGCCTGCAAAAACCTTTACAACTAGGTCTTTGACAATGGAGACTATGGCGGGATTTTCTGTCCTGCCGTACTCATTTTCTGGCGCTGCGCGCCCCCACCGGCAGCAGGATTCTATGTGTCAGCAGCCGTCCAATGGGATTTCCCATTGTGGGCACCCCCATGCTATCGGGAAATCCACGTGCGTGAGTGCGCTGCCGGAAAAACGGGGTCCATAACAGTAACTAAAGCTTCAGCCTACAGGTAAGGTAAAGTCGCCATAGTCCCAGATGACCATAGGCTGCTTTCTCCTTTGACGGGGAGAGCTGACTGGTGGTGATTTAACTTGAGGATCACCACACCTCAGGCGAGGGGCAAGGTTGAAAAGGCGGGCGTTCCACAAACAACTCAATGCAAAGTGGAAAGATAGCTGGAAAACCTTCAGCATCCTCACCAAAGCCAATTTCCCCAGCATCGCAACCTTAATCATGGGAAGTCAGTTCCTCCGGCCTGAACACTGATTCCAGATGCCAAATAAACAGCTTCCGAAGCAGATCCTCTTCTTACAACTTAAGGCTGCCAACCGACCTCAAGGGCAATAGAGAAAACATTTTAAGGACACTCTGAAGACCTCAATGAAACGGGAACAAGTTGACATTGGTGGGGTGGGAGGAGCTTGCCACAAACCATGTCGTGTGACCGCACCTCATCCAACAATTCACAGCATAGTCAGAAACTGACCACATAAGCTCTGTCGCAGAGAACCGGTAAAAGCAGAAGCAGAGAGAACAGAACCCTGGTTTGAGGACCCCCCTTCCTCTGCCTGAATCCCTGTGACTCCAGGATTAGCCTGCTGAATGACTGGGGGAATAACTTGAAAACATAGTTTGACCTGAATAGCACCCACTTAAGCCTGCATAGGAGTCAGGGAGTGAGAATCCCTGTTCACCATTTAGAATATCGACCCTTTTTGGTATAGGGGGAATTCTAAGAATAGTGGTGAGTTTTTAACTTCAGGACACACATATGATGCCTGACAGATGTCATACTCACTTTGAGTGACTGTTGAGAGCAATGACAATCTGTACAACCTCTGCGTGTGGTAGTGAGCTTCATATTCGAACCTCACAGTGGGTGTTTCTCTTGAGTTCCCTTTTGGATTTATATAGATCGATGGCTTCCGGTTTTGGTCTCCCCCACAAGTGGGAATATCTCCTGTATGTCGAAAACATCTTCTCCATGTCTCATTTTAATTTCCAGCAGAGATAGAAATTACACTCTGTGTTAACTCTCGAGAAGAGATTTTTGCTCCCTCAACATTCCTGATCTTCCTTCACAGTTTACTTCGCTCACAATCTCCCCACTGCAACACTGCCTCTCTCTGCCGCTGACACCAGGAAAAGCGTAAATGTCTCCTTCTTAAAATTGGCCAACAGGGTGGCCTCTTTCCCCCTATTGCAAGCGGGTGTGTTTATATTGCATATCTCAGAACAGGAGCAGGAAATCCAATATGAATTAATATGATTTGCTAACAGTTAAATATAAATAGAATGCCTAAAATGTGAATCTCAAGGAGAATAATACTGTAACATTGTAAATTTTGCAGGTTGTTTTATACTTACAGGAAAAATCACTGATGCCATAAAATTAGGTTGCTGTATATTAAAAGACAAATGCTTAATATTTTCATCTGCAATTTTTCTTCTTGTTATCTTAGTGGAGATTTTAATTCTTTGATTTTAAATTGACAAAGAGAGGGATTTCAAATAAAGGAATTAAATATTTCTCCACTGGTACACCATGGCATAACTGCAAGGCCTAAGGCATGCACAAAGGCAACAATCTATCAAACTGTCCATATTTCATCTGAAGTGAGTTTGTGATATTTCAGTGCAATTTATAAGGGCCATTTTAAAGTGTTCACATGCTCGGATAGCTCCAAGCACTGAACTGAAGTATTGCAGAGATGGAACAAACTGTAAAATTGTGTCTGGGTGTAGATGTTACACGTACACCCAACATTGATAGTTCATTAGTGGAGAACGACCTGTCTCGGGAAACTTTATTACATGACCTGAAAAATCTAGAAGTTTGTCAATCTCAATCATTTTAACACAATCCTAAGGCCGCTGTTTGTCTCTTCATCCAAACTTTTCCTCGTGTGGGGAGTGCATTCCCCCTTGCCAACAAATGGTGGAGCTGTTGCCTTGGGATCCGAGCAACAGATGTTGCTAATTTACTAAGTGCCGATGGTAAATGCTGGGGATGATACAAACACAGGCAACACGGCAGGGGGAACATATTGCAATGCAGATCCGTATCTGATTTTTTTTAATATAGGGAATGAGTATGTGATCTGGAGAACATCATAGTTAAATTCTCAGCTGTGGTTGTTTATAGTTCAAAATTATCAGTGGCTTGCTCAGGATCACAGCTGCCCATATAACAGCCAGTGTTGAAGCTCCTATTTAGTGGAGGCACATGGGACAAATTGATTTCTTGAGAAGAATGTTCTTTGTGTTGCTATTCTAGGCTAAATTGTCATCATTTATTTTGGAGAGGGGAGTCCATTTCATTTAATGGTATATCAGTGTTACTCTGGAGCAAATCCAAAGTGCACTTAGGACAAAAGAATTTGTATCCAGACATAAGAGATGGATCTTTATTTTGTTTAGCATGCCTTCAATTTTGCTTGCTGCACAGATTATGCGGGTTTTTTAAAAAAAAGTCAGGAGTCTGCAACCAACCTCACATTTGCAATACCCAGGCAGCGAGCTCCCGTTGGACATTGAGGAAGTTATCTCCCTTGCATTCATGAATTTGCAACTGTATTTTACTTTTAAAGAGAAGGCTAAATTTTGATCAGTGAAGCAAATAGATTGCTTAAGGATAGAATCAAATGTAAGCTATCTACAAATCAGTCAGAGTTATCAGAATAAACAACTTTGTATGTTTTGTTATTGACTCCTCCATTGTTCATTGAAAATTTTTGTGAAATAGGTGCAGTCTTTTTGGAGACAAATGCATTTTGTGGGTTACTGCAAAGAATAACGTGCCTTGCTTCTTTTATGTTAGGCAACATCTGTGAAGATATTTATCCAAATAAGCACACGGGCAGGAAATTGTGCAAACAAAAGTACATATCAAAAAACTGCAGATACATTGTTGTGATTTTCTAATGTATGCTTTTGCCAGATAAAGCTCTGCAACATTAATTCTAATATATAGAAAAGTAAACCCAGGCCCTGTGCGACATGCAATTGAATTTACTTCAGAAACCATTGTTTTCTCTTTGAGAAACACTGTGCTGGCGATAAACATTTGGATATGCCTCTCTATGGCAATTTGTTTGGAATACACATTTCAAGATTGTGTATATCCAATGATTTTGTTAAAGTTAATGGTCAGAAAATTGCAGGTAGGTGGGTAGTTTTGTGACACACACTTCCAGTCTGCATCATGGAGAATTCTTTTCTCTGTAAGTTATCTCTGATGAAAACGATAAGTGAATGAGGATCTGCATGAGGAGCAAAACTTTCGAAAAGTTTTTTGATGATGATCGTGCTTCCTAACATTCATTTAATGTATCTTCAATAGTTGCTTTATTCTGCAAAGGTTCTGTACTTTGTTCAACTTGAATTGTGTTTGATAGTTTTGCACCACACAATGTTAAGTCTAGCTGCATGTATCCTTGGTTTGAGAATTTAAGCTGACACTTCAGCATCTGTGCCCTCAGATGCACATAAAAGGCTCCTTGGCACTAAAAAAGACACACACGGATTTTTTCTGGTTTCCTGCTGCCGACATTTATCCTTCAACTACCATCAGTGAAACAGATTATCTGGTCGTTAATTGCATTGCTGTTTGTGATACTCTGCTGTGACTGCCATCTTTTCCGACATTACAAGAGTGACAACGCTTTAGAAATATGGCATTGGCTATAAAACACTCTGAGACATCCGAAGGCTGTGAAAGGCATAATACAGATAAATTGGTCTTGCTTTTCTTTCTATGCATCTCTGCAGAAACAAACAACAACAATGCACAGCTTTAGAAGCGGGTAAACGCTACTTAAAGAAATAACTATTAGGCCTTTGAGTTTGCAGTCTGTTTCCCAAAAGCTTAAAATTGCAATTCAATTAATATATAATATTTCAAGGACAGGATTCTCCTTTTGAGAGACTAAGTGCTGACGCCAGTGTCATGATATTCAGATAAACATATCATGGTGCAAATACACATACACACTGATGGACAGATCAACGGACCAATCACCACATCCGCAATATCACAGCCAATCACCAGTGAGAGCACATGCACTATAAAAGGGGGAACACCACAGTTCGGCTCATTCCAGCAGGAGACAGCTCAGGGCACAGAGCTCACAGCATGCCACTCAGACATACACCATGTGCTGAGTGCCTCTCTAAGATAGTGTTCGGGCTAGGTCCACAGGTTAAAGGGTAAAGTGCGAACCACAGTCATAAGTTTACAGATGTTGTTATCAAGAGTAATAAAACAGAGTTGTACCATCTACAACCGTGTTGGTTCGTCTGTATAGCAGAACACCCAACACGACAGCCGGGACTGAATGGCAGGTGTTCCATGGTCCCAATGGCGTTACCGTACCCAGAGCAATTCAGGACCTGCTGATGGGCCAGCATTTGCACCACGTGGAACTAATGCAATTCCAATTCACGCCGGTGTCGGATTCACTCCGGTCGGATTGACACTGAAGAGCCTGACAAGCTGGAGCTTCATATAGCCCTCCACTCCCAACACACTGTCATTTCAGCCAAGAAGATAGAACCCTGGAGAAGGGCCCACAGATTCGCAGAGGCTGAACTGGAGATATTGATGGATGCCTTGGAGGAGAGGCGGGACACCCTGGGCGGGATTCTCTGATCCTGAGGCTAAATGTAGACGCCGTCGTAAACGCCATCGAGTTTTACGGCGGCATCAACAGGCCCCCAGGATCAGTGAACCTGAGCCCTACAGGGGGCAAGCACGGCACTGGAGCGACTCACGCAGCTCTAGCTGTCGATACCGGTGTCAAACGGGCGGCGCGAGTCTGCGCATGCGTGCTGCGACTGGTACAAACTCGCGCATGCCCCGAAGCAACATGGCGGAGAGGTTCATGGGGAAAGGCGCGGAGTAAACGATGCCCCCCACCAGGAGAAGCCAGCCCGCCGATCGGTAGGCCCTGATCGCGGGCCAGACCATGGTGGAGGCCTCCCCCCCGGGGTCGGATCTCCCCTCCCCACCACCGGGCCGCCCCCCGCAGGACGGACACCGAGGTCCCGCCGGGTAAGACCACATGTGAACGGCGCCGGCGGGACTCGGCCTATCTCGGCGGCCACTCGGCCCATCCCGCACGTAGAAGGCGCCGCGTAGAGTGGCTCCTGACCGCGCCGGAACCAACGGCGCCGATTCTCCGGTCACCGTCGGGGCGTCGTTGCGTGAATCGCGCCTGGCCTGCCGATTCTCCGACCCGGCCCGGGGTCAGAGAATCCCACCCCTGCTCCCGGACTGGGAAAGAGGCTGCCACATGCCAATGTCAACAGGTCCTGGGCGTAGGTGATAGAGGGCGTGAGCGCTGTGTACCCCACTGTGAGGATGGGGCAGCACTGCCAGAAAGAGCTGCACAAACTCCTCAGGGCAGCCCAGATGAGTCACCACCTCTGTGACTCTGGCACCACCCCCGTCCCACACACCTCCACCCCACACTCCTCAGCCCCCCCAGAGGGCGACCACACCCCACCTTCCAGGAGCCCCCTCCCACCCCACCCTGTACTATATGCCAACATCTGTACTGCCCGACATGGCCGGGTGCACTGCACACACATGCCACCAACTCTCAACCCCCTGTGCTGCCCACGTCCGAGTGTCTCACACTGTGCATTATCTGTCCACCCAGGAGAAGGTAGCCCACAACTGCAGGGAGAGAGAAAAGACCAGAGGGGGCTTGCCGGACCTGGGGCCCCTCACCGTCGCAGAGCAGAGGACATTGAACCTGGTCGGCGGGATGGGAGAGCGGGCAGTCATAGAGGCAGAGGTCGGCATCGGACAACCAAGTGACCCCCCAAAGCGTTGTGATGACCCTATGGCACGTGAGTCGCCCCTTCCCCCACACACCACACCCACCCGCAGTCTCACCATGCATCCTGTCTTGTGCCTTGCAGTATCACCATCAGCCGATGATGAATCGGCTGGTGTCCCCTACTGCAAACCCTGCAACACCTTGGAACACATGTCCGGGGTGACACCGACTTCACCCTCCACCATCCCTGAGACACTCAACTCGGTTGGACATTTTAGTGGCGAGGTTCCTGGGGCACTATCTGGTGCTCATTCCACACACATGCAGTGGTACGTCAGGTGGAGGTAGGTACCTCTAAGGGGGCAGTCGGTCGGAAGGCAGCTCAAGCCCAGGGACGCGTGCATTTGGAAAAGGTGGTCCCATTGATAATGGAGATGCAGTCGCAGAGCCAGGGACTACATGATGGGGTATCGGCAACTATCCAGTACCGGCAGTTGCATTTGGAGAAGGCAAACCATCTGCAGGAACAGGAGGTGGTGCCAGACCAACACCGCACGGGTGGCATCCGTGGTGAATCCTTTGGGTGCGAAGGTTTTGGCCATAGGTCAGGATGTCCAAGGCCTGAAGCACAGTGCGGGCTGTGGCTGAACTGCAGGACAGGGCAGCCACAGGCAGCCATGTACCAGAGCCACATGGACATTGCTGCTGCGTTCCAGAGTGTGACCCGGTTGCACCACGCCATGGCGGCGAGCATCGAGAGAATTGGCCTGGCTGACCTGAGCCTATCCCAGAGGGACCTGGCATGGTCCCAGAGGGACCTGGCATGGTCCTTGAGTGACGTAATGTTGCTCTGAAAATCTGGTTATAAATATGGCAGTCAATAAATATGGTCGCCTTTCTTAATCCTAATTATGTTTCTACTTTCAGAGTCACCAGGTATCTCTCGATACCACCACAAGGTTCAACCCGAATACTGATCAAAGAGCCAATACACCAGTTAGTCAGTTCAAAGTCAATACTATTTATTTACACACACAGTAAGATCTACTCATGCACAACAGTACTAAAAACTAAACTGTCTCTCACGCTAACACCTATACTTAACTTCGGGTGCCCACTTAGTCAGAGGAACAATGGCCGTTGTTCGGATCTGAGGCTGTTGGGTACGAAGAGATACAGGAGAACAGCTAAGGTCGTCCACCTGGTAGCGAGCGTTGACCTTGAACTTACTTGCTTCTGGTGATGCTGGTGGATGGGTCTCTTCTCCTGAGAGCCAAGTCCAAGAGAGCAAATCTTTCGTGGGGGTTCCTTCTTATACTTGGAGGCGCTTTGCGCGCTTTTAGGCGGGCCTTAAACTTGGTCCCAATTAATTGGGCAGCTTTTCGATCATTGTTATTGATCTGAACCAATAAAGGGGTGGGTGCCCTGATGGCTGGGCGTGTCCTGGGTGGCCGTTGGCCTTGATTTGTTTGTGTCTTTCTGGCGCCGGGATGTCTGTAACAGTGTCAACTACCTGAGTGTTAGTCCTTTGTTCCTCGGAGATGGGCCATCAATATGTTAATCGACCCAGAGTTTCGATTCCGTCTGGTAACTGCTTCCCAAATATACATTCAGGCACTGTGCCTGCTTGTCGTCTCGCATTGTCCACATTTCCCTACATTCTTTGTGAGCGTCCATTTTGTTTTCTGGAAGTGGCCATCCCAGATGGCTACACACCCTCCTTGAGATCCTCAACGCGAAGCATGGAGGATCATATTACTGCATCTTCTTTGTTCTCTGCCTAAGTCGAGCACCTGCAATCAAGGACAGGCTCTACTCTACTCTGTCCTATGGATTGGAACTTTACCTAAATTGTTCTATATGCACACATTATTATAAAATTCCACGGGGCGCTATCACATTCAGGCATGCATTACAATTAAAACACGGGAACCTTTAACTATTCTTATCTAAACTATCCTTAGTCAATTACAAGAATTTACAACAGTATAAACTATACAACAGCAGCAATACATGTCTCTGTAGCTTGGCAGTCAAGCACAGAGTTTTACATCTTTTTATTAGAACAAACAAACAAAAAGTCGATGCACTTTAATTCACTTAAAGAGAGTGGGGGGTTTGCTGAAGTCCGAAAATAGGGGCTCTGACGGTATATACTGGAGTGCGGGAGGCTTTCCTTTGCAATTTCCTAAGTCTCAGTGTCTGGATGACATTACAGAGTATTGCCATGGCTAACAGTGCTTCTACAATGTAGGACAGGGAATACCAAGTGATGAACTTGTCACACCAGGTTGGTGTATCGGTTGCTATCTCTGGATACAGTATATGGCAGGGATGGGATACATTCACGGCCTGTGAGGTAGGGGTCAGGGGGGTCGCATCCGCGCGCAACTGTAGGGATCCCGCAAAGATCCAAATGTAGACCCTGATGTTTGTCTTCATGTTCTCTTCTTCCTTCCGTGGTATTCCTGTGGCTTCAGTGGTTCTGGCTTTCTGTGGACACAAGCATAATATCTGTTATTATCTTTCTTAAGATCTCGTATGTCTGTCTGTCTGTCCTTTTATTACCAATTACCCATTATAATTGGTCACCATCTGTGACTCCCTCTTTTTTTTTAAACCAAATATTTTGGGACAAGACATCCGAGAAGAAAATACAGTCACAGCGCGAGTCTCGCAGCCTGTGCGGTCGATGCGGTGAGTATACCATCCCAGTGTTTGAGGATGTAAATAGCATATGGGGAGCAACCTAAGGGTCGCTGGAAAACAAACAAAAGAGTTTTGAACCAAAGGTTCCGAATGGGGTGCGTAGCGGGTAAGAATGTGTGGAATCCCTGGGTAGGACGTGACCAGTGCCGTATATACATAACCGGGGGGTAGCTAACCAGATGGGGGTCACCAGGCAGGGTGGGGACCAGTGTCGTTTCTCCACTGTATGAGCGACCGGACAAGAACGGAAAGAATTTGTGTTCGCCATGGATTTTGCCTCTTGTGATTACCTTCGAATCAGAAGAGTAGTATGATTGGGTGTCTGCCGACAAACTAGTTCTTTTAACTGCCAGTGGGCGTTAAAAGAGTGGTGGAGTGGGGCCATGAAAACTTTAAGTGAACAAATAACATTCAACATTTACAGGAACAAACATTTAACGTAACACAACAAAATTGTGCCGGATCCATCAGAAAGGACACCGTAAATCTCCATCAGTTCCTTTTTACCATCATCAGGACACCTCATTGCTCTATAGCGAACAGAGTCGCAAAGGGGTTCATCTGGTGGGAGTCAGGGTCTAAGTCATCATCTTCTCCCGGTTGCCATACTCGTGACTGGAGTAGTTGTGCCAAAGCTGCTTGGGACAAAGTGGGGTCCATTTCATCATTCTGGATGAGTCTGTACGAATTGTCTCGGTGCCAATGTTTCATGTCGAGGTTGGAGGTGGTAGGGGGCAATCCATTATCGTCGGACTGGATCAGGGGCTTTAATGTACGTGGTCTCAAAGGGGTCGCTGAAATCTTGTTCGGAGTCACTGGGAGTGGGGCCTGGTGCAGGGGCGTAATCGTGTCCCGGTGCTATGGGGCTGTCGCTATCGCTGTTGCTGTCGCTGCTGGTTGAATGAAGGGAGAGGTGGAGTCATGCCTCTGGGGGTGGAGTCGAAGTAGTGTCTGAGGATGGGCTGGACTGGTTGGGGGAGGGTAGAAATAGGTCGTCTGTGGGCGGGGCGTGTTCATCTGCTGCTGCAAGTGAGATGTGGTGTGAATGGTTGTTCTGTGTGCCATAAGCCTTAAGCTGGTTTATGTGAAACCATGCAGACTTGCCATTGGGATAAGTAATTTTATATACGGAGGGGCTGACTTTATCAGAAATGGAGTATGGTCCTGCAAATTTGGGGGAGTGGAATGAGCTGGGGTTGTATAGGGATAGCGTGACCTGCTACCCGACAACAAATTCTGTGGTGTATCCTGTTTTGTCGAAGCAAACTTTACTTTACTTCTTTTGTGTCCCAAGTCTAACAGCTGCAGCGAGCTGGGCTGCTTTTACATTCTCGACAATCTGCTGAACTGCTTTCTCATGGGTGAGGGCGGTGACTGTGGGGCTGGCCAAATCGAGTCCCCTTCATGAGTCGTCCGGTCATGAGGGTGTGGGGGGTGTATCCTGTCGACGTGAATACCGTGTTCCTTATGAACATTAGTGCAAAGGGGAGAACTGTGTCCCAGGTGCTGTTGTGCTGTTGCACCATTTTCCTTAGCATTGCTTTGAGAGTCCTATTCATTCTCTCAACTATTCCGCTTGATTGGGGTGATATGCAATGTGGAATTTTTGTTTGATTCCGAAAATTGTGAGGACGTTTTTCATCACTCGTCCTGTAAAATGTGAGCCTTGGTCAGACCACATGCTGCGGGGAAGACCCCATCTTGTAAAGATGTGCTGAGTGAGGATCTTGGCTATCGCTTTAGCCGTGTTCGTTCTGGATGGAAAAGCTTCCACCCATTTTGTGAAGGTGTCGACGACCACCAACACATACTTAAAACCATTCTTGCAAGGGGGTAGGGGTCCTATATAATCAATCTGCAAATTCGTCCAGGGGCCATTAACGGGGCTGGTGTGACTAAGCTGACCTTTCCTTGCATATCTGTCCGGATTGTTCTAGGAGCAGATTAAACAGTTTTCAATGTAGTGCGTTACATTGGATTTTACATCAGGCCACCAGCAGAGAGGTCTGAGGTGGGCGAGGGTTGCCTCTATGCCATGATGTCCATGATTGTCATGGAATTGACAAATAATTTGGTTTCTGTCCTGAGTGGGGACCACATAAATACCTTCTTTTAAAATTATACCGTCATGTGTCGTCAATGTGCTCTTGTATTTATCGCAGGGGGCTGGGAAGTTGCCTTTTAAAACTTCCCTGAGCTGTTCATCTTCTTTTTGGGCCTGCGCTAAATCCTGAATGTTGGTCTGTGAGACCTGAACCGCGTGTACTGGGGCGCTCTCGGGAGGATTCCAAAAGTGACCGTGTCTGGAACCTGCCTTTGCAAGGGCGTCTGCCTTAACTTTACATGGGGGGGAAGAAAGATGATGGCTACGAACTTCAATAATATCATATTTCCGATCATTAGCTGTCCTTAGAATATGTTGGAGTAATGGGGCTGAGGGTAGGGGTTTTCCATCTGCGGAAACAAAACCTCTAGATTCCCACAGGGGTAGGAATTCTGTTAAACTATTACAGACATATAGACTGTCGGAATATATGTCGGCTGGGGTCGGGAACGAGTTGGGGTGTTCTACAATATACGCTATGGCTGCTAGTTCTGCTGCCTGTGAGCCTAAATGTCCGGGCAATTTCAACGATATCACCTCTAACGCGCGTCCCTGCGCGTCCTCTACATATATACCGCAAACGGTAATCCTTTTCCGTTCAAAACTGTGGAGGAGCCATCCACATAGATCTTTAGGGATGCACCTTTGTCTGTGGGCTGGGGTCTCTGGGGTGTAGTACCTGGTTTCGGGGGAGCTGACTTTGGTACAAAGGGTCCTGTGTTGTGTTTGGTGGAGATGATTTCACATTCATGTGGGGTGTCGGCATAGTGTAAATTGTCTGCGAGGAAAGTGTGTGTTTTTGTCCTCTTTACTGTTATCTCCCGCCCCTGTAAGAGAAGAGTCCATCGGGCTGCACGAATTTGGCTGACTGTGCCGTCCTTTAGTCTACCATCCAGGAGAAGTTGTGTTGGGGTGTGCTCAGTTAAAATGGTGATGGGGTTGAGTCCTGTTATGTATGTGAAGTATTGGACTGCCCAGAAAACTGCGAGCAGGTGCCTTTCACAGGCACAAAATCTTTGCTCAACTGGGTCAAGTACTCGTGAGTCGTATGCTACGGGGCCTAAACGATCGTGTCTTTCTTGGAGGAGCACGGCCGAAAGGGTTCGGTCGATGCTTGCAACTTCAATTGCGTATGGGGAGAGTGGATCTGGGACCTGTAATGCGGGAGCTGTGCTGAGGGCTCGTTTTAATGCATTCACGGCATCCGTGTGCTGTGGAAGCCATTCCCATGGTGCTTGCTTCTTTAGGAGTTCGGAGAGGGGCGCTGCCTTTGTGGCAAAACTGTCAATGTGATTCCTACAGTAGCCACCCAGTCCTAGAAATGACCAGAGGGCTGTGACATTATGGGGCAGGGGTAATTTGACAATGGAGTTGATGCGTTTCTGCTCAATCTCGCGTTTGCCATGGGTGATCACTGTTCCTAACTAAAGTACTTTTTCTTGGAGAATCTGGGCCTTTTTGGGGTTCACTTTACATCCAATTTGTTGAAGGAGTCCTAATAGTTCGGTGAGAAGCGAAATGTGCTCTCCCTTAGTGTCCGTCTGCAGTGACAAGTCGTCTACATACTGGACAAGGCACTCAGGTCGGGAAAATTTGGCTAATCCATTCGCCAGCTGTCGGTGGAAAATGGAGGGGGAGTTGTGGAAGCCTTGTGGAAGGCACGTCCATGTGTATTGCTGTCGCTGGAAGGTGAAAGCAATTTTATATTGGCACGCTTCATCCAATGGGATGGACCAAAAGTCATTGCTAATGTCCAAAACCGAATTTCTTTTTTGACTGGAGTCCCTGTTTTAGCATTGTCTCGGGACTCGTGGCTACGGTGGGGGCTGCTACTGGGGTTACTTTGTTTAGTTCCCTATTACTGATGGTCAGTCGCCATGATCAATCAGGTTTCCTGACGGGCCAAATTGGGGCATTGTTTGTTGAGGCGACTGAACGGAGCACGCCTTAGTCAAGCAAACTCTGAATGGCCTTTGCGATTTCTCCCTCTGATTGTTGGGGAAAACCGTACTGTTTTTGGGGTTTGGGGTCGGGACCTGTAATGTTCACTAATCCAGCGATCTTGCCACAGTCGTGCTTGTGCTGGGCAAAAGCTGCTTTTTGTCGCTGCAAAACGTCTCCAACCTCTTTGCCCTGACTAATGGATCGACAGTCGAACCAGAAGTCTCCTACTGCACTAATTCTGTTTTCGTAGTCTCCAACTGTGAGCGTGGCGGGGGCTCGTGCTGCCTTTGCCATTCTCCACACACATTTGTTTACGGGATCAAACGCTAGATTGTGGGAGCTCATAAAATCTTTGCCTAAAATATGTTCGGCTGTTTGGGGTAGATCGACTAGAACTATGGGGTGTTTAGTTTTAATGTTCGCTATCTGAATCGCTACAGGGGCTGTGACGTGTCCCTGCTGCAAATGCCCTGTAAAACCGCTGAGAGTAATGGTGTCTGTGGTGGGCCATGTGTCCCGTTGAAACATTGTGGAGGAGTTGAGCATGGTGCGGGACCCTCCTGTGTCCCAAAGAAATTCTACGGGGTGTCCCCGGACTCTGCCTGCTACTACCGGTCTTCCGGACTTGTCCCAAAGGGTGTTGCAGAGCCAAGTTGGGGAGTCCGAACACCGTCAATCGGTGCCGGTCATATCTGCATTATCGGAACGGGCACTATTACTATGGATTGGCCTGTCCCTATTCTTATTCAGGGTACCTGTCTGCTGGTTGCGCTGCTGCTTCTGGGGGGCTTGACATTTTCGTGCGTAATGTCCTAATTGTCCGTAATTGTAACATTCTTAGGATTTAGGCTGCTGTGGGCTGTTTCTTCCCTCATTTACCCATGCAGGGTTCTGATGTGTCCTAACTGGATGTATGTTAGCATCTGCCTGCTCTTCCTCTGCTTTACCATAAGCTGATTTTCCCTGAACGGACTGTTCCCAAACTCGGGACAATCTCTTTAGTACCCATTTTTCATTGTGGGCCTCGTCTGAGGGGTCGTAATTGGCGCAAGCTCTCTGTCCTGCTTTGATCGTGTGAGAGACAAGGATTCGAGTCCATTTGGCCATATTGTCTGGGGTCAAATGGGCGCGGGCTAACTCTCCAAATACCACTGTGAAATGAATCCACAGGTGTCTAGCAAATGCTGTGGGGTGCTCTGTCTTTTTCTGCCTACATTTGTTTAGGCCTTCTACGGGGTCTCCTTTGTTGTAGCTGATCGCATCTAGGATCGTTGCATGCATTTCTTGGAGGGTGCCTCCTCCTACATTTTGTGGGTCGGGAAGGGCTGTCACTGTATAGAACCTTAAGTTAGGCCACACTTGGAGTATAGTGTTCAATTCTGGTCGCCACACTACCAGAAGGATGTGGAGGCTTTAGAGAGGGTGCAGAAGAGATTTACCAGAATGTTGCCTGGTATGGAGGGCATTAGCTATGAGGAGCGGTTGAATAAACTCGGTTTGTTCTCACTGGAACGAAGGAGGTTGAGGGGAGACCTGATAGAGGTCTACAAAATTATGAGGGGCATAGACAGAGTGGATAGTCAGAGGCTTTTCCCCAGGGTAGAGGGGTCAATTACTAGGGGGCATAGGTTTAAGGTGAGAGGGGCAAGGTTTAGAGTAGATGTACGAGGCAAGTTTTTTACGCAGAGGGTAGTGGGTGCCTGGAACTCGCTACCGGAGGAGGTGGTGGAAGCAGGGACGATAGTGACATTTAAGGGGCATCTTGACAAATACATGAATAGGATGGGAATAGAGGGATACAGACCCAGGAAGTGTAGAAGATTGTAGTTTAGTCGGGCAGCATGGTCGGCACGGGCTTGAAGGGCCTGTTCCTGTGCTGTACATTTCTTTGTTCTTTGTTTGTTTGACTGAGGGGGTCAAGGCTCAGAACTGTGAGCTTCACGTGCTCTTTTTCATCCAGGCCGTACATGGTCGCCTGTTGTTTGACTCTTGCGAAATAATGGTGTGGGTCCGAATGTGGGTAGGAACGGTATTATCTTATCGCACGCGTCCTTTAATTGACGGTTAATGGGGTTGTGTACAGAAAATCCGGGTCTCCGTCTGTTGTGGCCCTGCGCTGTGTGGTGACAGGATTCATAGGGTTGTGTTCTGCCTGTTCGGCGGTGGGGGTGCTTTTCTTTTCTGTGGTTTGTCCTGAGTACATGTGCCATGTACATATCTATGGGCAGTCTCATTTAACTCCTTCCAATCGGGGCCATTTTCATGGCCTAATTGGGGTCCAAACGAGTTCTGGAATCCATTTTGTACAGAAAGAAGAGATTGCAGGTCTGCAATTTGCTTCCGGCATTTGGCATGATCTACTGAGCTCTGCCTTTGTTCCGTCGTGGAGTGCTCGTAGGGCTGCTTTTAAATCGTTACATTGTTTCTGTAACTGCTCGACTTGGTGTTCCGTTTCTTCTCTTACCAACACTGCGCGTCTTGGTAGGCCTTATGATATTGAAACTGAAAGCTGCTTAAATGGGCGAGACCCTGGAGCTGTGAAGCAATTGTGCTAACCACCATGCTACCGTGCTGCCCCTTAATGGCTGATATGTTCCTCATCCCCTTTCTCCTGCTTTCTCCCCATAACCCCTGATCCCCTTATTAATCAAGAACCTATCTATCTCTCTCTTAAAGACACTCAGTGATTTGGCCTCGACAGCCTTCTGTGGCAAAGAATTCCACAGATTCACCACCCTCTGGCCGGTGAAATTCCTCCTCATCTCTGTTTTAAAGGATCATCCCTTTAGTCTGACATTGTGTCCTCTGGTTCTAGTTTCCCCTACAAGTGGAAGCATCCTCTCCATGTCCACTCTATAGAGGCCTCTCAGTTATCTGTAAGTTTCAATCAGATCCCCCCTCATCCTTCTAAACTCCAATGAGTACAGACTTAAGAGTCCTCAACCGCTCCTCATATGACAAGCTCTTCATTCCAAGGATCATTCTTGTGAACCTCCTCTGGACCCTTTCCAAGGCCAGCACATCCTTCCTTAGATACGGGGCCCAAAACTCACAATACTCCAAATGGGATCTGACCAGAGTCTTTTACAGCCTCAGAAGTACATCCCTGCTCTTCTATTCTAGCCCTCTCGACATGAATACGAACATTGCATTTGGATTTGGATTTTGTTTATTGTCACATGTACCGAGGTACAGTGAAAAGTATTTTTCTGCGAGCAGCTCAACTGATAGTTAAGTACATGAAACGAAAATAAAATAAAATAAAATACATAATAGGGCAATATAAGGTACACAATGTAACTACATTGGCATCAGGTGAAGAATACAGGGGTGTGTTAATGAGGTCAACCCACAAGAGTGTCATTTAGGAGTCTGGTAACAGCGGGAAGAAGCTGTTTTTGAATCTGTTAGTGCATGTCCTCAAAGTTTTGTATCTCCTGCCCGATGGAAGAAGTTGGAAGAGTGAGTAAACCGGGTGGGGGGGGGGGGCGGGGTCTTTGATTATGCTGCCCGCTTTCTCCAGGCAGCAGGAGGTGTAGATGGAGTCAATGGATAGGAGGCAGGTTCGTGTGATGCACTGTGCTGTGTTCACGACTCTCTGAAGTTTCTTGCAGTCTTGGGCTGAGCAGTTGCCATACCAGGCTGTGATGCTGCCAGATAGGATGCTTTCTATGGTGCATCTGTAAAAGTTGGTCAGTTAATGTGGACATGCCGAATTTCCTTAGTTTCCTGAGGAAGTATAGGCGCTGTTGTGCTTTCTTGGTGGTAGTGTCGACGTGGGTGGACCAGGACAGATTTTTGGAGATGTGCACCCCTAGGAATTTGAAACTGCTAACCATCTCCACCTCGGCCCCGTTGATACTGACAGGGGTGTGTACAGTACTTTGCTTCCTGAAGCCAATGACCAGCTCTTTAGTTTTGCTGGCATTGAGGGATAGATTGTTGTCGCTGCACCACTCCACTAGGTTCTCTCTCTCCCTCCTGTATTCTGACTCACCGTTATTCGAGATCAGGCCCACTATGGTCGTATCGTCAGCAAACCTGTTGATGGAGTTGGAACCAAATTTTGCCACGCAGTCGTGTGTGTACAGGGAGTATAGTAGAGGCTAAGCACGCAGCCTTGCGGGGCCCCGGCATTGAGGACTATTGTGGAGGAGTTGTTGTTTATTCTTACTGATTGTGGTCTGTGGATCAGAAAGTCAAGGATCCAGTTGCAGAGTGAGGAGCCAAGTCCTAGGTTTTGGAGCTTTGATATGAGCTTGGCAAGGATTATGGTGTTGAAGGTGGAGCTGTAGTCAATAAATAGAAGTCTGATGTAGGAGTCCTTGTCGAGATGCTCTAGAGATGAGTGTAGCACCAGGGAGATGGCGTCTGCTGTGGACCGGTTGCCTTCCTAACTGCTGACTGAACCTGCACGTTAACCTTAAGAGGATCTTGAACTCGGACTCCTTAGTCCCTTTGTGCTTCTGATTTCCTAAGCCTTTACCCATTCAAAAAATAGTCCATGCCTCCATTCTTCTTACCAAAGTGCATAACCACACACTTTTCCACATTGTATTCCATCTGCCACTTCTTTGCCCACTCTCCTAGCCTGTCCAAATTGTTCTGAAGTCCGCCTGCTTCCTCAATATTACCTTCCCTCTGCATATCTTTGTATCATCTGTAAGCCTAACAACAGTGCCCTCAGTTCCTTCTTCCAGTTCGTTAATGCACACTGTGAAAAGTTGTGGGCCGAACATAGACCCCTGAGGCACTCTACTGGTCATCGGCTGTCATCCTAAAAAAGACCCCTTCATCCCTACTCTCTGCCTTCTGCCAGTCAGCCAATCCTCTTACCATGCCAGTATCTTACCCTTAACACCGTGGGCTCTTACTTATTTAACAGCCTCCTATACGGCACTTTGTCAAAGGCCTTCTGGAAATCTATATAGATCATGTCCACTGATTCTCCTTTGTCTAACTTCCTTGTTACCTCCTCAAAGAATTCTAACAGGTTTGTCAGACATAGCCTCCCCTTGATGAAGCCATGCTGACTCGGTCCTATTTTATCGTGCATTTCCAAATATTCCGTAATCTCATCTTTAATAATGGACTCGATGACCAAAGTCAGGCTGACCGGCCTATAATTTCTCATCTTCTGTTTCCCTCCCTTCTTAAACAGTGGTGTTACATTAGCCATTTTCCAAACCTCTGGGACCCACCTTGCCTCCAGTGATTCCTGAAAGATCTCCACCAATGCCTTCACAATCTCCTCAGCTACCTTTTTTAGACCCTGGAGTGTAGTCCATCAGGTCCAGGTGATTTATCCACCTTCAGACCTTTCAGTTGCCCCAGAACCTTCTCCTTAGTGATGGCTACTACACGCAGTCCTGCCCCCTGATTCTCCTGAAGTTCTGGATCCCACTGGTAACTTCCATCACGAAGACTGATGCAAAGTAATTATTCAGTTCCTCTGTCATTTGTTTGTTTCCTATTACTACTTCTCCAGCCTCATTTTCCAGTGGTACAATGTCTATTCTTGCCTTTACTATATTGAAAAAAACTCTTGCTATCTTATTTTATATTACTAGCTAGCTTACACTCATATTTCATCTTCTACCCCCTCTAGAAATCTAAATAAATCACGTCCACTGGTTCTCCTTTGTCTAACTTCCTTGTTATCTCCTCAAAGAATTCTAACAGATTTGTCGGACATGACCTCCCCTTGACAACGCCATGCTGACTCAGTCCTATTTTATCATGCACTTCCAAGTGACTTTTTTTATTTCTCCTCTGCTTTTAAAGGCTTCCCAATTCTCTGGCTTCCCACTAATCCTCGCCATCTTGTATTCTTTTTCTTTAGTTTTTATGCTGTCCTTAACTTCCCCTGTCAACCATGGATGCCTTGTCCTCCCCCTTAGCATGTTTCCTCCTCCTTGGGATAAGTTTCTGTTCTGCCTCTCGAATAAACCCCCAAAACTCTTGCCATTGCTGTTCCACTGTCTTCCCTGCGAGGCTCCTTTTCCAATCAACTCTGGCCAGTTTCTCCCTCATGTCTTTGTAGTTACCCGTATTTAATTGTAATACCGTTACAACTGATTGCAACTTCTCCCCCCTCAAACTGCAGGGTAAATTCTATAATATTGTGGTCACTGCTCCCGAAGGGTTCCTTCACCTTAAGTTCCCTAATCAAGTCTGCCTCATTACACATCACCACATCAGAATTGCCTATTCCCCTGTAGGCTCTGTCACAAGCTGCTCCAAAAATCCATCTCGTAGACATTCCACAAATTCCTTTTCTTGGGATCCACCACCAACTTGATTTTCCCAGTCCACCTGCATATTGAAATCCCCCATGATTATTGTAATATTGCCTTTTTTACATGCCTTTTCTATCTCCTGATTTATTTTCTGCCCCACATCCTGACTACTGGCTTGGGGGCCTGTACATAAATCCCATCAGGGCCTTTACTCCTTTGCGATTCCTCAACTCTACCCACACAGTTTCTATGCCTCCCTGTCCTATATTGCTCCTTGCTGTCGATTGAATTTCATTCCTTACTAACAATGGTGTTGGAAGACGGCACAGGCCAGGGGCCTCATGCCAGTTGGAGTACTCCCAGTGGCTGTCCTCAGAGGCGGCAGGAGCCTGAGCCAGAGATGCGGGGTGGGGTATGGTAGGGATGGGGGGAGGGGGGGGGTGGGCAGTTGTGTGGGTGAGATGGATTGGTTGAGCTGCTGGTGGTCAGGCCGCTTGGTCGGCAAACCTGGAGGTAATCAGGTTGTCCATGCGTGACGCCCTGGCGCACACCTCATGCGGCCTCCCGTGCTTGCCCGGGCCCCATGTCCTACCCATCTGGCCATTCTCCTCATTGGAAGAGGCATGCGTTTCCCCACCATGTCACCCCTCTACTGCACGAGGCTGTGAAGGACGAAGGAGGCCACCACAATGCGGTATACCCTCACGGTCCTTTATTGGAGGGCCCAACAGAGTTGTCCAGGCACCTGAATCGCACCTTCAGTACTTCAATGCACTGCTCGATGATGACTCTGGTGGCTGCATGGGCATTGTAATAGCGGTTCTCCGCGTCGGTCTGTGGCATCCAGATAGGCCACATCAGCCAAGACCGCAGCGGATAATCCCTGTCACCCAGGAGCCAACCCCTCACCCGGGGGAGCACCTCAAATCTGGGGAGAACGTGCAGACAGTGACCGAAGCCGGGAATCGAACCCGGGTTCCCGGCACTGTGAGGCAACAATGCTAACCACTGTGCCACCGTAATTAGCCACTCTCGTTATTAATCAGTAATTCACTGGACAAGAATTGCTCCTGAGAGATGGTAAGGTGCTCTATAAATGTGAGCTCTTTCTTTCTGTTAAGAGGATCTCTTTAAATCACTGTTCATGGCTGCTGTACTGAAAAGAATATATCTTTTAAAAAGCCTGATTTGTCTGTATTCCTCTTTTTAATTTTCTCCCATCATCTTCTATACTCCAGTAATTTAGTTCATACTGATCAATGGGAGCTGCTTAATGAGATCAATAAGAGAATTGGCAAAGAATTCATACGTTGGAAAATGTCATTACCTAACTTTGGATGATGATTTTTACTGATTCAGATGCTGGTGTAGGACGTTCCTTTTGGAATTGCTTGCTGGCAGGCCCAGTCACCGATGACAAGGGGAGGAGCTCACTGTGCTCACAGGCTTGCTGCACTCAGATGGGGGAGGGGGAGACAAGACAGCAGGGGCAGAGGAAGATTATAAATAGAATTCCATCTTGGCATGTGAATAATTTTAATAATCACAATAAATTCAGCAAAAGCGTGTCTGAGAACAGTTAAATACTACACGCTGTCTTTACTTAGGTACAGTTGTCTATTTGGATCACAAAAATAATTCAACGATATCAAAATTTAGTCCAAAGCCCATTTACATTTATAAGAAGATTTTTGAGATGAGGGAAGCTAAAGATATACAGGATCTACACCAAAAATGTCTTTTATATATTTGGCACTTTTTTTTAACAGGTGTTACATAACACTGAAACCAATCTTCAGACAGATATAGGGGCGGGATTCTCCATTGCCCAACGACGATATCATAATTGGCGATCGGTCGGAGAACCCCTTCCGACGTCCAAATCGGGGCGGTGCTGGTTCGCCGCCAGTTTTTGAATCTCTTTCCCCTCTGAAATGGCATCATCGCATCGCACGCCGTTGGAATGACGTTGGCGTGTCATCAGAAAGTCCTTTCCCGATGCTCTGCCCCCGATGGGCCGAGTTCCCTACCGCGTGGTTGACGTATGGTCTGAGGGGTCGGTTACCTGGCGTGGCGGCTGCGGAATGTGTCCAGCGCCACCACAGTTGGCCGGGAGCCGTGCCGCTTGCCGCGGGGGGAGGGGGGGCTAGGGGGACTGGTGGGGGATGGCCAGGAGGTGGCCTGTGGGGCCGTATTTGGCAGGTCGGGTCCGCGCACGGCCGGCACATGGTGTACGGCGCGACCACTGCAGGCTGTCGCTGTGCGAATGTGCGGCCACGGGCCCAGCCATTCTCCGCCCGTTTGTGGCGCGTGAGCCGGGAGTTTTACCCGGCGCCGCTGCTAGTCTCTCACTGGTCCTGGGATCGGTGAGGGCTTGTCACCCGTTTTGGCATCGTAAAACGCCCGATAATTCTCCATTTCAGCCGGCACTTCGCTGCTGAAATGGAGAATCCAGCCCAGGTTGTGCCAATGTCTCCTTGCTGCTAAATTGTTAAAATTGACATCTGAGTGGAAAAGTTATCCCTTACAACCACCTCGGTCCTTATTTAGACTTGAATAGAGTGGCAGTCTTTTATTCTAGGTGTAAATTTGTAAAGTTAAAGGAATTAAAGAAAGGCAGTCTGATGCCTTCGTTTACACCTTTGCAGAATTTTTACAGTGCAGTGAGAGGTCTATCGTGCCTACACTGACTCTCCGCCAAACGAGCAATTCACTTCGGGCCATTCTTCCGCCTGCTCCTTATAATCCTGCACACTCTTCCTTTACAGGTACTGATCCAATTCCCTTTTGAATGCTTCAATTTAACCTTCCTCCGCCACATTCTCAAGTGCATTCCAACTCTCTGCGGGAGAAAGATTTTCCTCATGTCATTTTTGTTTCCGTTCACTGGAAAGATTTGAGAGAACGGATCACATTGGGACACGGATGGTCAGCTGCTCGACTGTTTCGGGTGGAAAGTGGCATCTGGCTAAAGAAACAGGATGAAGATCGGGCGAATGAGGAGGCCTTGTGAGAGCCTCAGGAGGAGGCTGCTGGCGTAAAGTAAATCCGGGTAGGAAATATTCCTGGGGTTCACGGCTGGGGCGGTAGGGAACCTGGGGCTGTAGAGGTCTAGACTTTCCTGGTAAGGCTAGGATTGATTAAAATGTTGTTAGGTTCCAATATATGTGATGGAACGCTGATTTGCATTTTTCATGAGGCTCCCATTGCACTTGCCACCAAAAACAATAGCATTAAAATTGAAGAAAAAGAGCTGGATGTGCATTTTAGCAACTCCTCTGATCATCTCCAATCGATCAGCAAGAATAAAAATCCCTCCTCAGGCCTTAGTAACCTGCAATTCCATTTGCATTGCCAACAGCATTTGTTTTACAGAGAATGTTACAGTACATAAACTGTCCATTTAGCCATTGTTGTTTATATTCCACACAAGCCTCCTTCACCTCATTTTACTTCATCTCATCCTTTCAATGTATTGTTCTGTTTCTTTCTTCTTTATGTGTTCAACCAGTTTCCTCTTGAAGGCAACTTTACTATTTTCCTCAGCCAAGCCATGATGTAGTGAGTTCCACATTCTCATCGCTCTCTGAGTGAATAACATTCTCCTGAGCTCCTTATCAGACAAAGCAAGCATGCTGGGGGGAAAACAATGCCAGAGACCAACAGATAAAAGTAGTGTCAGCAAGTCAGCAGGAGTCAGAGAGACCACTGTGAGAACAAATCCACACAAAAAGGAGGCAGGCATCACCGGGCAACAGGCAAAAACCAGAGTGCCTGACGGTAAGGATTGCAAACCCGAAGGGGTCTGTGAGTAGAGTGGCAGAGCAGAGATAATGTAAGTTTCAATTAACAGAAAAGTGAAGGCAGGGACAGCACAACAAAGGTCCTGATTGGTGAGTAGAATCGTTGAATCTCTACAGTGCAGAAGGAGGCCATTCGGCCCATTGGATCTGCACCGACCCTCTGAAAGAGCACCCTACCTAGGCCCCCGACCTATCCCCGTAACCCTACCTAACGTAGGGGCTGGTTTAGCCCAGTGGGCTAAGACAGCTGGCTTGTAATGCAGAACAAGACCAGCAGTGCGGGTTCAATTCCCGTTCCAGCCTCCCCAAACAGGCACCGGAATGTGGCGACTAGGGGCTTTTCACAGTAACTTCATTGAAGCCTACTTGTGACAATAAGCGATTATTATTATTATTCACCTGTGCATCCCAGGACACGAAGGGGCAATTTTATCATGGCCAATCCACCTAACCTAGACATCTTTGGACTGTGGGAGGAAATCGGAGCACCCGGAGGAAACCCACGGCGACACAGGGGTGGCACGGTAGCACAGTGGTTAGCACTGTTACTTCACAGCACCAGGGACCTGGGTTCGATTCACGGCTTGGATCACTGTCTGTGTGGACGCTCTCCCCATGTCTACATGAGTTTCCTCCGGATGCTCCGGTTTCACCCCACAGTCCAAAGATGCGCAGGTTAGGTGGATTGGCCATGCTAAATTGCCCTTAGTGTTCAAAAAGGTTGGTGGGGTTACTGGGATAGGGTGGATGCGGGGGCTTAAATAGGGTGCTTTGTCAAGGGCGGTGCAGACTCGATGGGCCGAATGGCCTCCTTTTGAACTATAGATTCTATGATTTTATGATTCTATGAAAGTGCAATCTCCACACAGACAGTTACTGAGGCTGGAATTGAACCTGGGTCCCTGGAGCAGTGCTAACCACTGTGCCACCGTCCCGCCCTCAATTAACAGCTCCCTGTGTAACTGAGAGTTTGTTTTTCCTGTGTCTTTAATAAGCCTTTGGATGATTTCTGTAAAGGCACGTTCGTCTAATAAATAGAGGCAATGCAGGCCACCTCAATCCCATCCTCTTGTTCCCTGTGGGATGTCCAGAATGCGTCTCCCGTCCTGGACAATCCAATGTGCAGGGAGTGTCGTCAGCTGGAGCTGCTTGAGTTTCAGAACTTGAGCAGCAGCTGTTACCACGCAGGTACATCTGGAGGGTTGAGAGTTACATGGATAACTCATTTCTGGATGTAGTACCCAGTAGGTAAATGGTATACAGGCAAAGATGGAATGGGTGACCACTAGTTAGTTAAGGAGGCAAGACAAGTAGTGAGACCCTTGAGTGAATCTCACGCTCCAACCAGAATTCAGTTGAGCTCTGGATACCGGTGCGAGTGATTGTTCATCTGGGCCTGGATAGAGTGGACGTGGAGAGGATGTTTCCACTTGTAGAAAGAACCAGAACCAGAGGACACCATCTCAGACTAAAGGGGCGGGCGGTCCTTTAATACAGAGATGAGGAGGAATTTCTTCAGCCAGAGGGTGATGCATCTGTGGAACTCTTTGCCGCAGAAAGCTATGGAGGGCAAATCCCTGAGTGTCTTTAAGACAGAGATAGATAGGTTCTTGATTAATAAGAGGATCAGGGGTTATGGGAGAAGGCAGGAGAATGGGGATGAGAAAATATCAGCCATGATTGATTGGTGGAGCAGACTCGATGGGCCGAGTGGCCTAATTCTGCTCCTATGTCTTATGGTTTATGGTCTTATGCGCAGTGCAGCCAAGGCCAAGTTTACAGCACCAAGGATTTTTCAGCTGCACAAGGGGAAGGAGGAGGATTAGAAAAGCAATAGTGAGGGAGGATTTCCATCACCTTCTTAGACGGTCCCATGGATTGAGGGTGACTTGCTTCCACTTCGGTTAGATGAGTGCTGTGATGGCTGATCAGTCCTATGTGCAATCTTCAGACCCTGCCACACGTGGGCTAAGTGGAGTTTGAAAGGTCGGGTTGAAAGGGCAATATGGTGGCACAGTGGTTGCACTGCTGCCTCACAGCATCAGGGACCTGGGTTCGATTCCAGCCTTGGGTGACTGTCTGTATGGATTTTGCACATTCTTCCTGTGTCTGCGTGGATTTTCTCCGGCTGCTCCGGTTTCCTCCCACAATCCAAGGATTGATTGGATTGGATTTGATTTGTTTATTGTCACGTGTACCATAGGAACCTGAACCATGGACCTGCGACTACTGCCCTGAAATCGATCGGGAGGCACAGAATCAGCTAGTCTGCGGGTTTGTCAACTTTAAACAGAGATGAAATAAACAGCTGAGTAACACAGATCAGGGAGCTGCACTCCAAAAATGACAGGAAGAAAAGGCACTGGGATGCACTGATGAGGAGGAGGAGACATGGACCTCTTGTGAGGAAAGGTTCCAGTCGTTCCTTAAAGCCAATCAGACCCCAGCAGACCTGCACACTGCCACCTTTCTCAGCTCAGTTCTCAGCTCATACATTAATGTTGCCACAGAACTTGGTACACCCAGCTAAACCTGGAGACAAGTCACATGATTTGTTAATGACTATTCTACAAAAACATTTCTCCCCCCGTCCCCTATTTATAGTTGAAAGATTCCGCTTTCACCATTGTGCACAGGAAGAAAAGAAAAATATTTCACAATTTGTTGCATCATTGTGAAAGTGAGCAAAGGACTGCAAATTTGGCCTGGCTGTGGATTCACGACAGATTAGTTTGTGGCCTTAGAAATGAAGCCACCCAAAGAAATTGTTGACTGACGGTGAGTTAACCCTAAAATCTGCTGTAGAAATCGCAACGTCTATGGAACTTGCTGTGAGAGAAACTTCGCTGATTGGAGTTCGAGCTAAAGTCCATAAGATGGAGTCTGTTCACCAATAAACTACCATGTAATTGATGCAACCAAGTGGGACATATGGCTGGAGATGGTTGAAGCAAGGAAAAAAAATACAAAATTGTGGTAAAGTTGGTCACATTGCCAAGGCATGTTGATCACGCCAACATTCATCAGCACAAAATAAATGTACCACGAAAAATAATGCAAAGTTTGAGTGTACCAGTTAATTGATCCAACTGAAGACTCACACAGTGCCAAAGTATCAAGTTAGGTTAAGGAATGTAAGCTCAGCATTCTAGCAATACAAGGAGACCAGTTATGATTTTCGGTCTATCCAAAATTAAATGGGAACACCATTATGATGGGAATGGATACGGCCGCAGCAATATCACTTATACCTGAATCGATATGACATCAGAAATTGAAGTACCTTCCATTGTAAGCATCTGATGTGGTCTGGAGGACACCGAGGAAGAGGTGCCACTGAAGGGCTTCTTCAAGGTGACGTTGAAAGTTAACGAGCAGCAAGTAGAATTGTCTCTTCACATTGGTCAAGGAAACCTTCCAGCATTGTTTGGGAGATCGTGGTAAGGAAAATTAAGCTAACCTGGGACTTTGTGAATCAACTTGTTAATTCTATGAATATCTACAACCAATTCTGAAAAAGTATGTGAAGGTATTCAGGAGTCATTTGGATCCACAACTGGGGTCAAAATGAAACTCAAGATAAAGGCAGACAGCGTGGCAAAATATTTGAAAGCACGTTTCATACCTGATGCTATTAGACCTAAAGTGGAAGAAGAACTCAAGAGGTACTGAAGTCAGGGGTCATTGAGCCTGTCACCACCAGCAATTGGGCAACCCCAATCTTCCCTGGCTTAAAGAAGGATGGTTCAGTACGAATATGTGGGATTACAAAACAACAATCAACCATGTATTATGTGCTGTTCAATGCCCTTTACCCCTTATCGTAGATTCTTGTGCAAGATTCTCAAGAGGCCAAATATTTAACAAAATTGATCCTCCCAAGTCTACCTGCAAATGAGCCTCAACCATTACTGACCATAGTAATACACTGATGCACTATCAATTATGACGAGACGAGAGTAGAGAGTAATCGAGGCTTTATTACACAGAGATGTGTGGCCTCCTACAGCTGCTGCCAAATGGCTGCAGTTCGGAGAGCACACACATTTATACTCCGCCTACTGGGCGGAGCCAGCAGGCAGGGATCTACCCCTGTACCTGTAGGGGCCTTACTGTAATACCGTCGTATGCAGTGCAGTATATACAATATAATACAACAGTGATAACTACCACATTCACCCCCTGTTAAAATTGAGTCCAGCGGGGGTGGTGGAAAACTATTTACACATACAGGTTGTCATTAAAATTTCAGAGAAGGTTCCAAATTTAGACGGCCGGGCGCCTTGATCCATCGTTGAGAGCGCCGCAGTGCTGGTGGCGAGTCAGGGGTCGGCTCAGTCGGCGGTGACTCCGGGAGCATGTCGACATCCTCTTCATCCCCGGGTGGGACCAAGGGGAGGACGGATTGGCCTGGAGCGGGGGCTGTGGTGGGATGTGCTGGGGGAAGGGGGGTTGGCGCCGGGGCAGAGGGGGGGGGGGGGGTGTGGGGACACAGCTCGTGCCAGGTCCCTGAGGGAGACTGTGTCTTGGCGGCCATCGGGGTGCGCTACGTAGGCGTACTGCGGGTTTGCGTGGAGTAGCTGTACCCTCTCAACCAACGGGTCCGCCGTGTGGAGCCGCACGTGCTTGCGGAGGAGAACGGGTCCTGGAGCTGCCAGCCACGTTGGGAGCGAAACCCCGGAGGTGGACTTCCTGGGCAAGGCAAACAGACGTAAATGGGGGGTTTCGTTAGTCGCCATGTGCAGGAGCGACCGAATGGAGTGAAGTGCGTCGGGAAGGACCTCCTGCCAACAGGAGGCCGGGAGATTTCTGGACCGTAGGGCCAGCTGAACGGCCTTCCAGACCGGCCCATTCTCCCGCTCCACCTGCCCCTTTCCCGCTGGTCATCTTCCTCGAGGCAATGCCCCTGTTGAGCAGGTACTGACACAGCTCATCGCTCATAAATGAGGATCCCCGGTTGCTGTGGATGTAGGCGGGGAAACAGAACAGAGCGAAGATGGTGTTGAAGGCTTTGATGACGGTGGCAGACGTCATATGGGATGGCGAAGGGGAATCTGGAATATTCGTCGACCACATTGAGAAAATACGTGTTGCGGTCGGTGGAGAGGAGGGGCCCTTTGAAGTCCACCCTGAGGCGTTCAAAGGGCGTGAGGTCTTCACCAGGCCTGCACGGTCTGGCCGGTAGAAGCGCGGTTTACACTCCGCACAGACCTGGCAGTCTCCGGTGACAGCCCTGACTTCCTCGATGGAGTAGGGCAGAATGTGGGCCTTAATGAAGTGATAAAAGTGGGTGACCCCTGGGTGACAGAGATCGTCGTGCAGGGTCCGGAGTCGGTCCACTTGTGCGCTGGCACATGTACCTCGGGACAGGGCATCGGGGGGGCTCGTTGAGCTTACCGGGGCGATACAAAATCTCATAATTAAAGGTGGAGAGCTCGATCCTCCACCACAAGATCTTATCATTTTTTATCTTACCCCGCTATGTGTTGTTAAATATGAAGGTAACCGACCGTTGGTCTGTGAGGAGAGTGAATCTCCAGCCGGCAAGGTAATGCCTCCAGTGCCGCACAGCTTCAACGATAGTTTGGGCCTCCTTTTCGACGGAGGAGTGCCGAACTTCGGAGGCATGGAGGGTGCAGGAAAAGAATGCCATGGGCCTGCCTGCCTGGTTGAGGGTGGCGGCCAGAGCGATGTCTGATGCATCGCTCTCGACTTGGAAGGGGAGCGTCTCGTCGACCGCATGCATCACGGCCTTGGCGATGTCGGCCTTGATACAGTTGAAGGCTTGGTGAGCCTCGGCCGTCAGTGGGAAACCGGTGGAGTGGATGAGTGGGCGGGCCTTGTCCGCATAGTTAGGGACCCACTGGGTGTAGTACGAAAAGAACCCCAGGAATCGTTTGAGGGCCTTAGGGCAGTGGGGAAGGGGGAGATCCATGAGAGGGTGCATGCGATCGGGGTCGGGCCCGAGAACTCCGTTCTGAACGACATAGCCGAGGATGGATAATCGGTTCATGCTGAACACACACTTCTCCTTGTTGTAGGTTAGGTTGAGGAGTTTGGCGGTATGGAGAAGTTTGGAAATGTTAGCGTCGTGGTCCTGCTGGTCGTGGTCGCAGATGGTGATGTTATCCAGGTACGGGAAAGTGGCCCGCAGTCCATACCGGTCAACCATTCGGTCCATCTCCCGTTGGAAGACTGAGACCCCGTTAGTGACGCTGAAGGGAGCCCTAAGGAAATGGTAAAGGCGGCCGTCCGCTTCAAATGCGGTGTTCGGGCGGTCCGCCTTGCGAATGGGGAGCTGGTGGTAGGCAGATTTCAGGTCCACTGTCGAGAAGACCTGGTACTATGCAATCTGATTGACCATATCAGATATGCATGGGAGGGGGTACGCGTCGAGCTGCGTGTACCGATTGATGGTCTGACTGTAGTCAATGACCATCCTGTTTTTCTCCCCCGTTTTCATCACTACCACTTGGGCTCTCCAGGGGCTGTTGCTGGCCTCGATGATACCTTCCCGCAGCAGCCGCTGGACCTCAGACCTGATGAAGGTCCTGTCCTGGGCGCTGTACCGTCTGCTCCTGGTGACGACGGGTTTGCAATCCGGGGTGGGGTTTGCAAACAGAGAAGGCAGGTCGACCTTAAGGGTCGTGAGGCCGCATACAGTAAGGGGTGGTAGGGGCCACCACATTACAGGATTAGGCTCTGGAGGTTGCACTGGAAGTCCAGGCCGAGTAGCAAGGCAGCACAGAGGTTGGGGAGGATGTAGAGCCGGAAGCCGCTGAACTCTACGCCCTGGATGGTGAGGGTGGCGATGCAGTACCCCAGGATCGCCACGGAGTGGGATCCGGAGGCCAGGGAGATTCTTTGGTTAATGGGGTGTACCGTGAGGGAGCAGCGCCTTACCGTATCAGGGTGGATGAAGCTCTCAGTGCTCCCGAAATCCAGAAGGCAGGATATCTCATGCCCGTCGACCTTCACCTTTGTCGACGCGGCCGTGAGGTTGCGTTCGGGACTGGTCGATCATGACGGAGGCGAGACGTGGCCGGTCGTCGGCGGTTGCAGGCGATGAGCGGCCTGATGAGATACCCGACGGGCAGGGGTCCTGAGGCGGGGAAGGTGGCGGCACCCACGGGCCGTACGTGTCCTGAGGCAGACAAGATGGCGGCGCCCTCGGGCCGCACGTGTCCTGGGGCAGGCAAGATGGCTCCCCCCATTGGTTGTGAGGCAAGCAAGATGGTGGCACCCATGGGCCGCACGTGTTGTGAGGGGAGCAAGGTGGTGGCGCCCATGGGCCGCAGGTGTTGTGAGGGGAGCAAGATGGTGGCGCCCATGGGCCCCAGGTGGTCAGAGGCGAGGACGATGGCGGCGCCCACTGGCGGCACGCGGGGGGTGAAGGGACAATAGCGGCGATTGAGCGGGCCTGACACACTGCAGTGAAATGTCCTTCCTTGCCGCAGGCCTTGCAGAGTGCATTCCACGCCGGGCTGCGCTGCTGGGGCTGTTTTGTCTGTCCGCAGAAGTAGCACTTAGGTCCCCCGTGGTTGGTTGGCTGCCGCACGGTGCAGGCATTGGGTGGGGGCGATCGCTGATGGAGTCCACGATGGAATGGCCGCTGGTGGGGTCCATGATGCCCAGGATGGGTGGGCCATGCGGTCGGGGGCATACGCCACTACGCTGCCTGAGACGACTGTGAGCGAGAGCGCTAGTTTCTTGGTCAAGCGTAGCCCCTTCTAAGAGGTGCTGGCGGATGTAGGCCGACCCTATGCCCGTAATGAACGCGTCTCTCATCAGCAGGTTTGAATGTTCAGTGGCCGAAATGACCTGGCAATCACAGTCTCTCACCAGGGCGAGCAGGGCACGCCAGAAATCTTCCACAGACTTACCGGGAAGTTGGTGCCGCGTGGACAGGAGGTGCCTGGCGTAGATCTTGTAGGTCTGCTGAGCGTAGTTCTCCTTCAGTAGCGCCATGGTCTCTGGGTGGATAGGCGCGTCCTGGATGAGGGGAAAGACATCGGAGCTCAGCCGCATGTACAGAATCTGGAGCTTCTGTGCTTCAGGGATTAAGTGTGTCGGAGATCCGATGTATGCTTCAAAGCAAGCTAGCCAATGTGCGAAGTCCTTTTTGGCATTGTCTGCTTGAGGATGCAGCTGCAGGCGATCCGGCTTGATGCGGAGATCCATCTTTGTAAAATCTCTGTGTAATAAATTGATGCACTATCAATTACGACGAGACGAGAGTAGAGAGTAATCGAGGCTTTATTACACAGAGATGTGTGGCCTCCTACAGCTGCTGCCGAAATGGCTGCAGTTCGGAGAGCCCACACATTTATACTCCGCCTACTGGGCGGAGCCAGCAGGCATGGATCTACCTCCGTACCTGTAGTACAGGGGCCTTACCGTAATACCCTTGTATGCAGTGCAGTATATACAATATAATACAACAGTGGTGATGACCACACACACAAGGGTCTGTTCCGGTATCGTAGGCTTCCTTTCGGGATAACGTCAGCACCAGCTCTCTTCTAATGATCTATGGAATAGATCTTGAGTGGGCTATCGGTTGTGCAATGCTACCTGGACAACATTTTGATTATAGGTGCGAATGATGTAGGCCATGTAAAGAACATAGAAGCTACTCTTGCAAGGCTGCAACTACATAATCTCAGGGTCAAGAAAGAGAAGTGCGAACTTTTTGGGTGGGATTCTCCAATCCCGCGGCAGACTGTCCACGCCATCGTAAATGCCGTCGCATTTTACAACGGCGTGAACGGGCCGCTCTCAGGACTAATACTGGCCCGCTCCAGCTGCCAATCCCGGCGCAAACTGTGCGACGTAGGATGCGTGCATGCGCAGTTGTGCCGGCGCCAACGAGCACATGCGCAAGTGGCGCCAGCGCCAATGTGCGCATGCGCAGTGGCCTCCTTCAATGCGCCGGCCCCGACGCAACATGGCGCAGGACTACAGGGGCCGGCGCATAGGAAAGGAGGCCCCCTGCCACAGAGGCCGGCCCGCCGATCGGTGGGCCCTGATCGCGGGCCAGGCCACACCGGAGGCCCCCCTGGGGTCGGACCCCCTCTCCCTCCCCACAGACCGCCACCCGACCCTTCCACGCCGAGGTCCCGCCGGCCCAGAGCGGGTTAGAACGGCGCCGGCAGGACTCGGTTCTTTTCTCACGGCCGCTTGGCCCATCCGGGTCTGGAGAATCGGCGGGCCAGCCGTGTAGAGCGGCCCCCGATTGGCGCCGCGCCAACCACGCTGGCGCCAATGGCGGTGATTCTCTGCTCTGCGGAGAATCGTGTGCCGGCGTGGGGCAGTGTGGCCCGTTCGCGGGGATTCTCTGGCCCGGCCCAGGGCTGGGAGAATCGCGCCCCTAAAATCTTCATATTCACTACCTTGGACACATCATTGACCAAGATGGTCTTCACAAATAACCTAAGAAGATGTCGGAGATTCTGGATGCTCCCCGTGTTGCTTTGTAACAGACAAGCTTGGCTCTGGACGAATTGTCTGAATGCTCACCAAAATCATAAACAAATTTTTCAGGAATCTGAATTATTGACCCATTGCAACCCAAAACTGAAGTTGCAGCTTGCTTGCAAAGCATCACCCGATGGGGTTGGAGCAATTGCCTTGCATATAATGCCTTCAGGCAAAGAGCGACCAAAAGCATTTGCTTCCAGTACATTGACCAGCGCTGAGTCCAACTATGCTCAACTTGAGAAAGAAGCTCTCAGCATTACTTTTGGTATTAAAATGTTCCACCATTTTTTATTTAGCTGTCAATTTACTCTTATTGACCAACCATTGTCCGGCCCTAACAACAATTATTGGGCCACATAAGGGGATCCCTTTGCTCGCCGCTATTCGATTACAATGTTGGCCGTTAATCTTGTCGGCATACAATTATGTCATCAAATATTGTAGGTCTAAACAGCATGTGAATGCGGATGCTTTGCCTAGACTGCCGCTGCAAGATCAACTAGACCAAAACGATAAGCACAAATCTGATGAACGTTTCAATGACAGAGTCTATCTGCCTCATGTGAAAAGTGTTCCGGTAACATCTGAAAGAGAAGTGCGAACTCTTTGGGTGGGATTCTCCAATCCCGCGGCAGAGTGTCCACGCTGTCGTAAATGCCGTCGCATTTTACGACGGTGTGAACGGGCCGCTCTCAGGACTAATTCTGGCCCCTACCAGATGCAGAAATCTACCCAAACAGATCCGGTGATGAGGAAGGTGTTGGACATAATTCAAAAAGGTCACTGTACCACCCTGTGATTCAAAGGTCTAGTGCAACAGCATAAAAAGGATCCAGACCTTAACCCTATTTTACCAGGTAGCTAGAGTTGACAGTACAAAATGGAGTATTGTTGTGGAGTATTAGAGTAATCGTTCCATCATGTCTATGAAGTAGAATCCTGGAACAGCTACACGAGGGCAATCCCAGTGTAGTTAGAATGAAGGAGTTGGCGACAAGCTACTTCTGGTGGCCTGGGTTAGATGCCCAAATAGAGGCGAATGTGGGATTATGCCAATCCTACATTGAGAAATGTACCTCCACTACAACCTTTGCATCCATGGGAATGGCCTACCATGTTGATTATGTGGAACCAGTTGAAGAATACATGTTTTTGGTCATGGTGGATGCACATTTGAAGTGGCCGGAAGTTGCCTACATGAAATTGACAACTACGCAACAGACCATAAAAAGGCTTGACGAGGTATTTGCAAGATTCGGGCGGCCTGAACAACAATGAGCGATAATGGTATGCAGTTCACATCTGTTGAATTCGAGGATTAACTGAAAGGGTGTGACATCCGACATATGAGTTGGTGCATGTGCAGGAGCGCCAGCATGTGCTGGCGTCATCCCCGCGCATGTGCAGAGGGCTTCGTATCCGCACCGGGAATGGTGGACCGGTACAGCCTCCGGTGCGGAAGGATAGAGTGCCCCCACGGCACAGGCCCGCCCGCGGATCGGTGGGCCCCGATCACGGGCCAGGTCACCATGGGGGCACCGCCCGGGGCCAGATCCCCCCCCCCCAAGAACCCCGGAGGCCGCCCACGCCGCCAGGTCCCGCCGGTAAGGACCTACTCCAATTTACGCCGGCGGGACTGGCAAAAGACGGGCAGGACTTCGGCCCATTGAGGGCCGGAGAATTCGGGCAGCCCCGGGACACATTGAGTCACGCCGGTCCCCGCCATTCTCCGAGGTGGGCGACTCACGCCGGGCCGATTTTTGGGGGGCCGGAGAAATTGGTGTACGGCGGGGGCGGGATTCACACCGACCCCCGGCGATTCTCCGACCCGGCGGGGAGTCGGAGAATACTGCCCCATAATTCCAAGTACTAATCCAAGCTTTAACTTCATCTGCCTTACCTGTTACACTTCTCGCATTGAAACAAATGCACTTCAGACCACCAGTCCCGATGTGTTCAGCAACCTCTCCATGCCTGCTCTTCATCTTAGGGCAGCACTGTAGCACAGTAGTTAGTACAGTTGCTTCACAGCTCCAGGGTCCCAGGTTCAATTCCCGTCTTGGGTCACTGTCTGTGCAGATTCTGCACATTCTCCCCGTGTGTGCGTGGGTTTCCTCCGGGTGCTCTGGTTTCCTCCCACAGTCCAAAGATGTGCAGGTTAGGTGGATTGGCCATGATAAATTGCCCTTAGTGTCCAAAAAAGGGTTAGGTGGGGTTATTGGGGTACAGGGATGGGGTGGAGGCATGGGCTTAAGTAGGGTGTTCTTTCCAAGAGCCAGTACAGACTTGATGGGCTGAATGCCCTCCTTTTGCACTGTAGATTCTATGATTAATCTTACTGGCCTTATTCACTAGTTCTCCCTCAGTTACGTCACCTGCTGACCTACTGCTCTGGTTCCCACCCCCCTGCCACACTAGTTTAAACCGTCCCATGTGACACTAGCAAACCTTCCAGCCAGGATATTTGTGCTCCTCCAGTTTAGGTGCAACCCATCCTTCTTGTACGTGTTCCACCTGCCCCGGAAGAGATCCCAATGATCTAGAAATCAAAAACCCTCTCTCCTACTCTCGCTGTTTAGCCACGTGTTTAGCTGCTTTAATTTCCTATTCCTTGTCTCACTGGCACATTGCACAGGGAGTAATCCTAAGATTACAACCCTGAAGGTCCTGTTTTTTAACTTACTCCCTGAACTCCCTCTGCAGGACCTCGCCACTCTTCCTGCCTCTGTCGTGTGTACCATGGCCTCTGGCTGTTCACCCTCCTTGATCTTGGCACCAGAGAGGCAACATACCTTCCTGGAGTCTCTTTCACGTGCACAGAAGCACCTATCTGTGCCCCTGACAATAGAGTCCCCTACAACTATTGTTCTTCTGCACTTTGACCCTCTGAACAGCCGTGGTGCCACCTCTCTGATATGCCATCCCCCCCCCAACAGTATTCAAAATTACATACTTGTTCGAGAGGGGTACAGCCACAGAGCTTTCCTGCACCCCTTCTAGGGTTCTCCAAACTATCTGCCTGCAGCTTGGGTGTGACCACATCTATTAAACCTCTGAGAACTCCAACTGCCGAAATTATGGGATCTCTTATGACAGAGTCATCCATGCAACCAGAGTTGGTTTTATCAGATGTAATGCCAATCAGTGTACAGGAAGGCACTCCGAGTATCCCAAAGAGCCAAGTTCTTGAACATCATGTTCTGCCAAAACAAGACAAACATCCACACAAGAGATTATCCTATTAATATGTATGAATCCGTAATAAAACATTGTTATTATTTGCATAATGTGTTGGATCTATATTAAAGTGTTGGATTATTTCAAAATGCCGGGGACACCAAGAGAATAAAGAGGGAGAGGTGTTATGTATCAGAGTAACACCATTGGCTGGTATAAAATCATCAGAGCATTTTGCAGGCTTCCGTGGAGTTCACCATTGCACCCTGTTTCAGCAGCACCTTGTAAATAAACCCCTTGCACTATGTTATAAGAATTCGACGCATGCCACCTCTGATTCTTTGGCCGGGATTCTCCGAGCTTCCATTGCGCTCGGTGCGGGATTGCGGGTCTGGCACCTTCCCGTGGTTCTCCGGGGATCGGAGAATCACCAGCAATTGCATGCACGCAGTCGATGCAGCGCCGGTTGGGGGCCATTGAAAGAGGCCCCCGCGGTGATTCTCCGCCGACAACTGGCCGTGTTCCCGCTGCCGTGGTTCACTCATGGTTCCACCTGGCTGGAGCTCGGAGTGGCGGCTGCGGTCTCAGTCCGCAGCCGCCCTGGTGGCGGGCGGGGGAATCCGTCACCGGGGGAGGGTCCTGCAGGACGGCCAGGCTCACGATCGGGGGCCACCGATCGGCGGGTGCACGCGATCTGGGGGGGCGATATTGTCAGGGCTGGCCCGCTGTGTGGGTCGCTGTGCTGCGCGGAGCCGCCGCCGCAGGTGGCTGCCGCCTGCATATGTGCATATTCTCCAGGAAAGTCCAGAGTGATTTGCATCCATTTTCTCGCGGGCGTGAGGACATCGCCCCATTATCAGAGAATTCTGCCCTTTCTCATTGCACCTACAACAATGAACATAACACATTCAAACTTGGGCAACAATTGGCAAGTAACATTCATGCTAGGAACTGAAAAACTGACTATTATAGCCAACAGGATCTACAACACTAGCATTATTCCTGAAGGTCTACCTAAGTCTGTTTTTATCACTTTAGCAAAGAAGCCTGGTCCAATAGAATGTGAGATACATCGAACAATCAGCCTAATGAGTCATTTAGTAAAGATGGTCCTCACAATTCAAATGGCTAGAGATAGGGAGAAATTTAATTCAGTGATTTCAGACACACAATGTGGCTTTGTAGAAGATAAAGGGACATGAAATGCAATCTTCTTCTCAAACCGTTGGCATAAAGAGCAACTGAAATGCAAAATGACATATAACAATGTTTTATTGATTATGCCAAAGCATTTGATAAAGTCCAACACAATCAATTTGATGAAAATGTTGGAAGACGTAAATGTAGATGGGAAATATCTTTGATTCGTCAAGAATATTTTCTGGAATCAGGTGTCAAAGGTATCAGAATGAACTTGATGACTGGAATGGGATCAGAAGGGTCAGACAAGACTGCGTTCGCTCACCAGACTGTACTGTGAATGCATTCTCAGGGGAATTAAAGGGATGGATGCATAAAGTTAGGAGGCAGAGTCGTCAACCACGGGTGGAATTTTCCCAAATGACAAATTGTGGGATACTCCGGTCCGTTACCTGAAATGGAATTTCCTATTATGGCCACCTCACGCTGCTGGGGAACCCGTGTGCATGTTTGTGCTACTGGCGCAACAGAAAATCCTGCCGGCGGAGAAACTCGCTAAATGTGTCATTTTGGGCACAGAATGCGGTTTAATTCACCAGTGAAACACTGATTGCGACCTTCCCCACTCACACACTAAGTGCAATAAATGATCCCCACGTAAAACTGAAGTCTCCAAGCATCTGATTCATCCGGCCTGAGGTTCAGCTCTGCACTGCTAACAAGGGGGGCTATATTTAAACGGTCTCTCTGCGCTCATTCACAATCGTGCCAGGGGGATGGCAATGTCGAGACCTGCTTATTGCTTTGGCACCCAGGTTCAATTCCGGCCTCGGGTCACTGTCTGTGTGGAGTTTCGCATTTTCCCCCGTGTGTGCATGGGTTTCCTCCGGATGCTCCGGTTTCCACCCACAGACCAAAGATGTGCAGGTTAGGTTGATTGACCATGCTATATTGTTCCTTAGTGTCCAAAATGGTAGGTGGGGTTATGCGATTCTGGAGGGTCGAGTGCTCCTTCAGAGGGTCAGTGCAGACTCGATGGGCCGAATGGACTCCGCGGTAGGGATTCTATTCTATAATTCTATAATGATAGAGAAATATAATCAAAGAATCCCTAAAGTGCAAAGGAGGCCATTTGGCCCATCAAGCCTGCACTGACCCTCTAAAAGAGCACCATCCCTCTCTGATCCCTGTAACCGCACCTTCACCTGCAGACTAAGGGGCAATGCTGTTTTCTATCATGGCCAATCCAACTAACTTGCACATCTTTGTAGGAGCAAACCGGAGCATCCAGAGAAAACAGTACAAAATGAAGAATTCACGGGGTGTTCCTGCTCCTTTCACTGGATGTTCCTGCTGCTATAAATTGTTTTAGCACTGGACAGATGCATCATAGAATGTTTTAGCACTGGAAAGATGCACCATACAATGTTTTAGCACTGGACAGTTGCACTATAGAATATTTTAGCACTGGATAGATGCCCTATAGATTATTTTAGCACTGGATAGATGCACTATAGAATGTTTTAGCACTGGACAGATGCACTATAGAATGTTTTAGCACTGGACAAATGCATTATGGATTGTTTTAGCACTGGACAGATGCACTATAGAATATTTTAAGCACTGGATAGATGCACTATAGAATATTTTGGCACTGGACAGATGCACTATAGATTGTTTTAGCACTGGACAGATTCACTGTAGAATGTTTTAACACTGGACGGATGCACTATAGAATATTTTAGCACTGGATAGATGCACTATAAATTGTTTTAGCACTGGACAGATTCACAGTAGCATGTTTTAGCACGGGATAGATGCACGATAGAATGTTTTAGCACTGAATAGATGCACTCTAGATTGTTTTAGCACTGGACAGGTGCATTATAGAATGCTTCAGCAACAGATGCACGATAGAATGTTTTAGCACTGAATAGATGCACTATAGAATATTTTAGCACTGGACAGATGCACTATAGAATGTTTTAGCACTGGACAGATGCACTATAGAATGTTTTAGCAGCTGGATAGATGCACTATAGAATTTTTTAGCACTGGACAGATGCACAATAGAATGTTTTAGCACTGGACAGATGCACCATAGAATGTTTTAGCACTGGACAGATACACCATAGAATGCTTTAGCACTGGACAGATGCACTATAGAATATTTTAGCACTGGACAAATGTACTATAAAATATTTTAGCATTATAGAATGCTTCAGCACTGGATAAATGCACCATAGAATGTTTTAGCACTGGACAGATACGCCATAGAATGTTTTAGCACTGGATAGGTGCATTATAGAATGCTTTAGCACTGGACAGATGCACCATAGAATGTTTTAGCACTGGACAGATACACCATTGAATGTTTTAGCACTGGATAGATGCATTATAGAATGCTTTAGCACTGGACAGATGCACCATAGAATGTTTTAGCACTGGACAGATACACCATTGAATGTTTTAGCACTGGATAGATGCATTATAGAATGCTTTAGCACTGGACAGATGCACTATAGAATATTTTAGCACTGGACAGATGCACTATAAAATATTTTAGCACTGGATCGTTGCACTATAGATTGTTTTAGCACTGGACAGGTGCACGAGAATTCTTTAGCACTGGACAGATGCACTATAGAATGCTTTAGCACTGGACAGATGCACTATAGGATATTTTATCACTGGACAGATGCATTGTAGAATGTTTTAGCACTTGACAGATGCACTATAGGATATTTTAGCACTGGACAGATGCACTGTAGAATGTTTTAGCACTGGACATATGCACTATAAAATATTTTAGCACTGGATATATGCACTATAGATTGTTTTAGTACTGGACAGATGCACTATGGAATGCTTTAGCACTGGACAGATGCACTATAGAATGCTTTAGCAGTGGACAGATGCACTATAGAATATTTTAGCACTGGATAGATGCACTGTAGATTGTTTAGCACTGGACAGATGCACGAGAATTCTTTAGCACTGGGTAGATGCACTATAGAATGCTTGAGCACTGGACAGATGCACTATAGGATATTTTAGCACTGGACAGATGCACTGTAGAATGCTTTAGCACTGGACAGATGCACTATAGAATATTTTAGCACTGGACAGATGCACCATAGATTGCTTTAGCACTGGACAGATGCATTATGGAATGCTTTAGCACTGGACAGATGCGCTATAGAATATTTTAGCTCTGGACGGATGCACTATAGATTGTTTTAGCCTAAAATCTGCTTGTCCAGTTTCCTGCACTTATATCATCTCCTTTACTCCTTCCCAGACCATGATAACCTCCTTACCCCACCAGTCTTTGTATTCAATTGATTCAACAATTGTCACCACCTCCAGCGCAACGACACCAATCAATGCTTCTTTTCCTTCACAGTTCTTTCAGCATTCCAGGGGAACCATTTCCTCCTGGCCACCCTGATTCAGTATTACATTCCCTCCAACACCCCTTTCCTTCTCCCACGTACCATTCAGTGCAGGTGCAGGTGATGCAAAATCTGCCTTTTCACCTCCTTGCGTCCCACTGTTCCGAGTTCCAAACACTCCTGACTTATTCAAAAATTTACTTATACTTCTTCTAACTTAATCTAATGTATAAGCTGTTCACGACACATGCAGACCAAAATATTCACTTTCATATTTGAATCATTCCTGCCCTCGACCCTACCATAGATTATTTTTTGTCTTTTTCTCTTGATCACTACTTGTCTCCGTTATTGCTTAAAAGCTGTTCGCCTCATCTCTAACATCTTCCAGTTCTAATAAGTCATTGCCTTGAACCATTGGGCAAAATTTTCCCATCCAGTCTGCGGCAGGTGGGAGCAGAGAATCTAGTGGGAGCGAAACAATTCTGCGTGAAAACAGTTTGCAATTCTCCTGATGGTGGGTTAATGGCAGATCGGGTATCCATTGACTAATGACATGACTTGCATTCATTTCCATCTCATGAATGCTCATTAAATATGGTGCTCACCAGAATTACATGGCACCTTCCAATGTTGCATCATGGGCGGCAGGAAATCACACCGGTCTGAATCACATTTGTGAAAGAGTGGCATGCAGCTGCCAGACATCATTTTGCTCATGACTTTGAGCAGAATTAGCCTCATTCTTTGGGAGGAATTAACGCCCTGTAGAGTGGGAGGCTATACCCTACCAGTTAGCTTGAATGTCACCACCACGCCTGTGGATGGTTCCAGGGATCCATAAGGAACCTGCGTGGCATCTCGCAATTTGCCACACGTAGATTCATCAAGGCGGTCACAGATTCCCTCCCTCTAGAGCAAGGCTCATCAATATGTCAGCATTTGACGATAGCCAACGGTGAAATTCAATGCGTTTGCAGCAATCTCAAGCTTCCCAGGAGTGCAGGGTGCAATCTACTGAACCCATGTGGTTTTAAGGGCTCTATGACAGCCATCCTTAGTGTTTATCAACCATAAAGGGTTTCATTTCATCAATGTTCAACTGGTGTGCGATCATCAGAAGCACATAATGCTATCTGAGTCAGGTACCCTGGGAGTTTCCCTGACTCATACATCCTGAGTCACTGCCCGATGGCTCAGATACTTGAAGAGCCTGAGCACCTACATGGATGGCTGCTTGAGGATAAGTACCCATTGAAATGGTGGCTCATGACACCTGTGTGTCAGCCTCAGGGTGCTTCAACTCATAGCTCCATATAGTCCCTAATCGAGCAGGCCATTTGCATTCTGAAGATGCGCTTACAATGTTTGGCCCGCTCTGTTGGGACACTATAGTACACTTCACATAGCGTCTCCCACATCATTGTTGCGTGTTGCACCCTTGACAACCTGGCGCTGCAAAGAGGTGATCCCTTGCCAGAGGCAGAAAGGGAGGAGGATGAGAGCGCCTTAGAAGATGAAGAACAAGAGGGACAGGAACCTATGGGGGGTTGTGAGGGTCAGCTATAACAGGATGATGCCATTGAGGAAGCACAACATGGAAGATATGCCCGCTTCCCTTTAATTCCCACCAGATTCCAAAAGGAATAAAGTGAAGGCAGCGGGAGATGGCCACATTCCTCTTGTCATTTAATGCCATTCCATTGTGTTGAAAGGATGTCCAACAGTCACATTCAGAGTAAGTTCAGCATTTAGACTTGCATCTTATAACATCATGACTGATTAATTAAGGGGCAATTTAGCATGGCCAGTCTACCTGGCCTGCACATGTTTGGGTTATGGGGGTGAGACTCACGTAAACATGGGGACAATGTGCAAACTCCACATGGACAAAGATCTCCAACATATGACATCACACAAGGATGAGGAAATATCTTCAGTGAGGTTGACATGGCATGAATGTGGAGCTCACAAAGAGAGAGTATCCCTGAGTGGGAAGATGGTTAAACTTTGAAATAAGAGGATTCAAATGTATATTATAATAATAATAATTTTTATTGTCACAAGTAGGCTTACATTAACACTGCAATGAAGTTACTGTGAAAAGCCCCCAGTCGCCACATATCGGCGCATGTTCGGATACACAGAAGGAGAATTCAGAATGTCCAAATGACCTAACAGCACGTCTTTCAGTACTTGTGGGAGGAAACCGGAGCACCCGGAGCAAACCCACGCAGACACGGGGAGAACGTGCAGACTCTGCACACAGTGACCCAAGCCAGGAATCGAACCTGGGACCCTGGCGCTGTGAGGCAACAGTGCCTTCAGATGGCCAAACCATTAATCTAAACATCAAGGCACATAAATTCTGGGTTCCCCAGCACCAGATTTAGGTACCCCAAAATGCACTGGAAAATCTCTCTCGGCAGTTCCCAGGTAAGAGTTTACCTTGCTGTAGTAAATGCAATGATTGGCGACCACCAGTTGGCTATTGAACAATAAAGGGTTTATTCACAAACAAACTATATACAGAGCACTGTAATTGACGTCCTCATTCCCAGCACTAGGATCACAAATGGCTTCAAAAACACGCACTCTGCACCAAGATCCCTGTGCTCGTTTCCCATTGGTCAATTTGGTCACATGAAGTACGCCTCCTTAAAGTGTCGAGCTACTACATACCTCCCCTTTTAAGTCCCTTATCACATAGTACATTGATAACTTATACAACTTTCAAAACATTAGCAATAACTAATTTTTTAACACAGTTCATCAGAAACTCAGTCTGTCAAGGGACTTTCTCTTTCTCTGGGAGCGACATAGCTAAACAGATTGAACTTCTGCTGTAGAAGTAGCTTCAGTTGGACCTGCTTCACCGGATCTCTTGGTACCAGCACATCACTTTACAATATTTTGTTTCCTCGGTTCCACTGGGAATGGCACTTTAGCCTGCTATTAGCTGATCAACCGCTTCATTCATTGAACAAACAACACTGCTTGCTGGCCCAATGGGATCAGGCATAGCACTGACCCTTGGGATGGCACCCATCTTCGCATATTATCTATGTCTTTATTCAATAACGTGTCCTGCACTTCCACTTCATAGGCCCCATCTTGGCCACCATGATTCCCGGTACACAATATGGTCCACTTCCAAAGGTCTTCACAAAAACTCATCTCCAATGTTCTTTCCACATTTGCCGAATTATGGTTCCTTTTCTGACAACTCTGCCTTGTCTCCACCCCTCTGCCAAATCTGAAACGACCAGACTCAACTTGGTCCTCAGGCAACGCCCTATCAACAATTCAGCTGGAGCTATGCTAATAGTGGTATGTGGGGTTATGTAGGCTAACAGAAGATGTGCGATCTTGGTTCCGAGTGACGCAGGTGATTGTTCCTTCAGACCAGCCTTGAACGTCTGAACTGAGCATTTAGCCAACCCTTTGTCAAAGGGTGATATGTGTGGTCCGAATATGTTTTACTACATTAACAGTCATGAATTGCTGGAATCTCACACTTGTGAATGCGATTCCATTGTCTTAAATAAGTACTTTTGGTATGTCATTTGTGGGGAAACATTGGCACAGTTTCTCAATTGTGGCATATGAAGTTGTTGACTTCATTTCAAGTACCTCCATCCATTTTGAATGGACATCCACTTACAAAAGGGACATAATGCCCATAAATGGGCCAACATAATCCACATGAACTCTCACCCAAGGTGGACCCGGCCATTTCCAGGGGTGCAAGGGAGCTGCGGCTGTCATCTTCTGGTATAACTGGCATTGGTCACATTGCTTCAAAATCCTTTCTATGTCTGCATCAATGCAGGCCATCAGATGTAGCTTCTCGCTAGCATTTTCATCTTAGATATGCCTGAATGGGCACCAAGCAATTCTTCCAGCAGTGATTCTCTTCCTGTTATGGGAACAACCACTCTCATTCCCCAAAGGATGACACCATCATCACAATTAAGCTAATCTTTCCTGAGTTGATAAGGCTTAATTTCTATAGAAACATTAGAACCCCTACAGTGCAGAAGATGAAGATTGAAGTTCATGTTTAACTTGATTGAAAGCCTCTTTCTGTGGTGCTTTCCAACCCCATCTCTATCGCTTCTTTAACAGCACATGCAATGCTGCTAGCAATGTCAATAGATTTGGGAGGAATCAACCATAGTCGTTGACGATCCCCGGGAAAGATCTGAGTTCTGAGGCGTTCTTAGGACCTGGGGCCTCTTTATTTGCTCTCACTTTGTCCTCCACAGGGTGTAACCCTTGAGTGTGTACCTGATAACCAAGATAAACCACATTGTTTGCTTGTGCACCTCTCCCTTTTTAAGCGCATTCCTGCCTCCTGAAACCTCTTCAAAACTTCATCCAAATTGGTCAGATGTTCCACTTCACTGGATCCCATTATTAAAACATTGTCCAAATAAATGACAACTCTGGGCAAACCCTGCTGCAAACTCTCCATAGTCTGCTGAATGATGATGCAAGCTGATGAAACTCCAAACAGTAGACGCGTATATTGGTATAACCCCTTGTGAGTTGGACTTGATTCTTGCAACCAAATTTGCCTTCAAAATTATTTATATGAGTTGCTGTTGTTTTTCCTCGTGGCCAATATAGTCAATCCAATGATTGGTGACCATCAGTTGGCTAATGAACAAGAAAGGGTTTATTAACAAATGAACTATGATGAGATCATTCATCCTCTTCCTGCATTGGATTATGTTGTAGGTGCGATGGTCAGCTATGCTTATCTTCTCTGCTATGGCCTCCCAGGCTGGAGAGATGCTGCTGGTGTGCTTCCTGTGATAAGGCACATCCGTATGCTGCCTTACTCCTTTGATCAAGGCCTGGAGTACTTTGTAGCAGAAGTCGGGTGCAGCCTTCTTCGTTTGGCTTGCAGCTTTCGTCTTCTGCTGCGTAGACATCTTTGTGGGTCTCCTAGAGACAGCTGGCCGGACGGAGTGAAGTGTGAGTACTCAGGTGGTGTTTAAATATAGTGCCCGGACCTTTGAACTCGTTAGTCAACAGTGGGATGGACAAATCAGTTATTGACCTGCCAGGTGATTCGGAGAAATGAATGGGTCTCCAAGCGTGGAAAAGGGAATGAGTACCCGCCATTGAGACCAACCGGAAATGTGCCATGGAACCTTTCTGCCACACCTGGATTCAAAAGTGGAAAATTCCTCCCATTAACACTATTCTCACTTCCGGTTGCGGCTATGCGGAGCTAAGCTGCACGATTCGGCAGCTTCCGCTACTACGGACTTTCGGGCTCATTGGAGGAGCCCCAACGGAATTCTTTTGACGACAACCCATGGGGAAGTGAAGAGAGAGGCCCCCTCCAACTTTTATGGACCTGACCAGAAGTGAAACGGCCAAAAAAGCGGCATTGGAGCAGCGGGAGAAGCGAGGGGAAAAAATCGAAATGGCGGCGGCCGGGGACAAAGCGGAGTGCGGGCCGGAGTTGCAGGAATTCATCAAGCGCTGCTTCGAGGAGCTGCGCAAGGAGATGCTGGCGCCTATGCTGGCGGTAATTGAAGGACTAGGGATAACCCAGAAGGCCCACGAGGTGAAGATCCAGGAGGTACAGAAAAGAGTGAGTGAGAATGAGGACGAGCTCTTGGGCCTGGCTGTGAGAGTGGAGCGGCACGAGGCGCTACACAAGAAGTGGGCGGGAAGACTCGAAGACCTGGAGAACAGGTCGAGGAGAAATAATCTGCGGATCCTGGGTCTCCCAGAAGGAGTGGAGGGGGCCGATGCCGCGGCATACGCGGGCACGATGATCGGGGCGATGATGAGCGCGGAGGCCCCTTCGAGGTCGCTGGAGCTGGACGGGGCACACCGGGTGCTGGCGAGGAAGCCCAAGGCAAATGAGCCGGCAAGGGCGATGGTGGTGAGATTTCACCGGTTCACGGACAGAGATAGGGTCCTGAAATGGGCCAAGAAGGAGCGGAGCAGCAAGTGGGACAATGCAGAGATCCGAATATACCCGGACTGGAGCACGGAGGTTGCTAAGCGGAGAGCGGGTTTCAACCGGGCCAAAGCGGTGCTGCATCGGAAAGGAGTGAAATTTGGAATGCTGCAGCTAGCACGACTGTGGATTACATACAAGGACCAACACTACTACTAAACGCCTGAAGAGGCATGGACCTTTATACAAACTGAAAAGTTGGACTCTAACTGAGGGTTTGTGAGGGTGGGGGGTGTTTGAGGGTTGATGTGTGATGGTTGTTGTATATAGGGGGTCAGTCACGCGCAGGAAATGTTATATGGGCTGGGGGAGAGAGACAAGGCCGCGACTGGAGCTGCGCCAGAGGGGGCGGGGCAGGCTTTGGAAAGCGCGGGGTTTTTTCCCGCGCGCGGGAAGAAAGGTGGGAAGGGGAACGAAGGAACGTATATTGATTGGGAGACTCCCACACGGGGGGGCTCAAAGGGACGGCGGGGGAAGACGGGGTCAGCAGGTGTCAGCTGACTTACGGGAGTGATATGGGGGGAGCAAAAAAGCTAGACAGGGGTCTAGCGGGGGGGGGGGGGGGGGAAGGGTTGCTGCTGCACTGGCCGAAAGGGAATGGGACACAGAAGAGGTGGTCGGGACGAAGGTCCCCCGGCTGGGGGACTGGAGGGTGAGGGAGACGCGGACACGGGACTGGCCCAGAAAAGGAGATGGCTAGTCGGGGGGGGGGGGGGAGCGGGGAGCCCTGGTGGGGGGGGGGGGAGCGGGGAGCCCCGGGGGGGGGGAGCCCCTCCCATCCGGCTGATAACGTGGAACGTGAGGGGCCTGAATGGGCCGGTGAAGAGGGCTCGAGTGTTCGGGCACTTGAAGGGACTGAAGGCAGACGTGGCTATGCTCCAAGAGACAGACCTGAAGGTGGCGGACCAGGTCAGGTTAAGAAGGGGATGGGTAGACTTCCGGGTGCGGCGATGACCAGCTGAGTCGCACGTTTCGGCAGCTCCCGGTGAAACGGACGTTTGGGCTCTTGATAGGAGCCCCAACGGCAATTTTAACGGCTAAAAACACTGTGCGGTAAACCAGAAGGCAATCCCCCCTGGATACGGATGAAAAAAGGAGGAGAAAGTGGCCGAATTGCAGTGGATCCTTCAGAACAGCGGCAAGGAAGGCAAGCAAAAACCAAGATGGCGTCGGAAGGTGGCAGTTTAACATGGGGCCCTGAACAACAAGAGTTCTTGAAATGCTGTGTGGAAGAGCTCAAAAAGGAAATGAAGAAAGAGCTGTTGGCCCCGATACTACAGGCGATCGAAGGGCTAAAGGAGGAACAAAAGACCCAGGAGCGGGAGCTTCGGGTCGTGAAGGCAAAGGCAGCCGAGAATGAGGACGACATACAGGGCCTGGTGGTGAAGACGGAGACGCATGAGGCACATCAGAAACGATGTGTGGAAAGGTTGGAGGCACTGGAGAACAACGCAAGGAGGAACAACCTGAGGATTCTTGGTCTTCCTGAAGGTGCGGAGGGACGTTGGGGCATATGTGAGCACGATGCTGCACTCGTTAATGGGAGCGGAGGCCCCGGCGGGTCCGTTGGAGGTGGAGGGAGCATACCGAGTGATGGCGCGAGGACCGAGAGCAGGAGAAATTCCCAGAGCCATAGTGGTGAGATTCCTCTGTTTTAAGGATAGAGAAATGGTCCTGAGATGGGCAAAGAAAACTCGGAGCAGTAAATGGGAGAACGCGGTGATCCGCGTTTATCAAGACTGGAGTGCGGAGGTGGCGAGAAGGAGGGCGAGCTTTAATCGGGCCAAGGCGGTGCTTCATAAAAAGAAGATAAAATTTGGAATGCTGCAACCGGCAAGACTGTGGGTCACATATCGAGGGAGGCACCACTACTTTGAGACGGCGGATGAAGCGTGGACTTTTATTGTGGAAGAAAAACTGGAATGAGCGGGTTATTAAAAAGAACGTTCGAACAAAGTGGTGGGGCGAATGTGGGGGGCAAAGAGGGGTTTTATGTACTAATCCTGCGATGTGGTAACTTTTCTCTCTCCCACAGGTGGTGATGGGGGGAGGAGGGGAGGTGGAGGAGATGGGGCGTTGGCCATTGGGGGCGGGGCCAAGGGAGAAGCGTGGGCTTGGTTCCCGTGCTATGATAATCATTGCGGGAAGAGAGAAGCAGGAAGGAGGGGGCGTCGCACGGTGCCAGCCGAGGTCACGGGGGGAAGCCGAGGTCAGCCAGAGTTTGCTGACTTCTGGGAGCAACATGGGGGGAGTAATTACGCTAGCGGGGAATCTAGCGGGGGGGGTGGGAGGGGGGAATTACTGGGTTGCTGCTGCTGGGGAGAGGGGGGAGCTGGTATGGGAGAGGATGGGCGGGGGGGCACCGCCTGGGGGAGATACAGCTGCGTGGGAACCGGGTGAGGAGCTGGAAAAAGGTGATGGCTAATCGACAAGGGGGGGGGTAGGAAGCCCCCCAACTCGGCTGATCACGTGGCACGTGAGAGGGCTGAACGGGCCGATAAAGAGGGCACGGGTACTCGCACACCTTAAGAAACTTAAGGCAGATGTGGTTATGTTACAGGAAACGCACCTGAAACTGATAGACCAGGTTAGGCTACGCAAAGGATGGGTGGGGCAGGTGTTCCATTCGGGGCTAGATGCGAAAAACAGGGGGGTGGCTATATTAGTGGGGAAGCGGGTAATGTTCGAGGCAAAGACTATAGTGGCGGATAACGGGGGCAGATACGTGATGGTGAGTGGCAAACTACAGGGGGAGGCGGTGGTTTTGGTAAACGTATATGCCCCGAACTGGGATGATGCCAATTTTATGAGGCGGATGCTAGGACGCATTCCGGACCTAGAGATGGGAAAGCTGATAATGGGGGGAGATTTTAATACGGTGTTGGAACCAGGGCTGGATAGGTCGAAGTCCAGGACTGGAAGGAGGCCGGCAGCAGCAAGGTACTTAAAGATTTTATGGAGCAGATGGGAGGTGTAGACCCGTGGAGATTTAGCAGACCTAGGAGTAAGGAGTTCTCGTTTTTCTCCTATGTCCATAAAGTCTACTCGCGAATAGACTTTTTTGTGCTGGGAAGGGCGTTGATCCCGAAGGTGAGGGGAACGGAGTATACGGCTATAGCCATTTCGGATCACGCTCCACACTGGGTAGACTTGGAGATAGGGGAGGAAACAGGAGGGCGCCCACCCGGGAGAATGGACATGGGACTAATGGCAGATGAGGGGGTGTGTCTAAGGGTGAGGGGGTGCATTGAAAAGTACTTGGAACTCAATGATAATGGGGAGGTCCAGGTGGGAGTGGTCTGGGAGGCGCTGAAGGCAGTGGTTAGAGGGGAGCTGATATCAATAAGGGCACATAAAGGGAAGCAGGAGAGTAAGGAACGGGAGCGGTTGCTGCAAGAACTTTTGAGGGTGGACAGACAATATGCGGAAGCACCGGAGGAGGGACTGTACAGGGAAAGGCAAAGGCTACATGTAGAATTTGACTTGCTGACTACGGGCACTGCAGAGGCACAATGGAGGAAGGCACAGGGTGTACAGTACGAATATGGGGAGAAGGCGAGCAGGTTGCTGGCACACCAATTGAGGAAAAGGGGAGCAGCAAGGGAAATAGGGGGAGTGAGGGATGAGGAAGGAGAGATGGAGCGGGGAGCGGAGAGAGTGAATGGAGTGTTCAAGACATTTTATAAAAAATTATATGAAGCTCAACCCCCGGATGGGAGGGAGAGAATGATGGGCTTCTTGGATCGGCTGGAATTTCCCAAGGTGGAAGAGCAGGAAAGGGTGGGACTGGGAGCACAGATCGAGGTAGAAGAAGTGGTGAAAGGAATTAGGAGCATGCAGGCGGGAAAGGCCCCGGGACCGGATGGATTCCCAGTCGAATTCTATAGAAAATATGTGGACTTGCTCGCCCCGGTATTGACGAGGACCTTTAATGAGGCAAAGGAAAGGGGACAACTGCCCCCGACTATGTCTGAAGCAACGATATCGCTTCTCTTAAAGAAGGAAAAGGACCCGCTACAATGCGGGTCCTATAGACCTATTTCCCTCCTAAATGTAGATGCCAAGATCCTGGCCAAGGTAATGGCAATGAGAATAGAGGAATGTGTCCCGGGGGTGGTCCACGAGGACCAAACTGGGTTTGTGAAGGGGAGACAGCTGAACACGAATATACGGAGGCTGTTAGGGGTAATGATGATGGCCCCACCAGAGGGGGAAACGGAGATAGTAGTGGCGATGGATGCCGCGAAAGCATTTGATAGAGTGGAGTGGGATTATTTGTGGGAGGTGTTGAGGAGATTTAGTTTTGGAGAGGGGTATGTGAGATGGGTGCAGCTGTTGTATAGGGCCCCGATGGCGAGCGTGGTCACGAATGGACGGGAATCTGCATATTTTCGGCTCCATAGAGGGACAAGGCAGGGATGCCCTCTGTCCCCATTATTGTTTGCACTGGCGATTGAGCCCCTGGCGATAGCGTTGAGGGGTTCCAAGAAGTGGAGGGGAGTACTTAGAGGAGGAGAAGAACACCGGGTATCTTTGTATGCGGACGATTTGCTACTATACGTGGCAGACCCGGCGGAGGGGATGCCAGAAATAATGCGGATACTTGGGGAGTTTGGGGATTTTTCAGGGTATAAATTGAACATGGGGAAAAGTGAGTTGTTTGTGGTGCATCCAGGGGAGCAGAGTAGAGAAATAGAGGACCTACCGTTGAGGAAGGTAACAAGGGACTTTCGTTACCTGGGGATCCAGATAGCCAAGAATTGGGGCACATTGCATAGGTTATATTTAACGCGGTTGGTGGAACAAATGGAGGAGGATTTCAAGAGATGGGATATGGTATCCCTGTCACTGGCAGGGAGGGTGCAGGCGGTTAAGATGGTGGTCCTCCCGAGATTCCTCTTTGTGTTTCAGTGCCTCCCGGTGGTGATCACGAAGGCTTTTTTTAAAAGGATTGAAAAGAGCATCATGGGTTTTGTGTGGGCCGGGAAGACCCCGAGAGTGATGAAGGGATTCTTACAGCGTAGCAGGGATAGGGGGGGGGCTGGCACTACCGAGCCTAAGTGAGTATTATTGGGCCGCTAATATTTCAATGGTAAGTAAGTGGATTGGAGAGGAGGAGGGAGCGGCGTGGAAGAGATTAGAGAGGGCGTCCTGTAGGGGGACTAGCCTACAGGCTATGGTGACAGCCCCATTGCCGTTCTCACCGAGGAACTACACCACAAGCCCGGTGGTGGTGGCTACACTGAAGATTTGGGGACAGTGGAGACGGCATAGGGGAAAGACTGGAGCCTTGGGGGGGGTCCCCGATAAGAAACAACCATAGGTTTGCCCCGGGGGGAATGGATGGGGGATATGGAATGTGGCAAAGAGCAGGAATAACGCAACTGAAAGATCTGTTTGTGGATGGGAAGTTCGCGAGTCTGGGAGCGCTGACCGAGAAATATGGGTTGCCCCAAGGGAATGCATTCAGGTATATGCAACTGAGGGCTTTTGCGAGGCAACAGGTGAGGGAATTCCCGCAGCTCCCGACACAAGAGGTGCAGGACAGAGTGATCTCAAAGACATGGGTGGGGGGATGGTAAGGTGTCAGATATATATAGGGAAATGAGGGACGAAGGGGAGACTATGGTAGATGAACTAAAAGGGAAATGGGAAGAAGAGCTGGGGGAGGAGATCGAGGAGGGGCTGTGGGCAGATGCCCTAAGCAGGGTAAACTCGTTGTCCTCGTGTGCCAGGCTAAGCCTGATTCTGTTTAAGGTATTACACAGGGCGCATATGACTGGAGCACGGCTCAGTAAATTTTTTAGGGTGGAGGATAGGTGTGCGTGGTGCTCGAGAAGCCCAGCGAATCATACCCATATGTTTTGGTCATGCCCGGCACTACAGGGGTTTTGGATGGGGGTGACAAAGGTGCTTTCAAAAGTAGTGGGGGTCCGGGTCGAACCAAGCTGGGGGTTGGCTATATTTGGGGTTGCACAAGAGCCGGGAGTGCAGGAGGCAAGAGAGGCCGATGTTTTGGCCTTTGCGTCCCTAGTAGCCCGGCGCAGGATATTGTTAATGTGGAAAGAAGCCAAGCCCCCGGGGGTGGAGACCTGGATAAATGACATGGCAGGGTTTATAAAGCTAGAGCGGATTAAGTTCGTTCTAAGGGGGTCGGCTCAAGGGTTCACCAGGCGGTGGCAACCGTTCGTCGAATACCTCGCAGAAAGATAGATGGAATGGAAAAAAGAAGGCAGCAGCAGCAGCCCAGGATCGGGGCGGGGGGGGGGGGGGGGGGGGGGGGGTGGGAGGGGGGGGGGGGAGGAGGAACCAGAAGGACTCTCAGGTTTGTTAATATATACTGTATAATATGTATAGGTCGTTGCGACAGATAATTATATATTGGACTGTTAAATTATATTTTTGAAGAGTGATACTTGTGATAAGGCAGTTGCCAATTAGGGTTAGTTTTCATTTTTGTTATTTATTATTTATTCATTTTTTGTTTATAAAATAGGTCATTGTTATTTGTGTTGTTATAATATTGTGTAAAGGATGCACAATGTACTGTGTTGGTTGACCAAAAATTTTCAATAAAATATTTATTAAAAAAAAGAAGGGGATGGGTAGGACAGGTAATTCACTCGGGACTGGACGCGAAAAATAGAGGGGTGGCAATTTTGGTGGGAAAGCATGTGTTATTTGAGGCCAAGACTATCGTAGCGGATAATGGAGGGAGATATGTGATGGTGAGTGGTAGGTTGCAAGGGACATGGGTGGTGTTGGCAAATGTATACGCCCCAAACTGGGATGATGCTGGATTCATGAAGCGCATGTTGGGGCGCATTCCGGACATGGAGGTAGGAGGCCTGTTAATGGGAGGGGACTTCAAACAGTGCTGGACCCAGCACTGGACCACTCCAGATCAAGGACGGGAAAGAGGCCGGCGGCGGCCAAGGTGCTTAGGGGGTTTATGGATCAGATGGGGGGGAGTGGACTCATGGAGGTTTGCAAGACCGCAGGCCAGGGAATTTTCTTTCTTCTCCCACGTGCACAAAGCCTACTCCCGGATAGATTTTTTTGTTCTGGGCAGGGCGCTCAGCCCGAGGGTGGAGGGGACGGAGTATTCGGCCATAGCCGTTACGGACCACGTCCCGCACTGGGTGGAAATGGGGCTGGGAGAGGAGAGGGACCAACGCCCGCTGTGGCGGCTGGATGTGGGACTGCTGGCAAATGAGGTGGTGTGTGGGAAGGTGAGGGGGTGTATCGAAAGGTACTTGGAGGCCAACGACAACGGGGAGGTGCGAGTGGGGGTGGTATGGGAGGCGTTGAAGGCGGTGATCAGGGGAGAGCTAATCTCCACCAGGGCTCATAGGGAGAAGACAGAGGGCATGGAAAGGGAGAGGTTAGTGGGGGAAATTTTGAGAGTGGATAGGAGATACGCAGAGGCCCCGGAGGAAAGATTACTTGGGGAAAGACGACGGCTCCAGGCGGAGTTTTACCTGTTGACCACGGGGAAGGCGGAGGCACAGTGGAGGAAGGCGCAGGGGCGACCTATGAGTACGGGGAAAAGGCTAGTCGGATGCTGGCGCACCAGCTCCGTAAGAGGACGGCAGCGAGGGAAATAGGGGGAATCAAAGATGGAAGGGGAGCCACGGTTTGGAGTGTAACGAAAATAAACAAGGTATTCAAGGCCGTCTATGAAGAGCTGTACAGATCCCATCCCCCAGTGGGGGAAGAGGGGTTGAGACGATTCCTATACCAACTGAGGTTCCCGAGGGTGGAGGAGCAAGAGGTGGCTGGTTTGGGGGCACCAATCGGGTTGGAGGAGCTGAGCAAGGGTTTGGGGAGTATGCAGGCGGGGAAGGCCCCAGGGCCGGACGGGTTCCCGGTGGAGTTCTACAGAAAGTACGTAGACCTTTTGGCCCCGCTACTAGTGAGGACCTTTAACGAGGCAAGAGAGGAGGGGACCCTGCCCCCGACAATGTCGGAAGCGACAATTTCCTTGATTCTAAAGCGGGACAAGGACCCACTGCAATGTGGATCGTACAGGCCTATTTCGCTCCTCAATGTGGACGCTATGCTATTGGCAAAAGTGCTGGCCACGAGGATTGAGGACTGTGTCCCGGGGGTGAACCATGAGGACCAGACGGGATTCGTAAAGGGCAGGCAATTAATCACAAATGTGCGGCGGCTCTTAAACGTGATAATAATGCCATCGGAGGAGGGAGAGGCAGAGATAGTGGCAGCTATGGACGCGGAAAAGGCCTTTGACCGAGTAGAGTGGGAATACCTCTGGGAGGTGCTGCGTAGGTTTGGGTTCGGGGGAGGGTTTATCAGCTGAGTTAAGCTCCTTTACAGAGCCCCGGTGGCGAGTGTAGTGACGAACCGGTGGAGGTCGGAGTACTTTCGGCTGTACCGAGGAACGAGGCAGGGGTGCCCCCTGTCCCCCCTGTTGTTGGAAGCATTGCGCAGGTCAAGGAGACACAGCCTGAGAGAGAGATACAGACCGAGTGAGAATTTGGTGCAGTGAGGTAACCAGGAAAGGTAAGTGGTTCATCTAATTTTGCTGTTTTTCAGTTAAAAGTGCAGTGTAGATTAGTGTCTGATTGGCTGAAGCTGCCCCCACCCTAATTGCTGAGAGGCAGTTATCTGGCAGTCACCTGAGGCCTGTTAAGGGGCACAAAGGTACACATTGTTTTCTTCTCTTTGAAGTTTTAGTGTGAGTCATCCTAAAGTCTGTATAAAAGACAGACAGAAAGCGCACATTAGTAAGCATTGCGCAGGTCAAGGAGACACAGCCTGAGTGAGAGAGATACAGACCGAGTGAGAATTTGGTAATTTGGTGCAGTGAGGTAATTCGGTGAAGAGTGGGAGAAGGTGCTTTTTCCCTACTGTTTTGTTCTCTCTCTTTCTTCATGCCTAATTTCGGGAGCCGTTCGGAGGAGGAGGAGCAGTCTCTGTGAGTATAAAAACCTAACGGAAACTTCCTGTTTTCCAGTTTTTTTCCCCAAAAGTGACGTCAGAGGGAAGCTGTGATCTGAGTGGTTGATAGCAAATCTGCCCCAAATTTAAAAAAAAAACACATCTAAACTCATAAACTTAAATTAAACTAATTAATTAATTAGTGATGGCTGGTCAGGTGATGTGCTTGAGCTGCTTGATGTGGGAGCTGGCAGATCCCATTGCAAGCTGCAGCGACCACATCTGCAGTAAGTGTTGGCTGCTCGAAGAGCTCCAGCTTAGAGTTGATGAGCTGGAGTCTGAGCTTCAAACACTGAGACACATCCAGGAGGGGGAGACTTACCTGGACACTGTGTTTCAGGAGGCAGTCACACCTGTCAGAGTAAGTTGTTTAAATCCTGCCGGTGGCCAGGGACAGCAGGGTGTGACTGCAAGTCAGGCAGGTAAAGGGAACCAGCAGTCAGGAGCCTCAGCCCTTGACTCTGTCCAACAGGTATGAGGCACTTGCTCCCTGTGTGGATGGCGAACAGGGCTGCAGGAAGGATGAGTCAGCTGACCAAGGCACCATGGTTCAGCAGACCATTCAAGGGGAGGGAGTAAATAGGCAAGTTGTAGTTGTAGGGGATTCTATTATCAGGGGGATAGATAGTATCCTTTGTGAGCAGGATAAAGAGTCCCGCATGGTATGTTGCCTGCCTGGTGCTAGGGTGCGGGTCATCTCTGACCGGCTTGAAAGGATACTGGAGAGGGAGGGGGAGGATCCAGTTGTTGTGGTCCATGTCGGTACCAACAACATAGGCAAGTCTAGGAAAGAGGACCTGTTTAGAGATTGTAAAGAGCTAGGATTCAAATTAAAAAAACAGGTCCTCAAGGGTCATAATCTCCGGATTACTGCCCGAGCCACGTGCAAATTGGCATAGGGAGGCAAGAATAAGGGAAGTTAACACGTGGCTGAAAGAGTGGTGTGGGAAAGAGGGGTTCCTTTTCATGGGACACTGGCATCAGTTTTGGGACAGGGGGGACCTATACCGTTGGGATGGTCTCCACCTGAACCGAGCTGGGACCAGTGTTCTGGCGAAAAGAATAAATAGGGTGGTCAATAGGACTTTAAACTAAAGATTGGGGGGGAAGGGAAAGTCAGGGAACCAAGAGGTGAAGTAATCAGTGGGAAGCGTAGCTGCTTAGGAATACAAAAAAGCACGAAAAGACAAAACTCAGGAGAGGTTACGATAGTCCACATCCCACAAAATATGACACCGTGTATGGAAAGGCTCAGTAAACCAAGGTCCACCACACTAAGAAATCAAAAAGGGACGGTCAATAGAGAATTAAAGGTGCTATATTTAAATGCGCGCAGTGTACGGAACAAGGTAGATGAGCTTGTGGCCCAGATTGTGACTGGCAGGTATGATGTGGTAGGCATCACAGAGACATGGTTGCAGGGGGTTCAGGACTGGCATTTAAACATCCAGGGATTCACAACCTATCGAAAAGACAGGGAGGTGGGCAGAGGGGGCGGGGTTGCCTTGTTAATTAGGAATGAAATTAAATCAATAGCACTAAATGACATAGGGTCAGATGATGTGGAGTCTGTGTGGGTAGAGTTGAGGAACCACAAAGGCAAAAAAAACCATAATGGGAGTTATGTACAGGCCTCCAACAGTGGTCAGGACCGGGGGCACAAAATGCACCACGAAATAGAAAGTGCATGTCAGAAAGGCAAGGTCACAGTGATCATGGGGGACTTCAATATGCAGGTGAATTGGGTAAATAATGCTGCCAGTGGACCCAAGGAAAGGGAATTCATTGAATGTTTACAGGAGGGCTTTTTGGAACAGCTTGTGATGGAGCCCACGAGGGAACAGGCCATTCTGGACTTAGTGTTATGTAATGAGCCAGACTTGATTAAAGATCTTAAAGTAAGGGAGCACTTAGGAGGTAGTGATCATAATATGGTAGAATTCAATCTCCAATTTGAAAGAAAGAAGGTAGAATCAGATGTAAAGGTGTTACAGTTAAATAAAGGTAACTACAGGGGCATGAGGGAGGAACTGACGAAAATCGACTGGGAGCAGAGCCTAGTGGGAAAGACAATAGAACAGCAATGGCAGGAGTTTCTGGGAGTAATTGAGGACACGGTGCAGAGGTTCATCCCAAAGAAAAGAAAGATTATCAGAGGGGGGATTAGGCAGCCATGGCTGACAAAGGAAGTCAGGGAATGCATCAAAGAAAAAGAGAAAGCCTATAATGTGGCAAAGAGTAGTGGGAAGTCAGAAGATTGGGAAGGCTACAAAAACAAACAGAGGATAACAAAGAGAGAAATAAGGAAAGAGAGGATCAAATATGAAGGTAGGCTAGCCAGTAACATTAGGAATGATAGTAAAAGTTTCTTTAAATACATTAAAAACAAACGGGAGGCAAAAGTTGACATTGGGCCGCTCCAAAATGACGCTGGTAATTTTGTGATGGGAGACAAGGAAATAGCTGAGGAATTAAATAAGTACTTTGCGTCAGTCTTCACAGTAGAAGACATGAGTAATATCCCACCAATTCCGGAGAGTCAGGGGGCAGAGTTGAATATGGTAGCCATCACAAAGGAGAAAGTGCTAGAGAAATTAAGAGGTCTAAAAATTGATAAATCTCTGGGCCCAGATGGATTACATCCTAGAGTTCTAAAGGAGATAGCTGAAGAAATAGTGGCGGCGTTAGTTATGATCTTTCAAAAGTCACTGGAGTCCGGGAAAGTCCCAGAGGATTGGGAAATCGCTGTTGTAACCCCCCTGTTCAAGAAGGGAACAAGGAAAAAGATGGAAAATTATAGGCCAATTAGCCTAACCTCGGTTGTTGGCAAGATTCTAGAATCCATTGTTAAGGATGAGATTTCTAAATTCTTGGAAGTGCAGGGTCAGATTAGGACAAGTCAGCATGGATTTAGTAAGGGGAGGTCGTGCCTGACAAACCTGTTAGAGTTCTTTGAAGAGATAACAAATAGGTTAGACCAAGGAGAGCCAATGGATGTTATCTATCTTGACTTCCAAAAGGCCTTTGATAAGGTGCCTCACGGGAGACTGCTGGGTAAAATAAGGGCCCATGGTATTCGAGGCAAGGTACTAACATGGATTGACGATTGGCTGTCAGGCAGAAGGCAGAGAGTTGGGATAAAAGGTTCTTTTTCGGAATGGCAACCGGTGACGAGTGGTGTCCCGCAGGGTTCAGTGTTGGGGCCACAGCTGTTCTCTTTATATATTTACGATCTAGATGACGGGACTGGGGGCATTCTGGTTAAGTTTGCCGATGATACAAAGATAGGTGGAGGGGCAGGTAGTATGGAGGAGGTGGGGAGGCTTCAGAAAGATTTAGACAGTTTAGGAGAGTGGTCCAAGAAATGGCTGATGAAATTCAACATGGGCAAGTGCGAGGTCTTGCACTTTGGAAAAAAGAATAGAGGCATGGACGATTTTCTAAACGGTGACAAAATTCATAATGCTGAAGTGCAAAGGGACTTGGGAGTCCTAGTCCAGGATTCTCTAAAGGTAAACTTGCAGGTTGAGTCCGTAATTAAGAAAGCAAATGCAATGTTGTCATTCATCTCAAGAGGCTTGGAATATAAAAGCAGGGATGTACTTCTGAAGCTTTATAAAGCATTAGTTAGGCCCCATTTAGAATACTGTGAGCAATTTTGGGCCCCACACCTCAGGAAGGACATACTGGCACTGGAGCGGGTCCAGCGGAGATTCACACGGATGATCCCAGGAATGGTAGGCCTAACATACGATGAACGTCTGAGGATCCTGGGATTATATTCATTGGAGTTTAGGAGGTTGAGGGGAGATCTAATAGAAACTTACAAGATAATGAATGACTTAGATAGTGTGGATAGAGGGAAGTTGTTTCCATTAGCAGGGGAGACTAGGACCCGGGGGCACAGCCTTAGAATAAAAGGGAGTCACTTTAGAACAGAGATGAGGAGAAATTTCTTCAGCCAGAGAGTGGTGGGTCTGTGGAATTCATTGCCACAGAGGGCGGTGGAGGCCGGGACGTTGAGTGTCTTTAAGACAGAAGTTGATAAATTCTTGATTTCTCGAGGAATTAAGGGCTATGGAGAGAGAGCGGGTAAATGGAGTTGAAATCAGCCATGATTGAATGGCGGAGTGGACTCGATGGGCCGAATGGCCTTACTTCCGCTCCTATGTCTTATGGTCTTATGGTTTGCATTGGCGATCGAACCCTTGGCCATGTCACTGAGGGAGTCTAATAAATGGAGGGAGGTGGTCCGAGGGGGAGAAGAACATCGGGTGTCGCTATACGCGGATGGCCTGTTGCTGTACGTGGCGGACCCAATGGAGGGGCTGGTGGAGGTCATGCAGACTCTAAGGGAGTTTGGGGAGTTTTCGGGCTATAAGAATGTAGGGAAGAGTGAGCTCTTTGTATTACAGGCAGGGGACCAAGAAAGGGGGATAGGGGACCTACCGCTGAGGAGGGCGGCGGGGAGTTTTCGGTATCTGGGGATCCAGATTGCCAGGAGTTGGGGGCCCTACATAAACTGAATTTGACGAGGTTGGTGGACCAAATGGAGGAGGACTTCAAAAGATGGGACATGTTACCGCTCTCGCTGGCGGGTAGAGTGCAGTCGGTCAAAATGGCGGTCCTTCCGAGGTTTCTGTTTGTGTTTCAGTGCCTTCCCATCGTGATCACCAAGGGCTTTTTAAGAGAGTAGGTAGGAGTATTGTGGGGTTTGTGTGGGCGAATAAGACCCCGAGGGTAAGGAGAGGGTTCCTGGAACGCAGTAGGGACCGAGGAGGGTTGGCGCTGCCAAACCTAGGGAGCTACTACTGGGCAGCAAATGTGGCGATGATCCGCAAGTGGGTCATGGAGGGAGAGGGGGCGGCATGGAAGAGGATGGAGATGGTGTCCTGTAAAGGAACGAGCTTGGGGGCGTTAGTGACGGCACCGCTGCCGTTCTCGCCGTCAAAGTATACCACGAGCCCGGTGGTGGCGGCAACGTTAAGGATCTGGGGCCAGTGGAGACGGCACAGGGGTGCAGTGGGAGCCTCGGTGTGGTCCCCGATCAGGGGTAACCACCAGTTTGTCCTGGGGAAGATGGACGGGGGGTTCCAGGGCTGGCATCGGGCGGGGATTAGAAGAATGGGGGACCTGTTCATTGACGGGACATTTGCGAGCCTAGGGGCACTGGAGGAGAAGTTTGAGTTACCCCCGGGAAATACTTTTCGATATATGCAGGTGAGGGCTTTTGTGAGGCGACAGGCCAGAGAATTCCCGTTGCTCCCGGCACAAGAAATTCAAGACAGGGTGATCTCAGGTGTATGGGTCGGGGAGGGCAAGGTGTCGGCAATACACGTCTTGGGAAGGGAGGGGGGGGAATGGGGGCTTGCTTGGGGGGATGGATGAGCAGAAGATAACATGAAGGGTGGGGGAAACTGGCACGTGCGGGAGAGAGCCAGTGTATAAAGCTATGTAAATATACCATTTTGCCATGTATATATCTTGCTCAGTGTGATTTCGTGTTATTTTGTTACGGGGGAGGGGGTTATTGTTTGTAAGGGGAAAAAATTGTGTTGTTGAAAAACTTTAATAAATATATTTTTTTTAAAAAAACACTTCTGTCTCCTTCGATGCTGCCTGTTCTGTTGAGTGTTTCCAGCAATGTTTTATTTCAGACTACTAGCATAATTGTTTTGCTTTTATTTTACCCATTGGATCAGATAGTTCACCCAATTCGGCTTCTTATTTCAAACCTTCATGATGGTTGTCCAATTTATAACTGTTACATGAAAACTTTTCCTTAGCAAACAATTCACCTGGGCATTTTTGTTAGTTAATCTTGAAAATTTACAATGAAAACCTAGCTTCTTTTAAGTGAATTAGTGCAACCTAGAATGTAGACCAATAATCTTTCTTACAATAAGGGCTAAACAGACAGAACTCCTGATGGGGACTGGCCATCATTTTATACAGCCTACCTTTGTCTTCTGTTAAAACTATTATTGTTCGGTAAGTCTTGCGATACAAGTGCATTTTCTTGTTTGTTGTTTCCTCAACAAACTGTAAAGATGCACCTGTAATATAGTTATACTCAGATAAATATTGGGAGTAAAATTCAGCTCTGATATCAAACAGGCAGTATTGAATCAACCCTGTATTTTACAGCCTAGTGATGTTTCTTAATTTTGAAATAAATGAAAATAAATATTAGGCAGGTGTGTAATGGGTGGCCAATCTGCTTTACATCCCTGCCAAACTTTGCCCCCATAATTATTTCTCATGCAGAAGAGGCATTAATCTTTAGCTCTCAGTTCTGTGTGTACCCACAACCCTGCCAGACTTGTCAACTTGAGCACATTACCGGTCACAATGCTATATGAGCACATGTTCAACCTGTCAGCGTCTAACTCTGTAACCTACCAAGAGACTAATCTGAAAATCCCGTGGTAGTTTATTCAATTGAAAAATTTAAGGGATGATTACTGTGCATGAGTGAAGGCTGCAATCGGTTGTGGCAGCTGTCATTTAGTTTTTTCTTAAAGATCTATTAGTGCCAACATCATAAATGCTATCGAAAATAGGGCTGACAACATAATGATACAGCATTTAGTAAAGGTAACTCTTTCTTTTCCACTTCCCTCTACCACAATTCATAAAAGCGGCTAAGTAATCTATAACTGGTTTAATCGTTCTGTAGTCATTCGATGGAGTATTAATTAAAAATGAAGCCATGAGAACGAACAGCCAACATTGAAAATTCTAATCGGTTATACTGCCAACTGTGGCTTTTAAAATTAGAGTTACATTAATGAGAAACGGTCGAGAATGTGGCATTCTTGACCTCAGTTTCCCAAGATCAGTCGGTTTTTCCTCATCATTACTAATTAGTAACCACAAGGGGCAGCACGGTAGCACAATTGCTTCACAGCTCCAGGGTCCCAGGTTCGATTCCGGCTTGGTTCATTGTCTGTGCGGAGTCTGCACATCCTCCCCATGTGTGCGTGGGTTTCCTCCGGGTCCTCCGGTTTCCTCCCACAGTCCAAAGATGTGCAGGTTAGGTGGATTGGCCATGATAAATTGCTCTTAGTGTCCAAAATTGCCCTTAGTGTTGGGTGAAGTTACTGGGTTATGGGGATAGGGTGGCGGTGTTGACCTTGAGTAGGGTGCTCTTTCCAAGAGCCAGTGCAGACTCGATGGGCCGAATGGCCTCCTTCTGCACTGTAAATTCTATGATTCTATGATCCACTTGGATGGCTATTACAGGAAGGCAGACTTTCCTGCAATACCCCTCGGATCCAATATCCTGGAACATGCACTGCACATTCTCTCACTTGGGCAACAATAACTAGCATTTATAGAGGGACTTTAACATGGTAAAATGGTCCACGGCGCTTCCTAGGTTAGGACTAGTGACCAAACATTTGGTCTAGGAGGTGGAATAAAACAACAGTGACTTGCATTTATATGTACCTGAAGGACCCTGATTGTTTTAAAATTGTCAGATTTTTTATCTTTGTAACATCAGAAATGGGATTCCATCTGTTTTATCTCCCTGTCCATGTTGTAAGGATTCACCTGTTTAATTCCTATTGCCATTTTTTGTCTATGGATGGCTAATGCCTTTCAGACCAAGCAGCTTACCTTTAATTTAAAGCAGGAAACGCCAGCATGTTTGGCCTGACATCAGTGATGACCCGGACTGATTGGCTCGGCTGGTGGACCATGAGCTAGTCCCAAGAGCCAAGTTCTTCTTGAGGACAAAGCAGTGATTGGCTTTGCTGACTCTGGAATGTTCCTGAGGGAGACCAAGTTTTACTTTTGTTTTGGTAAGAAGCTGGAGGGTCACAGCCCTGAATTCTCTCTTTCATCTAATCGATTCTTTCTGAAGGGAACTCTGTTCTTATCTCAATAAGACTGTCGGACATTCTGGTGGAATTGGAAACAAGTAAGAATTCAACAGGCCTGACATGGATCCTCTGATTGAAGGCCCAGTTAATAAATATTAACGTACATCCCTATAAGGAATCCTACAGCCTGGGAGTTCTGATTGAATGGAGCTGCCAGAAAATCCTCGTGAGCAATCCAATGGGCGGTTTCAATCCTGGGTTTCAATCCTGGGAGGACAGCCTGCTGCAACGACCGCAACATTGGAAACAAGGATACTCATTCCTCTCTTTTCATCTTGATCCCTCTTATTTTTACCCCTTCCTGTGTTTGATCATCTTGTGTGTGTTGGTAGAGAGTGAGACGGTAAAGAGGATGGTAAATTAGCCGGCCATTAGTCCGTTATAATTACTGCATATTTCAACTTTGTTTCTGTTATAAATAAACAGTTATTGTGTTCAACTTACAGACCTGGTGGTTATAACTTATTGAGCAGTCAAGGGGCCAAAGATTGTGCAAACTTCATATGAATTATTAGTTAATTCGCTTGTGTTGGGACTCCGGAATCTGTGGGGTTGGAATCGACCGAGCACTAGTCCAGGGTGTCGTAACAATGTCCAATTTTATACCCAGTGCCTCTTGCATATTTGCTTACATGATTCTCTGTACAGTATATAAACATACAATATTTAGTCACTATAATTTAGTTGTGCAAACTACTGAAAATAGACCTTCTTGGCATTACTATGATTTTCACAACACACAGATCTACTGGATCTGTTTTTTAAATATTTTTTTTTTCGAGTACCCAATTCATTTTTTCTCCAATTAAGGGGCAATTTAGCATTGCCAATCCACCTAGCCTGCACATCCTTGGGTTGTGGGGGTGAGACACATGTGGCTATTGGATCTCTGAATATATATATATATATATATATAGATATTGATCAGGTTTATGTAGGTAGGTATGATTACTTGAATCAGTTCTAAGTACTTGTGACATGGTGATGCATAACTCATATTGCTGGTGAAGAAACTCTGAGGATTGGTTTGACAGCTGTAGGATTGCATTACCTGAAGGCTGCGCATGAGAACCTATGCTCTTATATCTGAAGTTTGGTGTCTACAATGATTATATTGTAGAGAAGCAGAAAGTTGGTACTGAAACTCTGCATCCGGAATTGGTGAAATCACAATTCAGTGGGTTGCGCTCATGCCCTGAATAGAAAGATGGTAACAAAGCGCTTAGATATACTGATGATGGCACTTGCAAATGATTTCTGACAACTATTTTTACCTATCTATTAATAAACTTAAACCAGTCGAGACACTTGTCCAATGACTGGTTTTGATTATCATAGAATCTACAGTGCAGAAGGAGGCCATTCGGCCCATCGAGTCTGCACCGGCTCTTGGAAAGAGCACCCTACCCAAGGTCAACACCTCCACCCTATCCCCATAACCCAGTAACCCCACCCAACACTAAGGGCAATTTTGGACACTAAGGGCAATTTATCATGGCCAATCCACCTAACCTGCACATCTTTTGGACGGTGGGAGGAAACCGGAGCACCCGGAGGAAACCCACGCATACACGGGGATGATGTGCAGACTCCGCACAGACAGCGACCCAAGCCGGAATCGAACCTGGGACCCTGGAGCTGTGAAGCAATTGTGCTATCCACAAGGCTACCGTGCTGCCCCTACTTGGTGGGAGGCTATCGCTGTGGTGTTGAGTAGGCTCCAGATGTACATGCCCAGTAACAATAGCAGCAGCAAAAACAGTAGCAACATATACATCTATAGTGCCCTTAATGTAGAAGAAAAAATCAATGTGTTTCACAGAGTCATAAGGAAAATATAGGCATCCAGCCACAAATGTTGATATTAGGGAGAGTGGCCGAATATTTGATCAAAGAGGAGGGCTTTAAGAGGATCTAGAAGGAGATGAGAGGGGCGAAGAGTTTAGTAAAGGATTGTTGGGATCAACATAGCCGAAGAAGATGTGCAGGTGCTAATGAGGATAAAGGTTATGAGTGAGTAGAACTTGATATGGATAGGATAAAATCAGCAGAGTTCTGGTTGAGCTAAAGTTTATGGATCATGGAAAATGGGAAGACAGCCAGTGAATCATTGCCAATTGCCAAGTCTGATGATTACAAAGGCATGGGTGAGGGATGAGATTTAGAATGCATACTTTCTAATTCGAGTTGGTGGGGTGTATCATTATTTATACAAGCACGATATAACTATCAATATAATTCTCAAAACTATAAATGTATAATTTATATTAATGGGTTACAGCAACTATTTTTAATCTAGCTACATTTAGCTGGAATTATTGTGTTTTTTTTAACAAACAATTTTATTGAGGTATTTTAGGCATATAGAAAAAGTAACATTGTACAGTACAAAAAAAAAGAACTCAAAGCACAAATTAAACATAGAGCAAACCACGGCTCTGTTCACGCAAGGACCTGCCTCAATATCCCCCTACTCTACTCTACCCTAGCCCCCCCCCTGCTGACGCTTACTCCCCTGCGAAGAAGTCAATAAATGGCTGCCACCTTCGGGCGAACCCTTATAGCGAACCTCTCCAGGCGAACTTGACTTTCTCTAGGCCAGGAAAGCGCGCCATGTCCGATAGCCATACCTCAGCCCTCGGTAGCTTTGAGTCCCTCCATGCTAACAGTATTCGTCGCCGGGCTACCAGGGAAACAAAGGCCAGAACGTCGGCCTCTCTCTCTTCCTGGACTCCCGGGTCCTCCGAAACCCCAAAGATTGCCACCTCAGGGCTCATTACCACCCCAGCTTTCAATACCCGGGACATCACGGGCGGGATTCTCCACTCCCACGCCGAAGTGGCCGCACCGTCGTGAACGCCATCGAGGTTCACGACGGCGCGGAACGGCCCCGGTCCCGACCGATTCAGGCCCTGATAATGGGCCAGTATCAGGGCCACGTCATCTACTCTCACCAGGCCTTGTCGCCCGCGTAAAAGCGGCGCCGCATAGATGACGCGGCCGGCGCCGCATAACGGACGTCATCCGCGCATGCGCGGGTTGGCCGGCGCCAACCCGCGCATGCGTGGTTGCCGTCCTCTCTAAGTCCGCCCCGCAAGAAGATGGGGGACGGATCTTGCGGGGCAGCGGAAGGAAGGAGGTCCTCCTTCAGAGAGGACGGCCCGACGATCGGTGGGCACTGATCGCGGGCCACCCCACATTCCAGGTGAAGCCCGGTGCAGGATCCCCCCTCGCCCCCCCCACAGGCCGCCCCCCCCAGCGTTCACGCACCGCCCACGACTGCAGCGACCAGGTGTGGACGGCGCCGGGGGGAACCCGCCGTTTTGGCCTGGCCGCTCGGCCCATCTGGGCCTCAGAATAGTGGGGGTGCCGGAGAATTGCCATTTTGGGTGTCTCTGGCGATTCTGCGGCACGCGAAATTCGACCGGGCCATTCCCGCCGCTTGGGAGAATCGCGGGAGGGCGTCGAACCGGCGTCCCCGGAAATTTTGGCTGCCCAGGCGATTCTCCCAACCGGCGTGGGAGTGGAGAATCGTGCACCACATCTGCGAATCCCTGTCAATACTCCCTGAGTTTAGGGCACGACCAGAACATGTGTACATGGTTAGCCGGCCCTCCGGTGCATCTAGCACACTTGTCCTCCAGCCTGAAGAATCTGCTCATCTGGGTCACCGTCATGTGGGCCCGGTGCACAACCTTAAACTGGATCAGGCTGAGCCTGGCGCATATTGCGTCGTGTTTACTCTGCTCAGGGCTTCTGCCCAGATACCATCCCCCATCTCCCCCCACCCGAACTCCTCCTCCCACTTAAGCTTCAGGTCCTCGGCCTGCGTATCCTCAGTCCCCATTAGTTCCTTATAGACGTCTGAAACTCAACCCTCTCTCACCTCTCCCCTAGAAACTACCCTGTCCTGCCTCCCCTTCGGCGGGAGACATGGGAAGGACAGCACCAGGCTGCATACAAAATCCCTCATCTGCAAGTATCGAAAGTCGTTCCCTTTCGCCAGCCCAAACTTCTCCTCCAGTGCCCTCATGCTCGGAAAGCTCCCTTCCAGGAACAGATCCCTCATCCTCACAATCCCCGCCCTCCTCCACAGTCGATAACCCCCGTCCATGTTCCCCGGGCAAATCGGTGGTTGCCGCAGATTGTGGTCCACATCGATGCTCTTACCTCCCCTACATGCCTCCTCCACTGGCCCCAGATCCGAAGAGCCGCCACCACTATTGGGCTGGTGGAGTACCATGCCGGCGAAAGTGGCAGAGGAGCTGTGACCAGGGCTGCTAAGCTAGTGCCCCTGCACGAAGCAGCCTCCATCCGCTCCCAAACCGATCCCGCACCCACCATCCATTTCCTTATCATCGCTATGTTGGCCGCCCAGTAATCGTTGCTGAAGTTCGGCAACGCCAGCCCCCCTTCTCCTCTGTTCCTTTCAAGCATCACCCTCTTCACCCGCGGGGAGTTCCCACCCATTCAAATCCCAGAATAATTTTATTCAGCCTCTTAAAGAAGGACCGCAGGATAAAGATGGGGAAACACTGAAAAACAAACAAGAACCGCGGGAGAATCGTCATCTTAACAGTCTGCACCCTCCCCACCAATGACAGCGGGAGCGCATCTCACCTCCAGACATCCTCCCTCACTCATTCCACCAGTCGGGACAGGTTGAGCGTGTGCAACCTGCCCCAGTCCTGTGCCACCTGAATCCCCAAATATCGGAAACTCTCCCCCACTAGCCTGAACGGCAACTCCTTCAGCCTGCTCTCCTGCCCCCTCGCCTGAATTACAAACAACTCGCTCTTAGCCATGTTCAGCTTGTATCCGGAGAACCGGCCAAATTCCCTCAGGGTTGCCATAATACCGTCCATCCCCACCATTGGGTCCGATACATATAACAGCAGATCGCCTGCGTATAACGAGACTCTATGTTCCACTCCCCCCCCCCCCGGACCAGTCCTTTCCAGCCCCTAGAAGCTCTCAGTGCAATTGCCAGTGGCTCTATGGCCAGCGCAAACAGCAGTGGGGAGAGAGGGAAGCCCTGTCTTGTCCCACGAGCACAGTAGTCTGATGTCGTCCTGTTCGTCCTTACACTCACCTCCGGGGCCTGATATAATAACCTAACCCAGTCGATGAACCCCGCTCCGAACCCGAACCGTCCTAGTACCGCCCACAGATAATCCCACTTGACCCGGTCAAATGCCTTTTCAGCATCCATGGCTACCACTATCACTACCTCCCTACTCTCCGGGGGCATCATAATCACGTTGAGCAGCCTTCTTAGGTTGGCCACCAGCTGCCTCCCCTTTAGACACCCGGTTTGGTCTTCCACAATTACATCCAATACACAGTCCTCAGTTCTGGTCGCCAAGATCTTGGCCAGTAACTTAGCGTCCACATTGATCAAAGAGATCGGCCTGTATGACCCACAAGCCTCCGGGTCCTTATCCCGTTTCAGAATAGGCGAGATGGTGGCCTGCGACATCGTCAGGGGTAAACTCCCTCCGTCTCTTGCCTCGCTAAAGACCCTGACCAGCACCGGCCCCACTATCGCTGCAAATTTTTTGTAAAACTCCACCGGATACCCGTCCGGCCCCGGGGCTTTACCCAATTGCATGATCTTCAGGCCCCCCAATACCTCTTCGATCCTGACCAGGGCTCCCAGCCTGTCCACCAACCCCCTCCCCACTCTTGGGAAGGTAAGTCCGTCCAGGAATCGCCTCATCCCCCCCGGTCCCCCGGGGGGTTCCGAAGTGTACAGCTTCCTATAAAAGTCCCTAAAGACCTTGTTCAGCCCCGTCGGGTCACCCACTAGATTACCTTCGCCATCCACTACCCTCCCTATGTCCCTAGCCACTTCCCTCTTCCTCAGTGATTGCGCAAGCATTCTACTGGCCTTCTCCCCATGCTCATAAATCGCGCCTTTTACCTTTCTAAGCTGCTCTACAGCCTTCCCTGTCATCAGCACCCCAAATTTGGCCTGCAGCCTCTGTCGTTTCCTGAGTAACTCTGGCCTCGGGGATTCCGTGTAACTCCTGTCCGTCCGTAGAATTTCCTTAATCAGTCGGTCCGTCTCTGCCCTATCCGTCCTGTCCCTGTACATCCGGATTGAAATCAGCTCCCCTCTCACCACTGCCTTCAGTGCCTCCCAGAGCACCGCTGCCGAGACTTCTCCAGTATCGTTCACCTGCAGGTAATTCTGCATGCATTTCCTCAGCATCTCGCACACCGCCTCGTCCGTGAGTAATCCAACTTCCAGCCTTCATGGTGGGCACTGAAAGCTGACCTTATAAAACTGCAGGTCCACCCAGTGCCGAGCATGGTCCGATATGGCAATTGCCGAATATTCTGCCCCCACCATTCCGGCCAGCAGGTCCCTACTCACAACAAAGTAGTCAATTCGGGAATACACCTTGTGGACGTGGGAGTAGTACGAGAACTCCCTCGCCGTCGGCCGGCTAAATCTCCATTTGCTCCCCCTGTTTGCTCCATGAACCCTCTCAGTTCCTTTGCCATCGCTGGCAACCTGCCCGTTCTTGAACATGACCGGTCCAGGCTCGGGTCCAGGACTGTGTTAAAGTCCCCGCCCATGGTCAGCTTAGGCGAGTCCAAGTCGAAGATCTTCCCTAGCATCCTCCTAATAAAATCCACATTGTCCCAATTAGGGGCGTACACACTGACCAGGATTACTCTCACCCCTTTGAGATTACCCCTCACCATAACGAACCTGCCACCCCCATCCACGACTGTGCCCTCCGCCTCAAATTGTACCCTTTTATTAATCAGGATCGCAACCCCCCTCGTCTTGGAATCCAGCCCCGAATGAAAGACTTGACTGACCCAGCCCTTCCTTAACCTAACCTGGTCTGCCACTTTCAGGTGCGCCTCCTGCAGCATGACTATGTCCGCCTTCAGAACCCGCAGATGCGCTAATGCACGCGCCCTCTTCACTGGCCCGTTTAACCCTCTATCATTCCAGGTAATCAACCTGGTTGGGGGGCACTTTGCCCCCCCCCCCCTTTGCCGATCAGCCAACCCCTTTCCTTGGCCAGCCCCCCAGCCATGTGTTGCGCTTCATCTGGCCCGCTTCCTGACCGGCTCCACCCATGACCTCCTCACTGTTGCCATGCCCAGTTTCCATCCCCGTCAGCAGAACGACTCCCCCCCTCCCTCCCTAGCAACACCATCCTATCACCTAACCCCTGCTCTAATCTAACTATATGCGCACCCCCCACCTCGGCTTCCGTTGACTAGCCCCACCCAGCTAGCCTGGGGCTCCCAGCCTCGGCGCCAGCGCGTCTCCCACCCATTGTTCCCAGTCACCCCTTCCCCGACCCATCCATACCATTTCCCCAGATCAGCCCTACTTAAGCAAACACTTTATACAAGTCAGAAACAACCCCGACAATAGCACAATTCAAGTTAAACAAGAAAAAAAAAGATAAGAAATAACAGGCACTCTCAGTCCTTCCCATACAGACACAGAAAAAGATTGCACAAAGTTCCCCTGAAGCATCCATCTTAACCCAACCCTTTTAACTGTTTTCTTAATTATTTTCCCCCCAGCCAAACTCCAACTAATCAAAAAGCCCAAAAAGGAAACATTCAGGTGAACCACGCAAAGAGCACGCAAAAAAAACACATCCCTACCACCTTCCAACCCCCTAAAAAGGTCGAAAAAAGAAACGACAAAAACGGACCCAAACATGCAGCCAATTTTCAAAACGGGAGAGACACCACATATACTCTAACATGAGTCCAAACGCCCTCAGCTCAGGGCCAGCCCTTGCTTGTTAACGAAGTCCATCGCCTCTTCGGGTTCCTCGAAATAGTGGCGCTGACCCTCATATGTAACCCACAGTCGTGCCAGAAAAAGCAGCCCGAATTTCACCTTGTTTTTGTACAGTATCTCCTTCACCTGCCTGTAGCCTCCTCTCCTGGCCACCTCAACGCTCAAATCTTGGTAAACACGCAGGGTGGTATTGTCCCAAATACAGCTTTGTGTGCTCTTTGCCCATTGCAGCACCCATTCCTTGTCCAGGCACCTGTGAAAGCGTACCACCATCGCTCGTGGGGGACCCCCTCGTCGCGGCTGCCACACCTGCACTCTGTGTGCCCTGTCCACCACCGGCGAGCGCGGGAACACTTCGTTCCCCAGCAACCTCTGAAACATTCCCTCCACATACGCGGCAACGTCCAGCCCCTCTGCTCCCTCCAGGAGGCCCACGATTCTCACGTTCTGCCAGCGAGATCTGTTGTCCAGGTCCTCCAGCCTTTCCAGAAGCACTTTTTGCTGGCCCCTCAAACTCCGAATCTCCACATCCGCCACCGTTTGAAAGTCAGCCTGCTCCTCCACTGACTTCTCCAACTGCTGGAGCTTCTCAGTCTGATCATCCAGCCTTTTTTCCATCCGGTCAATCGACTTCTGTAGTGGCTCCAAGTTGTCACGCTTCAGAGCTAAAAAGCCCTCCTGCATAGTCTGCAGCAGCTGCTCCATTGTGGGCTGGGCTGTCGGCACCTTGCTCTGAACAGACAGCCTCCACTGTGCCCTTACTCGACCACTTCTTCTGCTGTTTACGGTCCCTCCGGCTTCTTAGGTCCATACAATTCTGTATGGGTCCTGTGCCTGAGTACTATTGCTTTCCAATTCTGCACTCAAAAGCGAAAAAAGTCGGGGGAAAGGTCCAAAAGTCCGACCGAAATGGGAGCCACCAAATGTGCGACCTACTCCCTCATAGCTGCCACCGGAAGTGTCCTGGAATTATTGTTAAGCTGGTGCTGTAGTGGTGGGCCTCCAACATCACTAAGTTTACACATCTGTGAAGAGTACATACAACATCTACAGGACATCAAAGTCCTCACAAATGTAACTGCATGTTTATTATTCTATGCACAGTAAAGTCTCACCATGAAAACCTTAGAGTGCTTACAGATGTTTAAACTAAATGAAGATACAGTAATGTGAAAAGAGAAATCAGTGGAACCCATAGAATCTTGCTGGTATATTGACTGTGATGATTTGGATATGGAAACACTTGAAGAATTAGTTGATCAAAAGAAGCGAATAAAGAAATTTCTTCTGGCTGAGTACTGCATGCAGCTGGCAATATTTCAAACAGTTGTGGCATTTGTAGAATTTGATAACAGAATCATAGAATTTTAAATCACAGGAGGAATCCTTTCAAGCCATTGTGTGCGTGTTAGTTCTCTAAGTGAGTTATGCACTTAATTCAACTCTCTAGGGATTTCTGCATCCGATTTTAGCATTTTCTTTTTCAGATATTACAGAGAAAATACTCCATAGTGTGACAGCCTTTTACCCAGAAGCTGTGACAGGAATGGAAATTTGGAAATACTGTAAAATATTTGGGGTATCTGCAACTGTTTTGAAAAATGTTTGGAACGGACTTTTGGAGTTTGTATCACTTTCGAACGGATCAATCAACTTTTCTAGATTATAGGAGGTAGTCATTTGGGAGTGCAGAGCTTTGAGTATTGCTGAAAAAAAGACATGGGGTGAGATTCTCTGACCCCCCCTGCCGGGTCGGAGAATCACCGGGGGCTGGCGTGAACCCCGCCCCCACCGGTTGCCGAATTCTCCGGCACCGGATATTCGGCGGGGGCGGGAATCGCGCCCCGCCGGTTGGCGGGCCACCCCCAGCGATTCTCCGGCCTGGATGGGCCGAAGTCCCGCTGCTAAAATGCCTGTCCCGCCGGCGTGGATTAAACCACCTCTCTTACCGGCGGGACAAGGAGGCGCGGGCGGGCTCCGGGGTACTGGGGGGGCGGGGTGATCTGGCCCCGGGGGGTGACCCCACGGTGGCCTGTCCTGCAATCGGGGCCCACCGATCCGCGGGCGGGCCTGTGCAGTGGGGGCACTCTTTTCCTTCCGCCTTCGCCATGGTCTCCACCATGGCGGAGGCGGAAGAGATTCCCTCCACTGTGCATGTGCGGGGATGCCGTGAGCGGCCGCTGATGCTCCCGCGCATGCGCCGCCCGGCAATGTCATTTCCGCGCCAGCTGGCGGGGCACCAAAGGCCTTTCCCGCCAGCTGGCTGGGCGGAAATCAGTCCGGCGCGGGCCTAGCCCCTCAAGGTTAGGGCTCGGCCGCTCAAGGGGCGGAGGATTCCGCACCTTTGGGGCGGCGCGATGCCGGACTGATTCGCGCCGTTTTTGGCACCGGTCGGCGGACATCGCGCCGATTATGGAGAATTTCGCCCATGCTGTTGAAGCTTTTTGTATTTCATTCATCAGCACAGATTCACAAGAATACAAGTTGTAGTACGACCAACAATTATATTGCATGAGAAGAAAGTATTGATTGGGTGCCAAGTAGATTCTGATTGGTAGAAACATTACCATGGAGAATGCACCAGGGAACAGTTAACTGCCAAACCTTTGTTGATCCCTTTACAGTTGATATTGTTGTAAACCTGTCCCGATGAGTGCAAGATGAAAAGCTTTGACTGCATATCTACTTTTTTCAGCAATAATAAGAAATGCTGATCCATCTACCCTGGTGACCCTTGGCCTACACACAGTGCCAATCGGAAGAGAATTAAGTTATGGGTGATCATGTGGCAGACAGATAAAGAGGAAAGGGAAGAGCTGGATAGAGGAGAGGTTCTGCAGTCAGGAGTCAGACAACTGGATTTCTGAGTGATTAAAAAGTGCATTTAGAAATGTTGCAGCTTCTGATAGGAATGTAGGAACGGGTAGGCCATTCGGTCCCTCAAACCTGTCCCACGATTTAAGGAGACATGGCTGATCTATGGCCTAACTCAATATATCTGCCTTTGGCCCATATCCCTTCGCTTGACAAAACTCTATCTCAGATTTAAATTTAACAATTGATCTAGCTTCAAATGCTATTGTGGGAGAGAGTTCTAAACCTCGACCACCCTTTGTGTGAAGAAATGCTTCCTAACATCTCTGCTGAACGGCCTAGCCTTTATGTTTAGACTATGCCCCGAGTTTTACAATCTCCAACCTGTGGAAATAGTTCATCTTTATCTACCCGGTCTTTTCCTGTTACTATCTTAAATACTTTGATCATATCACCCCTTAACCTTCTAAGTTCTAGCGAAAACCTAATTTGTGCAATCTCTCTTTGCACTGAACCCCATTGTCCAGGTATTAATTTAGTAAACCTATGTTGCACTCCCTCCTAAGGTGTGGTGCCCAGAACTGTTCACAGTACTCCTAGTGGGTTAAACAAGGTTTTTGTATAGCTGCAGCATAACTTCCACGTCTTTATATTCCAATCCTCTAGATATAAATGCTAACATTCCATTACCTTTTTGATTATTTTATAATACTAATAATCTTTATTAGTGTCACAAGTAGGCTTACATTAACACTGCAGTGAGGTTACTGTGAAAATCGTCTCGTTGCTACACTCTGGCATCTGTTCGTGGCATTTTAAGGATCTATGTACCTGAACCCTCAAGTCTCTTTGGACATCCACTGTACCTCACCTCTTTCCATTTAGAAAGTACTCTGCTCTATCCTTTTTAGGTCCAAAATGGATAACCTCACACTTATTTACATTGAATTCCATCTGTCACAAATTTGCCCATTCATCTAACATAGAACATAGAACAGTACACATTTATCCTAACCTAAGATCAACCTAACCTACACCCCGTCAATATACTGCTGTCCATGTGCCTGTCTAAGAGTTGCTTAAATGTCCCTAATGACTCTGACTCCACCACCTCTGCTGGCAGCGCATTCCACACACCCACCACTCTCTATGTAAAGAGCCTACCTCTGACATCTTCCCTATGCCTTCCTCCAATCACCTTAAAATTATGTCCCCTCGTGGCAGTCATTTCCACCCTGGGGAAAAGTCTCTGGCTATCCACTCTATACATGCCTCTCCTCACCTTGTACACCTCTATCAAGTCACTTCTCTGCCTGCTTTGCTCCAGTGAGAAAAGCCCTACCTCCCTCAAACTTTCTTCATAAGACATGCCCACCAGTCCAGGCAGCATCCTGGTAAATCTCCTCTGTACCCTCTCCAAAGCATCCACATCCTTCCTATAATGAGGTGACAAGAACTGGACACAATATTCCAAGTGTGGTCTAACTAGGGTTTTATAAAGCTGCAGCAAAACCTCGTGGCTCTTAAACTCAATCCCCCTGTTAATGAAAGCCAACACACCATACGCCTTCTTAACAACTCTATCAACCTCGGTGGCAATTTTGAGGGATCTATATACATGGACTCCAAGATCCCTCTGTCCCTCCACACTTCCAAGAATCCTGCCTTTAACCCTGTATTCAGCATTCAAATTCGACCATCCAAAATGAATCACTTCACATTTATCAAGGTTGAACTCCATCTGCCACTTCTCAGCCCAGCTCTGCATCCTGTCAAAGTTCTGTTGTAACCTGCAACAATCCTCAACACTATCTACAACTCCCCAAACCTTTGTGTCATTGGCAAACTTACTAACCCACACTTCCACTTCCTTATCCAAGTCATTTATAAAAACCACAAAGAGCAGAGGTCTCAGAACAGATCCTTGCGGGACACGACTGGTCACCGACCTCCAGGCAGAATACTTTCCATCCACTACCACTCGCTGTCTTCTCTCACACTCCCCTCTCTCACACTCCCCTCTCTCACACGCCACTGCTCTCACACTCCCTCTCTCACACTCCCCCACTCCCACACTCCCCCTCTCTCACACTCTCTGGCACTCCCCCTCTCTCACACTCCCCCTCTCTCACTCACCCTCTCTCTCACTCACCCTCTCTCTCACTCACCCTCTCACTCACCCTCTCTCTCACTCACCCTTCTCTCACACTCACCCTTCTCTCACACTCCCCCTCTCTCTCACTCCCCCTCTCTCACGCTCCCCTGTCTCACACTCCCCCTCTCTCACACTCCCCCTCTCGCACACTCCCCTGTCTCACTCCCCCTCTCTCACACTCCCCCTCTCTCACACTCCCCCTCTCTCACACGCCCCCTCTCTCACACTCCCCCTCTCTCACACTCCCCCTCTCTCATATTCCCCCTCTCTCACACTCCCCCGTATACACAGGATCTGCTCAGACGAGGTGGAGCGTAACAGACATCTACAGATGTTGAAAGATGCCCTCGTACGAACGGGATATGGCACTCGACTCATCGATCGACAGTTCCAACGCACGAGAGCGAAAAACCGCACCAACCTCCTCAGAAGACAAACATGGGACACAACCGACAGAATACCCTTCGTCGTCCAGTACTTCCCCGGAGCGGAGAAACTACGACATCTTCTTCACAGCCTTCAACACGTCATTGATGACGATGAACATCTTGCCAAGGTCATCCCCACACCCCCACTACTTGCCTTCAAACAACCGCGCAACCTCAAACGAACCATTGTTTGCAGCAAACTACCCAGTCTTCAGAACAGTGACCACGACACCACACAACCCTGCCATGGCAATCTCTGCAAGACGTGCCAGATCATCGACATGGATAACACTATTACACGTGAGAACACCACCCACCAGGTACGCGGTACGTACTCGTGCGACTCGGCCAACGTTGTCTACCTCATACGCTGCAGGAAAGGATGTCCCAAAGCGTGGTACATTGGCGAGACCATGCAGACGCTGCGACAACAAATGAACGGACATCGCGCAACAATCACCAGGCAGGAATGTTCCCTTCCAGTCGGAGAACACTTCAGCAGTCAAGGGCATTCAGCCTCTGATCTCCGGGTAAGCGTTCTCCAAGGCGGCCTTCAGGACGCGCGACAACGCAGAATCGCCGAGCAGAAACTTATAGCCAAGTTCCGCACACATGAGTGCGGCCTCAACCGGGACCTGGGATTCATGTCACATTACATTCATCACCCACCATCTGGCCTGCGAAATCCTACCAACTGTCCTGGCTTGATGCAATTCACACCTCTTTAACCTGGGGTTACCCCATCTCTGGATCTGTAAAGATTTAATCACCTGCTAATGGTCGCATTCCAAGCATTGTTTGGCATCTTTGAATTTGTCTATATATGTGTTTCTGGAACATACCTCTTCATTCACCTGAGGAAGGAGCAACGCTCCGAAAGCTAGTGACATCGAAACAAACCTGTTGGACTTTAACTTGGTGTTGTAAGACTTCGTACTGTGCTCACCCCAGTCCAACGCCGGCATCTCCACATCTTGATTAAAGATAGTCAGCATGGCTTTGTGAGGGGCAGCTCATGCCTCACAACCCTCATTGAATTCTTTGAGGATGTGACGAGACACATTGATGAAGGCCGGGCAGTGGATGTGGTGTATATGGATTTCGGTAAGGCATTTGATACGTTTCCTCATGGTAGGCTCATTCAGAAAGTTAGGGGGTATGGGATACAGGGAAATTTAGCTGCCTGGATACAGAATTGGCTGTGTATACGGAGCGCTTGTCCATAGGGGATGGCTTCTTTAATGTGTTTAGGGTGGAAGCTGGAGAAGTGGAGCATCATGAGGTTATCCGTGGGTTTGCGGTAAAGCGAAGTGCTGAGGTGACCGTCCTTGATGGAGACGAGTGTGTCCAAGAATGCAACTGATTTTGGAGAGAAGTCCATGGTGAGTCTGAGGGTTGGATGGAACTTATTAATGTCATCGTGTAGTCGTTTCAGTGATTCTTCGCCGTGGGTCCAAAGGAAAAAAATGTCATCGATGTATCTGGTGTATAACGTCGGTTGAAGGTCCTGTGCGGTGAGTAGGTCCTGTTCAAACTTGTGCATGAAGATGTTGGCGTATTGGGGTGCGAATTTGGTCCCAATGGCTGTTCCGTGCGTCTGGATGAAGAACTTGTTGTCGAAGGTGAAGACGTTGTGATCCAGTTACCTTTAATCAAACTATGAAACCTAGTCTGTCAATATCTCCTTGCAATTTTATGCTATCATCTAGGGTGTCTACAATACCGCCTAACATTTTATCACCAATTGAATTTTTTGAAGAGGTGACTAAGGTAGTAGACAGGGAATGTCTATGGATGTCATTTATATGGACTTCGAGAAGGCATTTAATGAATTCCCACGTTAGAAACTATTAACTAAGGTGGAAGCCCACAGAGTTCAGGGAAAATTATTGACATGGTTAGGGAATTGGTTGAGTGGCAGGCGAGAGAGAGTGGGAATAATGGGTACTTATTCTAATTGGCAGGAGGTGACTAATGGTGTACCACAGGGACCTGTGCTGGGGCCTCAAACATTCACAATATTAATTAATATTAATGACTTGGACTATGATATGGATAGAATATCATATAGCCAAAATGCTGGTGATAAAATGTTAGGCGGTATTGTAGACACCCTAGATGATTGCATAAAATTGCAAGGAGATATTGACAGACTAGGTTTCAACAGAAGCAGTGTAGATGGGACCAGGTGTTCATTCTGGGCAGAGCTCCTTTTCTGTGAGTTAGATGGTAAACAGCAGACTGCGACTATGCAGTTTAACAAGGCAATATTACCTGTTTCACAAACCAAAGGCCATGTCACATGACTCCCACCTCTCCACCATCTATGACAAAGAATGTGTTTCCATCACCTGGACTCCAAAGAGTCTTAACCATTAGGAATTGAAAGGAAGGTTCCGGAGCCTTTTTCTTAGCAAAAGAGCCATCTTCTGGCCAGCTTGGGTTATTAAATGCAGGTGGCCTCTGTATAGCTCTTTTTGAAGTTGGGCTGTGCAGTCCCTCAAAGTAGCTCCTCAGAGATAATGAGATTCCCAAAACTGCAAAGTGCCTTCTTTTGTTCTGCGGTCATGAAGAGACACATTTTCAACTATTTTAAAGATCTTTATTCAGTTTTTAAAATTTTAGAAATAGCCACAAGGGTATCTTTACATTATGAAATATACAATGTGAGGTTTTAGTTCGTCACACTAGGGAGGTGATATTAACTGTCATTGATCTTGGAGTGTTTCAGCGATGAAACAGCAGAGAACGCTGAGGGGGGCCTGACTGAGGTGTACAAAATTATGAGAGATGCCGAGAGTGCAGATAGGAAGGAAGTTTTCTCCTTAGTAGAGGGGTCAATAACCAGGGGACAAGAAGCAGGAGATTTAGAGGGGATTTGAGGAAAAGCTTTTTCAGTAAGAGGATGGTTAGAATTGGAACACACTAGGGGCAGCATGTGACGCAGTGGATAGCACTGGGACTGTGGCGCTGAGGACCCGGGTTCGAATCCCGGCCCTGGGTCACTGTCTGTGTGGAGTTTGCACATTCTCCCCATGACTGCATGGGTTTCACCCCCACAACCCAAAGATGTACAGGTTAGGTGGATTGGTCAAGCTAAATTGCCCCTTAAATGGAAAAAGTTAATAAATAATTGGGTACTCTAAATTTATATTTAAAAAAAAGAATTGGAACACACTGCCTGAATGGGTGGTAGGTGCAGGAACTCTCACAACATTTAAGAATCATTTAGATGAGCATTTGAAAGCCATAACATACAAGGCTAGGGAACAAATGTTAGAAAATGGGATTAGAATAGATGGGTGCTTGTTGGCTGGTTCGGACATGATGGGTTGAAGGACCTCTATCTGTGCTGTGAAACTCCATGGACTGCATGCTCCTGGTTGCATTCTATTGAGATGATATTAACTGCTGTTTCGTTAACTATATTTCTAAGTGGCATTTCATAGAATTTACAGTGCAGAAGGACGGAATTCGGCTTGTCGAGTCTACACCTGCCCCTGAAAGAGCACGCTACCTAAGCCCACACCTCCACCCTATCACCCTAACCCACCTAACTTATGGATACTACGGGGCAATTTAGCGTGACCAATCCACCTAACCCACACATCTTTGGACTGTGGGAGGAAACCGGAGCACCCGGAGGATACCCACGCAGACACGGGGGGGAACGTGCAGGCTCCGTGCAGACAGTGACCTAAACCGGGAATTGAACACGGGTCCCTCGCTCTGTGAAGCAACAGTGCTAACCACTGTGCTACCGTGCCGCATTTGAACTGCATTGGGTTGCTTGACTGGAATTAGTAGCAGGTGTAGAAAGTAAGTTCAAGCTTTTCCTTTTATTTAAGAACTGTTTAACTGATAATTGTAAAACTATTTATTTGATGTTAACTTGGTTAATTCTGTGTTAAATTAAAGTTTGTTTTTACATAAAAAATACCTATTTCTCAGAGTCATCACTGCTGGGCTGAAGTATCTTTTCCTCACAGTTTTACAAATTGAAAAAGTGTTTGGGGTTGCGTCAAGTACCCTAACAAAAGTTGGGATCCGGTATCCTAACACTCATAAGAGTTACTTAATATTGGATGTTGTTTGTGAAAAGGGGTGTTTCAGAGCTTTAGATAATGTGGGTAGCTGGGGACCAAGGGGTAGTTTCATTGTGTATAGTCATCATTATACTTAAGTGTCATAGTGTATTAAAGTCCTTCTTGTGTGTTTTGTCTTTCTTTTAAGTTTTCAAAAAAAAGTTTTTTTTATTCTCCTCCTTTTTCACATTTTCTCCCACATTTACACCCATCAACAATAAAAAATAATCAGCAAGATATGTCAATCCCCATAATAACAACGATCCCATCCGCCCACCAACCCCCAAACCTCAACCCGCATGTTTACATAAACAAATGACAAAAAGGAATCAGGGATTACCCGTAGTCACCCTTAATCTACACAGCTCCCAACCCCCCCCCCCAACCAACGGCATCCACACAGGACCGCACCGCGCATGCGCGGTGGCGCAACGAGCGTACTGACGTCACGACGTGCGGAATCTGTGGCTCCGCCCATTTAAAGCGGCAATGTCCTACTAAATCGCAACAATGCCTACGATGTGGCAGACCTGGCCACCCTGCTGCCTGCTGTCGAGCAGCTCAGCCTGCCAATTTGCATCGCTTCAGCCAGCCTCGCAGGAACGTTTGGGCAATTCAACCGACGTTCACCGAGTCTGATTCCGACATCCCGCAGATCAGTGACACCGAGGACCTGAGGGAGCCTTTTCGAGTCGCTGTTATAACAAAGAACAGGCTGTCCCCGACTCAAAACCACCAGCCGCTGTCGGTGCACAGCATTGATCCAGACGACGAGTGGTGTGCCACCCTGACGGTAACCAGAATTCGTCGCCCACCTCAGACTTGACTTATGAGTTTTACAATGTTGGACTCTTTGATCTGTTCTGTTATCCTGTTTCATCGTTCCAGTAGTTTGTATATAATGTTCATTTCATTGTTGGTGTGACACCCTATTTCTCTGCACCAGGCACCTTCCCGTGTAAATAGATTAACCTCATGTACATAGTCATGTAAATAACACGCACACGCATAGTCAGGTACACTCACTACACAATATTTATTGTCACGCAGGCACATGTTCTTTATATAAAAGGGGGGATGTCATAATATACACCAGTATATTATGGAGCAGACACACACACACACACTGATGGACATGCAGTGGGACCAATCAGCATACACAACACCGCAGCCAATCACCAGTGAGAGCACACGCACTATAAAGACAGGGGACAGGAGAGTTCCCGCTCATTCAAGTAGCAGCCAGCTCAGAGCACAGAGCTCACAGCCTGCAACACAGACATTCACCATGTGCTGAGTGCATCACCTGGTTAGGACTAGGCAAGGGTCAACAGTTAAAGCTGGTATTGCATTTACCCACAGTTCAAGTATGTTAATATAGTTAACCTTATAATAAAATAGAGTTGCACCACTTCCAGTGTTGGTGACCTGTTCGTGATCCAGAACACCCAACACATCAGTTTTCTGAGTTGGGGACTTCAATGTCCAGCACCAAAAATGGTTCGGTAGCACACTACTGACGAGCTGGATGTGTCCTGAAGGACATAACTGTCAGACTTGGCCTGCGGCAGCTAGTAAGGGAAGCAACAAGGGGACAAATCTACTTGACCTGGTCCTCACCACTCTACCTGTCACAGGTGCATCTGCCCATAGCAGTAGATGGAGGATTGACCACTGCTCAGTTCCATCTTTAAAATGAGCACACCCTTCATTGCATTCTGTGCCACTACCACTGTGTTAAATGGAAAAGATTCAGAAAAGATCGAGCAATTCATAGGCAACCATGAGATGCTGTTGGTTCTCAGCAGCAACAGAATTGTATTCAACTACAACCTCTAACTTCATAGACCAGCATATCTCTCGCTCTACCATTACCAGCAAGCCAAAGCATAATATCTGGTTGAATGAAGAGTGCAGGAGGGCATGCCAGGAACAGAATCAGTCTGACCTAAAAATGAGGTGTCATCCTGGTGAATCTAAAGCACAGGACTATTTGCTTGCCAGCAGTGAAACCAGCATGCAATAGACAGAGCTTTGCAATCCCAAAACCAAGCATGCTGGCACTGTGGCACAGTGGTTAGCACTGTTGCCTCACAGCTTCAGGGACCCGGGTTCAATTCCCACCTCGGGTGACTGTTTGTGTGGAGTTTGCACTTTCGCCCCATGTCTGCGTGGGTTTCCCCCGGGTGCTTCGGTTTCCTCCCACAGTCCAAAGATGTGTAGCTTAGGTGGATTGGCTATGATCAATTGCCCCTGAGTGTCCAAAATGTTAGCGTTTGGGTTAGGTGTGTTTACTAGGTAGGGTAGCCTTTTGGAGGGTCGATGCAGACTCGAAAGACCGAATGGCCTCCTTCTGCACTGTAGTGATTCAATGATTCTCTACAGACCATCTCCAACAGACAGCATTTCCCTTTGACATTTAATGGCATTGCCATCACTCAATCCCCAACTGTCACCTTGTGGGTTACCATTGATCAGAAACTGAAACCAGGCGTAGAAATACTGCGGCAACAAGATGTGATAGTCACCACTGATGTATTATACTGTGTAGAAGCCATCGTTGAAGCTGTGCGGCATTGGAAGCATTACCTGGCCGCAGGAGATTCACTCTCCTCACTGACCAACGGTTGGTTGCCTTCATGTTTAATAACACACAGCGGGGCAAGATCAAAAACGATAAAATCTTGAGGTGGAGAATCGAGCTCTCCACCTACAACTACGAGACTTTGTATCACTCCGGTAAGCTCAACGAGCCTCCCGATGCCCTATCCCGAGGCACATGTGCCAGTGCACAAGTGGACCGACTCCGGACCCTGCACGACAATCTGTCACCCAGGAGTCACGCGTTTTTACCACTTCATTAAGGCCCACAATCTGCCCTACTCCATAGAGGAAGTAAGGGCTATCACCAGAGACTGCCAGGTCTGCGCCGAGTGTAAACCGCACTTCTACCGGCCAGACCGTGCGTGCCTGGTGAAGGCCTCCCGCCCCTTTGAACGCCTCAGCGTGGACTACAAACGGCCCCTCCCCTCCACCGACCGCAACACGTACTTCCTCAGTGTGGTCGACGAATATTCCCGATTCCCCTTCGCCGTCCCATGCCCCGACATGACGTCTGCCACCGTCATCAAAGCCCTCAATACCATCTTCGCTCTGTTCGGTTTCCCCGCCTACGTCCACAGTGACCGGGGATCCTCATTCATGACCGATGAGCTGCGCCAGTACCTGCTCAACAGGGGCATTGCCTTGAGCAGGATGACCAGCTACAACCCCAGGGGAAACGGGCAGGTGGAGCGGGAGAATGGGATGGTCTGGAGGGCCGTCCAGCTGGCCCTATGGTCCAGAAATCCCCCGGCCTCCCGCTGGCAGGAGGTCCTCGCTGACACTTCACTCCATTCGGTTGCCCCTGTGCACCGCGACTAACGAAACCTCCCATGAACGTCTCTTTGCCTTCCCCAGGAAGTCCACCTCCGGGGTTTCGCTCCCAACGTGGCTGGCAGCTCCAGGACCCATTCTCCTTCGTAGATATGTGCGAATCCACAAGGTGGACCCGTTGGTTGAGAGGGTACAGCTACTCCACACCAACCTGCAGTACGCTTACGTGGCGTACCCCAACGGCCGCCAAGACACAGTGTCCCTCAGGGAACTGGCACCAGCTGGGTCCCCCCCCCCCACCTCCCCGGCGCACCCCACCATAGCCCCCATTCCAGGACAATCCGTCCCCTCCCCTTGCTCCCACCCGGGGATGAAGAGGATTTCGACATGCTCCTGGAGTCACCGAAGACCAAGCCGACGCCTGAGTCGCCACCAGCACTGCGGCGCTCTCGACGACAGATCAAGGCACCGGACTGCCTAAATTTGTAATATTCTCTGTGATTTTTAAAAGCAACTTGTCTGTATGTAGTTCTCCACCACCCCCGCTGGACTCATTTTTAACAGGGGGTGAATGTGGTAGTTACCATTGATGTATTATACTGTATATATATATGGGTTTTACGGTAAGGCCCCTGTACTACAGGTAGGGGGGTTGATCACTGCTTGCTGGCTCCGCCCAGTAGACGGAGTATAAATATGTGTGCTCTCCGTACAGCAGCCATTTCATCAGCAACTGTAGGAGGCCACACATCTCTGCGTAATAAAGCCTTGATTACATTCTACTCTCGTCTCATCGTAATTGAGCACAAGAGCAGGTTATAATTTAGGAATTCTGAGTTGTGTAATTCACATCCTGACTCCCCAAAGCCCATTCACCATCTAAAGGCACAAGTCAGGAGTGCAATGGAATACTCTCCACCTGCCTGGGTGAGTGCAGATCGAATGAGAAGGAAGATAATCAACACAATCCAGGACAAAGCAGCCCGCTGAATTGGCACCTCATCCACCAACCTAAATATTCACTCCAGCCATACCTACACACAATGGCAACTGTGTTCAATATACACTGCAGCAACTCATCAAAGTTCCTTTGACAGCATCTTCCAAACCCACGGCCTTGACCACCTAGAAGAAGGGCGGCAGATGCATCAAAGCATTACTGCTTGGAAAGTCCGGCTGCTATATCATCGTTTCTACACTGTCGCTCGGTCAAAATCTTGGAACACCCTTCCTAACATCATTGTGGGTGTACCTACACCACATGGACTGCAGCAGTTCACGAAGGTGGCTCACCACCACCTTCTGAAGGGCAGTTATGGATGAACAAAAGATGCTGACCTGGCCAGCAACACCCACACCCGATGAATGAATTTTTAAAATCCCTTTGAATGGTAAAAGTTTAAAGAATATTCTGCTCTTCCACTTTTCATACCAAAGTGGATAGTTTCACTATTCCCCACATTATACTTCACCTGCCACTCTTTGACCAATCACTTAAATGGTCTATATCTCTTTGTGACCCCTCCCACTTTCCCACTCAGCGCTGCATCATCAATAAATTTGAATTTATTACTTTCAGCCCCCTCATCTAAACCAGAAATTGTAAATAGCTGAAACACAAATACTGATTTCTGTGTCACACCTTGTCGTCTAGAACATGCCCTGTTTATCCCTACTCTATTTTCTGTGAATCAATCTGCAAATCATGTTAATTTGATTTTTAAAATGTTTTAAATTAAAAATAAAATTCCAATTAAGGGGTAATTAAGCATAGCCAATCCACCTACCCTGCACAACTTTGGGTTGTGGGGGTGAGGCCCATACAGACACGGAGAGAATGTGCAAAATCCACACGGACAGTGACCCGGGGCTGGCATCGAACCTGGGTCCTCGGCGCCATGAGGCAGCAGAGCAAACCACTGCGCTACCATGCCACCCTTAGGTTAATTTATTATGCCCAATGTTATGAACCCTAATCAAGTGCAACAAATTATTGCGAGGCATTTTATCAAGTTGCTTTGTGAGATTCCGCACACACTGCATTCAGTGATTCTTCCTTATATGCCCTACTATTTACACTCCGAAAATATTTGTGCCAAATTTCACTGCTATAGAATCACACGGACTCTGCCTAAACATATTGCAATTTTCCAAATGCCCTGTTACTATGTTCTTGATGCTAGATTCTCACAATTTCCTTGCTACTGTGACAGCAGGTTAACTCGTCTACCTGTTTTCGTTTTTCCTCCTTTCTTGAACACGAAAGGTACAGTTATCACCTGCATATAGAAGTAGACAAGAGGAATAAGGTGCAAAAAAGAGTGAGAGTTTCGGACAGTACTAGGGAAGGAATTATTACAATATTAGATATGATCAGGCTAAAGGGCTACGGGGAATACAAATGCAGGTTCACAATGCATAGAGGTAAATGCACGAAGTGTGCTGAATAAGGTAGGAAAGCTACCAAAACAAATAGCAGTGTAAATACATGATGTAGTGGTAAAACAGAAATGTTAGCTTTAAAATGGTGAGGATTGGGTGCTTAATATTCAGGGATAAAAACGTGTTTAGAAAAGATAGTGAAGGGGCGAAAAGGAGATGGAGTGGATGTGCTGATTAGGGATGATATTGTAGTGTTGGAAAAGGAGGATGTTCTTATGGGGGCCAAGGACACAGTCTATTTGGTTAGAGCTGAGAAGCAAAATGGATTTGATCACACTACTGGGGGTATTCTATAGGACTCCAGATAGTGAGAGGTAGTGGAACATATCTGCAGAGATATGCAAGAACAATAGAGTGTAGATATTGGGGGAACTTAATTACCCAAACATCGACTGGGATAATATTAGTGTAAATGGTAAAGATTAGTAGGAATTTGAGAGCGATGGAGAAGTTCCTTAAAAGGTATCCTTGGAAGGAGGCATTGCTGGATCTGGTGCTGGGGAATGAGGTGGGTCGAGTGGACCAAGTATGTGCTGGGAGGACATTTGGGTAAGGGTGATCATCATCACATCGTGCGATTCAGATTAATAATGGAGAAGAGCAAGGAACATTCTGATGTAGAACTTGTAAATTGGAAGGGCCTGACTTCAATGGGATGATAAGGGATTTAGCCAGGGTGAAATGGAGCCAAAGATGATCAGTAAAACAGCAAGTTCCCACAAACAGCAATCTGATAAGACCAGATAATCTGTTTAGTGATGTTGATTGAGGAATACGTATTGGGCAGCACACTGGGGGGGGGGGGGGGGGGGGGGGGGGGGGTATCTTTGAAGAAGTGCCATGGGATATTTTCCATTCGTGTCATGGAGTAGGTGGGGCCATGGTTTAATATTTCACCCCACAGTGTCCAAATCCCTCTGCGTCAGCCTAGATTTTTGTATTTGAACCTCTAGAGCAAGACTTGAACCTACAGTCTTCTAGTTCAGAGACAGAAATGCCACCTGAGCCTCAGCTGACACTGCAGCACTGTAATGGTACAGCACTATTTCACATTCTGACTTGATGCAAATAAAACGCTTGTTAAGCATAATCAAATGTGATTTGTCACCAAAGCTGCTTCCCTGCGGTAGACTTCCTCAGGAGGCTGATGTAGCTGAACGTATTTGCTGAACTATGTCTATCTATTTAACAACTTGAACTAATATACTGTTTCCTCAGTCTCCTTTGATGTAGCATTGCCCACTTATAACTAATGGCACTGACTAAGAGACAAAAGGATACCGACGAGGCCTAGGCATCTATCTGCCAGCGAAATGGCAGAAATAATTGTGTCTGAGAAATGAACCGGCATTTAGTGGTTATCATCAGTGAGGGAAGAACCATTTCCCAGGATCGGAAATGCTAATCATCAATCTCCTTGCGCATGAAATGTCTCTGTTTAATAGCTGATAGAGCGTCTCCAAAGGCTTTTTTTGCTCTTTGTTTAAAATGACATATAATGGGATCTGCCTTATCAGCGCCTCTAAATGCATTTTCTGCGCTTTATCCTCACTAGGGGATTAGTCTAGTCTAATAACTATACGCTGGATTGATTTTGAGCTCTGGATAATTTAATCCATCAATATAACATTAAATGAATATGCAAAGGACCTCTTTGAGGATGAAAAACAGAAAGGAACATTCTTATTAATTTAAAATGGATTTGAGAAATGGAAAGGGGCCTCTGCTATTAGTATCTGCCACCAGACCTAACCTCTGTATATTGCTACCTTGTGAATTCAGTGCTTTATTTAAATATACCCACATGCATTCTTGGCCACTTAAAGAAGCTTCGAGCTATCAGAAGTGCAGCTATTCTAGTGTACTTTCATCCCAGCTGGTCTTCAGCATTTCATTTGTATATGAACAGATTAACTCACATTATGATGTGGGTATTTTGCAATCTGCAGTGCAGGTTGTATAAAACTGGAATAACACAGCACAGTTAGAGCAACACTCATTTCCTAATTTGGGATGGCTTAAAGATGCAATTTAATACCATTTTGATTGTTTTTAAATAATTTTGGTTCACACTGATCCATCACAATAATAATTTGAAAATCAATGGTTTTAAATAATAAGTCTCTTTTAATGCGTCATAAATAGAGGATGGAACTTCATGTGATATGATTTATGTTTCCATAAGTGGTGCAACTGCATACATCTCACAAATGATAAAGTCACAGGTGAATTATGATTAACTTCTTGACTGGAAATATCTCCCAGATGTTGTATTTTGTTAGAATACTCAAGTGCTGTGTTTGACTGAAGAAATTATTTCTATTTTCATCTGCAAAGCCTGGAAAAACCATCTGGTGATCTCAGTGCTGCATTGAATGGCAGGAGTAGGGAAATATGATTGTCATTTTCACAGCTCTGACTGTACATGAGTATTATAATGTAAAATGTAAGAAACAAACCATTGTTTTCACTTGTTTGATACTGAGTTGCAGACAGAAAGCGAGATTTGATTGTGCTTCAGAACACCTGTTTATATTATTCAGAAACTGTTATTATGTACAGGAGATGAATACTTGAATGTTTGACTTTCCACTGTGAATTTTGTTCCACTTTCTAGGGGATGAAATTTGTTATTGGAGAATTTGGCCAGAGGGTTTGGTTTGTTTACGAGACATATTTCACTCTAACTAAGATTATGAGAATTCCAAATATTTGGAATATAATGCCTGTGCATTAACAAAGGATTGGGGGAAAACAGTACTTTATTGTTTATATTTTAAAGACATCTCTTTATTAAACCTATGTTCTCTTTTCTTTAGCTTTTCATACGTTGTTCCCTAACCAAAATATCCAGTTGTCTGCCAACGCTGGCATTGCATCAGACTTTTGGGTAATACAAGTGTTTGGTCTTCATTCTTTGGCTTTCCATGACATTGATGTAGGAAAACAGTGTGTAAACCATCATGCTACCATATTCTTAACACTCCCTGCTCCACAGCATCACCTGATAAAATACTGGGGAAGTACTAACTCTAATGAACAATTGCAGGCATAATAACGAGTAGGGACGATTAGGGATTTTAAAAAAGGGGACTTGGACAAGAAATTGGCTGAGTGACAGGAAACAGAGAGTAGTGATAAATAGTTGTTTTTCAAATTAGAGCAAGATTTGTCATGGACTTTCCTAGGGATCAGAGTTAGGACCCTGTTCGTTCTGATATATATTAATGACCTCAACTGTGATGTTCAGGACATGATTTCAACATTTGACGATGATACGGAGATTCAAAGCATTGTCAACTGTGATGAGAATAGTCTTGAACTTCAAAAGGACATGGACATATTGGTGGATTGGGCAGACAAGTGGCAGATGAAGTTCAATGCAGAGAAGTGTGATATGATTCATTTTGGTAGGAAGAATATGGAAAGACAGCATAAACTAAAGGGAGAAACTCTAAAGGAGGTTCAGGGACAGAGGAACCTTTGTGTACATGTACATCAGTCATTGAAGATGGTAGGGCAAGTTGAGAAAGTGGTTAATAAAGCATATAGTAGGCAGCACGGTGGCGCAGTGGTAGCACTGCAGTCTCACGGCGCCGAGGTCCCAGGTTCGATCCCGGCTCTGGGTCACTGTCCGTGTGGAGTTTGCACATTCTCCCTGTGTTTGCGAGGGTTTCGCCCCCTCAACCCAAAGATGTGCAAGGTAGGTGGATTGAACACGCTGAATTGTCCCCTTAATTGGAAAAAATGAATTGGGTAATCTAAATTTATTTTTAAAAATTAAAAAATAAATAAAAAATAAAGCATATAGTATCTAAGGCTTTATTAATAGGTGCATTGAGCACAAAAATAAAGTAGTCATTTTAAACTTGTATAAGACACCAGTTAGGGCTCATCCTGAGGACTGTGACCAGTTCTGGGCAGCATACTTGAGGAAGGATGTGAAGGCATTGGAGAGAGTACAGAGGAGATTCACAAGAATGATTCTAGGGATAAAGAAATGTAGCTATGAGGCTAGATTGGAGAGGTTGGGTCAGTTTTCTTTGGAGAAAAGAAGGCCGAGAGGAGACTTAATAGACGTGTTGAAGATCCTGACGGCAATGGACAGGGTAAATCGTGAGAAACTGTTTCCATTCAAGAGAGCATCAAAATGAGAGGGTACTGGTTTTAAAGTGATGTGAGGAAAATCTTTTTCACCCAGAGGCTGACTAGTCTCGAATGAATTTCCTGAGAGGGTGGTGGATTGAGGTATTCAAAAGGAAATTGGATTGCTGTTGGAAATAAAGAAGGTGCAAGGTTATGGGGATAAGGCAGGGTAATGGAACCAAACGAATGCTCTTTCAAAGAATCAATGCAGACTCGATGGGCCTAATGGCTTCCTCTGCACTGCAAAGATTCTATAATGCTGTGACAATTGGGTGGTAATGTGCCCACCACTCTCCCCTAGCAGCAAGTCCTGCAGATATGTAATGGTGGGTGGATTGTTAATTGGTTCGAGCTGGGCGTCCCCTACCACCTGGGGAGGAAATCCCTCCTCCAAGACCTTTTGACGAATCAACAGGCCAGCAGCTCTCGGTCCCAGCAACTGCACCTGGGATGGTGATCACGTCCGGTCGGGTATCCGCGCATGCGCACGGCGGCGGCCTGCGGCGGCCACCCCGTACGACATGCCGGACTCAGCTGGCGGACCTGGACCAGGAAAGAATGTCCCAACGATCGGCCCCAAGCCGCTTCATATTATCGCCTCCCCGGCCACCCATAAGTGGCCACCTCAGCCACCCCACCTAGAATATAGAACATAGAACATTACAGCGCAGTACAGGCTCTTCGGCCCTCGATGTTGTGCTGACCTGTGAAACCACTCTAAAGCCCATCTACACTATTCCCTTATCGTCCATATGTCTATCCAATGACCATTTGAAAGCCCTTAGTGTTGGCGAGTCCACTACTGTTGCAGGCAGGGCATTCCACACCCTTACTACTCTCTGAGTAAAGAACCTACCTCTGACATCTGTCTTATATCTATCTCCCCTCAATTTAAAACTATGTCCCCTCATGCTAGACGTCACCATCCGAGGAAGAAGGCTCGCACTGTCCACCCTATCCAATCCTCTGATCATCATGTATGCCTCAATTAAGTCACCTCTTAACCTTCTTCTCTCTAACGAAAACAGCCTCAAGTCCCTCAGCCTTTCCTCATAAGATCTTCCCTCCATACCAGGCAACATTCTGGTAAATCTCCTCTGCACCCTTTCCAATGCTTGAACCTCCTTCCTATAATGCGGCGACCAGAATTGCACGCAATACTCCAAATTCGGCCGCACCAGAGTTTTGTACAGCTGCAACATGATCTCATGGCTCCGAAACTTAATCCCTCTACCAATAAAAGCTAACACACCGTACGCCTTCTTAACAACCCGCTCAACCTGGGTGGCAACTTTCAGGGATCTATCTATGTACATGGACACCGAGATCTCTCTGCTCATCCACACAGCCAAGAATCTTACCATTAGCCCAGTACTCTGTCTTCCTGTTATTCCTTCCAAAATGAATCACCTCACACTTTTCTGCATTAAACTCCATTTGCCACCTCTCAGCCCAGCTGAGTACTTGATTCCCCAGCCTCCCACCAGGGTGGCCGCGGACTGAGTCCGCAGCCGCCACCCGAGGTTCCTGATGACCGATACGTGGTTAGAACCACGCCATCGGGAACTCGGGCAGTTGCGCACGGAGAATCGCTGGGGGGGCCTCTGTCAATGGCACCCTACCCGCACTGCATAGAACGCGCACACGCATTCCCGAGTGATTCTCTGGGGACCACGATTTTGGTGCGGAGGCTCTGAGAATCCAACCCCCTTCATCTGATCAAGGCAGCTGGACAGAGGTTACAGAGAGGGGGACCCACCATGTGGTTCACCGCAGATCTTCGGTCCAGTGCTGCAAGAGGGTCAACGACCCCTCTCTATTTGCTGGAATAAGTGGCACAATTTATGAGGGCATAAAGGTGTTCATTCACTGTACACTTATTCACATGAAATATGTCATATATTTGATTCCCTATTTTCACATACGCATTATATTCATTTATCATGTCTCGTTTAGTCAATGGGCATATTGTTCTGGCATGCCTCACTTTAGGCAATCACTGACAGCTGCAGGGGATGGCAGGACATCTTGATTCTTGTGCGGGCAACAATGTTGTGTATTTGCCTTCAGGCTTTATTGGATGTTCATGCGTGGCAGGATTTGTATTCCTGACTCTGTGCGGCACGGCTGAACATGCAGCATCTGATCGTCTCACCTTATCTACATATGAGAGCAGATGACCAAGGCTACTTGCTACAGAGACAAATGAACTCTTGTAGGCGCACTAATATATCTTTCATAATGGACGAGGATCTAAAGTCTCAGTCAGGGTAGCTTTAGTGACTTATGCACAAGTGAGCAACAGTTGTATTCAGGAACAGAATTCACTTGTGATTGCGCGAGACAAAGGTCCACTCCCCTTGCAACTCTGGATGGTAGAGGATGTGAGTTTTAAGCTTGCTCTGGGGTGAGACCTGCAGAGCTCAGCAAACATCCTGAGCAGTGTAATGGTTTACTGGTGATGGACTGCTGTCAGTTAGTGCCCCACTATTTTGTAAGATTAGGTCAAATCAAGTTGCCAATAGCATCCATGACATGGTTCTCAAGGGCCCTCGCATCTTGGAAAGGTGTCATGTCATTCCATCTCTCTTCCTCAGAATCTGCACCATCATCCTCATCTAAGCCATAGTGCACTCCTTCATGTCTTCACTTGGCAATATCTCTCCACATTGTGTATTGCACAACAGACCATAACAATCCATGGTACCCTGTGTATATTGCATTGTAAAGCTCCACTGGATTGGTCAAAGCAGCAGAAGCATATTTTCAAAACTGTATGGCCAGCTGTATGATTGCTCTGGTAAAAATGTGATCTGCAATGAACAACTCCTCTGCAGGGCTGTACTGGTACTACACTGGTGTCATGAGCCACATCCTGCAGGAAAACCGCTTGTCACACAGGATCCAACTGTTGACTTGTGCAGTAGCCTCCAAGAGCTCTGTGATCTGGGAGTGCTGACACAAATAGGAGTCTTGAGAGTTCCCTCGGAAACTAGCGCATATCTCAGTAACCTGGTCTGTGTGGCTGGAGACCAGCGGTACCTTAAGGGAGTGACACCCCTTAGACACCCAAGACCTGACATCATTCAGGAAGAACCCCCGCTATAGACCAGACAATTGCTTTGTTGGAACTACTTTCCCATCCCTTGAACCCCTAATATGCCAGGATCTTCCTGTTGCGCAGCCAATGCCGGATCCCACCCACTCTCCATGCGCGATCCACTATTGTGCTGTTCAATGCCCAGATTCCACCTACAACATCTCTGTGGCCCCTCCCCCTTTTTGCCCTTGATGCTACTGACCATCCCTGTCCTCGAGCATTCTCCTACTCCCTGCCCCTCTGCCGCAGAGTGCAACAAAGGCAATCTTGGGAAAGATATTGTAAATTGTGAATTAGAGGTCATGCTCCAGAGTGGGGAGGTAGAGATTTGCCAAATCTTTTGTCTCTGTCCCCCATTTCAACTCTGCCACTTTAATTTTTGTTTTTGAATTTTCCTAATCCTACTTTTTTCTTGGGGTGTCAGATCATATCCTTGACCTGGATCCTAAATTGGGTGCCAGAATATATACCTCCTGAATAAATCATGCAGACTGCTTTGTGGGAGCCTGATCAATTAATGAGTGTTTACAATTCATGGTCTTAACATTTTCATAGATGTTTTTATTCATTAAATCCCTACAGTGCAGAAGGGGGCCATTCAGCCCATCATGTCTGCACTGACCCTCTGAAAGAGCATCCTATCGAGATCCAATCCCCCACTTTATCACCGTAACCCCATCTAACCTGCACATTTTTGGACACTAAGGGGCTATTTAGCGTTGCCAATCCACCTAACCTGCACATCTTTGGAAAGTGAGAGGAAACCGGAACGCCCGGCGGAATCCCACTCAGACACGGGGAGAACGTGGAAACTACGCACAGGCAATTACCCAAGGCTGGAATTGGGCCCAGGTCGCTGGCACTGTGAGGCAGGACAGTTAACCACTGTGCCACTGTGCTCCCTTTGTTAATGTAAAATTAACTTTACAGTGGTTTTTCCCAAGTCCAACTCATTGAGAAGAAGGCCTTGAAGTACCATTGTCCAGGACCTGGAAACAAACTGGCCATCTTCCCTGTTGGCTAGCAGTCGCATATGGCGGTAGAGACCAAGAAAGTACACTGGTAAAATAATATGAGGGCTAATAGTTAAATTTGACACTTTGTCTATTTTTGTTGATGCTTTTAATACTTTTGTAGAAATTAAACCTATTCTAGTTAACTTGGAATGGAGTGCTGTTAAATTGCACAATTGAAGTGAACTCATAATGGCAAGAAATAGTTGCAAAAGAAAAAGAAACAACTCAATGTCAATGTTGGACCGCGGACAACACCAAAAAACAAGGCCTGCCCGATCGACCGCGCGCTGCTGCATCAGACCGTCCTGATCGCATCCCCGTCCGCCCATAAGACCCACAGCTGCAGCCTGAGAGTCCCAACTGGCCATTCCACATTAGTCCCACGCTGTCAGGAACTCGGACGGTTCGGAGCGGAGTATCACTGGGAGGGCCTCTGGCCCCAAACCGCGCGGCGTAATTCGCGGACGTGGAGCAGCGCCGGGCCCGATTCGGCCAAGAACTTTGTTTCTCCGCCCCCGAGCCAAACGCAATTTTGCCGTGGGGCTGCGGAGAATCCAGCCCCTTGTCTTTCACTTATAAATAGACAGATAATAATACCTAGTCTCTTCTTGAGAGATGAACAATTGAGAAATAGATATAAAGGGCTTTTGCTGACTATAATCTTTTAACTGACTGAGGATCAAACATGAAGCCTTTGATTGAAATCCACCCGACTTGACTGCTGTTTCAATTGTTGAAAAACAGGTTTTTGACAGATGGGCTAAGAACAGTTATTTATGACAATTTTCTAATGTAACGTTTTCCTTTTCTTTGAATAATTTGTGTAATTCACTGGCCAGGTAACTCTCATCGCTGTAATTTGTGGTGCAAATGTTAAAATGTGAGTCATGATGAAACAGGAAGGAAAATGAAATATTGACGATAGACAATTCTTCCATGCGAGCTCGACGATCTTGAAGGTGATTTTTACAAATAATCTTTCAACTTGAGCTCAATTTCTGACTGCTTCAGTTTTGGATATCTTTGTATTAACAGAAACAACAACGACTTGTATTTACATGGAGCCTTTTCTGTCATTAAACATCCCAACATCTATAACAGGAGCGTTAACAAACAAGCATTGACACTCAGTCACATAAGCAGACATCAGGGCAGATGACCAAAAGTGTGGTCAATGAGGTAGGTTTTAAGGAATGTCTTAAAGAAGGGAAGAAAAGTAGAGGCAAGAGGTTAAGGGAGGGGATCACAGGTATTTGGTGGCTGTTATAACCAGCACAGGTCTTACTGGGTAGGGATGATTAACTACCCCGTGGATTTTGCAGAATACGAGCTCCGCTGATAAGGGGGTGGGGGACCGTTAAACTATGCATAAATAGAGTTGGCCAGGAAGGCACCGACTAGGGGAGACCCAGTGAGGAACTACTGGAGCTGTATATAATAGTAGTTGTAAAATGAAGCAAGTTATTGTTTGAACAAACCCGGTATGGATTCTTCGTGGCCCTTCCAAAAGTGGCTCAAGCAAGGCATGATCGCTAATAGTCTAGAGATTAAAATCAGAATGTACAAGAGACAAAAACTGGAGGAGTGTAGAGATCTCTAAGGTTAATACGGCTGGAGATTACAAAGATAGAGAAGGGTGAGGGCGTGGAGGAATCTGAAAATAAGAAGAAACATTTTTAAATCAAGACATTCCTTAGCCAGGAGCCAATCCAGGTCAGTGAACAGAGGGGGAAGCAGAATTTTCAATGATATCAAGTTTATGGAAGTTGGAAGATGGGAAGCAGGCCAGGAGTGTGGTGGAGTAGCCAAGTCTAGAGGTCACCAAAGCATGGATGACAGTTTCAGCTGCAGAAGGTATGGGGTCAGGCAATGTAACAGAGGTGAAAATTGGCAAACTTGGTGAAAGTGAATGAAGGTAGCAGTATTTCATTAAAATGATGTAGCATTACAAAGGAAATGTGACAGAGAATAATGCAGATGAACTTTTATTAATAACAAGAACTACAATGAAATATGCAGCAAATACAACTGGTTGACTATTATCTAATTCCTAATTCCCCACCTTAACTTGTCTCCCACCCTCTACACACATACATGAGCCAAACAAACACAGAGAGGAGGAAAGGGATAGAAATCATAAGCAAAAGGAAACAAAGTCTGTATTTCAGATGGTTGTTTCCAGCACCTTCCTCCTCTTCAAACTTCGCTTTTGAGGTTCTGAGGTTTTACTGTAGATTCCTTCAGGTTTCTATAGTTTCAGGAATATAGCATTCACAGCCTTTCTGGAGAGAGGGAGTAGGTCTTGGTCTTTGTTAGCAGCCTGTAATGGTTTCCCTATAGATTCATTTTTTTGGTTCTCTGCAGATTCAGAAATACAGCACTCACAGCCTTTCTGGAGAAAACACGGAGGAGAAAGAGTAGGTCCTTGGCCTTATGCTTCCAGGAATCAAATCAAGCCACTTGGAACTCTGAAAATCATTCCACTGGGATAAGATCCAATCACCACCTGTTACTGGCAGAATACGGCTATTTGTCAATTCATTGGCCACCTGCCAGTCACAAAGAATCCCACCCCATCTCTCTCTGGTGCCAAAAATGCTGTTCAAACTAGCAGAGAGTTCTGTCCTGTAACCTCTGAATTCCTCACTCCTCTGCTGCTTGACTTAAAGACACGTCCATTATTCATCCATGGAACACAAATGATAATGGCAAAATAAAAGAAAGGAAAATAAGGGGATTAACAGGAAGCACACTGGCCGAAAGAAGACAGCGAGTGGTAATGCATGGACAGTATTCCACCTGGAGGTTGATGCCCAGTGGTGCCCTGCAGGGATCTGTTCTGGGCCCTCTGCTTTTTGTGTTTTTTATAAAATGACCAGGATGAGGAAGTGGAAGGGTGGGTCAGTAAGTTTGCCGATGACACGAAGGTTGGTGGAGTTGTAGATAGTGTCGAGGGCTGTTGCAGGTTACAACTGGACATTGACAGGATGCAGAGCTGGGCTGAGAAGTGGCAGATAGAGTTCAACCTTGATAAATGTGAAGTGATTCATTTTGGAAGGTCGAATTTGAATGCTGAATACAGGGTTAAAGTCAGGATTCTTGGTAGTGTGAAGGAACAGAGGGATCCTGGGGTCCACGTACATAGATCCCTCTAAGTGGCACCCAGGTTGATAGGGTTGTTACGAAGGCATATGGTGTGTTGACTTTCATTAACAGGGGGATTGAGTTTAAGAGCCGCAAGGTTTTGCTGCAGCTTTATAAAACCCTAGTTAGACCACACTTGGAATATTGTGTCCAGTTCTGGTCACCTCATTATAGGAAGTATGTGGATGCTTTGGAGAGGGTGCAGAGGAGATTTACCAGGATGCTGCCTGGACTGGAGGGCATGTCTTATGAAGAAAGGTTGAGGGAGCTAGGGCTTTTCTCACTGGAGCGAAGAAGGAAGAGGGTGACTTGATAGAGGTGTACAAGGTGATGAGAGGCCTGGATAGAGTGGATAGCCAGAGACATTTCCCCAGGGTGGAAATGGCTGTCAGGAGGGAACATAATTTTAAGATGATTGGAGGAAGGTATTGGGGAGATGTCAGAGGTGGTTCTTTACACAGAGAGTGGTGGGTTATGGAATGCACTACCAGCAGAGTTGGTGGAGTCAGAGTCATTGAGGACATTCAAGCGATTCTTGGACAGGCAACATGGACAGCAGTAAATTGAAGGGGTGTAGGTTAGGTTGATCTTAGATTAGGATAAGTGGTCGACACAACATCGTGGGCCGACGGGCCTGTACTGTGCTGTACTGTTCTATGTAATACATTTACAGCTGCCAATCTTTCATCATACCAGGTCATAAGCCGCTGCTTGGCCTCTTTTGCGAGGATAAGGAGGTGCCACCAATTGCATCAGCCTGGATCCAGAGGTGGCTCTGCTATTGGCTGCATACCAATACTCATTCGAACATCGTCCAGGCATGTTGATTACAAATGCTGATGCGTTAAATAGACTCCTGTTGCCCATTGGCTTGGTAGATCCACCCACAGCCGTGAGATCGTGGCAATCCTCAATTTCATGGACACCTTGCCAGTGATGTCTACTTGCATCCGTGATTGGACACAGTATGGTCTGCTCTTAGCTAAGGCACGACATTTGGTTTAATCCAGTGGACCACAGCGACAGCTACCAGTGCCCTGAAGACTTTTTCGGCCAAGCTGTCGGAGTTGACCGTCGAAGGCGGTGTCCTCCTGTCATAATACCTGCGAAAGGCCAACTCTTAGTTTTGAAAGACATTCATGCTGCTCCTCCTGGCATTTCCAAAATGAAAATGTTGGTTAGGAGTTACGCCTGGTGGCCTGGCATCGATGCGGACATTGAGCTGGTGGCCCAGCGCTGTCCTGTGTGTCAGACCCATCAGAAGCTTCCGGCAGTAGCACCTTTGCAGCCAAGGGAGTGGCCCGGACATCCCGGGGCCTACGTTCATACAGATTTCGCTGATCTGTTCTTGGGCTCCATGTTTCTCATTTTGGTGAATGCACATCGATGTGGCTCGAGGCCCATCAAATGATATCCATCAACTCTTGTGCCACCACCGAAAGGCTACGCACATCCTTTTCCGTCCATGGATTACTGGAGGTGCTTCTTACGGACAACTAGCGAGGAGTTCACTGCATTCATAAAGGCGAATAGCTTCTGCCATGCACACATGGCGCCTTATCATCCGGCATCGAATGGCTTGGCGGAACGTGCCTTACAGATAGTGAAGTGGGGTCTAAAGAAACAAGCTATAGATTTGATGGATACCAGACTGGTATGCTTCCTCTTCTCATGTAGGACAAATCCTCTTGCTGTTACAGTGGTGGCCCCGGCTGAAATGTTGATGGGTCGCCGACTCTGCACTCGGTTGGGTTTACTGCTATCCAATATAGCTGTAAAGGTGCGCCGCACACAGGATCTTCGAGGGCGTTGCTCGAATGAGGGTAGTTTTCGACGCAGTTTTGCACCTGACCAGGCGGTCAATGTCAATGCTCGTAACTTTGGTGAAGGTCCATGGTGGTTTTCTGTGGTCGTCGTTCGCCAAAGAGGTCCCATTTCGTACCAGATCTGGGTTCGAGGTCAGCTAATGAAGCGTCACCTCGACCATCTTCGTACTCGCCAGTCTTCCACTCCGGAGACTCCATGGGGGAAATCCCCACTCCGGCCTGCCTCTCAGACGGCTCCTCGGGGGCTCTCCACCCCTTCTTATCAGTTGTGTTACATTACGTTGTGCAATATATGTTACTCATTTGCTTCTTGCCAGGATGATCTTGAACTCGATGTTGATTAAACGAGGGCAGCACGGTAGCACAGTGGTTAGCATGGTTGCTTCACAGCGACAAGGTCCCAGGTTCAATTCCCAGCTTGGATCACTGTCTGTGCGGAGTCTCCACGTTCTTCCCGTGTGTGCGTGGGTTTCCTCCGGGTGCTCCGGTTTCCTCCCACAGTCCAAAGATGTGCAGGTTAGGTGGATTGGCCATGCTAAATTGCCCTTAGTGTCCAAAAAAGTTAGACTGGGTTATGGGGATAGGTTGTCTCTCTCTACCTCCGGTCACTAGTCACTATCTACACAAAGCGGTGATCTTGAGTCTGTCTTTTTATACCCATCTCTAGTGCTGCCATCTAGTGATTACTTAACTGTTATGTCTATACACTAACCCATTGTGCACATACAGATATGCAGATCGCTACCAGTTGCTCCTCAGTCTGCACCACCATCAGTTTCTTATCGTGATACCAAAATGCCTGATGTCTGGTTGTCTGATTCCGATATGGAGACACAAACCTCTCCAGCCTCTGACACAGATGTTGTCGTTCTTCCAATTTCAAAGGGTTCTCTACCTCAGCAGTACAGCCGCAAGCCTCATTCTCCGGCTCATTATACCCCAGCTGATCTGGTCCAACTGCCAGCCAATGATGTGACAAGACCTAAAAACCTGCACCACCTACTACCTGATGGGGCTCCGCCAGTTTCTTCTGAGTCTTCCTCATCGTCGGTATTTTTAACTTCTTCTTCGTTTTTGTCCACTCCTCGTCTTCATTGTCCTCATCATTCCTTTTGGGAACCTTTGGACTTTGGTGGCGGAGAGGGGTGTAATAACCTGCATGGAGCACAGGGGGCTGGATTGATTGTTTTCCCCGTGTGACTCGAGGAGTATGAGCTCCCCCGCTAGCTATGGGGCTATTACCGTGTGTATATAAGGTCGGCCAGATAGGAACTGACTGACAGACAGAGAGGACCCAGTAAAGTCTGACCGGGCCCCTTTGTACAGAGTACGTGTTATAAATAAATGTCTTCTTAATGTTACTTATCTGATTCCTTTTTGTCTTTATTAAACCGCCCCTCCATGAACTAGTCCCCAAACCTCTTCAGACCCTTCGCTTCCCATGACCTAAACGTCGAGTCTAAACTCAATGGCACAAAAAGCTGGTTACTCGGATGGGGACCAACACCGACATGGAGCTGAGCTTAAAATGTTGTTTAAATTGTTTCCATATCCTCAGGGTGGACACCACCACCGGGTTTGAAGAAAACCTCGCAGAGGAGAACGGAAGTGAGGCAGTTACCAAGGCACCCAAGCTGGAGCCCTTACAAGAACTCACTTCTATCCGTCCCCACATGGAACTTGGATCACTAACCCACCCCAACACCTTCTCAATGTTGGCCACCCAATAAGAGAATATTAAATTGGGTAACGCGAAAACCCCCACTGCCTGTCCCTCTGGAGAAATGTCCTACAGATCCTTCGGGTCTTACCACCCAAATAAAGGACGACACCACCTTGTTAAACGAACAAAGTAGGATATAGGGATAAAAATGGAGTGACATTGAAAAATAAATAAAACCCTTGGGAGGACATTCTTTTCAATAGTCTGGTCCTGCCCGCCAAGGACTAGGGAAGGTTATCCCACTTTTGCAAGTCAGATTTAATCCCACTCATCAGACTAATGTAATTCAATTTATGAGGTGATGCCCAATCATGGGCCACCTGGATACCCAGATAACGAAAGCTACATCGGGCAAGACGAAAAGGTAACACCCCCAGATTAACTCCTCTCCCCGGGGGATTAACCGGAAAGTACTCACTCTTATCCAGATTCAACTTATACCCAGAAAAGAAGCCAGGAATCCTAAGTAGCTTCATTATCTCATCAATAGTGGAGACTCTTTGTTCTTTGTTGTTCCTTGTTCTTTGTTTGACCCTCAAACATCTTGTAGAACTCGATGGGGAACCTATCAGGGCTGGGGATATTACCTGTTTGCATTGATCCAGTACCTTTCAATATCTCCTCTTGACTTAACGGGGTCTCCTTTCCTCTCTCTCTTCACCAATGGGAAGGACAACCTATCTAAAAATTCAGCCATGTCTGAACTCTCCTCTGGGGGCACTGATCTATAAAGATTCTTGAAGAATGTCTTGAAAGTCACGTTTACCTGGGGCGGAAGCCAAATTGCCACTCGCATTGCTAATCTGTACGATCTCCGGGGAAGCCACTTGTTGCCTCAGTTGATGGGAAAAAGACGGCTGTCCTTCTCCCCATATCCATAGAGTATCCCCTTCGAGTGCCACAGCCCGCTTACCATCTAACCTGTCAACAGCAGTTCAAACTGTGACTGCAGCATCTTACTGCTCGCCAGCCACTCCGGGGTAGGGTCAAGCGAGTACCGATGGTCCACATCAAGGATGAAATCTACTAGCTTCTGCCGCTCCACCCTTGCAGTCCTTTCCCTATGTGCCTTATAAGAGATTACCTCCCCCTAATAACCACCTTAAGGGCTTTCTAAGGCATGGAGGTTGAGACAGACTCACTCTTACTAAACCTGACATATTCCTCAATGGCAAAAGACATATGCCCACAAAATCATTTATCTGCTAATAGCGCTGCATCGAACCTCCATGGTGGGCTTTGAGAGTGGCCTGACTTCAGATCCAAGTACACGAAGTGTAACACATGGTTTGAAATTACAATAGCTGAGTACGCAGCCTTCGTCACCCCGATAGAAGGGACCTACACACCAGAAAAAGGTAAATCCTAGAGTAAACCTGATGGACGCGGGAGAAAAAAGAAAATTCCTTGGAGGGGGGGGGAATTATCTGGTTCTCCAACCGCATAATTTCTGGCTGCGCGCCATTCGCTGATGGTGGGTTTCCATCTTCCCGCCGCTTGTCAATGGGATTTCCCATTGTAATCGCCCAACGCTGCCAGGAAACACGTGGGAGGGCGCGCACTATTGGCAAGAAAAGTGAATCCCAACGACTGGAGAATTCCAGTCCTCATGCCTTGGGTGTAAAAAGAGCCACGGATCCGCCCCCCCCCTCCATCTGTTCCATAAAAGTTAACAATGTCTTCTTTATTACAGGAACTATAACAAAATATACAGCAAACACAACTGGTTAACTATTATCTAATTCCTAATTCCCCACTTTAACTTGCCCCCTACACCCGCTAAACACACACACACACAAACAAGACAGACAAACACACACACACACAAGACAGACGAACACAGAGGGGAGGAAAGGAATAAAAATCATAAGTAAAAGGGTTTGTTTCAGATAGTTGTTTTCAGTCCCTTACTCCTCTTCAAACTTTGCTTCATTTCAGGGTTTTACTGTAGATTCCTCCAGGCCTCTGAAGTTTCAGAAACACAGCACTCACAACCTTTCTGAAGAGAGAGCGAGAGAAGACATGTTGGATTTGGTAGCAGCCTTTAATGGATTCCCTGTACATTCATTCATTAGATTCTCTGCAGCTTCAGAAATACAGCACTCACAGCCTTTCTGGAGAAAACACGGAGAAGAACGAGTAGGTCCTTGTCTCTGTGCTTCCAGGAGTCAACATGAGCTCTTTGAGACTCTGAAAAATCATTCCACCTGTTACTGGGCAGAGTACGGCCTTTTTGCCAATTCATTGGCCACCAGCCAATCAATCAAACCGAGTCCAACCCCATGTTTCTTTCTGGTGCTGAAACGTCTGGGGTCTCCTGTTCAAACTAGCAGAGACTAGCAGTGTGTTCTCTCCAAGTTCTCCTCATTCTCTCTGCTGCTTGATGAAATATGAGTGTAAGCTAGCTAGTAATATAAAAGAAAAGTGCAAGTGTTTTTCACGATATATAAAAGATACAAGAGAGGCAAGAGTGGGCATTTGACCACTGGAAAATGAGGCTGGAGAAGTAGTAATGGGGAACAAAGAAATGGCAGAGGAACTGGATAGGTATTTTGCACAAGCCTTCACGGTGGAAGACACCAGTGGCATACCAAAGCTTCAAGAGGGACGGGGACAGAGGTGAGCGTAGTGACCATCACGAAGGAGAAGGTGCTGGGGAAGCTGAAAGGTCTGAATATGGATAAATCACGCAGACTGGATGGACTACACACCAGGATTCTGAAGGAGATAATTGAGATTGTGGAGGCATTGGTGATGATCTTTCAGGAATCACTAGAGGCAAGGAGGGTTTTAGAGGATTAGAAAATGGCCAATGTAACACCCCTGTTTAAGAAGGGTGGGAGGTAGAAGACGGGAAATTGTAGGCCGGTTAGCCTGACTTTGGTCATTGGTAAGATTTTAGAGTCCATCATTAATAATAATATGCTAATAATCTTTTATTGTCACAAGCAAGCTTACATTAACACTGCAATGAAGTTAATGTGAAAAGCCCCTAGTCGCCACATTCCGGCGCTTGTTTGGGTACACAGAGGGAGAATTCAGCTGATACGGGAATTGAACTTGCGCTGCTGGCCTTGTTCTGCATCACAAACCAGCTGTCCAGTCCACTGAGCAAATAAGTGGCAGATGAAATACAATGTGGATAAGTGTGAGGTTATGCACTTTGGTAGGAAGAATAGAGGCATAGACTATTTTCTAACTGGGGAAAGGCTTCGGAAATATGAAGCACAAAGGGACTTAGGAGTCCTAGTTCAGGATTCTCTAAAGGGTAACATGCAGGTTCAGTTGACGGTTGGGAAGGCAAATACAATGTTTGCATTCATTTCGCGAGGTCGAGAATACAAGAGCAGGGATGTACTGCCGAGGCTGAATAAGGCTCTGGTCGGACTCCATTTTGAATATTGTGAGCAGTTTTGGGTCCCATATCTTTTTTTTTTTTATTAAATATTTTATTGAAAATTTTTGGTCAACCAACACAGTACATTGTGCATCCTTTACACAATATTATAACAACACAAATAACAATGACCTATTTTATAAACAAAAAATGAATAAATAATAAATAACAAAAATGAAAACTAGCCCTAATTGGCAACTGCCTTGTCACAAGTAACACTCTCCAAAAATATAATTTAACAGTCCAATATATAATTATCTGTAGCAACGACCTATACATACTATACAGTATATATTAACAACCCTGAGAGTCCTTCTGGTTCCTCCTCCCCCCCCCCCCCGATCCTGGGCCGCTGCTGCTGCCTTCTTTTTCCCATTCCGTCTATCTTTCTGCGAGGTATTCGACGAACGGTTGCCACCGCCTGGTGAACCCTTGAGCCGACCCCCTCAGGACGAACTTAATCCGCTCTAGCTTTATAAACCCCGCCATGTCATTTATCCAGGTCTCCACCCCCGGGGGCTTGGCTTCTTTCCACATTAGCAATATCCTGCGCCGGGCTACTAGGGACGCAAAGGCCAAAACATCGGCCTCTCTCGCCTCCTGCACTCCCGGCTCTTGTGCAACCCCAAATATAGCCAACCCCCAGCTTGGTTCGACCCGGACTCCTACTACTTTTGAAAGCACCTTTGTCACCCCCATCCAAAACCCCTGTAGTGCCGGGCATGACCAAAACATATGGGTATGATTCGCTGGGCTTCCCGAGCACCTCGCACACCTATCCTCCACCCCAAAAAATTTACTGAGCCGTGCTCCAGTCATATGTGCCCTGTGTAATACCTTAAACTGAATCAGGCTTAGCCTGGCACACGAGGACGACGAGTTTACCCTGCTTAGGGCATCTGCCCACAGCCCCTCCTCGATCTCCTCCCCCAGCTCTTCTTCCCATTTCCCTTTTAGTTCATCTACCATAGTGTCCCCTTCGTCCCTCATTTCCCTATATATATCTGACACCTTACCATCCCCCACCCATGTCTTTGAGATCACTCTGTCCTGCACCTCTTGTGTCGGGAGCTGCGGGAATTCCCTCACCTGTTGCCTCGCAAAAGCCCTCAGTTGCATATACCTGAATGCATTCCCTTGGGGCAACCCATATTTCTCGGTCAGCGCTCCCAGACTCGCGAACTTCCCATCCACAAACAGATCTTTCAGTTGCATTATTCCTGCTCTTTGCCACATTCCATATCCCCCATCCATTCCCCCCGGGGCAAACCTATGATTGTTTCTTATCGGGGACCCCCCCAAGGCTCCAGTCTTTCCCCTCTGCCGTCTCCACTGTCCCCAAATCTTCAGTGTAGCCACCACCACCGGGCTTGTGGTGTAGTTCCTCGGTGAGAACGGCAATGGGGCTGTCACCATAGCCTGTAGGCTAGTCCCCCTACAGGACGCCCTCTCTAATCTCTTCCACGCCGCTCCCTCCTCCTCTCCCATCCACTTAATCACCATTGAAATATTAGCGGCCCAATAATACTCACTTAGGCTCGGTAGTGCCAGCCCCCCCCTATCCCTGCTACGCTGTAAGAATCCCTTCCTCACTCTCGGGGTCTTCCCGACCCACACAAAACCCATGATGCTCTTTTCAATCCTTTAAAAAAAAGCCTTCGTGATCACCACCGGGAGGCACTGAAACACAAAGAGGAATCTCGGGAGGACCACCATCTTAACCGCCTGCACCCTCCCTGCCAGTGACAGGGATACCATATCCCATCTCTTGAAATCCTCCTCCATCTGTTCCACCAACCGCGTTAAATTTAACCTATGCAATGTGCCCCAATTCTTAGCTATCTGGATCCCCAGGTAACGAAAGTCCCTTGTTACCTTCCTCAACGGTAGGTCCTCTATTTCTCTACTCTGCTCCCCTGGATGCACCACAAACAACTCACTTTTCCCCATGTTCAATTTATACCCTGAAAAATCCCCAAACTCCCCAAGTATCCGCATTATTTCTGGCATCCCCTCCGCCGGGTCCGCCACGTATAGTAGCAAATCGTCCGCATACAAAGATACCCGGTGTTCTTCTCCTCCCCTAAGTACTCCCCTCCACTTCTTCGAACCCCTCAACGCTATCGCCAGGGGCTCAATCGCCAGTGCAAACAATAATGGGGACAGAGGGCATCCCTGCCTTGTCCCTCTATGGAGCCGAAAATATGCAGATCCCCGTCCATTCGTGACCACGCTCGCCACTGGGGCCCTATACAACAGCTGCACCCATCTAACATACCCCTCTCCAAAACCAAATCTCCTCAACACCTCCCACAAATAATCCCACTCCACTCTATCAAATGCTTTCTCGGCATCCATCGCCACTACTATCTCCGTTTCTCCCTCTGGTGGGGCCATCATCATTACCCCTAACAACCTCCGTATATTCGTGTTCAGCTGTCTCCCCTTCACAAACCCAGTTTGGTCCTCGTGGACCACCCCCGGGACACATTCCTCTATTCTCATTGCCATTACCTTGGCCAGGACCTTGGCATCTACATTTAGGAGGGAAATAGGTCTATAGGACCCGCATTGTAGCGGGTCCTTTTCCTTCTTTAAGAGAAGCGATATCGTTGCTTCAGACATAGTCGGGGGCAGTTGTCCCCTTTCCTTTGCCTCATTAAAGGTCCTCGTCAGTACCGGGGCGAGCAAGTCCACATATTTTCTATAGAATTCGACTGGGAATCCATCCGGTCCCGGGGCCTTTCCCGCCTGCATGCTCCTAATTCCTTTCACCACTTCTTCTACCTCGATCTGTGCTCCCAGTCCCACCCTTTCCTGCTCTTCCACCTTGGGAAATTCCAGCCGATCCAAGAAGCCCATCATTCTCTCCCTCCCATCCGGGGGTTGAGCTTCATATAATTTTTTATAAAATGTCTTGAACACTCCTTCACTCTCTCCGCTCCCCGCTCCATCTCTCCTTCCTCGTCCCTCACTCCCCCTATTTCCCTCGCTGCTCCCCTTTTCCTCAATTGGTGTGCCAGCAACCTGCTCGCCTTCTCCCCATATTCGTACTGTACACCCTGTGCCTTCCTCCATTGTGCCTCTGTAGTGCCTGTAATCAGCAAGTCAAATTCTACATGTAGCCTTTGCCTTTCCCTGTACAGTCCCTCCTCCGGTGCTTCCGCATATTGTCTGTCCACCCTCAAAAGTTCTTGCAGCAACCGCTCCCGTTCCTTACTCTCCTGCTTCCCTTTATGTGCCCTTATTGATATCAGCTCCCCTCTAACCACCGCCTTCAACGCCTCCCAGACCACTCCCACCTGGACCTCCCCATTATCATTGAGTTCCAAGTACTTTTCAATGCACCCCCTCACCCTTAGACACACCCCCTCATCTGCCATTAGTCCCATGTCCATTCTCCAGGGTGGGCGCCCTCCTGTTTCCTCCCCTATCTCCAAGTCCACCCAGTGTGGAGCGTGATCCGAAATGGCTATAGCCGTATACTCCGTTCCCCTCACCTTCGGGATCAATGCCCTACCCAGCACAAAAAAGTCTATTCGCGAGTAGACTTTATGGACATAGGAGAAAAACGAGAACTCCTTACTCCTAGGTCTGCTAAATCTCCACGGGTCTACACCTCCCATCTGCTCCATAAAATCTTTAAGTACCTTGGCTGCTGCCGGCCTCCTTCCAGTCCTGGACTTCGAACTATCCAGCCCTGGTTCCAACACCGTATTAAAATCTCCCCCCATTATCAGCTTTCCTATCTCTAGGTCCGGAATGCGTCCTAGCATCCGCCTCATAAAATTGGCATCATCCCAGTTCGGGGCATATACGTTTACCAAAACCACCGTCTCCCCCTGTAGTTTGCCACTCACCATCACGTATCTGCCCCCGTTATCCGCCACTATAGTCTTTGCCTCGAACATTACCCGCTTCCCCACTAATATAGCCACCCCCCTGTTTTTCGCATCTAGCCCCGAATGGAACACCTGCCCCACCCATCCTTTGCGTAGCCTAACCTGGTCTATCAGTTTCAGGTGCGTTTCCTGTAACATAACCACATCTGCCTTAAGTTTCTTAAGGTGTGCGAGTACCCGTGCCCTCTTTATCGGCCCGTTCAGCCCTCTCACGTGCCACGTGATGAGCCGAGTTGGGGGGCTTCCTACCCCCCCCCCTTGTCGATTAGCCATCACCTTTTTCCAGCTCCTCACCCGGTTCCCACGCAGCTGTATCTCCCCCAGGCGGTGCCCCCCCGCCCATCCTCTCCCATACCAGCTCCCCCCTCTCCCCAGCAGCAGCAACCCAGTAATTCCCCCCTCCCACCCCCCCGCTAGATCCCCCGCTAGCGTAATTACTCCCCCCATGTTGCTCCCAGAAGTCAGCAAACTCTGGCTGACCTCGGCTTCCCCCCGTGACCTCGGCTCGCACCGTGCGACGCCCCCTCCTTCCTGCTTCTCTCTTCCCGCCATGATTATCATAGCACGGGAACCAAGCCCACGCGTCTCCCTTGGCCCCGCCCCCAATGGCCAACGCCCCATCTCCTCCACCTCCCCTCCTCCCCCCATCACCACCTGTGGGAGAGAGAAAAGTTACCACATCGCAGGATTAGTACATAAAACCCCTCTTTGCCCCCCACATTCGCCCCACCACTTTGTTCGAACGTTCTTTTTAATAACCCGCTCATTCCAGTTTTTCTTCCACAATAAAAGTCCACGCTTCATCCGCCGTCTCAAAGTAGTGGTGCCTCCCTCGATATGTGACCCACAGTCTTGCCAGTTGCAGCATTCCAAATTTTATCTTCTTTTTATGAAGCACCGCCTTGGCCCGATTAAAGCTCGCCCTCCTTCTCGCCACCTCCGCACTCCAGTCTTGATAAACGCGGATCACCGCGTTCTCCCATTTACTGCTCCGAGTTTTCTTCGCCCATCTAAGGACCATTTCTCTATCCTTAAAACGGAGGAATCTCACCACTATGGCTCTGGGAATTTCTCCTGCTCTCGGTCCTCGCGCCATCACTCGGTATGCTCCCTCCACCTCCAACGGACCCGCCGGGGCCTTCGCTCCCATTAACGAGTGCAGCATCGTGCTCACATATGCCCCGACGTCCGCTCCCTCCACACCTTCAGGAAGACCAAGAATCCTCAGGTTGTTCCTCCTTGCGTTGTTTTCCAGTGCCTCCAACCTTTCCACACATCGTTTCTGATGTGCCTCCTGCGTCTCCGTCTTCACCACCAGGCCCTGTATGTTGTCCTCATTCTCGGCTGCCTTTGCCTTCGCGACCCGAAGCTCCCGCTCCTGGGTCTTTTGTTCCTCCTTTAGCCCTTCGATCGCCTGTAGTATCGGGGCCAACAGCTCTTTCTTCATTTCCTTTTTGATCTCTTCCACACAGCATTTCAAGAACTCTTGTTGTTCAGGGCCCCATGTTAAACTGCCACCTTCCGACGCCATCTTGATTTTTGCTTGCCTTCCTTGCCGCTGTTCTAAAGGATCCACTGCAATCTGGCCACTTTCCCCTCCTTTTTCCATCCGTATCCAGGGGGGATTCCCTTCTGGTTTACCGCGCAGTGTTTTTAGCCGTCAAAATTGCCGTTGGGGCTCCTATCAAGAGCCAAAAGTCCGTTTCACAGGGAGCTGCCGAAACGTGCGACTCAGCTGGTCATCGCTGCACCCGGAAGTTCTTGGGTCCCATATCTAAGGAAGGGTGTGCTGGCCTTGCAAATGGTCCAAAGGAGGTTCACAAGAATTATCGTGGGAATGAAGGGCTTTTCATATTTGGAGCGGTTAAGGACTCTGGGTTTGTATTCAAAGGAGTTTCGAAGGATGAGTGGAGATCTCATTGAAACTTACAGAATACTGAGAGGCCTAGATACAGTGGACATGGAGAAGATGTTTCCGCTGGTAGGAGAGACCAGAACCCAAGGATACAGCCTCAGACTGAAGGGACGATCCTTTAAAACAGAGATGAGGAGGAATTTCTTCAGCCAGAGGGTGGTGAATCTGTGGAACTCTTTGCCGCAGAAAGCTGTGGAGGGCAAATCACTGAGTGTCTTTAAGACAGAGATAGATAGGTTCATGATTAATAAGAGGATCAGAGGTTATGGGGAGAAGGCAGGGGAACAGGGATGAGAAAATATCAGCCATGATTAAATGGTAGAGCAGGTTGATGGGCCGAATGGCCTAATTCTGTTCCTCTACCTTATGGAGAAGGCGTGGAGAGCTAAAAGGCAGTGGAAGGTTTGTGATTCTGTGCAGTGGGCTGTTAGGGCAAAAGTAACCCTTTGGAGCAGTAGTCTTATGTGCTGTGTGGCTGATGAGCTGGAGTTGAGCCTGTGAGTTGGTGCTGCAGTGCAGACTCCAGGAGAGACAAGATTGAAACCAAATGAGGTGAGCAGTCTGAGTCAGAGTGACATTGTGATAGAATTCTGAGACTAGATCTTCAAAGGAGAAGAGTAAAGACTTTCAATCCATCATAAGTGTGACAGTGTTTCAATGAGATTGGTTGACTCACAGTGTTTACTAACACCTGGGTGGGTCATTGAAAAATCTGTGGGATCTGTCTTGGCTGTATCTGCCATTTATTGTGCAATGTGCTGTGTTCGACCACAGTTTATCTGTTTCTTCATATGTACCTCAAGTTCATTCTGAACATTAGAGTATAAGATGGATCTTGTAAATTGTTTCACTTTCCTGACATTGTATAATAAAGTTCATTTTGTTTGTTCAAAAAGCTTGGAGTTGTGTGGCTTTATTCACATATTAAGTACCTTGGATCTCAAACTTTGTCTCCTTTAAACAAAATGTTACTGGCCCCTAAATGTACATAGATCCCTGAAAGTTGCCACTCAGGTTGAGAGGGTTGTTAAGAAGGCGTACGGTGTGTTAGCTTTTATTGGTAGAGGGATTGAGTTTCGGAGCCATGAGGTCATGTGGCAGCTGTACAAAACTCTGGTGCGGCCGCATTTGGAGTATTGCGTGCAATTCTGGTCGCCGCATTATAGGAAGGATGTAGAAGCATTGGAAAGGGTGCAGAGGAGATTTACCAGAATGTTGCCTGGTATGGAGGGAAGATCTTATGAGGAAAGGCTGAGGGACTTGAGGCTGTTTTCGTTAGAGAGAAGAAGGTTAAGAGGTGACTTAATTGAGGCATACAAGATGATCAGAGGATTGGATAGGGTGGACAGTGAGAGCCTTTTTCCTCGGATGGTGATGTCTAGCACGAGGGGACATAGCTTTAAATTGAGGGGAGATAGATATAAGACAGATGTCAGAGGTAGGTTCTTTACTCAGAGAGTAGTAAGGGTGTGGAATGCCCTGCCTGCAGCAGTAGTGGACTCGCCAACACTAAGGGTATTCAAATGGTCATTGGATAGACATATGGACGATAAGGGAATAGTGTAGATGGGCTTTAGAGTGGTTTCACAGGTCGGCGCAACATCGAGGGCCGAAGGGCCTGTACTGCGCTGTAATGTTCTATGTTCTAACTGTATCATACCACAAATTTGAGAGTTTAGACCAGAATCATAACAGTGTGTTCCAATATTTTTGGATGGTGTGCCTGCAGTAGCTGAATAGTTGAAGCTATGTGGAAATTGCACAAGGCGTTTATGAGGCTGGCGGCATTGACAAGGGTGTAAGGGTGAGGTGGAGCATTGAATGTTCGGAATAAGTCCTGATTTCTGATGGGTGTATTATAGTGTGATGGGCAGGAGATATCAAATAAAGTTGCATTCATTCACCTTGCCCTCTCGTGTGAGTTTATTGGGCCTTTTTGGTCACTAATGCCAGGGACCTCAGTGTCAGACTCTGCGAATTGGTGCCTGTGGTCACCTGCTTCTATTTTCTTTGTCAGGCATGCCTTGAAGATCTCTTGGTCCCCTGTGGAAAGATGCCCTTATTGTAATACGCTTTTAAGAGATAGCAGCATATCATCACTTTAAAGGCTGTGATCCAGCCTGGAGGAGAACACAGGCACACAGCCTTGCTGTTGTGATGTCCTCAAGCTTTCTATCCATGTATATATGTTCACAAGTGCTTAAAATGAATAAACAAACATATGTTTACAGGAGCATTTATGAGCGATTGGTGTTTTTACATCATTATTAATACAGTAGACATCGTGTGCAGAAGTGGTTCCTTCTAAACAACATAGTTCTCAGTCTGGCAGCGAAATTAAGTGCAGGGCATAGATTGTGCTACATGGTATCATGGTATGAGACGACCCCGGACATTTTGGTCAGACCCACAACAGAGGAGGAAAGTGTTGAAATCTCAGTGTGGTGACTATGCAGAAAGGAAGCTGCAGTAGATGAACTTTGAAGACACAATGCTGGGACAGTGCTTAAATAAAGAGCTGGTAAGCAGGCGAATGCCTCGTGGTGAGTAGGGCAATGCAGAGAGAGGAGGTTAGCTCAGTTAGGAAAGGCGTTCGACCAGGATGTGGGCCGGATCAATAGCGAGTGAAGGAGTGTCGAACAAAACAAATAGCAAACAAAACCATCATAAAAATCGGGTCAGGGAAGGCTGAAATTATAATGGGCAAAGCTACGGAAAAGCCTGTGAAAACAGCTAAAGCGATTATCAGCCCAGATACTATAGGAGGAGGAAGGCAAAGAGGTATTGTTGAACATACAAACTAGGAGCAAGAGTAGACCACTCAGCCCCTCGGGTCTGCTCCATCATTCAATAAGTTCATGACTGATCTGATTGTAAGCTCAACTCCATGTTCCCATCTACGCTCAAAAACCGTTCATTCCCTTGCTTATCAAGAATCTATCTGCTTCTGCCTTAGAATTATTCAATGACTCTGGGTGGAATTCTCCGTTTTGAGTCCGGGTGCGGTGGCCATCAGCTCCGTTGGTGCCTTTCCTGCTGCCCAAAGGCCGTGAAGGAATAGCGATATAATTCCAATTCAGGATGGTGAGTGACTTGGAGGGGAAATTCCAGGTGGTGGTGTTCCCATGTATCTGCTGCCCTTGCCCTTCGAGATGGGAGCAGTCATAGGATTGGAAATTGCTGCCTAAGAAGCCTTGGTGAGACTTATTGCCATGTGATCATTCTGGCCTTTCTGGGACAAACATCTGTCTCCAGGGAAACATTTTTAAAGGCAGGAAGGTCATCCTACAATTTTCTTTGTGACCTTATATTCTTCAATAACTTCATCATGCACAAATGGACACAGATCATGTGAAAAGAATGGTACGAGAGACAGTGTCTTGGTTGGATATGAAGAATGACATTGTCAAGAAGTATGAAGCATGTCAAGAGCACATGCCATGTCAGCACCAAGAACCATTGGTTCCATATGAAGCTCCTACCCATCCTTGATCCAAAATCGCATCTGACCTCTTTCATGTCCATGGCACTGGTTTTATCATTATCATCGATCACCTTATCAATTGCACAATACATCAAGCATAACTGTCGTACACACTCTTAATTGCTCTTTTCAGTTTATCTGGTGCACCTAGAAAGACCTTTACTGATAACGGTCTGCAGTTTATTGGTAAGACATTTTAGCATTTGCATGAGAAGTGGATTCTTGGTCACACTAACTTCATTTGAAGCCTACTTGTGACAATAAGCGATTTTCATTTCATTTCATTTCACTACTTCTTCTCCTCATTATCCTAGATCTAGCTGAATGAATGATTTGTATGGTGAAATCCCTAATTCTTAAATGCAAACAGGTAAGCTCCACACATTGCAATGATATGTCTGAGAATAACACCTTTAAACACAATTAGAATAGAATAGAATAGAACAATACAGCGCAGTACAGGCCCTTCGGCCCACGATGTTGCACCGAAACAAAAGCCATCTAACCTACACTATACCATTATCATCCATATGTTTATCCAATAAACTTTTAAATGCCCTCAATGTTGGCGAGTTCACTACTGTAGCAGGTAGGGCATTCCACGGCCTCACTACTCTTTGCGTAAAGAACCTACCTCTGACCTCTGTCCTATATCTATTACCCCTCAGTTTAAGGCTATGTCCCCTCGTGCTAGCCATTTCCATCCGCGGGACAAGGCTCTCACTGTCCACCCTATCTAACCCTCTGATCATTTTGTATGCCTCTATTAAGTCTCCTCTTAACCTTCTTCTCTCTAACGAAAACAACCTCAAGTCCATCAGCCTTTCCTCATAAGATTTTCCCTCCATACCAGGCAACATCCTGGTAAATCTCCTCTGCACCCGTTCCAAAGCCTTCACGTCCTTCCTATAATGCGGTGACCAGAACTGTACGCAATACTCCAAATGCGGCCGTACCAGAGTTCTGTACAGCTGCAACATGACCTCCTGTCTCCGGAACTCAATCCCTCTACCAATAAAGGCCAACACTCCATAGGCCTTCTTCACCACCCTATCAACCTGGGTGGCAACTTTCAGGGATCTATGTACATGGACACCTAGATCCCTCTGCTCATCCACACTTTCAAGAACTTTTCCATTAGCCAAATATTCCACATTCCTGTTATTCCTTCCAAAGTGAATCACCTCACACTTCTCTACATTAAACTCCATTTGCCACCTCTCAGCCCAGCACTGCAGCTTATCTATATCTAATTATTCTGTCAATGGAGGATCTTATGTTCAGCTGACCAGTGCGTAACAATCTATCTACTCTTACTCATTCCACTCTCTCAGAAACTAGAGAGAAACTTGCAAAAAGAGAAGACAATCAATGTGCATGATAAAAATGCAGGCGCAGTATTGCCAAGTGTACAGTTTCACATCCAGGATGCCACAGACGGTACACGGCAACCAGCGAAGGAGACAAGATTTATTCAGAACCGAATCATATGAAGTAATTACAGACAAAGGCGCAACAGTGAGATGTAACCGAGGACACATCAGATCCATTCCAGATCCTCAACCATCATGTGTTCCTATTGCATTTAGGAGAAGATCCCAAATGCAACCAAGAGACATATCCAAGAATGACAATCCCAAAGATAATTGTGAACAATTAAAGAAATCCCCAGACAAGGTTATAATTACAAAATCTGGGCCTACCAGCAGATTACCTCAATACTTTAGAGGCTCATTGATTCACTTATGTAATGGTAATTAAACAAGAACAGGATCTACTCTCATTTGGAAGCAAATGGACGTATTAGTGAGAGGCAGCATGCATTTGTGAAGGGGAGGTCGTGTCTCACTAACTTGATAGAGTTTTTTGAGCAGGTCACAAAGATGATTGATGCAGGTAGGGCTGTGGATGTTGTCTATATGGACTTCAGTAAGGCCTTTGACAAGGTCCCTCATGGTAGACTAGTACAAAAGGTGAAGTCACACGGGATCAGGGGTGAGCTGGCAAGGTGGATACAGAACTGGCTAGGTCATAGAAGGCAGAGAATAGCAATGGAAGGATGCTTTTCTAATTGGAGGGCTGTGACCAGTGGTGTTCCACAGGGATCAGTGCTGGGACCTTTGCTGTTTGTAGTATATATAAATGATTTGGAAGAAAATGTAACTGGTCTGATTAGCAAGTTTGCAGACGACACAAAGGTTGGTGGAATTGCGGATAGCGATGAGGACTGTCAGAGGATACAGCAGGATTTAGATTGTTTGGAGACTTGGGCGGTGAGATGGCAGATGGAGTTTAATCCGGACAAATGTGAGGTCATGCATTTTGGAAGGTCTAATGCAGGTAGGGAATATACAGTGAATGGTAGAACCTCAAGAGTATTGAAAGTCAGAGAGATCTAAGAGTACAGGTCCACAGGTCACTGAAAGGGGCAACACAGATGGAGAAGGTAGTCAAGAAGGCATACGGCATGCTTGCCTTCATTGGCCAGGGCATTGAGTATAAGAATTGGCAAGTCATGTTGCAGCTGTATAGAACCTTAGTTAGGCCACGCTTGGAGTATAGTGTTCAATTCTAGTCGCCACACTACCAGAAGGATGTGGAGGCTTTAGAGAGGGTGCAGAAGAGATTTACCAGAATGTTACCTGGTATGGAGGGCAGTAGCTATGAGGAGCGGTTGAATAAACTCGGTTTGTTCTCACTGGAATGACGGAGGTTAAGGGGCGACCTGATAGAGGTCTACAAAATTATGAGGGGCATAGACAGAGTGGATAGTCAGAGGCTTTTCCCCAGGGTAGAGGGGTCAATTACTAGGGAGCATAGGTTTAAGGTGAGAGGGGCAAGGTTTAGAGTAGATGTACGAGGCAAGTTTTTTACACAGAGGTGCCTGGAACTCGCTACCGGAGGAGGTGGTAGAAGCAGGGACGATCGTGACATTTAAGGGGCATCTTGACAAATACATGAATAGGATGGGAATAGAGGGATACGGACCCAGGAAGTGTAGAAGATTGTAGTTTAGTCGGGCAGCATCGTCGGCACGGGCTTGGAGGGCCGAAAGGCCTGTTCCTGTGCTGTACATTTCTTTGTTCTTTGTTCTTTGTTCATGTATTGCAAATAGTTATACCTAGTTGGAAGAGGAAAAATATATTGAAAAAGGAAGGGGGAATTGCGTCATGTCATCTAGCGGTCAGTTTTACTTTGGCCTGGAGCAGAACACAGACACACAGCTCTGCAGCTCTGATGTTCTCAAGCTTTCTTGCCATGTATGTATGTTCACATGTGCCTAGAATTAATGATTTAACTCATAATGAATTTGCATCATCCCTTATGAGTGATTGGTACCTTTATTTCATTATAACACTCACAACAGTCCCCATCTTCATTTCGACCTCAATCATTAAGGTCCACTCCAGCAATGAATCAGAGAATCTGGGGACCTTCTAACGGCCCTGTTGCTCCACTACTAGTCCTCTTTTTTCTGGCAAAGATACTGTTCCAGCTGCTACAGTAGCCTGAGTGCACTTGTTTTTAAAGAGAGGCAAGATGCCTTTATAATGTGTTGGCTAACCATGCAATTGGCTGGACCTCTGTTGTCAGTCGATCGAATGTTTCATACTGGGCTGTACACAACAATCATGGTGATAAGCATGGTGATGATTACATGCTGACTGACTCAACGCGACCAGGCATGAGTTAATTGCGCATGCCGTTTGATATTGGGTCGCATTGAATTTTTCTCCCGATGTCTCAAATAAGAAAGTACATGTGCACGTGTATTGAATAGAAGTCAAAATATTATTGGCAGATTAAAGATTGCAACATCTGCAGTATTTTCCTTTTATTATATTGATGTAGCATCAAAATGGAAGAGCATAAACATGAGTGCCTGAAATTTTTCAAACCTGTGTATGAAGGCAAATCCTTCCCGATATTTCTAGTAGCAGGAAACATGTTTAAACATGGTGATTACTCTTATTTAATGATGATGATTTATAACATTCGTTAACTTGCCCTGAAAAAGAAGTGCATAGCATGATACTTCTGATATGTCATTTGCTGTAAAGTGCTGTGGGATGTCCTGAGGTCATGAAAGGCATGATATAAACGCAAGTCTTTCTTTACCTTCAACACTGCTGTCTACTGTATTTTTGAGGACAAGTCAAATGGTTCATGATCAGCTCAGTTAAATCACATATGGATAGCATTTTCTTCTCTGAGGGAAGTTTACCACAAAAGTAAATGTCAGTAAACAGGGAAACCAGAAGACCGATGGAAAGTGCTAATAGCCATTTCTTCAATTTTAATGCTACTCACAGTCTTGCTGCTGTGCCAAAATCTGATTATCAAAGTTAGTCCAAACAAAACAATTGCTCGTTAAAAGCTGGTAAGGACTCAGCAAAGGTTAATCATGAGAAACTCTAATATGATTGCTCTGTTGGGATGGTTGTGGGGGGTACAGAAACCAAAGCTGAATTATTAACTCAATTCAGGCTTGAGGTCAGTGCTATGAGAAAGGGAATCATTTCCACATAGCAGCACATGCAGTACTTATTGTTTAAAAATCATAAAAATATTGAATTACCTCATGCAAACACATAAAAATGAATGAAGGTTATTAAAACAAGCTGACGATCAAATGTTTCAACTGTTCTTTACATACATAACTGGCAAAGAATATTGACTGAAAGTAATTATAAACTGCTTGAATATATACAGAAAATGCATTCAAAGAAGATGGATATTGCTATATATTTCCAAGACAGACGTATTATTAATGTTTCAACTCATTAGTTTCGGTTAACAATTGCATTTGCTCATTTATTTTCTGGATAATAAAAATATTTGGGGCTACAAGATCTACTTGAGTGATTACGTTCATTCATAGCATGTGATGTTTCAGTAAGTGTGGATGAAGATTTTCCAGTCCTGGTGCTTTACACCTGTCATTTTTCCTGAATGCTAATTACGGGATTTCCCTGGTTGGTAGAGTTATATTTAAATACATGAAGATAACCCCTCAGCACATATTGGATTTGTCAATGTAAATCTCCCAGAAACGTGTGCGTGGAGGTGGATTGTGGGGTCAGGGTGGGGGAAGAGGTTGTCACAAGATGCTGGAGAAGTAGAATTATTCAAATGACAGCTGGCAAGTGATGCCGCAAAAGTTAATAACAAGTGGCCGCATATGGAAACTAACATTTTGTTAGGCTGTAAATCTTTAATTTCATATTTTGGAATTTTAAAAGACTGTGTGAGGCAAAAATATGGCTGGTAAAATCTAATGACTGGTATCTGAAAGCAGGAACAGACTCTGGAGATCAGCAATGGAGTGCCATAGTGTTCAATCCATTCCACCTCCCTACTCACTGTTTGATGGCTTGAGAAGCAGACCTGCTATCTTTCATATGAAAACAATACACTGAGGATGGAAAGGTTACTGTTCCAAGGCAACGTCCCCAGAGAACAGCAACAACTTGCAGTTATTGTGGCAGGGGGAGCAAAACTATGGTTCGTAACCCACATGCAGCTCTTATCCACATAAAGTGCAGCTTATGGAAAAATACAGGTGTAACTCATCCTCAATCTCCACTCACTGTCCCCCTCAACAAGCTATACAGGTAGTGGATAGGACAGGTTGATTAACTAGTCCCCTTCAGGGAAATACTGAGGGCTGTGGCAAGTTTAATTAAAGAGATATACTCTAAGACCCACATTAACATTGCCCTGTTTTACATTGTCTTTTAAAAATTATTTCACAGATTGTGGTCGTTGTTGGCTAAATCATTTCGTTTCCATCCCTAATTGCCCTTGAGAAGGTAGTGGTGAGCTGCCTTCTTGAACCGCAGCAATCAGTACACCCACCGTACTGCAGGAAGGGAGTACCAGGATTTTGAACCAGCGACAGTGAAGCAACAGTGATACAGCTCCCAAGTTAGGATGATGTGTGACTTGGATGGGAACTTGAAGGTGGAGATGCTCCTTGCATCCACTGCCTTGTCCTTCTAGATAGTAGGGGCTTTGGCTATGGAAGGTGCTGTTGAAGGAACCTTTGTGTGTTGCTACAGTTCACCTTGTAGATGGTATACATTTCTACCATTGTGAATCAGTGGTGGTGTGAGTGGATGTTGGAGATGGTGGATGTTGGAGGTGGTGAATTGGGTGCCAATCAAGTGAGCTGTTTTTTTGATCAGTTAATGGGGTCTGTATTCCCGTTCGACATTGTGCAATTCCTCCTAATGTTGTTACTCGCTCGTCTGAATTAGGGCTTCTGGGCCCATTCAGCACTATTTTGGAACAACCTCTCCAGCTCCCTGATGAAGTCAGCTCCTCTGACTTGTGGACTCTGTCACTCGGCTGGTCTCAGAGCACCTTTCCTCTCACCGAACCTCCTGTTCCCTGATGTTAACACTGACCACTTCCCTCTCCTGAATCTTCGTTGTGTGAGCGAGGGCTCGGTAGATGAGCAGCAAGAGGCAGAAGAAGCAGTTTCGAATTGCAGGAAGTAAGTTCTCTTCAAGTGGGTTTGTAATCAGCCTCACCCCTTTTTGATCAGAAACCAGCATTTATATTGCATAAATCCCAACCTTCTGGAAACAATTGCCAGGCTCAAAGTGTCTTCAATTCAAGAAGGCTAGTGTGCAACTTTTAGAACAACATACTATTGTGAATCGCTGTATTCTGTGGCAAAGCTTGTAAGATCAAAATATCATTCAGCTCTTACAAATCAACACCAGTGGAGATCCTTTACAACATAATACCTTTATGCAATATCTTTAGAACATATCAGCTTGATTTTGAAAGACTTATATCCAACATCCAAAAGGTCTCCATGCCTCTAGCAGTGATTAGCTCTGCTAACTGTAAGAATCATTTTTTCTGAAGGAATATTAGGATAATAGTTTTATAAGGTGGAATTAAATTTAAATAAACATTAAATACAGATATAACAATTAAGATTTAGAAACTGTGGTATATATACTTTATAGTTGTTGATGTTGAGAAAATCTAAAGATAAATAAATGCATACATCCAGAAACATTTTTGCGTATATATACTGTTGCAGACAGGAGGAGAGTACAATTTAAACTTCCCTGATTTCATCCCTCAGTACCAGTCTGTAAACATGAAGGTGTTTTTATTCTGAATTCCACCTTTATGAATGATGGCTCAGCTCAGTTGGCTAGACTTGCTTGTTTGTGATGCAGAGCTAAAGTTATTCATGAAGGCCTGCCTTCTCAATCTTGCCCCTCACCTGAGGTGTGGTGATCGTCAGGTTAAATTACCACCAGCCAACTCCCCCCCCCCCCCCACCTAAAGAGGGAAGTAGCTTATGGTCACCCTAGCCTTTAGGGCTTCTTGACTATCTCAAGCGGGAGGAGGTAATACAGGGACATGGTTACAGGCAGGAAGAAACTCTGTTAGCTCTCGGGGTATTTACCTCGTCCTGCCACACATAGGGTGGTGCCCTCTGCAGGATAGGTCACAGTAGCAAGAGACTCTGCTTGCTCTGTGGTCCTGCCCATTCGCATGTCCTTCAGGGGACTACTCCTGGGAAGCCCTACTAGACCAACTGACTTGCCTCGCTATCTTCAGCATCTGGGTCTGGAATGGCCTATTTTATGGTAATAGGAACACCACGGCCTCCAGGAATTCTCCTTTTGGCTGTAGGGGGGCTGTTCAGACCCTCTTTTCTGTTGTCTTTCTTGGGTATTGGTCCGTTTCTATCTGCATCGCACTGGTTACCTTTCAATGTTCATGCGCATAGTTTGGGAAGGATCTGCCGGACTTTCCAGGCTTATGGGTGAGGCCATAGCTGTCTGCTGCGATTGCTGCACCCCTGGCGATGAGGATACTTTGTTCCTCGAGATGTATTCGCAGGTGGGAGGGCAGGGAATTTTTGAATTCCTCCAAAATTACCAGCTGTAAAACCTCTCACAGGTGCATAAGATTTTCAGGGATCTTATCCATTGGTCGAACGCCATTTGTTTCAGCCGTTCAAACTTGATGTAGGTTTGGTTGGCTTCTTACGAGTGCTCTGGAACTGCTGGTGGTATGCCTCAGGGATTAACTCATAGACAGCTAGAATGGCAGCTTTGGTCAACTCATACTCTCGGAACACCTTCAAAGCCAGCATAGAGTAAACTTCTTGGGCCCTCCCAGGTGGCTGCCCTTGAATTTAAAATGTCCAGATCTCTGAGGGCTATTTTATTTGTCCTGCTATCTTCTGAAAGGTGGTAAAGAATGACTCTACATCATTCCCTTTGAATTTGGGCAGGAATCTCTGATAGTTAGAATCATAGAATCATAGAAAAGAATCACAGCACAGGAGGACATTCAGCCCATCTTGACCATGCCAGCCCAAGGATACCAAGGTGCTCTTTCTTATCCCACATTACTGCACCTGTTCCATAGCCCTGTAGCTTAGAGCACTTAAAAGTAAGATCCAGGTATCTTTCAAAAGAGTTTAGGGTCTCTCACTCCACCACCATCTCCGGCAGTGAATTCCAGACTCCCACTACCTTCTGTGTAAAAAAGTTCTTTCCCATGTCCCTGTTTTGTTATGCTCTTGACGTAGCATAAGCTGATGCCTTGATGTGCACTCTGACAAAGGAAGGTTCAGACTTGGAGATAGGTTTAACACATTTATTAAACTGTTAACAATTCTCCTACTTGGATTCAACTCTCCTGTTAATCCTGCTATAGCTACTCAGACTAACTAACCAGTCTGCTACAATCCACGTGGTGGGTGTGATGTGTTTCAATCAACCCTGTCTGTACTCACTAAGTGTCTCCACTGGAAAGAGAAAGATCATGTGTGCTGTCCTTATATATGGGTTGGTGTAATGCCCCGCTGTGGTAGTGTCATGTCTGGGTGTTTCTAGCTACGTGTAGTGTGTTCACATTAACCCCTTGGGTATTTACAGTGATGCATATCACTACAGTCCCCTCTACACCTTCTGCCACTTATCTTGGGCGTCATTCTCCGACCCCCGCCGGGTCGGAGAATGGCCTTTGGCCGCCGTGAATCCCGCCCCCGCCCCCGCCGAAGTCTCCGGTACCGGAGATTGGGCGGGGGCGGGAATCGGGCCGCGCCGGTTGGCGGGACCCCCCGCTCAATTCTCCGGCCGAATGGGCCGAAGTCCCGCCCAGAAATTGCCTGACCCGCCGGCGTAAATTAAACCTGGTATTTACCGGCGGGACCAGGCGGCGTGGGCGGGCTCCGGGGTCCTGGGGGGGCGCGGGGCGATCTGACCCCGGGGGTGCCCCCACGGTGGCCTGGCCCGCGATCGGGGCCCACCGATCCGCGGGCGGGCCTGTGCCGTGGGGGCACTCTTTCCCTTCCGCCTCCGCCACGGCCTCCACCATGGCGGAGGCGGACGAGACTCTCCCCACTGCGCTTGCGCGGGAAACTGTCGGCGGCCGCTGACGCTCCCGCGCATGCGCCGCATTTCCGCGCCAGCTGGCGGGGCAACAAACGCCATTTCCGCCAGCTGGCGGGGCAACAAACGCCATTTCCGCCAGCTGGCGGGGCGTAAATCCCTCCGGCGCAGGCCTAGCCCCTCAATGTTGGGGCTCGGCCCCCAAAGATGCGGAGCATTCCGCACCTTTGGGCCGGCGCAATGCCCGTCTGACTGGCGCCGTTTTTGGCGCCAGTCGGCGGACATTGTGCCGTTGGGGGAGAATTTCGCCCCTTATCTCTATATCCCTTGGTTCTAGAATTCTCCACCAAGAGAAACACTTTTATCCTGTCCACCCTAACTCTTCCCCACTTGAGCACCTTGGAAAGTAAGTCCGTGTTAGGGGGATGAGGGGTGCTACTGGGTACAGAGATATTTTCTGTGGCCACTTCTATTTGTCTGCTCTCTCTCTCCCTTTGAGTGTAAGCAACATTTCAAATTTTCAGAGGTCGAATTCTCTGTCTTTCTTGAAATTCTTGCTGCAATTTAAACTTCTCCAGATCAACATTGGCTGGAGTAGAGGATTCAGAGACATGGTTGAGCTCTTGCTCTGCATGCTCCACTGGTATTGTTGGATCCAGACATTTTCCCAATGCCAGGATTAGTTCATTTCTTTTGAACTACCTTGATTTCTCCTCTCATTGTCTGACCTTAAAAAGGAAAGGTGTTTTAGATTCTGATTTCCCCCTTTATAAATGGGGCGTATTTTCCCATTTTTGCAAATGGCTGGCAGTGACTAGTGGGGTACCACAGGGATCAGTGCTAAAGCCCCAACTATTCACAATCTATGGGCGCGATTCTCAGGCCTCGTTGCGCTCCCGCTCGAGCGAAACGAGGCCTGTGAATAGAGGGAGAGGCCAAAAACGAGAACCGCGCCTCTGTAAGTGCTTATTTCCGCACTGCTTACACAAAATGGTGGCATCTAGCAATCGCTTAAAATGGCCACCGTTGTTGAGACCTTTTGGGTGTGTCACAACGTCTATGGCGTCGGCTTCATTCCTGATTTCCACGCCTAAACCGCTCATGTTTAACGTGTTGATTTGCTGCGCAGCTAACTCACTGGCATGACAAATTTTTATTGCATCTTTGAGCTGGAACGCATCCTCCCTCAAAAGATGTTCAAGCACTTTATTGTTTTTATGCCAAATATGATTTGACCCCTGACCATTGATTTTTAAGGGCTAAATTACAAGTGTGAGCCTTTAATTTTAGATCTGTGAGAAAACCGTTGAACGACTCGCCGGTCTGCTGTGTGTGCGTTCTGAAAATGTACCTTGCAAAAGTTTTGTTCTTCTTTGGGGTACAATGCTCATCAAACTTTTATTTTTTGTTGAAATTTTTTATTTAAAACAAATTTGTAACATTTCCAGAGAGAAAACAGGCCCTATTCAAAGAGCCTTAACATAGTGAAAACAAACAGTGGGAAAGAATAAACATGTTAATAAAGCACTTCCCCTGTCAGCTCTGTTTGCCCTGCCCCACGTGTTCAACTAAACTAACCTGGCTCTAACCCTCCCCAACCCCCCTCCCTCGGGTGCTGCTGCTGTCGGTTTCCCGCGCTGTTCCCTGAGAGTCTGCAAGCGACCTTCTCCCCCGGGGGATCCCTAGACACCCCCCTTGCCCATTTAAGTCTCCTCTGCTCTCCTTCCCGGCTGCCCCCCCCCCCAAACCCCCTACCCCCCCGCGGCCTGACCTGCCAGGCCAGACCTGCGGTTGGCCCTAGCCCGCCCCTCCTCCTACTCTCCCTGGGGCCCCCTGACGTACGCTAGCTACGCTGACCCCTGCCCTTGGCCCCTGTCTGTCTCCCACCCGAGCGCTCGAGCCCTCCCCTCACACACCAAGGACCCATTAACCTGATTGTATCTCACCGAGCCCTTTCAAGTCCTAGTGCGTTGCAATGATTGAGTCAGTGCACCAAAGAATTTCTAGCTCGTGACTCGTTAAGATTTATTAAAGTACAATAACGTGGGTAGAAAACAATGCTAATACTCCTAACGAACTGTAAACTGTTAACAACTAGAATACGAGAGCTAATACAAAACACGACTATCCACGATGACTCCTCACCCAGAATCCTCGAGGTTGTAGTGTCACATGGTGTAATTTTACTGCCACCTGCTGGTTGGAGGTCTAACATATTAACATACAGAATTTCTTATGCTCCATTACAACTCCATTATTGGACCCGGAGATCGCTGCTCTTCTCAGCATTGTCCATTCTGGAGGAGGCTCATCCTCCAGTGACGAGGAGAGAAGGAGAAAAAAAAGGAGGAGGGAAGCTAACCTGGGATAGGTTTGTCTTATAGTTCAGCAAGGTGAGAAACCTACTGTTGTTCAAGGGTCTGCAGAGGAGAGCCATCAGCAGCAGGTAGGCAGAAGCAAAGGCACTATCCTGCCAACAGAGTCTACAAGGTAAGAATGACCAACCTGTAAATATCAGAGTGCCAGTGACTTAGAAGACTGCATCTCTCCTGGTGGATCGCCACATCACATGTTGGCTGGAGTGATTGCCTTGAATTGTGTTGGTGGTCACCCCATGCTTGTGGTGTTGAAACTTAGAATGACCCCAAAATCTTTCACCTTGGGTTCTTCCAGTCTTCAGTTTGGATTTTGCAGCCAGTGCCCATCATTGTGTCAAGACACATGTTCATCAATTCATATTATTCAGCTCTCAACCATAGTGAAGCAGACAGAGGATTTTCTGCCATTGCTGGTTTCCCAAAGGTTCAGGGGGGCATAGAATGCTAATATGTAGCAAACAAAGCAGTATTGGGGCAGCCAGGGACCTTTGTGAACAGAAAAGGCTCCCTTTCAATTAATGTGCAACTTGTCTGTGACCACAGGCAAAAGGATCATGCAGGTGTGTGTACAGTATACTGGGAGTCACACATACCAGGCATCCCCAGTGCCCGGGATGTTCTATGCTTCATAACCTTTGCATGGCTGGCTTCTGGGAGTCAAAGGATATCATTGGAAGAGATGGCTCATGATTCCAGTTAGAAAACCATTGGTCTCTCAAAGTGAAATTCACAGGTGTCTGGATTGTTCAGGTGGCACCTTGTAACATCAACCTGTCTGTGTGACACTGATGATTGTGGCTTGCTGCCTGATACATACCTGACATCCAGAGAAGAGAACGGGCAGCACGGTAGCATTGTGGATAGCACAAATGCTTCACAGCTCCAGGGTCCCAGGTTCGATTCCGGCTTGGGTCACTGTCTGTGCGGAGTCTGCACATCCTCCCCGTGTGCGTGGGTTTCCTCCGGGTGCTCCGGTTTCCTCCCACAGTCCAAAGATGTGCAGGTTAGGTGGATTGGCCATGCTAAATTGCCCATAGTGTCCAAAATTGCCCTTAGTGTTGGGTGGGGTTACTGGGTTATGGGGATAGGGTGGAGGTGTTGACCTTGGGTAGGGTGCTCTTTCCAAGAGCCGGTGCAGACTCGATGGGCCGAATGGCCTCCTTCTGCACTGTAAATTCTATGAATCTATGAATTTCATAACCCAGGGTGATGAAAATTCAAGGGCAGTTACCTCTCTCCTGCAAATATAGTGCTGAAGGAGCTGAGGAAACTGGGGAAGGTGGTGGTGAGGTATCATTGATGGATTTGGGATTTGGAGGCTTGCAGAATTTGTGGAGGAATTTGTGGGCACAATTCAGCGACCCCGTTGTGCCCTCACTGGGCGAAATCCAGATCTGAATATTCAAATAAGTCTCACGACTCTTTTAAATACCCAGACACCAGAATCACCTGGTGCCTTGGACTCTCTGGCCGCACCTGGGCGATCTCACTAGGGCGCCGTTTAATAGAATCATAGAATCACTACAATGCAGACGGTTGCCATTCGGCCCATCGAGTCTGCACCAACCCTCTAAAAGAGCACCTTACCTAGGCCTACGATCCACCCTATCCCATAACCCAATACCCCACCTAACCTTTTGGACACTAAGGGGCAATCCACTTAACCTGCACATCTTTGGACTATGGGAGGAAACCGGAGCACCCGGAGGAAACCACGTAGACACAGGGAGAAAGTGCAAACACCACTTGAGGTCGGACTCGAACCCAAAGTGCAGCTTTGGTGGGGAGAAGCTGCCCGAGGTAAAAGAAAGTGGCAAAGTGCCGTAGGATAGCGGGATGTTTCTCGGTGTTATAGTCGCCAAGAAACACCCTGTCAAATACGCCGTTCAGCAGTCTTTAACTTCAGTCCGCTCAATCGCACCCTCTGTCTTAATTTTGATGGGGCTGAGGTTTAAACCCTCGTTACCATCTTCCAATAGCGAGAGTGTATATGTGTGTAGGAAGCATGTTTCTCTGACGTCATTGCAAATGGAAATGGTGACCTTCATAATCCTTGCTCGTTTCCCCCATAAGTGAAAAGGCTGCAGTTCCAACCACCAGCCATGAGGGCCCACCCTGGGATGAGAAGGAAGACTACGGGGGTGCACCATCACACACTCACTCTGAACCCAGCACCAGCACAGATGCACACACCTCAGTGGGTATGTGTGACTCAACTGTAAGGTGTTGGTGCAAGCACATCACAGTCGCAAGACCAGCTATCAGAGATTGAGATAGTACAGGCCTCAGAAATTCAGTGGAATGTTGGACGCGACCCAGATGCCGAGTCCCATGCTGATGGTGGTCCTCTGGAGTAATCTATCAGGAGGCAGATGCTGGATGTACTAACAAAGAACAAAGAACACAGCAAAGTACAGCACAGGAAAAGACCCTTCAGCCCTCCAAGCCTGCACCGACCATGCTGTCCGTCGAAACTAAAATTTTCGACACTTCCCTCTATTCCCATCCTATTCATGTATTTGTCAAGATGCCCCTTAAACGTCACTATCGTCCCTACTTCCACCACCTCCTCCTGCAGCGAGTTCGATGCACCCACTACTCTCTGTGTAAAAAACTTGCCTCGTACATCTACTCTAAACCTTGCCCCTTGCAGCTTAAACCTATGCCCCCTAGTAATTGACCCCTCTACCCTGGAAAAAAGACTCTGACTATCCACTCTGTCTACCCCCCTCATAATTTTGTAGACCTCTATCAGGTCGCACCTCAACCTCCTTTGTTCCAGTGAGAACAAACCGAGTTTATTCAACCTCTCCTCATAGCTAATGCTCTCCATACCAGGCAACATCCTGGTAAATCTCTTCTGCACCCTCTCTAAAGCCTCCACATCCTTCTGGTAGTGTGGCAACCAGAATTGAACACTATACTCCAAGTGTGGCCTAACTAAGGTTCCATACAGCTGCAAGTAGTTTTGTGGAGATGTGGCAGAATTCCCAAAGGAGCTACACGGACAGTGGAGACAACCATCCAGACCATGAAAGCTGCGATCACTTTGTCTTCGGAATGCATGGCTTCCTCCATTGAGAGACTGAGGTCTGTGTTAGAAGACTAAACCAAGCAACTCACTAATGGGAAAGTGGGTATGTTTTCTGACTTGCATTCCATTGTCCTGTAACTGACCTCCAGTGCAGAGTTAGGGTGAGAAAGGATCAGTTTCGCACATCCAGGTCTTGGTCCCTCTCAGAAAAGCAATAAGGGCTAAATAATAATACTCTTTATTGTCACAAGTAGACTTACATTAATACTGCAATGAAGTTCCTGTGAAAAGCCCCTAGTTACCACATTCCGGCGCCTGTTCGGATTCACAGAGGGAGAATTCAGAATATCCAATTTACCAAACAGCATGTCTCTCGGCACTTGTGGGAGGAAACTGGAGCTCCCGGAGGAAACCCACGCAGACACCGAGAGAATGAACAGACTCCGCACAGACAGTGACCCAAGCCGGGAATCGAACCTTGGACCCTGGAGCTGTGAAGCAACAGTGCTAACCACTGTGCTACCGTGCTGCCCATGAACCGAGTTTGCTGCGGCCACAGTGCAGAGTACCGACCACTATATGATCACGGCGCCACACATCAGCCACCTAATAGGCCTCATGGCAGAGAATGAGCAGTGCTATTGCCATCAGGGGGCACATTTCAGGGCACAGTCGATGGGGACAGCCATTCCTCTGTCCCTCTGCCTCTGTATGTCACAGCAACAGATGAGATTCCTGCCAGTGTGCAAGAGGCCACCGCTACATTTGGCTCTTTACGGCCTTAGAAAGCTAGAGGGCTAAAGGGTAAGGGACAAGGTCTCCAGCACAGCTGGTAGCAGGGGAGAGCATGACCTTGCAGCATTCATTTAGGATTTAAGAAAACAGCACATTAGTCACACATGGGTTCACAAGTGTAATTGTCTTGTCGTCATTGTTATGAAAAATTGTGATAATTTTGCATTAAAATCCTGCTGTTTGCACTTGCTGCTGCAGCTTCATTAGTGTTTCATGTGTAGGAGGTGTGGTGATCTGGATTTAGATTGGTTAACTGCTCTCAATGGAGTTAGAGCTCATGTGGCCTCTCTGATCATCCTCATTTAAGGCCATAAGAGATTGGAGCAGAATTAGGCCATTTGGCCCATCGAGTCTGCTCCGCCATTCAATCATGGCTGGTATGCTTCTCATCCCCATTCTCCTGCCTTCTCCCCATAACCCCTGATCCCTTTATTAATCAAGAACCTATCTATCTCTGTCTTAAAGACACTCAGTGATTTGGCCTCCACAGCCCTCTGCGGCAAAGAGTTCCACAGATTCACCACCCTCTGGCTGAAGAAATTCCTCCTCATCTCTGTTTAAAGGATCGTCCCTTCAGCCTGAGATTGTGTCGCCTGCTTCTAGTTTCCCCTACAAGTGAAAACATCCTCTCCAGATCCATTCTATCGAGGCCTCGCAGTATCCTGTAAGTTTTAATAATATCCACCGTCATCCTTCTAAACTCCAACGAGTACAGATCTAGTGTCCTCAACCGTTCCTCTTATGACAAGCTCTTCATTCCAGGGATCATTCTTGTGAACCTCCTCTGGATCCTTTCCAAAGCCAGCACATCCTTCCTTAGATACGGGGCCCAAAACTGCTCACAATACTCCAAATGGGGTCTGACCAGAGCCTTGTATAGCCTCAGAAGTACATCCCTGGTCTTGTATTCTAGCCCTCTCAACAGGAATGCTAATATTGCATTTGCCTTCCAAACTGCCAACTGAACCTGCACGTTAACCTGAAGAGAATTGTGAACAAGGACTCCCTAGTCCCTTTGTGCTTCTGATTTCCTAAGCCTTTTCCCATTTAGAAAATAGCCTATGCCTCCGTCCTTCCTACCCTTGATAGAGTGTGCACAAGTGGACCTGGTGTGGATGATTGGGAGAGATGAAAAAGAGATGGGAATGACAAAGGTGGTCTCATAGAGCGAATTGCACATGACTGGGTAAAATTTATAGTATTAGAGGCTCGCGCATCTCTCTGGCATTCTCCCGCGTACCAGTTTCTGCAGCTGGCTAGCATGGATCATCCACCTCATAATCAGACTCCACCTCAGACTCCTCCTCGTCAGAGGATGCACCCAGTCCCCAGTCTTTCAATGGAGCTGCAGACTTTTCAAATAAGAACAAAGAGCAAAGAAATGTACAGCACAGGAACAGGCCCTTCGGCCCTCCAAGCCCGTGCCGACCATGCTGCCCGACTAAACTACAATCTTCTACGCTTCCTGGGTCCGCATCCCTCTATTCCCATCCTATTCATGTATTTGTCAAGATGCCCCTTAAATGTCACTATCATCCCTGCTTCCACCACCTCCTCCGGTAGCGAGTTCCAGGAACCCACTACCCTCTGTGTAAAAAACTTGCCTCGTACATCTACTCTAAACCTTGCCCCTCTCACCTTAAACCTATGCCCCCTAGTAATTGACCCCCTCTACCCTGAGGAAAAGCCTCTGACTATCCACTCTGTCTATGCCCCTCATAATTTTGTAGACCTCTATCAGGTCGCCCCTCAACCTCCGTTGTTCCAGTGAGAACAAACCGAGTTTATTCAACCGCTCCTCATAGCTATTGCCCTCCATACCAGGCAACATTCTGGTAAATCTCTTCTGCACCCTCTCTAAAGCCTCCACATCCTTCTGGTAGTGTGGCGACCAGAATTGAACACTATACTCCAAGTGTGGCCTAACTAAGGTTCTATACAGCTGCAACATGACTTGCCAATGTTTATACTCAATGCCCCGGCCAATGAAGGCAAGCATGCCGTATGCCTTCTTGATTACCTTCTCCACCTGTGTTGCCCCTTTCAGTGACCTGTGGACCGAGATCTCTCTGACTTTCAATACTCTTGAGGGTTCTACCATTCACTGTATATTCCCTACCTGCATTAGAGCTTCCAAAATGCATTACCTCACATTTGTCCGGGTTAAACTCCATCTGCCATCTCTCCGCCCAAGCCTCCAAACAATCTAAATCCTGCTGTATCCTCTTGACAGTCCTCATCGCTATCCGCAATTCCACCAACCTTTGTGTCGTCTGCAAACTTGCTAATCAGACCAGTTACATTTTCTTCCAAATCATTTATATATACTACAAACAGCAAAGGTCCCAGCACTGATCCCTGCGGAACACCACTGGTCACAGCCTTCCAATTAGAAAAGCATCCTTCCATTGCTACTCTCTGCCTTCTATGACCTTGCCAGTTCTGTATCCACCTTGCCAGCTCACCCCTGATCCCGTGTGACTTCACCTTTTGTACTAGTCTACCATGAGGGACCTTGTCAAAGGCCTTACTGAAGTCCATATAGACAACATCCACTGCCCTACCTGCATCAATCATCTTAGTGACCTCCTCGAAAAACTCTATCAAGTTAGTGAGACACGACCTCCCCTTCACAAAACCATGCTGCCTCTCACTAATACGTCCATTTGCTTCCAAATGGGAGTAGATCCTGTCTCGAAGGATTCTCTCCAGTAATTTCCCTACCACTGAAGTAAGGCTCACCGGCCTGTAGTTCCCTGGATTATCCTTGCTACCCTTCTTAAACAGAGGAACAACATTGGCTATTCTCCAGTCCTCCGGGACATCACCTGGCGACAGTGAGGATCCAAAGATTTCTGTCAAGGCCTCAGCAATTTCCTCTCCAGCCTCCTTCAGTATTCTGGGGTAGATCCCATCAGGCCCTGGAGACGTATCTACCGTAATATTTTTTAAGACGCCTGGCACCTGGTCTTTCTGGATCTCAATGTGACCCAGGCTATCTACACACCCTTCTCCAGACTCAACATCTACCAATTCCGTCTCTTTGGTGAATACTGATGCAAAGTATTCATTTCGTACCTCGCCCATTTCCTCTGGCTCCACACGTAGATTCCCTTGCCTATCCTTCAGTGGGCCAACCCTTTCCCTGGCTACCCTCTTGCTTTTTATGTACGTGTAAAAAGCCTTGGGAATTTCCTGAACCCTATTTGCCAATGACTTTTCGCGACCCCTTCTAGCCCTCCTGACTCCTTGCTTAAGTTCCTTCCTACTTTCCTTATATTCCACACAGGCTTTTTTTTTCATAGAATTTACAGAGCAGAAGGAGGCCATTCAGCCCATCGAGTCTGCACCGGCTCTTGGAAAGAGCACCCTACCCAAGGTCAACACCGCCACCCTATCCCCATAACCCAGTAACCCCACCCAACACTAAGGGCAATTTTGGACACTAAGGGCAATTTATCATGGCCAATCCACCTAACCCGCACATCTGTGGACTGTGGGAGGAAACCGGAGCACCCGGAGGAAACCCACGCACACACAGGGAGGACGTGCAGACTCCGCACAGACAGTGACCCAAGCCAGAATCGAACCTGGGACCCTGGAGCTGTGAAGCAATTGTGCTATCCACAAGGCTACCGTGCTGCCCCTTCATCTGTTCCCAGCCTTTTAGCCCTGACAAATGCCTCCTTTTTCTTTTTGACGAGGCCTACAATATCTCTCGTTATCCAAGGTTCCCGAAAATTGCCGTATTTATCCTTCTTCCTCACAGGAACATGCCGGTCCTGAATTCCTTTCAACTGACACTTGAAAGCCTCCCACATGTCAGATGTTGATTTGCCCTCAAACATCCACCCCCAATCTAGGTTCTTCAGTTCCCGCCTAATATTGTTATAATTTGCCTTCCCCCAATTTAGCACATTCATCCTAGGACCACTCTTATCCTTGTCCACCAGCACTTTAAAACTTACTGAATTGTGGTCACTGTTCCCGAAATGCTCCCCTACTGAAACTTCTACCACCTGGCCGGGCTCATTCCCCAATACCAGGTCCAGTACCGCCCCTTCCCTAGTTGGACTGTCTACATACTGTTTTAAGAAGCCCTCCTGAATGCTCCTTACAAACTCTGCCCCGTCTAAGCCCCTGGCACTAAGTGAGTCCCAGTCAATATTGGGGAAGTTGAAGTCTCCCATCACCACAAACCTGTTGTTTTTACTCTTTTCCAAAATCTGTCTACCTATCTGCTCCTCTATCTCCCGCTGGCTGTTGGGAGGCCTGTAGTAAACCCCCAACATTGTGACTGCACCCTTCTTATTCCTGATCTCTACCCATATAGCCTCACTGCCCTCTGAGGTGTCCTCCCGTAGTACAGCTGTGATATTCTCCCTAACCAGTAGCTCAACTCCGCCACCCCTTTTACATCCCCATCTATCCTGCCTGAAACATCTAAATCCTGGAACGTTCAGCTGCCAATCCTGCCCTTCCCTCAACCAGGTCTCTGTAATGGCAACAACATAATAGTTCCAAGTACTAATCCAAGCTCTATGTTCATCTGCCTTACCTGTAATACTTCTTGCATTAAAACATATGCACTTCAGGCCACCAGACCCGCTGTGTTCAGCAACTTCTCCCTGTCTACTCTGCCTCAGAGCCCCACTGTCCCTATTCCCTAGTTCTCCCTCAATGCTCTCACCTTCTGACCTATTGCTCCCGTGCCCACCCCCCTGCCATACTAGTTTAAACCCTCCTGCGTGACACTAGCAAACCTCGCGGCCAGGATATTTATGCCTCTCCAGTTTAGATGCAACCCGTCCTTATATAGGTCACACCTGCCCCGGAAGAGCTCCCAGTGGTCCAGATAGCGGAAACCCTCCCTCCTACACCAGCTGTTTAGCCACGTGTTTAGCTGCTCTATCTTCCTATTTCTAGCCTCACTGGCACGTGGCACAGGGAGTAATCCTGAGATTACAACCCTAGAGGTCCTGTCTTTTAACTTTCTGCCTAGCTCCCTGAACTCCTGCTGCAGGACCTCATGCCCCTTCCGGCCTATGTCGTTAGTACCAATATGTACAACGACCTCTGCCTGTTTGCCCTCCCCCGTCAGGATGCCCTCTACCCGTTCGGAGACATCCTGGACCCTGGCACCAGGGAGGCAACTTACCATCCTGGAGTCTCTTTCACGTCCACAGAAGCGCCTATCTGTGCCCCTGATATAGAGTCCCCTATTACTATTGCTCTTCTGCGCTTTGACCCTCCCATCTGAACATCAGAGCCAGCCGTGGTGCCACTGTTCTGGCTGCTGCTGTTTTCCCCTGATAGGCTATCCCCCCCGAAAGTATCCAAAGGGGTATACCTGTTCGAGAGGGGGACAACCACAGGGGATTCCTGTACTGACTGCCTGCCCTTTCTGGTGGTCACCCATTTCTCTGCCTGCACCTTGGGTGTGACCACATTTATATAACTGCGATCTATGACGCTTTCCGCCACCTGCATGCTCCTAAGTGCATCCAATTGCTGCTCCAACCGAACCATGTGGTCTGTGAGGAGCTCCAGTTGGGTGCACTTTCTGCAGATGAAGCCATCCGGGACGCTGGAAGCCTCCCGGACCTGCCACATCTCACAGTCAGAGCACTGCACCCCTCTAACTGACATTGCGTCAATTAATTAGTAAATTAAAATTAAAACTTTTTCAAGTTACTGTTACCTATCTGTTTCCTAGCACTAGATTTCTACTATAAATGTGAAAGCTAAATATAGTACTCTCTGATCTCTGGTTTTGATACCCCTCTAAATTATAATTCACTTATCGGGGAAGCGAGCAAGGATTATGAAGGTTAGCATTTCCATTTGCAATGACTTCAGAGAAACATGTTTCCTACACACATCCACACTCTCGCCATTGGAAGATGGTAACGAGGGTTTAAACCTCAGCCCCTTCAATATTGAGACAGAGGGTGCGATTGAGCGGACTGAAGTTAAAGACTGCTGAACGGCGTATTTGACAGGGTGTTTCTTGGTGACTTTAGCACTGAGAAACATCCCGCTATCCAACGGCATTTTGCCATTTCTTTTGGCCTCGGGCAGCTTCTCCCCACCAAGGCTGCACTTTGGGTTTGATTCCGATCTCGGGCGACTGTCTGTGTTGAGTTTGCACTTTTTCCCCTAATGGCCTCCCTCTGCACTGTAGTGATTCTATGGTTTTATTAAATGACGTCCCAGTGAGATCTTCCAGGTGCGGCCGGTGAGTCCCAGGCACTGGGTGAGTCTGGTGTCTGGGTATTTAATTGAGCCATTAATGATTGGCAGCTCAATATTCCAGATACAGTATCATCAGGTGAGATAAGGAAGGAAATAAAAGAAGAGGGTGTCACAATTTTGATCAGGGAATCAATTACAGCAGTAAGGAGGGATGACATCTTAGAAGGCTCTTCAACTGAGGCTATATGGGTAGAACCTAAACACTAAAAAGGAGCAATCACATTGGTTGGAGTGTTCTAAAGGCTGCCAAACAGTCCAAGAGAAATAGAAAAGCAGATATGTAGGCAAATTTCAGAGAAGTGTAAAAGTAACAGGGTAGTGATCGTGGGGGATTTCAACTTCCCCAATGTTAAATGGAGAAGCCAAAGTGTGAAAGGTTTAGAAGGAACGGAATTGGCACAATGCATCTAGGAGAACCTTTTAAACCAGTACGTAGAAGGACCCACAAAAGAGGGGACGGTCCTGGACTTAATTTTCGGTAACGAAGCTGGGCAGGTGATTGAAGTATCAATGGGGGAACATTTTGCAGATAGTGATCATAACTCTATTAGGTTCAAGATTATTATAGAAAATGACAACAATGGGCCTGAGATCAAAGTTCTAAACTGGGGGAAGGCCGATTTTAATATCAGATATCATTTGACCAGAGCGGCCTAGGAGCGAACACTTTTAGGTAAATCTGTGGCAGAACAGTGTGACACATTCAAGAAGTAAATCGGGAGAGTACAGGGCCAACAATTTCCAATCAAGAAAAAGGGAGGGACCAACAAGTCCAGTGAACCCTGGATATCAAAGGATATACAGCATTGGATAAGGAGAAAAAGGGAGGCTTATGGCAGATATCGAGGGCTCAAAGAAGTCCTAGAGGCGTATGGAATGCGCAAGAGGGAACTTAAAAAGGAAATTAGGAGAGCAAAAGGGGGACATGAGAGGCCTAGCCAGCGATGCCAAGATCCCATGAACAGATAAAAAAATGATTAGGCACTTTGGAAAGGAAGGTTGAAGTTGGGGTAGTTTGCATGGAAAGAGAAGGCAAAAGTACTTTTATGAGGGGAGTAATGTTGATGACAGATTAAAGGGGACGGGCATTACCTGAGGAGAGGGAACTGTTAACGACATCAGCTAGCATGATGGTGTGTGAGAGAGAGGCCGGGGTTGGGCGGGTGGTTGGATGTTCAGTGTTTTCATGGGAAAAGGATGGAAGGAGTAGGGGGTAAGTCCCATGAATAAAATGTGCTGGGAGAGCCATGAGGGGAGGTAGGGAAGATGCCTGAGACGAACGTCGCACACATTAAGTAAACCGTGCAGGCAAACCTTCAAAAGTATTATCTGAGCTTTTGTTTTGAATACTCAAGTGGGGCCAGGACTAGAGGTCACTGTTGCACTTCTGCTGGCTGAGTGGGGCTGAGGATTTTAGGCGTCCCTCTAACTGAAGTTTGATAACAAGTCAGGTTTTCTTGTCCTGTTCAGCCATGAAAACAGATATCAGTGTTATGTACTAACAGAAACAATGGGCGGGATTCTCTGATCCTGGGGCTAAGTGTTGACACCGTCGTACACGCCGTCGCGTTTCACGACGGCATTAACATGCCCCCAGGAGCAGCGATTCTGACCCCTACAGGGGGCCAGCACGCCACTGGAGCGACCCACGGCATTCCAGCTGCCGATACCAGCCTCAAACGGGCACCGCGGGTCTGCGCATGCACAGTGCGACCGGTGCGATTGCGCGCATGCACGGTGGCTCCCTTCTCCGCGCCAGCTCCGACGCAACATGGTGTAGGGCTGCAGGGGCCGGCGCGGAGAGAAAGAGGCCCCCAGCCTGAGAGGCCGGTTCGCCGATCGGTAAGCCCCGATCGCGGACCAGGCCACAGCGGAGGCCTGCCCCCCCCCCGGGGGTCGGACCCCCCTTCCCCCCCAACAGGCCGCCCCCAGGTGGATGCACGCTAAGGTCCCGCCGGGTAAGACCACACGTGGAGGGCGCCGGCGGGACTCGGATTTGTTTTGACCAAGTTGTCAAAAAAAAAAAATTTTTTTTTTTACTGATAACAGAAGTGGGACTGTTCTCTTAAGTATTTACTTTACCATTGACATAGTGACATATGGTAGGATTCATAATCCTCCAGGATTGACCTGGAGCTTTCAAGTGTTAAGATTAATCTCCTTGATACTGCTGTGAGCGACCTGGAAGAAAAATCTTTGTGGTCTTAAAGAATATTTGTTTGTTTCTTTGAACACATTTTTTTTGCAGGTTATAAATTTACTGGCGATGGAGTGACTGGATGGAGCAGTTGGAGTCATGTAATGAAAGCTCCAGGGATCCATTCAATCAAATATCCAATCAGAATTGGGATCTCCAACATTTGGACTAACTACACTTAAAATCTTGCCCCTTATTATGTAGTGCATCCAAACCAGCTCTAACAGTAGTCCACTGGGCTCTCTAGTGAAGATTATAATGGATTTGCATCTCCAATTTCCAGTGCACAATCACTGGTCGCCATGCCGTTGGCTGCCTCGGCCTTAGGTTGCACAATTTCCTCCCTAAACCGCTCTGCTTTTTTATGTCTCTCCTCCTTTAAGACACACCTTAAAATCTATCTCTATGATAAAGCTTTTCGCTCTCCTGTTCTAATATTTCTTTATGTGGCTCAGTGCAGATGGCCCCCAGGATGTTTCACCAAGTTAAATGCATTATGTAAACGCACATTATTGAAATGTTCATACTTTTAGAGGGTAAATCAAAATTGCCAATGTCCTTAATACCTTGCAGTTCTTGTTGGATGAATGGATCCACCCCAATAACCCGATAGGCAGTCAAAAATAATGGTATTAATGTGCTGAAGACAAAGCACTAAGGTAATTGTGATAATCTATACTATTTTGCATATGCACTTAATTCCGTTGTGTGCAGAAATAGAAAATTAATAGCCATCATCATCTTTCACAAATCTTCTGTCAGTTCTTCTTGCAAAGCCACAAATCAGTTGAGACAGAAAAGGACCAAAATATCCCAGGATATTCACTTAATACCTGGTACAAGACAACATATTAGAACTCAATTGCTTGAGGTGATGTTGAAAAATCCAAGCTGATTTTCACTCGGCTTTCCTGGCAGGAGCAATGACACTGGTAAACTTATCATCTTGTTTTTGCTCTGCCACCATATTTTCTGGCCCTTCCGCTGGGCAGCCCAAGCATCTGTCTGAATCAAGCGTGAGCCTCATTATTGTATGCAACTCAAGTTCTTATAACATACATAGGATCCCAATGCAAGCTTAAGACAACTGGGCAGGGCATGCATTCTACATTCTCTGCCCACTTAAAATTGGAAGTGAAGAAGATGAGGTCCTAAAGTGAGAAATGATTGTTCTGGTGTGATCAGGAGCAGGGATCCAAGCTTAGTGATGGACCATCAATTACCACGAGACGAGAATGGTGAAACAATCGAGGCTTTATTGCACAAGATGTTGTGCCTCCTGCAGCTGGAACCAGAATGGGAGCAGCGAAGGAGAGCACACACTTTTATACGCTGCCTGCTGGGAGGAGCCAGCAGGCAGGGATTTACCATCGTATCTGTAATACATGGGCAGTACCGTAATACATGCAATGTGTTACTAGTGGTGTTTACCACATTCACCCCCTGTTTAAAAAAAGAGTCCGGCGAGGGTGAAGAAAAACATTACAGATTGAGTCTGTCGGGGGCTCTGACCATCTGCTGCGATCGCCTCAGTCCTGGTGGTGATGTGGGCGCTGACGTGGTCACCTGCGACTCCGGGAGCGTGTTGTCCTCTGCTTCGTCACCCCTTAGTGGATCCAGTGAGGGGACGGATCCTGCTGGGGTGGGGGCTGCGGTGAGGTTCGCTGATGGGAGGGTTGTGTGGTGCAGGGGTGAATGAGGCAACTGGCGGGGGAAGGAGCGGTGTCAGGTCGGGGGTTGTGAGTGGGGACCCAGCGGGTGCCAGGTCCTGGCGTGAGGCTGTGTCCTGTCGCCCGTCGGGGTGTGCCACATAAGTGTACTGCGGGTTTGCATGGAGGAGGTGGACTTTCTCAACCAAGGGGTCCGGTTTATGGCTCCGCACATGCTTCCGGAGGAGAACGGGTCCGGGAACTGTCAGCCATGTTGGGAGCGAGACCCCGGAGGTGGACTTCCTGTTGAAGGCAAACGCACCTTCGTGAGGGGTCTCATTAGTGGCGGTGCACAATAGCGACCGGATGGAGTGGAGTGCGTCGGGGAGGACCTCCTGCCAGTGGGAGACTGGGAGATTTCTAGACCGAAGGGCCAACTGGATGACCTCCCAGATCGTCCCGTTCTCCCTCTCCACCTGCCCGTTTCCCCGGGGGTTGTAGTTGGTCATCCTGCTCGAGGCGATGCCCTTGCTGAGCAGGAACTGACGCAGCTCATCACTCATGAAGGGGGAACCCCGATCGCAGTGGATGTAGGTTGGGAAACCGAACAGAGTGAAGATGCTGTGCAGGGCCTTGATGACCGTGGCAGAAGCCATGTCGGGGCATGGGATGGCGAAGGGGAACCGGGAGTACTCATCAATTACGTTGAGGAAATACACGTTGCGGTCGGTGGAGGGGAAGGGCCCTTTGAAGTCCACGCTGAGGCGCTCAAAGGGGCGGGAGGACTTCACCAGGTGTGCCCCTGGTAGAAGTGCGGCTTGCACTCTGCGCAAACTTGGCAGTCTCTGGTGACGGTCCTGACCTCCTCAATGGAGTAGGGCAGGTTGCGGGCCTTGACAAAATGGAAGAACCGGGTGACCCCCCCCGGGTGGCAGAGGTCATTGTGGAGAGCCCGGAGTTGGCCCACTTGTGCGCTGGCACATGTACCGCGGGATAGGGCATCAGGGGGCTCATTGAGCTTCCCCGGGCGATACAAGATCTCATAGTTATAGGTGGAGAGCTCGATCCTCCACCTCAAGATCTTGTCATTTTTGATCTTGCCCCGCTGCGTATTGTTAAACATGAAGGCAACCGACCATTGGTCAGTGAGGAGAGTGAATCTCCTGCCGGCCAGTTACTGCCGCCAATGTCGCACAGCTTCCACAATGGCCTGGGCCTCCTTTTCAATAGAGGAGCGCCGGATTTCGGAGGAATGGAGGGTGCGGGAAAAGAAAGCCACGGGTCTGCCCGCCTGGTTGAGGGTGGCGGCCAGAGCTACGTCTGATGCATCACTCGCCACCTGAAAGGGGAGGGATTAGTCGACTGCGTGCATCGTGGCCTTGGCGATGTCCGCCATGATGTGGTTGAAAGTCTGGCGGGCCTCACCCGTCAGGGGAAAAACAGTGGACTTGATGAGTGGGCAGGCCTTGTCCGCATAATTAGGGACCCACTGGGTGTAATATGAGAAAAACCCCAGGCATTGTTTCAGGGCCTTGGGGCAGTGGGGGAGAGGGAGTTCCAGGAGGGGGCGCATGCGGTCGGGGTCGGGCCCTCGGACTCCATTAAGCGGTTGGTGCGGAACACGCATTTCTCATTATTGTAGGTGAGGTTAAGGAGTTTGGCGGTATGGAGGAATTTTTGGAGGTTTGCGTTGTGGTCCTGCTGGTCGTGGCCGCAGATGGTGACATTATCTAGGTACGGGAAGGTGGCCCGCAGCCCGTACTGGTCAACCATTCGGTCCATCTCTCGCTGGAAGACCGAGACCCCATTGGCGATGCCGAAGGGAACTCAAAGGAAATGATAGAGGCGGCCACCTGCTTCGAATGCAGTGTATTGGCGTTCCTCCGGGTGGATGGGGAGCTCGTGGTAGGCGGACATGAAGCCTACTGTGGAGAAGACTCGATACTGCGCAATCTGATTGACCATGTCAGATATGCGGGGGAGAGGGTACGCGTCAAGCTGCATGTACCGGTCGATGGTCTGACTGTAGTCAATGACCATCCTGTGCTTCTTCCCAGTCTTCACTACCACTTGAGCTCTCCAGGGGTTGTTACTGGCCTCAACGATCCCCTCCCGCAGAAGCTGTTGGACCTCCGACTTGATAAAGGTCCTGTCCTGCGCACTGTACCATCTGCTCCTAGTGGCGACGGGTTTGCAGTCCGGAGTGAGGTTTGTAAACAGAGAAGGTGGAGCACCTTAAGGGTCATGAGGCCGCAGACAGTGAGGGGGGGCAGAGGTCTGCTGAATTTCAAAGTAAGTCTTTGGAGGTGGCATTGAAAATCAAGGCCTAGTAACAGGGCAGCGCAGAGGTGGGGGAGGATGTAGAGCCTGAAGTTGCTGAACTCTACGCCCTGAAAGGTGAGGGCCGCGACACAGTACCCCTGGATTCCCACTGAATGGGATCCGGAGGCCAGCGAGATTTTCTGAGTGACGGGGAGTACCGGGAGGGAACAGCGCCTTACCGTAGCAGGGTGGATGAAACTCTCTGTGCTCCCGGAGTCAAAGAAGCAGGTCGTCTCGCGGCAGTTGATCTTCACCATCGTCGTAGCGGTCGCGAGGTTGCGGGGCCGAGACTGATCCAAGGTGATGGAGGCGAGCTGCGGCAGATGTTGGGAGGTCCCAGACTGATCAGTGGTGGCGGAGGTATCAGTGGGCAGCGAACGGCCAGAAGAGCAGGGGTCCTGAGGCGCGGTCCAAAATGGCACCGAAGATGGCGGCGCCCACTGGGCGCACATGGCGGGTGGTGGAGAAGATGGTGGCGCCCCTGGATCACATGCGGGGGGGTGTAGCAATGTCGGGCCTAGAAACACCTGCGACCGACCGGGCCTGGGAAACGGAAACAAAGTGGCCCTTCCTCCCGCACCCGTTGCAGGTCGCGCTCCGTGCTGGGCAGCACTGCCTGGGATGTTTGCTCTGGCCACAAAAGTAACACTTGGGCCCCCCGGAGTTGGCTGGCTGTCGCGCGGCACAGGCTTGCGGTGAGCTCGAGTCGGCAGCTGGTGGGGCCCACGATGCCCACGAGGGAGCCACGCGTTCAGAGGTGTAGGCCTCCAGATTACGGGAGGCTACTTCTAGTGACTTAGCAAGCTGCCTAGTCTCTGCAAGATAGAGCGTACCCCCTTCCAATAGTCGCTCACGAACGTTCGTAGACTTCATGCCCGTGACATAAACGTCTCTGATTAATAGTTCGGTGTGTTGGACTGCCAGAACTGCCTGGCAGTCACTGTTCCTACCGAGAATCTGTAAAACCCGCAAGAAATTGTGCAGAGTCTCCCCCGGGAATTGCCGTCTCGTGGCCAGCAGGTGCCTGGCGTACACTTGATTCACCGACTTAATGTAATGTCCGTTTAGTAGTGTCATCGCTTCTGTGTAGGTGGGCGCATCCCGAAAGAGGGGAAAGTTTTCAGGGCTCACCCATGAGTAGAGGATTTGGAGCTGCTGTGGGTCTGAGAGGTCTTCAGTGGCTGCTCTGAGGTAGCCTTCGATGCAGGCTAGCCAGTGTCGAAGGTGGATGTGGCATTGGCTGTGTGAAGGCTCAGCTCCAGGCGATCAGGCTTGATTCAGATGTTCATCTTTTAAAATCTTGTGCAATAAATTGATGTACCGTCAATTACCACGAGACGAGAATGGTGAAACAATCGAGGCTTTATTGCACAAGGTGTTGTGCCTCCTGCAGCTGGAACCAGAATGGAAGCAGCGCAGGAGAGCATACACTTTTATACAGTGCCTGCTGGGAGGAGCCAGCAGGCTGGGATTTACTGTGGTACCTGTAATATATGGGCAGTACCGTCATACATGCAATGTGTTACTAGTGGTGTTTACCACACTTAGTTAAGGTTCATTCATATCATGGTAATAATGCCTGGCCCTCAAAATGGACTGGGCTTCTTTTCGGCCCGATTGGGTGGTCATCTACCACCTCACGCCACATACCAGCTTCCTGCAGAAGTCCCAATTCCACCCACCTGCTCACTTACTTCACAGGCCAGTCACAGGTTTCAGAGCCTGCTACCAAGCAATTCAGCTCCGAAAGACACAATGATCACCATAATCATTTACTCTTCTCTATAACTACATGTGAGATCTTAACCTTTAACCTACTCTGCGGAAAAACATAGGAATGACATTTGTGAACACAGCACACGTGTGCAACCACATAAATACCAGTTTATAGTATGTTCATTTACTTGCTTAAAATCATGTTTCAACTTCTCCCAGATTGCTTTCAATACCCACCAGGAGATTGGTGCCAATTCCAGGAGATTCCCAGCAATCTTGCATGGCCATGCTACATAACGTGGTACTGTACAAGATGCAGCTATCAGGGAATGACGATCTGGTGTGGGATCTGCCGGGGGGCGGCGTAAATCCCACCTGGCCGCCCCGCGATATTCTCCGGCTCCCCAAAAGTCCCGTCGACGTGAATCGCGCCACGCGTCTTGGAGAATGTCGAGGACCGGCGTGACGGGCCGTTACGGGCCCCGGGGCCGCCCCAAATCTCCGGGCAGGATGGGCCGAAGTCCCGCCGACATGACCACGGGTCACGCCGACGTGAATCAAACCACCTATTTAACGGCGTCAACCAGTCGTGATGGTTGACGCCGGCCAGCGCGGAGGTAGGGGTCGGCGTGGGGCAGCCGCCGGAGCAGTGACGGCACGGCCGCAGGTGGTGGGGGGGGGGTTGCAGGAGCCGTTGGCGTGTGCGTGCCGGGGGAGGGGGGGGGGCTGGTGGAGAGGGAGGGGCTGGGGGTGAGGGAGGGGCTGGGGAGGAGGGGGCTGGGGGAGGGAGGGGCTGGGGAGGGTGGGGCCAGGGGGAGGGATGGGCTGGGGGGTGGGAGAGGCTCGAGGGGAGGGACGGTCTGGGGGGGAGGGGGCTGGAGGGAGGGGCTGGGGGAGGGCAGGTCTGGGGGAGAGGGGCTGGGGGGAGGGAGGGGCTGGAGGGGGAGGGATGAGGGGCTGGGGGATGGAGGGGCTGAGAGGAGGGAGGGGCTGGGGGGAGAGGGGAGGAAGTGGCTGGGGGTGAGGGAGGGGCTGGGGAGGGGGGTTGAAGAGGGTGCGTGATGGAGAGGATGCGTGATGGAGAGGGTGCGTGATGGAGAAGGTGCGTGATGGAGAGGTTGCGTTATGGAGAGGGTGCGTGCCGGTGAGAAGGGGGTGGTTGGGGAGGGTGCATGCCGGAGAGTTGAGGGGGCGGGTTTGGGGAGGGTGCATGCCGGGGAGGAGAGGGGAAGGCAGGGGAAGGCCGGGGAGGGCGAGTGATGGAGAGGGTGCGTGCCGGGGAGGAAAGGGGAGTGTTTTGGGGAGGTTGCGTGCGTGGGAGGAGAGTGGGGGGGGCGGTTGGGGAGGGTGCGTGCCGGAGAGGAGGGGGGGGGGGGGTGTCCGCCTGGCCATGTGCCAGCTGGCAACAGTCGCGACCATGCAGCCCACAGCACCTTGCTGCGGGGTGGGGGGGGGGGGGGGGGGGGTTATGGGCAATGGTGACATGTTGTCTATCCCCCCCACCCCCCACACCCTGCAGGCCATTATATTTGGTCATCACACGTCGATGTTGGCCGCCGTGGCGGGAGCCGCACTTCTCCATGTTGCCCTGGGGGAGCTGGAGCAGCAACGTGCCAAGGAGGCGGCGGAGGCTGCCGCAGAGGAGCGTGCCGCAGGGAGGCAGGTGGCAGCCGCCCAGGCTGGAGGGCCGCCCGCACGACAGGACAAGGAGGAGGAGGAGGTGGTGCCACGGCGACGGAGACGCCCGATGAGGCCCCGTGTGTACCGGCCCCGCTTGTCGAACCAGGACCTCACGGATCGGGCATGCAGGAGGAGACTTTGGATGAGCTGGGAAACCGTGGCATACATCTGCCACCTGATGGCACACCTGCCACCGCATGGCACTGGGGGAGGATACCCTCTCCCCGTGGCCATCAAGGTTACGGTGGCCCTGAACTTCTATGCCACGGGGTCATTCTGGGCGCTGAGTGGGGACCTATCCAGCATCTCGTAGGCATCGGTGCACCGGTGCATCCGTGCAGTGATAGACGCCCTATATGCCATTGCGGACTGCTACATCCAGTTCCCTGTGCACCGGGCCAGCCAGGATGCACGGGCAGCAGGCTTCGCTGCAGCGGCCAGGATGCCCATGGTCCAGGGGGCGACCGATGGGATGCACGTCGCCGTGCGGCCACCTGCGGATAACAGGGCCGTGTTCACGAATAGGAAGAGGACCGATTCCATGAATATTCAGGTGGTCTGTTCGGAAGGACAGAGTGGATGGTAAGGGAGGTGGTGCAGCTCTGTTATTTAAGGATGACATCCGGGCAAGAGTAAGGGATGACATTGGTGCTATGGAGGATAAGGTTGAATCCATTTGGGTGGAAATCAGGAATAGTAAGGCGAAAAAGTCACTGACTTCCCATAACAGCCTCCCGTAACAGCCTCCCCGAACAGGAATGTGGCGACTAGGGGCTTCTCACAGTAACTTCATTTGAAGCCTACTTGTGACAATAAGCGATTTTCATTTCATTTCATTCGATAGGAGTAGTGTATAAGCCACCAAAAGTAACATTATGGTGGGGCAGGCAATAAACAAAGAAATAACTGATGCATGTAGAAATTGTACAGCAGTTATCATGGGAGATTTTAATCTACATGTCGATTGGTTTAACCAGGTCGGTCAAGGCAGCCTTGAAGAGGAGTTTATAGAATGTATCCGCGATAGTTTTCAAGAACAGTATGTAATGGAACCTACGAGGGAACAGGCGGTCCTAGATCTGGTCCTGTGTAATGAGACAGGATTGATTAATGATCTCATAGTTAGGGATCCTCTCAGAAGGAGTGATCATAATATGGTGGAATTTAAAATACAGATGGAGGGTGAGAAGTTAAAATCAAACACTAGTGTTTTCTGCTTAAACAAAGGAGATTACAATGGGATGAGAGAAGAGCTAGCTAAGGTAGATTGGGAGCAAAGAATTTATGGTGAAACAGTTGAGGAACAGTGGAGAACCTTCCAAGCGATTTTTCATAGTGCTCAGCAAAGGTTTATACCAACAAAAAGGAAGGACGGTAGAAAGAGGGAAAATCGACCGTGGATGTCTAAGGAAATAAGGGAGAGTATCAAATTGAAGGAAAAGGCATAAAACGTGGCAAAGATTAGTGGGAGACTAGAGGACTGGGAAATCTTTAGGGGGCAACAGAAAGCTATTAAAAACGCTATAAAGAAGAGTAAGATAGATTATGAGAGTAAACTTGCTCAGAATATAAAAACAGATAGTATAAGTTTCTGCAAATATATAAAACAAGAAAGAGTGGCTAAGGTAAATATTGGTCCTTTAGAGGATGAGAAGGGAGATTTAATAACGGGAGATGAGGAAATGGCTGAGGAACTGAACAGGTTTTTTGGATCGGTCTTCACAGTGGAAGACACAAATAACATGCCAGTGACTGATAGAAATGAGGCTATGACAGGTGAGGACCTTGAGAGGATTGTTATCACTAAGGAAGTAGTGAAGAGCAAGCTAATGGGGCTAAAGGTAGACAAGTCTCCTGGCCCTGATGGAATGCATCCCAGTGTGCTAAAAGAGATGGCTAGGGAAATTGCAAATGCACTAGTGATAATTTACCAAAATTCACTAGACTCTGGGGTGGTCCCGGTGGATTGGAAATTAGCAAATGTGACACCACTGTTTAAAAAAGGAGGTAGGCAGAAAGCGGGTAATTGTAGGCCAGTGAGCTTAACTTCGGTAGTAGGGAAGATGCTGAAATCTATCATCAAGGAAGAAATAGCGAGGCATCTGGATGGAAATTGTCCCATTGGGCAGACGCAGCATGGGTTCATAAAGGGCAGATCGTGCCTAACTAATTTAGTGGAATTTTTTGAGGGCATTACCATTGCGGTAGATAACGGGGAGCCAATGGATGTGGTATATCTGGATTCCCAGAAAACTTGTGACAAGGTGCCACACAAAAGATTGTTGCATATGATAAAGATGCATGGCATTAAGGGTAAAGTAGTAGCAGGGATAGAGGATTGGTTAATTAATAGAAAGCAAAGAGTGGGGATTAATGGGTGTTTCTCTGGTTGGCAATCAGTAGCTAGTGGTGTCCCTCAGGGTTCAGTGTTGGGCCCACAATTGTTCACAATTTACTTAGATGATTTGGAGTTGGGGACCAAGTGCAATGTGTCCAAGTTTGCAGACGACACTAAGATGAGTGGTAAAGCAAAAAGTGCAGAGAGTCTGCAGAGGGATTCGGATAGGTTAAGTGAATGGGCTAGGGTCTGGCAGATGGAATACAATGTTGACAAATGTGAGTTTATCCATTTTGGTAAGAATAATAGCAAAAGGGATTATTATTTAAATGATAAAATATTAAAACATGCCGCTGTGCAGAGAGACCTGGGTGTGCTAGTGCATGAGTCGCATAAAGTTGGTTTACAGGTGCAACAGGTGATTAAGAAGGCAAATGGAGTTTTGTCCTTCATTGCTAGAGGGATGGAGTTTAAGACTAGGGAGGTTATGCTGCAATTGTATAAGGTGTTAGTGAGGCTACACCTGGAGTATTGTGTTCAGTTTTGGCCTCCTTACCTGAGAAAGGACATACTGGCGCTGGAGGGACTGCAGAGGAGATTCACGAGGTTAATCCCAGAACTGAAGGGGTGGATTACGAGGTGAGGTTGAGTAGACTGGGACTGTACTCGTTGGAATTTAGAAGGATACGGGGGGATCTTATAGAAACATATAAAATTATGAAGGGAATATAGAGGATAGATGCGGGCAGGTTATTTCCACTCGCGGGTGAAAGCAGAACTAGGGGGCATAGCCTCAAAATAAGGGGAAGTAGATTTAGGACTGAGCTTAGGGGGAACTTCTTCACCCAAAGGGTTGTGAATCTATGGAATTCCTTGCCCAGTGAAGCAGTTGAGGCTCCTTCATTAAAAGTTTTTAAGATAAAGATAGTTTTTTGAAGAATAAAGGGATTAAGGATTCAGGCCGGAAAGTGGAGCTGAGTCCAAAGAAGATCAGCCATGATCTCATTGCACGGTGGAGCAGGCTCGAGGGGCCAGATGGCCTACTCCTGCTCCTAGTTCTTATGTCATGTCTGCGACTACCGCATGATGATCCAGCACGTCTGCGGCCGGTACCCGGGCAGTGTACATGACTCATTCGTATTGGCGCAATCCTTCATCCCCACCATGTTCGAGGGACGCCCCCCCCCACCCCCGCTGAAGGGCTGGTTGCTGAGTGACAGGGGTTACCCGTCGTGGTCGTGGCTGATGACGCCTATACGGAGGCCACAGACTGACGCGGAGAACCGCTACAACGATGCCCATGCAGCGTCCAGGGGTGTGATAGAGAGGTGCTTTTGGCTGCTAAAGATGCGCTTCAGGTGCCTGGACCGCCCTGGAGGGGCCCTCCAGTACCCGTCAGATAGGGTCGGCCGCATCGTTGTGGTCTGCTGCGTCCTGCACAACATAGCCCAGCAGAGGGGCGATGAGCTGCAGGCAGAGGAGGGGGAAGGGGAGGAACAGCAAGGGGAGGCGCAGACATCCCCAGATGAGGAGGATGGGGGCAATGGTCAGGACAGATGGGCTGGACTTGGACGGGAGGCTGCCCACCATTACCGGCTGGGCCAGCGGGCATGGGACAGCTGACAGCGGCCCGATTCACGGACTAGGGGGGCGTGGGAATCACCGAGTATGGGCACCGACCGCACACTACGGCACCAGCCTACCACCCTCACCCCACCCACCCAACACCAACCACCCTCACCCCACCTACCCAACACCAACCACCCTCACCCCACCCACCCAACACCAACCACCCTCACCCCGCCCACCCAACACCAACCACCCGCACCCCACCCGCATGTACACCACCCCTCCATTGCACATCCACCTGCGGCACAATGGGCCGGGCTCATACAGTTGCCGGTGGAAGCGTGTCTATTGCAGGCCATGGAGGATGATGACGACCAGCTCTGCGATGAGGTCTGGGCCATCCCTGTCTGTGTCTGGGGAACGCCGGCCAGCACCTGGGCAATGGCGCAGATGCCCTCAGCGATGGCCTGCTGAGACTGGGCCACTGCCTGCAGAGATTGGGCCATTGCCTGTTGAGACTGAGCCAAGGCATTGAGCGCCTCTGCGATCTGCTGCTGGCTCATGGCTGCCTGTGAGAGGGCAGCCATGTCCTGGGCCACGGACGCCGCCTGCACAGAAAGCCCCACACCTTGCATACTGCGACCCATGTCTGACACCATCGCAACCGTTGCCTCCACCGCGGACGCCACCCATGCGGTGTCAGCCTGGGTGGCACGCATGACCGGCACCACTACCTGCTCCTGCACTCCTCCACCTTCGTCTGCAGCTGCCGCAAGCCAGCCGTCACTCACTTTGGTTGTCCTTTGGTCCGTGACTGTATCGGGTCTATGGGTGGGTGTGGTAACTCCAGGAACCCGGGACCCGTCTGGGCAGCAGATGGTTGCCTGCGCCGGGCTGCCCTCCGACCGCCCGGCTCCTCGGCTGCTCCTGCCTCCACCTGCTGTACCGGGACGGCTGTGTTGATGGCACCACTTAGTGTCCCAGATGCCTCATCGCTGAAGTGTCCAACCGAGGTGAGTGTCTCTGCGATGGTGGAGGGTGTAGGAGAAAGCAGTGGCGTAATGGCGTGCTCCTCATCCGACCCGAAGTCCAAGGTCCCCTAGAGTGGTGATTCCTGTCCATCCGTCCCCTGTGTGTAGGTGGCATGTGCGTCAGTGTCCTGGGCCTCGGTGTCCTGTGTGTCAGTGTCCTGTGTGTTAGGCTCCTGTGCGTCGGTGTCCTGTGCGTCAGTGTCCTGTGTGTCAATGTCCTGTGTGTTAGGTCCTGTTTGTTAGGGTCCTGTGTGTCGGTGTCCTGTGTGTCAGTGTCCTGTGTGTTAGGGTCCTGTGTGTCAATGTCCTGTGTGTTAGGATCCTGTGTGTTAGGGTCCTGTGTGTTAGGGTCCTGTGTGTCGGTGTCCTGTGCGTCAGTGTCCAGTGTGTCAATGTCCTGTGTGTTAGGTCCTGTTTGTTAGGGTCCTGTGTGTCGGTGTTCTGTGTGTCAGTGTCCTGTGTGTTAGGGTCCTGTGTGTCAATGTCCTGTGTGTTAGGATCCTGTGTGTTAGGGTCCTGTGTGTCGGTGTCCTGTGCGTCAGTGTCCTGTGTGTTAGGGTCCTATGTGTTAGGATCCTGTGTGTTAGGGTCCTGTGTGTCGGTGTCCTGTGTGTCAGTGTCCTGTGCGTCAGTGTCCTGTGTGTCAATGTCCTGTGTGTTAGGGTCCTGTGTGTTAGGGTCCTGTGTGTCGGTGTCCTGTGCGTCAGTGTCCTGTGTGTTAGGGTCCTGTGTGTTAGGATCCTGTGTGTTAGGGTCCTGTGTGTCGGTGTCCTGTGTGTCAGTGTCCTGTGTGTTAGGGTCCTGTGTGTTAGTGTCCTGTGCGTCAGTGTCCTGTATGTTAGGGTCCTGTGTGTCGGTGTCCTGTGTGTCGGTGTCCTGTGCATCAGTGTCCTGTGTGTTAGGGTCCTGTTTGTTAGGGTCCTGTGTGTCAGTGTCCTGTGCGGCAGTGTCCTGGGTCGGCTGCGACGGGGGCCTGTTGCTGTGGTTGCCCTCCTTGTCGCTGGGTGTGGCCCGCTGGCGTCGCCGCACTCGCACCAGATGTGGCCGGCGTCCGCCTGGTGCTCCGGGTCTGTCCCTGGCTCTGGAGCGTCCTGGGGGCGGCATCCGTCTGGTGCTCCGGGTCTGTTCCTGGCTCGTGGCCGCCTTGGAAAGACCTGGGGGCGTTGTTTGCCTGATGGGCCGGGTCTGTCCCCCCTTCCCCCATATCCCTATTCCCCCAAATCCCCCCTCCCACCATACCCCCTTCCCCCATATCCCCCCATAACCCCCTTCCCCCATACCCCTCTACAACCACATCCCCTCATATCCCCCCTTCCCCCATATCCCCCTTCCACCATGACCCCTTCCCCCATATCCCCCTTCCCCATATCCCCCTTCCCCATAACCCCCCTTCAGCCATATCCCCCTGACCCATATCCCCTTCCCCTATCCCCATATCACCCCTTCCCCCATATCCCCTTCCCCATCTCCCCCTTCCCTCATATCCTCCTTCCCACAAACTCCCCTTCCCCCATATTCTCCTTCAACCATATCCACCATATGGGGGAAGGGGGATATGGGGAAAGGGGATATGGGGAAGGGGAAATATGGGGGAAGGAGGGATGGGGCATGGGGGATATGGGAGGATTGGGGATATGGAGGAAGGGGCATATGGGGGAAATGGGGGATAGGAGAAAGGGAATGTGTGGGATGGGGGATATGGGGTGATATGTGGGAAGGGGGTATATGGGGGAAGGGGAGATATGGGGGAAGGGGGAATATGGAGGGTTATGGGGGAAGTGGGGATATGGGAGAAGGGGAAATGGGGGAAGGGGATATGGGGAAGGGAGATATGGGGGAAGGAGGATATGGGGAAGGGGATATGGGGGATGGGGGTTACGGGGGATATGGGGGAAGGAGTGTTGGGGAAGGGGGATGTGGGGGAAGGGGGATATGGGCAAGGGGATATGGGGGAAGGGGGAATATGTGGGATGGGGTGATATGTGGGAAGGGGGTATATGGGGGAAGGGGAGATATGGGAGAATGGGGGATATGGGGATTGGGGATATGGAGGAAGGGGCATATGGGGGAAGGGGGAAATGGGGGATAGGAGAAAGGGAATGTGTGGGATGGGGGATATGGGGTGATATGTGGGAAGGGGGTATATGGGGGAAGGGGAGATATGGGAGAATGGGGGATATGGAGGAAGGGGCATATGGGGGAAGGGGGGATAGGGGAAAGGGGATACGGGGAAGGGGATATGGGGAAGGGGGGATATGGGTGAAGGGGATATGGGGAAGGGGGAATATGGGAGAAGGCGGGTATGGGAGAAGGGGATATGGGGAAGGGGAGTTTTGGGGGTATATGGGGGAAGGGGGGGTATGGGGGAAGGGGCATCTGGGGAAGGGGATATAGGAGAAAGGGGATATGGGGGAAGGGGGATATGGGGGGTGGGGGGAAAAGGGGGATGTGGGGGTAGGGGGGATATGAGGGAAGGGGATATGGGGGATATGGGGTAGGGGATATGGGGAAGGGGAATGGGGGATATGGGGGAAGGGGGGATGAGGGGTTATGGGGAAGCGGGATATGGGGAAGGGGATATAGTGGATGGGGAGATATGGGGGAAGGGGATATGGGCGAAGGGGGGATATGGGGGAAGGGGATATGGGGAAGGGGGATATGCAGGGATATGGGGGAAGGGAGGATATGGGGGAACGAGGGATAGGGGAAGGTGTATGGGGAAGGGGTATATGGGGGGATATGGGGGAAGGGGGAATATGTGGGATGGGGTGATATGTGGGAAAGGGGTATATGGGGGAAGGGGAGAATGGGGGATATGGGGATATGGAGGAAGGGGCATAGGGGGAAGGGGGAAATGGGGAAGGGGGTATAGGGGAAAGGGAATGTCTGTGATGGGGATATGGGGTGATATGTGGGAAGGGGGTATATGGGGAAGGGGAGATGTGGGAGAATGGGGCATATGGGGGAAGGGGGATAGGGGAAGGGGTATGGGGAAGGGGAAATGGTGTAAGGGGGGATATGGGGGAAGGGGGATATGGGGAAGGGGGATAAGGGGCAAGGGGGGATGGGGGAAGGGAGATGGGGAAGGGGGATGGGGATATGGGGGAAGGGTGGATAGAGGGAAGGGGGATATGGGCGAAGGGGGAATAGGGGAAGGGGATATGGGGAAGGGGATATTGGGGAAGGGGGGTTATGGGGGATATGCGGGAAGGGGATATGGGGTAAGGCAGATATGGGAAAGGGAAGATATGGGGGGAGGAATATGGGGAAGGGGGATATGTTGGAAGGGGATATGGGGCAGGGGGATATGGGGGAAGGAGGGATATGGGGAAAAGGGATATGGGGAAGGGGGGATATGGGGGAATGGGGATATGGGCAAAGGGGGATATGGGGAAAGGGGGGATGTGGGGGAAGGGGGATCTGGGGGAGGGAGAATAGGGAAGGAGGATATGGGGGAAGGGTGATATGGGGAAGGGGGATATGGGGGAAGGGGTTATGGGGGAACGGAATATGGGGGAAGGGGTATATGGGGGAAGGGGGTATGGGAGTAAGGGGATATGGGCGAAGGGGGAATTTGGGGGAATATGGAGGAAGGGGAGATATGAGGGCTATGGGGGAAGGGGGGATATGGGAGATGGGGGATATGGGGAAGGGGGATGCAGGGGATTAGGGGAAGGGGGTTATGTGGGAAGGGGGATATGGGGAGGGGGGATATGGTGGTAGGCGATATGGGGAAGGGGGAATGTGGGGGAAGGGGATATGGCGAAGGGGGATATGGGGAAAGGGGGGATGTGGGAAGGGGTGTATGGGGGATATGGGGAAGGGGCCTATGCAGGAAGGAGGGCTGGGGAAGGGGGATATGGTGGAAGGGGGGATATTGGGGGATATGGGGGTAGGGGGATATGGGGGAAGGGGGATATGGAGCAATATGGGGGAAGGGGGGATATGGGGGAAGGGGGATATGGGGCAGTGGGATATGCAGGAAGGGGAATATGGGTGAAGGGGATATGGGGGAACGGGGTTATGGGGAATTTGGGGCAAAGGGGGATATGCGGGAAGAGGGTATATGGGGGAAGGGGATATGGGGAGGGGGAATATGGGGAAGGGGCATATGGGGGAAGGGGGGAATATGTGGGAAGGGAGATATGGGGAAGGGGGTATGGGGAAAGGGGGATAAGGGGCAAGGGGGGAAGGGAGATGGGGAAGGGGGATGGGGATATGGGGGAAGGGGGATATGGGCGAAGGGGGAATAGGGGAAGGGGATATGGGGGATGGGGATATGGGGAAAGGGATATAGGGGAAGGGGGGTTATGGGGGAAGGGGGATATGGGGCAAGGCAGATATGGGAAAGGGAGGATATGGGGGAAGGAGGAATATGGGGAAGGGGGATATGTTGGAGGGGGGATATGGGGAAGGGGGGATATGGGGGAATGGGGATATGGGCAAAGGGGGATATGGGGAAAGGGGGGATGTGGGGGAAGGATCTGGGGGAGGGAGAATGGGGGAAGGGTGATATGGGGAAGGGGTATATGGGGACATGGGGGAAGGGGATATGGGGGAATGGAATATGGAGGAACGGGTATAAGGGGGATATGGGGAAGGGGGTATGGGAGTAAGGGGATATGGGCAAAGGGGGAATTTGGGGGAAAATGGAGGAAGGGGAGATATGAGGGCTATGGGGAAGGGGGATATGTGGGAAGGGGTGTATGGGGGATATGGGGAAGGGGGCTATGCGGGAAGGAGGGCTAGGGGAAGGGGGATATGGTGGAAGGGGGGATATTGAGGGATATGGGGAACGGGATATGGGGGTAGGGGGATATGGGATATTGAGGAAGGGGGGATATGCGGGGTTATGGAGGAAGGGGGTATGGGAAAGGAGATATGGGGCAATATGGGGGAAGGGGGGATATGGGGGAAGGGGGATATGGGGCAGTGGGATATGCGGGAAGGGGGATATGGGGGAAGGGGGATATGGGGAAGGGGATATGGGGGAAGGGGAATATGGGTGAAAGGGAATATGGGGAAAGGGGGATATGGGGGAAGGGGGAATTTGGGGCAAAGGGGGATATGCGGGCAGAGGGTATATGGGGGAAGGGGATATGGGGAGGGGGGATATGGGGGAAGGGGCATATGGGGAAGGGGGGAATATGTGGGAAGGGGGATATGGGAGAAAGGGGATATGGGGAAAGGGAGATATGGGGAAGGGGGATATGGGGAATTGGGATATGGGGAAGGGGGATATGTGGGAAGGGGTAGGGGGATAAGGGGAGATATGGGAAAGGGGGATATGGGGAAGGGGAGATATGGGGAAAGGGGGGATGGGGATGGGGGCAGGCAGTGGGGGGTCTCACTTGGCGCTACGTGGCGGGTGGCCATTTTACCGGGTCTCCGTCTTTTGTGCAGTTGACGCTGCTCACGTCCGTGACACGTGACGCTGTCGCGAATGGCGTCACGCCGCTACTAGCCCATTCCCGGCCGGAGAATTTGGGGGGGCCCGACGGCTAGTGATTCGTGCCGTTTTTGACGCCGTGTTCGGGCCATCGTGCCGATTCACAGAGAATCCCACCCCTGATGTGCCGAGACATCAGGTAGGTTAGCAGGGGGCAGTTATAGCGTTCCCTCTTGGACAAATTATATAATTTAGTAAAAATTGTAATATACAGATTATAATATATTAACATACATTTAACATGTGCTGTGCTGCGTGAAGGATTTTGCACCAAGAGTTGACCCCACAGTTTTAATGTGATTCTAGAAGAATGTAACTGAAGCCGTCAAATAACAGAGCATCTCCCATCTTAGGAAATCTCCTTACACATCATAAAATAAAACAACATATGTTTTTTCATTTTATCCTTTAATCAGTCAGGCATCCTTTTTCTTGTGTGTTTATTCAATTTATTGTTCAAGTGTTCTCTCTACACACCAACGTGTGTCATTCGGCAACATTTGTTGCTGAATCAAATTTTTATTCCTGAGTATGTTTAGGTGCTCTGACCTCAGTGTACTCAATGTGCTGTGACCGCAAAGCAGTAGGGACTGGTATCAGTCTGGCATGGCAGGTTCAATTTACAGCTTCAACCCGGTCTTGTGGGTTAAATAGGCTGTAAGTTTTACTTTTTCCCATCAGTGCAAAGGGAGAAAGGATTTAACATAATTTTACAAACGGGCACTTTTTTTTTCATGCAGTTCTATCAATCTCCATAGTTTTCTCTGTTCTGAATTATGTCGATGTTAGAATAGATTCTTGCTTTCGTGGTCACAGAGGAGTCTGGTACGAGAGCATAACAAAAACAATTTGTTGTTAAAGCAAACTATTTACAGGTCACAATCCAGGTCCCAACCGGGACTTCTGTGCCTTGGCTCCTATCTGGGCCGGCTTTTATGTCCGCAATCAATTAGCCCACTGATGGGCCTCAAGCCTTCATCGAGTGAGCTCCTATTCTACCAGGATAACAGGCAGGCTACTCTGTCTCTCCCTGTAGATCTCGTGAGGGTTATAACATCCCTCACCCCCAAAGCCTGAAGACCTGTCTGAGGAAGGTGGAGCAGGAGGGCGGCAGCTCTTCTTCGCCCGCGGCTGCACTTCCATCGCCTGCGGAGCCGGATCGGAGAATGCTGCTTTCTTGCTGATCACTTGGGCGGGGGGGGGGGGGGGGTTATTCCTACTTACACTTGATCCTCAGCCTGCTCAACGTCAGAAATCTCTGATGCCAGGGTCTCCATATCCGGGTCGGAGTCAAGGACACCTCACATCTCGGTATTGCGTCTCCCACAGGGCGATCCCCCAAAGTTTGCTTGGGTCATGGCGATGTGTTTAGAAGCTGGTTCCTCCAGAGAGGTACGGCGCAATGCTGATCTCGTGCTCTGAGGTGGTCCAAATGTTTCTTCATTGTTTGTTCTTGTGTCTGCACCTGGTATAAGACTGGCCCTCTCCGCCACACCACCGTCCCAGGAGCCCACTTGGCGCCGGAGCGGTGCAAGCCACCGTAGCCCAATTTCAAGAGCCGCGAGGTGTTTTTCTGGAGGCGCACAAGGAGGTTCTTGTTGCAGAGAGAGCATTGCCGATGGAACACATTTAATTTTGTCTTTGAGGCCGGGGGTGGGATTGGTTTTCTGAACCCTAGTCCTGTGTTGTCCTGTTCCTGAAGTCAGTTGAGAGGGGTTGGTGATGGCTGAGCTTGTCAGGTCATCCCCCCCCCCCCCCCCCCCACCATGTTGGCGGTTTAATTGTTGACCGCCTGGGTTGGGCTGAGAAGGCAGGTTTGAAGCAGTGAGGTTCGTGCTTCAATCATTGGAATCCATGGAAGAACCTGAAGAGTGCTCATCATTTTTGATCCTGCTTTATCCCGCATTCTACTTTCTTTGTGCGCCGGTGGGGAAGTCTTTATCCTGATCACGGCCTTGCATCTCCTTTGTTATTCTGGACTTTTCCCCCTGATAATTATATGTTTTCTTTTGATGTGGTCAATATATTTCCATCAGGGAGCTGAACAACGTGGGTGTGAAGTCCTGCACCATTGGGTATCCTGATTTAATAAGTTTATTTCAAGCTATGCTGAATGTTGAGTTCAGGTTTGACACAGTCTCTTTTTCCTAATGTATCCTTGGTGGCTGATGAGCAAGGTGAAGGGTGGAGGGAAGGGGTTGGTAGGATTGGTTTTGTCCCCCCCAGTGTGAGTTAGTCTCTTATTTTTGTTTAATGCCTTGCCTTTTTCAGGCCCAGGCAGATGGTGTGAGGACTGGGACTTGTTCTGCTCCACTTTCGGGATGAGTCGATCGTTTCTCCTGATATGGGTCTCCCTCTTTGCTGGGTGTGATGGTAATCTTTGTGCCTTTGTTCTCCTGAGTTTTTATTTGGTGATGGTGACGGGTTAGGCCAAGCCCGTCTCCAGGATCAATGATCAGTTTCCTGCTGCCCCTTGGATGGGTGTATCCTTTCTCTTTCTATGAGATACCCTGGGTTAAGATTTGAAGCTTAGTGGACATTGATCCTCCCCTCATCATCCTGTAGTTATATCATGGCTGCCTGTCCTGGCCAGGGTTCGCTGAAGAATTTAATTTGCGCTGTGAGTATTAGCTCTGGGGTTCTTTGGACATTGTTTTCATATTTCTATCATTTTATCTTGTAGCTTTGGGTACGATGTAGTTCTGTGATGTTGCCTGTATCCTCTTCTGGTGCAGACAGGTGTTGTATCCGGTCTAATTTGTTCCCATTCTTGCATTAACTGTTGCTGTGCACTGTACCTGTTGTACATTGCTACCTATGGTTATCCTTGTATTGTTTAGTTTGATGCGATTTCCATAAAAAAATTGAGAACTCCAATAAAAAGACTTTTTAAAAATCCTTTGATAAAATGCCATACAAAAAATCTTAAGTATGTCTGCATTTTGTGCATTTCATGGGCTGATCCCACTGGGGCTGGTTTAGCACAGGGCTAAATCATTGTTTTTTAAAGCAGACCAAGCAGCCAGCAGCACGGTTCAATTCCCATACCAGCCTCCCCGAACAGGCGCTGGAATGTGGCGAGTAGGGGCTTTTCACAGTAACTTCATTTGAAGACTACTTGTGACAATAAGCGATTTTCATTTCATTCATTCATTTCAAGTTTGATGGCAAATCATTTGTATTCATACTTAGGCAGATTGGGTAGTAGCTGTGCCTGGGAGCTGGTCATTAGTGGAGTGCAGCTGGGATCAGTGCTTTTAAAGCATGGTTAGGTGCCAAGCAATAATTGCTTTTCGCGTGACGTTGTTGACTTTTGAAATAGGTTGCCTGTATAAGCAGTAAGCATGGATTCACTGCAGGCCTTCAAAAAAGAGCAGGTTAAGTTTCTGAAAATGGAAAATATCTTAACATTTTAACATAGTTGGGTTAACTGTGAGGAGTGGTATGAACTTTCACAGTCTCCTAGAGATTGCTATTGCCTTCAGAGCGCAGAGAGCAATTCCCCAGCGTGGCTTCCTAAATTGATGTAAAGGTTTTTTTCTCTGTTTTTCCATGACGGGTTGCGGAACAGTCTTAATGGACCAGATTGTGGAATCTGTTATCAATGTTACAATAGCAATGTCATATATGTAAGCAAAAACAGTTCACATGAGTGAGGTACAATAGTTTTTATTATAATCTTTATTAGTGTCAGAAGTAGGTTTACATTAACATTGCAATGAAGTTATTGTGAAAATCCCTTAGTCACCACACTCTGGCGCCTGTTCAGGTATGCCTGAGGGAGAATTCAGAATGTCCAATTAACCTAACAAACATGTCTTTTTTTTTTAACAATACAGCGCAGTACAGGCCCTTCGGCCCACGATGTTGCACCGAAACAAAAGCCATCCAACCTACACTATGCCATTATCATCCATATGTTTATCCAATAAACTTTTAAATGCCCTCAATGTTGGCGAGTTCACCACTGTAGCAGGTAGGGCATTCCACGGCCTCTCTACTCTTTGCGTAAAGAACCTACCTCTGACCTCTGTCCTATATCTATTACCCCTCAGTTTAAAGTTATGTCCCCTCGTGCCAGCCATATCCATCCGCGGGAGAAGGCTCTCACTGTCCACCCTATCCAACCCCCTGATCATTTTGTATGCCTCTATTAAGTCTCCTCTTAACCTTCTTCTCTCCAACGAAAACAACCTCAAGTCCATCAGCCTTTCCTCATAAGATTTTCCCTCCATACCAGGCAACATCCTGGTAAATCTCCTCTGCACCCGCTCCAAAGCCTCCACGTCCTTCCTATAATGCGGTGACCAGAACTGTACGCAATACTCCAAATGCGGCCGTACCAGAGTTCTGTACAGCTGCAACATGACCTCCCGACTCCGGAACTCAATCCCTCTACCAATAAAGGCCAACACTCCATAGGCCTTCTTCACAACCCTATCAACCTGGGTGGCAACTTTCAGGGATCTATGTACATGGACACCTAGATCCCTCTGCTCATCCACACTTTCAAGAACTTTACCATGAGCCAAATATTCCGCATTCCTGTTATTCCTTCCAAAGTGAATTACCTCACACTTCTCTACATTAAACTCCATTTGCCACCTCTCGGCCCAGCTCTGCAGCTTATCTATATCCCTCTGTAATCTGCTACATCCTTCCACACTATCGACAACACCACCGACTTTAGTATCGTCTGCAAATTTACTCACCCACCCTTCTGCGCCTTCCTCTAGGTCATTGATAAAAATGACAAACAGCAACGGCCCCAGAACAGATCCTTGTGGTACTCCACTTGTGACTGTACTCCATTCTGAACATTTCCCATCAACCACCACCCTCTGTCTTCTTTCAGCTAGCCAATTTCTGATCCACATCTCTAAATCACCCTCAATCCCCAGCCTCCGTATTTTTTGCAATAGCCTACCGTGGGGAACCTTATCAAACGCTTTGCTGAAATCCATATACACCACATCAACTGCTCTACCCTCGTCTATTCTGTCTTCTGGGACTTGTGGGAGGAAACCGGAGCGCTCGGCAAAAACACGGAGAGAATGTGCAGATGCCGCACAGTGACCCAAGCCGGGAATCGAACCCGGCTCCCTGGCGTTGTGAACCAACAGTGCTAACCACTGTGCTATCGGGTATGTTTTGGCCCTTAAATATCATAGCACACAGCAGGGGATAGAACCGACTGGATTGTTCAATGAAGAGCTGGCAGGAATTTGATGGTGTTAGGATACCTTGGGCTAGTGAATTCAGTGATAATCTATGATTAATCTAGGACAAAGGTTCGGCACAACATCGTGGGCCGAAGGGCCTGTTCTGTGCTGTATTTTCTATGTTCTATGTTCTATGTTCTAGTGAGCAGTCAATTCCAGCCCCACTCATACCGGAGCCACAACATAAGTGAATTAACCATTAATTCTTATAAATATAGCCGAAAACTTTGACCCGTAGCTGTCCAATAATTACGGTCACCAGGGGTGAAATTCTCCATAATCGGCGCGATGTCCGCCGACCGGCGCCAAAAACGGCGCAAATCAGTCCGGCATCGCGCCACCCAAAAGATGCGGAATCCTCCGCATCTTGACCGGCCGAGCCCTAACCTTGAGGGGCTAGGCCCGCGCCGGACTGATTTCCGCCCCGCCAGCTGGCGGGAAAGGCCTTTGGTGCCCCGCCAGCTGGCGCGGAAATGACATTGCCGGGTGGCGCATGCACGGGAGCGTCAGTAGACGCTCACGGCATCCCCGCGCATGCGCAGTGGAGGGGGTCTCTTCCGCCTCCGCCATGGTGGAGACCATGGCGAAGGCGGAAGGCACAGGCCCGCCCGCGGATCGGTGGGCCCCGATTGTGGGCCAGGACACCGTGGGGGCACCCCCCGGGGCCAGATCGCCCCGCGCCCCCCCCAGGACCCCGGAGCCCACCCGCGCCACCTTGTCCCGCCGGTAAGAGAGGTGGTTTAATCCACTCGGCGGGACAGGCATTCCAGCAGCGGGACTTCGGCCCATCCTGGCCGGAGAATCGCCGGGGGGGTGCCCGCCAACCGGCGCGGCGCGATTCCCGCCCCCGCTGAATATCCGGTGCCGGAGAATTCGGCGCCGGAGAATTCGGCAACCAGCTGGGGCGGGTTTCACGCCAGCCCCCGGAGATTCTCCGACCCGGCGGGGGGTCGGAGAATCTCGCCCCAGATTTGTAAGTCAAATCACAATTTCTGTTTAATTTATATCAAGGTTAATGGTGAAATATGCAGTGAATGCAATGGAATAACAACAAGCTAACATACTACTCCCTTTAACTGTCCCACCCCTACCCATATACACAAGACAGACAAACACAGAGAGGAAAGACTAACATAATAAGGCTGAAGGTCTAACATAATAAGGCTGAAGGTCAAAAGATAAGTCTTTGTTTTAAATAGTGGTTCGCAGCATGCTTTCTTCACAGTATGCTTGTGGATTAAATAATAATAATCTTTATTATTGTCACAAGTAGGCTTACATTAACACTGCAATGAAGTTACTGTGAAAAGCCCCTAGTCGCCACACTCCGCCGCCTGTTCGGGTACACAGAGGGAGAATTCAGAATGTCCAATTTACCTAAATGCACGTTTTTCAGGACTTGTGGGAGGAAACCGGAGCACCCGGAGGAAACCCACGCAGACTCAGGGGGAACGTGCAGACTCCGCACAGACAGTGACCTAAGCCGGGAATCGAACCTGGGAGCCTGGGGCTGTGAAGCAACGGTGCTACCCACTGTGCTACCATGCTGGCCACAACTTTAGATTACAACTGGTGATGGTCCTCTTTGCAGTCATTCATTCAGTACAGTACTTACAGGCAGCAGGGTTTCTGGAGAGTCACTTTAGTTCTTATCAAACTTGGCCTTATCAAAGGTCTGCCTTTGGATGGCATCACCTCAGCATTGGTGGCAATATTCTTGGTTAGCTAGCTGAAATGCACTGATGGAGTGGCAGTGGTAAGACCTCAAATGTTGTCAGCTGAGAGAGGACAGCAGATTATTGCATCACCAAGCCACTGGCACACTCTCGGGCTCAGCACATCAGGAATTTTTATTAATCTGACGGAGGATAGATTATTAGACTGCATGCCCTATGAATACTGAGATCCATAGCCATGATGGTGGCAGTTTGAAGCAGCAAGGCAGCAAGCATGGATCTCATGACCACAGCCTCAGCTACCACTGTGGCACTGAGACATTGGATGGCTTCCATCTATGCTGCTGTTGAAGCTGAGACAGAGACCACTGCATCACGTCTGGTTTGCTAGTGGCTACCTCTCCAATAATGGAAAGGATGACCTCTAAGCTCTGCGCAACATCACTTGCCCAGTTGGAGCCAGACTACTCAATGCTCCTTGATAGCAACAAGAGGCTGTCTGGCAGACCTGTCAACCAACTAAGCATCTCAGTGTGCATGCTCTTCACATTCTTCTGCGTGTTGCCTCATCAAAGTCCTCTTCTGAGTTACCTGAAGTAGAACTCGTGCGCAACCTTGCCTCTGCTGAGCTGGCAGGCTAACTATCTTAAACTCTTTGACCTGCCTGCAGCCTGGGCACTAACTACATGTGCTGATCCTGACTCTATACGACTCTCTAAACTTCATGCAGTATCTGAGTTGGTGGCTGCCGAAGTCACATCAAGTGAGAGTGCTTCTTCATCAGTGCTGTGTTGTAGCTCTCACCTGTGCCCCTGAATCCTCTGTGGCTGATCAGGTGACAGTTCTTGGGTTCTTCAAAGCAAAATCAGAGGGTGGAGGGAAGGGAATGGGATGTTAACCAAGACGTCCATGGTTACACTGTCTATCAGCAACTTACAAGGTGTGGAGGCGGAGCATCTGAGTGCTAGGTTTTAGGTCTGACCATTTGTTTGACTGAAATACTGTACATAGCCTTAACTAGATATCTGCAAAGCTCTGGGAGACTGATTAGTTTAAAGAGTAATTTATTTTTTGGGGAATACATTTTACAAGACTCTATTCTCGCTCAAGCCTCACCCAGTAAGAGTGAGGGTGAGAGCATGGTGGCCAGTTCCCCAATGTATACTGAGGTCCCATTTTGAGAGTGGATTCTTGCAAAATTTTTCTTAACTGTCCTTCTATGTATATAAAGAATGATTACTGTTATATGATCGCTATTGTACATTGCAAAATAAAAAATGTATCTTTGTCATGAACTAGGGAGTGACTTATTAAAAATCTTAATGGAGTTTTTTTCCAGACGTCCTTAATATTGAGTGGGTAAAACTAGTGTTTAATTAAATTAAAATCAATTACAGTATTAAGATTAATTGCTTCAATATAATTGATTCTAATCCAATGTCTGATGAGTAACTTTGTACTCAAACCTTTCTGGCTGTAATATCAGCAAAATCAGGCTTGGAATGTGGTATTCGGTCTGTATTGTGCCTTCTTCCTGCCAGTTTTCCTGTCCAATCATTCTGCTCTGGCATCCTGTTGATGGAAATTTGCAAATCCTCATCTGATTTAATCACGAGCAACTGCCTGAAGGAGAAGTGGGAAAGTTGAAGTAATGTGACTTTTTGTTGACCATCACAAAATTGGAAAGTATTTCATTTTTCATCTTTTCTAATTCTGTATATTCATACGAATGATTGATGGGAAAAATATAGGCGCTATTTTACGGCCGCGTTGGTCTTGATCGAGAGCACAACGTAACCGTTGGATCGCGGGAGAGGACAAAACTGAGAACTGCTCTGGCCGCCGATTGGTTTGCAATCAAACCGGCCCGCTCCCGTTGGCGAAATTAGGATCCTGGCATGGCGAGAAACCAATAATCATCATTTAAGGCCAATCTCCACACAATTAATGGGCAAGACCCCCTATCTAATGGTCTCCCGTGGTCTAACTACCTCCCCAGCAAGTGGTCATGTGGGTGCCGATTAGCACTCCTTTTTAAAAACAGGAAGCTGGTGGAATGGCTGTTGTGGGGATCCGAGGTGAGTAGCCATCTTCACTCCCAGGCAATGAGCCCGGAGGCACTGGGGTTGCTGCTCTGGTGCTCAGGGTAGGCGAGACTCGGTCAGTGTGGGCCGCCATCGGTGGATGCGGGGGTCGCCCCAGGGGTGGGAGGGGGTCTCTCAGCACCCGGGGATCTGCCACGGCACCCCCTGAATCATGTGTGCTCATTACAGGGACAACCACAGTCCCTGCCTGTCTGTCCCACCGCCTCACACCGACTATGGAGGTCTCTGGCCACGTGGCTGAAGGCTATTGCTATTAGTGAGTTAGCGATCATAGTTAAGTGAAAACGTCACAGCTCCCAAGTTGATTCCCATGGGTGGGTGCTCCATGTAGCATGCGGGTGTTATTGCCTAGCATCCCAATCAGACTGTAATGCCTGAACACTATTCCTGAACATTGCAGGAAACAACACCACGGCCGCAGCAGCCAACACCCGAAAACCCAGGGGCTGGGCCCCAACACCAGGGACATTTCCGCGGCCAGAGGGTGGATGTGTGCACCGGTGAGGGGACAAGAGGCCAGTCCAGGTAATGTTATGAGTGGGTGTCTGGGGTACAGGTTGGGAGGTCCAGTAACCAGCGGCCCCCGCCGAGGTCGGGGGTGCTTGGCTGGGCGTGTCAGTCGGCAGGGAATTTGGGCAACGGTGGAGGAGGGGGGAGCAATGGGGAAATGGGTGTCTGTCTCACACCCTCTCTAATTCCTTAGAGATATTACACAGGGTGGATGATATCTCAGACCCTGCCACGGTGCTGCTCGCAGATCAGGCGGCCAGACGCTGGAGAAGGCAGCAGCGTTGACAGAAACTCGAGGCGGTGGCCCATGTGTAGGGCTCCTCCCCACACCCTGAGGATCCAGCCACCCATTACACCAGGGAGGGACCCAGAGGGGGAGGCCAGCGATGGCCCAGGGTTTACCAGCATCGCTGGTCTTTCGAACAGATTATGGACAGTGTGTGCTGCAGGTGGCTCCGTCTCTATAAGGGGACGGTGCGGCACCTGTACTATGTCCTTGCAGGCTTGGCACCACATGGAGATGAGGATAGTCACTCCCAGTGGCCGTCAATGTCACCATAGCCCTGAACCTATACGCCTCAGGATCATTCCAGCGCTCAAGCGGGAATTGTGCAGTATCTCACAAGCTGCAGCCCACAAATGCATCCGTGATGTCATGGATGCCCTGTTTTCCCAGGCAGCAAACTATATAAACTTTGACCTGGACCAAGCCCTGTAGATGCCTGGGCAGCAGGATTCTCCGCTAGGATGCCGCAGGTCCCAAGGGTTAATAGGTGAGCATGTGGTCTTGCATGCACCAGGCTGTCTGAGAGTGTCCTATATCATCATGAAGGGGTTCCACCCTCTAAATGTCAAGCTCATGTGCGACCACCACATGAAGATCATGCACGTGTGTGCACGCTTCCCAGGGAGTGTGCACGACAGCTACATCCTGGGGCAGTCAGATATCTCTGGCCTCTTCGAGGGCCACCCCAGAATGGCTGGTTGGAATTTGGGGAATAAAACGTACCCGCTGAGGACCTGGCTACTGACACCAGTACAGAGGCCGGTGACTGATGTAGAGATCCGATACAATGAGGCTCATACAGACACCCGGGCTGTCATTGAGCGGTGCATCGGACTGCTCAAATGCGGTTCCAATGACTTGACCGCTCTTGTGGTGCACTGTAATACACCTCCCAGAGGTGATGTGCTGTGCCCTCCACAACCTGGCACAGCACATCTCCAAGGAGGAGGACGAGGAGACACCAGACCAGGAGGAGCTGGAGGATGAGCTCTGGGAGGACAGGCAGCAGCCGCGAGGGTCCGGCAAGTCTGGAGGGCCGTGGAGACCCTCATCCTCGCCCAGAAGACCATAAGACATAGGAGCAGAATTAAGCCACTCGGCTCATCGACTCTGCTCCGCCATTTAATCATGGCTGATATTTTCTTATCCCCATTCTTCTGCCTTCTCCCCATAACTCCTGATGCCCTTCACATAAGATGTGGCCTTGTCCATCATCGCACTCCACGTCTGCCACCTTCTGCCTTCCCTTCCCCCCTCTTGCGCCCGTCCCCCTCCTTTCCCCCCCTTCCCCCCCACCCTGGCAGTGACAAGTGCCCAGGTGCCATCTTTCCCATGCCCGAGGATTTTTATGAGGTGGGGTGAGGGGCGCTCGAGGGCCTCTAATCAGTGCATTGGAGGGGATCCGGGGGTCGCGTTGGAAGGTCGAGAGATCAGGGTGGCATTTAAAAATGACGCCCCAATCTCTTCCTACACTGATGAGCTGAGTTCCTCGGTGCAGGAAATGAAGTTAATTGCAGTCACGTCAGGGCCTTCCTTGTCAAGGCCCGATAAAATAATAGAATCCCGTTTAATAGCGGGTTCGTTCTTGGTGCTACAAGCACCGGGAAACACCCCGCTAAACATGCTAGGCCATGGGCTCTTTTTTTACCGTTAAATCGGGCCCATTGCATCCATGTCCTCAATCACACAGAACTTGTGAAATGCACTGGTCCCCTCGGAATATGGAGACCATCTCTATCCTCATTCCAGTTATGAGTAATGGATATGGTGCAGGTAGGGGATAAAAGCTGTGCCATTCCTAGTCTCTATGGCTAAGTTGTTCACTGCTTTAGAACCATTGTGTGATAACTAAAAATATATTACATTTTTTAAAGTCTATTTTGCAATTATACAGCTGTTAGTGTGAAAGGAAAGCAATATAATTCTACCTTCACAACATGATTTCATACTGATAGTCTAAATTTGATTCCGGCCACGTCACACTCAAATTAACTGCATAGTTTGCATCCCTCCATAGCTGAAACCATTGGCATTAATATAAAACATGTTCTACATCTGGGATATAAACGAACAGTTCTACCTTGTCATTTGATTGTACAAAATTGGTTGTTTCCTATTGAACAGTTTTGGCCTCAAATATTGAGTGGAAGAACTACCGAGGTAATATTAAAATTTAGGTAGTGGCACGATTCATGGTACTAAATTAGCTTGTGATTGTCACTTTAATCTATTTGTTTAAAACTTGAGCAATGAAAATGAGATATGAAACACTCTTAGGTCAGTCAGGGGTAATACTCTCTACCAACTCAGACCACAGTAACAGTGCAGCAGCCAGCAAAACCCAGACAAAGCATTTGGCTGAAATAATCAAATTTGGTTCTCTAAATGTAAGTCAATTAATTATATAGAGCTATGTCAAACCATTTCCATTGTGAACTGCCAGTATCAGTAGGCCTGTGTATTTCATCATAGATTAAATGCATTCAAATGAAATCATGGAAACAACAGCACAGAAGGAGATAATTTGGCCCATCACATATGCACTGCCGCTGGTTGTTCAACTGGAGCTCCTTATTCTCATCTCATTTTCCTGCCCTTTCCCCATACACCTGCATTTATCTCCGCGGAAATATATTTGAATATCTGCCTGAATCACACCGCAATCCGGATCTAATGGAGATGATTTTAATCTGTCTCACGCTGCTGTTAATACGCGTGCATTCTGCTGTGCATTTTCCAACCTGCCCAATTTTTCTCTTCAATTGTGATGAATTCTTGATTTTTACCACCAGTTAGCAAGTTGGCTGACTTGCCCTGTCTGACTATAGTTCCCATTGAGTTGGCAGCTAAAATCTGTCACACTAAAATGAATGCTTGCCAGGCAAGTCAGCTTAAAGATTCCCAGTGTATCAATAAACAGTTTCAAAATAACGAGGGTCCGAAAGTATTGTTTAATATTTGACTATGAAAAGACTTGTGGGTCTGTTTGTATGTAGAGATCCTGGGCGGGGTTCTCCGGTCGCCGACTCCGAAATCGCATTCGGCAATCGGCTGGAGAATCAACGTTGGCGCCGAAAACGAGGGCAGCGCCACTTTTGCGATGCTCCGCCCCCTCCAAAGCGCGTACTCTAGGAGTACGCCACATGCCGTATCGACATCCTCAGGATGGTACCTGAGGCCCTCCCCCACCCCGATGCTCCAACCCCGACCAGCCGAGTTCCCGACGGCGTCGGGCGCGTATGCCATTCTTTGTCGGGAACTTGGCATGGCGGCTGTGGACTCAGTCCAGTGTCGCCACAGTCAGGGGAGAGCTGATCCGCGGGCCGGGGGGACTTTGGCAGGGGCTGAGGACACTGTTGGGAGCGGTCTGGGGGTCGCGAGCCTGGCCAAAGGGGGGGCACTATTTGGATGGCCGGGTCCGCACACAGCCGGTGCCATGTTGCACGGCCGCCGCCATGCGCATGCACGGCCACGGACCGAGCAATTCTCCGGCTGTAAAGGCAGCTAGAGTCGGGTGCTCTACGCTGCCTGTCTGCTAGCTCCCCACCAAACGGAGGATCGGTGGCCGTTTTGCGGCAACTTTCCGGTTCCCACGCAGGTGTCAGGACTAGCCTGAAAATCGGAGAATCCAGCCCCTAAAATTTCTGTTGTGGAACTACTAGGTTCAAGACACGACAAGTTCTTTATAATTAAAATTTTATATCTTGAACATCTGGCTTAAATGTACATACTTTGTAAGACAGAAACATTTTGTCATACAATTCCATTCATTTGAAAGAATTACTATTGCAATTACATTAAATATAATTATTTATGTAGCATAAAAGAATATCTCAGTACAAGAAAGATGGTGGACAGCAAGCAGAAACAAGAGGAAATGGAAATAAATCAAAGGCACAAACAGATAAGTAGATTTTTGGAAGCATTTGAAGGATAGAGAAATGTAAAACATTGGAAGAGAGTTCCACGATGGTCAAAATGGCTGAAAGATCAGACTTTGACAGCAGAACGAAACACAGGGAGCAAGAAGTCATTGTGAATCAGAGGAGAGAAGGGGCAACTTCAGCACAACGAGCTAGTGAATCTGGTGTTATATGTGTGACACTTTATGAAGGAAAGAATTGTTCAATTAGGTGATATCTGCAAGCAGTGAAATTGGTGAGAAGGATCATTTGAGAAATTGGGCCTTGTGGTGAGGAATTTATGAATTTAGGATTTCCGCAACTAAAAGGGTGAGGCGGGAGGCTTAAACAGACAATCGTCTGAATTAAAACAAGTCATGCTGTCAGATTGAATGTGAGGTTGGAAACACTAGTGAGGGATGAACTATGCACTGACATTACTTGTCACCACACCCAGCCTGAGTGAGCAGCCAGCGACATTGATGAAATTGGCACCAGAGGCATGTAGGTATTGCCAAGAGCTAAACAGCGCAATTTCAATTTTGCTAACATTGAGCAAGTCCTGAAAGTTACAACTTATTCAGGACTTGATGTTGGACAGACAGTTGGATTTGCTACACAGTATTTGTGCAAATGCAAATTTATATTTTACACATGATGTAATCTCATTATAATGATGCCAAAATAGCATTAACAGAAACGGATTCAATATATAAGGAGGAAACACAAGAATGAGGTGATTAATTGTCTGATAATAAATTATTATTGTCTGTTAATTTGCTTTAAATATTTGGGAATCTTACTACTGTTAATTCATTCCTATAATCTTTACAGGTTAATCTTACTTTTCGAATAGTGAGACCTCATTCTCCAAAAATAACTCACTTTAATTTAAAACAGCGTGTTAGAGTGAAATTCATTCCCAGTAAGACTATCAATAGCAACCACATTGCAATAAATTTATTTAATAGGTTATTTTTTAATGCTTGCAGCTGCTGGTTCTATGAAGTGTGGAAATAGCTAACATTTTTCATCGTGTCTTGTACAGCTCTAGTCAAGCATTGTGCCCTTTCTAATTATCCCATCTAGGAAGCGTGCATGGAAATGGCTGTGGTTCAGATAGCTTTGGACATGTGCAGTAAGGAGTTACGGATTACAAAGCAATAGGAAAATAATTGGGCTAACTCATAGAATTAGCTAGAAGAGCCTCATAGTAAAACTTCAAAAAAAATCAATCTAAATTTAAAAATGCATTACAGTAAGCTGCTGAAACATTTGTTAACATCTTGCTGAAAGTCAACGCTTTGTCAATAGTTTAAAAATGTTTTTCCTAAATCTAAATAACTACAGACATATATCACAAAATGCTAACTAACATGAACAATCATTGTCATATTTAGCTGTGTGACTATTAGCAGGGCATTAATAAACTTGGGCAGGATCCTCCATTTTGCCGGCAGCGCACTCGCGCCCGCGGATATCCCGACGGCTTGGGGGTGCCCGCAATGGGAAAGCCCATTGACTGGCTGCCGGGACGGAGAATCCCGTTGTCAGCGGGGGTGCGCCGCACCAGAATAAGGGCGTGGCGGGACGGTGAATCCTGCCCCTGGTGATTTTTTAAAATTTCTCTGTCCTAGCATCTTTACCTCCTGTTGAACCATCAAATAGTTTTAATTATTTTGCTTTCCAAATTTTATAAGTACAATGGAACTATTTTTCTAAAATAAGCGGGATGCAATGATTATTTAAAAATCTTTGTGATTAGTGAGGAAAAGCGATTTTAGCATTCAATTTTTTCTTGTAATAATTTACAGAACTAATGCACCTGATTCCATAAGGTTGCTTGCAGACAGCAAACATATTCAATTATTATTTTAAGTCAGGTATTTGTAGACTGCAGACAATGCTTCAAAATTATTTATGAATGATTGCTTATGCACATAAAATTAAAGTAATCATTCCATAAAGCATCAAACATTAGGTTATGCAGTTAGCAAAGGCACGCTAATTTAATGTCAGTGTAAACAGATATGGCTTGGTCTCGTCTGATCTACTGCTTCACACTGCTAGTAGCAACCATGACCCTACATTATGATAGACTGTGTGATTTTCTACACTTTATGTCAATGATGATGTATACTGTAGGAAAGCAGGTAATGCATATGTAACCTATGGACCTGATGAATATACATTGCAGAGAGCTAAACCTCTGAGCGATTTTCTTCTTATCTGCATTTGCAGGTTGGTCAGATCCATCACACTCCCTGTAATGTAGAGCTGCCTTCCCATCTTATTTTATGGAAATAATAGAAAATGAACTGGGCAAAAATACAGTCAAACTGTAAAACTTTCATTTAAAAGTACCTGTCCATAAGTATTCATGATAATTTCAGGTAGTTTTTCAAATGTTTATTTAGATAAAGGTAGATAACAGTAAATTCTCAAACCTTGTTACAGATAGCTGCTTTTTTAAATTAATGACCTGCCATATGCACCAGCCGGATAATTAAAGTACCTCAGAAAAGAGGAGAGTGGACAAATTTATTTGATCCTTTGATAACACAGAATGTTAGCAAACTATCAGTACCATCAGGCTCTTTTCAATTTGTTCAGTACAACCACTCCTATCAGCTAATTGCACCTGTTAATGTTTAATTGTCCATTTAATGCATAGCACTAAGTCATTAATAAACTGCACCCATATCTCTGGTTTTATCAGGGAAAAGTGATGCACGTGTCCTGAGGTAGAATTTATCTTCAGAGATCAGGTTTTACATCGAAAACACTGATGTAGCTATGTAGAAATTCTTGTTTTAGTAGTCTGGGGGAATGTGTTTCATGCATTAAAGATCTAGCCAATTCTTCCCACCAGTTCGGAGAGAAATTAATCAGTAGTATAAGTGTAGAGGTTTCAGGTAGATACAATGAACGGTATGACATCTGAATCACAAAAGTGTTGTGAGCGCTTATGTTTATTATTAGGGCATTTGAATCATAGAATGACAAGCTAAACAAAGTATTTATACATGACGATAAAAAGCCTAAGTCCTTCAATCTGAATCACAGTGGAGACGGGCTTGTATGCTTATGGTTAATGTTTGAATACAATTGACCAAAGGATGGAGAAAACTGTCCCTCAGCAAAATGTTGCTTAAAATAGATGGCCAAACCACCTGGAAGATTCACTTATTGGGCTATATATCTGCAGCTGTTGGCGAAAGGCCTGTAGTATGTAGCATTCAGTAATGTTTTAACTAAAATGAGACGACTGTGACTCTCACACAATAACAGATGCATTGCTGCAGCAACTGGAGTCATAAACTAAATCTTTTCAGACAGAAATCAATAAATTCCATACGAGAATGTCATTTTATCAGCCTGAAAACTTCCTCTTCACAGCTAATGACTGGAGGGTAACCATAGTTTTTGAAGGAACAGTTCCTTTAATTTTCTTTTGCGCGGACAGTTTTCCAAATTAAGGGGAAAGGGATTGAGAAAAGATAAAAGAGAGATTGAAACATTGCTCAGGGCTCCTAAAGCAATGAGAAAATATAAAACTATATTGATGGTTAGTTGATACTGATATTGCCCTGCCGACATGTGGCTAAAGGACTGGCCCCTCTATAGACCCTCTATGGGCAGTACGGTAGCACAATGGCTAGCACTGTTGCTTCACAGCGCTGTGGCCATCTAAAAAGGCCGTCCGCAAAGAGTGATGGGAAATTTGGCCAAGCTGGAACACAGACAGGCTGCAGCCTGCAAATATACAAACTGCAGCCCAGACTTTATACAGAAACTCACACCGACAAAAGGCCATTTGGAGGTCTTCCCAGGACAATGGACTCCAGGTAGAAACTAACAATAAGTGGCAGACTCAGCGGCGCCTGCTTTCCTTATTTGGGAGGGCCTTTGCGTCTTGGACACTAACGGCCATGGCTGACCGGGACCCGCCCAGACATCAAGATGTCCACCCCTAATTGGTCAGGATCGATCAGGGTAATCGAGACCCTATTGATCCATTGGACCTTCACCTGGGACCGCCCAAAAGGGTGCAAAAGATAGGAGGATTAGAAGAATTGCACAGGCCATCGCTCACTCTCTTTTTTTCGACTGCAGCACGACAGCTACCAACACCAGCCAAGTTCAAGGGCCCATGCCATCCACCGAAGGATGACAATGAACACAGACTACCTACAAGAACTGCAGCCTCCGCCAGACTACTGGAAACAGATAAATTCTTATCTACTCTGTATCTGCCGGTCACCTGGAAGTTAAGTCAAGGTCGTTTAAGTGTCTTGGTTATAGTCCAATGTGCATGACGTGTGATTAATTAAGTAAACATTCTTGTGTGTATGCCAAATAAACTATCGTTGTACTAAACAAACTTGTGTGATTATTTGTCCATCATATACAGGTTAAGCACACTGTGGTTATAGAAGAGCAACAGCGTCAGGGTCCCAGGTTCGATACCAGGCTCGGGTCACTGTCTGTGCGGAGTCTGCATGTTCTCCCCATGTCTGCGTGGGTTTCCTCCGGGTGCTCCGGTTTCCTCCCACAAGTCCCGAAAGACGTGCTGTTAGGTGCCTTGGACATTCTGAATTGTCCCTCTGTGTACCTGAACAGGCGCCAGAATGTGGCGACCAGGGGATTTTCACAGTAATTTAATTGCAGTGTTAATGTAAGCCGACTTGTGACAAAGATTATTATTATTATTGGACCAAACCATTCATATGCCAGCTGTGGCTCAGTTGGTAGCATTTAAGTTTCCAAACCAGAAGGTTGTGGGTCCAATCTTCCAGTCTCCGGGTTGTCAGAAACCCAACATACGACTGAAGATGCACGACAGGATCCTGTGGAAGTCCTGACGAGCGGGCCTCTGTGTGAATTGCCCGGAAAGTTTCAACTTCTGTTGGCAATTCCCCTGCTCTCCCCTGACCAGCCAACTGCTCACTAACCCAAACCGCTTAACCACCCCCTTCCCCGCCCTGCGAGCCCTAACCTGACCTGACTATCTCTGACCCAAACACTCTCCTGCCCAAACACTGAACCCGACTGAGAGCTAACCCAACCTGAATTCTCTTCTGACCCAACCCGACCCTCCTAACTCAATTATACCCCAGCCACTGGACGACTGTCCCACAGCCCGACTACTCCCTCGACTACAAATAACAAAGAACAAAGAAAGGTACAGCACAGGAACAGGCCCGTCAGCCCTCCAAGTCCGCGCTGACCATGCTGCCCATCTAAACTAAAATCTTCCACACTTCCAGGGTCCGTATCCCTCTATTCCCACCCTATTCATGTATTTGTCAAGATGCCCCTTAAACGGCACTATCGTCCCTGCTTCCACCACCTCCTCCGGTAGCGAGTTCCAGGCACTCACTACCCTATGTGTAAAAAACTTGCCTCGCACATCTCCTCGAAACCTTGCCCCTCGCACCTTAAACCTATGCCCCCTAGTAATTGACCCCTCTACCCTGGGAAAAAGTCTCTGACTATCCACTCTGTCTATAACCCTCATAATTTTGTAGACCTCTGTCAGGTCGCCCCTCAACCTTCTTCGTTCCAGTGAGAACAAACCAAGTTTATTCAACCTCTCCTCATAGCTAATGCCCTCCATACCAGGCAACATCCTGGTAAATCTCTTCTGCACCCTCTCTAAAGCCTCCACATCCTTCTGGTAGTGTGGCGACCAGAATTGAACACTATACTCCAATGTTGCCCAACTAAGGTTCTATACAGCTGCAACATGACTTGCCAATTTTTATACTCAAAGCCCCGGCCAATGAAGGCAAGCATGCCGTATGCCTTCTTGACTACATTCTCCACCTATGTTACCCCTTTCAGTGACCTGTGGACCTGTACACCAAGATCTCTCTGACTGTCAATACTCTTGAGGGTTCTACCATTCATTGTATATTCCCTACCTGTATTAGACCTTCCAAAATGCATCACCTCACATTTGTCCAAATTAAAATCCATCTGCCATCTCGCCTCCCAAATCGCAAAACGATCTAAATCCTGCTGTATGCTCTGACAGTCCTCATTGCTATCCTCAATTCCACCAACCTTTGTGTCGTCCGCAAACCTACTAATCAGACCAGTTACATTTTCCTCCAAATCATTTATATATACTACGAACAGCAAAGGTCCCAGCACTGATTCCTGCAGAACACCACTAGTCACAGCCCTACAATTAGAAAAGCACCCTTACATTGCTACTCTCTGCCTTCTATGACCTAGCCAGTTCTGTATCCATCTTGCCAAGATCCATCTCTGATCCCGTGTGACTTCACCTTTTGTACCGGTCTGCCATGTGGGACCTTGTCAAAGGCCTTACTGAGGTCCATATAGACAACATCCGCTGCCCTACCTGCATCAATCAGCTTTGTGACCTCCTTGAAAATCTCTATCACGTTAGTGAGACACGACCTCCCCTTCACAAAACCGTGCTGCCTCTCGCTAATATGACCCCTTGCTTCCAAATGGGAGTAGCTCCTGTCTCGAAGAATTCTCTCCAGTAATTTCTCTACCACTGACATAAGGCTCACCAGCCTGTAGTTCCCTGAATTATCCTTGCTACCCTTCTTAAACAAAGGAACAGCATTGGCTATTCTCCAGTTCTCCAGGACATCACCTGAAGACAGTGAGGATCCAAAGATTTCTGTCAAGGCCTCAGCAATTTCCTCTCTTGCCTCCTTCAGTATTCTGGGGTAGATCCCATCAGGCCCTGGGGACTTATCCACCTTAATATTTTTCAAGACACCCAACACCTCATCTTTTTGGATCTCAATGTGACCCAGGCTATCTCCACAAACTTCGCCAGACTCAACATCCACCAATTCCTTCTCATGGTGGCTACTGATGCAAAGTATTCATTTAATACCTCGCCCATTTCCTCTGGCTCCACACATAGATTCCCTCCCCTGTCCTTCAGTGGGCCAACACTTTCCCTGGCTACCCTCTTTCTTTTTATGTACGTGTAAAAAGCCTTGGGATTTTCCTTAACCCTATTTGCCAATGACTTTTCGTGACCCCTTTTAGCTCTCCTGACTCCCTGCTTAAGTTCCTTCCTACTTTCCTTATATTCGACACAGGCTTTGTCTGTTCCCAGCCTTCTAGCCCTGACAAATGCCTCCTTTTTCTTTTTGACAAGGCCTACAATATCACTTGTTATCCAAGGATCGAGAAATTTGCCATATTTATCCTTCTTCCTCACAGGAACATGCTGGTCCTGAATTCCTTTGAACTGCCATTTGAAAGCTTCCCACATGTCAGATGTTGATTTACGCTCAAACATCCGCCCCCAATCTATGTTCTTCATTTCCCGCCTGATATTGTTATAATTAGCCTTCCCCAATTTAGCACATTCACCTGAGGACCACTCTTATCCTTGTCCACCAGCACTTTAAAACTTACTGAATTGTGGTCACTCTTCCCAAAATGCTCCCCTACTGAAACTTCTACCACCTGGCCGGGCTCATTCCCCAATACCAGGTCCAGTCCAGCCCCTTCCTTAGTTGGATTATCTACATATTGTTTAAAGAAGCCCTCCTGGATGCTCCTTACAAACACTGCCCCATCCAAGCCCCTAGCACTAAATGAGTCCCAGTCAATATTGGGGAAGTTAAAGTCTCCCATCACAACAACCCTGTTGCTTTTACTCCTTTCCAAAATCTGTCTACTTATCTGCTCCTCTATCTCCCGCTGGCTGTTGGCTGGCCAGTAGTAAACCCCCAACATTGTGACTGCACCCTTCTTATTCCTGATCTCTACCCATATAGCCTCGCTGCCCTCTGAGGTGTCCTCCCGCAGTACAGCTGTGATATTCTCCCTAACCAGTAGCGCAACTCCTCTGCCCCTTTTACCTCCCCCTCTATCCTGCCTGAAACAACTAAATCCTGGACTGTTTAGCTGCCAATCCTGTCCTTCCCTCAACCAGATCTCTGTAATGGCAACAACATCATAGTTCCAAGTACTAATCCAAGTTCTACGTTCATCTGCCTTACCTGTTATACTTCTTGCATTAAAACAGATGCACTTCAGGCCACCAGTCCCGCTGTTTTCAGCAACATCTCCCTGTCTGCTGTTCCTCAGAGCCACAGTAGCCCTATTTCCTAGTTCTCCCTCAATTTTCTCACCTTCTGACCTATTGCTCCCGTGCCGACCCCCCTGCCATACTAGCTTAAACCCTCCCGTGTGACACTAGCAAACCTTGTGGCCAGGTTATTTATGCCTCTCCAGTTTAGATGCAACCCGTCCTTCTTATACAAGTCACACCTGCCCCGGAAGAGCTCCCAGTGGTCCAGATAACTGAAACCCATCCTCCTACGCCAGCTGTTTAGCCACGTGTTTAGCTGCTCTATCTTCCTATTTCTAGCCTCACTGGCACGTGGCACAGGGAGATTACAACCCTTGAGGTCCTGTCTTTTAACTTTCTGCCTAGCTCCCTGAACTCCTGCTGCAGGACCTCATCCCCCTTCCTGCCTATGGCGTTCGTACCAATATGCACCACGACCTCTGCCTGTTTGCCCTCCCCCTTCAGGATGCCCGCTACCCATTCTGATACATCCTGGACCCTGGCACCAGGGAGGCAACATACCATCCTGGAGTCTCTTTCACTTCCACAGAAGCGCCTATCTGTGCCCCTGACTATAGAGTCCCCTATGACTATTGCTCTTCTGCGCTTTGACCCTCCCTGCTGAACATCAGAGCCAGCCGTGGTGCCACTGCTCTGGCTGCTGCTGTTTTCCCTGATAGGCTATTCCCCTCGACAGTATCCAAAGGGTATACCTGTTCGAGTGGGGACAGCCACAGGGGATTCCTGCACTGACTGCCTGCTCTTTCTGGTGGTCACCCATTTCTCTGCCTGCACCTTGGGTGTGAGCACATTTATATAACTGCTATCTATGATGCTTTCTGCCACCTGCATGCTCCTAAGTGCATCCAACTGCTGCTCCAACTGAACCATGCGGTCTATGAGGAGCTCCAGTTGGGTGCACTTTCTGCAGATGAAGCCATCCGGGATGCTGCAAGCCTCCCGGACCTGCCACATCTCACAATCAGAGCACTGCCCCACTCTAATTGACATTGCGTTAATTAATTAGAAAATTAAATTAAAAAAATTTTAAAACAAAGTTACTGTTAACTATATATTTCCTAGCACTAGATTTCTACTATAAATGTAAAAGCTAAATACAGTACTCTCCGATCTCTAAATTAATTATGTTTAATTAGTTTAACAATGTTTAATTTTTAAATTTAGTGCAGATTCGCTATCAGCCAATCAGGTCACAGCTTTCCTGTGATGTCACTTTTCAGTCCGTCCCCTGCCCCCCCAAGTCGGAGCACTCAGAATAGCAGAATATCTATCACTTACCTGTTCCCAAGCTGCTCCCCGGCTCTCTCTCTCTCCCGCTCCCGAAAATGAAGGCCACTAGAACCTGGGGGTAAGATTTTATATCACCTACCTTCCCAAGGTGCTCCCTGGTTTTCTCTCTGCTTCCCGGAATGCACTCTGGATCTCTCCCTGCTGATTCCCAGTTACAAAGGAAACAGAACAAAAAGGGAAACAGCACCTCCTCCCACTCCGCGCTGAATTACCACACTGCCCAAATTACCAAGTTCCAATTCCCACTCTGGCTGTGTCTCACTCACTCAGGCTGTAACTCCTTCACCTGCACAAAGCTAACTGGACTACACCCCAATCACCCGATGATCTTCCTGACCGGACCTAATTAACCCCCAGCCACCCAACTATGTCCCTGACTTGACCTGACTACCCCACTAATCTCCTTCGCTGTGGGTTGAATATCCTGCTTTTCCATGACAGATAGGCACAATGGTATCCAAAGTTTCTTCGGTGACCACTTTCCCTGTAAGAGAAAAACACAAGGAAATATTGCACCCATTCCTCTGACTGTTTACTGCAGTCAATGCTGACCTCCCCTGCCTTTTCATTTCAATGGAACTCTTTTCTTTCCTGATGGATCTGTTGCTTTTTTGACCCCAATATACATGGTTATTTTGGCAAAGTTGTAATCAGTGGTCGTAAACGCACCACCTAGCAGTCTGTTGACTTTACTTTGAGTGGCTCTTAGCTCATTCAGAGTCTTCTCATCTGGATCCCTCTTGTCATTAATTAGAGTGGACTGCTTGACTTCAATGATAGGTACCATCACACTGATGATAGCCTCGAGCCATCAGTATTTTTCTGCTCTTGCATCCCATTATTTGAGAAGGCGGTATTGTAGTTGATGTCCCAAAGTAGTGTTCCATTTCACTCTGCACTCTGTGTGGGAATGCCTATTCAACCGAGTCGAACATCGTGCAAACTTGTACTGGATGGGCAGTATAGTTGAAGTTGATATGAGGACGGCATTTCTGCTTAGAATGAGAAAGCTTCAAGAATTGCATCCTAACCCTGGTGCACACCAGGGGGTGATCAGTATCACAGTCAGCACTGTGGTGGTTGCAGTTGTTGAAAATCCTGGGCGGGATTCTCCGATAATGGGGCTAAGTGTTGACGCCATCATAATCGCCGGAGCGTTTTACGACGGTGTCATCTGGCCCCTAGGAGCAGCGATCCTGCGCCACAGAGGAGGCCAGCGCGGCACTGGAGTGCTTCACGCAGCTCCAGCTGCTGATACGGGTGCCAGCCCCAGGCAACTTGGCGGAGCCCTACAGGAGCCCAGCGCGGAGAAACATAGGCACCCACCCCGCTGGATTAGCCTGCCCGCCGATCGGTAGGCCCCGATCGCAGGCCTGGCCACCGTGGAGGCCTACCCCTGAGTCGGATCCCCTTCCCCCAAACAGGGATGGCCCCTGCAGCCAGAGCGCCAAGATCCCGCCGGGTACGACCACACGTGAACGACACCAGCAGGACTTGGCCGAACTCGACGGGCATTCGGCATGGAGAATCGCCTGGGGGGCCGCGTTGAGCAGCCCCTGACCGGTGCCACAGCGACCGGGCCGGCGCCATTGGCGCCGATTCTCCGGTCACCGGAGAATCTTCGGCCCGGCATTGGAGCGGCGTCGCGTGATTCGCGCCCCTCCCCCAACAATTCTTCAACCCGGCGAGGGATCGGAAAATCCCGCCCCCTGTTCTGAGAATCACATCTGTTGATCCAGCTGGTGTCAATGCCCAGAACTTGATTGTCCCCAGGACGAATTGTGATAACCACCACTTCAAAGAGAGGTAAGTGCACACCAATCACTAAGTGTGTTCCAATCACTCAAGTGTGTGATTTTGCATCGCTTGGTTGGCAGTATATGGGTGGACTATGAGTTGGAGAATGGCACAAGAAAGTGGGAATTCTGCTCAAAATGCCTAAGTTCCCATCTTTCCACCCCCCCCACATCCAGATAAAACCTAGGTAATGTTCGCCACAGGCATCTCAGTTGTTAGAGGAGCGGAATGATCAGTCTGTCTCTGCTGAAACCACAAGTGTCACACGATATAGAAGTCACAGGAAAGAAATACTTTTTATTTGTTCAAAAAGCATTCACGGGTGGTTATAAAAATATCACTGTCTCAATATACTAGGAATTGTAAATGAATCATGAACTTAATTTCAATTCACAATTGTCCAGTCAACTCAATTGTTGCCTCCCACCTTCCAAATAGACATTAGCCTTGAGGATAATGGTAAGACCAAAGTGGAATGAGATGGAAGGATTTTGACTGTGGAAACTGAAGCAAAGACAGCATGTCTGATCAGAGAACTCCTGCACGCTGATGTTGTCTTGCTGATCACCCACAGAAACCTAGCTACAAAGACTCAGCGATTGTCTCTCCCACACTTGTAAGCTGTACTCCTTTACTATGCACATCAAGAAAACAGGTTATAGGAAAGAGTATCGCATCTTTAGTGGGTGGGGGTTAATTACACATCAAAAGCCCCATGCCTGTTGCAATCTTATCCAATTTTTACACCACTGTTTCTGATAAATACATTGCTAAAAACATACTATTCCTTTTCACATATACTAGTAGAACATCTATTATATTTGATCGGACTTCCTGTCCTGACCGTGGGCATCAAATGTTTAAATGCAATGTTATCCATAGCTTATGTTTCCGATAGACTGTAGTGAGAGTCTGGAAAAGGTCCAAAGTCCTGCTATCGCTATGGATAAGCAGACTATCACTCAATCAAACACTGCTGCATAGTTCAACAGTAACCATGACCTAAACACTCAACCTAATCTTAAAAGCTCCAGATCTCTAGTGTGACCTCCTTTTGGCTCATAGGATTATGCTATCAGGGTCAAGTTACACTCCTCAGTTCCTGAAAGTTTCACTATCAGGCTTGGTGTTCAGAAGAAAAACCTGACAGTTTTTCTTGTGGTGCTGAGTGTAAGCTATCAGACAGGAAATGTAAAGTGATTCAACATGAGTTAAGCAGCTAACGTTTTTCAAGATAGACACATATTTCCTTCAAGGTATCGTAGCATCTGCTCTGAATTAGTGACGTCAAACCAGGGCAGACCAGCTAAGTACAGAGAAGGTACCATAAAGTCAAGGTAAGATTAGAATTGAGTTAAAAGGAAACTAATGTACCCCTTACCCAGTGTTTCAGACATTAAATAGCTTGTTGTGACTTTAAAGATAATTCTTTGTCCTTCTCACAAGTGATGTTGGTGTGGAGTGCATAATGGGCAGATGGTGGGTAGCCTGTGCAATGCACCCACATGAAGAAGCCAGCATGGGGTCTGTGCTATTTTTATTGCCAGACCACATTTACATTTGTTAGGCAAGCTGCCAGCATGAAACATATTCCCATAAAACAGCTCCCGGATTTGGGTTTGCAAAATCAGACAGGATGCCTTATTTGGAAGGGCCTGTAAAAGTCCTGGATGGAAATATCAAGAATCAAATGAGGCACCAGATATGAGGAACAGGCATTTTTTTATCAGAACCTGCAACAGGAAGGACATTCTTTGTGGCTGTTTTATAAGCCTTAAGATCCTCAAGGGATTGCAAAACAAAAAAACTGCTTGCAGTTTGATTTGCATCTCTCTCATATACATTCACAAGAGACTCTTCACAATTCTACCACCATGTTTGGTGGGTGGGAGCAGAAATTGGCAATAGCCTGGTGGGTAGGGATAAAAACGTCTTTGGGGTTCTAACTAATCATTGACTGGCATTAACATATATTCACAAGGGCCCCGTCCCTTTCTAGCAAAGACTTTTGGGACCTCATTTGAATTCTGTCCAAAATCACTGCTGTATAATAGTTTAGTACTTACCTGGTAGGGATTGTAAAATAGCTATCAAAAGGCCGAGAGTAATAATTTTGAAAATCATGAGTTCAGTTGTCATGACAATGGATCATATCCCGAATTACCTACAGACATACTGAACTTTTAAATAAGACATATTTTTCAATAAGACTAAAAAAGGACATATATGCCAAAGCTGGTTGAGACTGTGAAGTAATGACTTGCTGGAATTGGATTATGCTCAGCCCTGAGAGAGACAACAGAATGTTCCACCCTTTGTCAGGCAGAAACATTGGAAGAGATACAATGCAAACTGAACTGTAATGTCCTGTGGAGGTGAATGGAAGCTCATTACCCTCTCAGCACGAACCATCTCCTGTGAGTTATATCCGAGACATGTTTGCGTTTTCCCCCTTCCAGGAACACACGGCAGCATGGTATCACAGTGGGTAGAACTGTTCTTCACAGCTCCAGGGTCCCAGGTTCGATTCCCGTTTGGGTCACTGTCTGTGTGGAGTCTGCACGTTTTCCCCGTGTGTGCGTGGGTTTCCTCCGGGTGCTCCGGTTTCCTCACACAGTCCAAAGATGTGGAGGTTAGGTAGATTGGCCACGCTAAATAGCCCCTTAGTGTCCAAAAATGTGCAGGTTAGATGGGGTTACGGTGATAAGGTGGGGGATTGGACTTCAATAGGATGCTCTTTCAGGTGTGCCCTTAGTGTCCAAAAAAGGTGAGCTGGGGTTACGGGAATGGGGTGGAGATGTGGGCTTAAGTAGGGTGCTTCTTCCAAGAGATGGTGCAGACTCGTTGGGCCGAATCACCCAAGATAATGGCCACAATGTTTCACCATCTACTCACGAATAAGCCAAAGACTGACTTGTATATCTTTTTTTAAACTTTTATATCAGACTCAATTCTCATTTTTAATCTGTCAGTGTGCATGTTGCATTTTATTATTTTTTTTCTATCGTTTTAGTAGCTAATAAACTCCCTTTTTCTTTAACTCAAGGAAGTCTGGTTAAATTGGCTCCTTTTAAAACATAAATACATTTGGACTGTGAAACAATATCCACAATGGAATGGAACCTTTTTAAATTAACCTTTTTGCGACCAACCAAAGCGGTTGAACAAAGACGGGGAGCCGATTCATCCCCCCTCAGCTGGAAGCATAACAACTTGGGGGTAACTCATTCGGAATCAGAACAAATTGGGGGACATCGCCTGGGGACCAGATGTGAAGTTCAGAAATAAAAAGCTGATTGTGTAACACTGACCATGAAGCCAACGAATTCCCATCTAAAAAAACAACCATTTCATGAATGCCCTTAAGGGAAGGAAGATTTTCCTTACCCAGTCTAGCCCGTATGGAGCTCAAGTCCACGGCGCGGAAGGAAGGAGTGCCCCCACAGAGCAGGCCCTGACCGTGCGCCCCCCCGAGGGCCGCCCACGTCGACTTACCTGCCAGGTCCGGCCATGTGGGACCATACGTAACTCATGCCGGCGGGACTGGCCAAAAATGGACGGGCGCTCGGCCCATTGGGGCCTGGAGAATCGGCTGCCAACGGCCCCCGACCGGCATGGCGGGAATCCCGCCTCGCCCGAAAAACGACGCTGGAGAATACGGCAGCGGGCGGCGGGGCGGGATTCGCGCCGCCCCCAGGGATTCTCCAACCCTGCGGAGGGTCGGAGAATCCCGCCCGATATTTCCGATTACTACTCCTCCACTTTCTAGATCATGTCCATCCCTCACTAACATGTTCATCCTGTACAGCTAGGCCTTACAGAAGATGGCCGCCGGCGATCGCCAGCAACGAACTGGCAACTGTGGTGATATGCATCACTGTAAATACACAAGGGGTTAATGTAAATACACTACGACTAAATAAACATTAGAGGGAGCACCAGAGACGTCATGACATGCAGACATACAGCTAATGAACACAGAATAGGACACGACCAATGGACAGTAAAGACACGCAGCGGTGTCACTACCACAAGGGGGCATTACACAACCCATATATAAGGACAGGGTACACATGCTCTGTCTCTTTCCACAGGCGACACTTAGAGAGTAGGACAGGGGCAGATCAGAAGCATCACATCCACCACATGGCTTCGAGCAGACTGGCTAGTTAGACTGAGTTACTATAACAAGATTAGCAGGAGAGTCAAACTCATAGAGAATTGTGCTAATGATTCAATAAATCACATTGAACTTACTTCAAAGTCTAGAGTATCTTGGTCAAAGCTGCATCGAGTTGCAGCCTGTGTTATCCCAGAGTACATAACACAACAGCAACCTTCAACCCAGAAGTGAGTGCACTTCAATCTTGAAGATGAGGTTTAGCTGTAAACCCTTAGATAGACTATATAAGTAGATCAATAGTAAAGGATGAAAGCCTTATGGTGGAAGCGTGGAGGATGTTGGATACCTGTGTGAATTACTTGCTATGTGCTTTGTGGATTACGGCCAGTACTGGACAACGAACCCGCTTTGGAGGGGCTGGTTTAGCACAGGGCTAAATCGCTGGCTTTGAAAGCAGACCAAGGCAGGCCAACAGCACGGTTCAATTCCCGTACCAGCCTCCCCGAACAGGTGCCGGAATGTGGCGACTAGGGGCGTTTTACAGTAACTTCACTTGAAGCCTACTTGTGACAATAAGTGATTTTCATTTTTTCATTTTCATTTCATCTGATTACAGAATGTATGAGAACCTGTATCGGTAACTTGAGCCCTTTTTCTGTTAATACGACTGTGAACTTCGTTACGTGTCTTCACGTGTGTTAATCAATTAATTGTTTACTGATTTAACTTGGTCTTCCGGTTGTGTACGTTGTGTCTCTAAACCATACCTAAATTGTCACCCAACATCATGCAACATCACAATATCCCACTGTCATTTTCTTCATAACTAATCACTGTGAAATACAATGTTAAAACCATTCCTCTGTGTTATCTTTGATGGCTTGTGAACCCGGTGTGTTACTAATATAGTAGGTTCTTCCTGTTGATTTTCTTACTTTTCTTTATTTTGGCTGTTATCATTTTAGATCCATGGATGCTAAATTTATCTTTAGGTCAAGCAGCAGAGAAAAGGAGGAAGTCAAAAGGTTGAAACATAATCTATGATGCTGCTAGCTTTGGAAAGCAAGACCCAGACTTCTCGACACCCGAGAGATGGGGTAGGACTCGGTTTGATTGATTGGCTGGTGGCCAATTAATTGACCAAAAGGTCATATTTTGCCCTGTAACAGGTGGTGATTGGGTCTTACTCGACAGGAAGGATTTTCAGAGACCCAAGGAGCGCAGTTTGAATCCTGGACACTCAAGGGAAGGACCCTCTCTCTCCAGAAAGGCTGTGAGTGCTGTAATTCTGAAACAGCAGAGACCTGAATGAGGTTACAGTAAAAACCATTACAGACTGCAAACAGAGACCTGGATCTGAAAACTTACTTTGAATGAAGGTCTGCTTAAAGACAACCGTCTGAAATAAAGACTCTTTTTCCTTTTACTTATTATTTTCACCCCTCCCCTCTGTGTTTATCTGTCTTGTGTGTGTGTGTATATGTGCGTGTAGAGGGCAGGACAAGTTTAAAGTGGGTGATTAGGATTTAGATAATAGTTAACCAGTTGTATTTTAACCAGCTGCATATTTAATTCTTATGATCAATAAAAGGTAATTGCGTTTACATTTACAAACCTGGTAACTAATTATTGGGCTGCCAAGGACCAAAGACTTTGAGTTTTTTCTAATAATTATTGGTTAATTCAATTGTGCTGCGACTCTGGGTCAAGTGGGGCATGAATTAACTAATTCAGGATGCCATAACATAGCACTCACTGTAACTATTGCAGATAAACAGCATTTTATTGTGCATACCAACCAGCCTTTTTTTGTACACTGTCCTCTGCAACAGGAAGCATGTATGACATTGGCCTCTGGTGAACTGGCACCTGTGTTAACCTTGTCTCCTGTCCTGGTTGCTGGGCATTGATACCCAATGCTTCACCATGTGGGGACCCATCTCTAAAGTATGCACAGTCTCACTATCTGAGCAGGTGGGAGTGAATGTGTTTCATCCCCACCACTATATCCCTTCTCTTCCAATTCCTCCTCCTTGACCACTACCTAAACAAATGCAAAGTTGGGTTGAAGAATATGAATTTTGCATGAGTCATGATTGGTAGAGATGGTTGATGTTAAGGGCCAGGGTTGATGGTGTTGAACAGTGTTTGAGGGTAGGGTGCAGTTGGTGGGATATCGCATTTGAAGATACATTGTCTGGCCATTAGCATTCAAGTGTGACCATTGAACTCCATACAGGACTGCATCCAAGACCTCAGGACTAGACTCCTGGGATTGACCACTATGGCTACCAGTATCACTACCTTTACATAGTTTGCCTGGAGGACCTCATGGCCCCTGTGGAGAAAAAAATCCCTACCCTCCTGTCCAGCTCCTCCACTAAGGCGTGCAGCATAGTATTAGAGAAGCTCAGAGCTGGCTTTCTGCTGTATTGCACCATAACCTAGTGATCCTCTTGCTCACAAACCCTTCTCCGACCTGTTCCAACATTTTCTCCAGCCAGAATGTGTCTCCCTTTTAAGTAAGGCAGGCTAACATTAAATAGTGCAAGTTGGCTTTACGTGGTGTAGGTGTGGCACAAACATGGGCCCCTGTTGAGGTATACAGCCAGTCAGTAGTGAATGTAGCACTGCCCACCCACACTCATCATGCAATCAGCACACATCAGGAGCAATAAGTATGGGTTAATTACGCATTGCGATTACAGGCCCTGTCTAATTTTGTAATCAATTATTTCCGGTGTAACCTTCATCTTGCTGATTTTAATTCACAATATCAGAGTTCTGGCTCTTAATTGAAACACTCAGCCCTCTGTATGTGCTGGATTTTGGTTTGGACTGTCCCAGGATATTTTGCTCCTTTGACAACCCTGACATGTGCTGGTCAGACGTGCACAGAAACATGCTCAGAAACTTTTAGTTAAGGCTATGAACTAAGTTGTGCAAAACAAAAAAATCAACTTGTCTGGGTCAAGGTTTTGCAGGAATGATTTCCATGTTGAACACCATAAACAAATGTATTGTCGAATGGAAGTCAGAGTTTTAATGGGGACAGATACATTATTAATGTTTCATGTACAATTACACGAGGCATCATTAAAGTAACCACGTCAGGTTAAATGTATTTTCTTGTATATGGTCAAATCCCAACAGAAACCATTTCAATTTGCCTTGCTTTATTGAGAACAATAATATCCCAATAGACCTCAATACAAAGGGCTGTTAGGAAAAGCAATTTATATTTAATAAGTGCAGTAAAATTCTGCATGCATTATAAACAAGTTACATTGCAGTATTTATGTTCTGTTATCATCAAGTTATATATAAGTAATGTGGAAAACCATGGGAATACAGACATTTTACATCTGTTGACATTGATGGTATACTTAAACAGTTCCAATAAAATTCAGAAACTCATTTTTCTCTTCTTGATTATATAAGCGGCATGTCATTTATCCTTTTTGGGTTTATTAATAAACATATTGTGCCACCATAAGACATGAGTTAGCTGAAAACCATTTGGTATAATTAAACTGGTAGTATAAATTCTGAAATTATGCTCTCTATCGTGTAGAGTAAGATATTGAGAAAAATATGTGTTGCTTAAAAAATGCCATTGTTAGTGTTTTTAATCACCTGTGGGGGCAAGGACAGGGGTGGGCACGCTTTGAAAATAGCACTCCTGGATGACATGTCAGTGTCCAACACCTTCAGGATGTGCTGGAATTTTCAAAGTGAGGGTGGGGGTGTGGGGGTCAGGAATCGGCTTGACTCCAACAAATGGCTTGTTAAGCTAAGTTAATGAACTGGGGAGGCACAGAAGAAGGTTTTCAAATCGCAAATTGCCAAACCTGAAAAGCCTGGAACACATTAGTGCACTGCTGAGGGTGCGATGCAAGGAACAATTAAGTGATTTTTTTTTAGGATAAGATGTTTGCCACTAGGGGGTTTGTTCTGGCTCAGCATATTCCAGCTGACTGCTTAATCACTTTTATGTGTGATGAAGCTGCTGGCCCCCCCATGTATTGCCTTCTTTCTGTTCCAACAGAGTGGTGGCCTTCAACATGGCTGCAGCCTCGCTTTGACTCTTGTGCTCAGCAGACAGCTCCTGGTAATGTTTGGAGCCGCTGATTAGGTGCCAAGGTTGTCACTGGCCCAATTAGGACATCTACATTGGAAGATTGCACCGTCCATGTGTCACAGTCGCAATGTGGATTCCTGATCATAAGACCATAAGACATAGGAGCAGAATTAGGCCACTCGGCCCATCGAGTCTGCTCCACCATTCAATCATGGCTGATCCTTTCTCATCCCCATTCTCCTGCCTTCTCCCCATAACCCCTGATCCCTTATTAATCATGAACCTATCTATCTCTGTCTTAAAGACACTCAGTGAATTGGCCTCCACAGCTTTCTGCGGCAAAGAGTACCACAGATTCACCACCCTCTGATCCTCCTCACCCCATTCGCTGAGGTCTTCTATCCACGCCTATCCAAAATCTCTGTGCTTATTTGAAGTCCAGGAGGTATCTTAACTTCTTCAAGGGGACTTGTTGCAGTCCCAGCAATGGCCATTACTGTCCTCTGGTGCTGCTGGGACTAATGTCGGCCAACCTGGCTCGGGTGGGGTCCTCCTGACCCTCGGGTGCAGAAGTCCACTCTGCACTAATTAAGGCCATCCCCAGTGTATTTTCATTGGGGGGCAGCCAGATTTCATTTTGGTGAGGTGCCAACTGACTTTTAGTTGGGGGACGGGGCTAAAGTTCTAATTCTCTGTGTATTATGGTTATTTTGAATTTCACAGAATTGATTAAAATGGAAACATAAGTCAGGTGATTGTCATAATTTCCATGGAGTTGTGCAATTTTATTTCAGAATAGCCATGACTAATACTGAAATATGACAGTTTACTGAGAATCGTTATTGTAAGACCAATGTCATGGTCAAAACTGCAGCGAACACAGAACAATGCTCAGTTGGTTGAATTCATTCCAGAGAGAATCATTCCTTCAGTGAGGAAGCAAGTGCACAATTTCAATAGCATGGGATATCAGGAGGAAAACTAAACCTTAGATCTCAAGAGCAGCAGTGATTTGGCAGCCCAACTGATTTTTTTTCCCTACTCGGGATGCAGAGACCAGTAAATCTCCTGAGACTCCTCTCGCGAGGTTTACGGTGCTCGTTACACCTCGCAAGTTCTAAGAGCGGTCTCGTGAGGCATCGCAATCTGGATCTCACCCTCACTCGGCGTAAACCAGATTTGAATATTCAGGTGAGCAGTTAGGTTCACTTTAATATGTCTGTGCCGGAGTTATCCACGGCATGGGATTGAACTGCCTCGCCTTGGAGACTTCGATTGGGCACCGTTTAGCATTGGTCTCCAAAAATAAGGACCAGGCATAATGGCATTGATGGGGGTCTCTCAGACGATCAGAGGCCCTCAGGTGGTCAGGTTCTTGGCAGGGTGGTACCCTGGCACCTCTGATGCCACCTGGGAAATGTGGCCCTGGCAGTGTCACCAGGGACTCTGGCAGTGCCAGGGTGCCCACACCTGGCAGTGCAAATGTGCCCAAATGGCATCTAGCCCATTCCGGGATTAGGCTCGGAGGTGCCCTGCCCTTATGAGGCGGGGTGCGGGGGGCTCGTGGATCCCCTAATTGGTACATTGGGTCATTTGAGGGGCCAGGAGGCTGTGTTTGGGTTCGAGAAATCGGAAATCTCTTCCTGCACTGGCGAGCTGAGTGTGTTAGTGCACGAAATGGGTCGAAGTGCAGCCTCAGTGAAGTATTCCTCACCGAGGCCAAAAAGAAAAAGCAGAATCCTGATTTATAGCAGGGCTGTTCCTGGTGTTGCAAGAGCCAGGAAACACCCTGATAAATGTACCCAAAACGGTCTCCCCGCCACGCCAGGGCACAGTGTGGAGAGGTTGCACTCCAACCCATCAGGATCCGCCTTTGGGTGATCCACGAGGTGAAGGCTACAACATCTGCCTCCGCACCCATTTCCAACCCTGGTTGGTCCGACACCCCGAATATGGCCACCCGGGGGCCCGGGTCCAGTTTCACGCGCACCACTTTAGAAATTACCCTAAAAACCTCCTTCCAGTAATCCTCTAGCTTTCGACAGGACCAAAACATATGAACGTGATTAGCGGGGCTCCCCCCGTAATGTTAGACGTTTTAGTTGCTGTGATATGAAGAGTCTAAAGTTCGGTTCATTTTTCACAAACACACATTTATTTCATTCCAACAGCCTTTGCACAAAACTCTAACCATCCATCACCTGACAGAGGCCACCTGAAGCCCCTTTACATATCAGTGTCAATTAATGGATACTTAACATAAATGAGACAACTAATTGCAATGTCTTTTAACCCATTACTTAACAGTCTCCCCTTCCTTGGAGAAAAAAAATAATTAGGTGAAAACAAAATTTCAAGAAACTCAAAAACACACACATGATTTCTCCCCCTTTTTTTCCCGTTTGGACGAGAAAGAAAAAAAAAACAGTCACAGAAACAAGCGCCCTTCATTAACAATATCCAAACGTTTCTGTGAACTCACCCCTCTTTTCGTAAAACAGTCTGACAGTTGATAGCTCCTGTCGACCCATTTAATTTTTGTTATTTCCCCTCTGTCCAACATCTGCTTCAAACTTGCGATGTCTATCCGTAACCTCTTTTCATTGACACTTTTTGTAGCGTGCACATTTTCCCACAGGGATTTATTGTCAATGTGACAGTCAATAGGTATATTACCCAAATCCCCTAATCCCAAAATTTCTGTCAATATCATACTTATATAAAAGGCCATATCCACCGCCTCTATAAGGCTTAACGTCTCAGCAGCCAAAGTGCTTTTTACCACTCTCCTTATTTTCTTTGTTTCCCACACAAGTTGGCAACATTTACCATTGTTCCCCAAAAGGAAAATTATAAAACCTCCTGCGCCTGAAACCCCATCACATAAATTTGCGTAGGACGCATCACTATAAACTATGAGTTTCAAGTGCTTAACGTCACCTAAAACCGGGAACTTCAAAACACACTCCTGCATTTTTAGTTTGGCCAACGCTTTATTTGCTCTTATTATGTCTTCCACTTTGGGATCATTCATTTTTGTACTCAACTCTAAGACATCAAAACTCATGTCCGGTCTAGTCTGTCTACCTAACCAGTTCAGTTGAAATGAAAATGAATGAAATGAAAATCGCTTATTGTCACAAGTAGGCTTAGAACATAGAACATAGAACATAGAACAATACAGCGCAGTACAGGCCCTTCGGCCCACGATGTTGCACCGAAACAAAAGCCATCTAACCTACACTATGCCATTATCATCCATATGTTTATCTAATAAACTTTTAAATGCCCTCAATGTTGGCGAGTTCACTACTGTAGCAGGTAGGGCATTCCACGGCCTCACTACTCTTTGCGTAAAGAACCTACCTCTGACCACTGTCCTATATCTATTACCCCTCAGTTTAAAGTTATGTCCCCTCGTGCCAGCCATATCCATCCGCGGGAGAAGGCTCTCACTGTCCACCCTATCTAACCCCCTGATCATTTTGTATGCCTCTATTAAGTCTCCTCTTAACCTTCTTCTCTCCAACGAAAACAACCTCAAGTCCATCAGCCTTTCCTCATAAGATTTTCCCTCCATACCAGGCAACATCCTGGTAAATCTCCTCTGCACCCGCTCCAAAGCCTCCACGTCCTTCCTATAATGCGGTGACCAGAACTGTACGCAATACTCCAAATGCGGCCGTACCAGAGTTCTGTACAGCTGCAACATGACCTCCCGACTCCGGATCTCAATCCCTCTACCAATAAAGGCCAACACTTCATAGGCCTTCTTCACAACCCTATCAACCTGGGTGGCAACTTTCAGGGATCTATGTACATGGACACCTAGATCCCTCTGCTCATCCACACTTTCAAGAACTTTACCATTAGCCAAATATTCCGCATTCCTGTTATTCCTAATGAAGTTTCAAATGAAGTTACTGTGAAAAGCCCCTAGTCGCCACATTCCGGCGCCTGTTCGGGGAGGCTGTTACGGGAAACGAACCGTGCTGCTGGCCTGCCTTGGTCTGCTTTCAAAGCCAGCGATTTAGCCCTGTGCTAAACAGCCCCAGTTGCCCAATTTAACTTTGCAGTTGCTCTTTTTCTATCTTTGAAACCATTGCGTCTTTTTGTGAAACTCGGCCACGACTAATTGCTATTGGGTGATGCTTTCCAAATAAGATTGCTGACGTAAAGTTGCCCCTAACTTAGTCTGTCCAATTTCCAGTCCAATATATTTAAATGCACCGGAAGCCTGACTTCCAACCCTGAATTCTTTCCTGAAACCAGAGATTACAATAGCTTCGAAATCACTAGTCCCACCCCACAAAAAATCATCGACATGCATCATAAAAATGCCAGAAAGATTTCCTTTATAGTGCCAGTAAAACATTGCAGAATCTGCTTTCAACTGGCAACAGCCTAACTTTAACAAAACTGGCCTTACCGAAAAATACCAGACTCTAGATGCATCATTTAATCCATAGACACATTTGTTCAACTTCCAGAGTACCCCTTCTGTGCTAGCTGCTTCTTTAGGAGGACGGAGAAAAATGTCTCTCTGGAGCTGATGCCCCTGCAAAAAGGCAGCTTTTATATCTATAGATTTGCATTCCCATGCCTTTGTGACTAATGGAGCCAAGAAGATCTTTAAAATAACCTTTCCTGCTGTCGGTGAAATCCTGATCTTCTAAGTTTTCTTCAAATCCCCTTGCCACAAGCCTGGCCTTTGCCTTATAAGTTCCATCCGGAAGAACCTTTTCCGTGCAAATCCATCTGTGGGATAGAGCTCTTTGTCCCCTATCCGGTATTTCCGTGTATACCCCAAATTCACTCCAACTATGCAATTCTTGCTGTTTAGCTTCTTTAATAACTTTTTCATCTCGTTTATTTGAAGCCACCAAAATCTCACATGCATGTGGGCTTCTACTCCTATTAGTATTCGTTGTCTTACTCATGTTCCGAGATCTTGACAAACTACCTCCCCTCTCCCGCCTGGTATCTCGTTCTGTACTGCTACTGCTTGATCATTCCCTTCTGCTGTGGGATGTCCTTTCAATAGTTCTCGATCTTTTCCTGCGGACCTGTTCACTATCCGATGTACTATCTGAACTGGCACTGCGTTTCTGTGCCCTCCATTTTTGAACTTTATTTTCCCAATCCATTGTCTTGACTCCTCCCCCTGAATGCTGTAAATTCAACCAATGTTTATACTTTCCAGGAGCCTTCCCTACTCTACTAATAACAGTTGCATCCTTCCATTGACTAGACCCTTCAGGCAAGTATGTCACTTTTGTACCAACCTTTTGGCAGTTGCCCTTTCGGAAAAATGGCCTGTTCTAATTCATCAGAAGTGTTGTGTTCCTCCACAGAAACCCTGTCTATATCAGTTAATTGGTCCTCATAGTTCTGTAACACATGCGTACCAGATGACTCTGGTTCCTCGTCATGTCTGTCTGCTCTGTCTAAATTTGACAATTTGTAATCTGTACCCATTATCCTTGATGAATGTACCCCAACAGTTTGATTACCATGTTGCAAAATAATTGTTTTGCCATCAATGCCTATGATCTTCCCTGGGCCTTTCCATTCATTAGAATTGTCTCTCTTATAGTATACCATGCCTCCTTGTTGAAAAACAGCATCTGATGGCCGTACGTTATGTCTTAAAGCTCTGCGAATTCTTTCAGAGACTTCTGCTTCCAAAAAAGCTTTTCTACTGCTATGTAATGCATTTAAATGTTCAGCAAAACCAGAGCTAATTGTAGTCACCTCCCAAGCTGGAGGCTGGTCATCCAAAATGGACGGAATTTTAGGATTTCTACCAAACACTAATTGATAAGGACTATAGCCCCCAACCATCTGCAATGAATTCTTTGCATGTACTGCACATGCTAAAGCTAAATTTAGCCTGCAATTTGGTCGATCTGCCAAAATTTTCCGAAGCATGTCATCGATGACAGCATGATTTCTTTCACAGACACCATTACTACATGGGCTTTCTGCAGCCGTATTCATAACTCTGGTATTCATGTTTTCACACATATCCCTAAACTCATCATTAGCAAATTCTCCCCATTGTCCGTAAGGAATTTTGCCGGTGGACCCATTCCTGTCCCTATCCATTTTTCCACGATTTGATCCAGAATTACTCTCTTTTCTTTACTTCGTACAATCACTGATTGACTAAATCTGGTTGCTAAATCTACAAAATGCAAAATAAATATATTATTTGCTTTATCCCAGCTCTTAAGATCCATGGCCACAATGTCGTTAAAATCCCTGGCCAAAGGTAGGGTTACTATCGGTCGTGCTGGTGCCCTTCTGTACTTCCTACAAACTTCACAGCGGTCACTAACCTGCTCTATCAGTTTAGTATAGTCGTCATCCCTTACCCCTGCATCATTTAATAAAATTTTCAGCCTCCGAGGAGACGGATGTGCAAATTGCCTATGCAGATTTAATACCACAAGCTTTTTATCAGCTAAAGTCCCATTTTCAACTGCCATTAACACATCCTTAACCACTCTACTTGAAATATTATTTGTCAGTAATAGAATACAATAGTGTCCCAACTGTGTAAATTGTAAATCCATGGTCTTTCCAAAAACTGTTGCCTTATCCTGTTCCATATCCAGTTTCATGTGTGCTTTTTTCATCGACAGTCTGCTCAGAAGCACTTGATACAACATCCGTGCTAATGAAATGATTCACTCCGGCAATATTGCAAGGGATCACCATTCTTTTCAGCGACTTCAGAGTATTATCATACCCAAACCTGAAACTTGCGGAACTTTCAAATTCCTTAACCTTGTTACGATTTTTAGCATTCAAAGAGTCCGGGTAACATTTTAACCAGTCAATTCTACACACAGTAAATGTGCAGCCACTGTCCAATACAGCACAGTTGAAGGATTCTGCAACCAACACCCTCATTACCGGCGTAAAACTGCTTGTCAATAGGACAATGCCTTCTTTCTGGTCACTATCTTTTTCCTCTTCTGACTCTTCCCTGTCATGTGTCGCTTCAAACACTCTTATCATAACGGGTTGGACAGTTGAAAGCATAATGGTATTGAGAGTCAAATCGAAAACATCGATTTATCATGCCCCGTGCATTTCTGGGGTTCATCTTCCTATTGTAGGTTCTAACTGGGTTTCTGTCTTCATGATTTCCTTGTCTCGGTCTCCTATAGTCTTGAGCCCTGTTCGTAGCCATACAATTTCGCCATCCTGTTAGTAGTGTATCTTCCATATTCTGCCTTATTGCAGGCTGACCTATTTGGGTCATCAGAGCCATCGGAATCGAATGTTTCCCCAGAAACTTTTGTAAAGCTTTTGTCATCTATTCGAATAAGGTATCCTTATCAGTAAACTGAACTCGTGTCAAAACCAGGAGCCTATCCATGTTGCTCACTCTAGCACAGTGAAGTAATTTAAAGGCCAACACAGACTGGAAATTCCAGATTGTGTTTCTGCAGCCTTTTATATAGTCTGCCAAATTCCATTGTATAGTCTTCCATGGAGATATCCTCCATTTTCCGGAACTTATCAAAATCCGAACATGCATCATACGCACTTAACAAGTCATCTTTCTTGTAAATCTTATCCATATAATGTAATAAAGTATCCAGACCTTCTTCTGAGTCTAACTCTTCCAATTCCAGCCCAGAAAGCACTTTGTTTCGGATTTTACTGCCATATGGTAGAGAAAAAGCCAATGCCATACCTTGTTTTCTCTTTCCCAAAGCAGTTACCTTAGTCCACATAACTACTGCACTTGTCCATTGTTCGTACGATTCCCTTTCAGAAAATAAGGGAGGATAGTCATATCCAGCTATCTTTACCCTCGATTCAGCCATATATCCCTTTTTTTTTTCTCACTCACTCCTTGTTTTGATCTGGAAAAGTTGTATCTTTCAACCCTTCACATTTACACAGCAACCATCCTCTGCTACCAATTGTTAGACGTTTTAGTTGCTGTGATATGAAGAGTCTAAAGTTCTGTTCATTTTTCACAAACACACATTTATTTCATTCCAACAGCCTTTGCACAAAACTCTAACCATCCACCACCTGACAGAGGCCACCTGAAGCCCCTTTACATATCAGTGTCAATTAATGGATACTTAACATAAATGAGACAACTAATTGCAATGTCTCTTAACCCATTACTTAACACGCAACATTCACACACATCTTCCACTCCCTCAAATAATCGGCTCATCCTCGCTCTTGTGAGGTGTGCTCTGTATACCATCTTCAGCTGTAACAGCCCCAACCTCATGCACCAGGTGGAGGCATAATCAGTTCACCTACTCAAGTTTATCACTGGTTAGCGAGCACATGGCACTAATACACATGTATAAGCTTGAGCAATCAACTGAGTGTGCAACAGATTTGTGTGGTAAAATTAGATATTTACAAATCCTTCATCGGATCTGGAGGATTACAACTTATTGAGTTGTAAGAGTCATTTTTGTGTCAGCAAGCTTCTGGTTAGTTGGTATGATGAAGAATTCACTTATAACTTTAAAGTATGAAGAGGAGAGGGAGTTAATTTAAACAGCACTAGTTTTTCTTCTTACCACTCATCTGTAAACAGAAAGGTGAGTTATTTTGCTTTTAATTTGATTTGTGGCAACCCCAATCCCTCAGTTTTTGTTTGATCCAATTTTCTATTAACCCCACAGAAAACGCGAGGCAGGATGAACTTAGAGGGTTAGTTTATTACACACACTTAAAATCCAAAAGGAGGTTCACAACATTGCCTCCACACTCAATCCATAAAGAGGGATATGGAGAAAAGAAGGTTTTAGAGCACAGAGACCACAGAGAAAATAAATATTGATTCGCATGAGTTCTAGAATCCAGAATCAAAAGTTCAATGAGATATTTCTTCACGGAGGTCAGTTGGTTGAAAACTTATGTTGTAGAATTCACTTATCTGGTGCTTTTGACTTCACGTGATGAGGTAGGTACCCGGAGATGAAGCAGTTTTATAGGCGAGAGGACAGAACTTCCAGCAGAAGCAGTGTACATGAGAACCAAGTATTCCACCTGGGCAGCGCTCCTTGTCTGTGAGGTTACTAGTTAGATGGTAAATGCAGACTGAGATATGCAGTTCAGCAAGGCAATATTACTTGTTCCACAAGTCAGTGGCCTATGTCACATGACTCACCCCTCTCCACCATTTCTTTTACAAAGGAAACATATCCATTGTCTGGATTCCAAAGACAGTTAAATGTCTCACATTAGGAAATGAAAGGAAGGTTATGAGACCTTTGTCTCAGCAGATGTTCCATCTCCTTTTGACCAGCCTAGGCCATTAAATGCAGATGGCCTTGAAATTCATCTTTGAAGTTGGGTTCTATAATCCACAAGGGGCCATTAGTGGCTCCTCTGAGATGACGAGGAGTGTGTTTTCACGAAACTGCTAAGTAGCTTATTTTGTTCTGGTGTGCAGAATACCACCTGGTGCATGGGTTCATCCCCCCAGCCCCATCCCCCTAAGGGGGACTCCACAGCAGTGTCACCATCGGCCGTCCCACCCCACAGAAACACCAGCTGCAACCAAGCCCCGCCTGCCCACTGCACCCCTGCCCCAGGACAGGATGGCATAACCAGTGTGCCGCACACAGGTCCCATGGCGCGGCAGAGTCATTGTCCTCATGGGTGCTGTCATAATATACACCAGTATATCATGGTGCAGACACACACTGATGGACAGTGGGAGCAATCAACATACACAACACCGCAACCAATCACCAATGAGAGCACACGCACTATAAAGACTGGGGGCATCAGAGTTCCCGCTCATTCGAGTAGCAGCTAGCTAGGAGCACAGAGCTCACAGCCTGCAACACAGACATTCACCATGTGCTGAGTGCATCGACTGGTTAGGACAAGGCAAAGGTCTTTAGTTGAAGCTAGAATCGTATTAACCCACAGTTTGAGTATGTTTAAATAGTTAATCATTCAATAAAATAGTGTTACACTATTTCAAGTGTTGGTGACCTATATGTGATCCAGAACACCCAACACATCAGGTACCTACCACCCTCCCCCCAACCAGGCGCCATCAATCTGGTGGGGTACCACTCAGCCAGCCCAAGGGGGGGCCCCTGATGTCAGCTAAGTTGGAATGATGAAAAGTTCACTTGTAACTTGAAGTATGAAGAGGGGAGGGTGTTAATTTAAACAGCATTAGTTTTTCTTCGCTCCACCCATCTGTAAACAGAAAGGTGATTTGTTTTGCTTTTAATTTGATTTGTGGCAACCCCAACCCCTCAGCTTTTTGTTTGATCCAATTTTCCAACGCCACAGAAAAATCCAGACAGGATGAACTCAAAGGGTTAGTTTATTTCATACACTCAGAATCCAGGAGGGTACGGGGCAGGGTCCGCTAAGAATAATGCTGGCAGGGATGGTTGGCATGGCTGGGGGCCCCCCCCGGTGATGAGCACAGGGCATAGGGGGCAACGGCAAGGGGTATAGCTAGGTGAACATGTGTTTATTGGTGGCAGTGCTATGTGCAATAACTGTGCCCTAGCCCCTATGTGCAATGTGCTGCACCCATACCAACTTAACTAGTGTCTAACTTTCTAACCTAAGGCTCCTTCTAAGTGGTCCCCCAGGTGGTATATTAGAAGTGGAGATGGTTTGCTGTGTAACCCGGCATGTGATCTGGACCCCTTTTGGCGGCCATCCTCTGGAGTGACCAGGCCCCAATGGGCCCGGGAGTCTTCCATGTGGTGCCACTCTGTTCTGCCCGCTGCCCATCGGATGCGCCTGGGGTAGGTGAGGGGATTTGCAAGGTGCTGCGGCGCTCCAGCACCACCCCTGACACTGCACCACGCAATACAAGATGCATGGCTAGACCAAGGGTGGGCATGCTGTCGGGGGAAGGGAAGACTCGCGTGTCGTAGGGACATCGCAACACATTGGGGGCTCACTCGGTTATGCCATGCCGACTTCCACCTGAGCAACTGCCTACTTTGCCACCTCGTCGACCAGATCCAACGTCCTTTGCTCTGCCACTATGAGGGTCCACAGGTCCGGTGGGCCCCCACCGTTCTGTTCTCATTCACGGTGATTGCGGGCCACCTTCTCCTGGGGAAGACAGATTATGCACAGTGTGAGACAGTCGGAATAGGACAGAGCAGGGAGTTCGCAGCTGGGGACTGCAGGGCACCTGACCATGGCAGGCGGTATGGATGTTGGCATGTGGTGCAGGGTGGGGTGCGAGGTGGGGTTCAGTCGCCTTACTAGGATGGGGGGGGGCATCTAGGGTGGTGCCAGGGCATGAAAGTGGTGGCTCACCATGTCTGGCCTAGGGGCCAGATCATCCTCACCCATTGCTGCCTGCCCACCCACCTTGTGGGGTGGATGGGGGCTTGGGAGGGGGTGATCATGGGTGGTTCCAGAGCATGGGGGGTGGTGACTCACCCAGGCCACCCTGAGGAGATTGTGCAGCCCATGGCGCTCACGGCCTCTGGCACGTGTGACCAGGCTCGATTGACAACTGCAGGTGGCAGCCTCCTTCCCGAACCAGGTAACAGGGTGTCCTGCCTCTCCTCTACGACATCCAGCAGTGTTTCGAGCTCTGCGTCAGCGAACTCAGGACCGATCTTCTTAGTGCCCTCTTCGTGGCTGGAATGAGTGTTTGTGGGGAGCGGAGGACTTATATGCAGCTCCAGCTTGTCAAGGTCTCGAGTGCCAATCCCGACCGCAGTGAATCTGACACCTGCGTCAGTTGGAGTTGCACTAGTTCCATATGGCACTAGTGCTGGCCCATTTGTATGTCCTGAATTGCTCCAGGATCGGCACTGCTATCGGGATCGTAGAACACCCATGATTCAGTCCCAGCATCAGCACTTAGTCTCCAGAGAATCCTGCCCATAGGTTCGGCCACTTTAAAGGCCTTGTGTTCAGTTTCTAAATTTTAGAAGTAACAATGAGCATATCTATATATACACATTATAAAAATATAGAGCATCAGGTCTAAGTCCCTCACACTTACATAATTGAGTAGTTTCAATCTTTGGTTCAGACTACACCAACTATTTTATCTAATCTGTGATGTGTTGGGTGTTCTGGATCACAAACAGGTCACCATCACTGGAAGTGGTGCAACTCTATTTTATTATAAGGTTAACTATATTAACATACTTGAACTGTGGGTAAATGCAATACCAGCTTTAACTGTTGACCCTTGCCTAGTCCTAACCAGGTGATGCACTCAGCACATGGTGAGTGTCTGTGTTGCAGGCTGTGAGCTCTGTGCTCCCAGCTGGCTGCTACTAGAATGAACGGGAACTCTTCTGTCCCCTGTCTTTATAGTGCGTGTGCTCTCGCTGGTGATTGGCTGCGGTGTTGTGTATGCTGATTGGTCCCACTGCATGTCCATCAGTGTGTGTGTGTGTGTGTCTGCACCACAATATACTGGTGTATATTATGACAATCTGTTTAACCAGAATGTTATGATTGTCCCCAGTTAACAATGACCAGCCAGGTTCCTTCAGAATTTTGTTTTTAGAGAATTTATCATTGGTTATAGCTTCCATCATTATATTTTGACACACTTTTTGGATTTATTTTTGAACTATCACCAATCGTGATTAAGAAATGTAATATAATTAAATATTGTTTAGTATTGATCAAACTGGTATGCAGGGCACGATCAAGCCACCTCGCCGCGCCCGACTCTGTGACGCAACTAGGCTATTAAATTTCACGGGTGGCCTCTCTTTCTTGAGATTTACAATGCTCGGAATGCCGTGCGAGATCTAAAGCAATCTCACAAGATGTTGCAATCTGTATCTCGCCTGCGCTGGAAAGCTTGTTTAAATATGTCTGGTCTGGATTATCCGAGAGCCCGGGAACTACCACCCGTGCCTGGAAGACCTCGTCATCGTGCCATTTAGCACTGGCTAACACAAACGTGGACCAGGTGTAATGGCATCTAGGGGGTTCTCCCAGGCTATTGGAGACCCCTGGGTGGTCAGGGACAGGGCAGGGTGGCACCCTGTCTCTCTCTCTGGCACCTGGGCACCTTGCACTACAAGGCTGACATCTTAGCACTGCCACCCTGGCACTGATGAGGTGCCTGGATGGGACTGCCAGGCTGGCACTGCCAAGGTTCCAGGATGGCACTGCCATGCTGCCAGGTGGCACTGCCAGGATGCCCGGGTGACAGGGTTGCACTGCCAAGGGCTAGGGCGTGAGTGGGGCATTGCCCATGAAGGGAGGCATGAGCGGATTTTGAAGGGTGCGGGGTGATGAATGGGTATGAAGGGGCCTCCTAAAGGTTGGCGTGGTGAAGAGTGAGGGCGGCTTGAAAAGGCGGGGGCCAAACTGGGGTGGGGAGCCTGGAAAGGGGTGTCCTCACTTGTTGAGGTGTAGAGTAATGTGCAGTGTGTGGGGGCTATATTGCCTGTGGGTGGGGTGTGTGGGGGACCCTCAAGTTCACTTAGAGATCGGGACACCCTATCAAAATGGCGGCTCGATCTCTGAGGAGTGGATCTCGCCAACGAGTTAAGCTTCCCACTGCTGAAAACATTTCTAATTGTGGACTCGACTGGGGAGAATCTCTACAAGGCCCCAAAAAAGTGTGGGACAATACCAGTGTGGATCTCAGCCAAAAAGCAGACAAAAGCACCCTGCTAAACACACCCAAAGTGGCACTTAGAAATTTTCCCCATAACTTGCACCCATAGTTTATAGCAGTGCCAAAGTTATATCAACAAAATGAAGGTTATGTTAGTTACAGAAAAATAATGCCCTGTTTCAGGGAAGAATATTTAATTCAAACAACCTCTTCCCCTATTTGTGAGAGAAAATAAATATCTTGCATTCCTAACTTTTCGTAGATGGTGTTGAAGTCGTAGCTGTAGGTTAAGTTGCATATTTTTACGAATGGGTGCGGCTATATATATGAACCCTTGCAGAGGCCAGTTGAAAGAAATTTTTCATTGTAACATTTTTTTAAATGTCAACGAAGTGTGTAGTATATTCAGAGCTTGCTTTCTGTGGTAATAGAGAATCAGAATGTGATCTGATCCTGAGATATTTTCAATCCTACTATCTGTTATTTTACAAGTGATGCAAACTAAGTGCAGTCAAAAGCCCATTCTAGAATATGAATGCACCACAGAAGAAGGAAATAAAAGAAAAGGAAAATGCTTACACACCATACATCATGCAGCCCAAGGTCATCTACATATTAATGAGTAACATCCTTCTCTTTCTTCTCTTGTAATAGAAGGAACCATCTATATCTAGCCTTAGCATGACAATTTAACGATAAAAGTACAGTTGGAAAATTGAGGCAAAGCTGAGAATGAGCTATTCTTATTTGTTTAATTTAAAGCCATCTTGATTCAGTCCATAAACATTAGCCAGAGTGTATATAGATCTGTACCTAGTGATGTGTTAACAATGATATATCTCCCCTGCAAGCTAGATACTTTCTCACTGATGCAAATTGCTATTTTATATGCATTAGTGTAGCAATGTCATGTTTCACAGATGACTGGGAAGCAGCAAATATTTGTCTCATCCTGCCTTTCTTTGGACTAGTGTGTTCTTTATTTTAGTTAGATAACGCAGTTGTTAGAATTCACCTCTATCTGTTTAAATATCTATAGAGGTTTTGTTTTCCGCTTTATGGGGCTAATGTCTCAAGTTTTCAATTTCATATTAGAAATTGAAGATATCACTGTTTAAGAAAAATGAATATAACGGCTTGTACAATAACTCAGCTTAAAATCATATTTATAGATCAAAAGATTCTATTCGACTGATTATTCTAGCAGAAAACTTGGATGAGCGTGGCAACAATATATTTTAATCTTGAGCCAACCACACCCCATTCTTATCTCTCTCACCTCGCCACAGAACTGCACATTTATCTCCAGAAGTATATCCAAGTTCATAAAGGGAAAAAAATCTCTGAATACTTATCTGCACCAATAAATTAATTCTGCTCTTATTTATGCTAATTTATAGCCTGCAAAACTAAGGCAAGCCATAACAAGGGCTTTTTGGGGTGAATTTTAAACTGGAAACATACATGCAGTTGTGTGTAGGTGGGGCGAGGGTAAATCGTGGAAAAATGTGCAAGCATCAGGAATCTGGTTCCAACCCACTGGCTTCTGGTATTTTATTTGCGCCATTGTCTTCATAATAATCTTTATTGTCACAATAGGCTTACATTGATGAAGTTACTGTGAAAATCCCTCAGTCGCCACATTACGGCGCCTGTTTGGGTACACTGAGGAGGAATTCGGAATGTCCAATTCACCTAACAGTATGGGCGGGATTCTCCGTGAATCGGCGCGATGGCCCGAACCCGGCGCCAAACACTGCGCGAATCACTCCGGCGACAGGCCCCCCCCGAAACGTCGTGAATTCTCCGGCTGGGAATGGGCAAGTAGTGGGGTGACGCCATTCGCGACGGCATCACCCGTCACGGATGCGTGCGACGTTACTGCAAAAAGGATGGACCCCGGAGACCCGGCAAAATGGCCACCCACTGCGCAGCGCCAAGTGAGATACCCCACTGCCTGACCCCTTTCCCCCTTCCCCCATATCCCCCTTCCCCCATATCCCCTTCCCCCATATCCCCCCTTCCCCATATTCCCCCATTTCCCCATATCCTCCTTCCCCATAACCCCCTTCCCCCATATCCCCACTTCCCCATATCTCCCCTTCCCCCACAGCCCCCCATATCCCCATATTCCCCTACCCCCATATCCCCTCTTCCCCCATATCCCCCTTTCCCCATATCCCTATTTCTCCCATATCCCCCTTCCCCCATATCCCCCTTCTCCCATATCCCCCTTCCCCCATATCCTTCTTCCCCCATATCCCTCTTCCCCATATCCCCTTCCCCATATCTCCCCTTCCCCCATAGCCCCCAATATCCCCATATTCCCCTGCCCCCATATCCCCTCTTCCCCATATCCCCCTTTCCCCATATCCCTATTTCTCCCATATCCCCCTTCCCCCATATCCCCCTTCTCCCATATCCCCCTTCCCCCATATCCTCCTTCCCCATATCCCTCTTCCCCATATCCCCTTCCCCATATCTCCCCTTCCCCCATAGCCCCCTTCCCCCCATATCCCCGTATTGCCCTTCCCCCATATCCCCTCTTCCGCATATCCCCATATCCCTATTTCTCCCATATCCCCCTTCTCCCATATCCCCCTTTCCCATATCCCCCCTTCCCCCATATCCTCCTTCCCCATATCCCTCTTCCCCATATCCCCTTCCCCCATTTCCCCATATCCTCCCTTCCCCCATATCCTCCTTCCCCATGTCCCTCTTCCCCCATATCCCTCTTCCCCATATCCCATATGAGGGAAAAGGGGATATGGGGGAAATGGGGGATATGGGGGAATGGGGATATGGGGGGATGTGGATATGGGGGAGGGGGGATACGGGGGAAGGGGGGACACACTCGATCCATCAGGCATACGATGCACCCAGGATGTTCCAGGATGGCCACGAGCCAGGGAGAGACCCGGAGCACCAGGTGGACGCTGCCCACATCTAGTGCGAGTGCGGCGACGCCAGCGGGCCACACCCAGCGACGAGGAGGGCAGCCACAGCAACAGGCCCCCGTTGCAGCCGACCCAGGACACTGACGCACAGGACACTGACACACAGGACACCGACGCCCAGGACACTGACAAACGGAACACCAACACACAGGGCCCTAACACACAGGACACCGACGCCCAGGACACTGACGCACAGGACACTGACACACAGGACACCAACACACAGGGCCCTAACACACAGGACCCTAACACACACGACCCTAACACACACGACCCTAACACACACGACACTGACGCACACGACACCCACACACAGGGGACGGATGGACAGGAATCACCACTCCAGGGGACCCCGGACTTCGGGTCAGATGCACGACACTACGCCACTGCTATCTCCTACACCCTCCACCATAGATTATCATAGAATTTACAGTGCAGAAGGAGGCCATTCGGCCCATCGAGTCTGCACCGGCTCTTGGAAAGAGCACCCTACCCAAGGTCAACACCTCCACCCTATCCCCGCAACCCAGCAATCCCACCCAACATTAAGGGTAATTTTGGACACTAAGGGCAATTTATCATGGCCAATCCACCTAACCTGCACATCTTTGGACTGTGGGAGGAAACTCGCACCCGGAGGAAACCATCGCAGAGACACTCACCTCGGTTGGGCACTTTAGCGATGAGGCATCTGGGACACTAACTGGTGCCATCAACACAGCCGTCCCGGTACAGCAGGTGGAGGCAGGAGCAGCCGAGGGGCCGGGCGGTCGGAGGGCAGCCTGGCGCAGGCAACCATCTGCTGCCCAGACGGGTCCCGGGTTCCTGGAGTTACTACACCCACCCATAGACCCGATGCAGTCACGGACCAAGGGACGAAGGCCGGCTTGCTGCAGCTGCAGACGAAGGTGGAGGAGTGCAGGAGCAGGTAGTGGTGCCGGTCATGCGTGCCACCCAGGCTGACACCGCATGGATGGCGTCAGTGGTGGAGGCAATGATTGCGATGGTGTCAGACATGAGTCGCAGTATGCAAGGCCTGGGGCATTCCGTGCAGGCGGCGTCCGTGGCCCAGGACATGGCTGCCCTCTCACAGGCAGTCATGAGCCACAGCCAGCAGCAGATCGCAGAGGCGCTCAACGCCATGGCCCAGTCTCTGCAGGCCATCACTGAGGGCATCGGCGCCATTGCCCAGGTGCTGGCCGGAGTTGCCCAGACACAGACAGGGATGGTCAACTCCATGAGCTCCATAGCTGCAAACTTGCAGACCCTTGTTGATACCAGGGCGGGCCTCCAGGACTGGCAGTGCTAGGTGTCAGAGGGGCGTCGGATGGTCGGTCCGTTCGCATCCCTGACCCATGTAGAGGCCTGGGGGCAATCAGGCACCCCGAGGGAGGAGGTGATGCTGGGGCCCGTTCCGGGTCCCCCTGTCAGGGAGGTCCCAGAACACCGCGACACCTCAGACTCCCCCCTTCCGTCCCAGGCACATCTGGTGGGCAACGGGCAAGACAGGCTGGCAGCTCGCTATCCCAGTCGCTCGAGTCGCAGCCTGGCCCATCTAGTCCGGGCCGCCCCAGGAAATGGCCGCCAAAGGGGTCCCTAGTCACAGGGTAAGAGTCACAGGAGTCCACCTCCAGTTCTGCTGTACCATCTGGGGAACCACCTAGACGTAGTCAAAGGGCCCGTAAGGCCAAAACATTAGACACTGAGTACATTGTGCACGGGTGCAGGGCACAGAATAGTTCTGGGGCTAGGGCATGTGTATGAACTGTTTGTTATTAAAATCACTTTCACACCTACATAAGCTGCCTTTGTGCTCTGTCTGATGCGTGCGGGGGTGTGAGGTGAGCGCCAGTGTGTGTGAGGGGTGACAGAACGTCGGCCTCAGGTGAGTGTGCCCCCCCTCCCACCGGGTCGCCCTCGCCATCCCCCCGGGCAGACGATGGGACCGTGCGCTGCAGTGTCACGGCCGCATGCAGGGACGGTCTGGGTGGAGGGTGGTACTGTGGCCATGGGTCAGACATTGTCCAATGATGTAGAGTCCAGAGCTCATCACAAAGCGGGTTGTCATCACCCTCCATGGCCTGCAATAGACACGCTTCCACGGCAACCGTGTGAGCCCGGCCCATTGTGCCGCAGGTAGATGTGCAATGGAGGGGTGGTGTGCATGCGGATGGGGTGAGGGTGGTTGGTGTTGGGTGGGTGGGGTGAGGGTGGTAGGCTGGTGCCGTAGTGTGCAGTCTGTACCCATACTCAGCGATTCCCACGCCCCCCTAGCCCGTGAACCGGGCGGCTATCAGCCTGTCCCGTGCCCGCTGGCCCAGCCAGTAACGGTGGGCAGCTTCCCGTCCATGTCCAGCCCATCTGTCCTGTCCATTTCCCCCATCCTCCTAATCTGGGGAGGTCTGCGCCTTGTCCTGCTGCTCCTCCACTTCCCCCTCCTCTGCCTGCAGCTCATCGCCCCACTGCTGGAATATGTTGTGCAGGACGCAGCAGACCACAACGATGCGGCCGACCCTATCTGACGGGTACTGGAGGGCACCTCTAGAGCGGCCCAGGCACCTGAAGCGCATCTTCAGCAGCCCAAAGCACCTCTCTATCACACCCCAGGTCGCTGCATGGGCATCGTTGCAGCTGTTCTCCGCGTCAGTCTGTGGCCTCCGTATCGGCCATGACAGCAACGGGTAACCCCTGTCGCCCAGCAACCAGCCCCTCAGCCGGGGGAGGGTGTCGCTCGAACATGGTGGGGATGAAAGATTGCGCCAATACAGATGAGTCATGTACGCTGCCCGGGTACCGGGCGCAGACGTGCAGGATCCTCATGCGGTGGTCACAGACCACCTGCACGCTCATAGAATAGCTCCCCTTCCTATTCGTGAACACAGCCCTGTTATCCGCAGGTGGCCGCACGGCGACGTGCATCCCATTGATTGCACCCTGAACCATGGGCATCCTTGCCACGGCAGCGAAGCCCGCTGCCCGGGCATCCTGGCTGGCACGGTGCACAGGATGTAGTGGTCCGCAATGGCATACAGGGTGTCCATCACTGCACAGATGCACCGGTGCACCGATGCCTGCGAGATGCTGGACAGGTCCCCACTCGGCGCCTGGAATGACCCCGTGCATAAACGTTCAGGGTCACCGTAACCTTGAAGGCCACGGGGAGAGGGTGTCCTCCCCCAATGCCACGCGGTGCCAGGTGTGCCGCAGGTGGCAGATATGAGCGACGGTTTCCCGGCTCATCCGGAGTCCCCTCCTGCATGCCCGATCTGTGAGGTCCTGGTACGACGAACGGGGCCGGTACACATGGAGCCTCATCGGGCGTCTCCGTCGCCGTGGCACCACCACCACCTCCTCCTCCTCCCCCTCATCCTGTCATGCGGGCAGCCCTCCAGCCTGGGCAGCTGCCACCTGCCTCCCTGCGGCACGCTCCTCTGCAGCAGCCTCCGCCACCTCCCTGGCACGCTCTTGCTCCAGCTTCCCCAGGGCAACATGTGAAAAATGAATGAAAATGAAATGAAAATCGCTTATTGTCACAAGTAGGCTTCAAATGAAGTTACTGTGAAAAGCCCCTAGTCGCCACATTCCGGCGCCTGTTCGGGGAGGCTGTTATGGGAATTGAACCGTGCTGCTGGCCTGCCTTGGTCTGCTTTCAAAGCCAGCAATTTAGCCCAGTGCTAAACATGTAGAAGTGCGGCTCCCGCCATTGCGGCCAACATCGCTGGGTGATGACCAAACATAACGGCCTGCAGGGGGTGGGGGGTCCATCATGGACCCAACTCAGCAACAGGTTATTTTAGAATGTGTCTTGTGTAATGAGACAGAGTTAATTCATAATTATTTTTGGAATGGAAGGAGCAAGCCCCTGTCCCATCTCCCTGTCCCAAAAATCAATTTAATATTTGTTCCCCAGACAGGGAACGTATCAGATATGAAACTGATACAAAAACTACACTTTATTTTAATCAAAAGGCCAAGAAGCAATCCTAATTTCATAGTGAGAGATGAAATGAAAATGAAAGAAAATCACTTACTGTGCTTCATATGAAGTTATGTGAAAAGTCCCTAGTCGCCACATTCCGGCACCTGTTTGGGCAAGCCAGTATGGGAATTGAACCGTGCTGCTGGCCTGCCTTGAAAGCCAGTGATTTAGCCCTGTGCTAAACCAGCCCCTATAATCATCTGAGGAAGAATGATCATAACATGATAAAATTTCAGGTGCGCTCATGTGTGATATACTTGAAACTAGAGAAATATTTCATTATTCTCAATAAGTATGCATTCCATTGAGAAATAAAGATTCCACAGTAGCAAAGTAAAGAAGTTAAGAATAGTACTGTATTAAAAGAAAATGCCTATCATATTGTTGAGCAGATCAGTGAGCAATAGGGTGACCACAAAGATTAAGAAAATAGAATAAGAGTAAATCAGCAAAAGCATAAAAATAACTTGTAAGAGTTCCCTTTAGTTTGTAACAAGGGCAAGAGTAGTGAAAGTAAATGTGGGTCCCTTAAAGACTGAATTAAGAGGAATTATCTTGGGGAATAAGGGAATGGCAGAATTGTTAAACAAATATTTTGTATTTAGTTTCGCAGGAGAAGAAATAAAAGTACGAGAAATAGTGGGGAACTGTGGGTACAATGTGAGTCGAGAACTTAAAATAATTAATATTAGCAAAAGAAAAGTATTAATGAAATTAATGGGACAAAAAGTTGACAAATCCCCCAGATCTAATGGCCGACAACTTAGAGTTAAAGTACAGAAACAGAGGATATGAATAACCAGACCATTTTGGGTTGGCAGGCTATTATGGTAGGATGCTGCAAGGATCAATGCTGGGGTCTTAGCTATTGACAAAATATATTAATAACTTAAATGGAGGGGTCACGTGTAATGTATCCATTTGTTCATCTTGCTGATGATACAAAATGTGGTGGAAAAGTGGACTGTGACCAGGATGCAAAGTGGGCTAGGTTGGATCGCTCCCAATATTGGGCACAGAGATCATGGTGTCTGGTTAACCCACCCCATTCAAAGTGATATAGGCAGCACTCAGAAATTGCATAACACTGAACAACAGTGTATCTGTGCAGGAACAACATGGAGACCACGGAACATCTTTGGATAATTTTGAGGAGCACACAGATGAGGAGGCAGAATGTGATACTGGAAATGTCCCACTCGCGGTCCACAATGCTATCTGGGGTGCCTTAATTATTATATGGTTCATTTAGGTTCCACCAGTGCACCCATCAACAAACCATATGCAAAGGCCACTTTTGCTCCAACCCTACTTTCAATACCACTAACATAAAGCAGTCCTGTCAATTACCATTCATAGCAGTCAATTGCTGTCTTCCCATTCCTCATAAAACAATTGAAAAGGCCACTTTACTAAAGGAGACCAAAACAGTACACAGTCTCACCTATATATATATAGGGCATTATATAGCCCTATGTAGCTGCAGTAAGACATCTGTACTCTCCAACAGTGCTCCAACAATGCTCCAACCCCATTAAAATAAAGACTAACACACAATAGCCTTCATAATTGGGTGGTAGGTGGCACAGTGGTTAGCACTGTTGCCTCACTGACCTGGGTTCAATTCCAGCCTTGGGTGACTGTCTGTGTGAAGTTTGCACATTCTCCCCTTGTCTGTGTGAGTTTCTTCTGGGTGCTCCAGTTTCCTCCCACAGTCCAAAGAATCATAGAATCATAGAATTTACAGTGCAGAAGGAGGCCATTCGGCCCATCGGCCCTTTGAAAGAACACCCTATCCAAGCCCACACCTCCACCCTATCCCTGGAACCCAGTAACCCCACCCAACCTTTTTGGACACCAAGGACAATTTAACATGGCAAATCCACCTAGTCTGCACATCTTTGGAATGTGGGAGGAAACCGGAGCACCCGGAGGAAACCCACGTACACACGGGGAGAACGTGCAGACTCCGCACAAACATGACCCAAGCCGGGAATCGAACCTGGGACCCTGGAGCTGTGATGCAACTGTGCTAACCACTGTGCTGCCATGCTGCCCCAAAGAAGTGCAGGTTAGGTGGATTGGCCATGCTAAATTGTCCTTTAGTGTCCATAGATGTGCAGGTTAGGTGGAGTTACGGGGATAGCGTGGTGGAGTGAGCCTGGTCGAGGTGCTCTTTCAGAGGGTCGATGCAAAATCGATGGGTCGAATGGTCTCCTTCTACACTGTAGGAATTCTAATTGCTTGCCATATCTACACTTTCTGTGATCCATATACAGAGAGAGCCAAATCCCTCTAAATGCCAACACTTACTAGACTTTCACTTTTTAAAACATATTCTACTATTCCATCTTCCCAGCAAAGTGAATAATTTCATATTTTCCTCCACGGTTTACTCCATTTGCCCAGCCTGCTTGCCCAATCATTTTCTTTCTGTATCCTTTTGCAGCCTTTTTGTGAAGCCAATTTATTCCAGCCTTTTGAAAATCCAGTTATATTACATCCATTGATCCTCCCCTCATCTAACCCTGCTAGTTACACCCTCACCCTCAAAAATCTCTAATAGATTTGTCAAACATGATTTTCCTGAAGTAAAACTATATTCACTCTACCTAAAGATACCCTAATCAAACATATGTTGCCAGCCCTTTAATCACATATTCCAGCATTTTCCCTGCCAATGAAATCAAGCTAAATTCACTTTACTCTCCCGCCTATCTTCAACAGCACGCTTACATTAGGTGTAGTCCGAATGTAGGATAAAGCTCTTTTCCCTTTTCCCGACTGTGTTCTTTAACTTCAATCTCAGAAAGAAAGTTCTTGCTCATTTGTGCTGCTTTTGAATAGCGTAAAGTATAAACTCATGCCTGCAAGAAAATGTATTTAAATTTTCCAAAGCTATTCATTTTGGGTTCTTGTCACCATCACAGGAAACCTTTGTTCCATCCATTTGTCCTATTTTGAAAACTTAAAAACCCATTAGGGTGGCATTACAACCATTCACACTGTGTCAACTGAAGCTGATGAATAGATTGTTAACCTTACCTTCGAACTATAACTGCCTTATGAATAAAAAGAACTTTAACCTTAGTTCCAGGATTCAAACAATATTTGTTTGGGGAAAAGTGGAGACAACGGCAACCTATAGCTTCTAAGTAAGTGGTAATTTGTAAACTGGGTTTAAAGGGACGAAAACACCTATATAAATTAATACCTCTACATTTCAGATTTAACATCAAACTCTTTTCTCAACAGTAATATCATTGTAACTTGTATTTATGTATTGCTTTTAATGTAAAGCTACTTTGCAAATATGTAGGGAAACATTGATGCCAAGCTATATAAAGATGACCAAAAGATTGTTTTGAAAGTTGGGTTTAGGGATAGTTTTCAAAGAGAATGGGAACGGAGTGGTTGATAGGATTGGGGAAGTGGTTTCATAAAGTAGGGTAAGGACAAATGAAGGTTATCTCACCATTGGTGAAACAAAAGTTATCTTGCACAAAAGTCTCGAGTCACAACTGAATGGTTGGTGATGGTCGCCCGCTCCCGGGGGCCGTCAAGGTGACAGTCACCCTGAACCTTTACGCCACGGTGTCCTTCCTGGCACTGAGTGCAGAACTGTTCGGGATCTCACACACCTTGGGGCACAGTTGCATCTGTGCTGTAATGGAGGCCCTATAAGTCCATTCGGTGCATTACATCAAGTTCAATGTGGACCGAGCCTATCAAGATGCCGGGGCAGCGGGTTTTGCCATCATCGCCAAGATGCCCCAGGTCCAAGGGATGATCAGCAGGATGCATGTCGCCCCCGAGCACCAGCCCGACAGGCTGATCTTCACAAAATGAAAGGGGTTCCACTTGATGAACGTTCAGCTGGTGTGTGACCATGCATGTCTGCGCCCAATACCCGGGCAGTGTGCATGGCGCCTTCATCCTGGCACACTCAACGGGTCCTAACATCTTCGAGGCGGAGCCCCAGGTGAGGTGTTGGCTCTTGGGCGACAGGAGTTATCCGCTGCAGTCATAGTTGATGACGCTTATCCGTGGGTCACAAAACCGTCGTGGAGACCCACTACAATGACGCCAATAAAGCGACCAGGGGCGTGATTGAGCGGTGCTTCAGCATCCTGAAGATGCGGTTCAGGAGCCTGGACAGCTCTGGAGGACCCTCCAGTATGGCGCTGGGAGGACTGTCCGCATCATGGTGGCCTGCTGCGTTCTCCACAACATTATGCAGCAGAAGAGTGACGTGCTGGAGGAGGAGGATTAATGTCAGGCCTCATCCGATGAGCAGGATGCACGAGAGGGTGAGGATGGGCAGGACATGGGGCCCAGGTAGGCACAGGGGACCTCACAATGAATCCGCCTGGGCCAGCGTGCGTGAGATGCTCTAATTGCCTCCAGGTTCTCTGACTAGGGGGCCTTGACCAGTAGCACAGACACCCATCCCACCCCCATACATCCTCTCCCCTGAGCGACCACCCCTCCCATGACCAACCTCCCTGCTACATCTCACCTACCCCCTACATGATTCTTACCAGCCTCATAACGGGGTGCGGGCACTGGGTTGGCAGCAACAGCGGGTCTGGTCCATGGGAAGGAGAATGATGGTGACCCGCTCTGCGACGAGCTCTGGTGCTCCGCATCGTTTGACAACGGCAGACTCCTGCCCACGGTAGCAGTTTCCACCGTCCACCTGCGTGGTCCCTGCACACGGGTTGGCCAAGCATCACACTGTCCCATCAAATCCCTGGGGTGGCGGTGGAAGGGAGCGGGGGTGGAGGCTGAACTAGGGTCTGGCCCAAGCGCACCCAGAATGTCTGCCCATCTACCCCTCCCCCCCACCCCCACCCACCCTCTGCCCCCCAGGGTCTCTTCTGCAGCCAGGCCATCCCTCACATCCTTCTGACAGAGCACCGAAGTAGGCTGAAACATTGTGAATATGTGTTTATTTAGAAACGGTGAACATATATGTACCGTTTTGTGGGCTAGCCCCTATCGCTATACAGTGTGCCGCAGGTGGTTCCCCAGGTGAGACATCAGAGGTGGAGGCAGCCTGCTGCGGTTCCCGCCCTGTGACCGGCGTCCCCTCTGGAGCAAACGGACCTGGATGGGCCCGGCTGTTGCTTGGGGGTCCAGATGGTGTGGTGCCACCCTGTTCTGCCTGCTGTCCATCAGCTGCGCCAGGGACAGGAGGAGGGTGAGTCTGAGGCTGCTATGGTGTTCCAGCACCGCTGCTGTTGGAGTCAGCAGCATGGGCCCCATCATCTCCTCCTCCCTCAGGATGCCCAATGGCCCCCGGGCTACTCTTTGGGACAGGGGTGCGAGCGCAGCTAACCCATGAGACTGCCCCGCCACCTGGCACGGGCAGTCCTGGAGGCCCACTCCCGTCTCAACCATTGTCTCAATGCTCACAGCATTGGGGCATAGGGAGTGGACTACCTCCCTCTGGGAATGTGCTACATCAGCCAGTGACTGGGCCATCTCCCTCTGGGTCTGTGCCACATCAGCCAGTGACTGTGCCATCCCCCTCTGGGTCTGTGCCACAGCAACCAGTGACTGTGCCATCCCCCTCTGGGTCTGTGCCACATCAGCCAGTGACTGTGCCACCCCCCTCTGGGTCTGCGCCACATCAGCCAGTTACTGCACCACCTCCCTCTGCGCCGGGCTCAGGTCACCCAGCGCCCAAGCAATACTGCTGACACCCTCAGCCATGACCTGCTGTGATTGGGCCATGCTCTGCAATGTCCAGCTGGCCTTGGTACTTGGCTACCTGTGATAGGGCAGCCCTGTCCTGTGCCTCGGACACTGCCTGCACAGATTGCCCCAGACCTTGGAATCCCGACCCATAGCCGACACCTCCACCAAGGCGTCCACCGTGGATGCCACTCATGCAGTGTTGGTCTGGTTGTCATGCACGGTCGGCACTGCCTCCTATCCCTGTATTAGGTTGGACTCCTCCAGCTGCACCTGCAGTCCCTGGATGGTTGCTGACAACCCCTCCTGCACTCCCTGGCTCTGTGACTTTATCTCCACTATCGATGGGACCCCCTTTCCAGAAGCCCCAAACCTGTCCGGACGGCAGCTAGTCCCTGGGGTTGGGCTGCCTTCCATCCACCTGCCCCCTTCGGGATTCTTACCTCCACCTGATGTACTGCAGCACATGTGTGATGCGCATAGGAGATAGTGCCCCAGGAGCCTCTTCGCTAAAGTGCCCAACCGAGGTGTGTCTCTGGGATGATGGAGGGTGTTGGAGATAGCTGTGATGGGAAGTCAGTGTCATCCCCAGAGTGGTGCTCTGGGGTGTCTCAGGCTGTCGTTCAAGGGTTCTACTTGTCAAACATGATTTCCCCTTCATAAATCCATGCTGACTCAGTCCTATCCTGCCACCTGTTTTCTAAGTGCTCTGCTAGAAAACCTTTGATAATAGATTCTAGAATCTTTCCCACTACCGATCCAGGTTTAGATTAACATAGATTAACATAGAATTTACAGTGCAGAAGGAGGCCATTCGGCCCATCGAGACTGCACCGGCTCTTGGAAAGAGCACCCTACCCAAGGTCAACACCTCCACCCTATCCCCTAACCCAGTAACCCCACCCAACACTAAGGGCAATTTTGAACACTAAGGGCAATTTATCATGGCCAATCCACCTAACCTGCACATCTTTGGACTGTGGGAGGAAACCGGAGCACCCGGAGGAAACCCACGCACACACGGGGAGGATGTGCAAACTCCGCACAGACAGTGACTCAAGCCGGAATCGAACCTGGGACCCTGGAGCTGTGAAGCAATTGTGCTATCCACAATGCTACCGTGTTGCCCCAAAATCACTTACTGTGCTTCATATGAAGTTATGTGAAAAGTCCCTAGTCGCCACATTCCGGCACCTGTTTGGGCAAGCCAGTATGGGAATTGAACCGTGCTGCTGGCCTGCCTTGGTCTGCTTTCAAAGCCAGTGATTTAGCCCTGTGCTAAACCAGCCCCCAGTTTACTGGATTATAATTCCATTTCCTCTCTACCTCCCTTTTTAAATAGTGGAATTACATTGGCTACCCTCCAATCTGCAGGAACTGTTCCAGTGTCTATAGAATCCTGGAAGATGACCACCAATGTTTCCATTATTTCTGGAGCCACTTCCTTAAGTATTCTGGGATGTAGCTCATCAGGCCCTGGGGATTTATCAGCCTTCAATCCCATCAATTTCCCCAACCCAATTTATCTACCAATATTGATATCCTTCAGTTCTTCCCTCTCACTAAACCCTGCATTTCCCAACATTTCTGGGATCTTATTTGTGTCCTCATTTGTGAAGACCGAATCAAAGTATGTCTTTAGTTTCTCAGCCATTTCTTTGTCTCCTATTATACAGTCCCCAGTTTCCGACTGTATGGAACCTAAGTTTGTCTTCACCAACCTTTTTCTCTTCTCGTGTCTGCAGAAACTTTTAGTCAGTTTTTATGTTCCCTGTACTCTATTTTTCCCTTCTTAATCAATCCCTTGGCCCTTCTTTGCTGAATTCTAAACTGCTCTCAATCCTCAGACATGTTGGGTGGGATTCTCCATTCCCTGACGCCAATTCTGTAATCAGTGATCGGGCAGAGAATCACTTTTTACGACAGATTCGGGGGCGGTGCCTGTTTTTGGATGCTCCGCCCCCCAAAAACGGCATCATCAGGGTGTATGCCGCACGCCGTTGGGACGGCCTCAGGACGTTACCCGAAGGCCCTCCCCCGATGCTCCACCCCCGATGGAGGCAGGACACGTGTGCTCTCAGTTTTCGTGAACCTGGCGTGGCAGCTGCGGTCTGTGTCCAGCACTGCCACAGTTGGGGGGGGGGGGGGGAGCTGTGCCGCTGGCCGGGGGGCTTCGGCGAGAGCTGGGGGGACTGGTGGGAGGTGGTCCAGGGGTGGCAAGGGGGTGTCCAAGGGGGCACAATCTGGCATGTCGGGTGCACACGCGACCGGCGCCATATTGTACGGCCCGACTGCTGCAGGTCACCGCGATGCGCAACCGCGGTCACATACCTGGGAATTCTCTGGCCGTTTATTTCGTAAAGGCCGTGCGTTTTACGTGGCACGGCTGCTAGCCCTTCACCGGTCGGAGGGTCAGTGCTGGGTCTCGCCAATATTTTCATCATAGATCTAGACACATTCTCTGGACATAGCCTCAAAATCGGAGAATGGAGCCCTTTGTTTTTCTTACCCAATTTGTATGCTTCTTCCTTGGATCGAATACTATCTCCAATTTCCCTTTAAGACATCGAATGGCCACCTTTTCCGTTTACTTTTGTGCCAGACAGGAATAAACAATTGGTGCAGTTCCTATTGAATGTTTGTCATCGCCTGCCTATCCACTGTCATCCCTTTAAGTAATGTTCCACAATCGATCATACCCAACTCACACTTCTTATCATCGTAGTTTCCGTTATTAAGATTCAGGACCCTAGTCTCAGAATCAACGACTTCACTCTCCATCTTTATAAAAAAACTCCATCGTATTATGGTCACTCATCCCCAAGGGGTTATGCGCAACTAGATTGCAAATTATTTTGTTCTCATTACACAGTCCCCAGTCGAGGGTGGCCTGTTCTCTAGTTGGTTGCTCAACATATTGGTCCATATCACCAGGAATTCCTCCTCTGTGGTATTGTGACTAATTTGATTTGCCCAGTCTATATATAGATTAAAATCACCCATGATTGCACATGTTGCATTATCACATGCATCTCAAATTTCCTGTTTAATGCCATTCCAACATCACCACTGCAGTTTGGGGGTCTACACAATTCCTATTAATGTTTTTTGCCCTTTGGTGTTTCTCAGCTCTACCCATATAGATTCCACATTGTCATAACTAATATCCTTCCTCACGATTACATTAATTTCCTCTTTAACCAGCATTGCAACTCCGCCACCTTTTCCTTTTTGTTTGTCCTTCCTAATACTGAATACCTGGATGTTCAATTCCCATCCCTGGTCCCCCTGTAGCCATATCTCTGTAATCCCGATGATATCATTCGTCTATTCGCATAATTAGTTTGGCCGCTTTATTATGAATGCTCCGCGTGTTAAGGCACAAAACTTTCAACATTATCTATCCCGCTCCCAATGTTTTCCACTGTGCCCATGTTTGAATCTGGCCCTTGGTTTCTCTGCCTATCACTTTACTTATTCACCTTTCTGGCTTTTGTTTTTGTCCTTATTCCGTCCTCCTCTGACTCCTTGCATACGTTCCCATCCCCCTTCCTTTTTAATTTAAACCCTCCCCAGCCACTCTTGCAAATACTTCCCCAAGGACATCAGTCCCGGTCCTGCCCAAGTGTAACCTATCCAGTTTGTACTGGTCCCACCGTCCCAGAACTGGTCCCAATGTCTCAGGAATCTGAAACCCTTCCCCTCACACCATCTCTTCAGCCATGTGTTCATCCTATATATCCTTCAATTTCTACTGTGACTAGCACGTGGCACTGGTAGTAATCCTGAGATCACTACATTTGAAGTCCGACTTCTCAACTTTCTTTCTAAATCCCTATATTCTGCTTTTAGGATCTCATTACATTTTTATCTCTGTCATTTGTAACAATGTGTATGACCACTGGGCGTCCAAAGGCCCCTCCAGAATGCCCTGTAACCGCTCAGAGACATCCTTGGCCCTTGCACCAGGGAAGTAACATACCATCCTGGAGTCTCATTTGTAGCCACAGAAACGCCTGTCAATTCCCCTTACAATTGAATCCCCTATAACTATTGCATTTTCACACTTTTTACTCCTCCCCTCTGCAGCAGAACCAACTGTGGAGCAACAAATTTGGCTGTTGCTGCTTTCCCCTGAGAGGCCATTCCCTTTAACAGTATGCAGAGCGGTATATCAGTTTTACACAAGAATGGCCACAGAAGATTCCTGCACTGCCTGCCTGGCTCTTTTGTGTGTAGAGCTTGATAGAGTGTAGGATAATAAAGCAGTGAAGAGATTTTAAGATGAGGATTAGGAGTTTGATGGGGGGTTAAATGAATCTATGCCAGTAGCACAAACTGGGCTCACAGTAAATTGACAGCCCCATTTTAACACAACGTTTGACTTTCTTTTCCAGTGACTTCAATGTGAGCTGCATGCTCCTGTTGATTCATGACTTCGCCTTCCAAATGCTGAAGCAGCAGACACGCCCTTAGAGCTTCTCGATCTGATAGGCCGACATACTTTCTGGGCCGCCCAGGGACAGTGTACCAATTGTTGGAATAGATTGTGCTTCCCAGTGATATTCTGATGAATGGCTTTTCAGTTCCCAGCAGCGTCAGACTGGGGCCAAAAACTCACAATTTTGAAACCAAAATATTTTTGGGGGAAAATAAATATTTTATTTGGTACTTTTCTCTCAGTAAAATGTAATTTTGAACAGTACGTTTTCTCCTGCTTAATTAAATGTATTTCTGAAGGGGCGGCACGGTGGAACAGTGGTTAGTGCTGCTGCCTCACGGCGCTGAGGACCTGGGTTCGACCCTGGCCCCGGGTCACTGTCCGTGAGGAGTTTGCACATTCTCCCTGTGTCTGCGTGGGTCTCACACCCACAACCTAAAGATGTGCAGGTTAGGTGGATTGGCCATGCTAAATTGCTCCTTAATTGAAACAAATTGTATTGGGTACCTTAAATTAAAAAATAAATAAATGTATTTCTGCTCAAAAGGATATGGAAAGAAAAAGGTAAGAATGGCGGACTTTGGACAGAATTTAATGGTCATTGTGGTGGGCTCATCCACTGCTGGAGAGCTTATGGAAACCCTGTCGCTGGCACTTCATAGGGCCCTGTCAGGATTAAATCACAACAAGGCACTCCCCGCAGTCATCAGTGTTCCCGGCTCCACCAGGGCTAATATTCAGCACGACATTCCAGCGCAGTGCAGATATCCTAACTCTGAGAGCTGCCGGCCAGTTACAACCGAGCACCTTTCCAGTCACCAGAACCGGTGACCAATATCAGTACTGTAGGAGGTCTGAGGGTGAAGATCATCGCTTGGGCACCCAGATGATCGTGAGTGGGGTAGAATCGCTGGGGCCTGTGATTCAGGGCCTGGTGAGGACAAGGGTGGAGGGATGGGGGTTGTTGTTAAGGGAAGGGATATGTCTTCCTGCAGGTTGCTCTATTGTTTCCGTGGGTCCCTCCATTGGGCACAGAATGCCCAAGAAGGAGAGATACCACCCACCCACATGCTAGACGCATGCCTTCCAGGGTTCACCTGGCGGTTTGCCAACATGGTGTGGTCCCTGCCTACTGCTGGTTAAATTCCAGTGACAGCAGGATAAGGTCCTTAAATGGTTAAGTAGCCATTTAACAACTTAAATTGGCTTCTGGGTGGGAAGGCCATCCCTGACCTTTCCCACCCTGGAGACCTGATTGAAGGGATTTGGAAAGTTACGGGGTTTCCATCCTGCAGCCGCTTCAGCCCATTATATATACCCCCCTCTCGGACCACGTTCCAAGGGAGCATCCAATTCAATCCTATGGCTCACTTTTCACATCATTACAGCACCCAAACCTCAATCTCAGAAGGGCCCTTTAAAAGGACACGGGGAGTCCACACTGAGTAAAATAAAGAACTTTGATTTATTTATACTAAGAGTATATACACTTCCCCGTAGGTCCGTACTGGTCTCTATCTGGTCGGTGCCTTACTGGCAGACCTTTTATACAATGTTAAGTGGAGTTCCCTCACCATTTAGCGGGGGAGCTCATACTCCACGAGGGCCATGGGAAAGACAATCAATCCTGAAGTGTTGGGTGCTCTGAGATACAGACGAACCAACACGGTTGTGATTGGTACAACGCAGTTTTATTCCTTTAAACTATTTTATAACAAACTTGGTACTCAGCACGTGGTGACTGTGTGAGTGTCTGGCTTTGAGGTCCTTGCCCTGTGCCGTCTCCTGATGGACTGCCCAGGAAGTGTTGTGTTTCTTGTTTTGTACTGTGTATGCTCTTGTCTGTGATTGGCTGTCGTGTTATTTGTGCTAATTGGTCTGTTGCTCTGTCTATCATTATGTATGTGTGTATGTGCTGTGATGTTCACTTGAATATCATGACATACCCCTTTTTGACAAGATTATGTGCCTACGTGGTTATAAATAGAAATGTGTACTGAGTGCTGCTAAATATGTGTGTGTGTAATATTTACAGCATGTACATGGGGCTTAACTATATACAAGGGGCGATGTCGGGTGTGACATACTAACGAGGTTGTACCATAACAAAAAAAAAACGTGGAAATATGGAACGATAAAACGAATGCCTGTAACGAGAAGAACATAGACATGTTAAAACAGTGGTTGCAAGAGTTCAACGTGTAAACAGTCTCATAAGTCCAGTCTAGTAGGTGGGCGATGAATTTGGGTTGACCGCCTCAAGGGTTGGTTGGGAACCACCGGCTGAGGTGCGGGCCTGGCCACGGGCGGCGACGGAAGGGGCATGGTAGCAGGCAGCTCCACAAACTCGCTATCAGGAACCACAGGAGGACACGGCGTCAGTGTAAGATCTCATTGCGAGGGTGGAAGTAGGCGAAGAGCCCGGCGATTGCGCGTACGCACGGATCCATCAGGCATGCGTACCAGGAACGAGCGGGGAGCCATGCGTCGGAAAACTTCGGCAGGTGCTGACCAGCCACCTTCTGGTAGGTGGATGCGGACACCGTCTCCAGGGGCCAGGGCGGGAAGATCAGTTGCCCGCGTGTCATATGACCATGGTCTGTTGTTGGTGCCAGGATGGAAGGCACAGTGGTCCTGAGGGCGCGACCCATCAGCAGCTGTGCTGGTGAGAGACCAGTGGCTAGTGGGGCCGAGCGATAGGCCAGCAGGGCGAGGCAGAAGTCCGACCCGGCAGCAGCAGCCTTGCAGAGGAGCCGCTTGGCAATGTGAACGCCCTTCTCCGCCTTTCCATTTGACTGGGGATGCAGAGGGCTGGACGTCACGTGTGTGAAGCCATACGAGGCCGCAAAGGATGACCATTCCTGGCTGGCGAAACAGGGCCCATTGTCCAACATGACAGTCATCGGAATGCCGTGGCGAGCAAAGGTGTCTTTGCAGGCCCTGATGACAGCAGACGACGTCAAATCGTGCAGGCGTATGACTTCTGGGTAGTTGGAGAAGTAGTCAACTATGATGACATAGTCCCTGCCGAGCAAGTGAAACAGGTCCACACCCATCTTCGCCCAGGGGACGTCACCAGCTCATGGGGCAGAAGCGTTTCAGGAGGTTGCGCCGGCTGAAACCTTTGGCAGGTTGTACAGTTGAGCACCATGTTGGCAATATTGTCACTGATGCCCCGCCAGTATACTGCCTCTCGGGCCCTCCGTCTGCACTTCTCGACCCCCAAGTGGCCTTCGTGTAGTTGGTCGAGAACCAGCTCGCGCATGCTGTGCGGAATCACAAACCGGTCCAGCTTCAGAAGGACGCCATCAATGACGGCCAGGTCATCTCGGACATTGTAGAACTGCGGGCACTGCCCTTTGAGCCACCCACCCGTCATGTGGTGCATCACACGCTGTAGAAGGGGGTCGGCCGCAGTCACTTGGTGAATACGGGCCAGACTGGAGTCGTCAGCTGGCAGATTTGCCGATGTGAAAGCCATCTGTGCCTCGACCTGACATACAAACCCCTCCGCATCTGGCGGCGTGCTCACTGCTCTGGATAGGGCATCCGCAACGATGAGGTCCTTCCCTGGAGTGTAGACCAGTTGGAAGTCATACCTCCTGAGTTTAAATAGGATGCGCTGGAGGCGAGGGGTCATCTCGTTCAGGTCCTTGTTTATTCTGCTGACCAGGGGGCGGTGGTCAGTTTCGACAGTGAACCGGGGAAGACCATATACATAATCATGGAACTTGTCTAAACCGGTTAGCAAGCCCAGGCACTCCTTTTCGATCTGCGCGTAGCACTGCTCAGTGGGGGTCATGGCTCGCGATGCATAGGCAACTGGGGCCCATGATGCCGTGTCATCCCGCTGCAGGAGCACTGCTCCAATGCCGGATTGGCTGGCATCAGCCGAGATTTTGGTGGCACGAGACGTGTCAAAGAACGCCAATACCGGTGCAGTGGTGAGTTTGAGTTTGAGCTCCTCCCATTCCAGCTGGTGTGTGTGTTGCTACTGGAACTCTGTGGACTTTTTGACGAGGTGGCGCAGAGCCGTCGCGTGGGAGGCAAGGTTGGGAATGAACTCCCCCAGAAAGTTGACCATGTCAAGGAAGCGTAGAACTGCTTTCTTGTCGGCCGGCTGCGGCATGGCTGTGATGGCGCTCACCTTGTCTGCATCCGGACAGACCCCTGACCGGGAGATATGGTCCCCCAGGAACTTCAACTCGGTCTGGCCAAAGGAACACTTGGCTTGGTTGAGGCGCAGGCCGTTTTCCCGTATGCAGGCAAAAACGCGTTGGAGACGATGTATGTGCTCCTGTGGTGTGGTGGACCAGATGATGACGTTGTCCACATATACGCGCACCCCTTCGATGCCTTCCATCATCTGCTCCATGATCCTATGAAAGACCTCGGATGCCGAGATGATGCCAAATGGCATCCGGTTGTAGCAGAACCTGCCGAAAGGGGTGTTGAAGGTGCATAGCTTTCGGCTGGAGGGTTCGAGTTGGATCTGCCAAAACCCCTTAGAAGCATCCAGTTTCGTAAATATTTTCACCTGGGCCATTTCACTGGTGATCTCCTCCTGTTTGGGTATGGGATAATGTTCCCGAATGATATTATTATTGAGGTCTTTGGGGTCAATACAGATGCGGAGCTCGCCGGAGGCCTTCTTGACACACACCATGGAGCTGACCCACGGTGTGGGCTCCATGACCCTGGATAGGACCCCTTGGTCCTGGAGATACTGCAGCTGCTGCTTGAGGCGGTCTTTAAGTGGCGCAGAAACCCTGCGAGGTGCGTGAATGACCGGGATGGCGTCCGGTTTGAGGCAAATTCGGTAGGTGTATGGCAGTGTTCCCATGCCCTTGAATGCATCCTGGTTGTGGGCGAGGAGCGATTGGAGCTGTGCGTTGAACTCTACATCCGGGAAGTCAGACGTGCCGTCTGGAGAGAGAGAGTGGACTCGTTGCATGAGGTGGAGAGCCTTGCATGCCTGTGCGCCCAGCAGGGAGTCCTTCAATGAGCCGACTATCTCGAACGAGAGTGTGGCCGTGTGTGTGTTGTGTGTCACCTGGAGCTGGCAGGATCCCATAGCAGGGATAACGTTCCCGTTGTAGTCGACCATCCTGCACCGGGACGGCCGGATTGGTGGTCTGACCTTCATGGCATAGAAGGCGGACCACGCTATGAGGTTGGCGGAGGCGCCAGTGTCCAGGCGGAAAGTGATCGGCGATCGGTTGACCGTCAGGGTGGCACACCATTCATCACCCGGATTGATTGTGTTGACTCGGTTCCCATCGATGACCGCAACCCGGAAGGTGTCTTGGTCATCTGTGTCATCGGTTTCGATGTCATAATGTGGAGGCTGAATGGTCCGCACGTTCCTGCGAGGTTGTCAGAGCTGCGGGAGATTAACAGGTTGAGCCGCTCGACAGTAAGCAGCGTAGAGGCCCACCTTGCCACAGCGTAGGTATTGTCGGGTTTTTGCGGGACATTGCCCTTTTAAATGTGCAGCTCCACAGTTGACGCACGTTGTGACGTCATGGCGTTCGTTACGCCACTGCGCATGCGCAGTTCGGTCTTGCGTCGAGGGCGCCTGTGCATCACGTCCCTCAGTGTTGCCGTAGGTTTTGGCGCGCACAATCGCGGGAGGCCTCGAGAAGCGCGCAAAACGGCCGCCCTCATCCGGGCCGCGGGCTGGGAGAAACTCGTTCGCCTGGACCCGTTCAGCCTCGTGGGGCACTTGGCTCGCCGATCCGGTCACGTAGGACCCCCTCCGCGCCGATTTAGTCACCTGAAATTGGGCATAGCGGCTAGTCGCGTTCTCGTGCAGGACACAGGCTTCAACTGCAGATGCGAAGGTCAGGCCTTTTATTTTTAGAAGCTGCTGGCGTAGGCTGCCGGAGGCAATCCCAAAAACGATCTGGTCCCGGATCATGGACTCTGAGGTGGTGTCGTAACCGCAGGACTGCGCGAATATGCGGAGATGCGTTAGGAAGGACTGAAAGAGCTCATCCTTACCTTGCAGGCGCTGCTGGAAGACATACCTCTCAAAGCTCTCGTTGACCTCAACGTTGAAGTGTTGGTCGAGCTTGAGGAGGACCGTGTCATATTTAGATTTGTCCTCGCCTCCCGCAAACACCAGGGAGTTGTATAAATGGATGGCGTACTGACCTGCAGTGGTGAGGAGGATGGCGATCTTCCTTTTGCCCAAGGCGCCCTGTTTTTCGTTGGCTTCTATAAAGAGTTCGAAGCGCTGCTTGAACAGCGTCCAATTTATGCCAAGGTTCCCAGCGACTTGCAACGGCTGCGATGTGTTGACGGTGTCCATGGCGCAGGATGGCAGATTTGTAGGTAGGTTTTGATTCACTTCTGGTACCATGAAGTGTTGGGTGCCCTGAGATACAGACGAACCAACACGGTTATGATTGGTACAATGCAGTTTTATTCCTTTAAACTATTTATATAACAAACTTGGTACTCAGCACGTGGTGACTGTGTGAGTGTCTGGCTTTGAGGTCCTTGCCCTGTGCCGTCTCCTGATGGACTGCCCAGGAAGTGTCGTGTTTCTTGTTTTGGACTGTGTATGCTCTTGTCTGTGATTGGCTGTCGTGTTATGTGTGCTAATTGGTCCGTTGCCCTGTCTATCATTATGTATGTGTGTATGTGCTGTGATGTTCACTTGAATATCATGACAAATCCCACCCCATATGTCCCATGCGAGATATTACAAGCACCCAAAACTGCACAAATCTCACATTAAAACTATACATTGTAAACGACTGACAAATGAACCCATCGATCCTTTACTCCATAATGGCTGTTAGAGACACAATACAACATTCTAATCTAGCAAATTTTTGCCTGAAGGTTTGAATAAAGCTGTGTGATTAGATTTCCACTATTGTAGAAGTCTGTTAATGGGAACACATTTGTGGCTAGTGAGATGTCCTTTTTATCCTATCATTCCTATTAAGCAGATACCATTGAAAGCTTGTGTATTGATCTGAACTGGCAATATCATGCCTGTAAGTATCTAAGAACTAAAGTCATTACAGCATCATTAACAGGCCTTGATTAGCTGCTAACAGGATGTAACGCTAGTCAATCAAGCCCTCTCGGAATGGATCTATTTTTTTGGAAAATCTACTCACTAAATTGTGTTAGTTCTACTTTGTTTATCAACATTCACAACATACATTTGGCTATTGTTTTTGTTAGAATGCTCCATCTGCTGAACCAATATCTGTTGGGGTATTACATCAAAGAATTGTAGAGGTCAGCAATGTGTTTAAGCTGTGCTCTAGCCCTGATTTTGTAGTGTTGGGGAAGTTCACAACCTGGGGCTGTGTGAAGCCAAGAGAGATTTTAATTCTTTGGCCTTACTCCAATATTGAAAGTGTGTCTTCCATCTGAACCGTGGGCAGCACGGTAGCATTGTGGATAGCACAATTGCTTCACAGCTCCAGGGTCCCAGGTTCGATTCCGGCTTGGGTCACTGTCTGTGCGGACTCTGCACATTCTCCCCGTGTGTGCATGGGTTTCCTCCGGGTGCTCCGGTTTCCTCCCACAGTCCAAAGATGTGCAGGTTAGGTGGATTGGCCATGATAAATTGCCCTTAGTGTCCAAAATTGCCCTTAGTGTTGGGTGGGGTTACTGGGTTATGGGGATAGTGTGGAGGTGTTGACCTTGGGTAGGGTGCTCTTTCCAAGAGCCGGTGCAGACTCGATGGGCCGAATGGCCTCCTTCATGACTGTAAATTCTATGATCTATGAAACTTAGTAGAAATCACTAGCTGGGAAATGAGTGGGACAGAATGAGTGAGTGGCACGGTAGCGCAGTGCTGCTTCACAGCGCCAGGGTCCCGGGTTAGATTCCAGGCTTGGATGACTGTCTGTGCAGAGTCTGTACGTTCTCCCCGAGACTGTGTGTGTTTCCTCCGGGTGCTCCAGTTTCCTCCCACATTTCCCGAAAGACGTGCTTGTTAGGTAATATGGACATTCTGAATTCTCCCTCTGTGTACCCGAACAGGCGCCGGAATGTGGCGAGTAGGAGATTTTCACAGTAACTTCATTGCAGTGTTAATGTAAGCCTACTTCTGACAGTAAAGATTATTATGATTATCTTAAGAAGCTACAGCCAAGGATCCATGGAACAATCCCCGGCCATAAGAAAAATGTGAGCAAGTTGGCAAGGCATCATGATCAGGGAAAGGGAGAAGTCTTGGGTGGAGGCTCCAGATGTGTTTCTATTGCCTAGAGAAGTGTTCCTGCTCCTGCTGGCCTACAGGAAAACCATAAGAAAGTTTTGAAGCATTTATATTCCTGACCCAATTCTATTTGATGCCAGGCTTTTGTTTATGGCAGCTTTTAAGTGGAGGGCACCAGTGGACAGAATCCCACCCAAACTGAGTGTCTGGTTTAGCACAGGGCTAAATAGCCGGCTTTGAAAGCAGACCCAGGCAGGCCAACAGCACGGTTCAATTCCCATACCAGCCTTGCCGAACAGGCGCCGGAATGTGGTGACTAGGGGCTTTCCACAGTAACTTCATTTGAAGCCTACTTGTGACAATAAGCGATTTTCATTTCATTTTCATTTCAACTGCTGGAATTGTGACCGAACGATTTCAGGGCTAGAATCAAGGAATTATAGAATTAGACAGCACAGAAGACAGGTGTGTGGCCCACGCCGGCTTTATAAATGAGCACCCACTTTGTTCCCATTCCCCTGACTTTTTCCATGCCATTTTAATGTTTCTCCTTTTTCAAATATTTATCTATTTCCCTTGCAAAAGCTATTGTGAATCCTGCTTTTGTTATTGCTTCTGGTCAGGCATCCTGTGCCCCAGCAACCCTCTGCTTAATATAATTTCTTCGAACCTTCCCCTTTGTTCTGTTGGTGGTGGTTTTAAATTTAAACCATTTAATTATTGATTCACTAACATGTAGAAATAATTTGTCCTCATTTACTTTATTAAAACCTCTGATAAGTTTGACCATCTTTATCAACTGTCCTCTTGATCTTTTGTTCCAATGAAAAGTTTGGGGGTGTGGAGGGGGGGGATGGTTTCAAAGGAGTGGAGGCAGCTCCCTGAAACCTGCCTGGAGTTGTTGGGGAGGGTGAGGGTGCTGTGTGTATCACAACAGTCCAGAGAAATGTCCTCAAGGCCATGATAGATGGGAGGGCAACTCAGGTGGGCTAATTGAGTGCCTGTCTGTCCTTGTGCAGGAGGTGGCTGCCGAGGTCAGTGGGTGTGATGTTGCACGCCGCTGCAGACTGCATTGCCGCAAAAGATTCAATGATCTGTGGTCAGCAAGTGTAGGTGCAGAGATGGCAGGGTCCTGTGTGAAGAGATGTAGTTGGTCCATTCCCCTGTGTGCTCAGTGGTCTGAGTATCTATGATAACTGGCACTGAAGCCTGCAATGCCAATAGGTTGCAGTGCATTGGAGGGAGGAAGTGTGCCACAGTGAAATGCCCGCCTAATGGTCAAGTGGGCGGAGTGGGCATCAGGAATTGTCTTGAAGGACAATGTAATACTAATGAACCTTGCAATTGTCCCGTCAGGCGAAGCCAAGTCACAATACTGAGGAGCGCTGACGAACTGGTGGGGGAATACCCAACTTGCAGGTCCTGACTAGGAGCGAGAGTGATGCTCTGGAGATGGAACGCCACCAGCCAGCTCGCTCCTCTGGTCCTGGTGAGGTGGGGATCAGGGCTGAAGGTAGATGTGTAGGTCCCAGATACCTGTGCTATGCATACGGGAGGATTCACGGGCTCCTTTTATCACACAGTGAGTAGTCCCAGCCAGAATGCCCATTGAAGCTCCAATGTAGATGGCACCATGCAGCAGGTCTCCACTGCCTCAGCAGCCCACCTGGCATGTATAGTGACGATGGTGATTGAATTGGCTGATGTTGTGCCTTCCTTCCACAGATGGGCCAACCGCACCAGCTGCAGATTACCCCCAGGACCCCTGTTGGGCACCCAGGAAGACACCAGTCCTGCACCTGTGTTAGGCTGTCACCTGGAACCAGACACCGGTGCAGAAACACCGGTGGGCATTAGGCCGTCGTCTCTGCGAGTAGTGCACAGTGGTGAAGGGACATCAGACTCGTGTGACGCGATGGTAGAGAGGTCGCCGGATGACAATAGTGGGAGTACTGCTGGAGACCAGGACTATGCTGAGTCCAGGGCAGATGACGGGTCTCTGGAGATATCCATCAGGCAGCAGATGCTGTATGTCCAATGGGATACGTGGGGAGAACTGGTGGAGATCCATGAGGTTCTACATGTCATGGCTTCCATGCAGAACATGAGCACTGTGTTGACACTGAGCAACCAGCACACATCTTCCTCCAATGAATGAGTGGCAACTCTCTGGGTGAGGCTGCTTCAAGGACACCCTCAGGGGTTCCAGGGGTCGCGCATGGGCCTGCAAGTCAGCCCACCGACTGCGACCTCTGGGGGTCACTGGCTATGTGAGAGATGGATGAGGTACCTTGTCGCTCTGCCTGTCCATAAATAGTGAGTAGGGAGATGTAGGCACACCTCAAGCTGGCCAGCGAGCTGGTGTTTCTGTGGGCTCCTCTCAGGTTGCTCCAGATGAAGGCACCAGCTCCTCTGCCTCTCTGCCATTGGCTGACAATGCCGCGATGACTGAGCAGTGGCCAACCATGGGATTGGATGCTCCTTTCCAGCCAGAGCTAACTGGTAGCCAGAGGGCGCCCAGCAAAGTCGTCAAAGCTACCACGACAGCAAATTCAGCAGGCGGTCCCCAATGCCGCAGGCAGCGACGGGGGGAGGGGATGGGCACTAAGATGCAGAACCCACAGGTGTAAGTTTAAGGCACCTTAAGCACAACAGGGCATGTCACGGGTAACATTATTTGTGTTCATTACTTTAAATTTTCTGTTAGTTTTGGCACATTTGTACGCTGTTCTTATGTTAAGTCCCATAAACATGTACCTCAATTCAATGAGCTGGGTTGGTTGCATGCTTTGTATGTTGGCCAGATGTTGCACAGGCTTGTAAGCTGAGGGCTACGTGTGGTGCAGCATTTCTGAGTTTGGCTCATAAGGAAAGTTTTATTACGAATGAAACATTGTCATTGGTCAAGGCATTGGAAGCACATCATGAGCAGCCCGATGGTCCTTCCCACCACCGCTCTTAGGGATGCATAATTCCTGTTATATCTCTCCCCTGTCTGAGTTCTTGGGTGACATGGTGGGGTCATTAGCCACCTTTACAAGGGATAGTCTTGACCCAGGAGCCATCCATCCAATCTTGCAGGAGCTACAAACAGCCTTGGTACCGGGAATTCCACAAGATGTACCAATCATGGGAGCTCCCTTGATAGCAGGCACAGAGTTGTAGAATCCGTGTCCTGTGGCCACAGACAATCTGCGCGTTCATAGAACATACAGTACAGAAGGAGCCCATTTGGCCCATCGAGTCTGCACCGGTCGACCCACTTAAGCCCTCACCTCCACCCTATCCCCGTAACCCAATAACCCCTCCTAACCTTTTTGGCCACTTAAGGGTAATTTATCATGGCCAATCCACCTAAGCTGCACGTTTTTGGACTGTGGGAGGAAACTGGAGCACCCGGAGGAAACCCACGCAGACACGTGGAGACTCCGCACAGACAGTGACCCAGTGGGAAATCGAACATGGGACCCTGGCGCTGTGAAGCTACAGTGCTCGCCACTTGTGCTACCATGCTACCCATCAAGTGGCACTCCTACCTGTTGATGAAAGCCCCTGGCTCTCCCGGTGATGCCCTGAAGGCCATATGCGTGCAGTCTATAGCACCCTGGATGCAGCGCAAGGCAGCCATCGCTGCAAACAATCTCTGCCTGGCTGTTCTCGTCTGTCCGGCAGTGGATGGATGTGTGGACGTGTCTAAAGATGGCCTTACTCACCAACTGTGTGCGGCTGATTGAGAGACGCCGCACAGGTTCCCTACTGAAATGAACTGGAGGTGTAGAAGTTGAGGATGACTGACCTTCAGTGCCACTGGCCTGGGTCCCCCCTCACACACACACACACACACATGCAGTTTGAGGGGATTTCGGGACCTATTATAGCCATCTGGGATGGCCACTTACAAAGAAACATGGACATTTGCAAAGACTCAATGGATATTTGGCCAATACAAGATTCAGGCAGGCTCAGAGCCTAAATGTATATTTGTAAGCAGAGAACCAGACAGTATCGAAACCCCCAGCTGATTTGCATTCTAATGACCCATTACCTTAAGACAAAGGGCTGGTACTCAGGTATCAGATACAATTCCAGACACATCGGCGCCACTCCCTTTACTCAGGAAGCATAAACAGCAAGGTCAATGCCCGCTTAGGACACGCCCAGCTATCAAGGCACCCGCCCCTTCATTGGCTCAGATCAAAGGCAGTGATCGAAGTCTGCCGAATTATTGGGTCCAAACCTAAGGACCGCCCAAAAGAGCGCGAAACCCCCAAGGATAAAGAGAGACACTGCCATGTGTTCGATCTCTTTTGGACCTGGCGCTCCGGCAACGTCTATCTCCAACTGTAGCACCACGACCAGAAGCAAGTTCAAGTTCAACGCTCGCTTCCAGGCGGATGAGCCTAGCTGAACCGCGATTACTTCTCCAGACCCAGCAGATCCAGATTCGAACAAAGGCCACTGTTCCTCTGACCTAAGCTGGGTGCCCGACGTTAAGTACAGGTTGTCATAGTGTTAGGTGTAATTTAGCTCGTAGTGTTTATGTTGTATGTATAAGTTAATCTTGTGTGTAAATAAAGTATTATTGAACTTGAACTAACTAACTGGTTGTTGAACTTTGTGGTGGTATCATTTGATACCTGGAGACTCTGAAAGCAATATAATATCAATATCTAGACAAAGGAAGGGTAACCTTATTGACTGTCATATTTATAGCGAGTAAATATGGCAACAGGATTGGCGACCTTGACGGGACTCGACCCAGAAGTGATTTTGTCACTCCGAGATAACCCACAAAACGTTTGAATTAGAAACCCAATTGGAAAAGTGAAAGAAACCACAAGTGTAAGACCAGTATCGATCAAACCTCCAAGATTCGGAAGTCTGTAGTAATTTGCATGCGTACTAACAGGGATATAAGGTAAACTCGTTAGATTATGTTGCGTAAAACATTCGGGAGTTATGGGAACTGGAAAATAGCTTAAGCCATAACCGCTGTTTGCATCACTGCTTTATTCCCCCCTGTCCCAAATTCACGGTAGAGATACAGAGATTACGGTAGAGATACAGAGATTACGGTAGGAAAAGACATAATCGTAGAAATGGCAATGAAGGCAATGGAACGCCTTATGGACCCACAGGAACCAGAGGTCGCAGCAACAAATAGAGCAGAGCAGTGTTCCATATGGGAAGAGGAAATTAGGAAGTACCTAAAGGGGAAAGGATGGTCTGAGTTTTGTGCAAATGAAGAGATAGGTCCTGGTAGTATAGGACAAACTTGGTGGGATAACTTGACCGAGATCCATAAAAAGCGTTTAGGTAAAGTTCGTAAGCCGATAGCAATCATGTCCTGTTTAGCACAATTGCGAGGCACAGAGGAGGTCATGAGGACGCTCCGCAGTCAGCTTGTAGAGAAAGAGAAGAGTAGTGAGGGAAACGTTAGTGAATGCGAAAAAGTAAATGAGCAACTCCAAGAGCAGCTCGCAGCGAAGGACAAGGAGATGGCTGATGTCAAACGGGCACACCAATCTTGTCTAGCTCACCTAAGCAGCTTTCAAACATAATATGATAAGGCCGACCAAGATACGCAACGCGCAGTTTTGGTAAGGGAAGAAACGGAACACCAAGTAGAGCAATTAAAGAAGCAATGCGAGGACTTAAAGGCAGCCTTACGAGCACTCCACAGTTCCACAACGGAACAAAGGAAGAGTTTGGTAGACCACGCCAAATGCAGGCAGCAAATTTCATGGTTACAGTCACTGGTCTCAGTGCAAAATGGTTTCAGAGACACCTTTGGACCAAATTTAGACCAGGAAGATGGCCCCGATTGGTAGGAACTTAATGAAACTGCCCTTCAATACGTAAACGGAATAGAGATTCAGAATAGAGCCCTCCAGGCCCCGAAAAGGAAAGCACCCGCACCACCGACTACAGGCAGCACAAAACCCTATGACTCCAGTCACCACGCAGCGCAGAGTACCGACAGAAGACCAACCCGATTTTGTGTACACCACACCACTAACCATCATCCAGTTAAGGGATGCCCGTGATAAAATAGAAACCTTTCAACCCAATTCAGACCAACACCATTTCTTTGAGCGAGTTAGACAACAGACAGTCATGTATGGTCTGGACGAACAGGAGCAATTGAAACTCATAGTAATCAGCCTTGACTCATCCGTTAGTTCAGCCCTTCCCGACCCACAAAATGTAGGAGGAGGTAGCCTCCAGGATATGAAGACAGCTATCCTAGATGCAATTGGCTATAATAGAGGAAATCCCGTAGAAGGACTCAACCGATGTAGGCAGAAGAAAGGGGAGCATCCAACAGCATTTGCTGGACGCCTCTGGATACACTTCACAGCAGTATTTGGCGATTTAGCCTGCGCGCATATAACTGCAGACAATACGGCCATATTGACCCGTATTTTAGTCTCCCATGCCACAGATGCAGGACAAAAAGCATGTGCAAATTATGACCCCCTCAGACGCCACACACAATGAAGTGTGGGTTCTGAAGAGACTTTCTAGAGCTTGGGAACAATCTCTACACAAAAAGGCAGAGCAGGAGAAGTTAGAAGCAATCTTGTATCCAGTAAGGACACATCAGGACCCCGCATGGGTAAATGAAGGTAAAAATGGCACACAGCACCATAAAGCACAGGGATGCTATAATTTTGGACAGAAGGGACATTCCGCCCGAGAACGCGATGCCCCCCCCCGAACCAGCAACGGAACCAGCACGCAAATGGCCCACATAGGAACAATGTCAGACCTATCCACAGCGTTAGCGCCCGCTCAGATAATATGGCCATAAATGGCACCGATTGATGGTGTTCGGACTCCCCAACTTGGGTCTGCGACACACTCTGGGACAAGTCTGGAAGACCGGTAGTCACAGGCACAGTCCGGGGACACCCCGTAGAGTTCCTTTGGGACACAGGAGGGTCCCGAACCACGTTAAACTCCTCCACGATGTACCAGCGAGATATATGGCCCACTACAGACACTATCACTCTTAGTGGATTTACAGGACACCTCCAGCAGGGACACATTACGGCCCCTGTGGATATTCAGATCGGTAACATTAGAACCAAGCACTCAGTCGTTTTGGTGGATTTACCCCAGACAGCAGAGCACATCTTGGGGATAGATTTCATGAGCTCACACAACCTTTCTTTTGACCCCGTGAATAAATGTGTGTGGAAAATGGCTAGCGCAGCACGAGCCCCCGCCATGCTCACAGTAGGAGACCACGAACACAGGATTAGCTCAGTGGGAGATTACTAGTTTGATCCACAAACCATTACCACGGACAAAACAATTAGGGAAGTCTTAAAGAACCACAAAGCATCTTTTGCCCAACACAAGCACGATTGCGGTGAAATTCCAGGAATGGTCACCATTACAGGTCCCGATCCTAAGCCCCAGAAACAATACGGTTTTCCACAGCAAGCCGAGGGAGAAATAGCTAAGGTAATTCAAAGTTTATTGGATCAAGGTGTAATTCTACCCATAGCCTCAACAAACAATTCCCCCGATTTGGCCCGTAAGAAAACCAGATGGTTCATGGAGACTGACCATCGACTATAGAGAACTCAATAAAGTAACTCCATTAGCAGCCCCCGCCATTTCCATGAGTCCCGAGACAATGTTAAAGCAGGGACTTCAGTCAAAATATTTTACGGTTCTGGACATTAGCAATGTCTTTTGGTCCATTCCATTGCATAAAAATTGCCAGTATAAATTTGCGTTCACCTTCCAGGGACAGCAATACACGTGGACATGCCTTCCACAAGGTTTCCACAACTCCCCCTCCATTTTTCACAGACAATTGGCGAATGGATTATCGAAATTTTCCCGACCTGAATGCTTCATTCAGTATGTGGGCGACTTGCTCCTACAGACTGACACCAAGGAAGAGCACATTTCGCTTCTTTCCGAACTATTAGGTCTCCTAAAAGAAATTGGATGTAAAGTCAATCCAAAAAAAGCCCAAATTCTCCAAGAAAAGGTCATTTATTTAGGAACAGAAATAACGCATGGTAAACGTGAGATAGCGCAAAAACGCATTGATTGAATTGTTAAATTGCTGTTGCCCCATAATGTTACAGCATTCCAGTCATTTTTAGGACTGGTTGGTTATTGCAGGAACCATATAGACGGTTTCGCCACAAAGGCAGCCCCCACTTTCCGAGCTCCTTAAGAAACAGACCCCATGGAAATGGTTTCCACAGCACACGGATGCCATTGATGCACTAAAACGTGCCCTAGGTACAGCTCCCGCTTTGCAGGCACCAGACCCACACTCCCCATACGCAATAAAGGTAGCGGCCACCGATCGAACCCTTTCGGCCGTATTTCTCCAGGAAAGGCACGATTGTTTAGGACCCGTAGCCTATGCCTCACGAGTTTTAGATCCGGTAGAGCAAGGATTTTCAGCCTGTGAAAGGCACTTGCTCACAGATTTTTGGGCTGGTCAGTACTTTGCGTACATAACAGGACTCAACCCCGTAACCATTTTGACCGCGCACACCCCAACACAGCTACTGTTAGACGGTAGGCTGAAGGACGGTACGGTTAGCCAAATTAGAGCAGCAGCTGGACCCTACCCCTACAAGGACGCAACATCACAGTGAAAAGGACAAAGACACACACGTTTTTGGCAGATAATTTACAGTATGCAGGAACCCCACATGAGTGTGAAATCATTGCAGCCAGGCACAACACAGGACCCTTTATTCCTAAATCGTTACCAACAAAAGCAGGCATCAGACCACAGAGAACCCAGCCGACAGATAATTCTCTAAAGATTTATGTAGATGTCTCCTCCACCATTAATAATGGGAAAAGGATTACAGGATGTGGCATATATGTAGAAGACGCGCAGGGACGCGCATTAGAGGAGATATCATTAAAGTTACCAGGACATTTAGGTTCGCAGGCAGCCGAGTTAGCAACCATCGCATACATTGTGCCGCATCCAAATTTGTTCCCGACCCCCGCAGATACATATTCGGACAGTCTATATGTCTGCAACAGTTTGACGGAATTCCTGCCCCTGGGGGAATCTAGAGGCTTTATATCTGCTGACGGTAAACCCCTACCCTCAACGCCATTACTAAAGCACATTCTCGAAGAAGCTAAAGACCGCAAATATGGTATCATAAAGGTTAGAAGCCATAATCCTTCCTCCCCACCTGGCAACATAAAAGCAGACGCCCTAGCAAAAGCTGGATCATGACATGGTCACTTTTGGCAACCCCCCAAGAATGCCCCAGTACACACAGTCCAGATCTCACAGACCAATATTCAAGATTTAGCACAGGTGCAAAAAGCAGACAACACGCTTATTCAAAGACACTTTAACGATTCAGGACGGAATTATATTAAAGAATGGTATTTATGTGGTTCCCCGCCCAGGACAGGAACCAGATTATTTGTAAATTTCATCACGGACATCAAGGGATAGAAACCACCCTTGCCACCTCTCTGCTGGTGGCCCGATTTAAAAACAGATGTCACCCATTACATTGAAAACTGTTTAATTTGCGCTCAAAACAACCCAGACACATATGCAAAGAAAGGTCAGCTAAGACACACCCGCCCTGTTAATTGCCCATGGATGAACTTACAAATAGATTACATTGGTCCCCTTCCCCCCTGCAGAAATGGTTTTAAATATGTGTTGGTAGTGATCGATATCTTCACAACAAGCATTTTCTTCCAGGACAAACACGGCTAAAGCGACAGCAAAAATTCTAACTCAACAAATATTTACAAGATGGGGACTCCCCCGTAGTATTGAATTGGACCAAGGTTTGCATTTTACAGGAAGAGTGATGAAAAATGTTCTCACAATTTTCAGTATTAAACAAAAGTTTCATATTGCCTATCACCCACAATCCAGCGGCATTGTGGAACGCATGAACCGAACCCTAAAAACAATGATTAGGAAAATGGTGCAACAGCACAACACAACATCGGGCACAGTTCCCCCATTTGCACTGATGTTTATTAGAAACACGGTATCGAGTTCAACAGGCTACACCCCCCACACCCTCATGACTGGACGACCCATGAAGAGTACCGAGTATTTATTTGGACTTGATTTGGCCAGCCCCACAGTCACCACCCTTACCCACAAAAAAGCGGTCCAACAAGTAATGGAAAATATTAAAGCAGCACAGCTCGCTGCAGCTGTTCGACTAGGCGCTAGGAAAAAGCAGAGTAAGGCTTGCTTTGATAAAACAGTGCACCCGGTAAAATATACAGTTGGACAGCAGGTGATCGTCTCCCTATACTATCCAAATTCATTCCTCTCCCCCAAATTTGCAGGACCCTACTCGATTTCTGATAAAGTAAGCCCCTCAGTATATAAAATTATATATCCAAACGGAAAATCAAGATGGTTTCATATAAACCAACTTAAGGTTTATGGAACTCAGTGCAGCCACTCACACCACATTTCACTGGCAATAGCAGACAACGACGACCCGCCCTCTGGCAACCTAATCCAACCCTCCCCCAGCCAGGACAGTACGTCCACAAACACGACTTTGACTCCACCCCAGGGACGACAGCGGTAGCGACAGCACTACGGACTTACTTGAGATCCCCGGCCAATGGCAAAACAGACCAGGCCGCAGTCACTACAGCTCCAGTAACACCTACCAAGATATGTTTGACTCCTCAGATACCATTTATTTGCCTCAACCAGAACCAGACCCACCGCCCGACGATACAACTTCTCCCTTTGCCAAGAAACAATGGCACCGCGATAACTCTTGTCGGCTGACAGGAAATGATTAAATGGATCCCACGATGGCCCACGTGGCCATGGGACAGAAACACCAGACACGAGTTTGGCAACCGGGAGATGGTGATGACTCCGAGTCTGACTCCCACCATGGTAACCCCTTTACGACCCTTTTCGGAATGGAACCTGAGGTGTCCAGATGATGAGAGAAAGGAACCGATTCAGATTTACGGTATTCTATTTTCTGATAGAGCCTGCCCACTTCTCTTTCTTTAATTTGTTATTTTTGAATGTTGAATGTTTGTCTTTTGTATGACTATTTGTGTCGACCTCTCACTAAATTTTTTGATACAGTTCCTTCTTTCGGTCTCATGCTGAATTTCCTGATGCAGTCATAACTACTTTTTTGACGCCAAAATTGTAGTTAAAGGAACAAGTTTGTCGGAAGTCCATAGATATTCAAATTCTTTCTGTTCTTGTAAGGTCACCCAGGCAGTGGAGTAACGGCACTAATCCCCGCCCTGCCTGAGGATCCCCTAAGTATTTGGTCAGCCAAGCTTGGGTAGTGGACAACAGCACTGGTCACCACCCTACCCGGGAATTCCACCCATTCTTTCCCAGCCGTGGCTCATACACACCCCATGTCCCACTGATTTGGAAAGTTATTTTCAAAACTCTTTTAGCGTTCTTTTAGGTGTGGTTTAAAGATGCACTTTGCCACAGTTTTATTTGCTTTCCGACGACCCTTCGGTCGCTACCCCCAACTGCTATTTACATATTCAACACACTTGGTTGAAACAAAATCTGCTGCTATGGAAAACTACCTGGATGGAGAAATTGTCCGCCCACTCAACACATTGACCACAGGCTGCGACACCCTGTGACAGAATTTTTTTTTTCTCGGATGTCTTGTCTCCAAAACGGTTGGTTTTCAAAAATAATGAGGGAGTCACACATGGTGACAATTCTAATGGGAAATTGATATTAAGGAGAAACGGACAGACAAACGAGATATTAAACAAAGGTAATAATTGATATTATGCCTGCACCCCCAGGAATATACGAGGATACAAAGAACAAAAGGCAACATGAAGACAGAACTGATGACTTCCATCATGATCATTGTTGGATCACTACAGCTGCGTGCATTGACGGCCACTGTAACCCACACCACATTGGCCCCAAACACAACCATACCACACGATACCCCTAGCCCAGCCGCCACACCTCACATGGAAATAAACATTGATACCCCCACATGGTGCGATAACATCATAAAATGGTATTCCCTCTCATACACGGTAGAAGCCCTATTATTGCAATACTATGCGGTGTCGTTCAGACACTTAGACTTCGGAAATGGCGAAGGAGAGCCTCCCGCTCCCCAATATATACACTTAGAGCCCCTTTTCCCGGACTTCAACAGACCCCACACTCTTTTTGAACCCTTTTTCTGACTAATAAATTCTGCGGTTTTCAATAAAAGTTGCATTTTCTGTAAATGTGATACTTTTAAGTAGAAATGTGATGCTGCTGTTGTTTAAATTTTTGTACTGTAATATCAGTTCGATTGGTTATTAGCTAGCAGCATAAGTGTAGTTTAGGTAAGGACAGTTAGAGGTCCCCCTTTGTGTAAAGAAGTTAAATGAATGATTGAATGTTATAGTGCCCCTTAGAATTTTTATAGATGTGTGATGTATTAAAAACTTAGGTAAATGTTCCAATCCATAGGACAGAGTAGTACAGAACCTTTCCTTGATTAAGGGTACCCGGCACACCAAAGAACAGATGAAGATTCAGTCGTGTGATCCACCACGCTTCGCATTTAGGATCAAGAGGACGGACTGTAGCCATTGGGATGGCCACTTACAAAGAAACATGGACATTTGCAAAGACTCAAGTGAAATATGGCCAATACAAGATTCAGGCAGGCTCAGAGCCTAAATCTATATTTGTAAGCAGAGAACCAGACAGTATTGAAACCCCCAGCTGATTTGCATTCTAATGATCCATTTCCCTCAGACAAAGGGCTGGTACTCAGGTATCCGATACAATTCCAGACACATCGGCGCCACTCCCTTTACTCAGGAAGCATAAACAGCAAAGTCAATGACCACTTAAGACACGCCCAGCCATCAAGACACCCGCCCCTTTATTGACCCAGATCGAAGGCAGTGATCGAAGTCTGATGACTTATTGTGTCCAAACCTTATGACCGCCCAAAAGAGCGCAAACCCCTCAAGGATAAAGAGAGACACTGCCATGTGTTCGATCTCTTTTTGACCTGGCGCTCCGGCAACGTCTATCTCCAACTGTAGCACCACGACCAGTAGCAAGTCCAAGTTCAACACTCGCTCCCAGATGGATGAGCCTAGCTGAACCGCAGTTCCTTCTCCAGACCCAGCAGATCCAGATTCGAACAAAGGCCACTGTTCCTCTGAATTAAGCCGGGTGCCCGACGTTAAGTACAGGTTGTCATAGTGTTAGGTTTAATTTAGCTCATAGTGTTTATGTTGTATGTATAAGTTAATCTTGTGTGTAAATAAAGTATTATTGAACTTGAACTAACTAACTGGTTGTTGGGTCTTTGATCGATATCCGGTTGAACCTTGTGGTGGTATCATTTGATACCTGGCGACTCTGAAAGCAATATAACATCAATATCTAGACAAAAGAAGGGCAACCTTATTGACTGCCATATTTATAGCGAGTAAATATAGCAAAACTATCATATCATAGATTGATGTCACTGTACCCCTAGACAACCAGAGCCTCCTGTGGCAGTGGGCCTGGAGGTAGTTGGTATGCTGCCTGTATACTCTAGCTGCTAGCTAGTGGCAGCTTTGATGTCCCCTCCTGCCTTGGTTTCCCTGCTGGCCCTGCATCAACAGAGGCCGTGTCTCTCCTCTTACAGGCCTCTGCCTAGGATTCTGCCTGTGCTCACCTTGCCTCCTCTCCCTCCTGCCCCTCTCTTCCTCTTCAGAGGTGCTTCCCACCAGCAGAGTACACTAGCCCCATTAGATCAGATACAGAGGATCGCTACCTTGCAAATGAAGGGACCATGTCCTCCAATTCTCAGGAAAACCTTCCAGGGAGGTGCTGAAATGCTGAAAGTAATGGCTCAAATGCTAAACTATACCTTGGAAACTCATTAAACTCAATACACACACAGCTATGACCTCTATCAGAGAGAAACTACAGCCATTCCTGGGGCCTTTTATCCCATCCTTGGATGAGGAAATGAAATAAACGTAATGGACGCCCACCCATTTTTCCTGTGCGACGAGCTAAAAATAGCACAGGCAGTGTTGATTGGACTATTAATGGCTTTAATTGGCTCTTGAATTGTAGGTGGGCATGCATCTGATTTGTGCATGCGTCTGCCGACCTTGAAATTGTGCGCACACGCGATGACGCCAGGAAAGCACCCGACGTCTTCTTGTGAAATGTTATGCACTTCCGTGTCAGACACACGCCCAGACCAGGCATGTATAATTCTGGCCCATGATCTGAATGGGCTGAAACATGGGTCAGAATTTCCCAACCGATCACGCCGGAGGGATGGTCTGGTCCCACCGATTGTGCACCCCCGCCGCTGTGAGGAGCGCATTCAATGGGAAATCCCACTGACAACAGCGGATCCAGATTATCCCACCGCCAGCCCATGGTGGGCCCATTTCACAACGGGTTGCATGGAAAATCCTGCCCATGATATTTTGTGATGTCCATTTCAACAAATTAATAGTAGAGTTTATGGAAGCCTGTTAACAGAAAACTGCCTTATTGCTTCTTTCATTTATTCTTCCTTTCCATGACAAAATATAATGAACATACTTTAGAATTCAAATTACACGTAACAATTAAATGGACAAAGTCTATGATTGAACGTATAGGTTTCACTTGGAATATTGAACACAGTGGAAGAACATAGAACATAGAAAAATACAGCACAGAACAGGCCCTTCGGCCCACAATGTTGTGCCGAACCTCATGGGAGAGTACCTTTTGGAGGGCAAAATCCAGTATTCACATGATTAACAGTTCTGATGGTCATTCACTAGGTCTAAGGCAAATGGTAGGTTGGCCTTCATAGCGAGAGGATTTGAGTATAGGAATAAGGATGTTTTACTACACTTGTATAGGGCAGAGGTGAGGCCACACCTGGAGTACTGTGTGCAGTTTTGGTGTCCTTATCTGAAGAAGGATGTTCTTGCTATGGAGGGAGTGCAGCAAAGGTTTACCAGGCAAATTCCTGGTATGTCGGAACTGTCATATGAGGAGAGACTAAATTGGTTAGGATTATATTTATTGGTGTTTAGAAGAGTGAGGGGTCATCTCACAGAAACTTATAAAATTATAACAGGATTAGACAGGGTAGATTCAGAAAGAATGTTCCCGATAGTGGGGCTGTCCAGAACTAGGGGTCATAGATTGGTGGAGTTATAGATAGTGAGGAGGGCTGTTGTTGGTGACAAAGAGACATAGATAGGATGCAGAGCTGGGTTGAGAAGTGGCAGATGGAGTTTAACCCTGAAAAGTGTGAGGTTGTCCATTTTGGAAGGGCAAATATGAATGCGGAATACAGGGTCAACGGTAGGGTTCTTGGCAATGTGGAGGAGCAGAGAGATCTTGGGGTCTATGTTCATACATCTTTGAAAGTTGCCACTCAAGTGGATAGAGCTGTGAAGAAGGCCTATGGTGTGCTAGCGTTCATTAGCAGAGGGATTGAATTTAAGAGCCGTGAGGTGATGATACAAAACCTTGGTACGGCCACATTTGGAGTACTGTGTACAGTTCTGGTCGCCTCATTTTAGGGAGGATGTGGAAGCTTTGGAAAAGGTGCAAAGGAGATTTACCAGGATGTTGCTTGGAATGGAGAGTAGTCTTACGAGGAAAGGTTGAGAGTGCTAAGCCTTTTCTCATTAGAACGGAGAAGGATGAGGGGTGACTTGATAGAGGTTTATAAGATGATCAGGGCAATAGATAGAGTAGACAGTCAGAGACTTTTTCCCCAGGTGGAACAAACCATTACAAGGGGACATAAAGTTAAGGTGAATGGTGGAAGATATAGGGGGGATGTCAGAGGTAGGTTCTTTACCCAGAGAGTAGTGGGGGCATGGAATGCACTGCCTGTGGAAGTAGTTGAGTCGGAAACATTAGGGACCTTCAAGCAGCTATTGGATAGGTACATGGATTACGGTAGAATGATATAGTGTAGATTAATTCGTTCTTAAGGGCAGCACGGTAGCATTGTGGATGGCACAATTGCTTCACAGCTCCAGGGTCCCAGATTCGATTCCGGCTTGGGTCACTGTCTGTGCGGAGTCTGCTCATCCTCCCCGTGTGTGCGTGGGTTTCCTCCGGGTGCTCCGGTTTCCTCCCACAATCCAAAGATGTGCAGGTTAGATGGATTGGCCATGATAAATTGCCCTTAGTGTCCAAAATTGCCCTTACTGTTGGGTGGGGTCACTGGTTATGGGGATAGGGTGGACGTGTTGACCTTGGGTAGGGTGCTCTTTCCAAGAGCCGTTGCAGACTCGATGGGCCGAATGGCCTCCTTCGGCACTGTAAATTCTATGATAATCTATGATTAATCTAGGACAAAGGTTCGGCACAACATCGTGGGCCGAAGGGTCTGTGTTTTTCTATGTTCTATGTTCTATAGTTTGAGGATAATGGTTTACCTTTTAGGACTGAAGTGAGGAGTAAATTTCTTCACCAAGAGAGTGGTGAGTCTGTGGAATTTACTATCACAGAAAGTAGTTGAGGCAAAAACATAGTGTAATTTCAAGAAGGAGTTAGATATAGCTCTTGGGGCTAATGGGATCAAGGGGTTTGGGGGGGAGGCAAGAACAGGATATTGAACTTGATGATCAGCCATGATTGTAATGAATGACAGAGCAGGCTCGAAGGGCTGAATAGCCTCCTCCTGCTTCTATTTTCTATGTATGTTTCCATGTACAGCAGAAAAGACCATTTAAGAGCAAATGCTTTCCATCCGTACTGTGATGATAAACCAAGGACTTAACAAAGCACTGAAGATGTAGGGGGCGATTCTCCGATATTGAGGCCAAGCGTTCCCGTCGCGTTTCACGACAGCGCAAAACGGGGCCCGGACATGACCTATCTGTGGGGGCCAGCACGGCGCTGGAGCGGTTCACGCCGCTCCAGCGTCCTTACGTGGTGCCAAATGGGCGCTGTGCCAACCTGAGCATGCTCCGTGGGGCCAGCCCAATCCTGCGCATGCGCAGTTGGGCCGCGCCATCCTGCGCATGTGCGGGGAACGTCTTACGCACGCCGGTCCCTCACCAACATGGAGCCGGTGTCCTGGGGCCGTGCGCGGAAGGAGGTAGGCCCGGGGTGGGTGACGCCGGCCCTCCGATCGGTGGGCCCCGATCGCGGGCCAGACCCCATCGGAGGCCACCCCGGTGAAGGAGCCCCCCTCACCCCCACACAGGCCGCCCCCAGCATTCCCGCAGAGTTCCCGCCAGCAGCGACCAGGGGTGGACGGCGCTGGCGGGAACCTTTTGTGTCGTAGCGGCCGCTCGGCCCATCCGGCCGAAGAATCGCTGCTCGCCGGTTCTCCGAGCGGCCCGGTGCGAATCGCGTGCCACTGGTTTCCGGGGGGTGGGAGAATCGCATGCGGGGGTCGGGGCGGTGTGGCGCGATTCGCACGGCGCCCCGGCGATTCTCCCACCCGGCGTGTGGGGGGAGAATAACGCCCGTAATTGTTTCTGTAATTAATAGGAAAGAATATAGCAATCATTGGTTCAGTATTGCAGGAAGGACTCATGCTTCTGAAATAGAGATTAATCTGAGAACTGAAGGACAATGTAGGTGGGGACAACCCGCTACACGAAAATAAATAGAGAAATTTATGATCCAAACAGGGGCATGATCAGACAAGAGATTAAAGCTGATTAAATTGGATGATATCATTTCCCAGTAGAGTTGAGTTCTGCATGGACTAGAGTCTGGAGATGGCGATAATTATTTCTCTCTTTGCAAGCTGTTTGCCACATCTTATCTCCCTGCACCCAGAAGGATGGGATGGTCTGGGACTTCTAAAACACCAGTGATCAACTACAGGTTGAAAATCCCTTATCCGAAATGCTTGGGGCCGAGTGTGTATTGGATTTCAGAATATACTGTGCATCTGCGCATGTGCAGTGCACGTTGGGAACTGCACATCTCCCGGAGATTTGTGAGATTTTCCACTCATGTCGTCACGTCTGCGCTCGTAAAATTTTCGGTTTTTGGATAAGGAATGTTCAACCTGTAGTGCAAATCACAATTCAAGAAGGACACATTGTACAATATAATAATTTCTAATTGTCTGAGGCGGTACATTTTCTTCCCACTTATCGGTCCCTTTTGCAAGCAAACTAAGAAATTCTCAAAGTCAGCCAATTGAAGCAAAGAGAAGTTTGAGTGACAAGCAGTTTTAGGAGTTAAACTGCTAGGTCACCAGTACAAACTACCTTGTTTCTTATTTCTACTGTAGATTTGTTGGTGACTGTTAGAATGGTGTCAAACGTTTAGATTGAAGTGGAATTACTTGCACCATGCTTCTTTCTATACATCCAACCCAATTATAGTCAAGGTTCACTCATAGATTCCTTCAGTAAACATATGAAGCAATGTACAGAAAAGAAGGACATGAGTGGTTAGGCTTTAGCAAAATGCGACCAGTTAGATGGGGTTTCCATTTTGGGAATGTGGCACTCAATTTATTGGATCTTTTCATATTCTTGGAACCCTGAATTGCTGCAAGTTTTGAAACTAAAATGTGTTATAGCATCCTTTCCCTCATGTTCATGTAAATGTACCAATTCTTCATTATTTTCTTTCTCTATTAATGTGATATTGTCATGTTATCCCAGAGTTTTAGTATATTAAAAGCGCTATGTAAATGCAAGCTATTGTGGTATGTAAATCCTACTGTATAGCAGGCAAAACAGCTTGGCCCAGATCTTCCAATCAATGATGGAGAGGTTGTGCCCACCGCTGACTACAATATTTACGCTGCCCACTCAGCATTTTACTCTGGAAACCTTGCACCATCCTGTCCCAGCTCCAGCCTGAATCCAGCAACAAGCAGAGTTGGGAGGCCAAGTAATGAGTGCAATTCGTGTGGAGTCATGGTTCATTTTCTATTGTCAACTGAAGACACCCCTTAAGGTGTAGCTTCACTGACTTTCACTGTTTTTAAATGGCGCTGCTGTGGGCGAAGTAAATGGCAAAGGGGAGCCCAACGAGTTCCTCAGAAAAATGTTTATTCAGCATAACAGCAGTATTTACACAGGTCCCATGTACACATCTCAGGGTCCTCACTCCTTTCCATCAGCTGCTATAACAGCTGACCTGTTATACGAATGCTGGTTAACTCATAACCCAATCAGCACTAGGGAACAATCATCCCCAGCTGGATGAGTCCCATGAGGAGCTGGTTTAGCACAGTGGGCTAAACAGCTGGCTTGTAATGCAGAACAAGGCCAGCAGCACAGGTTCAATTCCCGTACCGGCCTCCCCGAACAGGTGCCGGAATGTGGCGACTAGGGACTTTTCACAGTAACTTCATTGAAGCCTACTTGTGACAATAAGCAATTATTATTATGTAGGATTATCACCCTTCCCCCCTCAAAGTCCAAAAACTCTCAAAAACAACCATGGAGGAGAGGCCAAAAGAAACATTGAAGAGAACAAAGAGCACAAGTCACCGGTACAACAAAACCACGATGGCCAGATGACAAAATTTTTTTTTAAACTTTGTGGGCCCGGCAAGGCAACACAAAAACGAGGGAACAGGACAGACTGGCATACACCCTGCCAAACATTACAACCAAGCAACAGCCCCACTAACCGCACACATCCAACCCAACATCCCCACTAACTACACAAAGGGCAAAGCCACTAACCGCTGAGCCTGGGGACGGTGCACACCATAATATCTGACCCATCGACCCAAGGCCTTACCAGCACTGTATAACTTTCAGCTACAAGGGGACCAGGTTGGGGGGGGGGGATCACTAGACAATGCCCAAAACTACCCCATTTACCCCCCAAACACCCACCTCAGCATACAGAAAAAAAGGGGAATTAACTGCGCCCACACCCAAGGAGCTGTCGCCCCAGAATTTATATAATACCGATTCAAACGGACACACCACACAAAAAAAAATACAGGATTCACACACCCCAACAGTGTCTGTAGGCAAAGCTTGCAGCCATGCAGCAACATCAATACTCATGTAAAATACCGCTGTAGTCCATCTCATAGTCCCAACTATCATGGAACAGTATTTCAAAATCATTGCCACACTCACAAATCCAAATAACAGTCCAAAAGGACAGCGTCCAACTCCAATAATGACTCCCCTGAAAACCATTCTGCCACAGCAAGCAAGCATCATGAAAAGGCCACAAATTGAAAACGGACAAAAACAAGGGCCCATCACCAGAAGTCGACCTGGTGACATCACCTCCGGTACTGCCGGATACAGCAGATTCCAGAACGATCCCAGTCCACAGGCTCCACAAGCCAGCATCAATCCTTGGCCCACCGCTCACCTGCCGTTTCAATCCAGATTCCAAAAAAGGCCTCACAGCAACAAAAGTCCGTACCTCAGCCCACATTCTGAAATGAATTGGGGGAAGGAGGCCAACAGCTCCAATTCATCCTGGTCGCCAATGAAGTAAACGGCAAGAGTTCATAGGAAAGACATTTATTCAGCATAACCAGTAGTATTTACGCAGGACCCAGTTACACACCTCAGGGTCCTCACCTTTTCATAGAATTTCATAGAATTTACAGTGCAGAAGGAGGCCATTTGGCCCATCGAGTCTGCACCAGCTTTTGGAAAGAGTACCCTACCCAAGGTCAACAGCTCCACCCTATCCCCATAACCCAGTAACCCCACCCAACGCTAAGGGCAATTTTGGACACTATGGGCAATTTATCATGGCCAACCCACCTAACCTGCACATCTTTGGACTGGGAGGAAACCGGAGCACCCAGAGGAAACCCAAGCACACATGGGGAGAACGTGCAGACCCTGCACAGACAGTGACCCAAGCCGGAATCGAACCTGGGATTCTGGAGCTGTGAAGCAATTGTGCTAGCCACAATGCTACCGTGCTACTACAGCAGATAATCTGTTATACTAGTGCTGGTTAACTCACAGCCCAACCAGCACTCGGACACAATCATCCCCAGCTGGACGAGTCCCATGCAGGGTTCTAACAGGGGGTGCGGGGGGATGGTGTGAGTTGCGTCAGGGGGTGTGAGTTGTGTCAGAGGGGGGGTTGAGCTGTGTCAGGGGGTGAGCTGTGTTGGGGGGTGAGCTGTGTTGGGGGGGTGAGCCGTGTCGGGGGGTGTGAGTTGTGTCGGGGGTGATTGAGGTGTGTCAGGGGGTGAGCTGTGTGGGGGGGGGGGGTGTGGGTTGTGTCTGGGGTGAGTTGGTTCAGGGGTGCCAAAGTACTTGAGCACAATGGTAACCCACATAAGTACTGTGAATGTATACATGGCGGGAATTCCTCAGCGTCTTGATGCATAACACAGGCTTAAGTTGAGTCATTCTCCATTCCCCATATTGAAGGATTCAGCCCATGAGACAACTTTTTAAGTATTTGTGCCTACAGAGGGAGCTGTTGATCCATTATAATTCAACTAATGATTTTCAGTAATTAAATGCAGTTTAAATAAAGTGTTCTGTGGAAACAAAATACTTTCCCGCAATAACTGGATAACCATAATAATGCTGTCGTGCCATGATTTTATTTGTTATATTTGTTTTCATTGTTGTGGGAGCTGCATTTGCAATCTTACGGTCAAAATTGTACCAGTGCATGTGTCTCAGTCATATTTATGGAGGCTATAAATGTTGCATAAAGATGTGACTTATACACTAACGTTTACCCATAATGTGGAATGTGAATCTGGAACGCCTGCTATGGAAACGGTACCATAGTGGTAACATTTCTGGATTATTAACCCAAAGGTTTGGATTAATGCTACAAAGAAACAAATTCACCATGGCAATTAATTCTTCTGAAAGTAATAATGAATACACCTGGAATAGAAAAAGCTAGTCATGGCTCGGGAATGGTGACCAGGAAACTACCAATTGTCGTAAAAACACTTATGGTTCATTAATGTCCTTTAGGGAAGGAAATCTGCTGTCCTTACCTGATCTGGCCTACATGTGACTACAGACCTATGGCAATGTGGAAACTCTTAACTATCTTATGATATGGCCCAGCAAACCACTCAGTTCTATCAAACCATTACAGAAAAGTTGAATAAGTATAAAACCATATCGGCCACCCGGTATTGACCTGAGCATCAGCTATGACACCCTGCCCAGTCAACCCTGCAAAGCCCTCCTCACTTATAGCTGGGCACTTACACCAAAATTGGGACAGCTATTCCACAGACTAGTCAAACAACAGCCTGACAGTCATATTCACTGAATAATACCTTACAACCAATATCCCAGAGAGATCTGGGCGTCCAGGTCCACAGATCTTTGAAAGTGGCAACACAAGTGGACAAGGTAATCAAGAAAGCATACGGAATGCTTGCCTTCATTGGACGGGACATTGAATATAAAACCTGGCAAGTCATGCTACAGTTGTCTAGAACCTCGGTAAGGACGCACTTGGAATATTGTGCACAATTCTGGTCGGCACACTACCAGAAGTATGTGGAGGCTTTGGAGAGGGTGCAGAGGAGGTTTACCAGGATGTCGCCTTAGAACATCGAACATAGAACAATACAGCGCAGTACAGGCCCTTCGGCCCACAATGTTGCACCGACATGGGAAGTCAAAAAACAAAAGCCATCTAACCTACACTATGCCATTATCATCCATATGCTGATCCAATAAACTTTTAAATGCCCTCAATGTTGGCGAGTTCACTACTGCTGCAGGTAGGGCATTCCACGGCCTCACCACTCTGCGTAAAGAATCTACCTCTGACCTCTGTCCTATATCTATTACCCCTCAGTTTAAGGCTATGTCCCCTCGTGCTAGCCATTTCCATCCGCGGGAGAAGGCTCTCACTGTCCACCCTATCTAACCCCCTGATCATTTTGTATGCCTCTATTAAGTTTCCTCTTAACCTTCTTCTCTCTAACGAAAACAACCTCAAGTCCATCAGCCTTTCCTCATAAGATTTTCCCTCCATACCAGGCAACATCCTGGTAAATCTCCCCTGCACCCGCTCCAAAGCTTCCACGTCCTTCCTATAATGCGGTGACCAGAACTGTACGCAATACTCCAAATGCGGCCGTACCAGAGTTTTGTACAGCTGCAACATGACCTCATGACTCCGGAACTCAATCCCTCTACCAATAAAGGCCAACACTCCATAGGCCTTCTTCACAACCCTATCAACCTGGGTGGCAACTTTCAGGGATCTATGTACATGGACACCTAGATCCCTCTGCTCATCCACACTTCCAAGAACTTTACCATTAGCCAAATATTCCGCATTCCTGTTATTCCTTCCAAAGTGAATCACCTCACACTTCTCTACATTAAACTCCATTTGCCACCTCTCAGCCCAGCTCTGCAGCTTATCTATGTCCCTCTGTAACCTGCTACATCTTTCCGCACTGTCGACAACACCACCGACTTAGTGTCGTCTGCAAATTTACTCACCCACCCTTCTGCTCCCTCCTCTAGGTAATTGATAAAAATGACAAACAGCAACGGCCCCAGAACAGATCCTTATGGTACGCCACTTGTAACTGAACTCCATTCTGAACATTTCCCATCAACCACCACCCTCTGTCTTCTTTCAGCGAGCCAATTTCTGATCCACATCTCTAAATCACCCTCAATCCCCAGCCTCCGTATTTTCTGCAATAGCCTGCCGTGGGGAACCTTATCAAATGCTTTACTGAAATCCATATACACCACATCAACTGCTCTACCCTCGTCTACCTGTTCAGCCACCTTCTCAAAGAACTCGATAAGGTTTGTGAGGCATGACCTACCCTTCACAAAGCCATGCTGACTATCCCTAATCATATTATTCCTATCTAGATGATTATAAATCTTGTCTCTTATAATCCCCTCCAAGACTTTACCCACAACAGACGTGAGGCTCACCGGTCTATAGTTGCCAGGGTTGTCTCTACTCTCCTTCTTGAACAAAGGGACCACATTTGCTATCCTCCAGTCCTCTGGCACTATTCCTGTAGCCAATGATGACATAAAAATCAAAGCCAAAGGCCCAACAATCTCTTCCCTGGCTTCCCAGAGAATCCTAGGATAAATCTCATCAGGCCCCGGGGACTTATCTATTTTCAGCCTGTCCAGAATTGCCAACACCTCTTCCCTATGTACCGCAATGCCATCTATTCTAATAGCCTGGGTTTCAGCATTCTCCTCCACAACATTATCTTTTTCCTGAGTGAATACTGACGAAAAATATTCATTTAGTATCTCGCCTATCTCTTCAGACTCCACACACAACTTCCCATCCCTGTCCTTGACTGGCCCTACTCTTACCCTAGTCATTCTTTTATTCCTGACATACCTATAAAAAGCTTTTGGGTTTTCCTTCATCCTATCTGCCAAATACTTCTCATGTCCCCTCCTTGCTCGTCTTAGCTCTCTGTTTAGATCCTTCCTCGCTACCTTGTAACTATCAAGCGCCCCAACTGAAACTTCACTCCTCGTCTTCACATAGGCCTCCTTCTTCCTCTTAACAAGAGATTCCACTTCTTTGGTAAACCACGGTTCCCTCGCTCGACGCCTTCCTCCCTGCCTGACCGGTACGTACTTATCAAGAACACGCAGTAGCTGTTCCTTAAACCAGCTCCACATATCCAGTGTGCCCAACACTTGCAGCCTACTTCTCCAACCTATCCCCCCCAAGTCATGTCTAATGGCATCATAATTGCCCTTCCCCCAGCTATAACTCTTGCCCTGCGGGGTATACTTATCCCTTTCCATCACTAACGTAAACGTCACCGAATTGTGGTCACTGTCCCCAAAGTGCTCACCTACCTCCAAATCTAACACCTGGCCTGGTTCATTACCCAAAACCAAATCCAATGTGCCCTCTCCTCTTGTTGGCCTGTCAACATATTGTGTCAGGAAACTCTCCTGCACACATTGTACAAAAAACGACCCATCTAATGTACTCAAACTATATCTTTTCCAGTCAATATTTGGAAAGTTAAAGTCTCCCATAATAACTACCCTGTTACTTTCGCTCTTATCCAGAATCATCTTCGCCACCCTTTCCTCTACATCCCTAGAACTATTTGGAGGCCTATAGAAAACTCCCAACAGGGTGACCTCTCCTTTCCTGTTTCTAAATTCAGCCCATACTACCTCGGAAGAAGAGTCCCCATCTAGCATCCTCTCCGCCACTGTAATACTGTTTTTGACTAGCAGCGCCACACCTCCCCCTCCTTTGCCTCCTTCTCTGAGCTTACTAAAACACCTAAACCCCGGAACCTGCAACATCCATTCCTGTCCCTGCTCTATCCATGTCTCCGAAATGGCCACAACATCGAAGTCCCAGGTACCAACCCATGCTGCCAGTTCCCCTACCTTATTTCGTATACTCCTGGCATTGAAGTAGACACACTTCAAACCACCTACCTGAACACTGGCCCCCTCCTGCGAAGTCAATTCTGTGCTCCTGACCTCTATACTCTCAATCTCTCGTACCCTAAAACTACAATCCAGGTTCCCATGCCCCTGCTGTATTAGTTTTAACCCCCCCAAAGAGCACTAACAAATCTCCCCCCCCCCCCAAGATATTTGTGCCCCTCAGGTCCAGATGTAGACCATCCTGGCTGTAGGGGTCCCTTGTCTGGAGGGTGTTAGCTATGCAGAGAGGCTGAATAGACTTGGACTGTTTTCATTAGAACTAAGGAGGTTGAGGGGTGATCTGATAGAGGACTACAAGATTATGAGGGCATGGATAGAGTGGATGGGCAGGCACTCTTTCCCAGGGTGGAGGGGTGAGTTACCAGGGGGCATAGGTTTAAGGTCCATGGGGCAAAGTTTAGAGGAGATGTGCGAGGCAAGTTTTTTACGCAGAGGGTGGTGAGTGCCTGGAAAGCATTGCCAGAGGAGGTTGTGGAAGCAGATACATTAACGGCTTTCAAAAGGCATCTTGTCAAATACATGGATAGGAGGGATACGGCACAAGGAAGGGCTGAGGGTTTTCATGACCGGTACAGGCTTGGAGGGCCGAAGAGCCTGTTCCTGTGCTGTATTGGTCTTTGTTCTTTGAGAGTATCAGCTCCATGCAGGCAGGGAAGGCGCTGGGACACGATTGGTTCCGGCAAACTTCTATAAAGCAGGCACCAGCCCTGGCCTCACACCTACGGGAGATGTTCGCAGGCTCGCTAGCGAGGGGCACGCTGCCTCCAATGCTGACACAGGCCACGATATCGCTGATACCCAAAAAGGACAAAGACCTGACAGAGTGCGGATCATGCAGACCCATTTCGTTGCTCAACGTAGACGTGAAAATACTTGTGAAAGTCCTGGCCAAGAGCCTGGAGAACTGCGTACCAGGGGTGGTTGCAGAGGATCAGACGAGCTTTGTTAAGGATAGGGAGCTAACTGTGAACATCAGGTGGCTGCTGAATGTAATAATGCCCCCGCCCTCCCCCCAACACCACCAGCTCTTCGGACCAACACCACCAGCTCTAAATATTTCTAGCTGCACAGATGCACTCGGCAGGGATGCCCACTGTCCATGCTCTGGCAATTGAACCCCTGCCGAACACTCTATGAGACGTGAAAAGCTGGAAGGGCATCCAAGAGGAGGCAGGGAGCACAGAGTTTCACGCTATGTTGATGACCTGCTCCTCTACGTCTCGGACCCACAGAATGGCCTGAAAGCAATCATGCAGTTCCGGGGGGGGGGGATAAGAATCCAAGGATCCCTAAGTTGACACTGCAAAGGAAGAAACATAAGGGCGGTTTGGCCCTACAGAACCTATAATACTATCACTGGGCAGCCACGGACGAGAGGGTGAGGGGATAGATACGAGAACCCAACACGGAATGGATGAGGTTGGAGGAGTCCTCCTGCAAGGGAATGATCCTCCGGCCCTCGCCACAGCAGCGCTCCCATGCCCCCAAAGAAATACACATCCTGCCCAGTGGTGGTAGCCACATTGAAGACATGGAATCAAATGAGGCAACACTTCAGCCTAACCGAGGTATCCCCCATGGCCCCCATCTGCGGCAACCACAAATTCCCAGCAGCCATGCTCAACGCCACCTTTACAAAATGGAGGTGGGACGCTAGCAGGCCGAGACTTTTACATCGGGGACAGATTCACGACCTTGGGCAAACTGACGGAAGACCTGGAATTACCGACAGGATAGGAACTCAGGCAGCTTCAAATTAAACACTTTCTCCACAAGGAGGCGGCGAGGTACCCCAGGGCCCCGAGAGACACATTACTGGAGGAACTAATAAACACAGACAGTAAGGAGGGGGGGAATTGTGGGAACAGATACGGACTGTTACTGGACAGAGCAAGACTACCACTAGATAAAGCCAGTCAAGAATGGGAGGACGAACCCGGGACGGAAGTGGGGTGGGGACTCTGGAGTGAAGCACTGAGTAGGGCCAACTCCACCTCCTCCTGCACTAGGCTAAGCCTCATGCAGTTTTAAGTGGTGCACAGAGCACACCTGATCAGAACCTGAATGAACAGGTTCTTCCCAGAGGTGTAGGATAAATGTGAACGGTGCCAGAGAAGCCCGGCCAACCATGCCATGTTCTGGGCCTGCCCCAGACTTGTCGGGTTCTGGACAGCCCTCTTCGAGGCGATGTCCAATGTTGTGGGGGTGAGGGTGGAGCCGTGCCCAAGAGTGACAGTCCTCGCGGTATCGGACCAGCCAGAACTACATATAGGGAAGAGGGCTTTTGCTTCCTTAATCGCACGCCAGAGAAACCTGCTCAGCAGGCGATCAGCAGCACCACTCACTGCCACAGAATGGCTGGCAAATCTGTCGGAATTTCTCCACCTGGAGAAGATTAAGTACACCATCCGAGAGTCGGATGAGGGCTTTCACAAAGCTTAGGGGCCATTCATCAGCCTGTTACAAGATCTGTTCGAGGTCAATAGTGACTAGGAGGAAAGGAGAGGAGGGGGGGGAGATGGGGTGGAGGGAAACAAATTAGAGCATGCACAATGGAAAGGAGCAGAGGGGGAAGGGGGAGGAGAGGAGAGAACCCAAGGGAGTCACAGAAAAATCTAGGGGGAAAGGGAGGAGGGGAGGGGCAGGAAGCACTCTCCTCTCCCCCCCCCCCCCCCTCCCCACCCCCCGGAACCCTGCAAGGACAACAACTAAAAACCACAACAGAACGGAGCACAGTATGTGACACCCAGGGCAGAAGTCAATACTAGGGGAGAAAATTAGACTACCAATGGGGAGAAGGGACGGAAGTGGGGTGGGAAATAATTTTAATAATGTGATGCAGGGGGGAAGGGAAGACGGGGGGGACCACATGTAAAAATATCTGTAAATAAGAGACTTTATATATAAATACCAGGGACACCATAAATTGAGCCGTTACTATGTAAAAACTGGAAAATACCAATAAAAATATCAAAGGAAAAAAAACCTCTGTCCCCCTTATGAGGAATTGCAAGTCTTCATTCTTTCCTTTTGAAGATTTAGCCTTGCAACTCTCTCCAAACGTCGCTTTGACTCAGACAGCCACAATGATTTCTCATCTCCCAGGGTTTCAATCTTGTCTTCTGAAACTATGTTCCACTGGATTCCTGACTCTGCACTTCAGAATTGACTCACGGGCACAACTCCAGCTTTTTAGCCGCTCCAAAGGGTCACTTTTGCCCCAACAGGCCACATCACAGGGCCACCATCCTCCTCCAGAGCCCTCACTACCTGGAGTCTACCAACCCAGCTAACAGTAGCGCTTTAGTCACATGGAGATTTTCTGCTCTTGACTCGTTCTCTGATTAAAACTGGCTGACTCTTGATTTGCTCTTCACTGATCCTTGAACTGTCCTAGGTGACCTATCAAAACACCCCAAGATTGGTCCAACCCTTGTGACTAGGCAGGATCAAATGTAACAAACATCCTGTATCTTAATATCCACCGGTGCAAGCTTACAAAACATACAGGCACAAAACAATTGATTTCAAGGTTTTAGATATGATGTGAAAAAAAAGCACATAGATCTGCAAAGGTTTCTTTGTCATTTTGAGATCATTTTCCGTACAATTTTTCTTATCAGTACCGCACCCATTTTTAGAAAATTCCATTCATAGTTTTGAAGCACTTTGTGCGATTCATCATTATTGATCAACTGTTGAACTGCGAGAGAAAGTGATTACAAATAGGCTAAAGTATTGATCAAGAATTTTAAGGATAAGGTTACAGTACAAATATTCCTCGCTTAATGAATTTCAATCCCTAAATGGTCAAGGGACTGGCTTCAGAATTAGTAAACTTGCTTCTAAAGATTATTTCAGTTTACTAATGAATGGGTTATAAATCATTTTATCATGTCAAAAGGGATTAAGATTGTTGTTTAATTACAGGCTTTACAATATTAATGTCCTAGCCTGATAGTGAGAGAATGGATTGTGCTATAAATGACTTCTGCATTTACTTCAGTGTCTGCGTGTATATGCAAATTAATTAATTATAAAGATGAACAGAATATTTTACTTTTGTAAGTAAATCAGATCCAATTAAAAATGCAAATTTAAAAATTAAATTACCATTTTGGTGTTCAAAAAACGTTTGCTTGTGTTTTTGTACGTTAAATAATTTTATACAACAGGCTAATACTGAAAATGAAACTTGTTTAAATAATGTGATTTACAGTCACATTTTCTTTGCAAAGATTGATCTTTTTGTTATTCAAGGCATAACAATTTTAAAAAGAAAAAAAAAACACACAGCAAAATGATTTGTGCAATTATGTGAAAACAATGGAGTCACACTTCATTTGATTTCTGAGGGTTGGCTGGGTTGAAAGAAACTATATCCTAAATATTGATTTAGGATTAATACTAATGATAGATTAATTCAAGATCTTGATCTGATTGGATGCAGAGCTGGTGATAACCTATATTAAGGTCCTGCATTCTTCGAACAACTGTGCCTTTCTCAGGGTGTTCCTATTCCAGAATTGCATGAAACTCTAAAAGGAATGTAAGTCGTTCATTAAAACCCATGGAAAAATATAGTTTAATTCTGGACATGCTTCTGATTGATATCTTTAGACAGACCTCCTATACAGAAAGGGATAATTGTTGCAGTTTTCAATTCCACTATTCCTTCTTTCTGACTGAATCGAAAGCTTCTACTTCCATAGGAATTATTAAACCCATTTCTGTTTAAGAAAAGTAATCTATAAAGTTCAGCTCTATGGAATAAGTTGTAAAACTCAACCTTTGTGCCACATCTGTGTCCAAAAAAATATTGGTTAACAGAAGTCTACTGACCCGTCTGATCAGCAGCATTTGTAACTGAAAAAAATGAATTGAGGTTAAAATTATTTTTTGTTGCACTCATTGCCTGCATGGAAATCAGATACAAAATATTCCACTGACCCAGGTTGCCTTAAATACAACCCATATTGGGCTGAGGAATTTTTTAGGCATCCCTGTTAACCCCTCTAATGGGTGCTAGCTCCTCAAACCTGTTTTGGAAGCTCTTTGGCAACTTCAGCTGTGCTGAATAGAGCAAGCGTTGGACCTGATCTGCTCAGGTCAGAAGGCATAGAATCTGTGTGGGTAGAGTCAAGGAATTGGAAAGGAAAAAGTACCCTGATGGGAGTTATGTACAGACCCCCTAGCACTAGTCTGGATGTGGGGCAGAAAATAAATCAGGAGATAGAAAAGGCATGTAAGAAAGGCAATATTACAATAATCACGGGGGACTTCAATATGCAGGTGGACTGGAAAAATCAGGCTGGTACTGGATCCCAAGAAAAGGAATTTGTGGAATGTCTATGAAATGTATTTTTGGAGCAGCTTGTGGTACAGCCTACGAGGGAACATGCAATTCTGGATTTGGTGATGTGTAATGAGGCAGACTTGATCAGGGAACTTAAGGTGAAGGAACCCTAGGGAGCAGTGACAACAATATGGTAGAATTTACCTGCAGTTTGAGAGGGAGAAGCTGCAATCAGATGTAACAGTATTACAATTAAATAAGGGTAACTAAAAAGACATGAGGGAGGAGCTGGACAGAGTTGATTGGAAGGGGAGCCTAGCAGGGAAGACAGTTAAACAGCAATGGCAGGAGTTGTTCTGACTTATTTGAGAGGCACAACAGAAATTCATCCCAAGGAAGAGGAAACATGCTAAGGGGAGGACAAAGCAATCATGACTGACAAGGGAAGTCAAGGATAGCATAAAAACAAAGGAAAAAGCATACAATGTGGAGAGTATTAGTGGGAAACCAGAGGATTGAGAAGCCTTTAAAAGCAAGCAAAGGACAACTAAAAAAAAGCAATAAGGGGAAATAAGATGAAATTTGAGTGTGAGCTAGCTGGTAATATAAAAGAAGATTGCAAAAGTTTTTTTTTCGATATACAAAAGGTAAGAGAGTCAAGAATAGACATTGGATCCCCTACAGTGCAGACTTTGTTTGCACTGAGTGCTGAATTTGGTGCTTTTTGAGTGCGATAGTGAGAGTTTGGTGACCGAGGGAGTGCTGAATTTGGTGCTTTTTGAGTGCGATAGTGAGAGTTTGGAGACCGAGGGAGTTAGGTGAGGAGGGAGTAAGGTTCTCCTTTCATTTTGTTTGCGACATTTCCGCAAAGAGTGCGAAGAGAGCCAGGAGTTTACAGGAAGTGTAGCTGACTGGGAGCAGAGTCGGAGGGCGGAGATCTAGTTAGTCCACACAGCAGCTATATTCTGTAAGGTAAGAGGGGATGGAGGCTAGGCCAGTTATATGCTCCTCCTGTAGGATGTGGGTGGTGAGGGATACCACCGGTGTCCCCACTGACTATACCTGCGGGAAGTGCACCCAACTTCAGCTCCTCAAAGACCGTGTTAGGGAACTGGAGCTGAAGCTGGATGAACTTCGGATCATCCGGGAGGCAGAGGGGGTGATTGAGAAGAGTTACAGGGAGGTAACCACACCCAAGGTACAGGACAAGAATAGCTGGGTTACAGTCAGGGGGAAAAAAACAAACAGGCAGACAGTGCAGGGATCCCTCGTGGCCGTTCCCCTTCAAAACAAGTATACCGTTTTGGATGCTGTTGGGGGGGATGACCTACCGGGGGAAGGCCCTAGCGGCCAGGTCTCTGGCACTGAGTCTGGCTCTGGGGCTCAGAAGGGAAGGGGAGAGAATAGAAAAGCAATAGTTGTAGGAGATTCAATGGTTAGGGGAATAGATAGGAGATTCTGTGGTCGCGAGCGAGACTCCCGGAAGGTATGTTGCCTCCCGGGTGCCAGGGCCAGGGATGTCTCGGATCGTGTCTTCAGGATCCTTAAGGGGGAGGGGGAGCAGCCAGAAGTCGTGGTGCACATTGGTACCAACGACATAGGTAGGAAAAGGGGTGTGGAGGTAATAAACAAGTTTAGGGAGTTAGGCTGGAAGTTGAAAGCCAGGACAGACAGAGTTGTCATCTCTGGTTTGTTGCCGGTGCCACGTGATAGCGAGGCTAGGAATAGGGAGAGAGTGCAGTTGAACACGTGGCTGCAGAAATGGTGTAGGAGGGAGGGCTTCAGGTATTTGGATAATTGGAGCGCATTCTGGGGAAGGTGGGACCTGTACAAGCAGGACGGGTTGCATCTGAACCAGAGGGGCACCAATATCCTGGGAGGGAGGTTTGCTAGTACTCTTCGGGAAGGTTTAAACTAATTTGGCAGGGGAATGGGAACCGGATTTGTAGTCCAGCAACTAAGGTAGCCGATATTCAGGACGCCAAAGCATGTAATGAGGCAGTGGGGAAGGGGACACTGACAAAGGAGAGTATTTGCAGGAACGGAGATGGGTTGAAGTGTGTATACTTCAACGCAAGAAGCATCAGGAATAAGGTGGGTGAACTTAAGGCATGGATCGGTACTTGGGACTACGATGTGGTGGCCATCACGGAAACTTGGATAGAAGAGGGGCAGAAATGGTTGTTGGAGGTCCCTGGTTATAGATGTTTCAATAAGATTAGGGAGGATGGTAAAAGAGGTGGGGGGGGGGGTGGCATTATTAATTAGAGATAGTATAACAGCTGCAGAAAGGCAGTTCGAGGAGTATCACCCTATTGAGGTAGTATGGGTTGAAGTCAGAAATAGGAAAGGAGCAGTCACCTTGTTAGGAGTTTTCTATAGGCCCCCCAATAGTAGCAGAGATGTGGAGGAACAGATTGGGAAACAGATTTTGGAAAGGTGCAGAAGTCATAGGGTAGTAGTCATGGGCGACTTTAACTTCCCAAATATTGAGTGGAAACTCTTTAGATCAAATAGTTTGGATGGGGTGGTGTTTGTGCAGTGTGTCCAGGAAGCTTTTCTAACACAGTATGTAGATTGTCCGACCAGAGGAGGGGCAATATTGGATTTAGTACTGGGTAATGGACCAGGGCAAGTGATAGATTTGTTAGTGGGGGAGCATTTTGGAGATAGTGACCACAATTCTGTGACTTTCACTTTAGTAATGGAGAGGGATAGGTACGTGCAACAGGGCAAGGTTTACAATTGGGGGAAGGGTAAATACGATGTTGTCAGACAAGAATTGAAGTGCATAAGTTGGGAACATAGGCTGGCAGGGAAGGACACAAGTGAAATGTGGAACTTGTTCAAGGAACAGGTGCTACGTGTCCTTGATAGGTATGTCCCTGTCAGGCAGGGAAGAGATGGTCGAGTGAGGGAACCATGGTTGACAAGAGAGGTTGAATGTCTTGTTAAGAGAAAAAAGGTGACTTATGTAAGGCTGAGGAAACAAGGTTCAGACAGGGCATTGGAGGGATACAAGATAGCCAGGAGGGAACTGAAGAAAGGGATTAGGAGAGCTAAGAGAGGGCATGAACAATCTTTGGCGGGTAGGATCAAGGAAAACCCCAAGGCCTTTTACACATATGTGAGAAATATGAGAATGACTAGAGCGAGGGTAGGTCCGATCAAGGACAGTAGCGGGAGATTGTGTATTGAGTCTGAAGAGATAGGAGAGGTCTTGAATGAGTACTTTTCTTCTGTATTTACAAATGAGAGGGGCGATATTGTTGGAGAGGACAGTGTGAAACAGATTGGTAAGCTCGAGGAAATACTTGTTAGGAAGGAAGATGTGTTGGGCATTTTGAAAAACTTGAGGATAGACAAGTCCCCCGGGCCTGACGGGATATATCCAAGGATTCTATGGGAAGCAAGAGATGAAATTGCAGAGCCGTTGGCAATTATCTTTTCGTCCTCACTGTCAACAGGGGTGGTACCAGGGGATTGGAGAGTGGCGAATTTTCGTGCCCCTGTTCAAAAAAGGAACTAGGGATAACCCTGGGAATTATAGGCCAGTTAGTCTTACTTCGGTGGTAGGCAAAGTAATGGAAAGGGTACTGAAGGATAGGATTTCTGAGCATCTGGAAAGACACTGCTTGATTAGGGATAGTCAGCACGGATTTGTGAGGGGTAGGTCTTGCCTTACAAATCTTATTGAATTCTTTGAGGAGGTGACCAAGCATGTGGATGAAGGTAAAGCAGTGGATGTAGTGTACATGGATTTTAGTAAGGCATTTGATAAAGTTCCCCATGGTAGGCTTCTGCACAAAGTAAGGAGGCATGGGATAGTGGGAAATTTGGCCAGTTGGATAACGAACTGGCTAACCGATAGAAGTCAGAGAGTGGTGGTGGATGGCAAATATTCAGCCTGGATCCCAGTTACCAGTGGTGTACCGCAGGGATCAGTTCTGGGTCCTCTGCTGTTTGTGATTTTCATTAATGACTTGGATGAGGGAGTTGAAGGGTGGGTCAGTAAATTTGCAGACGATACGAAGATTGGTGGAGTTGTGGATAGTAAGGAGGGCTGTTGTCGGCTGCAAAGAGACATGTTTAGGATGCAGAGCTGGGCTGAGAAGCGGCAGATGGAGTTTAACCCTGAAAAGTATGAGGTTGTCCATTTTGGAAGGACAAATATGAATGCGGAATACAGGGTTAACGGTAGAGTTCTTGGCATTGTGGAGGAGCAGAGAGACCTTGGGGTCTATGTTCATACATCTTTGAAAGTTGCCACTCAAGTGGATAGAGCTGTGAAGAAGGCCTATGGTGTGCTCGCGTTCGTTAACAGAGGGATTGAATTTAAGAGCCGTGAGGTGATGATGCAGCTGTACAAAACTTTGGTAAGGCCACATTTGGAGTACTGTGTACAGTTCTGGTCGCCTCATTTTAGGAAGGATGTGGAAGCTCTGGAAAAGGTGCAAAGAAGATTTACCAGGATGTTGCCTGGAATGGAGAGTAGGTCTTACGAGGAAAGGTTGAGGGTGCTAGGCCTTTTCTCATTAGAGCGGAGAAGGATGATGGGCGACTTGATAGAGGTTTATAAGATGATCAGGGGAATAGATAGAGTAGACAGTCAGAGACTTTTTCCCCAGGTGGAACACACCATTACAAGGGGACATAAATTTAAGGTGAAAGGTGGAAGATATAGGAGGGATATCAGAGGTAGGTTCTTTACCCAGAGAGTAGTGGGGGCATGGAATGCACTGCCTGTGGAAGTAGTTGAGTCGGAAACATTAGGGACCTTCAAGCAGCTGTTGGATAGGTACATGGATTTCGGGAAAATGATATAGTGTAGATTTATTTGTTCTTAAGGGCAGCACGGTAGCATTGTGGATAGCACAATTGCTTCACAGATCCATGGTCCCAGGTTCGATTCCGGCTTGGGTCATTGTCTGTGCGGAGTCTGCACGTCCTCCCCGTGTCTGCGTGGGTTTCCTCCGGGTGCTCCGGTTTCCTCCCACAGTCCAAAGATGTGCGGGTTAGGTGAATTGGCCAATGATAAATTGCCCTTAATGTCCAAATTGCCCTTGGTGTTGGGTGGAGGTGTTGAGTTTGGGTAGGGTGCTCTTTCCAAGAGCTGGTGCAGACTCAAAGGGCCGAATGGCCTCCTTCTGCACGGTAAATTCGATGATAATCTATGATTAATCTAGGACAAAGGTTCGGCACAACATCGTGGGCCGAAGGGCCTGTTCTGTGCTGTATTTTCTATGTTCTATGTTCTATGTTCTATGTTCACTGGAAAATGAGGCTGGAGACATAGTAATAGGGAACAAAGAAATGGCAGAGGAATTGAATAGGTACTTTGCATCAGTTTTCACAGTGGAATACACGAGTGGCATACCAGAACTTCAGAGAGTCAGGGGGCAGAGGTGAGGGTAGCGGCCATCACTAAGGAGCAGGTGCTGGGGAAACTGAAAGACCTGAAGATGGATAGTATAAGAGCCCATGGTGTTAGGGGCAAGGTACTGGCATGGGTGGAGAGTTGACTGACTGGCAGAAGGCAGAGAGTGGGGACAAGAGGGTACTTTTCAGGATGGCAGCCGGTGACAAGTGGTGTTCTGCAGGGGTCAGTGTTGGGACCACAGCTATTCACGATATACATTGATGATCTGAAGAAGGAACAGAGGGCATTGTTGCTAAATTTGCAGATGATACAAAGATGTGTAGAGGGACAGGTTGTGTTGAGGAAGTAGGGAGGCTGCAGAAGGACCGGGGCAGGCTAGGAGAGTAGACAAAGAAGTGGCAGAATACAATGTGGAAAAATGTGAGGTTATGCACTTTGGTAAGAAGATTACATGCATAGACTATTTTCTAAATGAGAAAAGGCTTCGGAAATCAGAAACATCAAGGGACTTAGGAGTTAGTTCAGGAGTCGTGTAAGGTTAACATGCAGGTTCAGTTGGCAGTTAGGAAGGCAAATGTAATGATAGAATTTGTGTTGAGAGGGCTAGAATACAAGAGCAGGGATATACTGTTGAGGCTGTGAAAGGCTCTGATCAGATCCCATTTGGAATATTGTGAAAAGTTTTGGGCCCTGTATCTAAGGAAGGATGTGCTGGCTTAGAGAGTGTGCATAGGAGGTTCACAAGAATGATCCCTGGAATTAAGTGCTTGTCAGACGAGGAGCGGTTGAGGACTCTTGGTTTGTACTCGATGGAGTTTAGAAGGATGAAGGGGGATCTCATTGAAACTTACAGAATGCTGAGAGGCCTGGATAGAGTGGACGTGGAGGGGATGTTTTCACTAGTAGGAAAAACTACAACCCGAGGGTACAGCCTCAGACTGAAGAGACGATCCTTTAAATCAGAGATGAGGGGCAATTCCTTCAGCCAGAGTGTGGTATATCGGTGGAACTCATTGCCGCAGAAGGCTATGGAGGGCAAGTCACTGAGTGTCTTTAAGACAGAGATAGATAGGTTCTTGATTAATAAGCAGATCAGGGGTTATGGGGAGAAGGCAGGAGAATGGAAATGATAAACATATCAGCCATGATTGAATGATAGAGCTGACTCGATGGGCCGAATGGCCTAATTCTGCTCCTATGTCTTATGGTCTTATGCTCAGGTTTTCTGTCATGGTTGTCGACTAGCAAGCAGTTGCCGTTAAAATATAAGAGACATTGAGCTGTATTCTTCGGCCGCACCGATCACAAGATCGCCACGGACAGCACACGGACTATGTAAAATCCATTTACCTCAGGCAGGAAGTTCCGGTCACCGGCAGGCACGGCAGAAGAATCCCGCCTATTATTTACAGCCAGATGATCAAAAGGAGGCAAGTTTTCTATTTATCTCATTCCAATGCTCTACAGCTGATAAATAACATCCATAAACTTGCCATTCAAATTTATAGAATGGTCACGGCATTGATGGAGGTCATCCAACCCTCGGGTCCGTGTCAACTTTCTGCAACAGTTACTCACCTCGGCCTAAGCTGCCCTTTCCCCTGCAAATCTTTCCTCTTTTGAAAGCTGCAATTGAATCTGCCTCCCAACAAAAGTCTCAGGCCGTACATTTCAGATTCTAACCACATGCTGATTAAAAAGGGTTTTCCTCATGTTGCCTTTGATTCTTTCGCCATTCGCCTGAAATCAGTCTCCTCTGGTTCTCAACCCTTCCGCCAGTGGCAACAGTTTCTCCCTATGTACTCTGTCCCGATATCTCATGATTTTGAACACCTCTACCAAATCTCCTCTCAGACTTCTCTTCGCCAAGGAGAATATATGATGTGGTATTATTACACTAGAAACTTGCTGTCAAAGCCGAGCCTGATCTCACTCTTACATAATGATCAAATATATACACTGATTAGCAGAACTCACTGAATAGCAGGCAAGACTGGGATACCCAATTGATTATTCTTTTGCCTCGCCCACGGACATGGAAATCACTTCTAATGTTCTTGTTGCCAACATGTTTGGAATCAGCCACATCAACACAGATTGGGAGTTGAACCTGGAAACGACCAAGTAGTTTAGTCAGATACTGGAGCACGCTGATCAAGGTATAGACCTGAGTCCCCATAACTGATAAGCTAATCTAAGCACATTATAATTAACTAACTATAACTTTAAACAGTAACATCTTATTTAGCACTTTATGTTTCTTTATTTAGAGGTACATGGGCTCTATAGAAATCTCAATGTCTCACTGTCGTCAGTGGAAATGAGATGAAAGTGAAATGCAGCCAGTTGCATAAAGTCCATTATGTATTCTTAGGATGGGCATTGCACCTCACAGCACAAAATGCTTCACTGTGTGACCTGGCTTTGAACTACTTAAGCTTACCCAACCAAATAAACACACTTAAGTAATGAAAACAGAAAATGCTGGAAATATTTCCTTTCATGCAATTTCCCAATATTCCCGTGGGGATATTGACAATTCATCTAACTGCCCATTAAAATGGTACAAAAGGTTGCTAGAGAGTAAGCTGTTTACTGAAGTAGATTCAGACAACCATGTAATGGATACCTCTTTTTGTTTTGTGCACGTTACTCTTAACGGACTCAACGGGTGCAGACATCACTTCTAATTGGTTAATTAGTTGTGTGACACTATCCCTAAGATCTTAGAGTTTTATCATCCACAATTATTATATTTGACTCTTGGGTTTTCCTACATTTCTGTGTCGCTTAGTAAATGTCTTTATACTATTTCCGTGTTTGTACTAATGAGTGCCTTGTCCTTTAAAACAAACATTGATTAGATATGAAAGTTACTTATGGATTAAAGTTCAGCCAAGGTACTGATGTGTTCGGCAGGTCGGTTCGGTGTGGACTGCACTTGATGCAATGATGCGAGTAACAGACCTCTAACACGGGAGAAGATCCAACACGGTTTTATTGAACGATAGAACTAACATACATATTTAACTGTGGGTCAACACTATACTGAACTGACTGGAGACCTTGTACTAGCCTGACCAGACGTAACAGCTACAGATGGTGTTTGCACTGTTCTAGCTCGTGGACTCTGACTGTCTCAGTGGCTGGGTCCAGAGAGAGCGGGAAACCTAGTGCCCTCTGGCTTTATAGTGGTGGTGTCCTGTCTGGTGATTGGCTGCATTGTGTTGTGTGCTTACTGGTCATTCTGTGTGTCAATCACTGCCTGTCTGCACTTCATTATATACATGCGTGGATATTATGACAGGTACCATTGTCTTCAATGTCACAGGAGACACGTTGGCCTAAATGTTCTGTTCCATCAAATGCATACAAATTGGACTCAATAATTGGGAAAAGGGGCAGAGATCCATTAAATTTGTTCTGAATCCATTTAGCTCCAAGCCTAGTATTGAAGTTGGGTTTTACATCAGTGCTAGAAATGTCCATCAGTTTTTGTTTGGAATATTTTAAATAGACAGAAACAATTGTAATAATGATAATCGAGGAGGTGGTGGCAGAGTGGTATTGTCACTGGACTAGTAACCCAGTGACCCAGAGTAATGCTCTGGGATTCTAGGTTCAAATCCTTCCACTGGAGATGGTGAAGTTTGAATGAAATAAAAATATGGAATTCAAAGTCTAATGATGACCATGAAACCATGTTGATTGTCGTAAAAAAACATCTGGTTCACTAATGTCCTTTCGGGATGGAAATCTGCCATCTTTACCTGGTCTGGTCTACATGTGCCTCCAGACCCACAGCATGTGGTTGACTCTTAACTCCCCCCTCAAGGGCAATTAGGGATGGGCAATAAATGCTGGCACCGCCTGCGAAACCCAAGTCACATGAAAGAATTTTTAAAAATTTCAGACAATTTTCCATTAACCCTACAAGGAGACTGCTGATTAATTTACCTCTTCATTGAAGATGGGAGTTCAGTTTCTGCTGGGCAATTTGCAGTACTGTAGGATGGTCATTTCTGAATTTATACTTCTACCATCTCGTTCCCTTAGTTTTTAAAGTACTGTCAACCATGGGGTCATTGACAATTTGTGGCATCATTAACAAAAGCAACACAATCAGTTTGCTCCATATTAATGGGGTTTTTCTGGCAAAAGAAAAGAAGACAGGTGTGATAGTCAGATCATGACGCTCCAAAGGTTTTGTGCTCATTCCTGGTACTACAAGCCACTCTTGGTGATGGACATTGAGGTCCCCACCCAGAGTATATTCTGTGCCTTTGCCTCCCACAGTGCTTCTTCCAAGTGGCGTCCAACATGGAGGAGTACTGATTCATGAATTGAAGGTGGCCGATACGTGGCAATCAGCGGGAGATTTTCTTGCCTATGTTTAACCTGAAGCCATGAGACTTCATGAGGTCCAGAGTGGATGTTGAGGACCCCCAGGGCAACACAATGTGTCGCCACCTCTGCTGGCTCCTGGCCTCAATACAGCCTTGGTTCAAACATGGACAAAAGAGAGTGAGAGTGACTACTCTTGACATCAAGACAGCATTTGACCGAGTAGAGCATCAAGGAGCCCTAGCAAATCTGCAGTCAATGGGAATCAGGGGGGAAACCCTCAGCTGGTTGGAATCATACCTGGCACAAAGGAAGATGGTTGGGGTGGTTGGAGGTCTGAGGCACGATCAATTTGGCTGGAGACGAAGTTGAATTCACACTAAGGCTTTATTAGTATCTGATGTGTGGCCTCCTACAGCAGCTGACGATATGGCTGCTAGCTGAAGGCCATGCATATTTATAACCCGGCTCCTGGGTGGAGCTAGCATGCAGGGGCCCAGGTGAACCTGTAGTGCAGGTACTACCATACAACCCTTAATATAGGAACACAGTGATTTTCCACAAGGTCAATCATCTCAACTCCAGGACATCACTGAAGGAGTCCCTCAGGGTAGTGTCCAAGATGCAACCACCTTCAGCTGCTTCATCAATGACTTCCCTGCTATTGTACGGTCAGAAGTGGGATGTTCAGATGATTAAACAATGTTCAGCACTATTCATGACTCCTCAGATAATGAAGCAGTCCATGTCCAAATGCAGCAAGACCTGGCCAATATCCAGGCTTGGGCTGACAAGCGGCAAGTTACATTCATTGCCAGGAAATGGCCATCTTCTACAAGAGAGGATCTGATCATCGCTCCTTGACCATCAATGGCATCACCATTGCTGAATCCCCCACAATCAACATTCTGGGGGTTGCCATTGAACTGGACCAGCCATATTAGAACAGGTCAAAGGCTAGGCATCGTACGGTGAGTAACTCACCTCCTGATCCCCCAAAGCTGGTATTGTCTACAAGGCACAAGTCATGAGTGTAGTGGAATACTTTCCACTTGCCTGGATGAGTGCAGCTCCAACAAAACTCAAGATGTCGACACCATCGAGGCCAAAACAGTCTTCTTGATTGATACCCCTTCCACAAACTTTCAATCCCTCTACCACCAATGAACAGTGACACCATGTGTACCATTTACAAGATGCACTGGAGTAGCTCATCAAGGTTCCTTGGGCAGCACCTTGCAAACCCACAATGACTACCATCTAGAAGGACAAGAGTAGCAGGCATCTGGGCACCCCACCACTTGGAGGTTCCCCTCCAAGTTACACACCACCCTGACTTGAAAATATATCGTGGTTTCTTCACTGTCACTGGGACAACATCCTGGAACTCCCTTCCTAACAGCACAGTGGGTGTACCGACACCTGAGGGACTACAACGGTTCAAGAATGCAACTCGCCACCACCTTCCGAAGGACAACTAGGGAAATAAATGCTGGCTTAACCAGTGACTCCCACATCCCGTAAATTATTTTTTAAATATGTGGTTAAACATCATGGGGTTCAGAGTGAATGTTGAGGATTCCCACTGTATACTACTGTGCCGCCATCTCTGCTGGTGGGACAGGACATATCCTGAATTGGTGATGTGTCTGGGTCATTGTCTGTAAGGTACGATTCCGTGAGAATGCTGCTTGACTAGCCTGAGAGACCCGCTCTCCCAATTCTGGCACAAACACCCACATGTCAGGGAGGAGAACTTTGCAGGGTGGGCTGGCAGCTGAGATAACCATTGTCGTTTCCAGTTCTGGCCTGTCTGGCCCGATCCAGTTTAGGCTTTTAGCGAGTTGATAGAACTGATTGGCAGGTTCGGCCTCTTACTCGGCCATTTAAGAGTCATTCACATTGCTGTGGATTTGGAGTCAGACAGCAGATTTCTTTCAATTATTGAAGTGAACCAGATGGATTCAACAATAGTTTCAGGGTCGTCATTAATTCCAGTTCTTTATTGAATTCAAATTTTACCATCTGCCGTGGTGGGATTCAAACTCAGGTCCCGAGATCATTGCCCTGGGTCTCTGGATTACCCGTCCAGGGACAATACCACTGCACCACCATCACCCCATTTGCCATGCTGTTAAATGGCAGCACTGAACACAGGGAGGTTTCTTCCTTACAGGCAGGGAAAATCAAAAGCAGTTATCCCAGTGTGCTTTCATTCACATGCATGTAACTGGAAGAATACATTACTTGCCTATCTTTTAGTCAATGCTATGATCTGCCGTTTCAAGGATGGCAAAATGAAGGCAAAATTCCTCCTATCCACAATTTATCAAAATGCTGACATGAGAACAAAACCCCATTTTCGTTTGGATTTTCACTTAAATTATTGGGCACAAATCTCCCAAAGAATTTCTAAAGGCGCGATTCCCCGGAAAGAATTCTACGTGTGGTAGCGAGCGGGAATTGTAGCAAGCTTCCCAGCGCTCAGCCCAGCAATGTTAGCAATGCAATTCAAAGGTTCACACCACCTCTCTTCACTTCTCCTCCCTTCATCCCCACGGGCTTCAGCCCGCAACTGAAGGATCGGCAGTTGGTACACCGGGACCGTGTTCGCCAGCCGGCACAGCCCCTGAGCCCGACCCCCTCCCCTACCACCACTAACAAGGCCGAGCAGAATTTAAATGACACTTGCACAGCCAACCCCACTCAGCTTCCAGCCAAGGCCAGCCTTAAGGTTTGAAGAAGCGGACCTGGGGAGATGCCCCGATGAGGAGGGATGCCCTGTTCCCTCAAGAATCCCGGGGGATGAGTCACAGGACCAGTGCTGCCTGGGAAGAAGTGGCAATGGCCATCAGCTCGGGAAGCATGACCAGGAGGCCTGACCTCCAGTGCTGCAAGAAGCTCAACGACCTACACCAGGCGGCACTGGTGAATTCACCCCCCCCCCCCCCGAACCCCCCCCCCCCCACCCCGACACCCACCCCCGTCGCACAAAACTCCCATTTCCCCCCCCACGCGAACAGCTCTCCCAACCCTCCATTTGCCCCCCACCCACTCTTCATCCCCCCTTCAACCCCCCTCCATTCACACTCCCCTGCCTCCATACCCTCCCTTCACATCCCTTCCCCCTCCCTCCACTCCACCTCCATGCCCCCCTCCACCCCCCTCCCTTCATCCCAACCCTCCCATCACCCCAACCCTCCCTTCACACCACACCCCCCTCTACCAATGTGAATCGCATGTGTGGCTATGGATGCCCTCTTTGTGTCTCTGCAGGAGAAGTGCTCCCACAATCGCTGGGAGAGGGCCCAGACTTGCGCAAGGGTGCCGGACATAAGAAGTGTCATGAGTTTCGAGGAACAGGCCCTGGAGGTTACTGGGGGTGGCCGAGGACAGAGCGGTCACCAATGTGGATGTTGACGCACGCTGCAGAGGTGAGGATCCACCAGGTCCCACACGGATGGACTGTTACCTGTGAGTTGTTATTGCCACAAAGACTGACCCATCCCCCCCCACTGGCCATGTGTACATTCCCCCCGAAGGTCCTCCAGCCGACAATGCTGACCCCCTCCCCAACTCCCATAAGACACCTTGGAGCAGAGATCCGAGGATGCCACAGTCGATGCGTCACAGCTGTCATCCCCATCCTCCACCAGCGCAGAGACATGCACCTGGCTGGGCAACATTAGTGGACAGGTTTCTGGGGCACAATCTGGTGAGCAGCACATAGTCACCGATGCACATCAGGTGAAGGCACTAATTCCCAGGCGAGACAGCAGTCGGAGGGCTGCTGGATCCCAGGACCCAGCTGGGTCCCAGCCAGATGCTGAGCCTCTGGAACAGGAACTTATGGAGACATTAGGAAGCAGCCAAGACATCCAGAGGGAGATGTCAGCAAAACTCCAGCAGGTCCATAGCCGACTGGAGGACTACCAGAGGCTATGGGCACAGGAGATGTCGCCGGCAATGCGTGGCACTGAGTCCAACACTGCTAGGGTGGCGACCGCAGTGAAGAGCCATTTGCATGAGATCGGTACCATGAGTGAAGGTGTCCAAGGCGCCGCGCAGTCGATGACGGCCATGGCTGATGGCCTCGGTAGACTGTCCAACTTGATGGGAGTCGTGACCCAGTACCAGGCTGACCTTGATGAGGTTCTGTAGGACATGTCCCACACTCAGATGGGAATGGCCAAGGCGCTGCGGAGCTTGTCCCAGTCGCAGGTGGGCATTGCCGAGGCACTGCAGAGCATGGCAAAATTACTGAGGAGCACCGCCAAGGGCGTCAACATCATGGGGAGCCACTAGGGCTGCCAGAGTCAGATGATGCAGGGGCAGCCGGGGCTCAATCCAGCTTCCTAGCCGTCCGAGGTGAACCCCAGGGTCTTATGGGCACTGACCAGGAGGAAGGGGCGCTGGGTGGCAACCCAGACCCATATTATGGACCATCTCCTCTGAGTTTCTCCCCTTTGATGATGCCACGTCTCATCAGCACCCGGAACAGGGTGGCACAGCTGTGCATGTGCTGCTGACAAATGCGCTGGGGCCCTCCGGCCCCAGAGCCCCCAGAGGATGCCTCCAGGGGCAGTGGTGTACACTTGTATGAGGAACATTAAAAACCCTCACCACAACCAGCATGGTGCCTTTGGCTCTTTGTTCTGAGATGCGGGCCGACCATCAATTCCATGCCCCAACTCCTCAGACATGCTCCCCCCCCACCCCCCCCCCCCCCCACGCTTCCCACCTGAGACACCCTGCCCACCCAAACTCAGCTGCGAACATATGCCCGGGGCTGAGCCCAGCCCCTGGGTGATCAAAGGTTGGCCACTGCATCTGTCGTGCTGCCTCTTGCAGTGTTCAAGCACAGTGTCCATGCATCAAGGTGTGATTAGGATGTTAGGCAATGACTCCCACATGAAACATGGCCCGTCCACCCACACGATTCCGCTTGGGGTGTGTGAAGTGCGCACTTAACGCAATTGCCAATTGCCTATTAGCAACCGCAAGGCCAGAGTCTTTCACGGTAAGTGGGAGTAATGGGTGGCCAGTGGGCAGACAGATAGGGGCCAGGGTTGTCCCCAGAACGGGAACACATGGTCCACGCACTTTGGCCTCTCCCCAGCCGCAATAACCCAGCCCCCCATGATGGCCCACCTCTAACTAGGACTGCAGCCCCGGTTGCCCCCCCCCCCCCCCCCCGACCTCCCGAGCACAGGGGCAGTATGCCAGTGCCCCTGGGTTCAATTACTGTGGTGAAGATGGCTGCTCACCTCCTCGGCTCCCTTGTTACAGCCGGGTTCACGTTTTTTAAAAGGAGTACTAATCGGCGCCAACGTGACCACTTGCTGGGGAGGCTGATGAATCATGGGATGCTGTTGGATATGGGATGGCTCCCATAAATAGTATGGAAATAGGGGGCGAAATTCTCCTACCCGCCCCGCCACATTTCTGCCCCGACCGGCCGGCGGGAGTCTCCGTAACACCGGCCGGTCAATGGGGTTTCCCATTGTGGGGCAGCCCCACGCCGTCGGGAAACCCCCGGGCGCCGGCAAAACGGAGACTCCTGCTGGCAGAGAATGATGCCCAGGGTGTCTGTTGATAATTGGTTTCTCTCCACGCTGTGGCGGGATCCCGATTTCTCCTACGGGAGTTGCATGGCGAGGGGTTTGGCGCCCGGCTCGGTTTCGTTTTCGGCCTCTTCTGCAAATCCCCTGCCTCGTTGCGCTTTCGCTTGAGCGAAACGAGGTCAGAGAATCACACTCTAAGTGTAGTTTCCATTGGGGAATGAGGTGTGATTCAGATTGCAATCCACCCATTCTTAGAAATGTTTTTGGAGTCAGGGTTGATTCAAGCCTAAAATGTGACGTGTGGGCCCCAAAGATGCCGGCAAAGACTTTAAACCCTTTCTGGGCGAGATCCTTTTCACATCAGCTGGAACGGGCCAGAGCATGGGAAAATGTTTGACATCCGGCACAAATCCCGTTTTGGGCATCTCCCAGAATTCTCCCGACCTAGTGGGATTTGTGCCTCCATTGACAGGAGGAGTTGCACATCACCTCAGTGGAAGCAGTATATACTTAGAATAATTTAAAAGAATATCACTCATATTCAATAATTTCTCAAACAGTATGGTCAATATGTATGTTTGAAGCATTATGAAGGGGATAAGCAGATTTCTGGCTCATCAGCTGATCGGATACGGGCAATGCTAAGAAGGGAAATAATCAATGCAGATAGATCCTGGGTGAGCTTAATAAGTTGAAATGGATTTTTGACCTGCCTATCTTCAGATACTCTGATTTGATCATAATGGCTGTAATTTATTAAATACAAACTTTAGATTCATTAGTATTACTGAGACCAAAACTCCACAGTCCTTGTGCAACCTTCCTGCTTTCTCTGTGAGTTGAGGTGGGGAACATCTGCTCTGGACATTCCTGCGCCCTTTGCTTCACTGGAGACAGGCATAACAATGGAGGGAAGTTCCTTGACTGAGAAATGATACACTGGCCACCTCAAGTTTAAGAGTTCAAGCCAGAAAAGGGGGTTGGACTCTCAATGTTAATGGGTGCGATTTAACAGGACATAAACAGAGTCCCGTTTCGGGTGTGTTTAGCGAGGTGTTTTTGGCGCCTGCAGCCGAGAAGGACACTCTATTTAACAGCATTTTGCCATTCTTTTTGGCCTCGGCGAGGAATATTCCTTGCCGAGGCCACACTTGCATAATTTCCTGCACTGAGGAGCTCAGCTCACCAGTACAGTAACACAAGTCGTTGTGCCATTTTTAAATGATCTTTTGACACCCCTCAGCCACCCAACCAAGTCCTCTGCCACCTCCCCCCATTACCCTCAACTTACCTCTTATAGGGGTCTTTGAGTCCCCCTCACCGCACCTCTTAAGGGCACCCCGGATCCCGATTCCTGGCATGGGTAACCTGACACCTGGGCACCTTGGCACTGCCAGGTTGGCAGTGCTAAAGTGCGCAGGTGCCAGCAGGAGTCCCAGGATACCACCTTGTCCAGAGCCCGACCACCTGGAGGTCTCCAATGGCCCCCCTCAGATGCTGTTACACCTGGTCCACAATTGTGTGGGTGAGTGCTAAATGGCGCCCAGGCAAGGTATTCCAGACATCGGGCGTTAGTTCCCGGGCCCTTGGAGAATATGGCGCAGACACATTTAAATGAACCTAATGGCTCATTTAATATGTACATCTGGATCTTGCCCAGCGATGCCGAAATCCAGATCGTGACATCCAGTGAGACATTTTGTGTGTCGCGAATCTCGCAAGAGGTCTCGGACACAACAAGGCCAATAAATTGCACCTAATATTTTTTTCTTTCTCCCCCATTATAATTGGGGGGGAGAGTTGTGAATACAATCATTTTTTAAGATAAATTTAGAGTGTCCAATTCTTTTTTTTCCAATTAAGGGGCAATTTAGCATGGCCAATTGACCTGCCCTGCACATCTTCTTGAGCTGTGGGGGTGAGATCCACACAGATATGAGGAGAATGTACAAACTCTATACAGACAGTGACCCGGGGTTGAGATTGAACCCAGATCCTCAATGCTGTGAGACAGCAGTGCTAACCACTGTGCCATCATGTCAACCTGAATACAATAATTTCTAAGCTGGAACATAACACCCTCCCTCACAGATCTGGCATTAAAGTAGATGTTCTTATTTCCTATAATCCTGGAGTAGGTAGCCCCATGCTAATTAGGTGTTCTCTCAGCCAGAAGTTTCAAGATCTCCAACTCGGGAATTTTGAGCTCACTTTATTTTCTGTTGCCTCTACCATTACATGAGTTGAATATGCACCACAGAACTTGCCCTTATAAGATGTACAATAATTATAGGAGTACCTACCTGCTGACTGGCATTTGTTCTTTGTTGAGCTAAGTAAAAAGACTGTTTTGTTTCTTACTACTGGGTTTATGTCTTTACCAAAAATTAAATGACTGTGTAGGGATTAGTTCAAATTGAGAAACATTTGAATTGAAATTTTTACAATTTAAATATTTAAGTGGATTTGATTATTTCTTACCTAAATAAAAACTTCTGCTTAAGCTTGTAAATAATTAATTAGGAAGCACATGCTTGAAATACTTTGCTGCATGCAGGGGGGTGGTATATAATCCCTGTGGTTCATTTGCAACAAACTATGCTGCTCCCTTGGCATTACCAGTCTATTCCTTTACTGGCAGTCTTGTGATTTCTGTATGGTTATGATTAACCCATACAATGTTTTTTTAAAACATGAAACTGTTCTCTTTTGTCCGCACTTTTCAGTCGGAAATACCATATAGCCCTGGGCTAAAAGGAAAAATACTAATGTCAAACTTATCAAAAACATATTTGTTATTTGTCCTCAAAGGACAAAATGCAAGCACACTTGGCTTCATTTTTTTTTCTTAAGCAAGGCTTGAGTAATACATTTTACTGGATAACAATTTTATGTAATGTAGTTCAAATTTTATGCTCAATTCTTTAAATTATAACTGAGTATGGCACCTAAAAACAATTCAGTGGCCTCTTTCATTCTACTTTGTTTTCAAAAGACTGGAGCATTGATTAGACAACAATCTTGCTTCAGGTAGAAAACAGAACTCTTTATTGTAAATTTTCTTTATGAAGACAAGCACTTGTTCATCAATACACCACATGGAATTTGTCATTCTTAGTTTCCTTAATTTTCTTATGTTGGAATTCTTAGCAACACTGTTCAGTTCCATTCATACTCCCTTGCTGAGAAAAATATAAGTTTGTCATTGCAACAACAACCCTTTGGTGGTCAAAGTAGAATTCCTCCATCGTGCTGCCAGATCACGCAGTATTAGAATTGAACATTTCCATCTCCTCTATCCTTCCCAATGTAAACATACCCACTCACCAAATCCTCCAAAACTGAAGACAACAACCTCTTGTATTCCACCTGCCAACAATATACACACAAAGAAACACAGAAAAGAAAAATAAACTGACTGACCTTAGGTAGGGCAACCTTTCTAAATTGAAAATCTGTAGCTCAGTGACTGAATAATACTCTTCTAAATATAACACTGCTTCAAGAGTGAAAGAAAAAGAACTTTTAATGTTCCCATTGACTCCAACATCATACATCAAATAAGAATTGAACTGCTGATCCTCTAAAGCAGGTGGCAAATTCACCGTTCCTGAGGCTATGTGTTGACACCAGGGCAGGATTCATGGACTTCTACGACAGCAAAACTGGCGCCGCACCTGGACTGATTCAACGGCCATTAAGGAGATAGCACCGGCGCCACGTGGAACACAATTGATTCAAATGGGAATCCTTGTGGGATTCGCAAATTCATAATTGACACTCAGGAGGCTGACAAGCTGCAGCCGCATATACATACTTCACTCCTCACACACACCATCCCAGCCAACAAGATGGCAGTGAGGAGAGCGGCACCCTGTTTTATGGACACCGAGCTCAAGACCCTGCTAGGCACCTTGGAGGAGAGGTGGGACAGTGTCCCTGGACGGTACCCTCCCCCCAGTCAATAAACCTGGAGGCAATAAGAGTGTCCCGATCACGTTGGCCCTAGTGCGGCCTCCCGTGCCTGCCCGGAGCACATGTCTTGTCTATCCTCACCCTCCTCTGCATCCTTTTCGTTGGACAAGGACAAGTGCAGTTGAGGGTTCAATCATCTTAGAGTTGGTTGACTTCATATGCACCATTCCTTGTATGGCAACTTTCACCCTCTCATCAGAATTTTCGTAATCACAGCCTTTATTTCCAATTAGTAATACGGACTGACATGATTTATGCTTTCCGATATCACGTCACAGTCCTTATTGTTTTTGTTCTGACTAACCAATGCCATGCTGTCATGTCACTGGTCCTTCAAAGCAAGCATGCTCTGGGAAATTCGCTCATCTGAAGGGGATGGCAATTGGCTTACTGCAAGAGGCTGAAACAAATTACTTTTAGAAAAGTACAATTCACTTTCTTCTTCCGGTTTGCTATCTTCTTTCCTAGCTTTGGAAGAATTACTTGCCAATTGTTCAAAGAACAAACAACAAACAACAAAGAAATGTACAGCACAGGAACAGGCCCTTCGGCCCTCCAAGCCCGTGCCGACCATACTGCCCGACTAAACTACAATCTTCTACACTTCCTGGGTCCGTATCCTTCTATTCCCATCCTATTCATATATTTGTCAAGATGCCCCTTAAATGTCCCTATCGTCCCTGCCTCCACTACCTCCTCCGGTAGTGAGTTCCAGGCACCCACTACCCTCTGCGTAAAAAACTTGCCTCGTACATCTACTCTAAACTTTGCCCCTCTCACCTTAAACCTATGCCCCCTAGTAATTGACCCCTCTACCCTGGGGAAAAGCCTCTGACTATCCACTCTGTCTATGCCCCTCATAATTTTGTATACCTCTATCAGGTCGCCCCTCAACCTCCTTCGTTCCAGTGAGAACAAACCGAGTTTATTCAATCGCTCCTCATAGCTTATGCCCTCCATACCAGGCAACATTCTGGTAAATCTCTTCTGCACCCTCTCTAAAGCCTCCAACAAGATGGCAGTGAGGAGAGCGGCACCCTGTTTTTGATCAATTAGTGGCGGGTCTATTCGGTAACAACAGTTTATCACCACTTCATAATCAGAACCAAAATCAAAGTCAAAACACTCATCTGACTCTTCATCACTGCAGTCTTAAATTTGGACTACTCTTTCTCATAGTCACCTTCAGTCTGAGAATTCTCAGAACCTGGTTCACTACCACTGTCCTCTCATCTGTGACCAAAGTCTGTCAACGTTTCTTTCTTTCAGCCATTCACTATCCAATATGTTTTGCTAACTCTCACCTGCACTAACTTTGGCATCTCATGTGCTATCTGCAGAACTTCCTTTGAACTCTCTGTAATCCTGGATGAAGTTACAACCTTCACTCCCACTAAATCATTCTCCAAAAGTAAGTCTACTCCATCCACTGGGAATTCCTTAACCACTGCAACAACTACTGGACCTGGCACTAAATCACACTCCAATTGCACTTCATACAATGGAATTATAATACAACTTCTACCTATCCCGTTCATTAATACCTCAAATTTCACTGAGCTCACTGGAGGGAAAGCCAAATCCTTATCCAATTTGAGAGTTTGAGTATCCCCTGTGTCCCTTAAAAATTGTTATGGGATTGGTTACATCAGTCGAGGAAAAGAGATGACCTTCCCCTTAGACAACAAACCGACATACCTCTCATCTACCTCATTCCTCACACCTGCTCCCACAGCAGTGTTTACCTTCAGTTAACGCTACAGTCTGCCCTGTTCTCTCTCTCTCTCTCTCTCTCTGTCCATTATTTAGGGAACCCCGTCCCTCTAGTTAGGGAGTCTCTGTGGGGGGGTTCATTTAATTAGGGAGTCTCTGTGGGAGATTCCTTTAGTTAGGGGTTTCCTGGGGGTCTTCCTATTAAGAGGGTCCCGGGGGTCTCCTTATTAAGGGGGTCACTGGGAGGTCGTCTATTTAGGTGTTCTCTGTAGGGGGGTCCCTTTAGTTAGGGGGTCTCTGTGGGGCATCATCCCTTTTAGGGGTTCTCTGGGGGTGTTGGGGGTTCTGGTAGGGAAGGGTGGGAAGATAATGCAATGTCGGGGGGAGGGTGGCCCCAGGGTGGACTTAAGGGAATTGCCCCCTTGGCCCACTGCTGGGACCACCACATCAGGTACATGTTTGGTGATACATGTAGTGATCCGTGCCCATGTAATTCCTGACCCAGAGGACTGGTGAATCGTGAGGATCCGGAGCATCAGGTGCTAGGCCCGCTAAGTTAGCATCTTCCTGCTGGCGGCGGATGCAAACCCTGATCCTGCTGTCACCAAGGGGCCAGAGCATAGCAGTTGGTTCGGCGCTTGGCGCGAACCTCAATTTTGGCCGGACGCTCGATTCTCCGCCCGATCGCGATTCATGTTGCAGGTGTTGGGAGGCTGTAGCCACCTGGGTTGGCCATTTCCCGATTTAAAATGGAGATCCGCTAAGAATGCAGGGAAATTCAGTCAACGCAGGAAAAACAGCAGGTACAAAGTTTCCTGTATATCAGAACTTGCAGGAACCCAGACAGCACTGAAACTAACAACATTCTACATATTAATGAGCGATCCCCGGGAACAATTGGAAACAGTTAAGGTAAACAAGGCCAAGCCAGACTCCTCGGCGCCAGCAGGAGCCAAGACAAAGGAGGGCCAATGGACACTTAGGAACCACCCAGCGATCAGGGAACAGCTCAAGTATTGGAGAAATTGATCCAAATGATCAGAATGTAGTCCAATCACTTGGAACCAGATACGGGGTCCGCCCAAAAGGGTAGAGTCCCCAAGTTCAATTCGTCCTTCTTGGCAGGGTCACTCAGTAGCTCGAAACAACCCTTGACAGTGACCTGCCTAGCCGCTGCACCAACCAAGTAAGTCTCCAGTCAACGCACGCGAGATAGGCGCTCCTAGCTACCAGTCTATACCAGCTTTGAATCCTGAAGACTCAGAATCGAACAAAAGGCCATTTGTTCCCCATACCTGGTGGGCCAGTTCCAAAGCTAAGTATAGGCCTTTTAGTGTTAGAGATAGTCTAGTAAGTAGAGTTTTATGCATGAGTAGTGATTGACTGTGTATAATAAATGTGTTTTGATTTGAATCTTACTAACTGGTGTATTGAGTTATTGATCAGCACTTGAACCTGAACCTCATGGTGGTATCATAAAGATACCTGGCGACTCTCGAGCAAAGGTTACAGAAACAGAGCAAATTAAGTAAAGACACAACGAGCAACATTTAAGAGCCAACCAAAAGTTAGCAACAAGGCGGAGAAGCCAGCTCAATATTTATCCTCATTTCCGTTTGCACTGTATGTTCTAAGATAAATAGGAGACCCTTTCTTTTTAATCTGTGTTTGCTAGTTGCAGTCTCTCCCATAAAGGGAAACATCCTTGCAGCATCCACCTCAGAACCTCACATTTTTTAATAAGATCACCTCTCAAACGTCTAAACTCCAATGGATAAAGACCTAACTTGTCTAACATTTCCTCACAAGATAACCCAATCATCCCAGGAATCAGTCAAGTTCACCTCTGCTGAATTACTTCTGATGCAATCATATCCTTTCTTAAATGCAAAAACCAAAACTGTACACAGTACCCCAAGATGTATTCTCACCAATGCCCTGTATAACTGGAGCAATCTTCTCTACTTTTATATACCATTCCCCTTGTAATAAAAACAAAGTCATCTAATAACAATGGCAAGTATGGAACTGCTGAAAAAACAAAACCTGCTCAACACAATAAATGTGTCAATCAGACAGACCATTAAAGTATCAACAACAGTGGCTTTAAACACTTCACACCTTTTAATATTGTCAAAGAAATATTGAGAGATTGACAAAAGAGTTCACAGAAAGAACAACTTATTATAACAACTTCAAGATATCAACCAAGCAAAGTCATTAATTTACTTCACTTGTCAAATCAGATTCCCTGCTGAGCTAATTTCTTTATTGGCTTCTCAGCCTGCATACATAAGGAGGACAGGTTGTAACCCAGATGTCTCGTATAAGTTGGCATGGAGAGTAAGAAAGGCCAAGGGGAGTGGTTGGGGGGTATTGCATGGCATGGAAATTGTCAGTGTTCGGAATAGGGAGTGGGAAGGGGAATACCAGAAATGGGTCCAGCCACAATTTTTAAATGGCTCCAGAGTTGCCCTGACTGGGAAAATCCAGGCCCTGATATCCCCTCTTCAGTTTGTAATGGGGAGAACGCCAGCCCAAATTTGTCTTGAAATATCTATACTTGATAGCGACCAAAAGCTGAAAAGAATGACTTTTACCAAAAAACAATCACCATTTTAAGCTCCTTACTCTCCAAGTAACAAAAGCAGTAATGTTCCTTGTGAACAATGAAAAAGATACTTGTACTTAAGCAAAATTTTACATTTACAATACACTTCCTGATGTCTTTAAATAGATATAAAATTGGGTTAATTATTAACCAGGGAATCTGAGCAAATTGCTCTGTAGTGTTCGGAAAGACTCAACATACAGCATAGGAAGGCTGATCCATGGGTTAATGTAGCCAACTATAAATAAAGCCAGAGACAGCTTGGCTGTCAGAATGTGCAGATGAACAGCCTTTTTTCCCACCATTACAGTCATGAGTGTGGGAAAATTAATTTAAGTGGTAGTTAATTTCTAATGAATTTCATTCAAGCGGTTAATATTGTCCTTTGATGTTATGGTAACCTTCATGGATCATTGCATTATGTAAATAAATTTCATTTCATGCTTGTTTAAAAAGGTTGTTGGGTGCAGCCACAGTTGGCATTGGCACAAGAGAGGAAATGCAAGCAAGGCTTCGGACATAATTTTGTACATATTCTTGGTGAAAAACGGTTATTCAGATTTGAGGATTAATGTTTTACACGGTGGACCTTTCAATTACCTGAACAGTAGGTAACTCTGCACATAAGTAAATGCCAAAGCTGAAACCTTAAACCACAGTTTAGTAAAACACCAGCTGATAATTGTATCAACAGTCATAATCCATGTTTCAAGGATTTTCCTAATAAAAGACTGATTAGTTTGCATTCTTAGTTATGAATTTTTATTGAAAAACATTTAATAAAATCATAAAAGTAGATAGGCTACAGTGGATGACTGAGGATGGCACAGAAGCGACCGTGACATACTGTGACTTAAGGGGCATCTTGACAAATACACGAATAGGATGGGAATAGAGGGATACGCACCCTGGAAGTGTAGAAGATTTTAGTTTAGACGGGCAGCATGGTCTTCGCAGGCTTGGAGGGCCAAAGGTCCTGTTCCTGTGCTGTACCTTTCTTTGTTCTTTGTTCTTTATGACCGCAGATCTCGTGGCAGGCATAGCTACAAGCAAACAGACAGACAGAAAATCACAATACGGAGCGGTGGGAATGAGCATTGCAGTTAAATTGTGTGCAAAAGTTCCAAAATTTTAATTGAAACCAGTTTCATAAGGCCAAAAGACTTAGGAGCAAAGGTAGACCATTCGGCCCATCGAGTCTGCTCCGCCATTCAATTAGATCATGATTGATTTGATATGATCATCCCCAACTCCACTTTCCTGCCTTATCTCCATAATCCGTGATTCCGTTACTGTTTAAAAATCTGACTATCTCAGCCTTGAACATACTTAACCAACCAGCCTCTAGAGTTCTCTGCGGTAAAGAATTCCCCAGATTCACTACCTTCCGAGAGAGAAAACTACCCTCACCTCTGTTTTAAATGGGCGACCCCTTACTCTGAGATTATGCCCTCTGGTCCGTCCTGGCGGCATGGTGGCGCAGTGATTAGCACTGCTGCCTCACAGCACCAGGGACCCCGGTTTGATTCTGACCTTGGGTGACTGTCTGTGTGAAGTTTGCATGTTCTCTCCGTGGATGTGTGGGTTTCCTCCAGGTGATCCAGTTTCCCCCACAGTCCAAAGATGTGCAGGTTAGGTGGATTTGCCACGTTAAATTGCCCCTTGGTGTCCAAATAAGGATAAGTTGGGTTACTGGGATAAGGTGGAGGTGTGGGCCTAGATAGGGTGCTCTTTCAGAGGGTCAATGCTGACTCAATGGGCCAAATGGCCACCTTCTGCACTGTATTGATTCTATGATTCTAGACTCTCCCACAAGGGGAAACAACCTCTCAGCATCTACCCTCTTAATCCTCCTGAGAATCCTATATGTTCAATAAAGTCGCCTCTCATTCTTCTAAACTCCAATGAGTACAGGGCCAAACTAGTCAACCTCTCCAATTAAGAAAATCCCTCCAGACCCAGGATCAACTGAGTGAACATTCTCTGGACTGCCTCCAATGCCAGTATATCTTTCATTAGATAAGGGGACCAACTCTGTTCACAGTATTCCAGGTGTGGTTTACCTAGTGTCGTGTATAGTTTTAGGAAGACTTCGCTCTATTTCCTTTGAAATGAAGGCCAACATTTCATTTGCCTTCCAATTACCTGCTGAACTTGCCTTGCTAGCTTTTGTGATTTATGCATGAGGTCCCCCAAATCTCTCTGCGCTGCAGTTTTTTGCAGTCTTTCCCCATTTAAATAATATTCAGCTCCTTTATTCTTCCTACCAAAGTGCATAACTTCACATTTTTCTACATTATATTCCATCTGCCAAGTTTTTGTTTATTCACTTAACCTGTCTATAATCCCTCTCGAGACTCTTTGTGTCATCCTCACCATTTGCCTTCCAACTTTTGTTATGTCAACCACAAATGTGACAATAGTACTTTCATTTTTAAAAAATTATTTGTTTTAATTTTTTGAACTTTTTTATTTTAAACAAATTTGTAACATTTACATAGAGGAAAAGGCCCTATGCAAAGAGTCTCAACACAGTGTAAACGAACAGTGGGAGAAAAAAAACCATGTTAATAAACCACTTCCCCTGCCAGCTCTGTTTGTCCATGCCGCACGTGTTCAACTAAACTAACGTGGCTCCCTGCAAACCCCCCCCCCGCCCCCCCCCGGGTGCTGCTGCTGTCGGTTACCTGCGCTGCTCCCTGAGAATCTGCAAGCACTTGGCCCTAGCCCACCCCTCCCCCTACTCTCCCTGGTGCCCCTTGACCTATGCTAGCTACGCTGACCCCTGCCCTTGGCGCCTGTCTGTCTCCCGCCGGAGCACTCGGGCCCTCCCCCCCCCCACACACCAAGGACCCCTTAACCTAATTCTATCTTCCTGTAGCCTTTCAAGCCCCCTAACCAACCCCTAGCCCATCTCCCTATCAGAGGCCCCGATCACCCGCCAAAAGGAACCAAGCGCAGGGCCCCCTTCGCAGGACCCCTCTCTCCCTCCTCCCCCCCCCCCCCCCCCCCACTCTTGTTGCAATCTCCCCAAAACACCCTCACCCATGCGCCCTCCAGCCCCCGCCCTCTGTCCAGGCTGAAAACACTCTTGGACCAAACATTACAGTACCGGATCATTTAACAAACCGCCGCCACACAAAAGCTCTGAGAGCCCCGAGTCCTGTAGTTCTCCTTCTTCTTTTAATAAAAGTCCGCTCCTTAGTCAGAGCTAGTTAGGTTAACAGACCGCCGTCACTGTACAGCACTGAAAATACTAAGTGCCCATTAGTTCAAGTCCAGCTTCTTTTCTTTAATGAAAGTCCAAACCTGCTCCGATGTCTCAAAGTAGTAGTGGAGTTCCTCAAACGTAACCCTAAGCTTCGCAGGATACAGCATTCCAAATCTCACCTCCTTTTTGTAGAGGGCTGCCTTTACCTTGATGAATCCAGCACGCCTCTTGGCCAGCTCCGCTCCCAATTCCTGGTAAATGCGCACCTCACAATTCTCCCATCTGCTGCTCCTCTCCACCTTGGCCCATCGCAGCACAAGCTCTCTGTCAGCCAGCCGGTGAAAGCAGACCACCAAGGACCTCGGTCGGTCGCCCATCCTGAGCTTCCTTACGGGGGCTCTATGCGCCCCATCCAACTCCAGGGGTCGGGGGAAGGCATCCGGCCCCATCAGCGCCTCGAGCATACCTTTCATGTATGCACCCACATCCGACCCCTCGCAGCCCTCGGGGAGGCCGACGATCCTCAAGTTCTGCCTCCTGGCTCTGTTCCCCAGCTCTTCAAGCTGCTCCTGCATCCTCCTCTGGCGGGCGTTCAGATCTTCCACCTCATGCTCCAGCTCTGCCACCGTGTCCGCCTGGCTGGAGAGCTTCCCCTCGACCTCCCTGAGCGCCTTCTCCTGGACCGTCTGCGCCTCGACCATTCGGTCCATCACCGCCCTCATCGGGTCCAACGTGCCCCTCTTCAATTCGGCGAAGCAGTTCTTAAAAAACTCCATTTGCTGCTCCTTTGGCCAGTGAGCCTCTGCTCCCTGGCCCCTGCCGGCTGCCATGTTTCACCTTCTGGCCTGGGGTCCCCCCTGCTCCCGCTTCGAGCCCTGCTGCTCCACTTGACCACTTTTGGTCCAGCTGCTCATACCCCAGGAGGTGGAAGCCTCTCCCGTATTACCTCTTCCCCCTAACCAGACCAGCAGGTCCCGAAAAAATTCCATTTCGCTGGTCCGTTTGCCCATTACGGGCGAGAGCGATCCGACCTGTGACCTGCTTCCTCGAGGGCGCCACCCGAAGTCCAATAGTACTTTAATTTCCCTTGTCCAAGTCATTAATATATATTGTAATTAATTGTGGCCCCAGCAATGATCCCTTGGCACTCCATTAGTTATACGTTGCCATCCTGAAAATACTCCCCTTCTCCTAACTCTGTCTTCCATTAGCTAACCAATCCTCTATCCATGCTAATATACTACCCCAAACCCCATGGGCTGTTATCTCATTAAGTAGTCTTTTGTGCACTAACTTATCGAATACTTTTTGGAAATCCAAGTATATTTAATCTACTGGTTCCCCTTCAACTCTTCTGCTCATTACCACCTCAAAGAATTCAAATAGATTTGACAGGCAGGATTTCCCCTTCATGAAATGATGCTGACTCTGCTTGATTATATTATGCATTTCTAAATGCTCTGCTTTTGCATCCTTTATAATGGGCTCTAATATTTTCCCAATGACAAATATTGAACTAACTGGCCCATAGTTACCTGTTTTTGTCTCGCTCCTCTTTTGAATAAGGGTGTTACATTGGCAGTTTTCCAATCCTCTCGGACTTTTCCAGAATTTAAGGATTCTTGGAAGATTACTACCAGTGCATCCATTATTTCTGTAGCTACTTTGTTTGATTTACTAGGATGCAAACCATCAGGTCCAGGGGACTTATAGGCATTTGACACCATTAGTTTCCCTAGTATTTTTTCTCTAGTGATAATTATTGTATTTATTTCTGTCATAACCCCCACGAGGCCCATTATCTATCTCCCCATGCGGCTCGTGGAGTACAAGCTTCCTTGGTAGGGGGCGGAGGCCACCCAGCTGGGACTTGTTAGAACTGAGCATTAAAGTTGGCCCAAGCAGGGACTGGCATGTTGGTTGCCCCAACAGGGACTGTTATTGTAGATAGTTACTGCCGTGGACAGATTATTGTTAATAGTAAAATAAATCTTTTGCTTCCTACTTCCTTGGTCATTAAACTGGCGATGAGGAAAAGGGAGTCTCCGGACTTGTTGAAATGTCCAGCCATCCTGGACAACTACCGTGCAGGATCATGAAGATGTAAAGTTTGAATATGTTGCTCTTTGGTAAGCTAGAGGTGTGCAACTCGGGCCTGGAATATTGGAGCCAATACACAGAATGTAATGAATACCTCTTTCAGGCCAACAGTATCTTGGCGGAAGACTGCCAATAAGACTGATCCTCCTGACCACCTGCGGGGCCCCGACTTTTGGAATTACAAAGAGTCTTACATACCCAGCTGCACCGGACTCTAAATCGTTTGATGAGTTGATTGCACTATTGGCTGAACATTATGATCCAAAACCTTCCGTTATAATGCAATGTTTAAGGTTCAACATGGCTGTGCGGTATATGGGTGAGTCGGGCACTGACTTTCTGACCCACCTTAGGCGGCTGGTAGAGCACTGTGAGTACAGACCGTCCTTCGAGAAGATGTAGAGGGATAGGCTTGTTTGTGGAATAAATAACATGGCCACACAAAGGAAGTTGTTGGCAGAGCCCACATTAAACATGAAATGGGTCATCAGGTTGTCACTGTTCCACACAAGTGCAGAGAAAGGGGTGCAGGGGCCTCAGGGATTCATGGACTATGGCGTCCATAACTTGGCCCACCCTCCATATCGGACTCGCGCAGCATCACGGGGCTGGCTAGATCACCTCCCAAGAGGAAAACCAAGGTGCATTTCCACAGTCAGGCCTGGTACTCAGGAGCCACTGCAGGCCTGTGAGATACCTCCTCCGAGGACGATAGGGAGGGTCAGCTACATTGCCAGATGTGTGGTTGGAGAGCATGTGGTGGTCAGAGTTGCCAGAACCAGCAAAGATAACACTGCCCAGGGCAGCTGCCAAGATCACCACGAGTCAGGGCCTTGCATATGGCGCTTCCAGAAGAAGACTTTATAATGCATCATGGCCCCGAAGATGGCATTAATCAGGATCACATTGGCAGTGAACGGGCATCCTTTTGTGATGGAGACGGGAGCTGCTGTCTCCATTGTGGATCAACAGACCTTTCACTGGCTTCGTGAAGGATCTTACCGCTTTCATTTCAAAACACCAAGGCGAGGTTGGCAACCTATACCAGCGAACAGCTAAGCATTGTGGGGACCACCATGACTCATGGTATAGGGACCAGGGCACGATCTGCGGGGGAGTGACTGGTTTCGAGTCCTCCATTTCAACTGGCAATAGATTTTCCGGTTGGGCACCTGAAATTGTTATGACATCCTGGGCAAATACCCTGAAGTATTCCAGGAGGGTCTGGGCAGGATAAAAGGGGCCATGGCTTGTATTTATGTGGGACATGGGATGGGGGGATGAGAGGGAGGGTGCTGGATTACAGTTGGGAGGGTTCACCAATCCTGGATTTGTGATCAACAAATGGGAGGCCAAAGGCTTCGCTAAGTGGAGGGTTGAGCGCTCATGGCTCCTCCTGCTATTAAAAGTCCTTATCTGTAGCCAGTTGTCCCTGTCTCCATTTATAATCAGATTTCCGGAGCCCTGGAAAACTCAGTTTTTCTCTGTTCGTGCTCTATTAGACCATGCTTTAAGATTTAAAGACCCCAACCCCCACCTTCCATCAAGTGCCTCCACTCAACTGTTGGCGGAGTATTAATATTGAGAATGTCGAGATATGGAGACATTGATAGGACAGAAAGATTTCAGATAACCAGTGAGGATGGGAGGATCATTTATCCGTGCATTGTTTCTCCTGGGTGAGTTGAAAGCTATGGACCATAAATATGGGAATTTGGCAACAGAGCTAAAAATATTCTCGTAATAATGTTAACTATTACGAAAAGTTCTAAGTAGTAGGCCTCGCAGCTTAATCACCACTGCTACTCTTCTGGAATCCTCTCTCCCAAAATGCTTTGGATGTTGGGCCAATTAAACATTTCAATACTGATTGATTAGTTTTTGTTCAGTAAAGGTAGCAAGGGATATAGAGCAATGGTCGTCAGTAAATTAAGTTAAGGACAGATCAGCCGTGAACTAACTGAAAGGTAGGATGTGAAGTTGGGATTCTTTGCATTTTACCAGTAGTGTGAAAATATTTATTCTGCAAACAATATTATTAAACAAACACATTCTAAAAATTGTACTCAAAAACAGAAATATTTAAACTCTAACACATATCTGAGTGAAAAGATTACGTTTTACTTTGTGGGGAAAATTATCGCTGAGTAACCAAACAACTTCGATAAATGGGGGAGTTGAAGATCTGCCATTTAAAATTTAAGAAAGTTCATTAACAAATAAATATGTAATTATTTATCATGTACATGGTAAGTGTCTCTACATATTTATTTTTATTGCGATACTTTCAAGAGGAAATTGGTGCAGTTGTTCTGTAAGAGCTGTAGGAGGAGCTCTAACTGCAAACTACATAGATGTAGCATATTATTAGGAAAATTGTGCCTGTGAATCTTTTGAACTACTCTGGGAAAGATTACTACGTTAATGCCAATATACATATTATAACACTTAGAGTTATACTTTTGCAGTGATTATTGACATCAGATAGCGCAAGTAAGCTTATAATGTAGTCTGAAATATAGTGGGAAAAGAACCAGAGAGTAATATCATAGAATCCCTACAGTGCAGAAGGAGGCCATTTTACCCATCGAGTCTGCACCGACCCTTCAAAAGAGCACTCTACCCATGTCCACTCCCCCATCTACCCGCCCTGTCCCCGTAACTCCATAACCTAACCTTTACTTCTCTGGACACTAATGGGTAATTTAACATGGACAATCCACTTAACACACACATCTTTGGACTGTGAGAGGGAACTGGAGCAAACCCACGCAGACATGGGGAGAACATACAAACTGCACACAGGGATACAAAGCCGAAATTGAACCCGGGTTGCTGGAGCGGTGAGGCAGCAGTGCTAACCATTGCGCCACCGTGCCACCCTACAGATATATATATATATAATTATATTTTGGTGCAAACTGGCACAGTTAACACAAAACTAAAAGCAGATTTGCATTTAAATAATGGTAAAGATAGGGCGGCACAGAGGCGCAGTGGTTAGCACTGCTGCCTCACGCTGTCGCAGGACCCAGGTTCAATCCCGGCCCCTGGTCACTGTCCGTGTGGTGTTTGCACACTCTCCCCGTGTCAGCGTGGGTCTCACCCCCACAACCCAAAGATGTGCAGGGTAGGTGGATTGGCCGCACTAAATTGTCCTTTAATTGAAAAAAATGAATTGGGACTTCCGGGTGCGGCTATGCAGAGCTAGGTCGTATATTCAGTAGCTCCTGCTTGGAACGGACTTTTGGGCTCTTTTACAGGGCCCCCACGGCATTTGTTTGACATTTCCCGGTGTGGCAAGAGGACTGCAGCATTCCCCTGACAGTGTCCCCCAGGAATGTTATGTCTTTTGGCTGCCAGACCCGGCAGAAACAGTAAAGGATTTGGCTTTGGCTGCAGGTTTAGACAAGGGCCTCTTCCAGCATGCAGGCGGGGGAAGGGCAAGCTTAAAGCTGCAATCTGACTTGACTCTATCAAAGGTGAATTCTAGCAGCAGAGGGAACAACTGTGAAAGGATCTACCAGGGCCATTGAAGAAGCAGAGATGAGGCTTCCGGTGGCGGCCATGGAGGAGTAGGTCGCGCATTCGGCAGCTCCCGTCTGGAACTGACTCTCAGACCTTTTTCAGGAGTTTCCATAGACTTTTTAAACAGACCAGAAGTGTAACGGCCAAAGGAGCGGCACTGGAGCAACGGGAGAAGCGAGGGGAAGAAAACAAAATGGCGGCGGCCAGGGACAAAGGGGAGCTGCAGGAGTTCATCAATTGCTGCTTTGAGGAGCAGCGCGAGAAGATGCGCAAGGAGATGTTGGATCCTATGCTTTCGGCAATTGAAGGACTCGGGATCACCCAGAAGGTCCACGAAGCTAAGATCCAGGAGGTACAGAAAAGAGTCAGTCAGAACGAGGACGAGCTCGTGGGCCTGGCGGTGAGAGTGGAGCAGAACGAGGCGCTACACAAGAGGTGGGCGGGAAGACTCGAAGACCTGGAGAACAGGTCGAGGAGAAAGAATCTGCGAATCCTGGGTCTCCCTGAGGGAGTGGAGGGGGCTGATGCCGGGGCATACGCGAGCACGATGCTCGAGGCGATGATGGGCACGAAGGCCCCTTCGAGGCCGCTGGAGTTGGACGGGGCATATCGGGTGCTGGCGAAGAAGCCCCAGGCAAATGAGCCGCCAAGGGCGATGGTGGTGAGGTTCCACCGGTTCACGGACAGAGAGTGGGTCCTGAGATGGGCCAAGAAGGAGCGAAGCAGTAAGTGGGACAATGCAGAGATCCGAATATACCCGGACTGGAGCACGGAGGTTGCAAAGCGGAGAGCGGGTTTCAACCGGGCCAAAGAGGCGTTGTACCGAAAAGAAGTGAAATTCGGAATGCTGCAGCCAGCGCGACTGTGGGTCACACTATTACTTCGAAACGCCTGAAGAGGCGTGGACCTTTGTACAAGCTGAAAAGTTGGACTCTAACTGAGGGTTTGTGAGGGTAGGGGGGATGTTTGAGGTTTGATGTGTGATGGTTGTTGTATATAGGGGGTCAATCACACGCAGGAAATGTTACATGGGCTGGGGGAGAGAGACAAGGCCGCGACAGGAGCTGCGCCAGAGGGGGTGGAGCGGGCTTTGGAAAGCGTGGGGTGTTTTCCCGCGCGCGGGAAGAAAGGCGGGAAGGGGAACGAAGGAATGCATATGGATTGGGAGACTCTCACGCAGGGAGGTCAATGGGACAGCGGGGGAAGCCGGGGTCAGCAGGCGTCAGCTGACTTGCGGGAGTGACATGGGGGGAGCAAAAAAGCTAGACAGGGGTCTAGCGGGGGGTAGGGGAGGGGGGGAAGGGGGGGGAGAAAGGGTTGCTGCTGCACTGGCCGAAAGGGAATGGGACACAGAAGAGGTGGTCGGGACGGGGATCCCCCCTCTGGGGGGACTGGAGGGTGAGGGAGGCGTGGACACGGGACTGGCCCAGAAAAGGAGATGGCTAGTCGGCGGGGCGTGGGGGGGGGGGGGGGGGGGGGGTGAGAGCCCCTCCAATCCGGCTGATAACGTGGAATGTGAGGGGCCTGAATGGGCCGGTGAAGAGGGCTCGAGTGTTCGCGCACTTAAAGGGACTGAAGGCGGACGTGGCCATGCTCCAAGAGACACACCTGAAGGTGGCGGACCAGGTCAGGCTAAGAAAGGGATGGGTAGGACAGGTATTCCACTCGGGACTGGACGCGAAGAATAGAGGGGTGGCAATATTGGTGGGAAAGCAGGTGTCATTTGAGGCCAAGACTATTGTAGCGGACAATGGAGGGCGATATGTAATGGTGAGCGGTAGGCTGCAAGGGATGTGGGTGGTGTTGGTAAACGTATACGCCCTGAACTGGGATGATGCAGGATTCATGAAGCGCATGTTGGGGCGCATTCCGGACCTGGAGATAGGAGGCCTGATAATGGGAGGGGACTTCAATACAGTGTTGGATCCAGCACTAGACCGCTCCAAATCAAGGACTGGAAAGAGGCCGGCGGCGGCCGAGGTACTTAGGGGGTTTATGGATCAGATGGGGGGAGTGGACCCATGGCGGTTTGCAAGGCCGCAGGCCAGGGAATTTTCTTTCTTCTCCCATGTACACAAAGCCTACTCCCAGATAGATTTCTTTGTTCTGGGTAGGGCGCTCCTCCTGAGGGTGGAGGGGACGGAGTATTCGGTTATAGACGTTTTGGACCATGCCCCACACTGGGTGGAACTGGAGCTGGGAGAGGGACCAACGCCCGTTGTGGCGGCTGGATGTGGGACTGCTGGCGGACGAGGCGGTGTGTGGGAAGGTGAGGGGGTGTATCGAAAGGTACTTGGAGGCCAACGACAACGGGGAGGTGCGGGTTGGGGTGGTATGGGAGGCGTTGAAGGCGGTGATCAGGGGAGAGCTAATTTCCATTAGGGCTCATAGGGAGAAGACAGAGGGTATGGAAAGGGAGAGGTTAGTGGGGGAGATTTTGAGAGTGGACAGGAGATACGCAGAGGCCCTGGAGGAAAGATTACTTGGGGAAAGACAATGGCTCCAGACGGAGTTTGACCTGTTGACCACAGGAAAGGCGGAGGTACAGTGGAGGAAAGCGCAGGGGGCGACCTACGAGTATGGGGAAAAGGCTAGTCGGATGCTGGCACACCAGCTCCGTAAGAGGATGGCAGCGAGGGAAATAGGGGGAGTCAAAGATGGAAGGGGAGCCACGGTTCGGAGTGCGACGAAAATAAACGAGGTATTCAAGGCCTTTTATGAAGAGCTGTACAGATCCCAGCCCCCAGCGGGGGAAGAGGGTATGAGACGATTCCTAGATCAGCTGAGATTCCCGAGGGTGGAGGAGCAAGAGGTGGCTGGTTTGGGGGCACCAATTGGGTTGGAGGAGCTGAGCAAGGGTTTGGGGAGCATGCAGGCGGGGAAGGCCCCGGGACCGGACGGATTCCCGGTGGAGTTCTACAGGAAGTACGCAGACCTGTTGGCCCCGCTACTGGTGAGGACCTTTAATGAGGCAAGAGAGGAGGGGACCCTGTCCCCGACAATGTCGGAAGCGACAATTTCTTTGATCCTAAAGCGGGATAAGGACCCACTGCAATGTGGATCGTACAGGCCGATCTCGCTCCTCAATGTGGATGCAAAGTTGCTGGCAAAAGTGCTGGCCACGAGGATTGAGGACTGTGTCCCGTGGGTAATCCACGAGGACCAGACGGGATTTGTAAAGGGCAGGCAACTAAGCACCAATGTGCGGTGGCTCTTAAACGTGATAATGAAGCCATCGGAGGAGGGAGAGGCGGAGATAGTGGCAGCTATGGACGCGGAGAAGGCCTTTGACCGAGTAGAGTGGGAGTACCTCTGGGAGGTGCTGCGCAGGTTTGGGTTCGGAGTAGGGTTTATCAATTGGGTTAAGCTCCTTTACAGAGCCCCGATGGCAAGTGTAGTGACGAACTGGCGGAGGTCGGAGTACTTTCGACTGTACCGAGGGACGAGGCAGGGGTGCCCCCTGTCCCCCCTGTTGTTCGCATTGGCGATCGAACCATTGGCCATGTCATTGAGGGAGTCTAATAAATGGAAGGGGGTGGTCCGATTGGGAGAAGAGCATCGGGTGTCGCTATATGCGGATGACCTGTTGCTGTACGTGGCGGATCCAATGGAGGGGATGGTGGAGGTTATGCAGACTCTAAGGGAATTTGGGGAGTTTTCGGGCTATAAGCTCAATGTAGGGAAGAGTGAGCTCTTTGTATTACAGGCGGGGGACCAAGAAAGAGGGATAGGGACCTACCGCTGAGGAGGGCGGAGGGGAGCTTTTGGTATCTGGGGATCCAGATAGCCAGGAGTTGGGGGACCCTACATAAACTGAATCTGACGAGGTTGGTGGAGAAAATGGAGGAGGATTTCAAAAGATGGGACATGTTACCGCTCTCGCTGGCGGGTAGAGTGCAGTCGGTCAAAATGGTGGTCCTTCCGAGGTTTCTGTTTGTGTTTCAGTGCCTTCCCATCGTGATCACAAAAGCCTTTTTTAAGAGAGTAGGCAGGAGTATTATGGGGTTTGCGTGGGCGAATAAGACCCCGAGAGTAAGGAGAGGGTTCCTGGAACGCAGTAGGGACCGAGGAGGATTGGCGCTGCCAAACCTGGGGAGCTACTACTGGGCAGCAAATGTGGCGATGATCCGCAAGTGGGTTATGGAGGGAGAGGGGGCGGCATGGAAGAGGATGGAGATGGCGTCCTGTAAAGGAACGAGCCTGGGGGCGTTGGTGACGGCACCGCTGCCGCTCTCGCCGACAAAGTATACCACGAGCCCGGTGGTGGCCGCAACGCTAAGGATCTGGAGCCAGTGGAGACGGCACCGGGGTGCAATGGGAGCATCGGTGTGGTCCCCGATCAGGGGTAACCACCAGTTTGTCCCGAGGAAGATGGACAGGGGGTTCCAGAGCTGGCATCGGGCGGGGATTGGAAGAATGGGGGACCTGTTCATCGACGGGACGTTTGCGAGCCTAGGGGCACTGGAGGAGAAGTTTGAGTTACCCCCGGGAAATGCCTTTAGATATATGCAGGTGAGGGCTTTTGTGAGGCGACAGGTGAGGGAATTCCCGTTGCTCCCAGCACAAGAAGTTCAAGATAGGGTGATCTCGGGTGTATGGGTCGGGGAGGGCAAGGTGTCGGAAATACACCAGGAGTTGAAAGAAGAGGGGGAAGCGCTGGTAGAAGACTTGAAGGGTAAATGGGAGGAGGAGCTGGGGGAGGAGATCGAGGAAGGTCTGTGGGCTGATGCCCTAGGTAGGGTTAATTCCTCCTCCTCGTGTGCCAGGCTCAGCCTGATACAATTTAAGGTGGTCCACAGAGCGCACTTGACGGGGGCGAGGTTGAGTAGGTTCTTTGGGGTAGAGGACAGATGTGGAAGGTGCTCAGGGAGCCCGGCGAACCATGTCCATATGTTTTGGTCATGCCCGGCACTGGAGGGGTTCTGGAGAGGAGCGGCGGGAGCAATATCTCAGGTGGTGAAAGTCCGGGTCAAGCCAAGCTGGGGGCTAGCAATATTTGGAGTAGTGGACGAACCAGGAGTGCAGGAGGCGAAAGAGGCCGGCATTCTGGCCTTTGCGTCCCTAGTAGCCCGGCGAAGGATCTTGCTAATGTGGAAGGAGGCGAAGCCCCCCAGCCTGGAGGCCTGGATAAATGATATGGCTGGATTCATAAAGTTGGAGAGGATTAAGTTCGCCTTGAGAGGGTCTGCGCAGGGGTTTTACAGGTGGTGGCAACCGTTCCTGGACTATCTCGCGGAGCGTTAGAGGAAGGTCGGTCAGCAGCAGCAGCAACCTTGGAGGGGGGGGAGAGGGGGGACTGCCTGGGAGGGTGGATGAGCAAGAGATAACATGAAGGGTTGGGGAAACTGGCACGTACGGGTGAGGGCCAGTGTACAAAGCTGTGTAAATATATCATTTTGCCATGTATATATCTTGCTCTGCGCGATTTCTCATTTTTTTTGTTACGGGGGGGTGGGGGTTATTGTTTGTAAGGGAGAAAAATTGTGTTAAAAATCTTTAATAAATATATTTTTTAAAAATTAAAAAATGAATTGGATACTTTAAATTTATATTAAATAAATAGTAAAAATAGACTCAATATAGTTCTATTAAGTAAGAACATGTCACAAAATGTTATTCACTTAATTTCTGAGGTTGAAGATAAAGAAGAAAGAACTATCATAAATATAAATGTTGCAAATGCTTTCTTCATAAATGTGTTTCCAATGTCACTGCCAATTATGAGATAGGAAATATTCCCCCATCAGCTGGGAAGAGTGGAGTAAGCTATTTACAATACATAGATAGTGTTATAACCCCGCAGAGGTCACAGCATAAGAACTGTCAGATTCCCTGTGACCTCCAGAGTAAGAAATTCCCTGATAATGGGATGAACAGCAAACTGGCGTATTGCTGATGACCTATGGTGGGCCTATAAACAGCCTCATAAAAATCCTCACCCACCTGAATGCGCTGCATTTGTGGTTGTTCTCTGCGTTGGTGGTCCTGGTAGGGGAGCATTTTGACCCAAAACTGCCATTCATCGTCAGGCGTTTCCGATTTCATACGGCCACTCAGGCCCAGTCAGAGACGATCAGGAACTGCCTGGCTCGCCTCTGCAAATTGGCTGAAACATGCGAATTTGGCGCCATGCTCAAGGAGTAGTTGCGAGACAGGTTTGTGTGTGGAATCCATGATACCGATACACAGAGAAAACTGCAGGCTGTGACTGACCTGAATTTGCACCACACCGTGGAAATTACTATCTCCCAAGAGAGCGTGGAACAAGGGGTCCAAGAGCTCCAAGGAATGGCAGTGCTGAGCCTCGGCTGCCAAACTACGCGTTGCTCGGATCCCACCCGGGAAACAGGCCCCCGGCAGGGACATGGGCCTGTACCGCCGGGGCCCAGAGCGTTGCCAAACATTCTCCTCCAACCGTGAGGACCTGGAGTGACAGGTGGCCACTGGCCTTAGAACCCTGGAATGCAGTCGACCCAGAGATGGCCCATCACCCTGGTACTAGGAGCTCCAGAAACTTCAGCCGGCAGCTCCACTCATGAGAATGGTCAGGCCGTATTTGGTCCCGTCTCCACATCAATTTTGCGGGACTGTTCCAAGAAGCGATGTTCATCATCGTTGTGGATGCCCACTCAAAGTAAATGGAGATCCATAAAATGCAGGTAACGACAGCTCGGGCCACCATCTACAGGCTGCGGCAATCTTTGAGCACACACGGGATACCCGAGGTGCTGGTCTCGGACAATAGAATGGCTTTCGCGAGTGCGGAGTTTGGGGCGTTCATGGCCGCAACAGTATACAACTCATACCACCCAACATCAAATGGATTAGCGGAGTGAGCGGTCCAGATATTCCTGGGTGACTCGACTGTCATGGTTCCTCTTTTGCTACTGGACGACACTGCACCCCACAACGGAGGTCACTCTGGCCGAATTACAAATGGGTCACCACCTTCGCACCCGGTTCAGTTTGGTTATCCCAGTGTTATAATCTGCATGCTTACCATTGGCTGGGGACTAATGACAATCCCACAATCCTGTGGGAGTATGAGCTTCCCTAATGAGGGGGGCGGAGAAATCATTAGCAGATTCCCTGTATAAATAAAGCTGGCCAGTTTGGAACCAGCCAGGAAGGAGTGAGCAGCAAGCGAAGTTGCTGCTGCTGTTATATATATATGTTATTGTAAAAAAATATTGTTTCTTTGTATCCTTAAAACTCGTGCTGGATTCTTTGTGGCCCTCACAAAACTGGTGACGAGGGTTAAAGTGAATAGCTGTCTACACTGCTGAAGCCACCTCCCTGGATTTTTGTTGGATACAGGTTGGAAGATGTTTTCTATTATACCATGCCTCTATACGGACGTTTGGATGTTTTTGATGCTGCGCTGGAAAGCTCGAACCAGTACGCACAATGGATGCGTTACTATTTCCGGACAAACAATATCACCGAAAACGAGCGCCAGGTGGTCATATTGCTCATCGCCTGCAGCTCGCATACGTTTGGGGTGATTAGGAGCCTTACGTACCCAGCTGTGCCGGACACCAAAACGTTTGATGAACTTGTGAATATAGTGGGGCAACATTTTAACCCAAGCCCATCCACGATAGTCCAACGTTACCGGTTTAATACCGCTGAGAGGACCCCAGGAGAATCTCTTGCCGACTTTCTATCCAGGCTACGCAGGATTGCGGAGTACTGTGACTATGGTGAGACCTTGTCAGAAATGTTACGCTACCGTTTGGTTTGTGGTATTTTTAAAATATATATATTTATTCAAATTTTTCAACAGATTTTCAACAAACCCACCCCCCCCAACAAAAAGAAAGAAACAAGAACACAACAATCAAAAATTATACAAAAATTATACATTGGATTTCCCCCATATATGATAACCCCCCCATATGACATTTAAAAGCACCAATAGGGAAGCCACCCCCACCCACCCAAACGCCCCCCCAAAAGAAATCCCCCCTCCACCCCCCACCCAAACGCCCCCCCAAAAGAGGCTCCCACCTCGCCCCTGTGTCGCCTCCACTGCCCCCAGATCTTCAACATCGCCGCCACCACCGGACGCGCGGTGTACCTTGTCGGCGAGAGCGGCAGCGGTGCCGTCGCCAGCGCCCTCCGACTCATGCCCACACAGGACGCCATCTCTAACCTCTTCCACGCTGCCCGCTCTCCCTCCATTACCCATTTACGGATCATCGCCACATTGGCCGCCCAATAATAGCCGCACAAATTCGGCAGTGCCACCCCTGGCCCTGCTACGCTCCAGAAACACTCTCTTCACCCTCGGGGTCTTATTCTCCCACACAAAACCCATGATGCTCCTACTTACCCATTTGAAAAAGGCCTTGGGGATCATAATGGGAAGGCACTGGAACACAAAGAGAGACCTCGGGAGGACCGTCATTTTGACCGACTGCACCCTACCCGCTAGTGAGAGTGGCAGCATGTCCCATCTTTTAAAATCCTCCTCCATCTGCTCCACCAACCGCGTCAAATTGAGCTTGTGCAGGGCCCCCCAACTCCTAGCTACTTGGATCCATAGATACTGAAAGCACCTTTCCGCCCTTTCAGCGGCAGCTCGTCTATCCCCCTTCCCTGGCCCCCTGAATGCACCACAAAGAGCTCACTCTTCCCTACGTTGAGTTTATACCCCAAAAAGTCCCCAAACTCCCTTAGGATCCGCATGACCTCCGCCATCCCCTCCACTGGATCTGCCACATACAGCAACAGGTTGTCAGCAGACAACGACACATGGTGTTCCTCTCCCCCCCGGACCAGTCCCCTCCATTTCCTGGTCTCCCTTAGTGCCATGGCCAGAGGCTCAATTGCCAGTGCAAACAACAAGGCGGACAGGCCTTGGGGATCATAATGGGAAGGCACTGGAACACAAAGAGAGACCTCGGGAGGACCGTCATTTTGACCCGACTGCACCCTACCCTGTCTCGTCCCCCGGTACAGCCGAAAGTACTCCGACCTCTGCCGATTCGTAGCTACACTCGTCCCCGGGGCTCTATATAGCAGCCTGACCCAGCTGATGAACCCCTCCCCGAACCCAAACCTCCGCAACACTTCCCAAAGATACTCCCACTCCACCCGGTCAAAGGCCTTCTCCGCGTCCATAGCTGCCACTACCTCCGCTTCTTCCTCCACCGGGGGCATCATAATCACATTGAGCAGCCTCCGCACATTTGTATTTAATTGCCTACCCTTCACAAATCCCGTCTGGTCCTCATGAATCACCCCCGGGACACAGTCCTCAATTCTCGTAGCCAGCACCTTTGCCAGCAACTTAGCATCAACATTGAGGAGCGGGATCAGTCTATATGACCCACATTGCAGTGGATCCTTGTTCTGCTTCAGGAGCAAAGAAAACAGCACCCTAGACATTGTCGGGGGCAAGGATTTATTGAAAGTCCTCACTAGCAACAGGCCCAGCAGGGGCACGTATTTCCTGTAGAATTCAACTGGGAACCCATCCGGCCCCGGGGCCTACCCCGCCTGCATGCTCCCCAATCCTTTAACCAGCTCCTCCAGCCCAATCGGCACCCCCAAACCAGCCACCTCCTCCTCCCCCACCCTCGGGAACCTCAGCTGATCCAGGAATCGCCGCATCCCCTCCTCCCCCGCTGGGGGCTCAGACCTGTACAGATCCCCATAGAAGTCCCTAAATACCTTGTTTATTCTCACCGCACTCCGCACCGTATTCCCCCCTCTATCATTAACTCCACCCTTAAAATCTCCCGCACCAACCTCTCCCTCTCCCTCCCCTCTCTTCTCCCTGTGGGCCCTAATAGAGATTAGCTCTCCCCTGACCACCGCCTTCAGCATCTCCCAGACTGCACCCACCTGCACCTCCCTGTTGTCGTTGGCCTCCAAATATCTTTCAATGCACCCCCACACCCGCCCTTCTGCTAAAGAAAAATCACACCTGGGTTTGGGGTCAGCCGCAAGAAACCGCTTTCCGGCGGGTAAAACAACAATTGTCGTCGTCTGGGTTACTAACCCACTATGATCCTGGAAAGCCTTTGCTCGTCACATGTGATGCATCCCCATATGGTATTGGGGCCGTCCTGTCCCACAAGATGGAGACCGGAGCCGAGCGGTCGATAGCTTTTGCCTCCCGCACATTGACTACAGCGGAAAAAAAGTACACGCAGATCGAGAAGGAGGGCCTGGCAGTGGTCTTTGCGGTGAAACGTTTCCACCAGTACGTGTATGGCCTCCACTTCACTATCGTGACTGATCATAAGCCTCTGCTTGGTCTTTTCAGAGAGGATAAGCCAATACCGCCCTTTGCTTCCGCACGGATCCAGCGCTGGGCTTTGCTGCTCGCTGCACACAAGTATTCTCTGGAGCACAAATCAGGAACGCAGAGAGCGAATGCCGACGCACTGAGCCGATTGTCTTTATCGACTGGCCCCATGTTGATCCCCACGACCGGTGAGGTGGTTGTAACCCTAAATTTTATGGACACCTTGCCTGTCACGGCATCACAGATCCGTGCGTGGACCCAGACGGAGCCAGTCCTGTCAAAGGTTCGACACATAATCCTGTATGGTGGGCAGCATAGACAGCTCCCAGGCGAGTTGCGGGCATTTTCCTCCAAGCTGTCAGAATACAGCGTGGAAGACGGCATCCTCTTGTGGGGGACGTGTGTGATTGTCCCGGAAAAAGGCCAGGAGCTGATACTAAGAGACTTGCACAATGGGCATCGAGGTGCGACCAAATTGGAAATGTTGGCCTGGAGTTATGTCTGGTGGCCAGGTGAGAAGGTGGCCTAAAACTGCTCCATTTGCCAGGAGCATCAGAAGCTTCTGCCACCTGCGCCCCAACATCACTGGGAATGGCCGGGGCGGCCTTGGGCATGCTTGCATGCGGATTCCGCCGGCCCTTTTCAAGGATCCATGTTCCTTCTATTAATCGATGCCCAGTCTAAATGGCTAGAGGTGCATAAGATGCGAGGCACAACGTCCTGCGCAACAATTGAGAAGATGCGTTAGTCTTTTAGTACGCATGGCCTCCCCGAGGTGCTGGTCATGGATAACGGCACTCCATTCACAAGTGAGGAGTTTGCGAGGTTCATGAAGATGAACGGCATACGCCATATCCGCACTGCCCCTTACCACCCGGCTTCAAATGGGTTGGCGGAGCGCGCAGTGCAGACATTCAAACGAGGCCTAAAGAAGCAGTCTTCCGGATCAATGGACAAGAGACTGGTTCGCTTTTTGTTTTTTGTATAGGACCACCACCATGCGGTGACTGGGGTAGCTCCCGCAGAACTCCTAATAGGCCGGAGACTTCGCACCTGCCTTAGCATGTTTTTCCCGGACATTGGCGCAAAAGTACGCCGCACACAAGAACGGCAGGGACATGGTTTTTCTCTGCATCGGCCGATTCGGCAGTTTGCGCCCGGTGACCCAGTGTTCGTTCAGAATTTTGCTGGTGGTGCCCAGTGGGTCCCTGGCGTAATCTTTGACCAAATGGGCCCTATATCTTACCGGTGCAAGCCCAGGGTCGTCTCCAGCTCAAACATGTAGACCACATTTGGTCCAGAAGACTATCCCTTCCAAAGATTCCCCGCCTCCGGAGCTCATCTCTACAGCCACAGAGACCAGAGACAATGGAAAGTAGTCCTCACAATCTTCCTCTGGTGCCTCACTCAAAGCCTGCGCAGGTCGTTACAGAACCACGTGGAGATAGAGACGCCGAGATGACGGAGGCAGCAGGGGACACGGGACGCATCAGAGGGGGAATCCTTGGGCCCACGGGCCGTGGATGTACAACCGTTAGGCCGTTCATCACGGAAGCGCCGGTCTCCGTCTTGTTACACGCCGCCGGACCCAGCGCCTCGTGCAAATGGTGTCCGGCCTGCGGCAAAACGAATCCGACGTCCTCCTTCGCCAGGGTCTTCGGTGGATTCCTTGGACTTTGCGGGGGGGGGGCTGTTATAACCTGCTTGCTTACCATTGGCTGGGGACTAATGACAATCCTACAATCCTGTGGGATTATGAGCTTCCCCAATGAGGGGGGCGGAGAAATCATTAGCAGACTCCCTGTATAAATAAAGCTGGCCAGTTTGGAACCAGCAGGAAGGAGTGAGCAGCAAACAAAGTTACTGCTGCTGTTGTATATATATGTTATTGTAAATAAATGTTATTTCTTTGTATCCTTAAAACTCGTGCTGGTTTCTTCGTGGCCCTCACAAAACCGGGACATTGGTGGAAAACTCCGCCAGGGCCAGGGCAGAGCTCAGGCTGATGCAGGACAGTGTACGTCGTTGCGCAGGTTCGGTTGGGGAGACTTTGTGCAGGTCCACAATCATTGTAAGGGTGCCACGTGGATCCTGGGCATTGTATTCGCCTTGACAGGGCCAGTCTCTTATCGAGTACATGCGCAGGGGCGCGAGTCTAATCGCCACGTGGATCTCCTCCGTGGGCGTATGCCCGACACGCCAGATCCAATTTCAGAGGTTCCGGAGCGGACCCGCCCACAACTCGCGTTGCCACCTCGGCCGTAGTTGCCTGCATTGGGCCAAATTTCTACCTACAAATTAATAGCCAGATTTGAGTGTACAGGACACATATTCAAAACTTCAAAGTATTGCGAACTGTAAGGAGGTTTGTGATAAACTTTAAAAAGACCAAAGCTGGTGGGAATGACAGAAAAGTGCAGATGAAATTTAATGCAGAGAAGTATGAAATGATTCATTTTGGTGTAAAGAATGAGAAGAGGGGATATAAAATTAAGCATACAATTCTAAAGGGGGTGGAGGACCAGAGGGAGCTAGAGGTATAAGTGCACAAATCATTGAAGGAGGCAGGGCAGGTTGGGAGAGCAGTTAACACAGTATACAGGCTGCTGGACTTTATCAATAGGGGCATTGAGTGCAAAAGCGAGGACGATATAAAACATCAGCTGGAGCATTGTGTACAATTCTGAGCACCAAACCGTTAGGAAGGATGTGAAGGTGTTAGAGAGAGAAGCAGAAAATATTCAAGAGAATGGCTCCAGGATAAGAAATGTCAGTTATGTAGATGTATCAGAGAACCTGGACTGTTTTCCTTAGAGACAAGTAGGTTGAAATTAGATTTCTTAAGGGTTGTTCAAAATAATGAGCCATCTGAGCACAATACACAGGAAGAAATTGTTCACATTACATTGGGCGAAGGATCGAGAACTAGAGAACACATTTACTGTGATTGGTAAAAGAAGCAACAATGACACGAGGGATAAATGCTCCACACCTCAAATGGTCAGAATCTGATGGTGGAGGCAGATTCAATCATGAATTTCAAAAGTGCATTGGATAATTGTCAAAGGAGAAAGCATGTGCAGGGCTATAGTGAAAAGGTGGGGCTATGCGACTAGGTGAGTTGCTTTTGCAGGGAGCCAGCATAGATATGATGGGCTGAATATCTCCCTCTGTCGTAAACATTCTGCAATTCTATCACTCTCTGAAATGGCCTTCTTCATTAGCTTGTGATTTTTATAAACCCACGTTGCTCTGTTTTATCCACTCAGGTACATTTTTAAAACTTTTGTATTAGAGTTTAGCATCTTCTATACACATTTTAAAAATTCATTTGTGTGATGTAAATATCACTGGCAAGGCTGGCATTTATTGCCCATTTCCCCTAATTGCCCTTTAGAAAGTGGTGGTGAGACATCTTCTTGAACTGTTGGAGTCCTTGTGTAGGTTTGCCCAAAAGTGCTGTTCAGGGAGTTACAGGATTTTGGCCAGCGGCAGTGAAGGAGTAGCAATATATTTTCAAGTCAGATGGATGTGCGACTTGGCTGTGTCCACTGAAACAAAATATCTGGTGATTATCATACTGTTGTTTGTGGAACCTTGATGTACACAAATTGCTGTGGTTCCTACTTTACATAAGTGAATACACTTCAAAATGTTTAATTGGTTGATTCTTCAGACCAGGATGTTTTATGAGGTCTGTGTTCTCAGTGCCTTGTTGTGTGGCTGCGAAAAGTGGCTGCTATCAAGAAAGAAAGCTCAGCAACCTCCACCTTTCACGGTGTACATTCCTGGCTCCGCATCGTAGGTCAAAATCACAATTACTGCAGTCCTCTTGAAGGCAAAGCTCCCAAATATATTGGCACTAAATGAGCAGAGGCAACTTCACTGGCTCGGGCCTATGTGCAGGATGGAAGATAGTCACATCCCTAGGAATTTTCTGTATTGTGATGTAGCCAGAGTCAGATGACCAGTAGGACATCCAATGCAAGTGTGACATGAAGGCCCTAAACATCGACTCTCATACATGGCAGACACTAGGTGATGAGAGGAAAATGATGACATCACTTGTAGCCGGTGTGTACCATCATGGTGATCAATGAAAACAGCAGCTTGGCGACAGACGGCAACAGCAAAAGCAACATCACACAGTCACACCCGACAACCACTTCACATGTGGCAGAACCTGCTTCTCATGAATTGGTCTCTGCAGCCATCAGCAAAAGTTCACCATATGAATCTATACCATCCCCAATGGATTGGATTTACTGCATATTCATGATCTTATCCAGATAGAAAGATGCCAACGGTGGTTGTTAAACACTTTGCAACATCCCGAGATTGTGAAATGCTCCATATCAATGCAAGTTCTTTCTCTAAGGTGCTTATGATTCTACACCTTCACTTTAAGAAGGCAATGTTTATATCATACTCTTCTTGAAATACATCTTTGCTTGCACGTGACTGTGTTTGGTGCAGCACTGTAAGAGGTCCTGAAGGTTATGCCTTTTATGTCAGACAGAATTGATGACTCTATATTACCCACAAAACAAGCTGAGCATTAATAGTGAGTGAATAGTATGCACCATTAAATATACTTTAAATAGATACAATTTTTATGTGCCTGTTTTTCCTGCAACCATATCCTAGATGAATAATACAAACAGTTAGATTTATAAACAAAATAGGATTTCATTGTACATCGAAGCTTGCATACAATGCATATAAAACAAAATAAGCACACAAATTCAGTTGCTCAACACAAATCTAAATATTGTTGTTAAATCCTTCATATTTTGTGTCTCTTAAATTGGAGACTCAGACTAACTGAAGGCATATCACTGTTTATACCGTAAATGTAATCAGATTAAAAATAACATACTGGTCTTATTTTCTTGTGGTGATCATGGTAAACTGACCTCCACTGATGTTTTATCCTTTTGACTTCAACAGGTTATTGATGTGCTGAAATACACCACCTGTTACCATTTAAAAAAGAAAGACTAACAGAGTTTAAAAATACTTGAATTTAGTCAAACCTATCATGCATCTCAGCAACATCTTAAAGCACAACTATATAATTCTCTGCCATTGGGACAGAAAGTTACGAACCTTGTGTTGCCTGTTCAGTGTCAGAGTAAAGGGCATATCCTCGTGGCTGGAGATGAATTTGTACTGGGAAGTGAAGGAACCAGTTGTTGTGGTCCATGTATGAACCAACCATGTCAGTAGAACCAGGAATGATGTTCTCTGAGAGTGTTAGAGGGGATTATAATCTCTGGATTGTCATCTGAACCATTGTGCTGATTGTCATGCTGTTAAGTGGATTCGTGATTTAAATGCATGATTCAAAGAGGGTTGTGTGGGAGGAAGGGGCTTCAATTCATGGGCCACTGGCACCAACACTGTGATGCACTATCAATTACGAGTACAGGGGCCTTACCGTAATACCCTCGTATGCAGTGTAGTATATACAATATAATACAACAGTGGTGACTACCACATTCACCCCGTTAAAAATGAGTCCAGCGAGGGTGGTGGAAAACTATTTACATACAGGTTGTCATTAAAATTTCAGAGAAGGTTACAAATTTAGACAGTCGGGCGCCTTGATCCGTCGTTGAGAGCGCCGCAGTGCTGGTGGTGAGTCAGGCGTCAGCTCAGCCGTCGATGTCTCCGAGAGCGTGTCGAAATCCTCTTCATCCCCGGGTAGGACCAAGGGGAGGACGGATTGTCCTGGAGCGGGGGCTGTGGTGGGGTGTGCTGGGGGAAGGGAGGGTGGTGCCGGGGCCGGGGGGGGGGGGGGGGGGGGGGGGGGGGCGCGGACCCAGCTGGTACCAGGTCCCTGAGGGAGACTGCGTCTTGGCGGCTGTCGGGGTACAATACGTAGGCGTACTGCGGGTTTGCGTGGAGTAGTTGTACCCTCTCAACCAACGGGTCCGCCTTGTGGAGCCACATGTGCTTGCGGAGGAGAACAGGTCCTGGCGCTGCCAGCCACGTTGGGAGTGAAGCCCCGGAGGTGGGCTTCCTGGGGAAGGCAAAGAGACGTTCATGGGGGGTTTCGTTAGTCGCTGTGCACAGGAGCGACTGAATGGAGTGAAGTGCGTCGGGGAGGACCTCCTGCCAGCGGGAGGCCAGGAGATTTCTGGACTGTAGGGCCAGCTGGACGACCTTCCAGACCGTCCCATTCTCCCGCTCCACCTGCCCGTTTCCCTGGAGGTTGTAGCTGGTCGTCCTGCTCGAGGCAATGCCCCTGCTGAGCAGGTACTGGCGCAGCTCATCGCTCATAAATGAGGATCCCCGGTCGCTGTGGACGTAGGCGGGGAAACCGAACTGAGCAAAGATGGTGTTGAGGGCTTTGATGACGGTGGCAGACGTCATATCGGGATGGCGAAGTGGAATCTGGAATATTCGTCAACCACATTGAGAAAATACGTGTTGCGATTGGTGGAGGGGAGGGGCCCTTTGAAGTCCACGCTAAGGTGGTCAAAGGGGCGTGAGGCTTTCACCAGGCACGCATGATCTGGCCGGTAGAAGTGCGGTTTACACTTCGCGCAGACCTGGCAGTCTCTGGTGACAGCCCTGACTTCCTCGATGGAGCAGGGCAGATTACGGGCCTTAATGAACTGATAAAAGCGGGTGACCCCTGGGTGACAGAGATCGTCGTGCAGGGTCCGGAGTCGGTCCACTTGTCCGCTGCCACATGTACCTCGGGGGGCTCGTTGAGCTTACTGGGGCGATACAAAATCCCGTAATTAAAGGTGGAGAGCTCGATCCTCCACAGCAAGATCTTATCATTTTTGATCTTACCCCGCTGTGTGTTGTTAAACATGAAGGCAACCGACCGTAGGTCTGTGAGGAGAGCGAATCTCCTGCCGGCCAGGTAATGCCTCCAGTGCCGCACAGCTTCAACGATAGCTTGGGCCTCCTTTTCGACGGAGGAGTGCCGAACTTCGGAGGCATGGAGGGTGCGGGAAAAGAATGCCATGGGCCTGCCTGCCTGGTTGAGGGTGGCGGCCAGAGCGACGGTTGATGCATCGCTCTCGACTTGGAAGGGGAGCATCTCGTCGACCACGTGTATCGCGGCCTTGGCAATGTCGGCCTTGATACGGTTGAAGGCCTGGTGAGCCTCAGCCGTCAGTGGGAAACCGGTAGAGTGGATCAGTGGGCGGGCCTTGTCCGCATAGTTAGGGACCCACTGGGCGTAGTACGAAAAGAACCCCAGGCATCGTTTGAGGGCCATGGGCAGTGGGGAAGGGGGAGATCCATGAGGGGGCGCATGCGATCAGGGTCGGGCCCTAGAACTCCGTTCTGAACCACATAGCCAAGGATGGCTAATCGGTTCATGCTGAACACACACTTCTCCTTGTTGTAGGTTAGGTTGAGGAGTATGGCGGTGGGGAGAAATTTGGAAAGGTTAACGTTATGGTCCTGCTGGTCGTGGCCGCAAATGGTGACGTTATCCAGGTACATCTCTGTGTAATAAATTGATGCACTATCAATTATGACGAGACGAGAGTAGAGAGTAATCGAGGCTTTATTACACAGAGATGTGTGGCCTCCTACAGCTGCTGCCGAAATGGCTGCAGCTCGGAGAGCACACACATTTATACTCTGCCTACTGGGAGGAGCCAGCAGGCAGGGATCTACCTCCGTACCTGTATTACAGAGGCCTTACCGTAATACCCTTGTATGCAGTGCAGTATATACAATATAATCCAACAGTGGTGACTACCACACACTGTTCCATCAGGATGGACTCCACTTAAACTAGGCTGGGATCAGTATCCTAGCAGATTGTATAAGTAGTGCTTTAAATTGAAAAGAGGCGAGGAAGGTTCAGGTGAAGGAAGATTTAAAAACCTAAAGAGACAATGGAATGATGTAGTGATTTAAGTAAAGTCAAGCTGTTAGATAGGAAAGGACATCGAGATTAATGGTAATAGGGCATTAGTTAATAAGATCAATGCAATTAAAGGTAGTAAAGAAAATTAAAGGCTTTTTATCTGAATGTGTGAAGCATTCACAATAAGACAGATGAACGCGTGGCACAAAGAGATAAATGGTTTACATGTCAGCTCCATTAAAGAGACATAGGGCAGAATTTTATGGTGCCCTGCCTGTGCGTTTGCCAGAAGATGGGCCCATAAAATTCCACGGTGGCCTATCCACTGCTTTCATGTCTGTCCCTGACAGTCTGTACTGTAAATTGGGACTGTAATCTTGTTGTTTAGAAGAATGAGAGGTGATCTCATTGAGACATGCAAGATTCTGCCACAGCTTGACAAGGTAGACACTGTGAAAGGTTGATTCCCCTGGCGGCAGAATCTCAGACACGGGAACAGCCTCAGGACAAAGGCTCAATCATTTAGAACTGAGATGAGAAGAAGCCTCTTCACTCGAAGCTTATGAATCCCTGGAATTGAGTAGATTCAAGGCTGCGACAGATAGATTTGTGTTCATTCAGGGAAATGAGGGATATGGGGGGGTGGGCAGGAAAGTGGAGTTGAGGTAAATCACCCTGATTGTGTTAAATGGCAGAGCTGGTTCGAGAAGCTGTATGGACTACTCCTGCTCCTATTTCTTATGTTCTCATTTTCTTATGTTCAAACATAGTTGCCGGTTTGCACACATCAGGGTCTCACAAAGGGCAATGAGGCGAACCATTCAATTAGATCATTACTGATCTGATATGATCATCCTCAACTCCACTTTCCCGCCTTAACCCATAAACCTTGATTCCCTCACCTCCAAGCTCCAGGGCAGCATATCTGGGGAATATGCCAAAGTTGCGCTGGGGAGGTTTCCAGCTAAGGATTGCACAGCACTTGCCAGAGAAGGGCAAACTTCCTTTGGACAACTGCTCTGTATCGAGAGACATCCAATAATGTGATTTAAATCGCAAATTGTGCGTGGTTCCAACTGTGTTACCCAGAAAAAGTTAGAAGAAATAAAACCACTTCTAACTTCTGGGCAACTACTGCACTGACTTTGTGGCACAATTTAATGGCCGTGTTGCACCCGGCGCAGATCCAGGCATGCCGGTTAAATTGCGAGAGAGGCCAAAATCAGGATCTGCGCCGGGCGCAAATCGGTTGGCTTTCTAACTGGCCCGCTCCCAGTGAGGGGTTTCATATCCCACCCAAATGTGACGAGAAGATCATTGACACCAAATAAGACCAATCTCCATCTCAAGAGCGAGATGTAAGTCCAATCTAACGGCCTCCCGGGAACGATTCAGCTTCCCAGCAAGGGATTACGCAGGTGCCGTTTCGCACTCCTTCTCAGAAATGGCAAGCTGGTACAATGGCTGCTATGGGGGGCCGAGGAGGTGAGTAGCCATTTCTAATCTCCAGGGGCACTGGAGATGCTGGCCCAGTGCTCAGGGGGGTGGGAGGTACCCCCCGGGGGGATGGGCCTGGTCTGGGGGCTGAGAGTCATAGGTCAGGGGTTGCACCTGGGCTGAGGGGTTGAAGGGCTTAGCATCTGTGGGGCATACTAGCCATCATCCAATATTGTGTATACACATAACGGGCAACTACAGCTGCTGCCTGTATGTCCTACCAAAAACTTCCAGCACAAAGTCCCTGTGACTGTGAGCAGGCCCTAGCTACACAGCTGAAGGCTATTGCTGATAAGGAATTGGCATTGTTAGTTGTGTGAGCACTTCACAGCTCTCACGTGCATTCTCATGAGGACATGTGCCATGACCCAGACAAATATTATTGTCTGGCATTCCAACCAAACTGGGAGGCCTGGACATTTTGCCTGAACCCTGGAGGCATCAGCACAACAAGGGCAGTGGCCAACAATCAGACATGCAGGAGCTGGCCAACGGGTAACTATGTGAGTCAGGAATGGACACCTGAGCACAGGCTTCCCAATTGTTCCTGGGTCTGGGGCATAGGGGTCTCTGCTGTAGCCAGGGGTAAGTGTGCAAAGCGAGGTTCTCCAGCACAACTGGCTCAGAGAAGCCGAGAGTGTTCCAAGTTGGAAGCCCTAACTGATTGTCGGTCTCTCCCCTTCTCCAATTCCTTACAGACACCAAAATGGATGGTGTTAGTGACTCCGCAGCTGCAGCCCTTGCGGTGCTGGTGACAGCCCATGTGCTGGGGGCCGCGTATACCCTGAATCCCCGGCCGTATGCCACCTTGTGCACACCGGGGCATCAGGGAGTATCCTTCATTAACAGGAAGGAGTTCCACTCCCTCAATGTTTAACTTGTGTGTGACCACGACCTCTGGATTGTGCACATTGAACGCATCCCCGGGAGCGGGCATGATAGCTACGTCTTGGGACACACGGAGATCCACGCCGTCTTCGAAGGCCATCCCAGGTTGTTGCGTAGCTCTTGGGGATAATGGGTAGCTGCTGAGGTCCTGGCAGTTGACGCCCGTGCGGAAACCCGATATAAACGAGTCTCATGTGGCCATTCGTGCTGTGATTAAGTGGTACATCGGACTGCTCAAAATGTGGTTCTGATGCATGGACCACTCTGATGGTGCGCTGCAGTACACCCCCAGAGGGTCACCTGCTTTGTGGTGGTCTGCTGTGCCCTCCACAATCTGGCACAGCATGTCAGAGGATGTCATGTGGTCTTGTCTGAGGAGGATGAGGGTAAGCCGGTCGGAGCGGGGGGCTGGAGGATTGTGTCTCCTGGTTATAGACTCACCAGCCAGGAAAAAATCCTATCCTCATCTACCCTGTCACCCCCAGTAAGAACTTTGTAAGTAGAGAATAGAGGCCCAATCTCAATCTCTCCTCATAAGCCAATCGTGCCATCCCAGAGTGATGAAACCGTCTGTTGCACTCCCTCTGTGGCAAGTACATCTTTCTTTAGATAAGGAGACCAAAACTGAAAACAATGCTTCACCAATGCTCACCAAAACTCTATATAATTGCAGCAAAACATCTTTACTCCTTTATTCAAATCCCCTTGCAATGGAGACTAATATACCTATTACCTTGACCTTGGACATTAGCACCAATCCCCTGAGCACCAATATTGATTACTAACCCCTGTGTGGGACCTTCTGAAAATCAAACCAGGCTGCACCCACTGGTTCTCCTTTATCTATGCTATAAGGAACATCTTCGGAGGAAAGTTACGAGCCAACCATGTTGCCCTGGGCCATTCCAGGTATGGAGAGCAGGTTTCTTTTCTAAAAGGATCAGATAAAGTACATTTAAGTCACTGTCTCATGTGGAAAGACTGTGTGGGAAGTTATTTTGCAGAAATAAATGGTCAGTTGTTCTTCATCTATGTAAAAATGAACATAAAGGAGTGGGAGTGGTGGAAACCTTATGGAGGCAATGATCCTGGTAGATTACAAAAGGGTTTCCAGGATTCACACTGTTTATCCTGGTTGCGTAGAGTGTTTCCTGATTGACATCATTCATGTGCCATACAGCTGATGGGAACCTTGGGAAGCTAACATTTCAAATAATTTTTTGACTTTGGAAATTGTTAAAGCAACTCTTCCCTACTGCACAATATGAGGATGCCTTGTTACAGTTCAAACTTATTAAAATTATACAGAAGGAAAAAGAACAAATGGAAATAATAAATACCGTATCACTTTTCATTATTTTTCTCAAAGAAAGGATTTTGGCATTGAGCAATGGTTAAGAGCTCTGTTTAATAATACAGCATTTGCACAGATTTGAAAAGAAAGGTTACAGGCTACAGGCATCTGGAGGATGGTTATTAAAGCCAGACATTGAAACTCTTACCATTATGATCAGGAACGATAGGGGAGTCAACAGTAATAGCAACTTGCATTTAAGTAACATCGTAGAAAAACACCCCAAGGCACTTCAGTAGTGTAATCAATAAAACATTGGACACTGAGCTAAAGCTGGAGATAATAGACTGGGCGGCCAAAAGCTTCGTCACAGAGGTAGGTTTTAAGGAAAATCTTAAAGGAGGAGTGGGATAATTTAAAGAGGGAATTCTTGAATGGGGGTTCTAAACAAGTGCAAACATGTCTGCCAATCGAAATGAATAAAATCTGAAGTTGGGAGCAAAAATGCTAAGATGGTTAGGCATGGGGAAGCTGTTGTAGGATTGGAAGAAGTTGGAGATAGGGAAGGATGAGACCTTCAACAACATGAGGATGAAAGCTTTAAATTCAAGGCGTAGGGGACTGGGAGTATGTCAGTAAGTATGGCAGTTCTTGGGTGAGCAGGATTTGGTGTGGATAGAACTATGATGAACTGAGTTTTAAAGAGAATGAAGACTGTGAGGAGACCACTGGAACAGCTGAGTTGTGAGGAAACAAAAGATTAGTGTTTCAGCAACAGAAATGCCAAGTTTTATGTGGAGGAGAATGATGTTGGAGTAACTAGCCTCAATGACGGCAGTCCAGAGAAGGCTCACTAGGTTGGTCTTGGGCATGGAGGGATTTTCTATTGAGGAGAATTTTGTGAGGGCCACGAAGAATCCAGCACGAGTTTTAAGGATACAAAGTAATAACATTTATTTACAATAACATATATATATATAACAGCAGCAGCAACTTCCCTTGCTGCACACTCCTTTCCTGCTGGTTCCAAACTGGCCAGCTTCATTTATACTAGGAGTTTACTAATGGTTTCTCCGCCCCCCCTTATTGGGGAAGCTCATACTCCCACAGGATTGTGGGATTGTCATTAGTCCCCAGCCAATGGTAAGTAGGCAGGTTATAACAGAGAAGTTGAGTAGATTGGGCCTGTATTCATTGGAGTTTAGAGGAAGGAGAGGCGACCTTACAGAATCATAGAATTTACAGTGCAGAAGGGGGCCATTCGGCCCATCGAATCTGCACCGGCCCTTAGAAAGTGCACCCTACTTCAGCCCACACCTCCATCCTATCCCCGTAACCCAGTAACCCCACCTAACCTTTTTGGACGCTAAGGGCAATTTAGCATAGCCAATCCACCTAACCAGCACATCTTTGGACTGTGGGAGGAAACCGGAGCACCCGGAGTAAACCCACGCAAACACGGGGAGAACGTGCAGACTCCGCACAGACAGTGACCCAAGGCGGGAATCAAACCTGGGACCCTGGAGTTGTGAAGCACCTGTGCTAACCACTGTGCTACCGTGCTGCCCTTATTGACCTTATTGATGATGTGTTGGGTACTCTGCTACACAGACGAACCAACACGGTTGCGAATGGTACAACTCAGTTTTATTACTAACATTTATTTACAGTGGTAAACTGGTTACTGAGGTTCAATCATAACCCTAGAATCTGTGGACCTATCCCTAACACTATCTTGGAGTGGCACTCAGCACATGGTGGATGTCTGAGTGGCTTGCTATGAGCTCTGTGCCCTGAGCTGTCTCCTGCTGGAATGCTCAGGAAGTGTCGTGTTCCCTGTTTTGTACTATGTATGCTCTTGCCTGTGATTGGCTGTGGTATTGTGTGTGTGTGTTGATTGGTCCGTTGATCTGTCCATCAGTATGTATGTGCTGTAATGTTTACCTGAATATCATGACATATGATTCTCAGGGGGCTGGACAGTATAGATGCTAAGAATTTTTTTCCCCTTGTTGGAGAGTTTAGGACCAGAGGACGTAATCTTAGTATACCCGTCCCTTTAATAATTTAAACTGCACCTTTGGCAAGATAATAATTAGTTTTTCAATGTCCTAATTGGCCTCTATTTGGAGGAAATCAGGGTTCCTGTCCTGCCCCCAGCCCCACCACCCTGTGAAGTCTCACCCTCCCCCTCCCCCCCCCCCCCTCCCCCGCCCATTTCCAGCCAAAGCATGTGCATAAGTCCCGAGACCTCCTGGGAACTGAAGTTTCCACCTTCCGAGTGCAGATCAAAATCGTAGGCAAGTATCTGGGTTTCCTAACGCTATCAAATAACTCTGCTAGTCACAGCCTCCCATTTTACCGTCGCCCAGAGTGTGTTGTAATGGACTTACTCTGCACAGCACTGCTTCTTCTATTGCTGTCAGGCTGATCCGGTCACCGACAGTTCAAGACGTTGTACAATTGTTCGGAGCACTTTTTTCCTGCAGGATGAGGTGACCATGAGACCATAAGATGTAGGAGTAGAAGTAGGCCACTCGGCCCATTGAGTCTGCTCCGCCATTCAATGAGTTCATGTCTGATCTGATATATTCCAAAATTCCACTTTCCCGCCTTATTCTCATAACCCTTGATTTCATTACTGATTAGGTATCTGTCCATCTCAGCATTGAACATACGTAACGACCCAGCCTCTACCAGCTGTGAGTAGAAATTCCCCCTCATCTCTCTCTTAAACGGGCGACCCCTTACTCTGAGATTATGCCCACTGGTCCTATACTCTCCCACAAGAGGAAGCATTCTCTCAGCATTTACTCTTTCTAGCCTCCTGAGAATCTCATATATCTCAATAAAGTCACCTCTCATTCTTCTAAACTCCAATGAGTACAGACCCAATGTATTCAACCTCTTCTCAGAAGAAAATCCCTCCATACCCGGAATCAACCTAATGAACCTTCTCTGGTCTGTCTCCAATGCCAGTATATCCTTCCTTAGATAAGGGAACCATGGGCTCTTATCTTATTAAGTGGTCTTTTATGTGGAACCTTATCAAACGCTTTTTGGAAATCCAAGTATATTACATCTATTGATTCCCCTTCATCTATCCTGCTCATTACCACCTCAAATAATTCAAATAAATTAGTCAGATAATGATGTGAACAGCCTGGCCTCCGTCACCTGTTCCAGCATTTACATGACTGGCTGCGCCCCTCCAGGATGGCCCCTTCCCATTAAGGCCATGTATGAGGATGGCTGTTATCTCAGTAATGTGATTAGTTGCTTGACCTGACAGCAGAGGAGGGAACTATGGGCACTCGGTCTTCTCAGCTTGTGTGCATGCTGCTGCATTAGTTAGAAGCCTGTCACGCAGGTGTCACATGCCACACACCTTTCCAGTTCTTCTCAGACCATTGAACATTTTACAACATTGGACTCACAACCTCCTGGTCATTCTTCCACTGACCTCACTACCTCACTGACAACTACGAAACAGAACACCCGGAGGCCTTGTTCATCGTGGCCAGAGAAGGCTTCAACAAGGCCAACCTCAAGAGTGTACTGCCAAAATTCCACAAGCACATCTCCTGTCCCACCAGGGGCGACAAAGCTCTTGACCACTGCTACTCAAAAATCAAGGGTGCCTACTGTTCCATCCCCCGACCGCATTTTGGGAAATCAGACCATAAGAAGGTGCTTTTTCCCCCGGCATACAAGCAGAAACTCAAGCGGGAGAATCCAGCTAAGAAGGTTGTGCAGTGCTGGTCCGAGGAGACAGAAGAGCTCTTACGTGACTTAGAGACAGTGGACTGGTCCATATTTAGAACTCAGCGACCAACTTAAATGAGTATGCCACCACCGTCACAGACTACATCAGCAAATGTGTGGACGGCTGCATGTCAAAGAAAGCAGTACTTACGCTCCCCAACCGGAAACCATGGCTCAATTGCAAGATTGACTCCCTACTGAAGGACAGATCTGAGGCGTTCAAGTCAGACGACCCTGACCTATATAAGAAATCCAGGTACGACCTCCGCAAAGCCATCCGAGATGCCAAGAGAGAATATCAAACCAAGCTAGAATCACAGACAGACTCTCGGCGGTTGCGACAAGGACTAAACAACATAACGGGCTACAAAGCAAAGCCGAGCAGTATCTCCGGCAGCAGCGCACCCCTCCACGATGAACTCAATGCATTCTATGCTTGGTTCGAGCAGTAACCAACAATCCGCTGTCATGTGCCTCAGCAGCCCATAACTCACCCATAGCCACCATCACAGCTTCCGAAGTCAGATCGGCCTTCCTGAAAGTGAACCCTCGGAAGGTGACAGGCCTGGACGGGATCCCTGGTCGTGCATTCAGAGCCTGCGCGGACCAGCTGGCAGAGGTGTTTGCGGACATCTTGAACCTGTCCCTACTCCACTGAGGTCCCCACCTGCTTCAAGAAGACCATCATCATACCAGTGCCAAAGAAGAACCAGACATGCCTCAATGACTACCGTCCAGTGGCCCTGCCTTCAGTAGTAATGAAGTGCTTCGAGAGGTTGATCATGAAGCGCATCACCTCCATACTCCCAGAGTGCCTTGAACCAGACCAATTCGCATACCGTCGCAACCGGTCCACAGCAGATGCCATTTCCCTGGCCCTACATTCATCCCAAGAGCATCTCGACAACAAGGACTCCTACATCAGACTCCTATTTATTGACTACAGCTCCGCCTTCAACACCATAATCCTTGCCAAGCTCATATCAAAGCTCCAAAACCTAGGACTTGGCCCCCCACTCTGCAACTGGATCCTCGATTTTCTGACCAACAGACCACAATCAGTAAGAATGAACAACACCTCCTCCACAATAGTCCTCAATACCGGGGCCCCGCAAGGCTGTGTACTTAGCCCCCTACTCTACTCCCTATACACACACGACTGCGTGGCAACATTTGGTTTCAACTCCATCCACAAGTTTGCTGACGATACAACCATGGTGTGCCGTATCTTGAATAACGATGAGTCCGAATACAGGTGGGAGATAGAGAACCTAGTGGAGTGGTGTAGCGACAAAAACCTCTCCCTCAATGCCAGCAAAACTAAAGAGCTAGTCATTGACTTCAGGAAGCAAAGTACTGTACACAGCCCTGTACAGGGCCCTTTATGAACCCATGCTGTGCCTGCCCAATGGGACAATTTCCATCCAGATGCCTCGCTATTTCTTCCTTGATGATAGATTCCAGCATCTTCCCTACTACCGAAATTAAGCTAACTGGCCTATAATTACCCACTTTCTGCCTATCTCCGTTTTTAAACAATGGTGTCACGTTTGCTAATTTCCAATCCTCCAGGACCACCCCAGAGTCTAGTGAACTTTGGTAAATTATCACTAGTGCATTTGCAATTTCCCTGGCCATCTCTTTTAGCACTCTGGGATGCATTCCATTAAGGCCAGGAGACTTGTCTACCTTTAGCCCCATTAGCTTGCCCATCACTACCTCCTTAGTGATAACAATCATTTCAAGGTCCTCACCTGTCATAGCCTCATTTCCATCAGTCACTGGCATGTTATTTGTGTCTTCCACTGAAGACCGACCCCAAAAACCTGTTCAGTTCCTCAGCCATTTCCTCATCTCCCATTATTAAATCTCCCTTCTCATCCTCTAAAGGACCAATATTTAACTTAGCCACTCTTTTTTGTTTTATATATTTGTAGAAACTTTCACTCTCTGTTTTTATATTCTGAGCAAGTTTACTCTCATAATCTATCTTACTCTTCTTTATAGCTTTTTTAGTAGCTTTCTGTTGCCCCCTAAAGATTTCCCAGTCCTCTAGTCTCCTGCTAATCTTTGCCACTTTGTCTGCTTTTTCCTTCAATTTGATACTCTCCCTAATTCCCTTAGATATCCAAGGTTGATTTTCCCTCTTTCTACTGTCCTTCCTTTTTGTTGGTATAAACCTTTGCTGAGCACTGTGAAAAATCGCTTGGAAGGTTCTCCACTGTTCCTCAACTGTTTCACCATAAAGTCTTTGCTCCCAATTTACCTTAGCTAGCTCTTCTCTCATCCCATTGTAATCTCCTTTGTTTAAGCACAAAACACTAGTGTTTGATTTTACCTTCTCACCCTCCATCTGTATTTTAAATTCCACCATATTGTGATCGCTCCTTCCGAGAGGATCCCTAACTATGAGATCATTAATCAATCCTGTCTCATTACACAGGACCAGATCTAGGACCGCTTGTTCCCTCGTAGGTTCCATTACATACTGTTCTAGGAAACTATCGCGGACACATTCCATAAACTCCTCCTCAAGGCTGCCTTGACCGACCTGGTTAAACCAATTGGCATGTAGATTAAAATCTCCCATGATAACTGCTGTGCCATTTCTACATGCATCCGTTATTTCTTTGTTTATTGCCTGCCCCACCATAATGTTACTATTTGGTGGCCTATAGATTACTCTTATCAGTGACTTTTTTGCCTTACTATTCCTGATTTCCACCCAAATTGGATTCAACCTTATCCTCCATAGCACCGATGTCGTCCCTTACTATTGCCCGGATGTCATCCTTAAATAACAGAGCTACATCACCTCCCTTACCATCCACTCTGTCCTTCCGTATAGTTTGATACCCTTGGATATTTAACTCCCAGTCGTGACCATCCTTTAACCATGTTTCAGTAATGGCCACTAAATCATAGTCATTCACGATGATTTACGCCATCAACTCATTTACCTTATTCCGAATACTACGAGCATTCAGGTAAAGTACACTTATGGTGGCTTTTATACCTGTTTTGAATCTTAAAACCTTGATCAGTAACCTCTCCTAAGTTATTTTTCCTCTTAACGTTTTTCCTAATTTTCCTTGTCGTTGAACCCATATCTTCATGTAACAACCTGCTGTGTCGCTTTCCATTTATGTTTTTACTTCCCGTTTTATTCCTTTTAGTATGACTGGGCCTATTCACTGAGTTCCCCTCAGTCACTGTACCTTGTACTGTCGCCCTTTTTGATTTTTAACTATGGCTTCTCTGCCTTACACTTTCCCCCTTACTGCCTTTTGTTTCTGTTCCTGTTTTACTACCTTCCGACTTCCTGCATCGGTTCCAATCCCCCTGCCACATTAGTTTAAACACTCCCCAACCGCTCTAGCAAATAGCCCCCCTAGGCCACCAGTTCCAATCCTGACCCGTCCAGTTTGTACAGGTCCCACCTCCCCCAGAACCGGTCCCAATGCCCCAGGAATCTGAAACCCTCCCCCTGACACCACCCCTTCAGCCACGTATTCGTCCTATATATCCTGTCATTTCTACTCTGACTAGCGCGTGGCACCGGTAGTAATCCTGAGATCACTACCTTCGAGGTCCGATTTCTTAACTTCCTTCCTAGCTCCCTGTATTCTGCTTTTAGGACCTCATCCTTTTTTTACCTATGTCGTTTGTACCGATGTGTACCACGACCACTGACTGTTCACCCTCCCCCTCCAGAATGTCCTGTACCCGCTCCGAGACATCCTTGACCCTAGCACCAGGGAGGAAACATACCATCCTGGAGTCTCGTTTGTGGCCTCAGAAACACCTGTCTATTCCTATAATGTGTCTATAATGTAGATACCCCTGAGTATGATTAAATTGAAAAGAAAAGAAAGAATGCATGTAGGCAGGCTAAAGAGAAATGGTATAAGGTGTGTGATGAAGTATTGGAGCTGGAAAGAAATCACAAAATGAGAATTGTGCACCAGAAGATAAAATATTTGACAAATAGAAAGAAAGGGATAACTAGTAAAAGACAAAGATGGTAAAATATTTTTTGAAAGTGATGTAGTAGCAAAGACGTGGACAGATATGGTATCAGAGGTAAAGTATGCTTTGCAATTGATGGGTACATGAAAACCTCCAGGCATAGATGAAGTAACAACAGACGCCCTAAAAGCCATTGGAGAAGCAGAATTGGAAGCAATAACAGAAATTTGTGACCAAATGTATACCAAAGGAAACATTCCAAGTGACTTGAGACATTCATTATTCATTGTTACCCAAGAAGCCTAAAGCAATGGAGTGCAATCATTTCAGAATCAAATGCTTAATAGATCCCATTTGGAGTATTGTGAGCAGGTTTAGGCCCCGTATCTAAGGAAGGATGTGCTGGCCTTGGAAAGGGTCCAGAGGAGGTTCACAAGAATGATCCCTGGAATGAAGAGCTTGTCGCATGAGGAACGGCTGAGGACTCTGGGTCTGTACTCGTTGGAGTTTAGAAGGGTGAGGGAGGATCTTATTGAAACTTACAGGATACTGCGAGGCCTTGATAGAGTGGATGTGGAGAGGATGTTTCCACTTGTAAGAAAAACTAGAACCAGAGGACACCATCTCAGACTAAAGGGACGATCCTTTAAAACTGAGATGAGGAGGAATTTCTTCAGCCAGAGGGTGGTGAATCTGTGGAACTCTTTGCCGCAGAAGGCTGTGGAGGCCAAATCACTGAGTGCCTTTAAGACAGAGGTCGATAGGTTCTTGATTAATAAGTGGATTAGTGTTATGGGGATGTGGATCCCCAAATTTCTTTCTCTGTCAGTCTGGCCTCAATAAAAGTTGAGACGGATTCGCACGTAAAAAGAAGTTATTTATTTAGCTTGCAAGCTTGAATCATCTTACAGAAATGTAAGAGACATCCAGCCTCTTACACCCCAGAAAACGACTGACTAAAAGACAAAGGGATCTCTGCAAAATCAATTCAAATGGTATCAAGTTTCACATACTCGACGGACATAGGTCAGCCTATGTCCCTCCTGACCTGTTTAATCTATGCTGATTGGCTCACTTCCAATCCCTTTCTCTGGCCCCTATCAATGAAGCATCACTCTCATAGACACACCTCTTCCTGCTTTTTCCATGCGGTCTCAAATTCCTTTGTCCCTAACTGCAAGAATCAAAGTGGCTTATTTCTACATTACATTAACTAGTATCTCTAAAGTAACTATTTTATATCACATTCATCATTCCCTCCTTTTATCATTCCATGATAACCGAACTATCCAATCTATAGCTACGGTTCCTCATCTAAAAAGATCCGTCGCTGCATTTCCAATTCCTGTCTTAGCCCCCCTTCATCTGCTTCACCCTCATGGATTTTAACAGTTAAATTTTTTTTCTCGGTGATTGGGGCGGTGATCTGATCTAGTGCACCCCGCATTCTACCCATCACACATTTAAGGATGGCCAGGCCCACAAAGATGCAGCCGATAGCTACCACTAGATACATGGCCATATTTATCAACCAGTCCTTCCATCCTCCAAATCCCCAGTCACCCCAAGAGCCAGGATCCTGCATCCCGTCCAAGTGATCCCGTATGCGATCCATAAATTTAGTGATGTTAGCGGTCAAGTCTTGAACTCCCATGATACACTTGCCCTGTACTATGGCGCATACCCCACCCTCACGGGCCAGAAGATAGTCAAGAGCATACCGGTTCTGCATTGCAAACAACCGTAGCTGAGACAACTCCTTGGTTATTGCCCCGAGGGCTCCCAAGGTTTCATTTCCCAAGATGGTAAGGCCGCAAATAAAATAATTCCGATCACTAACAGCCAAGGAACCCCCCACACCTCCCAGTGTCAATACGCTCAGAATGCCCCACCCGGCTGAGTGGCCCCGGTTGGGTGCGAGAACCTGAGGTTTTTTCCAGTTCTCGCAAAATTCAGCAGAGACTGCCCGGCGTGCTAACTGATTATGCAGGTTCCACGCCGAAGGGCAGGGGACTGTGGTAGGGACTAGAGTCCCTATAGCAATTCGGCGGGGAAATGGGGGTGACAAAACGTTGGTCGCCGTACCATTAAATAAAAAGTAGTATCCTTGTTCCGTGTGGAGACTAGCATCACAATCAGCATATCGGTTGCGTAAGGACCTCCCAGTAGCCCAGTTTATCCAATTTTGAAATGCCCATTCGGGCCGCCCAGCAATGCGGAAAGCCCTAGTCCCAACAGTGATATGAGAGACATTCGCCCAGCCACAGAGGAGCTGGAGGCCGGCGTTCAATGGAACGCAAGTGATGTTGTAACAAACGCATTGGCCAGACGCCTGGGGGATATGGCACCTCCTGTCCGTACAGGTGGGAAACAGACATGTTATATTTGTGTCCACCTCTACCAGCAAACAGCCATATCCTTCACTGCTGAAGCAATTCTCGTACGACCGGGAATCCCTATTGGGAGTGAAGTGGCTAGGTATGTACGCCCTCCACCGTCGCAGCCTATCGTACTGTGAATGGGAATTATCCCGAGGGAGGGGAAGGCAAATAGCCGGTGGTGCTGAATCCGGATCGTAAGGAAGAGTGACGTGCTCGGGCAATGGCTCGGAACGCTGACAATGAACCACCGTTTGGGGAGTGCCCCAAAGCGGTGAAACAGAAAATAACCTAGACACCGCTGCGGGGTTTGGGTAGCAGACAACCCGTCCCTGGCCATACAGACGGTGGTAAATCTGGTAGAAGAGATTCATACTACCCGGGTTTTCCTCAGTTTGGCCTTCTAATTATCTTAAGTGTATCTCCCGGTAACCTACGTTCTAGCTGTACTTCCCTTCTCATACGCCCCGTCCTCTCTAGTCCCTTTCTCTTTCTCATGGTCTCTTCCTACACTCTTCTGACAGCCTGATTTTACCTTTATTGTACCACTTTTAACACATCCAAAATCAAATTTACATGTATTCCAAAAACAAGGCAATGTCCACATAATGTTCCCTTCCCATCGCCGGGACCGGTGCAGCTGCTTCATGACTCCCGCATTCTCCTTAACTTTGATGACCTTCCATGAGTCGATACCATGTCCTCGTATATGGGGGCAGCGAAGAACATCACCTGTGCATAGGTGATGTATCCTTGTAGATTGGTTGGGGCTACACAGATACATAATATTCCCCTTTTCCATGTCCATCGCCAATAACACGCCAAGCGAAGTGAGGCCAAATATCAGACAGACGATGCGTAGCCACTCCATCATGCTCCACACCTGTAAAATAGCACTGGAGAAGGGAGGCAGGTTAGTATCCGACCTTTTACAGTAGTGGAGATGGACCCAATTTACAGTGATGTAGGTGGACCCAAGCACTTCGCCCCTCCACTTTAACTGCTGTGGGGGTGGTAAGGAGAACTTGGAAGGGCCCGTCCCATCGCGGCTCCGACCCCTTCCTAGTCCAATTTTTGACCATGACATAACTACCGGGCTGGACTGAAAGTGAGCTAGGTACTGGGGCAATGGCTCGTGAGCCGCGCGGACTTGGCCATGGAGTTCCTTGAGCACTTGCGTAAGGGCTAGAACATAGGTGGTCATTTCTTCAGTCATCTGATGAAACTGAACCCGTCTGGGAACCTGCAGGCTCCAAGGAATTCTAAGAGGCCTGCCATAAAGAATCTCGGCGGGAGAGAGCCGGGCTGGTCCCGCAGGTGTAACCCGCAGCTGGAAGAGGGCAACGGGGAGCAACTTAAGCCATGTCAGTCCTGTGTCTGCTCTTAATTTAGCCAATTTAGTTTTGAGGGTCTGATTGTGTCTCTCAACCAACCCGGCTGCCTGCGGTCTGTAAGCACAGTGTAACTGCTGGCGTATGCCCAACTGGGAGCAAAACTCCTTGTTAATTTGTCCAATAAAATGAGGCCCATTATCAGAACTTAACTGAGCTGGTATACCGTACCGGGGAATGATTTCCCTCATCAAGACTTTAACCACAGGAGCAGCTTTACTATAGATAGTCAGATACGCCTCGACCCATCTGCTGAACACATCCACAATGACCAAAACATATTTGTAACATTGACACCTTTCCAACTCAATGTAATCCATTTGGAGCGTCTCAAAGGGACCACTGGGCAACGGGGTTTGCCCCTTCCCACAAGGGATACCTTTTCCGGTGTTATATTGCTGACAAATCAAACACCGATTACTGATACTCTGGGCCAACCCCTGCATTTTAGGGTGCCACCAAGTGTCCAGCAACAAATCACTAGTCCCTCGAGCCCCACAATGAGTTGCAAAGTGTACACATTCGATGACCCATAAAGCCAGCACATCAGACATACAAGTCTGATGTGCAGGCGTGGTCCATAAAGAGGAAACAGAATCATATGTACAACCTAACCGTTTCCACATTTGTTTATCACTCTCAGGAGCGTCCTCCTGTAACCTTATGACGTCTTGGATGGTTGGCATTGGCTTGTCAGAAGCAGACACATTCATAGTAGATCGTTTAGTCTGACTTAACATTTTAGGCACTTCACTTGCTGAATTTGTGCGGCTGTGCGCGCTGCACGATCTGCTCGTTCATTACCAACGTCAACTGGGGTTGTACCATTCGTGTGGGCAGCGCATTTAATAACGGAAATCTGCGCTGGCATAAGGAGGGCCTGCAGTAGGTCATTAACTAAACCCCGGTTGGATATTTCTGTGCCTGCCGAGGTAAGGAATCCCCTATTCTTCCAGAGTTGTCCGAAGTCATGAACTACCCCGAAAGCATATCGGGAGTCAGTGTAGATATTTACCCGGCGATCTCCCCCAAGTATACATGCACGGGTGAGGGCAAAAAGTTTGGCTTGTTGTGCTGAGTAAGGGGTCTGGAAAGCTGCCGCTTCTAGAATCAGACCACCCTGATCTACGATTGCATAACCGGACAGTCTCCGGCCAGTGGGGCTTATTAATGCACTGCCATCAACATACATAATCATGTCAGGTTGTTCTAACGAAATGTCACTCAAATCGCCCCTTATTGTGGTAGTTTCCTGAATCAAGGCTAAACAGTCGTGGCCAGGTGCGTCTTCATGGACAGGGGGACCACTAAGAAAACAGGCTGGATTGATAGTGGTACAGTATTTAAATGTCAGACGTGGATTGTTCAAAAGGTATATCTCATACCTATTCTGACGAGCTGCGGTAAGATGCTGACCATTCGCCCCATATCCCTGGCATGGTACTGGTCATGGACCTGACGTGTAATATGAGGGCTTACCGAAGCTGACTGTGGCCATAAATGTGGTGATATTGTAACAAAATCGGCTGTACCTTCTTTTCCCGTGACTGTGGCTGTAACCTTGACTGGCCATTCGGTCTCAAGTAATGGCCGGTATTTGTCCTCCAACTCCCTGTTTCGTCCAGTTCTGTCATAGGCCAGGGTAACGTGATGCAGTGACTGTTCAATGTCTAACGTCCACCACTGGGGGGTGATAGAAATATAGCACTGTTGTCTCATCCTCCTCTTCGCTGATCCACCCACCCAAAGTCACTATATTGGAGCTCCTGCTGGTAAACTACCATTTCTGCCGCTTGTTGGGGTCGCAGATCATCCTTTTTCATTACATACTCAGTCTTAACCTTTGTAACTGAGCCTCCTTCTTGGCCTACACCCTCCTTCCAGTAAAATCTGACTGCCCTTGCCATCTGGGAAGGGTCGTTCTCTGTCCAATTCATGTTATTACATTTCACAGCAGTAACCACAGAAGGTGGTAGGCAATGCATTAACATAGCACAGTATTGAGGGGAATTTTGACCATTTTGATACAGCAAATCGCCTGACTGCCCCCGGTAGATTTCATTAAAACGCCCCAGACATTCCTCTGGCTCGTCAATCTTCCTAGGTTTTAGGTCTAAGATAACAGAAAGATTTATGGGCCTTTGAAATGTGCTATTCAACGCATTCAAGATCTGTGTCCTTCTTTTCTCTATTTGCTCTCTTTTTTTAAAAACTTAAAATGTTTGAAAATTCAAATTGAATTACTGCAACTTGCAAGCTTAGCTCTGATCTCAACTCAGAACTAAATTTACAATTTGCTTAACACAAACTTGTATAACATTTACAACTTAATTATTTCTTTATCTTAACAATTTTTTTTTTAACAAGTTTTTTTTTCTTTTACATACACATAAGTATTAGCAAAATCAACTATCATCTCCAGATTGACACTTTTTAAAATGGTGTCCATGATCTTCTTTAAGTTTCTATTAATCTCCAGATAAAATGAGATAAACCTTATTTCAAGTAAGTAAAACTTAAGATTCTGGCAATTTCAATCAATTGCTTTCGAAAATAATAACTTTTATCAAAGAGGTGGAGAAACCCACTGGTTTCCTTTAATTAATTCAAAACGTAACTTTGCTGGTGTTCACTGACTCAAAGGAAAGGTATCCGATTACACTGCAGACTGGTGCTGTTATCTCAAGGCCTGAGTGAGAAGCACTGTCTGTTTTCAACTCCGCCTGCTGCTGTTAACCCTTTGAGAGACTTCTGCTTCAACCAATATGCAGCATTCCTCACAATCTCAACTAGACCTCGGAACTTTACAGTCCAAGGAGACAATTTTAGCTTAATCAACTATATATTTAAAACACTCACACATAGAGTTGAACCATCTTCAGATTTAAAAACAGTTATACTGGACTGAACCTTCATTAATTAAGTCACATCAGCCTCTGAACCCTGATAATAGACTGAACCTTCATTAATTAAGTCACATCAGCCTCTGAACCCTGATAATAGACTGAACCTTCATTAATGAAGTCACATCAGCCTCTGAACCCTGATAATAGACTGAACCTTCATTAATGAAGTCACATCAGCCCCTGAACCCTTATAATAGACTGAACCTTCATTAATGAAGTCACATCAGCCTCTGAACCCATATAATAGACTGAACCTTCATTATTAAAGTCCCATCAGCCCAAAACCCTAACCCAAGCCGAAACAACAATATGAAATCCCATCAATTAAAGTGCTAATCCCCAGACTGACCTGTGATTTCGTCGAGGCGGTCTTTCTGTGCCAACCGCGAGTGACCAGACTAATCAGACGATAAGAAGAGGGGAACAATCAATGCTGGTCGTTTTCCATTTCTACATTGAGGGCCCTTTGTTCCCGTCCTCCTGTTCATAATCAGTCTAATTCTGATTTCGCAGTTGGATCAGGATCGCCCAGAGAAATCCCGGTTTTCGGCACCAAATGTGGATCCCCAAATTTCTTTCTCTGTCAGTCTGGCCTCAATAAAAGTTGAGACGGATTCGCACGTAAAAAGAAGTTATTTATTTAGCTTGCAAGCTTGAATCATCTTACAGAAATGTAAGAGACATCCAGCCTCTTACACCCCAGAAAACGACTGACTAAAAGACAAAGGGATCTCTGCAAAATCAATTCAAATGGTATCAAGTTTCACATACTCGACGGACATAGGTCAGCCTATGTCCCTCCTGACCTGTTTAATCTATGCTGATTGGCTCACTTCCAATCCCTTTCTCTGGCCCCTATCAATGAAGCATCACTCTCATAGACACACCTCTTCCTGCTTTTTCCATGCGGTCTCAAATTCCTTTGTCCCTAACTGCAAGAATCAAAGTGGCTTATTTCTACATTACATTAACTAGTATCTCTAAAGTAACTATTTTATATCACATTCGTCAGGGAGAAGGCAGGAGATGGGGATGAGAAAAATATCAGCCATGATTGAATGGTGGAGCAGACGCAATGGGCCGAGTGGCCTAATTCTGCTCCTATGTCTTATGGTCTTATAGGTCATCTCATTAAAGTCATCTTGAAAACCATGATGGAAATAAATAAAACATATTTGAAGCAGAAATTGCTGGATTTCGACCTGGTGTAGAACATAGAACATACATAGAACATAAAGTGCAGAAGGAGGCCATTTGGCCCGTCGAGTCTGCACTGACCCACTTAAGCCCTCACTTCCATCCTATCCCCGTAACCCAATAACCCCTCCTGCCCTTTTTCGTCACTAAGGGCAATTTATGGGGTAGCACGGTGGCGCAGTGGGTTAGCCCTGCAGCCTCACGGCGCCGAGGTCCCAGATTCGATCCCGGCTCTGGGTCACTGTCCGTGTGGAGTTTGCACATTCTCCCCGTGTTTGCATGGGTTTCGCCCCCACAACCCAAAGATGCGCAGGCTAGATGGATTGGCAACACTAAATTGCCCCTTAATTGGAAAAAAGTAATTGGGTACACTAAATTTATTTTAAAAAAGAAAAAAAAAACTAAGGACAATTTATCATGGCCAATCCACCTAACCTGCACATCTTTGGACTGTGGGAGGAAACTGGAGCACCCGGAGGAAACCCACACAGACAACATGCAGACTCCGCACAGACAGTGACCCAGCAGGGAATCGAACCTGGGACCCTGGTGCTGTGAAGCCACAGTGCTATCCACTTGTGCTGCTGTAGGAGCAAGAGAGGGAATAATTAACCTAAGAACAATCTTCAATAAATATCTAGATAAAAAATAACATTTATGTATGCTTCATAGACTATGAAAAAGCATTTGATCGTTGTAGCGCACAAAGACTCCGTGAGACGAATAGAGTGAAGTCGATGAGGCTTTATTAAGCGTGTCTGTTCCCCCGCAGCTCGATAGTAAACTGGCCTGCGGGGGAAGACTCCGGCTTCTTATGCTCCGCCTTCAGGGCGGAGCTAGAGGTCAACGGCCAACCAGGACCCGGGATCTGTCAGCCAATGACATTAGGGCTTCCAGTCCCACATGACCCCCAATACATACTACCACATTCACCCCTTGTCAAAAATGAACCCGGCGGGGTGATGCTTCGTATGGTGGTAAGGGTTTACAGGGCTGGTCCTGAAGGAAAAAAACATTCACAAGGCAATACAGTATTGTACAATTTTGTCCTGTTGCAACTATTTACAGAGGGTATGGGAAGAAAAGCAAAATGTTCTTGGGAAAAGTCCATATTTAGTTTTAGATCGACGCCACGAGTCGGTCGGGTGGTCTGGTCGTCCGTGTCGATCGCCTCGGCCCCGGTGGTGGTGGTGCTTGTACCGGTGTTGTCGCCTCCAGGAGCCTTACGGTTTCAGCTTGGGTTTATTCTTGGTCGGTGCTGAGGGGAGGGGAACCGATCCTCCTGGGAAGGGGGCGGTCGCGGGGTGCGGTGGTGGCAGGAAGGGGGGGGGTTGGGTTGATGGTGTCGGGGGGGTGTGCGTGTTGCCGGCGGGCGCCAGATCCCGCAGGGAGACCGTGTCCTGTCGGCCGTCGGGGTACTCCACGTAGGCGTACTGGGGGTTCACGTGGAGGAGGTGAACCCTTTCGACCAACGGGTCCGCCTTATGTGCCCGCACATGCTTTCGGAGCAGGATGGGTCCTGGGGCCGCCAGCCAGGTCGGCAGCGACGTTCCAGAGGAGGACCTCCTAGGGAAAACAAGGAGACGCTCATGAGGCGTTTGATTAGTGCTCGTACATAATAACGACCGGATGGAGTGGAGAGCGTCCGGGAGGACCTCCTGCCACCGTGAAACTGGGAGGTCCCTGGACCGTAGGGCCAGTAGGACGGCCTTCCAGACCGTGCCGTTCTCCCTCTCTACTTGCCCGTTCCCCCGGGGGTTGTAGCTGGTCGTCCTGCTTGAGGCTATGCCCTTGCTGAGCAGGAACTGGCGCAGCTCGTCACTCATGAAAGAGGACCCCCTGTCGCTGTGGACGTAAGCGGGGTAACCGAACAGTGTGAAGATGCTGTTCAGGGCTTTAATGACTGTGGCCGCGGTCATGTCAGAACAGGGAATGGCAAAAGGGAAGCGGGAGTATTCGTCCACCACATTAAGAAAATATGCGTTGCGGTCGGTGGAGGGGAGGGGCCCTTTGAAATCGAGACTGAGGCGTTCAAAGGGGCGGGAAGCCTTAATCAGGTGCGCTCCAGCTGGCCTGAAAAAATGCGGCTTGCATTCTGCGCAGATGTGGCAGTCCCTTGTGACTGTACGGACCTCCTCTAAAGAGTATGGGAGATTGCGGGACTTGATGAAGTGGTAAAACCGAGTGACCCCCGGGTGGCAGAGGTCCTCGTGGAGGGTTTGGAGGCGGTTAATTTGTGCGTTGGCACATGTGCCGCGGGATAGGGCATTGGACGGCTCGTTCAGCTTTCCGGGACGATACAAAATCTCATAGTTGAAGGTGGAGAGCTCGATCCTCCACCTTAAGATCTTGTCGTTTTTGATTTTGCCCCGCTGTGCATTATCGAACATGAAGGCTACCGACCGTTGGTCCGTGAGGAGAGTGAATCTCCTGCCGGCCAGGTAATGCATCCAATGTCGCACAGCTTCCACTATGGCTTGGGCTTCCTTTTCTACTGAAGAGTGGCGGATTTCTGAGGCGTGGAGGGTCCGGGAGAAAAAGGCCACGGGTCTGCCCGCTTGGTTAAGGGTGGCCGCTAGAGCTACGTCGGAGGCGTCGCTCTCGACCTGGAAGGGGAGGGACTCGTCGATGGCGCGCATCGTGGCCTTTGCGATATCCGCTTTGATGCGGCTGAAGGCCTGGCAAGCCTCTGTCGACAGAGGGAAGGTCGTGGTCTGTATTAGGGGGTGGGCCTTGTCTGCGTACTGGGGGACCCACTGGGCGTAGTACGAAAAGAACCCCAGGCAGCGTTTCAGGGCTTTTGGGCAGTGCGGGAGGGGAAATTCCATGAGTGCGTGCATACGATCGGGGTCGGGGCCTATTATCCCATTGCGCACTACGTAGCCCAGAATGGCTAGCCGATCGGTGCTAAAAACGCACTTGTCCTCGTTGTACGTGAGGTTCAAGGCTTCGGCGGTCTGGAGGAATTTTTGGAGGTTGGCGTCGTGGTCCTGCTGATCGTGGCCGCAGATGGTTACATTGTCGAGATACGGGAACGTGGCCCGCAACCCATGTTGATCAACCATTCGGTCCATCTCCCGTTGGAAGACCGAGACCCCGTTTGTGACGCCAAAAGGGACCCGTAGGAAATGGTATAATCGCCCGTCTGCCTCGAAGGCTGTGTACTTGCGGTCACTTGGGCGGATGGGGAGCTGATGGTAGGCGGACTTGAGGTCCACGGTGGAGAAGACTTTATATTGGGCAATCCGGTTGACCATGTCGGATATGCGGGGGAGAGGGTACGCGTTTAGTTGTGTGTACCTGTTGATGGTCTGGCTATAGTCAATGACCATCCTTTGTTTCTCCCCTGTCTTCACTACTACCACCTGCGCTCTCCAGGGACTATTGCTGGCCTGGATTATGCCCTCCTTTAGTAGCCGCTGGACTTCGGACCGAATGAAGGTCCGGTCCTGGGCGCTGTACCGTCTGCTCCTAGTGGCGACGGGTTTGCAATCCGGGGTGAGGTTCGCAAACAAGGACGGGGGTTGCACCTTGAGGGTTGCGAGGCCGCAGATAGTGAGTGGGGGTATTGGGCAGCCGAATTGAACGTAAGGCTCTGTCGATTGCATTGGAAATCTAATCCCAGCAAGGTGGGGGCACAGAGTTGGGGAAGGACGTTTAGTTTGTAGTTTTTGAACTCCCTCCCCTGCACCGTTAGGGTAACTATGCAGAATCCCTGGATCTGTACGGAGTGGGATCCTGCAGCTAGGCAAATCTTTTGTGCGCTGGGATAGGTGGTCAAAGAACAGCGTCTTACCGTGTTGGGGTGTATAAAGCTCTCCGTGCTCCCGGAGTCGACTAGGCATGGCGTCTCGTGGCCGTTTATTAGCACCGTTGTCGTCGTCGTCTGGAGTGTCCGGGGCCGAGCTTGATCGAACGTAATTGAAGCGAGACGTGGTTGTAGTAGTGGAGTGGGGTCCGTTGTTGCCGTCCAAGATGGCGTCGGGGATGGACAAAATGGCCGCCCCCATACATCGCACGTGGCTGGGGGGTCACAAGGTGGCGGCGGGGGTGGACAAAATGGCCGCCCCACGCGTCGTACAGGTCTGGGGCAGTCCAAGATGGCGGCGCCCCTCCTCCCCTCGTGGTGGCTGGGACCCAAAATGGCGATGTCTGCGGGTCGCACATGGTGCGCTGGGGGGGGCTGGGGAGCGCTAGGACCGCGAGCGCTAGGACCGCGAGCGCTAGGACCGCGCGGAGCTCCCTCACCGGGGACAGCGGTGGTCGGGGCCCAAGTAGGTGGCGCCGGCGGGACAGGCGTGGGGCGCGGGGTGGGGGTTAGGGGGGCGTTAGGGACGCGCAAAACTCCCTCCTCTCCGTGGAGACTGTTGGCCGGGACCCAATGCGGTAGCGCCGGGTCATACATGGGCTGCGGGGAGGGGTGTTGGGGAGCGTAAGCGGCGTGCAGGGCTCCCTGTTCTCCCGGGACCGCGGTGGTCGGGACCCAGAGTGGCTGCGCCTGCGGGTCGTACATGGCGTGCTGGGGGGGTTGGGGCGCGTAAACGGCTTGCAGGGCTCCCTGTTCTCCCGGGACAGCGGCGACCTCGCGGGACCGGCACACAACCGCATAATGGCCCTTTTTCCCGCAGCTTTTGCAGATAGCTGCGCGGGCCGGGCAGCGCTGTCGGGGGTGTTTCGCCTGGCCGCAGAAATAACAGCGGGCGCCCCCGGTGCGACTCGGCGTTTGGACCGCGCAAGCCTGTGGGGTGTCCGGGGGGGGGGGTAGGTGGTTTGCCGCGACGGGTACGTACGGGGCCCAATGGGCTGCCGCGCGGTCGGGGCCGTAGGCGCGGGTATTACGCGTGGCCACGTCTAGGGAGGCTGCTAGGGCCCGTGCCTCTGAGAGTCCTCGCGATTCTTTTTCTAGAAGTCTTTGGCGGCTTTGGGAGGATTGCATACGTGCCACAAAAGCATCGCGCATTAACATGTCTGTGTGTTCGTTTGCGTTCACCGACGGGCAGCTGCAGGCTCGTCCCAAAATCAGCAGCGCAGCGTAGAATTCGTCCATCGATTCTCCGGGAGCTTGCCGTCTCGTCGCGGGCTGGTAGCGAGCGTAGATTTGGTTAACTGGGCGGACATAGAGACTTTTCAGTGCTGCGAACGCCGTCTGGAAATCCTCCGCGTCTTCGATGAGGGAGAAAATCTCCGTGCTTACCCTCGAGTGCAGGACCTGCAGTTTCTGGTCTTCTGTGACCCGGCCGGTGGTCGTTCTGAGGTAGGCCTCGAAGCAAGTCTGCCAGTGCTTGAAGGCTGCTGCCGGGTTCACTGCGTGGGGGCTGATCCTCAGGCATTCCGGAATGATCCTGAGCTCCATAGTCCTTTTTAGGCACGCTTAATAAATTGTAGCGCACAAAGACTCCGTGAGACGAATAGAGTGAAGTCGATGAGGCTTTATTAAGCGTGTCTGTTCCCCCGCAGCTCGATAGTAAACTGGCCTGTGGGGGAAGACTCCGGCTTCTTATACTCCGCCTTCAGGGCGGAGCTAGAGGTCAACGGCCAACCAGGACCCGGGATCTGTCAGCCAATGACATTAGGGCTTCCAGTCCCACATGACCCCCAATACATACTACCACAATCGTATTATCCCAAACGCTAATAGATGTGTTGCTGAAATGTGACATTGACAGTAAAGATGTGAGATTCATCCAGACTCTGTATTGGGATTAGATAGCGGCCATCAGGCTAGAAGTTGGGCAATCAGATATGTTTCAAGTGAAGAGAGGCATATAACAAAGCTGTAGACATTCATTCTTTAGACAGAACAAATATTCAGAGAATGAGACGTATTTCTTATTGGAGGCAAGAACTTAAATTTGCAGTTGGCTGATGATACTGCGCTACTTGTAGAATCAGAAAAAATATCACAGATTAAGTACAATTTATAAGTTTAGAACATGGAGTAAGTGTGAGCCACATAAAGACAAAACAATGGCAGTTGGAAGAAATACTTTTGCAGGAACGAGTGAAGATTGAAGTGGATGGTGTCACACTTTTGTATATTAGGGGCAAATTATAACAGAAGATGGCAGATGTGATACCGAACTTAGAAGGAAAGAAGATGAAGGATGTGTTAACAACAAGAAAACACAAGCTTGTAACAAGGAAAAAATGCATAAGATGCTACATTTATCCACTTTTCTGCATGCCTCAGAAACCAGGACAATAAATAAAGGTCTGTGGAAGGAAATTAGAGACCATTCAAATGTGGATGCTAAGGAATATGCTTAAAGTTCCATATACAGACAAGGCAAATGAATAGGTAATTGTAATAACAAGAGCGATTAGAACTCTAAACAGAGGTATTAAGAAAAAATGTCAGTATAGGGGTGGCATGGCGGCACAGTGGCCAGCACTGCTGCCTCACAGCACCAGGGACCCGGGTTCAATTCCAGCCTCGGGTGCCTGTCTGTGTGAAGTTTGCATATTCTCCCCGTGTCTGCGTGGGTTCCTCCGGGTGCTCCGGTTTTCTCCCACAGTCCAAAGATGTGTAGGTTAGGTGGGGCTATGGGGATAGGGTGGGGAAGTGGGCTAGGTCGGGTGCTCTTTCAGAGGATCTGTGCAGACTTGATGGGCCAAATGGCCTCCTTCTGCACTGTAGGAATCCCATAGTTCTATTTAGGCCTTTTGATTAGAGCTGCAAAGTTACAGAGATCTCTTCTAGAGGGCAGCAGAAAGAGGGGTTGATCTAGGCATAGTTGGATGATGGATGTCACAGAACAGAAGCAAATGAACTACAGTGGATATGTGCAGATAGTTCAAGGTAGACATTGTGACATATCACAACAGCAGATCTCTTGGTAGGAGTAACTAAAAGCAGCAGCGGCATTAATTAGAATTCAGTACATTTGAGAGAGGACAAGTTACATAGCATGATTTTCAATGTCAGTAGGGCTGACTTTGGAGTGATAAAGATGGTACTCATCACAAAGACTGGGAAAAACTAACAGAAAAATTGCAGATGTACAGTGGGGGAGGTGTTCAAAGAAGTAGACTGGCACATTCCAAGGCCCAGGACTACGTGTTGAGGGGCACACTCAAGCTTGGGGCAGCTGCGGCCAATATGCATTCAAGAAGGCCACTGTTTAAGGCCTTTTAGCCAATATACATTGAGGGGCTGGTAATGGTGTAAAATCCCTTGGACTGTAAATTTAATCCTGACTGTATACAATAAATGTAACTGTGTGGGGGCACCTCAGAATGCACCATGACCAATGCGTGCATATATATATATACTTTTTAAAAATTCATCTATGTGGGAGTCACTGATTAAGTCCGTGTTTATTGCCCATCCCTAGTTGCCCTTCAGAGAGTGGTGGTGAGTTGCCTTCTTGGACCACTGCAGTCCCTGAGGTGTAGTTACACCCACAGTGCTGTTAGAGAGGGAGTTCTGGGATTTCGACCCAGCGACAGTGAAGGAATAGTGATATATTTCCAAGTCGGGGTGGTGTGTGATTTGGAGAGGAACCTCCAGATAGTGGGGTTGTCAGATATCTGCTGCTCTTGTCCCTCTAGGTGGTTGTGGGTTTAGAAGGTGCTGCCTAAGGAACCTTGGCAAGTTCCTGCAGTGCATCTTGTAGATGGTACACATGGCTGTCACTGTTCGTCAGTGGTGAATGGATTGAATGTTTGTGGAAGGGGTAGAAATCAAGTGGGCTGCTTTGTCCTGGATGGTTTCAAGTTGGACAAGTAGGGCCGAAGGGACTGTTTCCATGCTGCAAAACTCTATGACAGGCTTTGGGGAGTCAGGAGGTAAGTTACTCATTGCAGGATTCCTAGGCTCTGAGCTGCTCTCGTAATCAGTTTTTATATGGCTGGTCCTTTTCATTCTCTGGTCAATGGTAACCGACAGGATGTTGATAGTAGGGGATTCAGCAATGATAATGGCATTGAATGTCAAGGGGCAATGGTTAGATTTTCTCTTATTGGACATTGTCATTGCGTGACATTTGAGTGGTGCAAATGTTCCATTCCACTTGTCAGGCCAAGCCTAGATATCGTCCAGGTCTTGCTTTATTTGGACATGGGCTGCTTTGGAATCTGAGGAGCTGTGAATAATATTCTGGAACTGAGATGAATGATCTCCAACAACCACAACCATCTCTAGATATGATTCATCTAGCTGTGAGTCTTCCCTCCCCCCCCCCCCCATCCCCCACCCCACCCCCAGAGTTCAGCTCTATTGTCCATGTTTGAACCAAGGCTATGAGGGCAGGAGCTGAGTAGCCCTTTGAGAACTGAAACGGAGCATCCATGAGCAGGTTATTGCTAAGCAAGTGCCACTTGACAGCAATGATGATGGCCCCTTGCCATCACTTTTTGCTGATGACCAAGAGTACACTAATGGAGCGGTAATTGGCTGGATTGGATCTTTCCTTCTTTTTGTGTACAGGACACACTCGGGCAATTTTCCATATTGTTAGGTAGACGGCAGTGCTGCAGCTGTACAGAAACTGCTTGGCTAGAGGCACAGCTAGTTCTAGAGCACATGTCTTCGGTAATATTGCCAGAATATTGTCAGGACCAATAGCCATTGCAATATCCAGTGCCTTTCGCCATTTCTTGATATCACATAGAATTAATCAAATTGGCCGAAGGCTGGCATCTGTGATGCTGGGGATGGCTGGAGAGGGCAGAGATGGATCAGCAACTTGGCACTTCTGGTTGAATATTGTAAATGCTTCAACTTTTTCTTTTGCACATGTGCTGGGCTCCCCCAACATTGAGAATGCTGATATTTGTGGAGCCCGCCACTTCCGGTGTGCTGCTTAATTTATCACCACCATAGATGTGGCAAGTCTGCAGTTTATATCTGATCAGTTAGTTGTAGAATCGCTTAGCTGTCTATATCACTTGCTGCTTTAGCTGCTTATCAGGTATGTACAACCTGCATTGTGGCTTCACCAGATTCATCTCATTTTTAGGTATGCCTGATGCTGTTCCTGGCATGCCTTCCTGTCCTCTTTATTGAACCTTGGTTAATCCCCTGGCTCAGTGATAGAGTGGGAATGCGTGGGCCATGTGGTTACAGATTTTGTCTGAGTACAATTCTGCTGCTTTTCATGAACTCCTGATCCTCATGGTTGCCCAGTCTTTAGTTGCTAGATCTGTTCTAAATCTAACCCATTTACCACACATGATGGATGGTATCATCAATATGAAGATAGGATTTCATCTCCACAAGGATTGTGTGGTGCTGACTCCGATCAATACCATCATGGAAAGATGCACCTGTGGCAGGCAGATTGGTGAGAATAAGCTCAAGTAGCTTTTCTCTCTTATTGGTTCCCTCACCAACTCGTCTTGCAGCTATGTCCTTTGGGACTCAGCCAGTTCAATCTACTGGTGCCAGTGAGCCACTCTTGGTTATGGACATTGAGGTTCCCCCACTCTGAGTACCAAGTGGTGTTTGCCCCCGCAGGACCACTCCCTCTCACCACTATGCTGTCACCTCTGCTGGTTGCGATGGTGGGTTTTGGGACATTATCCGTAAGGTATGATTCTGTCAGTACGACTATGTCAGGTTGTTGCTACACTTGTCTGAGACATCTCTCCCAATTTTGGCACTAGTCCCCAGATGTCAGTAAGAACTTTGCTGGGCTGACAGGGTTGGAGTTTGCCATTTTCATTTCTGGTGCCTAGATTGATGTTGGGAGGTCCGACCAGTTTAATTCCTTTCATACTTTTTAACGGTTTGGTCGGCCATTTCAGAGGGCAATTAGAGTGCTGTTCTGGAGTCACATGTGGGTCAGACCAGAAAAGGACGGCAGATATCAGAGACCAGATGGGTTTTATGACAATAGTTTCCCATATTTTTTGTTTGAATTCAAATTTCACCATCTGCGGTGGTTGAATTCAAACCTGGATCTACAGAGCATTACCATGGTCTCTGGATTACTTGTCCAATTATGACACCACTACCCCCACTAATCTGGAGCTCTGGATAGTGATGGAAGAGGCTCCAATTTGTTTCCATCACATTGCTGCCCAAAATGTTTTCTGCTCTTACTGCCTGTCATTGCCGCATGTTGGAAGGATTTACAAATTGATCTGCAGAATGTTTGGGTCACGTTATGAGTGCATCTTCCATAGCCATCAAGCCCTAGAGTGAGAATGTAACCTGGAGCTTCTGGCTGAGGCAGGGATGCTACCAACTGTGCCACATGACATTAATTTAAAAGCAGTTATATGAATACAAATTCTATAAGATACAAGAACAGCAAGTGGATACAAAGCAAGTGGCGAGTTGCAAAAAGTGAATTAAAAAAAACATATGTGATATAAAGGACATTAAATATTTTTATACATCTATTACAAGAAAGACAGTAGCTATGGTAATGTGAATGCCTTAAAGAAATAGGCGATATTGTAATTAGAAATTAGAAACTACCAAGGCTATGGGTCAAGTGCTGGAAAGTGGAATTACTGTAGTTTTGCCGGGGCAGACTCGATGGGCCGAAGGGCCTCTTCTGTACTGTATAACTCTATGACACTTACTAAATAATTACTTTAGAGCAGAGGGAGAGGATACAGGACTGCAAGAGAAACTAAAAATCAAGGGAGGAACAAACACTTCAGTAGAACTTTAAAAACAAGATAAGCGATAGATAAATCTCCAGATGGCGGATCAGTCATGATCTCTGAATGATGAAACAGTGCTGAGGGAATAAATGGCTAACTCCTATGCTATGGGACCCACTGGTTTCTTTCTTCGAGTAATAAACAAAGATGAAGTCATGATGTTCCAGAACTCTATTAAGGGTGTACCCTTGGATAGGGACATTGTCAATGCCATTCCAATATTTAAGGATAGGAGTTAATCCAGGAAATTATAGGTTTATTAATCTGACATCAATTGTGGGAAGCCACTAGAATCTGTTCTTACAGATAGAGTGACTGAACATTCAGGCAAAAATGAACTGATCAGATAGCCAGCATAGATTTATAATAAGTCATGCCCAACATACCCAGTTGAATTTTTCAGTTACAAAAACAGTGGATAAGTAGGTATCTATGAATGTTAATATGGACTGCTAGAATGCACTTGACAAGGTTCCATATGTTAAGACAGAGAGAACGACACAAACCCCTGTTCCCTTCCCTTCTATTGATCATCATTGTACTTTGAAAAGGAAGATGCATGTGTTTCTTAATCAGTGTGTTAACACTTTGAATTACCAGCAGTAAGACTTTTGTGGGTTTCAATAAAGAGAATTATACAGGAATAGTTCATTATTCACATAATTGGCTCATTCTGGAAAACACATGCAGGCCTGATGAAGACGCTTTCACTCAAAGTTTTGTTTATCAGGGAATGCAATAATTTAAATCCTATACCAAAATCATTGCAGGATTCTTTCGAAGAGATGAATTGTCTGCAGGTCACATTACTTGTACTCGTTACCAAGCTGGTTTACTGTATTGATGGACTGACAAAGAAACAGGCTTGGAGACTTTATGTGAGTCTCCAGTTCTGGAACTTCCAAAATTTGGAATTTATTATTCCAAAAGTTATTGGTGGTGTGTTAGTTCACTCAGGGAGTTAGAGTTGCTGAAGTAACATTTCCTGGATTACGAGCCCAATTTAAAAGGCTATAATGGCTCAATCAATTGAAAAATTCAAAACTGAGATTGATAATTTACTGTTACCAAAGGTCCTTATGGCAGAGATCATAAACTATTCAAATAAACTTTACTTTCAGCTTATTTAAAAATGGATTTGCTGGACCAAACACATGGCTGCTACAGGTCACATGATTTGCAAATTGGCTACAGCTCTGGAAACTTTCAACTGTAATTACAGGACAATGCTTAGCACAGTCCGACTCCCCAGCCTGGACTTATAACGGAGAACCATCAAACTAGTTATAACTGAGTATATGCCAATAGCCACCATCTGTCTCCCAAGGTGAACAATGGATTTTGACCAGACACAAAAACTGATTGTCAACCTGAAAGTTACTCATCAACAGGCAACACCACGTGGTCTAAATTCCTCTGGCCTTTTGAAACTTAATTACAATTCTGGCCAGCACAGTCTGCTGTTAACATTCAGCCTGTCAGCACCAAAACTGGAATCCAAGCTGGCAACACGTTTAAACCTCTTTGAAGCCTGGTTCTCCGGAAGATTCCTATCGCCTGGAGGGTAGACCAAGTTTCTGCATACCACCTCATCTCACTGCATCATCACCAACTTTGAAGGAATTCAACAATTTCTGCTTTGTTAGCTGAACCCGTCTGAACTTTTATCAGCCACGGCTGAATTACTTGGCTGAACAAGTTCAAGGGGCTGAATGACCTACTCCTGATCAGATGTGTAACTCTTAGTTTATGCATGTGTTGTATGATTTTTATCCTCCTCACCACATCTTTAACACTATCTCCATGTAGCAAAGTTGTTGGACTTGGATTTGCAGATTAAAAGATGTCCAGGTCTGGAATGAGTTTACAAATTCTACCTCTAATAGTAATGGAAAAACAGCATTTTGTCTCCGAATTCCAAAGCCAAGTGTTGATTTCACTTCTCATTCCCTTTCCTCCAAAGGAAAATGATTCAACTTGCATACATGCTTAAAGTGATTACCCGCTAGCAATAAATCAATGGAAACATTGAGATAATAGGGCAAAGTGAATGGGTGATGATTTCTCGAAATCAAGAACCTGTCTTGTGCAAATTTACTGAAGAACATTCAGGAAAAAGACTGAATTGCAACCTGAGTAGACAAAAACTGTGCATAATACATTGAACCCTGAAGATATGACACTCGCATCAGTCAGAAGGTTATGCCCCTTCTTTCCCCTCATCTACAGGACTTCCAACGACAACGAAAATGCAAGGCTAACATTTAGTCAGTGGTGACATTTGCAGATGAAACAATAAACTGAGGTCCCACTAACTCTTTTAGGTGCTGCAAAATATCATTACCTCGTAAAAGTGGAGTCATTCCAATATCATTGCCAAAGAGATAAACTGGTCAGAAATCTGTTTTATTTGGATCCTGCTGTGCATAAATGACAGTGAAATAGAGGCACAGGGGTAGCTGATGGAATTTAAACTTATTTAATAAATCTAGAATATAAAGCTGCTCTCAGTAGTGGTGACCATAAATTGCTTCAGCAGGATTTGGACAAGCTGAGTGAATCGGCATATGCATGGCAGATGCAGCACAATGGTGGCTAAATGTGAGGTTATCCACTTTGGTAGCAAAAATAGGAAGGCAAATTATTTGAATGAGTAAATTGAGAGGTGGATACTCAGTAAAACCTTGGTGTCCTTGTGCATTAATTGCTGAAAGTAGGCATACAGATACAGCAGACAGTAAAGGCAAATGGCGTGTTGGTCTTCATAGCAAGAGGATGAGAGTATAGGAAAAGGGATGTTGTACTGCAATTGTATAGGGCGTTGGTGAGGCCACACCTGGAGCATTGTGCGCCGTTTTAGTGTCCTTATCTGAGGAAGGATGTTTTTGCTACTGAGAGAATGCACTGAAGGTTTACCAGGCTGATTCCTGAGATGGCAGGACTGTCATGAGTGAGGAGAGACTAAGTCGGTTAGGATTATATTGATTGGAGTTCAGGAGAATCTCAGAAAAGTATAAAATTCTAACAGAATTAGACAGGGTAGATTCAGACAGAATGTTCCCGATGGTGGGGGTATCAAGAACTGGGGGTCATAGTTTGAGGATAAGGGGTAAACCTTTTAGGACTGAGGAGAGGAAAACTTTCATCCAGAGTGTGGCGAATCTGTGGAATTTGCTACCAATATAGGTCAAAACGTGTGATTTCAAAAAGGAATTATTGTACTTGGGGCTAGAGGTTTCAAGGGATATGGTTTGGGGAGGGAGGGGGGTTGAATTTGATGATCAGCCATTATAATGTACTGTGGAAGTTTGAAGGGTCAAATGGCCTCCTCCTACTTAAGAGTGTTTCTAATGACCTTTCGTGAAGGAAACCTGCCATCTTAACATTGTGTGGCTAAATGACTCCAAACCCACAGCAATATAGTTGACTCTTAACCAACCATTGAATTGGCAAGCCAATGTTCAAGGATGATTACAATGGGCAACAAATGATGACCTTGCCAGTGACATCCATATCACATGAAATTAAGGTTAAAAAGTTTTAATTCCTGTACATTGAAAATAAAGTGTGGATAGGAGCGACATAAAGGAAATCATAGAATTTGCAGTGCAGGAGGCCAATCGGCCCATCGAGTCTGCACCGGCCCTTACAAAGAGCACCCCTACTGAAGCCCACGTATCTACCCTATCCCCGTAACCCCCACTTCACATTTTTTGGACACTAAGGGCAATTTAGCATGGCCAATCCACCTAACCAGATCTTCAGACTGTGGGAGGAAATCGGAGCACCTGGAGGAAACCCACGCAGACACGGGGAGGACATGCAGACTCCGCACAGAGCTGCAAAGCAACTGTGCTAACCACTGTGCTACCGTGTTTATAGACCCACGGTTGAGAGTTGCAGGTAGAATTTTCAAATTAAGGAACAAGGACATTTATTTTGCCAAACGTCTCCTACATTGGTGACAAGGCCATAGGATTGGCTTGTAATATTAAAAAATGCAATTGGCCAAACGTTGTTAGATTCAACACTTCATTTGAGACCCGTGACTTTTTTTCCTTGTCAATTTGCTTTTTTGCTCTGAAGCCAGAGGATCTTTGCTAATGAGCAGCGTTATCTCACATTGACCTCTCTTGACTGCCTGCTTCCTCACTGCTTATCCGCCTCTGGTATTGGACCAGCAGAAACGTCTTCTAACTAAATATTAAGGAAGTTTGAAGTCATTGTCTTGATCCCCTCTATAAACTCTGTTCCCTGACCACTATTTCGATCTCTGGCAACCATCCGAAGCTGAGCTAAACCCTTTAGAATCTTGGGTGTGTTTGATATCAAGATGAGATTCTGGGCACATATCCATTCCATTTGGGGCAGCACGGTAGCCTTGTGGATAGCACAATTGCTTCACAGCTCCAGGGTCCCAGGTTCGATTCCGGCTTGGGTCACTGTCTGTGCGGAGTCTGCACATCCTTCCCGTGTGTGCGTGGGTTTCCTCCGGGTGCTCCGGTTTCCTCCCACAGTCCAAAGATGTGCAGGTTAGGTGGATTGGCCATGATAAATTGCCCTTAGTGTCCAAAATTGCCTTTAGTGTTGGGTGGGGTTACTGGGTTATGGGGATAGGGTGGCGGTGTGACCTTGGGTATGGTGCAGACTCGATGGGCCGAATGGCCTCCTTCTGCACTGTAAAGTCTATGAAATTCTATGAATTATCAAGACTGCCCACTTCCATCTTTGTAATACCCCAGCCTCGGTCTATTTGCTGCTGAAACCCTAATTTATGCTGGTTACCTCTACACTTCACTTTTGTAATGCTCTCCAGATCACTCTACCATCTTATAACCTACATAAACTCATGCTCATCCAATTTTCTGCTTCTTGTATCTTAGCTCAGTCTTGTTCACTCATTCTTCCTTGCTGATCTAAACTAGCTCATGATCCGACTTCAACCCAAATTTAAAATCTTCTTACATGTTTTCTAGTCCCTTCATGGCATCATCCATCCCCATCTCTACACCCACATCCAACCACACAAACCTTTGAGATCACTGCACTCTTAACACTGGTCTTTTGCACATCATGGATTTTAATCACTACCAATCGTGACCATGCTTGCAGCTGCCTTGGATAAGTGTCGATATACCTCCTTAAATCTCTGCACATATTAAATAGGAGCAGAAGCAAATCAGTAGTCCCCTCTAGCTTGCTCACCATTCAACAAGATCATGGCTGATCGGTGTGTTTCAAGGTCCACATTCCCATCTTGCCTGGGTAACCTTTGATTCCCTTGCCTAACAAGGATTTATCCACGTTTGTCTTAAAAATATTCAATGACCTGCCTCTAGGCCTTCTGAGGCAGAGTTTTCCAAAGTCACACAACCATCAACAAAAATTCTCCTCATCCCTGTCCTAAAAGGGCAACCCCTAATTTTAAAATAATGCCCCCTAGTTCTGGACTCAGCTACAACAGAAAACATCCTTGCCAAGCCACCTTATCAAGACAATTCAGGATCTACTTGAATCAAGTCACCCCCTCACTCTTCCAAACTCCAGTGGAAAAATAGTTTGTCCAACATCTCCTCATAAGACAAACTGCTCATTCCACGATCAAGCTAGTAAACCTCCTCCGAACCACCTCCGACGCATTTACACCTTCCTTAAATTAGACCAAAGCTGCATACAGTATTTGAGATATGGTCCCACCAATACTCTGCATAACTTAAACAGAACATTCTCACTTTTATGTTCAATTCCTCTCATAATAGCATTCCATTTGCTTTCTTAACTACTTTCTGTAGGGGGCTGGTTTAACTCAGTTGGCTGGACAGCCGGTTTGTGATGCAGAGCAAGGTCAACAGTGTGGGTTAAATTCCCGTACCGGCTGAGGTTATTCATGAAGGCCCTTCCCAACCTTGCCCCTCGCCTGAGGCGAGGTGACCCTTATCACCACCAGTCAGGTCCCCCCTTCAAAAGGGGAAAGCAGATATGGTCATCTGGGACTACGTCAACTTTTACTTACCTATCTGCATACTAACTTTGTGACTCATGCACTAGAACACCTAGATCCCTTTGCACTTCAGAATTCTGCTCCATTTGTAATACAATGCGTTTTTATTGTTCCTGCCAAAGCAAACTTTGTAACATTACACTCCATCTGCCAGATTTTTGCCCACTCACTCAAACTGGTATTACCTTTGAGATACCTTGCTTTCTTCCTTTCATGATCCTCCGGACAGCCTACCTCTTTGAATACGCTTTTGGTTCTCTCTCTCAATCTCTTTCCATGGTTTGGTGTCATTTTGTCTGAGAAGATTCTTGTTACATACCTTGGGACGTTTTACTACATTAAAGGCACTATATAAATATAAATGATTGCTGTGCTTCATTTGTAGCCTTTTAAACTCTCCTTATTTGCAAAGGGCATTAATATGGGTCAGAATCGACTTACAAACAAAAATACAGAAATTAATTCTCTAAATCTGAAAAATGCATATCTAGTAGTCCTGATCCAAAGAACCTTTCTTAAACTAATGGTAACATTAATGAGAAATACAGAATTCTACATTGAAATTAATTTCCATATTACATTTTATTATAATTACAGTTCAAATCGCCAGGTTAGCCCTGCCTCTGTTTGTGCCTGGGATGGGCCTTGCAATACACAAACAAACGTCCCCGCCTACGGACAAAGAAGCAGTCCTTGCAGCGTTTCTTCAGAGAAGACTTTGTTTTCATTCCTGCAATTTCCTGTACACCCGGTAGCGGACTTGATTCAAGAAAAGGCACGGCAGTCGATCGAATCATCTTGAGAGGATCTGGTCCAATTTGGTACCTCATTGTGACCACGGTACTCAAATGCTTATGTGTCACAGAACAGATCGATGGCCAATAGACGAGTGAGCACCTGCTCAACTGCCACAGAGACCTGTTTACCTGGAGAAGATTCTTGACAAAAAGGGCCATCCTGTTAGCACCTGCAATGGAAGGAAACAGACATGTTTTAAATGAATTGTGGCATTGTGCTAGAAATTAATTTCACTCCACAAAATGTAAGTTCTCTATGAAATTAATTTTAAAAATGAAAAGCTAAAGAATCTAATCAGTCAGTTGTGCCAGAGGTTTTAAGTTTGCCTTCACTGCAATCATGGCATTCACAGCAAGTCATTATTTATTAAGTGCTTTTATTCTCATCATCTTCTGTTTATTTGTCCTGTCATTCAACTAATCATTAGGAAGCTGAAGTTATATCCCCCAAAAGAACTAGCTAACCAGTACAAATAGAACTTGCACCAAATCGGATTTATCAGATATTTAGATCAGGGTTAATTACAATTGACAGCTTAAATCATCATTATTAACAATTGCAGACAGATGCAAGCTCAGCATAGAACCAAGCAGCACTGACAAGAAAGGTTTCAGTTTTAAATGTCCATCTGCTGGTTAGTTAGATGAATTCACCTAGCAGCAGCAGTGGTCCTAGAATTGACCTTCACATTTTATGAGAATTGAAGATGAAATAATCACTTCCTAGAAACATAGAAAATTTACAGCACAGGAGGAAACTTGACCCATCATGTCTGTGACAGCCAAGAAAGAGTTAATGAGCCTAATCCAACTTTCCACTTCTTGGTCCATAGCCCAAGAGCTTAGGGCACTTCAAGAGCAAAACAAAGTTGTTCTTTTAATGCTGGGAGAGGTTTTGCCTTCACCACCTTTTTAAGCAGCAATTTCTTCTGTTAATTACGTAGAATTAATCACCATTAGGTCAGCCAGGTTCTTCTGCACTGTAAATTCTATAATTCTATGATATGATTCCTATCACAGAACATACAGTGCAGAAGGTGGCCATTCAACCCATCGGGTCTGCACCGACTCACTTTAAAAAAAAATACATTTAGAGTACCCAATTCATTTTTTTCCAATTGAGGGGCAATTTAGCGTGGCCAATCCACCTAGCCTGCACATCTTTTGGGTTGTGGGGGCGAAACCCACATAAAACATGGGGAGAATGTGCAAACTCCACACAGTGACCCAGAGCCGGGATCGAACCTGGGACCTCGGCGCCGTGAGGCAGCAGGGCTAACTCGCTGCGCCACCGTGCTGCCCTGCACCAACTCGCTTAAGCCCTCACTTCCACCCTATCCCCCGAACCCAATATTTCCTCCTAACCTTTTGTGGAAACGAAGGGCAATTTAGCATGGCCAATCCACCTAACCTGCACGTCTTTGGACTGTGGGAGTAAACCGGAGCACCCGGAGGAAATCCACGCAGACACGGGTAGAACGTGCAGACTCCGCACAGACTGACCCAGCAGGGAATCGAACCTGGGACCCTGGCGCTGCGAAGCCACAGTGCCAACCACTATGCTACCCAACTCTATGTAGGTCCCTCAATTTTATACACAGCAATTAAAATCTCCTTTGCTCCAAAGAAGCCAATCTAATCTTTCTTAATGACCAAAATTTTCCTTTTCTTCCCTTCTAACACAATCACAACCTTCTGATATTAGTGGCCAAAATTGTACATTGTACTCCAGCTGTGGCCTAACTAGTATTTTACACAGTTCTAGAATAACATCCCTGCCCTTAGTGTGTCCTAATAAAGCAAAGTATCCCATGTGCATTGTTAACCATCTCACCCAACTGTCCTGCTACCTTCAGATATTTGTGGACATTTACTCCAAGGTTCCACTGTTCTTCTACACGAATATCCTACCAGTTATTATGTATTCTCGTGCCTTGTTCATCCTCCAGAAACGTGTTACCACACAATCTCGCGATTGAATTTCACTTCTCTGCCTCCTAACCAGTCTATTTCTGCAGTCTGTGACGTTCTTTCTCACTATCAACCACCCAAACCAACTTTTATCATCATAATTGTGTAGATCACTCATTATATATAAACATCACAAAAAAAGCAGGGGGCGGAGGAGAGAAAGAAGGTGGAGCTAATATAGTTTCAAAAACAAATTCACAGGACAGAGTAAATAAACGGTCAGGCAAGTAATGGCAAAACTACAAGAATAGTGATTAAACCGGAAGAAAAATAATAAAACGGGTGAATAAAGCATCAGTGTTGAGGGACGGGTTAGAGTGTATGACACACAAGAGTTCCATGTACAAATGCAAGGTGTGTATGAATACATTAAATGAGCTGCAGGCACAAATTGAAATGGGAGATTACTGTGACATGGCAGAGGGGTGGTCAGGACTGGGAACTTTTTCTCCCCACAATTTGTCCACCATCAAGGTTAAGCTTACTGGATTTTAATTAAAGTCAACTCTTCCTCCCTTTTTAAACAACCTCCCAATCTTCCAAAACCATGTCTGTAGTCAGAGAGGATCGGATGGTTACAGACAAAGCTTCTGTTATTTACTCCCCCGTGTTTCTTAGCAGCCTGGAATACATTTCAAATCAGGCCTGACAATTTATCCACTTTCAAAAAGGCTAAACCCCTTAATATGCTTATCCCACCACACTCGGCTTCAACTACGTTAGCATGGCACTCTTTTTTTTGTGAAGACAGATGGACACTATTCCTACAGGACATTGGCACATTATTGTGCATGTGCTCTTTTGACCTCCTTACCAAAGGAAGCACATACTTGGGAGTGCAACAAATGTTCACCAGACTGGTCATTAGGATGAGAATATTCTCCTAAGTTTCCTGGAGTGTGAATGAAAATAGACTGAATTGAAAGATACATAATTCTTACGGGCTTGACAAGGTAGATGCTGGGAAATTGTTTGGCCTGGCTGGGGATTTTGGAATATGTAACAGTCTCAGAAAAATGAGTAGGCCATTGAGGCTTGCCCAATTTCCTTTTTAATTTCAACTCTGTACCTTTGATATTGCTCCAGCCTTTCTGCAATATTGAGCCTGTGTATCTGACATAAGCTTCCCTTTTTGGTTCATCCTTTTCTTCATATTCATCCAGAAGGACCTAGATGATGGCTAGTCTATGTTCAAAAGTCCCCAAAGTCCGTGAGCAACTGTCCATGCAGTGAATGCAGTGCATTACTCCTCCGCCACTGGTCAGTAATGGTGACAAACCATGCCATTCATTATTCAGTTCAACACCAGCATCTCCACATCATTCATTATTCAATTACACCTCAATGGTCCTGCATTAATTTTTTTCGAGCATGTTTATTGGTAAGCAAATTAATTCCCTTACGTGAATTTTAAAGCCAAGTGTATCAGCAAGATCGGCATACAAGAGCAGTCTGTGGGTGAGCTGGACAACTCAGACTGCAACTTCACAGTTCCATCATTAACTAACGTGCGCACTTGGAAGCTGCTGTCTGATCCTCAAAGACCATATCAGCAGTGAGCACTTTTAGACACCATTATTTTCAATGCAAAATCCAGGCCCCATCTGATTATTTAAAAAAATATAAATCTGAAAACACGGAGGTCAGCTCAAAGGAACAATAGAAATCAACTTATAGTAAAAGCACATTTCAGGCAGTAGTCTGAATTTCAACCACCATCCACCCCCTTCCCAAATCAATCCAAAAATCAAGGAATTGTCACCACTAAGACTTGCAATAAGTTCAAAACAGTTCATTAACCAACTTAAATATATGGAGCTGTGCTTTTTTTTTTTTTAAAGTGAAAGATCAATAAAACAGAATTAAATGTTTGAAGGAAGTCGGCACTTGGAACTACCTGGTCTACTCTTTTCACATCATTCAGTGCTATAGATTTAACAGGTCATAAGATCAAAATCAACTGTCACCTGAGCTGGGTGGTAATGGGAACAATCCTCAAAGACTTCAAGCACATTACTTTCTAAATACCAAACCAATAAAAACACAAATATTGGATGCATGCCATCTGAGGACAGTCAAGAAAGCAGTTTTTACTTGTCCATGTTTTAAGTAAAATATAAATCAAACACTGAAGGTATGTATGGTGGTGCAGTGGTTGTGCTACTGGACTAAAGAATATTCCAGAGATGAAAAGTTCCCACTATGGAAATGTGAATTCTGTTTGAAAATTTGGATTTTGCCCCCTATATCCAACCCCAGTCACACACTAACACGCTTTATTCTGATGTGGCCTAACAAGCAATTCAGTGATATTAAGGTGGTGGCCCACAACCACCTTCTCATGACTAGACACAGGTATACATATTAGCTCTCTTTGTAATAGATATTTTTTTGAAATCCTGACTAACACACTCAAGCAGTTTTGAAGGGTTAGTTAGCACATTGTTAGTTGAATATTTCAATATCCCGTTGCAAAACAGATTAACTGGAATCCTACTGTCTACAAAATGGCTGCGTCAGCCTACATAACAATTACAATATTCAGAGTAATTAGGTTAAGGTAAAGAATTCTGAGATGTTGCCTCTTGCTCTGAAATAAGTTCAGGGTTGGGATTTGAAAACAAGAGTTTGTACCAGTCATAACACTACGTTTCTCTCTCAGTTGCTTACTTTCAAGTGTTCAAAGTCCAAACTTTCTCCTGTCCTTAAATGCTAAATAGAGGTCAGCTTGAGGCTTCGGTTCCTTTTGTTTCACTGATTAGCTGTGGTGGAGCTGGACACAAACCCAAAAAGCAGCCACCATTTTAAGCGCTTGCCTTCTGCCTAACTCTTGCCGGAAAACCTGCAGCTTCCCGTCGTGACGTCACCGTAACCCGGAAACTAAACCAAAGTCTCCCCCCGCCCCGGCCGCGCGCGCTCCTTCCCTGAGGGATGCTGGGAGAATGGCAAACACTTATCACGTGACACTGAGGACTCAGTCTAGCTGGATTCCGCAGGGTCCTCCACTCCGATCGTTCCTTAGCGTCAAAGAGACCACGAAGGACAAACGTTTAGACTTTCCTTCGCCATAACACATAAATTCTTAATAATGATAAGAAGTCTTACAACACCAGGTTAACATCCAACAGGTTTATTTCGAATCACTACCTTTTGGAGCACAGCTCCTTCCTCAGCTGAATGGGAAGAAGCTGTGCTCCGAAAGCTAGTGATTCGAAACAAACCTGTTGGACTTTAACCTGGTGGTGTAAGATTTCTTACTGTGCTCACCCCAGTCCAACGCCGGTGTGTTATGCTTCTTCGTGTAGCATAAGCTGCTTCCTTGATGTATACACTGACAAAGGAAGGTTCAGACTTGGAGATAGGTTTAACACATTTATTGAACAGTTAACAATTCTCCTACTTGAGTTCGACTCTCCTGCTGATCTTGCTATAGTAACTCAGTCTAACTAACCAGTCTGCTCTAATCCATGCGGTGGGTGTGATGCTCTGATCTCCCATCTCTCTGAGTGTCGCCTGTGGAAAAGAGGAAGAGCATGTGTGCCCTGTCCTTTTATATGGGTAGCCTCCTTGTGGTAGTGTCACCTCTGGGTGTCTTGAGTGTCCATTGGTCGTGTCCTATCTTACTGACCTATTGGTTGAATGTCTGTGTGTCATGATGTCTCTGGTGTTCCCTCTAGTGTTTATTTAGTTCTAGTGTATCTACATTAACCCCTTGTGTATTTACAGTGATGCATATCACCACAGCCGGCATCTCCACATCTTAATAATGATGACATTGAAATTCTGTTTAGAATAATTATAACCTGGCGTTTAATGCACAGTTTTACTTGGAGAGCTGAGGGTAACAAATGAAATCGTAACATTAAGATTATGAGCAATAATTACTCATTTTCATTTAAAATGTTTTGGTCTATATCACCCTAAAAATAAACGTAACTTTATTTCTTTAAACAACCTTACAATCTATGTGCCACATCTTCTAGTTCCCTTCAGTTAGAGATACTCACTTTAGACACAAATTGCTGGAGCTTCATTTGGCCACATGCCTGGTGGACTGATACATTCTTACTCGGCACATTATTTCATTGCGACAATGAATGTGGAACCTGGGATATGCACATAACAATTACCTGCTCGCCCAGCAGGCAGTTAGGAAGACAACAGTATGTTGACCTTCATTTCAAGAGGGCTTGAGTACAGGAGCAAGGATATCTGACTGCAGCTGTACAGGGCCATGGAGAGACCACACCTGGGATATTGTGTGCAGTTTCGATCTCCATATCTAAAAGAAAGGGCAGGGAGGGAGTGCTGTGAAGGTTCACCAGAATGATTCCTGGGATGGCAGGATTGTCATATGAGGTGAGATTGGGTCAACTATGCCTGTATTCACTGGAATTTAGGAGAATGAGGGGATCTCATTGTAACGTATAAAAGTTTGACAGGGCTTGTCAGACTGGATGCTGGGATGTTCTTGGGGGCGGGGGGGTTAATTCTAGAACAAGGGATCACAGTCTCAAGATACGGGGTAGGCCATTGAGGACTGAGATGAGGAGAAGTTTCTTCACTCAGAGTGGTGAACCTCTAGAATTCTCTGCCACAGAAGGCTGTGGAGAGAAAATCACTGCACATATTTAAGAAGGGTACAGATTTTTACACTCTAAATGTGTCAAGGGTATTGGGAGAGCGCTGGAGTATGGCATTGAGGTGGACGATCAGCCATGATCATGTTGAATGGCGGAGGAGGTTTGAAGGAAGGAATGGCACCTCCTGTTCCTATTTTGTATATTTCTGATATGGAAGCACATTCCTTTTAGTTTAAAAAAAATTTTTTTTTAAAAAATATTTTATTGAAAATTTTTGGTCAACCATCACAGTACATTGTGTATCCTTTACACAATAATATAACAGTATAAATAACAATGACCTGTTTTATAAACAAAGAATAAATAATATATAACAAAAACTAAAACTAAAACTAAATGGCAACTGCCTTGTCTCAGATAAACACTCTCCAAAAATATGATTTAACAGTCCAATGTACAATTATTTATAGCAACGACCTATACGTATTATACATATATATTAACAACCCTGAGAGTCCTTCTGGTTCCTCCCCCCCCTCCCCCCCCCCCCCCCCGGGCTGCTGCTGCTGCCTTCTTCTTTTCCATTCCCTCTATCTTTCTGTGAGGTATTCGATGAACGGTTGCCACCGCCTGGTGAACCCTTGAGCTGATCCCCTTAGGACGAACTTAATTCGTTCCAGCTTTATAAACACTGCCATGTCATTTATCCAGGTCTCCACCCCCGAGGGCTTGGCTTCCTTCCACATCAACAGTATCCTGCGCCGGGCTACTAGGGACGCAAAGGCCAAAACATCGGCCTCTCTCGCCTCCTGCACTCCCGGCTCTTGTGCAACCCCAAATATAGCCAACCCCCAGCTTGGTTCGACCCGGACCCCCACTACTTTCGAAAGCACCTTTGTCACCCCAGGCCCAGAACCTCTGTAGTGCCGGACATGACCAGAACATGTGTGTGTGAATCGCTGGGCTTCTCGAGCATCTCGCACACCTATCCTCTACCCCAAAAAATTTACTGAGCCGTGCTCCAGTCATATGCGCCCTGTGTAACACCTTAAATTGAATCAGGCTTAGCCTGGCACACGAGGACGATGAGTTTACCCTACTTAGGGCATCCGCCCACAGCCCCTCCTCAATCTCCTCCCCCAGCTCTTCTTCCCATTTCCCTTTCAGCTCATCTACCATAATCTCCCCCTCGTCCCTCATTTCCCTATATATATCTGACACCTTACCGTCCCCCACCCATGTCTTTGAGATCACTCTGTCCTGCACCTCATGCGTCGGGAGCTGCGGGAATTCCCTCACCTGTTGCCTCGCAAAAGCCCTCAGTTGCATATACCGGAATGCATTCCCTTGGGGCAACCCATATTTCTCGGTCAGCGCTCCCAGACTTGCGAACTTCCCATCCACAAACAGCTCTTTCAGTTGCGTTACTCCTGCTCTTTGCCATATTCCAAATCCCCCATCCATTCTCCCCGGGGCAAACCTATGGTTATTTCTTATCGGGGACCCCACCAAGGCTCCCGTCTTTCCCCTATGCCGTCTCCACTGTCCCCAAATTTTCAAAGTCGCCACCACCACCGGGCTTGTGGTGTATTTCTTCGGTGAGAACGGCAATGGGGCCGTCACCATAGCTTGTAGGCCAGTCCCCCTACAGGACGCCCTCTCCAATCTCTTCCACGCCGCTCCCTCCTCTTCTCTCATCCACTTACTCACCATTGAGATATTGGCGGCCCAGTAGTACTCACTTAGGCTCGGTAGTGCCAGCCCCCCCCTATCCCTACTACGCTGTAAGAATCCCTTCCTCACTCTTGGGGTCTTCCCGGCCCACACAAAACTCATGATACTCTTTTCGATCCTTTTGAAAAAAGCCTTCGTGATCACCACCGGGAGGCACTGAAACACAAAGAGGAATCTCGGGAGGACTACCATTTTAACCGCCTGCACCCTCCCTGCCAGTGACAGGGATACCATGTCCCATCTCTTGAAGTCCTCCTCCATTTGTTCCACCAATCGCGTTAAATTTAACCTATGCAATGTACCCCAATTCTTGGCTATCTGGATCCCCAAGTAACAAAAGTCCCTTGTTACCTTCCTCAGCGGAAAGTCCTCTATTTCTCTGCTCTGCTCCCCTGGATGCACCACAAACAACTCACTTTTCCCCATGTTCAGTTTATATCCTGAGAATTCTCCAAACTCCCGAAGTGTCTGCATTATCTCTGGCATCCCCTCCGCCGGGTCCGCTACATATAACAACAAATCATCCGCATACAGAGATACCCGGTGTTCTTCTCCTCCTCTAAGTACTCCTCTCCACTTCTTGGAACCCCTCAATGCTATTGCCAGGGGCTCAATCGCCAGTGCAAACAATAATGGGGACAGAGGGCATCCCTGCCTTGTCCCTCTATGGAGCCGAAAGTATGCAGATCCCCGTCCATTCGTGACCACACTCGCCACTGGGGCCCTATACAACAGCTGCACCCATCCAACATACTCATCTCCAAAACCAAATCTCCTCAGCACCTCCCACAAATAATCCCACTCCACTCTATCAAATGCTTTCTCGGCATCCATCGCCACCACTATCTCCGCTTCCCCCTCTGGTGGGGGCATCATCATTACCCCTAGCAGCCTCCGTATATTCGTATTCAGCTGTCTCCCCTTCACAAACCCAGTTTGGTCCTCATGGACCACCCTCGGGACTCAATCCTCTATCCTCATTGCCATTACCTTGGCCAGAATCTTAGCGTCTACATTTAGGAGGGAAATAGGTCTATAGGACCCGCATTGCAGCGGGTCCTTTTCCTTCTTTAGGAGAAGCGATATCGTTGCCTCAGACATAGTCGGGGGCAGCTGTCCCCTTTCCTTTGCCTCATTAAAGGTCCTCATCAGTAGCGGGGCGAGCAAGTCCACATATTTCCTGTAAAATTCAACTGGGAATCCATCCAGTCCCGGAGCCTTCCCCGCCTGCATGCTCCTAATTCCTTTCACTACTTCCTCTATTTCAATCTGTGCTCCCAGTCCCACCCTTTCCTGCTCCTCCACCTTGGGAAATTCCAGCCGGTCCAGAAAGCCCATCATTCTCTCCCTCCCATCCGGGGGTTGAGCTTCGTATAATTTTTTATAAAATGCCTTGAACACTCCATTCACTCTCTCCGCTCCCTGCTCTATCTCTCCTTCCACATCTCTCACTCCCCCTATTTCCCTCGCTGCTCCCCTTTTCCTCAATTGGTGGGCCAGCAACCTGCTCGCCTTCTCCCCATATTCGTACTGTACACCCTGTGCCTTCCTCCACTGTGCCTCTGCAGTACCCGTTGTCAGCAAGTCAAATTCTACGTGTAGCCTTTGCCTTTCCCTGTACAGTCCCTCCTCCGGTGCCTCCGCATATTGCCTGTCCACCCTCAGAAGTTCTTGCAGCAACCGCTCCCATTCCCTACTCTCCTGCTTTCCTTTATGTGCCCTTATTGATATCAGCTCCCCTCTAACCACTGCCTTCAGCGCCTCCCAGACCACTCCCACCTGGACCTCCCCATTATCATTGAGTTCCAAGTACTTTTCAATGCACCCCCTCACCCTTAGACACACCCCCTCATCTGCCATTAGTCCCATGTCCATTCTCCAGGGTGGGCGCCCTTCTGTTTCCTCCCCTATCTCCAAGTCCACCCAATGTGGAGCGTGATCCGAAATGGCTATAGCCGTATACTCCATTCCCCTCACCTTCGGGATCAATGCCCTTCCCAAAACAAAAAAGTCTATTCGCGAATAGACTTTGTGGACATAGGAGAAAAACGAAAACTCCTTACTCCTAGGTCTGCTAAATCTCCACGGGTCTACTCCTCCCATCTGCTCCATAAAATCTTTAAGCACCTTGGCTGCTGCCGGCCTCCTTCCAGTCCTGGACCTCGACCTGTCCAGCCCTGGTTCCAACACCGTATTGAAATCTCCCCCCATTACCAACTTTCCCACCTCTAGGTCCTGTTTTTTTAAATTTAGAGTACCAATTTAGTGTGCCCAATCCACCGACCCTGCACATCTTTTGAGTTGTGGGGCGAAACCCACGCAAACACAGGGAGAACATAGAACATACAGTGCAGAAGGAGGAGGCCATTCGGCCCATCGAGTCTGCACTGACCCACATCCACCCTATCCCCATAACCCAATAACCCCTCCTAAACGTTTTGGTCACTAAGGGCAATTTATGATGGTCAATCCACCTAACCTGCACGTCTTTGGACTGTGGGAGGAAACCAGAGCACCCGGAGGAAACCCACGCAGTCCCGTGCAGAACATGCAGACTACGCACAGACAGTGACCCAGCGGGGAATCGAACCTGGGACCCTGGACCTATGAAGCCACAGTGCTATCCACTTGTGCTACCGTGCAAATTCCACACAGATAGTGACCCAGAGCCGGGATCGAACCTGGGACCTCGGTGCCATGAGGCAGCAATGTTAACCACTGCGCCACCGTGCTAAACACATTCCTTTTAGAGTGAAGGGAAAGGCTGGTAGATGTAGGAAACCCTGAACGACTCGAGATATTGACACCCTGGTCAAAAAGAAGAAGGAGGCATATGACATGCATAGGCAGCTGGGATCAAGTGGACCCATTCAAGAGTACAGAGGTTTGTGGAGTAAAGTTAAGAGAGAAATCAGGGGGGCAAAAAGGGGACATGAGATAGTATCAGTGCCTAAGCCGGATGGCTCTGCCGCAAATTAAAGGAAAATAAATGCTATCAATAAAACAGATTCCTAGCTACTTCCAAGATTGGAAGATTGCATTGATAGAATAGGTACTGCCACCTTCCTGTTAAATATTGATCTGTTGGACTTCCGGTGGCGGCTATGAAGGAGTAAGTCGCACATTTGGTGCCTCCCGCTCTGGTCGGACTTTTGGACCTTTTCCCCGTTTTTCTACCGGACTTGAATTGTAAAACGGATGTTAGTGGCAATTGTTTACTGAATTCCCACTTCGGTGCATGGGCTGGGCTTGGGCTGTAGCTGCAACAGAAGGCACATGCAGAGGTTCGGACCTCTGGCTTGTCGACCCAGCAGTCTATGGAGCAGCTGATGCAAGTCATTCAGGAAGGCTTTGCTATGCAGAAACGGGACGGCTTGGACCCGATAAAAGAGTCAATTGAGCGGTTGGAGCATAGATTGGACGCCCAGGATCGGGTGATCCAGAAGGTGAAGAAGGCGCTGGCTGAGCAGGAGGAACATCAGACTGCGGTGGAGCTGGAGGTGGGGATGCTGAGGAACCAGCAGAAGAAGCTCCTGGAGAAGGTGGAGGACCTAGAAAATAGGTCCCGCCGGCAGAACCTAAGGATCGTCGGGCTCCCAGAGGGGTTCAAAGGAACGGACGCTGGGGCATACATCGCAGACATGTTTGTGAAGCTGCTGGGGGATGGGGCATTCTTCCGGCCCTTGGCGGTGGATAGGGCTCACAGAGCACTCGCGAGGAAGCCGCGAATGGGACACCCCCCGAGGGAAATGGTGATGAGATTCCACAGGTTCTCGGCTAAGGAGTGCATTCTATAGTGGGCCAAGCAGACACGGAGCTGTAAATGGGACAATAGCATCCTGTGGGTTTAGCAGGACCTGAGTGTAGAGGTGACCAGGAGGAGAGCAGGCTTCAACCAGATCAGGTCGATCCTTTTTAAGAAAAAGGTGAAGTTTGGACTGTTATACCCAGCCCGTCTCTGGGTCACACATGAGGATCAGCACTTCTACTTCGAGTCGCCTGAGGACGGATTGGACTTTGTGAAAAAGAAAGGGCTGGTGATGGATTGAGAACTTTTGAACTTGGCTGCAATGTTCATGTTTTTGTTTTTTCTTTTTGTTTCTCTGTTTTTGTAAAAAGTTTCTCGTTTTGCGTTTCATGGAAGATGTTTGTGATGCCGTTTGCATTTATTTGGAACCAGCGGCAGAGCTGAGAGAGTTAAGGTTTTCATTTGCACTGTTGGGTGATGGAGGTGTGCTTGTTTTGATCTTGGTGTTTCTCTGTTCGGCAATTGTGTGGGGGATGTTGGAGTTTGTTTGTATGAGCGGGGGGGGGGGGGGGGAACAATAGGTGGGAGACTATCTGGCGCCGGGGATGGGGCCACTAAGCTAGCTGGGCGAGCTAGCTCTCGGAAGCGCAGTGGGGGATGTGCATATGTTTGCTTTAGTAAAGGGGTTGGGTTACAGGGTGTTGTTAGTAGGGGGAGGGGGGTGAATGTTCTGATGATGAGGGAGGGACTTGGGCTGAGGGACAGAGAGGAGGTTGGGGGTGGGGGCTGCCTGGGAATGGACCGGTGGAGGCGCAGAGCACAGGCTGGAGGCGGACCTAAAAAAGGGGTCGGCTGATCGGCGGAGGGGGGGGGCAATGAGCCTCCCAACTAGGCTGATCCCCTGGAATGTTCGAGGGTTAAATGGGCCGGTCAAAAGGGCAAGTGTGTTTGCGCATCTTAGGGGATTGAAGGCGGACGTGGTAATTTTGCAAGATACGCACCTTAGAGCTATGGACCAGGTTAGACTGAGGAAAGGCTGGGCCAGTCAGGTCTTTCACTCGGGACTAGATTCAAAGTCTAGAGGGGTCGCGATCCTGATCAATAAACGGGTGGTGTTTGAGGCGCGTAGAATAGTCTCGGACGTGGGAGGTTGGTACATTATGGTCAGTGAGAAGCTAGAGGGGGTGCAGGTGGTATTAGTAAATATGTATGCGCCAAATTGGGATGATGTGAAGTTTATAAAGAGGATGCTGGGGAAGATACCGGACCTGGACTCACACAGGTTGGTCATGGGAGGGGACTTCAACACAGTTATTGACCCTGGCTTGGACTGGTCAAGCTCGAAAACGGGCAGGGTGCCAGCAATGGCAAACGGACTAAGAGGGTTCATGGAGCAGATGTGCGTGGGGGGGGGGGGGGGTGCATCCATGGAGATTTGGGCAGCCGAGGGTGAAGGAGTTCTCCTTCTACCCGCATGTGCATAAAGTGTACTCCTGGGTTGATTTCTTTATTCTGAGCAGGGCTTTACTGACGGGGGTGGTGGACACGGGGTACTCTGCGATCACAATCTCAGACCATGCTCCGCACTGGGTTGTCCTGCAGGTTAGTAAAGACAGTAACCAGCGCCCGCACTGGAGGTTAGATGTGCGACTTTTAGCTGATGAAGGGGTGTGCGAGCGGCTGAGGAAATGTATTCAGAACTACCTGCAGGTCAACAACGCGGGGGAAATTTCAGCAGCGGTGGTCTGGGAAGCACTGAAGGCGGTGGTCAGGGGGGAGCTGATCTCGATCAGGGCCCATAGGGAGAAGGTGGACAGGGCAGAGACGGACCGACTGGTAAAGGAGATACTACAGATCGATAGGAGGAATGCGGAGACCCCAGAGGCAGGGCTTTTAAGGGAACGGTGGAGGCTACAGGCGGAGTTTAGCTTGCTGACCACAGGGAGGGCAGTGGAGCGGCTGAGAAAGGCGAGGGGGGCGATCTATGAACATGGAGAGATGGCCTGCAGAATGCTTGCACAGCAGCTTAGGAAGAGTGGGGCAGCTAGGGAGATAAGGAAAGTAAAGGACAGAGATGGGAACCTGGTTGGTGATTCAGTAGGGGTGAATACGGTGTTCAGGGACTTCTACAGCAGACTGTACAGGTCGGAACCCCCTACGGAGCCGGAGGGGATGAGGCACTTCTAGGAGGGGCTGAATTTCCCAAAGGTGGACGGGGAGCGGGTAGAAGGGCTGGGGGCCCCAATCGGGCTGTAGGAGATAGTGGAGGGCTTGAAGGCCATGCAGGCGGGTAAAGCCCCGGGGCCGGACGGGTACCCAGTGGAGTTTTATAAAACATTCTCGGGGATATTGGGGCTGGTGTTGTTGAGGATTTTCAATGAGGCTCGGGAAGGAGGGGTGATGCCCCCGGCGATGTCACAGGCCACAAATTTGCTGATTCTTAAGCGGGACAAGAACCCGGAGCTGTGTGGGTCCTACAGGCCGATCTCCCTGTTGAACATAGATGCCAAGTTGCTGGCCAAAATTTTGTCCTCCAGGGTTGTGGATTGTGTTCCGTACGTTATTGGGGAGGACCAGATGGGGTTTGTTAAGGGCAGGCAGTTGGTGGCCAATGTAAGAAGGCTGTTAAATGTGATCATGATGCCCCCGGAAGGTAGGGAGGTGAAGGTAGTGATCGCAATGGATGCAGAAAAGGCTTTTGATCAGATAGAATGGGATTAGCTGTGGTAGATACTGGGATGGTTCGGATTCGGGTGGGGCTTTATTGACTGGGTCAGGTTACTGTATAAGGCTCCCGTGGCAAGTGTACGGATGAATAGGACAACATCGTACTATTTACCCGTTAGAGAGGGTGCAGAAGAGATTTACCAGAACGTTGCCTGGTATGGAGGGTATTAGCTATGAGGAGCGGTTGAATAAACTCGGTTTGTTCTCACTGGAACGAAGGAGGTTGAGGGGCAACCTGATAGAGGTCTACAAAATTATGAGGGGCATAGACAGAGTGGATAGTCAGAGGCTTTTCCCCAGGGTAGAGGGGTCAATTACTAGGGGGCATAGGTTTAAGGTGAGAGGGGCAAGGTTTAGAATAGATGTATGAGGCAAGTTTTTTACGCAGAGGGTAGTGGGTGCCTGGAACTCACTACCGGAGGAGGTGGTGGAAGCAGGGACGATAGTGACATTTAAGGGGCATCTTGACAAATACATGAATAGGATGGGAATAGAGGGATACGGACCCAGGAAGTGTAGAAGATTGTAGTTTAGTCGGGCAGCATGGTCGGCACGGGCTTGGAGGGCCGAAGGGCCTGTTCCTGTGCTGTACATTTCTTTGTTCTTTGTTGTTCTATTTTAGACTGCAGCGGGGGACAAGACAGGGATTCCCCCTCTCCCCACTGTTGTTTGCGCTGGCTATATAGCCGTTGGCAATTGCTCTGAGAGACTTGAGGGGCTGGAGAGGACTGGTCCGGGGGAGGTTTCGCTCTGTGCGGATGACCTACTTCAGTACGTTTCAGGCCCAATAGAGGGGATGGAAGAAATCATGCGGACTGTAGGGGAATTTGGTCGGTTTTCGGGGTATAAGCTTACCATGGGAAAGAGTGAGATGTTTGTGGTCCAGGCGAGGGGACAGGAGAGGCAACTGGGAGAGCTGCCGTTTAGGTTAGTAAAGGGAAGCTTTGGGTACCTAGGCATCCAAGTGGCGCGGGAATTGGACCGGCTGCATAAATTGAATCTGGCCCGGTTGGTGGACCAAATGAAGGACGATTTTCAAGATGGGATGCGCTTCCGTTATCTCTGGCTGTGAGGGTGGAAACGGTGAAGATGACTGTCCTCCTGAGATTCCTATTTGTATTTAAGTGTCTCCCCATCTTTATTCTGCGGTCCTTTTTCAAGCGGGTCAAGAGTGATCACGGGCTTCGTTTGGGCGGGTAAGACCCCGCGGGTAAGGAAGGTAATGCTTGAGCAGAGTCGGGGAGAGGGCGGGCTGGCGCTGCCAAATTTTAGCAACTATTACTGGGCGGCTAATATAGCCATGATCAGGAAGTGGGTGGAGGGGGAGGGGTCGGCTTGGGTGCGTATGGAGGCAGCTTCATGTAAGGGCACCAGTTTGGGGGCGTTGGTAACTGCGCCTCTGCCGTTCCCGCCGGCACGGTACTCCACCAGTCCAGTGGTGGTGGAGGCCCTGTGAGTTTGGGGCCAGTGGAGGCGGCATGTGGGAGCATCGGTCTGGGCCCCAATCTGTGATAATCACCGGTTTGCCCCGGGGAGTATGGACGGGGGGTTCCGCTTATGGCGGAGAGCGGGGATTGAGAGGATGGGGGATATGTTCATAGCTTTCCGAGTATGAGGGCGTTGGAGGAAAAGTTTGGGTTGGCGAGGGGAAACAAATTCAGGTATCTGCAGGTGCGGGACTTCCTTCGTAAACAGGTGTCAACCTTCCCGCTCCTACCGCTAAGGGGGATTCAGGACAGGGTAGTTTCCAGAGGGTGGGTAGGAGAAGGGAGCGTCTCGGACACTAATAAGGAGCTTATGGGGTCAGAGGAGACGCAGACCGAGGAGCTGAAGCGCAAGTGGGAGGAGGAGCTGGGAGGTGAGATAGAGGATGGTCTATGGGCAGACGCGTTGAGTAGAGTCAACACGTCTGCAACATGTGCCAGGCTCAGCCAGATACAATTTAAGTTTGTCCACCGGGCTCACATGACAGTGGCCCGGATGAGCAGATTCTTTGGGGTGGAGGACAGGTGCGCAAAATGTGCGGGAGGACCGGCGAACCGTGTCCACATGTTTTGGGCATGTCCAAAGCTTCAAGGATTTTGGCAGGGGTTTGCGGATGTCATGTCCACTGTATTAAAAACAAGGGTGGCGCTGAGTCCAGAGGTGGCCATTTTCGGGGTGTCAGAAGATCCGGGAATCCAGGAGGAGCAAGAGGCAACCGTTCTGGCCTTTGCTTCCCTGGTAGCCCGGAGACGGATACAATTAGCATGGAGGGACTCAAAGCCCCCGAATTCGGAGACCTGGCTATCAGACATGGCTGGCTTTCTCTGTTTGGTGAAAATCAAGTTCGCCTTGAGAGGGTCACTGTTAGAACATAGAACATAGAACAATACAGCGCAGTACAGGCCCTTCGGCCCACGATGTTGCACCGAAACAAAAAGCCATCTAACCTACACTATGCCATTATCATCCATATGTTTATCCAATAAACTTTTAAATGCCCTCAATGTTGGCAAGTTCACTAATGTAGCAGGTAGGGCATTCCACGGCCTCACTACTCTTTGCGTAAAGAACCTACCTCTGACCTCTGTCCTATATCTATTACCCCTCAGTTTAAAGTTATGTCCCCTCGTGCCAGCCATTTCCATCCGCGGGAGAAGGCTCTCACTGTCCACCCTATCCAACCCCCTGATCATTTTGTATGCCTCTATTAAGTCTCCTCTTAACCTTCTTCTCTCCAACGAAAACAACCTCAAGTCCATCAGCCTTTCCTCATAAGATTTTCCCTCCATACCAGGCAACATCCTGGTAAATCTCCTCTGCACCCGCTCCAAAGCCTCCACGTCCTTCCTATAATGCGGTGACCAGAACTGTACGCAATACTCCAAATGCGGCCGTACCAGAGTTCTGTACAGCTGCAACATGACCTACTGACTCCGGAACTCAATCCCTCTACCAATAAAGGCCAACACTCCATAGGCCTTCTTCACCACCCTATCAACCTGGGTGGCAACTTTCAGGGATCTATGTACATGGACACCTAGATCCCTCTGCTCATCCACACTTCCAAGAACTTTACCATTAGCCAAATATTCTGCATTCCTGTTATTCCTTCCAAAGTGAATCACCCCACACTTCTCTACATTAAACTCCATTTGCCACTTCTCAGCCCAGCTCTGCAGCTTATCTATATCCCTCTGTAACCTGCTACTTCCTTCCACACTATCGACAACACCACCGACTTTAGTATCGTCTGCAAATTTACTCACCCACCCTTCTGCGCCTTCCTCTAGGTCATTGATAAAAATGACAAACAGCAACGGCCCCAGAACAGATCCTTGTGGTACTCCACTTGTGACTGAACTCCATTCTGAACATTTCCCATCAACCACCACCCTCTGTCTTCTTTCAGCTCGCCAATTTCTGATCCACATCTCTAAATCACCCTCAATCCCCAGCCTCCGTATTTTCTGCAATAGCCTACCGTGGGGAACCTTATCAAACGCTTTACTGAAATCCATATACACCACATCAACTGTTCTACCCTCGTCTACCTGTTCAGTCACCTTCTCAAAGAACTCGATAAGGTTTGTGAGGCATGACCTACCCTTCACAAAGCCATGCTGACTATCCCTGATCATATTATTCCTATCTAGATGATTATAAATCTTGTCTCTTATAATCCCCTCCAAGACTTTACCCACTACAGACGTGAGGCTCACCGGTCTATAGTTGCCGGGGGTGTCTCTGCTCCCCTTTTTGAACAAAGGGACCACATTTGCTATCCTCCAGTCCTCTGGCACTATTCCTGTAGCCAATGATGACATAAAAATCAAAGCCAATGGTCCAGCAATCTCTTTCCTGGCCTCCCAGAGAATCCTAGGATAAATCCCATCAGGTCCCGGGGACTTATCTATTTTCAGCCTGTCCAGAATTGCCAACACCTCTTCCCTACGTACCTCAATGCCATCTAATCTATTTACCTGGAGCTCAGCATTCTCCTCCACAACATTATCTTTTTCCTGAGTGAATACTGACGAAAAATATTCATTTAGTATCTCGCCTATCTCTTCAGACTCTACACACAACTTCCCATCCCTGTCCTTGACTGGTCCTACTCTTTCCCTAGTCATTCGCTTATTCCTGACATACCTATAGAAAGCTTTTGGGTTTTCCTTGATCCTTCCTGCCAAATACTTCTCATGTCTCCTCCTTGCTCGTCTTAGCTCTCTCTTTAGATCCTTCCTCGCTACCTTGTAACTATCCATCGCCCCAACTGAAACTTCACACCTCATCTTCACATAGGCCTCCTTCTTCCTCTTAACAAGAGATTCCACTTCTTTGGTAAACCACGGTTCCCTCGCTCGGCACCTTCCTCCCTGCCTGACCAGTACATACTTATCAAGAACACGCAGTAGCTGATCCTTGAACAAGCCCCACTTATCCAGTGTGTCCAACACTTGCAGCCTACTGTTAGGGTTCGCCTGGAGGTGGCAACCGTTTGTCGACTTCTTTGCGGGAAATTAATCGTCAGCAGATGGCGGGGGGGAGTGGTTTCGATTAGAGTAGGGGGTCAATAAGGGTGGGACCTGTACGAGAGGTAAATGGCTTTTGCACTATGTTTATGGTTTCATGTATAGTGTTTATTTTGTTGTTACTTTACCAAAATACCTCAATAAAATGTTTATTAAAAAAAAAAAAATTGATCTGTTGAAAGGTTATTGGCAGGTCCCGTTAACACCCAGGCGAGGGAGATATCTGCTTCGGTAACGCCCCGAGAGTTGTTTCAATGGAAGTTAATGCCATTTTGACTCAAAAATGCATCAGCAACATTCCAACAGCCTGGGCGGGATTCTCTGATCCTGAGGCTGTGTTGACGCCGTCGGAAACGCCATCGCGTTTCTCTACGGCGTCAACACGGCCCCAGAATCAGCAATTCTGGCCCCTACAGGGGGCCAGCATAGCGCTGGAGTGGTTCACGCCGCTCCAGCTGCTAATCCGGCCATGGAATGGGCGCCGGGGGATGCGCGCATGCGCAGTGGGTCCGGCGCGAACCCATGCATGCGCAGTCCCACCGTCGTGATTTCCGCGCATGCACGATGCCTCCCTTCTCCACGCCGGCCCCGACGCAACATGGCGCAGGAGTACAGGGGCCGGCGTGGAGGGAAGGAGGCCGGGAGACAGAGAGGCCAGCCCGCCGATTGGTGGGCTCCGATCGCGGGCCAGCCCACATCGAAGGCCCCCCTGGGGTCGGACCCTCCCTCTCCCCCCCCCACCCCACAGGCCGTTGATGCACGATCAATTGCGCAGAGACGAGAGTTGACTACAACTGAGGCTTTATTACTCTTAGATGTGGCCTCCTACAGCACCTGGCGAAATGGCTGCTATATAGAGAGCACACATATTTATATTCCGCCTACTGGGCGGAGCCAGCAGGCAGGGACTACCCCCGTACCTGTTGTACAGGGCCTTACCACACATCTCCTAATATATACAACAGTGGTGATTACCACATTCACCCCCTTTTAAAATTGAGTCCGACAGGGGTGGTGGAGAACTATTTACAGAGCAAGTTTAATATACAGAAGTGGGAAAAAAAATTATTTCTGAAGTCCAGTACAAGGTGGTTTGATAGTCCCGAACCAATTATAGATTTAGCCGGGCCGGGGCCTTGATGTGGCGTTGGGAGCGATGCAGTGGTGCCGGCGATTCTGGTGTTGGTCTGGTCCTCGGTGACTCCGGGAGCATGCCAAAGTCCTCTTCATCCTCGGGCGTGGGCAAGGGGAGGACGGATGGTCCTGGGGGGGTTGCTGCTGGGTGCGTCGGGGGAAGGGGGGGTGGAGCCGGGCCGGAGTGGGGTGTGTCTGTGGAACATGCTGGTGCCAGGTCCTGAGGGAGACAGTATCCTGGTGGCCGTCGGGGTATGCTATGTAGGCATACTGGGGATGAGCGTGGAGTTACTGCACCCTTTCAACCAACGGGTCCGCCTTGTGGAGTCGGACGTGCCTACGGAGGAGTACGGGTCCTGGAGCTGAGAGCCAGGTCGGGAGCGACACCCCGGATGTGGACTTCCTGGGGAAGGCAAAGAGATGTTCATGGGGTGTGTCGTTAGTGGTGGTGCATAGTAGCGACCGAATGGAGTGCAGTGCGTCGGGGATGACCTCTTGCCAGCGGGAGGCCGGGAGATTTCTAGACCGTAGGGTCAGTTGGACGGCCCTCCAGACCGTCCCGTTCTCCCTCTCCACCTGCCCGTTTCCCCGGGGGTTAAGCTGGTCGTCCTGCTGGAGGCGATACCCCTGCTGAGCAGGAACTGACGCAGCTCATCACTCATGAATGAGGATCCCCTGTCACTGTGGATGTAGGCGGGGAAGCCGAACAGAGCGAAGATTGTGTTGAGGGCTTTAATGAAGGTGGCAGACGTCATGTCGGGGCAAGGGATGGCGAAGGGGAATCTGGAGTATTCATCGACCACACTGAGGAAATACGTGTTCCGGTCGGTGGAGGGGAGGGGCCCTTTGAAACCCACGCTGAGGCGTTCAAAGGGGCGGGAGGCCTTCACCAGGCGCGCGCAGTCCGGCTGATAGAAGTGCGGTTTGCACTCCGCATAGACCTGCCAGTCCCTGGTGATTGCCCTGACTTCCTCGACGGAGTCGGGCAGATTGCGGGCCTTTATGAAATGGTACAACCGTGTGACTCTCGGGTGACAAAGGTTGTTGTGCAAGGTCCGGAGTCAGTCTACTTATGCGCTGGCACATGTACCTTGGGATAGGGCATCTGGGAGCTTGTTGAGCTTGCCGAGATGATACAAAATCTTGTAGTTGTAGGTGGAGAACCCGATCCTCCACCTCAAGATTTTATCATTTTTGATCTTACCCCGCTGTGTGTCATTGAACATGAAGGCTACCGACCATTGGTCAGTGAGGAGAGTGAATCTCCTGCTGGCCAGGTAATGCCTCCAATGCCGCATAGCTTCAACGATAGCTTGGGCTTCTTTTTCGACGGAGGAATGCCGAATTTCGGAGGCACGAAGGGTTCGTGAAAAGAATGCCACGGGCCAGCCTGCCTGATTGAGGGTGGCGGCTAGGGCGACGTCTGATGTGTCGCTCTCCACTTGAAAGGGCAGCGTCTCGTCTACTGCGTGCATCGCGGCCTTGGCGATATCGGCTGTAATACGGTTGAAGGCATGTTGAGTCTCGGCCGTCAGTGGGAAAGCGGTGGATTGAATGAGTCGGCGAGTCTTGTCCGCATAGTTTGGGACCCACTGGGCGTAATATGAAAAGACCCCCGGACAGCGTTTGAGGGCCTTGGGGCAGTGGGGAAGGAGGAGCTCTATGAGGGGGTCAGGATCGGGCCCCAGATCTCCGTTCTGGACCACATAGCCGAGGATGGCTAAGCGGTTCGTGCTGAATACGCACTTCTCCTTGTTATAGGTGAGGTTTAGGAGAGTGGCGGTGTGGAGAAATTTGGCAAGGTTGGCATCGTGGTCCTGCTGATCGTGGCTGCAGATGGTGACATTGTCTCGGTACGGGAAGGTGGCCCGCAACCCGTACCAGTCGACCATTCGGTCCATCTCCCTTTGGAAGACCGAGACCCCGTTGGTGACGCCGAGGGGAACCCTGAGAATATGGTAGAGGCAGCTATCTGCCTCGAAGGCGGTCCGCCTTACGGATGGGGAGCTGGTGGTAGGCGGATTTTAGGTCTACTGTTGAGAAGACCCGGTACTGTGCAATCTGATTGACCATATCAGATATGGGAGGGAGGGGGTACGCGTCGAGCTGCGTGTACCTATTGATGGTCTGGCTGTAGTCCACGACCATTCTGTTTCTCCCCAGTTTTCACCACTACCACTTGGGCTCTCCAGGGGCTGTTGCTGGCCTCGATGATGCCTTTCCGAAGCAGCCGCTGGACCTCGGACCTGATGAAGGTCCTGTCCTGGGCGCTGTACCGTCTGCTCCTGGTGGCGACGGGTTTGCAATCGGGGTTAGGTTTGCGAATAGGGAAGGTGGGTCGACCTTTAGGGTCGCGAGGCCGCACACAGTAAGGGGTGGTAGGGGCCCGCCGAATTTCAAGGTTAGGCTCTGGAGGTTACACTGGAAGTCCAGGCCGAGTAGCAGGGCAGCACAGAGGTTGGGGAGGACGTAGAGGCGGAAGCCGCTGAATTCTGCGCCCTGGACCGTGAGTGTGACCGTGCCGAACTCCCGGATCGCCATGGAGTGGGATCCGGAGGCCAGGGAGATTCTTTGATTGGCGGGGTGTACCGCAAGGGAGCAGCGCCTTACCGTATCGGGATGTATGAAGCTTTCGGTGCTCCCGGAGTCCAGCAGGCAAGAGGTCTCGTGCCCATAGATCTTCACACTTGCCGAGGCGGTGGCTAGATTGTGTGGGCAAGACTGGTTGATCGTGACCGAGGCGAGTCGTGGCTGGTTGTCACTGGTGTCGAACGATGGGGTGCCCAGGGGGCACGGGTCCTGGAACAATGGTGGGTGCCCATATGCCGTGGGGGAGACAAGATGGCGGCGCCTGAGGATCTTGGGGTGGACAAGATGGCGGTGCCCACGGGCCACACGTGGCGGGGGTTGAAAAGGATGGCACCGCCCACGGGCCGCACGTGGTCTGAGAAGGGGAAGATGGCGGCGCCCACTGGCTGCGCGTGGTCTGAGGGGGAGAAGATGGCGGCGCCCACTGGTCGCGCGTGGTCCAGGGAGGTGAAGATGGCAGCGCCCATTGTCCGTACGCGAGGTGGGTCGGGGCAATAGCGGCGACTGAGCGGGCCTGGCACACCGTAACAAAGTGCCCCTTCTTGCCGCAGGCCTTGCAAAGGGCGGTGCGGGCTGGGCAGCGTTGGCGGGGGTGTTTCTGTTGCCCGCAGAAGTAACATCAGGGGCTCCTGGGGTTGGCTGGCTGGCGTGTGGCATAGGCGTATTGGCTGGGTGAGGCCCCCGGTGGGGCTGCCGTCTGCGGAGTCCACAATGTGTAGGAGGGGTGGGCCCGCGTGGATGGGGGTGTAGGCCTGAATATCGCGCGAGGCGACCGTCATTGATATCGCCATTTTTTTTTGTTGCTGCGAGTTCGAGCGTGGCCCCCTCTAAAAGTCGCTGGCATATGAGGTCTGACCCTATCCCCGTAACGAAGGCGTCCCGCATGAGGAGGTTCAAATGTTCCGTGGCCGTGACAGCCTGACAGTCACAGGTTCTGACCATGGGAATAAAAGCACGGACTCACCAGGGAGTTGATTGCGAGTCGAGAGGACATGTCTGGCGAAGAGCCTGTTCATCTGCTGGGCGTAATTTTCTTTCAGTAGCGCCATGGCTTCGTCGTAGTTCGGCGCATCCTGGAAAAGCGGAAAGACGTTGGAGCTCAGCCGCGAGTAAAGTATCTGGATCTTCTGAGCTTCCGGGACTGGGTCTGGTGCAGACCTGATGTAAGCTTCGAAACAAGGTAGCCAGTGTTGAAAGTCCTTTTTGGCGTCGCTTGATTGCGGATCCAGCTGCAGGCGATCCGGCTTGATGCGGAGGTCCATCTTCTGAAAATCTTTGAGTAATAAATTGATGCACGACCAATTGCACAGAGATGAGAGTTGAATACAACTGAGGCTTTACTACTCTAAGGTGTGTGGCCTCCTACAGCAGCTGGCAAAGTGGCTGCTGTATAGGGAGCACACATATTTATACTCCGCCTACTGGGCGGAGCCAGCAGGCAGGGACTACCCCCATACCTGTAGTACAGGGCCTTATCACACATCTCCTAATATATACACAGTGGTGATTACCACAGCCGCCACCCGACTCTTCAACGCTGAGTTCCTGCCGGCTGAGAACAATTATGGACGGCGCCCGCGGGACTCTGCATTTCCACGCCGGCTGTTTGACCCATCCCGGGCCGGGAATCGGCGGGCCGGCCGCATAGAGCGGCCCGTGACCGGCAGCGCGCCAACCACGTGCTGCGGAGAATTGCCGTGCCGGTGTCGGGGCGGCGTGGCGTGAGGATTCTCCGGCCCAGCCCCGGGCTGAGAGAATCTCGTCCTCTATGTCCCAAATAGTGCCTAACTATTGGTCTATTTGGATGATATGATGGTGTATAGTAACACATGGAAAGAACATATGGAGCAATTGGAGGAACTATTCAAACAACTGGAGTTGGCCAGGCTAGTAAATAATTTGGCCAAAAGTGAGTTTGCCTGGGCAAGAGGCACCTATTTAGGCTTTGTGGTGGGACAGGGGAAAGTGGTGCCCAAAATGGCCAAAGTATGGACATTGTTGGACTTTCCCACTCCCAGAACCAACAGGAAATTATGAGGTTCATGGGTATGTGCAGCTCTGTAGGAAATTTGTCCCACTCTTTACAACTGTAGCAGTACCTTTAACCAATGTGCTAGGGAAGCAAGCAAAAATGTTGTGGACTGCAAACTTCCAAAAGGCATTTGAGAAGTGGAGGACCATCTGAATCAGAGAACCGGTGCTGGCCACACCGGATTTTTCCAGACCATTTAATATGACCACAGATGCAAATGACCTGGGGGTAGGGGCAGTGATACTACAAGATGGTGATGCAGGAATAGAGAAGCCAGTGGCGTATTTTTCTAAAAAACTAAATTTGTGCAGGAGAAAGTATTCCACCATTGAAAAGAAAGCCTTTGCCTTGCTGCTAACCATGCAGCATTTTGAAGTACATGTCCGACTTAACAACGAATAAAGCTTGGTTTACTCAGACCATAGTCCACTTGCATTTATAGACAAATTTAAAAGCTGGAAAGCAAGGCTATTCCGTTGGAGTTAATTATTACAACAGTTCAATGTTCAAATTGTACAAAGCCTCGAAAGGATGACGTGATTACGGATACTTTGTCGTGCAGTTTAGGGCTGACTAGTTACCAATGTAGAGACTGGGAAGGAAACCTGTATCCTGGGGATGGATATGTGTTGTGATTTATGTCGTTATGATAGGGGGGGGGCACGGTAGCACAGTGGTTAAGCACAGTTGCTTCACAGTTCCAGGGTCCCAGGTTCGATTCCCGGCTTGGGTCACTGTCTGTGTGGAGTTTGCACTTTCTCCCCGTGTCTGCGTGGGTTTCCTCCGGGTGCTCCGGTTTCCTCCCACAGTTCAAAGATGTGCAGGGTAGGTGGATTGGCCGTGATAAATTGCCCTTAGTGTCCAAAAGGTTTAGGTGGGGTTACTGGGTTACGGGCATAGGGTAGAGGTGTGGGCTTAGGTAGGATGCCCTTTCCAAGGGCTGGTGCAGACTCAATGGGCTGAATAGCCTCCTTCTGCACTGTACATTCTATGATACTATGATACTTCATATTGAAGAGTCCATGCCCTGAAGTTTCACTCTTTTAGAGTGGGAGGTATGTAAGGGTCCTTCCTATTTATTCTCTTATTTACTCTTTCTTTTATTTTGCTGTTACATTTTGGATCCATGGATATTTAATGGACCTATAACTTTAAGGCAAAGCAGCCTGCAAGAAGCCTGTTCCTTTAATTAAAACAGCAGGATCCAGACGGCTGTGCTGCTTTAGACTGGTGATCGGAGATTGTCTGGCCTCAGTGATGACTTGGTTTGATTGATGTGGCTGGTTGCCAATTAATTGGCCCAAAAGGCTGTGCTCTGCCCGGTAACATGTAGTGGTTGGATCTGACCCCACTGGAATGTTTCAGAGCTTCAAGGGTTTAGGTTTTGGTTTCACGTTTGATTCTGCAGCTTGGATGGAGGGTTCTAATTAATTCAAAAGATCCAGCTTATGCAGAGATCAAACTCTCTGCATAAGGCCACTGTGAGGGCCGATTCTCTCTCCAGTAGGTCTGGGTGCCATTCTCTCAAGACTGCAAAGGCTTGAAGTCAAACCACGAGCTGGAAGCAAGGATTGATGCGAGATAAAGAAATAGGCTTGACAGTGAGCCTTGAGTTGAAGCCCCAGTTTGATAAGAACTAAAGTGACTCTCCAGAAGGCCTGCTGTCTGTAAGTACTGTACTGAGTGACTCTGCAAAGAAGATCATCACCAACTGTAAACCAGAGGCTTTGATCAACCAGCATGTTGTGTGGAAAGCCTTCCACAGAACCATGAGAAGCAAAAACTTTTATCTTCCTGCATCCTTATTATATTCACCCTTCCCTCCCCTCTGTGTTTGTCTGTCTTGTGTGCGTGGGTCGAAGGTGGGACAGTTAAAGGGGGTAGTAGGTTAGCTTGCTTGATATCCAGTTGTAATTACTGCATATTTCATCATTATTCTGGTTATAAACAGTAATTGTGTTTACATTTACAAACCTGGTGACTGCAATTATTGGGCAAAGACTTTAGGAATTTTTATAAGGATTATTGGTTAATTCACTTGTGTTGTGACTCCAAGGCACGTTAGGCTGGAATTGACTCTGCACTTGCCCAGGGTGGAGTAACAAAATTAAGTGAACAATTTAAGAGTCTTTATAGCTCCTCTTCATTTCACAAAATATTATTCACAGTATCACTTATGTGCGGTACCTTCTTTTGTGGATTTGGCAAATACATGCGAACTCCACCACCTGGACATTCCCCTTCAAGTCACTCACCACCCTGACTTGGAAATATTTCGCCATTCCTTCATTATCGCTTGGTCAAAATCTGGGAACTCCCTTCCTAATAGCACAGTGGGTGTATCTACACCACATGAACTGCAATGGTTCAAGAAAGCCGCTCACCACCACCTTCTCAAGGAAAATTAAGGCTGAATAGTGAAATGCTGGCCTCACCAGTGACACCCACATCCTTTGAATGAATAAATAAAATTCAGCACTCTCAGTGAAGAGATGCCATGCAATATAGGTGTTGCGTGTATTGCTCCCGATGTTATAGGAGTCGTGCTTGATATTGCTAATGTTGTGTCACTTGCTGATGATGCTAAAGTTTTTTCACTTGTTGATGATGCTGTTAATGTTGTCTCATTAGTTAATTGCAATGTTAATGATCTTCATGCTTTTTCTGCTTAGCTGTAAAACAAATATCAACACTGTTCACTCTCATTTGCTTATTGGTTTTGTTTCTCTATGATATATGACCTTAGTCTGCACTTCAACTATTTTGCTGGGTTCCATGACATGATTGGATATACCTTTGGTGCTGTTACATTGACTAGGTGATGGATTTTTATACCTAGATCTTTTATTGCACGTTTCTCCTGTGGCGACAACTGAGATAGGGCATCTGCTAGCATCGTTTCTCTTCCTGGCGTGTATTTCAAATCAAAATTGTAATGCTGGAGTTTCAAGAATAGCCCTTGCAGTCTTGCTGGAGTTTGACAGATTTTTCTTGTAGATCTGCTCCCCCTCTGAACTTTTTCCCATGGCGATATATATAGAATTTCTCACATCCATACACAATTGTCAAAATCTCTCGTTCTCTGTTGATATATCTGGTGTCAGCTGATTTTAGAGCTTTGGGTGTGGACACTATCAGTTTTCTCTCTTGTACCAGGGCTGATCCCAGTCCTTTTGTAGAAGCGTCTACTTGCAGAGAGACAGGTTTCTTTCTGTTATAGTATGACAGCCATATTTTAAATATTTATATTTTTATTGAAGAAATATTTTATGATAACAATTACATAAAGGTACAATGCACAAATAACACAATCAACTCTAAACAACCACCCTGAACCATCCTCGCAAAATATAACTAAAAAAAAAGAACCAACTAAAACCCCGCCCGCCGCTCCAACAGCTGACGGTGACTAACTCTGAAAAAGGAAATGAATGGCTGCCACCTCGAGTAGAACCTTCTACCGACTCCCTAATGTTGTACTTGACCTTCTCTAGATATAGGAACTCCATTCGGTTGCCCAACCAGGCCGAGGCACTGGGTGGAGAAAGAGATCTCCACACAAGCAGAATTCGCCTCCAGGCTTTTAATGAAGCAAAGGTGAGGATATCCGCCTTCCCGCACGTCTGCAGCACTGGCGAGTATGAGACCCCGAGAATGGCCACCAGCGGACAAGGCTCCAGCTCGATATCAACAATCCCTGACAAGCTTAGGACATGACCAGAACATGTGGGTACGAGTCGCCGGTCCCCAAAACAACTTTCACACCTATCCTCCACCCCCGAGAAAAAAACTCTCATCCTTGTCTTACTCAGATGTGCCCTGTGCACCACCTTGAACTGAATCAAGCTGAAAGGCAGTTTGGCTTTCTGAGTAAAGGGAGTGGCGCCGATCAGTCTGTGGCTGTACTGGTTGCTGGACGGGGGTGGGGGGTGGGGGGGGGGAGTGTGGTTGGTTTGATCAGGCCTCGTTACCTGTGTTTCATATTCACATAAGCTCTGTATCTGTCTGAGTCCTGGGTTGGCCATAATTCCCATGGTCCTTTACAGGTGGCCATCTCAGATGGCTACAATAACGATGATCGCCTGTGGTGGTTCGCCAGAATGGGGCTTCTGCCTGAGTGACCGCTGGCCTCGATCCAGCTCGGGTGGGAATGCCAATCCACCCTGTCCCACCACCTTCCCAAATGCCTTTGAAATGCAGTCAGTCAGATTTTGGTCTTCCATTCACTCTGGTAGTCCCACGATTCTAAGGTTCAGTCTCCTGGAGCGATTCTCCAAATCATCCATTTCGGCCTTCAGTGCTTTATTAACACTGGCCATTATTGCCTTCTCAGCTTCCAAGGAGACAATCTAATCACTCTGCCTCGTGACAGCCACCTCCACACTCTGTAACGCCATGCCATGCGCCTTTACCGTCTCACCGGTCTTTGCTAACGCCGACTGAATGGGGGCTAGGACATCTCCCATTAATTGTGGAGGTCCTTCGGAGACAACCCACTGCTGTTTCTGAAATTCCATTGCCAAAATGTCTGCAAGCATTTCAGCTGACAATGGAGTGGCCAGAGTCATGGTAGCAGCTTCTGCTGCCATTTACTCAGTGGACGAGCCTTGAGAAGCCTACAAGTCTGTTGACAATTCTTCATTTGCTGGTTTCCTTGACCAAGAATTTCTGGGTATTTCTTTTGCGTGGGTACATGATCCCCAAAACCTAACAAAGTTTTAACCCAAACACCCCCAAATAACTGGCCGAAAAGGGCACAAAATAAAGTACCCTGGAGGGAGCCAACTTGTGTGTGACTCCTCTCCACATGCCACCACCAGAAGTCCATAGTTTTACAGACATGTCTCCTTCAATACATCTTTGCGTTTGTTTAAACTCCTCCCAGGTGACTCTCACTACAAGTGCTCAACATCTTCTCTCATAATGCCGTAGAGGAGGAATTCCTGGAGTATACGGGATGGTTTTTCTTGACCAATATGTGGAGGAACCAACTAGAGAGCACACCATCTTAGACTGGGTACTGTGTAATGAGAAGGGAACATTGCCAATCTGGCTGTGCGAGACTCCTTGGGGATGAGCGACCATAACATGATAGAAGTTTTTATCAAGATGGAGAGTGAAGTAGTTGATTCAGAGACAAGGGTGCTGAATCTTAATGAAGGAAACTATGAAGATATGGCCTTGATAGATTGGGAAGAGTTACTTAAAGGGATGACAATGGATAGACAATGGCAAACATTCAAAGAACGCATGGGGGAACAGCAGCAAACTGTTCATTCCTGTCAGGCACAAAATCCATGGCTTACAAAGGAAATTAGAAATAGTATCCGATCCAAGGAAGAAGCATACAGATTGGTCAAGAAAAATAATAGGTCTGAGGATTGGGAGCAGTTTAGAATTCAGCAAAGAAGGACGAAGGGATTGATTAAGAAGGGGAAAGTACAGTATGAAAGTAAGCTTGCAGGGAACATAAAAACTGACACTAAGAGTTTCTATAGGTCTGGTAAAGAAAAATGTAGGTCCCTCCAGACAGAAACAGGGGAATGCATAATAAGGCACAAAGAAATGGCTGAGCAATTGAATACATACTTTGTTTCTGTCTTCACAAAAGAGGACAAAATCAGATACCAGAAATGCTGGAGAATTAAAGGTTTAGTGAGAGGGAAGACCTGAGGGAGATCAACATTAATAGAGAAATGGTGCTGGGAAAATTGATGGTATTGAAGGCGGATAAATCCCCAGGGCCTGAAAATCTGCATCCCAGGGTACTTAAGGAGGTGGCTCTGCAAATAGTGGATGCATTGGTGGTCATCTTCTGGGATTCTATAGACTCTGGAATAGTCCCTGCAGATTGGAGGATAGCTAATGTCTCTCCAATATTCAAAAAGGGTGGTGGAGAGAAAGCAGGGAATTATAGATCAGTAAGCCTAACATCGCTAATGGGGAAAATTCTTGAATCCATTATCAAGGACTTTCTAGTGGAACATTTAGAAAGCAGTGGCAGGATCAGTCAGAGTCAGCATGGATTTATGAAGGAGAAATCATGCTTGACAAATCTGTTGGAATTCTTTGAAGATGTAACCAGTACAGTTGACAAGGGGGAGCCAGTCGATGTGGTATATTTGGACTTTCAGAAGGTGTTCGACAAAGTCCCGCATAAGAGATTATTGTGCAAAATTAAAGCGCATGGGATTAAAGCGCAAGGGGCTGTTTAGCACAGGGCTAAATCGCTGGCTTTGGAAGCAGACCAAGGCAGGCCAGCAGCACGGTTCGATTCCCATAACAGCCTTCCCGAACAGGCGCCGGAATGTGGCGACTAGGGGCTTTTCACAGTAACTTCATTTGAAGCCTACTTGTGACAATAAGCGATTTTCATTTCATTGGGGGAAGTGTATCGAGGTGCATAGAAAACTGGTTGGCAAAGAGGAAACATAGTGCTGGAATTAATGGGTCCTTTTCAAATTGGCAGGCAGTAACTAGTGGGATGCCACAGGGATCGGTGTTGGGACTCCAGCTATTCACAATATTTGGATGAGGGAACAAAATGTAACATCTCAAAGTTTGCAGATGATACCAAGTTGGGTGGAAGGGTGAACTGTGACTAGGATGCAGGGATCCTACAGCATGATCTGGATACGTTGGGCGAGTGGGCAAATCAATGGCAAATGCAGTATAATTTGGATAAGTGTGAGGTTATTCACTTTGGAAGCAAAAACAATAAGGGAGCCTTCTCCAGAACCAATGGATGAGGAGCCATGTTCGTGTCAGAATTGTAGGCGCCGACCCCGTCGTGGACGCCGGTCCTGGGGGCGCCGTCGTTCCGACTGAAACTGGGACCAGCCCAGGGACTGTACCTTCCATGTGGATGAACCTGCGGCGACTACTCCTGAGGACGTGGAGACGGAGGACGACTGCCTGCAACTGCATTGTGTGGCAGCTCCCAGTGTGGCCCCCATTAAGGTGACAGTACGGGTCAATGGTCACCCACTTGAGATGGAGCTGGACACTGACGCAGCGGTCTCCGTGATCGCCCAGAGGACATTCGACCGCATCAAGCAGGGTATACAGACCCTTACATTAACTGACTCACAGGCCAGGTTGGCCACCTACACGGGGGAACCACTGGACATTGCAGGAACTACAATGACCCCTGTTGTTTATGGACGCCAGGAGGGGCGTTTCCCACTTATCGTGGTGCGCGGCCATGGGCCCAGAATGTTGGGTCGGGACTGGTTGCGCCATTTGCGGTTGCAATGGCAGCCCATCCTCCAAACAGTTTCTGGAGGGTTGACTGAGGTGTGAGGACGATACCCAGATGTATTCCAGCCTGGTTTGGGGAAAATAAAAGGGGCCGTAGCCCGTATCCAAGTCGAACCAGGAGCCACGCCGCGCTATTTCCGGGCGCGCCCGGTGCCTTACGCCTTGCTCGAGAAGGTAGAAGGGGAGCTCACTCTTTTGGAGAGTTTGGGTATTATCAGGCCCGTCCGTTTTGCTGACTGGGCAGCACCAATTGTACCTGTAATGAAGCCAGATGCCACAGTTCGCTTGTGTGGCGACTATAAACTTACAGTGAGTATAGCTTCCCGAATCGACCGATGATCTCTACGCGGAGCTTGCAGGCGGACTCTCGTTCACAAAATTAGATATGAGTCACGCCTACCGACAGTTGGAGCTGGACCCTGCCTCCCGACCATATGTAACGATTAATACACACCGGAGCCTGTATGAATATACATGGTTGCCTTTTGGAGTATCCTCTGCCTGCGCTATTTTTCAACGTGTTATGGAGGGCATTTTGAGAGGTTTACCACGTGTCGCTGTCTACTTAGATGACGTTTTGATTACAGGGACGTCGGAGCAGGAACATTTGGAAAATCTGGAGGCTGTCCTTAGACGCTTTTCGGAGGCTGGAGTCCGTTTACATCACACAAAGTGCGTATTTCAGTCAAAGGAAGTAGTCTACCTAGGTTATCGGGTGGACCGCGAAGGTTTGCACCCCGTCGCAGAGAAGGTGCGTGCGATTCAACAGGCCCCCGCCTCGACTGACACTTCGCATCTTTGTTCTTTTCTCGGTCTCGTAAACTATTACGGGAAGTTCCTCCCCAATCTGGCAACTACGCTGGCCCCGTTGCACCTTCTGCTAAAGAAAAATCACACCTGGGTTTGGGGTCAGTCGCAAGAAACCGCTTTCCGGCTGGTAAAGCAACAATTGTCGTTGTCTGGGTTACTAACCCACTATGATCCGGGAAAGCCTTTGCTCGTCACATGTGATGCATCCCCGTATGGTATTGGGGCCGTCCTGTCCCACAAGATGGAGAATGGGGCCGAGCAACCGATAGCTTTCGCCTACCGCACATTGACTGCAGCGGAGAAAAAGTACTCGCAGATCGAGAAGGAGGGCCTGGCAGTGGTTTTTGCGGTGAAACGCTTCCACCAGTACGTGTATGGCCGCCATTTCACTATCGTGACTGATCATAAGCCTCTGCTGGGACTTTTCAGAGAGGATAAGCCAATACCGCCCATTGCTTCCGCACGGATCCAGCGCTGGGCTTTGTTGCTTGCTGCATATGAATATTCTCTGGAGCACAAACCAGGAACGCAGATAGCAAATGCCGACGCACTGAGCCGATTGCCTTTATCGACCGGCCCCATGCCGACCCCCACGACCGGTGAGGTGGCTGCAACCCTAATTTTATGGACACCTTGCCTGTCACGGCATCACAGATCCGTGCGTGGACCCAGACGGAGCCAGTCCTGTCAAAGGTTCGGCACATAGTCCTGTATGGTGGGCAGCGTAGACAGCTCCCAAGCGAGTTGCGTGCATTTTCCTCCAATCTGTCAGAATTCAACGTGGAAGACGGCATCCTCTTGTGGGGGATGCGTGTGATTGTCCCGGAAAAAGGCCAGGAGCTGATACTAAGAGACTTGCACAATGGGCATCCACGTGTGACCAAAATGGAAATGTTGGCTCGGAGTTATGTCTGGTGGCCAGGCCTCGACACCGACATTGAGAAGGTGGCCCAAAACTGCTCCATTTGCCAGGAGCATCAGAAGCTTCCGTCGGCCGTGCCCCTACATCACTGGGAATGACCAGGGCGGCCTTGGGTGCGCTTGAATGCAGATTTTGCAGGCCCTTTTCAAGGATCCATGTTCCTTCTATTAATCGACGCCCAGTCTAAATGGCTAGAGGTGCATAAGATGCAGGGGACAACGTCCTGCGCAACAATTGAAAAGATGCGTTTGTCTTTTAGTACGCATGGCCTCCCCGAGGTGCTGGTCACGGATAACAGCACTCCATTCACGAGTGAGGAGTTTGCGAGATTCATAAAGATGAACGGCATACGCCATATCCGCACTGCCCCTTACCACCCGGCTTCAAATGGGTTGGCAGAGCGCGCAGTGCAAACATTCAAAAGAGGCCTAAAGAAGCAGTCTTCCGGATCAATGGACACGAGACTGGCTCGCTTTTTGTTTACGTATAGGACCACCCCCCATGCAGTGACTGGGGTAGCTCCCGCAGAACTCCTAATGGGCCGGAGACTTCGCACCCGCCTTAGTATGATTTTCTCGGACATTGGCGCAAAAGTACGCCGCACACAAGAACGGCAGGGACAGGGATTTTCTCGGCACCGATTCGGCAGTTTGCGCCCGGTGACCCAGTGTTCGTTCGGAATTTTGCTGGTGGTGCCCAGTGGGTTCCTGGCATAATCTTTCGCCAAACAGGCCCTATATCTTACCAGGTGCAAGCCCAGGGTCGTCTCCAGCGCAAACATGTAGACCACGTTCGGTCCAGAAGACTATCCCCTCAAAAGATTCCCCGCCCCCGGAGTTCATTTCTACAGCCGCAGAGACCAGAGACAAGGGAAGGTAGTCCTCACAATCTTCCTCTGGTGCCTCACTCAAAGCCTGCACAGGTCGTTACAGAACCGAATGGAGATAGAGACGCTGACATGACGGGGGCAGCAGACTCTGACTCCGAGATGGAGACACAGGACGCATCAGAGGGGGAATCCTCGGGTCCATGGGCCGTGGATGTACAACCGTTACGCCATTCATCACGGAAGCGCCGGTCTCCATCTCGTTACACGCCGCCTGATCCAGCGCCGCGTGCAAATGGTGTCCTGCCTGCGGCAAAACGAGTCCGACGCCCTCCTTCACCAGGGTCTTCGGTGGATTCCTTGGACTTTGTGGGGGAGGGATGTTCTAACCTGCCTGCTTGCCATTGGTTGGGGACTAATGACAATCCCACAATCCTGTGGGAGTATGAGCTTCCCCAATGAGGGGGGCGGAGAAACCATTAGTAAACTCCATGTATAAATAAAGCTGGCCAGTTTGGAACCAGCAGGAAAGGAGTGTGCAGCAAGGGAGTTGCTGCTGCTGTTATATTTACATATGTTATTGTAAATAAATGTTATCACTTTGTATCCTTAAAACTCGTGCTGGATTCTTCGTGGCCCTGACAAAAAGGCCCAAGCTATCGTTGAAGCTGTGCGGCATTGGAGGCATTACCTGGCCCGTAAGAGATTCACTCGTCTCACTGACCAACGGTCGGTAGCCTTCATGTTCAATAACACACAGCGGGCAAGATCAAAAATGATACAATCTTGCAGTGGAGAATTGAGCTCTCCACCTATAATTACGAGATTTTGTATCGCCCCGGTAAACTCAACGAGCCCTCAGACGCCCTCTCCCGAGATACAAGTGACAGCGCACAAGTCGACCAACTCCGGGTCCTACACGACAGCCTTTGTCACCCGGGGTGTGTTGGGTGCTCTGCTACACAGACAAACCAATACGGTTGCGGAAGGTACTACTCAGTTTTATTACTAACAGTATTAACATTTGTAAACTGGTTACTGTGGTTCGTTCATAACCCTCTAACCTGTGGACCCAGCCCTAACATTATCTTGGAGAGGCACTCAGCGCATGGTGAATATCTGAGTGGCTTTCTGTGAGCTCTGAGCCCTGAGCTGTCTCCAGCTGGAAACTATCGGAAGTGTCGTGTTCCCCGTTTTATAGTGTGTCTGCTCTTGCTTGTGATTGGCTGTGATGTTGCGTGTGTATTGATTGGTCCGTTGATCTGTCCATCAGTGTGTACGTGTGTTTGCACCATGATGTTTATCTGAATATCATGACATCCCCCCTTTTTTTACAAGAATATGTGCCTATGTGGTAATAAATATGGATGTGTACTGAGTGCAGCTGAATGTGTGTGTGTGCAATATCTACAACATGTACATGAGGCTAAACTATATACATAGGAAGGTGTCAGGTGCAACATAGCAACGAGGTTATACCATTAACAAAACAAGTGTAAACATCAGGCATCAAAAACAAACTCCTGTAACGACAAAAGAGAAACTTATTAACATAGTGGCAGAAAACTTTTAGTGAGTCCAATGTTCAAACAGGCTCGTAAGTCCAGCCTTGTAGGTGGGCGACGAATTCGGGTTGACCGTTAGGGTGGCACACCATTCATCACCCGGATTGACACTGTTCACTGGTGGGTCCTGCTTGGAGACATCCGGTTCCTGTCGATGACCACAACACGGAAGGCTTCCTGGTCGTCTGTATCGCCGGTCTGTATATCATCCGGGTATGATTCGGAGGATGGAGGCTGAATGGTCCGCACGTCCCTGCGAGACTGTCGGAATCGGGGAGCATTGGCAGGTTGAGCAGCTCGGCAGCAGGCAGCGTAGTGGCCCATCTTGCCACAGCGGAGGCATTGTCGGTTCTTTGCTGGACATTGCCGCTTTAAATGTGCGGATCCACAGTTGCCGCACGTCGTGACGTCATGGCGTTCGTTGCGCCATTGCGCATGCTCAGTTCAGTCCTGCGTAGAGTGCGCCTGCGCATCACGACCCTCTGCGTCGACGTCTCTTTTGGCACGTACAAGCGCGGGAGGCCGGGAAAAGCGCACGAAATGGCCGCCCGCGTCTGGGCCGCGGGCCGGGAGGAACTCGATGGACTGGACCCGCTCAGCCTCGTAGGAGCCCTGCCGATTCGGCCACGTAGGACCCCTGCCGTGCCGATTCGGCCGCTTGGAATTGGGAGTAGCGGCTGGTCGCATTTTCATGGAGGACGCAGGCTTCGATAGCGGTGGCTAGGGTGAGACTTTTTATATTGAGGAGCCGCTGGCGTAGAGCGCCCGAGGTGACCCCAAAAACTATCTGGTCTCGAATCATGGAATTGGAGGTGGCCTCGTAACCGCAGGACTGCGCAAGGATATGGAGGTGTGTAAGGAAGGATTGAAAAGGCTCATCCTTACCCTGCAGGCGCTGCTGGAAGAGGTACCTCTCGAAACTCTCGTTCACCTCGATGCTGAAGTGCTGCTCGAGTTTGAGAAGGACCGTCTTGTACTTCGTCTTGTCCTCACCTTCCGCGAACACCAGGGAGTTGTAGATGTGGATGGCGTGTTGCCCTGCCGTGGAGAGGAGGAGGGCGATTTTCCTGGTGTCCGAAGCATTCTCCCTTTCTGTGGCTTCTAGGAAGAACTGGAAGCGCTGTTTGAACAACTTCCTGTTAACGCCGAGGTGTCCAGCGATTTGGAGCAGCTGCGGCGGGCTGATTGTGTCCATGGCGCAGGATGGCGGATTCTTGAGGATGCGTAGGTAGGTCTCACAGGTACTGGGTTCCAATCCTGGTACTATGTCGTGTTGGGTGCTCTGCTACACAGACGAACCAACACGGTTGCGGAAGGTACAACTCAGTTTTATTACTAACAGTATTAACATTTGTAAACTGGTTACTGTGGTTCGTTCATAACCCTCTAACCTGTGGACCCAGCCCTAACACTATCTTGGAGAGGCACTCAGCACATGGTGAATGTCTGAGTGGCTTACTGTGAGCTCTGTGCCCTGAGCTGTCTCCTGCTGGAAACAATCGGAAGTGTCGCGCTCCCTGTTTTATAGTGTGTCTGCTCTTGCTTGTGATTGGCTGTGATGTTGCGTGTGTATTGATTGGTCCGTTGATCTGTCCATCAGTGTGTACGTGTGTTTGCACCATGATGTTTCTCTGAATATCATGACACGGGGGTCACTCGATTGTACCAGCTGGTCAAAGCTCGCAATCTGCCCTACTCCGTCGAGGAAGTAAGAACAGTCACCAGGGACTGCCAGGTCTGTGCGGAGTGCAAGCTGCACTTCTACCGGCCGGACCGTACGCGCCTGGTGAAGACTTCCCACCTTACTTTTCACTGTACCTCGGTACACGTGACAATAAACAAATCCAATCCAATCCAATCCATTTGAACGCCTCAGCGTGGATTTCAAAGGGCCCCTCCCCTCCACCGACCGTAACACGTACATTCTCAGTGTGGTCAATGAGTACTCCAGATTCCCCTTCGCTATCCAATGCCCCAATATAACGTCTCAAGGCCCTCAACACCATCTTCGCTCTGTTCGGTTTCCCCACCTACATCCACAGTGACAGAGGATCCTCATTCATGAGCGATGAGCTGCGTCAGTTCCTGCTCAGCAGGGGTATCGCCTCCAGCAGGACGACCAGCTACAACCCCCGGGGAAACGGGCAAGTAGAACGGGAGAATGGGACGGTATGGGGGGCCGTCCAGCTGGCCCTACGGTCCAGGAACCTCCCAGCCTCTCGCTCTACACTCCATCCGGTCACTATTGTGCTCCGCCACTAATACCACACCCCATGAACGTGTTTTTACCTTCCCCAGGAAGTCCACATCCGGGGTGTCGCTCCCGGCTTGGGCTCGCAGCTCCAGGACCTGTCCTTCTCTGTAGGCCCGTCCGACTCCACAAGGCGGACCCCTTGGTGGACAGGGTTCACCTGCTCCACGCCAACCCTCAATATGCCTACGTGGAGTTCCACGACGGCCGCCAAGATACTGTCTCACTCAGGGACCTGGCACCCAACACACTCCCCCACCCATGCACCCCCCCCCCCCACCGCGCAACGAACATTGACCCCACTAGACCAACCCCCCTCCCCCCCCCCCTCCGCACAAGAGGACAAAGAGGATTTTGACACACTCCCGGAGTTCCCCGATGACTGGCCAGCATCAGCACCGCCACCACCGCCATCAGTGCCACCTCCACCACCGCCAGCACCGTCTTCGCCGCCACCGTTACGCCGCTCCCAACGAAGCACCAAAGGATCAGATCGGCTGAACCTTTGACGGACTCTGGACCGTCAACATGTACTTTTCTGTTTTTTCTTCCTTGTTTTCCCCATTCTTAACACTGTACATAATTGCACTATTTGTATGTAGTTTCACATCACCCCCCGCCGGAATAATTTTTAACAGGGGGTAAATGTGGTGAACCACTGTATTATGAGATGTAAGGTAGGACCTGCACTACAGGTTCACCGGGAGCCCATGCCGGCTGGCTCCACCCACTAAGATCTGTATAACTATGCGTGACCTCCATTGCCCTGCCATTTCGCCAGCTGCAGCAGGAGGCCACGCATCTGACTGTAATAAAGCCACAGTTGTACCCAATCTGCGTCTTTGTGCAATTAATTGCGCATCAGCCATGTAAGCATACTGAGGGTTGGCATGTAGGAGCTGGACCCTCTCGACCAGGGTATCAGACGTATGGATCCTCACGTGCTTCCGAAGGAGGACAGGCCCCGGTCAACCAGGACGGAAGCGAGACCCAGGAGGTGGATTTTCTGGGGAAGACAAATAGACGGTCGTGAGGGGTCTCGTTCATGGCTGAGGAGTGACTGAATGGAGTGGAGCACATAGGGGAGGATCTCCTGCCAGCGGGAAACCGGGAGACTTCTAGACCGCAGGGTCAGAAGGACGGCCTTCCATACCGTTGCGTTCTCCCTCTCCATCTGTCCGTTTCCCCGGGGGTTGTAGCTGGTAGTCCTGCTCGAGGCAATGCCCTTATCGAGCAGATACTGACGCAGTTCATCGCTCATAAACGATGAGTCCCGGTCACTGTGGACGAAAGTGTGGAAACCGAACAGGGTGAAGAGACTGTGCAGGGCCTTAATGACAGTGGCCGCGGTCATGTCGGGGCATGGGATGGCAAAGGGGAAACGGGAGTATTTGAGAAAATACACGTTGTGGTCAGTGGAGGGGAGGGCCCTTTGAAATCGACGCTGAGGCGCTCAAAGGGGCGGGATACCTTCACCAGGTGGGCCTTGTCTGGCCGATAGAAGTGCGGCTTGCACTCCGCGCAGACTTGGCAGTCCCTGATCATGGCCCTGACCTCCTCGGTGGAGTAGGGCAGGTTGCGGGCCTTGATGAAGCGGAGAAGCCGGGTGACCCCCGGGTGACAGAGGACATTGTGGATGGCCCAACGTTGGTCATCTTGCGCGCTGGCGCATGTGCCGTGGGATAGGGCACCTGGGGGCTCATTGAGCTTCCCAGAACAATACACAATATCGTAATTATAGGTGGAGAGTTTGATTCTCCACCTCAAGATTTTATCATTCTTGATCTTGCCCCGCTGTGTGTTGTTGAACATAAAGGCTACTGACCGTTGGTCGGTGACGAGGGTGAACCTCCTACCGGCCAGGTAGTGCCTCCAATGCCGCACAGCTTCCACAATGGCTTGAGCTTTCTTTTTGACAGAGGAAATGAAATGAAATGAAAATTGCTTATTGTCACATGTAAGCTTCAAATGAAGTTACTGTGAAAAGCCCCTAGTCACCACATTCCGGCGCCCGAATCTCGGAGGCGTTGAGGGTACGGGAAAAGAAGGCCACAGGCCTGCCTGCCTGGTTAAGGGTAGCGGCCAGGTCGACATCCGACGCGTCACTCTCCACCTGGAAGGGGATGGACTCATCCACCGTGTGCATCGCGGCCTTGGTAATGTCTGCCTTGATGCGGCTGAAGGCCAGGCGGGCCTCAGTCGTCAGGGGAAAGATGGTGGCTTTGATAAATGGGCGGGCTTTGTCCGCATAGTTGGGGACCCACTGTGCATAATATGAGAAGAACCCCAGGCATCTTTTCAGGGCCTTGGGGCAGTGGGAAAGGGGAAGTTGCAGGAGGGGGCGCATGCGGTCGGGATCGGGCCCTAGGACTCCGCTTTCCACGACATAGCCGAGGATGGCTAGTCGGGTTGTGCGGAAAACGCATTTCTCCTTGTTGTAGGTGAGATTGAGGGCTTGGGCGGTTTGGAGGAACTTCTGAAGGTTAGTGGTCCTGCTGATCATGGCCGCAGATGGTGACATTATCCAAGTATGGAAATGTGGCCCGCAGCCCGTACTGGTCAACCAGAATACCGAGACCCCATTGGTGACGCCGAAGGGGACCCTGAGGAAGTGGAAGAGGCGGCCGTCTGCCTCAAAGGCAGTGTAGTGGCGGTCTTCCGGGCAGATCGGAAGCTGGTGGTATGCGGACATCAGATCTACCGTGGAGAACACCCGGTAGTTTGCAATCTGATTAACCATGTCCGCTATGCGGGGAAGGGGGTTTGCATCGAGTTGCGTGTAACGATTTATGGTCTGGCTGTAGTCTACAACCATATGGTTCTTTTCCCCGGTCCTAACGACCACCATTTGGGCTCTCCAGGGGCTATTACTGGCCTCGATGATCCCCTCCCTCAAGAGCCGCTGGACCTCCGACTTGATAAAAGTCCTGTCCTGGGCACTGTACCGCCTGCTCCTGGTGGCGACGGGTTTACAGTCGGAGGTGAGGTTCGCGAAGAGTGGGGGAGGGGCGACCTTAAGGGTCGCGAGGCTACATACGGTGAGAGGGGGTAGGGGTCCGCGGAACTTCAGGGTCAGGCTTCTGAGGTTGCACTGGAAATCCAGTCCTAACAAGAGAGGAGCGCAGAGATGGGAGAGGATGTAGAGTTTAAAATCAGCACACTCGCCGCCCTGTATTGCGAGGTTCGCGACACAGTACCCCCGGATCTGCACTGAATGTCATCCGGAAGCAAGAGCGATTGTTTGGGATGCGGGGGCAATCTGAAGGGAACAGAGCCTTACCATGTCCGGATGGATCAAGCTCTCCGTGCTCCTAGAGTCAAACAGACAGGGCGTTTCGTGCCCATTGACCCGGACGGTCATCATGGAGTTTTTGAGGTGCTTGGGCCGTGATTGGTCGAGAGTGACAGCACCAAGCTGCGGGTAGCCGGCGTGGTCCGTGGTAGCGGGGTCGTCCCAAGATGGTGGCCCCCATCGGTCGCACATGTCGGGCGGCGTTGAAGATGGCGGCCCCCATCGGTCGCACGTGTTGGGTTGTATTCAAGATGGCGGCCAAGATGGCGGCCCCCATGAGTCGCACATGTCGGGTTGGGTTAAAGATGGCGGCCCCCACGGATAGCACGAGGCGGATGAAGCGTCAGAAGGGGGCGTTACCGGCAGGCACGCAGCCACGCTGCGGTGTCTGCGGGCCTGTGAGTCTGTGAGTCAGGCCTGCGATTTTGGAACTTTGGGTCGGGCCAAGCAGACTTTGGCAAAATGTCCTTTCTTGCCGCAGTCGCTGCAGGTCAGGTTCCGAGCTGGGCAACGCTGCTGGTTCTGATTGCAGAAATAACAAGGCTGCCCCCCGGGTTGGGCGGGCAGCCGCGCGGCACAGACATGGGACACCCTCGGGTCGTGTGATGGTCACGCCTCCAGCGCCCACGAGGAAATTGCATGGTCAGAGGGGAAAGCATTTAGGCTCTGGAAGGCTACCTCTAATGAGGTGGATAGTTTTGCCGTCCCTTCTATGTCGAGGGCGCCCTTTTCGAACAGGCGCTGTCTGACATAGTTGGACCGGACTCCAGCCACATAGGTGTCCAGGATGGCGAGTTCCAAGTGCTGCGAGGCTGTGACGTCCTTGTAGTTGCAGTTGAGCGACTACGCTCAGGTCGCGTAGATATTCCTCCAGCGATTCCCCGGGGCGTTGACGACGTGTGGTGAGGAGATGCCGTGCGAACACTTCTTTCACCGGCCTCACGTAATGTCTTTTCAGGATCGCGACCGTGTCTGCGTACGTGGTCGCGTCTTCGATTAGTACAGATTCTGTGGCTCACCCGGGCGTGGAGGAGTCTCAGCTTCTGTACCTCGGTGACGGCGGGCGAGGAGGAGGCGGTGAGGCAGGCCTCAAAGCAGCGGAGCCAGTGTGAAAAGATTCCTTTTGCTTCAGCTGCCTGTGGATCGAGTTCCAGTCGATCAGGTTTGAGGGCGCTTCCATTGCGATATCTTAGCTTATTAAATTGATGCGACCATCAATTCACATGAGACGATTGGTAGAAGTGAACAGTGGTTTTAATAAGCTAGATCTGTGCCTGCCTGCGGCTGCTCTGTACTGAGTGCCGCCTCCAGGCTGCAGATCTATATACCACCCCCAAGGGGGCGGAGCCACAGGCAGAGCCCACAAGGGCATCAACATAATACAATACAATACAGTGGTGAATTGTAGCAGCAATACATTCACCACAGGTACAAGAATAAACCAGATGCTGAGTATACTACAGCAACTTTTACTCCCCAAATCCTGTCCACCATCTAACAGAATACAAGTCAGGAGTGTGATCAATACTCATTGGATAAATGCAGCTCCAGCAACATTCGGAAAAGTTGGTGATGTTCTAATATGATTTAGGAACTATATGTTTATGTGTATGGATACTCCACCACTAACACACAATGGTAGCATTATGCACCAGCTACAAGATGCATTGCAGTAACTCACCAAGGCTCCTTAAACAGCATATTTCAAACATGTGACCTCTACTACCAAGAATAAGGACAGGGGAACAACACCAGTAATACTGTCCCTTCCAAGTCACACAAACTAACTTGGAAATATTACAATTTACGCTGCTTTTGACAGCTGCAGTCACATACCGTGAATGAATAAAACACATTTATCTGCGGTTGTGCAGTATTTGTTTCATCTGAATGTTGGCCAGTTTATCATTGAAACATGCTGCTGTACCTGTTTTACTGTGGTGACTCGGCGGGCGCTAGGACCCAGCGGTATGCAGACTCTGCCTCCCCGCTGAAGGTGACTGTCATGGCGGCCGCCGCAGGGTTGCGCCTTTCGTTGCTGAACAGCAGAGTTGTGCTGCGTTTGGCTGCTCGCCTCAAGCCCCGCTCACTCCCAGGGACCGCTGCTGTCGGCACCACCATCCGCCGGCCTGAGGAGAAAGTGACACACACAGGACAGGTAAAAGAGGAGAGCAGACGGGATAATTGAGGGTGATTTTGGGGGGGGGGTGATTTTGGGGAAGGAGGGGGGTGATTTTGGGGGAGGTGGTGGTGGTGGTGGAGGAGGCGATGATTTTGGAGGGAGGAGGTGGTGAGAGGGGGGTGATGTTTGGGGGGGGGAGGTGGTGGGGGTGATTTTAGGGGGTGGGGTGGTGGGGGGTGATTGGGGGGGAGGAGGCGGGGGTGATTTGGAAGGAGGGGGTGGTGAGAGGGGTGATTTTGGGGGAGGAGGTGGTGGGGGGTGATTTGGGGGGATGAGGTGGTGAGGGGGTGATTTGGGGGGAGGAGGCGGTGGGGGGTTGATTTAGGTAGGGGTGGATGGGATTGGGCGGGGGAAGGAGGTGGTGATGGATAGGATGGGGAGGACGGGTGATGGGGGATTTAGAAGGGAGATAGAGGGGGAGATGATGTGGGGTAGGGGTGGTGATGGCCGCAGGAGGGGGAGATACTCAGGGTCAGGAGGAGAAAAATGGTCGGGGAGGGTGAGTAGATGGGTGGAGGAGGGGTACATGATGGGGCGGTGGAGGACTAATAGTGTGAGGAGGGGAAAGATCTGGAGGGGATGATGGGTCATGGTCGGGTGAAATGTCTGAATGGAGGAGAGAGGGGTGGCACGTTAGCACAGTGGTTAGCACTGATGCTTCACATTGCCAGGGATCTGGGTTTGATTCCCAGCTTGGGTCACTGTCTGCGGAGTCTGCACATTCTCCCCGTGTCTGCGTGGGTTTCCTCCGGGTGCTCCGGTTTCCTCCCACAGTCCAAAAATGTGCAGGTTAGGTGAATTGGCCATGCTAAATTGCCCTTAGTGTCCAAAAGTTAGGTGGGTTTACGGGGATACGGTGGAGCTGTGGGCTTATGTAGGGTGCTCTTTCCAAGGGTCAGTGCAGACTCGATGGGCCAAATGGCCTCCTTTGGCACTGTAAATTCTATGATTCTATTCTATGAGTTGGTGGGGGAAATGAAGGTGTGGAGGAGGTGGAAGCTGATGGTGTGGACAGAGAGGGAAATGTTCATGGGAGGAGGGAGAGATGAGGTGAGGGGGAAGGAGATGTGGGAAAGGGAGAAGGAAGGAGTGGGTAGATGAGGTGTGGGAGTGGAAATGATTGATGGAAGAGTTGGGAGATGGGGAGGGGGATTGGAAGGTAAGAGGATATTGGAGGAGACAGCGGGTGAGCAGTATGAGGGGGGGGCGTGCATGGGAGGCAGTGGGAAGGTTTGAAGGGGTGTGGTTGATAGGTTTTCCATCTTCTCAGTTTTCCCCCTTCTCAGTTTTCTCCCTTCTCAGTTTTCTATTTATGATGGTAACCTGTTACCTTCCTGGCCTAGTGTGTCTCTGTAGTCGCTATTCTGTTCTCTATTGATGTCCACATGCAATCTTCCCAGCTAGATTCACCAACCGACAGTCAACAACAGCATCTAGGAATGCTGAGGGTAGTTAGACTAATTTTGCATCTGTTTCGCCACTATCAATGATGGTGCAGGGCTCAGTTGAACACTTGGGTGTTTTTAAATTCATTTACGGGATGTGGGTGTCGCTGATTAGGCCAGCATTTATTGTCCATCCCTAGTTGCCCTTGACAACTGAGAGGCTTTCTGAACCTTTCAAAGTCAACCACATTGTTGTGGATCTGGAGTCACATGTCGGCCTAACCAGGTAAGGATGGCAGCAGTCCATTCGTCACATGTGGCAATAGTTCATGGTCATCTTTTAATTTTATTGAATTGAAGTTCCACTATCTGGCGTGGTGGGATTCAAACCCAGTTCTCCAGAGCATTACCCTGGGTCACAGAATTACTCGTCTAGCGACAATACCACTGGGACACCACTGCCCCATGCACATAATAGTCCCACATAATAATAATTTGGATGAAAAACACATTAGAGTTTGTATGATTCTTTTTTTTAAGTGGTTTTGATATTTCTATTTCTTATGTCTTTAGTTCTTTTGTCGGCTGCATGTGACATAATTTCCCTACTAGGAGCGATAACCAACTTTTTTCTGGCCATCAAACAAAAATGTCACCCTTAAAGATGTTTAATGGAACAATGCACTTGTGCATTTTGTTGCTACAGTGTGGTTATGGTTTTAAAAACAAATTGCAGAAACACAGTGGTGATAGACAAATCCAAAAAGTACCAGACATTAAGCATCAGTGAGGAGCATGTTTTGGTACAGGTACCCTCTGGTCAACTCAGTAGTTATTTTTCAGGGGCATGCATGTGCTTCATGTGAACTTCTTGGCAGCCTTCCATCTCGTGAGATGATGGTTTATGTCATCATGGTCAGCTCTCTGTTAAACATAACCTTGTGTTGCTCAGGAACCCCACTCTGTCATGGCACGTTTTGCCTTATTTGCTGCAGTTGAGAGGGGTGGGCTGTGAATGTGCACGATTCGCTGGCTTCGTTTTCTCTGAGCTCTTTTGGCCAGCTGGGCTTTTTGTTATTGTTCGCCTCTTCCAGAGACACTCCAGACATTCGGCCTGCAGAGGGCACGGCTGTCAATGCCGTCTCCCAGATTTCAGTGTCAAAATGTTCATCTCTTGCTTGCAGGTAGCCTTGTAGTGGAGGTATGGACATTCAGCATAATGTGACCCAGTGACCAGTTCACTGTTCAGAATGTAATTCGTAGATGGTTATCATCCATACGCTGAATGTGGCTGAACCAGAGCAGACATCATTAGCTTAGCAATGAGTGTGTATGCTGGTGGAATTAGCACATTCCAGGACCGCTGAGTTCATGACCTGTCCTGTCAAGAGAAAGGTAGAAATTGCCCAACTTGCCTTCTGTCTAGTATATATCGTTGAGGTCTCGCTATGTAGCGGAGTTCAGTGAGGATGCAGCCTTAGTAGACTTTGTGTTCTTGCTCAGGTTGTTCCACACTCTTGCTCAGCTTGGACATTACAGTTGCAGCTTTTGCAATACGTGTGTTGATTTCAGCATCAAATGACAGATTGCTGCTGGTTGTGGAGCCTAGATATGTGAAGCCTTAAACAACGTCCAGTTTCTCATTGTCTTGGCTGATTTGTAATTTGGCAACTTCCTGTGCTATAACATTGATCATCCTGATGTTGATAGTCAAACAGAACTCTATACAGGTGTGTACGAGTCTGTTCATTTGCCACTTAAGGCATTCCTTTATATTGAATGTGAGTGTGCCATCATCAGTTCAACACAACTCTAATGCCGACTTAGCACACCTCTGTCTTAGATCTGAGGTGGGCAAAGCTGAACTGCTTTCCATTAGTATGTATGTAGACATCCTCGTATATGAACTAAAGGCATATGATAGCAGCAAAAAAAAGAATATGCCAAGGATTGTTGCTGTCAGAGCATCTGAGGACCAGGATCTCAAACCCAAGATTTAAGGTATGTGAGCAAGACTGTGCATTCCTAGCCAAAATAACTTGTAAAATAAAATAGATCGCTAAAGAAAAATGAGATTCAGTATAAATTCAAATGAGGTCATACCCACCAGCCTGTCTCTGACAGGTGGTCCTTCAAGTTCAGGAATTATTTGCTTTCACTCATGCTTGATTAGTTCTCAGCTGGCTGATATGTTCAATACACAATCTGCAGACTCTGCTACATCTGGGGCAGATGTTGTGTGGAAGGTCAGTTCGATGAGTTGTTTGAGGTTCGTGCCCTCTCGCTGCCACCTTGACTTTGCCTCTGCACGTTCAAGATGATGGCTCTTTCTGTTCGGTGAATTCCATTTTGGTTGGTCACCACGAATCGGTGGAGAGGTTTGACCACTTCAGCAATGTTTTGAGGATATTGTTAAAAGTGTTTCTGTGGAGGTGGGTTTGAGTGACCAGCACCTCAATACTGGGCATGTTGACTTGGGAGAAGACCTTGCTGTTGGACTGCCTTCTTTGTCATTTGATTTGGAGGCTCTTTCAAATACACTGCTGGTGGTGCTTTGAGATGTCTACTGTAGGTCCCAAGTCTTCGAAACATCGATAGGAGTGAAGATATCTCTGCTGCCCAGTGAACCATGATCTTAACATTTATGATGTGCTCCTATCTGCATAACAGCGAAGAGGCTTGTACCAACATAGAAGTGGCTGATGAATTCCTAATCTATCATCAAATCAGCTATGAACTTGTTGTATGGCAGAGCAGGCGCAAAGGACCAAACAGCCTATTCCTGCTCCTATTGTGGTATGTTCTGATTTTCTCTACTCTTTGCAACTTTAACTTGGTGCACAAAATGTCTAGGGTTCTGGTGATTTTGAACCCAGTGTCAATTTGGCTGTATTTATAACACTCAACTCTGAATCAGATCCTTACTGTGGACTTGAGGTCCTGGTCTGGACTGACTTCTACACTGCAGCCACTGAACAAGTGCTGCATTGCCAGAAATGCCATCTTTCACATGAGAGACCCTGCCCACCTACTAAAGTTGATGCAAAATATCCTGTGGGTCTATTTGAAGAGAAGGGTAATCTGGCCAGCATTTCTTCCTCAACTAAAAATAAGTAAGTTAACTGACCATTCATTTGCAATTAATGGGACTTGCTTTGTGAAAATGGACTGTTATATTTACCTATATAATAATAGTCGTACTTCAAGCTGAAACTACAAATGAGGTTAAATTAGTAACAAGTAGTAGCAAGAGGAAAAATAGCAGACTGTAGTTAAATTACAAATCCCTTGTTTCAAAATAATTAAAATTCCATAGTTTTCCAGTTCTCTTCTGTAACTTTGGATAAAAAGCATTCGACTGAACTCTCACCAGCAGTTGTTATAGCAAACGGGGAGGTAGGAAATTATAGAAGGACCTTATCGCTAGCCTCATTATATTCTTCACTTCATTTTAGAAGCAACATTTATATATCAAGTAGAGTTTAAAAAAGACACCCGAACAATTTATAAAGACAGTCAATCAAAAAGCCATAGGCCAATGAAGCTACAGCTTGTCTATATTAAACAGTGGAAGCAGCATGCTCAAATTTCTTGCAGGCCTGCCACACACAGTCGTGAATGGAAGTGAACAATTTAAGCAACTAACCAGAAGTAGAGGCTCCAGAAGTATCCTCATTCTCAATGATGTGGGAGCCTAACACGTCAGTGAAAAAGTCAAATATGAGGCAGTTGCAGCCATCTTCAGCCAGAAGCGCCACATAATGATCCATCTTGGCCCCTTCCTGAGGCCCCGAACATCACGGGCGGCACGGTAGCACAGTGGTTAGCACTGTTGCTTCACAGCCCCAGGGTTCCAGGTTCGATTTCTAGCTTGAGTCACTGTCTGTGCGGAATCTGCACATTCTCCCCGTGTCTGCGTTGGTTTCCTCCCACAGTCCAAAGATGTGCAGGTTAGGTGGATTGGCCATGCTAAATTGCTCTTAGTGTCCAAAAAAGGTTAGGTTGGGTTACAGGGATAGGGTGGAGGTGTGGGCTTAAGTAGGGTGCTCTTTCCAAGGGCCGGTGCAGACTCGATGGACCGAATGGCCTCCTTATGCACTGTAAATTCTATGATTCATAATTCTATGATCACAGACATCAGTCTTCAGCCATAATAAAAACGAAGTGCTGGAAATAAGCAATCTGGCAGTAATTGTGGGGTGAAAAACAGAATTAACGTTTTTGAGTCAAATACGAGTTCCTCAGCTGCCAGATCTGCCCGTTTCCAGCACCTTCTGTTCTTATTTCAGATTTCCAGCTTGCACAGTAATTTGTTTTTATTTCAGTCTTCAGCCAATTTGATTCAGTCACCGACAGCACAGTGGTACTGCTGCCTCACAGCGCCAGGGACCCGGGTTCGATTTCAGCCTTGGGTGATTGTTTGCACGTTCTCCCCGTGTCCACGTGGGTTTCTTAAGGGTGCTCCGGTTTCCTCCCACAGTCCAAAAATGTTCAGGTTAGGTGGATTGACCATGCTAAATTGCCCGTGAGTGTGCAGGTTATGAGATCACAGGGATAGGGCGAGGGGAGTGGGCCTATGTAGGATGCTCTTTCAGAGGGTCAATGTAGATTTGTTGGGCTGAATGGCCTCCTTTTGCACTGTGGGGATTCTACGTTTCTATGATCTTATCAAGAAATGGCTGAAAGCACTGGATACATGCACCTCACCAACAATCTGTCCTGGTCTACCCAGTTTCTTCCCTGCTGTTACCAGACTCCTGAATGACCCTCTTGTGGCCTGAACTGATCTGTTCACACATCTTCTCTATTGAGCCGTACTACACCCCGTATGCTTACCCGATGTCTGTGCCTATGTATTTATATTGTGTATTTATGTATGTCTTATGTTTTTTCATGGATGGAACGATCTCTCTGGACTGTATACAGGACAATACCTTTCATTGTACCTCGGTACACGTGACAATAAATCAAATCTAATCAAAGGCTCTGGGCCTGGTAACATGCCAGCAGTAGTACTGTAAACTTGTGCTCCAAAACCCGTTGCACACTAGTCAAGCTATTCAAGTACTTCTACAACACTGCCATCTACCATACAATGTGGAAAATTGCCTTGTCAGCAAAACTCACATCAAATGAAAGAATTAAAAAACCTCTAAGAATAGGTCAGTGTTGCCCAATATGCTAGCCACATGTGGCTAATTGGGTATCCAGATGTAGATAATTGCATTTCTGAGTAATAATTGGATATCATCAGGATCACCAATATATGTTTTTATTTTCATTCATAGAATATGGATGTCATTGGCAAGTCCAGCATTTATTGCCCATTCCGAATTGACCTTAACTAAATGGCTTTTGGTTCATTTTAGAGGGTAGTTAAGAGGCAATCACATTTGAGGGTCTGGAAGCACATATAGGCCAGACTGGGTAATAATGGCAGATTACCTTCCCAAAAGGATATTCTTTTGATTTGATTTGATTTATTGTCACATGTACGAAGTACAGTGAAAAGTATTTTTCTGCAGCTGAGGGAATGTACACAGTACGTACATAGTAGACAAAAAGAATAATCAACAGAGTACATTAACAAATGGTACATTGACAAACAGTGATTGGTTACAGAGCGGAACAAGGGGCCAAACAAAGCAAATACATGAACAAGAGCATCATCGGGTGTCGTGAATAGTGTCCAAGTGATTTATCTCCCTTCTGTAGTCTGATTCGTCGTTTGAGATGCGGCCCACCACAGTCGTATCATCCGCAAACTTATAGATTGAGTTGGAGTTGAATCTTGCCCCACAGTCATGGGTGTATAGGGAGTACAGTAGGACTGAGTACACATCCTTGCGGGGCCCCGGTGTTGATGACTATTATGGAGGAGGTGCTGTTGCCTATCCTGACAAATTGCAGTCTGTTGGTGAGGAAGTCAAGGAGCCAGCTGCACAGGGAGGGGGTCAAGTCCAAGATTGCAGAGTTTGATTATTAGTCTTGTCGGGATAATGGTTTTGAAGGGGGAGCTGTAGTCTGTGAACAGCTGTCTTACGTAGGTGTCCTTGTTGTTGAGGTGTTAGTGTTGATTGTTGAGCCAGGGAGATAGCATCTGCTGTGGACCGGTTGCGGTGATAGGCAAACTGCAGTGGCTCGAGACCGTCTGGGAGGCTGGCGTGATCCGTCTCATTCTTGCACAATGTTGGGTTTTTATGACAATCTGGTAGTTACATGCTCATCATATTGGTACTAGCTTTTTATTCCAGATTTTTTTTAGTTATCTATATTTCAATTAATCAATGTCACGGTGGAATTTGAACTTGTCTCTCGACCATTATCCAGGCCTCTGGGTTGCTAGGTTAGTTAGATCAGCACAATGCTATTGTTTCCCTATTGTGCTAGGGAATGGAGCACCTTTCCATTTCTGGTGCCTTTTAGGATTGTCAGGTATACAATGTGTTAGATGCAGAGTAAAAACATCTGTGATTTTTGTCACAACAATTCAAGCACAGCTTTATAAAATCAGTACTGCTTTGCTATTACAGTGAGATCACCTTCATTTTTCACACAAGCCATACATATAACTGTTCTAAGTTAGATTGTCAGTTTACATGTTTGCAATGTTGATCCATGCAGCCTGTGACCTGAGAGCACCTCAGCTCATTTCATTGTTGGACCCTTGCTGATTCACTTTTGTTCAAAAATCTGGATTACGTTCAAGCCCAACTCCTAAGGTGGAAAGAACAGTATTGTAGCTCATTGCACAACCCAGTCCCCGAGCCCCCAAACCTAATTAAATTCTAAAATTCCAAATCTGTTACTGCAATGCATCTCATACCCAAAGGCGATGTTTAGTGGAAAAGCCAAGTTTACACAAACAGTGTCCCTTTGGATTTTTAGTCGAATCCTATCGTACTGACAGATTACTTTTAGGGAATAGCAGCACCTGTACATACTTCCAGATACTTTCCTTAATAGGTACACTTGCTGACACAATCTACTTATTTACCGTTTCCAGCTTGCAGTAATTTAATATATATCAGTACATCCTAGCATGTAATGGTCCAAAAGCCTCATTAAGGGCACTGTCCTTCTGTCCACTTCTTTATTCCGCGGTAAGAAATGTCTTGTCAGAATGTGTGAAGAAGTGCAACACTATCTTCATTTCACTTTATTAATTGTATATTCTGCAGACTTGGAATGGTGTGGTACTTCTATTTCTTTGAGCATTTCTGAAATATAATGAGAAATGCTGTTATTGCACTGCCTCTGATATTGAAATATGCTGGTTCGGAACCTCTGCATATTTTAAAACTTCCAGAATGTTTGAGGAGGAAATTAATTTGGAATTGATGTCACCCATAGCCACAAATTTAAATTCTGCATCCACTTTGAAAACATGAATTTAATATAGGCTACCTTTCTGCAAATTTATGGTTAATCAAAATAAATAGGAAAAGTTATTTTGATGTAAGATTCACTAAAATGTTAAAAATTGTTCTTCAAGCTGTGAATGATGTTGGCAAAGCTGTCCCTATTAGTTATCCTCTATTGCCTATCCTAAGGTATCCATCATACTGAACAGTTGCAGTCCTTGTAGTAAAGGTGCCCCCACATTGTGTTATTGAGGAAATTCCAGGATTTTGACCCAGCGATGAAGGAAGAATGTACATCAGAATGGTGTTTACTTAAAGTAGAACTTGAAGACGATGCTTTTCCCATGACATTGTTGCTGCACTTGTCTTTCACAGTGGTAGAAATCAGAGCATATGGAGGTTCTGTTCAATTAGGCTTAGTGAGCTGCTGCAATATGTCCTGTTGATAATACACACACAACCATTGTGTGTTGGCGATTTAAAAAAAAAAGTGGATATTGAATCCAGGGACACACAAAGTGAACTGTTTTGTTCAGAATGGTGAAGAACTTCTTGAGTATTGTATGGCTACTCCCAACAGGAAAAGTGCTAAGTATTCCATCAGCTTTGAGACTTGAGCTTGTAGATGGTTGGGAGGTGAGTAGTGAGCTACAAGTTACAGAATATGAACCTGCTCTGTTACAAAGAACAAAGAAATGTACAGCACAGGAACAGGCCCTTCGACCCTCCAAGCCCGTGCCGACCATACTGCCCGACTAAACTACAATCTTCTACACTTCCTGGGTCCGTATCCTTCTATTCCCATCCTATTCATATATTTGTCAAGATGCCCCTTAAATGTCCCTATCGTCCCTGCTTCCACTACCACCTCCGGTAGCGAGTTCCAGGTACCCACTACCCTCTGCGTAAAAAACTTGCCTCGTACATCTACTCTAAACCTTGCCCCTCTCACCTTAAACCTATGCCCCCTAGTAATTGACCCCTCTACCCTGGGGAAAAGCCTCTGACTATCCACTCTGTCTATGCCCCTCATAATTTTGTATACCTCTATCAGGTCGCCCCTCAACCTCCTTCGTTCCAGTGAGAACAAACCGAGTTTATTCAACCGCTCCTCATAGCTTATGCCCTCCATACCAGGCAACATTCTGGTAAATCTCTTCTGCACCCTCTCTAAAGCCTCCACATCCTTCTGGTAGTGTGGCGACCAGAATTGAACACTATACTCCAAGTGTGGCCTAACTAAGGTTCTATACAGCTGCAACATGACTTGCCAATTCTTATACTCAATGCCCCGGCCAATGAAGGCAAGCATGCCATATGCCTTCTTGACTACCTTCTCCACCTGTGTTGCCCCTTTCAATGACCTGTGGACCTGTACTCCTAGATCTCTTTGACTTTCAATACTCTTGAGGGTTCTACCATTCACTGTATATTCCCTACCTGCATTAGACCTTCCAAAATGCATTACCTCACATTTGTCCGGATTAAACTCCATCTGCCATCTCTCCGCCCAAGTCTCCAGACAATCTAAATCCTGCTGTATCCTCAGACAGTCCTCATCGCTATCCGCAATTCCACCAACCTTTGTGTCGTCTGCAAACTTACTAATCAGACCAGTTACATTTTCCTCCAAATCATTTATATATACTACAAAGAGCAAAGGTCCCAGCACTGATCCCTGTGGAACACCACTGGTCACAGCCCTCCAATTAGAAAAGCATCCCTCCATTGCTACCCTCTGCCTTCTATGGCCTAGCCAGTTCTGTATCCACCTTGCCAGTTCACCCCTGATCCCGTGTGACTTCACCTTTTGTACTAGTCTACCATGAGGGACCTTGTCAAAGGCCTTACTGAAGTCCATATAGACAACATCTACTGCCCTACCTGCATCAATCATCTTAGTGACCTCCTCGAAAAACTCTATCAAGTTAGTGAGACACGACCTCCCCTTCACAAAACCGTGCTGCCTCTCACTAATACGTCCATTTGCTTCCAAATGGGAGTAGATCCTGTCTCGAAGAATTCTCTCCAGTAATTTCCCTACCACTGACGTAAGGCTCACCGGCCTGTAGTTCCCGGGATTATCCTTGCTACCCTTCTTAAACAGAGGAACAACATTGGCTATTCTCCAGTCCTCCGGGACATCCCCTGAAGACAACGAGGATCCAAAGATTTCTGTCAAGGCCTCAGCAATTTCCTCTCCAGCCTCCTTCAGTATTCTGGGGTAGATCCCATCAGGCCCTGGGGACTTATCTACCTTAATATAATCACAGTATTGATGGGTCTGGTCCAGTTAGGTTTCTGGTTAGTAGGATTCCCAGGATATTTGTTTTGTTTATTTATTATCACGTGTTCTGAGGTACAGTGAAAAGTATTGTTTTGCTACAGCTCAGACAGATCATTCTGTATATGAAAAGAAAATGTAAAAACACAATGTAAATTCATAGACACAGGCATCGGGTGAAGCATACAGGAATGTACGCAGTAGAGAAGATGTGTGAAGAGATCAAATCAGTCCATAAGAGGGTCATTTAGGAATCTGGTAAAAGTGGGGAAGAAGCTGTTTTTGAACCTGTTAGTCCGTGTTCTCAGACTTTTGTATCTCCTGCCCGATGGAAGAGTGATAAGCCGGGTGGGAGGGGTCTTTGATTATGCTGCCCGCTTTCCCAAAGCAGCGTGAGGTGTAGACAGAGTCAATGGATGGGAGGCAGGTTTGTGTGATGGACTGGGCAGTGTTCACAATTCTAGTTTCTTACAGTCTTGGGCCGAGCAGTTGCCATACCAGGCTGTGATACAGCCAGATAGGATGCTTTCTATGGTGCTTCTGTAAAAGTTGGTAATGTGGACATGCCGAATTTCCTTAATTTCCTGAGAAAATATAGGCGCTGTTTGTGCTTTCTTGGTCGTAGCGTTAATGTAGATGGACCAGGACACATTGTTGGTGATGTGCACACCTAGGAATTTGAAGCTATCAACCATCTCCACCTTGGCCCCGTTGATGCAGACTTTGCTTCCTGAAGTCAATGACCAGCTCTTTAGTTTTGCTGGCATTGAGGGACAAATTGTTGTCGTTACACTCCTCCATTAGGTTCTCTATCTCCCTCCTGTATTATGACTCATTGATATTCGAGATCCAACCCACTACGGTCGTGTCGTCAGCAAACGTGTAGATGGAGTTGGAGCAGCATTTTGCCATACGATCGTGTGTGTGTAGGGAGTATAGTATAAGGTATTAAGGATTACCGTGGAGGAGGTGTTGTTTATCCTTACTGATTGAGGTCTATGGATATTGATTGTAAATTTGTTAAATGGCGCTGGTCATTGTTTGGCACTTATGTGGCGCACATGTAACCTACCACTTGTTAGCTCAAGCTTAAATGTTATTCAAATACAGCTGTCAGCTGGCATGATTGACTATTATCAGTGGAGTTAAGAATGGAGCCGAATACTCTGGAATCATTAGCATTCAGCACCACTCCTGACTTTATGATCAAGAACAGTTCATTGGTGAAGCAACTGAAGATCTTATGGCTTCACGCAGTTTTCTATTGTCTGGGATTTTGAATATAAATTGCTATACCCCTATGTTTAGAATAGAAACTGCCTATGTAAGGTAGCTTGTTCTGTCATTATACCTTTTTGCTTGTGGTAACACTTCAGTCCAGTTCCATGGCTTGTGCTACAGAGCAAGTTCTTTGCTTAATTCTTGCTTCCCAAATCATCAATGGGTCTTTAACTGTCCATCAATTATACTAAAAAATGCCTCGGCTTTCTAATAACAAAGAACAAAGAAATGTACAGCACAGGAACAGGCCCTTCGGCCCTCCAAGCCCGTGCCGACCATACTGCCCGACTAAACTACAATCTTCTACACTTCCTGGGTCCGTATCCTTCTATTCCCATCCTATTCATATATTTGTCAAGATGCCCCTTGAATGTCCCTATCGTCCCTGCTTCCACTACCTCCTCCGGTATTGAGTTCCAGGCACCCACTACCCTCTGCGTAAAAAACTTGCCTCGTACATCTACTCTAAACCTTGCCCCTCTCACCTTAAACCTATGCCCCCTAGTAATTGACCCCTCTACCCTGGGGAAAAGCCTCTGACTATCCACTCTGTCTATGCCCCTCATAATTTTGTATACCTCTATCAGGTCGCCCCTCAACCTCCTTCGTTCCAGTGAGAACAAACCGAGTTTATTCAATCGCTCCTCATAGCTTATGCCCTCCATACCAGGCAACATTCTGGTAAATCTCTTCTGCACCCTCTCTAAAGCCTCCACATCCTTCTGGTAGTGTGGCGACCAGAATTGAACACTATACTCCAAGTGTGGCCTAACTAAGGTTCTATACAGCTGCAACATGACTTGCCAATTCTTATACTCATGCTGTTGTATTTGTAGATTGTGATGTGATAGATATTCTAGAGTGTTTTATTACTCCGTCCTGACCTGCTGTCCATCCTCCCATATAATTCAAGAACTAAAGATCCCCTGGAACTATTTGAGGAAGAGCAGGGAATTGTCCTGCCAGTCTTCATCCCAACTACCTGTTCCAGCCGCCCCCAAGCAAGGATTGGGAACCTTTTCACTCATTAATTTGCTTTTTGTTCAGCTTTGCTGTGTGCAAATTGGCTACCATGTTTGCTTATGAAATAATGGCTATACTTCAAAAGTGGGACTGTCATTAAATATCGAGTTTATTAAGCAGTGATATCAAACAGTAGCAAGAACAAAATTAGCAGATTTCAGCAACATTATAATCTTTTTTAAAAAAAAATATTTTATTCAAGTTTTTTGGCCAAACATAACAATACGTAGTGTTTCTTTTACACAACAATAAAGCTATATAAATAGCCGTGGCCAGTTTTAAACAAATAAATAAATAATATATATAAACAAAAACAAAAGAGAAACAAAACTAAATGGCAACTGCCTTGTCCAAAATAAATACTCTCCAAAATTACAGTCCAACTGTCCAATATACAATTACATATACCAAATACCTATACATGTACAATAACATCCCTGAGAGTCCGTCTGATTCCTCCTCCTCCCCCCCCCCCCCCCCTGGGTTGCTGCTGTTATCTACTTCTTTTCCATTCCCTCTATCTTTCTGTGAGGTAGTCGACGAACGGTTGCCACCGCCTGGTGAACCCCTGAGCCGAACTCCTTAACACGAACTTAATCCGTTCTAACTTTATGAACCCTGCCATATCGTTTATCCAGGTCTCCACCCCCGGGGGCTTAGCTTCCTTCCACATTAACAATATCCTGCGCCGGGCTACAAGGGACGCAAAGGCCAACACGTCAGCCTCTCTCGCCTCCTGCACTCCCGGCTCTTCTGCAACCCCAAATATAGGCAACCCCCAGCTTGGTTCGACCCGGACCCCCACCACCTTCGAAAGCACATTCGCCGCCCCCACCCAGAACCCCTGTAGTGCCGGGCATGACCAGAACATGTGGGTGTGATTCGCTGGGCCTCTCGAGCATCTCGCACACCTATCCTCTACCCCCAAAAATTTACTAAGCCGTGCTCCAGTCATATGCGCCCTGTGTAGCACCTTAAATTGTATCAGGCTTAGCCTGGCACACGAGGACGATGAGTTTACCCTACGTAGGGCATCCGCCCACAGCCCCCCCCTCAATCTCCTCCCCCAGTTCTTCTTCCCATTTCCCTTTCAGCTCATCTACCATGATCTCCCCCTCGTCCCTCATCTCCCTGTATATGTCCGCTACCTTACCGTCCCCCACCCATGTCTCTGAGATCACTCTATCCTGCACTTCCTGCGTCGGGAGCTGCAGGAATTCCCTCACCTGTTGCCTCACAAGAGCCCTCAATTGCATATACCGAAATGCATTCCCTTGGGGCAACCCATATTTCTCCGTCAGCGCTCCCAAACTCGCAAACGTCCCATCTACAAATAGATCTCTTAATTGTACTTTCCCAGCTCTTTGCCATGCTCCAAACCCCCCATCCATTCTCCCCGGAACGAACCTATGATTGTTTCTTATCGGGGACCGCACCAAAGCTCCCGTCCCTCCCCTATGCCGTCTCCACTGCCCCCAAATTCTCAATGTAGCCACCACCACCGGGCTTGTGGTGTATTTCTTTGGTGAGAACGGCAATGGCGCCGTCACCATTGCTTGCAGGCTAGTCCCCTTGCAGGACGCCCTCTCCATTCTCTTCCACGCCGCTCCCTCCCCTTCTCCCATCCACTTACACGCCATTGAAACATTGGCGGCCCAGTAGTACTCACTTAGGCTCGGTAGTGCCAGCCCCCCCCTGTCCCTACTACGCTGCAAGAATCCCCGCCTCACTCTCGGGGTCTTCCCAGCCCACACAAAACTCATAATGCTCTTCTCAATTCTTTTGAAAAAAGCCTTCGTGATGACCACCGGGAGGCACTGGAACACAAAAAGGAATCTCGGGAGGACCACGATTTTAACCGCCTGCACCCTACCTGCCAATGACAAGGACACCATGTCCCATCTCTTGAAATCCTCCTCCATCTGTTCCACCAACCGTGTTAAATTAAGCCTATGTAATGTACCCCAATTCTTGGCTATCTGGATCCCCAGGTACCGGAAGTCCCTTGTTACCTTCCTCAACGGTAAATCCTCTATCTCTCTGCTCTGCTCCCCCGGGTGCACCACAAATAACTCACTTTTCCCCATGTTCAGTTTATACCCTGAAAAATCCCCAAACTCCCCAAGTATCCGCATTATCTCTGGCATCCCGTCCGCCGGGTCCGCCACATATAGCAACAAATTGTCCGCATATAGAGATACCCGGTGCTCTTCTCCCCCCCCTAAGTACTCCCCTCCACTTCCTGGAACCCCTCAGTGCCATGGCCAGGCGTTCAATTGCCAGTGCAAACAATAACGGGGACAGAGTACATCCCTGCCTCGTCCCTCTATGGAGCCGAAAATAGTCAGACCCCCGTCCATTCGTGACCACGCTCGCCATCGGGGCCCTATGCAGCAACTGTACCCACCTGATATACCCGTCCCCAAAGCCAAATCTCCTCAACACCTCCCACAAATAATCCCACTCCACTCTATCAAATGCTTTCTCGGCATCCATCGCCACCACTATCTCCGCTTCCCCCTCTGGTGGGGGCATCACCATTACCCCTAGCAGCCTCCGTATATTTGTATTTAGCTGTCTCCCCTTCACAAACCCAGTTTGGTCCTCATGGACCACCCCAGGGACACACTCCTCTATCCTCATTGCCATTACCTTGGCCAGGATCTTAGCATCTACATTCAGGAGGGAAATGGGCCTGTATGACCCGCATTGCAGCGGGTCTTTTTCCTTCTTTAGGAGGAGCGATATCGTTGCCTCTGACATAGTCGGGGGCAGCTTCCCCCTTTCCCTCGCCTCATTAAAGGTTCTCATCAGTAGCGGGGCCAGCAAGTCCAAATATTTCTTATAGAATTCAACTGGGAATCCGTCTGGTCCCGGGGCCTTCCCCGCCTGCATGCTTCCAATCCCTTTCACTACTTCCTCCGTCTCAATCTGTGCTCCCAGCCCCACTCTCTCCTGTTCCTCCACCTTAGGAAATTCCAGCTGATCCAGAAAGCACATCATTCTCTCCTTCCCGTCCGGGGCTGCGCTTCATATCATCTTTCATAAAATGCCTTGAACACTCCATTCACTCTCTGCTCCCCGCTCCATCTCCCCCTCCTCATCTCTCACCCCTCCTATCTCCCTCGCTGCTCCCCTTTTCCTCAGTTGGTGGGCCAACAACCTACTCGCCTTCTCCCCATATTCGTACTGTACACCCTGTGCCTTCCTCCATTGTGCCTCTGCCTTACCCGTAGTCAACAAGTCAAACTCTATATGTAGCCTTTGCCTTTCCCTGTATAGTCCCTCCTACGGTGCCTCCGCTTTTTGTCTGTCCACCCTCAGCAGTTCTTTCAACAACCGCTCCCTTTCCCTACCCTCCTGCTTTCCTTTATGTGCCCTAATAGATATCAGCTCCCCTCTAACCACTGCCTTCAGTGCCTCACAGACCACTCCCACCTGTACCTCCCCATTATCATTAATTTCTAAGTACCTTTCAATACACCCCCTCACCCTTAAACACCCCCCCTCATCTACCAATAATCCCATGTCCATTCTCCAGGGTGGAAGCTGTTGTTTTTCTTCCCCTATCTCCAGGTCCACCTAGTGTGGAGCATGATCCGAGATGGCTATAGCCATGTACTCCGTCCCCGTCACCTTTGGGATCAGTGCCCTTCCCAAAACAAAAAAACTATTCATGAAAATACTTTATGTACATAGGAGAAAAATGAAAACTCCTTACTCCTAGGTCTACTAAATCTCCAGGGATCTACTCCTCCCATCTGCACCATAAAATCATTAAGCACCCTAGCTGCAGCCGGCCTCCTTCCGGTCCTGGACCTCGATCTGTCCAGCCCTGGGTCCAGCACCGTATTAAAGTCTCCACCCATTACCAACTTTCCCGCCTCTAGGTCCGGGATGCGTCCTAACATACGCCTCATAAAATTGGCATCATCCCAGTTCGGGGCATACACGTTCACCAATACCACCGCCTCCCCTTGCAGTTTGCCACTCACCATCACGTATCTGCCCCCACTATCTGCCACTATAGTCTTTACCTCAAACATTACCCGCTTCCCCACTAGTATGGCCACCCCCTTGTTTTTTGCATCCAGCCCCGAATGAAACACCTGCCCCACCCATCCTTTGCGAAGTCTAACCCGTTCTGTCAGCTTCAGATGCGTCTCCTGAAGCATAACCACATCTGCCTTAAGTTTCTTTAGGTGTGCGAGTACCCGTGCCCTCTTAATCGGCCCGTTCAGCCCTCTCACATTCCACGTGATCAACCGGGTTGGGGGGCTCTTTACCCCCCCCCTTGACGACTAGCCATTTCCTTTTTCAATCCAGCTCCTCACCCGGTTCCCACGTAGCTGTATCCCCCCCAGGCGGCGCCCCCCCGCCCCGACCCCCCCCTCCCATACCAGCTCCACCTTCTCCCCAGCAGCAGCAACCCAGTTAACCCCCCCCCCCCCCCCCCCCGCTAGATCCCAAGCTAGCGTAATTGCACCCCCCATGTTGCTCCCAGAAGTCAGCAAACTTCGGCCGACCTCGGCTTCCCCCCGTGACCTCGGCTCACACTGTGCGAGGCCCCCTCCTTCCTGCTTCCCTGTTCCCGCCATGATTACCATAGCGCGGGAACAAAGCCCGCGCTTCCCCTTTTGGCCCTGCCCCCAATGGCCGGCGCCCACAGCTCCTCATCCTTCCTCCCCCCCTCCCCCACGACATGGGGAAGAGAGAGAAGTTACAGGGTCGCAGGTTTAACAATCTGGGAAGTCTTCTCTTCCCCCTTTCCCCCCCTTCATCCCACAAATTCACCCCCCGCTTTTGTCCCAAACGTTCTTTTTCTTCTGGCCCGCTCACTCCAGCTTCTCCTCGACAATAAATGTCCACGCTTCGTCTGCCGTTTCAAAATAGTGGTGTTTCCCTCGATGTGTGACCCACAGTCTCGCCGGCTGCAGCATTCCGAATTTGACCTTCCTTTTCTGCAACACCGCCTTGGCCCGATTAAAGCTTGCCCTCCTTCTCGCCACCTCCGCGCTCCAATCTTGATACACGCGGATCACCACATTTTCCCACCTACTGTTCCGAGTTTTCTTGGCCCATCTGAGGACCATCTCTCTGTCCTTGTATCGGAGAAATCTCACAACTATTGCTCGAGGAGTTTCTCCAGCCCTCGGTCTTCGCGCCATAACTCGATAGGCTCCTTCCACCTCCAGCGGACCCGTCGGGGCCTCCGATCCCATTAACGAATGCAGCATCGTGCTCACATATGCCCTGACGTCTGCCCCCTCTGCACCTTCGGGAAGACCAAGAATCCTTAAGTTCTTCCTCCTCGCATTGTTCTCCAGCACCTCCAGCCTTTCCACACATCTTTTGTGTTGTGCCTCGTGGATCTCCGTTTTCACCACCAGGCCCTGTATGTCGTCCTCATTCTCAGCAGCCTTTGCCTTCACGACCCGAGGCTCCTGTTCCTGGGTCTTTTGCTCCTCCTTTAGCCCCTCAATCGCTTGTAATATCGGGGCCAACAGCTCCTTCTTCATCTCCTTTTTGAGTTCATCTACGCAACGCCGCAGGAACTCTTGTTGGTCAGGGCCCCATATTAAACTGCCTTCTTCCGACGCCATCTTCCTGGCCGCTGCTCTTGAGGATCCACCGCAATCCGGCTACTTTCCTCTCTTTTTTCCATCCGTGTCCAGGGGGGATTCCCTTCTGGATTACCGCACAGTGTTATTTGCCGTTAAAATTGCTGATGGGGCTCCTATTAAGAGCCCAAAAGTCCGTTCCACCGGGAGCTGCCGAAACGTGCGACTTAGCTGGTCATCGCCGCACCCGGAAGTCCAACATTATAATCTTTTACTTCACTTGTTTCAAAACAAAAGCTCCATGGACTTAAAGTTATCTTCTCTAACTTTAGACAGTTAAGTCCCTGTTGAAAAGCATTATGTGGGGCTGAACTCCCATCCACTTCTGGCATGTATGCCTTAACTAATTTATCTGCTCAATATAATTGAATTGTGGCATTTCATTACTTGTTGCCCTTTTTTCTGAAAATCTGCGTTTGTCCTAGTGGTGCTTATGAACTCAAGCCCAGTGACAACCAATTGCCCTTGTCAACCTAAACATTACATTCAATTAAACCTCAAAGCGCCTTAAACATTCACCATTGGCACACAGTGGCAGCAATATGCATTGCAGCAACTTGTCAAGCCCCCTTTGGCAGTATTTTCAAAACCCTTGAGCTACCATTTAGAAGCATAAGGGCAGCAGGTGCATCGGAATAGCACCACCATTAAGTTCCCCTACAAGTCCTACGCCATCCTGACTGGAACTATGTTGCCATTCTCTCACTGTCACTGGGTCGGAATCCCCTCCATAACTGTACTGTGGGTTTACTCACATCACATGGACTATCGTGGTTAAAGAAGGTGGCTCAGCACCATCTTGGGCACAATTAGGGATGCGCAATAGATTCTGGTCTTGCCAGCGATGTTCAGATCCCATGAATGACTAAAAGCAGGGGATGCACTTGAGATCACAATTAGAGGCAAGCAAGAGATCTCAGATATTGTAGGACTGCAGGAGGTTACAGAAGGAAAACAAAAATGGAAAGATTTGAAAACCATCATGAAAATTTTAAAATTGAGGCATAGCTGGACTAGGAGCCAGCATTGGTCAGTGAGCCCAAAGATTATGAACATAGAACAGTACAGCACAGAACAGGCCCTTTGGCCCTCGATGTTGTGCCGAGCATTGTCCGAAACCAAGATCAAGCTATTCCACTCCCTGTCATTCTGGTGTGCTCCATGTGCCTATCCAATAACCGCTTGAAAGTTCCTAAAGTGTCCAACTCCACTATCACAGCAGGCAGTCCATTCCACACCCTAACCACTCTCTGAGTAAAGAACCTACCTCGGACATCCCTCCTGTATCTCCCACCCTGAACCTTATAGTTATGCCCCCTTGTAACAGCTACATCCACCCGAGGAAAAAGTCTCTGAACATCCACTCTATCTATCCCCCTCATTATCTTATAAACCTCTATTAAGTCGCCTCTCATCGTACTCTGCTCCAAAGAGGAAAGCCCTAGCTCCCTCAACCTTTCCTCATAAGACCTATCCTGCAAACCAGGCAGCATCCTGGTAAATCTCCTTTGCACCCTTTCCAATGCTTCCACATCCTTCCTATAATGAGGTGACCAGAACTGCACACACTACTCCAAATGTGGTCTCACCAGGGTCATGTACAGTTGCAGCATAACCTCGCGGCTCTTAAACTCAAGCCCCCTGTTAATAAACGCTAACATGCTATAAGCCATCTTTACGGCTCTGTCCACTTGAGTGGCAACCTTCAGAGATCTGTGGACATGAACCCCAAGATCTCTCTGTTCCTCCTCATTCCTCAGAACCCCACCGTTGACCATGTAATCCGCATTCAAATTTTTTCTAACAAAATGAATCACCTCGCACTTATCAGGATTAAACTCCATCTGCCATTTCATGGCCCAGCTCCGCATCCTATCAATGTCTCTTTGCAGCCTACAACAGCCCTCCACCTCATCCACTACTCCACCAATCTTGGTGTCATCAGCAAATTTACTGACCAACCCTTCAGCCCCCTTCTCCAAGTCATTGATAAAAATCACAAATAGCAGAGGACCCAGCACTGATCCCTGTGGTACACCGCTGGTAACTGGTCTCTAGTCTGAAAATATTCCATCCACCACCACCCTGTGTCTTCTATGTGATAGCCAGTTACTTATCCAATTGGCAAAATTTCCCTCTATCCCACACCTCCTTACTTTCTTCATGAGCCGACCATGGGGAACCTTATCAAACACCTTACTAAAATCCATGTATACAACATCAATTGCTCTACCTTCATCTGCACACTTAGTTACCTCCTTAAAGAATTCAATCAAATTTGTGAGGCAAGACCTACCCTTCACGAATCCATGTTGACTATCCCGGATTAAGCTGCATAAAATCCTATCCTTCAGGACCTTTTCCATTATCTTCTCGACCACCGAAGTAAGACTAACTGGCCTATAATTACCAGGGTCATTCCTATTCCCTTTCTTGAACAGAGGAACAACATTCGCCACTCTCCAGTCCTCTGGCACTATCCCCGTGGACAGCGAGGACCCAAAGATCAAAGCCAAAGGCTCTGCAATCTCATCCCTTGCCTCCCAAAGAATCGTTGGGTGTAACCCATCTGGCCCAGGGGACTTGTCGACCCTCAGGTTTTTCAAAATTGCGAATATACCCTTCCTCAGAACATCTACTTCCTCCAGCCTACCCGCCTGAATCACACACTCATCCTCAAAAACATGGCCCCTCTCCTTTGTGAACACTGAAGAAAAGTATTCATTCAACGCCTCCCATTTCTTCTGACTCCATGCACAAGTTCCCACTACTGTCCTTGACCGGCCCTACCCTCACCCTGGTCATTCTTTTATTTCTCACGTAAGAGTAAAAAGCCTTGGGGGTTTTCCTTGATCCGACCCGCCAAGGACTTCTCATGCCCCCTCCTTGCTCTCCTAAGCCCTTTTTTCAGCTCATTCCTTGCTACCTTGTAACCGTCAAGCGACCCTACGGAACCTTGTTTTCTCCTCCTTACATACTCTTCCTTTTTCCTCTTGGCAAGACATTCAACCTCTTTTGTGAACCATGGTTCCCTCACACGGCCATTTCCTCCCTGCCTGACAGGGACAATACCTATCAAGGACACGCAGTATTTGTTCCTTGAACAAGCTCCACTTTTCATTTGTGCCTTTCCTTGACAGTTTCTGTTCCCATCTTATGCTCCCTAATTCTTGCCTAATCACATCATAATTACCCCACCCCCAATTATAAACCTTGCCCTGCCGTATGGCCCTATCCCTCTCCATTGCAATAGTGAAAGACACCGAATTGTGGTCACTATCTCCAAAGTGGTCTCCCACAAACAAATCTAACACTTGGCCCAGTTCATTACCCAGTACCAAATCCAATGTGGCCCCCCCTCTTGTCGGCCTATCCACATATTGTGTCGGAAACCCTCCTGCACACACTGTACAAAAACTGCCCCATCCGAACTATTCGACCTATAGAGGTTCCAATCAATATTTGGAACGTTAAAGTCACCCATGACAACTACCCTGATACCTCCACACCTATCCATAATCTGTTTTGCAATTTCTTCCTCCACATCTCTGTTACTATTTGGGGCTCTATAGAAAACTCCTAACCATGTGACCGCTCCCTTCCTATTTCTAACTTCGAACCATATTACCTCAGTAGGCAGATCCCCTTCAAACTGCATTTCTGCAGCCGTTATACTATCCTTGATTAACAATGCTACTCCACCTCTTTTACCACCTTCCCTACTCTTACTGAAACATCTGTATCCCGGAACTTCCAACAACCCTGTTCCAACTGTCCCTGTTCTAACCATGTCTCCGTAATTATCATCGAATTTACAGTGCAGAAGGAGGCCATCCGGCCCATCGAGTCTGCACCGGCTCTTGGAAAGAGTACCCTACTCAAGGTCAACACCTCCACCCTATCCCCACAACCCAGCAACTCCACCCAACACTAAGGGCAATTTTGGACACGAAGGGCAATTTATCACGGCCAATCCACCTAACCTGCACATCTTTGGACTGTGGGAGGAAACCCACGCACACACCGGTAGGACATGCAGACTCCGCACAGACAGTGACCCAAGCCGGAATCGAACCAGGGACCCTGGAGCTGTGAAGCAATTGTGCTATCCACAATGCTACCGTGCTGGCAACAACCTCGTAGTCCCAAGTACCAATCCACGCTCCAAGTTCATCTACCTTATTCCGGATGCTGCTTGCATTGAAGTAGACACACTTCAACCCACCTTTCTGTCTGCCAGTACACTCCTGCGTCCTTGATACTCTCCTCAGTACCTCACTATTCTCGACACTGGCTTCTGGACTGCAGCTCGTTTTCCCAGCCCCCCGACAAATTAGTTTAAACCTCCCCGAAGAGTGGTAGCAAATTTCCCTCCCAGGATATTGGTGCCCCTCTGGGTCAGGTGCAAACCGTCCTGTCCGTACAAGTCCCACCTTCCCCAGAATGTGCTCCAATTATCCACGTAACTGAAACCCTCCCTCCTACACCATCCCTGCAGCCACGTGTTTATCTGCACTCTCTCCCTGTTCCTCACCTCACTAGGAAGTGGCACCGGCAACAACCCAGAGATGACAACATGGTTTATCCTGGAACTTAGCTTCCACCCTAGCTCCCTAAATTCCTGTTTTAAATCCCCGACCCTTCTCTTACCCATGTCGTTGGTACCGATGTGTACCACGACTTGTGACTGCTCCCCTTCCCCTTTAAGGATTCTGAAAACACGGTCCGAGACGTCACGGACCCTAGCACCCTGGAGGCAACATACCATCCGTGAGTCTCTTTCGCTGCCACAGAACCGTCTATCTGTCCCTCTAACTATCGAGTCACCAATAACTATTGCTCTCCTGCTCTCCCTCCTTCCCTTCTGAGCCACCGTTCACCGTGGCTTACCCCTGGTAGGTCGTCCCCCTCAACAGTATCCAAAGCGGTATACTTGTTACTGAGGGGACCACAGAGGTCCCTGCACTGACTGCTTCCTCCCAGCCCCTCTCACCGTCACCCATCTATCTTGATTCTTCGGAGTAACTACATCCCTGAAGCTACTATCTCTGACCACCTCTGCCTCCCGAATGATCCGAAGTTCCTCCAGCTCCAGTTCCCTAACGCGGTTTCTGAGAAGCTGGAGCTGGGTGCACTTCCCACAGGTGAAATCAGCAGGGACACTGACGGCGTCCCTCACCTCAAGCATTCTGCAGGAGGAACATTGCACTGCCTTCCCTGCCATGCTCTCTAGATAAAAAAAGAAAAAGAAAGAAAGAGCTTACCTGTTATTCACTCTACCCCTTAGGTTAAAGGAGGTGGAAGGGTGGGGGACATTACAAGTGTAGTGTCTAGGGTTTAGAAACTGGCCAACTTAAATACAGGTAAAAATAAAACACTTAACCAGCAACCACTATGCCCCACACGAGAACAGCAATCAGCTGTTATGGGCCTGCACAAACAATTTAAATCTTTACTACTTACCCAGCAGTCACTCTGGCCTCACTCCGACCGGATTCAGCTGGAAACTCCCAACAGTAAGTTTAAAAAAAAAAATTACTCCCCTTCGCAGCAAGCACTCACTCAGCAACCACTGCGCCCCGCACGATAACACCTCGGGGGGGAAAGAAAAACTACTTACCAGTCACCAGCCAATCACTTACCTGCAGGCTGTGACGTCACAGTTCAACTTCTTTTACTTCTAACTGCCCTCGAGACTCCCTCTTGATCTTTAGTCGGCTGGGATCCTTACAGTGATTGCCTTTTTATTTGGTTAGAGGAGGAGGTAGGAAGGGAAACACTGAAGAAGTGCTTCTGGTTTAACTGTTAATTGACAACAGCTCCTCCACAAACCACCTTCAAGATACGGTGACCGCAATGCACTGATGCAAATTTTCCCCGCAACAGCCAATCAGCAGCTCCGCTCTACTGCCCTCAGCTGGATGAGTGAATGGAAATAGTGCAAGTTGGGATACAGAATTTAGAGTTTTGAATGAGCCCACCTTTATAGAAGATGGGTGCGTGAAGAAATAGTCAAATTTAGAGATGCCAAAGACATGAATAAGGATTTCAGCTGCAGGTGAGCCAAGGGAAGGCAGAGTTGAGCCATGTTGTAGAGGTCGAAGAAGGCAATCTTAGTGCTGGAACAGATATGCAGTTGGAAGCTCATCTTGGTCAAATGAGACTCCAAGGTTCCAAACAGCTGGGGCTGTTTAGCACAGGGCTAAATCGCTGGCTTTGAAAGCAGACCAAGGCAGGCCAGCAGCACGGTTCAATTCCCGTAACAGCCTCCCCGAACAGACGCCGGGATGTGGCGACTAGGGACTTTTCACAGTAACTTCATTGAAGCCTACTCGTGACAATAAGCGATTTTCATTTTCATTCATTTCAAATGATCTGGTTCAGCCTCAGGCAAGTTTCCAGAAAGAGAAATGATGACTAGAAAATTGAGTTTGCGGTTGCTGCTTAATGTTTGAACACACTGACTGTTTCTTTCAGTTCTTCAAACTGTTTGATTTTACAACTGAGCAGCTTGCAGACACATTCTTGCACTGTTTACACTTCAGTTTACCTGTGAACGCCTCCAATATATATAGGTATGCTAAAATAAAATATGGCTGAGGAAATTTCACTGAGGTTTATATAGCAGGGTCAATAGGTACAATGTGGAATTTTCTTGAACTCAGTGTTACACCAGGCAGCTTATATCTATATGAAAACCAAATGCAGGATTCTGGGAATCCAAAATAAAAACAGAAAATGGTGGAAATACCCAGCAGGCCTGGCAGCATCTGTGGAGAGAAACCGAGTTAACACTGTACCCTTTGTGGTGTGTCACCTGATTTCAATGAGCAGAGTGGTAGGGGGATGCAACTGTTAAATTTGCTGTATTGGATTGGACTTGTTTTATTGTCATGTGTACCGAGGTACAGTGAAAAGTATTGTTCTGCATACAGTCCAGACAGATCATTCCATATATGAAAAAACCCCACAGGACATAGATAAATACACAATGTAAATAGATACCGGCATCGGGTGAAGCATACGGAGTGCAGTACTACTCACTAGAGAAGATGTGTGAAGAGATCAGGCCGTAAGAGTCTCATTCAGGAGTCTGGTAACAGTGGAAAAAAATAAGTTTTTGAACCTGTTAGTTAGTGCATGTTCTCCTGTCTGATGGAAGAAGTTGGAAGAGTGAACAACCCGGGAGGGAGGGGTCTTTGATTATGCTGTCCGCTTTCCCAAGGCAGCAGGAGATGTAGACAGAGTCAATGGATGGGAGGCGGGTTCACGTGATGGACTGGATTGTGTTCACAACTCTCTATCGTTTCTTACGGTTTGGGCCAAGCAGTTGCCTTCCAGTCTGTGATACAGCCAGATAGAATTCACTGTCCTTGAACTAAGAAGGAGAAGATTTGCTGACGTTATCCCCTAAATGCTGCTCAGGGACCTCGGCTTGAATGAATCTCTTTGAGTGTCTGATAAGGACAGAGTTGCCTCGTAGAATAGCCCAAATGCCCCTGGATAGGATGAAAACCTTGGGTGGGCTACCAGAAGGCAGTTGCTTCCCACAGAACTGCACATTGCGTGGACAAGATTGGACAGAGGCAGGAAGAATAATACATTTTGTCACTGTCATAGGACATTGTAGTGTTACATTGTCAAAAAAAGTTACATTTTGAGTAATTTCATGGACGGTGCAACATTTGGAGTTGGTAAATATATTTTACATCAAAAGTATGAACGGACAGATATTTGAAACTGCTATGTCCACATTTGGATTTGAAATTTTATAATTCCAATTGTGAATAAAGTTTGGTAATTATATTTCAGATTGTTATATTTTGTGCTAAAATTGAGTAAATAAACTGGAGATATGCCTTCGCTCAATCTAAAATTATCAGCAGATGTTTAATATGAGTATGATCCATTGCAGATCGGTTTGTATGACTATCACTTTTAAAAGTATGTATGCATGGATTGTTAAACATAATACAAATATTGACAAAGTCTGTTATTTTCACGTAAGGCATAACAAGGATTTTAAAATTTTACCATAGCTGTTAATGCTGAATAACATGTATAATTGATAATGCATTTGTGAAGTGCTTTTAAGGGAAAATATATAATTTTGAAAGCACTCAGCCCTGTTGTGCTGTCTGTTTTTGTTTAAATGACCTCATGTTTGCAAAGAGATTAATAGGAGCCTCCTCCCTTGAATTCAGAAGCCATCCATCTCTCTGACTTCACAAACTTACATAGATTATTCCAAATGTTTATCATCTTCTGTGTAAAGGCATTTTTCTAACATCTGCTTTAAATTCATGTCCTTTTGTACTGCCCTGGCTAAGCTTAAAGTCATGTTTTGGGATCATCTTATCTCCAGCATTTAATGCTATATAAGCCTCAGTGAAATTCTTTCAGCCATATTCTTTCTGATTCCACCCTTTTGCATTTCTATATTAAAATGTATATAATGAGATTTAAGAAGGAAACCGTTAATTATTGTTTTTTTCCAAGATAATTAATGGGATGAAGGGTGGGAGAAGGTTTCAGTGTTAGTTGGGGGGTGGTGATGGGGGAGGGGTGTGGAGAGAGGATGACTTCTCATATTTTCCAGAAATCTCTCTAAGCATTTCACACAAAATAGGTTACTTTGAAGTGTAGTGCCATGTGTACAGAAACATAGCAACTAATGTGGCAGGGTTTTACAAGCAGCAGTTGGATAAATAACCAATTAACTTGTTGTGTGGAGGTAATTGAGCTTGAGGAAGAAAATAAATACACTCTCCAATTAATGTGGAAATGTTTGGGAGCGACTTAAGACAGAAAAAAATGTTTACAATCACTGAAAATTCCTCCCCTTGTTTTTTTTCATTAAGAGCAAAGTCCCACGAAAGATTTAAATCTTTGTCACACTCTTCAATATTGACATGTATTCTTGGATAATCCGATTCATTGTTAACAGTGTAAGTGATTTCTGCTGCAGATGTGCATTGCTGCTCTTGCTTTGAGAGGGAGGACAGTATAAATCTTGTTTATACTGTCTTTACAAACTGTGTTTTAGCCATCCAGTTCTTTGGCCCAGGTTTAATTTCTGTTCACTTCTAATGAGGACTATTTAAAACTTGATGAGATGAACTTCAACATAGATTCTGTTAAGATGAGATTCAGGCTACTGGGACACATATTATTGATATTTTAACAATTTACTCAAATACTAATTTAGGATCGGACCAAACAACCTCAGCTCTAATTCTTGGACTCTTGCATAGTATTACATAGTGTTTACAATACTGAAATAGGCTATTTGACTCAACAAGTCCATCCCAGTTTTTCTGTTCCACGTTAGCCTCCTCCAGTTCCTTCTTCATTTAACCCCATTTACTGTTCCTTTCTCCCTTGTGTATCATCTAGCTTCTCTGGAAACGCATTTATCCTAACTCCTTCTAAAAATTTACAAATGCCAAATCTGAATCAAAAACAGAAATGCTGTGAATTAAACCTCTGATACTTTGTCTTGCATCATTTATTATTTTTATCAATGCTATTTAATGTACTGATGCAAAAGATTACAAATGCGACCATTTTATTATTTACCTCATTTCCTGATCTATTGACTTGTCTGTTTTCTCCACGGATGTTGAATATTTCCAGAATCTTCTGTTTGTGTTCAAGCATACAAGCAGAAACTCAAGCGGGAGAATCCAGCTAAGAAGGTTGTGCAGTGCTGGTCCGAGGAGACAGAAGAGCTCTTGCGTGACTGCTTAGAGACAGTGGACTGGTCCATATTTAAGAACTCAGCGACCAACTTAAATGAGTATGCCACCACCGTCACAGACTTCATCAGCAAATGTGTGGACGACTGCGTGCCAAAGAACCATGGCTCAATCGCGAGATTGACTCCCTACTGAAGGACAGATCTAAGGCGTTCAAGGCAGACGACCCTGACCTATACAAGAAATCCAGGTACGACCTCCGCAAAGCCATCAGAGATGCCAAGAGAGAATATCAAACCAAGCTAGAGTCACAGACAGACTCTCGGCGGTTGTGGCAAGGACTAAACAACATAACGGGCTACAAAGCGAAGCCGAACAGTATCTCTGGCAGCAGCGCACCCCTCCCCAATGAACTCAATGCATTCTATGCTCGGTTCGAGCAGGTAACCAACAATCCGCTGTCGAGTGCCCCAGCTGCCCATAATTCACCCATACCCACCATCACAGCTTCCGAAGTCAGATTGGCCTTCCTGAAAGTGAACCCACGGAAGGCGACGGGCCCGGACGGGATCCCTGGTCGTGCACTCAGAACCTGCGCGGACCAGCTGGCAGAGGTATTCACGGACATCTTTAACCTGTCCCTACTCCACTCCGAGGTCCCCACATGCTTCAAGAAGACCACCATCATACCGGTACCAAAGAAGAACCAGACAACGTGCCTCAATGACTACCGACCAGTGTCCCTGACTCCAGTCGTAATGAAGTGCTTCGAGAGGTTGATCATGAAGCGCATCACCTTCATACTCCCAGAACGCCTTGATCCACTGCAATTCGCATACCGCTGCAACCGGTCCACATCAGATACCATTTCCCTGGCCCTACACTCATCCCTAGAGCATCTCGAAAACAAGGACTCCTACATCAGACTCCTATTTATTGACTACAGCTCCGCCTTCAACACCAGAATCCCAGCCAAGCTCATATCAAATCTCCAAAACCTAGGACTTGGCTCCCCACTCTGCAACTGGATCCTCGATTTTCTGACCAACAGACCACAATCAGTAAGAATGAACAACAACACCTCCTCCACAATAGTCCTCAACACCGGCGCCCCGCAAGGCTGCGTACTTAGCCCCCTACTCTACTCCCTGTACACACACGACTGCGTGGCAAAACTTGGTTTCAACTCCATCTACAAGTTTGCTGATGATACGACCATAGTGGACCGGATCTCGAATAACGACGAGTCCGAATACAGGAGGGAGATAGAGAATCTAGTGGAGTGGTGTAGCGACAACAATCTATCCCTCAATGCCAGCAAAACTAAAGAGCTGGTAATTGACTTCAGGAAGCAAAGTACTGTACACACCCCTGTCAGCATCAATGGGGCGGAGGTGGAGATGGTTAGCAGTTTCAAATTCCTAGGGGTGCACATCTCCAAAAATCTGTTCTGGTCCACCCACGTCGACGCTACCACCAAGAAAGCACAACAGCGCCTATACTTCCTCAGGAAACTAAGGAAATTTGGCATGTCCACATTAACCCGTACCAACTCTTACAGATGCACCATAGAAAGCATCCTATCGGGCTGCATCACAGCCTGGTATGGCAACTGCTCGGCCCAGGACCGCAAGAAACTTCAGAGAGTCGTGAACACCGCCCAGTCCATCACACAAACCTGCCTCCCATCCATTGACTCCATCTACACCTCCCGCTGCCTGGGGAAAGCGGGCAGCATAATCAAAGATCCCTCCCACCCGGCTTAGACACTCGTCCAACTTCTTCCATCAGGCAGGAGATATAGAAGTCTGAGAACACGCACGAGCAGACTCAAAAACAGCTTCTTCCCCACTGTCACCAGACTCCTAAATGACCCTCTTATGGACTGACCTCATTAACACTACACCCTGTATGCTTCATCCGATGCCAGTGCTTATGTAGTTACATTGTATATGTCGTGTTGCCCTATTATGTATTTTCTTTTATTCCCTTTTCTTCTCATGTACTTAATGATCTGTTGAGCTGCTTGCAGAAGAAAACTTTTCATTGTATCTCGGTGCACGTGACAATAAACAAATCCAATCCAAATCCAATCCAATCCAAAGATTTAAAACCTTCCTTCCAAACATAACTGTAGACTGTATAGATCTGAATATTTGTAATTTGTTTGGATTATGAAAATTACACTAACCAACTTAACATTTATTACTGCACCCTCCCTCTGAATGGTATGCATTACATGTTAAAGTTTGTGACGATCAACATAATGAAATTTACACTTTGTGCTTAAAGTTTTTTAAAACACTTTTTTTCTTCTGTTTCAGGTTTATGAAAAGGATGATTACCGAAAAGTCAGATTTGTTGGTCGACAGAAAGAAGTAAGTTTTCCAAAGTTCGAATGATATTTGAACTGCTCTGGAAGTTTCTGTTGTCTTAAAGCTCCCACACTACAGTATGGACAGTGGCACTAGTTACGTGGCACTAGTAAAGCCACATAAATATTTGGACTAGCTTTAGCTCAAAAGTACAATTTGAACAAAAATATAAGTGTAAACATTTGAATCTCCTTCCACTGTCATCTATATTTTGATTCTATTCACCTCTTTCCCTGTCTTCCTTGTGTTATTTTAATTTTTTAACTTTAATTTCACTTTTTCTACTTACCTGGGTGAATGCTTTAAAACAGTTTTAAGTTATTGTAAATTTGCTTTAAAGGTCAATATTTTAACTGATTAATTTGGTTCCATGATGCAACCAGGTCAATTCTTGAAGCAACTACATATATTAAAAATTGGAGCGGGTTGTGAAATCAGCAACCTCGGTAACTTCACAATGACAGATATGTACATTTATTTTCTAACACTTAAAGAATTAAGGTAACTTAGAATACAGTGAAATAGGGGTATCTTGCTTATGCATTTCTATATGATGCACTGTAACATGATTTGGTCTTGTGTGTTTCTGCTGTTTCATGTTTTAATTCTTCTGTTTAACATCTTGAAAACAATAATTGCAGTAAAATGTTTTTTGATTATGTAACAATGTTAATGTGCAATATTAATGTTGATTGAGAGTTATTTGCTAACCTTGTTAATTATCCAGAAAGCTGAAATACCTTTGATTGCGTAGTAGCATCACTTAAGGATTGTTCATTACACAGTCTACTTTGTAACATGGAAAATACTCATCCCCAAAATTCTTCAGGGAGGAGTATATGTACCAAGTATAACACTGAAATTTATTGATGGAAATTTTACTTTGGAGATTTTGTGTGTTTTGTACCTGGTGCATTATGCAGCTAGACTGTTTTCCACTTATGAGCATTGTTCTTTTATGCCCCTATCTTCTGCCATCACTGCTGGAAGCTTAATCCATGTATGCATCACCTTGAAGGCAAATTTCACAAATACTTTCCTTGCTTGTTGTCGTTTTTTAAGAGCTTGTTTCGTAAGTTGTCTCCTCCACAAACTCTTGCATATTTATCACCTCGGCTCTTGACCGATTTCAATGGTTTTCTGTATCTACTAAATCACCTTTAAGATCCTGTTCATTTACAACATCTTTCAAGATGCTTCTAAACCAAATCTTGCAAGGCACACCTTCTGTTCCTCTTCCTTGGGTTTTTGCTAGTTCTCTTCCACCCCTCCCCAAACTGCTTTGCCGTGCTCTATCTCTTCTTGCCTTTAAAAATCTGGGCCTCTTAATTTCCTCCTCCTGCTTGATTCCCACATTTTCTCTTGCGATGTGTGTTAAAGGGAAGGCAAATGGAATGTGGGCCTTTATTTTAGAGGGAATGGAGTATAAAAATAGGAAAGTAATATTCAAACACTATTTTGCAAAGCAAAGAGCCAGGCATTCACCATGATGGAAATGGTCAGGTGAAAAGGTTATGCCTCTTTCAGTATTGACAGTTGCATGTCTCTGTTTTGTTTGAGGTTTCCTTTCAGTTTTCTTCAGCCTGTTATTTCTGGCAATGTAATAGGTGAGGTTACTCACAGCGTCAGTTATTTAGACATTACAGCACTGCTAATTGTAACACATCATCTGCTTACTAACTGCAGTGCCAACAATTCACTTGTCACTGTGCATAAAGCTTCAAAGCGTCCCTTTTGGTAATGCAGACATCTTTCTAAAATCAAGAAATATAAGAAGTGTTGCTTCACTGCTCCAACGTCCTGAAACAGAACTTGTTTTATACACTCAAGGCAGCAACTCCCTTGTCATGAACCAGCTCTTCCCAACTTTTAGCTCAGTTGGCTAGACAACTGACTTGTGGTGCAGAGCGAGGCCAACACGGCTTCAATTCCTGTACCGGCTAAGGTTATTCAGAAAGGCCCCGCCTTCTCAACCTTGCCCTTGTCTGAGGTGTGGTGACCTTCAGGTTAACTCACCACCACCAGCTCCCGCTCAAAGGGCAAAACCGCCTGTGGTCATCTGGGTCTATGGCAACTTTACCTTTATATAACATCAGATGGTGTTCCACTTAAGTTAATCAGTCATGTAATGTTGTTCTAGGAACACCATCTCAAAGTGTAAAACCATGAGAATATTGAGATTTCTCATGCTTTTTAAATAGGTACATAACATTTCAAGGTTTATAAAAAATCGCAAAACATGTTTGCCAGAATTTATTCAGTAGAAACAAGGGCCAGGATTTGGGGGGAAAATAAGTCAGGCTCACCACAAAACTCGTAGTATTAAATGACGTGGAGATGCCGGCGTTGGACTGGGGTGGGCACAGTAAGACGTCTTGCTACACCAGGTTAAAGTTCAACAGGTTTGTTTTGAATCACTAGCTTTCGGAGCGCAGCTCCTTCATCAGGTGAGATCCTTCACCTGAGGAAGAAGCTGCGCTCCGAAAGCTAGTGATTCGAAACAAGCCTGTTGGACTTTAACCTGGTGTGGTAAGACTTCTTACATATTATTAAAGTAATTGGACAGCAATTTTTTTTTTAATAAACATTTTATTGAGGTATTTATGATTTACAACAACAACAAAATTAGCAATGTACATGAATTTATAAACATAGTGCAAAAGCTGTCTTCCTCCCTTACAGGCCCCGCATTTATTAACCCCCTACTCTAAACTAAGCGAACCCCCCCCCCCTTCTGCTGACGATTAATTTGTTGCAAAGAAGTCGATGAACGGTTGCCACCCCCGGGCGAACCCTAACATTGACCCTCTCAAGGCGAACTTGATTTTCTCCAAGCAGAGAAAGATAGCCATGTCAGATAGCCAGGTCTCCGACTTCAGGGGCTTTGAATCCTTCCAAGCTAATAATATCCGCCTCCGGCTACCAGGGAAGCAAAGGCCAGAATGTCTGCCTCTTTCTCCTCCTGGATTCCCGGATCTTCCAACACACCAAAAATCGCCACCTCTGGACTCATTGCCACCCTTGTTTTTAACACTGTGGACATGACACCCGCAAACACCTGCCAGAATCCCCTAAGCTTTGGGCATGTCCAGAACATGTGGACATGGTTCACAGCCCTCCCGCACACCTTGCGCACCTATCTTCCACCTCAAAGAACCTGCTCATCCCGGCCACTATCATGTGAGCCCGGTGAACAACCTTGAATTGATCAGGCTGAGCCTGGCACATGTTGTGGATGCGTTGACTCTGCTTAACGCGGCAGCCCAGAGACCATCCTCTATTTCTCCTCCCAACTCCTCTTCCCACTTGCGCTTCAGCTCCTCCGTCTGCTTCTCCACTGACCCCATGAGTTCCTTGTAGATGTCAGAGACGCTCCCTTCTCCTACCCATACTCTGGAAACTACCCTGCCCTGTATCCCCCTTGGTGGTAGGAGCGGGAAGGTTGAAACCAGCAGTCCCGCACCTGCAGGTACATAAATTTGTTTCCCCTCGCCAATCCAAATTTCTCCTCCGGCTCGCTCAGGCTAGGAAAGCTCCCCTATATAAACACATCCCCCATCCTCTCAATCCCTGCTCTCTGCCATCTCTGAAACCCTCCATCCATCCTCCCCCCCCCCCCCCCCCCCGGCTCCACTCAAGCATCCCCTTTTTTTACTCGTGGGATCTTACCCGCCCATACAAAGCCAGTAATTACCTTATTGACCCGTTTAAAGAAGGTCCGTGGAATAAAGGTGGGGAGATACTGAAACACAAACAGGAACCTCGTGAGGACCGTCATTTTCACTGTCTGCACCCCCCAGCTAGTGACAACGGGAGCGTGTCCCACCTCCAAAAATCGTCCTTCGTTTGGTCTACTAGTCGGACCAGATTTAGCTTGTGCAACCGTTCCCATTCCCGCGCCACCTGGATGCCTAGGTACCGAAAGCTTCCACCTACCACTCTAAATGGTAGCTCCCCAACCTCCTCTCCTGCCCCCTTGCCCACAACGTAAATATCTCACTTTTTCCCCATTTTAGTTTATACCCCGAAATCCGGCCAAATTCCCCCAGAATCCTCATAATTGCTTCCATCCCCTCTAATGGGTCCAATACATACAGGAGCAGGTTGTCTGCGTAAAGCGAGACTCTGTGTTCCACTAGTACCTAGTCCTCATCAACTGTGGCCCCAATATCCCAGAGAATGTTTTATAGAACTCCACTGGGTGCCCGTCTGGCCCCGGGGCTTTACCCGACTGCATGGCCTTCAGACCCTCCGCTATCTCTTCCAACCCGATCGGGGCCCCCAGCGCTTATACCAGTGGCCCCCAGCCCTTCTACCAGCGACAGCAACTTCTAATCATTGCAAATGCTCAGTTAAATGGGAAATCAGGAAATTTCCATCTGAGTTGCCCTGCTCCTCCAGTGACTGCACTATAACAAAAAAAATTAGAGTACTGTTGCCTTTTTTACCTGCTATAAATATGGCAATCAATAAGGTTGCCCTTCTTTCTTTAGATATCGATATTATATTTCTGAGTCGCCAGGTATCAAATGATACCACCACAAGGTTCAACCGGATACCGATCAAAGAGCCAAACAACCAGTTAGTTAGTTCAAGGTCAAGGATACTTTATTTACACACAATTAGTCATGCAACATAAATACTTCTAGTTAACTATCAGCTATCAGCTAAGATAATCTGTACTTAACTTGGGGCACCCGGCTTAGGTCAGAAAAGAGTGGCGGCTGTTCGATTCTGGATCTATCGGGTTCGAAGGAGTAAATGCTGCTCAGCTGGGCTCATCCGTCTGGTAGCGGGCGTTGAATTTGGACTTGCTTCTGGTGTTGCTGCAATTGGCGATGGTCGTGACCTGGGTACCAAGGCCAAGAGGGCGCCAAGAGAGAGCGAACATATGGCGAACTCTTCTTATACTCCGGGGGGGGGGGGGGGTTTCGAGCTCTTTTGGGTGGTCCTTCGATTTGGGCCCTACTAATTGGGTGATCCCTGATCACTCCGTTCGATTCCTAACCAATAAGTGGGCGGGGATCTGGATGGCTGGGCGTGGCCCAAGCGGTCACTGACCCCGTTGTTTGCGGTTGTTTGCGTTTCCCTTGAACAGGGAGTGGCGCCAAAATGTCTGGGACGGTCCCGGTTGCTTGAGTACCAGTCCTTTGTTTTGGTGAAGATGGGCCATCAAATGTTAATCGGCCCCATTAAAATGCTAATTGGACGGAGTTTCGATACCGTCTGGACATTTTGCTGAGAAATATGCATTTCAGGCTCTGAGCCTGCCTGAGTCTTGGCTTGTCCATTTTACCCGCCAGGCTTTGCGAGTTTCTCTGTACCTAGTTGGAAGTGGCCACCCCAGATGGCTACACAGGGTATAGAGGAGATTTGTCAAGACTTCTGTTCTGAGACGAAAGTGGAAAAAAATAGGACTGTTCTCTATGAAACAGAGAGAGTTTAGAGATTTCGCTAGAGTAGATAGAGAAACTATTCTCTGGTGAGTGGGTCAAGAAACAGAGGTTATAGATTCAAAACCATGCAGGGATGCAGTTAATTGTTTCCATTGTTGGGGGTAGGCACAAACATGGGTTTGAAGTTGCAATCCTATTGGCTATTATCTTCAATGGCAGAGCAGATTCAAGGGCCAAATGGCCTACTGCTGCTCCTAGTGTGTTGGTATGTGGTGCCTCAAAGATAATGGAAGCTGATTCAATTGGACAAGTACTTGAGGCTAAGAGGTTTGACAGAGTTATGTACAAACAGAGATTAAGCTTGGATCTTCTTTCAAAAAGCCAGCAGAGGCACGACTGGCGAAATGGACTCCTTCTGTGCTATGATTTTGAGGCAACCTACAACAAGCCTAGATTTGAGGAAAACTCCATGGTGGAAAGCTTTGAGAATCATAGCTCTAAAATGTACATGTTATTCGACACTTAGCATGTCATATCATGACATTACTTGCATACTGAGTCCCAAAACTTAATTTTCTGCAGGAACTCTAATTTGCATTTGAATGATGGGTGCTTTTGAGTGTAGAAACAGCATATGAATGCTGAAAATCTGTTGCCTTTATTCACTAATAGGAATGTGAATGTCAAGATGGCCACAAAAATATTGCCAAGTCCGATTTATAAAAATTCTCAATATGAGCAATTCACTACATGTTGTGAGATGTCAGAGCTTCATTGGTCACTGTATGGAAATTAATTAACTATAAACTCTAAATGGCTACAGCAGGAATAATTCATAATGACATTGTAAAATCATAGTTCAAAGGGGAGCTTTACATTTGGGAGCAAACTTTATCAGCTTTGATGGCAGAGTGGCACAAATCATCCAACAATATGTGGAGAATCAGCACTCCGAGCAAATCGTTTACATCATAAATTCCTGGATTTTATTTCCATTTAATACCAATGAGAGTAATACCAATACATCATTCTAATATTGTGACTTGGCTGATACTGTGTACGACCAGTAAATGTGTCCTTGTTGTCCTGCTCTGTTCACACTCATGTTTCGAGGGGAGGCGAGGGAGAGGACGCAAGTGATGAGAGAAAATGCTGAGGAAATGTTTGTTATTTCGGGCCTGTGTTCAAGTAATGCTGTTGAGTACCTAGAAACAACAAAAGGTGCAATGTCCTTTGGACAATACAATATTAATGTAAAGGTACGTCGAGTCTGTGAACCCTGGAAATGTTTAAGTTTTAAGCCAAGTGAGCTAAACTGGCCCCCAATATTACATATTGCATTACAAATGTATACAAGAATTTGAGTATTTTCTTTGTGAATTCTGAGGAAACTTTGACATTTGTTTTCTCAAAGTTAAATGTCAAACCATGTGCGCTTCCAATTTTATTTTGATAGGTAAATGAAAGCTTTGCCATTGATTTAGTTGCTGAGGAGCCAGTAACCGAGACTTCAGATAGAGTGGTTTCATGCGATGGTGGTGGAGGAGCCCTTGGACATCCTAAAGTGTACATAAACTTGGTAAGTATTTGGCTGAAATAAGTGCTCCATAAATGTATTTGGTAGAAAGTTAGAATCTATTATAAATTTTCCTGATGTTTGAATTTTGGGTATTAAGTTACACATATGCATGTGACACTTGCAAAGAAAATTGAAATGAAATGAAAATCGCTTATTGTCACAAGTAGGCTTCAATGAAGTTACTGTGAAAAGCCCCTAGTCGCCACATTCTAGCGCCTGTTTGGGGAGGCTGGTACGGGAATCGAACCGTGCTGCTGGCCTGCCTTGGTCTGCTTTCAAAGCCAGCGATTTAGCCGAGTGTGCTAAACCAGCCCCTGGTTTAATTTATATATAGATAAAACTATTGTGGGTGGCATGGTGGTGCTGTGGTTAACACTGTTGCCTCAGTGCTGAGGACCCGGGTTCGATCCCGGCCCTGGATCACTGTCCGTGTGGAGTTTGCACATTTTCCCTGTGTCTGTGTGACTCTCACCCCCACAAACCCAAAGATGTACAGGGTAGGTAGATAGGCCATGCTAAATTGTCCCTTAATTGGGAAAAAAATCATTGGGTCTTCTAAATTTGAATAAAAAAAGATAAAACTATTGTGCGCATGCAGGTTACATGTGGCAAGAATGTGTTTAGCTTGCATTGGTTCAAATTCTTTGATTACTTTAACAATATGATTTTACCAGATTTCATAGGTATATTCCTTGTTGAAATGTTTAAAAAGTGCTATGTTTATGATCTTTTTAAGAACCTATTTGTTATTAATCAGTATTTATACGGAAGAAAATTGGCCGATCACCAGATAGCAAGATTGCTATTTCAGAGAGATCAGTTTTCACTGGAAGTGTCCTGTGATCTGTTTATCCTAAGATAGAGCAAGCCAAGACAAGTCTTGGAAAATTCCTATTTGCTGAGTACAGAATAATATTAGCAAAAATGAAAGGGTGAATAATGTAAACTTGGCTTGGTTAATGTTGTAGCCATATATAATCCATATAACTTACCTAATATTTCTTAGAAATTTATTTCCAAGTCACCTTGGAATATTACTTATTTTTAATGGAATAACTAAAAAAATTGTTAATTTTATAATGGCTACAACTCAATTTCTGCATGAAGCAATCAGGAAGCACTTTTACAAAGAGTAGTAGAAACCTGGGATTCTCTACCCTAAAAGACTAGGTGCTGGATGATTTGGAACTTTTAAAGCTGAGATTGCTAGATTTTTCTGTTAGGCCAAGGGTATCAAGGAATATAAAGCTAAGGCAGATAAACAGATTAAATTGAATTGAGAAGTAAGCATGCAGAACTGAATGATCTCCTGATATTGTGTTCCTATACTCACTGTGAAATAAAACAGCTTAATCTATAACTTGCACTGTCGTACCGAGTCTCTCTCCAGGTCACTTCAAAAACAATATTCAGTTCAAAACACAAGAAGATCCATTGTATTATGCTACAGTATAGTTAGATTTTGGATAAAATGAGCGCACTCCTAAAAATAACGTTGCATATAATTGTAAAGTGAATATTTGCTCCTTGATATTTAGTAAGTTGATTAATTATTTTGGTTAATTATTTTGAGTACTCTTCAAATTTAGAACAACATCTTGACTTTTCTTCTTTCTTTCTTTATCAGGACAAAGAGACAAAAGTTGGAACATGTGGCTATTGTGGACTTCGTTTTAAGCAGATACATCATTGAGAGGAACCATTTGGAATCTTCCCACTCTTTCTCTTCCGTGTGATAGCTCTGTATAGACTTCAGCTATGAAAGCTACAAAAAATAAATTAATTGATGAGATCTGCTTATGTGTGTTGTGTTTAAAAGTGAAGGTAGAGTGAAAACTATTCTTCGAAAAACCAGTACGAGGAATAAGTGTGGAAATAGGCAACTTGAACAGCTGTCCCGGATTATATTTTGAAGCGGTCGTCCCATGTCGTGGGTTGATTGATGCAGGCAAGGGCTTTGTCCTGTAATTTTGATGTTCGATTTTTGTGCATGTCAATATGCACTTATGTGTGCACTGTCCTCTTGTGTCCTCTTGGTGACTTCCTTCTAGAGTTTCCCCTCTAGCTCAAAATGTTAGCTCTATTTGTTTTTTGAAGTGTGGGCTGGCACAGCAAGGCGAGCTTAATGAATGATGGGACCAACAGTTTACCTCCTTTAGCAATGAGATTTAGGGTTTGAGCAAGAAACAGATGAGTGATGGAGGAAGAGAGTGAAATAAAAGTCAAATCAAGTACAGGATGAGAAATAAGAGGGAAAGAAAGATTCCATTAAGACAGAAAAAACATTACATTTTCTATTTTAAAAATCTATAACAGAAGTTTTAATTGTTTAAATTTTCTGGGCTGGAGAGGTTGTTTGGCATAGCAGGAGCATTAATCTCCTAATTATAAAGATATATATGCACTGTTAAATATACCCCTAATGTTTATGAAGAGTTCAACAGGCAATTAATGTGTAAATTTGTGACTCCATTTTTGCGAGTCATTTTCGCGAGTCTAACAGTAGTGGAGTGTATATCGTCATGCAACTTATGAGTTGCAAATATTAGGGTATTTGTTCCTTACCAAAAGTAGCTGGGCAGTTTACACATTAAAAATTGCAAACACCATTGTATTTCCCATATTGTGGCAGCAGATTCTGGGTCAATATGCATGAATATAACTGTGAAAAAGTTTGGTAATTTTGTTGCCCACTCATATGTTCACAAGTAAAAAAATATATTTAAATAACCACATTGTATTACAGCTTGGCACTCCTTTTTAATTAATTTGAAACCAATGTGATTATATCTTTCCACTAATTATATATTATTTTGCACTTGCACTCTTACAAATACATAATTTATTAGGGTTCATTCTGGTTTACTGAAGACTCGTCTCCAGCACTATTTAACTGATTTTTATTTTGTTCCTTATTTTTGCTGCTCCACAATAAGAACTATTTTGACTTTAACATTTTGCCTTTTTGCACATTACGTGATAGAATTGTTTTGTCACGAATAGCACAGGATTTTTTTAAATTTAAAAAGCAATAAAAATTTCAGGTGCACTCTTAGACCAGGCATGCCATCTTGACATTGAGATGTATCAGATTGTGGCTGCATGTTTCTTCCTGTTTGTGGTGCAGTTATTTCATAGGTCACGATTAGTGCGTAACAATGCTGTTATGTTTATCACTGTGCTATGGAAACAATTTCCTTGCTTTTGTACAAATAAGTGTGAGAAAACTTATTGAATATTTCTGCTCCTTTTTGAGATACTGACATAAGATTTGTCTTATGAATGCATTTTGTCTCAATAATTTCCTTATTTTCCGTAGTTAGAGTTAAATATTAAAAATAGAGGAAGATTTGTTCGATGGTGAAAATTCAAATGAATATCAATGATTTTATCCTTTGATGTCACATCAGTCTTTGATAATCTGCAGTTTTCCAAAACCCTTCATTCTGTTTGTCTACTGTTGTAAAAGTGACTTCAGAAACCTGAATATGCAAATTCAAGCTTCAGCTGAGATTTGTAAACAGCTGAAATCAACTCTCTGGTTTATACCTTAAAAATCAGAACTCGTTATTCCACATTGTTTCCACTATACCATGGTGTTCAAAATAATTTTAAAAACGTTTCATTTTCTTTCATATAACAGTCATTTTCAGAACAAATTGAATCACTTACCATTGAATCATTTTAGGAGCGTTTCAACTAGGATTTTATCATAAGTTATGAGTCTTTCATATGCACACAACCAATGTTATAACTTCTCACTGGGGAAGTATCCAGGAGATAGGGTTGCAAGAGCCTCAGCCTTTGTCCTTGTCCAACAGATTTGAGATTCTTGCTCCCTGTGTGGACTGGAACGGGGACTGCAGGGAGAATGAGCAAACTGACCACAGCACTGTGGTGCAGGGAGCCATTCAAGTGGGGGGAGAGAAGGATAATGTCATAATTGGGGATAGTATAGCTAGGGACATAGACACTGTTCTCAGTGACCAGGATCGAGAGTCCAAAGGTTGTGCTGCCTACCTGGTGCCAGGGTTTGGGAAATCGTCTGGGCTGCAGAGGAACTTGGAGTGGGATAGTAAAGATCCAATTGTTATGGTCCACGTAGGTACCAATGATATACATAGACCAAAGGCAAGAGGTTCTGCTAAAGGAATATGAAAATTAAAAAAGCAGAACCAGAAAGGTAGTAATCTCTGGATTAATACCTGAGTCACGAGCTAACTGCCATAGAGTCAGTAAGATTAGGGAGGTAAATGTGTGGCTTAAAGATTGGTGTGGGAGAAATGGGTTTGAATTCATGGGACATTGTCACCAGTACAGGGGAAGGAGGGGCCTGTTCTGATGGGACGGTCTTCATCTGAATCATGCTGGGACCAAAGTCCTGGCAAATCGCATAACTGGGTCTGTAGATAGGGCTTTAAACTGAATGGGAGTGGGTTCAATTACAGTTAGCGATGTGACAGGTGGTTACCAAAAAATAAAGGTGAGGGACAGAACGGCAAATGGCTTTTTGCATCAAGGAACTACGAAAGAGTAGGGAAATATGACAATAGAACAAATTTTAAAAGCTTTGTATTTAAATGCTTGAAGCAATCAGAACAAATTATGAGTTAATGGCACAAATAGAGACAAATGGGTATGATGTGGTGATTGCTGAGTCATGGTTACAAGGAGACCAGGTCTGGGAATTGATTATCCAAGGGTACTAGTATTTCAGAAAGACAAACTGAAAGGAAAAGGAAGTGCTGTAGCTTTGTCGGTGAAGAAATGGATCAGTGATGGAATGAAATTATATAAGCACCGGAGTTCAAGATGTGGAATCAGTGTGGGTAGAAATAAAAAATAGCAAAGGGAGGAAGACCCTGGTAGGAGTAATCTATAGGTCCCCAAAAGGTAGTTCCACAGTGGGGCACAGTGTAAACCATGAAATAATGAGGGCTTGTAAGAAAGGTATGACAATACCATGGGTAGGCCAGCTGATGAGCAGTGCAGTTTTTTAAGGAGATACTCAATTCCTCACAACTTAATTCCTCATAACTAAAATATATTCCAGAGAGGAAGAAAGACGGTAAAAGGTGTAAAAATGCATGCATGACTAAACAAGGATGGTAAGGGCAATATAAAGACAAAAACAATGGTATAATCATGTTGCAAACACAAATGGCAGTCTGGAAGATTGGGAAACTTCAAAAATAAGCAAAGGGTTAATAAAAAATGTAATTAAAAAAGAGGTAAGGTAAATTATGAAAGAAAGCTCGCACCAAATATCAATAAGGATAGCAAAAGCTTCTATAAGTACATAAAAGGGAAGCAAGTCATTAAAGTGAATGTTGGTTCCTTGGAAGACGAACCAAGAGAGTCAAAAGTAAAGAACACAGAAATGGCGGAGATGGTTCATCAATATTTTGCTTTGTTTTCACGGTGGAGGACACTAGCACCATCGCCTTAGAAATTGGTCATTCAGATGTAATAGAACAATCAGCATCATTAGGGAAACCGTACACAACAAATTGTTGGGATTGAAGGCAGACAAGGCCTAATGGCCTACATCCTCGGGTGTTAAAGAAAGTGCCATTGGCGATAGTGGATCCATTGTTTATAATATTCTAAAATTCCCTGGACATGGGCAATGTTCCAATGGATTGGTAAATCATGTTTGACAAATCTGGTAGAATTCTTCCAAGATGTACCAAGCCAAGTGGATAATGGGGATCCTGTAGATGTAGTATATCTAGACTTCGGAAGGTGTTTGATAAGGTGCCGAACAAAAGGTTAATACACAAGATTAGATCACATGGGGTTCGGGGTAATTTATTAACTTGGATAGAGGACTGGCTGATGGACAGAAGACAGAGAGCCTGGATAAATGGGTCTTTTTCGGAATGACAAGATGTAACTAGTAGTGTGTCATAGGGTTCGGTCCTTGGGGCCCCAACTTTAACAATCTATGTTCATGACTTGGATACAGGGATAGAAGGTTTGATCGCCAGATTTGCAGATGACACTAAAATAGGTGGGACAGTAAGTTGCAATGAGGAAATAAGAACCTTACAAACGGATATCGATAGGTGAGTGGGCCAAAATGTGGCAGATGGAATTTAACGTGTGTTATGGGCGAGGCGTTTTCAGAACCCCAAAATGTATCATGGAGTTCAACCAACCTCTCCCTTTAATGGATTTGTTGCTTTTCCGAGCACGCGGCTTTTTCCCTAGGTGTGGGATTACAATTATGGACACGTGGGTTTTTAAACACAAAACGCTGTTTATTCCATGAACTCAACTTAACATCTCAAATAAACATTGGATCTCTTAACACCCCTTACTTCATAGATAACTCAGAAAATATTGCAACAGTAAATAATTCCTTAAACTGTTCCTTCAAACTTCCAAGAGACGTAACACCTTTAAACAAAATCACATCAGGTTAAAGTATATATATATTTTCTGTAGAATGGCAGAGATATATTAGCTTGGTTGCCTTCAGCTCCAGCAAAACAGCCAGGCACTTTTAAACTGCTCTCAGCAAAAACAGCCAGGCACTTTTCAAACTGAAACTACAAACCTGTAAAATAGCTGAACTGAGCTGAGCTCCACCTATTCTATGACATAACTGTTTTCTTAAAGGTACATTGCTTAAACATTCAGTTCTTAAAGGCACTCTCGCATGACACCTCCCCCCAAGAAAAAAAAATAAAACCATCAACTTCAAGATGGTTTCATTTTTCACTTTTACACTATCCTCTAAGAAATGTACACAGTAAATATTTTTTGTTTAAAAAAAAAAACACATGCAAACAGGTATAATAATATAGTCCATTTTTCTTTGTTCTTCCTCCTCCAACCGAAATCCTTCTCGATTGACAGTCTCTTTGAACAAAGTCTCTGCACGATCCATCCATTCCTCTACTCCTCGGCATTTCTCTTCAGAATCAGATATTTTAGTTCAATCTGACCACAGAGTCCCTTGCAATTCTCCAATACAGGAGCATTGGTAATCACAGCTTTCTGGCAGTCAAATGCCTGTTGAAAATCTGCTGTCCATTGAATTTTTTTACGTTTCTTCAGCAATTCCATCAGTGGAGTAATCACGTCACAAAACCTTTGCACAAATGTTCAATCTAATCCACTCCTGCTAAGAAATCGCATTATTTCCCTTCGTCTTGAGGATAACGGAAACTCCGCAAGGGAAGTGATTCGGGCTTCTCCAAATTCACTTTTGGCTAGGTTCATCACCAAACCCGCCTCCTGAAGTCGATTGAAGAACTCCACACGATGTTTTAACTGTTCTTTCCATGTTTGGAAGTTGGAAATAAAAGCAGATTGTCCCACTCTCTCCATGCAATCCTTCAATGATGGGACAGGATAGGAGTCCGTTCTTGTAACTGCATTCACCTTTCGATAGTCCACCCACAACCATTGGGTACCGTCTGGTTTAGGTACCATCACTATGGGTGAGCTCCATTGGCTGCAATCCACTTCAATTATGCCATTCTTCAGCATACTCTCAATCTCTGTTAACCTGTGCCAATTTTAAAGGATTAAGCCTATATGGATGGTGTTTGATAGGAACAGCATTTCCCACATCTACGTCGTGTATAGCCATTTTAGTACTTCCCAATTTATCTCTACAAACTTGCCCATGTGATATCAATAACTCTTTCAGGTCAGTTCGTTTTTCCTCTGGAAGGTAACTTAACAATTCATCCCAATTTTTAAGAACATCCTCATTTTCCAATTAAATTTGAGGTATGTCAAATTCACAGTCATCTGGATTTGGTTCATCACTTTGAGTTAGTATCATTAAAACCTCCTTTTTCTCTCCTTCCCTTTCAAATTACCTTTTAAGCATATTCACATGACACACTCGGTGAGTCTTCTATCTGTTGTTTTTACCACATAATTCACATCACTTAAGTTCCTTTCAATCTGATATGGTCCACAAAACCTAGCATTTAAAGGCTCCCCTACCATTGGTAACAACACTAAAACTTTATCCCCACTGGCTAAACTACGAACTTCGGATTTCTTGTCCGCTACCCATTTCATCACATTTTGTGCAACTTTCAAATGTCTAGCCAATTCACCTCTATTTAATCGTTCCCTAAAATTTGACGAGTGTAATTTCCGATTTCTCACCCACCAATTTTTCCTTAATCAATTTAAGTGGTCCTCTTACCTCATGACCAAAAATTAGTTCAAAAGGACTAAATTTGGTAGACTGATTAGGTGCATCCCTAATTGCAAACAATACGAATGGGATTCCTTTATCCCAATCCTCTGGATAATCTTGACAATACGCCCTCAACATTGTCTTTAATGTCTGATGCCACCTTTCTAACGCTCCCTGCGATTCTGGATGGTACGCAGTTGATTTAAATTGTTTTATTACTAAGCTATCCATACCTTCTTTGAATAACTTTGAAGTAAAATTCATTCCTTGATCCGATTGAATTTCTGTGGGTAGTCCATATCTCGTAAAGAATTTAAGTAACTCCTCCACAACCCTTTTAGCTGTAATATTATGTACTGGAATGGCCTCTGGAAACCTAGTAGACATCCATTACAGTCAAAACATATTGATTCACACTTTTTGTTTTAGGAAGCGCTCCTGCAGCACGGTAGCATTGTGGATAGCACAATTGCTTCACAGCACCAGGGTCCCAGGTTCGCTTCCTGCTTGGGTCACTGTCTGTGCGGAGTCTGCACATCCTCCCCGTGTGTGCGTGGGTTTCCTCCAGGTGCTCCGGTTTCCTCCCACAGTTCAAAGATGTGCAGGTTAGGTGGATTGGCTATGATAAATTGCGTTAGTGTCCAAAATTGCCCTTAGTGTTGGGTGGGGTTACTGGGTTATGGGGATAGGGTGGAGGTGTTGACCTTGGGTAGGGTGCTCTTTCCAAGAGCCAGTGCAGACTCGATGGGCCGAATAGCCTCCTTCTGCACTGTAAATTCTATGATAATCGATTAGGATCCTTGTAAAAAGTTCCTCAAGTGCTGGAATGGGTATTATGGGCGCTGGTTTTATCACTGCTTGAGGTTTCCCTGTCACTTGACATGTGTGACATGATTGACCAAATTTAATTACATCTTTATGTAGTCCAGGCCAATAAAAATGTTTCTGGATTTTAGCTTGAATTTTCCTTATTCCCAAATGACCTCCCACTTGTACCTCATGCGCAACTCGCAACGCCTCCTTTCTATACCCTACCGGCAATACTACTTGATGAACCTGCCCACTTTTCATCCGCCTGCATATGTACAGGTCTCCATTTTCTCATCAAGCCATCATTTTTGCGGTAATAACACTCTGGTATACTCTCAGATTCCTCTTCCGTATATGCTTTCTAATATATCCGTTTTATTTCTACATCTTTCTGTTGCAACTCCGCCAATTTTCCTGAACTAAAAATATCCGCCTCATCCTCCACCAGTTCTTGTTCTTTTTCAACCATCTGATCAAAAATCGTTTCTGATAATTGCACTTCAACTTCATCTTCACTCCTTGATTTCTCCTCTTGTCTTAACCTGTGACTTTGCCACCTTGTTACTACACAATCTGGAAAAATCCCAGGATATTTGTCCTTCAACCCTTCAGTTGACTGATTTTCCACTGGCTTATCAACCACAGAAGGCATCACTCCCACCTGTGATCCAGCTATATCATTAACCAAGATAAACTGTATTCCTGGACAAGATAGTTTAACTATTACTCCTACTACCACTTCACCACTCTTCACTGGACTTTCCAACCTTACCTTATATAATGGAACGCTACTCCTCTCACCCTGAATTCCACATATCACCACCTTTTCTGGCAACATTCTTCCCAAACTTCATAATTTCTCATCTCTTACCATTAAAGATTGACTAGCCCCTGTATCTCTTAAAATTGTGACTTCTTTACCTGCTCCTCCTGATACCATGAGTAAACTTTACCCACACAAGTAAATTCATTAAATACATCTGGCACCTTCTTAACAATAACTTCTTGAACAGGCTGTACAATCGTTTGCACCTCCTTCGCTTCCCTTGGGCTTTCCTTTACCACTCTAACAAACCCCACTGTCTTATCCTGTTTTACCACATCAGTCTTCCCAGTGCTTTTCTTCAACCACCAACACTGTGACTTTACATGGCCTAGTTTATTGCAGTGAAAATATTTGGAACTTTTCATTTCTTTTCCACCCTCCTGGATTTCTTTTTTAATCTGAGGTACACTCTCCTTATTATCTTCCATCAGATCACCTTTACCTTTGCCACTTGAGTATTTCTCATGTTCCCAGTTTCTATCCCTCACCGGTTGAAACAGATGTCGGAAACCAATCTTTGATTTATGAACTAATTCATAATCATCTGCCATTTTCGCTGCTAATCTCACAGTTTTAACCCTCTGTTCTTCCACATGAGTTCTCACTACATCAGGAATTGAATTTTTAAACTCCTCCAAAAGTATAATTTCTCTGAGAGCTTCATGCGTTTGGTCTATTTTCAAAGCCCTTATCCACCTATCAAAATTACTCTGTTTGAGCCTTTCAAACTCCATGTATGTTTGACCAAATTCTTTCCTTAAATTTCTAAACCTTTGTAAGCTTCAGGCTCTAGCTCATCTGCACTTGAGATGGATTTCTTCACCTCCTCATATGTTCCAGATACCTCCTCCGGTAGTGAAGCTCTACCTACCAGCTTTGTTTGAATCAGTAACACCCACATGTCCTGCGGCCATTTCATTTGTTTTGCTACCTTCTCAAATGAAATGAAAAAGGCTTCCACTTCCTTCTCGTCAAACCTTGGCAATGCTTGGACATATTTAAATAGATCCCCACCAAGCCTTCGACTCTGATGTTCTTTCTCACTATCCTCATCACTATCATCCAATTGTACATTTCCCTTTACGTCTGCCAATTTTAACTGACTGTCATGTTTCATGGCCATTTTCTGAAGTTCAAACTCCCTCGCTTTATCTTTTTCCCTGATCTGTATCTCCCTTTCTTTTTCTTTTTGTTCTGCTAGGGCTATTCTTTCTTTTCTCCTTTCTTCTCTCTCCTTTTCTTTTCCCTCTCTCTCTTTACCTTTCTTTTTCCTCTCTCTCTCTTTCTCTTTCCTCTCTCTCACTCTCGTTTGCCAGCCGCTTTAATTCTTATGTTCCATTTGTTTAATTTACAACTGAATTTTTGCCATTTCCAATTAGTCAAACTCTACCTCAGGCAACTTTAAATGCTTAACCACCACCATAATTACCTCATCTTTTCGTATTTTGTCAGGTAATGTTAATTGCAATGTTCTTGCCAAATCTTACAGTCTGCGTTTTGTTTCTGTCCGTAAAGTACTACGTGTAACATTCTCCACCCCCAAAAACTTCAGAGCCTCTGAAAGAGCCATCGTTCACAACACTCTCCCCACTTAAACTAAAATACCACACCGGAAAAGCAACAACCCTTCACTGTCTTTAATTTCACAAAAGCCAATCCAATAGATAGACTTTTATCCCGGACGAGCCCCCAATTGTTATGGGCGAGGCGTTTTCAGAACCCCAAAATGTATCATGGAGTTCAACCAACTTCTCCCTTTAATGGATTTGTTGCTTTTCCGAGCATGCGGCTTTTTCCCTAGGTGTGGGATTACAATTATGGACACGTGGGTTTTTAAACACAAAACACTTTATTCCATGAACTCAACTTAACATCTTTAATAAACATTGGATCTCTTAACACCTCTTACATCAAAGATAACTCATAAAATATTGCAACAGTAAATAATTCCTTAAACTGTTCCTTCAAACTTCCAAGAGACTTAACACCTTTAAACAAAATCACATCAGGTCAAAGGATATATATATTTTCTGTAGAATAGCAGAGATATATTAGCTTGGTTGCCTTCAGCTCCAGCAAAACAGCCAGGCACTTTTAAACTGCTCTCAGCAAAAACAGCCAGGCACTTTTCAAACTGAAACTACAAACCTGCAAAATGGCTGAACTGAGCTGAACTCCACCCACTCTTTGACATAACTGTTTTCTGAAAGGTACATTGCTTAAACATCCAGTTCTTAAAGGCACTCTCACATGACACGTGGATAAGTGTGAAGTCATCCATTTTGGTTGGAAAAATGGAACGGCAACTTATTATCTAAATGGGAAGAGCCTTTGGGGTGCTCCGATGCAGAGGGATCTGGATGTCCTCGTTCATGAGTTGCAGAAAACTAGCATGCGGGTACAGCAGGGAATAAAGAAAGTGAATGGAATGTTGGCATTTAATAATAATAATCTTTATTGTCACAAGTAGGCTTACATTAACACTGCAATGAAGTTACTGTGAAAAGCCCCTCGTCGCCACATTCTGGCACCTGTTTGAGTACACAGAGGGAGAATTCAGAATGTCCAATTCTCCGAACTGCACGTCTTTCGGGACTTTATACATAAAGGAATAGAGTATAAAGGTAAAGAAGTGTTGCAACTGTACAAGGCATTGATGAGACTGCACCTGGAGTATTGTGCACAGTTTTGGTCCCCTTTTTTGTGGAAAGATGTAGTGGCATTGGAGGCAGTTTAGAGGAAGTTCACTAGAAAGATTCGAGAGATGAAAGGTTTGTCTTATGAAGAGAGATTGAGCAGTTTAGGCCTATGCACTCTTGAATTTAGAAGAATGAGTGGAGATCAAGGAACATATCAGCCATGATTGAATGGCGGAGCAGACTCGATGGGCTAAGTGGCCTAATTCTGCTCCTATATCTTATGGTGTTATAGTCTTATAGTGTGTAACTAAATATAAGGCATGCTTTAATTAAATTAGATTTTGTCCAGTTTGGATTATCATAGTTTCTTCAAGTTGATGGAACAGCCCCCAAAATCACCTGAAACACATTTGGTCTGTTTGTTTCTGTGGGGGGTGCAGGGAATGAATATGATACTATTATGATCCCGGACCACACAGGAACTCAATCAATTTTTAAATTTGTAAAACTATGAGGAAAGGATACTTCACTCCAGGAGTGATTCCATGCACAAATAGGGATCTGGTATATTAAAACAAACTTTTTATTACCACAAACGGCATGGCAGCACAGTGGTTAGCACTGTTGCTTCACAGCGCCAGGGTCCCAGATTTGATTCCTGGCTTGGGTCACTGTCTGCAGAGTCTGCACGTTCTCCCTGTGTCTGTGTGGGTTTCCTCCGGGTGCTCTGGTTTCTTTCTACAAGTCCCAAAAGACGTGCTGTTAGGTAATTTGGACATTCTGAATTCTCCCTCCGTGTACTCAACAGGCGCTGGAATCTGGCGACTAGGGGATTTTCACAGTAACCTCATTGCAGTGTTAATGTAAGCCTACTTGTGACAATAAACATGATTATTATTATTCTTTAACTGCTACCTTTATCTCCAATCAAGCAAAACCAATAACAGATCAAAATCCACTTTTGAGTAAAGGTAGCAAATACAGGATTACTTGCCAGCCGCCGAATAAAGAATTCCTTTAAAAGTTTTTTTGGAGAGAGAAAGATCCTGTCAAATTAATGCTGAATCTCTGACAGATTCTGCAGAAACTTGTTCAGCGCACAGCTTCCAGCAACACAAACTCAACTGCCTGCTAGAGACCTGGTATAGACCTGACTTATCCCATTAAGTACATCATCCCCATTCCAATCCCATGACCCACTTGCTTAAGTTTAAACAGTGTGCGCAAATCAACAGAAACATTTTAAAGTATGATTTTGGGTGGGTTTGGCTGGGTGTTTTGCGATGGCTGCAATATTGAGATGGAGGCCTCTATTCAATGGAACTTAGCTGGGTTTTTTTGGGATAGGGGAGTTTTTCCCCAGTCGAGGCCATACTTTGATATTTTTCCGGCACTGAACTCGCCATCAAGACTGGCTCCTTCGAGATCAGGGCACCGTTTTGAAAGGCTGCCCCGATCTCTAAGCAAGATTCACGGTCACCCACAACCCCCCCCCCTCTTTCTGAACCCCACAGTTAATCCCCCAACCTCTCTGCGGCTTCTTCTTACCCTCCTCAGCCACCCATTTGTTGGCCTAACCCCATCAGGCCCCAACCCTTGGCAGTATCAAACTGGCATCCGGGTCCCTCGGTACTACCAGCCTGGCACCTGGGCAATGCCAACAGGGCATCCTTGTAGTGCAATGTTCATATTACCAGGGTGCTAATGTACCACCCTGTCCTGTCCCCAAACAGCTGGGGGCCTCTGAGACCAAACCCCACCCCACGAGTTGCCATCTCGCCTGGTTCAGGTTGAGGCCTGGTCAGTGTGGCCGGTGCCTCCCAGTCACCGGCTGAATGCATGTTGGCATATTTAATTGAGCCTGATGGCTTATTTAAATATCTGGATCACGTCCTTCAGTGACTCATGATTGGCGTGCAGTCGAATTTGGCACTCAACTGGTATTCACCCATTGGTGCAGCACGGTGGCTGAATCATGCCCAATATCTCTAATTATCTACCCCTCAGAAATCATGACAAAAAATCATTAGGTTTTCCTTTGGAAACATAAGCATGGCCTGAAATAATGATGATTTCACTTTTACGACATTTAATTACATCTTCTACAGCCTCAGTGGCTTTCTTTTAGACCAGGAGTTTTAATAATATTACTGCCCCAGATATATTCACACCCTAACCCAGGCTTTTACAACCATTACTGCACCAAATACATATAATACAATATATATAAGAAATTCCTACATTCATCACAACAAGCAGAGGCCTAGAGTTTGCCTGGACCTTGCGCACCTGGGTATTAGGGTGCCTTGAGTGCCATAAAAGAGGAAATTATGGAGTAGGTGACTTGAGCTATTAGTTACGCCATTACAAATGTTCTGGGACTGTTGTGCTTTGTTGCTGCTGCCCTCACTAAAAACAGAAGGTAATTAACAGCTCTGACCATGCTACATCAATTAAAATCAATTATAACTGATTTTATTTAATTTCAATCGGTTTCATTGTTGCTACTTTGATTGGGATGATTTATTTCTCAAAGATCAGGTTTACAATTCCAGTTTTTAAAAATAAGGATTCAACAGCAATTTGCATTTTTAGGGTGCCTTAATGTTGGAAAATATCCCAAGGTGTTTCTCAGGAGTGTAATAAGACTTTAAAAAGAACTTGAATCTTCAAGTATCCACTTTCTGCACTAGAGATTTTCAATTTTAATAGACCATAAGTCAGAGATTGTTTTTAGAACTTTGTTTACAAACTTTTTTTCATGGGACCCACTTTTGCCAACCGGCCGACCTTTGCGCCCCATGTCGGCCGACCTTCGCAACATATGCCACATTTGCTCACCTTTAATGTGAAAGGGGAGCCTGCTTGGTCCTAATGATCTCATTCCAATCAGGTTCGTAAGAGGAGAGGGCAAAGCATATCCGCTGCAGACTTCAGCCAGTTCCTTTGTACCGTCTTCATCTTTGTGAGAGCAGAAAACCCAACATCTCACATGTAGATCATCGTGAATGGCAATAGCAACAAAATGCTTGTTTTACTCAGCACTGCATACTCCTGGGAGATGCTACTCCAGCATGCTGACAGCCTCATGGACTTTTGACGTGTTTTTAAATGTCCTATCACAGGTCAGGCATAGCAGCGTAGTCTTCATTTGGAGACAGCTGCAAGTTAATGACTGGCTCTGGTGTCTTAACCTTAAAAGGAAATTTTCATCCACCATTTTCCTTCCAAAATCTGAAACTTTGCCAGTATGTCCTGTATATAACACACATGGGCTTTGCATCCTTATCTGCATTGGCATAATTGACAAACTATACCTCAAGAAATCATCTTTATACTGCTTTGTTCCCAAGTTAAGTTTCTTCTTTGTAGCCTCTTAACTGCAGGCCCTGGAGCTCTGTACAGAACAAAGACGAGCACTGCACCGTCCCACCTGGACTCTCCTCAGCAGTTGTCTCCAGCAGATTCAAATGTAAGGCCCTGGCCAATGGGTACAATGCCTATTGTGTCTCTGACCACCTCATACTTGATGGTAAATTATTCAGCTTCACAGTCCTCTTGTCTTGCTTGCCAGCAGCTAGAAAATGGAAGAAGCTCTCCTGTGATTTGGCTCCAAAATCACACACACAGAAGGCCTTGATAGAGTTATAGAAATGGCCCTTCAGCCAATCCCTTCTGCACAGGTCAGAAACAATCACCTAACTTGTCCTGGGATCGCAAGTGCGCATCTAAATACTTCTTAAATGTTATGAGGGTCTCTACCTCCACCAGCATTTCAGGCAGTGAATTCCAAACTCCCACCAACCTCTGGGTAAAAAAAGATTTTACTCACATCCCCTCTAAACCTCCTGCCCCTTACCTTAAATCTATATTCCCTGGTGGTGGAGGCTTTGGGGCCGAGGGTTTCGGCCTTGGATCAGCATGTCCAAGGACATGAGTCAGAGCCACCTGGACATTACACAGCGCTCTTGAGCATGGCCCAAACCCAGCGGGCCATGGCTGAGGACGTCAGCGGCATTGTCCAGGTGCTGGCCGACATGGCGCAGACCCAGGGGGAGGTGCCCAGTCCCAGAGAGTATGAGCAACGCTGGCAGGGCCAGCAATTGTTGCCTATCCCTAATTGCCCTTGAACCCAGTGATTTTGTAGCCCATGTCAGAGGGCAGTTAAGAGTCAACCATATTGCTGTCGGTCTGGAATGGCATATAGACTACACAGTATTCCAGATTCAGCGAACCAGATAGGTTTTTACAACAATCAATGATTGTTTTGTGGTCATCGTTATTGAGACTAGCTTTCAATTCCAGATTTTATTGATTGAATTTAAATTCTATCAGCTGTTATCATGGGATTCATTTGAATCCATGTCTCCAGAGAATTATTCAGCACCCCTAGATTACTAGTCCAGTGACATTGCCACAATGCCACTGTCTCCCCAGATTGAAGATGGAGGTCAACCAGGACTGCATTGGAATAGTCACGTCTAAAGGTAACAAAGACATGAATGAGGGTTTTGGCACCAAATGAATTGAGGCAAGGGCAGAGGCGAGCAATGTTACTGATGTTGAAGTAGCCAGTCGAGGTGAAGGTGTGGATAAATGGTTGGCAGCTCATCTCTGGTGCCATGTTATGAAGCTTCAAACTTTAATTATCTGAAATGCTGCTACATAATTGGAACATCAATGTTTTTTGTTATACTGGAGATGATGCCACTCAAGTATGCAAAATGTAATACATTTATTCTCAATGAAACCTCAATTTCTTCATCTTACCTAAACAAATCCAATAAAAATATTTGGAAAAAAAATTCAGTTTACAAATGATATGCATTTTCATAATTTGGGCGGGTAGATAGGAATAGCCAAAGAGATTTAGAATTGGGATACCCCATCCTTGAATGCTGTATGGTGCTTTATTGATTTTCTTTTACTTAAATGAAAGTTCTGAGTGAAATAGGTTTCTCTTTCATGTTGGTGAATGAAAACAGTGTTATACATGCAATGTTACTTTTCTTACAGATTTTTACTTGTTTGATGGTCCGCCATGGAAAAAATCTGTACATGTATGTTTTTCTGTTAGATAACAATATAGTTGAATTATTTGAATTGAATCTGAATTCTATTCTTTGGTACCAATTAGGGGATAATTCCACACAAGCACTGATCTTAATATCCATGGCACTACTAAGGACTGAAACTTATACCATTGCCTGCATGATAGAGAATGGTAGGTGCAACAAGTTATCTCAACTCACTGACTTTGTCAGCATTTAATATTATTAGCGTAAAACTCCTATTCCATCAAACTCCTAACGTGTGCCTTGTAGGTGGTGGACATGCTTTGGGGAGTCAGGAGGTGAGTTATCTGGTGGCCATGGTGTGAGTGGTCACACATTTGGTGGCTCCCGCTCGAGGTAGATGTTTTGGACCTTTTCCCCGGCTAACGGCGGAGCTCAGTGATTATAAAAGGTGTAGGAGGGGTGGAAGAAGAGAGTATCCCACAGGTGTATGGATTCATGGACCAGCAGTGGTCGGAAAAGGAGGGAACAATTTTTGAAAGCTGGTGTGGAGCCTGTGATACAGGGGAAAATGGTGTAGTGTTAGGGTCCGATCCAGCCTGCACAGTGGTCGACGGATCAGCTAATGAGCTTCCTCCATGAAAAATTTGCCCAGCAGAGGAAGTAGAACTTGGAGGGCCTGGCCAGGGTGGTGGATCCGATAAAAGCGGGGATCGACCGCATGGAGATGAGGTTAGAAGCCCAGGGCCAGGCAATCCAGAAGGGTGAGCACGAGGGGCAGCTTGCCTTGATGGCTGCGGAGACGGGGTTGATGCGAAATCAACAAAGGAATCTGCAGGAGAAGGTGGAGGATCTGGAGAATAGGTCATTCAGGCAGAACTTGAGGATCGTGGGTCTGCCGGAGGGCAGCAAGGGAGCGGGCGCCAGCACATATGTGGTGCGGATGTTCAAGAAGCTACTGGATGAAGGGACATTTGTTCGGCCCCTGGAGGTGGACCAGGAAAGAGGAAACCGCAAGGGAATGAGCTACCGAGGGTGATGTTGGTGCGACTGCACCGGTTCCTGGATAAGGGACGGATTTTGAGGTGGACCAGGCAGACGAGGTACTGTACTTGGGAAGGCAGCGAGCTGCATGTGTATCAGGACCTAGGTGCGGAGCTGGCCAAAAGGAGGGTGAGCTTCAATAAGGTGAAGACGGCCCTCTTTAAGAAGGGGGTGAAGTTCGGCATGTTATACCCAGTGAATAACATATGAAGGCCGGGAACTTCATTTGGGTCGCCAGAGGAGGCAATGGAATTCGTTAGAGGCAATGGACTGGCAGGAGAAGGAGGACATTAAACTCTGGAGGCGATGTTCCTATTTTGTATTTTGGTTTTCTTCTGGTTTGTATGAACCACTTTTGGACTGTACTTGGGGCTGTTGCTCCGTTTTGGGTTTATTTCATTCTTGATGGGGGATGATGGGTTGCTCTTTTCTTTGTGTTTGGTGGGGATTGTAAAGTTTGAACTGGGAGAATAATTGAGCGGGGGGGGGAAGGGGAATTAGTTGGGGGTAGGATGCTAGGTGCCATGGGCGGGAGCTACCTGGCTAGCTGGGTGGGCTAGCTCACGGAAGCGCAGTGGGGGGGGGGGGGGGGTGAGCATGTGTTAGTGTGTTGACGGGGGTTAGCATTGTTATTTTGTCATAGGGTGCGGAGTAGGGGGTGGTGTAGAAGACTGCTGGCAGGGGAGGGTCTGTTGAAAGGTGACACGGTGAGTGTCGATGACGGTGGGCGCCCGAGGGCAGGCCTGAGGAGGTGCGGGACGTGGGCTGGAGTCTGGCCCAGGAAGGGTTATGGTTGATCAGCGGGGTGGAGCGGGGGGGGTCCCCTCACATTCAAAAAGTAGAACATGAGAGGATTGAATGGGCCAGTCAATAGGGCCCGTGTGTTCGCACATTTGAAAAGCGTAAAGGCAGACGGGGAAATGATACAGGAGACACAACTGAGGGTGGTGGATCAGACTAGGCTGAGGATGGGGTGGGTCGGGCAGGTATTCCATTCAGGGCTAGACTCTAAAACAAGGGGGGGGGGGGGTGGCGATTCTGATTAACAAATGGGTGGCGTTTGAAGTGGGATGTAGTGATGGACTCGGGGGGCAGATAGGTTATGGTGAGCGGGAAGCTGGAGGGGATGCCGGTGGTGCTGGTGAACATTTATGCACCGAACTGCGATGACCTAGAGTTCATGAGACGGGTATTGGGGAAGATCCCTGATCTGGGTTCACATCAGCTGATTATGGAGGGGGTACTTTAATGCGGTAATAGATCTAAGGCTGGATCGGTCGTGTTCGAGGACAGGGAGGGTGTTGGCTGTTGCGAAGGAGCTAAAGGGGTTTATGGGACAGATGGGGGGGGGGGAGGTGGATCCGAGGTGCCGATTTTTGGTGTGTCGGAAGACCCGGGAGTCCAGGGGGCGAGAGCGGCCGATGTTTTGGCCTTTGCCTCTCTGGTAGTCCGGAAACGGTTCTTAATGGCATGGAGGGACTCGGAATCCCCGAACTCGGGGGTATGAGTCAGTGAAGTGGCCGAGTTTCTGAGGCTTGAGAAGATTATGTTCGCCCTGAGATGATCAATGCTAGGATTCGCCCGGAGGTGGCAGTCATTTATCGACTTCTTTGGGGCAAATTAAGCGGTCAGGAAATAGGGATGGGGAGGGGTAAAGGGAAAGAGGGAGGCCTCGGGGGCTGGTTGAGGTGGGAAATAGTTAGTGGGAAAGGGGGATTGGGGAGTTTTGTAAGGGCCCCGAAGAATCCAGCACGAGTTTTAAGGATACAAAATAATAACGTTTATTTACTATAACAATACATACATAACAGCTACCTTCTCCTTCCTCCTGGTTCCTGGACTGGCCAGCTTATTTATAGTAGGAGTTTCTCCGCCCCCCTCATTGGGTAAGTTCATACTCCCATAGGATTGTGGGATAGTCATTAGTCCCCAGCCAATCGTCAGTAGGCAGGTTATAACATCCCTCCCCCCCCCCAAAGTCCAATGAATCCACCGTAGGCCCTGACGAAGGAAGGCGTCGAACTCGTTTGGCCGCAGGCCGGACACCATTTGCACGCGGCGCTGGATCAGGCGGCGTATAACGAGACGGAGACCGGCGCTTCCGTGATGAACGGCGCGGTTGTACATCCACGGCCTGTGGACCCGAGGATTCCCCCTCTGATTCATCCTGTGTCTCCATCTCGGAGTCAGAGTCTGCTGCCTCCGTCATGTCAGCGTCTCTATCCCCATTCGGTCCCGTCACGACCTGCGCAGGCTTCGAGTGAGGCACCAGTGGAAGATTTGGAGGACTACCTTCCCTTGTTTCTGGTCTTTGCCGCTGTTGAACTGAACTCCGGGGGCGGGGAATCTTTTGCGGGGATGATCTTCTGGACCGGACGTGGTCTACATGTCTTCGCTGGAGACGACCCTGGGCTTGCACTTGGTACGATATAGGGCCCGTTTGGCGAAAGATTACCCCAGGAACCCATTGGGCACCACCAGCAAAATTCCGCAAGAATACTGGGTCACCGGGCGCAAACTGCCGAATTGGACGATGCCGAGACAATCCCGGTCCCTGCCGTTCTTGTGTGCGGCGTACTTTTGCGCCAATGTCCGGGAAGACCATACTAAGGCGGGTGCGAAGTCTCCGGCCCATTAGGAGTTCTGCGGGAGCTACCCCAGTCACTGTATGGGGGGTGGTCCTGTATGTAAACAAAACCGAGCCAGTCTCGTGTCCATTGATCCGGAAGACTGCTTCTTTAGGCCTCTTTTGAATGTTTGCACTGCACGCTCTGCCAACCCATTTGAAGCCGGGTGGTAAGGGGCAGTGCGGATATGGCAGATGCCGTTCGTCTTTGTAAACCTAGCAAACTCCTCACTCGTGAATGGAGTGCCATTATCCGTGACCAGCACCTCGGGGAGGCCATGCGTGCTAAATGATAAACGCATTTTTTCAATTGTTGCGCAGGACGTTGTCCCCTGCATCTTATGCACCTCCAGCTATTTGGACTGGGCGTCAATTAGTAGAAGGAACATGGATCCCTGAAAAGGGCCTGCGAAATCTGCATGTAAGCGTGCCCAAGGCCGCCCTGGCCATTCCCAGTGATGTAGGGGCGCGGCCGGCGGAAGCTTCTGATGCTCCTGGCAAATGGAGCAGTTTTTGGCCACCTTCTCAATGTCGGTGTCGAGGCCTGGCCACCAGACATACCTCCGGGCCAACATTTTCATCTTGGTCACGCCCGGATGCCCATTGTGCAAGTCTGATAATATCAGCTCCTGGCCTTTTTCCGGGACAATCACACGCGTCCCCCACAAGAGGATGCCGTCTTCCACGCTGAACTCGGACAGCTTGGAGGAAAATGCCCGCAACTCGCCTGGGAGCTGTCTATGCTGCCCACCATACAGGACTATGTGCCGAACCTTTGACAGGACTGGCTCCGTCTGGGTCCACTCGCGGATCTGTGATGCCGTGACAGGCAAGGTGTCCATAAAATTTAGGGTTGCGACCACCTCACCGGTCATGGGGGTCGACATGGGGCCGGTTGATAAAGGCAATCGGCTCAGTGCGTCGGCATTTGCTATCTGCGTACCTGGTTTGTGCTCCAGGGAATACTCATATGCAGCAAGCAACAAAGCCCAGCGCTGGATCCGTGCAGAAGCAATGGGCGGTATTGGCTTATCCTCTCTGAAGAGTCCCAGCAGGGGCTTATGATCAGTCACGATAGTGAAATGGCGGCCGTACACATACTGGTGGAAGCGTTTCACCACGAAAACCACTGCCAGGCCCTCCTTCTCGATCTGCGCGTACTTTTTCTCCGCTGCAGTCAATGTGCGGGAGGCGAAAGCTATCGGTCGCTCGGCCCCGTTCTCCATCTTGTGGGACAGGACAGCCCCAATACCATACGGGGATGCATCACATGTGACGAGCAAAAGCTTTCCCGGATCATAGTGGGTTAGTAATCCAGACGACGACAATTGTTGCTTTACCCGCCGGAAAGCGGTTTCTTGCGGCTGACCCCAAACCCAGGTGTGATTTTTCTTTAGCAGCAGGTGTAAGGGGGCCAGCGTAGTTGCCAGATTGGGGAGGAACTTCCCGTAATAGTTTACGAGACCGAGAAAAGAACGAAGATGCGAAGTGTCAGTCGGCGTCGGGGCATGTTGAATTGCACGCACCTTCTCTGCGACGGGGTGCAGACCCTCGCGGTCCACCCGATAACCTAGGTAGACTACTTCTTTTGCCTGAAATACGCACTTTGTGTGACGTAAACGGACTCCAGCCTCCGAAAGGCGTTTAAGGACAGCCTCCAGATTTTCCAAATGCTCTTGCTCCGACGTCCCTGTAATCAACACGTCATCTAGGTAGACAGTCACACGTGGTAAACCTCTCAAAATGCCCTCCATAACACGTTGAAAAATTGCGCAGGCAGAGGATACTCCAAAGGGCAACCGTGTATATTCATACAGGCCCCGGTGTGTGTTAATTGTTACATATGGTCGGGAGGCAGGGTCCAGCTCCAACTGCAGGTAGGCGTGACTCATATCTAATTTTGTGAATGAGAGTCCGCCTGCAAGTTTCGCGTAGAGATCCTCTATGCGAGGCATTGGGTATCGGTCGAGTCGGGAAACTGTATTCACTGTAAGTTTATAGTCGCCACACAAGTGAACTGTGGCATCTGGCTTCATTACTGGTACAATTGGTGCTGCCCAGTCAGCAAAACGGACGGGCCTGATAATACCCAAACTCTCCAAACGAGTGAGCTCCCCTTCTACCTTCTCGAGCAAAGCGTAAGGCACTGGGCGCGCCCGGAAATAGCGCGGCGTGGCTCCTGGTTCAACTTGGATACGGGCTACGGCCCTTTTTATTTTCCCCACACCAGGCTGGAATACCTCTGGGTATCGTCCTAGCACCTCAGTCAACCCTCCAGAAACTGTTTGGAGGATGTGCTGCCATTGCAACCGCAAATGGCGCAACCAGTCCCGACCCAACAGGCTGGGCCCATGGCCACGCACTACGATAAGTGGGAAACGCCCCTCCTGGCGTCCATAGACAACAGGGGTCATTGTAGTTCCTGCAATGTCCAGTGGTTCCCCCATGTAGGTGGCCAACCTGGCCTGTGAGTCAGTTAATGTAAGGGTCTGTATACCCTGCTTGATGCGGTCGAATGTCCTCTGGGCGATCACGGAGACCGCTGCGCCAGTATCCAACTCCATCTCCAGCGGGTGGCCATTGACCCGTACTGTCACCTTAATGGGGGCCACACGGGGAGCTGCCACACAATGCAGCTGCAGGCAGTCGTCCTCCGTCTCCACGTCCTCAGGAGTAGTCGCCGCAGGTTCATCCACATGGAAGGTACGGCCTCTGGGCTGGTCCCAGTTACGGCCCCTGGGCTGGTCCCAGTTTCGGTCGGAATGACGGCGCCTCTGGCGTCCCCAGGACCGCCGTCTGCGACGGGGTCGGCGCCTACAAGTCTGACACGGACATGGCTCCTCATCCATTGGCTCTGGAGAAGGCTCCCTTCGGGGAGGAATGTCCGATGGCCACTGGCGTCGGTCTGGTCGTTGCCTCGCCCAAGGTACCGCAGGAGTGCGGGGGGACGTTTTTGGGCGGAAAGGGTTGCGCCCCAAGGCATGCACTTCCATTCCCTGTAGCTCCTGTACTCCTCGCTCTGCGCTCTCTCGGGACAAGACTATTTGTTTTGCCTGTTGAAAAGTCAATGTTGGCTCCGCTAACAACTTTCTCTGGGTGGCCGCATTGTTAATACCGCAAACCAAACGGTCGCGTAACATTTCTGACAAGGTCTCACCATAGTCACAGTATTCCGCAATCCTGCGTAGCCTGGATAAAAAATCGGCAAGGGATTCTCCAGGGGTCCTCTCAGCGGTATTAAACCGGTAACGCTGAACTATCATGGACGGGGTTGGGTTAAAGTGTTGCCCCACTATATTCACAAGTTCGTCAAACGTTTTGGTGTCCGGCGCAGCTGGGTACGTAAGGCTCCTAATCACCCCAAACGTATGCGGCCCGCAGGCGGTGAGCAATATGACCACGTGGCGCTCATTTTCAGTGATGTTGGTTGCCCGGAAATAGTAACGCATCCGTTGTGTGTACTGGTTCCAGCTTTCCAGCGCAGCATCAAAAACATCCAAACGTCCATACAGAGGCATGGTATAATAGAAAACAACTTCCAACCTGTATCCAACAAAAATCCAGGGAGGTGGCTTCAGCAGTGTAGACAGCTATTCACTTTTCCCTTCATCGCCAGTTTTGTAAGGGCCCCGAAGAATCCAGCACGAGTTTTAAGGATACAAAATAATAATGTTTATTTACTATAACAATATATTCATAACAGTAGCAGTAACTTCCCTTGCTACCTTCTCCTTCCTCCTGGTTCCTGGACTGGCCAGCTTATTTATAGTAGGAGTTTCTCCGCCCCCCTCATTGGGGAAGTTCATACTCCCATAGGATTGTGGGATAGTCATTAGTCCCCAGCCAATCGTCAGTAGGCAGGTTATAACAGGGAACTGTGTGTAAGCCATGTTGGCTGGGTTTGGTTGTTTTATTGTTTTTTCCTCTTAGAAATTGTTAAAATTATATATGCCTCAATAAAATATTTTTAAAAAAAGGATTACAAGCCTCTGACCTGCTCTGGTAGCCACAGTATTTATATAGCTAGTCCAATTCAGTTTGATTTGTATTTTAGCAAGAACAGGATTAGCGCCATTGAAAGTTTGTCTGTCATGAAAGAGCTGAATTTTGAACCCACAAATCAAGAGCACTAAGTTTGCATATGGGCTATAAAGAGCTATTGGGCTGAGTGGGTGTCATTGGTTGGCATGAGTTGGCAACAAGTTAGCAAGGATGATATGAGGGACCATGAGGGATGGATAGAGAGGCTTAGGTTGGTATGGAGAGGCCATGGATGGGAGGGTGGGGGCATGAAACAGTGTGAGTTGGTATGGATGAGGTATGGGGAGTGTGTGGAGAGTGAGGAGATGTGAGGGATGAGGACTTGATGGCCAATTTTGGTTTTATTGTTATTTTGAAAACTGGGGTGAAGTTGGGCATTTAAAACATCCTGACTCAGCACCAGATAGCCCCTGTGGCCGCCTCTGACCTCTTTCCGGAGGTGGTGCGTTCAACTCCAGTTGGAATTTATTATTACAACCATTCAATGTTAAAATTGTACACATTCCTGGAAGACACAATGTGATAGTGATGCTCTGTCAGGGGTTAAGGGCTAATTAGTTATCAATGTACAAACAGGGGAGGGGACCCATATAATGAGGAAGGATGAATGGGTATATGTTTGTGGTTTATCCCTTACATACCTCATAATGAAACATCCATACAGTAAGGGCCCTTATTGTTTATTCCCTGTTGACTTCCTTATTTCCCATTTCTTTTATTTTGTTGCCATTGCATTTTTGATCCATGGATGACTAACGGACATGTGTCTTTAAGGCAGCCTGCACCTTTCATTTTAGCAGAAGAATTCAGCAGCAGGAGAGATCACTGGTGCTTGTTCAAACTGGAGTTTTAGACTGACTGACATCAGTGAAAGAGATGGGCGGAGACTCTGATTGATTTGGCTGGTGGCCAATGAATTGGCCTGAAAGGTTGTGCTCTGCCCGGTAACGGGTGGTGATTGGGTCCTATTCCACTGGGATGTTTTCAGAGTCCTGAGGTTTAATTGTGCTTTCAGTTTGATTCCTGACAGCTTAGAGAGAAGGCCCAGTCTCTTTTCTCTCCATTTTTATTAACTAAGGTTGTGTTTCTGAACTGGGAGAGATCCTGGATAAATCGGTTTACAGGAGAACCATTACAGGCTGTGGAGGATAAGTCCAGAACCTGTTAACTCTCACCATAAATGCTGGTGCGAACTGACTATCTGTCTCCAGAAGACCTGCTGCCTGTGAGTAATACCTTTTTCTACACCTCAGAGGCCTAAAGATGAATCACGAACTGAAAGCAAGGTTTGAAGAAACAAGTCTCTGCCTCTCCAGGAAAGATGTGAGTATGGTGCTTTTAAAAACTGCAGGAAAACCAATATGGACTGCAACACAAACACTGGTTTACAAGCTGACTGTGAAGAAAGCACGCAAGAAACCATCATCTGAAGCAAAGACTCTTTTCTCTTTCACTTACGTTTTTTCCCCTTTTTCACCTGTCTGTCTTGTGTGTGTGTGTGTGTGTATGTGGAGGGTGGGAGGTAGTTAAAGTAGGAGTTAGGTATTTATTAATATTTAACAAACTGCATTTGCTGTGTATTTCATTATAGTTCATGTTATAAATAAGCAATAATTGTATTTAAACCTACAAACCTGATGATGTAATTATTGGGCAGCCAAGATCAAAGACATAGGATATTTTAATTTATTTACCCTCCCCGACCTACAAGTCGCTGGGATTGGGCCCACCTGCCCCATTTCGGGGTTGATGGTGTCTCTCCTTCTCAAAAGGTCAACATGTTTTCTATTGGGCAATGACATAGGGAATTGTCCCAGTCCTCGCAACAACTCTTTCAGGCAACCATTCCGGCCCAACACCAGAGTTCTGCGCGTATACTAAATCATCTGGTAGAAATTACCTGTTCTTCTTGGCTGTATCGTGATGGCTTTTCTGTGAGGTTTGCTTGATAATAATAATAATAATAACGTATTGTCACAAGTAGGCTTCAATGAAGTTACTGTGAAAAGCCCCTAGTCGCCACATTCCGCCGCCTGTTTGGGGAGGCCAGTACAGGAATTGAACCCGCACTGCTGCCTTGCTCTGCATTACAAACCAGCTGTTTACCCCACTGTGCTAAACAAGCCAGTTTGAAGACATACAGCAGAGTTTTTGCATGGGTCTGACCAGAGTTAGATCTTTTCTGTAAAGCAGTGTCAAGAGGCCTCTTTCTCAAAGAATATCTCTATAAAGCAGGTATTCCTTTTTGCCATTGGTATTTATGGTGGATAGGAGCTGAGATGGTTGTTTTTTTGTTGTTTAAGTGGGAATAAAGATAGCAATGAAGGGTATTGTATTCACTGTATTGATTAGCATTGTTTAAGGGGAAATTGTAAGCTATCTAGAGGTGTGATGTTAAAGATAGTTTAATACTGTGTTAGTAATAAAGTTTGTTTTGATATACCATTATCCCTATTTCTTTGTGCAATTACTTTGTCCAAAGACATGCAGGTTAGGTGGATTGGCCATGCTAAATTGCCCTTAGTGTCCAAAAGGTCTAGGAGAGGTTATTGGTTTGGGGGGATAGGGTGGAAGTGAGTGCTTAAGTGGGTCGGTGCAGACTCGATGGGCCGAATGGCCTACTTCTGCACTGTATGTTCTATGTACTTCTGGAGCTAAGTATCCTTTCCTTTACTCACAGACTTAGAAAATTAAATGAAATGTTGGGGTTTCTGTCCAAGATCCGAGCCACCGTTGGGGTCTGGTCTGGGATCGTAATACATATTGATGAAATTTTTTTACTGCCTTAATATCGCCAGAATTTCTTTGTTAATCTGGGAATATATCCTTTCAACATCTGACAGTGTTCTGGATTCGAAGGCGACAGGTCTTTCCTCACCATCTTCCACTTTGTGTGAGAGTACCACACCGATGTCGTACGGTGATACATTGCAAGTAACAACCATGGGTTTATCAGGGTTGAAATGGACCAGCAAGGCCGATGACTGCACGGCCTGTTGGATGAGATCAAAGGACTTCCTCTGAGCCTCCTCCCACTTCCAACATTTGTTTAGCGGTTGATGCAGGGATGCCAAAATGGTAGACAGATTGGGTAAAAAGCAGCTGTAATAATTGACCATCCTGAGAAAGGACTTAAATTCTGATATATTCCTTGGTTCCAGTATCCCTTTATTGCCTTTATCTTATCTTCGAGCGGGTGTAACCCCTTCACACCAACTATGAAACCTAAACAGGTGACTTCATCAGCCTGAAATGTGCACTTCCCTCACTTTAGCCGAATATCGGCTTCTTTAAACCTCTTGAGGACTTCTTCCAAATTCGCTGTGTTCATCTGGTGTTGCCCCCGTCGCTAGGACATTATCCAGGTACACAACAACCTTTGGAATTCCCTAATAAAGGCTCTCCATTGTGAGTTGGAATATAGCACTGGCTGATGAAATACCGAAAGGCAATTTTATATATTTGAACAAGCCTTTATGAGTATTTACGATAACAAACTATTTTCATTCTTCTTCCAGGACAAGCTGCTTGTATTCCTGGCTGAAATCTAACTTGGTGTATTTAAGGCTTCCTGCCAACTTGGCAGATACATCTTCTATCATGGGGCTAGGATATTTATCTACTTTCGCAGCCCTGTTCATAATCATCTTGTAATCATGTAGGTTCGGACTGTTCTGTCCAGCTTCAACACTGGGTCAATGGATGCTGCCCATTCTGAAAACTGTACTTGAGTAAATACCCCCAGGTCTTCCAGACACTTCAACTCCACTGCCACCTTTTCGTGTAGACCATAAGGCATTGGTCTGGCGCGAAAATATATTGGTGTTACTGCTGGCTCTACATAGATCTTTCCCTTCACACCTTTGATACATCATAACTCTCTCTGGAAGACCTCATCGTATTTCTGTAGAAGCTCCCGGAAAACCCTGTCAGTGATGCTGAATATTTCTAATCAATCCAATTTGATTTTCTTCAGCTCATCTCACCCCATGAGACTTGGCCTCTTTCCCTCCACTATGATCAATGACAACTGAGCTGACTGCTGTTGGTATGGTACTGGTATGGATGCCATCCCCAATATCTTCAGTGCCTCCCCAGTAGAGGTGGCTGATGTACTGCTGAGATTCACAGGCTGCAGCCTTCCCTGCATTTGCAAAAATGGTTAAGTAGATACTTAACCATTTGCTATTGTATCAACCTCCATTTTAAGGGGACGGACATTGACGACGAGGATGATGTGGTGTACATGAACTTTCAAAAGGTGTTTGGTAATATACCACACAACAGCCTTATCAACAAAGTTAACGCCCATGGAATAAGAGGGACAGTGGCTACTTGGCTACAAAGTTGGCTTAGTGATAGGAAACAGAGAGTTGTGCTAAATGGTTAATTTTGGATTGGGGGAAATAGTTTTTTTCCCAGGGGCCAGTATTATGTCTATTGTTTTTCTTGATTTATATTAATTGGGTTTACAATTCACACTTTCAAAATTTGTGAATGATGCAAAACTTGGAAGTATTGTGGACTGTGAGACTTTGGAGAGGGTGCAGAGGAAGTTTACCAGGATGTTCCCTGGTCTGGAGGGTTTTAGCTATGCGGAGAGGCTGAATAGACTTGGACTGTTTTCATTAGAACAACGAAGTTGAGGGCGACCTGATAGCGGTCTACATGATTATGAGGGGCATGGACAGAGTGGATGGGCAAGCACTCTTTCCCAGGGAGGAGGGGTCAGTCATGAGGGGGCATAGGTTTAAGGTCCATGGGCAAAGTTTAGAGGAGATGTGCATGGCAGGTTTTTTTATGCAGAGAGTGGTGAATGCCTGGAATGTGTTGCCAGGGGAGGTTGTGGAAGCAGATACATTAACAGCGTTCAAAAGGCATCTCAACAAATACATGGATAGGATGGGTACAGAGGTCTACGGCACAAGGAAGTGCTGAGGGTTTTGGCCAAGAGTGGTATCATGACCAGTACAGGCTTGATTTTCATGGATATGCAGTGATGGAAAAGATGATCAGCATTGTGCCATGAGGCATGATAGTAAAAGAGGCCAACAGATCTTTCTGTATGAAAAACTGTCTCTCTGCAGAATGTATTTCTTGGGAACAGGCAGAATGACTGCTTGCAACCGACATTTCACTGATAGCACTTTGTTTTGGAACATCGAGAACAAGGCTCTCTCAAGGTCGAATGTTGCCTTGAAACTACAGGATTGTTTAACATAAATCTTATAAAAAGCAGTCGCTTGAGATTTCAATGGCAATAACCCCAAGAATCAACAGTCGTAAGACAAGACCTGAGTTTGGAAGCTGACAGTGTACACCCTCCAGAGTGAGCCTGCCCAAGTTCTTTCTATCGGAGTAGTATATTTTTGTTCAAGTCATGTGTCTTGAAACTTATGTAACTGTTTGAATCAGCACATAGCTAAAGTCTGAATTCAATGCTAAAATTGCATTAATTCAACTGTCAGTGAGTATCAATATGTCGCTGTGTCATCAGCAGAGGGCAGCAACAGCAGAAAAGGAAGGGAAGTGGGACTAGGTCAGTTGTTCTTGCAAACTGTTGACATAGATACAACCAGCTGAATGGCCTCCTTCTGCACTGTAAACATTCTATGATTCTATAAATTGTAACAAATGATTATGCAAAAACAGTAATAAACAAGATGAGGCTTGGATTAAGTCCGGGGCTGACAGGTAATAAGCATAGTCCAGACTCCTGTGATGTGTATGCTAGTGATGATGGGAGGAATGAGTGCCTATAAAGTCCACAATTAAATTCTGGCTGACATTTCTTTCCATAACCCAGCAGTGTTCCAGACAATTGTAGTGCCCTCTTCGTCTTTACTATCAGAGATGACTGACAGCACGACTGTGAATTAAGCCACTTTCCTTCTGGTCTGTATTGGCTCAACTAATGACTATCTTAAACAAGTCAGCTATTGGGGAGCCTATTGAAAAAGGTTTCATGTAAATGTTCACTGTACAGAAATTTGCCTTAAATGTTCAGTTATGGTAGCTGATCGAGTGGTCAGCCACACTACCCTGCTGTAAAATGCTAAATTGAAACATTGCTAGAAATGCAAACAATTCCGAGAAAGGGAAAGTTTAAAATTGGTAACTTTATCAGTCCTGATTTTGACGAAGAATCACACCTGAAGACTTAACATTTCCTGACTGACCATCTGTGCAATTCCAGCATCTTCTATCTTCATGTCAGAACGTTAGCACTCCCAGTTTGTCTTTTTATCTATAAAATGCTCGTCTTGTTTGAATGTTTATAGCAAGGGTAGGAATTGTGAAAACTAGATTTCAGTTGTGAGTGAAAGGGACATTAGTGCAGATGTTGGCAGCACCTGAAGGGGTTATCAAATTTTTTTTTTTTTTTTTGCTGCGTGTAAAGGGTTTATTAACTGGGTTTTGGAAGAGTTATCTGTTTGCCCATGGGAGGAGTTATCAATCTAGATTTGCTGACACCTAGCAGATGGAAAGCCAAGTATAGCCACCCTGTGGTGAATCCTATTGCTGTTATTCTGTGTTCTTATTGAAAATATCTCATCATTTTTCTTCAGAAATGGTTTGCGCAGGGAAGAGCATAGAAAGATAAGATGAGATTATTAAGTGGTGCCACAAGCAGAACAAATAAACAAGTAAATGAAAATGACAATTTTTGCCGTGCTGCTGTCAAAGTACAATTCTCTATCTCCTGGCATTAAAAGGCAGCAACACCTAGGAGGAAATAGTTACAATCCACTGTTGCCTTCCTCTCCCATTAATGCATTTTCTTAAAGAGAAATAGTTCCCAGTTTTTGCATCCACAAAACATATCAGGAATGCTGCCTGAAAAAAAAAACACTGCTGCTCTTGGTAAATCCTTTTTTCGATCTCAAGCAAGTGATGGGATTCACTCTGATTTTTGATACTCATCCCATCAGCATTATTAAAAACATCAGTATTGGAAGAGTTTGTGCCAGGAAGGACCATTATCAATTGCCAGTCACCAGAGTGACAGCAAGACAATTTTACAAAGCTACCAAAAATTATGTTCAAAATCGTCTTTTTAATTGGGACGTTTGACAGGTTTGCAGCTCCATTTACAGATTTCCCCAGTGTCCCGTGAACAATCACTGTCTCATCATATTGAGCCAGCCTTGCCTAAATCTAGAATCTTCAGGCTGAATTTTGCCATTAGTTTCAGGACCCCAACGTTGTGACCATATGGGAGTCCTGAGCCCGCATTTGCCAGCAGTGAGGCTGGCAGTACAATGCCCCGGGAGGAAGCCTCCTGATTGGTTTCATCCTGTTAAAGGTGGTGGCCGGGTTCTTGATGCTACAGACCCAGCAGCTCTGGACCCTCGCAGCCCAGCAGCTGCAGTGCAAAGGAAAGCAATATCTAGGTCAACCAGGTACATGGAGGGAAATGCTTCCATAGGACCCAGTTCAGTTGGCATTGTGATTTTTCATGCTCCTCAGTGCAGCATGGCGTCTCTGGCTCTGATCACCCCCAGTTTTCCATAGTGAACTGACTGCAGTGAATTGCAACATCAGTACCAACAGGCATCTCTCTGCCCAGTGGCAACATTTCCAGCAAGGTTGCAAAATTATTCCTAATTGGGGCCATAGCAAATCGTAATTAGCTGTCCCAGTATGGCTCGGCCCTATTTTTCTAAGCCTGTCATCAGGGGCTGGTAAAATTCAGTCCTTAGTAACTTTTTTACATTTCTCCCTTTCAAACATTACACTAAACTCAATCATATTATTATCGTTATTAGATAAAGCTTCATGCACCGCTAGATGTTAACTAAATCTGGCTCATAACTCAATACTAAATCCATATGATATTTCTCTGTCCTGGTTCTGCAAAACATATTGTTGCAGAATTCTATTCTGAATGCACTCCTGATATCCAATACCTTTCTGACATATGCTAGCAATAATAATATTTATTATTGTCACAAGTAGGCTAACATAAACACTGCAATGAAGTTACTGTGAAAACCCCCTAGTCGCCACACCCTGGCGCCTGTTCGGGTACACTGAAGGAGAATTCAGAATGTCCAAATTACCTAACAAGCATGTCTTTCGGGACTTGGGGGAGGACACCGGAGCACCTGAAGGAAACCCACGCAGACATGGGGAGAACAAGCAAACTCCGCACAGACAGAGACCCAAGCGGGAATCGAACCTGAGACCCTGGCGCTGTGAAGCAACAGTGCTACCCACTGTGACACCGTGCCACGCCTGCTTAACCCAATCTCTATGCAAGTTAAAGTCCCCCAATAAAACTCCTCTTCCTTTGCTACATATTTGTGTAATGTTTGCAGCTACCACTTTACAACTGCTTTCTGCGCTCTTCTTCCTCAAAAAAAATCTTTGCAGCAACTCTGTTCCTTTTTAACTTAAGTTCTATTTTTTTCTCTATATGTTTCTAAACTTTTGATTGCACCGGCTAATTCAGGTAAGCTCTATGCCCGTCCCTTACTGAGCCTCGCAGACTGCCTCCCCTCCTAGTTTACAATATGATTGAAGGTACATTTCTGCATTTTGCTCACCTTTCTTGTGGATTCTGACCCAGGGGTCTTTCCATGTTCGCTCCATTGCCCACACAGCTTGGAACAGTCCATCTTTTCTGATTCTATTTTACTCAGGGTCTAACAATATCTCAACATCTTAAATGCGTCCTTTCGCCCAAAGACAGGCATTCGGGTGAGTATTATTTGTTCAGACTTGAATTGAAATAGGATACTCACAGGTGTCGGATCAGGGGCCGTATCATGAATAATGTTATACTCATCGCCCGATGTAATGGTGCACGTTCGCAGACTTCATTAGAAACACGAAAGGTATTTATTAATAAGACAAACTGTACAGAGGCCAGCATCCCCACGGCTGCCCCAGAGCAGTCCACCCAGCCGTCCTTCTCCCTATATGTCTTCTACCTAAGAGCACTCTCTACCCCTTGGGGTGGTTACCCACGCTCAGTCCCACTTGGTCCCCAATGCCAGGTAGCCTTCTTCTGCTGTCTTGCCCTTAAAAGGACAATCACCACAAATGACCACACATGTGTCACTCTCAATAATTCGTAAAAGGTAGCCATCTGTCCGCTAATTGTTAAATCCCCTGCAACCTCTACATTATTCGCCCCTCTTTATCCCCATTTCCCACCACCTGCTTTTTTCTCATAACTTTTGTCTTTATCCCCTAATTTTAAGACCTTTGTGAGTTTTGACCACTCTCATTTCCATGAAACTGCCAATCACCTGACTTTCTTGCTGTTTCCCCTGTGAGTTGAAAGTATCAGTGGTTTTCTCTTCCCTACACCCCTCCACTTCAACTCTGCTGTCATCATACCTCTCAATCCTTGATATAATTTTTATTTCAAATTATTGCCCCAACCTAATCCTCCCTAACCTCTTCAAAGTCCTCAACCATGCTGTCATCTCTCAAATCCATGTCCATCGTTCTAGGAGTGCCATCTTTGAATCCCTTTAGTCAGATTTCTGCCCCTGCCACATTAGGCCCTTATCAAAGTCACAAATGACATCCCTGGAATCATTTTCATAAATCCTTTCTGCATTTTGGTAGATCGAATTGGGGCAGGACCTACTCAGTTAATGGTAGGGTATTGGGGGAGTTATAGAACAAAGAGATCTAGGAGTACAGGTTGATAACTCCTTGAAAGTGGAGTTGTAGGTGGACAGGGTGGTGAAGAAGGCATTCGGCATGCTTGGTTTCATTGGTCAGGACATTGAATACAGAAGTTGGGACGTCTTGTTGAATTTTGCGAGGGCCACGAAGAACCCAGCACGAGTTTTAATGATACAAAGAAATTACATTTATGTACAATAACATATATACACAACAGCAGCAGCAACTCCGCTTGCTGCTCACTCCTTCCTGCTGGTTCCAAGCTGGCCAGCTTTATTTATACAGGGAGTCTTAATTTGCTCTGTTTATGTAACCTTTGCTCTAGAGTCGCCAGGTATCTTTATGATACCACCACGAGGTTCAAGTTCAAGTGCTGATCAATAACTCAATACACCAGTTAGTAAGATTCAAATCAAAACACATTTATTGTACACAGTCAATCACTACTCATGCATAAAACTCTACTTACTTATCTCTAACACTAAAAGGCCTATACTTAGCTTTGGAACTTGCCCACCAGGTCAGGGGAACAAATGGCCTTTCGTTCGATTCTGAGTCTGCAGGATTCAAAGCTGGTATAGACTGGTATAGGAGCGCCTATCTTGTAGCATGCGTTTACTGGAGACTTACTTGGTTGATGCAGCTGCTAGGCAGGTCACTGTCAAGGGTTGTTTCGAGCTGCTGAGTGACCCTGCCAAGAAGGACAAATTGAACTTGGGGACTCTACTTTATAGTCCCCAGGGGCTTCGCGCCATTTTGGGCGGACCCCGTATCTGGTTCCAAGTGATTGGACTACATTCTGATCATTTGGATCGACTTCTCCAAGACTGGAGCTGTTCCCTGATCGCTGGGCGGTTCCTAAGTGTCCGTTGGCTTTCTTTGTCTTGGCTCCTGCTGGCGCCGAGGAGCCTGGGTTGGCCTTGTTTACCTTAAATGTTTCCAATTGTCCCTGGGGATCGCTCATTAATATGCAGATGGTTGTTACTTTCAGTGCTGTCTGGGTTTCTGCAAGTTCTAATACACAGGAAACTTTGCACCTGCTTGCTTTTCCTGGCTTGATTGAATTTCCCTGCATTCTTTGCGGATCTCTAGTTTAAGTCGGGAAATGGCCAACCCAGGTGGCTACACACCCTCCTTGTGATCCCTAATGCGAAGCATGAAGGATCACATAACTGCGTCGTCTTCACTCCCTGACCCAGCGAGCACTCTTCCATGGCCTCTACACTGACCATAACTATGCACGAACATTTTAACTGACGATTCTAAATGGCGCTATGTCACAACAGGGACATGCAGTACAACATATTTTTAAAAACGGTACCTCTAACTATCTTCCATAAACTACACCCATTTAAACATCCAATCATGCTAACTTCCTAACAATACAAAAATAATAGCAGCATTCACATTTCCCTCTGGCTTGGCGGTCAAGCTCAGAGTTGTACAATCTCAGTTGTCTTTATTCACAAATGCCGCCGAACGAATGTCCTTTCTTGTAGATCAAGGGGTTCGGGGGCCTGGTGAAAACCGAAGATAGGGGATCTTATCCTGTATACCGGGGTGCGAGAGCGGTGGGCTCTCCTTCGCCATTTTCTCATGCGGATAGTCTGCACCATGCTGCAGAATTTCGCCAATGCTAAAATGGATTTGATTACATATGAAAGGGAGTACCACGTTATAAACCTATCACACCATGATGGTGTGTTGTTACTTGTCACTGGGCTCTGGGTGCAATGGGGAAGTGAATCATTGACGGCCAGGGGGGTTGGGGTCAGGGGGATCGCGTTCGCGCGTAACTGAATACGAATCATAATGATAATGAAAAACACATATGATGTCTTCATTGTTCTCTTCTTTCTTCTCTTCCTTTTCATCTCTTCTCTCTTCCTGGAGCTTCTGGAATTCTGTGGATCAAGCATAGTTTCTGTTACTATCTTGTTTAATATCTTGTACGTTAGCATGTCTGTCTTTTAGTGCCAATTTCCCTTTATAATTGGTCACCATGTGTGACACCCTCATTTAAAAAAAAATTTTTTAACCAAATATTTGGACTTGACATCTAAGGAAATACTGCCGTACTGCGAGCCGTCTCGCAGCCTGTGTCATTTACCATCCCAGTATTTGAGGATGTAAATAGCACAGGGAAGCAATCCTAAGGGTTGCTAAAACCAAACAAAAGAGTTTTGAACGTAACCGAGCCAAAATGGGGTGCGTATGGGCCGCAGCGGGTAAGATTTGGATGGATTCCCCGGGTAGGACGGTGATCAATGCCGTATGTGCTCTACCTGAGCGTAGCTGACCAGGCAGGGCAGAGACCAATGCCGCTTCTCCACTGCCTGAGCAACCGGCAAGAATGGGCAAGAATGTGGTCGTTGTGGGGGCTGCCTCTCGTGATTACCTCCGAATCAGGAGAGTAGTTATGATTGTTGTCTGCCGACAGACTAGTTCCTCTGAACTATTGTCTAGGACAAACTTGTACCTTTAACAATTTTTTGTCGACAGACTAGTTCCTCTGAACTGTTGTCTGGGACAAACTTGTTCCATTGACAGCTATTGGGCATCAAAGGGGGTGGTGACGTGGGGCCGCGAAAAACTATCTGAGTTTACACACAACACTTAATGATAACATTAACAAACAAATATTCAACAAACATGGTGCAGGTTCCATCAGAAAGGAAACAGTTTCTCCCAAGCGGTTCCTCTTAAAACATCATCTGGACACCTCAGTTATCGGTTGCGAACAGGGTCGCAAAGGGGTTCTCGTTTTGGGAGTCAGACTCAATGTCATCATCTTCTCCCGGATGCCATACTCTTGAATGGATGAGGGTTGCTAAAGCTGCATGGTGTGACTTAGGGTCCATCTCGTCGTTTCGGACGAGCCTGTACGAACTGTTGCGGTGCCAAATAGTTGTGTCTAATTCTGTTGAGATGGAGTCGGGGTCGTCATCGAAGGGTGGTGGTCTTTGGGGAGGTTTGTTAAGGAATGTAATCAGGAAGGGATCACTCAAATCGTGTTCAGATTCGCTGGGTGTGGGGCCTGTTGCATGGGGATAGTAGTGAGGCATGCTGTGGCTATCATCTGTGTCACAGTCGCTGTCGCTGCTGCTGCTATCTGTGGGTGTTCAGGGGCGGAGTCTAGAGTTTGGGGGTGGAGTCGAGGCCGAGTCCGTGGATGAGGTGGACGTGTTGGGGGAGGGTAGGGATACGTTGGCTGTGGGCGGGGCGTGGTCTGCTGCGTCGAGCATGACGTGGTGTGCGTGGTTAGACTCCAAGCCATATGCCTTGAGCTGGTTTATGTGAAACCACGCGGTCTTCCCGTTGGGGTACTTAATCTTATAAACGGAGGGGCTTACTTTGTCCGCAATGGAGTACGGACCTGAATACTTAAGTGACAGGAACGTGCTGGGGTTGTAAATGGAGAGCATGACCTGCTGTCCTACATCAAACTCAGTCGCATGCACTGTCTTGTCGAAACAGGCCTTGCTCTGTTTCTTCCGTGTGCCTAATCTTACTGCGGCTGCTAGCTGAGCCGTTTTTACATTCTCTACTAACTGTTTGACTGCGTTCTCGTGTGTGAGGGCCGTCGTTTCAGGGCTGGTCAAGTCAAATCCTAATAAAAATTCTGTGCCTTTCATGGGGCGTCCGGTAATGAGAGTGTGTGGGGTGTTTCCTGTGGATGTCGAAACAGTGTTACGCAAAAACATTAGTGCAAAGGGAGGACTGAATCCTAAGTGGTGCTGTTTGGTATGACCATTTTCCTGAGGGTTGCTTTTAGGGTCCGATTCATTCGCTCCACGATACCACTTGACTAGGGGTGGTATGCGATGTGGAATTTTTGGGTAATGCCAAATATCGTGAGGACGTTCTTCATGACACGTCCCGTAAAATGGGAACCTTGGTCGGATTCAATGCTGCGGGGGAGACCCCATCTCGTAAAGATGTGGTGGGTTAAAATCTTAGCTGTAGTCTTTGCCGTGTTTGTTCTAGATGGGAATGCTTCTACCCATTTCGTAAACGTGTCCAAAACAACTAACACATACTTGTGATCATTCCTGCAAGAGGGCAATGGTCCTATAAAATCAATCTGGAGGTTAGTCCAGGGGCCATTAACGGGGCGGGTGTGGCTAAATTGAGCTTTTTTTGCATATCTGTCCGGATTGTTTTGGGCACAGATAAGGCAATTTTCAACATAGTGCATGACGTCTTCCTTTAAATTCGGCCACCAACAGAGCTGCCTGAGGTGGGCTGTAGTGGGGTCAATTCCATGATGTCCATGACTATCATGGAACAAACAAATAAGCTAATTCCTGTCCTGTTCTGGAACCACATAAAGGGTGTCTTTTAGGACCACACCGTCATGTGTGGTCAGTGCATTTTTAAACCTATCGTATGGGGCTGGAAAGTTTCCTTTTAAAATCTCCCTGAGATTACTATCTTGCTTCTGGGCCTGCACTAAATCTTCGATATTTGTCTGTGAGACCTGAACTGCATTCACTGGTGCACTTTCAGGGGGGTTCCAAAAATATCCATGTCTGGAACTTGCTTTAGCCAGTGCGTCGGCTTTTACATTTCCAGGTGGGGAGGAACGGTGGTGACTTCGTACTTTAATGATACCAAATGTCCTGTCCTGTGCTTTGTCCAAAATGTGCCGGAGCAATGGGGCTGAAGGGAGGGGTTTTCCGTCCTCGGAAACAAATCCTCTTGCTTTCCACAGGGGTAGGAATTCTGTGAGGCTGTTACAGACATAGAGGCTGTCCGAGTATATGTCTGCTGGGCTGGGGAAGGAATCTGAGTGATCTATAATGTATGCAATGGCTGCTAGTTCTGCCGCCTGCGTGCCTAAGTGTCCTGGCAGTTTTAACGAGATTTCTTATAGGGCGCATCCCTGCGCGTCTTCAACATAGATGCCGCATCCTGTAATGCGCTTCCCGTTTAATATAGTGGAAGAACCATCCACATATATTCTCAAGGGTGCGCACGTGTCTGTGTGCTGGGGGCTCTGGGGTGAACTACCTATCTTTTTAGGGGGCGTTTTCATGATAAAGGGGCCTGTGTTGTGGTCCGGTGAGATGATTTCACATTCGTGGGGGGTGCCTGGGTATTGAAGGTTGTCGGCTAGGAAAGTGTGGGTCTTGGTCCTTTTAACAGTGATGTCCCGTCCCTGCAAAAGAAGGGTCCATCTGGCTGCTCTGATCTGGCTTATTGTACCGTCCTTGAGTCGTCCATCTAGTAAAAGTTGGGTGGGGGTGTTTTCCGTGAGGATTGTGATGGGGTTTAGTCCGGTGATGTCTGAAAAATATTGAACTGCCCAGAAATCTGCGAGCAGGTGCCTTTCACAGGCTGAAAATCCCTGCTCCACAGGATCTAAAACTCTGGATGCGTAAGCCATGGGTCTTAACTGTTTGTGCCGTTCCTGGAGGAGCATGGCCGAAAGAGTACGATCTGTGCTAGCTATCTCAATAGCATAGGGGGAAAGCGGGTCTGGAACCTGTAGTGCGGGCGCTGCAATGGGTGCACGCATTAAAGCATCTACAGTATCCGTGTGCCGCGGAAGCCATTCCCAAGGGGCTCCTATCTTTAGGAGTTCCGAGACGGGTGCTGCTTTGGTGGCGAAACCGTTAATGTGGTTTTGGCAGTAGCCACCCAGTCCTAAAAACGACCCGAGGGCGTAAACATTCTGGGGAAGGGGCAATTTGACAATCGAGTCAATTCTTTTATGCTCGATCTCGCGTTTACCATGCGTGATAATCGTACCCAAATATACCACTTTGTTTTCCAAAATTTGGGCTTTCTTGGGGTTCACTTTACATCCAATTTGCTGTAGGAGTTCCAGGAGTTCGGACAGAAGCGCGACGTGCTCTGTCTTGGTGTCTGTCTGCAGTAATAAGTCGTCTACATACTGGACCAGACATTCGGGGCGAGAAAACTTTGATAAACCATTGGCCAGCTGTCAGTGGAAAATGGAGGGGGAGTTGTGGAATCCTTGTGGAAGGCATGTCCACTTGTACTGCTGACCTTTAAAAGTGAAGGCAAATTTGTACTGGCACGCTTTTGCCAATGGAATGGACCAGAATCCGTTACTGATGTCCAAAACCGTAAAATAGCATGAGTTGAGTCCCTGTTTGAGCATGGTCTCGGGACTTGTGGCTACCGTGGGGGCTGCTGCGGGGGTGACTTTGTTGAGTTCCCGGTAATCGATGGTCAGTCCCCATGATCCATCGGGCTTTCTCACTGGCCAAATCGGGGCATTATTAGTAGAGGCTACTGATCTATGTACGCCTTGTTCTAATAAGCTATCGATAACTTTTGAGATTTCTCCCTCTGCCTCTTGGGGAAATCCATATTGCTTCTGGGGTCTAGGGTCAGGTCCTGTTATTTGAACCGAACCAACCATCCTGCCGCAGTCATGTTTATGACTTGCAAATGCGGTCCTGTTTTTCTGGAGAACTGCCCTAACCTGTTTGCGCTAATCGTGGTCGGGTCAAACCAAAAATCGCCGACTGCGCTAATCTTTTTTGCATACTCACCTACTGTGAGCATTGTGGGGGCTCTTGCTGACTTTGTCATTTTCCAGACATATTGATTTACTGGAGCAAATGACAGATTGTGGGAGTTCATGAAATCGATGCCCAAAATGTGTTCTGCCGTGTGGTCCAGATCGACCAAAACTATGGGGTGTTTTGTTGTAATGTTGCCAATTATTGAATGGGTACAGGGGCTGTGATGTGTCCCTGTTGTGAGTGGCCTGTGAAACGGCGGAGGGTGATTGTGGCTGTAGTGGGCCACGTGTCTTTTTGGAACATGGTGGAGGAATTAATTGTGGTGCGGGACCCTCCTGTGTCCGAGAGAAATTCGATGGGCTGTCCCCGTATTTTCGCTGCAACGACTGGTTGGCCGGACCTTCCCAAAGGGTGTCGCAGACCCCGGTGGGAAAGCCCGAACACCGTCAGTCAGTTCCGTTCATGTCTGTCTGGTCTGAACGGGTGCTTACACTACGTATGGGCTTTGTCCTGTTATTCAGAGTGCCTGCCTGCTGGGCTCTCTGTGGCATTCGTGGGGCATTGCACTCTCGTGCAAAGTGACCTAATTGTCCACAGTTGTAACACTCCTGTGGTTTCTGTGGGGGGCTGTTCATGCCTTTGTTCACCCATGCGGGGTTCTGGTGCGCTTTAACTGCTTGAATATCTGCCTCTGCCTGCTGTTCTTCAGGTTTTCTAATTGCGGGTTTGTTGTGGACAGATTGCTCCCAGGAGCGGGACAACCTTTTTAAAACCCACTTTTCGTTGTGCATTTCTTCCGAGGGGTCATAATTACTACAAGTTTTTTGTCCTGCCTCTGTGGCATGGGGGATAAGGGAGCGGGTCCATTTGACCATGTTGTCTGGGGACAAATGGGCACGGTCTAAGTTTCTGCAAATGGCTGTAAAATGGATCCACAGGCGTCCAGCAAACGCTGTGAGGTGTTCTGTTTTCTTCTGCCTGCACTTATTCTGGCCTTCTACTGGGTCACCTCTGTTATAACCGATCGCGTCTAGGATCGCCGTGTGCATCTCTGCAAGGGTGCCTCCTCCTACATTCTGTGGGTCGGGAAGGGCTACTACAACAGAAGGGTCTAAGCTTAAAACTGTGAGCTTCACTTGCTCACGCTCATCCAGGCCGTACAAGGTCGCCCGTTGCTTCACTCTAGCAAAGAAGTGGTGGGGGTCTGAGGTGGGAGGAACGGTGTGATCTTTTCGCACGCGTCCCGTAATTGGGTCATGGTTAAGGGGGTGGTGTAAAGGAATTCCGCGTCTCCGTCCGATGTGACTGTGCGGTGGGTAGTTACTGGATTCATGGGTGCCTGATCTATCTGCTCTGTGGGGGGTTGGGGTGCTTTTCTCCTTTGGGGCTTTCCTTGCGCACATGTTCCCTGTACATATCTATGCGTGGTTTAGTTTAGTTCTTGCCAATCAGGGCCATCTTCTTCATCTAATTGGGATCCAGAGGTGCTTTGAAACCCATTTTGCACTGAAAGCAAAGGCTGCAGTTCCGCAATCTGCTTCCGGCATTTTGCATGATCCACTGAGCTTTGTCTGTGCTCCGTGGTTGCAGCATGGTGTGCTCTTAACGCTGCTTTTAGATCGCTGCACTGCCTTTGCAATGCCTCTACCTGTTTCTCTGTCTCTTCTCTTACCAGGACTGCACATTACGTGTCCTGATAGGCCGTATTGAGTTTGGAAGCTGCTCAGATGCGCTAGACAAGACTGGTGAGCCCGCTTGGCATCATCCACCTCTCCGTCCTTTGCTGCCAATTTCCTTCTCAATTCTACATTCTCTCTCTCGACCTCACTAACATCGACCTTGCTCATTCGATGTCTCTCTTCTATCTCTTTGCGGAGCGTCTGAACGACCTCCTCTGTGCCTCGCAATTGTGCCGGACAGAACACAATTGCCATCGGCTTGCGAGCTTTCCCTAAGCTCTTCTTATGGATTTCGCTCAGGTTCTCCCACCAAGTATGTCCTATACTCCCGGGACCTGTTTCCTCATTTGAACAAAAGTCACTCCAAAGGGGCCATCCCTTCCCTTTGAGGTACCTTCTAATCTCAACTTCCCAAACGGGACACTGACCTACACTGCTGCTGGTCGCTGCGACCACAAATTCTTGAGGGTTCATGAGGCATTCCATTGCCTTCATCGCCATTTTTCCTATCTGAATGCTCTCTTTTAAAATTTGGAATGAGGGGTACTAAGGCGGTGCTGTAAACATGGGTATGGCGTTCGCTATTTTCCGGAATACAAACTCCCGACAGTTTTTTCGCAACAAAATCTATCAGTTTTACCTTATAGCCCTGTTAGGTACGCATGCATTAACATGCTTCCGAATTATGAGGATTGAGCAGAACTGCTTGAACACTTGTGAATGTTTCTGTTCCCAATTGGATTCTCAATTCGAATTTTGGGTTCTCCTGGAGTGGTTAGGCCACTTCTAAGTTGGGTCCCGTCAGAGTTCGCCAGTAAATGTTGCTAACTTTTGGTTGGCTCTTAAATGTTGCTCGTTGTGTCTTTACTTAATTTGCTCTGTTTCTGTAACCTTTGCTCGAGAGTCGCCAGGTATCTTTATGATACCACCACGAGGTTCAAGTTCAAATGCTGATCAATAACTCAATACACCAGTTAGTAAGATTCAAATCAAACACTGTCAAGGGTTGTTTCGAGCTGCTGAGTGACCCTGCCAAGAAGGACAAATTGAACTTGGGGACTCTACTTTATAGTCCCCAGGGGCTTCGCGCCATTTTGGGCGGACCCCGTATCTGGTTCCAAGTGATTGGACTACATTCTGATCAATTTGGATCGATTTCTCCAATACTGGAGCTGTTCCCTGATCGCTGGGCGGTTCCTAAGTGTCCGTTGGCCTTCCTTTGTCTTGGCTCCTGCTGACGCCGAGGAGTCTGGCTTGGCCTTGTTTACCTTAAATGTTTCCAATTGTTCCTGGGGATCGCTCATTAATATGCAGATGGTTGTTGCTTTCAGTGCTGTCTGGGTTTCTGCAAGTTCTAATACACAGGAAACTTTGCACCTGCTTGCTTTTCCTGGCTTGATTGAATTTCCCTGCATTCTTTGCGGATCTCCATTTTAAGTCGGGAAGTGGCCAACCCAGGTGGCTACAAGTTGTACAAAACATTAGTATGGCCACACTTGGAATACTGTGTACAACTCTGGTCACCTTTTCATAGAAACTATATTATTAAACTAGAAAGAGTGCAGAAAATATTTATTAGGATGCTACTGGGACTTGATGGTTTGAGTTATAAGGAGAGGCTGGATAGACTGGGACTTTTTTCCCTGGAGTGTCGGAGGCTTTGGGGTGATCTTATAGAGGTCTATAAAATAATGAGGGGCATAGATAAGGTAGATAGCCAACCTCTTTTCCCAAAGGTAGGAGAGTCGAAAACTAGAGGGCATAGGTTTAAGGTGAGAGGGGAGAGATACAAAAGGCTCCTGAAGGGAAATTTCTTCACACAGAGGGTGGTGAGTGTCTGGAACCTAAAGCCTTCGCATCCTTCCTAAATGCAGTGCCCAGAATTGCACACTGTCATACTTCAGTCTCTTATGAGCTTTCAGATAATGCTTTAGAATTTTGGAAAAAAACAGACTGCTAAAATGACTGCTGCAAACCATGTGACTTTCGGCAGCATGAACTCCAGACAGTCCTTTTTTTAAAAGTGTTTTTATTAAACATTTTTAAGTTATATAAGACAAAGGCAATTGTGAACATACATTGAAAAATAACAGGAGTAAAATGATAAAATTGTACAGTAATAATAAAAAATAAAACAATACATGGGGTGACACAGTGGTTGGCACAGTGGTTAACACTGCTGCTTCACAGATCCCAGGTTCAATTCCAGCCTCAGGTGTGTGACGTTTGCACATTCTCCTAGTGTCTGCGTGGGTTTCCTCCGGGTGCTCCAGTTTCTTCTCACAGTACAAAGATGTGCAGGTTAAGTGGATTGGCCATGCTAAATTGCCCTTGGTGTTCCAAAAAAAAAAGCTAGATCATGTTACTGGGTTACCGTGGAGTGTGAACCTAAGTAGGGTGCTCTTTCCAAGGGCCGGTGCAGACACGATGGGCTGAATGGCCTCCTTCTGCACTGTAAATTCTATGATTCTATAGAATAAAACAAAAAAAAAGGAAAAATTGTATGTACATTGGTTGTTTTTAACTATTTACATTGGTTGCGGCTTCTTGTTTTGTGGTGTCCAGTGGGAGCTTATTCCCAACCAGGTCCTCCACATTCCTCTCCCCTCCCTTTTCTTCTCGACCCCCTCCACTTCTAGTAGTCTGGCGTGCACTCTTTCCTCTTCCGCTCCTGTATTCTGTTCTTGTGTGATTGGCGTGATGCCATGTATTTTGTTGTTTGCTTGCTGATCTTGGTTGGGTTCTAAGTTTCATTGTTCCCTCCCCTTCCTCCCCCTATCCTTTTCATTGGCATACGTTATTGTGTCGTGGCTTTCAGTTCCCTCTGGTTTGCTGGCTGTTAGCTACAAACAGGTCTTGGAACAACTGAATGACCACGTTTGGTGGAAGCCTCCTTCCGACTCATGGATTGCAAATTTGATTTTCTCCATCTGGAGAAATTCCGACAGATTGGAGAGCCAGTCTGCAGCTTTGGGTGGTGCTGTCGATCGCCAGTCAAGCAATTAGGGAGGCAAAGGCAAGGGAATTGGTCCTCCTCCCCATGAATAGATCTGACTGTTCTGAGACCCTGAAGCTGCCACTCGTGGGCATGGCCACCTATTTACACTTATCCCCACCACCTTGGACACCGTTTTGAAGAAGTTCGTCCAGAACCCGATGAATCTTGGGCAAGACCAGAATATGTGGGTGTGGTTGGCCGGGCCTCCTTGGCACTGTTTGCCTTTATTCTCCGTCTCTGGGAAGGACCTACACATTCGGGTTCTAGTTAAGTGGGCTCTGTGTACCACTTCAGCTGATTGAGGCTTAGTTTTGAGCAAGTGGAGGAGGAGTTGACCCTATGCAGTGCTTTGCTCCAGAGTCTGCACCCCATTTCAATCCCCAAGTACTCCTCCCATTTTTCTTTTGTCTCGTCCAGCTGTGTGTTTGCCCTCCCCAGTAGTTGCCTATACAGGTCACCGCAGTTCCCCTTCCCTAAGATGTGTGTGTCCAGTAGGTCCTCTAACAACGACTGTCGCGGTGGTCGTGGATATGTCCTCATTTCCCTACGTAAGAGGTTTTTGACCTGCATATATCTTAGCTCTTTCCCCCATATCAGCAGGAACTTCTCTGATAGTTCCTCAGTGTTGTCAGTCTGTTGTCTGTGTGGAAGTCCCCCCCCCCCCCCACGTCCTGTCTCCACTTTCTGAATGTGGCGTCCATTGTTGCAGGCGTGAACCTGTGGTCATTGCACATGGGGGCTTTAATGGACATTTTGGTTAGCCCAAAACGCTGTCACAGTTGGTTCCATAACCGGAGTGTTGCTATCACCACTGGGCTTGTTGACTTTTTGCTCAGTGGGGATGGATGCGCTGCCATGATCAGGGCTGGACGGAGTTCCCCCTGCAAGCGCCCTCCTCCATAAGCATCCAATTGGCTTCAGGCTCTTTTATCTACCTCTTTGCCCTCTCCGCGGTTGCCGCCCAATGGTAATATTGCAGGTGTGGGAGGCCTAGGTCCCCGATGGTTCTCGCTCTCTGCAGCACCCTTTTTGGGATCCTTGTATTCTTCCGCCCCCCCCCCCCGCCCCCCCCCCCCCCCGCCCCCCCCCCCCCCCCCCCCTCCCCCCCCCCCCCCCCCCTCACCCCCACCCCGTCCCTCACAAACCCCATGATCAGCTTTCCCAATGAGTTGAAGAAGGCCTTGGGGATGTTGATCAGTATGGATCTGAACAGGAAGAGGAACCTGGGCAGTACGTTCATCTTGATCGTCTGCATCCTCCCTGTCAGAGAGAGTGGGAGTGTGTTCCATCTCTGCAAGTCCTTTTTTACTTCCTCCATCAAGCTGGTCAAGTTCCATTTGTGGATCCTTGTCCCCAGGTAGCGGAATTTACGTTGGGCCTGTTTAAATGGCATTCCCTCCAGCTCACCGGGTTTACCTCCCTTTTGCCCAGGTCGGGTTTGTAGCCCCAGAAGGCTCTAAATTCTTTCATGAGCGCTAGATTCCCTCCATGCTGCTTTGCAGACCCCAGACGTAGAAGAGCAGGTCATCCGCATAGAGCGAGTCTCTGTGCTCGCTGCCACCTCTCTGGATCCCCTTCCAATTCTTTGCCGCCCTGAGCGCAATTGCCAGGAGCTCCATCGCTAGGGCGACCATCAGTGAGGATAACGGGCATCCCTGCCTTGTGCCTCTGTGCGGCTGGAAGTACTTAGAGCTAGTGGTGTTTGTCCATATGCTCGCTGTGGGAGCACTTTTCAGGACTTTCACCCAGGCAGTGAACCCTGCTTCAAGCCCGAACCGCTCCAGTACCTCTATGAGGTACTTGCATTCAGCTCTGTCAAAGACCTTTTCTGCATTCAGGAAGACAATCACCTCAGGTGTTCTCTCCCCGGATGGGGTCATGATTACGTTCAGCAGATGCCTGATGTTCGACATTAACCGTCTATCCATGACAAAGCCCGTTTGGTCTTCTGCTACCACCTCTGGTGCACAGTCCTCCAGCCTCTTGGCTAGGATCTTGGCCAGTATTTTCGCATCCACATTTAGCAGCGAAATGGGTCTGTAGGACCCGCATTCTTTTGGATATTTGTCCTTCTTGGGTATCAGTAAGATTGAGGCTTGTGCTAGCATGGGCAGCAGAGTGCCCCTCGCCAGCGAGTCTGTGAACATTTCCCGCAGGCGCGGGATGGGAATCCATCTAGTCCTGGCGCCTTCCCCGCCTGCATGGGGTTGATGCTCTCCATGACTTCTCCCAGTTATAGTGGTGCTTCCAGTCCCCATTTCCTGTCCTCCCCCATGATGGTATGTCCAGTCCATGGAGGAACTGTTTCATCCACAAGTCCCCTGCTTGGGGTTCGGAGGTGTACAACTCTGGGAGAAGGTCTCAAATGCCTCATTGACCTTTTCCAGCTCCGCTATTAGTTTGCCTTTGCTGTCTCTAATTTAATTGATTTCCCTTATGGCTGCCTGCTTTCTCCGCTGGTGAACCAGGCAGCTGGCTTTGTCTCCATGCTCATACAGGGTCCCCCATGTCTGGCGGAGCTGCTGCACTGCTTTCCTCGTGGAGAGCAGGTCAAAGTCCATTTGTAGCTTTTTCCTCTCCGCCAGGAGCTCTACGGCCGAGACCTTGAAGTATCGCCCGTCTACTTCTAGTATGGAGTCCAACTAGCTTTTGCCTAGCTTCCCTCTCCTCCCTATCTCTCCGTGCTTTGTAGGCAATAATTTCACCCCGATAACAGCCTTCAGCACCTCCCAGGACGTGGAGGGTGAGACTTCCCCATTCTGGTTGTTAGTATATACTTGTCTGTGGCCTGTGATATTCTCTCACAGAAAGCCTTGTCGGCCAGGAGGGCCATGTCCAACCTCCATGGGGGGCGTTGGGCCCGGCCTGTCTCCAACCTCACATCCATATAATTGGGAGCGTGGTCGGATTACTCTGCTCTTACAAGCCCTGGAAGCACCGATTTCCCCACTACAAAGAAGTCAATCCATGTATATATGTTGTGTACCTGGGAAAAGAAGGAGAACTCCTTCTCTCCTGGGCGGCTGAACCATCATGGGTCCACTGCCCCATCTGCTCCATAAATAGACCGAGTTCTTTTGCCATGTTGGAACTCTTTCCTGTTTTGGGGTTTGGCCTATATGTCCGTGGTCCTGTACACAGTTGAAGCCCCTCCCCCATGGTTAGTCGGTGCATATCTATGTAGGGGATGTCTGTCATGGTCTTCTTTATAAACTCCGTGTCGTCCCAGTTGGGAGTGTACACATTGACCAGGGCTACCGGTGCCCTGTCGATGACATCGCTTACCATGACGTACCATCCTCCTGGGTCCATAACCGCCCTTGTCGCCGTAAACACCGTCCTCTTATTTAATAGTATGGCTACCCCCCCCCGACCCTCGTCCCGTAGCAGAAATGGTAGGTCTGTCCCAGCCATCCCTTCCTTACCTGCAGTCAGTCCTTCTCCCTCAGGTGCGTCTCTTGGGGGAAGACTTTCGGCTTTCAAACTTTTCAGGTGGGCGAAACTCTGGATCTTTTCACTGGGCCATTAAGCCCCTGACATTCCAGGTGACTGTCCTGATGGGGGGTTTTTGTTCCCCCATTCCTGTGGGATCAATCATACTTAACTGGTGGACGTGCCCCTGCACTTTGGAGTTTCCCTTTGTTAGGGAGCCTCCAAGATGGCCACGGTGACTGTTCTCCCCATGAGGCCCGGCCCCTGCGCTCTGGGGTTTCCCTTGTTCAGGGACCCTCCAAAATGGGTGCTTGCAGTGCCTTTGTGTTCCAAGTCACCACGTGTGGCCTGCTGCAGCCAGACTAATGGCCTTATTATCTTTGTTCTTATGTATTTTGTATTTTCTCCCCCCGCCCCGTCTTCCTCCATCCCCCTCCCTGTAGCTGCCTGCCCCTCCGCTCCCTTCCCTCTGTTTCTTCCCCTAATCGTCCCACTGTTGCTGATGTCTGCCATGCCCCCACCCTGTTACGTGTCCTCTCCCTTGTGGGAGTTGTGCCGCTGCTTCTCTTTCTTTCACGCCTCCCGGTGCTAGCTTCCCCGCTAATATGATTGCCAACCTCTTGGGGATGGTTGTGTGTTCTCCCGTCGCCCGTTCTCCAAGCTCCCTATCTGCTGTTCCCCTCTCCCTTCCCTGAGCTCTGCTGCACTCACTCTTTCCTTCTTCTATTTCATCTCTTGTCCCCAGAACAAGGCAGTACAGTCCCGCACAAACTGTTCATCAAGTGGGTTAACATTTAGTAAATAAACAAATAACGTCTCTTCAGATGATCTCTTTACCGCTACCGTTTCTCCAGCCTGTTCTCCAAGACAAACTTGTCCATGTCTGCAGGGGCCGTGTAGAAGAGCTGCCTTGGAATGTGACCCAGAGTTTGGCCGGGTACAGCATCCCAAGCTTTATGCCGCTCTTATATAGTGCGGCCTTCGCCCTGATGAATTCTGCCCAGTGCTTGGCCAGGTCAGCCCCAATGTCCTGGTAGATCCTGATCCGGTGACATTCCCAGTTACAGTTCTTTGTTTGCTTCGCCAGCGCAGGATTCTTTCCCGGTCTTGGTACTGGTGCATTTTGGCGATTATCGCCCTCGGCTGTTCCCCGGCTGGGCTTTGGGTGAAGTGACCGGTGGGCTCTGCCTATTTCTGGTGGGTTGGGGAAACGATCCCTACCCACCAAATTGCCCTGCATTTGGGCCACATAGTCCGTGGGTTCCTACCTTCGACCCCCACTGGCAGGCCCACAATCCGCAGGTTTTGGTGCCTCAATCGGTTTTCCTGGTCTTCGGTTTTTCCCTTCAGACTCCCGTGCGTCGCGACCAGCCTTGATATTTCTTTTTGCAGGGCGGCGTCTGGTCGCCCTGGTCTGATGCGGTCTTCTCTAGCTCTTTTCTGGTGTTTTCCTGAGCTTCCAGTCGCCTCGCCGCCGTGTCTAGGGCAACCTGCATGTTCGCCAGAGCTTCCTCGACTGCCACCCTGACCGCAGCCTGGATGTCGTTTTTTTGTCTCTTCTCTGTGTTCTCTCAATTCCCTTGCGAGAAATATCCTCCACCTGTTCCCTAGCGAGAGGGGGAGATGCTCCTTGTGCGGCGGGTCAGTCCTTCTTGCTCTGGCGTGGCCCGGGTTTGGCTGCCTCATGCGCCTTCCGGCTCAGCCATTTGCTTCTCCTGGCCTTATCCAGTTCTAGTTTCCATGCGGCTTCTGGAGTGGCTGTCGGTTGGCATTTCCCTTCGCATTGCTGTTGGTTGAGGTGTGGGGATGTTTTTTCCCTTGTATTATCGGGCTGTTTCGGGTGAACGAGCCTAATTTCAGATTTATGGGAGGAGAGATGTGTGACTTCTTAGCACATCACCATCACCGGAAGTCCCAGATAGACCTGAGACTCAAGACATATCTAATTAAATGCCTGATAAATATGGGCATTCACAGCCACCTGGGAAATTCACACACCCTTTTGTTTAAGGATGGAACATCAACAAAGGGGTTGCCGCATTCCAACTGATTCATCTTTTTGGTTCACCATGGACAAAAAATGCATTGAAACTCAATGTGTGTTAGATGGAGAAGAAGGATTGCACATCAACTTCCCCCATCCAAATCCAAACTGGGTAAATATTTATAGTAGTAAATGACCACACAGGATATTTATTGAACTGACCACCCATCTTCTTTTGAAAAGGACTTAGGGATTGTATGAATTGTGTTATGGGAGAGGCGTTTTCAGAACCCCAAAATGTATCATGGAGTTCAACCAACCTCCCCCTTTAATGGATTTCTTGCTTTTCCGAGCACACGGCTTGTTCCCTAGGTGTGGGATTACAATTATGGACACGTGGTGTTTATACACAAAACAATGTTTATTCTATGAACTCAACTTAACCTTTTAAATAAACATTGGATCACTTAACACCCCTTACTTCAAAGATAACCCTGGAAATTTTACAACTCCAAATAATCCTTCAGTTATTCCTTTCAACATCCAAGAGAGACTTAACACCTTTAAACAGAAACACATCAGGTTAAAGGCTTTACTATTATGAGTTTAAATCACCCAAATGATCCAGAGATAGTCTTTCATGTCAGAAATCACAGCAAGTTTCCAGCTCACTGCAAACAAAGACACACACAAGCCCTTTTCCTCAAAACTGAAACTTCAAAATGCCTGAACTGAGCTCAGCTCCACCCACTCTCTGACATCACTGTTTTCTTAAAGGTACATTGCTTAAGCATCCATTTCTTAAAGGTACTCTCACATAACAATTGTAACAGATCAAATGGATGAAACATCCGATTTGTTACCTGCTTTTAAAAGGTAATAAACCTCAATAAACAGCCAGTTAATGAACTGCAAAGTATTGAAAGTGTGACTCTCCCCAATCTGTTCCAACTTCAAATTCACCTGAAAACCAACCTCCTTGAAATTCAACTACAAGAAGCCTCATAACTAACTGAGAATCCTTTGCTCACAAGACCGTCATTTCAACTAAAATCAACAACACATCTAAGAAACTATAGGCCTTCCCCCAGAAAGATACAGGCAATCGTACTTTGTAATCCGACAGTGCTATCTCACTGATTGTAACATAACTGGTCGAGCACTGCTAACTTATAATTTGGGCAACTGAAAATGGCCTTGCAGTATAGCCTCGAGCAACTCTGGCTGATGGGCATTGGCAGAGTGGGAGCGATGAAAGTACAAACAATGTCATCTAGAGAGAGGATAGCAGGCTTGTGCTTCACAGAGCCATTGTCAGTCTCTCAGTGTGGTGCATTCAAAATGCTGGCAATGTGCTGGAGGACAGATTGCTGGACAGCTATGTTGACAGAAATCTGGGTCTTCGTGGCAGCAAGCTGAGCATGCATGACAGCAGTCTGAGCTTGCATTGTAGCAAAGTTAAGTTTCAGTCGGGGATGCCACTGCAGCACCCAGATGTTTGTTGGTTTCTGCCTGTGCTGCAATGGAAGCTGAGACACCGGCTATAGATGCTGCACCATGATTGCGTCTGCAAGAATGCTGATGGACTTAACCAACACTTCCTTACTGTAAAGGATGACCTTCAAGCTGTATGCTATGTCTTGTGACAAAATGAGTGCTGGATTCCTCCATGCTCCTTGACATTGGATGCAGGCTTTCTTTCAGGTCTGCCAATGCACCAAACATTGTGCGTGTTCATTAGCCTTCTTCGCTCAGCCACCCCATTGAAGTCCTCACCTGAGTCCTCTGAAACAGAACTCATATGCTATCCTCGAATAAGCTGCTGCCTGAAAATATGGGAGGAAGGATGTTTTTTCTTCTTCATACTCATCCCTTGCTCCTCCAACTTTGGGCTTGCAGGATTGCTTTGTACTTCTTGGTTAACTGAAAAGGGAAAGACACAAGGTATTGTTGCAGTGGGGGAAGTGGGGGAAGGAAAAGCAAGAAGTGCATGCTTACACCATATGCAAATTAGTGTGTGGGATGGGAGGGAAATGGGATGTGACAAGGAGAATTAGGCATGAGGATGTCCTCATCTTCCATGGATTCAGCTCTGCTCTTGGCCATGGCCTTAGTCATACCACTCCAATGACAGAGACTGCAGTGACCATCAGGGGAAGAACATTCAGCCCTTGCTTTTCCCTCCTGGTTGGGTGCTTTTGCCTCCTGCTAGACACAGTGAAGTGTGCCAGTGAGTGTGTTACAACGTGATGTGGCTGGCATGCTTAAATAGCTGACAGTTGTGTAAGCTGTGAGATGTTGTTGTGAGACTTGTGGCAGTGCTACCTGTGTGAGGAAGAGGTGAGGCCAATGAATATTAGGAATATGATTTGTGTTTTTTTTGTTGGTGAGTGTTGGGGCTGTGATGCATTAAGCAATTATTCTTTTAAATTAATTTACAGGATGTGGGCATCACTCGTTAGGCCAGCATTTAGTGCCAATCCCTAGTTTTCCTTCAGAAGGTGGTGATGAGTTGCCTTCTTGACCACTACCGTCCTTGAGTCTAGTGGTGCAGTTGGTGGGATATGGCACTTGAAGAATCATTCATTGACCTTGACCAGTAATTTGAGGTCATTGAACACCTTGCCTCACTGAATTTAGGTCCTTGTGGCTAGAACCCCTGGCATTGACTGACCACTATGATCATCTGCTTTCACTGCCAACATAAAGTTTGCCTAGGTGGACCCCTACCTTCCAGATGACATCTCCTTCCCTCTTCACCAACTGTACCAAGACCTCCAGTGCTGTCCACTCTGTCATATTATTCAATTGTTGTGTCTTTCCAAGGTGTGAATCCATTGCAGAATGATTCCAGCCAGAATGCATCTCCCCTTGAGGCGATGCAGCTTGACTGTAAGTGGTGCATGCCTCCCACGTTTTTGTCTTTCATGTGAGCAGTGCTTCAACAGGTTCAGCTGCTGCTACAAAAGATGCAGTGGTATTTATCAAGGTTCATCCTGAGCAGCTCTGGATGCAGGAACCATAAAACCATTGAATCCTTACGGTGCAGAAGGAGGCCATTTGACCCTTCGAGTCTGCACCGACCCTCCGAAAGAGCACCCCACCCAGGCCCACACCCACTCCCTATCCCCGTAACACCACATAACCTGCACATCCCTGGATACTAAAGGGCAATTTTAGCCTGACCAATCCACCTAATCTGTATATCTTTGGACTGTGGAGGAAACCCACGCAGACAGGGGAGAATGTGAAAACTCCACACAGACAGTTACCCAAGGTGGGAATCGAACCCGGGTCCCTGGCACTGGGAGGCAACAGTGCTAACTGTGCCAGCCCCTCTGGACTCTGTGCTCTATGGGCTGTTACCAGTCACACACACACTGAGATAAACATCGACTGCTGCTGGTGGATGATCAACTCGGTGACAGATGCACTTTGGTCTGCCCAAAACATATTGATCTTCCAGTACAAAGAGTTGTCCTCGACTGACTGTTGCAGAATGGCACATTCCAAAGTCCAGGACGATGTGCTTGGGGCAGCCGCTGCCAAAGGCGCAATGGGGGAAAGACCACTCTTTAAGACCTTTCAGCCAATGTACACCAAATGGCAGGGAACCATGTCAAACCCCTCAGACTATGTGCTTAACTCTTGACCTCATGGGAAAATGTGAATATCATTACACTTCCCCGTTATGACAATTGAAAATGTTTTATAATGTCTCTTTCAGAGATATTATGAATAAAGTATATATTTGCAAAAAAAATACATTTCAATTAGCAGACAGCACAACATTTCGCAAGTAACAGAGGTAGGTAGATTAGACATTAAGATTTCCGCGCCAGTTATCGACGCTTACCGAATTTGGCGGTCAAATTTAGAATGAACCGATGGACTTCTCCTCAATTTGTGCATTGAATCTCACCCAAACTCCCGCGGTTCCATGGGAACGTTATGGTAGAAAGAGGGCGCTGTTGGTCTAGGAAACCGGGGGACCTCGCCTTAAAATTAACAAAAAGCAATTGTTTAATGTTTGCCTAAAACCCATTGACGTAATTTCTGTCTGCCTACCTGTCCATTTATCTGTCTACCTGTCTGTTCGTCTGATTGGACCTGTTTCCTAGTTATCTGTACGAGCCCGCCTTTCTCTAAATATTTTGTACATGCCTGCACATATATTTAGAGACGGATGACTGTTCTTTTGTTTTGACTTGTTTTGACAAACTGGTTATCAGTAGGAGGTTTACTAAACTGCAATTAGTTGCACGTTATAATGACTGAATGTGGGTGGAAGTACAGTCATTCCTCATTCTTAAAGGTCGTGAATTGTTTCAGAAAAGGCTTTTAAAAAATTCCAGTTGTTCCGGTTTAGCTCTTACTGTAGAAACAACTTAGAATAAGATGTGTTGACGTGTTTTACACGGTATTATAGTACCGTCAGCGGATACCATAATATTGTAGATAAAATAAATTAAGCATGATAAGGAAATGAATAATTCAAACTACATTGCAAGTCGTGGTTTCATTAGCAGCCTGTTATTTTATGTTTCAAACATGTGTGCCTGAAGCTTAAAGCCCCTTCTCGTAAATACTTTCCCTTAACCACTTTCGGCAAACAAAACTAAAAACATTCAGGAATGAAACATATGAAGCCAACCCTCAATTTATATGGTTTACTGTTTTTTAAGTGATGTTTTATATATGTTCACAAACTTGCATTTAAATTAATATATATATAACTTTATCTAATAGCCAACGATTTGTTAGCTACCCATGACGCTGTGTCGACACCATTTGTTGCATCTTAGCTAATTGGGGGGAAATGTTATCTTTGGAAATAAAGGCATCTCGCATAAATAACAAGAAAGATATTTTATTACTGACTTGAGTTCCGGCTTATTAACAATTTCCCTTGTAGTGAGATTAAAGTATGTACCTTGTCTGTGTTTTGGGGGTTCTATGAAGTAGGGTGCACACATACTGCTTTTAAATTAATGTGCAGTGATATGTGTAAAAGCGTGTAAAATTCTATTTTACAAATGTCATGACTAGCCCACCAGGCATCGTTAATATGCTGTTTTTTAGGGGGGGGGGGGGGGGTGGAGGTGGATGCTGGTGTGGGGGGGGGGGGGGGGGGGCGGGGGATGCGGGGGCTTTGCTGGTTTTATTTCGGGCTGATTTGAGATATGGCTATGTGTCACTATATAGGAATCCCGAACCCCGCCGAGACAGGGAAATCTACATCAGTGTTCATCTACATTTTATACAGCAATTTAAATGAGTAATTCCCAGTGCAATTCAGCACAACAGGTGAGTTAAGATTCATTGCAAACTTATTGTTGACACCTCCGGCAGGCGTTTTGAGGTTTAAAACGTAAATCAATTTTCGAGAATCTGTATTTACAACCAGTCATGTCCGCCCATAGTACAAACTTTTAATTTCCTAAACTGTCACCACAATATTATACGGCGATTTAACAGCGAGGGGACCGTTTCCTGATCATACTTTATTTAAATTCTTTAATTTTGTCAACGCTGTATGCGGCTCCAAAGAACATCTCCCCATATTAGCCCTACTGGAGTATTTTTCTCTCTTTCTGTGCCATCCTTTGAGTGAAGTTGCCTGGCTGTCAGACGCATGGCCTCGGCTGGCTGAACTCGCCTCATTAAACCGTCTCCCCGTTTATCTAACTCCAAAAGCTTCTGTATTATGTCAGAAACACTTATTTAGGCTCCAACCGTCAGAGAGTATTAACATTAATAGCAGCCATCACAGGCGAAGAGAATGACCAGCTCCTAGACACAGAGATAGTATATACATACCAGCAACCTGCAATCAAATTGGAAGGAAAGGTCACATTTGCAATAAGTTGGGGGGAAATGCAGGTAATTGGTTAGAAGCACCATGTAAGCCCGTGATATACCTTCAAAGAACCCGAATGGTAATGTGATGGATTTGAATACTTTTCATATAATTAAACCTTCTTGCACTTATTATTTTGCTAAAGGTAAAAGCCTATCTCTCCTGTTAAAGGTGCCGTTTGTGTTACATTCAGCACGGAATTGAGAGCAACTGCAAATTTTATTTTTTTTTTAACCTGAGATATGGTCAGCTGACATTTTGCCTCGATACTTTCCAATTCACAAGGAAAAAGTTCAGACAGAGTTAACTCTTTGACCGTTTGAACGTTGAGAACAAGGTTCGCATTTAATATTTGAGGCACTTTTTTCTGTTGTCGGAAATGTTAAAATCAAGAATTATTGTACTGCGCTGTATCGTTCTATGTTCTATAAACATATGGATGATAATGGCATAGTGTAGGTTAGATGGCTTTTGTTTCGGTGCAACATCGTGGGCCGAAGGGCCTGTACTGCGCTGTATCGTTCTATGTTCTATCTGTAAAGTGTTGAAATCGACCGTTTTACCGGTTGGGGTCATTGGAGATATATTTAGGCCTTACATTGGACGTCTTGCTCAAATATCCGAATTTCCTCCATTTTATAGCAATTGTAACCTTTCTTTCCAATACCCGTTGCCAACAAAGGCACAGCAGAAGGTCATATAGCCCCTCAAACCAGCTTTGTCACTCAACTCGATCATGACCGATCTTGTATCATAACTCATAACATATTTACCCATCTTTGTTCCATATCTCTCAACTTTGAAAATGTAAATTAGCACATCATCCGCAGCCTTTTGGAGGAGCAAGTTTCAGATTTGCACCACCATTAGTGACAAGATAGTTCCTAATTCCATTCCTATATGAATCAGCTCGAAGTTTAACATTATTCCCTTTTGTCCTGAATTCCTTAACCAGATACAATTGTAGCTCTGTACCTATCCTTTCGAATCCCAAACTCAAAGCAGTGTACAAGTCAAGCTTATGTAACCCGTTCATTAATTTGCTGCCACATCACCTTCATCTTGTGTATTTATACTGCTTTCCGCTTTTGGGGAAGGGCATTTGGTGCAGATATCTCGACTGGGTGAATGATAAACCTATCCATTTTTCAGGTAAATTCAGATTTGGCAATTTTTCATAGCAACAATGGCAGGGCACTCTCTGAGGCAGAGAAAGGATATGGTCGGTGCGTGGTTCGTGGGGGAGATTTGGACTTCATTTCTTGTCTGGCAATAGATGCAGATTTCTCAATGTTTTCCACGTTGGGTACCTGGGGGAAGGAGGTGCAGGGCTGTGTCGCATTTTGTTTGCCCTCGAAGCCTTGATATAACGTCAAAAGCAATTTTAGCTCGGGTAGCTGTCAACTTTGCAACGTTTGTTTATCTTTCATTGGAACAGTTCCGTCTTACTGATGTCCAAAGGCACTGGACCAAAGTAATTAAACAGTTTTGACGAAGATGAACGTTTCTTTTTGGAATAGTCTGGGTCAAGTTAAGGTTGGTTTAGGAAAAGCATGGGAGGCAAGACATCCAACTTAAAGACAAGCTATTTCAATCGATACAACTTGCAGTCGAGCTGCCAAGTTTCTGCTCTGAGGTCCGATGGATTATATAGGGAAGTGGGCTTCCATTATAAATACATTTTAGATGTTAGGTGTTTAATGATAATCTCCAGTGTATTACTGAAGAACATGAGATAAATGTGACACATTGAAATAAATTATTCAAAACACTCATTGAAAGGGGCTATTTTAATTTTCCTACAGTTAATATGCAAATGATGACATCAACGCCATGAATAAAATTGATTTGAATCATCAACACGCCAATAAAAGACATGAAATAATATAAATTTAAAAAATAAGCTAAATTCAATTGAGCTCCTTTTGTCTCAGTTATTCTTTGGATGTATTTTATTTCAAGGCTGGTGTGCTTTCATGCAGTTGGTCAGCTAACACGAATTACATGTAACAGTGATCATCAAGCCATGAAACATTAGGAAGTTGTGGAATGAGTGAAGGCTATTTGGCCCATTTAACCCTTTTTCTGCTCAACCCAGTCTATTGTGAATTCTTTCCAATAATTTTATTTTGGTTTTAAAGTTGTGCAGAAATCAATACTAATATGCAAAGGTTAGACTTCAAAATGTGTATCTGAAATTATATCAAAGACGATTTAATTTTGGGTTGAATTCCTTGGCACCATATTTGCGTGGAAACTGCAGCTCAGGAACCATTGCATTCAGGAATAGTATTTCCTATTTCCATTTCATAACTTCCATAGAAATTCCTACCCGTGCATTAATCCAGTTCATTTTAAGCGACCATTCAACAAAGGCTCTTCCACATATCTGCACCCGCGCCCAAAGATACCATCTAATCTCAAAATTAATTGAATCTTGTTAATTTCACACCACCGTTTTCTAGTTCCATGCCCGAATGACCAGTTCGTCTTTTCAATATCCATTCGCTCAATTTTAAACCATTTTTACCATTTTAAACACTGGATCATACGGATGCTTAGACAGTGAGGGTCAACAAAAGAGTAGCTTGTGTCACGGATGAATGTAATATTAATTTTCTGTACGAAAACCCGAAATAATTTTTTATTCTTGAACTTGTGCAAGTTTACTTTGCCTGTAAGATTCTACTACTCAAAAACGGCGCATCAGAACATAATGCAGTTAAATGTCTATGTTGAACCATTCCACTTGGTGAACCTAACTGACGGTTAGCCAATGATTGTAAATTACCACAGTTTGGTAACTGCAACCACGCCGCCCACCACCACCAGCAATTCTTCTGCGGTCTCTGAGTTTACATACAACCAGATCAAGTACTAAAACGTCGCAATATATTTACATATATAAAACCGAAATACAGTCATGCTATATTTATTCACTTGAGTATAAAATTACAGAGCAAACTGTTTTATTTTATAATGTCATTTCTTATTGGCAATTTGACTTGTGAGTGATTCGTATGTAACTCGTCACATTCCGGTTAAAATGCCACACAATAGCACATTCTTTTTCCAAATGCTATCAGTCGGTATCTTGATGGAAATAGATTTTAACCATGCTACACTCGCGCGTTCTGCAGGAAGGCGTGTAACCGAAGTCTGTCTGTATTTCAGATTTTTACGCAATACCATTCTGAAGGATTCTGTAAATTTTGCTCCTACAAATGGACCGCACTTTAAACTAATCAATAAAGTCAGCTCGCTACATCCGGATGCATTAGGTGCTATCATCACCTCAAGATAAGATAATGGCAAAGTTATTATGTTGGAGCACTTTGAGAATATAAGCCAGCACCATTTTTTTAATATACCCTATAATATACACGACTGAGAACATTCACCCCTTCACTAAATTGCAAAAAGCAATTGCAAAATAAACAATGTTTATTGCCTTTTGCCTCATTTGTTACAGAATTCTGTAAATATTTTCGAGGAACTTGGCCTCAAAACCTTGGATTTAATACAGGACCTTTCAGACAAAGATAAGAAAGTACTTGGGGCGAGCTTGCAGCAATAAGCGCTGGGAGTTATCTTAGTTTGACCTTTGCGGCGGTTTGGGGGATTGTTTTGGCACTTGCATGTATCTGGAGGTCATCGCGGGCACAGAGCCATCTAGCAGCGAGTGAGTGTCACAGCAAGGTCTAAGTGAAGACAGATCAGACCGAGCCCCCGGCCCCCAACCCCGCAGCCTCTCAGAATCATATCACTGCCAGTCTTCAGGCACCTCTCGCAGAATTCCCGACAGTTCTGGGAGGATGGGAGAGCTTAGGAAGCTCATGGTAGATTTACCCTTTTACACTCTCTCGTCAATTTCGTCACCAAGAGAAGAGACGATCACACTTTTGTGAATCGTTATTGCAACGCGTAAGAAATATCTGTCGTTAAAGTAACCCAGTGACAAAGCTCCATTCGGCTCAGCTGTGCACCAGCACAAGTGCCGTCTAAAGCGTGTTACCTTATCAGAAAGAGGACCGAGTGTGAAAACTTTAGTGCTCTCTGACCCGATTAGTAAATTCATGTGGAGAAATGCAGGAATATGCCCATTACCCAGGACTAAATGTTAATAGCTGCGGGCTCCCTAAAGGCTGACATACAAAGCTCTTCCGAAATGCATGAATTGTTGTGTAAACTAGGTGAAACCATTTATTGAGAGCACTGCAGGTCTACCTCGAGCTTCACCTGTGAAGGGCGCCACATTGTGACGGCTGGAGGTTCCGGTGTGCACTGCGATGGCCGTCGCCATGTAGATTTTTCCAATTGTTTGGACTGAAAAGGCATCTATTAATATCCAAACGTTTCATAACGTAATTGGCGCAAAGATTTGTTGACAGGTGACTTGCAAATTATAAGATAGCTCTTAGACTTCAACCGCCCTATCAAGTATTGTTATGTAGGATTGAAAACACAGATAGGATGGATTCACTGGGAGATATATTTTACTGTCCATCACTTCAAATAATCTTTTTGTGCACAAATTCAACATTTGTATTCCTCGCGTTGATCTCCAGAGAAATCTATCCCAGAATGTGTGAATGGCGGGAATGAGGCTTTCCCCTTTGGAGGTTACAGCAAAGTGGAGATCCTCACATTTCTACCAGAAATAGTTAGGCCTACTTGGTTGTTTCAATTCTGAATCTTCAAATAGGGCGATGTATTGAGCGGTATTATTCAAATTTTATGATTAATTTACAAAGCACAAACAGAGGAGAGCTATAGTTTACACCTTGCTCCCATTCCTACAATATCTGGTTTGCTTTTAAAACTCTTAACTTTCAGTGACACAAGACTTGATAATATCGAAAAAATGATTCACTTTAAATGATGTTAACTGAAATTGTAAGATGTCAACTATGGTTTTATACTGCAAAAAACACCCGTTTCATTGGCTGCCCAACTTTCTACTGGCAGAATCGGTAATGGTGGGAATTTTTTTTTTCATAACCTTTATTAATGTCACAAGTAGGCTTACATTTACACTGCAATGAAGTTATTGAGAAAATCCCCTCATCACCACACTCCAGCACCTATTCGGGTACACAGAGGTAGAATTCAGAATGTCCAATTCACCTAACAAGCATATCTGTCAGGACTTGAGTATAAAAATTGGCAAGTCATGTTGCAGCTGTATAGAACCTTAGTTGGGCCACACTTGGCGTATAGTGTTCAATTCTGGTCACCACATTATCAGAAGGATGTGGAGGCTTTAGAGAGGGTGCAGAAGAGATTTACCAGGATGTTGCCGGTATGGAGGGCATTAGCTTTGAGGAGAGGTTGAATAAACTTGGTTTGATCTCACTGGAACGATGGAGGTTGAGGGGTGACCTGATAGAAGTCTACAAAATTATGAGGGGCATAGACAGAGTGGATAGTCAGAGGCTTTTTCCCAGGGTAGAGGGGTCAATTACTAGGGGGCATAGGTTTAAGGTGCGAGGGGCAAGGTTTAGAGGAGATGTATGAGGCAAGTTTTTTACACAGAGGGTGGTGGGTGCCTGGAACTCGTTGCCGGAGGAGGTGGTGGAAGCAGGGACGATAGTGACGTTTAAGGGGCATGAATTTGTCAAGATGCCCCCGGGCAGCACGGTAGCATTGTGGATAGCACAATTGCATCACAGTTCCAGAGTCTCAGGTTCGATTCCCGGCTTGCGTCACAGTCTGTGCGGAGTCTGCACATTCTCCCCATGTGTGCGTGTGTTTCCTCCAAGTGCTCCGGTTTCCTCCCACAGTCCAAAGATGTGCAGGTTAGGTGGATTGGCCATGCTAAATTGCCCTTAGTGTCCAATATTGCCCTTAGTGTTGGGTGGGGTTACTGGGTTATGGGGATAGAGTGGAGGTGCAGCCCTTGGGTAGGGTGCCCTTTCCAAGAGCCGGTGCAGACTCGATGGGCTGAATGGCCTCCTTCTGCATTGTAAATTCTATGATAATTCTATGAATAGGATGGGAATAGAGGGATACGGTACCCGGAAGTACAGAAGATTTTAGTTTAGACGGGCAGCATTGTCGGCACAGGCTTGGAGGGCCGAAGGGCCTGTTCCTGTGCTGTACTTTTCTTTATTCTTTGTTCTTTGACTTCTGGGAGGAAACAGGAACACCCGGAGGAAACCCACGCAGACACGGGGTGTACGTGCAGACTCTGCACAGACAGTGACCCAAGGAAGGAATCGAACCCTGGCCCCTGGCATTGTGAAATAACAGTGCTAATCACTGATCTACTCATGGGATGTGGGTGTCGCAGGCTGGGCCAACATTGCTTGCCCATTCCTGAGGGTATTTATGAGCCAACCACATAGGGGCAGCATGGTGGCGCAGTGGTAAGCACTGCTGCCTCACGGCGTCGAGGACCCAGATTCGATCCTGGCCCGGGTCACTGTACATGTCGAATTTGCACCTTCTCCCTGTGTCTGTGTGGGTCTCACCCCCACAATTCAAAGATGTGCAGGCTAGGTGGATTGGCCACGCTAAATTGCCCCTTCATTGAAAAAAAAAGTTTGGACACTTTGAAATTAAAAAAAATAAGAATCAACCACATTGCTGTGGATCTGGAGTCACATGGATTGCATGGTAGCACAGTGCTTAGCACTGTTACCCCACAGTACCAGAGTCCCAGGTTTGATTCCTCGCTTGGATCACTATCTGTGTGGAGTCAGCATGTTCTCCCTGTGTCTGCGTGGGTTTCCTCCGGCTGCTCCGGTTTCCCCCCACAAGTCCCGAAAGACGTGCTTGTTAGGTGAATTGGACATTCTGAATTCTTCCTCAGTGTACCTGAACAGGTGCCAGAGTGTGGCGACTAGGGGCTTTTCAGAGTAACTTCATTTCAGTGTTAATGTAAGGCTACTTGTGACAATAAAGATTATTATTATTATGCACGTAGGTCAGACCAGGTAACAACTGCAGATTTACTTCCCTAAATGGCATTAATGAACCAGGTGTTTTTTTACGACAATGGACATCGGGTTTGACTTTTAATTCCAGGTATTTTTTATTGAATTAAAATTTGACCATTTGCCATGGCACGATTTGAACCCAGGTCCCCAGAGCATGGCTCAGCATCTCTAGATTACTAATCCAGTGAAAATACCACTAGGCCACAGCCTAACTTTCAAGGGTATAAAGAGAACCCATTTGAAATAAAACCAGAGAATGTGAGAAATACTCAGCATGTCTGGCAGCATCAGTGGGGAAGAGACTATCCCAAAGGCAAAATACTGTGGATGCTGTATTTTTTAAATAAAAACAGAAAATGCCGAGAATGCTCAGCAGGTCTGCTGACAATCTTTTCAACTGGTTTTTGCTCGGAACAGAATGCGGTTGTGGGTCTTTTTTAAAATTAATAATCCATAACATCAGAAACACGCAAACTTCACAAGCAGCTCAACATGTAGCTGCACTATCGCCCACACTGCAGTTATAGTAGTAGCTTTAATCGGGCATGGCATCCGGCATCATACATTCACAACCAAACCCATTCACTGAAAAGACAGAATCCCACCAGGACATCAAAAGGGGAAGATTTTTATTCTTTGTACACAAAAAGCCTGGGCAACTTTCTTTCAGCAGACTCGATTCACAGAGCTGGCTTTAGAAAATATTGCATTAAGTATAATGTTTGTCAGGAGAAAGACCCGTATAACATTGTTGCACACTCAACAGCACACTTATTCATGCCTATCTGTCTGTTCCTTCTCGTGTTGTTTCTAGTACTTTACTGTGGAAAGTCAGAATCAGGTAACTCATTGCAACCTTAAAACATACATCCGAGAAGAGAATCCGCTGCTGTAAATAGAACGCATATGTAGGTGGTTAAAAAATAAGTTATGGCACGTTCTTTAATTTCATTGGTGTTTTTAAACTTTCAATTTAAATGACAATTCAAGTTTGAAAAGAAGTTTCCCGAAATCTCAGTGATTACAATTTTAAATCTCCACTGACAGAGTAAATGGTTGTGAGGCCCGTTTAACAGCAACGCTCCTAATCTGGTTCACCACACGCAAAATACACCCGCTATTTTTAATTACAACTTCGCTGGGACCCAGCGACATAGCTTTAAAGCTCTGATTGACACATATAAACAAACAAACTTATGTAGTGCATAGAAAATCAAAAGTAGAGCCATACCCATTTATGGGTTGTAGTTAAACCCCTAAATTTTCATTTTAAGTGCATTTTCAATACATTGCAAAATTAAACTGATTCATCGCGTTCAGCAGGCAAGAAAGCCGCAAAACTACAGCTAAATGAGTTGGTGGAAGACCTCCCCTCCGCCCCCACTGCCCTCCTGAGGCAGCACCTTGTTGAACTAGCTGTGCTATTAAAACACACAGAGGGGAAATGGGCTTTACTGCACGACTGTTTATAATTCCCAGAAATGTGGTTTACTTCTTGAAACATGGGTGGGATTCACTGTTTCTGAGATGTGTTGATGCCAGTGGAGAATCCATGGACTTTACCACTGAAAAAACAGCCCTGCACCCGGACTGATTCTGCTACCATTGAGGGGCTAGCACCGGTGCGGCGTGGAACACAGTCAATTCCACTGAAAAGTGGTGCGGGATATGCCAGGTCCGTGATTGACACTCGGCTGACAAGCTACAGCCGCACATACACATTACGCTCCCCACACGCACTTATCCAAGCCAACAAGATGGCACTCCACAGCCAGCAAGGCAGACCATATAGCTGATGGGTCGTCTGGGGCCAGAGGGCACCCAGGGGGCTGCCCTGGGGGATACCTATATGACCCGTGGCACCAGGTTTAAAGTGGGCTGTTAGCAACGTGCACAGCTGCAAGATTGCCTTGCTGGCTGCGGCAATGGTGCTCCGTGTTTGTCCACCCTGACCCCACAGCCCATCTCCTGGCCACACCCCCCCTATGCCCCTCAGCCCTGGCAGTAGCTCCCTTGGCCAACAGCACAACATTCACCACACTATGGCCATGTTGGAAGCTTTCCATAACTCCTCTCTCTTCCTCAGCAGCCACAACGCGGTTTCACGATTTTTAAAAGCATAAGTGTACCGCACCATCAGGAACTTGGCCCATCCGAGGCAAAGAATCGCGGAGGCCACGGAGAATACCGGGTCGGGCCCGCTAATGATATGCAAACGGTGTCTACTGTACGTACGGAGTGAAACGCATTGATGCTGTTTTCGAGGTGATGGAGAATCGCGATTTAGCGTCAAATCGGCGCCTGCCATGATTTTCATTTCGGAAGCTTTTCTCCGCCAAATCGTAATTCCTGATATTGGCAACGGCTAACGGAGAATCCCCATGTTTTTGGTTCACCGAAACACTTGGCTGAGCAGTTAAAGTCAAATGCAAATGATCGGCATTATTTATTATTCCATCGGTTAGTGATTTATAATATGGGATAAGAATGTAATTCTCAGTTTAGTCCACGTCTTGTTGTCTTTAATTCTTCAAGTTAGGTATAATTAAGTCCATAAAATTTCTCTTGGATCGTCCAGTATGATAAATACCTAATGTTATTGCCTCTTGGTGAGATGTTTTATCAATATGAATAGTGCCTGAAGTCGCTTGCATAATTATGTCTCTCTCCCACTTAGTTTTGTTTAGGTTTATAATATTAGTATACATTAGAAACAAATCATTTAACATAAGAATGAAGATGAAACAATTCCACACATTGTGTACAATTGGGAGCACTGCATTTGACGGGAGAAATTATGGGGAAAACACCCAAGATTGTCATCTATGAAATGCTGCGAACATATGTAATCCAACACTTTCCTAATTTAAAAAAAGCTGTTTTACCTCAGGGACCAATGGCAACTGGACTGAGAGGTAGAATACTAAAATATATGGCACATAAACAGAGATCATTCACCTGCTAAGAGGCAAGTTCTTTTGGATCCAATACGAACAGACAATGAATCACAAACCTAAAGCAACATCAAGGACGCATGAACAACCTACAGTCCAAATGGATATATGACAGAGCAGAATTAGGCAATTTTGCCCATCGAGCCTGCTCCGCCATTTAATCATGGCAGAAATGTTCCTCATCCTCATTCTCCTGCCTTCTCCCCATAATCCCTGATCCCCTTATTAATCAAGAAATCCCCTTATCAGGAATACCAGATTTGGGCTTGTGTTACCTACAGGGCTACAGACAAGATCAGGGAGGTGGAATTAGACAGAATAGTTCTTCTTAGAACATAAGAACTCGGAGCAGGAGTAGGCAATTTAGCCACTCAAGCCTCCTACCATTCAATACGATCGTGGCTGATCTCATCATGGCCTCAACTTCACTGTCCTGCCCGTTCTCGTAACTCTTCAACCCATTACTAACTAAAAATCTGTCTAACTCCTCTGTAAATTTACTCATTGTCCCAACATCAACCGCACTCGGGGGTAGCGAATTCCACAGACTCACGACCCTCTGGGAGAAGTAGTTTTTCCTCATCTTTGTTTTAAATTTGCTACCCCTTATCCTGAGACTATGACCTCTCAATCTAAAATGCCCCACAAGAGGAAATATCTGCTCCACATTTTTCCATACCTTCTATCCTCAATTTGATCTCCACTCATTCTTCTAAATTCTAGAGAGTATATGCCTAAACTGCTCAATCTTTCTTTATAAGACAAACCTCTCATCTCTGTAATCAATCTAATGAACCTCCTCTGAACTGCCGCCAATGCCATTACATCTTTCTTCAAATAAGTGGCCAAAACTGTGCACAATACTTCAGATGTGCAACTACACTTCCTTACCTTTATACCCTATTCCTTTATCTTAAATGCCAACATTCCATTCACTTTCTTTATTATTTGCTGAATCTGCACGCTAGTTCTCTGAGATTCCTGCATGAGGACAGACCCCTTTGTATTGGAGCACCTCGAAGTCTGTCTCCATTTAGATAATAAGTTGGCTTTCCATTCTTCCAACCAAAGTGCATGACTTCACACTTATCAACGTTAAATTCCATCTGCCACATTTTGGCCCACTCACTTAACCTATCTATATTTATTTGTAAGGTTCTCATTTCCTCATTGCAACTTACTCTGCCACCTATTTTAGTGCCATCTATAAATTTGGCTATAGAACTTTCTATCCCTGTTTCCAAGTCGTTAATACAGATTGTAAATAGCTGGGGTCCAAGGATTGAACCCTGTGGCACCCTATTAGTTACATCTTGTCATCCGTTTATCCCAACTCTCTGTCTTCTGTCAGCCAGTCTTCTATCCAATCTAATAAATGATCCCTAATCTCATGTGATCTAACTTTCTGTGCGGCACATTATCAAATGCCTTCCAGGAGTCTAGAAATACTACATCTACAGGATTCCCATTATCCACTTGGCTTGTTATGCCTTCGAAGAAGTCTAGCAAATTTGTCAAACATGATTATATAGAACCTGTATAGAACCTTAGTTAGGCCACACTTGGAGTATAGTGTTCAATTCTGGTCGCCACACTACCAGAAGGATGTGGAGGCTTTAGAGAGGGTGCAGAAGAGATTTATCAGGATGTTACCTGGTATGGAGGGCATTAGCTATGAGGAGAGGTTGAATAAACTTGGTTTGTTCTCACTGGAACAAAGGAGGTTGAGGGGGCGACCTGATAGAGGTCTATAAAATTATGAGGGGCATAGACAGAGTGGATAGTCAGAAGATGAAACCGGAGTTAATAGCGGAGAACACAGAAATGGCGGAGATGCTAAGTCAATATTTTGCTTCAGTTTTCACGGTGGAGGACATTAGTACCATCCCTATAGGAATGGGTAATTCAGAGGTAATAGAAAGGATGGAACTTAGAACAATCAACATGAATAGGTATACTATTGGGATTGAGGGCAGCCAATTCCCCCGGACCTGATGGCCCACATCCTGGGGTGTTAAATTAAGTGCTAATGGAGATGGTGGCCAAATCTGTCCTCATGCCTATATAATTACCTTTGTTTAAATCCAAAATGCTAGTGTGGCACTCCATTTTCCCACTCCCAAACTGAATTTTGAATTCTATATTATGGTCATTATTCCCTAGAGGATCCTTAACGATGCAGTCACCAACTAATCCCTCCTCATAACACAATAGCAAATCCAGAGTAGCCTGCTCCCTGGTTTGTTCCACAACATATTGTTCACAAGAAACAATCTCTAATACGTGAAATGAACTCTCCCTCGAAGCTACCCTTGCCAATTTGATTAATCCAGTCTATGTGCATATTAAAACACCCATGATTATTGCTGTACCTTTCTTACAAGCCCCCAATATTTCCTGGTTTATGCTCTGCCCCTCTGCGGAACTAGTGTGGGGACCTATAGATTATTCCTACCAGGGACTTCTTCCCTTTCCTATTTCCACCCAGACTGATTCCACATCTCGATCCCCAGTGCGTATGTAGTTCAAAGCCTCCAGATGTAATCCATCAAACTAAACAAAACAATAATATCACAGTCAAGGAGGTGCAACATTCCAGATAAACAGATAACCCAGTATTCCAGACACTCTGACTTCCAGCCCCCCGCATACAGGGGCAATTCAGTGTTCCTGAAGTAGAGGCGACGTAGCATTCTAGATATCCAGACACTCAATATTTCAGAGGCACAAGGAGCTAGCAATCGAGAAGTACAGGCAATTTAACATTCCAGATGCAGACATCCAGCATTCTAGATGTTCAGACATTTGAAATACACAGTCAATGGTGAATGTTGAAAGCATGGATAATTCAGTATCTCAGGTACCCTGATGGCCATCACTTCAGATAATCAGGCAATTCAGCATTCCATATATACAGGCAGTCCAGTATGCTGGATTCAAGGACAAATCAGCATCCCACGTGGACAGACATCCAGCAATCCAGTTACACAAGTGTTTGAGAATTCCAGTTGAACAGACAAACCAGCATTCTTGATAAACAAACCCTCAGTATTCCACAGTCACAGCTATTCAGCATTGCCTATGCACAGAAATCAGGCATTCCAGAAACAGAGGCAATCCATCATTCTAAATCCCTAGACACACAACAGTCCAGATTAATGAAGAATACCAAATTCCAGATGCAAGGAAAATCAATAATTCTAGATCCACAGGCAATCCAGCACTTCCGAAACACCCCCAATCGGCATTCTGAATGTACAGGTAATCTAGCATTGCAAATCCACAGAAAACCCAGAATTCCAGCTACAAAAGTAATTCAACATCCCTGAACCTCAGTTACTCCAGCATTCCAGGTGCACAGAAAACTCAAAACCCCAGATATACCGATACCCAGCAGCCATATACATAAACAATGCAGTATTTCTGATCTGGAATTGCTAACACAAAGTGAATCCAACATCTCAAATAAACACCCATCAATCATCCTGGAATCACAGACAATACAGCATGACAGAGTGGCAGGCATTCAGCATTCCTGACACACAGGGATGCAGTGTTCCAAGCAAACAGACAATCAAATGCTCCAGATATACAGACATCCAGCAACTCAAAAGCACAGGCATTCAGCATTGAGGATACACAAACATCCAGCATTCCAAATAGCGAGAAGCACAGTATTCCCAATACATATGAATATCCAGCATTCCAGTGTGCAGATAGTCTAATTGCCCAGATAAACAGACAATGCTGAGGTCCAGTAACACACCCATCCTGGATTCCAGATACACAGACAGCCAGCATCCAAGAACCAGAGGTTTCCAGCATTCCAGATGAATGGACACTTAACATCCCAGATAAACACACAATACAAAGTACTAATAAACACATAATCGAGCATTCCAGATATACAGGCTTGTAACATTCCAGGTGCATATTTGGCACCAGAAATACAGACAGTCTGCATTCCACATACACTGGCTGTCAATATTCTAGATGCACCATCATCCATATTCTAGATACACAGACAACCCAGCATTCCATTTTATTACAAGCCCAGGCAGCGGCTAGGATGTTTTCGTTTATTTACTGTACGGAAAGAATGATTCACTCCAGGAGTGATTGCATGAAGAAACAGGGCTTTGGTATTTCTAAAACAAAATTTATTATGAATACAATATTAAACGTTTTAATTTCATACCCAAAAAGAACAGCTTACAATTACCCCTTAACGCTTATACTCAATTTCCCATTAAACAAAAAGAAGATAAACATACAGCTCTCACTGTGTCTTAAATCAGCAGGGCATGGAGTAATATTTGCATTATCAAACAGATTTGGCTTCTGTTAGAACCCCTTCAGATTATGGCTGAATATCTTCAAATAGCTGGTTCACCTGCTGTTTTTCAGCTTCTGCCTTTACCCAGGCAAGACTGCTCTGATTTACATGTTATTCCTCTTTTATAATTACCCTACTGCAAGATAATTGTGGGCTCGGGGTCAGAAAGATCAAAATTCAGCTCCCATCTCTCCCAAAGCCTTCTCCAAAGCTTACTTACCTCTTTGCATCTGTTGGCTCCACCCAGCAATGACCTCATCTTGCCAAGTTGAAAAACAAATTATCTCTGCAGGCTGCAAAGAATATTAACTCCACAGGGACTTCCCCAGACAAACAACATTCCTTCTGTTTCCTAGAAGCTCCCAGATCTTTACAAAACAAACTCATTTTTAAAAACATGACTATTGCAGTCCAACACACTATAACCCCAGGCTTTTAATCCTTAAACCTTCCTAATATTTAGAAACCAATATTCATAAATGCTTCCAAAATATCAGAAAATGCACAGGCAACTTGAACATGCAAATATATAAAATAGGAGCAGTAGAACATTTTGCCGCTTAAGACTATTCTACCATTATATAAGCTCATGGCTAATCTACTTGTGGCCTAACTTTCCACTTTCCTGCCTATTACTCTATGCCCTGAATATATTTTATAATCCAGTTTCAACTGCACTCCAGGGTAAAAAATTCCAAAGATTAAAGAACGTTTGAGAGAACAAATACCTCCTCATCTCCATCTCAAATGAGACATCCATTATTTTAAAATGATACTTCCTAATTCTAGATTATCCCATAAGGGGAAACATCTTGTCAGCATCTAACTTGTTAAGCCTAATCAGAATCTTATATGTTTCAATAGGATCACTACTCTTTAATAATCTTTATTGTCACAAGTAGGCTTACATTAACATTGCAATTAAATTACTGTGAAAAGCCCCTAGTCGCCACACTCCGGCACCTGTTTAGGTACACGGAGGGAGAATTCAGAATGTCCAAATTACCTAACAGCATGTCTTTCGGGACTTGTGGGAGGAAACCGGAGCACTCAGAGGAAACCCACGCAGACATGGGGAGAACGTGCAGACTCTGCACAGACAGTGACCCAAGCGGGGAATCGAAACTGGGACCCTGGTGCTGTGAAGCAACAGTGCTAACCACTGTGTTACCATGCCGCTCATTCTTCTTAACTCCAATGAGCTCAGGCCCAAGCTACTAAACCTTTCCTCATAAGACAAACCGCTTTCCACCCCAAGAATCAATTTAATGAACCTTCTCCGAATTGCTTCCAATGCGAGTGTATGCCTCCTTAAATAAGGAGACCAAAACTGTTCACAACACTCTTGATATAGTTCTCTCCAAATCTCTGTACAATTGTAGCAAGACCTCACTACTTTTAAAAAATCCTCCTCTTTACAATAAAGGCTAACATTGTATTTACCTTCCTAATTACTTGCTGTACCAGCATGTTAACTTTTTGTGATCTGTGTATGAGGACACACAGATTCCTCTGTATCACAGTATTCTAGAGTCTCTAGCCATTTAAATAATATTCTATTTTTCTATCCTTTATGCCAAAATGGACAATCTCACAATTTTACACATTTTTATGTTCCATTTTCCACATTTAAGCACGCTCACTAAACCGACCTAAATTCCCGTTCAGACTCTTTGTATCTTCCTCACAATTTCCTTTTCTACTTATCTGGATAGTATCAGAAAAGTCGACAAAAATTCAGCTGGTTTCTTAATTCAAGTCACTAACTCCATTAGTTTAGGTTTACCAGCCTGAAAATGATCCATTTAACCGGACTTTCTGGTTTCTGTTAGTCAGTCAATCCTTTAGCATGCAGATACCCTACTCCAAAAGTCATGAGCTTTTATCTTACCCTTTATGTGACATTTTATCATCCTGCATTCCAAATGCACGGGCATCCAAGAATTCCATATACATCCAGCATGCCTGAAACACATGAAATGAAATGAAGTGAAAATTGCTTATTGTCACAAGTAGGCTTCAAATGAAGTTACTGTGAAAAACCCCTAGTCGCCACATTCCGGCGCCTGTTCAGGGAGGCTGGTACAGGAATTGAACCATGCTGCTGGCCTGCCTTGGTCTGCTTTCAAAGCCAGCGATTTAGCCCTGTGCTAAACAGCCCCTTAGTTCATCATTCTAGTTGTACAGACAATTCGGCACTGCATTCATTGGGAATGTTCCAAATACACAGGCACCCAACATTCAATTTAGGCAGATGCTCAGCATTCTAAGTACACATACCCAACATTCCATATACACAGTCACACAGCATTCCATAAGTATAGTGACCCAGAATTCTATATACACAGACACACAGAATTCCAAATACACAGTCACTCTGCATTTTAAATACACAGGCATCCAGCATTCCACAGACACAGTCACACAGCATTCCAGATACCACAGTCACCCAGAAGTCCATATGCAGTCTCCATGGATTCTAACTACACAGTCACAAAGCATTCTAAATACAAGGACACCCAGCACTCCATATACACAGTCAACTAACATTACAAATACACAGTCATTTAGCATTAAAAATTGTCACCAAAGTCACCCAGCGTTCCATATGCACAATCACACGAATTCCATATAAACAGACACCCTGCATTCCAAATACATAAGTCACCTAGCAATCCAAATACAGGCAACCAGCATTTCAAATACACAGACCCCCAGCAATCCAAATACACAGTCACACAACATTCAAAATACAATCATGTGGTATTCCAAATACAATGTCACCCGGCATTCAAGATACATAGTCAGCTAGCATTCCAAATGTCGAGAAATCCAGCATTCCAAATACACAGACACCCAGCATTCCAAATATACGGTCACGCAGCATTCCTAATGCACAGTAACGCAGCATTCCAAATACACAAATACCCAGCACTCTATAGACACAAGCATCCAGCATTCTATACATAGTCATCTAGAATTCCATATACACAGACACCGAGCATTCCTTATGCACAGTTACTCAGCATTCCTAATACACTATCACTCAGCAATCAAAATGCACAGTAAACCAATTTTTTCAAAGACACAGAACCCCAACAATCCAAATGCAGTCACGCCACATTCCAAATACACAGATTTTAAAAATAAATTTAGAGTGCCCAAGTCATTTTTTTGTCAAATTAAGGGCAATAAAACGTGGCCAATCCACCTACCCTGCACATCTTTGCGTTGTGGGGGCGAAACCCCTGCAAGCACAGGGAGAATATGCAAACTCCACACGGGATCGAACTTGGGACCTCGGCGCCGTGAGGCAGCAGTGCTACCCACTGCACCACCGTGTTGCCCTCCAAATACACAGTTTACTGGCTTTCTGAATACAGTCATCCAGCACTCCAAATACACAGACATCCAGCATTCAAGATACACAATCATCCATCATTCCAAAGACACAGTCACACAATATTCTAAATGTACATTCACACAGTAATCCAAAGACACAGTCATCCAGCATTCCAAATACACACTCATACAGTATTCCAAATGCAGCCACACGGTATTCCAAATACGTAGTCATCCAGCATTCCAAATACACAGTGCACAGTATTGCAAATATACATTCACACAGTAATCCAAAGACACAGATATCCAGCATTCCAAATACATACTCTTACAGTATTCCAAATGCAGTCACATAGAATTCCAAAGACACAGTCATCTAGCGTTCCAAATATTCAGCCACAAAGTATTCCAAATACACAGTCAAACAGTTTTCCAAAGGCACAATCATCCAGCATTGCAAATACACAGTTTCACAGTGTTCCAAGTACACAATCATCCAGCATTCCAAATTGTGATTAATGTAAGAAATTATTATATATATTGTATTTTATATCTGTTGCAGCTATGATATTTAAATCGCAGGCTAAGGAGTGTATCTGTTCTAGTAATAGTATTAATGAACTTTGGTTAATGTACCCAGACTGTGTGCCTTACAAAGCTGTAATTAAAGAGTCAGAAAATGTGAGGTAATTATTTATTCCAACCACTTACTTGGTTACAGACAAAGGGCTAATGGGATAATGCTTTGATTGTTGGAGATTCCCTGGAGTGTACGGAATTCATGAGGGAGTGCTATTCAGTCCCAGTTAAGCAGTTCATATCTTAGTGGAATACAGATGATGTAAGTCATAGGAGGAGCCAGGTCTGTCTGTAGTTTTGCAGTCTGTTAAAGGATTTTAATTTGAACAGATTTTTCCTAAATGCTGTTAGGTTGAGCAGATGTGTCTGACAAGACAGAAGTGTACTGGATCTGCTCATGAAAAGATTGGTCTCTATATGTATCTGCACAAAAGACCGCAAGTAAACCTATTTTGTTAGATTCATTTATAAATGGCTTTTGGGTTGCTTCATGGGAGTTAGTAGCACGTTTAGATAGTAAGTTGAAGTTTATCCTTTTGTTTAAGAACTGTTTAACTGGTAATTGTAAAGCTATTCCTTTGATGTTAATGTTAATGTGGTTACGTATGTGTTAAATGTAAAGTTTGTTTTAACATATTGATACCAATTTGGTCACTCTTGGGGTGAAGTATCCTTTCCACACAGTTTCACAAATTTAAAAAAGTGGTATGGATTTTTTTTCCAGTATCCCAACAAATGTCTGGTCTGGTATCTTAATAAAATACAGTCAGAGAGCATTCCAGATACACAGTCATCCAGCATTCTGAATACATAGTCACCCAGCTTTCCATATACAGTCATTCAGCATTCTAAATACAGCCACCCAGCATTCCAGATATACAGTCGTCCAGCATTCTGAATACATAGAACATAGAACATTACAGCGCAGTACAGGCCCTTCGGACCTCGATGTTGTGCCGACCTGTGAAACCACTCTAAAGCCCACCTACACTATTCCCTTATTGTCCATATGTCTATCCAATGACCATTTGAATATCCTCAGTGTTGGCGAGTCCACTACTGTTGCAGGCAGGGCATTCCACGCCCTTACTACTCTCTGAGTAAAGAACCTACCTCTGACATCTGTCTTATATCTATCTCCCCTCAATTTAAAGATATGTCCCCTCATGCTAGACATCACCATCCGAGGAAAAAGGCTCACTGTCCACCCTATCCAATCCTCTGATCATCTTGTATGCCTCAATTAAGTCACCTCTTAACTTTCTTCTCTCCAACGAAAACAGCCTCAAGTCCCTCAGCCTTTCCCCATAAGATCTTCCCTCCATACCAGGCAACATTCTGGTAATTCCTCTGCACCCTTTCCAATGCTTCCACATCCTTCCTATAATGCGGCGACCAGAATTGCACGCAATACTCCAAATGCGGCCGCACCAGAGTGTTGTATAGCTGCAACATGACCTCATGGCTCCTAAACTCAATCCCTCTACCAATAAAAGCTAACACACCGTACGCCTTCTTAACAACCCTCTCAACCTGGGTGGCAACTTTCAGGGATCTATGTACATGGACACCGAGATCTCTCTGCTCATCCACACTGCCAAGAATCTTACCATTAGCCCAGTACTCTGTCTTCCTGTTATTCCTTCCAAAATGAATCACCTCACACTTTTCTGCATTAAACTCCATTTGCCACCTCTCAGCCCAGCGCTGCAGCTTATCTATGTCCCTCTGCAACTTGTAACATCCTTCCACACAGTCCACAATCCAACCGACTTTAGTGTCATCAGCAAATTTACTCACCCATCCTTCTACGCCCTCCTCCAGGTCATTTGTAAAAATGACAAACAGCAGTGGCCCCAAAACAGATCCTTCTGGTATACCACTAGTAACTGGACTCCAGTCTGAACATTTCCCATCAACCACCACCCTTTGTTTTCTTCCAGCTAGCCAATTTCTGATCCAAACTGCTAAATCACCCTGAATCCCATGCCTCTGTATTTTCTGCAGTAGCCTACCATGGGGAACCTTATCAAACGCTTTACTGAAATCCATATACACCACATCAACTGCTTTACCCTCATCCGCCTGTTTGGTCACCTTCTCAAATAACTCTATATTGTTTGTGAGGCACGACCTACCCTTCACAAAACCGTGTTGACTATCTCTAATCAAATTATTCCTTTCCAGATGATTATACATCCTATCTCTTATAAACCTTTCCAAGATTTTTCCCACAACAGAAGTAAGGCTCACTGGTCTATAGTTACCGGGGTTAGCTCTACTCCCCTTCTTGAACAAGGGGACAACATTTGCTATCCTCCAGTCTTCTGGCACTATTCCTGTAGACAAAGATGACTTAAAGATCAAGGCCAAAGGCTCAGCAATCTCCTCCCTAGCTTCCCAGATAATCCAAGGATAAATCCCATCTGGCCCAGCTGACTTATCTATTTTCACACTTTCCAGAATTGCGAACACCTCCTCCTTATGAACCTCAAGCCCTTCTAGTCTAGTAGCCTGAATCTCAGTATTCTCCTCGACAACATTGTCTTTTTCCTGTGTGAATACTGACAAAAAATATTCATTTAGCACCTCTCCTATCTCCTCGGACTCCAAGCACAACTTCCCACTACTGTCCTTGACTGGCCCTACTCTTACCCTAGTCATTCTTTTATTCCTGACATATCTATAGAAAGCTTTAGGGTTATCCTTGATCCTACCTGCCAAAGACTTCTCATGTCCCCTCCTGGCTCTCCTTATCTCTCTTTAGGTCCTTCCTAGCTAACTTGTAACTCTCGAGCCCCCTAACTGAACCTTCATGTCTCATCTTTACATAAGTCTCCTTCTTCCTCTTGACAAGTGTTTCGACTGCTTTAGTAAACCACGGTTCCCTCACTCGACCACTTCCTCCCTGCCTGACAGGTACATACTTATCAAGGACACGCAGTAGCTGTTCCTTGAACAAGCTCCACATTTCCATTGTGCCCATCCCCTGCAGTGTTCCTCTCCATCCAATGTATCCTAAGTCTTGCCTCATCGCATCATAATTACCTTTCCCCCAGATATAACTCTTGCCCTGCGGTATATACCTATCCCTTTCCATTACTAAAGTAAATGTAATCGAATTGTGGTCACTATCACCAAAGTGCTCACCTACCTCCAAATATAACACCTGTCCTGGTTCATAACCCAGTACCAAATCCAATATGGCCTTGCCTCTCGTTGGCCGATCTACATACTGTGTCAGGAAACCCTCCTGCACACATTGGACAAAAACGGACCCATCTAATGTACTCAAACTATAGTGTTTCCAGTCAATATTTGGAAAGTTAAAGTCCCCCATAACAACTAACCTGTTGCTTTCGCTCCTATCCAGAATCATCTTTGCAATCCTCTCCTCTATATCTCTGGAACGTTTCGGAGGCCTATAGAAAATCCCTAACAGGGTGACCTCTCCTTTCCTGTTTCTAACCTCAACCCATACTACCTCAGTAGACGAGTCCTCATCAAACGTCCTTTCTGCCACCATAATACTGTCCTTGACTAACAATGCCACCCCTCCCCCTCTTTTACCATCTTCCCTGAGCTTACCGAAATATCTAAATCCCGGCACCTGCAACAACCATTCCTGTCCCTGCTCTATCCATGTCTCCGAAATGGCCACAGCATCAAAGTCCCAGGTACCAACCCATGCCGCAAGTTCACCCACCTTATTCCGGATGCTCCTGGCATTGAAGAAGACACACTTTATACCACCTTCCTGCCTGCCGGTACACTCCTGCAACTTTGAAACCCTACTCATGACCTCACTACTCTCAACCTCCTGTATACTGGAGCTACAATTCAGGTTCCTAAGCCCCTGCTGAACTAGTTTAAACCCTCCCGAAGAGCATTAGCAAATTTCCCCTGCAGGATATTGGTACCCCTCTGGTCCAGGTGCAGACCATCCCGTTTGTAGAGGTCCCACTGACCCCAGAATGAGCCCCAATTATCCAGAAATCTGAAACCCTCCCTCCTGTACCATCCCTGTAGCCACGTGTTCAACTCCTCTCTCTCCCTATTCCTCGTCTCGCTATCACGTGGCACGGGTAACAACCCAGAGATAATAACTTTGTTTGTCCTAGATCTAAGTTTCCACCCTAGCTCCCTGAATTACTGCCTTACATCCCCATCCCTTTTCCTACCTATGTCATTGGTACCTATGTGGACCACGATTTGGGGCTGCACCCCCTCCCCCTTAAGGATCCCGAAAACACGATCCGAGACATCACGCACCCTGGCACCTGGGAGGCAACACACCAACCGTGAGTCTCTCTCGTTCCCACAGAATCTCCAATCTATCCCCCTAACTATGGAGTCTCCAATGACTAATGCTCTACTCCTCTCCCCCCTTCCCTTCTGAGCAACAGGGATAGACTCTGTGCCAGAGTCCTGTACCCCATGGCTTAACCCTGATAAGTCATCCCCCCCAACAGTATCCAAAGCGGTATACTTGTTACTAAGGGGAATGGCCACAGGGGATCCCTGTACTGACTGCTTCCTCCCAGCCCCTCTCACCGTCACCCATCTATCATTATTCTTCGGAGTAACTACATCCCTGAAGCTTCTATCTATGACCAACTCTGCCTCCCGAATGATCCGAAGTTCATCCAACTCCAGCTCCAGTTCCCTAACGCGGTTTCTGAGGAGCTGGAGATGGGTGCACTTCCCACAGATGAAATCAGCAGGGACACTGACAGCGTCCCTCACCTCAAACATTCTGCAGGAGGAACATTGCACTACCTTCCCTGTCATCCCCTCTAGATTAAAAAAAAGAAAGAAAGAAAGAGCTTACCTGTTATTCACTCAGCAACCTCTGCGCCCCACACAATAACACCTGAGGGAAAATAAATAAAAACTACTTACCAGTCACCAGCCAATCCCTTACCTGCAGGCTGTGACGTCACGGTTCAACTTTCCACTTCTACCTGCCCTCGAGCCTTCCTCTTGATCCTTACAGCGGTTGTTTTTTTTTTGGTTAGAGGAGGGGGTAGGGAGGGAGACACTGAAGAAGTGTTTCAGGTTTAAGTGTCACTTGACAAGAGCTCCTCCACAAACCACCTCCAAGTTAGGGTGAGCACACGGACGTATGCAAAGTTCCCCTGCAACAGCCAATCAGTAGCTCCGTTCTACTGCCCTCTGCTGGATGCTTGTCTTCACTTGAACAGCTAGGGTCACTTGTTCAGGTATGCCTCCAAGTTAGGGTGAGCACACGGACGTATGCAAATTTCCCCTGCAACAGCCAATCAGCAGCTCTGCTGTACTGCCCTCTGCTTTCCATACACAGTCATTCAGCATTCTAAATACAGTCACCCAGCATTTCAGATATAGTCATCCAGCATTCTGAATACATAGTCAACCAGCTTTCCATAGACAAAGTCATTCAGCATTCTAAATACAGTTACCCAGCATTCCTTATACACAGTCACCCAGCTTTCCATATACAGAGTAATTCAGCATTCCAAATACTGTCACCCAGCATTCCTTATACACAGTCACCCAGCATTCCAGATACACAGTCATCCAGCATTCTGAATACACAGTCACCCAGCTTTCCATAGACAGAGTCATTCAGCATTCCAAATATACAGTCACCCAGCATTCCTGATACACATTTGGCCAGCAGCATTGTATTTAAACAGACACTTATCATTCACACAGACAGTCACCCAGAATTTTAAACACACAGTCCCCTGTATTTCACGTATTCTGTTACCCAGCAGTCTGTATACACAATCAGCACTCATTCCATATACAGAATAATATGGCTTTCCAAGTACACAGTCACCCAACTTTACAAATACAGAGACCCAGCATTCTATATACACAGATGTACAACATTTCAAGTACACAACCACCCAGTATTCAAATACACAGTCACTGATGCAACATTCAAAATGACCATTCACCGAGCACACCATACACTCAGTCAGCATGAATTCCATAGACAGGGCCATACAACATCCCAAGTGCACAGTGACACAGAATTGCACCCGGAATTCCATATACACAGTCACTGAACAATCCATAGCAACAGTCACACATCATTCAATATAAACATGTAGGGCAGCATGGTAGCATAGTGGGTAGCACAGTTGCTTCACAGCTCCAGGGTCCCAGGTTTGATTCCCGGCTTGGGTCACTGTCTGTGCGGAGTCTGCATGTTCTCCCGGCGTCTGACCTCCACCAGGCTGCACTTGTGAGTTGGCATTGGCCCCTGGCACCGGTCCCGCCTGTCACCCCCGCACCCATCCCCACCCCCACAACCATGCGCCTGGCACTGTCCCTGCCAGCATCATGCCACGCTCAACCCACCCATGCCCAGCAGTGGTGCTCATCTATGTCCCCTCCTTCCCCGAGCACTGGACCACCAACCCCAGTACCCCCGGACTGACTGCCCGACTTCGAAAATGGCTACTCACTGTTGTGTTATGTACTCTGGGATAACACAAGCTGCAACTGGATGCAGCTTTAACCAAAAGATACTCCAGACCTTGAAGTTAGTTCAATCTGATTTATTGAACCAGTAGCACCGTTAGCACAGTTCTCTATGAGTTCGACTCTCTGCTAACCTAAGTGTGGTTACTCTGTCTGACTGAACCAGACTAGCTCTTAGCCACGTGCTGGAGGTGTGATACTGTACATACACCCTGACTCACTCTGTAGATGTTCATCAGTGAAAAGAGGCGGAGTGTGAGTGCCTCGTGCCTTTTATAGTGAGATACCACCCATGAGTATCCTGCCTGCTCATTGGTCATGTCCTGTTCCCTGTGTTCATTAGCTGCCTGTCTGTGCCTGTCTGTATATCATTATCTGCATGTCTGCATATCATGGCACTCAACTCCTGGATCCCCACAGCAGCTATTTCGCCAGCTTCACGATTTGAAAAAGGTGCACTAATTGGTGGCCGCGTGACTACTTGCTGGTGACGCGGTTAGATAGGCGGTCATTCTCGTTAATTGTATGGAGATTAGCTTTTTTTTAAAGTATATTTTATTGAAATTTTTCAAACAGAAATTTTCCGTTTTTACAACTTAATAAAGGAATATACATTAAACGTTATTTAAATAATATATTAAACTAACAACAAATGAAAAAAGAGATAAACCAAAAAGCAAATATCAACAACTGGCAAAAAACAAAAACACAGGATAATACTCCCCCCCCCCCCCCCCCGCCGTTTGCTGCTGCTGTCTTTTCTGTTTTTCCATTATCGTTCCGTGAGATAGTCAAGGAAAGGTTGCCACCGCCTGGTGAGCCCCTGAGCCGATCCTCTTAACACATATTTTATTCGTTCCAGTCTTATGAACCCCGCCATGTCGTTTATCCAGGCCTCCACGACCGGGGGCTTCGCTTCCTTCCACATAAGTAGAATCCTTCGCCGGGCTACTAGGGACGCAAAGGCCAAGACGTCGGCCTCTTTCGCCTCCTGCACTCCCGGTTCTTCTGCAACCCCAAATATAGCTAACCCCCAGCCTGGTTTGACCCGGACCCCCACCACCTTTGAAATCACTCTTGCCACACCCTCCCAGAACTCATGCAGTGTCGGACACGACCAGAACATGTGAGTGTGGTTCGCCGGGCTTCCTGAGCACCTTCCACATCTATCCTCCACCCCGAAAAACCTGCTCAGTCTTGCTCCCGTCATATGCGCTCTGTTTAGAACCTTAAATTGAATCAGGCTAAGCCTGGCACATGAGGACGAAGAATTTACCCTACTTAGGGCATCTGCCCACAGCCCCTCCTCGATCTCTTCCCCCAGCTCCTCTTCCCATTTTCCCTTCAGCTCCTCTACCATCGCCTCCCCCTCGTCTCTCATCTCCCTGTATATTTCGGACACTTTATCTTCTCCAACCCATGCCCCCGAAATCACTCTATCCTGGATCCCTTGCGTCGGGAGCTGCGGAAATTCCCTCACCTGTTGCCTCGTAAATGCCCTCACTTGCATGTATCGGAAAGCATTCCCTGGTGGCAACTTATATTTTTCTTCCAATGCTCCCAGACTCGCAAACGTCCCGTCTACAAACAGGTCCTTCAGCTTCCTAATTCCTGCTCGCTGCCAACATTGAAATCCCCCATCTATCCTCCCCGGAAAGAACCTGTGGTTATTCCTTATCGGGGACCACACCGAGGCACCCGTCACTCCCCTGTGTCGTCTCCACTGCCCCCAGATCTTCAAGGTCGCCACCACCACTGGGTTTGTGGTGTACCTTTTCGGGGAGAACGGTAGCGGCGCCGTCACCAGCGCTTTTAGACTCGTTCCTTTACAGGACGCCATCTCCAACTTTTTCCATGCCGCACCTTCTTCTTCCCTCATCCACTTACAGACCATCGACACATTAGCGGCCCAATAGTAGTCACTCAGACTCGGCAGTGCCAATCCCCCTCTGTTCCTCCTGCGCTGCAGGAACCCCCTCTTTACCCTCGGGGTCTTTCCCGCCCACACAAAGCCCATAATACTCCTGTCTATTTTTTTGAAAAAGGCCTTTGTAATCAGGATGGGGAGGCACTGAAACACGAAAAGAAATCTCGGGAGGACCACCATTTTAACTGCCTGTACTCTGCCCGCCAATGACAGGGGCACCATATCCCACCTCTTAAAGTCCTCCTCCATCTGCTCTACCAGTCGCGTCAGGTTAAGTTTATGTAGGGTTCCCCAGTTCCTGGCCACCTGAATCCCCAGGTATCGAGAGTTCCTTGCCACTCTCCTCAGCGGCAGAGCATCTATCCCCCTGCCCTGTTCCCCGGGGTGCATCACAAAAAGCTCACTCTTTCCCATATTTAATTTGTATCCCGAGAACTCTCCAAACTCCCTGAGTATCTGCATTACCTCTGGCATCCCCTCTACCTGGTCCGTCACATATAGGAGTAAGTCATCTGCATATAGTGACACTCGATGTTCCTCTCCCCCTCTAAGCACCCCCCTCCACCTCTTAGAGTCCCTCAGCGCTATGGCCAATGGTTCAATTGCCAACGCGAACAGTAACGGGGACAGGGGGCACCCTTGTCTTGTACCCCTATGTAATCGAAAGTATCCCGATCTTTGCCTGTTTGTAACGACGCTTGCCACCGGGGCCCCGTACAAGAGTCTAACCCATCTAATGAACCCCTCCCCGAACTCAAATCGCTTCAGCACCTCCCACAGATAGTCCCACTCCACCCTATCGAATGCCTTCTCTGCATCCATCGCCACCACTATCTCTGCCTCCCCCTCCGGTGGGGGCATCATCATCACCCCCAGCAGCCTTCGTACATTGGCATACAATTGTCTCCCCTTTACAAACCCTGTCTGGTCGTCATGTACCACCCCTGGGACTCAATCCTCTATCCTTGTCGCCATCACTTTGGCCAGCAGTTTGGCGTCTACGTTTAGGAGGGAGATGGGCCTGTATGACCCGCACTGCAGCGGGTCTTTGTCTCGTTTCAGAATTAGCGATATCGTCGCCTCCGACATTGTCGGGGGTAGTGTCCCCCTTTCCTTAGCCTCATTAAAGGTTCTCGCCAAGAGTGGGGCCAGCAGGTCCATATACTTCCTATAAAATTTCACCGGGAACCCGTCTGGTCCCGGGGCCTTCCCTGCTTGCATGTTCCCTATTCCTTTGATCACCTCATCCACCTCAATCTGCGCCCCCAGACCTGCCACCTCCTGCCCCTTCACCCTCGGGAACTCTAGCTGATCCAAAAAGTGTATCATTCCTTCTTTCCCCTCCGGGGGTTGGGACTTGTACAGCCTCTCATAAAATGTCTTGAACACCTCGTTCACTTTCCCTACTCTCTGCTCCATCTTTCCCGTTTCGTCCCTAACTCCTCCGATCTCTCTCGCCGCTCCCCTCTTCTGAAGTTGTTGGGCCAGCAGCCGGCTCGCCTTTTCCCCATATTCATACTGTATCCCCTGTGCCTTCCTCCACTGTGTCTCTGCCTCTTCCGTGGTCAGCAGGTCAAACTCTGTAATCTTCGTCTCTCCCTGTATAGCCCTTCGTCTGGGGCCTCCGCATACTTCTTATCCACCCTCAAAATTTCCCCCACTAATCTCGCTCTTTCTTTACCCTCTTGTTTCCCCTTGTGGGCTCTGATGGAAATCAGCTCTCCTCTAACCACCGCCTTCAGCGCTTCCCATACTACCCCCACCTGGACCTCCCCATCGGCATTGACCTCCAGGTATCTTTCGATACATCCCCTCACCCTTCCGCATACCCCCTCGTCCGCCAGTAGTCCCATGTCCAATCGCCAGAGTGGGCGCTGCTCCCTTTCCTCTCCCAGTTCCAGATCCACCCAATGCGGGGCGTGATCTGACACGGCTATAGCCGAGTACTCCGTTCCTGCCACCTTCGGGATCAGTGCCCGTCCCTAAACAAAAAAGTCTATCCGGGAGTATACCTTATGGACGTGGGAGAAAAAGGAAAACTCTTTACCCATCGGTCTGGCGAATCTCCACGGATCTACTCCCCCCATTTGTTCCATAATCCCTTAAGCACCTTGGCCGCTGCCGGCCTTCTCCCGGTCCTGGATCTGGACCGGTCCAGCCCTGGGTCCAGCACTGTGTTGAAGTCCCCCCCCATTAACAAGTTTCCCACTTCCAGGTCCAGGATACGTCCCAGCATTCGCTTCATGAATCCCGCATTATCCCAGTTCGGGGCATATACGTTCACCAGCACAACCGCCTCACCCTGCAATCTGCCACTCACCATCACATATATGCCCCCACTATCCACCACTATGGTCTTAGCTTCGAACGATACCCATTTCCCCACCAGTATTGCCACCCCTCTGTTTTTCGCGTCCAACCCTGAGTGGAATACCTGTGCCACCCATCCTTTCCTTAGTCTAACCTGATCCGCCAACTTCAGGTGCGTCTCCTGGAGCATAACTACGTCCGCCTTCAGTCTCTTTAAGTGCGCAAACACCCTTGCCCTCTTAATCGGCCCATTTAAACCTCTCACATTCCACGTGATCAGCCGAATTGGGGGGCCATTTACCCCCCCCCCCCCTCGTCGACTAGCCATCCCCTTTTTTAAGCCATCTCCTCACCCAGGTCTCACGCACCCGTCTGTCCCCCAGACGGCACCCTCCCGTCCCGACCACCTCGTCTCGTATCAGCTCCCCCTTACCCTCAGCAGCAGCAACCCAGTTAATCCCCCCCCCCCCTCCCCCCCCCCCCCCGCTAGATCCCCCTCTAGCTTGATTACTCCCCCCATATTGCTTCCGGAAGTCAGCTAACTCTGGCTGACCTCGGCTTCCCCCGTTCATTCTTTGACCTCCCTGTGTGTGAGGCTCCCTTCCTTCCTGCGCCCCTTTCCCGCTATAATTTCCATAGCGCGGGAAAATACCCGCGCTTTCCTCTCGGCCCCGCCCCTAATGGCGCAGTTCCCTCATTCCCCTTCCCTGTCCCCTTTTCTACCGACGCCCACATTTCTTTGTGTCCCCCCCCATCGGGGGGAGAAATATTCCCCGTCCAACATTAGTATACAGTAGCCCTCCCTCTCCCCACTTTACATTTCTGTGCCACTACCTCGCTGCCTCCCTCCGGACATCAATTTCTCAAATCTAGTCCAATTTCTCATCCTGAATAAATGTCCATGCCTCCTCCGCCGTCTCGAAGTAATGATGTTTGCCCTGATGCGTGACCCACAGTCTCGCCGGCTGCAGCAGCCCAAATTTGACTTTCTTCCTATGGAGCACCGCCTTGGCCCGGTTGAAACTCGCCCTCCTTCTCGCCACCTCCGCACTCCAGTCTTGATACACGCGTATCACCGCGTTCTTCCATTTGCTACTCCGTGTCTTCTTAGCCCAGCTCAGGACCATCTCTCTATCCCTGTAGCGATGGAACTTCACCACTATTGCTCTTGGTGTTTCCCCTGCCTTTGGTCTTCTCACGAGGAGCCGGTACGCTCCCTCCACTTCCAGGGGGCCCGTTGGGGCCTCAGCTCCCATTAGAGTATGGAGCATTGTACTCACATACGCCCCAGCATCAGCTCCCTCTGTTCCTTCGGGGAGACCTAAAATCCGTAAGTTCTTCCTCCTCGAGCTGTTCTCCAGGGCTTCCAGCCTTTCTATGCACCTCTTATGTAGTGCCTCGTGCATCTCCGTTTTTACCACCAGGCCCAGTATCTCATCTTCGTTCTCGGCTGCCTTTGCCTTCACTCCACGGAGCTCCATCGCCTGGACCTTTTGTGTTTCCTTTAGTCCCTCGATTGCCAGTAACATCGGCGCCAGCACCTCTTTCTTGAGCTCATCCACACATCGTTGGAGGAACTCCTGCTGTTCCGGGCCCCATACCATCTGGGCTCCCTCGGCCGCCATCTTGCTTCTCCCTTCTCTTCTCTGCCGCTGCTCCAAAGGATCCTCCGTAATCTGGCCGCTACTGCCGCTCCTTTCCATCCACCCTGGGGGGGACTGCTTCCTTTGTCACCTCACAGTGAGTTTGGCCAAAAAAAGTTCCCGTTGGGGCTCCCGATAAGAGCCCAAAAGTCCGTTGAAACGGGAGGTGACGAAACGTGCGGCTTAGCGATGCATCGCCGCAACCGGAAGTCTCGTATGGAGATTAGCTTTAATTGGCGATTATTGGTTTCTCGCCATGCCACGGTGGGATCCTGATTTCGTCAACAGGAGCGGGCGGGTTAGATCCGCGCCTGGTGCGGTTCCTGATTTTGGCCTCTTCCAAGATCTAATGGCCGCATTGCGCTCAAGCGATAGCGTGATGAGGCCCTTAGGTTGTGCCCGATTACTAACAAGACTTCCTGCTTCTTCTCATCTCTTCTAACCCAATACTTTTTTCACATGTTCACATGACACACTGTGTGTGATTTGCCTCTATCTGGGGTGCGTACCAGATAACTTTCCAGGCTCACTTTCCTTTCAATGTAACACGGCCCACTGAACCTAGCTTTCAGGGGTTCGCCTGACACAGTTAACAGCACGAGTATTCTCTCTCCAGTTATAAAAATCTGAGTTGGGGCCTTCCTATCAGCCCTGGCTTTTATTCCCTGCTGGGCTGTCTTTAAATTCAATCCTGCTGCAATTCAATCAATCTTTTTGAATTGAGTACATTTGTTCCATTCTCTGTTTCCGCCTCATTGTCATTCAGCTGACTAAAAAATTGTATCAGATAACCTGATCTCACTGATGTCACCCTCTTTTGTCTTAGATTATGAGCCTCTGATTGCATCACCACGCAATCCAGAAATACTCCATAGTACTCATAATTACTCTTAGTAATTTCTCTGTGGTGGATTCTCTATCGGCTGTTTGACTACAATAGGCATCACTACCACCTGGGATCCTGCAATGTCATTCCCTAGGATGAATTGAATGTCTGCAAACTTAAGGTGGGAAGTGATTCGGTGATTCATCACACCTGCTGAGACACCAACAAGTTTACAATTGACTCCAGGGGTCGGATTGGGCGGCATGGTAGTGCAGTGGTAAGCACTGTTGCTTCACAGCGCCAGTGTCCCAGTTTCGATTCTTGCTAGGGTCTCTGTCTGTGCGGAGTCTGCACGTTCTCCCCGTGTCTGTGCGGGTTTCCCCCGGGTGCTCCGGTTTCCTCCCATAAGTCCCGAAAGACGTGCTTGTTAGGTGAATTGGGCATTCTGAATTCTTCTTCTGTGGACCTGAACAGGCGTCCGAGTGTGGTGACTCTGGGGGATTTCACAGTAACTTCATTGCAGTGTTAATGTAAGCCTATTTGTGACACTAGTAATGATTATTTGTATTATGGACAAAGTTTCTGATTGGCTGATATGAAATTGCACCTAATTTGAAAAAAAAATTGAAAAACGAATGAATTAACTAAGTATAGATGGCTGCACACGCAATGTGCTGTAGCTGCATGATGTGGGAGCTGGTAGATCAGATTGCGAGTTGCAATTACCACATCTGCAGCAAGTGCTTGCAGTTTGAGGAATTTTGGCTCAGAGTTGATGAGCTGGAGTCTGAGCTTTGGACACTGTGGCACATCCGGAAGGGGGACAGTTACCCCCCCCCCCCCCCCCCCGCCACACCCGTCACATCCCATAGGTTAAGTACCTCAAATTCGACCAGTCGTCTGACACAGCAGGGTGTGACTGTGAGTGAGGCAGGTAGAAGGATCCTTAAATTCAGAAATGGAGGAACCTCAGCTCTTGATATTGTCCAACAGGTACAAAGCACTTGTTCCCTGTGTGGAAGAGGAAAAGGACTGTCGGGAGGATGAGCCAGCTGACCACTGCTCTGTGGTACAGGAGGCCATTCAAGTGAGGGGAGCAAAAAGACAAGTGGGGCTGGATTCTCCGCCAGCGGGATGCTCCATTTTGCCGGCAGCCCGGGAGTTTTCCGACGGCGTGGGGCTGCCCCACAATGGGAAACCCATTGACCAGCCAGCATAACGGAGCATCCCGCCGGCGTGCTGAAATGTGGTGCGGCGGGGCACAGAATCCAGCCCATGGTAGTTGTAGGGAGTTCTATAATTAGGGGAACTGATAACATCCTTTGTAATCAGGATTGAGAGTCCCGCATGGTATGTTGCCTGCCCGGTGCCAGGGTGAGGGACATTTCTAACCGGCTTGAAAGGCAATTGGACTGGGAGGGAGAGGATCCAGTTGTTGTAGTCCACGTTGGGACAAACAACATAGGCAAGACTAGGAAAGAGGGCCTGTTTGGGGAATATCAGGAACTGGGAACAAAATTAAAGAACAGGTCTGCATGGGTTATTATCTCTGGATTATTACCCGAGCCAAGTGCAGATTGGCATAGGGATGAGAAAATTAGGGAAGCGAACAAACATGTGGCTAAGAGAGTGGTGTGGGAAAGAGGGATTCCATTTCATAGGACATTGGCATCAGTATTTGGACAGGAGGGATCTGTACCGTTGGGACAGTCTCCACCTGAACCGATCTGAGACCAGTGTTCTAGTGGAAAGGATAGATAGGGTGGTCACAACGACTTTAAGCTAGCAAATGACAGGGTGGGGAAGGCCTCAGGGCAACTAAATATTGTTGCCAAACTAGCAGCAGGGCAGAGAGTAAAGAAATAGTCAGGAATCCAACTTCAGGAACAGGCTAATGGCAAAATGTAAAGAAGTATACTGGTCAAACCAAAAGTGAAAAATAATAAACATCAGTGCTGAGGGACAGATGAAGGAAAATAGTTCAATTAAGAGTTCTATTTACTATGCACGGAGTATAAGGAATGAACAAGATGAGCTGCAGGCACAAATGCAAATTAAAGATTATGATGTAGTTTCTGTCATGATATCCATATTAACATATCATGGTGCAATCGCACACACACACACACACACACACACACACACACACTGATGGACAGGTAGACGGACCAATCAACACACACACAATATCACAGCCAATCACCAGTGAGAGCACACGCACTATAAAACAGGGAACACCACAGTTCCCGCTCATTCTACCAGGAGATAGCTCAGAGCACAGAGCTCACAGGGTGCCACTCAGACATGCACCTTGTGCTGAGTGCCTCTCCAAGATAGTGCTAGGGCTGGGTCCACAGGTTAACTGGTGAAGTACGAACCAAAGCCAGAAGTTAATAGTTGTTATTGTACAGAATAATAAAACAGAGTTGTACCATCTACAACCGTGTTGGTTCGTTTGTGTATCGGAACACCCAACACGACAGTTTCAATCACAGAGACATGGCTGCAGAATGGTTGGGACTGGGAGCAAAATATACCTGCTTATAAAGTTTACCGGAGGGTCAAAGAATATGGCAGAGGGGGTGGGGTAGCCTTACTGATTCAAAATATTACCACTTCAATGGTGAGGGAGGATATAATGAGGGGAAAGCACCCAGTGGAGACCAGATGGTTGGAACTGAGGAACTAAAAAGGATCTAAAACTGTAATGGGTGTTGTGTATTTAACCGTGGTAGCAGTTCTGAAGTGCTGGATTACATAAAGGCAGAAATTAGGCAAGTGTGTAGCAAAGGCACAGCAGTACTAACGGGGGATTTCAACTTACATATAGATTGGGAGGAGCAGACAAGTACCTGTCAGAAAGGTAGTGAATTTCTGGAATGTATCGGGGATAGTTTCCTGCAGCAATATCTTCTGGATGCAATAAGGGGACAGGCTTTAGATTTAGAGCCAATTTAATTAGTAGCCTAACTGTGCAATAATTTTTCAAATGGTAATCACAATATGACTGAATTCAGTGTAGTATATGAAAATGAAAAGTTTCAGATAGAGTTTTAGACTTGGATAAGGCTGACTTTAACAGGATGAGGCAGAGACTGTCCACAGTAAACTGGGAAGATCTGTTAATGGGTCAAACAACTGAAGATCAGTGGGGAATATTTAAAGAAACATTTCTTTTATTACCCGAGCCACACGTAAATTGACACAGGGATGAGAAAATTAGGGAAGTGAACAAACACATGGCTAAAGGAGTGGTGCGGGAAAGAGGGAATCCATTTCATGCTCTTGCGGCATTGGCAACAGTATTGGGACAGGAGGGATCTGTACAGTTGGGATGGTCTCCAGCTGAGCCTTTTAAAGCACGTAGAGGACAACTAAAAAAGCAATAAGGGAGAAGATAAAATATGAGTGTAAGCTAGTGAATAATATAAAAGAAGATTGTAAGTTTTTTTTTCCAATTAATAAAAGGTAAGAGAGAGACAACAATGAGACTGGAGAAGTAGTAATGGAGAACAAAGAAATGCAAGAGGAACTGAAAAGGTACTTTGCATCATTTGTCACAGTGGAGGACACCAGTGGCCTACCAGAACTTCAAGAGAGTCAGGGGGCAGAGGTGAGTGTAGTGCCCATCATTAAGGAGAAGATGCTGGGGAAACTGAAAGGTCTGAAGGTGGATAAATCACTCAGACTGAATGGACTACACCCTAGACACCTGAAGGAGATAGCTGAGGGGAGTTTGGAGGCATTGGTTGCGATTTTTCAGGAATCACTGGAGGCAGGAAGAGTCCGAGAGAACTGGAAAGTGGCTAATATAACACCACTGTTTAAGAAAGAAGGGAGGAAGAAGACGGGAAATTATAGGCCAGTTAGCCTGACTTCGGATGTTGGTAAGATTTTTGCGTCTATTATTAAGGAAACGATTGCGAAGTACTTGAAAGTGCATGGTAAAATAGTGTTGAGTCAGCACGACTTCATCAAGGGGAGGTGGTGCCTGACAAATCTATCAGACAGGGGAGAGGAGGGGAAGGAGGAGTGGGAGAGGAAAGAACTACACATATGTAAATACACGACAATCACTTTTGTAAACTATGTATAAAACTGCAAAGTTCCAATAAAAAAAGGGAAAGGGGGTTGGGGGTAAGGTGTTTTAGGTTTTGGGGGTTATTTCTAATGTTTGGCTTTTGTAAATTGTACTTTATCTGCACAGATCTGTTTACTTTGTATTATACAAAATGAAAAACTCGAATAAAAACATTAAAAAAAATAAGAATATTTTGAGGATGCAGTGAGGAAGTTAGACAAAGGAGAACTACTGGACATGATCTACTTGAATTTCTAGAAGGCCTTTGACAAAGTGCTGTACAGGAGGCTGCTAAATAAGATTAGAGCCCATGGTGTTATGGGCAAGGCAAAAGGCCCAGAGTAAGGATAAAGGGATACTCTTCAGGATGGCAGCCGGTGACTGTCATAATATCTACTCATGTATATAATGAGATGCAGACAGGCAGTGATTGACACATAGGATGACCAGTAAGCATACAACACAGCACAGCCAATCACCAGACAGGACACTACCACTATAAAGCCAGAGGGCACTAGATTTCCCGCTCGCTCGGGACCCAGCTACTGAGACAGTCAGAGTCCACGAGCTAGCAAGCACAAACACCATGCGGTAGCTAGTAAGTCTGGTCAGGCTACTACAAGGTCACTAGTCAGATCAGTATAGTGTCGACCCACAGCTAATATGTACAGCAGTTCATCTAGTTGAATAAAAGAGTGTTGGAACTTCTCCTGTGTTAGATGTCTGTTTCTAACTTCCCTGCATCGAGTGCAGTCCACATCGAACCAACCTGCCGAACACATCAGTGACTAGTGGTGTTCCGCAGGGATCAGTGTTGAGACCACAACTATTCACGATATACATTAACGATCTGGAAGAACAAACTCAGGGATTTGTTGCTAAGTTTGCAGATGATACAAAGATATGTAGATGGGCAGGTACAGTTGAGGAAGCAACAAGGCTCCAGAATGACTTGGACAGGCTAGGAGAGTGGGCAAAGAACTGGCAGATGGAATACAATGTGGAAAAATGTGAGTTTATGCACTTTGTTGGAAGAATAGAAGCATAGATTATTTTCTAAATGGAAAAAGGCTTCGGATATCCGAAACACAAAGAAGTCCTAGTTCAGGATTCTCTTAAAGTTAACATGCAGGTTGAGTTGGCAGTTAGGAAGGCAAATGCAATGTTAACATTCATTTGAAGAGGGTTAGAATGCGTATGCACCATCTACAAGATGCACTGCAGTAACTTGCCAAGGTTCCTTAGACAGTAACTTCCAAACCCTGAACCACTACCATTCTAGAAGGGCAAAAGCAGCAGATATCTGGGAACATCACCACCTGGAGATTCCTCTCCAAGTCACTCATCACCCCGACTTGGAAATATGTCGCCGTTCCTTCACTGGTGCTGGGGCAAAATCCTGCAATTGCGTCCCTAACAGCACTGTGAGTGTACCTACACCTCAGGGGCTGCAGCGGTTCAAGAAGGCAACTCACCACCACCTTCTGAAGGGCAACTAGGGATGGGCAATAAATATTGGCCTAACCCACATCCCGTTAATGAATTTTAAAAAAAGAGCAGGGATGTACTGCTGAAGCTGTGAAAGGCTCTAGTCAGAACCCATTTGGAGTATTATGAGCAGTTTTGGGCCCCGTTTTTTAAGGAAGGATATATTGACCTTGGAGAGGGTCCAGAGGAGGTTCACAAGAATAATTCCCGGACCAAAGGACTTGTCATATGAGGAGTGGTTGACTGTGCCACCACCTTCTGTGTTTGTGTCACATCAGCCAGTGACTGCACCATCTCCTTCTGGGACTGGGCCACCGCCCTCTGCGCCTGTGTCATTTCAGTTAGTGCCTGGGCAATTCCGTGGACATTGTCAATCATGGCCTGTGTGACTGCGCCATGCTCAGGAGCCCCACTGCAATTTCCAGATGGCTCTGGGACATGGTTTCCTGTGAGACGGCAACCCTGCCCTGGGCCTCGTCCAGTGCCTGCACAGAATGCCCCAGACCTGGGACATGCTGATCCATAGCCAAAACCGTCACCACCCAATGCCTCCACCATGGACGCCACCCATACGGTGTTGGCCTGGGTGGCACGCATGGTCGGTACCACCTCCTGCTGCTGCATGAGGTTGGACTCCTCAACTGTGCCTGCAGATGCTGAATTTTCGCCGACACCCCCTCATGTAGTCCCTGGCTCTGCAACTGCATCTCCACGATTGATGGGACTGTATGTTCCAGAAGCCTGAGATCCATCTGGATGGCAGCTAATCCCTGGGGGCCGCCTACCCTCTGATCATCCTCCCCCTCAGGTGTTCCTATCCCCACCCGCTGTACCGGTGGTGAGCACCAGAGAGTGTCCCAAGAGCCCCTTCACTGAAGTTCCCTACCGAGGTGAGTGTCTCTGGGATGGTGGAGGATGTTGGAGACAGCTGTGACGGAAGATCTGTGTCATCCTCAGACTCGGGTGGAGGGCTGGTGTCCGAGTTGCTCCCATTTGTGCTCGGCTCATGGCAGGTGGGGCTCAGGCTGTAGCACTGGCTGGGATCGAGGGACACCAGATTGCGCACCCCCCCGCCAATCCCCAGCAGCTCCTGCAAGACATAAGACAAGATGCATAATTAGCCCACGGGGCGGAGGGTGGTGGGGGTGATTTTGGGATGGTGTGGGGGTGAGGGTGGTGTGGGGGTGGTGTGGGGGAGAAGCTGGCGTGGGAGTGCAGGTGGAGTTGGTGGGAGTTGACAATCACGGGGAACCGCAACTAAGCGCGGTCTCACTTCCTTGCCCGCAGCTGAACTACACCTCGGCGACCTCCCATTCCTCCAGGCCACCTATCACTTCCAGGGCCCTCTGCTCTGCCACAGTGAGGCTGCCGCAGGTCCGGCGGTCCTCCTCCTGGCTTCTCCCACTTCTGGCGGTTGTGCATGGCCTTCTCCTGGGGAGGGGGAGGGTAACAGAACTAGACCGACGCATGCACCCCAGGGGGTGGTAGCTGGTGGCCTCAGTGGCCAGGACACATGGCCATGGCAGCCGGTATGGGTGCCAGCATGTTGTGCAGGGTGGGGGTCCAGTCGCCCTCCGGGTTGTGGGGGTGTGGGGTATGGGCATTCGGGTCTGGGAGTGGTGTTGATGCCAGGGGCACAGTGTTGCTACTTACCCCGGCCACACTGAGGAGGTTGTGTAGTTTATTGCGGTACTGCTGGCTGATCCAGACGACGTAGCCCACGGTGCTGACCACATCTGCCACCTGCGTCCAGGCACGACGGCTGGCAGTGGCTGGCACCTTCCTTCCTGGGCCGGAGTACAGTGTTATCCTCCGCTCCTCCACTGCATCCAGAAGGGTCTCCAGCCCCCATCAGTGAAGCGTGGAACTGCTCTCCTTGTTGCCATCTTGTTCGCTGGGATGGTGTGTGTGGAGAGTGAAGTGTGTGAACACGGCTGCAGCCAGTCAGCCTCCTGAGTGTAAATCACAAACCTGGCACTGTTTCTCATTGGAATCGATTGTGTTCCACGTGGTGCCAGTGCTAGCCCCTCCACAGTTGCTGATTCGATCCAGGTTCAGCGCTTGTTTTTCTGTCGTGAAAGTCCATGAATTCTGCGTCAGTGTCAACACTTAGTCTGAGAAATGAAGAATCCCACTCAATGTTCTCCCACTGGAGATTAATCTCCTCTGATTTGCACTTGCACTGGGAATGCAAATCTGAGGTGATTCACTATCTCTTGCCATGCAAATTTTGCGTGGCCGGAATTGCGAGAGGTGCCCTCACGCATCTCGCTATAGGGCCACCATTTTGAGCGGGAGGCCCAATAATGAGGTCCGGCGGTTGGAACCACTCCCCCTCTGGCAACTCAATTCCACCCCCCACCACCACGAGATATTCTGGGTCATACCACTCCCCCCACAGTACAAGGGTGGCCCGACACCCCCATCAGACGCCCCCATAAGCGAGACCATCACCAGAAACACATCTATTACAGAGACTACCAACAGAAACCCATCATAAAAGAGACCCCCACCAGAAAACCTCCCTTAAGAGAGACCCCCCTGCCTGGAAGCCCCACTTTACACACACATTCGCCTGGAAGCTCCCCTCCCCCCCTTCCTCAAAGCCCCCAATTACAGAGATCCCTCCCTGGAAGCCCCTCATTACAGAGACCCCATCTGGAAGTCCCCCATGTCAGAGATCCCTGCCTGGTAGCCCCCCCATTAAAGAAACCCCTGCTTGCAGGCTAGAGAGCAGTACAGACAGAGACAGTGAAAAACATCACTACTTTAAAACTCACCTGTGCAATACACCTGCTGGCTCAGGCAGCGAAAGCAGCACCTGTAATTTCTGGAAACGGGAAACAACATCAGCTGGGTTTAATCCTTCAGACCTTTGATCTACAAGGCTTTCATTCATAAAATTGATTTTACTAGGCTGTGAATGTCAGCTTGCATGCAAGGCCAGCTGTCTGGATTCTTTAATTTAATTTCCCTTCACGCTTGAGTGGATTTCAAGTAGCCAGCTGTGAAACTAACCACAATGTTTATAAACATCAAGCTATGATTGACAGCTCTTGTACCACACCAAAGGCAGTTAAATGCTTTCTGCAGAGAAAAAGTGAAAGTGAGAGCACTTAGCTTGCTTGGATAAACAAGCTGCATTCCACTGAACAGTCACACAGCATCCCATGTACACACGCAAGCAGCATTGCATATACACAGTCACCGTTCCATAGTGACCAAGCATTGCAAATACAGTCACCCAGTATTCCATTTATACAGTCACGAGAATTTCAAATACATTGTCATGCAGCCATCCTTGTACATGGTTACAGGGTATTCCTAATGCACTATCACCCAGCATTCCATTTGTCCAGTTAACCAGCATTCTAAATACAAAACCATTCAGCATTCAAAATACAGTCACCTGGAGTTCCATTTACGCAGACACAGGGGAGGCCATATACAGTCAGCCAGTATTCCACCTACATTGTCAATCAGCATTCCATTATCACAGTCATCCAGCATTTCAAATAATCAGTCACCCAGCATTCCATAGACACAGTCACCCACAAGTCCATATACACAGTCACCCAGCATTTCACATCCAAAATGATTCAAAATTCCGGATTCAGCCAGCATTCCAATTACAGTCACCAGCATTCAATTACACAGTCACCAGCATTCAAATACACAGTCATGCATCATTCCAAATATACTGTCACCCAAAATTCTATATAACCAGTCATCCAGCATTCCTAATTCACTGTCAACCAGTATTCTGAATGTACACTTATCCCGCATTCCATATACATAGCAACCCAGCATTGCAAATACACAGAATTCCAAATAAACAGCTACCAAGCAGTCTATATAGAGGGTCATGCTGTATTCCATATGCACAGTCACCCAACATATCCGAGTGCATAGCCACCCAGCTTTGCAAATACACAGTCACCCAGTATTCTTTATGAACAGTCACACAACATTGTAAATGCAAAGTCAAACATCATATTAAATTGGGCGGCACAGTAGCACAGTGGTTAGCTTGTTGCTTCAAAGCGCCAGGGTCTCAGGTTCGATTCCCAGTTTGGCTCTCTGTGCGGAGTCTGCACGTTCTGCCCATGTCTGTGTGGGTTTCCTCCGGGTGCTCTGGTTTCCTCCCACAAGTCCCGAAAGAAGTGCTGTTAGGTAATTTGGACATTCTGAATTCCCCCTCTGTGTACCCGAACAGGCGCCAGAGTGTGGCGACTAGGGACTTTTCACAGTAACTTCATTGCAGTGTTAATGTAAGCCTACTTGTGACAATAAAGATTATTATTATGATAAATGCACAGTCTCACACCATCAATAAGCATACAGTCACCTTGCAGTGCAGCAGCACGGTAGCACAGTGGTTAACACAGGTACTTCACAGCTCCAGGGTCCCAGGTTCGATTCCTGGCTTGGGCCACTGTCCACGTGGAGTCTTTCCGTTCTGCCCGTGTCTGCGTGGGTTTCCTCCAGGTGCTCCGGTTTCCTCCCACAAGTCCCGAAAGACGTGCTGTTTTAGGTGAATTGGACATTCTGAATTCTCCTTCTGTGTACCCGAACAGGTGCCAGAATATGGCGACTAGGGGTTTTTCACAGCAACTTCATTGCAATGCTAATGTAGGCCTACTTGTGACAATAAAGATTATTATTATATACACAGTCATCTAGCATTCTGAATACAGTCACCAGCATTAAATAGAAACAGACACACAGCATTCCATATACACACTCACACAGCTTTTCAGATGCACAGTCAGCCAGCTTCCATACACATAGTCCACCATTCCATATACACAGCCATCCAGCATTCCAAATACACGGTGACCCGACATTTCAAGTACACAGTCACCAGCATAGTGCTAGATCTTGGAAAGTTAAGCACATCGAACATTACTGAGGGCACCGGGGGAGGGTGGAGAAGGTGGAGAGCGGTAGGTAGGGGGTGAAGGGGGGTTGGGGAGAGTGGGGCAGCACCACCGGGAGAGTGGAGAATTGTATGTGACACATTAAAATCCCTTGAGCACAACCAGTATGATGCCTGTGTCACTGTCTTCCGCAATGCAGGCCAACCTCTGAACCTTCCATCCCCCACCCCACGCACCCTTCCAGGCACACCATGTGCAGTATTGGGTGTGAGTGAGCACTAGTAGACAGGCAGGGGTCAGGCTGAGATAGATTGAGGAGCACCTGCGATCAGCTATCTGCGGGTTAACAGCAGCTCCCCTGACCTTGACAGTGACCCGCTGACAGTGCAGACACAGTCACAGCACCCTGGAGTGATGTTAGACAGAGCCTGGGAGGGTGGGAGATGGGGATGGGGGAGTGGGTAAGGTATCGATGATGGGCCAGGCCATGTACTACGTGAAGCGGATGAGTATGAGCAGCTCCCTGGCTCTCCGGGTTTGCTGGACCCTCGCTGTTGTCATAGAATAATAGAATTTACAGTACAGAAGGAGGCCATTCGGCCCAACAAGTCTGCACCGGCTCTTTTGAAAGAGCACCCTACCCAGGCCCACACCTCCACCTTATCCCCATAACCCAGTAACCCCACCCAACACTAAGGGCAATTTTGGACCCTAAGGGCAATTTAGCATGGCCAATCCACCTAACTTGCACATCTTTGGACTGTAGGAGGAAACCGGAGCACCCGGAGGAAAACCCATGCACACACGGGGAGAACATGCAGACTCCGCACAGACAGTGACCCAAGCCGGGAATCGAACCTGGGACCCTGGAGCTGTGAAGCAATTGTGCTAACCACTATGCTACCATGCTGCCCCTGTCTTGTCGCCTGTATGCAGCCTCCGGCTTGTCCTCCGTGTCATAATATACACCAGTATATCATGATGCAGACACACACTGATGGACACACAGTGGGACCAATCAACACACACAACACCGCAGCCAGTCACCAGTTAGAGCACACGCAGTATAAAGACAGGGGGCATCAGAGTTCCCGCTCATTCGAGCTGCAGCTAGCTAGGAGCACAGAGCTCACAGCCTGCAACACAGACATTCACCATGTGCTGAGTGCATCGACTGGTTAGGACAAGGCAAAGGCCTTTAGTTAAAGTTAGTATTGTGTTAACCCACAGTCAGAGTATGTTAAACAGTTAATGATTTAATAAAATAGTGTTGCACTATTTCAAGTGTTGGTGGCCTGTATGTGTTCCACCCAACACAACATGGTACCAGGATTTGAGGGATATTAGCACTTGACCTACCTGCAAGTGATCTGCCTTCCGCCAGCATTCCGTCATCCTGCAACATGGACAACATCAGCCCACCGCCGCCGCTCCGCATCGCCGGCAACCTAGGGGCCAACTGGAAGATATTCAAACAGCGCTTCCAGCTCTTCCTTGAGGCCACAGACCGGGAGGACGCCTCGGATACCAGGAAGATTGCTCTCCTCCTCTCCACGGCCGGGGACCATGCCATCCACATTTTTAATTCTCTCACCTTTGCGGATGGTGAAGATAAAACAAAGTTCAAGTCGGTCCTCCTCAAGTTTGACACTCACTGCAGCGTAGAGGTGAATGAAAGTTTCGAGCACTACATGTTCCAACAGCGTTTGCAGGGTAAGGATAAACCTTTCCAATCCTTTCTCACGCACCTCCGCATCCTTGCGAAGACTTGCAGCTACGGGCCCACCTCCGACTCCATGATACGAAACCAGATCGTTTTCGGTGTTCAGTCGGACCCCCTACGACAGCAGCTCCTAAAAGTAAAGCAGCGACCGCCATTGAGACCTGTGTCTTACACGAAAACGCCACGAGTCGGTATTCCCACATCCAAGCAGCTGAAACGGCGCGGCAAGGTCTCCACGATGCGGAACGGGTCCAAGCGATTGAGCAACTCCAGGGCCTCAGCCTGGATGAGGGCGGCCATTTCGCTCGTTTTTCGCGGACTCCCGCGCTTGTGCGCACCAAACGAAGGGACGGTGACGTCGAAGAACGTAATGCGCAGGCGCGCATCACGCACGACCGCACCGTGCATGCGCGGTGGCGCAGCGAACGTGCTGATGCTATGACGTGCAGCAACTGTGGCTCCTCCCATTTAAAACGGCAATGCCCTGCCAAATCTCGATAATGTCTAAGATGTGGCAGACTTGGCCACTATGCTACCTTTTGCCGAGCAGCTCAGCCTGCCGATTCATACCGCTTCAGCCAGCCGAGCAGGAATGTCCTGGCAATTCACCCCACGGTCCCCGAGTCCGATGCGGACCTCCCATACAGCAGTGACACCGAGGACCCAAAGGCGCCTTTTCGAGTCGGTGTTGTGACAAAAAACAGGCTGTCCCCGAAGCAAAGACACCAGCCGCTGTTGGTATACAGCATCGATCCAGACGATGAGTGGTGTGCCACCCTGACGGTCAACCGGTCCCAAATACGATTCCGCCTGGACACTGGTGCCTCCGCCAATCTCATTGCGCGGTCTGACTTCCAAAGCCTTCGTGTCAAACCAGCCATCCTTCCATCAGCCTGCCAGCTATTGGATTATAATGGCAATGTCATTGCTGCTAGCGGCTCGTGCCAACTTGAAGTGACGCACAGGTCACGCAAAGCCATCCTTCCTTTTGAAATCGTGGGCTCCTCGAAAGCCTCCCTGCTTGGTGAGCAGGCATGCAAGCTGTTGAACCTAGTTCAGAGAGTTCACCCGCTCTCTCCTGATGACACGTCTGCCTTTCAGGACACTGACTTCAGGGCGCAACCCGACGCCATCATCGGCCAGCACCACGATTGTCTTCGAAGGCATGGGCACGCTCCCAGAGACCTACAAGATCTTATTGAAACAGAATACCACGCCTGTGGTGCACGCACCTCGCAGGTTCCCAGCACCCCTTAAGGATCGCCTCAAGCAGCAGCTGCAGGACCTCCAGAACCAAGGAGTGATCGCCAGAGTCACGGAACCAATCGACTGGGTCATTTCTATGGTATGTGTAAAAATGCCTTCTGGCGAATTGAGAATTTGCATTGATCCCAAAGATCTAAATCGCCATATCATGAGGGAGCATTATCCAATTCCCAACCGCGAAGTGATCACATGCGAGATGGCTCGCGCCAAGCTCTTCACCAAACTCGACGCCTCAAAAGGATTCTGGCAAATCCAGCTCGACAAATCCAGCAGGAAACCGTGTACCTTTAACACCCCCTTTGGCAGATATTGTTACAACAGGATGCCTTTTGGGATCATATCTGCTTCAGAGGTGTTCCATAGGATCATGGAACAAATGATGGAAGGCATTGAAGGTGTTCGCGTCTATGTCGACGACATAATCATTTGGTCCACCACCCCGCAGGAGCATGTCAGTCGCCTCCAGCGCGTGTTCAACCGCATACGTGAGCAGGGCCTACGCCTCAACAGGGCCAAATGCTCTTTTGGTCAGACGGAACTCAAGTTCCTCAGGGACCAAATCTCCCAGTTGGGTGTGTGGCTGGATGCGGACAAGGTGGCTGTTATCACAGCCATCAAAATGCCAGAGGACAAGAGGCGGTCCTCCGATTTCTGGGCATGGTCAACTTTTTAGGGAAGTTCATCCCTAACCTCTCCTCTCATACCACGGCTCTCAGGAACCTGGTCAGGAAGACGACAGACTTCCAATGGCTCCCTGCCCACGAGCGTGAATGGAGAGAACTCAAAACCAAACTCACCACGGCCCCGGTCTTAGCTTTCTTTGATCCAGCAAAAGAGACCAAAATTTCTACCGATGCCAGCCAATCCGGCATTGGGGCAATGCTCCTGCAACGCGATGAGGCCTCATCATGGGCCCCCGTTGCATATGCGTCACGCGCCATGACTCCCATGGAACAGCGCTACGCGCAGGTAGAAAAGGAGTGCCTGGGCCTTCTGACCGGTGTGGTTAAGTTTCATGATTATGTGTACGGACTTCCTCAATTCACCGTCGAGACCGACCATCGCCCGCTGGTCAATATAATACAGAAAGACTTGAACGACATGACGCCTCGCCTCCAGCGTATTCTTCTCAAGCTCCGGCGATATGACTTCCAGCTGGTATATGTCATGATATTCAAACACACACATCATGATAGACACACCAACAGATAAATCAGCACACACAACACGACAACCAATCATAGACAAGGACAGAGACAGTATAAGAGAAGAAACACGACACCTGGTGGCCAGTAGATCTGGAGACCAGGACAAGGACAGGACCTGATTAACACCACACACAGGGAGTCACCACGTGCAGAGTATCAAGACAGAACTGTAAATAACAAGTTGAAATAAAACAGCGTTGTACCAAATACAACCATGTTGGTTCATCTGTACATCAGAACACCCAACACTACAGTGTACACCCCAGGCAAAGACCTCATCATTGCCGACGCTCTCTCCAGGGCAGTCAACACTTCGTGTGACCCAGCGGGATTCGTCTGCCAGGTTGACGCCATGGCCTTCGTGGCCTCCAATCTACCTGCCACGGATGAACGCCTCATCCAAATTCGCCGCGAGACGGTGGCTGACCCTTTGCTACAGCGTGTCAGGCGCCACCTAACAGACGGGTGGCTCAAGGGCCAATGCCCTCAGTTCTATAATGTCAGAGATGATCTGGTGGTAGTAGACGGGGTTCTTCTGAAACTGGACCGCAATGTCATCTCGCATAGCACGCGCCGGCTCGTCCTGGAACAGCTACACGAGGGCCATCTTGGCTTGGAAAAGTGCCGCCGACGGGCCCGAGAGGCAGTGTACTGGCCCTGCATTAATGACGACATAGCCAACACAGTGCTCAACTGCCCCACTTGTCAGCGCTTCCAGCCGGCCCAACCATGTGAGACCCTGCAGCCCCATGAGTTGGTCACGTCACCTTGGACCAAGGTGGGCATTGACCTGTTCCACGCGCTGGGTAGAGACTATGTCCTGATTGTGGACTACTTTTAAAATTACCCAGAGGTGACACGGTTGCACAACATCACATCGTCTGCAGTAATCCGTGCCTGTAAGGACACCTTTGCTCGATACGGCATCCCACTCACGGTTATGTCGGACAATGGCCCCTGCTTCGCAAGCCAGGAATGGTCCAACTTTGCCAGGTGGTACAATTTTGCACATAACAAAGAACAAAGAACAAAGAAATGTACAGCACAGGAACAGGCCCTTCGGCCCTCCAAGCCCGTGCCGACCATACTGCCCGACTAAACTACAATCTTCTACACTTCCTGGGTCCGTATCCTTCTAATCCCATCCTATTCATATATTTGTCAAGATGCCCCTTAAATGTCCCTATCGTCCCTGCTTCCACTACCTCCTCCGGTAGTGAGTTCCAGGCACCCACTACCCTCTGCGTAAAAAACTTGCCTCGTACATCTACTCTAAACCTTGCCCCTCTCACCTTAAACCTATGCCCCCTAGTAATTGACCCCTCTACCCTGGGGAAAAGCCTCTGACTATCCACTCTGTCTATGCCCCTCATAATTTTGTATACCTCTATCAGGTCGCCCCTCAACCTCCTTCGTTCCAGTGAGAACAAACCGAGTTTATTCAATCGCTCCTCATAGCTTATGCCCTCCATACCAGGCAACATTCTGATAAATCTCTTCTGCACCCTCTCTAAAGCCTCCACATCCTTCTGGTAGTGTGGCGACCAGAATTGAACACTATACTCCAAGTGTGGCCTAACTAAGGTTCTGTACAGCTGCAACATGACTTGCCAATTCTTATACTCAATGCCCCGGCCAATGAAGGCAAGCATGCCGTATGCCTTCTTGACTACCTTCTCCACCTGTGTTGCCCCTTTCAATGACCTGTGGACCTGTACTCCTAGATCTCTTTGACTTTCAATACTCTTGAGGGTTCTACCATTCACTGTATATTCCCTACCTGCATTAGCCCTTCCAAAATGCATTACCTCACATTTGTCCGGATTAAACTCCATCTGCCATCTCTCCGCCCAAGTCTCCAGACAATCTAAATCCTGCTGTATCCTCTGACAGTCCTCATCGCTATCCGCAATTCCACCAACCTTTGTGTCGTCTGCAAACTTACTAATCAGACCAGTTACATTTTCCTCCAAATCATTTATATATACTACAAACAGCAAAGGTCCCAACACTGATCGCTGTGGAACACCACTGGTCACAGCCCTCCAATTAGAAAAGCATCCCTCCATTGCTACCCTCTGCCTTCTATGGCCTAGCCAGTTCTGTATCCACCTTGCCAGTTCACCCCTGATCCCGTGTGACTTCACCTTTTGTACTAGTCTACCATGAGGGACCTTGTCAAAGGCCTTACTGAAGTCCATATAGACAACATCTACTGCCCTACCTGCATCAATCATCTTAGTGACCTCCTCGAAAAACTCTATCAAGTTAGTGAGACACGACCTCCCCTTCACAAAACCGTGCTGCCTCTCACTAATACGTCCATTTGCTTCCAAATGGGAGTAGATCCTGTCTCGAAGAATTCTCTCCAGTAATTTCCCTACCACTGAAGTAAGGCTCACCGGCCTGTTGTTCCCGGGATTATCCTTGCTACCCTTCTTAAACAGAGGAACAACATTGGCACATGTGACATCCAGTCCCCTGTACCCCCAATCCAACGGCAAAGCGGAGAAGGGCGTCCACATAGTCAAACGGCTCCTCTGCAAGGCTGTCGATGCTGCGTCCGATTTCTACCTCGCCTTGCTGGCCTATCGCTCCGCCCCACTGTCCACTGACCTGTCGCCAGCACAGTTGCTCATGGGTTGCACCCTGAGGACGACGGTGCCGTCCATTCATGTCCCAAACCTCGACCACGTTCCGGTCCTTCGACAGATGCAACTGTCTCGTGCACAGCACAAGGCGGCTCATAACGCCCGTGCAGCTGATCTCCCTGCTCTGGCTCCAGATGACAACGTCCGCATCCATCTTGCAGATGGTGGCTGGTCTGCAACCGCTGTGGTCCTTTGGCAGGTGCCCCCCCGCTCGTTCCTGGTCCGTCTACCGGATGGCTCCATTCTACAGCGCAATCGACGCGCCCTTCGTGTCGTTCAGCGCTCGCTACGTGATCCTCCACTGTCGCCTCGCCCTCCTGCTGACCCTGCCATGGACTATGCAGAGATCCCGGTCACTCTGTATCCTCCTCACTCTGACGCAGTCCAGCCTGCTCCTCAGCCGGCGACTCCCGACCTACCCTTGAAGCGGTCAACCAGAATTCGTCGCCCACCTCAGAGACTTAATTTGTGAACTTTGTGGACTTATGGACTTTCTGATTTGTTCTGTTCTTCCGTTTGATCGTTTACATGGTTAGTATATAGTGTTCATCTCGTTATTCTTGTGACACACTGTTTTTCTGCACCAGGCATCTTCCCATGTAAATAGCTTAGTTCTCATGTACATAGTCCTGTAAATATTTCGCACACACGTAGTCAGGGACATTCTCACCATTTATTGCCACGCAGGTACATTCTTTTATAAAAGGGGGGATGTCATAATATACACCAGTATATCATGGAGCAGACACACACTGATGGACACACAGTGGGACCAATCAACACACACTACACCGCAGTCAATCACCAGTTGGAGCACACGCACTATAAAGACAGGGGACATCTGAGTTCCCGCTCATTCGAGCTGCAGCTAGCTAGGAGGACAGAGCTCACAGCCTGCAGCACAGACATTCGCCATGTGCTGAGTGCATTGACTGGTTAGGACAAGGCAAAGATCTTTAGTTAAAGCTAGTATCGTGTTAACTCACAGTATGAGTATGATAAACAGTTAATTATTCAATAAAATAGTGTTGCACTATTTCAAGTGTTGGTGACCTGTATGTGTTCCACGGATCCAGAGCACCCAACACAACACTCCGGTCCCTCCCTGAAATCATCCTCCAGCTCCTACTGGTTCAGTGTCACCTCATCATCCTCCTCCTCCTCCTCCTTGATCTCCTCGGTGGCCACATGTTCCTCATCCCCAACCTGTAGCTCGTGGCTCCGCTGCTATGCCATGTTGTGGAGGACACAGAAGGCGACCACAAAGCGGGCGGCCCTCCGGGTGGTGTACTGGAGAGCACCACCGGAGTAGTCAAAGCATTGGAACCGCATTTTGAGGAGTCTGATACACCACTCAATGACAGCCCGGGTGGCCATGGGCCTCGTTGTATCTGCTTTGGTCTCCGGCCTCCGTCATTAGCCAGGTCCTCAGCAGGTACCCCTTTGCCCCAAGAACAAGCTGGCCATCCTGGGTGATCCTCTGAATAGTCCAGCGATGACCGACTGCCCCGGAATATAGCTGTCATGCACACTCCTGGGAACTGATCACACATGTGCATGATCCACAAGTGACGGTAACACAGGAGCTGTATGTTCAGGGAGCGGAACCCCTTCCTAGTAACTTTGGGCACTCCCAGATGGCCCGGTTGGTGCAAGGCCCCTGGAGCTGGGGCATCCTGGCGATGGTGGAGAATCCTGCTGCCCGGGCATCTGTTGGGCTTGTCAAAGTTGATATAAGTTTCTGCCCGGGCAAACGGCACCACCCCCGATTCCAGCCTCTATCTGGACTGCTCTCTAGTTTCCAGACAGGTCTCATTTCGGGGGGCTTCCTGACAGGTTTCTCCTTTCTGAGATCTTGGTGATAGGGGTCTCGTTTCTGGGGTGGGTCTCTGGATGGGTCTCTTTATCTAAGGTGTCTCTAATGGGGTGTCTTTATTTTGGGGGTCCTGGGGCAGTCTCTTTATCCAGGAAGTTTCTGTGGGGATCTCTTTATTTGGGGAGTCTTTGGGGGGGGGATCTCTTTATTTAGGGGGTCTCAGGGGGACATGGGGGAGTCTGGTGGGGAGTGGGCTGGGCAGGGCTTGCATTGTTGAGGGGAGGGTGGCCCCCAAATGGACTTTGGGGGCACCTCCCTTTCCATGGCTAAGAATTTCCTGGGTTTGGAAGAGGTCATTCGGAATGGTTTACAAAGGGTGGTTTACAAAAAGCATTTGGATTTGTCAAACAAGCGCAGCTGACTTTACCTAGAGAGGCGAGGACAGTAGAGATAATTACAGCAACAGCTCAGCATTTAAATTTGCCAGAGACACAGTCTGAAGCAATCAAAGTCAGAGATGGCCCATCGAGTCTGCACCGACAATAACTATCCCTAACCTCACGCTAATCCCATTCACCAGCACTTGTCCCATATCCTTGAATGTGATGGTGTTTCAAGAATTCATCCAAGTGCTTTTTAACGGTTGTGAGGTTTCCAGCCTCCACTGTCTTCACAGGCAGTGAGGCAGTGCATTCCAGATTCTCACCACACTCTCACAAAATGTGAATTCTGTTTCTCTCAAATCCCCTCGGAATCTCCTGCTCCTCCCTCTAAAAACCATGCCTCCTTGTGATTGATCCCTCAACCAAGGGATACAAACTGCTTCCTATTTACCATGTCCAAATCCCTCAGAATCTTATACACCTCAATAATATCCCCCCTCAGCCTTCTCTGCTCTAGCAAAAACAATCCAAACCTATTCAGTCTCTCCTTACAGCTCAGATGCCCCATCCCAGGCAACATCCTGGTGAAGCTCCTCGGTAGCCCCTCCAGTGCAATCTCCTCCTTCCTATAGTGAGGTGAGCAGAACTGTACACAGTACTCCTGCTGTGGCCGAACCAACGATAACCTTATATTTTATGCCACGACTGATAAAGGCAAGGGTCCCCTATACCTTTCATTATATACTCCTTTGTCCTATTTCTTCATTCAAAGTGCATCATCTCACACTTATCAGGGTTAAAAACCATCTGCCACTGCTCTACCCATCTGACCAACCTATCTACATCTTCCTGTAACCCAAGACCCTCTTATTCACTGTTTGCTACCCGACAAATCTTGGTGTCATCTGCAAACTCACTTATTATTCCCCCACATTCTTGTCTATTTCATTAACTATAAAAATAACAAATAATAAGGGACTCAGCATTGATCCCTGTGGTACACCTCTGGACACCGGCCTCCAGTTACTAAAACAGCCAACTACCACCACCCTTTGTATCCTATTACTGAGCCAGTTGCGGCTCCATCCCAAGACGTTGCCTTGAATTCTATGTGCTTCAACCTTCTCAATCAGTCTCCCATGTGGGACCTTGTCAAAGGCTGTGCTAGAACCCATATAAACTACGTCAACTGCACTTCCTTCATCCACACACTTGGCCACTTTATCAAAAATGTTATCAAAATTTGTTAGGCATGATCTTCCTCTGACAAAACCATGCTGACTATCTCTAATCAACCCATTCCTTTCCAAGTGGAAATGTATTCTCTCCCTCAGAATTATCTTCAATAGTTTCCCTATCACTAATGGAAGACTCACCGGTCTGTAATTCCCTGGTTTATCTCTACCAACTTTCTTAAAAAGTGGAACTACGTTAGCTGTTCTCCAGTCTTACTATCCCCATGGCCAGAGAGGACTTTAAAAACTTGCGTCAGAACACCGTCAATTTCCTGCCTCGTCTCCCACAGCATCCTGGGATTTAATTCATCATAACCTCCTTGTTCTTATATTTTATGCCACGACTGATAAAGCCCCATATGCCTTTCATTATATACTCGTTTGTCCTATTTCTTCTTCCAGAGCGCTTCAGCTCACACTGATCAGGGTTTGTCATGGGGATTTGTCTATTTTTAAGCCTATCAAAGCCTCTAATACCTCTTCACTTTCTATGTCAAACTGCTCAAGGTCTTCACAGTCCCATTTCCTGAATTCTGTACCTATGTCTTCTATCTCCTGAGTGAAGACCAATGAGAAGTATTTGTTTAACACCCTAGGAATGTCCTACGGCTTCACACACACATTCACCCCTTTGTTTCCAATGGGCCCTACTCTTTCCCTGGTTAAGCTCTTCCCTTTAATAGGGTATCTTAGGTAAGTCCTTTTTCATGCCCACTTTTTGCTCTTCTAAATGCTTTCTTAAGTTCTCTCTTGCAAATCCTATATTCATAGAACATCAAACATAGAACATTACAGTGCAGTACAGGCCCTTCGGCCCGCGATGTTGCGCTGACCTGTGAAACCAATCTAAAGCCCATCTACACTATTCCATTATCATCCATATGTTTATCCAATGACCATTTAAATGCCCTTAATGTTGGCGAGTCCGCTGTTGCATGCAGGGCATTCCACGCCCTTACTACTCTCTGAGTAAAGAACCTACCTCTGATATCTGTCCTATATCTATCTCCCCTCAATTTAAAGCTATGCCCCCTCGTGCTAGCCATCAGCATCCGAGGAAAAAGGCTCTCACTGTCTATCCTATCTAATCCTCTGATTATCTTGTATGCCTCTATTAAGTCACCTCTTAACCTTCTTCTCTCTAACGAAAACAGCCTCAAGTCCCTCAGCCTTTCCTCATAAGATCTTCCCTCCATACCAGGCAACATCCTGGTAAATCTCCTCTGCACCCTTTCCAATGCTTCCACATCCTTCCTATACTGCAGCGACCAGAACTGCACACAATACTCCAAATGCAGCCGCACCAGAGTTTTGTACAGCTGCAACATGACCCCATGGCTCCGAAACTCAATCCCTCTACCAATAAAAGCTCACACACCGTACGCCTTCTTAACAACCCTATCAACCTGGGTGGCAACTTTCAGGGATCTATGTACATGGACACCGATACCTCTCTGCTCATCCATACTACCAAGAATCTTACCATTAGCCCAGTACTCCGTATTCCTGTTACTCCTTCCAAAATGAATCACCTCACACTTTTCTGCATCAAACTCCATTTGCCGCTTCCCAGCCCAGCTCTGCAGCTTATCTATGTCCCTCTGTAACCTGCAACATCCTTCCACACTGCCCACAACTCCACCGACTTTAGTGTCATCCGAAAATTTACTCACCCATCCTTCTACGCCCTCCTCCAGGTCATTTATAAAAATAACAAACAGCAGTGGCCCCAAAATCTGGTGGTACGACCCAAATTCCATCGGGTCCTTATCCTTTTTTAAAAGCAGCGAAATGGATGCATGTATCAACATCTCGGGAAGAGAACACCGTGTTTCCGAGTCATCAAAATTCTCCACCAGTAACGATACCAACTGTCCCGCAAACGTATGATAAAATTCCACCGGTATACCATCAGGCTGCACTCCACTGAGGTACCAGTGCTCTCATCAACTTTCAAAATGGAATACTGATTTGTGAGCGGGACCCCAAGGGACTCCTGCACTGCCTGCCTCTTCTTCCTGAACTGCTTGGTGGTTACCCAATTCCTTATTTCCTCTTGTCCTTTTGCCCCTTGAACTGTGGTGTAACCAACTCACTAAACGTGCCATCGATTTAACACTCAGCCTCACGGATACGCCACAGTGTCTTCAGCCACTGCTCAAGCTCTGAAACCCGGAGCTCCAGTTCCTGCTGCTGAGAGAATGTCCTACACATGTGGTCATCTAAGACACTAGTAGGGCACAGGATGCCCCACATGTGAGAGGCCACACATTCCACATGGCTGACCTCACCTGACATGTCTTAAAAGTAAAAATTTACAACTAAGGCTAGAACAAATCTAGAAGTAATACTTTTCCAACAAATAATAAGTTTTTTAAGCTTCAGCCATTTAGACAGTCCTTAATATCCGTTTCTAATCAACCATTCAGCTTACCACTTTGTTTTGACATCACGCTGTCTGAACAGTGGCTGCAGGTCTAGTTGGCTCTGACTGCACTCCTCTGAGCTATCAGTTTAGGGTTAGGGCCCCAAGCCCTGCATTCTCTTTTAGCCTCTGTCCCAAAAGTATATCCCTCCCAGGTCCAATACCCTCCACTGCCTGAAGTGTCTGAACCTCAATTACAAATGAGACAGCATGAATTAGAAGAAAAAGAAAGACAGAGAAAGGCAACTGCAGAAGAAAAAGAAAAAATAGAGAGGGGCAATGTCAAGAAAAAATAGCAAAGAGAGAAAATTTGAAATTCACAAAATGGAAATGAAGGAGATGGACTTGGACAGGAAAACAGAATATCAACTTAAAATGTTGGAATTAAAGCCAGACAGTGAAGAGAGTGTAGAGAAAGGATGAAAGCTTTCTGGTCAAAAATATTTTAGGGATATTTTTAGATATATTCAAACACTGCCAAAGTTTGATGAGAGAGATGTGGAAGCCTTTTTCAAATCTATTTTGAGAAAATGGCTAAACAATTGAATTTACCTAAGACCCAGTGGGTATTGTTGATTCAATCAAAATTAGGAGGGAGAGCAAGTGAAATGTTTGCATCACTATCAAAGGAGGTATCTAGGGATTATGATGAGGTAAGAAAAGTCACTTTAAGTGCATATGAACTAATGCCAAAAGCCTAGAGACAGATGTTTAGAAATCTATGGAAAGAATCGGGTCAGATGTACGGAGAATTCGAAAGAATCAAACAAAACAATTTTGATAGGTGGATAAGAGAAATAGAAATAGATCAAATGTATCAAGCTCTCAGGGAAACAATTATTTTGGAGGAATTTAAAAATTTACGTCCCGTAGTAGTGAGAATTCATGTGGAAGAGCAAAGGGTTAAAACTGCTAGACTGGCAGCATGAAATGGCTGATTATTTTGAATTAGTTCTTCAATCAAGGTTTGGTTTTCAACATTCATTTCAATCTGTAAAGGGTAGAAACTGGGGAAGTGAGAAGTCGACAGGAGGTCAAAGCAAAGGAAGTCTAGTTGGAGATATTAAGGAGAGTTTACCTCAGGTTAAAAAGGAAAATGATTATAGTGGAAGAGAGATAAGAAAATGTAAATGTTTTCATTGAACTAAAATTGGACAAAAAAAGTTGCAGTGTTGGTTGCTTAAGAAAATTACTGGGAAGACAGACTCTTTAAAACAAGATAAGCCAATGGGATTTATTAAAGTGGAAAATAAAACCAGGGTTGAAACAGAAGAGGTGCAAAAGGCTGTACAGCCTGTTCAAGGGTTAGTTGACAACTAGGTGCCAGGTCATTTTAAAGATTGTGTATTTGTGAGGGCAATGTTTGCAAGGTAGAGTTGGTAAGGAGGTTAATATCTTCAGGGATAAAGGAGCAAGTCAATCTCTTATGGTAGAGATGAGGAGATATGCAGTGCAAGTCTCCGTCAGCGGAACCCTCTGATCCGCCGGCAGCATACCTACGCTCGCGGATTTCCCCATGGCGTGGGGTGGCCACAATGTGAAACCCATTGGCCGGCTGCAAGAATGGAGAATCTCGCTGCCGATGGGTGTGCGGCGTGCTGGAAAACATGGCTAGCGGACTGGATAATCCCACACATGTAGGGGGGGGAGGGAGGGGGGGGGGTATAAATCAAGGAATGAAAATAGGATTGCTGAGATTCAGTTAGTAGAAACAATCTTTGACCAGATAATTGATAAAGAGCAGGTGGAGGATGAAGCAAATATCTTTAGTCCAGGAAAGTAGGTAGAATTACAACCAAAGGATTCAGAGATAAAGTAGTTGTATTAGAAATTCAATCTAAGTATTTACTGGAGTATTATTACATTAGAAATGAGGTATTAATGAGGTATTTACATATTCAGGAAGATGAAAAATATGCTGAAGTTCATCAAGTGGTGTTAGCGGTGAGTTCAGGGCGGCACGGTGGCACAGTGGTTAGCACTGCTGCCTCACAGCACCAGGGACACAGGTTCGCTTCTGACATTGGGTGACTGTGTGGAGTTTGCACATACTTCCCGTGTCTGTGTAGGTTTCCTCCGGGTGCTCCGGTTTCCTCTCACAGTCCAAAGATGTGCAAGTTAGATGGATTGGCCATGCTAAATTACCCCCAGATGGGTTATGGGGATAGGGTGGGGGATTGGGCCTCAGTAGAGTGTTCTTTCAGAGGGTCGGTGCAGACCTGATGGGTCGATTGCACTGTACTTCTATGACACTACTGCACATAGCGCATGAGGTTCCAGCAAGGGGTCATTTAGGAGTATGAAAACTCAAACACAAATACAAAAACGTTTTTATTGGCCTGAACTGCATAAGGATGTCACTGAATTTTGCCATACATGTCACACATGTCAGGTAATAGGAAAGCGGCAAGCGATAATGAAACCAGCATCCTTAATACCTTTTCCGGCATTTGTGGACCTTTTTACTAGGGTCCTAATTGATTGTGTGGGACCCCTTCCAAAAATAGAAAGTGGGAACCCGTATTTTTTGATTATAATTGACGTGTTTATTAGATTTCCAGAGGCCATTCCTTTACGAAATATAATAGCTAAAAGGGTTGTAGAGGAGATAACTAAATATTTTACCAGACACTGACCACCAAAAGAAATCCAATCAAATCAAGGATCCAATTTTGTTTCAAAGTTGTTCTGGGAAGTTATGGATAGCTTAGGAGTAAAGCAATTTAAATTCACTGCATATCATCCAGAATCGCAGGGAACATTAGGAAGGTTGCACCAAACTTTAAAGACCTTGTTGACCACTTAGAGTCAGGATTATCCAGAAAATTGGGATAAACCAATTCCATTTATACTATTTATTACAGTCACATAGACCTACATGTGGGAACAAACTAGGAAGTACAAAAGTAATTATGCATGATACAGATATAAGAAATCCTATTCTAATTAAGCAACATCCACATAGACTCAATCCATTAAAGTTGACACAGGTTCAAAAGGAGATTGAAAGCATGCTTAAGCATGATATCATTGAAGTGAGTTCGAGCTATTGGAGCTCACATATTGTGATGGTATCAAAACCAGATGGAAAGCAATGATTGTGTGAGGCCTATAGAAACGTCAATGCAGTTACAAAGTAAGATTCATATCCTATTCTGCGTTTGGAAGACTGCACTGAAATGGTGGAACAAGCAAATTTTATTGCCAAACTTGACTTATTTAAAGCATGCTGGCAAGTAACTTTCTCAGAAATGACAAAGGAAGTTTCAACTTTTGTAATGCCAAATGGTCTGTACCAGTTTAACTTTATGCCATTTGGAATGAAAAATGCTTTTGCAACATTCCAAAGATTAACAAACAAAGTCAGTTCTGGACGAAAGGATTGTGCAGTACACATGGACAATCTGGTGGTGTTCAGTCAAAAGTGGAAGGACCATTTGAAATATTTAAAGGATTGTTTGGTCGACTACAGGAGTCTGGCTTGGTGGTAAACATGGATTAAAGTGAATTAGCGAAAGCCAAATTCACATTCTTAGGCCATACAGTTGGACATGAACAGGTGGCCCCACAGAATGTGAAAACAAAAGCTATTGGGGAGTTGGCCATCAATGAGAAGAGAAGTTCTTAGCTTCCTGGGCATGTGTGGTATCTACCAGAAATTCGGGCCAAATTTCCACAGTCTGGTTGCTCCATTTGCAGAACCTCTGAAAAAACATGAGAAATTTCATTTGACGTCAGAATGCCAGAAAAAAATTGACAATCTAAAAACTGTGTTAACCCCCCCACCAGTTTTGTCAACACCGATTCATGCCAAGCAACTTAAGTTGATGTGGGTGATGTGGGCATTGGTGCTGTGCTGTTATAAAAAGATGATGACAGTATAGAAAGACTTGCTGGTTATTTTTCCCCCAAACTAAATATTCACCAAAAGTAATATTCAACCATTGAGAAAGAGAAATTGGCCAGAATTCTCCGCCGCCATAATTCTCTGTTCCCACCAACAGTACACCCCTCCCCCGTTGGTTTCCCGGTGGTGTGGGCTGGCTACAATGGGAAATCCCATTGATAAACAGCAAATCCCACTGCCAGCGAATGATGCACCACCGAGAAACATGCAGTAGGGGGACCAGAGAATCTAGCCCATTGTGTTTCATATTGGCATTGCAATATATTGACTTTTATGTTGTCAACAATTCATCCAAGACAATTGCCTATACAGATTGCAATCTACTAATCATAGAATCCATGGCATGGTGACAGGCTCTTTGGCCCAAACTGGTCCATACCAACGAAAAGCCCATCTAAGCTAAACCCATTTGCCTGCATTTGGCCCATATCCCTCTAAACCTTTCCTCTCTATGTATCTGTCCAAATGCCTTTTAAATGTTGTCAATGACCCTGCTTCAACCACTTCCTCCGGCAGCTCATTCCACATACGTACCACCCACTGAATAAAAAGATTGCTCCTCAGGCTCCCATTAATTCTTTCCCTTCTTAACTTAAACCTATGCCCTCTACCTCTCAATTCCCCAACCCTAGGACAAAGACTGAGTGCATTCACCCTATCCATGCCTCTCATGATCTTATACACCACTATAAGATCACTCCTCAGTCTCTTACACCCCAAAGAAAAAAGTCCTAGCCCGTCCAATCTCTCCCTATAACTCAGTCCCTTGAGGACAGGCAGATGGGCAAAGGGGGCGGGGTTGCATTGTTAGTAAGGAATGAAGTTAAATCGATAGCAAGGAGTGATATAGGATCAGAAGGCATAGAATCTCTGTGGGTTGAGTTGAGGAATCGCAAAGTAAAAAGACCCTGATTGGAGTTATGTATAGGCCCCCTAGCAGTAATCAGGATGTAGGGCAGAAAATAAATCTGGAGATAGAAAAGGCATGCAAAAAAGACAATATCACAATAATCATGGGGGATTTCAATATGCAGGTGGACTGGGAAAATCAGATTGGCAATGGATCCCGAGAAGAGGAATTTGTGGAATGTCTAAGAGATGGTTTTTTGGAGCAGCTTGTGACAGCCTACTAGGGAACAGCCAATTCTGCATTTGGTGATGTGCAATCAGGCAGATTTGATTAGAGAACTTAAGGTGAAGGAACGCTTAGGGAGAAGTGACCACAATATGATAGAATTCACCCTGCAGGTTGAGAGGGAGAAGCTGGAATCAGATTTAACAGTATTACAATTAAATAAGGGTAACTACAAAGACATGAGGGAGGAGCTGGCCAGAGTTGATTGGAAAAGGAGCCGAGCAGGGAAGACAGGGGAACAGCAGTGGCAGTTTTTTGGGGTTATTCGGGAGGCACAACAGAAATTAATCCCAAGGAGGAGGAAACATACTAAAGGGAGGACAAGGCATCCATGGCTGATGAGGGAAGTCAAGAACAGCATAAAAGCAAAGGAAAAAGCATACAAAGCGACGAGGATTAGAAGCCAGAGGATTGGGAAGCCTTTAAAAGCGAGCAAAAAGGGGGAGAAGATGAAATATGAGTGCAAGCCAGCTAATAATATAAAGGAAGATAGGAAGAGTTTTTTTCAATATAAAAAAGGTAAGAAAGAAGCAAAAATAGACTTTGCACCACTGGAAAATGTGGCTGGAGAAGTAATAATAGGAAACAAAGAAATGGCAGACAAACTGAATAGTTACTTTGCATCAGTCTTCACGGTGGAAGACAGGAGAATCAGGGGACAGAGATGAGTGCAGTCACCATCACTAAGGAGAAGGTTCTGGGGAAACTGAAAGGTCTGAAGGTGGATAAATAATCTGGACTGGATGGACTACACCCCAGGATTCTAAAAGAGATAGCTGAGGAGATTGTGGAGGCATTGGTAGTGATCTGTCAGAGATCACTGGAGGCAGGAAGGGTCCCAGAGGACTGGAAAGTGGCTAATGTAACACCGCTGTTTAAGAAGGGAGGGAGGAAGAAGACAGGAAATTATAGGCTGGTTAGCCTGACTTCGGTCATTGGTAAGGTTTTAGAGTCCATTATTAAAGATGAGATCGTATAGTACTTGGAAGTGCATGATAAAATAGGACTGAGTCAGCATGGCTTCGTCAAGGGAAGGTCATGTCTGCCAAATCTGTTAGAGTTCTTTGAGGAGATAACAAGGAAGTTATACAAAGGAGAACTAGTGGACGTGATTTATTTCGATTTCCAGAAGGCCTTTGACAAGGTGCCGCATAGGAGACTGTTAAATAAGTTAAAAGCCCACGGTGCTAAGGGTAAGATCCTGGCATGGATAGAGGATTGGCTGACTGGCAAAAGGCAAAGAGCGGGGATAAAGGGGCCTTTTTCAGGATGGCAGCCGGTGACTAGTGGTGTGCCTCAGGGGTCTGTGCTGGGACCACAACTTTTCACAGTATACAGTAATGATCTGGAAGAAGGAACTGAAGGCACTGTTGCTAAGTTTGCAGATGATACAGAGACCTGTCGAGGGACGGGTAGTATTGAGGAAGCAGATAGGCTGCAGAAGGATTTGGACAGGCTAGGAGAGTGGGCAAAGAAGTGGCAGATGGAATACAATGTGGAAAGGTGTGAGGTTATGCACTTTGGAAGGAAGAATGGAGGCATAGACTATTTTCTAAGTGGGGAAATGCTTAGGAAATCAGAATGACAAAGGGACCTGGGAGTCCTTTTTCATGATTCTCTTAAGGTTAACGTGCAGGTAAGGATCCTTCCTGTTTGTTCTTGTTCATTCCCTTATTTCCCGTTATTTTTATTTTTGCCATTACATTTTTGATCCATGGATGATTTATGGAATATTTCTTTAAGGCAGCCTGTACCTTTACTTCAAGCAGAAGGAAGCACTAGTCTGTGCCTTCAATTCAAATAGAAGATTCCATAATGTTGTGCTGGTGTAAAAGGGTGCTTGCAGACTGGGCGGTGCCAGTGATGACTCAGTTTCTTGATTCTGGCTGATGGCCAATGAATGGGCCCAAAAGGGGTAACAGGGGTGATTGGTTAGTATCCCACTGGAACGTTTTCAGAGTCACGAGGATCCATTTTGTTTTCACTTTTTGTTCTGCAGCCTCGATAGAGAGATCTAACTAACTCTCTCCAGGAAAGGTCGAACTAATCCTCTTCAGGAGGCTACTGTGTGGTCTGATACTCTTGTGCATGTCTAGGTGACTTTCTCTTGAGACTGCAAAAGCCTGGAGATAAACCATGAGCTAAAAGCAAGGTATGATGTGAAATGAAGTGTCTATACAGTAAGATATAGGCCTGAATGTAAGCCTCGAGGTGAAGGCTCAGTTTCATAAGAAATAAAACGTCTTTTCAGAAAGCCGGCTGCCTGTAAGAGAATGAATGACTCTGCAAGGAAGACCATTACCAGCTGCAAATCAGAGACTTTGCTAAACCAGCGTGCTGTAAAGAAAGTGTGATTAAAGAACCGCCATTTGAAGCAAAGACTCTCTTCATTTGACCTTTATCCTTATTATTTCCACCCCTTTCCACCCCTTTGTGTTTGTCTGTCTTGTGAGATGTGTAGAGGGTGGTACAGTTAAAGAGAATGGTAGGTACTAGCTTATTTTTATCCCATTGTACTTACTGCATATTTCAGGATGGTTCTTGTTATGAATAAACAGTAATTGTGTTTCAACTTACAAACCTGGTGACTATAATTATTGGGCAGCCAAGTGCCAAAGACTTATTAGTTCATTCACTTGTGTTGTAACTCCGGGGCACGTGGGGCTTGACCACGCACTAACCCAGACTGGCATATCAACAGTCACCCAGCCTTCCAAATATACAGACACCTGGCATTCCTGCTCCACAGCCCCCCCAGAATTCCAAATACATAGGGGGCGATTTAACAGGGAAAGTTCCAAATGACATACCGGGTGTGACTTCTGAGTGCTTTCCGATGACTGAGCCGGCGAGACCGTGTCCCATATATAATGGCACTTAATGCTGGCAATTATCCCCCACGAGCATCACACAGTAGAACTGGCTGTCCCACCAGCTGATTTGCTGGAACCGTGCCCCTGGCAGCTCCCCGCTAACCAAGGGGGAGCGGTTCATAAATGATCACCCAAACTAACTCCCAGGCAGCATATGAACATGCACCATGTAGACCTGCGCCATGATTTGGGGATGCTGACCTGGCCAGGCTGTTGGATACGGGGTTCGGAGGACCAGCAACAGGGCCAACAGTGCTGCTTAAGAGGCAGTGACAGCGGCCGTCAGTTCGGGCAACGTGACCAGAAGGAGAACCGTACAGTGCAGGAAGAAGACCAACCACTTGCACCGGTCTGCAAGGGTGAGTTAAGACCGATCCCCTGGCATCAGTCGAACCTCCCACTCCCCTGACCTCCGTCACCACTCTCCCCAACCAGTCAGCTGGCACCTGGCACCCCTCCTCACAGTATATCACCGCGCCTGTGTCCAACTCTACCATGGCACCGACTAGCACAACCCCTCTATGCACAGGAGTTGTGCCCATACATTCCACCTGTCATACACTCCCCCACCCCGGTGCTCCTAGCACGTGGCTCACAATGCACCCTCTCTGTCACCACAGAAGTTGGCCCATAACAGGCAGGAGAGGGCTCAGATGGATGATGGGGTTCCAGACATCTGTGTCCTCACACATTATGATTGCGCATGGGGTTGTCTAACATTCATCTGTTTTGAAGGAGAGAGCAGCCACTGACAGCGAGGTTAGCCTTCGCTGCTGCAGCATTGAGAATTCACTGCCCCTTCACCCAGACGAGTTTCTCCAGTGAGTTGTTCATGTTAGACAAAAGATCCTTCCCTTCACTCGCAAGGACCTGGCCATCTGGAGTCGCCCTCCTCCTCCCCCTGCACTCATGCCATCCATGAGAACACATTGGAGAAGGGCTCCGTGGAGACCACCAATGAGGCGTGCCAGCTGTCATCCCCACCCTCACCAGCACAGAAACACAAATTCTGTGGACGACATTAGTGGACAGGCTTTGCGGCACAATTTGGTGAGCAACTCACAGTTGCTGATACACATCAGGAGGAGGCAGAACATCCAAGGGAGCCAGCAGTCACACGTCAATTCAATGATCCGGGATCAAATTGTCTTTGGAATAATCGATGATAAGCTCAGGGAACGATTGCTGAGCCAGAAAGAACTCGGGTCGGATTCTCCGCCCCGCTGCGCCACATTTCTGTTTCACCCCGCCAGCGGGATGCTCCGTTACACCAGCTGATCAATGGGTTTTCCCATTGTGGGGCAGCCCCATGCCGTCAGGAAACCCCCGGGCTGCCGGCAAAACGGAGCATCCCGCCGGTGATAAGACCAGCCCCTCAAGCTTGAAAACGCGATCCAAATGTGCCGCCGACATCAATTATCCAAAAGTCAGTATAATGAAAATTTTCTCCAAGAACCTCAAGCAAGAATGTGTTAAAGCAGTGCCGCAGATAAAAAAAATGCACATTTTGGACGGCAGCCACCTTGCGCACCCGCATTCTGAATCTACACATGCGCACTTTGCAAAAAGTTGCGAGACGGACGAAGACATGTGTGATGACATGTATGTAATGACATGTGGACGGTGTGGAAATGCCCACCCTCAAAAAAAATGTCCTGCTCGAGGAAAGATTTGCTCACAAAATGTGGCAAACATAACCACTTTGCTGCTCAGTGCAGATACACTCACAAATTTAAATCTTTGAATTTAAATTGAAAGCAGATGAATGTTAGAAGTGTGGATGTAAAGGAAGAAGGTTTTAAAAGAAAAATTTCCAACAATTTAGATGCTTATTCTTTGGAAGACCCGTTCTTCGTAGGCATCATTGAGAAGTATGATGGAGCCACAGAAGTCTCATCTCCTCTCAAGATAGTTCATTCTGAGGAATGGAACACAGTACTTCAAGTTAATAATTCTCCAATCAATTTTAAGCTTGATACTGGCGCTTCTGCAAATTTGCTCAATCGGCTTGACTTCTCAAAGCCGAAGCAAACTCCGAAAATCAATAAATCGACTTGTCTACTGCGCGACTACAATGGCAATGTCATCACCTCAATGGGATCTTGCTACTTGTTAGTTACCAATAACGACACAATGATATCCCTAAGATTTGAGATTGTTGATTCAAACAAATCTTCACTCTTAGGTGCACAAGCCTGCAAGGACCTACACCTAATTCAGAGGATTTATAGTGCGAGTTCATCTCAACCACCGATTCAAGACGATATTCAAGGGATTCTGGATCGTTTTCCAGACATCTTCGAAGGCATGGGTACTCTTCCCTACCAATACAAAATTCAGTTACACCCGGATGCAAAACCTGTGGTACACCTGCCGAGGAGAGTTCCTGCACCTCTTCAAGAGAGATTGAAGCTTGAAGTTTCAAGATTACAAAGTCAAGGCATTATATCAAGAATTACAGAACCGGCTGATTGGGTCAGTTCGATGGTTTGTGTAAAGAAACCTTCTGATGATCTGAGGATATGCATCGACCCTGAAGATCTTAATAAGAATATTAAGAGAGAGCATTATCCTACACTCAAGAGAGAAGAAATCACCAGCGAAATGGCTTATGCTAAAAAAAATTCCAAACTGGATGCCTCCAGAGGATTTGGGCAAATGCAGCTAGATGAATCCAGTGAAAAGTTATGTACTTTCAACACGCCTTTCGGTAGCTACTGTTTTAACAGGATGCCATTTGGGATTATTTCACCATTGGAGATTTTTCATCGTGTGTTGGAACAGATGACTGAAGGTATTGAAGGTGTACGTGTATATGTGGATGATATAATCGTGTGGTCATCTATAAGAGAAGAACAAAATTCAAGATTATTACAAGTAATTCAAAGAGTACATAAATTTGGTTTAAAACTGAAGAGAATCAAATCTAGTTTTGGTATTTCGACTTTGAATTTCCTTGAAGACCAGGGGTGGGATTCTCCGACCCCCCACCGAGTCTGATAATCGCCGGGGGTCGGCGTGAATCCTGCCCCCGCCGTCCTCCGAATTCTCCGGCCCCCCAAAAATCGCCCCGGCGTGAATCATGCCGCCCGTCTCGGAGAATGGCAGGGACTGGCGCGACTCAATGGGCCCCGGGTCCGCCCGAATTCTCCGGGCCGCGATGGGCCTAAGTCCTGCCCGTTTAACGAGCGTCTTGCCAGCGTAAATCAAGGTTGGTCCCTACCGGCGGGACCCAGCTCTGTGGGCAGCCTCCGGGGTTCTCGGGGGGGGGCGCGGTGGGATCTGGCCCGGGAGGTGCCCCCACAGTGGTCTAGCCCGTGATTGGGGCCCACCGATCCGCAGGCGGGCCTGTGCCGTGGGGGCACTCTATTCCTCCGCATCGGCCGCTGTGGTCCTCCGCCATGGCCGATGCGGAGACAAACCCTCCCGCGCATGTGCCGGGATGACGCCAGCATGCGCCAACTCGTGCCGGCCAGCGGAGGCCCTTTGCCGCTGGTTGGCCTGGCGCCAAGCCCCTTCCCCGCCGGTCGGCGGGGCGCAAATCACTCTGGGACGGGCCTAGCCCCTGAAGGTGTGGAGGATTCCGCACCTTTGGGCGGCCCGACACCGGAGTGGTTCACGCCACTCCTCGGTGCTGGGACCCCCCGCTCCGCCGGGTAGGGGAGAATTGCGCCCCAGATCTCAAAACCTGGGGCGTCATTCTCCGCCGGCGGGAGTCTCCGTTTTGCCGGCGCCCGGGGGTTTCCCGACGGCGTGGGGCTGCCCCACAATGGGAAACCCCATTGACCGGCCGGTGTTACGGAGACTCCCGCCGGCCAGTCGGGGCAGAAATGTGGCGGGGCGGGTAGGAGAATTTTGCCCATGGTGTGCGACCTGACATCGACAAGATTGCTGCCATACAACAAATGGAAGTCCCAGAGGACAAAAAGGCCAGTTTAAGATTTTTAGGTATTGTGAATTTTCCAGGAATGTTCATTCCCACCCCCTCGTCCAGAACGACTGCACTCAGAAATCTCATCAAGAAGTCTACCATGTTTGATTGGACTGACAGTCATTGAAAGGAATGGCTCGATTTAAAGTCTCAACTGCTGACTGCAACTCTTCTTTCATTCTTTGACCCAGACAGAGAAAAAAAATATCGACTGATGCATGTCAGAGCAGAATAGGAGCAGTTCTGTTACAGAAAGATGACAATTCGTTATGGTTACCAGTTGCCGATGCTTCCAAAGCAATGACGCCGACTGAACAATGGTATGCACTATTAGAGAATGAATGCTTGGGTTTACTGACAGGTGTTTTAAAGTTTCATGATTATGATTATGGTCTTCCGATCTTTGCTATTGAAACTGACCACAATCCACTTGTCCATATCATACAAAAGGATCTAAATGATATGACACCAAGATTACAACGGATCTTGATGAGGCTTCGTAGATACAACTTCAACCTTATCTATACTCCAGGCAACAACTTGATAATTGCTGATGCTTTATCACGTTCAATTAATTCAGAAGAAGAACCTCATGAATTTATACAGCACTTCGAGCTGAAACTCTTCCTGCTTCAGATGTGAAACTGAACCTCATCCGTGAAGAAACCAAGAAGGAGTCAATGCTTCAAAGGGTCATAGACCATCTCAACAATGGTTGGCCAAAAGGGCATTGTTCCAAGTTCAGGAATATACAAGCAGACTTAACAGTTGTGGATGGATTGACACTTCGACTTGATCGGATAGTAATACCTTTGTCTCTCCGACCCATGATTCTTAACCAGATATATGAAGGTCACCTTGGCATTGAAAAGTGCAAGAAAGGAGCAAGACAAGCTATGTATTGGCCAGGTATCAACCGAGACATCACTGATATGATACTTGGATGCGAAACATGTCAGAAACTTCAACCTGCACAATGCAAGGAAAAACTTCAACAGCATGCATTGGAGGCATCTCCATCGTTGAAAGTAGGAATTGATTTGTTTCATTGCAATGGTCGTGATTATGTGTTCATCATAGACTACTTTTCGAATTATCTGGAAGTCATCAAGTTGTCAGATCTCACACCCAGATCTGTTATAAAAGTAACTAAGGAAACTTTTGCCAGACATGGTATTCCAAACATTGTCATGTCTGACAACGGGCTGTGCTTTGGTAGTCATGAATGGGCTGAATTCTCTTGAGAATACACTTCGCTCACATCACTTCAAGTCCGCACTACCCTCAATCAAATGGTAAAGTTGAGAAAGGAGTTCATATCATGAAACAGCTTCTTTACAAAGCTTTTGATTCTCATGCGGACATGAATCTTGCGTTACTCAACTACAGAGCAACTCCGCTTGCCACGGGTTTATCACCAGCGCAATTGTTGATGAACAGGGAGTTAAGGACTACTCTACTGTCCAGTACACTACCTGATCCAGATAATCTACCCATAATACAAAAGATGCAACATCAACGAGATAAACAACGACTGTATTATGATCAACATGCAAATAGACTGGACACACTGCTTCCAGGTGACACAGTCAGGATCAAAATACCTGATGGAGGTTGGTCTGCTCCTGCAAAAGTCATTCGACAAGCACCACCACGCTCCGATGTCATTCAATCAGATGAAGGATCAATTGTTCGACATAATCGATGAGCACTATTGAAACTTAAACAACAACATCTTTCCAGATCTACAACTCCGTGAAGGTATTTACAATGTTACGATGACAACTTCCAAAGTTTGTGAAGATTCACAGAGGACAGTAAAAACTTCTGAGTCTCCTCTTCGTGGTTTCAGAAGGTCAACCAGAAAAAGAAGGAAGCCAGACAGACTCAATTTGTGAATCGTACCAGTTGAACTTTTTTGTTATTGATTATTCACGACATGTCAAAGTCATATACATATCATGTATTGTAATAATATTATACATTTTTCCCTTGTAAATAGAACAGAAATGCTAAAAAAAGGGGATGTAATGATATGTATATAGGAAAGCTAGTGAAGGGTTAATTATTACATCTCTGTAATTCAAACACTAGGGGGCACCACCAATTCTCTGTACATAAATCAGACCTCAGGGAATGCTGGGTAGTGTTAGCGAAGGAGAAAGCCTGAGAACTGAGAACTAGGAGAAGATTAGATTAGAGAGAGTTCACACAAGGATATTATTAGTGACTATTAGATTATTGATTACTTTATTATTAACTATAGCTCAGTAGCATGTGCGAACTTCATTGAATTAATCGTTATACAATAAATTAGTTTTAGTTCAATCTAATGACACTGCTAGGTGTTGACCGCAATGGAAAGCCTGGAGCACAATATCCACATCATGAGTGGTGATATCCAAGGCATGGCTCAGTCTGTGACAGCCACAGCTGAGGGCCTCGACATTGTGTCCCAGTCACTGAGGGACATGTCCCAGATACAGGTGGACATTGCCGAGGCACTGCAGAGCATGGCCGTCACTAAGGAGTTACGCTGAGGGTGTCAACACCATGGTACAGACAATGGGGAGGCACCAGGACCGGCGGAGCCAGATGACATAGAGGCCACTGGAGTTCACTCCAGCTGTCGCTCCATCCCATGGAGACCCCAGGGCGCACGGGTACCATCCGGGAGGAGGAAACGCTGGAGGACGGCCCGATGACTGCCACCAGGGGATGATAGAACATAGAACATAGAACAATACAGCGCAGTACAGGCCCTTCGGCCCACGATGTTGCACCGAAACAAAAGCCATCTAACCTACACTATACCATTATCATCCATATGTTTATCCAATAAACTTTTAAATGCCCTCAATGTTGGCGAGTTCACTACTGTAGCAGGTAGGGCATTCCACGGCTTCACTACTCTTTGCGTAAAGAACCTACCCCTGACCTCTGTCCTATATCTATTACCCCTCAGTTTAAGGCTATGTCCCCTCGTGCTAGCCATTTCCATCCGCGGGAGAAGGCTCTCACTGTCCACCCTATCTAACCCTCTGACCATTTTGTATGCCTCTATTAAGTCTCCTCTTAACCTTCTTCTCTCTAACGAAAACAACCTCAAGTCCATCAGCCTTTCCTCATAAGATTTTCCCTCCATACCAGGCAACATCCTGGTAAATCTCCTCTGCACCCGTTCCAAAGCCTCCACGTCCTTCCTATAATGCGGTGACCAGAACTGTACGCAATACTCCAAATGCGGCCGTACCAGAGTTCTGTACAGCTGCAACATGACCTCCTGACTCCGGAACTCAATCCCTCTACCAATAAAGGCCAACACTCCATAGGCCTTCTTCACCACCCTATCAACCTGGGTGGCAACTTTCAGGGATCTATGTACATGGACACCTAGATCCCTCTGCTCATCCACACTTTCAAGAACTTTTCCATTAGCCAAATATTCCACATTCCTGTTTTTCCTTCCAAAGTGAATCACCTCACACTTCTCTACATTAAACTCCATTTGCCACCTCTCAGCCCAGCACTGCAGCTTATCTATATCCCTCTGTAACCTGCTACTTCCTTCCACACTATCGACAACACCACCGACTTTAGTATCGTCTGCAAATTTACTCACCCACCCTTCTGCGCCTTCCTCTAGGTCATTGATAAAAATGACAAACAGCAACGGCCCCAGAACAGATCCTTGTGGTACTCCACTTGTGACAGAACTCCATTCTGAACATTTCCCATCAACCACCACCCTCTGTCTTCTTTCAGCTAACCAATTTCTGATCCACATCTCTAAATCACCCTCAATCCCCAGCCTCCGTATTTTCTGCAATAGCCTACCGTGGGGAACCTTATCAAACGCTTTGCTGAAATCCATATACACCACATCAACTGCTCTACCCTCGTCTACCTGTTCAGTCACCTTCTCAAAGAACTCGATAAGGTTTGTGAGGCATGACCTACCCTTCACAAAGCCATGCTGACTATCCCTGATCATATTATTCCTATCTAGATGATTATAAATCTTGTCTCTTATAATCCCCTCCAAGACTTTACCCACGACAGACGTGAGGCTCACCGGTGTTGTCTCTGCTCCCCTTTTTGAACAAAGGGACCACATTTGCTATCCTCCAGTCCTCTGGCACTATTCCTGTATCCAATGATGACATAAAAATCAAAGCCAAAGGTCCAGCAATCTCTTCCCTGGCCTCCCAGAGAATCCTAGGATGAATCCCATCAGGTCCCGGGGACTTATCTATTTTCAGCCTGTCCAGAATTGCCAACACCTCTTCCCTACGTACCTCAATGCCATTTAATCTATTTACCTGGAGCTCAGCATTCTCCTCCACATCATTATCTTTTTCCTGAGTGAATACTGACGAAAAATATTCATTTAGTATCTCGCCTATCTCTTCAGACTCCACACACAACTTCCCATCCCTGTCCTTGACTGGCCCTACTCTTACCCTAGTCATTCTTTTATTCCTGACATACCTATAGAAAGCTTTTGGGTTGTCCTTGATCCTACCTGCCAAATACTTCTCATGTCCCCTCCTTGCTCGTCTTAGCTCTCTCTTTAGATCCTTCCTCGCTACCTTGTAACTATCCATCGCCCCAACTGAAACTTCACACCTCACCTTCACATAGGCCTCCTTCTTCCTCTTAACAAGAGATTCCACTTCTTTGGTAAACCACGGTTCCCTCGCTCGGCACCTTCCTCCCTGCCTGACCGGTACATACTTATCAAGAACACGCAGTAGCTGATCCTTGAACAAGCTCCACTTATCCAGTGTGTCCAACACTTGCAGACTACTTCTCCACCTTATCCCCCCCAAGTCACGTCTAATGGCATCATAATTTCCCTTCCACCAGCTATAACTCTTGCCCTGCGGTGTATACTTATCCCTTTCCATCCTTAACGTAAACCTCACTGAATTGTGGTCACTGTCCCCAAAGTGCTCACCTACCTCCAAATCCAACACCTGGCCTGGTTCATTACCCAAAACCAAATCCAATGTGGCCTCGCCTCTTGTTGGCCTGTCAACAAACTGTGTCAGGAAACCCTCCTGCACACACTGTACAAAAAAACGACCCATCTAATGTACTCGAACTATATCTTTTCCAGTCAATATTTGGAAAGTTAAAGTCTCCCATAATAACTACCCTATTACTTTCGCTCTTATCCAGGATCATCCTCGCCATCCTTTCCTCTACATCCCTAGAACTATTTGGAGGCCTATAGAAAACTCCCAACAGGGTGACCTCTCCTTTCCTGTTTCTAACCTCAGCCCATACTACCTCGGAAGATGAGTCCCCATCTAGCATCCTCTCCGCCACCGTAATACTGCTCTTGACTAGCAGCGCCACACCTGTATTCTCTTTTGCCTCCTTCTCTGAGCTTACTAAAACACCTAAACCCCGGAACCTGCAACATCCATTCCTGTCCCTGCTCTATCCATGTCTCCGAAATGGCCACAACATCGAAGTCCCAGGTACCAACCCATGCTGCCAGTTCCCCTACCTTATTTCGTATACTCCTGGCATTGAAGTAGACACACTTCAAACCACCTACCTGAACACTGGCCCCCTCCTGCGACGTCAAATCTGAGCTCCTGACCTCTATACTCTCATTCTCCCTTACCCTAAAACTACAATCCAGGTTCCCATGCCCCTGCTGCATTAGTTTAAACCCCCCCAAAGAGCACTAACAAATCTCCCCCCCAGGATATTTGTGCCCCGCAGGTTCAGATGTAGATCATCCTGTCTGTAGAGGTCCCACCTTCCCCAGAAAGAGCCCCAGTTATCCAGAAATCTGAATCCCTCCGGCCTGCACCATCCCTGTAGCCATGTGTTTAATTGCTCTCTCTCCCTATTCCTCATCTCACTATCACGTGGCACGGGCAACAACCCAGAGATAACAACTCTGTTTGTTCTAGTTCTGAGCTTCCATCCTAGCTCCCTGAAAGCCTGCCTGACATCCTTATCCCCTTTCCTACCTATGTCGTTAGTGCCAATGTGGACCACGACTTGGGGCTGCTCCCCCTCCCCCTTAAGGACCCGGAAAACACGATCCGAGACATCACGTACCCTTGCACCTGGGAGGCAACATACCAAACGTGAGTCTCTCACGCTCCCACAAAATCTCCTATCTGTGCCCCTGACTATAGAGTCCCCAATTACTAATGCTTTGCTCCTCTCCCCCCTTCCCTTCTGAGCAACAGGGACAGACCCTGTGCCAGAGGCCCGTACCCCATGGCTTACCCCTGGTAAGTCCCCCCCCCCACAAGTATCCAAAGCGGTATACTTGTTTCTCAGGGGAACGACCGCAGGGGATCCCTGCACTGACTGTTTTTTCCCCGTCCCTCTTACAGTTACCCATCTATCTCCAATCTTTGGTGTAACTAATTCCCTGAAGCTGCTATCTATGACCCCCTCTGCCTCCCGAATGATCCGAAGTTCTTCCAACTCCAGCTCCAGTTCCCTAACTCGGTCTTGGAGGAGCTGGAGATGGCAGCACTTCCTGCAGGTAAAATCAGCAGGGACACTAACGGCATCCCTCACCTCAAACATCCTGCAGGAGGAACATTGCACTCCCTTCCCTGCCATTCCTCTAACTTTCTACCAAGATCTGGCTAACAACTAAATTAAATTTTTTTTATATATAAAAAAAATTAAAAAATTATTAATAACAATAATAAAATATGGTACTTACCTCACACCAAAGGGTTTTATTATTAGGTTAGAGGAGGAGGGCAGGTGGGAGACACTACACGTGTAGTGTCTCGGGTTTCCTCTCCACCAGAATTTATTGGTGAGGGTCTTCCCAGACGTCCGCGGGTCGACTTCCTGTTCCCACCTTAAACACTAGAATTTTAAAAAAAAATTTAAAGGAGAAACTTACCTCCCAGAAATCACTTCCGCACTGCCCCCGCTGAAATGGACTAGCCTGCTCCGCTCCTGCTGAAATCGACTTGGCCTCACCACAGACAGCGACCTTTTAAATGGTCCCCTCTGCCTCGCAGCCCCCGCGCTTTTTCAAAATTCCCGCGCTGATTCTAAGGTCCCAGCTCTCACTCCCGAACTCAACAGCTGACCTGCAAGGTAAGCAAGTTAATCTGTTAAGATGCTGGACTCCACCTCACACGAATCCCCCCCTCCTGACACCGGTGATCTCAATGTCAGCAGGCAGAACAGGGTGGCATGGTGGTGCCAGTGACACCTATAGGTCGGCAGCGGCCCCCGGCTCCAGTCCCCCAGAGGACGCTCACCAAGGGCATCAAAGATAACAGGGCGCGGGAAGTAACAGGTTACCCTCACCTCCGATATGTATCCTGAGGACACACCTAGACATAGCATGGAAGATGAAGAACATTGAGGATCACTGAGTTGGCATTGGGCACAATCCGTAGCTAGGGATAAAGGGGGTTTTGAATGTTCACTATTAAAACATAAAACGCCTGACACATGTGAAGACTCTGTCATGTTAATCTTCACAGAGGGCCTGGCTGCACCCCCACCCCTAGCACCCTCCCAGCGCCTGGCACATGGTCCTACAACAAGTGCCCCCAATGCACACCCCGTGCAGATGATGCGTGTGAGCATGCTGTCAGCGGAAAGTCTTTGGTATAGACTGAGGAGTAGCGGGTTATTCTCAGTCACCTGCCTTATATATTGACCCGCCGACACAGGCCCATCACCCTGGGATGATGTAATACAGGCACTTGAAGGTGGAACAGGAAAGCTGGCGAGGAGGGTGTGTGTGGGAGTGTTGGGGAATTGGGGGAGAGGAAGGGAGCAAGTGAATGGGAAGAGAATGGGGTAGGAATAGTCATTTGGTGGAGAGGGTGACTGGGGGGAGTTGGGGGGAGGAAAGGGAATGGGGTGGTCAATGGGGAGAAGGGGGGACTGGGGGGAGTTGGGGGGGTGGAGGCCGTTGTCATAATATACACCAGTATATCATGGTGCAGACACACACTGATGGACACACAGTGGGACCAATCAACATACACAACACCGCAGCCAATCACCAGTGAGAGCACACGCACTATAAAGACAGGGGACACCAAAGTTCCCGCTCATTCGAGTAGCAGCTAGCTAGGAGCACAGAGCTCACAACCTGCAACGCAGACATTCACCATGTGCTGTGTGCATCAACTGGTTAGGACAAGGCAAAGGTCTTTAGTTAAAGCTGGTATCATGTTTACCCACAGTTTAAGTGTGTTTAAATAGTTAACCTTTTAATAAAATAGTGTTGCACTACTTCAAGTGTTGGTTACCTGTATGTGATCCAGAACACTCAACACATCATGATAATGTTGTGGAGGAGAATTCTGAGACCCAGGCTAATAGAATAGATGGCATTGAGGTACATAGGGAAGAGGTGTTGGCAATTCTGGACAGGCTGAAAATAGATAAGTCCCCGGGTCCTGATGGGATTTATCCTAGGATTCTCTGGGAGGCCAGGGAAGAGATTGCTGGACCTTTGGCTTTGATTTTTATGTCATCATTGGCTACAGGAACAGTGCCAGAGGACTGGAGGATAGCAAATGTGGTCCCTTTGTTCAAGAAGGGGAGTAGAGACAACCCCGGCAACTATAGACCGGTGAACCTCACGTCTGTAGTGGGTAAAGTCTTGGAGGGGATTATAAGAGACAAGATTTATAATCATCTAGATAGGAATAATATGATCAGGGATAGTCAGCATGGCTTTGTGAAGGGTAGGTCATGCCTCACAAACCTTATCGAGTTCTTTGAGAAGGTGACTGAACAGGTAGACGAGGGTAGAGCAGTTGATGTGGTGTATATGGATTTCAGCAAAGCGTTTGATAAGGTTCCCCACGGTAGGCTATTGCAGAAAATACGGAGGCTGGGGATTGAGGGTGATTTAGAGATGTGGATCAGAAATTGGCTAGCTGAAAGAAGACAGAGGGTGGTGGTTGATGGGAAATGTTCAGAATGGAGTTCAGTTACAAGTGGAGTACCACAAGGATCTGTTCTGGGGCCGTTGCTGTTTGTCATTTTTATCAATGACCTAGAGGAAGGCGCAGAAGGGTGGGTGAGTAAATTTGCAGACGATACTAAAGTCGGTGGTGTTGTCGATAGTGTGGAAGGATGCAGCAGGTTACAGAGGGATATAGATAAGCTGCAGAGCTGGGCTGAGAGGTGGCAAATGGAGTTTAATGTAGAGAAGTGTGAGGTGATTCACTTTGGAAGGAATAACAGGAATGTGGAATATTTGGCTAATGGTAAAGTTCTTGGAAGTGTGGATGAGCAGAGGGATCTAGGTGTCCATGTACATAGATCCCTGAAAGTTGCCACCCAGGTTGATAGGGTTGTGAAGAAGGCCAATGGAGTGTTGGCCTTTATTGGTAGAGGGATTGAGTTCCGGAGTCAGGAGGTCATGTTGCAGCTGTACAGAACTCTGGTACGGCCGCATTTGGAGTATTGCGTACAGTTCTGGTCACCGCATTATAGGAAGGACGTGGAGGCTTTGGAGCGGGTGCAGAGGAGATTTGCCAGGATGTTGCCTGGTATGGAGGGAAAATCTTATGAGGAAAGGCTGATGGACTTGAGGTTGTTTTCGTTGGAGAGAAGAAGGTTAAGAGGAGACTTAATAGAGGCATACTAAATGATCAGGGGGTTAGATAGGGTGGACAGTGAGAGCCTTCTCCCGCGGATGGAAATGGCTGGCACGAGGGGACATAGCTTTAAACTGAGGGGTAAGAGATATAGGACAGAGGTCAGAGGTAGGTTCTTTACGCAAAGAGTAGTGAGGCCGTGGAATGCCCTACCTGCTACAGTAGTGAACTCGCCAACATTGAGGGCATTTAAAAGTTTATCGGATAAGCATATGGATGATAATGGCATAGTGTAGGTTAGATGGCTTTTGTTTCGGTGCAACATCGTGGGCCGAAGGGCCTGTACTGCGCTGTATCGTTCTATGTTCTATGTTCTATACCAGGCGTGGTGGGATACTAGCACTTCTTAGACCTACCTGCAAGTGATCTGCCTTCCACCAGCATTCCGTCATTCTGCAACATGGACAACATCAGCCCGCCGCTGCCGCTCCGCATCACCGGCAACCTCGGGGCCAACTGGAAGATTTTCAAACAGCGCTTCCAGCTCTTCCTCGAAGCCACGGACAGGGAGGGCGCCTCGGACACCAGAAAGATTGCTCTTCTCCTCTCCACGGCCGAGGACCATGCCATCCACATTTTCAACTCTCTCACCTTCGCAGATGATGAAGACAAGACAAAGTTCAAGACGGTTCTCCTCAAATTTGACACTCACTGTAGCGTAGAGGTGAATGAAAGTTTTGAACGCTACATGGTCCAGCAGTGTTTGCAGGGTAAGGACGAACCTTTCCAATCCTTTTTAACGCACCTCCGCATCCTTGCACAATCTTGCAGCTACGGGCCCACCTCCGACTCCATGATACGCGACCAGATCGTTTTCGGTGTTCAGTCGGACCCCCTACGTCAGCAGCTCCTCAAAGTAAAGCAACTCACCCTAGTGAACGCCATCGAGACCTGTGTCCTACATGAAAATGCCACCAGTCGGTACTCCCATATACAAGTGGCTGAAACGACGCGGCAAGGTCCCCACGAGGTGGAACAGGTCCAAGTGATTGAACACCTCCAGGCCCTCAGCCTGGTTGAGGGCGGCCATTTCGCGTGCTTTTTGAAGACTCCCGCGCTTGTACGCACCAAACGAGGGGACGGCGACATGGAGGAACATAATGCGCAGGCGCCCACCACGCAGGACCGCACCGCGCATGCGCGGTAGCGCAGCGAACGTGCTGACGTCACGACATGCGGCAACTGTGGCTCCGCCCATTTAAAGCAGCAATGCCCTGCCAAATCTCGACAATGCCTATGATGTGGAAGATTTGGCCACTATGCGGCCTGCTGTCGAGTAGCTCAGCCTTCCAATTCATATCGCTTCAGCCAGCCTCGCAGGAATGTTCGGACAATTCAACCCACGGTCACCGAGTCCAATTCCGACCTCCCACACAGCAGTGACACCGAGGACCCGAAGGTGCCTTTTCGAGTCGTGTCGTAACGAAAAACAGGCTGTCCCCGAAGAAAAGACACCAGCCGCTGTCGGTATACAGCATCGATCCAGACGATGAGTGGTGTGCCACCCTGATGGTCAACTGGTCCCAAATACGATTCTGCCTGGACACTGGTGCCTCCTCCAATCTCCTGGCATGGTCTGCTTTCCAAAGCCTTTGTGTCAAACCAACCATTCTCCCAATGGCCTGCCAGCTATAGGACTACAATGGTAACATCATTCCTGCTACCGGCTCATGCCAACTCGAAGTGACGCACAAGTCACGAAAAGCCATCCTTCCTTTCGAGATCGTGGGCTCCTCGAAGGACTCTCTACTTGGCGCACAGGCGTGCAAATTGCTAAACCTCGTTCAAAGACTTCACTCTCTCTCCTGATGACACATCTGCCTTCTAGGATGCTGACTTCTAGGCGCAACTCAACACCATCATCGACCAGCACCGCGACGTCTTCGAAACCATGGACACGCTCCCATATACGTACAAGATCATACTCAAACAGAACGCCACGCCTGTGGTGCATGCACCTCGCAGAGTCCCAGCACTCCTCAAGGACCGCCTCAAGCAGCAGCTGCAGGACCTCCAAGACCAAGGAGTGATCTCCAGAGTTACGGAACCAACCGACTGGGTCAGTTTCATGGTGGGCGTAAAGAAGCCTTCCGGCGAGCTCAGAATCTGCATTGATCCAAAGGATCTGAATCGCAACATAAGGAGGGAGCATTACCCAATCCCCAAGAGCGAAGAGATCACATGCGAGATGGCTCGGGCCAAGCTCTTCACCAAACTTGACGCCTCAAAAGGATTCTGGCAAATTCAACTAGACAGATCCAGCAGGAAACTGTGTACCTTTAACACCCCTTTTGGCAGATATTTTTACAACAGGATGCCTTTTGGGATCATATCGGCGTCAGAAGTATTCCACAGGATCATGGAACAAATGTTGGAAGGCATTGAAGGTGTTCGCGTCTATGTTGACGACATAATCATTTTGGCAGGAGCATATCAGTCTCCTCCAGCGCGTGTTCAAACGCATGCGGGAGCAGGGCCTATGCCTCAACAGAGCCAAATGCTCCTTCAGCCAGACGGAACTCAAGTTCCTAGGGGACCACATCTCCCAGTTGGGTGTGCGGTCGGATGCGGAAAAGGTGGCTGCCATCACAGCCATGAAAAAGCCAGAGGACAAGAAGGCGGTCCTCCAATTTCTGGGCATGGTCAACTTCCTAGGGAAGTTCATCCCTAACCTCGCCTCTCATATCACAGCTCTCAGGAACCTGGTCAGGAAGACGACAGACTTCCAATGGCTTCCTGCCCACGAGCGCGGATGGAGAGAACTCAAAACCAAACTTACCATGGCCCCGGTATTGGCGTTTTTTTATCCAGCGAAAGAGACAAAAACTTTGACCGATGCCAGCCAATTTGGCATTGGAGCAGTGCTCCTGCAATGCGATGAGGCCTCATCATGGGCCCCCGTTGCATATGCGTCACGCGCCATGACCCCCACGGAACAGCGCTACGCGCAGATAGAAAAGGAGTGCCTGGGCCTGTTGACTGGTGTCGTCAAATTTCATGATTATGTGTACGGCCTTCCCCAATTCGCCATCGAGACTGACCATCGCCCGCTGGTCAATATAATACAAAAAGACTTGAACGACATGACGCCTCACCTCCAGCGCATTCTGCTCAAACTCCGGCGATACGACTTTCAGCTCGTATACACCCCGGGCAAAGACCTGATCATAGCTGACGCTCTGTCCAGGGCAGTCAACACCACATGTGACCCAGCGGGATTCATCTGCCAGGTTGACGCTCATGTGGCCTTCATGGCCTCCAATCTACTGGCCACGGATGAATGCCTCGTCCAAATTCGCTGCGAGACTTTGGCTGACCCCCTGCTACAGCGTGTCATGCGCCACCTAACAGAGGGGTGGCTCAAGGGCCAATGCCCGCAGTACTACATCAGAGACGATCTGGCGGTAGTCGATGGTGTCCTCCTGAAGCTGGACTGCATTGTTATCCCGCACAGCATGTGCCAGCTCGCCCTGGAACAGCTACACGAGGGCCATCTTGGCATGGAGAAGTGCCGCCGACGGGCCCGAGAGGCAGTGTACTGGCCCGGCATCAATGACGACATCGCCAACACAGTGCTCAACTGCCCCACCTGTCAGCGGTTCCAGCCGGCCCAACCATGTGAGACCCTACGGCCCCATGAGTTGGTCACGTCCCCTTGGTACAAGGTCGGCATTGATCTGTTCTACGTGCTGGGCAAGGACGATGTTCTGATTATAGACTATTTTTCAAACTACCCGGAGGTGGTACGTTTGCACGACATCACAACGTCTGCAGTCATCCGTGCCTGTAAGGACACCTTTGCTCGTCACGGCATCCCACTCACTGTGATGTCGGACAATGGCCCCTGCTTCGCAAGCCAGGAATGGTCCAACTTTGCCAGGAGGTACAACTTTGTGCATGTGACATCCAGTCCCCTCTACCCCCAATCCAATGGCAAAGTGGAGAAGGGCGTCCGCATAGTCAAATGGCTCCTCTGCAAGGCTGCCGATGCGGGAGCCGACTTCTACCTCGCCCTGCTGGCCTATCGCTCGGCCCCACTGTCCAATGGCCTGTCGCCAGCCTAGCTGCTCATGGGTTGTGCCCTGAGGACGACGGTGCCGTCCATTCACGTCCCAGACCTCGACCACGTTCCGGTCCTTCAACAGATGCAACTGTCTCGTGCACAGCACAAGGCGGCTCATGACGCCCGTGCAGCTGATCTCCCTGCTCTGGCTCCAGGTGACAACATCCGCATCCATCTTCCGGATGGTGGCTGGTCTGTAACTGCTGTGGTTCTTTGGCAGGTGGCTCCCCGCTCGTTCCTCGTTCGTCTACCGGATGGTTCCATTCTGCTCCGTAATATGAGTGCCCTTCGTCTCGTTCCGCGCTCTCTACATGATCCTCTGCCAGTGCCACGCCCTCCTGTTGTCCCCAACCTGGACTATGCAGATTCCGGTTATTCTGCATCCTCCTCACTCTGACGCAGCCCAGCCCGCTCCTCAGCTGGTGGTTCCTGACCCACCCTTGAGGCGGTCAACCAGAATTCGTCGCCCACCTCAGAGACTTGATTTGTGAACTTTGCACTAATGGACTCTCTGGTCTGTTCTGTTCTTCCGTTTAATCGTTCAAGTAGTTTGTATATAGTGTCCATCTCGTTATTTGTGTGACACACTGTTTTTTCTGCACCAGGCACCTGCCCATGTAAATAGCTTAGTTTTATGTACATAGTCCTGTAAATATTTCGCACAGATGTAGTCAGGAACATTCACCACACACCATTTATTGTCACGCTGGCACATTTTTTTATATAAAAGCGGGGATGACATAATATATACCTGTATATCATGGTGCAGACACACACTGATGGACACACAGTGGGACCAATCAACATACACAACACCGCAGCCAATCACCAGTGAGAGCACACGCAGTATAAAAACAGGGGACATCAGAGTTCCCGCTCATTCAAGTAGCAGCTAGCTAGGAGCACAGAGCTCACAGCCTGCAACAGACATTCACCACGTGCTGAGTGCATCAACTGGTTAGGACAAGGCAAAGGTCTTTAGTTAAAGCTGGTATCGTACTTACCCACAGTTCAAGTGTGTTTAAATATTTAACCTTTCAGTAAAATAGTGTTGCACTACTTCAAGTGTTGGTTACCTGTATGTGTTCCAGAACACCCAACACATCAGCTGTGATCTGACGGACAAAGCCTCGTCCTATGAGAAGGGGGCGAGGATGAGGACCTCTTTGACCCTGTGGGAATGCCGGCAAACTGCAGCCGCCTGTCGTCCATCCTCCGGCTGCTCCCGCGGGTCCTCCCCGGGCTCTTCCATCCCCTCCTAGTATCATCATAGAATCATAGAATTCCTACAGTGCAGAAGGAGACCATTTGGCCCATTGAGTCTGTGCCACCCTCCGAAAGAGCACCCTGCCTAGGCCCACGTCCCACCACATTCCCGTCACTCAGTAATCCCACCTAACCTTTTGGACACTAAGGGCAATTTAGCATGGCAATCCACCTAACCTGCACATCTTTGGACTGTGGGAGGAGCACCCGGAGGAAACCCACGCATACACGGGGAGAACGTACAAACATCACAAAGTCACCCGAGGTTGGAATCGAACCTGGGACCCAGACGCTGTGAGGCAGCAGTGCTAACGACTGTGCCACCAGGCAGCCCTGGTCGGGCTTCTCCTCAGATGAGGTCACATGTCCCTCCTCCCCCTCCTCCAGCACCAGATTTGGAGGGCACAACAGACCAACACAAAGCGGGCGACCCTCTGGGGGGTGTATTGCAATGCACCACTAGAATGGCCCAGGCATCGGAACCGCATTTTTAGCAGTCCAATGCACCGCTCAGTGACAGCATGGATGGCAACACGGTCCTCATTGTAACGAGTCTCCATATCAGTCTCCATCCTCCACACTGTCATCAGTCAGGACCTCAGCCAACCCGTAATCCTGGGGTGGTCCTCGAAGACACCAGGGACCGCAGAGTGTCCCAGGTTGTAGCTGTCATGTATACTCCCTGGGAAGCGGGCACACATGTGCATGATACAGAGGCAGTGGTCAACACATGTTGAAAATTCATGGAGCGGAACTCCTTCCTATTAATGAAGGGCACTCCCTGATGCCCCAGTACGCGCAACGTGACAAGCATGCCATCGATTACCCTGGACCTGGGGCATCCCGGCAATGGCGGAGAATCCTGCTGCCCGGTTATCTTGATGGGCTTGGTTCAGCGCAAAGTTAATATCGTCAGCTGGACAGACGCACAGGGCATTCTTGACTTCATGGATGTATTTGTGGGCTGTAGCTTGTGAAATGCCCATAAGTCCATACTTTGCCCTGGAATAAACCGGTTGCATAAAACTACAGGGCTTCGGTGACCTGATCGCCAGCAGGAGCAGGTGTCCTCGTCCTCCATGGGTGCCAAGACGGCAAGGACATGGCACAGGTGCTGCACCATCTCCTTGTTGAGATGGAGCCTCCTGCAATGCATGCTGTCTGTTATCTCCTCGAACGACAAATGATGCCTGTACACCTTGGGCCATCGCTGATGTCTCCCTCTGGATCCCTCCTCGGCCTGGATGGACAGCCAGGTCTTCAGAATGTGTGGCGGCCCACTGACCTTGTGGTGCCGCCTCTAACCTGAGTTGACGCCGCTCCGTTCTCCAGCGCCTGGCAACCTGAGCTGCCACAATACCGCAAGAGTTGCCGCTCAGGACCGACACCACGTACCATTTTGGTATCTGTAAGGAATTGGAGACGGAAAGAGACCCACAATCAGTTAGGGCTACCCTCCCCCAGAACCCTCAAATACCCCAAGCCTCCCCCACCCTTACTTGTCCTGCCTTCTCTCAGAGTGCCATTTGTTGTAATGGAGAATCCTGCTCTGCACACTTACCCCCGGCCACATCGGGAGTCCCAAGATCCCAGATCCCTGCCGGGAACATTAGGAAGACCGTGCTCAAGTGCCCTCCCCTGATCCTCACACTTGTCTTCCAGTTGAGGGGATAACGCCAGTGCTGAATCCCAGCTCTAGAGTGGAATCGAAGCCCAGGGTTCAGGCAAAGTGTTCAGGCCTCACAGTGTGATTGGAATGCTAGATAATAAAACTCATCTGAGACATGGCACATGTATCCACGGAATGCACTTGAGAATATTTTGTTTATTAAACTGTCAACAATACCTTAATATAAAAAAGATAAAAACAAACTACATAACAGTCGCATATCACATTAACCATTAAACAACAAGAAAGAGAAACTGCCATATAAACACAAGACCCTTTCGGTACAAACACAAAGCTACAACAGTGCATTTATACAAAGAAAACCAAATACACGTTGAACATTAAACAGTCAAAAGTAAAATAAATTCATCAGCAATCTGTAAGAGCATGTCTTCAACACTTTCATCAAGTTTCTCATTCGGATCAATCTGCCTCTCTCTCCCCCTCCCGCAGCTCCCAGCAGTAGATTCTCAACAGAGGGAAATCATATCAGAAAGTCACACTGACGCAGAGCACGTCAGAAGAGAGAAAGAGCCCCCCTTCCCTCTCTCCAGCACTGGTAGCAGGCCATTTTACAGCCTCCCTTTCCTTGCTTCAGTCTACAGAAAAACAAAAAGAGGTGGAAACAAAGAAACACACAACCTCTAGGCATTAAACATTGATCCACCCCGTCAATGGTGTCCCCTGATCAATTGACTGGAAGGCACTCGACAGACCAGCCCTCTGAGAGTGGTGGATCAAGTCCTGGACCAGATGAACGTTATCATGAATCGTCCCACCCAGAACTGTATAGGACTGGTCTTGGTGGATCATAAGATTTAGCACGGTGCCAAATCGCGAAGACATTTCTTGGCAAAGATTTTATAATCTGCGCAGAGGAGGGAGACCAGTCGCCTATTCTTAAGTAGGTGGAGATACCACTTCTTGGCAGCAGGGTAATGTTGGCCCAGTGCCATGAAAGGGGCATTTCCTGGTGGTGAGACTTTCCCCCAGGACCCCTGCGTTTACCGCTCCCCTAGACATCCCAGAATGCCCTGAAGAACCCCACAGTCAGCCCGTCCAGCCCCAGGGTCTTGTCCCTGGAGAGGCTGTCGAGGTTGATAGGGCCATCGAGCTTTCCGGCGCCTTCTGCGTGGTCTGTGGCAGGTCCTCCCACAAAGCTCTGAAAGCATCCTCGCTGGATGGATCTGGAGGAAAGAGGGCAGTGTAGAAGCTACGGGCACGGCCTTGATGCCTTTCGGATCCGAGACAAGGGATCTGTTGTCGGCCAGCAATGTTAGGAGCTGCTGATGGACCCGGTGCCCTTTTTCCAGTGAGTAAAAGGGGAGCCGCGGTCCATGTCCATGAGGATCTGGATCTGCATCCTCACATATGTGCCACAGGACCCAACGAGTTCCAGGCCCCACAGGGTACCCTTCTTCACTTTGTACACCAGCCACAGGGCCAGGTCCTCATCCGGTTGACCGAGATGTGACTCCAGGGCGAACAACTCCTTCTCTAACTCTTTGACCCTGGATTTCCGCCCCTTTGTCAACCCCCCCACACACACACCCCCTCCCCCTGCCCCGCATACCCCTGACAGAAGACACAGATGTGAGTCTTGTCCATGTCCCACCATAGCCTCAAGGAGGGAAGGCCTCCCTGCATCCTTCTCCTGCCAGCCCAAAAGAAATGAAAGGAGCCCAGGAACCTCATCCTCCGGCAGCAGGTTGTTAAAGTGCCAGTACGTGGACCGTTTCTGTGCACGGGATGGAGCGAGCCCCTCCCACACCAGGCGGTGGTCCGAGCATGGAACCTGCTGCACAGAAGCAGATGGAACGCGGCGCAGGAAGGCACTGGAAATGTAAAGGTGGTCAATCCTGGTCGCTCCAAATCCAGGCAGTGGCTTAGACCCCCGTTCCGCTCCAGACACCCAGGACACTACAAATCTCCAGAAAGTGTTCTCGGAGAGAAACGGAGGGGTCCAGCGTCGAAGTAGGATGAAGAGGGAGGGCCCTTCTCGCCACCGTCACCCAGTGACATTACGATCAGGGTGCTGTCACGACCCTGCTTCATTTGAAAAACAAACGCCTCTTGAGGTGCAAAATTGCACCGGGTGAAACGAGGCTTTAGGATACCCGTCCGCACACGGCCCCTAGGCATCTCACTTCACTGCGAACAGTAAGAAGTCTTACAACACCAGGTTAAAGTCCAACAGGTTTGTTTCGATGTCACTAGCTTTCGGAGCGCTGCTCCTTCCTCGGCTCGGGGGCTTTTTCAATGTTTTTGTTTTATTTCTTTTCTTCCGGGTCGGGAATAGGAGCAGGGACGCTTTTCGCCCTGCACTGGGGTGGGGGGGGGGGAGTTTGCGTTCTTTCTCTCTCTCCCCTCTAAGGAGTCCCACCTCTTTCGGGGTGGTTGCATGCGCGAGGGAAACATTCATTGCCAGAGGCTCTCCCTTCACCCTGCCCCTGTGGTAGTGGCTTACCTAAAACAACCACTGGCTCGAGATCGCGCGCTCTACCGCCATCTCCTTTGGAGACCCATTCAGAAACTACACTGGGCCCAGCACCCGGCATTGAGGTGTCAACGGGCCTGGGATGTTGCGGGATAACGGTGGGGCAAGTTGCAGTAACTTCACCCGAGCCGATGGTCAAGGGCGCCGGTTTGCGGGGCTGGGGGTTTCAGGAACGGATTCCCGCGTGGCCTTCCGGCCCTGAAAATACTCTCCGTCCTCCCCGCTGGCAGCCGGGCTATTCTCTGTGCGAGGCGGGGTGGGGGGGGGGGGCGGCGGTGCCAGCCGCGGCAGCCCTGCCGATCATGGTGACCTTGGAGACAGAGCAATATTTCCTAATATGCCCACACCCTTGCAGGCAGAGCACCACATGCCATCTGTAGACCAGAAGCAGTATTAATTTTCACCCTCATAGGGGATTTCAACGCCCTCTTCTAATGTCTACTCCTGGGCCAGGCAGATGAAGACCTGGTGAGAAGACCTGGTGAAGATGTGTCCAAGCGGGAGTGGCATCACCCCGGACCATACCTCCCCCACTAGATGAAGTGGGGAGGTGGAGCTCCACGGGGATGAACGGCGGGATGTTGGAGTGTATAACCCGCTTGGCGGTGGCCTCCAGTGGGTGCACCAACAGGTAAGTCCCGCTCACCATGAGCCCCTTTTCCAGGACAAGGTGGATCACCCATTTGGCCCTCTGTAAAAATACCGCCTTGTCGTGCAGCTTAGAGGCGGCCACAATGGCTGAGGGGCCGACCACCCTGGGCATTGCACAAATGCACTCCTCTATAGACATAGTGGGGCGGGTGTCGCACTTGACACCCAGTTTCTGGGTAATAAGACAAAAAGGTGTCGGGGCTGCAGGAGCAATGGGAACCCTGGAAGCTACCACTCCCACATAAGTAGCCTTTGAGAGTCCCGCCACCGGCGAAGACAGTGCCACCGCCATACTGGGTAGTGCTACATCCACCATCAATTGGATTATTGGTGGAAACTACACGGGGGGGGGGGGGGGGGGGGGAAGAGAGAGTGATGTGTCAGTGACTCTCTACCCCTGGTACAACAAAGGGAGGGATGGAGGGAGAGAGTCACAGGAGGGGTGGGGAGGGATGGGGGAGGGAGGCACAGGAGTGTGGGGCACAGGAGGATGGGCCGGCACCCAAAACGAGGAGTGGAGGGATTGTCTTGCAGAAGGTCTTCCGGTGCAATCTTGTGGTGCAGTCAGTGGGTCGGAGGACATGACACGGTCTTCAACCAGGAGGGGTCAGGAAAAGTAAAGTCCACATGGTTCTTGTAGGTCCCATTCCCACACTTGGATCAGCACAGTCGATGGAATTAAATGAAATGAAACTGGCAAGACACCAACTTTCCTCTCTCCTTCCTCTCCTGGTAGTTGTTGTGTTGCTTCTGGTCCAAAAAGCCTCCTGCCTCTCTTTCTGTTGCAGGCTCCCAGGCCTTAGGCCGCTGCTCTCCCACCCTCTTCTGCCTCCCTCTGTTGCAGATGTTAAGGATGCAGGCAGTTGTAAATCCAGCCCTAGGCTCATACCCAGACCCAGGCCCAGGACCCCACCCATACACCTGTGCCACTCTCTCTCTCACACTCGCTCTCTCCAGCAGTTCCCTGCAGCAACCTCATCAACAGTAGAATTACTCAGGTCTAGAAGAGGAAGAAAGGGGAAAGAACTCCCCTTCAGCAGCCCAGGCAGCAGACCTTCTCTCCTTTGTCCTTCTTACAGGCTGTGGAAAAAGAAAGAAGCTGCAATCATTCATCTCTGGCAGCTTCCAGGCATTTGCAGCCAGAAACAGGAGCAATCAGCAAACACACCATAGCCACTTGACAATAATTTGTTTATTAAACGGTCAACAATACCTTTGTGCAAAAAGTAAAAACAAACCACTTAACAGTCCAGATATCATGATTACCATTAACCACAAGGAAAAGGGCCTTGCCACACGCACACAGGCACCTTTCGCTACAGTATATTGTTACAAACACAAAGCTACAACAGTTCATTTATACAAAAAAAACCCAAATACACGTTAAACATTAAACAGTCAACAGGGACAGCATGGAGGCGCAGTGGTTAGCACTGCCACCTCAAGGCACCCAGGGCTCAGGTCCCATCCCAGCCCCGGGTCTCTGCCTGTGAGCAGTTTTTACATTCTCACCGTGTCTGCGTGGGTCTCACCCCCACAACACAATGATGTGTAGGGTAGGTGGATTGGCCACGCTAAATTGCCCCTAATTGGAAAAACAGAACTGGGTACTCTGAATTTATAAGAAAAAACAGTCAAGAGTTCAATGAAGTCACCAGTATCCGAACAACCCATCGCTTTCTCCCCCTCCCGCTGTTCCCAGCAGTAGACTTGCATCAATGAAAAGTCACTCGGGGGTAGTGTAACCATACAAGCAGAGCACAGAAGAAGAGCAAGAGAGCAACCCTTCCCCCTCAACAGCACAGGTGGTAGATTCCTTAGTCCAGGCCACAAAAACAAAAGGGGCTGCAGCAGACAAACATACAGCCTCCACGCATTAAACAATACACAGTAAATAGTACAATAACTCTCTCTTACTTCTGCAGCTCCTAGCAGTACATTAACATCTGTGGAAAGTTGCTTGAGCGGGGTTGCCAGGGGGGTGATGGGGGGTTGTGCATGGAGAGTGCCCATGGGAGGGAGAGGCCAGCCGGCGAGGGGTGTGGGGGTGAGATTGAGAATATGGATCAAGCTACTGGATGTCAAACCGCGTTTTAGTTTGGATCTAGAATCAAGCTTGATGGGAAAATGAAATGTCAAAAAGAACTTTTTGGTCTAACGGAATTTATGTTATCTCTTATGTTTTTGTGCTAGACAGTTGCATTAACAAAACACGGCCTTGGGAATCGTTTCTATTTCTACAGATAACTTTATTTTAGCTGAGAGCCACAGAATGCTGTATTTCTCAGACCTCTTCTAAAGGGGCTGTCCTTGGGAAGGAAACATTTTCATTTTATTATATAAGTAATTATCTGCTGTATTAACTTCGACTTGCATCTGTAGACACTCTGATGTACAGTGCTCAAGTCCCGGCTGAGAAATAAACATATGTTAAAGTAACGAGGTGTTCGACTGATCATTTCATCCGGACTGGCTGCAAAAGAATCCTCATTTGGTGGAGATGCTGGGGATTGAACCCGGGCCTCATACTGGGAGGTTAACATCCTTCCTAAAGTCCCGGGTTGGAACCCCTGGGAGGTTAGAGTCCTCCCTAAAAGGTCCAGGGTTGGAGTCCCTGGGAGGTTAAAGTCCTCCCTAAAGTCCCGGGTTGGAGTCCCTGGGAGGTGAGAGTCCTCCCTAAAGTCCCGGGTTGGAAACCTTGGGAGGTTAGAGTCCTCCCTAAACAGTCCGGGTTGGAGTCCCTGGGAGGTTAAAATCCTTCCTAAAGTTCCGGGTTGGAAACCTTGGGAGGTTAGAGTCCTCCCTAAACAGTCCGGGTTGGAGTCCCTGGGAGGTTAAAATCCTTCCTAAAGTTCCGGGTTGGAAACCTTGGGAGGTTAGAGTCCTCCTTAAATCTCCGGGTAAATGAGTGATGATGATCCTTAGGGTTGCCTAATACCTTCGCGATAAAAGGTGGTTTTCGATAAATAAGTATATCAACCGGTGTCTAGACTGGTTCGACACTTCGGGTTGATCAGATTGAATATTACGGAGAACGGATAACTCTGTCCAAATTATATATTATAAAATTTAAATGGTGGTGCGGATAACACCTAAAGGAAACATAATAAACAGGGCTTGACCGTTGCGTGCCCTGTCGGAACACTCAAATAATTTCTTAAATCTGTTAGTTCTGTCTTTAATTCTCTGAGTCTGTCTGTCTGTTAGTTCTGTCTTTGATCCCCTGAGTCTGTCAGTCTGTTTAAATCAGTCCTCTCTCTCTTTTCATGTTTCATTTCCAGACTTTGACCTTCTAAAAGTCACTTTCGAGCAATTTGATTTAGCCTTTTGATTGGGCAATGGGGCAGGATAACCCCGTTTAAATTCTTGATTGAATAGGCGATTTAGGATCGCTACCAAAATTAAATAGGAAATCACAAGGATCATCTGAGGATAGGAGACAATGGGTAGTACTTTAGATAGTACCTCTGATAGTGGAAGCGCGCTTCAAACTCTTTGTGAACAGTATCCGGAACATTCTCAGCAGCTGCGGCAGTTATCGGGAGAATTGCAGAAGAAATTGGGAAAGGGGAAATGGCCCCTGGGAGGATCAAAAGATTTGCCTACGGTTATAGAGGCACAGCAGATTATTTGGCAACATAACCGTAGCTCCATGGCTAAGAAATTGATTGAGTTATGGCAGGAGTACTGCAAAAAAAAATATTAAAAGATGCATCTTTATTGGCTAATTGGCAGGCTAACGCTTTAAAATTGGGTATTGAATTAACAGAAGTGTGAATTGTTAAGACTGCGGGGGTTTTGAAAAAGGAATGTGCCCACCATAGAAAAAGACCTAGGTCTGTAAAAACCCCCATTTCTAAATCAGGACCGTACGGTCAAATGGCCGGCCTTGCCTTGACCGAGGGAGACGATGAGGATGACCCTGAAAATTGGCTATATAGAGGACGACCGACCGTTACACCGCCACTACGACCGCCTCCACCTTACATTCCCAGGGTTCTGATTGTAGTTTAAACTGTTCTAAAACAAATTATGTTTCAGACAAAAAAAAACTCTTTATTCCTCTGGTGTGACCATGTTAGAAATTACATTAAAGATGTGTACATTCAAGCCCTTTATCCACCGCTCCCAATGCCACTATCACCACCTCCACCGTCGCAAGGAGGTCCGGTGACTCGCACTCGTTCTAAAACCCATGCTAATCAATTCCCACAGATGAATCATGAGTTAGTCCTGGGAAAAGAGGGGGCAGCAGAGGTGGATTTCCCTGGTTACCCAGACGATTATCAACCGCAGTGTCAGTTCCCCGTTCGGCAAGTTCCCAATATAGCATACAACCCTGCCAACCCCCGGGGCCCAAGAACCAGGCATTTCAAAATAATTATTATAATTAATAAATTAATCAAATTTGATACTACTGATTCAGTGTTAATAAATTATACAACATAATACAGTCAAACAGTTGATTGATCAGTAACATTTCAATAATAGTATTTCAGCTCAAATTCATCGATTGGGGGTACAGTTGGAAGATAAATTAGGGTGGATCAAGTTTTTTTGATTTAATTTTGGATATGTAATGCCAAATCTTCAACTTCTTTAGGGTTATTGGGAATGAAAGTACAACATTCTGCACTTTGACACCTTCTGGATTATACACAAAAGCTTGTTGAAAGGGTTAATTTTCTTGCAGAGACAAAAAGAATAGCTTGGAATGATGCCATTCGCATCTCTAAACTTTTAAAAAAAAAAAAATTGTCACTCAAATGGACTGGGAGTAAAAGTTGGATTGCTGCCAAATTCACGTCATCAAATGTCCTTGAACGATCTGTTTTTTTAAATCAGAGCTGTTTTGGTTTTTATAAAACCAGCTTCCATTGTTTGAAGTTTTAATTTCCAGGCTAATTCTAAACATTTATTTTAAAATATCAAACACAATAACTTATTAAACATATAGGTTTTCTGTAGATGAATTCGTCGATTCTATTAAAGATTCTATCTACTAGCAAGATATGTTGGTTTCTTAAAATTAATAAAGCAATATTCAGAATAATGACAGTTATCTTAAGTTGACAGTTCTTGACTATCCCTGTAGAATTCATTAGAGGCACTTATACAGAATCTTATTCGGCAACAAGTTTTGGTTCCGTGTCACTCTCCTTGTAATACTCCAATACTAGCAGTCCCGAAGCCCGGCAAGCCAGATCAATATCGCCTCGTCCAAGATCTGCGCTCAATTAATGCCATTGTGCAACCCCTTCACGCATTGGTCCCAAATCCAGCCCACATTTTAGCCCAAGTCCCAGCGGACGCTACAACATTTTCCCTGGTGGATCTCCAGCATGCCTTTTTCGCCCTCCCCTTGCACCCAGATTCACAGTATCTCTTTGCCTTTACATATCAAAATCAACAATACACATGGACTAGGTTGCCTCAAGGATTTATACATTCGCCTACTCTTTTCTCCCGCTGTCTCCAACAACAATTACAGCCCCTGGAATTAAAAGGGGGATCCACCCTCGTACAGTATGTTGATGATTTACTGATCGCAAGACCGTCAGAACAAAGTTGTAAAGAACATACGGCTCAATTATTAAATTACCTTTCAATTTTAGGATACGTTGTGTCACCCGCCAAAGTAGTAGTAGCCCAACCAACAGTCCGGTTTCTTGGTATCCTTTTATCCGCCGATGCACGGGCGCTATCACCAAGTCGAGTTCAGCCCATTTGTCAGTACCCTGCACCCACAACGGCTAAGGATGTCTGTAAATGGCTCGGGATGGTTAATTATTGTCGGCAATGGATTCCGAATATTGCCCTAGATACCCGGTTATTGACCCCATACACCAATAACGCTGGAGAGTTCCAGTTAAGTACGGAAGCCCAAGAGGCCTTCCATCAGCTAAAAGATGCCTTAATGAGGGTGCCGGCACTAGGACGCCCCCTTTATGATCGACCTTTCCAACTTTATTGTACTGTTTTAGCCGGTTGTGCCACCGCGGTACTTACCCAGAAACATGGGGATCGCCACCGTCCTATAGCTTATTACTCGTCTAAACTTGATCCAGTTGCACTCGGCTATCCTGGATGTACTCAGATTTTAGCCTCTATTTACAACAGTCTCCAGTCAGCGGCTAATCTCACTCTTCAGCAGGATATTGTTATTTATAGTTCACATTCAGTCACGGCCCTGCTTGGTCAACTTCAGACTCAGCACCTAACTATGGCGCGTCAAAATAAATATGAGATTTATCTCCTCAATAACGCGAAACTTCAGTTCCGGCACTGCACTACTATTAACCCCGCTAGTTTCCTTTCCGGCCCGCCTAACGCCACTGAGTCCCCGACTCATGACTGTCTTTCTCTCTTACAAGACGATGCGTCATTACGCGATGATCTCACTGATTCTCCAATATCAAATGCTGATCTAGACCTATTCACCGATGGTAGTTCATCCATCGGTGAAAGGGGGAATAGATTATCAGGGTATGCAATTGTTAACCAACAAGGAGAAACTCTTGAAGCAGCAGCATTCGAAACTCCCTTTTCCGCCCAACAGGCTGAACTTTTTGCACTTATTCGAGCCTGCGTATTAGGGAAAGATAAAATTGTAAATATCTACACTGATTCCCGATACTCATTTGGAGTCACACACGATTTTGGCCAATTATGGAAAAACAGGGGATTTCTGATGTCAGCAGGTACTCAGATATCCCACAAATAGTTAGTTACACAATTACTACAGGCTTTAATGCTCCCTAAACAAATAGCCGTAATAAAGAGCGCTGCCCATACGACAGGCAAAACACTGGTGGACGCGGGTAATCGGCAGGCGGATCACCAAGCCAAAGAGGCTTCTCGCTTAAAAGACATGGTGGTACCAAAAATGATGAGCCAGACTAAAAGCTCTAAGGGTCAGTCTCCCTCTGAAAAGCCAATGCCGACCATCACTGACGTCATTCAGTTACAGGAGGACGCTCCTGCTGTGTAAAAAGACGATGGGAAGAATTAGGATGTTGTTATGATCCTGTAAATAAATTGTGGGTCACCCCGGCAGGGCAGACTTGTATGCCCGATGCATTGGCAGCCTGGGTTACTGAATGTGTTCACTTTGCAACTCATTGTGGTGCGCGAGCTACGGGTGATGTATTGCTCAAAACATGGTGGCATCCAAGACTGCAAGATATAGCGCAAAACATTAGCAGTCGTTGCCTAGTATGTCAGCAGTATAATCCTGGTAAAGCAATACTCTGTGAATGGGTAAAACCCCGCTACCGGAAGGTCCCTTTGAGACACTCCAGGTGGGACTACATTGAGTTGGAAAGATGTCAATGTTGTAAACATGGATTAGTTATTGTTGATGTATTTAGTAAATGGATAGAAGCTTACCCCACTGTAGATAGCAAAGCTTCCACGGTAGTAAAAGTTTGGTGCGAGAAATTGTTCCTAGATTTGGGATTCCATATCGATTAAGCTCTGATAATGGACCTCATTTTGTGGGACAGATCAATGAGGAATTTTGTACTCAGCTGGGAATAAAACAACAATTACATTGCGCATACTGACCCCAAGCAGCGGGAATGGTAGAAAGGGCTAATCAGACATTAAAAACAAAACTGGCAAAACTATAGGCAGAGACTGGAGCCACTTAGCTCAAATTATTCCCTATTGCCCTCTTCCAAATTCGTGCAACCCCAGCTGGAAAGACACGACTGAGTCCCGCCGAAATTTTATACGGAAGGTCCTTGTGTAATCCTTGGGATCAAGGGAAACATAAGGAAGTACAGTTTCACCATATGACCACGGAAATGGCCAATTACGTTATAGCTCTAACAAAGGTTTTAAAAGGTCTCCACTCGCGGGTCCGAGCAGCCCGTGGGGAGATACCCCCCTTATCCAGTACTGTCACCATTAACCCAGGCGAGTACGTTATGATCCGGAACTGGGTTCAGAAAGGATTGGAACCCCGATGGGAAGGACCACACCAGGTCCTACTCACTACTCCCACTGCTGTAAAAGTGAAAGGCAGAAATGCCTGGATCCATATCCACCATTGTAAGGTTGTGAAAATGCAATAGAGAATAACCCTCTGTTTCGAGCCCTAGGTAATAACTTCAGCAGCATTCACGGGATGAAGGACAGCCTTATTATCGTAACCCTGCTGGGACTTTTGGAAACGGGAGGAGAGGCCAAGTGAAGAATCTGTGGTCCCAAGGGAAGATGGACTCATCACCTCTGTCGAGGAGACACCTTACAATGCACCAGTCAAGGCCCAGGAGAAGGACCTTGGAACGCGACCCCTGCGGACGGATGTTCGGCCTACGTACAACGATGCAATCGGACCATACTCATCAGTGGAGTGACGAAGGGCAACCTACCCTGTCATCAGGTCAACTGTAAATGGGACTATAGCTGCAGAAAAAAAAAAAGACTTTACCCTTGGGATGCGTTGACCAAGGGAGAGTAAGGCTGCGGGGAAAAAGGGAATTACATGTAAACACGTATTTGTATATGTCATATGTGTACGCAAAGGATATGAATGTTTCTGGTTGCTGGGTATGTACACATATCCTGACCCATGCTAAGGGAGGGATCTCCCTCAGACCTGTTCCGCTTAACCTGTCGGAAACAGTAGAATGGTATATTTACCAGGATGGTACTCGTCAATCCCCCAGGACTATAAGAATTGCATCTATGGTAAGACACCCAGACGGCGGGGCAGCTTCTAGTTTATCGTTTCTCCCCATATCCTCAAGACCTTGGAAAGAGGGGAGCTATCCAATGAACATCTTTGAGATGTGGTACCAACCAAGTTATAACAAATCCCACCAGCCTCCGTTTCATACCCTCACTAATACCACCAACATGGGAAGACCACTGGGAATAATATGTTTGATAAGGAATGTGGTTAAAGGGATATTTGTAGGTGCTAGTCAATGCGAGCACAGATTTGTGGTGGCCAACATATCCAAGGTCTATCCCGTATATACGTCTCCTCAGTTTTATGGGTGTACACTGGACGTCCCATACGCAAATGGGACAGGTACCTTCAAGTACTCCCTGATGGCCCAAGGGTTTGATGTGGACAAACTCACTTCATACAATGGGACGTATTTTATTTGTGGCCACAAGGCATATCCCTAGTTACCAGAGAGTTGGACGGGATCCTGTTATTTGGGATACGTTGTTCCCTACGTGCACCATCTCACTAGTTTAAGGAATCACCCTCACTGAAGCGGCAAAAGAGAGTAATAACCAAAACGCAGCGATTCTTTGGGATCCTGCTCCCCTTGTCGGGGTAGCTCTTGCAATAAAGGAATTAAGGAAGATAGCAAAAATCCTGGAAGAGGTAGCAAACGACACCACTGAAGCATTGACTGAGATAAATAATGAAATGGTGGCAATAAGAACCGTAGCCCTACAAAATCGAATGGCCCTCGATTACCTCCTTGCAAACAAAGATGGGACATGCGCCATGCTCGGTTCGGAATGTTGCACCTACATCCCCGATAGTTCAGAGAACATCACACACCTCGTGGATCATACCCGAGAAGAGGTTAAGAAACTGCATGAAATATCAAGAGATGGGTGGTTAGATTGGTTGTTTGCTGGATCATGGGGGTCTTACCTAGTGCATGGATTGATAATCCTGGTAGTTGTAATACTTGTAATAATTATGCTTAGCTTCCTAATGAAATGCTTGTGTAAAAGTGTCAGTACAGCAGTAATTTCTCAACAGTTAATGCAGCAACATGAAGTGCGCCTTGAAGAGTTAATGGATGTGAAAGAAAGTGCAGAGGAACGTAAGAAAATGATAGAAGTGCAGATGGAATGGGAGAGACTGAGACAAGTGGCTATGGATTAGAAGTTATCATGAAATGATAAAAGGGGGGAATGAGAATATGGATCAAGCTACTGGATGTCAAACCGCGTTTTAGTTTGGATCTAGAATCAAGCTTGATGGGAAAATGAAATGTCAAAAAGAACTTTTTGGTCTAACGGAATTTATGTTATCTCTTATGTTTTTGTGCTAGACAGTTGCAGTAACAAAACACGGCCTTGGGAATCGTTTCTATTTCTACAGATAACGTTATTTTAGCTGAGAGCCACAGAATGCTGTATTTCTCAGACCTCTTCTAAAGGGGCTGTCCTTTGGAAGGAAACATTGTCATTTTATTATATAAGTAATTATCTGCTGTATTAACTTCGACTTGCATCTGTAGACACTCTGATGTACAGTGCTCAAGTCCCGGCCGAGAAATAAACATATGTTAAAGTAACGAGGTGTTCGACTGATCATTTCATCCGGACTGGCTGCAAAAGAATCCTCAAGATGGGGTGTCTGTGCTGCTGACCAGTTCCTCTAGTCGGTGAACCTGAAGGCGATTAGAGTGTTCATTGCACGTTGGCCCAGGCGCACATGTTGTGCGGCCTCCTATGCCTGCCTCGTCCCATGTCCTGCCCCTCCTCTGGTCCGTGGCCAAGTCATGTGCACAGTGGCGGCCTGCAGCACTGTGCCGTGCTACATGGCGGAGGCTGCTCGCGGACCTGGCCCGGGAAATATTGCCCCCCCTTTGGATGGCTCGGGCGCTCCAGACCCCCCCCCCCCCCCCAACAGTGTCCCCAGCCCCTGATTAAGTTCTCCCTCCCCGTGGATCGGCCCTCCTCCGACTGTGGCGCTGCTAGACTGAGTCTGCAGTCGCCATGCTGAATTCCTGACGCATGAGACCACACGTGACCGACACCGTCGGGAACTCGGCCGGTCGGGAGCGGAGCATTGGAGAGGGGGGGGGGGGGGGGGCGGTGTCAGGCAATATCCTGAGGCCGACTAAATGATCTCCCTATCATTAGGGTCCCTGTGCAGGGGCGCCCTGTTACAAGGGTCCCTGTGCAGTGTCTCCTCATTACATGGGTCCCTGTGGGGGGTCTCCCTATTTCAGGGGTCCCTGGGGGGTGGGGGGATGTCTGGTTTAGAAGGCATGGGCAGGCATTGTTGGAGGGGGAAGGTGGTCCCCTGGTGGACTCGGATGGTCTCTATCAGCATGGCAGTGGCGTGGTGGACCTCTTGGGCCACCTCCGCCCACTGCGAGGTCCAACACATCAGGGCCAAGCTGGTCGAGACCACAAGTGATCTACACCCATGTGATTCCCGGTCACAGGGACCAGGGGAATCATGGGAGGCTGTTGCATAGGGCACCGGGCCTGCTAAAGACCCATTTGCATTTACTTTCATGCTCCTGCTGGGCCTCGTTCCCATCGACATCGGGGGTTGGAGCATCACGTTCGGATCGGTGCCTTATGCTGATCCCAATTTTCCTCCGTCACCTGATTCCCATTGGGGAACACTGGCATCCCGGGATGGAGAATTCCGCCCATTTCATTGCAGGCGGTTCAGAGAAGATTGAATAGAATGATCCCCAGTATGGAGGGATTGTCTCAGGAACAATAGTTTAACATGTTGATTCCCTACTGATTGGAATTTAGCAGAATGAGAGGTGATCACATTGAAAGATGTAGGATTCTGAATGGAATTGACAGGGTAATTGCTGACAGGAGGTTTCCTCTCATGGGAGAGTCTGGAACCAAAGGGCATAGTCTCAGAATAAATGGGAGCCCATTTAAGACTGAGTATAAAAGCTCAAGAGGCCCGAGAAGGTCAATCCAAAGAAGTTTAATTTGACAACTAAATTAAAGTCCCGAGCATAGCATATCCAAGGTCCCAAACGGGACTTCCGTTCACACTGATCCCAATCCGGTCCAGCTTCGGATTCGGCAATTTCTACCCAGCTGATGGGCCTATGCCTAACGGGAGGAGCTCGGCTTCCATGGGTCCTATGGGGAGATCAATTGGGGTGTACCCGTGAGTCTCGTGAGGGTTATTATATTCCTCCTTGGGGACTGGTTTAGCTCAGTTGGCTAGACAGCTGGCTCGTGATGCAGAGCAAGGCCAGCAGCTCGGGTTCAATTCCCGTACTGGCTGAGGTTATTCATGAAGGCCTGCCTTCTCAACCTTGCCCCTCACCTGAGGTGTGGTGATCCTCAGGTTAAATCACCACCAGTCAGCTCGCCCCCTCAAAGGGAGAAGCAGCCTATGGTCATCTGGGAATATGGCGACTTTACACTTACACTATTGTATTCCTACCCCCAAAGTCCGAAGGCCCCCAGTGGCCAGTTGCCGATTCACCCGTGCCCGTGTTTCTTCCAACTGTGGGACCAGGTCGGGTATGTGTATCATGTTGGGAGGCGACCTTTCTGCGCCGAATTCCAACCGGGCCCTGACGGAGGTCCCTCTCTGACCGTCGTGTCCTCCGAGAGTACCGAGGACTCTTTGTCCATATCAGACACTGAGTCATCCATGTCCTGCTGGCCTGGGCACCTTGGTTTAAGGATGGCAAACATGGAGTGGGGGTGGGGACATTCATTTGGCGTGTTTCTCTCTGGGACAGGCTCCCTGACTTTGAGGTGGTCCTCGTGTTTTTGCATGATCCATTCTCCAGTCTTGATTGTGTAGGAGATTGGCCCCATTCTCACCATTATGCTCCCTGGAGGCCAGTGGGCACCACCCAAAATTTATAACGCCTCTGTCACACATTCAATGATCATGGTACCTCTTATGGAGGCCCTGCTTCCTTTCTATCTTCCCGCTATTACAATCACTGACCAGACCACAACAGTGGCTAGGACACTAGACAGAAACCCCAATATTTTATTTTAATTTTGTAAGATTGTGGGGAAAGGATACTTCGCTCCAGGAGTAATTACATGAAGAAATAGGGATATGGTATCTTAACACAAACTTCATTGATAACAAAGTATTAAAATCTTTAGCGTCACACCAAAAAATAGCTTACAATTACTCCTTAAACAATATTACTCAATAAAGTGAATACTGCAATATTTATTCCCACTTAAGTGAAGTGATGCAAACACTTCACTAGCTCTACCTACAAATTTTGTTTGAACCAACACTACCCATGTGGTCGTTGGAAAATTTAATTGTATAGCCACCTTCTCAAATGAAATGAAAAAAGCTTCTACATCTTTCGCATCAAATCTAGGGCAGCACGGTAGCATAGTGGATAGCACAATTGCTTCACAGCTCCAGGGTCCCAGGTTCGATTCCTGGCTTGGGTCACTGTCTGTGCGGAGTCTGCACGTCCTCCCCGTGTGTGCATGGGTTTCCTCCGGGTGCTCCGGTTTCCTCCCACAGTCCAAAGATGTGCAGGTTAGGTGGATTGGCCATGTTAAATTGTCCTTAATGTCCAAAATTGCCCTTAGTGTTGGGTGTGATTACTGGGTTAAGGGGTTATGGGGATAGGGTGGAGGTGTGGGCTTCGGTAGGGTGCTCTTTCCAAGAGTCGGTGAAGACTCGATGGGCTGAATGGCCTCCTTCTGCACTGGAAATTCTATGAAAAATCTTGGCAGTGCTTGAATATATTTAAACATTACTCTCCTAAGCCTTTTTACTAGGAACAGTTTCTCCTTACTCTAGACCTCCTCAGCTTCTGCCTTTAACTCCAACATTTTCCGTTGATGTTCTCTTTGCTGTTCTCGTTTCTGAAGTGCAAATTCTCGTTCCTTTTCCTTTACTTCTGCCATCACCAATCTCTCTTTTTCCTGATCCCTTTCTTCCTTTGTTAATCTTTCCATTTCTAGCTTAAGCTTCCTCATTTTCATTTCTTTTGAAAAACATTCTCTTTTTCCTTTTCATCTATTTCTATTTTCTTTCATTCTATTTCTATCCGTTTATCTTTTTCCTGCATCTCTAATTGTTTAATTTGTAATTGAATATTAGCAAATTCTAATGATCCAAGCTGGGGTGCCACGGTTACACAGTGGTTAGCACTGCTGCCTCACAGCTCCAGGGACCCAGATTCAATTCCAGCCTTGAGTGCCTGTCTGTGTGGAGATTGCACTTTCTCCCCATGTTTGCATGCGTTTCCTCCGGGTGCTCTGGATTCTTCCCACAAAGGTGTGCAGATGAGGTGGATTGGCCATGCTAAATTACCCCTTAGTGTCCAAAAGTTTAGGTGGGTCTACTTGGTTATGGGATAGGTTGGAGGCGTGGGCTTAAACAGGGTGCTCTTTTGGCAGAATGGCCTCCTTCTGTACTGTAACTTCTATGAGTCTATGAGTCTCTGGCAAATTTAAATGCTGAGCTATTATCACTGCCTCTCTCAACTCTTCAGATTAGGTTAACTGCCAAATCCAAAGGTTTTGTTTTAGTCACCTTTCTAAACTAGCCCAAGTAACCTCTTCCACATTCAGGAAAACGTTTGCAACTGAAAGTTCCATCTACCGTCACTCCCTATTTACCTGAAAGAAAGCCAGTGTTCCATACACATCCACTGTCTTTAAGTTCAATAATCACAAGTCAAACAATGAATTGTACTTTAAAATCGCGGCAAAGAGCCCCCAATTTTATTACGATCCTGGACGAGCCCCCCGTTTTATCCAAGACCAGACCCGAACATTGTCCAGGATACTGGACAGAAACCCAGTATTTAATTTTAATTTTGTAAGACTGTGAGGAGTAATTGCATGAAGAAATAGGGATATGTGGCCAGATTCTCCGATCCTGAGACTAAGTGTTGATGCCGGGACAGGATTAGTGGACTTCTACGGCAGCAGAACTGGATTCAACGACCGTTAAGGGGCGAGGACCGCCACCACATGGAACACAATCGATTCCAATGAGAAACGGTGCGGGATTTGCTGGATTCACGATTAACAATCAGGAAGCTGCAAGCTGCAGCCGCATATGCACACTTCACTCCCCCCACACACCACAACAGCCAACAAGATGGCAGCAAGGAGAGTGGCACCCCATTTTATGGACCCCGAGCTCGAGACACTGTTGGATGCTGTGGCGGAAAGGCAGGTGACCCTGTACCCAGCCCGGGAAGGAGGCTGCCAGTCACGGCCGTTCGCCGTGCCTGGGCGCAGGTGGCAGAGGCCATCAGCGCCATCAGCAACACTGTCTGGACAGAACATCTGTGCTGGAAGAAACTGCACAACTTTCTCAGGGTGGCCAGGGTGAGTAGGCAGCACTGTGTCCCTGGCACCAAACCCCGTACCACGCACCTGTAACCCCATCCACCCCACGCAGAGGGTGGCGGAAAACCCATCCTGCACAACATGCTAGCATCCATACCGGCCATCATGGCTGGGTGCCCTGACCACTGAAGCCACAAGCTATCCACCCCTTGGGCTGCATGCGGCGCACTATCTAACACTGTGCAGTTTCTGTTTCCCCCACCTCCCCAGGAGAAGGCTGCCCATAACTGCCAGGAGCGGGAGAATATTGGAGGGGGACCGCTGGACCTGCAGCCCCTCACCATGGCAGAGCAGCAGATCCTGGACATGGTTGACAGTCCCGGGAAAAGGGCAGTCGCCTGGCGAGGAAGTGAGACCCTGTTGAGTTGCGGTTCCCCATGATATGTGTTCCCCCCCCCCCCCCCCTCTCCAACACCACCCTCATCCCACACCACCCTCACACCTCGCTCCACCACCACCCCTACTCCCCCTCCCCAAAACACTCCTACTACCCCCACTCCCACCCGGCCTGCGATCTAATCAATCATCTTGTCTTGTGTCTTACAGGACCTTCTGGTGATGGGTTGGGCCCTTCTGGTGTCCCCCGCCCCTGACCCCAGCCACAGCTACAGCCAGAACCCCAGGTGTTGACAAGTGACAATGCCACCGACACGGACGGGAGCCCTCAACCTGAAACCCAGAACATCTCGGAGCTCGAGTCCGAGGATAAGAACAAAGAACAAAGAAAAGTACAGCACAGGAACAGGCCCTTCGGCCCTCCCAGCCTGTGCCGACCATGCCCATCTAAACTAAAATATTCTACACTTCCTGGGTCCGTATCCCTCTATTCCCATCCTATTCATGTATTTGTCAAGGTGCCCCTTAAATGTCACTATCGTCCCTGCTTCCACCACCTCCTCCAGCAGGGAGTTCTAGGCACCCACTACCCTCTGTGTAAAAGACTTGCATTGTCCATCTCTTCTAAACCTTGCCCCTCGCACCTTAAACCTATGCCCCCTAGTAATTGACCCCTCTACCCTGGGGAAAAGCCTCTGACTATCCACTCTGTCTATGCCCTTCATAATTTGGTAGACACTGACTTCCCATCACAGCTGTCTCCCAACACCCTTGACAATCCCAGAGGCATTCACCTCAGTTGGGCACTTTAGTGAAGACGCTCCTGGGGCACTATCTGATGCGTCCGCACACATGCTATGCTACAGCAGGTGTTGGTAGGAACACCAGAGGGGGTGGACAGTCGGATTTTGGGCCTACCCCAGGGACTAGCTGCTGTCCACATGGGTTTCGGGCTTCTGGAACGGATGGTCCCATTGATTGTGAAGATGCAGTTGCAGATTCATGGATTACATGAGGGGATGTCAGCGAACATCCAGCACCTGCAGGCGCAGTTGGAGGAGTCCAACCATGTGTAGGAGTAGGAGGTGCTCCCGGCCATGCGTGCCACCAGGCCAACACCTCACAGGAGGCATCTGCAGTGGAGGCCTTGGGGATGAGGATTTTGGCTATGGATCAGCATGTCCAAGGCCTGGGGCACTCTGTGCAGGTGCTGACTGAGGCCCAGGACAGGGTGCCCTCTCACAGGCAGCCATGTGCCAGAGTCACATGGATATTGCAGCAGCGCTCCTGAGAGCGGTGCAGTCATAGTGGGTCATGGCTGACATTGCCAACAGCATCGTTCAGGTGCTGACCGACATGGCACAGACACAGAGGGAGGTAGCCCAGTCCCAGAGGGAGATGGTGCAGTCACTGGCTGATGCGGCACTGACCCAGAAGGTTGTGGCACAGTCAATGGGAGATATGGAATAGTCTCAGATGAAGGTGGTCCACTCGCTATGTTCCATGGCCATGAACAAGCAGGCCCAGGCTGAGACGGCAGTGGGCCTCCAGGACTAGCAGCGCCAGGTGGCGGGGGAGCCTCAAGGGCTCACTCTGCTCGCACCCCTGTCCCCTGGAGTAGCCATCGGGCACCCCAAGGGAGGAGGAGGTGATAGGCCTGTGCCAGTGACGCCCGCAGGTGAAGTGTCGGAATACCGTAGCACGTCAGACTCCGCATCCACCCGGATCTGCTGCAGTGGGCAGAACAGGGTGGCACTACTCCATCTGGGACATCCAAGCAGTAGCTGAGCCTATCCAGGCCTGGCCGCTCCAGAAGACGCTCGCTAAAGTAGACCCAGGTTGCAAGGTTGGAATGACAGCAGGCCACCTCCACTCTTGATGTACCATCTGGGGATCCATCTACACAATCTGTTGGGGCACTTAAGGCTAGAAAAGTAGATACCTGTTAAGTTGACATGGATGCAGGGCACAGTATAGTGATTGAGGCTAGGGCACAAATTTATATACATGATTTCACATTAAAACCCTGTGCACAATGTTACAACCTGCCTCGGTGCTCCGTCAGAAGAGTGTGATCCGGATTAGCCACAGAGGGGGCGCAGACGGGGTGGGGGGAATGGATGGGCGTTGGGGACTGTAGTTCAGCCAGCACTCACCGATCCGGTGTCACATCCCCATCCCCCACCCCCTCACCATCTCCACCTCAGCTACCCCCGGGATTCAGTGGAACTGTGTGATGGATTGGCCAGCTCGCATGTAGGGTGTAGGCTCGCAAGTGGACGGTGGAAAGTGCTACCGTGGGCAGGAGTCAGACATTGTCAAACGATGCGGAGCACCAGAGCTCACCGCAGAGCGGGTTGTCATCATCCCCCATCCCGCTGGACCGTAACCGCTGTGACTGCCAACCCAGGACCCCCACCCCGTAGTGCGGCAGGTATGTTTCACGGTGTTGCAAAACATTCCAAACCCAGTAACCCAGCATTCTGTTAACACAGTCACCAGCATTCCATATAAACAGTCAGGCAGCATTCACAGCAGTGAGTGCAGCTTCAGACAGAGTGTGGAAGTTTGGTGAGAAGAGTGAATTTGGTGAGGAGATGAGGGCAACACTTGCTTTTCAAACATTTGCACCCCAAATTAATTGGTTTCTGCTGTTCTGCAGGCGAGGAAGGGAGTTGTTGGTGAGTATCTGGTAACTATCTGGTAAGTGGGCAAGGTCTATTTTCCAAAGGTTAAAAATAGTCCCAGCATTTTGTGATAAGATTAATCACTAACAAAATAAATATTTGCACAAAATAAGTAAGTAAATAATTCAAGCTAATACGTATGGCAGGACAGGTGAAGTGTCAACGCTGCAGCATGTGGGACCTCATGGATTCTGGTGTTATAAGACCATAAAACATAGGAGCAGAATTAGGCCACTCGGCCCATCGAGTCTGCTCTGCCATTCAATCATGGCTGATATTTTTTTCATCCCCATTCTCCTACCTTCTCCCCATAACCCCTGATCCCCTTATGAATTAAGAACCTATCTATCTCTGTCTTAAAGACACTCAGTGATTTGGCCTCCACTGCCTTCTGCAGCAAAGAGTTCCACAGATTCACCACCCCCTGGCTGCAGAAATTCCTCCTCACCTCTGTTTTGAAGGATCGTCCCTTTGTCCAGGGCAAAAATGTCTACAGTAAATACCTGCAGCTCGAGGAACTTTGGCTCAGAGTCATTGACGTTGGAGGCTGAGCTGTGGACACTGTGATGCATAAGGGAGGGCAAGAGTTACCTGGATGTTTTGTATCAGGAGGTGGTCACACTCCTCAGGATAGGATCTTCTGGTTTGGAAAGTGGTCAGATACAGGAGGGTGTGGCTGAAGCTGAGGCAGGTAAGGGAATGCAGGGGGCAGGAATGCAGGAGTACCAGCCTTTGCAATTGTCCAACAGGGTTAAGGTTGTTTCAAGATGTTTGGATGATAATAATCGGGCCTGCAGCATAGTTGAGCCGACTGACCATGGCACTGTGGTACACGATGCCATTCACGTTGGGGGAGTACGTAAGAATGTAGTGGGAGTAGGGGGCAGTATAGTGTGGGACCCCATTTGCTGATATTTTTTATGTTTGTGCACTCTGTCCCTTCTTGTCGCACTCTGGGTATCATAACCTAAATCATTGTCTTGCAATGCTGCCACATCCTTTTGTTTTTTAAGCATCCATATCCTCTCTACCGAACTGGCACCCCCTTTATTTAGTTTAAAGCCTTCCCTACTCCCCTAGTTATGCAGTTTGCAAGAACACTGGTTCCAGCATTCCAATGGTACAGCCCTCATTTTCCCAGGTACTGGTGCCAATGCCCCACGAACCAAACCCACGTCTCCCAAACCAGTCTTAAAGTCAGCAAATGGTATGATGGCCTTCATAGCGAGAGGATTTGAGTGTAGGAATCGGGATATTTTACTACAATTGGATCGGACATTGGTGAGACCAGACCTGAAGTATTATGTGCAATTTCGGTGTCCTTATCTGAGGAAGGATGTTCTTGCTGTGGAGGGAGTGCAGCGATGGTTTATCAAACTGATTCCTGGGATGGCGGGACGTCATATGAGGAGAGTCTAAATTGGTTAGGATTATATTCATCGGGGTTTAGAAGAATGGGACGGGATCTCATAGAATCTTACAAAATTCTAACAGGATTAGACAGGGTAGATTCAGAAAGAATGTTCCCGATGGTGGGGGAGTCCAGACCTAGGGTTCATAGTTTGAGGATAAGGGGTAAACCTTTAGGACTGAGGTGAGGAGAAATTTTGTCACCCAGAGAATGGTGAATCTGTAGAATTCACTACCACAGAATGTAGTTGCGGTGAAAATGTTGTGTAACTTCAGGAAGGAGTTAGATATACTCTTGGAGCTAAAGGGATCAAAGGATATGGGATAAAGCGTGATCAGGGTATTGAAGTTGATGATCAGCCATGATCCTAATGAATGGCGGAGCAGACTTGAAGGGCCGAATGGCCTCCTCCTGCTTCTATTATCTATGTATGTTTCTATGTATGTATGCAATTGTTCTTTACCAACTATCAAAGATTGTTTCTGATAACTGCACCTCAGCCTCCCTATCTTCACTCCTTGATTCCTCATCCCCCTGTCTCAACCTATGCCTTTGAGATCTTGTTACCACACAATCTGGAAAAGCCCCAGGATCTGCTCCTTGCAACACCTCAGTTGCATGACTTTCCACTGGTTTTCCAACCACAGCTGGCATCACAAATGAAGTTACTGTGAAAAGCCCCTAGTCGCCACATTCCGGCGCCTGTTCCCGTAACAGCCTCCCCGAACAGGTGCCGGAATGTGGCGACTAGGGGCGTTTCACAATAACTTCATTTGAAGGCTACTTGTGACAATAAGCGATTTTCATTTTCATTTTCATTTCATCCCACCTGCGATACAACTATAGCATTACCCAGGATAAACTGTATCCTTAAAGGTCATTTTTCTATTACTCCTACCACCGCTTCACCACTTTTCAACAGACTCTCTAACCTTTCCTTACATAGTGGCACACTATACTCCTCTCATCACTAATTCCACATATTACCACCTTCTCTGTCAATACTCCTTCCAAACTACATATCTCCTTATCTCTCACCATTAGAGATTGACTTGCTCCTGTATCCCTTTACATCTTAACCTTCTGACCTACTCCACCTTGTGCACATGAGTAAACCTTACACTGAAACGTAAAACCTTTTGTGTTTTGAACTTTGTTACCATGACAACATTAAAGTCTTCTTATTTCTCTTCCACTATCATATTCACTATCATAAGTTTCCTTTTTTAACCTGAGGCAAAGCCTCCTTAATATGTCCAACTTAAGGGCAGCACGGTAGCATTGTGGATAGCACAATTACTTCACAGCTCCAGGGTCCCAGGTTCGATTCCGGCTTGGGTCACTGTCTGTGTGGAGTCTGCACATCCTCCCCGTGTGTGCGTGGGTTTCCTCTGGGTGCTCCGGTTTCCTCCCACAGTCCAAAGACGTGCAGGTTAGGTGGATTGGCCATGATAAATTGCCCTTAGTGTCCAAAGATTGCCCTTAGTGTTGGGTGGGGTTACTGGGTTATGGGGATAGGGTGGAGGTATTGACATTGGGTGGGGTGCTCTTTCCAGGAGCTGATGCAGACTCGATGGGCCGAATGGCCTCCTTCTATACTGTAAATTCTATGAAAGCACCTTTGCCTTAACCATCTGTTGATTTCTTATTTCCCCAGTTTCCATCCTTCACAATTTGAAGTTAATGTCAAAAACCAAACCTTGATTTATGAACTAATTCAAAATAATTTGCCATTTCCACTGCCAGTCTAGCAGTTTTAACCCTTTGTACTTCCACATGAGTTCTCACTATGAGCGAATCTTTAAATTACTCCAGTAAAATAACTCCCTGAAGAGCTTCATAACTAAGCTCTTTTTTAATGCTCTTGTTGACCTATCAAAATTATTTTGTTTGATTCTTTCAAATTCCATATTCATCTGACCTTACTTTTATTTCTAATCTTCTGTCTATAGGTTTCTGGCACTAGTTTATGTGCACTTAAAATGGGTTTTCTTACTTCATCATAATCCTTAGATGCCTCGTCCGATAATGATGCAACACTAGCTCTACCTACTTATTTTGATTGAACCAACATTACACATACAGTTTTTGCCAATTCAGCTGTTCAGCTACTTTGTCAAATGAGTTAAAAATGCTTCCACATCTTTCTCCTCAAACCTGGCAGTCCTTGAATATATTCCAACCCATCCCCACTAGGACTTGGACTCGGAAGGGTCACTGCTTCCTTTGGATTTTCCTCAAGTTCTGCCTTTAACTCCAACCTTTTAAGTTAATATGATGTATGCCTTTCAAACTCCCCATCCTTCAGTTCCATTTTCTGAAGTTAAAATTCTCTCTTGTTACCCTTTATTCTTGCCATTGCCACTCTCTTTTTCTTTCTCATTTTTTCTTTCTGCCTTTTCTTTTTCCTTAGATTCTGCCATTGCGTCTCTCTCCTTGGGCGAAATTCTCCCCCAACGGCGGGATGCCCGCCTACTGGCGCCAAAGCCGGCGCCAATCAGACGGGCATCGCGCCGGCAAAAAGGTGCGGAAGTCTCCGCATCTTTGGCGGCCTAGCCCCAACATTGAGGGGCTAGGCCGACGCCGGAGGGATTTCCGCCCCGCCAGCTGGCGGAAATGGCGTTTGTTGCCCCGCCAGCTGGCGCGGAAATGCGGCGCATGTGCGGGAGCGTCAGCGGCCGCTGTCAGTTTCCCAGCGCATGCGCAGGAGCGTCAGCGGCCGCTGTCAGTTTCCCGCGCATGCGCAGTGGGGAGAGTCTCTTCCGCCTCCGCCATGGTGGAGGCCGTGGCGGAGGCGGAAGGGAAAGAGTGCCCCCACGGCACAGGCCCGCCCGCAGATCGGTGGGCCCCGATCGCGGGCCAGGCCACCGTGGGGGCACCCCCCGGGGTCAGATCGCCCCGTGCCCCCCCCAGGACCCCGGAGCCCGCCCACGCCGCCTGGTCCCGCCGGTAAATACCAGGTTTGATTTACGTCGGCGGGACAGGCAATTCCTGGGCGGGAAATCGGCCCATCCGGGCCGGAGAATCCAGCGGGGGGGTCCCGCCAACCGGCGCGGCCGGATTCCCGCCCCCGCCCAATCTCCGGGAGCGGAGACTTCGGCGGGGGCGGGGGCGGGATTCACGGCGGCCAACGGCCATTCTCCGACCCGGCGGGGGGTCGGAGAATGACGCCCCTGGTCTTTCGCTCTAATTGTAGCTGTCTCGTTTCTTTAGCATGTTGTAATTGTTTAATTTGCAACCGAAGCACAGCTAATTCAAATGATTCTTGCCACAATTCAGACTGTGTCTCTGGCATCTCTTCCAAATTTAAATGCTGAGCAATTGTTTTAATTACTGCTAACTTTTCACCCTTGCAGGTAAATTGCAATTGCAGCTTGTGCACCATTCCAAGAGTTTTGTTTTAAGCACCTTTTTATAAACCACTCAGGATTATTTCTTCGACACCCCGGAAACTCTGAAAGAGCCTTTTTACAATTCACTGCTGATTAAACTGACAGAGTACCAAAACAGAGTACTGAAAAAAGCAGCTGCTCACACTCACTCCCATCAAGTTCAATAATTCCAAGCCAAACAAGGAATTACACTTTTTAGATCCAGGAAAGAGACACCAATTTTGTCAGGAACCCAAATATGAACCCAACTATTTTTAATTTATAAAATTGTGAGGAAATTTTACTGCACCACAGAAGTGAGAACACTGCGCAATATCTTATGTTGAAACAAGCTTTAATTTAATCACACAATTAACCACATTAGCAACAAAGAAATAGCTTTACGGTTAGCAGTTACAACAGTTCTTCAGTAAAAGAAGAAATCTTTACTTTCTTCTTAAACATGCCACTATATTCCAAATAAGCAAACCAATATATATTAGATACCACTCATGAAAAGTTTTTATAACGAGCTTTTTCTTGTTTTTTGCTGGGCAGGATCTTTGGAGAGAGAATCTTTCAGGACCAAACTGAAAGACCTCTGTTCAGATTAGAGTTCTAGGATCTACTGACTCTTCAAACAGGACTGGCTCATCCCATTGACAACATCATATGTACCCAAAAGCATAAGGCTTTCTTTTGTCTCTTCTTACAAGATGTCCCTTGGCTTGTTTAGCCTGGACCAAACAGAATATCCCTCATAAATTATCTGCACCCCAGGGTACAAACCTGTAGCGCACAAAGACTCCGTGAGACAAATAGAGTGAAGTCCATGAGGCTTTATTAAGCGTGTCTGTTCCCCCGCAGCTCGATAGTAAACTGGCCTGCGGGGGAAGACTCCGGCTTCTTATACTCCGCCTTCAGGGCGGAGCTAGAAGTCAACGGCCAACCAGGACCCGGGATCTGTCAGCCAATGACATTAGGGCTTCCAGTCCCACATGACCCCCAATACATACTACCACATTCACCCCTTGTCAAAAATGAACCCGGCGGGGTGATGCTTCGTATGGTGGTAAGGGTTTACAGGGCTGGTCCTGGGAGGAAAAGAAAAAAAACATTCGCAAAGCAATACAGTATTGTACAATTTTGTCCTGTTGCAACTATTTACAAAGGGTATGGGAAGAAAAGCAAAATGGTCTTGTGAAAGTCCATATTTAGTTTTAGATCGACGCCACGAGTCGGTCGGGTGGTCTGGTCGTCCGTGACGATCGCCTCGGCCCCGGTGGTGGTGGTGCTTGTACCGTTGTCGTCGCCTCCAGGAGCCTTACGGTTTCAGCTTGGGCTTTATTCTTGGTCGGTGCTGAGGGGAGGGGAACCGATCCTCCTGGGAAGGGGGCGGTCGCGGGGTGCGGCGGTGGCAGGAAGGGGGGGGGGTTGGGTTGATGATGTCGGGGGGGTGTGCGTGTTGCTGGCGGGCGCCAGATCCCGTAGGGAGACCGTGTCCTGTCGGCCGTCGGTGTACTCCACGTAGGCGTACTGGGGGTTCGCGTGGAGGAGGTGAACCCTTTCGACCGACGGGTCCGCCTTATGTTCCTTGGTTAAGGGTGGCTGCTTTCGGAGCAGGATGGGTCCTGGGGCCGCCAGGAGGTCGGCAGCGACGTTCCAGAGGAGGACCTCCTAGGGAAAACAAGGAGACGCTCATGAGGCGTTTGATTAGTGCTCGTACATAATAACGACCGGATGGAGTGGAGAGCGTCCGGGAGGACCTTCTGCCACCGTGAAACTGGGAGGTCCCTGGACCGTAGGGCCAGTAGGACGGCCTTCCAGACCGTGCCGTTCTCCCTCTCTACTTGCCCGTTCCCCCGGGGGTTGTAGCTGGTCGTCCTGCTTGAGGCTATGCCCTTGCTGAGCAGGAACTGGCGCAGCTCGTCACTCATGAAAGAGGACCCCCTGTCGCTGTGGACGTAAGCGGGGTAACCGAACAGTGTGAAGATGCTGTTCAGGGCTTTAATGACTGTGGCCGCGGTCATGTCAGAACAGGGAATGGCAAAAGGGAAGCGGGAGTATTCGTCCACCACATTAAGAAAATATGTGTTGCGGTCGGTGGAGGGGGGGCCCTTTGAAATCGAGACTGAGGCGTTCAAAGGGGCGGGAAGCCTTAATCAGGTGCGCTCCATCTTGCCTGAAAAAAATGCGGCTTGCATTCCGGGCAGATGTGGCAGTCCCTTGTGACTGTACGGACCTCCTCTAAAGAGTATGGGAGATTGCGGGACTTGATGAAGTGGTAAAACCGAGTGACCCCCGGGTGGCAGAGGTCCTCGTGGAGGGTTTGGAGGCGGTTAATTTGTGCGTTGGCACATGTGCCGCGGGATAGGGCATCGGACGGCTCGTTCAGCTTTCCGGGACGATACAAAATCTCATAGTTGAAGGTGGAGAGCTCGATCCTCCACCTTAAGATCTTGTCGTTTTTGATTTTGCCCCGCTGTGCATTATCGAACATGAAGGCTACCGACCGTTGGTCCGTGAGGAGAGTGAATCTCCTGCCGGCCAGGTAATGCCTCCAATGTCGCACAACTTCCACTATGGCTTGGGCTTCCTTTTCTACTGAAGAGTGGCGGATTTCTGAGGCGTGGAGGGTCCGGGAGAAAAAGGCCACGGGTCTGCCCGCTTGGTTAAGGGTGGCCGCTAGAGCTACGTCGGAGGCGTCGCTCTCGACCTGGAAGGGGAGGGACTCGTCGATGGCGCGCATCGTGGCCTCTGCGATATCCGCTTTGATGCGGCTGAAGGCCTGGCAAGCCTCTGTCGACAGAGGGAAGGTCGTGGTCTGTATTAGGGGGCGGGCCTTGTCTGCGTACTGGGGGATCCACTGGGCGTAGTATGAAAAGAACCCCAAGCAGCGTTTCAGGGCTTTTGGGCAGTGCGGGAGGGGAATTTCCATGAGTGCGCGCATATGTTCGGGGTCGGGGCCTATTATCCCATTGCGCACTACGTAGCCCAGAATGGCTAGCCGATCGGTGCTAAAAACGCACTTGTCCTCGTTGTACGTGGGGTTCAAGGCTTTGGCGGTCTGGAGGAATTTTTGGAGGTTGGCGTCGTGGTCCTGCTGATCGTGGCCGCAGATGGTTACATTGTCGAGATACGGGAACGTGGCCCGCAACCCATGTTGATCAACCATTCGGTCCATCTCCCATTGGAAGACCGAGACCCCGTTTGTGACGCCAAAAGGGACCCGTAGGAAATGGTATAATCGCCCGTCTGCCTCGAAGGCTGTGTACTTGCGGTCACTTGGGCGGATGGGGAGCTGATGGTAGGCGGACTTGAGGTCCACGGTGGAGAAGACTTTATATTGGGCAATCCGGTTGACCATGTCGGATATGCGGGGGAGAGGGTACGCGTCTAGTTGTGTGTACCTGTTGATGGTCTGGCTATAGTCAATGACCATCCTTTGTTTCTCCCCTGTCTTCACTACTACCACCTGCGCTCTCCAGGGACTATTGCTGGCCTGGATTATGCCCTCCTTTAGTAGCCGCTTGACTTCGGACCGAATGAAGGTCTGGTCCTGGGCGCTGTACCGTCTGCTCCTAGTGGCGACGGGTTTGCAATCCGGGGTGAGGTTCGCAAACAAGGATGGGGGTTGCACCTTGAGGGTTGCGAGGCCGCAGATAGTGAGTGGGGGTATTGGGCCGCCGAATTTGAACGTAAGGCTCTGTAGATTGCATTGGAAATCTAATCCCAGCAAGGTGGGGGCACAGAGTTGGGGAAGGACGTTTAGTTCGTAGTTTTTGAACTCCCTCCCCTGCACCGTTAGGATAACTATGCAGAATCCCTGGATCTGTACGGAGTGGGATCCTGCAGCTAGGGAAATCTTTTGTGCGCTGGGATAGGTGGTCAAGGAACAGCGTCTTACCGTGTCGGGGTGTATAATGCTCTCCGTGCTCCCGGAGTCGACTAGGCATGGCGTCTCGTGGCCGTTTATTAGCACCGTTGTCGTCGTCGTCTGGAGTGTCTGGGGCCGAGCTTGATCGAGCGTAATTGAAGCGAGACGTGGTTGTAGTAGTGGAGTGGGGTCCGTTGTTGCCGTCCAAGATGGCGTCGGGGATGGAAAAAATGGCCGCCCCCATACATTGCACATGGCTGGGGGGTCACAAGATGGCGGCGGGGGTGGACAAAATGGCCGCCCCCACGCGTCGTACAGGTCTGGGGCGGTCCAAGATGGCGGCGCCCCTCCTCCCCTCATGGTGGCCGGGACCCAAAATGGCGGCGTCTGCGGGTCGCACATGGTGTGCTGGGGGGGCTGGGGAGCGCTAGGACCGCGAGCGCTAGGACCGCGAGTGCTAGGACCGCGCGGAGCTCCCTCACCGGGGACAGCGGTGGTCGGGGCCCCAAGTAGGTGGCGCCGGCGGGTCAGGCGTGGGGCGCGGGGTGGGGGTTAGGGTGGCGTTAGGGACGCGCAAAACTCCCTCCTCTCCGTGGAGAGTGTTGGCCGGGACCCAAAGCGGTAGCGCCGGCGGCGGGTCATACATGGGCTGCGGGGAGGGGGGTTGGGGAGCGTAGGTGGCGTGCAGAGCTCCCAGTTCTCCCGGGACCGCGGTGGTCGGGACCCAGAGCGGCTGCGCCTGCGGGTCGTACATGGCGTGCTGGGGGGGTTGGGGCGCGTAAACTGCTTGCAGGGCTCCCTGTGCTCCCGGGACAGCGGCGACCTCGCGGGACCGGCACACAACCGCATAATGGCCCTTTTTCCCGCAGCTTTTGCAGATAGCTGCGCGGGCCGGGCAGCGCTGTCGGGGGTGTTTCGCCTGGCCGCAGAAATAACAGCGGGCGCCCCCGGTGCGACTCGGCGTTTGGACCGCGCAAGCCTGTGGGGTGTCCGGGGGGGGTGGGTAGGGGGTTTGCCGCGACGGGTACGTACGAGGCCCAATGGGTCGCCGCGCGGTCGGGGCCGTAGGCGCGGGTATTACGCACGGCCACGTCTAGGGAGGCTGCTAGGGCCCGGGCCTCTGAGAGTCCTAGCGACTCTTTTTCTAGAAGCCTTTGGCGGATTTGGGAGGATTGCATACCTGCCACAAAAGCGTCGCGCATTAACATGTCCGTGTGTTCGTTTGCGTTCACCGACGGGCAACTGCAGGCTCGTCCCAAAATCAGCAGCGCGGCGTAGAACTCGTCCATCGATTCTCCGGGAGCTTGCCGTCTCGTCGCGAGCTGGCAGCGAGCGTAGATTTGGTTAACTGGGCGGACATAGAGACTTTTCAGTGCTGCGAACGCCGTCTGGAAATCCTCCGAGTCTTCGATGAGGGAGAAAATCTCCGTGCTCACCCTCGAGTGCAGGACCTGCAGTTTTTGGTCTTCTGAGACCCGGCCGGTGGTCGTTCTGAGGTAGGCCTGGAAGCAAGTCTGCCAGTGCTTGAAGGCTGCTGCCGCGTTCACTGCGTGGGGGCTGATCCTCAGGCATTCCGGAATGATCCTGAGCTCCATAGTCCTTTTAGGCACGCTTAATAAATTGTAGCGCACAAAGACTCCGTGAGACGAATAGAGTGAAGTCGATGAGGCTTTATTAAGCGTGTCTGTTCCCCCCCAGCTCGATAGTAAACTGGCCTGCGGGGGAAGACTCCGGCTTCTTATACTCCGCCTTCAGGGCGGAGCTAGAGGTCAACGGTCAACCAGGACCCGGGATCTGTCAGCCAATGACATTAGGGCTTCCAGTCCCACATGACCTCCAATGCATACTACCACATAACCTAAACAATATTCCATTCGCTAGCTATCTGTAAACAAGTAAGTGATTCTCAAGATTTATTAGCAGAACTCTTCACCTGCAAAACAATGATCAACTCACTTTTACGATACCTTAATCATTGCTCTTGCAGTCATACTGTCTGTATTCATCTTAACCCAGTTTTAATAACATTACTGCAACAAATATAAAATATGACAATTTCTCACACGCATCACAGGATAAGGTGGGAAAGTGGAGTTGAGAATCATCTTGTGAGATCAGTCATGAATGGTCTACTTCTGCTCCTACATCTTCTGGTCTTATGATTATGTACATTCACGCAGAATTTCTCACTCAGTCACCAGACATTCCATAGATACAGTCACCCACATTCACAGTCAACCTTCAGTCCAAATACACAGTCACCCAGAATTCCATATACACAGTGACTCAGCTATCTAAATACACAGTAAACTAGCATTCCATATTCATAGTTACCAAGCATTCCAAATACATTTTCAACGAGAATTCCAATAACATTGTCATTAAGAGTTCCAAATACAGTCACCAAGCTCTCTTAATGCACTGTAACCCAGTATTACAAATACACAGTCACTTAGCTTTCCAAATGCACAGTGAGACAGCATTCCAAACACAGTGAAACACAAAATTCCAAAGTTACTCAGCATTCTATCTACACATTCTATCTACACAGTCATCCAGCACTCCAAGTACATCATCACCCAGCATTCCAAATACACATCCACGCAGCATTCCAAATACACAGTGAGACAGCATTCCAAATACGCAATCACCCAGCTTTGCAAATACCCAACATTCTATATACACAGGCACCCAACATTCCTAACATACAGTGAGCAAGATTTCTTTTAAACAGTCAACTAGCAATGTAAATATACAGTGACCAAATATTCCAAATACACAGTAACCCAGCATTCCAAATATATAGGCATCTAGCATTCCAAATGCACAGTCACCCCCAATGGACATACACTGTCACACAACATACCAATTATTCAGTCATCCAACATTCAAAATACATATTTGTCAAGCATTCCAAATATATAGGCATCCAGCATTCCAAAAGCACAGTCACCCCCCCCCCACCCCCGCAATGCACATACACAGTCACACAACATTCCAATTATTCAGTCATCCAACATTCAAAATACATATTTGCCAAGCATTCCAAATATATAGGCATCCAGCATTCCAAATACACAGTCACCCATCAATGCCAATTACACAGTCACTCGGCATTCCAAATAGATAATCACAGTCACCTGGCATTTGAAAGCCACATTCACCCAACATTCCAAATACACGGTCACCCCGAATTCAAAATGCACAGTCCAAATACACAGTGACCCGGAATTTGAAATACAACCACCCAACATTCCAAATGCACAGTCATCCAACATTTCAAATACACAGTCATTCAGCATTCAAAATACACACTCATCCAGCATTCCAAATACACAGTCATTCATCATTCAAAATACACACTCATCCAGCATTCCAAATACACAGTCATTCATCATTCAAAATACACAGGCACCCTGTATTCCATATATTCAATCATCCAGCATTCCAAATACACAATCACCCGGAAATTGGAATACAATCACCCAACATTCCAAATGCACAGTCATCCAGCAGTCCAAACACACACTCATCCAGCATTCCAAATACACAGTCATTGAGCATTCAAACTACACAGGAACCCTGTATTCCATATATTCAAGCATCCAACATTCCAAATGCACAATCATCCAGCATTCAAAATACACAGGCACCCAAAATTTGAAATACACAGTCACAAAAACATTGAGGGAGAACTAGGGAATAGGGCCAGTATGGCTCTGAAGAAGAGCAGACAGGGATAAGTTGCTGAACACAGCGGGTCTGGTGGCCTGAAGTGCATATGTTTTAATGCAAGAAGTATAACGGGTAAGGCAGATGAACTTAGAGCTTGGATTAGTACTTGGAACTATGATGTTTTTGCCATTACAGAGTCCTGCTTTAGGGAAGGACAGGATTGGTAGCTAAACATTCCAGGATTTAGATGTTTCAGGCGGGATAGAGGGGGATGTAAAAGGGGTGGCGGAGTTGCGCAGCTGGTTAGGGAGAATATCACAGCTGTACTACGGGAGGACACCTCAGAGGGCAGCGAGGTTATATGGGTAGAGATCAGGAATAAGAAGGGGGCAGTCACAATGTTGGGGGTTTACTACAGGCCTTCCAACAGCCAGCGGGATATAGAGGAGCAGATAGGTAGACAATTGTGGAAAGGAGTAAAAGCAACAGGGTTGTTTTACTGGGAGACTTCAACTTCCCCAATATTGACTGGGACTCACATGGACGGGGCAGAGTTTGTAAGGAACATCCAGGAGGGGTACTTAAAACAATATGTAGATAGTCCAACTAGGGAAGGGGCTGTACTGGACCTGGTATTGGGGAATGAGCCCGGCCAGGTGGGAGATGTTTCAGTAGGGGAGCATTTCGGGAACCGTGACCACTATTCAGTAAGTTTTAAGTGCTGGTGGACAAGGATAAGAGTGGTCCTAGGGTGAATGTGCTAAATTGGGGGAAGGCTAATTATAACAATATTAGGCGGGAACTGAAGATCCGAGATTGGGGGCGGATGTTTGAAGGTAAATCAACATCTGACATGTGGGAGGCTTTCAAATGTCAGTTGAAAAGAATTCAGGACCGGCATGTTCCTGTGCGGAAGAAGGATAAATACGGCAAATTTTGGGAACCTTGGATAACGAGAGATATTGTAGGCCTTGTCATAAAGAAAAAGGAGGCATTTGTCAGGGCTAGAAGGCTGGGAACAGACAAAGCCTGTGTGGAATATAAGAAAAGTAGGAAGGAACTTAAGCAAGGAGTCAGGAGGGCTAAAAGGGGTCCCGAAAAGTCATTGGCAAATAGGGTTAAGGAAAATCCCAAGGCTTTTTACACGTACATAAAAAGCAAGAGGGTAGCCTGGGAAAGAGTTGACCTTCTGAAGGACAGGCAAGGGAATCTATGTGTGAAGTACTAAATGAATACTTTGCATCAGTATTCACCAAAGAGAAGGAATTGGTGGATGTTGAGTCTGTTGAGTCTGGAGAAGGGTGTGTAGATAGCCTGGGTCACATTGAGATCCAAAAAGACGAGGTGTTGGGCGTCTTGAAAAACATTAAGGTAGATAAGTCCCCAGGACCTGATGGGATCTCCCCCAGAATACTGAAGGAGGCTAGAGAGGAAATTACTGAGGCCTTGACAGAAATCTTTGGGTCCTCACTGTCTTCAGGTGATGTCCTGGAGGACTGGACAATAGCCAATGTTGTTCCTTTGTTTAAGAAGGGTAGCAAGTATAATCCAGGGAACTACAGGCCGGTGAGCCTTACATCAGTGGTAGGGAAATTACTAGAGAGAATTCTTCGAGACAGGATCTACTCCCATTTGGAAGCAAGTGGACGTATTAGCGAGAGGCAGCATGGTTTTGTGAAGGGGAGGTCGTGTCTCACGAACTTGATAGAGTTTTTCGAAGAGGTCACAAAGATAATTGATGCAGGTAGGGCAGTGGATGTTGTCTATATGGACTTCAGTATAGCCTTTGACAAGATCCCTCATGGCAGACTGGTACAAAAGGTGAAGTTACACGGGATCAGGGGTGAGCTGGTAAGATGGATACAGAACTGGCTAGGTCATAGAAGGCAGAGAGTAGCAATGGAAAGGTGCTTTTCTGATTGGAGGGCTGTAACTAGTGGTGTTCCACAGGGATCAGTGCTGGGACCTTTGGTGTTCGTAGCATATATAAATGATTTGGAGGAAAATGTAACTGGTCTGATTAGTAAGTTTGCAGACGACACAAAGGTTGATGGAATTGCGGATAGCGATTAGGACTGTCAGAGGATACAGCAGGATTTAGATTGTTTGGAGACTTGGGCGGAGAGATGGCAGATGGAGTTTAATCCGGACAAATGTGAGGTAATGCATTTGGAAGGTCTAATGCAGGTAGGGAATATACAGTGAATGGTAGAATCCTCAAGAGTATTGGCAGTCAGAGAGATCTAGGTGTACAGGTCCACAGGTCACTGAAAGGGGCAATGCAGGTGGAGAAGGTAGTCAAGAAGGCATACGTCATGCTTGCCTTCATTGGCCGGGGCATTGAGTATAAGAATTGGCAAGTCATGTTGCAGATGTGTAGAACCTTAGTTAGGCCACACTTGGAGTATAGTGTTCAATTCTGGTCGCCACACTACCAGAAGGATGCGGAGGCTCTAGAGAGGGTGCAGAAGAGATTTACCAGGATGTTACTTGGTATGGAGGGCATTAGCTATGAGGAGCGGTTGAATAAACTCGGTTTGTTCTCACTGAAACGACGGAGGTTGAGTGGCGACCTAGAGGTCTACAAAATTATGAGGGGCCAAGACAGAATGGATAATCAGAGGCTTATTCCCAGTGTAGAGGAGTCAATTACTAGGGGGCATAGGTTTAAGGTGCGGGGGGCAAGGTTTAGAGGAGAAGTACGAGGCAGGTTTTTTTTACACAGAGGGAAGTGGGTGCCTGGAACTCGCTGCCGGAGGAGGTGATGGAAGCAGGGACGATCGTGACATTTAAGGGGCATCTTGACAAATACATGAATAGGATGGGAATAGAGGGATATGGACCCAGGAAGTGTAAAAGATTTTAGTTTAGACGGGCAGCATGGTCGGCACAGGCTTGGAGGGCCGAAGGGCTTGTTCCTGCGCTGTACGTTTCTTTGTCCTTTGTTCTTTGTTCTTTGAATGATGCAAATGGACAATCGGCAACTCAATGAAGAAATCCATTCACTCAGAGAGGCAAATTACTGGGAACAGACTAATATAGAGCATATATATACAACTGTAAGCCTGTTTCTCAGACATAGAAGCCAATCTATTTCAGATAATTACATTTTTGTATATCTAGTTCCATTGATGTCTTACAGATGCAGACAATTCAAATATACAAGTAATCCATCCCAAACATTTGGGAATCTAGTTGAAATACACTTAGCACAGAGACACTTTAAAATCTATTTCTCTCTCCTCTCCATTTCCTCTTCTCTTCTGCTCTCACAATCTTCCCTTCTCCTTATTTTTAATTTATCAATCCCCACCCCAAAAGGACAGTAAAAGAAAGAAATAATTTCATGCACATCAGAATTTATAGTGGACGGTTTCGAAATCAATATGACCTGGTTAACAATTGATTTCTTACAGATGCAGATAATTCAAATATACAAGAAATTCATCCCAAACATTTGGGGAATCTAGCACACATGCTATTCAACAGTGCCAACTCACAGGCAGTGGAGGAACCCATTAGTCTAGGCATCATCCAGTGATATGAATGCACCAGGAAAATCACACTAGATGTAAAGTTGGATTAGACAAACCAGGCTGTGAAAAATCCAAAAGAGACAGTGCACTCTAGAAACTGGGCAGCTGGCAGCCCACAGAGGAAGCCTATCAGCCCAGAAACAGAAGCAATCCATCATCCAAGGCACAGAAATAATTTTTCAACCCAATCACATGCAGTCCAGTCGCCCAATTCTGGACCTGCAGGCCAGATGCACAGGTAATCCAGTTGAAATACACTCAGTACAGAGACACTTTAAAATCTATTTCTCTCCCCCTCTCCATCTCCTATTCTCTCCTGCTCTCACAATCTTCCATTCTCCTTATTTTTAATTTATCAATCCCCACATCAAAACGACAGCAAAATAAATAAATATTTTCATGTACATCAGAATTTATATTGGATGGTTTCCAAATCAATGTGACTTGGTTAACAATTATTACATATTTAATTTATGATGAGTTAAGGGGGAGTACTATACTGGAGAATATATTTGAAGTGTGTAATGTTATACATCAACTGCACTTTCCCCACCTGCAGCATCCCATCAAGTGCAATATCTAATAATCCAGACCAATTTTTGAAGGCACTGTTTTTGGACACTGGGGAATGGTACCATACTCCCCCATTCCCATCAGTAAATGCACATAATGCAAGTGGCCAATAGGGCAGGTTCTTTGTATTAACATGTGCAAGTCACGCGATATTGTTATTTTCAATGTATGATATTAAGTTCTACTTGTGAAAAATCATATTACTCTTAACTGAATGTTAGGTGCCTCTGCATAAATTGAAAGACAAGAAAATAAATTGGAAGTGCCCAGAAGTGTACTTTGGCAACATATATTCTGTTTTCATTTGTCTTTTGTTTCATTATTGTATACTGTCCTTCAAATGCATCTTGCTTACATGGTCAATAAAACAAATTTCAAAGTTATAAATATATGGCAATGATGTAAAAGCAAACCTATCTTTCAGTATTTATAGTGCACATCCATATGTGCATACGTATATATGAAGGTTCACAACGAACCTTATATATACTGTTTAGCTACATATTCCATCAAGGTAATTGTTGTGCTAAAAGTACAACATTTGTCTGGCGATAGCTAAGAAGTATGTGTGATTGAGTTATACCAACACACATACTTAAGGAGAACAGAATAGAATAAAAAATAATATGCAAGAATGTTTATGCACACAAATATAGAGATCATCTTATGCTATCCAAATGTCAGTTAAATTTTACTAGGGGATAGTAGGTTAATTAAAAATATAAAAGTAATGTTTAAAAATTCCTGTCTCTGAACTTTAGGAACTTCATGCATACTGATTTTAATTATACTGCAGTGTTCTGAAGATTACATAATCTGACGCTATCTATGGAAGGAGCCTGGCACCTCCCTAAATGCAATTTGGGTGACTTCACAACCGAGGTGCATTGTATTGTTTGGCTCAGTGCAAAGCTAAAACCACCTTGTATCAACACAATCTGTGTAGTCTAATTAGTCTATGTTGACTAGGTTGACAATATACACCATTGTTATATGCTTACTATTATGATCTAGGCTCAGGATATTGAACCCAAGAGCAGGTTGGAAAGAGGTGCTTCATGCAAACTAGTTGCTCTCAGTCTTTATCTTTCATTGAGTGTGTGAATGTGTAAGTAGATTCCTAATTAGACTGTATTTTTGACTGATTTAATTGTTCCAAACTCCTATATATTACCATTGCCAAAGTAGAGAATAACCACTTATGTTTACCTTCTAACAAAGATAAACAAAATAATAAGAAAATAAGATTTATCTTGGTTTGGTCACGAACATCAAGCATCTTGCTGCATATCAACTCCAAATTATTTTAGATTTCTGAATTATGTGACTAACCATGCATTGTGTGATGGTGTATGTGTTGCCATTATGTGGTGTGATGCAAAATTCACTTTTATAAATTTACACCAAAAGCAAAATTTACATTTATAAATTTACACCGAAAACATCATGCATTGTAGAAGTCTCTTCCTGATGCAACTGCTGACATTAGCACCCAAATTGGATTAAAACATTTGCAGTGCATTAGAATTCAAATGGAGTAGTTTCAAAATGTACACGTAGAATCATAGAATGGTTATAACATAGAAGTAGGTTATTGATCGCATCTTATTTGTGTCAGCTCTTTGCAACACCACACATCTTGTCCCACTCCCCTGCCTTATCCTGGGGCCCAGCAAATTTTTCTCTTCAAGTAATTAATGTGGAAAATTGCCCAGGTGTGTCCTGTACACAAGAAAAAGGACAAATCCAACCCAACCAATTACCACCCTATCAGTCTACACTCCATCAGCAAAGTGATGGAAGGAGTCATCAATAGTGCTATCAAGCGACACTTACTCGGCAATAACCTGCTCATGGACGCTCAGTTTGGGTTCCACCAGGGTCACTCAGCTCCTGACCTCATTACAGCCTTGGTTTAAACATGGACAAAAGAGCCGAATGCCAGAGGTGAGGTGAGAGTGACTGCCCTTGACATCAGGGCAGCATTTGACCGAATATGGCATCAAGGAGTCCTATCTAAACTGGAGTCAATGGGAATCAGAGGGAAAACTCTCCATTGGTTGGAGTCATACCTGGCATGAATAAGATAGCTGTGGTAGTTGGAGGTCAATCATCTCAGCTACAGGACATCACTGCTGGAGTTTCTCAGGCCCAACCTCAGGCCCAACCTCGGCCCAACCATCTTCAGCTGTTTATTCAATGACCTCCCTTCCATCATAAGGCCAGAAGTGGGGATGTTTGCAGATGACCGCACAATGTTCACCGTTCGCAACTACGCAGATAATGAAGCAGTCTATGTCCAAATGCAGCAAGACCTGGACAATATCCAGGCTTGGGCTGACAAGTGGCAAGTTGTATAAGTTACATTTGCACTACACAAATGGTAGGCAATGACCATCTCCTACAAGAGAGGATCTAACCATCGCCCCTTGACACTTAATGGCATTACCATTGTTGAATTCCCCACAATCAACATCCTGGAGATTACCATTGATCAGAAACTGAACTGGGCTAGCCATATTAGTACAGTGGCTACCAGGGCAGGTCAAAAATTAGGAATCCTATGGAGAGTAACTCACCTCCTGACCCCCAAATGGCTGTCCACCATCTACAAGGCACAGGTCAGGCGTGTAACAGAAAACTCTCCACTTGCCTGGATGAGTGCAGCTCCAAAAACTCTCAAGGAGCTTGACACCATTCAAGACAAAGCAGCCCACTTGATTGCTCCCCCTTCCACAAATAATCAAACCCTCCACCACCAACGAACAGTGGCAGCCGTGTGTACCATCTACAAGATGTACTGCAGAACTCACTAAGGTTCCTTAGACAGCACTTTCCAAACCCATGACCACTAGTATCTCGAAAGACAAGAGCAGAAGATATCTGGGAACCCCACCATATGAAGGTTCCCCTCCAAGTCACTCACCACCCTGACTTGGAAATATATTGCTGTTCCTTCACTGTCGCTGGGGCAACATCCTGGAACTCTCTCCCTAACAGCCCAATGGGTCTACCTACACCTCAAGGACTGCAGTGGTTCAAGAAGGCAACTCACCATCACCTTCTCAAGGGCAACTAGGGATGGGCAATAAATGCTGGCTTAACCAGCGACACCCACATCCCATTAATTAATTAGTTATTTAAAAAAATATCCAATTCTCTTTGAAACCTCGACTGAATCTGCGTCCAACACTCTCTTAGGCAGTGCATTCCAGATCATAACTGTAAAAAAGTATTTCCTCATGTCGCCATTGCTTCTTTTGCCAGTCACCTTGAATTGGTGTCCTCTGGTTGTGGATCATTCAGCCAATGGCAACACTTTCCCCCTATCTACTCTGTCCAGAGCGCCCATGGTTTTGAACAAATTAACCAAATCTCATCCTAATTTTCTGAACTCCAAAAAGAACTGTCCCAACTTCACCAATCTATCCATGCAATTAATGTTCCTTATCCTTGGAAGCAGCCAAGTGAATCTTTTGTGCACTCTCTCCAATAATATCTTCACATACTTGCCCAGAAATAGTTTCAGCTGAGATTGAATCAGTGTTTTTTACAAGTTTGCTGTGACTTACAAACATTGAACTAGGAACAGGAGTAGGCCACTCAGCCCCTCAAGCCTGCTCCACCATTCAATACGATTGGGGTTGATCCAATTGTAACCTCAGCTACACATTCCCGCCTACCCCCAATAGCCTTTTACTCCCTTGTTTATCAAGAATCTACCTACCTCTGCCTTAAACATATTCAATGCCCCTGCATCCATCGCCTTTTGAGGAAGAGGGTTACAAAGATTCACGAGCCTCTGAGATAAAAAATATCTCCTAATCTCTGTCTTAAATGGGTGACTCCTTCTATGGAAACAGTGACCCCTAGTTCTAAATTCTCCCACAAGACGAAACACCTTTTCACATCCGCTCTGTCAAGACCCCTCAGGATTTTAGATGTTTCAATCAAGTCAACTCTTACTCTTCTAAACTTCAGCAGATACAAGCCTAATCTGTCCAACTTTTCCTCATAAAACAACCCTCCCATTCCGGTTATTAGTCTGGTAAACCTTCTCCGGACTGCTTCTCATGCATTTATTTCCTTCCTTCAATAAAGGAGACCAATACGATAAACAGTATTCCAGATGTGGTCTCACCAATATCCTGTATAATTGAAGCATAATTTCCCTACTTTTGTATTAAATTCCTCTTACAATAATTGATAACATTCCTTAATGTTAGCTTTCCTAATTACTTGCTGTACCTGCGTACTAACATTTTGTGATTTGTGCACTGAGACACATGCTTCCCAGAGCTCTGTAATCTCTCATCATTTAGGATAATAGGCTTCTTTTCTATTCTTTCTGTCAAAGTTGCAAATTTCACATTTTTCCACACTCAATTTGCCAAATCATTGCCCTCTCACTTAACCTATCTTCATCTGATTGTAGCCTCCTTATGTCCTCTTCACAACTTACTTTCCTGCCTACCTTTAGGCCATCAGCATATGCAGCAACCATATCTTCCATCTTTTAATCCAAATCATTTATATAAATTGCAAAAAGCTGAGGCCCCAGAATTGACCCCTGTGGAACACCATTCGTTACCAAAAAGATGACCCATTTATGCCTAAGTCTGTTTCCTGTTAGCTAGCCAAGCTTGTATCCAAGCCATTAATTTACACCACGAGCTTTCATTTTCCGCAGAAATGTTTGATGTGTTTTTGTGCATTCTGTCCCTATTTAAAAAGCCTAAGATTCTGTAAGCTTTATGAAGCACTTTCTCAACCTGCAATGATTTGTGCACAAATATCCCAGGTCCCTCTGCTCCTGCACCCTCTTTAGAATGATATCCTTTCTTATACATTCCCTCTCCTCATTATTCCTATTATAATGAATCACTGATACTTCTCTGCATTAAATTTCACCTGCCGCTTGTCCACCCTTACCATCATCCTGTTTGTACTGTTGAAGTTTATCATTTCCTCCGCACAGTTGACAATACTCCCAAGTATCTGAAATAATATTAGTAGACCATTTTGACTGAATATTGCAAATAAACTATAACACTGTCAGTGGTAGCACTCCTTCCTTTTAATCAGAAGCCCCACTCCAGACACATTAGTACATTACTCTAGCGGACACTTCAGTGCAGTACTGAGGAAATGTTGCACTGTTGGAAAGGCCATCTTTGCGATGAGACATTAAACTGTGGTCTCACTCATCCAATACAGGTGGGAGTAAAAATATAGCTCTAATTAATGGAGGAGAGTTTCCCCCAGTGTTTCTTCATCAGGGAAATAGATTATCTACTACTTACATCATTGCTGTTGGTTGAACAATCCAGTGTAGAAAATGGCTGCTGATCTTCTCTAGTGTAATAAACGACAGCACTTCCAAATTTCTGCAATCCCAGTAAAGCACTATGGGACATCGTGAGGTTATGAAAGACAAATTAGCCGTTCTATTATGTTCTGTCTTCCCTTTTTTATTCATTTTTCATACCTATAGCCTTGTATCTAGCACTTTTATGCTATTTTTCAATTTTGAAAAGAATTCAAGATTTTCAGCAAGTATTGGCAGTTGGCCTGAGGGGAGAACACTGGTAAAATTTGAAACATATAATAGGCATAATTTAGCAACAGCAATTTTGTAATAGGCCAGATAATCATACACCTGAAGCAGATAAGCCTTAAATACCCAAGGCCATGTGGATTGGCTTGTTTGGCTCACTAAGGAGGCATGGAGAGATATATTTAGACCTGAGATTCTTCTACTTGAGGCTAGATAACGCTGTGCATGAATATCTAAAAGAAGTTTACAGCTACTCTGTGGCTAAGCTCCAGTACTGCCCCATAATACATTTAGGAAGACTTTAAGTCATGGCTTTACGCATTCTGGGCTTAATATATCGCAAAGATCTCTAAAGGGAAAGATTATACTTCATTTTGGACAAACCCAAACTTACATGTTGGGGTTTCTCAGTAACAAAATATGGATACTCTGAAGCATGCACGGCATTAAATATTTTGGACCAGAAACAGGAGTTATATTTTTATTTACACCTTATCAATGTGGAACCAACCACTGAACTAAATGTAATGATTGCTTAGGTCCAATTGCAAACTATTATGCATTAATGTGCAGATTTTAGTCCGCTCTAATGTAACTTCCAGGACAAAGTATAACCATGGAACTGCTTCATCACATTGTGTGGCTTTTGCTCTGTGACTTTGGGTTATTAACAGACGATTAATGATACAGACTACCAGAGGGGTGAAAGGCCACTTCAGATCACTGAAGTGCACTGCAAATTAAAACAAATGTTTAGAAACAAGCAGCTTGTTTTTGACAGGCATTTAATGACACAGAAATGAATTTCAGAAGTCTTTCCATAGGAAATAATGTGATTAGAAAATGCTTTCTCTTAGCTGATCCAGGCATCTCTTAAATGTAGTAATCTCCATATGTCATGGGCTGAATGATCTAAAAGTTACTCATTTTATGACAGGACTCGCATGGATTAGATTATGCAAGTACCAAAATTAGAACAAACTAAGACTTGATACAAATGTGCTTCTTTCAAGCATTTGCTGAAGATAACATACACACACAAATTTAACAATTCTTAGTCTTCACCCAATGTGTGTTGAGATAATATTTTTATGTATTCTTGGAGCTACCAGTTAAGAAACTGGATCATATTTTGTAACACTGTATGTTGTTATCTGGCTTCTTGCTTTGCATGAAAACTGTCTTATAGCTATTCTGCAAAGATGTCTTTAATAAAACACAATTCTAACCATTTTAAAGTTTTAAAAAATCACATGTGCAGTTGGCTAATTTGCATGGTGAGCTAGCCATCATTTTGCTTCATTGTTCTTGTGAAGGCTGCATGTTGACGTGATGCAATACATAAATCTTCCAGCACGTTAGTGCTGCACCGATCTCATTATTTTGTTTTCATGTAAAATGTGTATTATTATTATTTTATTTTAACTGTAGCTATGACAGCATAGATGCTAGAAAGAAATGAAACGTGGATGTCATAAATCATAAATATTCTCATGTGTCAATGATGTTTAAAGCTTAATTGGTTGATTTTCAAATGTCGTTTAAGTCTGCCTTTTACAAATGAGAAGGTGTTGTGTCAGAGTCTATTACCTCGGCTGGACATCTTTCTCTAAGTTAAAAAATAGAACCATCAGCAAGGGTTTGAGAGGTCGATAAAGCTTTTAGATTTTGAGATGTTTTCAGGGAGCCCATTTCCTGCGGCTAAGAGTTGTTAATGGAGCTTAAGGAATTATCTTATGACTCTCTGTTTGAGAGCAGTTATTTCCTTGCTTATGTTCCCTTGTCGAGGCTGAATATGCTGCTGTCAAACTCGGTTAATGAAAAGTAACGCGTCGGTGATTACAGTTTTATTTGGGCTCTATGTAAAAAGCGCTGTTAATTTAGCATCCACTCCTCTGTGTGTTTGAATTTGCCACGGCTGAATGATTTAGAGTATCCAGCGAAAACTGATTCTTTATTTCCACCCTCAGCGCAATCTACCTTTCCATTGCAATTTCAGTACAATTGCATCTCCCCACCTACCCCGTCTAATGGCTACATTACCCAGAGTTTTGTCAGTTGCATTATTTTTGAAAATTATTTATTTGTCTAAGGTTTCAGTTAAAGACTCTGGCTGACCCGAGCTACATTAAAATTCATCATACTCCAGCCTCTAGCTGTACACTTTCCCCTGGAGAATAGACTTTCGCTATTACTGTCAAGTACCCTTGACTCTTTTTTTTGCCCTTTTATCTATTACAACTAATTTAAGTTCTTTTTGCCCTTTTCAGCGAAAACGTGGCCCTCCGCAAAGCCTAGCCTGCCTTAGAGATCATAGGGTGCAGAGTCTCTGGAAATTGAGGGGTTAGTGTCAAGATGAAAATTTCACTTCAAATTATCTGAGCTGTTGCACATTTGGGCGACCAAGGTCTCTTGTCAGAATCTCTGACAAGTGGGCCTAGCAAATAGCAACATTTGTGATCGCGACAATATCATGAAAGAACAGGGAAGTTTAATACAGTGACAAGACGTGTGACTGCATAAATCCTTATTGTAGTAGATCTGGCTCATGATATATATAGAAGACATTGAATTCACCCACCATAACTATGGGGTGATACATTGGATTTGCTTCTTTAGTGCATAGTTTATGCACTATATGGTATCCTAGATGGTGTGTACAAATACGACTAAGCAGGTTTACAATATGCTCCACACGGTTCTTTTATATTTTTAGTGACAAAAAATTTAAAATAGTCTTCAAATACAATTTATTTTCTTATTAAGTTTGATGCGCATAATGTTCGGATTATTTTTATATCAGGTACACATAAGACGAGCAGAGGTAAAAGAAAAAATGTGGTGGTGGTGGTGGTGGTGGGGGGGGGGGGGGGGGGGGGTTGTTTTTCAATCCTGATTTCAAAACAAGCAATTTGGCACATGACAGTTCGCAGCCCTAATTAAAATTGCAAGCTGAATTTATAACATGTTTGCAGACGCTGTTCCATTTTGCTGGGAATTGCATGAGATGTTTGTGAAGCTGATTTGAGGTTGCTGCCAAACATTCAGAGCGACAACTATTATGGGCTGGTATAACCGACTGCAAATATGTTATTTTGTTATTCACCCCCCCGCGCCCCCCCCCACCGAAGTTAAAAAGTTACACAAAATAGAAAATGGACGTTTGATTTTAAAAAATCAACCTGATATTATGTGAAACCTGCTCATAATAATGACCCACTACGCAACCATTCTCTTGGTCCAAGAACTGAAATCGAGAACACAAATAAGAGTATTTTATTCGCAAACTTTACCTTTTTGGCAATACCATAACCTGAATAATTTAATTTGGAGTTGTTGTTTGTGCTCAGCAAATGCAAAGAAGCTCTTTAAAATGTATTGAATAATGTGATAAATGTATGCATTGTTTAATGTTTCGAAGACAATAAAATATGTGGTGTGTTTTAACCAATGTCATACCATTTTAGCCATCCTGCTTCTGACATCCTGTTAGATATTAGGGGTAAAATACATTTTCTGTATTAAATATATTTTCCAATTAGACAGGAATGTGTAAACAAGCACCTCCCAGCGATACGAATGCCCATGCACCCTGGCACAGTAACCCTTAAACCTTGTTTCCCAACATACATGCTGAAGTGTTCACATTTTTCTGTGACTGCAACTATGACCGAATGCCTTTTTCTTTAAATTTTGCACAACTGGCGCTTTGACCATTTCACCTAATTCAAGTTTGCAGAGGCAATCAAGATAATCTTCCTAGTTTCCGAATCAAAATATTTTGACTACTGTTTGATCTAATGTGACATGGCAACGATGAGTTCAAGTGTACAATGGCACACAATTCAGCAAAGAAAAAGTGTTGGCTGGGGAAGCAGCTTACTTTGTCAATTACTATTTCCCCCAAAATACATTTTTTCCAGTGTACTGTAAGTGCACTCTGTTATAGACTATCTCAGGTAGGAGTTGCAGGTTATTTTCACTATCTGAATCAGCCAATGCGAAGAATATGGTTTGTGTAAACGCTCAGTTAAAGCGATAGAACATTAAAATGGGAAATTGAAGCAGTACCACTTGAACTCAAAATTAGATTATTCTACCGGTCCATAATGTAACCAGACACCACTCGTGAGTTACCTCTAAAAGAGCACATTTATTTCAGTGCACATATGTTTAACATATATTCTCGTATGTTTCAAAGCCAAAAAGTTGTGCAATGGTGTAAACTTTTAATAAGTGTTGCTTGTGATCCATTGGCATAGCTTGACGGTAGCATAAATATTTTTTTTCCAAAAACTGGATTTTCGGGGAATTATATTTGCATGCTTTCAAGCAGGCTTCGAATCCCAACCCAAGATACCCACTTCTGTAAACTCTGGGATTGTAAACGTTACCGATATGTCTATTCTATAGTCCAGACGTGCTTTCCAACATGGACTTGAATAAATTACACAGCACTATTCAGTTAAAGAGCTCTTGAAATAGCTGCAGTTATTTTGTGAAACGTTTAAAACAGTGATGAAATATAATATAAAGTCTAATAAAAGACGGGTTGGGTTTGTGAATAGAACGTCTCAGAGTTAAAGTTTGCCTCTTCGTAGTCCATCAGCAGGCTTCAGAAAAAAAGTCCATGCCATTTTGATTTGTTATGAACAAAACATTTTGTTTCCTGTTTTAGGAAATATTGAGAGGTCCTTATTAGTTTCTTGTTGGGGTAAGCCTGTGATCTGTCCTTTAATCATATTTGTAGGAGTTCCCAAAGAACGCCCCATTGCCTCTGTGTCCAAGATAGCACCTTTGGTGCTGGCCCAGGAAACGGTGGTGTTGGTTAATGCCTGGTTCAAAGTGCTGTGTCTGAGTAGGGGGTCGTGGAAAACCCCATCGACCCAATTCCTTAGGGTGGTCACTGGGGAATCTTGTCTATCCACCACGCTGGTGGGCATAGAGGCCAAGGGAGGCGAGGAGGAGATGGCCTGTTGGTGTCGTTTCAACATGCAAGATGGGTATTCAGTTTGGCTCAATGAAGTAGCGGTTTGAGCGAGGGACCAGATCCGAGGTTTGTTGTCAAGCAGCTGCTGACTATGCTGTTGCTGCTGGAAGCAAAGCTTGGAGTCGCGCCCTCTCTGTCTTCCTACCATTAGGTCTTGCTCGGAACTCGCCATTACTCGCTTCAGACAGTCCTTGACCTTTTCAGAATGGCGATCTCGCGGTGTTGAAAGGGGTATCTTTAAAGAGACCTTCTTGCACTGGTCAGCCGGGCAATCGGAGACCCTGGTCTGATTGTTGTCCATGTGTTGAAATGGGCCTTTCAATTCACACTCGTCACTTTCTGTCTCGATCCCATCAAAGTCATCGAGGTCACTCAGCTGGAGCTCTTTGTCTTCTTTGCATGTGGTATCTGTCAGAAACACAGTTTCAGAAATGTGAAGATAAGTTTTGAAGTGCTTTCTAATAAATTCAAACCGGTTATCAAATACTTACATTGAACAAAAACTGACTAGAAGATGTAACCCTTTCACTCCTAATTGCTTCATTATTTTAAATATATATAAATATATATATTCTTGAGTTCTGTTTTTCTAGCGACTTTTTCTTATATATGCGAGGCACATCATTGCACTATAAATTATTAAGTACATTATTTGGTGTGGATCTACGCGTATACATGTCTACCAGGAAGAATACAGCGAGAGCGAACCATCATTGTGTATATCTTGCGGGCTTTTATCGTTTGCACTTTCATCTTCTTCCTCATCGTAAGGTTTCTTGTCATCGGTACATTTATTCCTGGGCGACCAGGTCATTTTATTCTCTTTCTTGAGTCTCCTCCTGGCGTTGGCGAACCAGGTGGAGACCTGGGTCAGGGTCATCTTGGTGATGATGGCCAGCATGATCTTCTCCCCTTTGGTCGGGTAAGGGTTCTTCCTGTGCTCCTGGAGCCAGGCTTTCAGAGTACTGGTCGTTTCCCGGGTTGCATTTTTACGCCTGGCGCCTGGGTCCACCGCACCATATCTAAGTTTGTTGAAGAAGAATTGAAAATTAATAAACGGCCGCCTATCATTATGCAGGCCCTATGCAGTTATCCACTTTGAATTTGTCACAAGGGGTTCTGAGCATGGAATGAAACTCAGTATTTGGCCACTAACTCACAGATCAACGCAATTAAATTGCAGGAATATTAAAAACGCAATGAAACTTGCCCACTTAACACAGTTCTGCGATATGGAATCTCTGAAAACTAAGGCATTCGCATCACTGTCTTCCCTGATCTGCAGGTACAATCGCTGCTATTTTATTCTCTTCACATTTGGTCATGTCTTAAAAAATAAAGGCCGAGATGTTTAACTTGCTCTAATCAATGAGTGGTATATTAAACATAAGTAACTCGCCTCTATGTGCAAAGATCATGGGCAGTGCACATTTACTTTCGCTTCACTTGCATCATTTATTTTAGCTGTGATGCCTGACAGTGGCGTGTGGGCTTTTGAAATATAATATTGATCCCCGTTGTGATAAAAAAAATGTACGATAGAACGGGCGCCAGCTAAATGAAATGGAAGCATAAAATGCTAAGGCTACTGAAAAATTGCTGGATGAGAGAGTGTGACAGAGACGAGCGCGAGGAGGCAAAGAAAGGGCTGGAGGAGGAAATGTGCTGCAGTCAGTCCGTCACATCTCTCCAGTTAGAGCATTTCCCTTTCTCTAAATCTGTCGAAGGGTTCTTGTCCATTCCACATACCACTGCAACAATATGTTCGCCCAAATACCGTTCACTCTACAATCTTGCCCCTTCCTTCTAAGATAAAACAGTTATCAATGCGTTAAAGCCACTCAGCTGCACTTCAATATTTAATGCACCTTAGCCGGGAAAAGGTCACACACAAGCAGTGGGCTTGAAGCGTTAAAGTGACTTAAGTGGTTTTTGACAATCTTGAAACTAATAACTGCATAGATACGCACACCATTAACATTTCCTGTAAATACGGTACAGGCACCTCTGTGCAAAAGAGAGTTTGAAAAGTGACAACGTTTAATCAAACTAAGAAACAAGTCACGAGCAATTCAAAACCCAAGCAGCCACTTTTCTTGTCGTTGCACGGCAATTGCATTTCGTGTTTTGATGCATTTTCCATGTAACTATTCTGAAAGGCCAATTTCCTTTATTTTTGGCATCTCCAAGAAAACTGCAGGTTTTTAAAAAAATATTGCGTATTTAAAATAATTCCAAAGTTATACGCATTTACGCATAAGTACATCTCTCACAAATGGCTGCTTGGTGTATGCTTCCAATATTATATATAGTATTACTGTGATCACAAGTGGACTGGACTAGGGTGATATTCTTGCGCACCTGTCATACTGATACTGTCCCAAGCTGGGATCGTATGGATAATAGGCAGCTGCCTGGGTGATTCCCGCATGCGCAGATCCTGCTGCATCCTTGGTGTCAAATGGACTCTGAAAGAGACATGTTGGCACATCTTGACTTCTTTACCAGCACTTTTATTTCATAGAAAACTGTGCGCTGATTGTTTTGATCAACAACACAAAAACAGCGCCTAAACAACACTTGGCAGCAAAACTATACAAACAATGGTATGCTACAATCAGATAAACATCAATAACACTAGGAACACTTGGCATTTCAGTACAGGTCAAGTTTTAATAGCTGATTACATCAATATGTTTATTTTGTTCAAGTCTAAGATCAACCTGAGACTAAGGTGTAAACGGTATTAGGGAGGGGTGCTGAAACAGCTTATTTCGGGTTCTGACACTTCACTTTAGTTGTTGAACTTCAATTTCTGCAATGCTTTTATTTGCTTGTTGTCAAATTTCTCATTCTATCAGGGAAGTTGCTCTATCTGGGAATTGATCCATCATGCCACGTCCAGTTATAAATGGCACTTTTCTGGCAGCTGGTCTCATAACATAATTGAGCTATATTTTTCAGTACATAAAGGGGCTTGCGGGTCCGAAGCTGCTATTTGTCAAAATACATCAAATGCACTTTGCACAAATACTTCAAAATTGTACAACCGTGTTTTAATTCTGTGCTTTATGTGTACATTGCTATATACATTTCACAGGTTTATACATATGATAGTGAAGAATATGTCCTTCAGTTGTGAAATGCGAAATGTGAATTCATATATCACACACACATGGGCTTTTAAGCTCTTAAGGCAGGTTTCAGGAAAACATTCAGTGTTCGTGAATAATAATAACAATTTTCATAAGCTACTAATAAAACATTGTCAGTACTTTTCCCACAGGGAATGTATTGTTCAATAGTGGTGGAATGTTGCCTAATAGTTAATAGTGCGAGTTAACTCTCAGGAAGAATTTAGGATCAAGTTACAATGCGGCATACGGTTACTGTCCTTTAATATTGAACTCTTGCAATTTGCTAATGTTGATTGAAATACTTGTTCTGAGTCAAAGGAAAAAAAAACAATGATCAACCTAAATCAATGGGCTGATCTGATACTAAAACCTTCCATGATAAATCATGGGCAGTTTGCTTTTCCCAATGCTAATTGACGGTGATAATAATAGTGATCAGAGGATTACTTACCAGGGAATAGAAAGCAGAGGGTTCTGTCCCATAGGTGACATAGTTGCCATATCCCTGGTTGGTGGTGTACGGGCTCCCGTACATTCCGAGGGCAGCAGCAGAGTTGAGCTCATGTCTGGCTGTGGCCAGCAGCCTGCTCTCATACATGGGACAATAGACAGGGGTTTGAGCAGAAGCGGCAGCCCCTGAATCCACCAGCGTCCTGCCGCTTGACTCGCAGCACGTAGTCAGGGGACTGGTGGTCATCAGGAACTATATATAAAAAGACAAATAATAAACACAGATATAAATTGGGGGATCGTTCCTGCTGAATATCTCCACTGGGACTCCTTAATATGGCTCCAATGCGAATATTCTGCTTCCCCCCCTCCCCTTCTCCATACAGAAAACACTTCTCTATAGATCAACTTCGCTCTTTCCAATTACGCATGCATTTATTATTATGGATAGTAAAGTTAAGCCACGTCACATTTTATCTGTATTGAAGTGAATTCGAGATCAGCTAGGGGGCAAAGCAATGTTGAAAAGCGGAAACGGCCACTAGCGATCAATTAGTCCCTTGAATGCGATCAAATAAATTGAAGGATCGATATGACATACCTGAGGTGCTGATGTGTAGGGATATCCGAACTGTGGGTACGACATCGTCCAAGGTTCGCAACATTCAGAAAAGAGAGAGAGAGACGCCTGATCTCCACGCTATTGCAGCCTTGCTCGGTTTCACCGTACCAATTGATTGGCAAGCGCACAGGCTCCGAGATTCTCGATAGGGCGAAGGAAAACGGCACATTTAATTTATTTACATACAGCTTAAAACTTTACCCCCCCCCCTCCTTTCCGCCACCCCCCCTCCCCCAACTCCCCTTCCCTGAACATAACTAGGCTAGTTCAGCTATCTCGTTTTGCCAAGATGACTGGACGTTCCAGTTGCTTTGGAAAACGAGTGGTTTTGCAGATGGGAAAACACACAAAGATAGCGAGTCAGATAGAGAGAAAGTGTTCTGCCCCTGAACTTAGTTAATATCAGTAGGCATGACGTCAGATAAAGCCAGCTTTAAAATGCCTCCAGCCTAACTCCAAGATACCTTCACGGTGGGGGGAGAAAAAAAAACACACACACAAATGCTTCAAATATAAATGTGGAAGAACAGCCCCGAGTTAAGTGTAGCCTCAGTGTGAATTCCAAGGTAATTGAGCACAATATGGCATTTATACTAATTTAGCCACGACCATTGTTGGCAATCGTGTTACACTGTGCAAATGGCCGCTCAAAGTGCGCTCTCTGTTATTGGGTTAATAGTTGTTCGCTGATCGCGGGGGAAGGAGCTGAATTTAATTAGAAACATATTAATGAACAGCTGCAACTTGTGCTCCACCCTATTGTACTACAGTAATAGAGGGTAGGAAAAGTCAGCAGTCAGTGCAACAGTGAGCTCCACAATATTTCAATGCACCCATACTCACTGCTGCACTCCAGAACCCAGCAGTTAGCCAGTTAAACTAATATCCTGCCTGGAAAGGGAACAGATCAATTCTGGATATATTAGGTCATATATATGTGTGTTTATATGCCAAGTGTGAGGTTTCAAACAATGTATCTAACCATTAGGCTACATAGGTAAGAGATGACGTATCCATTGAAAGAGCAATTGCCCAGGAAGTACAAGACTTATGGAAAATAATTAATAACCGGCATATTTATACATTTTTACTAGACACTGTCGTGTTGGTGATTATGAAACACTGAATTCTTCCTCTTTATTTTATAGATTGGGGTAAAAGTTTCTCCCTGTGTGTGTGGGTGAATGATGTGTCTCAGATACTTGACACTGGCACTGAATAAACACGCGAACTTCAGCAGATTATTCACTAGATCCATGTTTATGTTTGTTGACACAAACGTTATGACCGAACTTATGTTACTGTCCTGGGTTGACACTGTGAATCGTGTTTCTCTCTCTGTAACTGAGGATTTTATCTACCTGAACCTATCTATGGGCACAGACACATAGGCAGAGACATGTCTGGCTTCTTGCAACAGATGAACGTGAAGAAACTCTCCCCCACCTTAAATCGTGCCTTGCTTTGGTGGTACTGTATAGCACATTTCTGTACAAACCCATGGTGTGTAGACTTGCTCGAATGTTCATGGGTTCAGACATGTGAATAGCCGCGGGGTCACACTCTAATTAATGATGATGTTCTACTATTCTCCCCAGCTGGAAGACTGCCTCCAAGAAACGAATCTGCCCGCTTTGACAGCTCGATAGTGGATGATTGATGACTATCCAGAGAACACAGTCTACATAATATAATATCTCCTGCATAATTGCTTCAATTTACAGATGAAAGTACGTGTTCTCAAATTGAGTTAGCCTTTGTAAAACAGTATTTTGACATATTAGGTTTTTAAAAAAAAATAATGAAAATTACCTGCATTTAAAAAATCCAAAGAGATCCGTGACCATGGGGTTTTACAGTGTGGTGACACATGAAGTTGAATATTTCAAACTGTATAGATCGCTATCTTCTAATTAAATGTATAGGTGATCTGCAAGAACCCGAGAAGGTCATTACAAAGTTTGGAAATAACGCACTCCTTGACGGAAATTAACTAACAAATGGCAGTTTCTTAAACTATTCACTTGCAGATGTGATAGGTTAGAGTATGAAAGTTTAAAAGCATTGATAGTGGGAACAGTAAATTCAACACGAATCCAGATATGTACTCTGGTGAAATATCACACATTCCTCATTGTGAGAGTGTAATTTCTACAGGTGCACAATATTTTACCACTTGCACGCCTATCGCTGAATCGTTTTACTTGCAGACACTTTACCCTTCCCAAGGAGTCCTGATGTCATTGCCTACTTACGTACCAGCGACAGAGGCCATTTGAGAATTGTAAATATAGGCAACGCACTCTTTAATTCCTCAATGAGCTTCACCATGTATATATTTGGTAATTATTTCAGATACTGTTGCTCAAAGTTGAGGTCTTTTGTCAATATATCAGTGGACGTGGGACAATATTTTTTTAACCCTGTGAGATCCGGCGCAAAACTCAATAAGGCAAAATGTGACTATATCACATAATGACATATCCGGATGTAAAGTACATAATAATTGAATTACAAAATGAGAATGTTTGCAAAACTGATGGCGGGAATGGTCCTTTCAAATTACGAGGAAGCCAATATTTAAGGTTGTGCAAGGCAGAATGAGCCAGACAGGAAGAGAGAGAGCAAGAGGGGAGATTGCACGAGGCAGCAGCGAGAGCTCAATGTTTGCACAAATCTCTTGATGCCTCTTAAAAGTGATGGTACCGGAAAAGATTCCAAGGTACCATCGGCTACTAAACTGCGCGCAAACCTATTGAACATTTATTATCAATGCACGAATGAGCACACGGGATCCCAGTAATGGAACACATACGCGTTTCAGAGCGCAGGTCACCCGTGTCAAGTGGTTTCATATCAAACTGTTTTGGAGAGATGGCGAGATTTAGTGACACCTCCAGACACAAAAGGAGATAATAATTGAAATACAAAGCCAGAATGTTTGAAATCGGCTTCCAGATGTGTTCGGAGATCCAATGGGTACGTTGAAGAATGATCAAAATCTATCAAAAATTAGCCTTTAACTTCATGTTGACTTTAAAACCGAACGTTTTGCAATAGCCAAAATAAGAATAAAACTATACTGAAAATCACCACCCCATCTTTGTAACATTATTAACACGAATATACAGGGGACTGTAGAATGAATACTTTAGAAAGAATATACGCAGATTTCATTTTGATGTTTTTAGTTATATACATCTCGAGCTCCATTTTAGACAAAATAAACTCATTTAGAAAATCAGCTCATTTAACGCATTCATTAGGGAAAAGTTTTGATGCAACTCGATGGATCCAAGATTCCTTTAAGAAGAGATCACTTCAACAAACTTGCTGAATCTCCTTGCTTTATGAATGTTGTTGGGGAGCTCTGTGAGATATTTAGGTACATCAATCAGCATATGCATTTACACTAAAATAACACTCAGGGAACCCCGAAACAGAGTCAGAGTTGTTCAGGTTGAGGATTTAAAGCAAACGTGACACTTGCTGACAAATAAAGTGAGCTGTACATGTTGTTCACTTAGGGCTGTGACACGGAGCTGAATGCCAAGGCGAACTGTTAATGGCTATTGCCTCACTCTTCCTGTCCTCCAGGACATCAGCTTCATCCCCTGCAGTTAACACCACCTCTGCTATTGCACACTCCCATTCCAAAAGGGTCGTCACAAAAATATGTTAAAAGGAGACAACACTGGCCAAATTGGACAAGTTAGAGTAAACTTGCCATTGAAAATCACCTGCTCCAAAATATAGAACATTATAGAAATTATAGACCTTCAGAAGAACTTTTGAGGAAGGTTGACTTTGCAAGGCCAGATTTTAAAAAAAAACGATTGGAATATTTGGCTAATGCAGCATTTTACAGCAATGACAGTACAACAATTGACTTTCAATGAACACTATGTAGTGTAATCTCAGTTTAAATTCATGCCACGCCAAATTGAGCCTCATTCATTCCATACATAACTGGGACGAGCGCTTCCCCAAATCCAACCGATTTGCCATCTGAAGTCAAAGGTTAAGCTATTGTTACACGTAACGTGATCCTTGTTTAAATGGATGATCTCCTGAAACGCCGTGATGGGTTGATGGGCATGCCAATTGGACCTTAACGTAGAGCAGTTCAAATCAATTTGTCAGTATTACCACATAAAACTTGCCTGCATTTTATTGCATTAAATCTCAAACTCTTAATAATACAGCTTCTTCGCAATTTAAAACATCTTTCCCCCAACACTGTACTTACACCAGACAGCGTCTATGTTTTATTTCTGAAATACAAAGACTACTTTGTGACAGATTAAGTTTTAAAAGGATTTATGTTTTAAAAAAAAGTATTTATTGCACCAGGCAACAGTTAAACACGGCCAGGAGATGAATGGATGTCTCTCTTTTTTTGGTTACCTATTCCTTGCTCTGGGTTTAGCGATCGCACATTCCCAATGGCATGCAACTAACATCTGGAGGTAAACTTGAACGGTCGCTGTGGCCCATGTAGACGTTTTGTCGGTCTTACCAGTGATGTTTCCACAGAGAGCTGGTACAGCCATTTCCCCTCGCTCTCTATCTGTTTCACAGGTGGGGAAATATTTGCAGCTCCTTGAGCTCCAGAAACACTCTAGTAAAACAGTGGCGTACTGAAGCTGCATAGCTGCTTGTTTCACTCTCCTTAAAGATACAGCATTTCCTTAAGAGGAGCTCCTGTGATCCGGATAAGGGACACATTATTCATTTAAAAAAAAAAATCAAAATTCAGCTATCTGCAAAAAAAGTCCACAAACTGAATTAAAAAAATGTTCCTGACACGATCTGCTCACCAAATGAGACCCAGAAGTATGAAGGTTATTCTCTTTTCCTTGATCCAAGCATCACAATAGAATAAAACTTTTTTGAGATTCACTGCCCACCCTTGTCGGAGACCCTTGCGCCAAAACACCAAATGCACTTCTTAAACAGGAATGCGTCCATGGCCCCTTTCTTGGTATTCACGACGATCGCATTTAGACAAGGCCGATCAATACAATATAGTCAAGATATTCATTCATGATTCAAACAGCGTTGGGTTTACCTTCGCAGCTATTCTGTCAATATCGCTTCTCATAACTGTCAGGACCGGTGGCAATCTGATCATTAAGCCTCATTTATGGAGAATGTCTCTTTTTTAAAAAAAACCTTAAATGTATCAACCCGAAGATAACTTTATACCGATGTTTTTAGTTACATTTACCGTTAATCACTAAAGCGATTGGATTAACTTTGGCAGGCGATGTTGATTTTCTGAAGGTTTTATTGTATCAACTCTTGTGCTTACTTCTCAAGGCAATTCCTAAGATATTGCTGTTAGGTATACAAGCCCATCTGGGGAGAATAATATTGACTATATTTAAAAAAAACATAGATAAATCTATAATACTATTTAAAGTAATATTACACATGGTTGGTTTGCAATCACTGTCTTTGCTACCAGATTGTGACAGGTTGCATATGCTCGCTATTAGAAGCATAATGCAGCGAGTAGCAGTGTGGATATATGCAAAGCAGTTATATCATGGCTATGCCGCCATTCAGCTATGGCCAATGAGGTCTTTTATTCCCATATCAATTATTAGATTGTGTGAATCTCCCCCTCTTCCTGTTACACTCATTGTCGCTGGCACACTCCATGCAATTGATGATAGACAAATTATGTTCATGGAGTTTAGGGTCAATTTCTTTGCTGTATCGACTTCATTCATTTCTATCAAATATATTTCCCACCACGCATAAATCCTCTGGACCAGAAATACAGTTAGTTCTGTTTAATGCAGACCTTGGAAATCTTAAATGACATTAAAATAAATAAGACCCGGCCCCTATTCGGTCTAATACATTTGGCTCATTTGTATAATCTTCATCAAATGAGGTTCCATCATTAAAAAAAAAACAGTACATGCAAAGCATCTTCGACGCACCAATTGATATCCATCTCGCCTGAATCTAACTTTCTTGAATATCATGAAGGTTATAATTCTGCAAATATTCAAACAGCATAGACCTTTCCTAGCAGAATCACTTCTGTTGTTTGCACACCCTACCCAGTTTACATTATATGTGTTTTAAATAGCCTACAAATTAAAATCACCGCCAGAAAAGTAAATGGAGGCCGCGGGTTTAAAGAGTGCAGATTATACAGAATGGTCACTCCAACTTCGCGTGTGAAAGATTACTGAGAACACTATAAAGAAAAACATTCAAAAATCTCTCTCTTTAGCATCAGTTTTGAATTACATGAAAAGGTCATTATTACATGGGAAGTTATATGGGTAACCGATCTAGTTGCTTAGTTGGTGGATACAAATTCCAGATCACAGAAATAAATGGGGGGGGGGGGGGAGCGAAACCAAAATTGTGCACTTTCAAAGGAAGAAAGCTTCATTGAGATGTATGCACGGAGCGCACATACATTAGAAAACACGACTTATACAACGGCGATACTTGTTAATACGCTCCCATATCCTAAAGCTGTGAAAATTGCATTGAATGGTCACAGCTAATGTAGAGAAACACGTTCCTAAACTTACAATGATAGATCTATATTGTAAAACAACCTGGTGCTATCCTTGTATTTAGGTCTGTTAAAGGTAAATGATTCCGTGCAGTAAAATAGCAACCTGTCCAAATAAATAAGAAGGATGAAATGGCGTTTGTTGGCTGCTGTTAAGAAAAATAGTTGTACTTTAAGTAGTAAATTCTACAGTTACACTCTACTGCCAGCATTTACACAACTTTAAAATATTATAATTGAGCTTGCTAAAGAAATACTTTTGATAAGAACTGGCTGTTTTCTGAAATACTCTTACAAATTGAATAAATGAATGGATAATAATAAAAATTAAACAGACAGCAGCACCCTGGTCACAAGCGTGGGACTGGGAAATCTTTCACTGTTTAATGTGACATGTGTTTTATAGAGCATCAAACCACTAGGTTGACACAAAACAACACCCAGTGTCACATGTGGTCACTTACTTGGCACACATGATTGCAAGGTGCATCACGACACCTTGAACAAATATACATGCAAAGGGATTTTTTTCTATTATTAACATCCAGAGTGTTTGTTGAATGGTTGTGCAGGAAGTTGGATCTTTGACAGACTTCATATCAATTCAAATAATTGGGCCTAGTTTGCTATGTTTCAGTGCTTTCTTTCTTACTCTGATAGAGTGATCCCAAATGTAATTACAATCTGAGTGAATGAACCAACTGTCACATCCATGCTGTGCAGCCAGCGCCTGGGTTCACTAACTCTGCAACATTTGCATGATGGTTAGTTTAATTACAAGCTCTGTCTGATTCGCACATGTTCAATAAATTCTGCACAGGAGTTAATACCTCATCTGTGAGTAGTGGAGTGTTGCTATAACATCCATGGAGTAACATCTTAATCAGGATGTTCCCACCATGATACCCCCATGGTTGAAGGACATGACAATCAGCCACACCGTGCACCCACTGCTTTACAGACGTTGTACCATATAGCCAGCTGATATGATTGCCTTCAATACCTCTGAGCTAGTCTTCACAAACAATTCCAGGTCCCCGAGTCACAAACCCCTCCAGATCCCTGAGTCAGTTGACACCATAGACCCCTTGGGCCAATTCATCCTCCCTCCATGTCAAGCCTCACTAACCACTTTTCTCTCACATTGTCTAGTCATTTGGTGTTGTCCTCCCTTAGGGCCAATCCCTCCAAATTGGTTTCCTGATCAGCAGTGGCCCTAGGATTAATCATTCTGAATCAAATGGCTACTGGGAGTAAAACACTTCAAGCAGTGGGGAGATACAGTGGCTATTCAATCATATCCACTATAGAATTCAGCACCCCAAATTAACTGGACTTGGAAATGTTTACAATCATGATTTGGATTTAGGAAAAGTACATCAATATCATAAAAAACATATTATACCAAACTGGAGGATGAATGCAACATCATACATGAAGACATTGGAAAACTTGTTGACTGGGCAGTTGAGTGGAAAATTAACATCAACATAGATAAACGTGAGGTGATGCACCATGGAAAATAAGAAACTGAATGGGGGAGAAGAGTAAAGGGATTTAGAGATATAGGTGAACAAATCATTAAAAGCAGCTTTGCAGGTCAGCTAAACAATTAGAAATGCTAAGAAAATGGTGGGATTAATTTTGAGGAGTATAGGTTTCAAAAGTTGGGAAGATATGTTAAACTTGTATACGAGTCTGGTCAAGTTCCACTTAGAGAACTGTGTACGGTTCTAGTCTCCTTACTTTAAAAATGACTGAAATACTGGAGCAAATCAAAAAAAGCTTTACAAGGAAGATAAGCGATCAGGAAAGATTGAAGAGGTTGGGACTTTCTTTAATAGAAAATACATGACATAGAAGAGGCCTGAAAGAGGTTTATAAAATTATTAATAGATCGGATAGGATAGATTTGGAGGGAATGTTTCCACTTGTGGAAGAATCCAAAACTAGGGACCAAAAATACAAAATAGTTACTGTTAAATCAAATAGAAAAATAAGGCAAAATATCTTTACTCAAAAAAGTTAGAAAGTAGAGAGTGAAACTTACTACCAGGGGAAGTGTTGAGGCAGATAGCTTAGATGCAAACAAGACAAGTGTGGCAGAGTTACCCTTTAGGGAGGCAAGGTGTCGGAGGTTCAATCGGGTCGGAACCTGCAAATCTTGGGGCTGTGTGCGAGTTTTACTGTTAGGAGTTTGGAGTCATTGATTACAGGAGCCTTTATCTCACTCTCTGTAAATAGTTATTTGCCTCAGTGAACCATTTATTCCTTAATCTACTTGGTGGTCACCAGTCTTTCAAAATATTAGAACAAGCAAATGGGAGAAAGGAAGTAACAAGGTTGAAAGATTGCGATGAAGTAGATGACTCACATGGACAGGTTAGTTGGGCTGAATGGCCTGTTTCTTTGCTGCATATTCTATGTAATTCTGTGTAAAATGTATTGAATTTAAAGTGACATGGACCACAAATATATAACATTGCACTGCTATATTGACTCCACTTACCCCTTTTCACTTGCAGTATCATTAAAATACCCCACTGGGTACACCATAAAAGTATTAGTGAGCTTGAAAAGGTGAGGGCGAGGGCAGCACAGTGGCGCAGTGGTAGCACTGCAGTCTCACGGCGCCGAGGTCCCAGGTTCGATCCCGGCTCTGGGTCACTGTCCGTGTGGAGTTTGCACATTCTCCCCGTGTTTGCGTGGGTTTCGCCCCCACAACTCAAAGATGTGCAAGGTAGGTGGATTGAACACGATAAATTGCCCCCTTAATTGGAAAAAATGAATTGGGTACTCTAATTTAAAAAGAAAAGGTTAGGGCTGGAGAAAGAGGCGGACGAAGGAATGTATGCGACTGCTGTATTGTAAGAGTGCACAAATGGCACATTCTCAAAAAATAATTATGAGAAGAGAGAGGGCAATGAATTAATTCCTTTAGAGCTCTTTATTTTCTGCCCTTCAAAATTTCTTAATTTCAAGGAATTTGTTCTTCAGCTTTCCATGATGAAACCAGATTGGGCATGACTAACCTCACAACTGTAATTTAGAAATCAGCAATGTTGTAAAACAAGTTTGTAAGTGGGCTTTTATTTGAAATTCCATCTCATCTGCAAAGTTAGAGTGTACAAGAGAGTATTTTAATCAGTTTACCTATGATCTGGAAGCAGTGCCATAAGTAAAATATTTTAATTTCTTTAAAACATCTTTGGAATGTGTAATTAAGAATGTTTGAACATAACTTTCAAACACTTGCATCTATTATAAATGGATCAATTATAATTTTCTGGAATAAAAAAAAAAGTGGCCCATGTGACCTAATGACCCTTGACCTGTCATAGAGCCAAACACAAAAAAGAGCTGCAGGTAAAGGGGAGCTGCAGCAGAGGAGGCATATTTACAAGGAGTTGTGTGCAACACAGTCAAACAGGGCAAAAATAGCGATTGTCAATTGGACAATTTTACTGCTCTTGCTTCAGTTTTGACAGAGCTTGCCTGAATGTTCAATGGGCTATAAATGGAGTTTATTGAAGGAATGAGTAAAGGAGTCTCTGGGAATTCTGTGCCTTGAAGATTACCATAAACCTAGAGAAGCAAATTCTGCAAGTTTGTGCCATTTGATGATAAATGTCTCCAGGGACCTTAAATGTAATATGTCTGCTAGTCAGTGCGACTCATGGTAAAAATCAAATGAGTAGGAGAGTGAAAGGTATGTTTCAAGGCCGAGTTAGATAACTTTGGAACTGCACATGGTGCAACACCTCTCCGGAGCCTGTTGCAGGTGCTTGTGGTTGTGTTAGACATATTTGTTGTATCGACTATTTAAAGCGAAATTTATCTTTTTATTGAAAGTATCATTTAGCTTTTAATTAATTGGTTCTGATTCAAGTAAAAGTTACCTCATTCTTCATTTGGGATTTTTTTGGTAAATTATTTTGGTTATGGTTCTCCCATGTGAATGTTCAGTCAGACGTTTTAGTTGCTGTGATATGAAGAGTCTAAAGTTCGGTTCATTTTTCACAAACACACATTTATTTCCTTCCAACAGCCTTTGCACAAAACTCTCATTATACATCACCTGACAGAGGCCACCTGAAGCCCCTTTACATATCAGTATCAATTAATGAATACTTAACATAAATGAGACAACTAATTGCAATGTCTCTTAACCCATTACTTAACAGTCTCCCCTTCCTTGGAGAAAAAAAAATATTAGGTGAAAACAAAATTTCAAGAAACTTAAAAACACACACATGATTTCCCCCCTTTTCTTTTTGTTTGGATGAGAAAGAAAAAAAACAGTCACATAAACAAGGGCCCTTCATTAACAATATCCAAAAGTTTCTGTGAACTTGCCCCTCTTTTCGTAAAACAGTCTGACAGTTGATAGCTCCTGTCGACCCATTTAATTTTTGTTATTTCCCCTCTGTCCAACATCTGCTTCAAACTTGCGATGTCTATCCGTAACCTCTTTTCATTGACACTTTTTGTCGAGTGAACATTTTCCCACAGGGATCTATTGTCAATGTGACAGTCAATAGGTATATTACCCAAATCCCCTAATCCCAAAATTTCTGTCAATATCATACTTATATAAAAGGCCCTATCCACCGCCTCTACAAGGCTTAACATCTCAGCAGACAAAGTGCCTTTTACCACTCTCCTTATTTTCTTTGTTTCCCACACAAGCAGGCACCATTTACCATTGTTCCCCAAAAGGAAAATTATAAAACCTCCTGCACTTGAAACCCCATCACATAAATTTGGTAAGGCGTATCACTATAAACTATGAGTTTCAAGTGCCTAAGGGCACCTAAAACCGGGAACTTCAAAACACACTCCCACATTTTTAGTTTGGCCAACGATTTATTTGCTCTTATTATGTCTTCCACTTTGGGATCATTCATTTTTGTACTCAACTCTAAGGCACCAAAACTCACATCCAATCTAGTCTGTCTACCTAACCAGTTCAGTTGCCCAATTAAACTTCGCAGTTGCACTTTTTTAAATCTTTGAAACCATTGCGTTTTTTTGTGAAACTTGGCCACGACTAATTGCTATTAGGCTGATGCTTTCCAAATAAGATTGCTGACGTAAAGTTGCCCCTAACTTAGTCTGTCCAATTTCCAGTCCAATATATTTAAATGCACCGGAAGCCTGACTTCCAACCTTGAATTCTTTCCTCAAACCAGACATTACAATAGCTTCAAAATCACTAGTCCCACCCCACAAAAAATCATCGCCATGCATCATAAAAATGCCAGAAAGAGTTTCTTTATAGTGCCAGTAAAACATTGCAGGATCTGCTTTCAACTGGCAACAGCCTAACTTTAACAAAACTGACCTTACCGAAAAATACCAGACTCTAGATGCATCATTTAATCCATATACACATTTGTTCAACTTCCAGAGTACCCCTTCTATGTTAGCTGCTTCTTTAGGAGGACGGAAAAAAGTGTCTCTCTGGAGCTGATGCCCTGCAAAAAGGCAGCTTTTATATCTATAGATTTGCATTCCATGCCTTTGTGGCTAATAGAGCCAAGAAGATCTTTAAAATAACCTTTCCTGCTGGAGGTGAATCGACCCTTAAATCCTGATCTTCTAAGTTTTCTTCACATCCCCTTGCCACAAGCCTGGCCTTTGCCTTATAAGTTCCATCCGGAAGAACCTTTTCTGTGCAAATCCATCTGTGGGATCGAGCTCTTTGTCCCCTACCCGGTACTTCCGTGTATACCCCAAATTCACTCCAACTATGCAATTCTTGCTGTTTAGCTTCTTTGATAACTTTTTCATCTAATTTATTTGAAGCCACCAAAATCTCACGTGCATGTGGGCTTCTACTCCTATTAGTATTTGTAGTCTTACTTGTGTTCCGAGATCTTGATAAACTACGTCCCCTCTCCCGCCTGGTATCTCGTTCTGTACTGCTAGTGCTTGATCTTTCCCTTCTGCTGTGGGATGTCCTTTTAATAGTTCTCAACCTTTTCCTGCAGACCTGTTCACTATCTGATGTACTATCTGAACTGGCACTGCGTTTCTTTGCCCTCCATTTTTGAACTTCGTTTTCCCAATCCATTGTCTTGACTCCTTCCCCTTATTGCTGTACATTCAACCAATGTTTATACTTTCCAGTGGCCTTCGCTGCTCTACTAATAACAGTTGCATCCTTCCATTGACTAGACCCTTCAGGCAAGTATGTCACTTTTGTGCCAAATTTTGGCAGTTGCCCTTTTGGAAAAATGGCCTGTTCTAATTCATCAGAGGTGTTGTGTTCCTCCACAGAAACCCTGTCTACATCAGTTAATTGGTCCTCATAGTTCTGTAACACATGCGTACTAGATGACTCTGGTTCCTCGTCATGTCTGTCTGCTCTGTCTAAGTTTGAAAATTTGTAATCTATACTCATTATCCTTGATGAATGTACCCTAACAGTTTGATTACCATGTTGCAAAATAATTGTTTTGCCATCTATGCCTATGTTCTTCCCTGGGCCTTTCCATTCATTAGAATTGTCTCTCTTATAGTATACCATGCCTCCTTGCTGAAAACAGCATCTGATGGCCGTACGTTATGTCTTAAAGCTCTGCGAATTCTTTCAGAGACTTCTGCTTCCAAAAAATCTTTTCTACTGCGATGTAATGCATTCAAATGTTCAGCAAAACCAGAGCTAATTGTAATCCCCTCCCAAGCTGGAGGCTGGTCATCCAAAATGCACTAGATTTTAGGATTTCTACCAAACACTAATTGATAAGGACGCCCACAACCATCTGCAATGAATTCCTTGCATGTACTGCCCATGCTAAAGCTGAATTTAGCCTGCAATTTGGTCGATCTGCCAAAATTTTCCGAAGCATGTAATCGATGACAGCATGATTTCTTTCACAGACACCATTACTACATGGGCTTTCTGCAGCCGTATTCATAACACTGATATTCATGTTTTCACACATATCCCTAAACTCATCATTAGCAAATTCTGCCCCATTGTCCGTAAGGAATTTTGCCGGTGGACCCATTCCTGTCTCTATCCATTTTTCCCCGATTTGATCCAGAATTACTCTCTTTTCTTTACTTCGTACAATCGTTGATTGACTAAATCTGGTTGCTAAATCTACAAAATGCAAAATAAATATATTGTTTGCTTTATCCCAGATCTTAAGGTCCATGGCCACAATGTCGTAAAAAACCCTGGCCAAAGGTAGGGTTACTATCGGTCTTGCTGGTGTCCTTCTGTACTTCCTACAAACTTCACAGTGGTCATAACCTGTTCTATCAGTTTAGTATAGTCGTCATCCCTTACCCCTGCATCCGTTAACAAATTTTACAGCCTCCGAGGAGACAGATGTGCAAATTGCCTATGCAGTTTTAATATCACAAGGTTTTTAGCAGCTAAAGTCCCATTTTCAACTGCCATTAACACATCCTTAACCACTCTACTTGAAATATTATTTGTCAGTAATGGAATACAATAGTGTCCCGACTGTGTAAATTGTAAGTCCACTGTCTTTCCAAAAACTTTTGCCTTATCCTGTCCATAGCCAGTTTCATGTATGCTTTCTTCATCGACGGTCTGCTCAGAAGCAACGGTATCTCACTTAATACAACATCCACGCTAATGAAATGATTCACTCCAGCAATATTGCAAGGGATCACCACTCTTTCAGCGACTTCAGAGTATTATCATCCCCAAACCTGAAACTTGTGGAACTTTCAAATTCCTTAACCTTGTTACGATTTTCAGCATTCAAAGAGCATTTTAAACCAGTCAATTCCACACACAGTAGATGTGCAGCCATTGTCCAATACAGCACAGTTGATGATTCTGCAACCAACATCCTCATTACCGGCATAAAACTGCTTGTCAATAGGACAATGCCTTCTTTCTGGTCACTATCTTTTTCCTCTTCTGACTCTTCCGTGTCATGTGTCGCTTCAAACACTCTATCATAACGAGTTGGACAGTTGGAAGCATAATGGTATTGAGAGTCACATCGAAAACATCGATTTATCATGCCCCGTGCATTTCTGGGGTTCATCTTCCTATTGTAGGTTCTAACTGGGTTTCTGTCTTCATAATTTCCTTGTCTCGGTCTCCTTCTATAGTCTTGAGCCCTGTTCGTAGCCATACGATTTCGCCATCCTGTTAGTAGTGTATCTTCCATATTCTGCCTTATTGCAGGCTGACCTATTTGGGTCATCAGCGCCATCGGAATCGAATGTTTCCCCAGAAACTTTTGTAAAGCTTTTGTCATCTGTTCGAATAAGGTATCCTTATCAGTAAACTGAACTCCTGTCAAAACCAGGAGCCTATCCATCCACTCTAGCACAGTCAAGTAATTGAAAGGCCAACACAGACTGTGGAAATTCCAGATTGTGTTTCTGCAGCCTTTTGTATAGTCTGCCAAATTCCATTATATAGTCTTCCATGGAGATATCCTCCATTTTCCAGAACTTATCAAAATCCGACCATGCTTCATAAGCACTTAACAAGTCATCTTTCTTATAAATCTTATCCATATAATGTAATACTGTCTCCAGACCTTCTTCTGAGTCTAACTCTTCCAATTCCAGCTCAGAAAGCACTTTGTTTTGGATTTTACTGCCATATGGTAGAGAAAGAGCCAATACCATACCTTGTTTTCTCTTTCCCAAAGCAGTTACCTTAGTCCACATAACTACTGCACTTCTCCATTGTTCGTACGATTCCCTTTCAGAAAATAAGAAAGGATAGTCATATCCAGCCATTTTTATCCTCGGTTCAGCCATATATCCTTTTTTTTTTCTTTTCTCACTCACTCCTTGGTTTGATCTGGAAAGATGTATTTTTCAACCCTTCACAGTTAAACAGCAACCATCCTCTGCTCCCAATTGTTAGACGTTTTAGTTGCTGTGATATGAAGAGTCTAAAGTTCTGATCCTTTTTCACAAACACACATTTATTTCCTTTGCACAAAACTCTCACCATACATCACATGACAGAGGCCACCTGAAACCCCTTTACATATCAGTGTCAATAATTGATACTTAACATAAATGAGACAACTAATTGCAATGTCTCTTAACCCATTACTTAACATGTTCAGATCCTGTTAAGACTATAACCGTTTTAATGTAGTTAACTAATAAGATCCACAACACAACTGAACTAACAGTCCGTCAGCCCCTTTATATGTGAATGGAGTGTTGTACATTGATGTATTTAAGTACATTGCTCCTTCTCAGAACATATTATGCTGCATGTTTAGTGGAAATGTAAATACTTTCTCAACAGGTGCAGGTGTTGATGAGCAGAAGGAACCATGGGATGATTTAAGCAGAACATGCAATGGGTGAAATTGGAAAGATAACAGCATGCTGGCACAACCTGGGCAGAGGGAATGATTCTTGTTCTGGAGTGGGTAGCCTGAGGAAGACTTGATCTTGGGCCTCACTTAAATTAAGTCAATAAGCAGCAAATGTTTACTGCATGTCCAGGGATGTTTACTGGTGAAGGGGATTTAAATTTTGGCCTGATGTGTTACCAGCAATGGTCCTCATGTGGGAAGGTGGGGGAGGTGTTTGGATAGGGAGACAAGTGAGGGTAGGAAATGGTCTTTGGTACTGCTATGGTTCCAGGAGGAGCATCCGTGCCTATTTCTTGTATTTAAACCGTGGTCCATATTTTCAAAAGGATTGTTAGTTAGGTATCATCTACTTAGTTATCCTGAAAGTAGCAGCAGCATTAGATAGCCTGTTCATGGCAACTTAATTTAAATAAGGGACCCTGGAACAGAGACTAGGCCTCTTATTTGCACATGTAAGGAATCTAGTCCTGATTCAAGGCTGGGTTCTGGTCATTTATACTTCAGCCTTTATCAAAATGGCTGGCAGTGCACTTCCAGCATGGCATCGAACTTATTGAGCTCTTACATTGGATATATGGCACAGAAAGATGAAATTCAGCCCAATTTCTCTATGCCATCATTTATACTGCCCTTGAGCCTCTTCCCATTCTTTTTGCATTTAAATCATCACCATAACCAAGTATTTTCTTTTCCCTCATATTCATTGTGCCTAACTGCTTCAAGAGGACGACCATCATCCCTGTACCGAAGAAAAGCCAAGTAGCGTGCCTTAATGACTATCGTCCAGTGGCTCTGACATCCATCGTTATGAAGTGCTTCGAAAGGTTAGTCATGGCATAAACCAACTCCAGCCTCCCGGATTGCCTTGATCCACTACAGTTCGCCTACCGCTGCAACAGGTCCACAGCAGACACCATCTCCCTGGCCCTGCACTCAACCCTGTTACACCTAGATAACAAAGCCATCTCTGTCAGACTCCTATTTATTGATTACAGCTCAACCTTCAACACCATTATTTCTACAAAACTCATCTCTAAACTCCGTGGCCTAGGCCTCGGCTCCTCCCTCTGGATCCTGAACTTCCTAACCCACAGGCCACAATCAGTAAGGATAGGTAACAACACCTCCTCCATGATCATCCTCAACACAGCCCCACAAGGCTGTGTCTTCAGCCCACTACTATACTCCTTATACACATATGACTGCATGGCCAAATTTCCCTCTGTGGTAGTAGAGGTATTACGGTACCTGGTAATGCTGGAACACCTTTGGTAGAAACTGTATGCTTTCTATTGGTCAAGCTGTATGGTAGCTCCGCCCTGCTAGGCAGTGTATAAGAGTCCGTGCCGCCCCAGCAGCCTTCATTCTGTACCTGAGCTGCTGGGGGAAACATCTAGCTTATTAAAGCCTTTAGTTGGACGACAACCTTGCTTAAATGGTCATTGATCGTGCATCAATTTAATAAGCTAGTTTTAAAAAAGGATGGAGCTCCGAATCAAGCCGGAGTGTCTGCAACTCAGCCCATTAGAATATCTCGGGACGGCCGAAAACAGACCCACGGGAGAACAGAAAATGCAAGTCCTGAACTCAAGGGTGAGCTCGGAGATTTACACCCTCATCGAGGAAGCGGAAGACTTCGATGCAGCAATAGAGCTGCTAAAAGGACATTATATTCGCCCGGTAACTCAGGTCTACACCCGGCCTCTGCTAGCAACAAGGCGACAAACCCCTGGGGAATTGCTGGAAGAATTCTACCATGCACTCCTGGTGTTGGGGAGAAACTGCAGCTGCCCGCAAGTTTCGGCGAGCGTACACACTGAACTCTTGATCTGGGATGCTTTTGTGGCAGGTATGCTATCCTCCCAAATCCGCCAGCGATTGCTAGAAAAAGACACTCTAGGTCTCAAGGAGGCACGGGCCCTTGCAGGCTCCCTGGATGTGGCCTCCAGAAACACCCGCACTTACGTTCCCGACTGGGTGGCAGCCCCCTCGGCAGCATGGAACCCCTCCGCAGCCGATCCCGAGACATCCCCGATCCCCCCACAAGCTTGTGCTGCAAGGCAGCCTGGCAACCCCGGGGGACCCCGCTGTTACTTTTGCGGGCAGGACAAGCACCCCCTCCAGCGCTGCCCGGCCCGCGCATCTACCTGCAAGGGATGCGGTAAAAAGGGCCATTTCGTGGTGGTATGCCAGGCCCGTGCGGTTGCCACGGTCTCCGGCGGCGAATGCGGACCTCCACCACAAACCTCTCCACGGTCCCCATGTGGCCAGCGGGTGCCACCATCTTCCTACTCCAGGGCCACGTGCGGCCCCCAGGCGCCACCATCTTGTCCCGTGGATGCCACGTTAGAGGGATGGGCACCGCCATTTTGTGCACCCCCAGCCATGTGCGACCAATAGGAGCCGCCATATTGGATGAACCCCCAGGACCCCAGCTCGGCTGACCACACACTGCCCGAAGAGAACACTCAACTGCTGCGATTAGCCTCGGTGACTCTGGATCAATCCCGGCCTAGAACACTCTCAACTGCTACAGCGACTGTATTTATCAACGGGCGCGAGACGTCCTGCCGAATCGACTCTGGGAGCACGGAGAGCTTCATACACCCTGACATGGTAAGGCGCTGTTCTCTCCTTGTCCACCCCGTTAATCAAAAAATCTCCCTGGCCTCCGGTTCCCACTCAGTAGAGATAAAGGGGTTTTGTTTAGCAAACCTCACAGTCCAGGGAAGGGAGTTCAAAAATTACCATCTCTACATCCTTCCCCACCTCTGCGCGGCCACACTCCTAGGTTTAGACTTCCAGTGTAACCTCCAAAGTCTAACCTTCAAATTCGGCGACCCTATACCCCCCCTCACTGTCTGCGGCCTCGCAACCCTTAAGGCCGACCCGCCTTCCCTGTTTGCGAACCTCACCCCGGATTGCAAACCCGTCGCCACCAAGAGCAGACAGTACAGTGCCCTGGACCGGATCTTTATTAGGTCAGAGGTCCAAAGGCTACTGAGGGAAGGAGTCATTGAAGCTAGCAACAGTCCCTGGAGAGCTCAAGTAGTGGTGGTAAAGACCGGGGAGAAGCATAGGATGGTCATCGACTACAGACCATCAACAGGTTTACGCAGCTGGACACGTACCCTCTCCCCCGCATATCCGCCCTGGTAAACAGGATCGCGCATTACAAGGTCTACTCCATGGTGGATCTTAAGTCCGCCTACCACCAGCTCCCCATCTGCACTAGTGACTGCAAATACACTGACTTCGAGGCAGATGGGTGGCTCTACCACTTCTTAAGGGTCCCCTTCGGTGTCACCATCGGGGTCTCGGTCTTCCAGCGCAAGATGGACCGAATGGTTGACTGGTACGGTTTACGGGCAACATTCCCGTATCTGATAATGTCACCATCTGCGGCCACGACCAGCAGGACCACGACACCAACCTCCGAAAATTCTTCCAGACTGCAAAGATCCTTAACCTTACATACAACAAGGATAAATGCGTGTTTAGCACCGACTACCTAGCCATCCTCGGCTACGTAGTGCGAAATGGAGTTATAGGCCCCGGCCCTGAATGCATGCGCCCCCTTATGGAGTTCCCCCTCCCTCACTGCCCCAAGGCCCTGAAGCGCTGCCTAGGGTTTTTCAGTTACTACGCCCAGTGGGTCCCCAACTATGCGGACAAGGCCCGTCCCCTGATCCAATCCACAGCTTTTCCCCTGACGATAGAGGCCCGCCAGGCCTTCAGCCGCATCAAAGCAGACATTGCAAAGGCCACGATGCACGCCATCGACGAGTCCCTCCCCTTCCAGGTCGAGAGTGACGCGTCTGACGTAGCTCTGGCGGCCACCCTCAACCAAGCGGGCAGGCCCATGGCCTTCTTCTCACGTACCCTCCATACTTCCGAAATCCGCCACTCATCAGTCGAAAAGGAGACCCAGGCCATAGTAGAAGCTGTGCGACATTGGAGGCATTACCTGGCCGGCAGGCGATTCACTCTCCTCACTGACCAACGGTCGGTTGCTTTCATTTTCGATAATGCGCAGCGGGGCAAGATAAAAAACGATAAGATCTTGCGGTGGAGGATCGAACTCTCCACCTACAACTACGAGATCTTGTATCGTCCCGGGAAGCTAAACGAGCCTCCTGACGCCCTGTCCCGCGGCACATGTGCCACCGCACAAGTGGACCGCCTCCGAGCCCTCCACGAGGACCTCTGCCACCCGGGGGTCACTCGCTTTTTCCACTTTATCAAGACCCGCAACCTGCCCTACTCCATCGAGGAGGTCAGGACAGCCAACAGGGACTGCCAAATCTGCGCGGAGTGCAAACCGCACTTCTACCGGCCAGAGAAAGCGCACCTGATAAAGGCTTCCCCACCCTTTGGACGCCTCAGCATGGACTTCAAAGGCCCCCTCCCCTCCACCGACTGCAACACGTACTTCCTGAACGTGATTGACGAGTACTCCCGTTTCCCATTCACCATCCCCTGCCCCGACACAACCGCAACCACCATCATCAAGGCCCTCCATAGCATCTTTGCACTGTTCGGGTTCCCCGCCTACATAAATAGTGACAGGGGGTCGTCCTTTATGAGCGACAAACTGCGTCAATTCCTGCTCAGCAAGGGCATCGCCTCGAGCAGGACGACCAGTTACAACCCCCGGGGAACGGACAGGTCGAGAGGGAGAACGGAATGGTCTGGAAGATTGTCCTACTGGCCCTACAGTCCAGGAATCTCCCAGTCTCCCGCTGGCAGGAAGTCCTCCCGGATGCCCTCCACTCCATCCGGTCACTGCTTTGTACCACAACCAACCAGACACCTCACGAACGTCTCCTTGTCTTCCCCAGGAAGTCCTCCTCTGGGACCTCACTCCCGACCTGGTTGGCAGCACCCGGACCCATCCTGCTCCCGAAAACACGTCGGACCTGTTGGTCGGGAGGGTCCATCTTCTCCATGCTAACCCCCAGGATGCCTACGTGGCGTACCCAGACGGCCGGCAAGATACTGTCTCCCTACGAGACCTGGCGCCCACCGGAGCCCCACGCACACCCCAGCCACCAGTCCCACCCTCCCCTCCACCAGGGCACCTTACAGGAGGATTGGTCCTTCCGCCGGCCCTGTCTCGGCCCCCCAACCACCGACGCACCCCACAGGTGCTCCCTTCCCAGGTCAACCGTTTTCCTCACCTGCGCCGTCTTGGGGTGTTGAAGCTGCCATGGAGATCGAAGCCATGCTCCCGGAGTCACAGACGCCAGAGTCTCCACCGGAGTCACCACCGAAGCTCCGATGATCACAGAGGATGATCAGGGCCCCCGATTGACTGATTGCTTCGTTTTAAATTGTAAATTTAAATCATAAATTGTAAATAGCTATTAGAATTCTAAATAGTTACAAAACGCAGTACGGAGGTAATACGGTACCTCCATAACTAATTCTACCACGTTGCCATGTTTGTAGTATCAGGCCACCACCCCCGGCGGACTCTTTTTTAATAGGGGGTGAATGTGGTAGTAGAAGTATGACGGTACCTGGTAACGCTGGAACACCATTGGTAGAAACTATATGCTTCCTACTGGTCAAGGTGTATGGTATCTCCGCCCTGCTAGGCAGCGTATAAGAGCCTGTGCCGCCCCAGCAGCCTTCATTCAGTACCTGAGCTGCTGGGGGAAACATCTAGCTTATTAAAGCCTTCAGTTGGACTACAACCTCGCTTTAGTGGTCATTGAACGTGCATCACCCTCCAACTCGATTTTCAAATTTGCTGATGACGCCACAGTAGTGGGTCGGATCTCAAACAATGACGAGACAGAATACAGGAATGAGATAGAGAATCTGGTGAACTGGTGCAACGATAATAATCTCTCCCTCAATGTCACCAAAACGCAGGCGATTGTCGAGACTTCAGGAAGCGTAGTGGAAACATGTCTCTGTCTACATCAATGGGAATGAAGTAGAAAGGGTTTTTAGGTGTCCAGATCACAACAACCTGTCCTGGTCCCCCCATGCTGACACTATAGTTTAGAAAGCCCACCAACGACTCTACTTTCTCAGAAGGCTAAGGAAAGTTGGCATGTCAGCTGCGACTCTCACCAACCTTTACAGGTGCACCATAGAAAGCATTCTTTCCCGATGTCTCACAGCTTGGTATGGATCCTGCTCTGCTCAAGAGCGCAGGAAACTACAAAAGGTTGTGAATGTAGCCCAATCCACCACGCAAACCAGCCTCCCATCCATTGACTCAGTCCACAATTCGCCTCGGAAAGGCAGCCAGCATAATTAAGGACCCCACGCACCCCGGACATACTCACTTCCACCTTCTTCCGTCAGGAAAAAGATACAAAAGTTTGAGGTCACATAGCACCCTAATCAAGAACAGCTTCTTCCCTACTGCCATCAGACTTTTGAATGGACCTACCTCGTATTAAGTTAATCTTTTCTCTATACCCTAGCTATGACTGTAACATTACGTTCTGCAGTCTCACCTTCCTTTCCTATGCACGGTATGCGTTGTCTGAATAGCATGCCAGAAACAATACTTTTCACTGTATATAATACATGTGACAATAATAAATCCAAATAAAATCAAAAATCATTCTTCTCCAGCTTACTCTTAAATGTATCAAGAATAGTTGCTTCACCCACTTTCTGTGGCAGCAAGTTCTATATTCTCTCTGTATCCACTGTATCAAAATTTTTCATCATTGTAAATATCTCTATTAGGTCTTACTTTTTCAAGTGAAAAGAGCCCTCACCTAGCCATCCTTTTCATTTTGTAAACCCATGTATTTGTAAATGGCCTGTGCTCTCTCCAATGCCTCTATGGTGATCAGGACTGAATGTAATATGTTAAGTTTTGTCTAAACAAGTTTCAGTATAGGCATGGCATAACTTCCTTACTTCAATTTTAGCCCTTTAGAAGTAGAGCCTTGTACTTGTGGTTTTTAAAATTACACCTTTTATTATCAACCATAGCTGAATGCATCTCATGCAAATAAGCAGGCACTGATGCACAACTTCAATTTGGACAATCCAAACATAAGCAGTTGTTCAAAGGAAAATGATTTAAAACATTAATCTGCAGAATAGTCTCAAAGCAAATCGAGAAGAAAAGCTCAAATTACAACAAAGTGGGGGGAATGATCAGTTTCATCCTTTCCTATCAGATTTAGGAAGAAAAGACTGACAGCTTCACTGACAATGTCAGGTAGCAATTGAGAACGGACTCAAAGTGGTGAATGGATTTACACATAATGCTCAGACAGAGATGGATTGAACTTATGAAAGGTGTAGCAAGATATTTCAGGGAAAACAAAAGTCTTTAACATTATTTAAAATAAACAGATTCAAACAAAAATTCAACCACTGGAATATCTTCAAATTTATCTATGACAACACAAACTGCATGCAGCTTTTAAAGTCAAGAACTGTCACTTAGAATTCGTCCTTGTTTCGGAGAAGTTAAGCAGTAGAATTTGAAATTTCTGTTGGAACATTAATAGAAGTGTTACCAGAGGGAAACCAATAGGCCGGAATTCTCCAGTCATTTTGATTAAATTATCCCACTGGCAGCACACCCCCACCAGCCGAATTTGCGGCGGTGTGGGGTGGTTACAATGGAAAATTCTAAGTCCCCATGCCTGCCGGTAAACAGGCGAGAATAACTCCGGACTTTTTCCTCGAAGGCCCGGGGTGATTCTCCATTTTCCAGGGGGCTAGCAGAGCCTCGGCGTGCATCCCGCAGCTCTGGCGGCGGCAAGCAGGTCCGCGCATGTGCGCGGCAGCCCACCTCGGCGCGGGCGCCGCCGACATGGCGGAGCCACACAGCGGGCCTGCGCGGAAGAAGGTAGGTCCATCCCAGATCGTGATGGCCCGCCAATCGGTGGCCCCCGATTGCTGGCCTGGCCACCGCTGAGGTCCCCCCCTGGAGTCAGATACCCCCCACCCCCCATCAGGACCACCACCGCGGCCGCGGGTCCAAGCTCCCGCCGGATGGTACCACATGTAAACCACGCTGGCGGGTGTTCGGCCAGTCGACAGCGGAAAATCGCCCCGGCGGCCTGTTCCAACGGCCCCCGACATGCGCCGCGTCGACCGCCCGTGCAGGACTGGCAGGCCGCAGAGAATCGCGGAAGCGCCGTCGGCGTGAACGGCTATTCTCCGCCCCCGCGTTTCTGACACGGAGGGTCAGAGAATCATTGTTCCCATTGCTAATCGGTGGGAAGATGGAATTGCCCTGCCAGTGAATGATGCACGGCCAAGGAGCACATGGCTGGTGGACCGGGGAATCCCGCCCAATGTTATCCTGTATCTGACATGCATGTGTTAATTCAATGTCACAACTTGAGAAAAATAGTCACAATTGATTTATAAAAATGATTGAAAAATATTTTTCAATGTCACCTGTGTGGTCCACATTCCTAATTTTGATTCAATCCCTAATCTATACTGGGAATAAGTAACAACATTCATTACAAATAAAAATGTATGCTACCATAATCTGGAGTTGATCAGGCCACAGAGTTCTTGACCAAGTGACCACCATTGGTGCTAAATTTGGTAGAAAGCATTACCGATTGAAGTGGTAGTAATATTACTTATCATAATTTTCTTTATTGGCTCCGACATTAAAATTTGTGGCAAGATTTATTTCTTTTTAACAATATATAGAATATTAAAATGTTTCCTTGGCAACATCATCCAAAAGTTCCATTTGTAAGCTATCAACTCTCAGCTCTATCTCACCACATCTCTTTTGACTCTTCCAGTCTCTATTTCATCACATGCTTATGTGGCATTCAGTCCTGGATGAGCAGAATTTTCGTTCCAGCTGAATATTGGGAAATCTGTAGAAGTATTTTTTGGTCCTGGATCAATGCCACGATTTTAAAAATTGGCATCATCAACCCTCAGCCAGGATTTTGTTAAAGCCACGGTGTGGATGCAATCATTACACTAAGTTGGTGGATGACAAGGACCTTGTTCACAAGTGAACAGAGATTCTTGAACACGATGAGTAGACGGTTGTTGAGAGCTGATCCTCCAGCAGAGTCCACAGGCTCAAACATAGGAGGGGTGAGTTGGACAGGAAGTAGATTGACAAGATTATCCTCCAGTGTTATGGGCCAGAGTTTAGAGAACCCCAAAGTGTATCATGGAGTTCACCTGACCCACAACATTTAATAAATTGTGGTATGGGGAGCACACTGCCCACTCTACAGGTGTGGTACAGCAGAAATTGAAAAGTATATTTTTTAAAAAGCAAAACAATGTTTATTCTATGAACTTAAGTTAACCTTTTTAAAACATACAGTGAACATCTTAGCAACCATCAATTAAAATACAACCCCCAAAGACTACAACACTAAATAATCCTTTAAGCTTTCCTTTTAACATCCATATGACTTAAAAACAAAACCTTTAACAGAAGTACATCAGGTTAAAGTCACTACTGAAAACCTTTATAATTCTGAATTCACCAAATGATCAAGAGATAGCCTTTTGATGCAGAGGGAACAGCAGTACACTTGCTTGGTCTGGCTTCAGCTCCAACACTGAAGACGAAACTAAAACACGCCCTGCAGCAAACAGCCTAAAATGAAAGTAAAAAGCTGACAGACAGCCCACCTCCACCCAGGGGGCGCACTGGTTGATGAGAGAGTGGGATGGGACAATTGGGGTTGCTGCTCATAATGAACCAGCACTCAGTGTCACTATGAGTCCACGGAAAGATGCCATGATAAGAACAGAGGGAACTGTAGCTTTATATAACCAGGTGTTCGATTTGGAGGTAGGAGAGCACTTTGGGGACAGTGACCACAATTCGGTGACGTTTACGTTAATGATGGAAAGGGATAAGTGTACACCGCAGGGCAAGAGTTATAGCTGGGGGAAGGGCAATTATGATGCCATTAGACAAGACTTGGGGGCGATAAGGTGGAGAAGTAGGCTGCAAGTGTTGGGCACACTGGATAAGTGGGGCTTGTTCAAGGATCAGCTACTGCGTGTTCTTGATAAGTATGTACCGGTCAGGCAGGGAGGAAGGCGTCGAGCGAGGGAACCGTGGTTTACCAAGGAAGTGGAATCTCTTGTTAAGAGGAAGAAGGAGGCCTATGTGAAGATGAGGTGTGAAGTTTCAGTTGGGGCGATGGATAGTTACAAGGTAGCGAGGAAGGATCTAAAGAGAGAGCTAAGACGAGCAAGGAGGGGACATGAGAAGTATTTGGCAGGAAGGATCAAGGAAAACCCAAAAGCTTTCTATAGGTATGTCAGGAATAAGCGAATGACTAGGGAAAGAGTAGGACCAGTCAAGGACAGGGATGGGAAATTGTGTGTGGAGTCTGAAGAGATAGGCGAGATACTAAATGAATATTTTTCGTCAGTATTCACTCAGGAAAAAGATAATGTTGTGGAGGAGATTGCTGAGCCGCAGGCTAATAGAATAGATGGCATTGAGGTGCGTAGGGAAGAGGTGTTGGCAATTCTGGACAGGCTGAAAATAGATAAGTCCCCAGGACCTGATGGAATTTATCCTAGGATTCTCTGGGAGGCCAGGGAAGAGATTGCTGGACCATTGGCTTTGATTTTTATGTCATCATTGGCTACAGGAATAGTGCCAGAGGACTGCAGGACAGCAAATGTGGTCCCTTTGTTCAAAAAGGGGAGCAGAGACAACCCCGGCAACTATAGACCGGTGAGCCTCACGTCTGTAGTGGGTAAAGTGTTGGAGGGGATGATAAGAGACAAGATTTATAATCATCTAGATAGGAATAATATGATCAGGGATAGTCAGCATGGCTTTGTGAAGGCTGGGTCATGCCTCACAAACCTTATTGAGTTCTTTGAGAAGGTGACTGAACAGGTAGACGAGGGTAGAGCAGTTGATGTGGTGTATATGGATTTCAGCAAAGCATTTGATAAGGTTCCCCACGGTAGGCTATTGCAGAAAATACGGAGGCTGGGGATTGAGGGTGATTTAGAGATGTGGATCAGAAATTGGCTAGCTGAAAGAAGACAGAGGGTGGTGGTTGATGGGAAATGTTTAGAATGGAGTACAGTCGCAAGTGGAGTACCACAAGGATCTGTTCTGGGGCCGTTGCTGTTTGTCATTTTTATCAATGACCTAGAGGAAGGCGCAGAAGGGTGGGTGAGTAAATTTGCAGACGATACTAAAGTCGGTGGTGTTGTTGATAGTGTGGAAGGATGTAGCAGGTTACAGAGGGATATAGATAAGCTGTAGAGCTGGTCTGAGAGGTGGCAAATGGAGTTTAATGTAGAGAAGTGTGAGGTGATTCACTTTGGAAGGAATAACAGGAATGCGGAATATTTGGCTAGTGGTAAAGTTCTTGAAAGTGTGGATGAGCAGAGGGATCTAGGTGTCCATGTACATAGATCCCTGAAAGTTGCCACCCAGGTTAATAGGGTTGTGAAGAAGGCCTATGGAGTGTTGGCCTTTATTGGTAGAGGGATTGAGTTCCGGAGTCGGGAGGTCATGTTGCAGCTGTACAGAACTCTGGTTCGGCCGCATTTGGAGTATTGCGTACAGTTCTGGTCACCGCATTATAGGAAGGACGTGGAGGCTTTGGAGCGGGTGCAGAGGAGATTTACCAGGATGTTGCCTGGTATGGAGGGAAAATCTTATGAGGAAAGGCTGATGGACTTGAGGTTGTTTTCGTTGGAGAGAAGAAGGTTAAGAGGAGACTTAATAGAGGCATACTAAATGATCAGGGGGTTAGATAGGGTAGACAGTGAGAGCCTTCTCCCGCGGATGGAAATGGCTGGCACGAGGGGACATAGCTTTAAACTGAGGGGTAATAGATATAGGACAGAGGTCAGAGGTAGGTTCTTTACGCAAAGAGTAGTGAGGCCGTGGAATGCCCTACCTGCTACAGTAGTGAACTCGCCAACATTGAGGGCATTTAAAAGTTTATTGGATAAACATATGGATGATAATGGCATAGTGTAGGTTAGATGGCTTTTGTTTCGGTGCAACATCGTGGGCTGAAGGGCCTGTACTGCGCTGTATTGTTCTATGTTCTATGTTCTATGTTCTTATAACAAGAAGCCAGGAAAGACGGCATCAGGAATATTGAAGAGTGCTGAATCGTTGGAGTTGCTGGGACGCAGAATACCCGAGAGTGAAAAAGTGAAAGGAGGCTTGAGAATAGAAGAATGTTTGGAGTAGGAAAAAGAAAAGTTGACAAGGAAGTGCAGAAGTACAGAAATAGTTCGTAATCAGAAATTCCATAACAGACATCCACCATTTTGTTAATTATAGGCTAAACTTAATTAATGTAAAATAATTTTTTGGATAATGATCTTTCTTGGGATTTAATGTTGTGCTTTTTGGAAGCTGGGTGAGTCAGAGAAAATATTTTTATGGCAGTCCGTTTCTTTAAAATTGAAGTTGCTGAAAATAAACATCTAGGCAAAAAGGTGCATCATGGGATTAAATCTTTGGACAGTGTACAAAAGCATAACTAGTAAATTGGCACAAAAAACAGTTCTTCAAAGTATTGCAAGATTACCCAGCCCCTGTGTAGTGAAAATTACCCATCAAAGGACCATTCATAACATTCTCAAGTGCTTTCACTCACCACAGCAGTGCATGTGACAAACTGAGCAAGAAACTGCGTCCAGCCCATCACTGCTAACATGTCATCATGGCATACGTTAAAAGCAAGCAATAATTTAGGCTAATTGGTTCTGAGAACTCAACAGGTTGAAAATTAACCATCAACCTCTTTAGAATTAAAAAAAATGTGATGAAGATTTTAATACCAGAGGCTCAGCAATTTGGCAGATTACTGGAACATAAATGAATGATATTAGCCATGGTAATTTGTAGAATAGAAGCCATCCAGCATCCATACCAATTATACTGACAGCCTGAATGTCTTACAATTGAGCCAATTGCTAGCAATGAGTTCCTGGGATATAGCTTTACAATGCCCTTTGCTGGAAGCAAGGTCATCAGCTACCTTTTAGTGCAAAAGATATACATCTCAAAATGTTTCAGAGAGCTTACCTTAACATTTTGTTGAATCTTTGAAAGTTTGGCTGCTTTTTCTTTCTATAAAACATCAGTATCTTAGATGAACATACTTATTGTTAATTTTTCAAAAGGTGAAATCACCAATACATGCTGATCTTACTGGTGACATTTGGAATAGGAAACACAGTCAGATGTAGGTAACTGCAGATCACTATACAGGAAGTATAGCTTTGAATGTAAAGCCTATTAGAATTAGAACCATATAATTAATTTCCAACAATGTGGCATTTCAAGAGATATCATCTATCTGACAAGCATGCCAGGTTTTATTTCTAGAATCAACGTATGCACGAATGCTAATTCTAAAGGCAATTGCCTCAGCTATGCTTGTAAATTTGGCATGATTATTAAAGAGCTAATTCTAGTAAAAGTTGTCATACTCTCACATTGTTGTCATATTTCTGTTGGAGTGCTAGGAAAACATGGCCACTTTTGCTGTTAGACATTTCGTGACTGTTATATCACCTACAGGTTTGCCTTGTGAAGGAAATCTTGTACACAGATTCTTTTTAGTGAAATCTGCTCCCCCCCACCGCCACTCATTTCACAATTGTTATGTAAAAGCAGCACAATTTAAGTTAAGGAATCTGAGTAGCTGCAATACTATGAGGAATGTGCTTATAGCATTATAGAATTGCAGCATAGAAGGAGGCCATTTGGGCTGTAGTGTCCGCGCCAGCCCTACAAAAGAGCAACTCATTCTCGGGCCTTTTCGTCATAGCACTCCAAATATCTTTGTCCCAGATAACTATCCAATCTTCTTTTGAAGGCCTTGATTGAATCTGCTTCCAACACACTCTCTGTGAGTGCAATCCAGATCCTACATTCGCAGTGTAAAAAAAATGTTTTCCCTCATGTCACCATTGCTTCCTTTAGCAGAATCCCCTGCTTGTCAATCCTTCCACCATCAAGAAATATTTCTCTCCATCCATTTTGTCCAAAGCTCTCATGAAAACCTCTATCAAATTTCTCTTTAAGCTTCCTTCCTCCAAGGAGAATAACCCCAGCTTCACCAATCTTTCCTCATAGCTGAAGATCCTCAACCCTGGAAGCTGGCTTATGAATCTTTTCTACCCAGTCTCTGATGCTTTCACATCCATCCACAAGTATAGTGGGCAGAATTGTTCACAATACTCCAACTAAGGCCAAGCCAAAGTTTAATACAGGTTCACCATAACTTCCTTCCTTTAGAGGGTACTCTCTGTTCCTATTTATAAAGTCCATGACCCCATATGCTATATTAGCCACTTTCTCAATTATATCCTGCCACCGTCAATGTTTTGTTTACACATACCTCCGGGTCCCTCTGCTCCTACCTCCCCTTTCGAATTGTACCATCAATTTTAGATTCACTTTCCTTATTATTTCCATCCAAATCAATCACTTCATTTTACATTAAATTTCATCAGCCACTTGTCTGCCAAATCCATCAGCTTGCCTAAATCTTCTTGAAGTTTATCATAGTTCACAATACTTCCAACTTCTGTGCCATCTGTAACTTTTTAGATTGTACCCTGCACACCAAGCACGAGGTCATTAAAATAGATCAAGAAAAGTAGTCTGAACACGGACTCCCCCCCTCACTATATACTTTCCTCCAGTTTTAAAAAGGTTTGAATCGCAATGTGTAAGGTTGTGGGGGTGAGGGTGGAGCCATACCCGAGAGCAGCAGTCTTCGGGGTATCGGACCAGCCAGAACTACACATAGGGAAGAGAGCTGACGCCCTGGCTTTTGCTTCTTTAATTGCACACCAGAGAATCCTGCTCAGCTGGCGATCAGCAGCCCCACTCACTGCCACAGAATGGATGTTGGAATTTCTCCACCTGGAGAAGATGAAATACACTATCCAAGTGTCGGATGGGGCTTCCACAAAGCGTTGGGGCCATTAATCAGCCTGTTCCACGACCTGTTCGAAGCCAACAGTGACTAGGGAAAGAACGGGTGGATGGAGGAGAACAGATAAGAACACACAATGGAGAAGAGCAGAGGGGGAAGGGGAGAGAAGGTGAGGAGCGAACCCAAGGGCTTCGCAGAGAAAGTTAAGTGAGAGTTGTTCTTCTGAGATGCAGGAGAATCAATTACAGCAGTAAGGTGGGATGACATCTTAGAAGGCTTTTCAACTGAGGCCATATGGGTAGAACTTAAAAACCAAAAAGAAGCAATCACATTGGTGGGAGTGTTCTTTAGGCCCCCTAGCAGTCCAAGAGAAATAGAAGAGCAGATATATAGGCAAATTTCAGAGAAGTGTAAAAGTAATAGGGTAATGATAGTGGGGGATTGCAATGTCCCCAATATTAACTGGGGTGGCCATAGTGTGAAAGGTTTAGAGGGAGTAGAATCCTTAAAATGCATCCATAGAACTTTTTAAGCCAGTGCATGGAAGGACCTACAAGAGTGGGGCAGTTCTAGACTTAATTTTTGGTAACAAAGCTGAGCAAGTGGTTGAAGTATTAATGGGGGTACATTTTGCAAACAGTGATCATGGGCGAAATTCTCCCCAAACGGCACGATGTCCGCCGACTGGCGCCCAAAACGGCGCCAATCAGACGGGCATCGCGCTGCCCCAAAGGTGCGGAATGCTCCGCATCTTTGGGGGCCGAGCCCCAACATTGAGGGGCTAGGCCGACGCCGGAGGGATTTCCGCCCCGCCAGCTGGCGGAAACGGCCTTTGTTGCCCTGCCAGCTGGCGCGGAAATGACATATCAGGGCGGCGCATGCGCGGGAGCGTCAGCAGCCGCTGACAGTTTCCCGCGCATGCGCAGTGGAGGGAGTCTCTTCCGCCTCCGCCATGGTGGAGACCGTGGCGGAAGGGAAAGCGTGCCCCCACGGCACAGGCCCGCCCGCGGATCAGTGGGCCCCGATCGCGGGCCAGGCCACCGTGGGGGCACCCCCCGGGGCCAGATCGCCCCGCGCCCCCCCAGGACCCCGGAGCTCACCCACGCCGCCTTGTCCCGCCGTTCAAAAGGTGGTTTAATCCACGCCGGCGGGACAGGCAATTTATTGGCGGGACTTCGGCCCATCCGGGCCGGAGAATCCAGCGGGGGGGCCCGCCAACCGGCGCGGCCCGATTCCCGCCCCCGCCGAATATCCGGTACCGGAGACTTCGGCAACCGGCGGGATTCACGGCAGCCCCCGGCGATTCTCCAACCCGGCGGGGGGTCGGAGAATGACGCCCCATAATTCTATTAGATTCAAGATTGTTATAGAAAATGACAACAAGGGGCCTGAGATCAAAGTTCTAAACTGGGGGATGGCCGATTTTAATAAGATCAGATATGATTTGGCCAGAGTGGACTGGGAGCAGACACGTTTGGGTAGATCTGTGACCGAACAGTGGGTGCATTCAAGAAGGAAATCGGGAGAGTACAGGGCCAATACATTCTAATCAAGAAAAAGGGTGGGACCAACACATCCAGTGAAAACTCGATTGCGAGGGACTTACAGCATTGGATCAGGAGAAAAAGGGAGGCTTATGGCAGATATCGAGGGCACAAAACAGCAGAAGCCTTAAAGGCGTATAGAATGTGCAAGAGGGAACTTAAAAAGGAACTTAGGAGAGCCAAAGGGGCCATGAAAGGACAGTGGCAGGTAAAATAAAGGGAAATCTTAAGTTGTTTTACAAGTACATTAAGGATAAAAGGATAACTAGGGAAAGAGTAGGGCTCATTAAGGACCACAGTGGTAATTGGTGTGTGGAGCTGGAGGATGTAGGTAGGATTCTAAAGGAATACTTTGTGTCAGTGTTCACTCGTGAGAGGGACAGTGTGGGTATAGAAATCAGAGAGAAGAACTGTAATCAAATTAAAGAGATCAACATAGACAGAGAGGAGGTTCTGAGTGGTCTGGCAAGCTTGAATGTAGACAAATTTCCAGGGTCAGATGAAGTGTATCCCAGGCTGCTGAGTGAGGCAAAGGAGGAAATAGCAGGGCCTTGGCAATCATTTTCAATTCCTCTCTCATTACAGGAGAGGTGCCGGAAGACTGGAGGATAACCAATGTGGCACTAATATTGAAGAAGGGAGGAATGGATAAACCAGGAAACTACAGGTCAGTCAGCCTAAGCTCAGTGGTGGGGAAACTATTGGAAGCAATTCGGAGAGCAGAATGAATCTGCATTTGGAGAGGCAGGGAGCAATAAAGAACATTCAGCATGATTTTGTTTAGGGGAGGTCATGTCTGACCAACGTGATTGAGTTTTCCAAAAAGGTGACCAGGTGTGTAGATGAGGGTAATGCATTTGATGTAATCTACTTGGAATTCAACAAGGCTTTTGATAAGGTCCCACATGGGAGACTGATAGCGAAGGTAAGAGCCCAGGGGACCAAGGAAATTTGGCAAATTGATCCAGAATTGGCTGAGTAGCAGGAATCAGAGGGTGATGGTCAAGGGGTGTTTTTCTGCCTGGAAGCCTGTGTCCAGTGGGGTCCCCAGGGATCAGTGTTGGGGCCCCTGCTGTTTGTTGGTTATATAAATGATTTAGACATGAATGTAGGCGGGGCGATCAGTAAGTTTACGGATTATACGAAAATTGGTGGGGTGATAAATAATGAGGAGGATAACCTTAGTTTACAGGAGGGTATGGACAGTCTGGTCAGATGGGCTGATCAGTGGCAAATGGTATTCAATCCAGATTGCTGTGAAGTGATGCACGTGGGCAGGATAAACAAGGCAAGGGTATACATGATAGAGGGCAGGACCCTGGGAAGCACCGAGGATCAGTAGTTAAGAAGCCATATGGTATATTTGCCTTTATTAGGCATAGAGTTTAAGAGCAGGGAGGTTATGCTGGAACTGTATGAACTGTTGGTTAGGCCACAGTTATAGTACTGTGTGCAGTTCTGGAATCCACATTACAGGAGGGATGTGACAACATTGGAAAGGGTGCAAAGGAGATTTACCAGGTTGTTGCCTAGGCTGGAGAGTATTAGTTATGAAGAGAGATTGGATAGACTTGGATTGTTTTCCTTTGGGCAGAGGAGACTGAGGGGGGACATGATTGAGATGTATAAAATTATGAGGGGCATAGCTAGAGTAGACAGGAACAAACTTTTCCCCTTGGTGGAGGAGTCAATGACCAGGGGGCATAGCTTTTACGTATGAGCCAGAAGGATTAGAGGGGATGTGAGGAAAATCTTTTCACCCAGAGTGTGGTGGGAGTTTCAAATTCACTGCCTGAAAGGGTGGTGTAGGCAGAGACCCTCATAACATTTAAGAAGGATTTAGATGTGCACTTGCAATCCCAGGACATACAAGGCTATGGGCCGAGTGCAGAAAATGGGATTAGAATAGGTAGGTGGTTGTTTTTAACCTGTGCAGATATGATGGGCCGAAGGGCGTTTTCTGTGTTGTATGATTCGATAACTCTATGACTCTAGCGTAACAATTAGAAGCAGGAGAAGGCCATTGGGCCGCTCAAGCATGCTCCGCCATTCAAAAAGAACATGACTGATTTGATTGTGGCCTCAATGCCACTTTCCTGTCTGTACCCCAATAACCGTTAGCTCCCTTGTTCGTAAAAATCTATCTAATTCAGCCTTGAATATATTAAATTACCCAGCCTCCACTGCTCTCCAGAGAAGAGAATTCCACAGACTAACAACTCGTCAGAGAGAAAAAAATTATCTTCATCTCCATCTTAAATGGGAGATCTCTCAGGATCTTTTATGTTTCAAAAAGATCACCTCTCATTCTGCGGGAGATAACCTGGCTCAGCAAACCCCCCCTTTAGAATTGGCCGCCCACAGGCCAGATTTTCAGTCGGTGTTGGCTGAAAAACAAATCGGGGCGGGCAATCCAGCAACAAATGTGCAGCCAGCTGGTTGTGGAGATGGGTTAGGAGCAGGCATGTCTTTGTCCTCCAACACCATGTTGAAACAAAGAAAAATAACAGTAAAGTACTTGCCAAAGTGGACAAGGTCACGCTTCCCACATTACAGTTTATCTGCCAGATTTTCTCCACTCCCTTAACCTACCTGTGCCCCTGTTCAGACTGTTTCTATCCTCCTCGCCATCGACATGGATACCACTATTACACGTGAGAACACCACCCACCAGGTATGCGGTACATACTCGTGTGACTCGGCCAACATTGTCCACCTCATACGCTGTAGGAAAGGATGTCCCAAGGCGCGGTACATTGGCGAGACCATGCAGACGCTGCGACAACGAATGAACAGTCAAAGCTGCCAACAGTTTTTCCCCCAACTTTAAACGGCTGGGGATTTGAATATTTTGCTTCATCACACTTAGGACCTTAGATCTGTCATTCATGAATGTTTATGCCTCTTCCATAAAATCATGGTTCCCACATTATGGTTTCAGGCTGTTGGATCAACAAAAATCAAAAATTGGTTGTGTTTGTACTTCGCAGTCAGTTCAATGGCCCTGCTGAGTTTTGCTTTCCCGCCGGTGTGATTCATACCCTTTCCCATCCCGGAAAAACAAGATCTGCCAGAATCAGAAGTTGGATTTGCACACCTGAGTACCGGTCGCCATTTCTGGGGTCTCCTGAGTCACCTTGACACTTCAAGAATCTGGACGTTAATGTTATTTTGTATTGAACATAGAAACATAGAAAATAGGAGCAGCAGTGGGCCATTTGGCCCATGGGCCTGCTCCACGATTCGACATGATCATGACTGATCCTGTATCTCAACGCGACACTCCAGTGTTCTCCCCATATGCCATGACACCTTTAGAGTCTAGAAATCTATTTTTTTCTTAAACATATGTAATGATATGACCGCCACAGCCTTGTGGTAGAGGATGCCATGGTGCAGAATCGCCGAGCAGAAGCTTATAGCCAAGTTCCGCACACATGAGTGCGGCCTCAACCGGGACCTGGGATTCATGTCGCTTTACATTCATCCCCCATCCATCTGGCCTGCAAAATCCTCCCAACTGTCCTGGCTTGACACAATTCGCACCTCTTTAACCTGGGGTTACCCCATCTCTGGATCTGTAAAAGATCTAATCACCTGCTAAAGCTCGCATTCCAAGCATTGTCTTGCATCTTTGAATCTGTCTATATATATGTTTCTGGAACATACCTTTTCATTCACATGAGGAAGGAGCAGTGCTCCGAAAGCTAGTGACATCGAAACAAACCTGTTGGACTTTAACCTGGTGTTGTAAAACTTCTTACTATTCTTCTGAACTCCAGTGAATACAGGCCCAGTCGACCCAATCTCTCCTCATGACAATCTTGCCATCCCAGGAATGAGTCTGGTGAACATTCACTTCACCCCCTCAATGGCATGTATATCTTGTCTCAGATAAGGAGACCAAAACTGCACATAATATCCCAGATGTGGCCTCTCCATGACCCTGTGCAGCTGCAGTAAGACATCCTTGCTCCTGTACTCAAGTCCTCTTGCAATGAAGGTCAACGTATTATTTGCCTTCCTAACTGCTTGCTGTACTTGAATGCTTCCTCTCAGTGACTGGTGTTCTAGGGCACCCAGCTCCCTTTCTACATCAACATTTACCAGTCTATCACCATTTAAATAATACTCTGCTATTCTGTTTCTCTATCCGAAGTGGATAACTTCATATTTATTCATATTATGTGGGACCTGCTAAGCATTTGTCCATTCATTCAACATGTCCAAATCACCTTGATGCCTCTTAACATCCTCATCACAGTTACCTTCCTACCAGGTTTTGTGTCATCAGCAAACTTGGAAGTATTATGTTTGGTTCCCTCATCCAGATCATTGATGTATATTGTGAATAGCTTGGCCTGAGCACAGATCCCTGCGGAACTTCACTCGTCACCACCTGCCACTTCGAAAAATACACAAATATTCATACTCTCTGTTTCCTGTCTGCTAACGAATTCTTTATTCATGCCAACATATTACCCACAATCCAATGCACTTTAATTTTGTGCACTGACCTCTTATGTGGGAATTATTGAAAACTTTCTGAAAATCAAAATATGCTAGTTCACTCTTATCTATTTTACTGGTTACATCCTCAAACAAATCCAGTAGGTTTGTCAAACATGATTTCCCTTTCATAAATCCTTTTTAACTTTGTCCAATTCGTTGATTTTTGAAGTGTCCTGTTATCACATTCTTTATCATAGACTCTCGCATTTTCCCTAGTTTGTATTTCACAGCTTTCTCCCTCCTTCATTTTTAAATAGCAGGTTTACAAAGCTACCCTTCAATCTACCGGGATGGTTCCAGAATCTACAGAATTTTGGAAGATGGCAACCAACGCAACCAGTATTTCTATGATCACCTCCTTTAATACTCTGCGACATTGATTATCAGGCCCTGGCGATTTATTTAAACTGCTCCAACACTGGGCAGGATTCTCTGTGAATCGGCGCGATGACCCAAACCTGGCAGCAAAAGCGGCGCGAATGACTCCAGCATCAGACCCCCCGGAACGTCGCGAATTCTCCGGCCGGGAATGGGCTAGCAGCGGCGTGGCGCCATTTGTGATGGCGTCACCCATCACTGATGCGTGTGCCGTCAGTGATGCCACGCGGCGTCGCAGCACAAAGGACGCCCCCCCCATGTCACAGCACAAAAGACGCCCCCTCCTCACCACGTCGCAGCACAAAAGACAGCCCCCCCCCACCCGGAAACCCGTCAAAATGGCCGCCCCCACGCCGAGGTTCCAGGAGCGGGACATCGAGGCGCTCCTGGACACAGTGAAGCAGAGGAGAGAGGCCCTGTACCCCGGACACATCCGCTGGGTCGCACCACGCATCAGCCGGCACATGTGGAGGGAGGTGGCAGAGGCCGTCAGTGCCGTGGCCGTGACAGCAAGGACAGGCTCCAGTGTCACAAGAAGATCAATGACCTTGTCAGGGCGAGTACCCCCCCCCCCCTCTGATGGGTGGCACAGCCCTAGGTGCAACTAACATGGCTGCACCCACCCATGCAGGCTGCAGTGGCAGGATGGGTTGTGAACCTCTGCCAACACACACACAACCGCTGGTCCGCATGTATATGTCTGCCTAACACTGGTGCCCTTTATCCCTGCCACCCTCCCGACCCCCACAAGAGAAGCGCGCACACAACAATCGGGAGCGTGAGAGGACCGGGTGGGGTCCACCTGAACTGCGACCACTCACCATCCATGAGGAGAGGGCACTGGAACATGCAGTCGGACCCGAGGACTGGGAGGTTGCGGATGCAGAGGTCGGCGGCGCACCACCAAGTGAGACCCCCCACTGCCTGCCCCCCTTTCCCCCTTCCTTCATATCCCCCTTCCCCCATATCCCCCATATCCCCTTTATCCCCCTTCCCCCATATCCCCTTCCCCATATCCCCCTTATCCCCCATATTCACCTTCCCCCATATCCCCCATATTCCCACTTCCCCCATATCCCCCTCCCCCCATATCCCCCATATTCCCCCTTCCCCATATCCCCTTCCCCATAAACCCCTTCCCCCATATCCTCCTTATCCCCCATAACCCCCTTCCCCCATATCCCCCATAACCCCCTTCCCCCATATCCCCCTTCCCGCATATCCCCCTTCCCCCATATCTCCTATATTCCCCCTTCCCCCATATCCCCCTTCCCCCATATTCCCTTTCCCCCATATCCCCTTCCCCCATATCCCCCATATCCACCGGGCGGTCGGAGGGCAGCCTGGCGCAAGCAACCATCTGCTGCCCAGACGGGTCCCGGGTTCATGGAGTTACCACACCAACCCATAGGCCCGATGCAGTCACGGACCAAGGGACAATCGAAAGGGGTGATGGCCGGCTTGCGGCAGCTGCCGACGCAGGTGGTGGAGTGCACCCGCGTGCAGGAGCAGGTAGTGGTGCAGGTCATGCATGCCGCCCAGGCTGACACCGCACGGGTGGCGTCCGCGGTGGAGGCAATGGGTGCGACGGTGTCAGACATGGGTCACAGTATGCAAGGTGTGGGGCTTTCCGTGCAGGCGGCATACGTGGCCCAAAACTGGCTGCCCTCTCACAGGCAGCCAGAGCCAGCAGCAGATCACAGAGGCGCTCAATGCCGTGGCCCAGTCTCAGCAGGCCATGGCGCAGTCCCAGCAGGCAATGGCCCAGTCGCAGCAGGCCATGGTGCAGTCCCAGCAGGCAATGGCCCAGTCTCTGCAGGCCATCGCTGAGGGCATCGGCGCCATTGCCCAGGTGCTGCCCATTGTCACCCAGACACAGGCAGGGATGGCCAACTGCCTCAGCTCCATGGCTGCAAACTTGCAGACCCTTGTTGATACTAGGGCGGGCCTCCAGGACTGGCAGTGCCAGGTGTCGGGGGGGGCGTCGGATACTCGGTCCGTTCACATCCCCGACCCATGTAGAGGCCCGGGAGCCATCGGGCATCCCGAGGGAGGAGGAGATGCTGCGGCCGGTTCTGGATCCCCCTGCAGGAGGTGTCCCGGCACATCGTGACATCTCGGACCCCACCCCCCCCTTCCGTCCCAGTTGCATCTGGTGGGCAACGGGCAGGACAGGCTGGCAGCTCGCCATCCCAGTCGCCTGAGCCGCAGCCTGGCCCATCTAGGCCGGGCCGCCCCAGGAAACATCCGCCAAAGGGGTCCCTAGTCACTTGGCAGGATTCACAGGAGTCCACCTCCAGTTCTGCTATACCATCTGGGGAACCACTTAGACGTAGCCAAAGGGCCCGTAAGGCCAAAAAATCAGTAAGTTGGCACGGGTGCAGGGCACAGATTAGTTATAGGGGCTAGGGCACGTGTATGAACTGTTTGTTATTAAAATCACTTTCACACCTACAGAAGCTGCCTTTGTGCTCTGTCCGATGCGTGCGGGGGTGTGGTGTGAGGTGAGCGCCAGTGTGTGTGTGACGGGTGATAGAACCTCGGCCTCAGCTAGTGTGCCCCCCCCCCCTCGCCATCCCCCCGGGCAGACAACGGGACCGTGCGCTGCAGTGTCGCGGCCACGTGCAGGGATGGTCCGGGTGGAGGGTGGTACTGTGGCCATGGGTCAGATGTTGTTCAACGACAGAGCCCAGAGCTCATCACAGACGTGTAGTCATCATCCTCCATGGCCTGCAATAGACACACTTCCACCGGCGACCGTGTGAGACCGGCCCGTTGTGCCACAGGTGGATGTGCAATGGAGGGGTCGTGTGCATGCGGGTGGGGTGAGGGTGGTTGGTGGTGGGTGGGTGGTGTGAAGATGGTAGGCTGGTGGATGGGTGGGGTGAGGGTGGTAGGCCGGTGCCGTAGTGTGCAGTCTGTGCCCTTCCTCGGCGATCCCACGACCCTTAGTCCGTGAATCGGGTGGCTATCAACCTGTCCCAGGCCCAGCCAATAACGGTGGTCAGCCTCTCGTCCATGTCGAGCCCATCTGGCCTGACCATTGCCCCCATCCTCCTCATCTGGGGAGGTTTGCGCCTCATCTTGCTGTTCCTCCCCTTCCCCCTCCTCTGCCTGCAGCACATCGCCCCTCTGCTGGGCTATGTTGTGCAAGATGCAGCAGACCCTATCTGGAGGGCCTCTCCAGAGCGGCCCAGGCACCTGAAGCGCATCTTTAGCAGCCCAAAGCACCTCTCTATCACACCCCTGGTCGGTGCATGGGCATCGTTGTAGCGGTTCTCCGCGTCAGTCTGTGGCCTCCGTATAGGCGTCATCAGCCCACGACCGCAGCGGATAACCCCTGTCGCCCAGCAACCAGCCCCTCAGCTGGGGGGGCGTCCCTCGAATATGGTGGGGATTAAAGGTTGAGCCAATACGAATGAGTCATGTACACTGCCCGGGTACCGGGCGCAGACGTGCCGGATCATCATGCAGTGGTCGCAGACGACCTGAATGTTCACAGAATAGTTCCCCTTCCTATTCATGAACACGGCCCTGTTATCCGCAGGTGGCCGCACGGCGACGAGCATCCCATCGATCACCCCCTGGACCATGGGCATCCTGGCTGCCGCAGCGAAGCCCGCTGCCCGGGCATCCTGGCTGGCCCGGTGCACAGGGAACTGGATGTAGTGGTCCGCAATGGTATATAGGGCGTCTGTCACTGCACGGATGCACCGGTGCACCGATGCCTGCGAGATGCTGGACAGGTCCCCACTCGGCGCCGGGAATGACTCCGTGGCATAGAAGTTCATGGCCACCGTAACCTTGACAGCCACGGGGAGAGGGTGTCCTCCCCCAGTGCCACGCAGTGCCAGGTGTGCCATCAGGTGGCAGATGTGTGCCATGGTTTCCCGGCTCATCTGGAATCTCCTCCTGCATGCCCGGTCCATGATGTCCTGGTACGACGAGCGGGGCCGGTACACCCGGGGCCTCGTCGGGTATCTCCGTCACCGTGGCACCACCACCACCTCATCCTTCTCCTCGTCCTGTCGTGCGGCGCGGCCCTCCAGCCTGGGCGGCTGCCACCTGCCTCCCTGCGACACACTCTTCTGCGGCAACCTCCGCCGCCTCCCTGGCACGCTCCTGCTCCAGCTCCGCCAGGGCAACATGTCAAAGTGCGGCTCCCGCCACAGCGGCCAACATCGCTGTGTGATGACCAAACATAATGGCCTGCAGGGGGTGGGAGTGGGGGGGATAGACGACATGTCTCCATTGCCCTTACCCCCCCCCCCCCCCCGCAGCCGGATGCCATGGGCTGCATGGTCGCGACTGTTGCCAGCTGGCACTTGGCCAGGCGGACACCCCCCCGGCACGCACCCCCCCCCCCAAAAGCCCCCCTCTTCTCCACAGCACGCACCCTCCCCAAACTCACCCCCCCCTCTACTGCCCGGCACGCACTCTCTCCTTCCCTCCCCCCCCAGCCCTTCCCATCCCCTCCCCCAGCCCTTCCCTCCCCTCCCATTCCCTCCCCTCCCCCCAGCCCCGACAGGTTGACGCCGTTAAATAGGTGGTTTGATTTACATCGGCGTGACCCGTGGTCATGTCAACGGGACTTCGGTCCATCCGGCCCGGAGAATTTGGGCAGCCCCAGAGCCCGTTTGGTCGTGCCGGTCCTCTACATTCTCCGGGGCGCGTGGCGCGATTCACGTCGACGTGAGTTTTGGGGGGGGGGGGGGGGGGGGCGGAGAATATTGCGGGGTGGCCGGGCGGGATTTATGCTGCCCCCTGGCGATTCTCCTACCCGCCGGGGGGGTCGGAGAATCCCGCCCATTGTTTTTCAAGTAATACTAATTTACTTCAATTCTTCCTGCAGTCTTCAATAGGATTGTGAGATACTGTCCATTTTCACATTGCTCAAAGACATTTCATGGCAGACCAGCCAAGCATCTGCACTGAGATCATTTGTAAAGTTGCTGGAATTTTCCATGTCAAGGTAGGTATCAAGGATTGGGGACGTGGAAATGATAAGGTAAAATTCCCCCAAGATACAGAGAAAGAAAAAAAGCATATATTATTTCTAGGTGTGCTGAATTACTGTTGCCATAAATCACTGGGAAATGGCCTCAGGGGCTTCTATGACTTTCTGAAAGTTTAGAATATTTTTGTAATTTTTAATGAAGTCAAGGGAAGCAGACAAAGCAAATGTGCTTAAGTAGGTAAAAAGCACCCTAGGGTTTATAGCTGGACATGGAACAGTGCCTTAAAAAGCTAGGTACAAAACTGAACATTGAGAATCATATAAAGGAACTTACCTGATTTATATTGCTTCTCTTTCTTGTTATGCCTTTGTTTACTTCCTTGAAATAGTTTGTATACTAATGAACTCACTAGAAAGATTTTGAGGATAAGAAAGAAGAATTGAAAGGAAACTGACAAATGTGCACTTACAAGACTGAACCATCATTCTAAATTTTATGAGGCAAGCAGCTAAATTTACGTTCATTATTCAGGAGATCACATTTAAATCATAGTGTTTACTGAGTTACTTTCTCTCTGCAGTAGCCATATATGGAAATAACTGCACGATCCTGAGAATACCTACTGCACCTCTGACATCGAGCTTTTCCGAAGGGGTGTAAATGATGTTCGAAGAACTGACAGGCTGGCTTATTTGAAAATCCTCCCATTTTCATTCAATTGTGTTTTTTCTGGACACTAATGTTTCTTTATAATCCAAGTACTTCAATAATTTAATAGTGCCAGAATAATATGAAATGAGAAAAAGGAAAATCATAATGTATTTGGATATTGTATTTATGATACGTAGGCAAGTGACCAGACTTTTCCATTAGCCTATCTCTGAATGCATATTACAGTATCAGCTATTGTCCCAGCAATGAAACCGGATGCAGATCCCCATCAATTCATAACCATTCAGGCTCTGATATAGTTTGCTCATTGCTTCAGAATCCCTGGTCTAAATTTGATGAATTGTTATGCGGTAAAATACTACTGAGTACAATTGATAACCTTCTGTATTTCTGTTTGTTTGCGTGTATTTTGTTGAATGGAAGAAAACAAACTCTATGGACTATTTTATTATATGGTTGCAAGCACACTTTATTACCATCTGGAACTTTCTTGTTAAATTGCTTTCTCTACTAACTCTACTTGTATTATTTCAATTGAAACAAAAATAATTGTAAATTTGAGACCTTCATTTTTAAGAAAGAAGGTAACCCAGCAGAAAGTGAAGTGTATAAAATTTTCAAAAAGTTTGAATTAATGGGAGCACCGGAAATTTTCACAACATGATTCGGAAACCCCATGGATTAATATAATAAAGCAAGAGTTTACTGGTTGATTTCTCACCATTATAAAAAGCTCAGGACTAACATTTCTTTGCAGCATTACAGTACATATATACTCCAAGATCTGCGTGACTTTTTGATATGTAAATTCATAATGTGGAAAATAAAAAGAATACTGAACAAGAAAGCGCCACAGGAAAAATATAGGCGGATTATTCTACATATGATAGACATCACAGCTAAGTCTGCTCTGCACCTGCAAACCTTCAAGGAGCTTTTGATAGATTGAAATGAGGGGTGGAATTTTACAGCTTCTGTCACCGGGCGGGGTGTAATGCAGCGAGCTATTCAAAGGTCCATGGTGTAAAATTCCACCCCAAATGTGGGACCCGGGTTGACTTTTTCCTCCACTGTTTGCAGGTTCTGGGGCCAGCTGTACGTTTCCAACCACTGCTGTGGGTGATAGCACATCAACTTCTTTCTTTGAAGCCAGGAAACTGTTTGTCTTCTTGAAGTGATTTAATTAAAGTTAAAGAATGTTCAAAGTTAAAACCGAAGCAGAAAATGCTGGAAATACTCAGCAGGCCAGGCATCGTCTGTGGAGAGAGAAACTGAGTTCATGCTTTATCATCAGGAAAGGTCATAGACCTGAAACATTGACATCTCCTCAGATGATGCCAGACCTGTTGAGTATTTCCAGCGTGCTCTGTTTATTTCCAATTCCTAGCATCCACAGTATTTTGCTTTTGTATGTTCAAATTTAAATTGTGCACCATTCAAAACACAGAATCACAGTAAATGAAAAATGCACTTGACTGCGTCAGACATAGATTTTACTCTGTCCAGAATGTACCTGTAGTTGCAAAACTTCAGATTGATCAATAAGCTATTACTTGCACTTGTTCTGATTTAAAAAATTGTAGGGGAAAATCCATTTACTTTTTTTCAAATAAGAAAAATCCACAAAATAACTTAATGAAAAAGTGCAAGAATATTGTTCCACTGCCGGTAACATTTATTAACTTAACATTTCAAGAATAGCTGAAGCTGGGAATCAAGGTTATGCTTACAAAGCCTCCATTTACTGCTTAATTTCATCTCTTTATCGTCACCCACAATACAGAAATACATACCCTTTTCATCCTTGTAAAATATTGTGCTGAAACCTAATAGTGGGCCATCGTCAAAGCTGTTAAATGCTTAACCAGAATCATGAAAAAAAAGCAACTAAAGAAGAGGAGGGCATATCTCTTTATATTAACTAACTAATTCTGCTTCAAAATAGAAGGAATGTGGTTAAGCAACAATTTCAAGCCTCCAAACAAATACTATTTGTAATTTGTCTGCGAAGCCTATAATTTTCCTTTCTTGAATGTTTTCTTTACAAGAATAATTTCTTCTAAAAAGTATGATTATAATTACTGCACTATAATTTGAGGATGCAGCCCAGCAAGGGTTATGGTGTGTATTCCTTTGTAGAAAAGGAATATTACATTTTATTTAAAAGGTAATAATTTATAGCAGGAAAATGTGTTATTGATGCACAATGCTTCATGGCAGAACATTGAGATCAAGTATATAGTTTTGTAGATCAAAGCCAAGATGCAACATTTTTTAAGAAGTTTTAATTTAAAAGCTACTTTATTGCTGGGAAAACCTGTTTATCATATTGACATGCAGAATTAAGGTCATAATCATCAGCATTCAATTTTCCCTTTTAATATGTATTTGCGTCAGGTTACACAGACCTAGAACAGTCTAATGTGGCTTTCAGCTGCTTCAGAAAAGTGCCCAGGTACAATTACAACTGTGGAAAAACCATGTCATGTTCAAAACTGCCACCATTATTCTAATTTGACCTAACAATTTTTACTAACTTACAGAAAAAGGAAAGGCTCGAAGAGCAAGTGCATGTTAAAAACAGAATAAAGCTCTCTACATTGCCATCTTTTTATTTCAAATATATTTACCTTTATACCCTGATTGAAGGATCTTGCAATTGGATTTCCACACATCAACCTATCTTATACAATACTACTTTGATATTAACATGACTTTAGCATTAGTAAGCAACCAATTTACTGGCCAGTGTGTATGGCTTATTACCATAGTAGACAATACATTAGAACAGTGTTCTCTGCCTTCTATTGCAGACAACAATGAGATTGGAGAAGTAATCCTCATAATTGGTTCAATTCCAAGAATCTTCTCATATAAAAGTCAAGATATGATCTAATTTAGGAGGAGAATCCAGACTAGAAAGGCACAAATTATCAGCTTGCTTTTATCAAATAAATTTACATGTTCATATTCTTACTTCCCATTAGGTATTTTTCTTATGATTTGAAACTGTACACTGCATCACCATTAGCTTTAAGTAAATGTTTTATACGAGTTACACTGTTCAAATTAAGCTAAGACTTTATTTCCTTTATTTTTATACATTTTAGTGAATTACACCTCAGAAAGAAACATACCCACCTTTCACAATTTTCCTGTTACAATGTGTAGTCTTGTTTGAAGGAGACATCACAGGTATGTAGTCAAAACTAATCCCATCTTCATATGAAAGGTAAAATAAAACAGATTAATTAGACATTCATTTTATTACAACTTATGGAAGCTTTCTGTGTGTTGATTGGCTGCCATATTTGTCTACATAGCAACATAGTGACCATATTTTAGAATTAATTAATTGGCTGGAATTAATTAATTGGCTGAAAGAAACTTTGAGAAAGCACTTGTGCCAAAAAATGATTATATATGTCTTGGTTGAGACGTGACAGAAAATATATATTTGTATATTTTCCATCAACTGGAATATTTTATCAAGTCAATTTTTTTTCAGGGCTGTTAAAAATGGGAATTGCTGACCTAATAAATGGTTCAGCCAGTCATCTGATGTCTTGCAACAGTTTATTTTTTAATACTTTTTTTAAAATTAAGGGGCAACTTTGTGTGGCCAATCCACCTACTCTGCACATCTTTGGGTTGTGGGGGTGAGACCCACGGGGACAAGTGAAGAATGTGCAAATTCCACACAGTGACCCGGGACCAGGATCGAACCCAGGTCCTCGGCGCAGTGAGATAGCAATGGAGACCACTGCGCCGTTCTCTTGCAGCAGTTCCAATGGCCACGGAGACGAGAAGTGTGGTTCAGCTAACTTCAAACAAAGGAAAATCTGCACAAGTCATAATCTTCCATAATGGTGCTAATGGCCGAAGAATTAGCAGACCTAACACAATGGTTTTGAGAAAGAGAGCGGCAGTTAAATTGACCCGACACCACGGTCTCCAATAACAAAAGGAATCCCGACTCCAATTAAACACCTAGATTCCAGCCTTACGAATATACATCATGTGTCCAATATCGAGGAGGAATGTCACATGACTTCTACCAAGCTGCATTGTGATATCGCCTGTTGGAACTGAAGTCTGGCAGTTCCTGTTTGACTAGCAAAATGAACAGCACTTCAGGCAACAGTCTGTGCTGTCTACCTTCAAACTGGTGACAGCAGAAAGACCTTGGACCCTCATCAAACCTGGAACTTGCACCTCCCAACTGTCTCAATCTCTGTGCCTTCGCCTGTCATGCCAACCTCACTTTGGAAAGACGGGGGGGCATTCTACAGTCAGCAAACTTCCCCGGGAAGGAACATTCCAGTTGACTTATGATTCCGTACTCTGGATACATGCAAATCTGATACTTGTATTTTATTGTGGTCATGCCCTGAATCCCCCGTTCATGTAAAAGGTGTGGACATTGCGAAACCCTTCTCATGTGTGTGTGCGCATGTATAAAAATAAACCCAATCTTTTATTTTCATCTTACTTGAGTTTGCTGTGCAATTAATATTAATGGAGGATTGAAACATTTCCAAATTTAAGGGCTGGGGAAAATACATCACCATTTTACTTTTTAAGGCGGGAACCGGAAGTTCGACCCACGGACTTCTGGGAAGCGGCGTGCAGGGGCTGCCGGTAGGTGAGTATTTAGGTTTAAAATAAACTTACCTTGCAGGAGCATTCACTTGGAGTTTCAGCGGGAGCGGAGTGCAGAGGCTGCTGGTGGGTGAGTATTTTAGGTTTGAAATACTTACCTGGTCCCGTTTCTGTTCTGTTCCTCTTTGCTGTTGTATTTTTTAAAAAAAATTTTTTTTAAAGGCGAGAACTGGAAGTTCTGGTGGAGAGGAAACCCGAGACACTACACGTGTAGTGTCTCCCACCCGCCCTCCTCCTCTAACCTAATAATAAAACCCATTGGTGTGAGGTAAGTACCATATTATATTATTATTATTATTATTTAAAAAAATTTTTTTATTTGTTAGCCAGATCTTGGTTGAAAGTTAGAGGGATGGCAGGGAAGGGAGTGCAATGTTCCTCCTGCAGGATGTTTGAGGTGAGGGATGCCGTTAGTGTCCCTGCTGATTTTACCTGCAGGAAGTGCTGCCATCTCCAGCTCCTCCAAGACCGAGTTAGGGAACTGGAGCTGGAGTTGGAAGAACTTCGGATCATTCGGGAGGCAGAGGGGGTCATAGATAGCAGCTTCAGGGAATTAGTTACACCAAAGATTGGAGATAGATGGGTAACTGTAAGAGGGACTGGGAAGAAGCAGTCAGTGCAGGGATCCCCTGCGGTCGTTCCCCTGAGAAACAAGTATACCGCTTTGGATACTTGTGGGGGGGACGACTTACCAGGGGTAAGTCATGGGGTACGGGCCTCTGGCACGGAGTCTGTCCCTGTTGCTCAGAAGGGAAGGGGGGAGAGGAGCAGAGCATTAGTAATTGGGGACTCGCTAGTCAGGGGCACAGATAGGAGATTTTGTGGGAGCGAGAGAGACTCACGTTTGGTATGTTGCCTCCCAGATGCAATGGTACGTGATGTCTCAGATCGTGTTTTCCGGGTCCTTAACAGGGAGGGGGAGCAGCCCCAAGTCGTGGTCCACATTGGCACTAACGACATGGGTAGGAAAGGGGACAAGGATGTCAGGCAGGCTTTCCGGGAGCTAGGATGGAAGCTCAGAACTAGAACAAACAGAGTTGTTATCTCTGGGTTGTTGCCCGTGCCACGTGATAATGAGATGAGGAATAGGGAGAGAGAGCAATTAAACACGTGGCTACAGGGATGGTGCAGGCGGGAGGGATTCAGATTTCTGGATAACTGGGGCTCTTTCTGGGGAAGGTGGGACCTCTACAGACAGGATGGTCTACATCTGAACCTGAGGGGCACAAATATCCTGGGGGGGGGAGATTTGTTAGTGCTCTTTGGGAGGGTTTAAACTAATGCAGCAGGGGCATGGGAACCTGGATTGTAGTTTTAGGGTATGGGAGAAAGAGAGTATAGAGGTCAGGAGCACAGATTTGACGTCGCAGGAGGGAGCCAGTGTTCAGGTAGGTGGTTTGAAGTGTGTCTACTTCAATGCCAGGAGTATACGAAATAAGGTAGGGGAACTGGCAGCGTGGGTTGGTACCTGGGACTTCGATGTTGTGGCCATTACGGAGACATGGACAGAGCAGGGACAGGAATGGATGTTGCAGGTTCCGGGGTTTAGGTGTTTTAGTAAGCTCAGAGAAGGAGGCAAAAGAGGGGGAGGTGTGGCGCTGCTAGTCAAGAGCAGTATTACGGTGGCGGAGAGGATGCTAGATGGGGACTCATCTTCCGAGGTAGTATGGGTTGAGGTTAGAAACAGGAAAGGAGAGGTCACCCTGTTGGGAGTTTTCTATAGGCCTCCAAATAGTTCGAGGGATGTAGAGGAAAGGATGGCAAGGATGATTCTGGAAAAGAGCGAAAGTAACAGGGTAGTTATTATGGGAGACTTTAACTTTCCAAATATTGACTGGAAAAGATATAGTTCGAGTACATTAGATGGGTTGTTTTTTGTACAATGTGTGCAGGAGGGTTTCCTGACACAATATGTTGACAGGCCAACAAGAGGCGAGGCCACGTTGGATTTGGTTTTGGGTAATGAACCAGGCCAGGTGTTAGATTTGGAGGTAGGAGAGCACTTTGGGGACAGTGACCACAATTCGGTGACGTTTATGTTAGTGATGGAAAGGGATAAGTATACACCGCAGGGCAAGAGTTATAGCTGGGGGAAGGGCAATTATGATGCCATTAGATGTGACTTGGGGGGGGATAGGTTGGAGAAGTAGGCTGCAAGTGTTGGGCACACTAGATAAGTGGAACTTGTTCAAGGAACAGCTACTGCGTGTTCTTGATAAGTACGTACCGGTCAGGCAGGGAGGAAGGCATAGAGCGAGGGAACCGTGGTTTACCAAAGAAGTGGAATCTCTTGTTAAGAGGAAGAAGGAGGCCTATGTGAAGATGAGGTATGAAGTTTCAGTTGGGGCGATGGATAGTTACAAGGTAGCGAGGAAGGATCTAAAGAGAGAGCTAAGACGAGCAAGGAGGGGACATGAGAAGTATTTGGCAAAGGAAAACCCAAAAGCTTTCTATAGGTATGTCAGGAATAAGCGAATGACTAGGGAAAGAGTAGGACCAGTCAAGGACAGGGATGGGAAATTGTGTGTGGAGTCTGAAGAGATAGGCGAGATACTAAATGAATATTTTTCGTCAGTATTCACTCAGGAAAAAGATAATGTTGTGGAGGAGAATGCTGAGACCCAGGCTATTAGAATAGATGGCATTGAGGTACGTAGGGAAGAGGTGTTGGCAATTCTGGACAGGCTGAAAATAGATAACTCCCCGGGGCCTGATGGGATTTATCCTAGGATTCTCTGGGAGGCCAGGGAAGAGATTGCTGGGCCTTTGGCTTTGATTTTTATGTCATCATTGGCTACAGGAATAGTGCCAGAGGACTGGAGGATAGCAAATGTGGTCCCTTTGTTCAAAAAGGGGAGTAGAGACAACCCCGGCAACTATAGACCGGTGAGCCTCACGTCTGTAGTGGGTAAAGTGTTGGAGGGGATGATAAGAGACAAGATTTATAATCATCTAGATAGGAATAATATGATCAGGGATAGTCAGCATGGCTTTGTGAAGGGTAGGTCATGCCTCACAAACCTTATCGAGTTCTTTGAGAAGGTGACTGAACAGGTAGATGAGGGTAGAGCAGTTGATGTGGTGTATATGGATTTCAGTAAAGCGTTTGATAAGGTTCCCCACGGTAGGCTATTGCAGAAAATACGGAGGCTGGGGATTGAGGGTGATTTAGAGATGTGGATCAGAAATTGGCTAGCTGAAAGAAGACAGAGGGTGGTGGTTGATGGGAAATGTTCAGAATGGAGTTCAGTTACAAGTGGCGTACCACAAGGATCTGTTCTGGGGCCGTTGCTGTATGTCATTTTTATCAATGACCTAGAGGAGGGCGCAGAAGGGTGGGTGAGTAAATTTGCAGACGACACTAAAGTCGGTGGTGTTGTCGACAGTGTGGAAGGAAGTAGCAGGTTACAGAGGGACATAGATAAGCTGCAGAGCTGGGCTGAGAGGTGGCAATTGGAGTTTAATGTAGAGAAGTGTGAGGTGATTCACTTTGGAAGGAATAACAGGAATGGGGAATATTTGGCTAATGGTAAAGTTCTTGGAAGTGTGGATGAGCAGAGGGATCTAGGTGTCCATGTACATAGATCCCTAAAAGTTTCCACCCAGGTTGATAGGGTTGTGAAGAAGGCCTATGGAGTGTTGGCCTTTATTGGTAGAGGGATTGAGTTCCGGAGTCAGGAGGTCATGTTGCAGCTGTACAAAACTCTGGTACGGCCTCATTTGGAGTATTGCGTACAGTTCTGGTCACCGCATTATCGGAATGACGTGGAGGCTTTGGAGCGGGTGCAGAGGAGATTTACCAGGATGTTGCCTGGTATGGAGGGAAAATCTTATGAGGAAAGGCTGATGGACTTGAGGTTGTTTTCGTTGGAGAGAAGAAGGTTAAGAGGAGACTTAATAGAGGCATACACAATGATCAGGGGGTTAGATAGGGTGGACAGTGAGAGCCTTCTCCCGCGGATGGAAATGGCTGGCACGAGGGGACATAGCTTTAAACTGAGGGGTAATAGATATAGGACAGAGGTCAGAGGTAGGTTCTTTACGCAAAGAGTGGTGAGGCCGTGGAATGCCCTACCTGCAACAATAGTGAACTCGCCAGCATTGAGGGCATTTAAAAGTTTATTGGATAAGCATATGGATGATAATGGCATAGTGTAGGTTAGATGGCTTTTGTTTCGGTGCAACATCGTGGGCTGAAGGGCCTGTACTGCGCTGTATTGTTCTATGTTTAAAAGGGGAAATCAGGATAATAAAAAATAACTCCATTCGGTTGATGGATGGGGAGAGAGAGGGAAAATCGGGGCAGTTTAAATTGGCCCCATTCCTGTCCAGGACATATCGTAATCAATTAAAAGAGCATTGAGAATTAAGAATATAAATACAACCAACAATTTGAATTGATATAGTGCTTTAACATAAAGAAATCTCTCAAATTACTTCACTGAGCATCATCAAACAAAATTTGAAACTGAAGGAGATAGTAGAACAGGTGACCTAAAGCCTGTTCAAAGAAGAAGGTTTTAAGGAGGGTCTTAAAGTTTCTCTGAGAGGTGGAGAGGTATAGAGACATAATTCCAGAGTTTAGGGTTCAGGAGCTGAAAGCACACCCATCGATGGTGGAACAATTAAAATAGGGGATGCACAGGAGGTCCTAACTGGAGGAGTGCAGAGATATCCGAACATTGTAGCACTGGTGACACTTGCAGAGTTGGGAGAGCTGAGGCCATGGAGAGATTTGAGAGAAAGGATCAGGATTTTAAAATTGAGATGTTGCCTGACATGGAGCTAATGTGATCAGTTAGCAGAGCGATATTGGGAGACTAGGACTTTATTTGTGTTAAGATACAGGCAGCACAGTTTTTGATGAGATCAAGTTTATGAAGAGTTAAAGATGGGAGGGTGGCCAGGAAAACATTGGAATAGTCGAGTGGATAACAAAGGCATGGATGAGGGCTTCAGCAGCAGATGTGTTGGCTGATGTTAGGAAATTGGAAGAAAGCTGTCTTTGTAATAGAGTGGAGAGGTAATCTTCATGGGGTAAACTATGGCACCAAGGTTGAAAATAGTCTGATTTAGTCTCAGAAAGTGAACAGGGTGCAGAATGGAGGTGATGGCTCAGGAACAGAGTTTGCGGAGGAAGCCTTTGATATTCTCAGTGTTTGGTTGATGAAATTTCTGCCCATCCAGAATTGGAAGGCGGATGGACAGGCTGACAAATTAGAGACAGGACAAGTGTGGTTTTGAGCATACAAGTAGAAGCAGACTTTGTGCTTTCGGATGATGATATAAAGAAGCAGCAAATAGATCAGAAAAAGGAAATACCAAGAGCAGTTCCTTGGGGCACTGTGGAGCTAATGGTGCAGCATTGGGAAGAGAACATTGCATCTGAAGTGCTGTAACCTGAAAGGCTATGGACAGGTGCTGGACAATTGAATTAAAATGAGCTGCTAGTTTATTTTATTTTCTCATTTTTGGCTGGCGCAGACATGATGGACCGAATGGCCTCTTTCTGCACGGCAACGTTTCCATGGTTCTAACAAATGGTTGCCTACCTGAAAAGGTAGGAAGATGCAGGCAGTGCAGTAATCCTTCAGAAATGTGGCACTCTCAAACCAATACTCCTATTCCTTGTGAGGGTGAGAACACTTTCATAAGAGTGCAATCCCGAGCCTGGCACCATAAGGCTAAATACTGTGCAGCAGGGTACAACATTGCAGTGGTGATTGGAGGTTTGATAGTCAGTGGGACAGACAGGCAGCTCTGTTACTTTTGTACCCGAAACCCAGATGATATTTTCCCACCGTACTGGTAGGGTTAGGGACATCACTGACAGTGCAGGCCAGTCTGCAGGAAGAGTCAGAAATGATGAATCATATCAGAACGACTAATATAGAGAGAAGAGGGTTGAGACCCTGCTGTCAAAGTTTAAGGACTGGGGATAAAGTTAAAACAAAACAGATGACAGAGGTAGCAATGTCTTGATTACTGCCAGTGCCATTAGCTGGTGAGAGTAGTAATTAGAGGGTGTAGCAAGTTAATTTGTGGCTAGAGACACCATGCAAGAGGGAATGCTTCAGATTCCTGGATCTTTGGGACCAACTGTGCCAGGATCTGAATAGAGCTGGGTTGAATGTCAATTTGAGCAGCGTAACAAGTACTTGTGGGGAAGGATTTACACAAATCTGCCAGGGGATTGGAGCCAAAATATAATCCATCGTGAAAACAGTTTGAACAGACGACTGAGAGTTAGATAGAGTTAGAAATAATACAAAATTAGGTAGAATCACAGAAAATACAAGTTGATTTTGGAGCCTGTGTGTAAATGCATGAAGTGTTGCTAATAAGGTTGATGTGATGTGGGTGCAAATAGCCACCTGGAAAGATGAAAAAAAATTTGGAGTACCCAATTCATTTTTCCCAATTAATGGGCAATTGAGTGTGGCCAATCCACCGACCCTACACACCTTTTTGGATTATGGAGGTGAGACCCACGCAGAAAACGGGAGAATGTGCAAAGTCCACATGGACAGTTACCCGGGGCTGGGATCGAACTGGGTCCGTGGCGCCGTGAGGCAGCAATGCTAACCACTGTGCCACCGTGCCTCCCTATCCACCTGGAAAGATACTAACAGTGAGTTTACTGTGAAAAGCCCCTAGTCACCACATTCCGGCACCTGTTCGGGTACACAGGGAGAATTCAGAATGTCCAAATTACCTAACAGCACATCTTTCAGGCCTTGCGGGAGGAAACCGGAGCATCCGGAGGAAACCCACGCAGACACAGGGAGAACATGCAGACTCCACACAGACAGTGACCCAAGCCGGGAATCGAACCTGGGACCCTGGAGCTGTGAAGCAACAGTGCTAACCATTGTGCTACCATGCCGCCCATTAGGAAAGGGGCTTCAGCGTGCATGCACAGTGATATTTGCGCATGAACAGTGAGAGAGACCACATCTCAAGTGAGACGCAGTCAGAGTGAGTGTGGTTATTGGGTATTTGAAACACAGTGGGAATTCCGTTCAGAGCGGGAAGAGGTGATTTTTGCTTTTTCTCCTTGCTTTGTAACTTTTTAAACCTTCAGAGAGTGGTCTTGGCCTGCTGCAGTAGTTGAAGCTGCAAGAGAGAGAGCTGATTTGTAAATAGTGGGTAAGGGCAGGTAAGTCTTTACTACTTTTATCACTTAGAGTTTGAAAAAACTTGTGGTTTATAATCTGTGGGGACTATAATTGATAGTAACAAGGACCAGGAAAGAAGGGCCATTGTGAATTGGATTTAATCTGATATCAAGCATCTTCCAAAGATTTAATTGAAAGGTATAAGTCATGGCAAGAGAGCGCAAAGCCAGGGGCAGCACGGTGGTGCAGTGGTTAGCACTGCTGCTTCACGGCACCGAAGCCCCTGATCTGATCCCGGCCTGGGTCGCACCCTCTGTGGAGTTTGCACATTCTCCCAGTGTCTGCGTGGGTTTCACCCCCACGACCTAAAGATGTGCAGGTTAGGTGGGATTGGCCACCCTAAACTGCCCCTTAATTGGAAAAAATAAATTTGGTACTCTAAATTTATTTAAAAAAAGGAGAGCTCAAAGCCGTGGTTTGCTCCTACTGCTCTATGTGGGAAGAAGGAAACATTTCCAGTGCCTAGACCAGCATTTGTGCAGGAAGTGTCTATAGCTACAGCTCCTGGAAGCCTGGACTTTGGAGCTGGAGGGCAGCTGGGAACACTGTGGGCATCTGCAAGGTGCAGAGTGTTATAAGTAGCACATATAGAGAGGTGGTCACACCTCAGGCTTAAAATCCACATGCAGGAAGGGAATGATTGACCACCAGGTAGAGCAAGCGAACTAGACAGGCATTTAGGAATCGGTAGAATGATGGGGTGTAGATTAATTTGTTCTTAATCTGTGACAAAAGTGCGGCACAACATCGTGGGCCGAAGGGCCTGTTCTGTGCTGTATTTTCTATGTTCTATGTTCCTGTGGCCATTACCCTGCAAAATAGATACACTACATTGGATACTGTTGAGGGGAAAGACCTCTCAGGGGAAAACAGCAAGAGCTGCATTCGTTGCACCATGGTTGGTTCTGCTAGAGAGGGGAGGAGCAAAAAATGTGGAAATGCACTAGTTTTAGAAGAGTTAATTGTAAGGGAAGATAGATAGGTATTTCTGTGGCCGCAAAAGAGGCTCCAGGATGGTATGTGCCTCCCTGGTGAAGGGTCTCAGATTCCTGGGGCATTGGGACCAGTTCTGGTTGAGGTGGGACCAGTACAAACTACCGGGTTACACCTGGCAGCACCAGGGGAGCATTTGCTGGAGAGTGTTTAAACTAAAAAGGCAGGGGGATGGGAATGTACGCAGAGGAGAGGAGGGGGAAACAAGGACAAAAACAAAAAAGAGAAATGGAAATAAGAAAAGTGATAGGCAGAGAAACCAAGAGCCAGATTGAAATATATTGGGAGCGGGACAAGTAATGTTAAAAAGGCAAGTTAACGGCTCTGTACCTTAACGCGCAGAGCATTCACAATAAAGCTGATGAACTCATAGAACATAGAACAATACAGCGCAGTACAGGCCCTTCGGCCCACGATGTTGCACCGAAACAAAAGCCATCTAACCTACACTATGCCATTATCATCCATATGCTTATCCAATAAACGTTTAAATGCCCTCAATGTTGGCGAGTTCACTACTGTAGCAGGTAGGGCATTCCACAGCCTCACTACTCTTTGCGTAAAGAACCTACCTCTGACCTCTGTCCTATATCTATTACCCCTCAGTTTAAAGTTTTGTCCCCTCGTGCCAGCCATATCCATCCGCGGGAGAAGGCTCTCACTGTCCACCCTATCCAACCCCCTGATCATTTAGTATGCCTCTATCAAGTCTCCTCTTAACCTTCTTCTCTCCAACGAAAACAACCTCAAGTCCATCAGCCTTTCCTCATAAGCTTTTCCCTCCATACCAGGCAACATCCTGGTAAATCTCCTCTGCAACCGCTCCAAAGCCTCCACGTCCTTCCTATAATGCGGTGACCAGAACTGTACGCAATACTCCAAATGCGGCCGTACCAGAGTTCTGTACAGCTGCAACATGACTCCGGAACTCAATCCCTCTATCAATAAAGGCCAACACTCCATAGGCCTTCTTCACAACCCTATCAACCTGGGTGGCAACTTTCAGGGATCTATATACATGGACACCTAGATCCCTCTGCTCATCCACACTTTCAAGAACTTTACCATTAGCCAAATATTCCGCATTCCTGTTATTCCTTCCAAAGTGAATCACCTCACACTTCTCTACATTAAACTCCATTTGCCACCTCTCAGCCCAGCTCTGCAGCTTATCTATATCCCTCTGTAACCTGCTACATCCTTCCACACTATCGACAACACCACCGACTTTAGTATCGTCTGCAAATTTACTCACCCACCCTTCTGCGCCTTCCTCTAGGTCATTGATAAAAATGACAAACAGCAACGGCCCCAGAACAGATCCTTGTGGTACTCCACTTGTGACTGTACTCCATTCTGAACATTTCCCATCAACCACCACCCTCGGTCTTCTTTCAGCTAGCCAATTTCTGATCCACATCTCTAAATCACCCTCAATCCCCAGCCTCCGTATTTTCTGCAATAGCCTACCGTGGGGAACCTTATCAAACGCTTTGCTGAAATCCATATACACCACATCAACTGCTCTACCCTCGTCTACCTGTTCAGTCACCTTCTCAAAGAACTCAATAAGGTTTGTGAGGCATGACCTACCCTTCACAAAGCCATGCTGACTATCCCTGATCATATTATTCCTATCTAGATGATTATAAATCTTGTCTCTTATAATCCCCTCCAAGACTTTACCCACTACAGACGTGAGGCTCACCGGTCTATAGTTGCCGGGGTTGTCTCTGCTCCCCTTATTGAACAAAGGGACCACATTTGCTGTCCTCCAGTCCTCTGGCACTATTCCTGTAGCCAATGATGACATAAAAATCAAAGCCAAAGGTCCAGCAATCTCTTCCCTGGCCTCCCAGAGAATCCTAGGATAAATCCCATCAGGTCCCGGGGACTAATCACGCAAATTGATGTAAACGGTGTTATGGGCCAGGGTTTAGAGAACCCCAAAGTGTATCATGGAGTTCACCTGACCCACGACTTTTAATAGACTGTGGTTATGGGGAGCACACGGTCCACTCTCTAGGTATGGTGCAAACAGGGCTTTCCAGTACTTTTAAATTAAAACAATGTTTATTCTATGAACTCAAGTTAACTTTTTTTAAACCATAGTGAACATCTTAGCAACCATCAATTCAAATACAACCCCCCAAAGAATACAACACTAAGTAATCCTTAATAACTTCACAAACAACATCCAGACAAAAGAAACACCTTTTAACAGAAGCACATTAGGTTTACATTCACTACTGAGAACATTTATAATTCTGAATACACCAAATGATCAAGAGGTAGTCTTTTCATGGCAGAGAGATCAACAGTACACCTGCTCTGTCTGGCTTCAGCTCCAACACTGAAAACAAAACTAAAACACACCCTGCAGCAAACAGCCTAAAACAAAAATAAAAAGTTGACAGACAGCCTAGCTCCACCCACTCTCTGACATCACTGCAGTAGTAAACAGCCATTTCTTAAAGGTACTCTCACATGACAACGGGTATGATATAATCGGGATTACGGAGACATGTGAGCAGGGTGACCAGGGATGGAAACTGAATGTCCAAGATATTCAGTATTTAGGGAAGACAGACAAAAAGGAAAAGGTGGTGGAGTTGCAATGCTGGTTAAAGAGGAAATTAATGCAATAATGAGGAAGGATATTAGATCCGACAATGTGGAATCTGTATGGGTCGAGCTGAGAAACACCAAGGGGCAAGAAACGTGAGTGGGCATCGTACATAGATCCGCAAACTGCAGTGGTGATGTTAGAAATGGCATTAAACAGAAAATTAGAGATGCATGAGATAAAGGAACATCTGTAATTATGGATGGTTTTAATCTCTATATAAATTGGGCAAATCAAATTGGTCACAATACCATAGAGGAGGACATCCTGGAGTGTATACGGGATAGTTTCTGGACCATTGAGGAACCAACTAGAGAACAGGACACCCTAGACTGGAGACTGTGTAATGAGAGTGGAATCATTGGCAATCTAGTTGTGCAAGGCCCCTTGGGGATGAGCGAGCATAATATGATCAAATTCTTCATCAAGATGGAGAGTGAAGTCGTTGATTCTGAGACTAGGGTCCTGAATATTAATAAAGGAAACTACGATGGTATGAGGCATGAGTTGGTTATGATCAATGGTGAAACATTACTTAAAGGGATGACTGTGATAAGTAAGGAGCACACGGGGGAACTGCAACAATTGTTTATTCATGTCTGGCACAAAAGTAAAATGGGAAAGGTGGCCAATCCAAGGCTTACAAGGGAAATTAGAAATAGTATTCAATTGAAGGAAGAAACAGATATTGGCCAAGAAAAACAACAGGTCTGAGGATTGGATGCAGTTTAGAATTCAGCAAAAAAGGACAAAGGAAGTGATTAAGCACGGGGAAATAGAACATGAGAGTAAGCTTGTACTGAACATAAAAACTGACTCCAAGATATTCTATAGGTACATGAAGAGAAAAAGATTGGGGAAGACAAATGTACGACCGTTACAGTAAGAAACAAGAGATTTTATAATGGGGACAAAGAAATGGCTGAGCAACTAAATACATACTTTGATTCTGTCTTCACAAATGAGCACACAGATAAGATAACAGAAATGTTGGGGAGCGCAGGGTTTAGTGAGAAGGAGGAACTGAAGGAGATCAATATTAGTAGAGAAATGGTGTTGGGGAAATTGATGGGATTGAAGGCTGATAAATCCCCAGGGCCTGATAATCTACATCCCAGAATACTTAAGGAAGTGGCTTTAGATATAATGGATGCATTGATAGTCTTCTTCCATGATTCTGTGGACTCTGGAACAGTTCCTACAGATTGGAGGGTCGCTAATGTATGTCTGTTTTTTAAAAAGGGAGGTAAATAGAAAACAGGGATCTATAGATCAGTAATCCTGATGCCTGTAGTCAGAAAAATTCTAGAATTCATTATCAAAGATTTTATAGCAGGGCACTTAGAAAACAGTGGCAGTATCGGTCAGAGTCGGGCAGCACGGTGGCGAAGTGGCGAGCAATGCTGCCTCACGGCGCCGAGATCCTAGGTTCGATCCCGGCTCTGGGCCACTGTCCGTGTGGAGTTTGCACATTCTCCCCGTGTTTGCGTGGGTTTGGCCCCCACAACCGAAAGATGTGCAGGGTAGGTGGATTGGCCACGCTAAATTGGAAAAACTGAATTGGGTACTCTAAATTTAAAAAAAGGATCGGTCAGAGTCTGCATGGATTTATGAAGGGAAAATCATGCTTGACAAGTAGAATTCATTGAGGATGTACCTAGTAGAGTTGATGAGGGGGAGCCAGTTAATGTAGTTTACATGGACTTTCAGAAGGTTTTCCACCAAGTCCTGCAAAAGAGACTAACGTGTAAATTTTAAGCGTATGGGATTAGGGGTAGTGTATTGAGATGGATAGAAAACTAGTTGGCAGGCAGGAAATAAAGAGTAGGAATTAATGGGTATTTTTCAAATTGGGCAGGCAGTGACTAGTGGGGTATCGCAGGGATCGGTGCTGGGACCCCAATTATTCACAATATATATTAATGATTTAGATGAGGGAACAAAATGTAACGGGTGGGATTCTCCGTCCCGCCGCGCCACATTTCTGCCTCGACTGGCCGGCGGGATTCTCCGTTATGCCGGCTGGTCAATGGCGTTTCCCATTGTGGGTCCGCCCCACGCCGTCGGGAAACCCCCGGGCGCCGGCAAAACGGAGAATCATGCTGGCGGAGAATCCCGGCCAATATCTCCACATTTGTAGATGGCACAAAGTTGGATGGGAGGGTGAGCTGTGAGGAGGATGCAGAGACTCTTCAATGTGAAAGGCTGAGTGAGTGGACGAATAAATGGCAGATGCAGTATAATTTGGATAAATGCGAGGTTATCCACTTTGGTAGCAAAAACAGGAAGGCGGACTATTATCTGAATGGCCATGAGTTAGGAGAAGCGAATGTGCAGCGAGACCTGCGTGTCCTCGTACATCAGTCACTGAAGTTAAGCATGCAGGCATAGCAGGCTGTAAAAAAAGGCAAATGGCCCTCATAGTGAGAGGATTCGAGTACAGGGGCAGGGATTGCTGTAATTATACAGAGCCTTGGTGAGGCCACACCTGGAATGCTGTGTGCAGTTTTGGTCTCCTTATCTGAGGAAGGAAGTTCTTGCTATAGAGGGAGTGCAGCAAAGGTTTACCAGACTGATTCCTGGGATGGAAGGATGGGCACATGAGGAGAGATTGAGTCGTTAGGATTGTATTCACTGTTTAGAAGTATGAGGGGGGATCTCACAAAAGCCTATAAAATTCATAGAAGCCTATAAAATTCTAACAGGACTAGACAGAGTAGATGCAAGAAGGATATTCCTGATGGCAGGGGTGTCCAGAACCAGGGATCACAGTCTGAGGATACGGGGTAGACCATTTAGGACAGGGATAGGGAGAGATTTCTTCACCCAGAGAGTGGTGGAATTCTTTACCACATTAAGTAGTTGAGGCCAAAACATATTGGGGGGGATTCTCCGTTAGCCGACGACAAAATTGGGAAAGGCGATTGGGTGGAGAATCGTTTCCGTCGTCGAAATTGCAGCAGGCTGCAATTTGACGCCAAATCCAGCAACGTAAATGCGTTGCGGAACACACATACAGTAGACACTGTTTGCATATCATTAGCAGGTCTGACCCGGTATTATCCGGGGCCTCCGCCTCCAATGGGCCGAGTTCCCGACGGCGTGGTTCACTTGTGCTTTTACAAATCGTGAAACTGGCGGGGAGGCTGCTGAAGGAGAGAGAGGGGGTAAACAAAGTGCCCAACTTCGCCATGGTGTGCTGACAGCTGTGCCGCTGGCCGGTGGCGGGGGGGGGGGGGGGGGGGAGACTTCTGCCAGGGCCAGGGGGAGTAGTGGGGAGTGGCCAGGAGGTGGGCTGTGGGGTTGGGGTGAACGGGCACAGAACACCATTGCCGCAGCCGGCGAGGCAGCCACGCAGCTGCGCACACCGCTAGCAGCCCACTTTGAACTTAGTGCCAAGGGTCGTATCGGTGTCCCCCCCAGGGCACCGATACGACCCTCTGGGTGCCCTCTTGCCCCAGCCAACCCATCAGCTGTATGGGTGCACCCCAGCACAACCAGTGCCATCCTGTTGGCTGGGATGAGTGTGTGTGGGAGTGCAATGTGTATATGCAGCTGCAGCTTGTCAACCTCCCGAGTGTCGATCACGGTTCTGGCGAATCCCGCACCGTTTTTCATTGGAATCGATTGTGTTCCCCGTGGCACCGGTGCTAGCGCTTCAACGGAAGCGGAATCGGTCCAGGTGCGGCGCCGGATTTTCTGTAACAAAAGTCCACGGTCTCTGCACGGTTTCAACACTTAGGACTGAATTCTCCGTCCCGCCGTGCCAGATTTCTGGGTCAGCATGACGGCGGGTTGCTCCATTTCGTCAGCAGATCAATGGGGTTTCCCATTTGTGGGGCAGCCCAATGCCTTCAAGAAACCCCCGAGCTGCCGGCAAAACGGGGCATCCCGACGACAGAATCCAGCCCTTAGTCTCAGAAATAGAGAATATATTTTCAAGAAGCAGTTAGATATCGCACTTGGGGTGAAGAGGATCAAAGGATATGGGGGAGGTGGGGGGGGGGGGGGAAGGTGGGATCAGGCTATTGAGTTGTCCAGGCTATTGAGTTGGATGATCAGCCATGATCATAATGAGCAGGCTAGAAGGGCTGAAATCTTCCTCCTGCTACTATTTTCTATGTTTCTTTATTGAAGGGAAATTACTGATAAATGCAAGAACTATAGATTAGTGATACTGGGGGACCTCAGCTAACTAGCAATCGAATTGGGCCAAGATGGAGGAATTTTGGTAGTATAATTATGAGAATTTTATTGATTGGTGTGTTTCCTGCCCAATGAGGAAGGAAACATTCTTGAAACCAGTCTTGGAGAATGAAGAGGGTCAACTGGAAAAGTCACATTCAGGGTGCATCTTGGAAATAGTGATAATTGTATCAGAAGATTTACATTGTGCAATAGAGATCAGAGGAACAAAGAGCCAATGAGAATAGATTGGTGCCTAAGATGAAAGGGAATCCAAAGGTCATCTGCAGTCATTCTCACAGTACAAGGGTTGTCAGAGGAATGGCATCATTGATTAGGGACCATAATGGAAATTTATTGGTGAAGCCAGAAGATGTGAATGAAGGACTAAATGAAAACTTTGCATCGCTGTTTTCCGAAGTTGAGGGGTTTGTCAAATCTATGGTAAACTAACAGGGTTGATGGGGTCTTGGGGGAGAAAAAATAGATAAAGAGGAAGCACGGACAAAATTACTCAACTTAATCTGAATACCAGTTTAATCATAGCCAGGGCATCCATGGCATGAATTTTTATTCTAGCTGCCTCACAATAAATTCCATGAACCCAGCAGAATCTGTTCTTGATTATTTTCTCTCCTTGATTTATATTCTGCCCTTTGCAGCATGGTCTAAAAGGCATGGGTCAGCCTTCAATTTTACACCAACACAGCAGAGGCAGACGTTTTCTGAGGTGGCACAAGTCCCACCGATAGGGCCAAAAGCAGGAGGCAGCTGTGTTTCAGTGGGATGGCAGGAGCTAATTACGAGGCTGTCGCTGGGGCTGCTGTCCTAATAAGGAAGGTGAGCTATCTCCAAGAGCTGCCAGCCTGGTCACAGGATTGTTGCAGCGCAGAAGGAGTCCATTTAGCCCATTGTGCCTGCACCGGCTCTCCAAATGAGCATTATGACTTAGTACATTCTCCTCCCATTTCCCTGTATCCTTGGACATTGCTCCTATTCAAATATGCATCTAATACTTCTTGAATGCATCGATTGAACCTGCCTCTACCACGCTTCAGGCAGTGCAAACACAAACCACTCGCTGTGCTAGAAAGTTTTTTCCTCACATCACATTTGCTTCATTTACAAATCACTTTAAATCTGTGTCCTCTCGGTCTTGATCCTTTCATGAGTGGGAACAATTTCTCCCCATCTACTCTGTCCAGCCACCTCATGATTTTGAACATCTCTAGCAATTCTCCTCTTAGCCGCCTTCTCTCCACGGTCCCAATTTCTTCAATCTATCCTCATAACTGCAATTTCTCCCCCCTGGAACCATTCCTGTAAACCTTTTCTGCACTTTTTCCAATGTGTGGAGGATGAGGACACCCGCTCCTGGTAGCCGTGAACGTCGCTGCAGTCCTGAACTTCAATGCAACCAGTTCATTCCAGGGGTCGAGCGGGGACTTGTTCGGCATTTCCCAAGCTATAGCCCACAAGTGCATCCGTGAAGGGACAGATGCCCCATATGTTCGGGCATCAGACTTCATCAACTTTGAGCTGGACCAAGCCCACCAACATTCCCGGGCTGCAGGATTCTTGCCATCGCCCCAGGTCCAGGGGGGTAATTGATGACACCCATGTCGCCTTGCATGCAGCGAGGCAGCAGGAGATCCAAAACATGCCTCGGTACTCCAGGCAATGGCCCTCCAGAAGACACCCGCCAAGATCATCACAGACAACAGGACATAGCTGGCAGCAGGCTGTCTCCACCGCTCCTGAGGATGTCAGGGATACCCCTAAACATGGCAGTAGGGTGCGAAAAATTAAGAAATATTGAGAGCACAAAGAGGTTCACTCACTGTCCATAATTTGCACTCTATAAATATCTTTTCCTTATTTAAAATTCTCAACTAGTGAATGGCTCCTCTATCTGATGAAAGGTCAGACAAATTTATCTCCAACGTGTGCCTCAGGACTGGGATGTCTTGCACAAACTCAGGACAGTGAGTTGCCTTTTTGTCCAAAGCAGTGACATTAGCAAAATGTCTTCCTCTATAACATGGTAATTGGCCAGTGCATATCTTAGATTAGTGTCAGAGCATCATAATATGTGACTTCATGTACATAGAACATACAGTGCAGAAGAAGGCTATTTAGCCCATCACGTCTGCACCGACCCACTTAAGCCCTCACTTCCACCCTATCCCCGTAACCCAATAACCCCTACTTAAGCTTTTTGGCCACTGAGGGCAATTTATCATGGCCAATCCACCTAACCTGCACGTCTTTGGACTGTGGGAGGAAACTGGAGCACCCGGAGGAAACCCACGCAGACACGGGGAGAACGTGCAGACTCCACACAGCGGGGAATCGAACCTGGGACCCTGGCGCTGTGAAGCTACAGTGCTATCCACATGTGCTACCGTGCCTCAGAACTTTGCAGTTTGGTTTCTTCTCTTGATCCTGCTGCACTGAAGACTGGTCTACGTTTTTAAAATATATTTTTTACTAGTTTTTATCCCATTTTTAGATAGAAGCTTCAGGGATGTAGTTACTCAGAAGAATAAAGATAGATGGGTGACGGTGAGAGGGGCTGGGAGGAAGCAGTCAGTACAGGGATCCCCTGTGGCCGTTACCCTTAGTAACAAGTATACCGCTTTGGATACTGTTGGGGACAATGACGTACCAGGGTTAAGCCATGGGGTACACGTCTCTGGCACAGAGTCTGTCCCTGTTGCTCAGAAGGGAAGGGGGGAGAGGAGTAGAGCATTTATCATTGGAGACTCCATAGTTAGGGGGATAGATAGGAGATTCTGTGGGAACGAGAGAGACTCGCGGTTGGTGTGTTGCCTCCCAAGTGCCAGGGTGCGTGATGTCTCGGATCGTGTTTTCGGGATCCTTAAGTGGGAGGGGGAGCAGCCCCAAGTCGTGGTCCACATAGGTACCAACGACATAGGTAGGTAAAGGGATGGGGATGCAAAGCAGGAATTCAGGGAGCTAGGGTGGAAACTTAGATCTAGGACAGAGTTATTATCTCTGGGTTGTAACCCGTGCCATGTGATAGCAAGACGAGGAATAGGGAGAGAGAGGAGTTGAACACGTGGCTACAGGGATGGTGCAGGAGGGAGGGTTTCAAATTTCTGGATAATTGGGGCTCATTCTGGGGTCGGTGGGACCTCTACAAACGGGATGGTCTGCACCTGGACCAGAGGGGTACCAATATTCTGGGGGGGAAATTTGCTAATGCTCTTCGGGAGGGTTTAAACTAGTTCAGCCGGGGCTTGGAAATATGAATTGTAGCTCCAGTATACAGGAGGTTGAGAGTAGTGAGGTCATGAGTAGGGTTTCAAAGTTGCAGGAGTGCACCGGCAGGCAGGAAGGTGGTTTTAAGTGTGTCTTCTTCAATGCCAGGAGCATTCGGAATAAGGTGGGTGTACTTGCGGTATGGGTTGGTACCTGGGACTTCGATGTTGTGGCCATTTCGGAGACATGGATAGAGCAGGGACAGGAATGGTTGTTGCAGGTGCCGGGATTTAGATATTTCAGTAAGCTCAGGGAAGGTGGTAAAAGTGGGGGAGGGGTGGCATTGTTAGTCAAGGACAGTATTACGGTGGCAGAAAGGACGTTTGATGAGGACTCGTCTGCTGAGGTAGGCTGGGGTTAGAAACAGGAAAGGAGAGGTCACCCTGTTCGGGGTTTTCTATAGGCCTCCGAAAAGTTCCAGAGATGTAGAGGAGAGGATTGCAAAGATGATTCTCGATAGGAGCGAAAGCAACAGGGTAGTTGTTATGGGGGGCATTAACTTTCCAAATATTGACTGGAAACGCTATAGTTCGAGTACATTAGATGGGTCCGTTTTTGTCCAATGTGCGCAGGAGGGTTTCCTGACATAGTATGTAGATAGGCCAACGAGAGGCGAGGCCATATTGGATTTGGTACTGGGTAATGAACCAGGACAGGGTTAGATTTGGAGGTAGGTGAGCACTTTGGTGATAGTGACCACAATTCGATTAAGTTTACTTTAGTGATGGAAAGGGATAGGTATATACCGCAGGGCAAGAGTTATATCTGGGGGAAAGGCAATTATGATGCGATGAGGCAAGACTTAGGATACATCGGATGGAGAGGAAAACTGCAGGGGATGGGCACAATGGAAATGTGGAGCTTGTTCAAGGAACAGCTACTGCGTGTCCTTGATAAGTATATACCTGTCAGGCAGGGAGGAAGTGGTCGAGTGAGGGAACCGTGGTTTGCTAAAGCAGCGAAACACTTGTCAAGAGGAAGAAGGAGACTTATGTAAAGATGAGACATGAAGGTTCAGTTAGGGCGCTCGAGAGTTACAAGTTAGCTAGGAAGGACCTAAAGAGAGAGCTAAGAAGAGCCAGGAGGGGACATGAGAAGTCTTTGGCAGGTAGGATCAAGTATAACCCAAAAGCTTTCTATAGATATGTCAGGAATAAAAGAATGACCAGGGTAAGAGTAGGACCAGTCAAGGACAGTAGTGGGAAGTTGTGCTTGGAGTCCGAGGAGATAGGAGAGGTGCTGAATGAATGTTTTTCGTCAGTATTCACACAGGAAAAAGACAATGTTGTTGAGGAGAATACTGAGATTCAGGCTACTAGACTAGAAGGGCTTGAGGTTCATAAGGAGGAGGTGTTAGCAATTCTGGAAAGTATGAAAATAGATAAGTCACCTGGGCCGGATGGGATTTATCCTCGGATTCTCTGGGAAGCTAGGGAGGAGATTGCTGAGCCTTTGGCCTTGATCTTTAAGTCATCTTTGTCTGCAGGAATAGTGCCAGAAGACTGGAGGATAGCAAATATTGTCCCCTTATTCAAGAAGGGGAGTAGAGATAACCCCGGTAACTATAGACCAGTGACCCGTACTTCTGTTGTGGGCAAAATCTTGGAAAGATTTATAAGAGATAGGATGTATAATCATCTGGAAAGGAATAATTTGATTAGAGATAGTCAACACGGTTTTGTGAAGGGTAGGTCGTGCCTCACAAACATTATAGAGTTCTTTGAGAAGGTGACCAAACAGGCGGATGAGGGTAAAGCAGTTGATGTGGTGTATATGGATTTCAGTAAAGCGTTTGATAAGGTTCCCCATGGTAGGCTACTGCAGAAAATACGGAGGCATGGGATTCCGGGTGATTTAACAGTTTGGATCAGAAATTGGCTAGCTGGAAGAAGACAAAGGGTGGTGATTGATGGGAAATGTTCAGACTGGAGTCCATTTACTAGTGGTGTACCACAAGGATCTGTTTTGGGGCCACTGCTGTTTGTCATTTTTACAAATGACCTGGAGGAGGGCGTAAAAGGATGGGTGAGTAAATTTTCGGATGACACTAAAGTCGGTGGAGTTGTGAGCAGTGCGGAAGGATGTTGCAGGTTACAGAGGGACATAGATAAGCTGCAGAGCTGGGTTGAGAAGTGGCAAATGGAGTTTAATGTAGAAAAGTGTGAGGTGATTCATTTTGGAAGGATAACAGGAAGACTGATTACTGGGCTAATGGTAAGATTCTTGGCAGTGTGGATGAGCAGAGGGATCTCGGTGTCCATGTACATAGATCCCTGAAAGTTGCCACCCAGGTTGAGAGGGTTGTTAAGAAGGCATACGGTGTGTTAGCTTTTATTGGTAGAGGGATTGAGTTTCGGAGCCATGAGGTCATGTTGCAGCTGTATGTTGAGGTCTGGTGCGGCCGCATTTGGAGTATTGCGTGCAATTCTGGTCGCCGCATTATAGGAAGGATGTGGAAGCATTGGAAAGGGTGCAGAGGAGATTTACCAGAATGTTGCCTGGTATGGAGGGAAGATCTTATGAGGAAAGGCTGAGGGACTTGAGGCTGTTTTCGTTAGAGAGAAGAAGGTTAAGAGGTGACTTAATTGAGGCATACAAGATGATCAGAGGATTGGATAGGGTGGATAGTGAGAGCCTTTTTCCTCGGATGGTGATGTCTAGCATGAGGGGACATAGCTTTAAATTGAGGGGAGATAGATATAAGACAGATGTCAGAGGTAGGTTCTTTACTTTGAGAGTAGTAAGGGTGTGGAATGCCCTGCCTGCAACGGTAGTGGACTCGCCAACACTAAGGACATTCAAATGGTCATTGGATAGACATATGGACAATAAGGGAATAGTGTAGATGGGCTTTAGAGTGGTTTCACAGGTCGGCGCAACATCGAGGGCCGAAGGGCCTGTACTGCGCTGTAATTTTCTATGTTCTATGTTTTAACAAATGTGATAAATAACAGAAGGATTATGCAAAACAAGTACAGATAAAAGTTATTGCCAATATAAATACAAGAGGAACAGTACAGAATAAATTTGGAACAGGTCAGTTAAGGAACCAGAGCCTCCATTTAAAATGCCGGATAAATCCAGCAACAAGTTACCACAGTGATCAGGGCAAAGAGGGAAAAATGATACTAATACAGAATGGTAACAATACAGGTTGCATACCCCAAAGTATTGCGATTCAGATGAACAACTTGACATGAATTGAATTGAGTTGAAATCAGATAAATTCGCTCATAGAACACACACAAAGTAAATCAGCCAAAGTGGAGCCTACAAATTTAAGATAGCCACACACTTTACACAACAAATTGGATGGATACATCGGGTAACTGTCTGTGTGGAGTTTGCACTTTCTCCCCTTGTCTGCGTGGGTTTCCTCTGGGTGCTCCGGTTTCCCCCCATAGTCCAAAGATGCGCAGGTTAGGTGGGGTTACAGGGATAAAGCGGGGGAGTGGGCCTAGGTAGGTGACCACAATAAAAACAGAAACAAAGAAAATTGGTGCAGGAGTAGGCCATTCGGCCCTTCGAGCCTGCACCATCATTCAATATGATCATGGTTGATCATGCAAATTTAGTATCCCACTTATGCTTTCAATCCATACCCCTTGATCCCTTTAGCCACAAGGGTCACGTCCAACTCCCTTTGAATATATCCAACGAACTGGCCCCAACAGCTTTCTGTGGTGGAGAATTCCACAAGTTCACAACTCTGAGAGAAGTTCTTCCTCATCTCAGTCCTGATTGGATTACCCCTTATTCTTATGCTGTGACCCCTAATTCTGGCCGTCCCCAACATCAGGAACATTCTTCACACATCTAGCCTGCCCAGTCCCATCAGGATTTTATATGTTTCTATGAGATTTCCTCTCATTCTTCTAACATCCAGTGAGTTCAAGCTCAGTCCATCTAGTCTTCCTTCATATGTCAGTCCTGCCATCCTGGGAATTAGCCTGGTGAACCTTTGGTGCAGCCTTGATGGGCTGAATGGTCTCCTTGTGCACTGTAGAAATTTCATGGTTCTATGGATTTAGAGCAGGGAACAGATGTCACAAATTCCATGGAGTGCACTCCATAATCAGCTAATGCCAGTTTTGGATAGAGGGATGTTTGTCACTGATCAGGAACATAGGATGTTTTTACAAGTGGCAAAGATCAAAATAGTATATACCTTTTTTCATCAGAATCTGTGACTCTCCCATCTGGGAGAGCCAGAATCAGAAATGCAGGATTAGACTCTAAGGCTCTCTCCAAATTCCTCTCTCGTTCCTTGACTACACCTAATTGAATCCTAACAAAGTCCAATAGACAATCTATATAGTCACCTTCAATTACCAGGCACTTTAGGCACCTTAGGGATAAGGCATGATCAAACCTGTGTCTAAGACAAGGTGTAGTATCTTGTTCTGGGTCTCCTTCATCTTATTGCAAACTGAAATTTTACTGGCCTAGTCCCAAATGTTACCCAAAGTTTCCTCATTAATCAACGACAAGACCTGTATAGAGGGAAAACTGACTGCTCTGCTTCAACGTTGAGCCAAATGGATGCTGGTTCCATCCTAACCCAGTCTCCAATGAACCTTAGATGAGAGGATTGATAATGTAGCTTAATATTCAGTCCCCACCCCTCCAAAATAAATGTGCTAATCATTCTATTAATTTCTTCAACGACTGTAGCAAAATAGGCAACATTTGCAAAGGATATAACCATTTGGGCAAAATGTTCATTTTTGTTAGGGCAATCCTTCTAAGCCATGAAATAGGATGTGCCAATCATCGTGGATGATCCCATCTAATGGCTGTAATCAATTGGGGGAAATTGGCCCCTTATAACTGTCTAAAGGAAGAGGTAATTAAAACTCCAAGATAGTTAAATCCCATGGGGGATTATCTAAAAGGGTAATTAGCAAATTGTGGTAGTTTACCTCTCAGCCTAAAAGGCACTAAAACTATCCATCACTCTAATAATAGCAGGGACCGAAACACCAGGGTTCAACATGAACAGCAGCACGTCATCTGCATAAAGTGTGATCTTGTGTTGCTTCACCCCACATTCCAGACCCAATATCAAGGGGTCCGACCTAATGGCCTCTGCCAATGGCTCAATGGTGAAGGCAAACAGCATGGGGGACAGAGGGCAACCCTGCCCAGTCCTCTGTGAAGCCCAAATTTGGATGACCTTAAACCATTGGTGAGCACTGCTGCTATGGGTCTATGATACAATAATTGAATCCACTTAATATAATTCTCCCCCAGCCCAAAACCTCGCAATGTATAAATCAGATAATTCCACTCAACTGGGTCAAAAGCTTTCTCTGCATCTAAATAAATAACTAGCCCATTCAGTGCATGCTTCTGAAAAACCTGTAACACAGCTTTTTCAACAGCTTTCTAATGTTATTACTCGAAAATCTTCCTCTAATAAACCCAGTCTGGTCCTCCCACATGATTGCCAGAAGGATATCCTCCAACCTTTTAGCCAGAACTGTGGTGTTACCTGCGTGGTTGATAACACGTGTTATTTAATCCTTGGTTGATGGTGAGGTCCTCTGAATCTTGTTGAAGAAGACTTGAACTCGTCCAGTAACAACAAAGATTTATTGAGTGACTATAACTATAAATGCACGAGTTCTTTACCTTAACATGGAAACTAGGAATTGGTTTCCAAGATTTAACAATAATAACTAGACGTAACTCCACTAACTATCTATGTGATTCTGATGTCACCCTGTTCACAGTACACCCACGAGAGAGAGCGAGAGACCCTGTGCGGCTGCTTTTTATACCCCTGTTGGTCCAGCCCTCTAGTGATCATGTGGTGCTGCTATTTACCCATTAACCCCTTGTGTGCATGCACCTACAGAGATCACTATAAGAACCTTAGCTAACAGTTTCAAGTTGGCATTCTGAAGAGATATTGGCCTCCAGGAGGCACACTCCTCCAGGTCCTTGCCCATCTTCAGAGTCAAAGAAATATTAGCCCAATATAGAGTCAAGAATGACAATACATTCCCACCAATGGGTTCAACAATAAATCTTTAAATTCCCTATAAAACACACACCGAATGCCATCCAGACCCAGCGCTTTCATAGAATCATAGAATCTACAGTGCAGTAGCAGGCCATTCGGCCCATCGAGTCTGCACCGGTCCTTACAAAGAGTACCCTACTCAAGCCCACGTATCTACCCTATCCCCGTAACCCAGTAACCCCTATTTAACCTTTTTGGACACTAAGGGCAATTTAACATGGCCAATCCTACCTAACTCACACATATTTGGACTGTGGAAGGAAACCAGAGCACCCGGAGGAAACCCACGCAGACACGGGGAGAACGTGCAGACTCCAGACAGACAGTGACCCAGCCGTGAATCAAACCTGGGACCCTGGAGCTGTGAAGCAACTGTGCTAACCACTATGCTACCGTGCTGCTTTGCCCGGCTGAAGCTCCTTAAAGGCCGTTGATACCTCCTCCTTACAAAGGGGAGCATTAAGAGCCCACGGGGCTTTCCAAGGCCTTCGGGAGCTTCAATGAAAAAAGGAAATATCCGCCAACTCATCACCAGATTGCCCAGGTTTATGAAGTCCCAGACAGAGTTCCTTAAAAGCCCCATTCATCATTGTCCTTTTCCGTCCTGCAAGCCACACAGAGGGGATTGCCCTGGAGTTGGTCCTTTTCCTTGTCAAGCAGGCTTAATATTTGCTTGTTTTATTCCCAAACTCATACAACCTCTGCCTCACATACTTTAAGCTTTTCTTGGCCTGCTGTGTCAATAAGGAGTCCAGACCACCCTTGACCACCACTGTAGTTAAACTGACTGGCTGGTAATTGCTGCACTTATAGTGACAACGTTTCTGAAAACTGGCAGCTCAGTATGCTCAATAACACCACTGACGTTTGATATCCAGTCTTGGATGAGCTGCAATTTCCTCCAGCTCAACATTAGGAAGCTCAATGCCATCATTCTTAGCCCCCGCCACAAATACCGTTGCCTTATCGAGGACTCTGTTGCACCCCTGCCCGCCAAATTCTCCCACTGGATTAGAGCCTTTACAACCTCGGAAGTCCCATTCGATCTCAATTTGAACTTTTGACCTGATAGCTTTTCCACCATTACCTAATTTTATTGATGAAACATCAGCCACTTCTGCCCGAACAACCTATCTTCCACTGTAATCCACATTCACGTAGTTGTCGCCATAGATTTACCTATTCGAATGCTTTCCTGACTGCCATCCCTTACTGCACTCTCTATAAACTTTGTTTCATCCAAACCTCTGCTGTTCATATTCTATTGCTCGCTGTGTCCTGCTCAGCCACCTCACCCTCTCCCCACCTCTGTCCTTGCTAACCATGGTGCCCAAAGTTTCAAAGTTAAAATTCTGATCCTTGAGTTAAATCCTCTCATGGCCTTCCCCTTCCTATCTCTGTAACCTCCTCCAGCCACATAAACCTCTGAAAATTCTCTGCCTTCAGACTCTGATATCATGGGTTTGATTCTCCACACCCCGACTCCGAAATCGGCTTCGTCGACGGGGTGGAGAATCCAGTTTCCCACATGAAATTGGGACCGGCGGCCGTTCGGTGATTCTCCGCCCCCTGAAAAGCAGCGTACTGGGGAGTACGCCGCGCAGAGTATCCACCACCTGGGGCCATTGGCAGAGGCCCACCCCGCTATTCTCCACCCCTGACCGGCCAAATTCCTGATGGCATATTTTTAATGTGGTCTCAGCTGTTTGGGAATCTCGCTTGGCGGCTGCGGACTCAGTCCGCGGCCGTCACAGTAGGGGGTGGACCGATCGGAAGCCAGGGGGGCTCTCGTTCGGGACTGGGGTATTTTTGAGCGGACGGTCTGGGTCGGGCACGCGGCTGATCAGGGGCACTATTTCTGCAGTCCAGGTCCGGTCTGAGCCCGCTATGGAGCAGGGTGCAGCCACTGGAGGCCGCTGCTATGCGCATGTGCGGCCTCTGACCCGGAAGTGCGGGGGGGCCGTATTGGCAGCTGGAGCTGCGAGCTCGACGACAGCTGCCTGCTAGCCCCCTGCATGGCAGTGAATCTGTGGCCTTTTGACGCCAGTTTTTCTGGCACAAAAGACCACAGTTTTCACGATGGTGTGGGGACATAGTCCCTGAAACGGAGAATCCAGCCCCATGTATATCTTCCCCTCTCACAACAATCTTTTCCTCACCCACTATTCACAGCCATGCCTTCAGCCACTACAGCAACATTTCCTGTCCAAAACCCTTTGCCTCTCTATCTTCCTTTCCCCCTTCCAAGATTGTCCTAAAAAAAAAACAGCTCTTTGACTACGTGTTTGGTCACCCCTCCTAATATTTTCTTCATCAGCTCAACATTTTTTTTGATTGCTTCTGTGAAACATCTTGTTATTTTTGTCTAAGCTAATGGAATTCTATAAATTCAAGTTGTTATTGCATAGTGAGCTGCACATTTTAATAGTCATGGGTTAGTGGAAATCTGCCACATAATTAAAATGCTGATCTGTTGATTAATTAGCATAGCTCAAATTGCATTCACCTTCACTTCATAGTAAAAGATATTACATCGAGGTGCGCTATAACTGATGCGTTCTAAGACTGGGTCTATACTGTAAATGTTCAGTGGTCAAAGTCATTTCCTTCGGCTCCCTGGAAGATGTTCACTTCCATACTATCACCATTTCAGGATGGATTTCATCAGAGTTTGATAGCTTTCTGAGTTGCCATGAATAAATCTCACCCTTCTCTCCTTGCAGCAGTATCACTGGGTGTGATTTAACCACCACGTTGAATCTGGCAGTGATCTGGGCACTCCGGTTAAATAGAGGAAAGGCCAAAATAGCGCAATGGCTGCTGCGTGTTGCTCTCTCTCTCCCTTCTTGTCTGCCGTGCATCAGTGTGACTTTCCAGTGTGATTATTTTGACCTTTGAGGGTCTGCTGCTGGGTGCTGTGGGAGGGGGGAGGGACAGACCGCTCTGAGCGGGCCACTTGGTGAGGGTGTTAAAGAAATGCTTTTGTGGATTGCTGGAGACTTTATTGTACTGTTAACTGTTTAATGTTTCATGCTGGAGGCTGTGTGGTTGTATGCTGCCACCTCTTTTGCTTCTGTGCCTGGGGCAGGAAATTTCATTGTATTATTGACTGTTTAATGTTCTAAGTCTGTTTAGTTTTCCTTGTATAAATGCGCTGTTGCAGCTTTGTGTTTGGACTGATATTTTGCAGCAAAATACCATGCCTTTTCCTTGTTGGTTCATGGTTAGTGTGATAAACGGACTTTTGAGTAGTTGTTTTCACCTTTTTATATGAAGTGTTACATGAAGCTGACTGTGTAATGAACAAAATATTCTCAAGTGGCTTCTCATTGGTACAAGTGCCATGTCCCAGATGATGATTATTGCATCGCATTTCAATCAAATTTGAAGCCTGAACAGTTTATCTGACCTCCAGAAGTGTTAACACCATCGAGGCAGCAGCCAACAATCAAACACTCAAAGAGCTGGGCTTCTGCACTGGAGATATACTCGTGGCCATAGGGTGAGTGTGTGGATCAGGGGAGGGCCCCTGAGCACGGTCTCCCTAACGTTCCCAGCAGGGGTCTAGGTTCTGAAGTCTACAGGCTACTGATGTGGCTGAGCGAGCGTGCAGAATGAGGTTTTCCAGCACAACTATCTCACAGAGTGACACTCTGAGAGAAGGCGGGACACATAAGGGTGGGGGAGGCTTGAGGGATTTAAGGTCCCCGGGTGGAAGCCCTAACTTATTGTCAGTCTCTCTCCTTCACCAATTCTTTGCAGAGATAAGGTTGGTGCTGTCAGTCCCACAGAGACTGTCCTCGCGATGTTGGTGACAGCCGAGGCAGGCAGACACCAGAGAAGGTGTCAGTACTTTTGACACAGGCTAGATGAGGCATTCAATGAGCAGGGGACCACTGCACTTCCTGAAAACCCACCACCCATCAGGCCGAGGAGGAACCCAAAGGGGGACAGGCGTCGTTGGTCTTTTGAGGAGATGACAGACAGCATGTGCCGCAGGAAACTCCATCTCAACAAAGAGACAGTGAGGCACCTGTGCAACGTCCTCACAGATTTGTCATTCCATGGGGCAAGAGAACACCAAATCCCTATTGCATTGAAGGTCATTGCAGCCCTGAAACTCTATGCATCCAGTTCATTCCAGGTCTCAAGGAGGGACTTGTGCGGCATTTCCCAAGCTAGATCCGACAAGTGCATCCGTGAGGTCACACATACCCTGTATGCCCAGACATTAGACTTTATCTACCAGCCTGCTCGAACAGGCGCTGGCATGTGGCGACTAGGGGCTTTTCACAGTAACTTCATTGAAGCCTACTTGTGACAATAAGCGATTATTATATTATTATTATTATCAACTTTGAGCTGGACCAAGCCCACCAATAAACCCGGGCTGCAGGATTCTCCGCCATCGCCAGGATGCCCCAGGTCCAGGGGGGTAATTGATGGCACGCATGTATACTTGCACGAGGGCAGCATGTTGGCGCAGTGGATTAGCCCTGTTACCTCAGGGCGCCGAGGTCCCAGGTTCGATCCCGGCTCTGGGTCACTGTCCGTGTGGAGTTTGCACATTCTCCCCGTGTCTGCGTGTGTTTCGCCCCCACAACCCAAAGGTGTGCAGGGTAGGTGAATTGGTCACACTAAAATTGCCCCTTAATTGGAAAAAATGAATTGGGCACTCTAAATTTTTTTTAAAAAATGTACCCTTGCACGACCAGGGTATCAGGGAGTGCCCTTCATTAACAGGAAGGGGTTCCATCCCTGAATGTTCAGCTCATGTATGATCACCACCTCCAGATCATGCATGTGTGTGCACATTTCCCAGGAGCATGCACAACAGTTACATCCTGGGGCAGTCGGAGATCCCCAGTGTCTTCGAGAACTACCCCAGGATAATGGGTTGCTCTTGGGGGAAAAGGGATACCTGCTGAGGTCCTGGCTGATGACACCAGTGCGGAGGCCGGAGACCTGATATAATGAGGCCCATTCTGCCACCCATGCTGTCATTGAGTGGTGCATCAGACTGTTCAAAATGCGGTTTTGATGACTGGACCGGTCTAGTGGTGCCCTTCAGTGCAATCCCAGAGGGTCTTCTGCTTTGTGTTGTGTGGTAAACCACTGTTGCACCTGTATTAGGTGATGTAAGGTAGGACCTGTACTACAAGTTCACCGGTAGTCCCTGCCTGCTGGCTCCGCCCAGTAGGCGGAGCATAAATATGTGAGTCCTCCATTCAGCAGCCATTTTGCCAGCTGCTGTGGGAGGCCACACATCTTAGAGTAATAAAGCCTCAGGTGTATCCAACTCTAGTCTTTGTTCAATTGATCGTGCCTCAATTTATTGCTCTAAGATTTTCTAAAAGATGGACCTCCGAATCAAACCAGATTGCCTGCAGCTGGATCCGCAATCAAGCGACGCCAAAAAGGACTTTAATCACTGGCTAGCTTGTGTCGAGGCGTACATCACCTCAGCGACCACCCCTGTTCCGAAGGCTCAGAAGATACAGATCCTGTACTCAAGGTTGAGCTCCAACGTGTTTCCGCTGACCCAGGACGTCCCGAACTAGGTCGATGCCATGGCGCTTCTCAAACAAAACTACGCACAGAAGACAAACACGCTCTTCGCCAGGCACGTACTCGCCACTCGCTCTCAACTCCCTGGTGAGTCCATAGAAGACGTCTGGCGGGCCCTAATCCCACTCGTCCGGTACTGTGACTGTCAGGCCATTATGGCCACCGAACATTCCAACCTTCTTTTGCGGGACCCGTTCGTAACGGGGATTGGGTCGGACGTCATACGCCAAAGACTGTTAGAAGGGGCCACGCTCGACCTGGCTGAAACAAAGAAACTAGCGCTCTCTATGACGGTTGCCTCATGTAACATTCAGGCCTTCCCCACCAGCCACGCGGCCCACCCCTCCTATCCCTCGTGAAGCCCACAGACGGCCGCCCCAGCAGGGGCCTTACCCAGCCAGTACACCTGCGCCACACGCCAGCCCGAGGCTCATGCTGCTACCCATGCTGTCATTGAGTGGTGCATCAGACTGCTCAAAATGTGGTTTTGATGACTGGACCGGTCTAGTGGTGCCCTTCAGTGCAATCCCAGAGGGTCTTCTGCTTTGTGGTGGTCTGCTGGCACAGCAGAGGGGAAACATACTGGAGGTGGAGGGACATGTGTCCTTGTCTGAGGAGGAGGTGGACCAACAGGATGAGCCCGGGGAGGACCCACAGGAGGAGTCGGAGGATTGAGGACAGGTGGTGGTGAGGGTCCGACATGTCCAGAGGACCAGGGAGGCCCTCATCCTCACCCGACTCTCATAGGACGAGGCTTTGTCCTTCAACTCACCCATGTCCCCCTTCCTTCCTTCCCCGCTCACCTGCATTCCCCTCCTTCCCACACAATCCCCCCTCCTCCAATCCCTCCTTTCTGCCTCAATCCCTCCTTGCCCCCAAACTCTCTCTTTCTTGCGTTTCCCTCCTTTCCACCCATTTCCTTCTGTCCTCCTGAAACTCCCCAACCTCTCACAGCTCCCTCCTCCCTGACTACCCTGCTCGACCCTCCAAGGGTCTGTGTAGCATGGTCAAAGGGTGATGGCCCTGTGTAGGCCCTGTCAGCAGGCCAATATACAAGGCAGGAGAGTGATGATAACTTGCTGTGAGGAAAGCTCTGGTACACCTCAGTTTATGCCAAAGTGACACTCATGCTCTGATTAGGTTCTGCATTGGGGGCACTTGATCTTGGACCACTGTGCCCAGAGGGCAGGGGGAGAAGAGGGCAACAGGGGGTAGGAGTGCAGGCAGGCCGGCTGTGTAGATTTACGTGACAGAGGCTTCACATGTATCAGGGGTAACATGTTTTAATTGTGAACATTTGATATTTCCATTCCACCAGCTACAGATGGTGCCTCCCCGCAGCCCTCCACCACCCTGAACCCATGCCCAATCAGTCTTCCTCTCCCTTCTTGATCTTACGTGGTCTATTGCTACATTTAGGTGTGTCCCCAGGATGTACATCGGTGGTGGAGGCAGCCTGCTGCTTTCCACAGCCGGTGGCCTTTGATGTTGTCGTACTGCCCTCCTGTTTGCTTCATCGGATGCCGGTGTCTATGTATTCACATTGTGTATTTTTGTATGCCCTATGTTTTTGTTCATGTATGGAATAATCTGTCTGGACTGTATGCAGAACAATACTTTTCACTGCATCTCGGTACACGTGGTAATAAAACAAATATAATACAAAGCTCTTGTCCAACATCCTCTCGAGGACCTGGAGCTGGGGGTGGGGGTGGGGGGGCAGACTTACCGGTGTCACTGGCAATGCTGCGCTATCCTGTTCTGCCCGCTGCCCTTGAGATGCACCGTTCACAGGAGGGGGGATTCGGAAGAACTGGAGACCGCCAGGTAGGCCCCAGGTAGGCCTCCAGCGCTTCCTCCTCCCAGACGGTGCCTGTAGAGTCCTGGGAGTCTCCGTGGGATGGAGGGGCTGCTGGAGTGAGCTCCAAAGGCCTCTGAGTCACCTGGCACTACCAGTCCTGGCGGCTCCCCATTGTGCCATGGTGTTGACACCTTCAGTGATGCTCCTCAGTGACTAGGTCATGCTCTGCAGTGTGTCGGCAATGTCTACCTGCGTCTGGAACACCTCCCTCAGTGAGTGGGACATGATGACAAGGCCCTCAGCCATGGTGGTCACAGACTGAACCATGCCTTGCGCACCAACACTCAAGATGCAGATGCTGTGCTCCAGGCTTTCCACTGCGATCGAAACCCTAGCAGTGTTGGCCTTGGTGCAATGTATTGTCAGCACCATCTCTTGCACCCATAGTCTTTGCGATTGCTCCAATCGGATCTAGACTTGCTCGGACATTGCTGACATCCCCTCCGGAATGTTACCACTGTGTCTCATCATCTGCATCAGCTCTGGGAGAACCTTGTCCAGAGGCTCAACATTGGACTGGGACACAGCTGAGTCCTGGGATCCAGCAGGATCCGACTGCTGACTCCTTTGGACGTTCCTGTCTCCACAGTGCATCAGCAACTGTGTGGTGCTCACCGGATTGTGCCCCAGAAGGTTCACTTCTCTGCCCCAGTCGAGAGTGTGGTGGTTTGCTACCTCCTGTTAAGGGATACAGGTCGGGATTCTCCGGTCTCCGATGCCGAAATCGCGTTCGGCACTCTGCCGGAGAATCCCCGTTTGAGGCGAAATCGGGGGCGGTGCCGCTTTTGCAATGATCCAGCCCCTCGAAAACGGCGTACTCATGACGGCCTCAGGACGTCACCTGAGACTGTCCACCTATGCTCTGCCCCCGATGGGGCCGAGTTCCCGACAACGTGGAACACTTGTCCTTTTTATTTTCGTGAACCCAACGTGGCGACTGCGGACTGAGTCCAGGGCCGCCACAGTCGGGGGGGAGTCGTTCTGCGGGCAGGGGGCGCTTTAGTGGGGGCTGGGAGCACTGGAGGGGTGTTCCAGGGTTGGCGAGGCTGATTACAGGGGGGCAGTTTTTGGCAGGCCGGGCCCACGCAGCCTGCCGCCATGCGCATGCACGGCCACAGACCCGGCAATCCTCCGGCCGTATCCGCAGGTAAAGCCGGGGGCTTTATGCTGCGTTCCAGCTAGTCCCCCACCAGACGGAGGATCGGTGCGGCTGTTGTGCCATTTTTTCAGGCACAAGACGCCACTGTTCCCTCGTTGGCGTCAGCACTTAGTCTTCAAATCGGAGAATCCAGCCCACAGTATTTACTATGCACTTTAAAAAGATTTTGAGTTCTTCCTCTTGGTTAATTTAACCACATGTATTTCCCCCTCCCTTTTGTGGGGACGTGCAAGGCAGGGTTGCCCTCTGTTCCCCTTGTTATTTGCCTTGGCGAGGTGTTGGATCTCCTGAATATTAGGCTATATTGACTGGCCTCACATCTAAGGTTCATCAGAGACAGGGTTAGGATGGAACCAGCATCCGTTTGGCTCCACATTGAAGCAGAGCAGTCAGTTTTCCCTCCATAGGTCTTGTCGATTTATGGAACATCAAGACCGGTTCTGCTAGACGTGATAATTCTATTATTATTAATATTCTTAGAGCGAGGAGATTGGTCTGCCAACAAGAAGATCCAAACTGACTTCCGCTCTCTCGCCTATCCAGGGCAGTTTAGACTTTCCACCTGGTCTAATCAACTGGAGAGATGGAGGCACCTGTCGGCTGGGAGACAGTTCAGAGATGCCTCCTTGTTGTTGTCGTGTTGGGTGTTCTGATGCACAAATGATCCAACATGGCTGTAGATGGTACAAATCTGTTTTATTGTCTTGACAACGACAACTACTAACTGCTGGCTTGGGTACGTGCTTCACCAGCTAACCTGTGGACCCAGCCCTATCACTATCTTAGTGAGGCACTCAGCACATGGTGTATGTCTGAGTGGCACGCTGTAAGCTCTGTGCTTTGAGCTATCTCCTGGTAGAATGAGCGGAAACTGTGGTGTTCCCTGTTTTATAGTGCGTGTGCTCTCACTGGTGATTGGCTGCGATGTTATGTGTGTGCTGGTTGGTCCATCCACCTGTCCATCAGTGTGTGTGTGATTGCACCATGATATGCTGATGTGGATATCATGACACTTGTCACCCTTTCAGCAGCTATGTCAGCAATTTGACATTCAAAGACAATCCTTCTTTAAGTATTTACAGCTTAGAAACTTTATCGTACAAGATGTCCTGTGTCTTGACTCTGCAATTTCCCTGGTGGAAAGAATCCTGAATTTTGTGGAGGCTAAACAATTGGTGAGTAATTTCTGTGATGTTTTGAATTCCAGGGCCTGCATCACCACGTTGACTGCCCTGCAGGCAGGGGCAAGAGATTTAGTTATCAAGATTAATGAGGAAACTTTGGGTAACTTTTGGGACTAGGCCACTAAAATTTCAGTTTGCAATAAGATGAAGGAGACCCAGAACAAGATACTACACTGTATGCATATTACACCTTGTTTTAAACACAGGTTTGATCCTGCCTTATCCCTAAGGTGCCTAAAGGGCCTGGTAGTTGAGGGTGACCATATAGATTGTCTATTGGCCTTTGTTAAGATTCAGTCAGGTGTGGTCAAGAAACTAGAGAGGATGCCTTATTCTGGGCCTAGCGGATGGGAGAATCACGGATTGTGATGAAAAAAGGCCATATAATATTTTGACCTTTGCCACTTGTAAGAATATCCTATGTTCCTGATCAGGGACAAACATCCCTCTATCCAAAACTGGCATTGGCTGATTATGGCATGCACTCCCATGGAATATTTGACATCTGTTCCCTGCTCGAAATCCATAGAACCATAGAATTGCTACAATGCAGGAGGCAGCCATTCGGTCTCTCAAGTCTGCAGTGACCCTTTGAAAGAGCACCCTAACTAGGCCCACATCCCCACCCTATCCCTGTAATCCCACCTAACCTGTGCATTGTTGTATGATGTACTCTGGGATAACACAGGCTGCAACTGGGTGCAGCATTAACCAAAAGATACTCCAGACCTTGAAGTTAGTTTAATTTGGGTTATTGAACCAGTAGCACAGTTAGCACAATTCCCTATGAGTTCTACTCTCTGCTAACCTAAGTGTGGTTACTCTGTCTGACTGAACCAGACTAGCTTTTAGACATATGCAAGAGGTGTGATACTGTACGTACACCCTGACTCACTCTGTAGATGTTCATCAGTGGAAAGAGGCGGAGTGTGAGTGCCTCGTGCCTTTTATAGTGAGATACCACCCCAAGTGTCCTGCCTGTTCATTGGTCATGTCCTGTTCTCTGTGTTCATTAGCTGCCTGTCTGTATATCATTATCTGCATGTCTGCATATCATGACATCTCCCCTTTTAAAAAAATGTTTTGTTGGCACATGGGAAAATACTTTCATGTGGTGGCATATATTAACATATTTACACGCGGTGGCATATGTGAACGTATTTACATGTGAAGACAGCTGTCTAATGTGAGAAAACAGAACATAGCAAACAAAACAAATGTTCATAAGTTCAGTCTCTGGGGCTTGCGTCTGATCCTTGTTGACCGCCGGAGATGTGGTGGTGGGGACGACGGTGCCTTGACAGGCGGGATGGAAGCCTGACTGGTGGCCTCGTACTTTGAGGTATCAGGAGATGGCAAAAGAACGGACGGAAACGGAGAAGAAAAGGGTTGCGGGCAGGCATCTTTGCGCAGGTCCCGTCTGTTTCGTCGCACAACAGAACCATCAGCCATATGTACAACATACGAGCGGGGTACAGCCTGTCGAACAACGACAGCTGGAGCAGACCATCCACCATCCAGTATCTTGATCCTGACAGTGTCTGCCGGGGATAACACGGGCAAATCGGTGGCATGAGCATCATAGCCCTGCTTTTGCTGGTTTCGGAGCTGCTACACCTTCTGCAGCACCGGGAGGTGATCCAGGTTGGGCAAGTATATGGCTGGAAGTGTCATCCGCATGTCCCTGTTCATCAGGAGTTGAGCCGGTGACATGCCAGTGCACAGTGGGGCTGTTCTGTACGCAAGCAGCGCGAGGTAGATGTCAGAAGCAGAATCCGCGGCCTTGCAGATATAAGAACATAAGAACGAGGAGCAGCAGGAGGCCATCTGGCCCCTCGAGCCTGCTCCGCCATTCAATGAGATCATGGCTGATCTTTTGTGGACTCAGCTCCACTTTCCGGCCTGAACACCATAACCCTTAATCCCATTATTCTTCAAAAAACTATCTATCTTTATCTTAAAAACATTTAATGAAGGAGCCTCTACTGCTTCACTGGGCAAGGAATTCCATAGATTCACAACCCTTTGGGTGAAGAAGTTCCTCCTAAACTCAGTCCTAAATCTACTTCCCCTTATTTTGAGGCTATGCCCCCTAGTTCTGCTTTCACCCACCAGTGGAAACAACGTGCCCGCATCTATCCTATCTTTTCCCTTCATAATTTTATATGTTTCTATAAGATCTCCCCTCATCCTTCTAAATTCCAACGAGTACAGTCCCAGTCTACTCAACCTCTCCTCATAATCCAACCCCTTCAGCTCTGCGATTAAGCTAGTGAATCTCCTCTGCACACCCTCCAGTGCCAGTATGTCCTTTCTCAGGTAAGGAGACCAAAACTGAACACAATACTCCAGGTGTGGCCTCACTAACACCTTATACAATTGCAGCATAACCTCCCTAGTCTTAAACTCCACCCCTCTAGCAATGAAGGACAAAATTCCATTCGCCTTCTTAATCACCTGTTGCACCTGTAAACCAACTTTTTGCGACCCATGCACGAGCACACCCAGGTCTCTCTGCACAGCAGCATGTTTTAATATTTTATCATTTAAATAATAATCCCTTTTGCTGTTGTTCCTACCAAAATGGATAACCTCACATTTGTCAACATTGTATTCCATCTGCCAGACCCTAGCCCATTCATTTAGCCTATCCAAATCCCTCTGCAGATTTCCAGTATGCTCTGCACTTTTTGCTTTACCACTTATCTTAGTGTCGTCTGCAAACTTGGACACATTGCCCTTGGTCCCCAACTCCAAATCATCTATGTAAATTGTGAACAATTGTGTGCCCAACACTGATCCCTGAGGGACACCACTAGCTACTGATTGTCAACCAGAGAAACACCCATTAATCCCCACTCTTTGCTTTCTATTAATTAACCAATCATCTATCCATGCTACTACTTTCCCCTTAATGCCAAGCATCTTTATCTTATGCAGCAACCTTTTGTGTGGCACCTTGTCAAAGGCTTTCTGGAAATCCAGATATACCATATCCATTGGCTCCCCGTTATCTACTGCATTGGTAATGTCCTCAAAAAATTCCACTAACGAGCTGTTTCACAATGTGCACCCCTTTTTCAACCTTCCCATTGGACTGCGGATAGTGTGGGCGGGAAGTGACATGTTTGAAATGGTATGACTTGGCAAACATAGACCACTCATGGTTGTTGAAGCACGGGCCATTGTCACTCATGACAGTGTGTGGGATACCATGCCTGGAGAACGTCTCCTCACAGGCCTTGATGACGGTCCGAGATGTGAGGTCTGAGAACTTCACGACTTCAGGGCATTTGGAGAAATAGTCAATAATCAACACGTAGTCACGACCATTCGCACGAAAGAGGTCGATGCCAACCTTGGACCACGGGGAGGTCTCGATTTCATGCTGCTGGAGTGTCTCCTTACTCTGCGCTGGTTGGAAGAGTTGACAGGTCGCACAGTTGAGCACCATGTTCGAGATGTCCTGGCTAATACCGGGCCAGTAGACAGCCTACCTGGCTCTGCGTCTGCACTTCTCGACGCCCAGGTGGCCCTCATGGATTCGGCGGAGCACCAAGCTCTGGAGGCTGAGTGGAATGACAATCCGGTCCAGCTGGAGGAGGATACCATCAATCTCCGTCAGGTCGTCCATTACATTGTAAAATTGAGGGCACTGCCCTTTCTGCCAGCCATTGGTGAGGTGGTGCATGACACGCTGCAAGAAGGGGTCTTTGGCTATCTCCTCGCGGATACGAACCACCTTCTCATCAGGCGGCGGGAGGGGGCTAGCACACAGCTGCCCCTGTAATTCAATCTGCCGGATGATTTCCAGCGGTTCAATAGGCAATGTGATGGAGCAGGACAATGCATCAGCAATGGTGAGCTCTTTGCCAGGCGTGTACACTAAGTCAAAGTCGTACCTTCTGAGTTTGAGGAGGATGCGCTGCAACCGAGGTGTCATGTCGTTCAGGCCCTTGTGGATAATGTGGACTAGAGGCCTATGATCCGTCTCAACAGTGAATATCGGCAGGCTGTAGGCATAGTCGTGAAACTTGAGAGTGCCAGGCATTCCTTCTCTATTTGCGCATACCTTGTTTCGGTGGGCGTCATGGCCCTCGATGCGTAGGCTACCGGTGCCCAGGATGAAGTGTCATCGCGTTGAAGCAGCACCGCACCGATGCCGTCCTGGCTCGCATCTGTCGAGATCTTCGTCTCCCTGTCTGGGTCGAAAAATGCCAAGATGGGTGCAGTGGTGAGCTTGGCTTTCAGCTCCAACCACTCTGCCTGATGTGCTGCCTTCCACTCAAAGGCAGTGGACTTTTTCACCAGGTTTCGTAGGGCCGTGGTGTGTGAGGCCAGATTTGGGATGAACTTGCCCAGAAAATTGACCATGCCCAGCAACACCGCCTCTTGTCTTCAGGGACCTTCATGGCTTTGATGGCCTTGACCTTGTCTGTGGCCGGGTGACGCCCTGCAGAGAGATCTGGTCACCTAAGAACTTGAGTGTCCACATGCCAAAGCAACATTTGGATCTGTCCAACTTCAGGCCATTGGCATGGACACGGCGGAATATCTGCTGGAGGCGGGAAATATGCTCATCAGGGATCGTGGACCATATGATGATGTCGTCCACGTACACACGATCCCCTTCAATGCCCTCCATCATCTGCTCCATGATGCGATGGAAGATCTCCGATGCCGAGACAATGCCAAACGGCATGAGCCTATAGCAGTATCTGCCAAACGGTGTGTTGAAGGTGCAGAGCCTTCTGCTGGACTCATCCAGCTGGATTTGCCAAAATCCATGTGACGCATCTAACTTGGTGAAAAAACGTGCGTGTGCCATCTCACTGGTGAGTTCCTCCCACTTCGGGATGGGGTAGTGTTCATGCATTATATTCTTATTGAGATCCTTGGGATCAATGCAGATGCGCAGGTCTCCCGAAGGCTTTCCAACACATACCATCGAGCTGACCCAGTCAATCGGTTCGGGTACCTTGGAAATGATGCCCTGTTGCTGAAGATCCTTGAGCTGTGCCTTCAGGCACTCCCTCAGCGGAGCCGGGACCCGGCGTGGTGCGTGGACCACTGGCTTGGCATCAGGTCGTAGCAGAATCTTGTATCGCTATGGCAGCGTGCCCATCCCGTCGAACACATCCGGATACTGAGCGAGGATGACGTCAATGCCGGCCTGAGGATCCATATTGGAGGATGTTGTTGTGTAAACCCGCTGCATGAGGTTCAGCTGCTTGCAGGCCTGCGCGCCAAGTAGGGATGCCCTGTTTGGCTTGACAATTTCAATACGTATCCGGTTGGAGACGAGTAGATGGCAGGATCCCAGTACTGTGATGGCATTTCTGTTGTAGTCCAGGAGCCTGCAGGCTGCTGGAAGGACCTTGGGGTCTTGATGTGTTTGAAATCTGCCTGTGAGAGGAGGTTGGCAGAAGCACCTGTGTCCATCTTAAACTGGATGGAGCAGTGGTTTACCTGTACCACCGCACGCCATTCGTCCGCAGAATCCACAGCGAGGATGGATTGAATTTGTGATGCGTTGGATGTGGCATATTTGGTAATGATGCCCACACAGTAGGCGGAGTCCAGGCATTCTTCCTCTGGATCCATTGTGCTGCCAGGATCAGAATCCAGTAATCATTGTTGCACACTCTGAACGCGCCGTTGTCGGAATTGGGAACGCTGGTCCCTGACTGGTGGTGCAGACCTGCACAAGGCTGCATAGTGTCCAGGCTTCCCGCAGTTTAATCATCGCCTGCCGCTTGCAGCGCAGTGCTTCTTTAAGTGGGCATTGCCGCAGTTCGAGCATGTTATGATGTCGGCGTCCTGACGCTCCGCGCGCCGTCGCACATGCGCAGTGCGGGTGTCGGTCGCTTCGTTATCCCGTTCGCATCGCGCACGCGTGGGGCCCTGGGAAAAGCGCGCAAAATGGCCACTTTCATCAAAGCTGAGGCGCTGCGTCCGGGAGAAGGCCTGCACACTCTCTGCCTCGTGGAGGCAAGTTTCTCATTTTCAGCCGATTTGTACTGGGCATAGCGATGTTTGGCGTGCTCATGCACTGTGCATGTTTCAATCGCGACTGGCAGGGTCATATGCTTGATTTTCAGTAGCTGCTCTCTCAGAGGATCAGAGTGAACTCCAGAAACGATTTTGTCTCTGATCATGGAGTCAGCAATATCACCAAAGTTGCAGGACAGCGCTAGCAGGCGGAGGTTAGTGAAGAAGGAGTTGAAAGATTCATCTTTACCTTGTAGACGCTGTTTGAATATGTAGCGCTCGAACATTTCATTGGTGTCCACTTCACAGTGACTGTCAAACTTGTCCAGGATGGTCTGAAACTTTGTCTTGTCCTGGCCTTCGGTGAAGTGAAAAGAGTTGAAGAGTTTGATGGTTTGACCACCCGCTGTTGAGAGGAGAACCGCGATTTTCATTGCATCAGATGCACCCACGATGTCTGAAGCTTCGATGTACAGCAGAAACTTTGTTTGAATGTACGTCAGTTGGCACTGAGGTTGCAGGAGGTCCTGAGCTGGTGAGGAGCCTGAATCTTCTACATGCTGCCGAGATACATTCGCTGGTCGTCACAGAAAGGACTGAGGTAAACCACCTAGATTAAGCAGTCTCCTGGCAGCATGTTGTGTATGTACTCTGGGATAACACAGGCTGCAACTGGATGCAGCTTTAACCAAAAGATACTCCAGACCTTGAAGTTGGTTCAATCTGATTTATTGAACCAGTAGCACAGTTCTCTCTGAGTTCGACTCTCTACTAACCTAAGTGTGGTTACTCTGTCTGACTGAACCAGACTAGCTCTTAGCCACGTGCTGGAGGTGTGATACTGTACATACACCCTGACTCACTCTGTAGACGTTCATCAGTGGAAAGAGGCGGAATGTGAGTGCCTCGTGCCTTTTATAGTGAGATACCACCCGAGTGTCCTGCCCGCTCATTGGTCATGTCCTGTTCTCTGTGTTCATTACCTGCCTGTCTGTGCCTGTCTGTATATCATTATCTGCATGTCTGCATATCATGCCATGCATCATTGGACTGTGGGAGGAAACCGGAGCACCCGAAGGAAACCCACACAGATGTGGGGAGAAAGGGCAAACTCCACACAGACAGTTACCCGATGTATCCATCCAATATGTTCTGCAAAATGTGTGGCTATCTTAAATTTGTAGGCTCCACTTTGGCTGACTTGCTTTTGTGGGTATTCTATGAGACATGGAGTAACAGCGGGGAAGAAGCTGTTTTTGACTCTGTTAATGCATGTTCTCAGACTCTTATACATTGTGTATTTATGATTGCCCTATGTTTTTTTTTCCATGTGTGGAATGATCTGTCTGAACTGTCGGTAGAACAATACAATATTATCCAGTAAAAACTGCTGGACCAATATCTCCATGGCGGTCGCCAGCCTTCCATTGCTGACCTCCATGGACTGGCGAGTTGGTGCCATGACATTAGACAGAATGTGGATGGACTCCTCTATCTTCAATCTAATCTGGTGACGGCCTCTGACAACCCTGTCTGCTGTACCCCTGCCTGTCCTTGGAGCTCCAACATTTCTCTAAGGACTGATCCAGAGGGCTGCATCAGACTCAGAATCTGCAGGTGACTGGGGTCTAGAAGTCCTCTGAGTGTCAGAGACCTTGGTTGTCACTGGCACTGCCTGCTGTGGGCCAGAATGTGTGCTGTGCTTACCAGATTGTGACTCTGAGTTTGCTCTGGAACTGGATCCCACCACGGTCTGTGTTTAGTCTGTGCTGGTGGAGGGTACAGGTGAACATAATGGCGGCTCTACATATTGTCGGTCCTCAGAATCCTTTCCCGTGGTGGTCTGGAGACTGGTCTGATGAGCTGGCTGGTGGTGTGTCTTCTTTTCTTGTTTATGGCTGCAGTAGAGAGAATAAGTAATTAGTGATTGGCTGGAGCATCACCTACATTAAAGAGCACTCACAGTTTCAGAGGTGAATGGGATTTCACTGGCTTGATTAGAGGTGCCAATCTCGCCTTTGACACAGGAATGGTCCCGGTCTTCGCCGGCCAGCTCTGTTGCCTGCGTCTCTAAGGCGATCTGTGGTCTGACATCTGGCATCTCCCCTCTGGTCTGGGATCTTTCTCTGTTGTTGTAGGCAATCTTTTCTTGCATAAAGACAGATGGACAATCTATGAGCAGGAAAAATGCTGAAGCAGATGAAAAGCATTCCTGCCTTCTGTGAGAGTGCTGAGTGAACCTCGGTAAAGGCTGAAGATGTAAGTGGAGCAGGATTTGAGAAGAGATGAAGAAGCCAGCGTGTGAGAGAGAGTCAGTGGTGATGACCTTTCTGCTGATAGTGTGTGAGATACCTGTGCACTGTAACCCTGTGAATGCCTGATAGCCATGACAGAGTATGAGTTGGGAGTGAGGAGAAGATTAACTTACCCTGGTGGAGCAGATGGGATCATTCATCTTCCTTTTGCACTCGATTGAGATTCTCTTCTGAGGAGCATTGGTGCTAACTGCCCTGACAACCTGCTTCCAAGCCATGGTGATGCTCTGGTGGATCTCTGACTCCCGTCACTGGGAGTAAAGGATCTTTCACCAGTCCTTGACTGACTGGAGGAGTGCCGCCAGTGCCTTGGCGTTAAACTCGGTCAGAGTTGATTGGGATTGGGCCCAGCTTGCAGTGGCTGGGCCTTCTCCCTGGCAGTGTTGTCAGTATCGGGGTGATGGCCGCCATTGAGAATGTTGTTCTGGATGACAATCTCAGCTCCACGATGCATATCTTTGGAACTTACTTTGAGGAGCTGTGACATATCCTTGGGAGAATGATGGACTCGCGGGAGACTATGCTTGTATTCGATAGAGCACTTTCCCAGGTAAGGGCCTGCTTTTGATTCATTGAGATCTCGCTGCATAGTGTGTCACAGATCCTGACGACTTTGGGAGGTAGGGGCCGAACACACAATAACGGAATGGAGTGTCTGTGAGCCCAGTTCTTGGCAAGAATTGAGAGGCGAGTTCCCGACTGAGTATGAAAACTGCCTGCCATGCTTTAGTAATCTTGATCCGGAGGCTGGGCACATCAGGTTCGGCGGAGTACAGTGTACCTGGTCTTTGAGGCCTGGGGTCGGTTGGGCATCACGACCACGGATCCTATATGATCCTGTTCTCGATGCTCATCGTGAGGGGTTGGGTGGTGGCCAATCGACAAGTCATTCCTGGCACATCCCCCCGCCAAGGCCTAGTCTGTGGATCGGGGCTGTGACATGGTGGAAGTCAAGGTGCTTCATTCGTTGGTATCCTTGAAAGATCCTGAGATCCTGTCATGGCTTTGGCCTTTTCGAGCAGCATAGATGGTGTTATTATCCTGCAGTTCTGCAATAATCCTGCAAATTACTCCTGTGTGATCATGTTGTGAATTATTTGTTGTTGTCTTCTCTCCTGCAAGGGCGTGCGAGATGTGAGTACAAGGGCTAGAGTCGCCTGTTATCCTGTTCTGGCAAAAGCCATATTGAGATGTGTGGTAGTCACCACTGTTTGTATAATACGTGTATTAGAGGTAATACGGTAAGGCTCCTGTAGTACAGGTACGGGGGTAGATCCCTGCCTGCTGGTTCCGCAAAGTAGACGGAGTATAAATGTGTGTGTACACCGAGCTGCTACCATTTCTAGTAGCAGCTGCAGGAGGCAACATATCTCTGCTTAATAAAGCCTCGATTACTCTCTACTCTCGTCTCGTTGTAATTGATAGTGCATCAATTTATTAAGCAGAGATATTACAGCGATGGAACTACGCATCAAGCCTGATCGCCTACAGCTGCACCCGCAAGCAGCCAACGCCGCTTCGGCCTTCGACCACTGGCTCGCTTGTTTCGAGAGCTGTCTCCCATCCGCGACGGACCAACCCTCGGAAGAACAGAAACACCAGGTCCTCTACTCAGGGGTGAGCTCCGATATATTTCCCCTTATCTAGGATGCGCCTACTTACACGGAAGCAATGGTGCTCCTGAAAAGACATTATATCTGCCCAATCAGCAAACTGTACGCCAGGCACCTCCTGTCCACGAGACAGCAACTCCCTGGTGAGTCTTTAGATGATTTCTGGCATGCCCTGCACATCCTGGCGAGGAACTGGGATTGCCAGGCAGTTTCGGCAGTCGAACATACTGAACTTTTAATCCGGGACGCTTTTGTTACGGGCATGGGGGCAACGTACATCCGCCAGCGCCTATTAGACGGGGGTATGCTCGACCTTGCGGCAACCAGGCAACTCGCAAACTCACTGACTGTTGCCTCCCGTAACGTACAGTCCTACGCTCCCGGTTGCATGGCGCCCTCATGGACATCGTGGACCCCACCAGCGGCCGCTCCTTGCCAACCCCAAGCGTGCGCCGCGCGGCAGCCAGCCAACCCCTGGGGCCCAAATGCTACTTCTGCGGCCAGACAAAGTACCCCCGGCAGCGCTACCCGGCGCGGAGCGCAATCTGCAAGGCCTGCGGGAAGAAGGGACATTTTGCTGCGGTGTGCCAGGCCCAGTCGGTCACCGCTGTATCGAGGCCCATTGTTCCCGCACCCCCCACGTGCGACCCGTGGGTGCCGCCACCTTCCACCCAGCAGAACACGTGCGACCCGTGGGTGCCGTAATTTTCATCCCCGCAGCCCACGTGCGGCCCGTAGGCACCGCCATCTTCCTCCCCGCAGACGACGTGCGGCCTGTAGGCGCTGCCATCTTCCTCCCATCAGATCACGTGTGGCCCGTGGACGCCGCCATCCTTACCGTCACCCGCCGCGTGCGCCCCATGAACGTCTCCTTGCCTTCCCTAGGAAGTCCAACTCCAGGGTTACGCTCCCAATGTGGCTAGCAGCTCCAGGACCGTCCTCCTCCGCAAATACGTGCGGCTCCACAAGGTGGACCCGTTGGTCGAAAGGGTACAGCTGCTGCATGCAAACCCGCAGTACGCCTACGTGGCGTACCCCGAGGGCGGCCAGGACACACTCTCCCTCAGGGACCTGACACCAGCTGGATCCCCACCCAGGGCCCCACATCACTCGACAGCCCCCCCTCCAATTGCCCCGGCGCCACCCACCCTCCCCCCAGCGCACCTCTCTACAGCCCCCGCCCCATCCTCCCACTGGTTGCACACGGGGATGAAGATGAGGACAACACGCTCCCGGAGTCACAGGCGACCAAGCCGGCGCTTGCATCACCACCGGGACTGCGGCGCTCAGAGCAGAGGATCAAGGCACCCGAACGGCTAAATTTGTAAATTTTCAAAGGACTGCAAGCTTTAAATTCTCACATACTTGTAAATAGTTTTCCACCACCCCCGCTGGACTCTTTTTTAACAGGGGGTGAATGTGGTAGTCACCACTGTTTGTATAATACGTGTATTAGAAATAATACGGTAAGGCTCCTGTACTACAGGTACGGGGGTAGATCCCTGCCTGCTGGTTCCACCCAGTAGGTGGAGTATAAATGTGTGTGCACACCGAGCTGCTACCATTTCTAGTAGCAGGAGGCAACACATCTCTGCTTAATAAAGCCTCGATTACACTCTACTCTCGTCTCGTCGTAATTGATAGTGCATCAAGATGATTGTGTGAAATTTGGTCTGTGCACAGTTTTACTCCTTTTATTATGTGTTGTAATCCTTGTGATTATGGGAAGGGGGTGCTTTTTGGACACCCCTTATCTCATTTATAATGAAGGAGAGTAGAGCAATGGGGGACGGGGGAGGGGTTGGTTGGTGAAATTTACTCCAGTTAGAGTTAACCATATGAGGGGCAAAATTCTCCCCAAACGGCGCGATGTCCGCCGACTGGCGCCCAAAACGGCGCCAATCAGACGGGCATCGCGCCGCCCCAAAGGTGCGGAATGCTCCGCATCTTTGGGGGCTGAGCCCCAACATTGAGGGGCTAGGCCGGCGCCGGAGGGATTGACGCCCCGCCAGCTGGCGGAAACAGCCTTTGTTGCCCCGCCAGCTGGTGCGGAAATGACATGTCGGGGCGGCGCATGCGGGGGAGCGTCAGCGGCCGCTGACAGTTTCCCGCGCATGCGCAGTGGGGAGAGTCTCTTCCGCCTCCGCCATGGTGGAGACCGTTGCGGAGGCGGAAGGGAAAGAGTGCCCCCACGGCACAGGCCCGCCTGCGGATCGGTGGGCCCCGATCGCGGGCCAGGCCACCGTGGGGGCACCCCCCGGGGGCAGATCGCCCCGCGCCCCCCCCCCCCACGACCCCAGAGCCCGCCCACGCCGCCTTGTCCCGCCGGTAAATAGGTACTCTAATTTACGCCGGCGGGACAGGCAATTCATCGGCGGGACTTCGGCCCATCCGGGCCGGAGAGTCGAGCGGGGGGGGGCCCGCCAACCGGCGCGGCCCAATTCCCGCCCCCGCCCAATCTCCGGTGCCGGAGACTTCGGCAACCGGCGGGGGGGGGGGGGGGGATTCACGGCGGCCAACGGCCATTCTCCGACCCGCTGGGGGGTCGGAGAATGACGCCCCTGGTCTTTATTTCATTTTTTTTTTAATTTAAGAATCTCCTTCAATGGTGTGGGCAGATTATATAGCCTTGGAAGGATTGGGTTCCTTCTGATTTTTCTTGAGGTTGGTGTGCTTTATGGTCTTTTCTCTTGAGAGCTATCAGAATAGGATGAATTGAGTGGCGGTGCACATGGAGGTGGGTTTGGATAATCCGTGACTGATTGGTGGAAGAGAGAGACTGTTTGCCGTGCCTCTACATTGTTGGAGCCCTTCCTTGTGTGGGGATAGGTTTAATGGGGAGATAGGTGCCCTCCTCCAAGTGGTCTTATATGGCGGCTTCCAGAGTGTCCTCCTCAATGTAGTTGGGTTTTCCATGTGGAAGCAGTGTTTGTGTCTCTGTTGAGGCAGCACTGTCATTTCCCTTAATCGTCTTCTTGTGATGACACGCAGTGCGGGGTGGTGGCTAATGTTCCTAGGTCAGCTCGGGCGTTCTTCCTTTCGGATTTTCCTTTCTTCTTCTCTTCATCTGGGTGAGCAGTGTGTTGTTACAAACCCTAGTCTGGTCCGGTGATCTAAGCGAGGTTCCTCTTATTGTGCCTGGGGAGGAATTCAACCTCGGCACCCAATTAATTTGTGTCTTGACGATTCTTTTCTTCAGTGATGGGGTCTCCCCGGCTGGGACTGGGGACATTTCCTTTTTTTCAGTGTGTTTTGGGGAGTGCAGGAGGTCCTGATTCCTGTTTTTCAGAGTGTGGTGGGCTGGGCCAGATTCCTTGCTGTGGTTGGAATCCTGTTGTCCCCTGGAGCTTGGGATGTCCCTTCTCACAGGCATTTATTAGGGACACCCTAACTGTACACGGGAGCCTGGGGTTGTGCCGAGTCCTGTACTTTGGTTGATAACATGTTGCCCCCCCCCCCTTAATAGTCAATCCCTTTCTTGTTTAAATGAGCAGCTTGTTACTTTCTTCATTAATGAGTGATGGGAGTGGCTGAAGGAATACACACCCATGATGGGATCCTCATGCTTTGTTATCCTGTGATCCACTCCTGGTAGTTCCAGTTCTCCTTCCTTTTTTCTTTTTCTTGGGAGGCGTTGACAGCATTGATCAGAATCTGAACATGTTGCTGCTGGTCCTCTCTGCATAAATTTATGGAATGATGTTGGTTCTGTTCTGGGCCTGAGATTGGGATTATGTTCTGTTGTGTAATATATGTTACACCCTTTTAGAACTGGGGTTCTCACGTATTTTGTATGTTTCATTTTTTTAAAAAGGGTGGATATAAAGAATCCGTGATTGGTTCCTGCATTGGTGCAGAGGGGTCTGATATACAAGGAGAGTAGGTTATGTTGTGTCATTGAAGTTATTGGAGTTAAGGGATATTTTTACAAGTATGTGCCTGAACATGGCTCAAAAAATGTATCATTAAGCTCTCATGACCATTCTGAACAATTGCTGCATGGGAGGTGTGCACTGCTTTACCATGTTTTCATGGCCTTATCCTGTATCTCCCTTGTTCTCTGGTTGGGCTTATAGAGGCATCAAGTTATGTCTAATGATTGTATCAAGGTAGTTATACTGTTGTTCTCCTGTCCCCCTCTGCATGCTGAGCCTTTTTTTTAACTTGCTGTGCTGTATCATTCTTGGTGGTTTTGTTGGGTCGTTTATTAAAATGTAAAACCTTAATAAATATACTTAAAAAAGAACTTTGCTGCGCCTTGTGTCTCTTCTTGGGGGCATCACTCATCGCGACAAGTCCTGGGCTGCAGAGAGTGAATGTGTGAGTAGGTGCAATTTGAATATGGTGCCTGGAAATAGGAGCCAATGAGGTAATGGCAGGGGAGACGAATCAAGGGCCCATGAGACATGACGTCCTGCGGAAAATACTGCGAGAATCGGGAAACGCAATTCTCTCCGGAGAGATCGCGATTCCCCGTATTCCTTGCCCCTTGCCAGCGACGAGATGAAGTTACATAGATTACATAGAATTTACAGTGCAGAAGGAGGCCATTCAGCCCATCGAGTCTGCACCGGCTCCTGGAAAGAGCACCCTATCCAAGTCCACACCTCCACTCAATCCCCATAACCCAGTAACCCCACCCAACACTAAGGGCAATTTTGGACACTAAGGGCAAGTTATCATGGCCAATCCACCTAACCTACACATCTTTGGACTGTGGGAGGAAACCGGAGCACCCGGAGGAAACCCACGTAGACACGGGGAGAACGTGCAAACTCCGCACAGACAGTGACCCAGCGGGGAATCGAACCTGGGACCCTGGAGCTGTGAAGCAATTGTGCTAACCACCAGGCTACCGTGCTGCCCCTACCGTTCATGTTCACAAGGAGCGAGAACCTCACTTGAATGCATTTGCATGATTTTAAATATTATTCACGGTGCCCCCTGCCACATGATCTCCCCTAACTAAACATTCATACCTCACTGACGTGACATCACATTGGCGAGGTTTACAACAGGTTTGCCAAATGAGAAGCAGTCAAGAGCATTTATGTGTGGTGGGGGAACCGTCTGGGGGGTGAGTGCAATTCTAGCGATGCCGCTGTAGGGGTGGGGGGGGGGGTGTGTGGGGGGGTGTGTGGGGGTGGGGGGGGGTGGCGGATAGAATGCCAACAATCATTATCGGGGCGTTGGTGCTGGCAGTGGAATGTCGCAGATTGTCGGGGGAGGGACTGAAGGGAGGAGGAGACCCCCCAATAACTCCACGCTGGAAGCTGTTAGGTTGCAATGTTGGTCTCTATGGAGCCGGTTTTGCATGCTCTTTCTGGTTCTGCCTGAGAACACATCCACTCATTTTTTTTTCAAGAGGATCAATATTTGGAGGGAAAACTGGACTGTGTAACTGGAGAGTTACACCCCAGTTTGCAGTCTGAACCTGACAGTTTGCCAAATTCTGGGAAAATTCTGCCCCTTGTTTCCTCTAAATTTGAGAACAACATTATCTTGTCAATTCTTGATAATCTTTAGCTTTACAGGTTTGAAAATTACATTTATGCTGTTTTCCGTGAACAGGAACGTCACCAACACAGCCTATAAATGACCACAAAATATCTTTGGCAGGATTCTCCGTAGCCCGATGCCGAAATCAGGAACGGCGATGTGGCGGAGAACGGCTCCCGAAGCCAAAATTGGGGCAGGCGCCGGTTTGACGCCAGCTCCGGCCGCTCCAAATCGTCATCATCGGGACATGAGCTGCTCGCAGTGTCAAAGCCGCTGGAATGTCCTTGGCGATGCTCCGCCTCTGATGGGCCGAGTTCCTGACGGCACAGGCGACGTGTGGTCTCTGCGGTCGGGAGCCTGGGGCGTCATTCTCCCACCCCCCAGCGGGTCGGAGAATGGCCGTTGGCCGCCGTGAATCCCGCCCCCGCCGGTTGCCGAAGTCTCCGAAGGGAGAAAAGTCGGCGGGGCGTTAATGGCGCCGCTGATGTCGGAGAATAGCACGGGTCTGCGCAAGGCAGCCGATTTTCGGCCTGCCGATATTCTCCCTTCCGGATGGGCCTAAGTCCCGTCGACGTGATGACCGTTCACGTCGATGTAAATCAAACCTCCTTTTCATCGGCGTGAACCTGTGCTCCAGGTTCACGCTGACCAGCGTGGAGGTGAGTGACGGCCTGGGGGGTTGGCCGCTGGGCAGGCGATGGCGTGGCCGCAGTCTGAATGTGTGGGGAGAGGTGTGTCTCGGGTTGTGTGTGCGGCGGGGGGGGGGGGTGGGGGCGGTTAGAGTGGGCTGGGCTGGGGGGAGTGCCGGGAGGGGGGTCCGTGCCGGGGAGGAGGATGGGGGGTCCGTGCCGGGGAGGAGGATGGGGGGGTCCATGCCGGGGAGGAGGATGGGAGGTTGGGGTCCGTGCCGGGGAGGGGGATGGGGGGGGGGTCTGTGCCGGGGAGGGGGATGGGGGGGGGTCCGTGCCGGGGAGGAGGATGGGGGGTCCGTGCCGGGGAGGAGGTTGGGGTCCGTGCCGGGGAGGAGGATGGGGGGGTCTGTGCCGGGGAGGAGGATGGGGGGGTCCGTGCCAGGGAGGGGGATGGGGGTCCATGCTGGGGAGGGGGATGGGGGGGGGGGGGCCTGTGCCGGGGAGGGGAATGGGGGGGGGTCCGTGCCGGTGAGGGGGATGGGGGGTCCGTGCCAGGGGGGAGGATGGGGGGTCCGTGCCGGGGAGGAGGTTGGGGTCCATGCCGGGGAGGAGGATGGGGGGGTCCGTGCCGGGGAGGAGGTTGGGGTCCGTGCCGGGGAGGAGGATGGGGGGTCCGTGCCGGGGAGGAGGATGGGGGGGTGCAAGTGAGTTGGTCCACCTGGCCAGGTGCCAGCCTCCAACAGTTGGACCCATGCGGTCCATGCCACCTGGCTGGGGGGAAGGAGGGGATATGGGCAATGATGACATGTCGTCGATCCCCCCCCCCACCAGGCCGTCATGTTTTCCGATCATCCAGCGATGTTGGCCGTCATGGCGGCAGCCGCTCATGTCCATGTTGCCCTGGATGAGGAGGAGGAGCGTGCCAGAGAGGCGGCGCAGCCTGCCGCAGAGGGGCAGGCGGCAGCCGCCCAGGCTGGAGGGACACCTGACCGACAGGACGAGGAGGGGGAGGAGGACGTCGCGGCCCCATGGCAACGGAGGCACCCGAGGGCGCCCCATGTGTACCGGCCCCGGCAGTCATACCAGGACCTCACGGACTGGGAATGCAGGAGGAGACTCCGGATGAGGCGGGAAACCGTGGCACACATCTGCCACCTGCTGGCACACCTGTCACCACGTGGCACTGGCGGGGGACACCCTCTCCCCGTGTCCGTCAAGGTTACGGTTGTCCTGAACTTTTATGCAACGGGGTCATTCCAGGCACCGAGTGGGGACCTGTCCGGCATATCGCAGACATCGGTGCATCGGTGCATCCAGGCAGTGACAGATGCCCTATATGCCATGGCGCACCGCTACATCCACTTCCCTGTGGACCGGGCCAGCCAAGATGCCCGGGCCGTGGGCTTCTCTGCCGTCGCCGGGTTCCCCATGGTCCAGGGCGCGATCGATGGGATGCACGTCGCCGTGCGGCCACCTGCAGATAACAGGGCCGTGTTCACCAATAGGAAGGGGACCTATTCGATGAACATACAGGTGGTCTGCGACCACCGCATGATGATCCTGCACGTCTGCGCCCGATACCCAGGCAGTGTACACGACTCATACGTGTTGTTGCGGTCATCCATTACCGGCATGTACGAGGGACGCCATCCCCGGCTGAGGGGCTGGTTGCTGGGCGACAGGGGCTACCCATTGCGATCGTGGCTGATGACGCCTGTACGGAGGCCACGCAATGAGGCGGAGAACCGCTACAATGATGCCCATGTAGCGACAAGGGGAGTGATAGAGAGGTGCTTTGGCGTGCTGAAGATGCGTTTCAGGTGCCTGGACCTCTCTGGGGGCGCCCTCCAGTATCGGTCAGATAGGGTTGGCCGCATCATTGTGGTGTGCTGCGTCCTGCACAACATAGCCCAACAGAGGGGCGATGTGCCGCAGGCAGAGGAGGGCGGAGTGGAGGAGCAGCAGGAAGAGGCGCAGTCCTCCCCAGATGAGGGGGATGGGGGCAATGGTCAGGGAAGACGGGCTAGACACAGGCGGGTGGCTGTCCACCGTTACCGGCTGGACCAGCGGGCACGGGACAGACTGATAGCCGCCCGCTTCACTGACTAGATGGGCGTGGGAATCGGGTAGTATGGCCACAGACCGCACACCATGGCAACAGCCGACCACCCACATCCCCCCACCCATCCACCCACCCAGCACCCTCACCCCCCCTCCCCAACCCCACCCACCCCACCCGCATGCACACCACCCCCCCCATTGCCGATCCACCTGAGGCACAACGGCCGGGCTCACACAGTTGCGGGTGGACGCGTGTCTATTGCAGGCCATGGAGGATGATGACAACCCGCCCTGCGGTGAGCTCCTGGCTCCACATCGTTGGACTATGTCTGACCCATGGCCACAGTACCACCATCCACCCGGACCATCCCTGCATGTGGCTGTGACACTGCAGCGCACGGTCCCGTCCTCTGCCCGGGGGATGTTGATGGCGGCCCAGGGGGAAGGGGGCAGACTCACCTGGGGCTGAGGTAAGACCACCCCCCACACACACACTTGCGCTCAACGTACATGACACCCCCGCACGCTTTGGACAGAGCACAAAGGCAGCTTCTGTAGGTGTAACATTGACTTTAATAACCAAACGAGTTCATGCACGTGCCCTAGCCCCTAAAACTCATCTGTGCCCTGCACCCGTGCCAACTTACTCAGTGTCTAATTGTTTGGCCTTACGGGCCCTTTGACTACGTCGACGTGGTTCCCCAGACGGTACAGCAGAACTGGAGGTGGACTCCTGTGATTCCTGCCCTCTGACACTGGATCCCTTTGGCGGCCGTTTCCTGGGGCGTCCTGGCCTAGATGGGCCAGACTGCGGCCCGGGCGACTGGGATGGCGAGCTGCCAGCCTGTCCTGCCCGTTGCCCACCCGATGCACCTGGGACGGAAGTGGGGGGGGGAGTCCGAGGTGTCGCGGTGTTCCGGGGCCTCCCCTACAGGGGGAGCCGGGACGGACCACACCACCTCCTCCTCCCTCGGGGTGCCCGATGGCCCCCAGGCCTCTACATGGGTGGGGGATGCAAACGGACTGGCCATCCGACGCCCCCCCGACATCTGGCGCTTCCAGTCCTGGAGGCCCGTGCTGGTATCGACAGGGGGGATATGGGGGAGGGGGGATAGGGGGATATGGGGGAGGGGGGATATGGGGGAGGGGGGATATGGGGGAGAGGGGATATGGGGAGGCTCACCCTGCCTGCTCTGACGAGGTCGTTCACCTTCTTGTGGCACTGGGTGCCTGTCCGTGGTGTCAGGGCCACAGCGGTGACGCCCTCTGCCACCTCCCTCCACAGACCCCGGCTGTGGCGTGGGGCAACTCTGCGGCTGTGCCCGGGATACAGGGTGTCCCTCCTCTGCTCCACTGCGTCCAGGAGCGCCTCCACATCGCGTGACTCGAACCTCGGGGCTGAGCGACGGCCAGCCATCCAGTCGGGTGTTCCTGTCGGATTGGGTGGGGTGGGAGCAGCGCAGCCTTATGAGCCGTCACGCCGTGCGGCGTGTATGACGCTGCACGACGTGAACCACGTGCGCAAGCGCGGATCCCGTTACGTCGCTGCTAGCCCATTTCGGGCCGGTGACATTTGACCCATTTTTCCGACGTGACGTAAGTCGGATTTGCGCCGTTTTTTGCACCGATCGGCGGACTTTGCGCCGATAACGGAGAATTTCGCCCCTGGTGTGCTGGCTGCAGCGAGAGAGAGTGGGCATGCGGGCAATGGCCAGCGTCGCCACATTTGGCCGAGATCCGTGCAGCTGGCCGGGGCTTCTGCCAGGGCTGGGGTGAGTGGTGGGGGGTACCTGGTCCAGCACAGCCGGCACCATCATTTCCGGTGCGATCGGTGCACATGTGAGGGGTACACATGTGCAGCATGGGACCTGGCGATTCTCGAAGTGTTATCCGCGTGTTCCGCAGGTGTTTAATGTGGCGCCATGGCTTGCCGGTACCGGAATCAGAGAAGGTTTTGTGCCGATCTTCCCGTCACGAAACACCACGGATCCTCCGCTGGAGTCGTCACTTAGCCTCAGGTACGGAGAATCCAGCCCCTTGAGTATTTGGCACTCTGTGAAGTAATTGAATCCTTACACAAAATAAACTTCCATTGCAGCATTGCAGCTGTCTGGTTCTTATATGAATGAAGCTGAGTGTTAATCAGTTTTTGTCTTTACAAATGTGAAGTTGTCCGTTAGCTTCTGTGTACATCAGTGATGTTTACCATTGTAGTGGGCTGGCACCATATGGAAAACTACACTTGACATAAGTGTGGGAAGTGCTGTGAAATGCAATGCCACAATGCTTTGGTCTAACGCTGGTGAGGTATCAGGGGCGAAATTCTCCCCCAACGGCGGGATGCCCGCCGACTGGCGCCAAAGCCGGCGCAAATCAGACGGGCATCGCGCCGGCAAAAAGGTGCGGAAGTCTCCGCATCTTTGGCGGCCTAGCCCCAACATTGAGGGGCTAGGCCGACGCCGGAGGGATTTCTGCCCCGCCAGCTGGCAGAAATGGCGTTTGTTGCCCCGCCAGCTGGCGCGGAAATGCGGCGCATGCGCGGGAGCGTCAGCGGCCGCTGTCAGTTTCCCCGCGCATGCGCGGGAGCGTCAGCGGCCGCCAAAAGTTTCCCGCGCATGCGCAGTGGGGAGAGTCTCTTCCGCCTCCACCATGGTGGAGGCCGTAGCGGAGGCGGAAGGGAAAGAGTGCCCCCACGGCACAGGCCCGCCCGCGGATCGGTGGGCCCCGATCGCGGGCCAGGCCACCGTGGGGGCACCCCCCGGGGTCAGATCGCCCCGCGCCCCCCCCCCAGGACCCCGGAGCCCGCCCACGCTGCCTGGTCCCGCCGGTAAATACCAGGTTTGATTTACGTCGGCGGGACAGGCAGTTTCTGGGCGGGACTTCGGCCCATCCGGGCCGGAGAATCCAGCGGGGGGTCCCGCCAACCGGCGCGGCTGGATTCCCGCCCCCGCCCAATCTCCGGGAGCGGAGACTTCGGCGGGGGCGGGGGCGGGATTCACGGCGGCCAACGGCCATTCTCCGACCCGGCGGGGGGTCGGAGAATGACGCCCCAGATAGAATTTTGTGGTAATTTGTTTATTCATGCATTTTTTTGCAATAGATTCAGCACGCACCAGCCTATCACACACAAATGTGACTGCCCATAAATGCAGGCAACTCAGAGTAATTAAGAGGAGCACAGCTCATTCACAACATTACATTCTGAAAGTGTATCTCGGTTTGTTTATACAGTTGCTTCCTCAACTTTATTTTAAGCATTTTCCATGCTAATTAACTGTTTTATTTTTACATTTTCCAAACACTGCTTTGTTTTCACACTTACAGCTCTGAGCAAACCAAGTAAAGGTGCAAAAATGGTGTGTTGATCAAATTCCCTCACTCAATTCCACTCTAAGTGCTCTGTCAGTCCTTCTTCTGTAGGTCAAGTGTCAGTCTTCCTCTCTGTCACACAGACTGTGACCCTGATCTTAACAGAGTGACAGGGAGGGAGTTGTGGTGGGTAGGCAGTTTTCAATTTGTGAAGCCTGGGACAAAGGGTTTCTCTCAGGTCCTGCTGAATAGAACAACAGGACATGATTATAACAATAATCTTTATTAGTGTCACAAGTAGGCTTACATTAACACTGCAATGAAGTTACTGTGAAAACCCCTTAGTCGCCACATTCCGGCACCTGTTCGGGTGCACTGAGGGAGAATTCAGAATGGCCAAATTACCTAACAAGCATGTCTTTCAGGACTTGTGGGAGGAAACCGGAGCACCTGGAGGAAACCCACGCAGACACGTAGAGAACATACAGACTCAACAGTGCTAACCACTGACATTTTCAGTCTCTGTTTGCTGCTCGCAGCCACCTAAATTGAGAGGTTGGGCAGTTGGTGACTGTAGTACGTTGTAAGAACTGAGCATTTGTTTATACTGACCTCTGTTGGGGAGGCATAATTAAAGTTGTTTAATAATGGCTGCCTGCATGTGTCAGCCTTACTCAATGCGATACACAACATCAGGTGAGCAGGCTTTCAACACCAGGGAGCCGAGAAGAGAGGAGGGAAGGAGGGATTGGAAAAGTCGGGCAGTGTGGGGAGGGATGAAGGAGGGAGTTGTGAGGTCAATGTTTGGGATGAAGATTTTGGAAGGAATAGGTTGGGTGGGGCAGATTTAAAGGGTCAGGGGTGTTCACAGGCTGTAGCTGAGAAGCAAAGAATCAGAAAGGCTGGATTGGGCAAGATTGGATTGTGCAGTTGGATGGGAGGCTGGGGAAAGTCAATCATAGAGTCTTGAGAGCATGTTAACTTGTTGGGGAGTTGAAGGGAGGGGATTCACTCCTGCTCTTCCTGACCCGCAAGCAGTGCAAGACAGGCACTTTCCTGTTCCATGGTGCAGCTCTCTCGCCCTTTAGTTTCCAGGTTTCCTAGTTCCCATTAAATCAAGCCAGCCATGGTTAGATCTAAAATTAGAAACAATATCTGAGGTATGCGTGCTCTGAAAATAATGAAATGAGTGACCCGCCTTCTGAGAATGGGTTGGTAGTCCATTCTGCCACCATTAAAGTATGTTGGGTTCGGGTGTGAGATTTTTCATATTTAAATATCCCACCTGCCCCAAACCCAATAAATGCATTTCAAACCCACTTTGGATGGGACCCACTACCTCCAGATGCACTGTCAATCATCCCACCGCTCCTGCAAGATGAACCTTGATGTTCCTCATTCTCCCAGGTGCTAGCATGCTCTGAGCTACAGATGAGATATCAGTCATCCAACTTCCACCTGTACATCCAGTTCGCTCTCTTCATCCAGATGAACTGCCAGGTCTTAATTCCTCCCTCCCCTCCTCCAATCCCTATCAGTTTTTCCACTCCAGGTGAACTATTTGTTCTCCTCCCCTCCCTCTCTCACCAACGGGACCATGCTTAGCTTCAAATATCCATACTGCTCAGACATGATGAGTACATTTGAATATGGGCTAGAATGCACACAAAGCAAAGCTAAGAATCTTAGCTGTCACACTTTGGGCTTTTCAGGAAATGGTTACAGGACTTATTTATAGATAATACAGTGAAGCAGATTTGACACTTAAGGGTGATATTTTCTGGCACTGCCTGCCACCGGGATCACCAATCCCGTCGAAAGTCAGTTGAATATCCCGTGGTGGGTCCTGCCATGATGAGGCCGGAGATTTTCGGCCTATAAATTCACCCACTGTTAATTGAGAAACGTTTATCTTTCTGAGCTTTCACGTCATTTCTTGTCACCAGACATCATTTATGCCAGAGTTTTTCAACTTTTTTTTCCCGGGACCCACTTTTACCAATCTTCAGGACCTACGCTGGCCGACCTTCGCAACCCATGCCGGCAAACTTTTGTGACCCACGTTGGCTGACCTTTGCTACTCACGCAATTGACCTTTGCAACACACTTACTTTTAATGTGACAGGTGAAGGCCTGCTTAGTCCTCACGACCTCACTTGCTTTGCCATTCAATGTTACATTTCTGCTAATAAATTCAGTTGCTGATTTAAGTTCTCGCTGCATCCTTTGAAAAAAAATCATGAGGTTTCGCCTCGAACTCACCACACTTAGGGCGGGATTCTCCATTGCCTGGCGACAAAATCAGGAATGGCGATCGGCGGAGAATGGCTCCCGATTCCGAAATCGCGACCGGCGCTGGTTTGACTCCGGCTCGCGATGCTCTACCCCCTCCAAATTGGCGTCATCGAGACGCGGGCCGTGCGCAGTCGCAACCCTGTTTGAATATAATTATCGGGCCCATCCACGATGCTCCGCCTCTGATGGACGCGGGCTACATGTGGTCTCAGCGCTCATGAGCCTACCGTGGCAGCTGCGGAGAGAGAGAAAGGGCGCAGACAGTGTCCAGCACCGCCATACTCCGCCGAGGGCCATGCGCCGGCGCGCTTTGAACGGCGCCGGTCGCGGGCTGCTCTACGCGGCCGGGTCGCCGATTCTCCAGCCTGGATGGGCCGAGGGCTGCTCTTAAAAGGCAGAGTCCCGCCGGCATCATCCACACCTGGTTGCAGCTGGCGGGAACTCTGCGCGCAGGGTCGGGGGGCGTCTGTTGGGGGGGGGGGAAGGGGCTCCGACCCCGGGTGGGTGTCCGATGGGGCCTGGCCCACGATCGGGGCCCACCAATCGATGGGCCGGCCTCTTTGGTTGGGGGCCTCCTTTCCTACGCACCGGCCTCTGTTGCCCTGCGCCATGTTGCATCGTGGCCGGAATGTTGAAGGAGGCCACTGCGCATGCGCCTGTTGGTGCCGGCACCTCTGTGCATGTCCTCGTTGGCTTCAGCGCTACTGCGCATGCGTGGATCCTGCGGTGCACAGGTCGCATCGGTATCTGAAGGTGGAGCAGCGCAAACTGCTCCAGCGGCATGTTGGCCCCTGTAGGGGCCAGAATTAGACATGGGAGCGGCCCGTTCATGCCGCCGTAAAACACGATGGCGTTTACGACAGCGTGGGCACTCTACTGCAAGATTGGCGAATCCCGCCCAATGTTTATTTTATGAATCCAGTTAACATCTTATAAACACACAGTAAACATCTTAGCAGCTATCAACTCAAATACTTCCCACAAAGAATACAGTACTCTATAAGTAACCCTTAATCTTTCCTAGCATCATCCATAAGACAAGTACCCTCTTTAACAAAGATTTAAATTCTCTACTGAGAACAGTTATCACTGTTAAATTAGCAAGTGTTCTGAAGACATTCTTGTCATGCAGAGAGAGATCAAAATTACACCTTGTTTGGCTGGATGCAGCTCCAACTCTGAAAACTAAACTAAACACACACTTTAGCTGCCAGCCCAAAAACGAAATTAAAAGCAGACAGACAGCCCAGCTCCACCCACACTCTGATATTACTGCAGCTATTTGATAAACACCCATTTCTTAAAGGTACTCTCACATGACAGATCCAATCACCACCCATTACCAGACAAAGCACAGCCTTTTGGGCCAATTCACTGACCACCAGTCAAATCAATTGAAACGAGTCATCACTGACGCCGGCCAGTCTATTATCACCAACTTAAATCAGCACAGTGTTCTGGATCTTTCTGTTTGAATGAAAAGCACAGGCCACTGCTTCTTTCTTCTGCTTGGATTAAAGATACACGGCTGGATTCTCCACCATCGAGGTGCTCCGTTTGCCGGCAACTGGGGGGGTTTCCCGACAGTGTGGGGCTGCCCCATAATGGGAAACCCCAATGACCAGCCGGCAAAAGGGAGCAGCCCGCCGGCGTGGTGAAACAGAAATCTGGCATGGCGGGATGGAGAATCCAGCCCACAGGCTGCCTTCAAGTCACGTGTCCATAAATCATCCATGGATCAAAATGTAACGGCAAATATAAAAGAAAGGGGAAATAAGGGAATAGTCAAGGGAATAAACTGGAAATGCCCTTACAATACTTCTTTCAAATTTCTCCTCAAACCCTTTGATCCAAGGAGAACAACCCCAGAATTGTAAACTTATCCTTGTTGCTAAATTCCCTCCCCCAAGGAACCATTCCGGTAAATTCTTGGAGCCCATCTCTGTCTCCTGTTGCAGCTGAATGGTATTATCCTCACCTTTTGCCATATACTGAATTTTATCATGAGCAAATGTTGAAAGTTTACTTTGTATTCCAAGTCACTTACGTATAGATCAAAAAAGCAGTGGTCCTAACATTGGAAGCTTGGGGAATACCACCATTTGTCACCCTCCAATCTGAAAACAACCAATTACCATGACTCACTGTTTCCTGTCAATTTTATATCCAAGCTGACACTGATCCTCCTTTTACATGACCCTCAATTTTTTTAACCAGTCTTTTATGTGACACTTTGACAAATGTTTTCTTAAAACCCATAGACAACATCCACTTTACTCCCATTATTAATCTTCTCTGTTACTTCATCAAAAAATTCAGTTTGATTAATCAAACATGATCTTCCTTTTACAAATCCATGCTTGCTCTTCTTAGTTAACTCATTCCTATCAAAATGCCTATTGATTTTTCTTCCCTGATTATTGTTTCTCAGGATTTACACAGCATTGGTGTTAAACCACCGGTGGGGTTGCTAACATGCCATTGCTGAAAGGTTTCATACTGACTGTGCAGCTGCAAGGGACCACCCGACTGATGTGTTGGGTGCTCTGGATCCTTGGAACACATACAGGCCACCAACACTTAAAATAGTGCAACACTATTTTATTAAGTTAGAAACTGTTGAACATACTTTCACTGTGGGTTAACATGATGTTAGATTAATCTAAAGACCTATGCCTGTCCTAACCAGTCCATGCACTCAGCACATGGTGAAGATCTGTGCTGTAAGCTCTGTCCTTCTGAGAGGCTGCATCCCGAATGAGCGGGAACTCTGATGCCCCCTGTCTTTATAATGAGTGTGCTCTAACTGGTGATTGGCTGCGGTGTTGTGTGTGTTGATTGGTCTTGCTGTGTGTCCATCAGTGTGTGTGTCTGCACCATGATATACTGGTGTATATTATGACACCGACATCCATAATTGGGCAGCGAACATGTACTCTGGCCAATAATGGGCCTAGCACTGAAAAATTGCACCGACGTCTACTTCCAATGCAGCATGGGGTCAGGACCCTGGAACTTTTCCTCAGAAGGAAAATCCAAGGTATCATATTCCCCAAATGGCCATTTACGCATATAGTTCATCGACCTGATTCACCACACTTTGTGCGTTTACATACATGCATTCTAAAGCTGTCTTTTTTCCTTGTAGTCCTTCTTAGTCTGCTCCTATTTAATTAGGCATCACCTCCTTCTCCACTACTATCCAACACTCTCAAGTCTTTATGCATTGTATTCGTCTTTTCTATTTTTGTATGCTGATGCCTATCCTCCTGCCAAATTTGATTAATCAATATGGTTGGGATCAAACAAATCCTGTGGTAAATACCAATAAATATGGTTATTTCAAGCTCAAAACATATAAAAAGATAATAGTATTACTGAGCAGGTGTGAGCTTTTCTTTCCCATTCTAGTCTCTCGTTGCTCTGCTGGGGTCTGTCCAAGCGATTGAATTAACCACAGGAAAAAAATATTGAATACAATCCTGAGAAAATGTCCATGATTGCGCCTTGCCATCCATTTGTGTAAAGCAGCAGGAAGATTTCCTCTCATGGTGAGGGTGAAACTCCGATTGCACAGTTTTGCACCTTGTAAGGCAGGCAGTGCTGAGTGTGAAAGATTACCCAAATGATGTAACTAATCAATTTGAAGAGATCAGATGAGCTCACTATTTGCAGAATAATTATAATGATTATTATGTTTAAAGGGTCTATTGGGAACGTGTTAAAATGTTGAATTGCAGCTGGAATCCAGTAAAATATATTGTGAGATTTTAAAGGATGAAAAAGTTTGTGATCCTTTCACTTGCTGCTCAGTGTAGTATTAGAGTTAGCCCAATGCTTGTTGCACATGTAGACTATGAGTCTTACCACAACATGTACCACCCCTCTCCCCCACCCGCGCCGCAGCTAAAACATCGGATGGGAGCCTGCCCATCAAAAAGCCAGCTGCCCTACAGCCATTTAACTGGAAGCAGTGTCAATTGCCTCAAGCTGTACCTTCTGCCTCCATGTGAGGAAGTCCCACATTACAGAGCGGTCGGCTAACCTCATTGGCCTGCAGCTCTGTCGTCCCAGCAGCAGCAGGTCCGTGTGGTTCCCACTGTTCGGACGACTGTCAATCCCCAGACAAGCAGAGGTTATGGAGCTGGACCTCAAGGTACGTCCAGTGTATTGGTGGGGCCAGGCTGGCAAAACCCATTAGGAGGAGGGGGTGCCAGGGGTTATGAGTTGCTGTGTTGAGAGGCAAGGGGGAGGTTGAAGAGGGGGTATGACCTTGTGTGGTGCCACCAATAGGCACAGGAGACCCCTAAAGGAGGTTCCCACTTGCCTGACACTAGCCTGCACAGTAAAACAGAGGTGGAGGTGGAATGAAGCACTTAGCCCAGAAGGAATAAAACAGTTTGGACCAGTATTCTTTCCCCGTTTTACAGGTTCTTTTCCTTCTGGGAAGTGGTCATTAATTTTCTATTTAAGGGCCTCTAACAAGCCCAAGGGTGGGTGGGCTGCCCACTGGAGACAGGTCAGGAACAGGCAGGAAGGCACTGGTAAGTTTATGTATTGCATTTTACGAGCCCCCCACCTTCAAACATGCTGGAGTGATGAGGAGGGGTGGGGGAGTTGTGAAGGCCATTCCTATGTTCCTGTTTCACTCTATCTCTTCTCTTTTCATTCCCTCTTCTGTATTTCATTTTCTTAACCTTTAAATCTCTTTCCCTTTTCCCTCCCTATCTGTTCCTTCCTGCATTTTTATCCATCCACATTTTCTGCTGCCTTTTTGTGTCAATGTTACTTTAATGAATGCAGTGACAGGAGATACAGCAACATCTGATGTCGACAGCACAGTGTTGTGGGGGGAGGAGTGGGGTTCTGGCCAACAGGTTGGCTGGCTCTGAATGTCAGGATAAAGGACCTACCTGGACTGGGAGACAAGCCAGGGTTAAGGAAAAGGGCAAGGAGGCACCTTGATAAACTAAGATCTAACCAATGCTTTACATTTTTGAATGAAAGCATGATGAAAGAAGAGGAGAACAAAAATTCTGTCGCAGAAAGTAAGGTTTGTGGATAAGAATTCTGCATGTTGCTGCTTACAGTCAGCCAGAAGCTATATGATAGGGTTGGTATCACATAGCGTGATGGGAAAAGTATATTGGGCAAAATGTGACAAGTTAAGCATGATTTACAGATCGTGAATGCAACAGTTTTTCTGCATTATAGTTATAGCTATGATCTACTACATGCCTGAATATAGTAAGTCCTCATTTTACTGTATCAAATCACTGCCATTCACTTCAGTCTGCATTATCATTTATGCAACACGCTGCAAACTATTCACTATTCTATGACCGAGACATTGTGCCTACAGTGAATGGCGACGTGGGTGCAAAACCTCACAGGAGTCAAAAAATGAAAATCTCCCCGGTGAGCGATTTAATGGCCACGAAGAGCCCAAACAGCAGCTCACAGTGCAGCGTGGCCGATTGAAGCCAGGAGACCCCGCTCCTGGGATCTACCCGGCTCGCAAGATCAAACGAAATCTCGCAAGACGTTGCGATGTACATCCCGCCTATTGTGGGCGCGATCATTTTTTAGCAAATCTGCATATTAAATCAAAACAGCTAGTTCAATACTGTTCAGTATTGGTCTCCAGAAACTGGGCGGGTGGGAGCAACGCTCCCTCTCCATTGCGGGCAAAACCCTGGTCATCAGGTGTGAGGCACTCTCGGTGTTACTGCACGTAGTGCAGGTCTGGCCCATTACCCGACCCTACGCCATAGCAGTCACCCGGGCCATCTTCAAATTCATCTGGAGATCCAAGATGGACTGTGTCCGAGGGGACACCATGTACAAACCTCTGGATAAGGGAGGGAAAAACGTACCCAACGTCTCCCTCATCCTGATGGCCACCTTTGTGTGCAATTGCATCAAGCTGTGTGTGGACCCCCGGTATGCAAACACCAAGTGTCACTACGTACTGAGGTTCTACCTGTCCCCGGTGTTATGAAGGATGGGCCTGGCCTCATTGCCACGGAACGCTCCAAGTAGTTGGACTGTGCCGTACAACCTGTCCCTCGTGGAAAAGTTTTTGAAGAAAAACACCTTTGACCACAAGGCAATGAAGCAGTGGTCAGCACGTAATGTCCTTGAGGCCCTCAGGGAAAAGGAGACTGTGGAGGACGTTGGACGGTTCCCTGAGCAGACTGTCAGAGTCATCTGGCAGAACGTTTCATCACCAGAACTTCCAAACAAGCACCAAGACCTAGCTTGGCTGGTGGTGAGAAGGGCCCTCCCCGTCAGATTCTTCATGTACACCCGAAGGCTCTGCGCCGTTGCACGCTGCCCTCGGAGTGGCTGTGGGGGAAATGAGACGGTCACCCACCTCCTTGGGAATGTGCCTTTGTAAAGAAGGTCTGGAGAGAGATGCAGTGGTATTTGTCAAGGTTCATCCCGAGCAGCTCTGTGATGCAGGACTCTGTGCTCTACGGACTGTTTCCAGGGACACACACCGAGACAAACATCAACTGCTGCTGGAAGGTCATCAACTCGGTGAAAGACGCTCTTTGGTCTGCCCGAAACTTGCTGATCTTCAAGTGCAAAGAGCTGTCCTCGACCGAGTGTTTCAGGCTGGCACATTCCATGGTCCAGGACTATGTGCTGAGGGACGCACTCAAGCTTGGTGCAGCTACCGCCAAGGCGCAATGGGGAAAGACCACTGTGTAAGGTCTTACCAGCAAATGTACACCGAGGGGCGGGTAACAGTGTAAACCCCCCTCGGTCTGGGTCATTAACACTCCAATGTATAAAAGAAACATGACAATGTAAATGTTTAAGAAGGAATTGTCACGTAAAGAGCGATATGTGTGTAAGGTTATCAAAATTGAATGGAAGAAAGTCAAGGGAATGTGTAACTCTGATGGAAATGTACAGTCAAGACAATTTGAAATGTTCTGTCATGTTTATGATAGATTTTATGAATAAAGTATATTTTTTGAAAAAAAAAAAAAAATTGGTCTCCAGAAATGGGGACCAGATGGAATGGTACTTGTGGGGGTCTCCCAGGGGATTGGAGGCCCCAGGGGCTTGTGCTTTGTGTAACTGCTGGTGTCATCTGGGCACCTTGGCACTTCTAGCCTGGCACCCTAACAGTGCTAGCCTGGAACCCTGGCCTGACACATGGGTGCAAACCTGGCTTTGCCAGATGGCAGTGAGTGATTGGGCTGGGGATGCTCTGTGCAGGTGTCGGGTGGGGGGGGGGGGGGGTGGGGGGTTGCTGGGGACCATTGGGGCTGTGGGTGGGCGGAGCTCCTCAGTGTACAAAATGGGGTTATGTGCAGCCACGGCTGTGTCCTCCTCATTGAGACCCCTTCTCAAACACAAGTCATGTATTATAGTCTGGTGTTTCTTGGCACTGCGAGCACCGAGAAACATGCGGCTAAATGCGCTCGCTGTGGGGCTTTGTTCCCATTTAGTTAAATCGCGTTCCTCGCTTTGTCCTGACCCCACCACCAGCCAGTGACCTAATGGGCTGATTCTCCATTATTGAGACTATGTCCCTATGCTTGCATAAAAACGGTGGAGCTTTCCTCCTGAAATTCCTGCAAAAAAATTAAATGAATTCATAGCCCTGCAGGGTTAGCCGGGACCCAGAGTGAATCTTGCAGCTTTTTTTGCAGATACGGGCCCCTGCACTTCCGGGTCAGATGCCGCATATGCGCATGGCGGCGGTGGCGCTGTGCTCCATGGCGGACTCGGACCGTGGAGCCAGCCCGAAGAAAGAGACCCCCCCGATCGGCCCCTTCTAGCCATGAGGCAGGAGAGATGACACCAGCATCAACGTGTGGCTTCATGGAGGCAGGAGCATAACCCTGAGGAACAAGGGTTGACAGGTCCTTCTCAGTTGCCAGGAGTTGGACCACAGAGAGTGGTCGATAGGAGTCAAAATCATCAGGCTAGAGTTTATTGACTGCGCCTGACGTTCTTGAAGTTGAGTGAGAACCAATGCAAGAGGAGACTCCGGATGTCCAGGGGCATAGTCACTCACCTTTGCCAGGTTCTGCATGAGTTGGTGACACATGGCCTCAGAAGCCACCCACTGTTTGTTGCCCTGAAGTTCACAGCGCATAAACCTCTTTGCCTGTGGCTCCTTTCAGAGCTCCATCAGTGGCCTTTGTGGCATCTCTGACGCCTCTCCATGTAAGTGTATTAGGGAGATCGCCGATGTGTCCTTCACAAGGGTGCATCACTACATTAACTTCAACTGGAAGCAGGTTAACCCATGATGCCAGAGACATGGGGTTTACCCAGATAGCTTGCTTCCTACAAGTGCAGGGAACCATTGACTGCATGCATGTCGCTCTCCATTCCCCATGGCATCAAGGTGTCCCCTTTATAAATGGCAAGGGCTTCCACTCCTTGAATGGCCGGTTTGTCTGCGACCATTCCAAGCACATCCTGCAGGTGTGTACTGGGTTCCTGGGGAGCATCCATGGCAGCCACACCCTTGGCTGCTCTCAGATACCTGAAGTATTCGAGGGAGCTCATCAGCTACATTGGGGTTGACTCAGGGACATTGGATACCCCCTCAGAATATGGCTGATGGTGCCTGTGCAGTGGCCACAGAGTGCAGCAGAGATCTTGTGCTTTGGGTGAGCAGATGATTGACATCTTGAAGATGCAGTTCCGGTGCTTGGACTGGTCAGGTGGAGCCCTCCAGTACGGCTGCAGAGGGTTTTGCACATAGTTGTTATGTGCTGCAGCCTCCACAAACTGGCACTACAATGGGGCGAGGAGCTGGCATCGGAGGAGATGAACGAGCGGCCGATCTCCTCTGATGAAGAGGGTGTCAAGTAGGGTACTGACGGAGAATTCCTGGAGGGGGCAGAGGAAGGCCGTCGGATATTGGCAAGGACCGGAATGGGAAGGAGAGCTCGGGATATGCTGATGGCTTCTTGCTTCACGGATGATCAGGGCTAGGGTGGGCACGAGTTCCCATCATGGGGGTTGGCCCTTCCTCACTGTCTGGTAGCAACACGACCACAAGCATGATATTGCTCCTGTCTTGGGAAGGGTGCAGCTGGCCATGGTCCATATGATGCAGGATGATGATGATGACTTGCAGTGAGGCTAGAGCATAAGTCCTCAAAGATCTACCGCAAATGTTTGTCTCCTGCCTGGCTGAAGGCACCTTGGGAACTCTCAGTGACCAGGGTAATATCAGGGTGATGATATGTGGAGGGAGTTACCTTTCCTGGTGTAGGCTCTTCCTTAGTTAGGGGTGCTCTTGAGGATCTGTGTGGGGCTGGATAGAGGGTCAGCGATAGGTCGAGATTGACAATCATGTTACGGACAAAAAGACAAAGGAAATGTAAATGGTGGTGATAATGACTAAGAAGAATGCTGATAGTGGCACATTAAGAGATCAGAATGTATTAATAGATGAACAAAGGTAAGCAGTATGTCAAAGGACAATTTGGAACAGGGCCCTAGTGGGGTGTGGTGGGGAAGGAGAGACAATGGCGAGGGGAAAACGGATCGACGGAAGAAATGAAAATAAATTGATAGAAATAAAAATGAGGTGAAGGTGGAGGAGAGAGTTCACAGTCTGAAGTTGTTGAACTCAATGTTAAGTACAGAAGGCGGGGCAGCACGGTGGTGCAGTGGTTAGCACTGCTGCCTCATGACACTGAGGACCCGGGTTCTATCCCGGCCCTGGGTGACTGTTCGTGTGGAGTTTGCACATTCTCCCCGTGTCTGCGTGGGTCTCACCCCCACAACTCAAAGCTGTGCAGTGTCGGTAGATTGGCCACGCTAAATTGCCCCTTAATTGGAATTTATTTTTTTGAAGTCTGGAAGGCTGTAACGTGTCTAATTGGAAGATGAGGTGCTGTTCCTACAGTTTGTGCTGGGCTTCATTGCAACATTGCAGCAGGCCAAGGACAGACATGTGGATATGAGAGCAGGACGGTGCGTTGAAATGGCAAGTGACAGGAAGGTCTGGGTCCTGCTTGCCGACGGACCGAAGGTGTTCTGTAAAGCAGTCACCCAATCTGCGTTTAGTATCTCCAATGTAGAGTAGACCGCATTGGGAGCAGCAAACGCAATAGACCAGATTGAAGAAGGTGCACGAGGAGCGCTGCCTCATCTGAAAAGAATGTTCAGGTCCTTGGATGGTGAGCAGGGAGGAGGCAAAGGGGCCGATGTTGCACCTTCTGCGATTGCGTGGGAAGGTGCCGTGGGACAAAGGTGAGGGATTCTTGCAGATGCGCAACCACAATTTCTTAACCTTACCAACCTTGCCACTACACCTTGGTATTTCTCCATGATTCACACTTGAGGTGGAGATGGCTGCTGTCTGCCGTGCCCTGTTGTCTGAGATAACCTTGGTGGGCGTCCACTGCAGGGCTGAGACCTGGAGGGCCCAGCCTGCTTTTGGACATCATTGGTGTGGTGGTGCCATCTTCCTCCCGGTGTGAGGTTGAAGCTGGGTCAGTCACAGGAAGAGGGGAGTCAGATGGGTTGGACAACTCCGGGGTCTCTTTACGTGGAAGGCCCCAGGCTATGCACCAACTTCCCGTCTTCCCGATGGAGGCTCAGGGGTCTTTGGATTCCTCCTTGGGATGGAGGGGCAGCTAGAGTGAGATCCAGAAACCTCTGGTGCTGACACTCGTGGAGGCCCACAAGAGCCTGCACTATGCTGTTGATGCCTTGAACCATGGCGTTCATGCCCTCAGCCAAGGAGTTCATGGTCTGAACCTGCAGTGGCATCCCTTACCATGGAGTGCACATTCTGTACCAAGGCCGCCACCCTTGCAGTGTTGGTCTGGTTACCTCGGAGTGTCGGTACAATCTCCTCGGACAGAAGGCAATGGGCCTCCTCCATTTGGCCTTCCAATCTGAGGAGTGAAGCTGACATCTCTTTCTGATAATCCCGACTTTGTCATTGTAGCTCCAGTAGCTGACGGATGAATGGGTCTAGAGGCATGTCTTCTGACTGGGCTAGGCAGAGTCTGGGCCTCCATTAGTCCTCCGAGAGCTGGATCTCTGGGATGTACTGGCCTCCGTCTGCTGTGGATCATCAGAAGTGAAGTGCTCACCAGTTAGTTACCCAGAAACTTTTCTACTAATCATTCGCAATGAGATGTGAGTCTCTGCGCTAGTGGAGATGTGGGTGACAGCTGTGACGCCTATGCGAAGGCGAGGTCCGAGAATTCCTCGGAGCTTCTCTCCTGGCTGGTCTCCAAGGTGGATTGATCGGACTGCTCCACTGATTTCTCTGCAAGGGAAGAAAGATGACATTAGTGCAAGGCAGGGGCATAAGGGTAAGAGAGAGAATACTCAGGAAAGGCTGACTGGATGGATGAGTACGTTGTGGGTCCTCACTTTTTCTTCTTTCACCCACCTTGCCCTCAGCACAGGAACGGCCCTCCCCCTCGCCGGCAAGCTGGGGGGCTCTCTCCTCGAACGGTGAGAGGATTTTCAGTTCGGGCATGCCTCCGCCCGTTGTCCTCTCCCCATTTTATTGTAAGCCAGCTTGTCCTGCAAGGAGAGAGTTGGGCAGAGTGTAAACTGGGCACATGCTGGTTCAGATGGTAAGGATGCATGGCACGGTTGGTGAGTGGGAGGTGGGATGGGATGAGGAGTGGAGCCACATGCGGATGAGGGAGCATGTGGTGGGGGCGAGTCTGGGGCCCTATGAGGTGGCAGTGGAAGTTTGATGGGTGTGTGAGTGGGTGAGTGTTGAGAACTGAGAGAGGTGACTTACCCTAGCTGCACAGAGGAGGTCATTCATCTTTCTGCACTGGATGCCTGTCCTCTTGTGCAGGGAGCCTGCGCTTACCAGCGCTGCCGCTACTTCCCATTGGTGATCTTATCGGCCGGTCTTCTGCCAGCCTGAGGGTACAGTATATCCTGAATCTACTCCACCCCATCCAGCATTATGGTGAGTGCCCCCTCTGAGGACCATGGAGAAAGAACCATCCTGCTGTCTGGGCTTGAATCACCTGCTGGGGAAGTGTTTAAATGGGGCGCCCCCTGATTGAAGAGCTCAAGAGATACTGGGGCAGGCGAATCAGAGTCAGCCCGCCAGTGTGAAAATTGTGCAAAAATCTTTTGATCAAAGTTCCTAAAAATATGGCGTCTAAACTCGTCTACTTCGCCAGTGGGCTACTCATCGCTTTTCTCCCTCAAAATGGCACTTAGCCAAAATAATGGAAAATTACACCCTCTGCACAACCTATTGAAAACTTCCTATTATCTTTGATAATTTTGCATTACATCGTTGCTATCTCTTTAAAGTAGCATTTTATTTGCATGTGCAGTGGCATATTCTGTTTCAGACATGGGGCTGGATTCTCCGCCCCGCCGCACCACAATTCTGCTCCGACCCACCGGCGGGATTCTCCAATATGCCGGCTGGTCAATGGGGTTTCCCATTGTGGGGCAGCCCGAAGCCCCACGCTGTTGGGAAACCCCCGGGCGCCGGCGAAACGGAGAATCCCGCCGGAGGAGAATCCCGCCCATGGCTCTGGGCTCTTTCTTCTACATTTACCAAACTTTAGGTGTTTAATGAGTGTGCCCCACCTCCCAAATCGAAAGCTGAAGCACCCATTTGGCACCTGAAAAAGGGACATGGCTCAATTGAATTTCTAGATCGTGGTAGTCCCACAGAACGCTTGTTTCAAAGATTGGCATCAAATTCTGATAACACCCTTTGTTCAGCTCTTTTTGCCGATGCAAGTGTGAGTAATTGCACTTTAACATTTCAAATCTGGACAATGCAATGAAAGCCCAAAGAAGATGCCTTGCGATCTTGAGATATCAGTGGATATCAAAATGCAAATAATTTAAAACTTTAAGAAAAAGGTGATTGCTTTTTAAAATTAAGATTTTTCATGCTTCTGGTAGAAGCAGCAATATCCACAAGCTTTGCCGTTCATTATTGTCTAACCTGATACACCCAAATCACGACCTGCTACAGAGAATTCTGGATTCTGGGGAGCGTTCTGAAATGAATACATGTGGAATTGTTGATGTCTGGAAATATAAACAATGACAACGAATGCATTCTTCTGTGTTCACAATCTAATGGATTGAATATGAATAGATTCAGTTCCCGTTATCAATTTTATGAAAACTTTAAAGACCAGTAATTTTGCCTCATAAATTCTGAGAGAGCACTTGAAGCTCTTTACTCGAACCAAGCATTCCCTCCTGCTTTGAGAACACCGTGTAAAGAGGCACAACACAATCCGCCCGGCACACTGGTCCAGGGTAATTTCGAAGATGGGGATGGATTTTGCCGCCTGATTGACCAAAACTTCCACCAGTTAGAATGTTAGGTCCCTACTGGCTTGTGACTGCATGGTGGGGAGAGCAGCAGATGGAGAAGGGGGGAGCTGCAGTAATTGTATCAAGGCCCGTTGAGATTTCTCAACTGCTTTTGATAGAAGGGAAAAATCCCATGCTGACTGCAGAAATTCCTAGAGCAATAAAGGAAATAGTCTTTACACTTACTTGAACAACACTCCACTTCATCGCACAGCTTGTGTATTACACCTCCAGCAGGTTAGATCCATTTTTGAAAAAAGTTATTCATTCACTGATGATAGTTCCAATATTTAAAATGTAATGTCAGATTTGATCTTTCTCCCAATTTTTAAATTCATGATTAAGTTTAGTTGTGACTATATTTTTCAACAGTCTACTCTATTTTGAGTGCATATTGTTGCACAATTTCTTTTCTTTTAAAAAATCAGTATAAGATGGTCTATAGGTTGCCTACAAAATAAGTGAGGTGGAAAGAGGCAGGTCATACTGATTGACCTTCATGTACATTAGCCTTCACTATATAAATGCAGGTCATTGTTGACAACACAGTGAAAAATATGCATGAGAAAGAGAATGGGTAAAATCAAAATAGTCAAAGTGAAAGAGGGACATACACAGAATTAGAAACTGGGTGAGAAAATGAAAGAAGCGATTACAAACAATTTTAATTGCACACATTTGGAGTAGTGACATGAGAGATCAACTTGAATTAGTTCAGTGTAAAATTCAGTTGATAGGCTTCATCTCCAAGCAGGTTTTATTATTCCTGACAGTCTAAAGGACTAATCAGTTAATCGTACACACATGAGGAATCAGAATGAACAACCATTTATGGATGATGACACTGAAAAATTCCTAAGTACACTTTATATAATGTCTACATGCTGTTGCGATCCCCGTAGAGATAACTTCTCCAACTTAAAGGAATCACATGACAAGATTTCAATTTTTAACTCTTTTGCTATAATAAACAAACTAAAAGCTTGTTGCCGATTCGGGGGAACCACAGATTTGAGCCAGGGAGGTGGTGTAGCCAGCTGGGTTGGTCACTTCCCGACGTAAAATGGAGTACAGCAGAGGCTGAAGGGAAATTCAGCCAACACAGGCAAAAACTAGCAGGTGCAAGTTACTGTGTATTAGACTCTGCAAAAACCCAGACAGCATCGATACAAGCAGCCATCTGCATAGTAATGTAGCAGCCATCTACATGGTAATGAGCGATCCCCAGGAACAATCGAAACATTTTGAGGTAAACAAGGCCAAGCCAGACTCCTCAGCGCCAGCAGGAGCCAACACAAAAGAGGTTAACGGACACTTCAAGACCGCCCAACAATCAGGGAACAGTTCCAGGATTGGAGAAATCGAACCAAGCGATTGGAACAAAGTCCAATCACTTGAAACCAGGTACGGGGACAGCCCCGAAAGGCGGGAGGCCTCTGGGAACTTGAACCTCGTGGCCGTATCATAAAGATACCTGGCGACTCTAGTGCAAAGGTTATAAAACAGAACCAATTGAACCAACCAAAAGTTCTGGGGTTCTGTGGGATCAAGCATAGTGTCTGTTACTATCTTGGTTTAATATCTAGTATGTCTGTCCTTCAGTGCCAATTCTCCCTTTACAATTTGTCACCATGTGTGACTACTCCCTCATTTTTTTTTAAACCGAATATTCCGGACACGACAACTTAAAAATACTGAAACAGTACGAGCTGTCTCGCACGCTGTGTGATTTACCATCCAAATGTTTGAGGATGTAAATAGCATAGGGATGGCAACCTAAGGGTCACCTGAAAACAAAAACAAAACTTTTTGAACGAAAATTGCCGAAATGAGGTGCGTATGGGCCGCGACGGGTAGGATTTGGATGGAACCCCGGGTAGGACGGCGACCAATGCCGTGTGTGCTGTACCCGAGCGTAGCTGACCAGAGGGAGGGTTCTCAGGCAGGGCGGGTCCCAATGCCTGAGCAACCGACAAGAACGGGCAAAAATGTAATCTTTGTGGGGGGTTGCCGTATTGGTTCTACCTTCGAACCAGAAGGGCAGTTATGAACGGTTTGTTTTTCTGTCGACAGACGAGTTCGTCTGAACTGGCGTCTGGGACATTAACAAGTCTCTGTGGACAAACTAGTTCCTCTGAACTAGCGTCCGGGACAAACTAGTTTCTCTGACTGCCTGTGGGCATCAGAAGGGTGGGGCCGTGGAAAAAATGTTTCCAATCTTACAAACAACATTAAACAATACCACTGCAAACAACATAAAACATGCTGCAGGTTCCATCAGAAAGGACACCGTTTTCTCCCAAGCGGTTCCTTTTTAAAACATCATCTGGACACCTCAGTTATCGGCTGCGAACAGGGTCGCAAAGGGGTTCTCGTTTTGGGAGTCAGACTGAAAGTCGTCATCTTCTCCCGGATGCCAAACACTCGAGTTTATCAAGGCGGATGGGGCTGCATGGTGTGATTTGGGATCCCTCTCGTCATTCCGGACGAGTCTGTATGAGTTATCTCGGTGCCAAAAGGTGGTGTCTAGTTCTGTGGGGATGGAATCGGGGTCGTCATTGTAGGTCGGTGGTCGGTGGTGGGGATTGTTTAGGAAAGTGATCGTGAAGGGATCACTTGAATCGTGGTCAGATTCACTGGGTGTGGGTCCTGTTGCATGGGGATAGTAGGGAGGCGTGCTGTGGCTATTGTCCGATTCACAGTCGCTGTCGCTGCTGCTGCAGTCTGTGGGCATCCTGGGGCGTAGTGTATAGCTCGGGGGTGGAGTCGGGGGTGAGTCCGTGGCTGGGCTGGACGTGTTGGGGGAAGGTAGGGTTACGTTGGCTGGGGGCGGGGCGTGGTCTGCTGCGTCGAGCATGACGTGATGTGCGTGGTTCGACTGTGGTCCATATGCCTTAAGCTGGTTAATATGGAACCACGCAGTCTTTCCGTTGGGATACTTTATTTTGTAGACGGAAGGGCTGACTTTGTCTGAAATGGAGTACGGACCCGAATATTTAGGTGACAGGAATGTGCTGGGGTTGTATACAGAGAGCATGACTTGCTGTCTTACACCGAACTCAGTCGCATGCACTGTCTTATCGAAACAGGCCTTGCTCTGTTTCTTTCTTGTGCCCAATTTCACTGCGGCTGCTAGCTGAGCTGTTTTAACATTCTGTACCAGTTGTTCTACTGCTTTATCGTGTGTGAGGGCCATCACCTCGGGGCTGGTCAAATCTAATCCCAATAAAAATTCTGTGCCTTTCATGGAGCGTCCGGTCATGAGGGTGTGTGGGGTGTAACCTGTAGATGTTGAAACTGTATTTTGCAAAAACATCAGCGCAAAAGGGAGGACTGAATCCCAAGTGACGTTGTTTTGCTGGACCGTTTTTCTGAGGGTTGATTTTAGGGTCCGATTCATGTGCTCCACGATGGGTGGTATGCGATGTGGAATTTTGGGGTAATGCCAAATATCGTGAGGGCGTTCTTCATGACACGTCCCATAAAATGGGAACCTTGGTCGGATTCAATGCTGTGGGGGAGTCCCCATCTCGTAAAGATGTGATGGGTTAAAATCTTGGCTGTAGTCTTTGCCGTGTTCGTTCTGGATGGGAATGCTTCCCCCCATTTTGTAAACGTGTCTATCACCACGAGTACATATTTATAACCATTCCTGCAAGGCGGCAATGGTCCAATATAATCAATCTGGAGGTTAGTCCAGGGGCCATTAACGGGGCGGGTGTGACTTTCTTGGCGTACCTGTCCGGATTGTTCTGGGCACAGATAAGGCAATTCTCAACGTAGTGCGGTACGTCTTCTTTTAAACTTGGCCACGAACAGAGCTTCCTGAGGTGGGCTGTAGTGTGATCAATTCCCTGATGTCCATGACTGTCATGGAACAAACAAATGAGCTGATTCCTGTCCTGTTCAGGAACCACATAAAGGGTGTCTTTTAACACCACACCGTCATGTGTGGTCAGTGCATTTTTGAATCTATCATAGGGTGCTGGATAGTTTCCTTTTAAAATCTCCCTGAGATTGCTATCCTGCTTCTGGGCCTGCACTAAATCCTCGATATTAGTCTGCGAGACCTGAACTGCATTCACTGGTGTGCTCTCGGGGGGTGTCCAAAAATATCCGTGCCTGGAACCTGCTTTTGCCAGTGCGTCGGCTTTTATATTTCCAGGGGGGGAGGAACGATGGTGACTACGAACTTTAACTATTCCAAAAGTCCTGCCCTGGGCTTTTTCTAGAATGTGATGGAGCAATGGGGCTGAGGGGAGGGGTTTTCCATCTGCGGAAACAAATCCTCTTGCTTTCTACAAGGGTAGGAATTCCGTAAGGCTGTTGCAGACATAGAGGCTGTCCGAATATATGTCTGCTGGGCTGGGGAAGGAATCTATGTGTTCCACTATATATGCGATGGCCACAAGTTCTGCAGCCTGCGCGCCTAAGTGTCCTGGTAGTTTTATTGCTATTTCTTCTAGGGCGCGTCCCTGCACGTCTTCAACGTAAATGCCGCATCCTGGTATGCGCTTCGCTTCTGATATTGTGGAAAATCCATCTACATATATCCTAATGGGTTTGCACGTGTCTGTGTGCTTGGGGCTCCGGGCTGAACTACCTATCTTTCTGGGGGGTGTTTTAGCAATAAAGGGGCATGTGTTGTGGTGTGGAGAGATAATTTCACATTCATGGGGGGTTCTGGCGTACTGTAGGTTATCAGCTAAAAAAGTGTGGGTCTTGGTCTTTTTAACAGTGATGACCCGTCCCTGCAAAAGAAGGGTCCACCTGGCTGCTCTTATTTGACTAACTGTACCGTCCTTAAGTCGTCCATCCAGTAAAAGTTGGGTGGGGGTGTGTTCCGTCAGGATTGTGATGGGGTTTAGTCCAGTTATGTAATAAAAATATCGTACTGTCCAAAAAACTGCATGCAGGTGCCTTTCACAGGCTAAAAATCCCTGCTCCACAGCATCTAAGACTCTGGAGGCGTAAGCCATGGGCCTTAACTGTTCGTGCTGTTCCTGGAGGAGCACGAACGAAAGGGTGCTAGCTGTCTCTATAGCGTAAGGGGAAAGCAGGTCTGGAACTTGTAGTGCGGGGGCTGCTATGAGTGCTCTTTTCAACAAGTCCACAGCATCCGTATGCTGCGGAAGCCATTCCCAGGGGGCTCCTTTCTTTAGGAGGTCTGAGAGGGGTGCTGCCTTGCTGGCGAAACCGTCAATGTGGTTTCGGCAGTAGCCAACCAGTCCTAAAAACGACCGGAGGGCTGAAACGTTCTGGAGAAGGGGCAATTTGGCAATTGTGTCAATCCTTTTATGCTCGATCTCGCGTTTACCATGTGTGATAATTGTACCCAAATAAATCACTTTGTTTTCCAAAATCTGGGCCTTTTTGGGGTTGACTTTACAACCAATCTTCTGTAGGAGTTCCAGGAGTTCGGACAGAAGCTCGATGTGCTCTTCCTTGGTGTCTGTCTGCAGTAGTAGGTCGTCTACGTACTGGACCAGACATTTGGGGCGAGAAAATTTGGATAAACCATTTGCCAGTGGAAAATGGAGGGGGAATTGTGGAATCCTTGTGGAAAGCATGTCCACGTGTACTGCTGATTTTTAAACGTGAAGGCAAATTTGTATTGGCACGCTTTTACCAATGGAATGGACCAGAATCCATTACTGATGTCCAAAACCGTAAAGAATTGTGAGTTGAGTCCCTGTTTGAGCATGGTCTCGGGACTTGTGGCTACTGTGGGGGCTGCTGCGGGGGTGATTTTATTGAGTTCCCGGTAATCGATGGTCAGTCGCCATGATCCATCGGGCTTTCGCACTGGCCAAATTGGTGCATTATTAGTGGAGGCTACAGATCTGAGTACGCCCTGCTCTAATAAGATGTCGATAACTTTTGCGATTTCTCCCTCTGCCTCTTGGGGAAATACGTATTGCTTTTGGGGTCTAGGGTCAGGTCCTGTGATTTGAATGGGACCAGTCATCCGGCCACAGTCGTGTTTGTGGGTCGCGAATGCTGTCCTGTTCTTTTGTAAAACTGCCCTAACCTGCTTGTCTGTGCTAATCGTAGTCAGGTCAAACCAAAATTTGCCTACTGCGCTAATCTTGTTCACGTATTCTCCTATGTCGAGCGTTGCGGGGGCTCTTGCAGAATTTGCCATTCTCCAGACACACTGGTTGACTGGACCAAAGGACAGATTGTGGGAATTCATAAAATCTATGCCTAAAATGTGTTCTGCTGTGTGGGGTAGATCGACTAAAACTATGGGGTGGTTGGTGGTGATGTTGCCGATTTGAATGGGTACAGGGGCTGTGATGTGTCCCTGCTGTGAGTGGCCTGTAAAGCTGCTGAGGGTGATGGTGGCTGTAGTGGGCCACGTGTCCTTTTGAAACATGATGGACGAATTGTTTGTGGTGCGGGACCCTCCTGTGTCCCAGAGAAATTCAATGGGCTGTCCCCGTATTTTTGCTGCAACTACTGGTCAGCCGGACCTATCCCAAAGGGTGTTGCAGACCCAACTGGGGGAACCCGAACACCGTCAGTCCGTTCTGGTCAGGTCCGTCTGATCTGAACGGGTGCTAACGCTATGTATTGGCTTTGTCCTGTTCTTATTTAGAGTGCCTGTCTGCTGGGCTCTCTGTTGCTTTTGTGGGGCATTGCATTCTCTTGCAAAGTGTCCCAACTGTCCACAGTTGTAACATTCCTGTGGCTTTTGTGGGGGGCTGTCCTTGCCTTCATTTACCCATGCGGGGTTCTGGTGTGCCTTAACTGTGTGTTTGTCTGCTTCTGCCCGCTGTTCTTCGGGATTTTTATTTGTGGGTTTGTTTTGAACAGATTGCTCCCAGGTGCGGGACAATCTTTTTACAACCCATTTCTCATTATGAGCCTCCTCTGAGGGATCATAATTGGCACAGGCTTTTTGTCCTGTTTCTGTGGCATGGGAGATAAGGGTGCGAGTCCATTTGGCCATGTTGTCTGGGGACAAATGGGCGCGGCATAAGTCTCCGAAAACTGCTGCGAAATGGATCCACAAGCGTCCAGCAAACGCTGTGGGGTGCTCGGTTTTCTTTTGCCTGCACTTATTGAGGCCATCTACGGGGTCACCCCTGTTATACCCGCTCGCGTCTAGGATCGCGTTATGCATTTCTGCAAGGGTGCCTCCTCCTACATTCTGTGGGTTGGGAAGGGCTGCTACGACCAAAGGATCTACACTCAAAACTGTGAGCTTCACTTGCTCTCGCCCATCCAGGCCATACATGGTAGCCTGCTGTTTTACTCTGGCAAAGTAGTGTGGGGGTCTGAGGTGGGGAGGAGCGGTTTGACTTTATCGCACGCGTCCCGTAATTGGGTCACTGTTAAGGGGGTGGTGTACAGAAATTCCGTGTCGTCCGATGTGGCTGTGCGGTGGGCGGTAACTTGGTTCATTGGAGCCTGAACTATCTGCTCTGTGTGGGGTTGGGGCGCTTTTCTCTTCTGGGGCTTTCCCTGCGCACATGTTCCCTGAACATATCTCTGCGCCGTCTCACTCAATTCTTCCCAATCAGGGCCATCTTCCTCATCTAGCTGTGATCCAAAGGTTTCCTGGAATCCTTTTTGAACTGAAAGCAGAGATTGCAGTTCTGTAATCTGCTTCCGGCACTTTGCGTGGTCTAATGAGCTTTGTCTTTGCTCCGTGGTGGCAGCATGGAGTGCTCTTAATGCTGCCTTCAGGTCACTACACTGCCTCTGCAATGCCTCTACCTGCTTCTCGGTTTCCTCTCGTACCAGGACTGCACATTGCGTGTCCTGATAGGCCTTTTCGTACTGGGATTGGAAGCTGCTTACGTGCGCCAGACAAGAGTGGTGTGCCCTCTTGGCATCATCCACCTTTCCGTCCTTTGCTGCTAACTTCCTCCTTAACTCTGCGTTCTCTTTCTCTACCTCACTGACATCGACCTTGCTCATTCGATGTATGCCTTCTATCTTTTTTCGGAGCGTCCTAACGACCTCCTCTGTGCCTCGCAATTGTGCCAAACAGGACACGGTTGCCATCGGCTTGCGAGCTTTCCCAAAGCTCTTCTTGTGAATATCGCTCAGGTTCTCCCACCAAGTATGTCCTGTACTCCTGGGACCTGTTTCCTCATTTTCACAGAATTCGCTCCAAAGGGGCCATCCTTTCCCTTTGGGGTACTTTCTGATTTCCTCTTCCCAAACGGGACACTGTCCTACTCTACTGCTGCTGGTCGCTGCAACCACAAATTCTTCGGGGTTCATGAGGCGTTGCATTGCCTGCATTGCCATCTTTCCTATCTGAATGCTTCTCTTGAAATTTGGAACAAGGGGTATTAAGGCGGTGCTGTAATTACAGGTACGGCTTTCGCTATTTCCCGGAATACAAACTCCCGACAGTTTTGTCGCAACAAATAAATCTATCAGTATTACCTTATTGCTCTGTTCGTTATGCATGCATTAACACACTTCCAAATTATGAGGATTGATCAGAACTGCTTGAACACTTGTGGTTTTTCTGTTCCCAATTGGATTTCTAATACAAATATTTGGGTTCTCACGGAGCGGTTAAGCCACTTCTAGATCGGGTCCTGTCAGGATGGCGCCAGTAATATGTTGCTAACTTTTGGTTTGTTCAATTGGCTCTGTTTTATAACCTTTGCTCTAGAGTCGCCAGGTATCTTTATGATACCGCCACGAGGTTCAAGTTCAAGTAATGATCAATAACTCAATACACCAATTAGTAAGATTCAAATCAAAGCACATTTATTATACACAGTAAATCACTACTCATGCATAAAGTCTACTTTCTAAGCTATTTCTATCACTAACAGGCCAATACTTAGCTTCGGACTGGCCCACCAGGTATGGGGAACAAATGGCCTTTCATTCGGGTTCTGAGTCTGCGGGATTCAAAAGCTGGTATGGACTGGTAGCTAGGAGCGCCTATCTCATAGCGAGCATTGACTTAAGACTTACGTTCTTGGAGGCAGCTGGACAGGTCACTCTCAGGCGTTGCTTCACGTTGCTGAGTGACCCTGTCAAGAAGGGCGCTTTGAACTTGGGGGCTTTACTTTATAGTTCCCAGGGGCGTCCCACCTTTCGGGGCGAACCCCGTACCTGGTTTCAAGTGATTGGACTTCGTTCCAATCGCTTGGTTCGATTTCTCCAATACTGGAACTGTTCCCTGATCGTTGGGCGGTCTTTAAGTGTCCGTTAACCTCTTTTGTGCTGGCTCCTGCTGGCGCCGAGGAGTCTGGCTTGGCCTTGTTTACCTCAAAATGTTTTGATTGTTCCCGGGGATCGCTCATTACTATGTAGATGGCTGCTACATTGTTATGCAGATGGCTGCTTGTATCGATGCTGTCTGGGTTTTTGCAGAGTCTAATAGACAGTAACTTGCACCTGCTAGTTTTTGCCTGTGTTGGCTGAATTTCCCTTCAGCCTTTGCTGTTCTCCATTTTACGTCAGGAAGTGGCCAACCCAGGTGGCTACAGTGGGATGGAGAAGGGGTTGAAGACATGAAAAGATTTGTTTCTTCGGGGTCGGTTTGCAGGACTGAAGGAGCTGGAAGTGAAGTATGGGTTGGAGCAGGGGGAAATGTTTAGATACATGCAGGTTCGAGATTTTGCCAGAAAGGAGATACAGGGCTTCCTGTGGAGCTGGCCTCCACATTGCTGGAGGAGGTGCTGACGACAGGGGGACTGAAGAAGGGGGTAGTGTCAGCGGTTTACGGGGTTATTTTGGAAGAGGAGAAGGCACCACTGGAAGGGATCAAAGCAAAGTGGGAGGAAGAGTTGGGAGAGGATATGGAGGATGGGTTCTGGTATGAGGTGCTCCGGAGAGTGAATGCCTCCATCTCGTGTGCGAGGTTGGGGCTGATACAGCTGAAGGTGGTATTCAGAGCGCACCTCACGAGGGCGAGGTGGAGCCGATTTTTTGAAGGAGTAGAAGATGTGTGTGAACGTTGCGGCGGGGTGGGGGGGTCACTAATCACGTTCACATGTTTTGGTCCTGTCCAAAGTTAGAGGATTACTGGAAGGAGGTTTTTAGGGTCATTTCCAAAGTGGTGCACGTGAAACTGGACCTGGGCGCCTGGGAGGCCATATTCGGGTTGTCGGAACAGCCAGGTTTGGAAACAGGTGCGGAGGCAGATGTTGTAGCCTTCACCTCGTTGATCGCCTGAAGGCGGATCCTGTTGAGATGGAGGGCAACCTTTCCACCCTGTGCCCTGGCGTGGCGGAGGACCTGTTGGAATTCTTAACTCTTGAGATGGTTAAGTTTGAACTGAGGGGAAGGATGGAGGGGTTCTACAATTCATGGGCATTATTCATTATGCACTTTCAAGAACTGGATGGGGATTGGCATATTTGTTCCTGATTATTGTTGATTGTTGGTGGGTGTAAATTTGGTAGAAAATGTGAAAAAGGAGGAGAATAAAAAATATTTTAAGAAAAAAATAAACAATTTCCAGGAGCCGGTGCGGACTCGAGGGGCGGAATGGCCTTCTTCTGCACTGCAAATTCTATGTTAATCTATGATTAATCTAGGACAAAGGTTCGGCACAACATCGTGGGCCGAAGGGCCTGTTCTGTGCTGTATTTTCTATGTTCTATTAAACTAAAAGCAGCATTGACTGATCGTTACTTAGGAGGCAACCAATACACAAAATTACAGCAAAGATAACCCTGTTAATGTTTTAACATGACCAATAACTCAATAGTGGTATAAATACACTTTACAGCACTCGCTCCACAAGATTACAGTCTTTATAGGAAACAGACCACAATTATTCCCAGCCTCCAATATGTTCACATCTCACCGTTTGGCCAAGTAGTTTGAGTGACCATAAAAAGGTACATCATCTCAGTTTTCAGAGGCAACCAGCAGTAAGATTCACTGCAGATTTCTCCTTCCAACTTCACTAGGGCATATCTTGCAGTGTTTAGATTTCTACATGATGCGCCGCTCTGACCAAAGATTGTTCTTCCTCCTACATTCCTCCTGGTAGTTTGCTGAGGACCCACAGCCTTCTCCACACTGCTGTGAGACCTCCCTCTCTCTCTCTTTCTGTCCAAACTTGGAGACCATGGGTGAGATTTTCCTGCTGTTCACGCTGGCGAGATCTTCAGGTCCCATCTATGATGTCCCACCATCACAGGTTTCCCAGTGGCATACCTATTAATTGTCCTTTTAAACCTCCTCCTTTTGTCAGCTACTGCCGTAAAAAGGGGGAGTGACTTACCTCTCAGTGTCCCAGTTACTCCGATGCAACTCCCTCTTCGCTGCTTCTATAACACCCAGCCTGGGTTGGGAAGGTTGTGCAAGACAAGGGTTTAGGAATCCCAGTGAGGGTAAGTCCATTGAAAGTAGCAATCTGCTGGAGATTGCCAGCCTGAGGAAGTTCCAGGGTGAATTGTGTTTCGTTATTTGAAAGATTGTGGCGTTCAGCTGAGCACCACTTGTGCTGTTGTTTGGCTAAGCACTCAACAGGGGGCTGCCAACACTACACATGACAAGTATGTGTTGCAATTAGCCTGCAACCCTGAAAAATAGCCTGCCTCTCTTGAGTGGCCTCTTTTGAGAGCCATAGGGCTCAATGTGACATTGAGGGCAGAGTTCCTGCCCCAGGCACAAAAGTTGGGCTGTTAATTCATTTGAAGTGCGACTTCAGTGCCCCTCTAGAGACAAAGGGTGTGATTCTCTGGCCTCATTTTGCTCTTGCCTGAGCAAATTGAGGCCAAAAATGAGAACCGCGACAGGCACCAAACAATTTATGATGCAACCAGCCCGCTCTCGTAGGCGAAATCGGGATCTCGCCGTCGCATGGTGAGAAACCAACTATCACCCCAACGGGGTTGTCAAATGCAGCCCATAGAATCAATGGCCGCGATTCTCCCCAACCGGCGGGCAGGCCAACCGGCACCAAAGAGTGCCGTGAACCACTCCGGCGTTGGGCCGGCCGGAAGTTGCGGAATCCTCCGCACTTCCAGGGGCTAGGCCGGCGCTGGAGTGGTTGCCACCGCGCCAACCGGCGCCGAAGGGCATCCGCCGGCCGGCGCGAGTTGGCGCAAGCGTGGTAGCGCCAGCGTGTTCTGGCGCATGCGCAGAACTGCTGGCGTGATCCCTGCGCATACACAGGGGGTTTCTTCTCCGCACCGGCCATGGCGGAGCTTTACAGAGGCCGGCGCGGAGGGAAAGAGTGCCCCCACGGCACAGGCCGCCCGCAGATTGGTGGGCCCCGATTGCGGGCCAGGCCACCGTGGGGCCTCCCCCATGGCCAGATGCCCCTGCTCCCCCCCCAGAGACGCCGCTAACCACCCTCAGAGCAAGGTCACGCCGGTATCGACCTTGTGTATTTCACGCCGGCGAGACCGGCTGAAAACGGGCGGCCGCTCGGCCCATCGGGGACCTGAGAACCGCCTTGGGGGCTGATGTGTTGGGTATTCTGGATCACAAACAGGTCACCAACACTGGAAGTGGTGCAACTCTATTTTATTATAAGGTTAACTATATTAACATACTTGAACTGTGGGTAAATGCAATAGCAGCTTTAACTGTTGACCCTTGCTTCGTCCTAACCAGGTGATGCACTCAGCACATGGTGAATGTCTGTGTTGCAGGCTGTGAGCTCTGTGCTCCGAGCTGGCTGCTACTAGAATGAGCGGGAACTCTCCTGTCCCCTGTCTTTATAGTGCGTGTGCTCTCACTGGTGATTGGCTGCGGTGTTGTGTATGCTGATTGGTCCCACTGCATGTCCATCAGTGTGTGTGTGTGTCTGCACCATAATATACTGGTGTATATTATGACATCCCCCCTTTTATATAAAGAACATGTGCCTGCGTGACAATAAATATTGTGCAGTGAATGTACCTGACTATGTGTGTGCGTGTTATTTACATGACTATGTACATGAGGCTAATCTATTTACACGGGAAGGTGCCGCCTGGTGCAGAGAAATAGGGTGTCACACCAACAACGAAATGAACATTATATACAAACTACTGGAACGATGAAACAAGATAACAGAACAGACCAAAGAGTCCAACATTGTAAAACTCATAAGTCAAGTCTGAGGTGGGCGACGAATTCTGGTTGACCGCCTCAAGGGTGGGTCAGGAGCCACCGGCTGAGGAACGGGCTGGGCCACGGCAGAGTGAGGTATTCGGAATCTCCACATAGTCCAGGTTGGGGATAACAGGAGGGCGTGTCACCGGTGGAGGATCACGTAGCGAGCGTGGAACGAGACTAAGGGCACGCCGATTGCGGATGCGAATGGAACCATCTGGCAGACGAACCAGGAACGAGCGGGGAACCACCTGCGGAAGAACCACAGCAGTTGCAGACCAGCCACCCTCCGGAAGATAGATGCGGACGTTGTCATCCGGCGCCAGAGCAGGGAGATCAGTCGCCCGAGCGTCATGCGCCGACTTGTGTTGTGCACGAGACTGTTGCATCCGCTGAAGGATCGGAACGTGGTCGAGGTCTGGGACGTGAATGGACGGCACCGTGGTCCTGAGAGTGCGACCTATGAGCAGCTGGGCTGGCGACAGGCCCGTGGAGAGTGGGGCCGAACGATAGGCCAGCAAGGCGAGGTAGAAGTTGGATCCTGCATTGGCAGCCTTGCAGAGGAGCCGTTTGACGATGTGGATGCCCTTTTTCGCTTTGCCATTGGATTGGCGGTGCAGGGGACTGGATGTCACATGCACAAAGTTGTACCTGCTGGCAAAGTTGGACCATTCCTGGCTCACGAAGCAGGGGCCATCACTGTGAGTGGGATGCTATGACGAGCAAAGATCTCCTTGCAGGCACGCATGACCGCCGATGATGTGATGTCGTGCAGGCGTACGACCTCCGGATAGTTAGAAAAATAGTCTACAATCAGAACATAGTCCCTGCCGAGTGCATGGAACTGTGCAAGGATGCGGAGGTGTGTTAAAAAGGATTGGAAAGGCTCGTCCTTTTCTGGCAAGCGCTGCTGGAATAGGTATCTTTCGAAGCTTTCATTGACCTCTATGCTGAAGTGGGTATCGAATTTGAGGAGAACCGTCTTGTACTTTGTCTTGTCCTCGTCGCCTGCGAATGTGAGGGAGTTGAAGATGTAGATGGCGTGTTGCCCGGTCGTGGAGAGGAGCAGAGCAATCTTCCTGGTGTCTGAGGCGTTCTCCCTGTCTGTGGCTTCGAGGAAGAGCTGGAAGCGCTGTTCAAAAATCTTCCAATTGACCCTAAGATTGCCGGCGATGCGGAGCGGCGGCGGCGGGTTGATGTTCTCCATACTTCAGGATGCCAGAATGCTGATTAGTTGCAGGTGGGTCTCAGAAGTGCTAGTATGCAACCACTCCTTGTACCATGATGTGTTGGGTGTTCTGGATCACAAACAGGTCACCAACACTGGAAGTGGTGCAACTCTATTTTATTATAAGGTTAACTATATTAACATACTTGAACTGTGGGTAAATGCAATACCAGATTTAACTGTTGACCCTTGCCTAGCCCTAACCAGGTGATGCACTCAGCACATGGTGAATGTCTGTGTTGCAGGCTGTGAGCTCTGTGCTCCGAGCTGGCTGCTACTAGAATGAGCGGGAACTCTCCTGTCTTTATAGTGCGTGTGCTCTCACTTGTGATTGGCTGCGGTGTTGTGTATGCTGATTGGTCCCACTGCATGTCCATCAGTGTGTGTGTGTATGTCTGCACCATAATATACTGGTGTATATTATGACAGGGGCTACTGCCAACGGCCCCCGACCGGCGCGATGTGATCCCCGCTCCTGCCAAAAAAACGGCGCTGGAGAATTCGTCAGCCATCGTCGGAGCGGGGGGGATGGATTAACGCCGCCCCCCCGGCGATTCTCCAACCTGGCGGGGGTTCGGAGAATCCCGCCCAAAATGTCACAGAAAGACGTCATTCAGCCCATCATGTGTGTGCCAGATTTCTGTAAAGTAAGTCAGTCCCATTTCTCTGCTCTAACCCTGTATGTCTACAAGTCTTCCTCAGGTGCTCACCCATTTCCTTTGAAAATCATTGAGCACCTTCGCTTTCACCACTCCTGTTGGCAACAAGTTTCAGATCATTCACTATACAAAAACATTGGGCTGGATTCTCCGATTTGAAGCCTAAGTGCTGACGCCGGTGTGGGAACAGTGGCGTTTTACGCCAGAGATAACGGCGCAAAAGCTGCACCGATCCTCCGTCTGGTGGGGGGCTAGCAGGAACGCAGCAATATGGCACGTGGCGTACTCTTCGAGAACACCATTTTTGAGGGCAAACGGGGATTCTGTGAGATTTCGGCATTGGCGACCGGAGAATCCCGCCCATTGTCTCTCTTGCACCCCCCCCCCCGACTCGCATCTGTTACCCAAAACCTTAAATCTGTACCCCCTTCCTTCTGACCCTCAGACACACAATTAATGGGAACAAGTTTTCTTTTTCTACCTTATCTAAACCGTTCATAATCTTGTACACTTCGATCAATTTTCCCCTCAAACTCATTTTGTTCCAAGGAGAAAAACCCTTGGATGAGAATTTCCCATTTTCCAGATCCCTGCCCATTGTTCCTAGGACTCATTTCAACCTATCTCTCCAGAGCATCAGCCTGATCCGCTGGATTACCATTACAGTGATGTTACCACAACACCACTTCCTCCCTATTTCAATCCTTCCAGTCAGATTTCCACCACTCACATAGCAATGAAATCATTCTAACAAAAGTCACAAATGACATTCTTGATCGATTTCTTAATTTCCGTGACCGCTCTGCAGCACTTTAACAATCAGCTACATCATTGTTCTCCAACAGATCTCCTTTGTTGTCAGCTTGGTGGCACTGGCCTCATATCGTTCCACTGTTACTTATGAGATCGTACTCAAAACAATTATACTAAATGGCTTCAACAATCACACTCAAACTGCTATCTCATGAATCTGCTAAGAATTCATCCTTTACCTCCTCATTCTCCTCTACATCCTGCCCTTGGTGACATCATTCACAGACATTGGCTCGGACCCTCTGGGCGCCAGTAAGGATCGCTGGACTATAGGGCCATAGGAACAGAGGGCTATGGAGCTCTGTCATTTCCTACAATCACTGCTGATCTAATTGTGGTCTCAACTCTACTTTCCTGGCTGCCCCCATAACCCCTGAATCTCTTATCTATCAACAATCTATCTACCGTAGCAGTGATAAATTCAATGATCCAGCCTCCATTACTTTCTGTGGAAGAGAATTCCACAGTCTCCCAGACAGAAAAAAAACTTTTCCTCATCTCTGTCTTAACTGGGAGACCTTGGGCTGGATTCTCTGATTGTGAGGCTATGTCCTCACGCTGGTGTGGGAATGATGGTTTTTTACGCCCCTAATTTGGTGCAAAATGACCACCGATCCTCCATTTGGCCGGGGGCTAGCAGCTGAGCAGTGTAGAGCACTCGGCTCAAGCTGCCGATACAGCCTGGAGAATTGCTGGGTCCGTGGCCGCGCATGCGCAGGCCGGTGGTCTGCAGCGGCCGCGCCGTGCAACATGGCGAGGGCCGCGCGGGGACCCTGCCTGCGAAATAGTGCCCCCCCTTTGGCCAGCTCGTGAGCTCCGGACCACTCCTCAACTGTGCCCCCAGCCCCTGACAAAGTCCCCCCTGCCCGCGGATCGGCCCTCCCCAACTGTAGCGGCGCTGGACTGAGTCCGCAGGCACAACGCCGAGTTCCCGACGGGTGAGACCATGAGAGACCCATGCCATCGGGAACTCGGCCGGTCAGGGATGGAGCATCGGAGGGTGGGCCCCAGGCAACGTCCTGAGGCCGTCGAAACGGCGCGCCACGTACTCTGCAAGTACGGTGCTTTGGAGGGGGCCTGGAGCATTGTGGGTATTCTCCAGCCGATCGCCATGAATCCCGCCCCCGCCGGTTGCCGAAGTCTCCGAAGGGAGAATAGTCGGCGGGGCATTAATGTCGCCGCTGCCGTCGGAGAATGTCACGGGTCTGCGCAAGGCAGCCGATTTTCGGCCTGCCGATATTCTCCCTTCCGGATGGGCCGAAGTCCCGTCGACGTTATGACCGTTCACTGGCGGGGCACTGGCGGCCAACTGAAGGCACCGTGACACTGGCGGGGGACACCCTCTCCCCGTGTCCGTCAAGGTTACGGTGGCCCTGAACTTTTATGCAACGGGGTCATTCCAGGCACGGAGTGGGGATCTGTCCGGCATATCGCAGACATCGGTGCATCGATGCATCCGGGCAGTGACAGATGCCCTATATGCCATTGCGCACCCCGCTACATCCGCTTCCCCGTGGACCGGGCCAGCAAAGATGCTCGGGCCGTGGGCTTCTCTGCCGTGGCCGGGTTCCCCATGGTCCCGGGCGCGATTGATGGGATGCACGTCGCCGTGCGGCCACCTGCAGATAACAGGGCCGTGTTCACCAATAGGAAGGGGACCTATTCGATGAACATACAGGTGGTCTGCGACCGCCGCATGATGATCCTGCACGTCTGCGCCCGTTACCCAGGCAGTGTACACGACTCATACGTGTTGTCGCAGTCATCCATCCCTGGCATGTACGAGGGATGCCATCCCCGGCTGAGGGGCTGGTTGCTGGGCGACAGGGGCTACCCATTGCGATCGTGGCTGATGACGCCTATACGGAGGCCACGCAATGAGGCGGAGAACCGCTACAATGATGCCCATGTAGCGACAAGGGGAGTGATAGAGAGGTGCTTTGGCGTGCTGAAGATGCGTTTCAGGTGCCTGGACCTCTCTGGGGGCGCCCTCCAGTATCGGTCAGATAGGGTCGGCCGCATCATTGTGGTGTGCTGCGTCCTGCACAACATAGCCCAGCAGAGGGGTGATGTGCCGCAGGCAGAGGAGGGCGGAGTGGAGGAGCAGCAGCAAGAGGCGCAGCCCTCCCCAGATGAGGGGAATGGGGGTAATGGTCAGGGCAGACGGGGTATACACAGGCGGGTGGCTGTCCACCGTTACCGGCTGGCCCAGCGGGCACGGGACAGACTGATAGCCGCCCGCTTCACTGACTAGATGGGCGTGGGATTCGGGTAGTATGGCCACAGACCGCACACCATGGCAACAGCCGACCACCCACACCCCACACCCATCCACCCACCCAGCACCCTCACCCCCCTCCCCAACCCCACCCACCCCACCCGCATGCACACCATCCGCCCCCATTGTCGATCCACCTGCGGCACAACGGGCCGGGCTCACACAGTTACGGGTGGACGCGTGTCTATTGCAGGCCATGGAGGATGATGACAACCCGCCCTGCGGTGAGCTCCTGGCTCCACATCGTTGGACTATGTCTGACCCATGGCCACAGTACCACCATCCACCCAGACCATCCCTGCATGCGGCTGTGACACTGCAGCGCACGGTCCCGTCCTCTGCCCGGGGGATGTTGACGGCGGCCCAAGGGGAACGGGGCAGACTCACTTGGGGCTGAGGTAAGACCACCCCTCACACACACACTTGCGCTCAACGTACATGACACCCCCGCACGCTTTGGACAGAGCACAAAGGCAGCTTCTGTAGGTGTAACATTGACTTTAATAACCAAAGGAGTTCATGTACGTGCCCTAGCCCCTAAAACTCATCTGTGCCCTGCACCCGTGCCAACTTACTCAGTGTCTAATTGTTTGGCCTTACGGGCCCTTTGACTACGTCTACGTGGTTCCCCAGACGGTACAGCAGAACTGGAGGTGGACTCCTGTGATTCCTGCCCTCTGACACTGGATCCCTTTGGCGGCCGTTTCCTGGGGCGTCCTGGCCTAGATGGGCCAGGTTGCGGCCCGGGCGACCGGGATGGCGAGCTGCCAGCCTGTCCTGCCCGTTGCCCACCCGATGCACCTGGGACGGAAGGGGGGGGGAGTCCGAGGTGTCGCGGTGTACCGGGACCTCCCCTACAGAGGGAGCCGGGACGGACCACACCACCTCCTCCTCCCTCGGGGTGCCCGATGACCCCCAGGCCTCTACGTGGGTGGGGGATGCGAACGGACTGGCCATCCGACACCCCCCCGACATCTGGCGCTGCCAGTCCTGGAGGCCCGTGCTGGTATCGACAGGGGTCTGCAGGTTTGCAGCCACGGAGCCCAGGGGGTTGGCAAACCCTGTCTGTGACAGTGCGACACCGGCTTGCACATGGCCACTGGCGCCGATGCCCTCAGCGATGGCCTGCAGAGACTGGGCCATGGCCTGCTGAGACTGGGCCATGGCCTGCTGAGACTGGGCCATGGACTGCTGAGACTGGGCCATGGCCTGCAGAGACTGGGCTATGGCGTTGAGCGCCTCTGCCATCTGGCGCTGGCACTGGCTCATGGCCTCCTGTGAGAGGGCAGACGCCGCCTGCACGGAAAGGCCCAGGCCTCGCAAACCGTTCCCCATGTCTGACACCATCGCACCCATTGCCTCCACCGCGGACGCCACCCGTGCGGTGTCAGCTTGGGTGGCACGCATGACCGGCACCACTCCCAGCTCCTGGACGCGGGTGGATGCCTCCACCTGCGACTGCAGCCGCCGCAAGCCGCCCGTCACCCTCTTCGCTCATCTCCGGGTCGGTGGTTGCATCGGACCTATGTGTGGGTGTGGTAACTCCAGGAACCCGGGATCCATCTGGGCGGCAGATGTTCGCTTGGGCTGGGCTGCCCTCCGACCGCCCGGCCCCTCTGCTGCTCCTACCTCCACCTGCTGTACCGGGACGGCTGTGTTGTGCGCACCAGTGAGTGTACCAGACGCCTCATCACTAAAGTGCCCAACCGAGGTGAGTGTTTCTGCGATGGTGGAGGGTGTTGGTGACAGCAGTGGCATTGTGTCGTGCTCTTCGTCCCACTCTGAGTCCATGGCACTTTGGGGTGGGGGTTCGTCTCCACCCATCCACTCTGAGTCACTGTCCGGTATTTCGTCTTCCTGGGTAGTGCTGTCCCGGGTAGGGGTGCCCTGGGCAGTGGTGTCCCGGGTAGTGGTGTCCCGGGTAGAGGTGTCCCGGGTAGTGGTGTCCTGGGTAGTGGTGTCCTGGCTCGGATGTGACGGGGGCCTGTGGCTGCCCCCCTCGTCGCTGGGTGGTCGCTCCCGCACGTGACGGGGGTATCGTCTCCCTGTTGCTCCAGGTCTCTCCGTCTCCCGTGGTGTGCGAGGGGCATCCTGCGGGCGTCGCATGCTGGAGGGTGCGGGTCTCTCCGTCTCCCGTGGTGTGCGAGGGGCATCCTGCGGGCGTCACATGCTGGAGGGTGCGGGTCTCTCCGTCTCCCGTGGTGTGCGAGGGGCATCCTGCGGACATCGCATGCTGGAGGGTGCGGGTCTCTCCGTCTCCCGTGGTGTGCGAGGGGCATCCTGCGGGCGTTGCATGCTGGAGGGTCCGGGTCTCTCCGTCTCCCGTGGCCTCCGAGGGGCATCCTGCGGGCGTCGCATGCTGGAGGGTCCGGGTCTCTCCGTCTACCATGGCCTCCGAGGGGCATCCTGCGGGCAGTCTGCATCTGCGGGGATGGGTGCCTGGACGTTTGGTCCTGCGATACACAATGAAGCATGCATGGTTAGACATCAGGCAGTGATCAGCTGATATGGGGGAGGGGGATATAGGGGAGGGGGGATATGGGGACGGGCTGTCGGTGGCTCACTTGCTACTACGTCCCCGACCTCTGCATCAGCAACCTCCCGGTCGTCAGGTCCGCCAGCCAGTTCCAGGGCCCTTTCCTCATGTTCGGTCAGTGGCCTCTCATCGGCGGGGCCTCCTCCAGTCCTCACATGCTCCCTATTGTTGTGTGCGCGCTTATCCTGTGGGGGGGGGGGTGGCAGGGGTAAAAGGCAACACTGTTAGGCAGGTATATGAATGCACGCCATCGGTTGCGCGTGCATTGCAGAGGTTAAGGTTAGGGCTGGATTCACTTGGGGATATGGGGGAGGGGGGAATGGGGGAGGGGGGATATGGGGGATATGGGGGAGGGGGGATATGGGAGACATGGGTGAGGGGGGATATGGGGGATATGGGGGAGGGGGGATATGGGGGAGGGGGGATATGGGGGAGGGGGGGATATGGGGGAGGGGGGATATGGGGAAGGGGGGATATGGGGGATATGGGGGAGGGGGCATATGAGGAGGGGGCATATGGGGGAGGGGGGATATGGGGAGGGGGATATGGGGGATATGGGGGAGGGGGTATATGGGGGATATGGGTGAGGGGGATATGGGGGAGGGGGGATATGGGGAGGGGGGATATGGGGGAGGGGGATATGGGGGAGGGGGGATATGGGGGACGGGGGATATGGGGGACATGGGGGAGGGGGGATATGGGGGAGGGGGGATATGGGGAGGGGGGATATGGGGAGGGGGGATATGGGGAGAGGGGATATGGGGGAGGGGGGAATATGGGGGAGGGGGCTTATGGGGGATATGGGGGAGGGGGGATATGGGGAGGGGGGATATGGGGGAGGGGGGATATGGGGGAGGGGGATATGGGGGAGGGAGGATATGGGGAGGGGGATATGGGGAGGGGGGATATGGGGGAGGGGGGATATGGGGGAGGGGGGATATGGGGGATTTGGGGGAGGTGCGATATGGGGGATATGGGGGAGGGGGGATATGGGGGAGGGGGAATATGGGGGAGGGGGATATGGGGGATATGGGGGAGGGGGGGATATGGGAGAGGGGGATATGGGGGAGGGGGGATATGGGGAGGCTCACCCTGCCTGCTCTGACGAGGTCATTCACCTTCTTGTGGCACTGGGTGCCTGTCCGTGGTGTCAGGGCCACAGCGGTGACGGCTTCTGCCACCTCGCTCCACAGACGCCGGCTGTGGCGTGGGGCAACTCTGCGGCCGTGCCCGGGATACAGGGCGTCCCTCCTCTGCTCCACCGCGTCCAGGAGCGCCTCCACCCTTCTGCGCCCTCCTCTAGGTCATTGATAAAAATGACAAACAGTAACGGCCCCAGAACAGATCCTTGTAACTGAACTCCATTCTGAATATTTCCCATCAACCACCACCTTCTGTCTTCTTTCAGCTAGCCAATTTCTGATCCACATCTCTAAATCACCCTCAAGCCCCAGCCTCCGTATTTTCTGCAATAGCCTACCGTGGGGAACAAAGAACAACAAAGAACAAAGAAATGTACAGCACAGGAACAGGCCCTTCGGCCCTCCAAGCCCGTGCCGACCATACTGCCCGACTAAACTACAATCTTCTAAAAGAACAAAGAAATGTACAGCACAGGAACCTTATCAAATGCTTTACTGAAATCCATATACACCACATCAACTGCTCTACCCTCAGCTACCTGTTCAGTCACCTTCTCAAAGAACTCAATAAGGTTTGTGAGGCATGACCTACCCTTCACAAAGCCATGCTGACTATCCCTAATCATATTATTCTTATCTGGATGGTTATAAATCTTGTCTCTTATAATCCCCTCCAAGACTTTACCCACAACAGACGTGAGGCTCACCGGTCTATAGTTGCCGGGGTTGTCTCTACTCCCCTTGTTGAACAAAGGGACCACATTTGCTATCCTCCAGTCCTCTGGCACTATTCCTGTAGCCAATGATGACATAAAAATCAAAGCCAAAGGCCCAGCAATCTCTTCCCTGGCTTCCCAGAGAATCCTAGGATAAATCCCATCAGGCCCCGGGACTTATCTATTTTCAGCCTGTCCAGAATTGGCAACACCTCGTCCCTACCTACCTCAATGCCATCTATTCTAATAGCCTGGGTCTCAGCATTCTCCTCCACAACATTATCTTTTTCCTGAGTGAATACTGACGAAAAATATTCATTTAGTATCTCGCCTATCTCTTCAGACTCCACACACAACTTCCCATCCCTGTCCTTGACTGGCCCTACTCTTACCCTAGTCATTCTTTTATTCCTGACATACCTGTAGAAAGCTTTTGGGTTTTCCTTGATCCTACCTGCCAAATACTTCTCATGTCCCCTCCTTGCTCGTCTTAGCTCTCTCTTTAGATCCTTCCTCGCTACCTTGTAACTATCAAGCGCCCCAACTGAAACTTCACTCCTCATCTTCACATTTGCCTCCTTCTTCCTCTTAACAAGAGATGTCTTCCTCCCTGCCTGACTGGTACGTACTTATCAAGAACACGCAGTAGCTGTTCCTTAAACCAGCTCCACATATCCAGTGTGCCCAACACTTGCAGCCTACTTCTCCAACCTATCCCCCCCAAGTCATGTCTAATGGCATCATAATTGCCCTTCCCCCAGCTATAACTCTTGCCCTGCGGGGTATACTTATCCCTTTCCATCACTAACGTAAACGTCACCGAATTGTGGTCACTGTCCCCAAAGTGCTCACCTACCTCCAAATCTAACACCTGGCCTGGTTGCTTATGCTTGCGGAACAGACTGTCATCATTAGTGGAACAGCCCAGGCCCAATTGAAAAGCCAAACAAAGGAACATCACTTACATCTTATAAGCTCACCTTGCCAGCAGAGTCAGTGGGTCTGCCAAGGCAATGGCTTCCCAACATCATACCCTCAACAATGATGGCAGCTCTTTCAACAACGAACAACTGGGATATTATCAGTCCTGAAGTCAAAGCCAGTTCCAGACACATGATGAACACCCCTTTGGAAAGTAATTGTGGGAAATAAGAGCAGCACTGTAGCACAGTAGTTAACAGCGTTGCTTCACAGCTCCAGGGTCCCAGGTTCAATTCCCGGCTTGGGTCACTCTCTGTGCGGAATCTGCACGTTCTCCCTGTGTCTGCGTGGGTTTCCTCCGGGTGCTCCGGTTTCCTCCCTGTAGCGCACAAAGACTCACGAGAGATGACTGGAGATGAAGTCGATGAGGCTTTATTAAGCGTGACTTGTTCCCCGCAGTTCAGTAACAGACTGGCCTGCGGGGGAGAACTCCTGGTTCTTATACTCCGCCTTCAGGGCGGAGCTAGAGGTCAACAGCCAACCAGGACCCGGGATCTGTCAGCCAATGACATCACGGCTTCACAGTCCCACATGACCCCTAATGCATACTACCACATTCACCCCTTGTTAAAAATGAACCCGGCGGGGTGGTGCTTCGCATGGTGGTAGAGGTTTACAAGGCTGGTCCTGGGAGGAAAAACTTTTGCATGTCATCACAGTATGTACAGGGTTTTTTTTTTTGTTTTGTACTATTTACAGTATTCGTAAGAGGGAAAAAAGGGAAAAAATTCTCGTTAAAGTCCACAACAGTCTAGTGTTACACCGATGCCACAAGTCAGTCGGGCGGTCTGGTCGTCCTTGTCGATCGCCTCAGCCCCGGTGGTGGTGGTGCTTGTTCCAGTGTTGTCGCCTCCGGGAGCTTTACGGTTTCTGCTTCAGCTTCACTTCTGGTCGGACCTGGGAGGAGGACCAATCCTCCTGGGAAGGGGGCTGTCGCGGGGTGCGCCGGTGGCAGGGAGGGGGTGATTGGTGTCGGGGGGGTGTGCGTGTTGCCGGCGGGCGCCAGATCTCGCAGGGAGACCGTGTCCTGTCGGCCGTCGGGGTACTCCACGTAGGCGTACTGCGGGTTCGCGTGGAGGAGGTGAACCCTCTCGACCAACGGGTCCGACTTGTGCGCCCGCACATGTTTCCGGAGCAAGATGGGTCCTGGGGCCGCCAGCCAGGTCGGCAGCGACGTTCCAGAGGAGGACTTCCTGGGGAAGACAAGGAGGCGCTCATGAGGCGTTTGGTTAGTAGTGATACACAGTAGCGACCGGATGGAGTGGAGGGCGTCCGGGAGGACCTCCTGCCACCGTGAAACTGGGAGATCCCTGGACCGTAGGGCCAGTAGGACGGTCTTCCAGACCGTGCCGTTCTCCCTCTCTACTTGCCCGTTCCCCCGGGGGTTGTAGCTGGTCGTCCTGCTCGAGGCTATACCCTTGCTGAGCAGGAACTGGCGCAGCTCGTCACTCATGAAGGAGGACCCCCTGTCGCTATGGACGTATGCGGGGCAACCGAACAGTGTGAATATGGTGTTAAGGGCTTTAATGACTGTGGCCGCTGTCATGTCAGGGCTGGGGATGGTGAAGGGGAAACGGGAGTACTCGTCCACCACGTTCAGGAAGTACGTGTTGCGGTCGGTGGAGGGGAGGGGCCCTTTGAAATCCAGACTGAGGCGTTCAAAGGGACGGGAGGCCTTGATCAGGTGCGCACTATCCGGCCTGAAAAAATGCGGTTTGCACTCTGCGCAGATGTGGCAGTTCCTTGTGACTGTACGGACCTCCTCCACGGAGTAGGGGAGGTTGCGGGACTTTATAAAATGGTAGAACCGAGTGACCCCTGGGTGGCAGAGGTCCTCGTGGAGGGTTTGGAGACGGTTAATTTGTGCGTTGGCACATGTGCCGCGGGATAGGGCATCGGACGGCTCGTTCAGCTTTCCGGGACGGTACAAGATCTCATAGTTGAAGGTGGAGAGTTCGATCCTCCACCTTAAGATCTTGTCATTTTTAATTTTGCCCCGCTGTGCATTATCGAACATGAAAGCTACTGACCGTTGGTCAGTGAGGAGAGTGAATCTCCTGCCGGCCAGGTAATGCCTCCAATGTCGCACAGCTTCCACTATGGCTTGGGCTTCCTTTTCCACGGAGGAGTGGCGGATTTCTGAGGCGTGGAGGGTTCGGGAGAAAAAGGCCACGGGTCTGCCCGCTTGGTTAAGGGTGGCCGCTAGAGCTACATCGGAGGCGTCGCTCTCGACCTGGAAGGGGAGGGACTCGTCGATGGCGCGCATCGTGGCCTTTGCGATATCCGCTTTGATGCGGCTGAAGGCCTGGCAAGCCTCTGTCGACAGAGGGAAGGTCGTGGTCTGTATTAGGGGGCGGGCCTTGTCTGCGTACTGGGGGACCCACTGGGCGTAATATGAAAAGAACCCCAGGCAGCGTTTTAGGGCTTTTGAGCAGTGAGGGAGGGGAAATTCCATGAGGGGGCGCATACGTTCGGGGTCGGGGCCTATTATCCCATTGCGCACTACATATCCCAAGATGGCTAGCCGGTTTGTGCTAAAAACGCACTTGTCCTCGTTGTATGTGAGGTTCAAGGCTTTAGCGGTCTGGAGGAATTTTTGGAGGTTGGCGTCGTGGTCCTGCTGATCATGGCCGCAGATGGTTACATTGTCGAGATACGGGAACGTGGCCTGCAACCCGTGTTGATCAACCATTCGGTCCATCTCTCGTTGGAAGACCGAGACCCCGTTTGTGACGCCAAATGGGACCCTTAGGAAGTGGTATAATCGCCCGTCTGCCTCGAAGGCTGTGTACTTGCGGTCACTTGGGCGGATGGGGAGCTGATGGTAGGCGGACTTGAGGTCCACGGTGGAGAAGACCTTATATTGGGCAATCCGATTGACCATGTCGGATATGCGGGGGAGAGGGTACGCATCTAGCTGTGTGTTGATGGTCTGGCTATAGTCTATGACCATCCTTTGCTTCTCCCCTGTCTTTACTACTACCACCTGTGCTCTCCAGGGACTATTGCTGGCCTGGATTATGCCTTCCTTCAGTAGCCGCTGGACTTCGGATCGAATGAATGTCCGGTCCTGGGCGCTGTACCGTCTGCTCCTAGTGGCGACGGGTTTGCAATCCGGGGTGAGGTTTGCAAACAAGGATGGGGGCTCAACCTTGAGGGTTGCGAGGACGCAGATAGTGAGTGGGGGTATTGGGCCACCGAATTTGAAAGTTAGGCTCTGCAGATTGCACTGGAAGTCTAATCCCAGTAATGTGGGCGCGCAGAATTGGGGAAGGACGTAGAGCCTGTAGTTTTTAAACTCCCTCCCTTGCACCGTTAGGGTCACTATGAAGAAGCCTTTGATCTGTACGGAGTGGGATCCTGCAGCTAGGGAAATCTTTTGCGCACTGGGACGGATGGTCAAAAAACAGCGTCTTACCGTGTCGGGGTGGATGAAGCTTTGTGCTCCCGGAGTCGACCATGCATGGTGTCTCGTGCCCGTTGATCAGCACCGTTGTTGTCGTCGTCTGGAGCGTCCGGGGCCATGCTTGGTCCAGCGTCATTGAGGCCAGACGTGGTCGTAGTGCTTCAGCGTCTTCTTCGAACCCTGTGGAGCCGTCGATGCTGGGGTCCATTGTTGCCGTCCAAGATGGCGGCGGGGGTGAACAAAATGGCCGCCCCCATGCATCGCACATGGCTGGGGGGTCACAAGATGGCGGCGGGGGTAGAAAAAATGGCCGCCCCCAGGCGTCGCACAGGGCTGGGGGGTTCCAAGATGGCGGCGCCCCTCCTCCCCTCGTGGTGGCCGGGACCCAAAATGGCGACGCCTGCGGGTCGCACATGGGGTGCTGGGGGGTTGGGGAGCATTAGAAACGCGCAGGACTCCTTGTTCTCCGGGGACAGCGGTGGCCGGGACCCAAAAGGGCTGCGCCTGCGGGTCGTACATGGGGCGCTGGGGGGGGGGGGGGGGGGGGGCGTTGGGGAGCGTTAGAAACGCGCAGGACTCCTTCTTCTCCGGGGACAGCGGCGACCTCCCGGGACTGGCACACAGCCGCGAAATGGCCCTTTTTCCCGCAGCTCTTGCAAATCGCAGCGCGAGCCGGGCAGCGCTGCCGGGGGTGTTTCGCCTGCCCGCAGAAATAGCAGCGGGCTCCCCCGGGACGACTTGGCGTCTGAACCGCGCAAGCCTGTGGGGTGGGGGGTAGGGTTTGTCGCGACGGGGGTCCACGGAGCCCAAGGGGCTGCCGCGCGGTCGGGGCCGTACGCGCGGGCGTTTCGCGCGGCCACATCTAGTGAGGCTGCAAGGGCCCGTGCCTCTGAGAGTCCTAGCGACTCTTTTTCTAAAAGTCTTTGGCGGATTTGGGGAGAGTTCATACCAGCCACAAACGCATCGCGAATTAACATGTCCGTGTGTTCAATCGCATTTACCGGCGGGCAGCTGCAGGCCCGTCCCAAAATTAGCAGCGTGGCGTAGAATTCGTCTTGCGATTCTCCGGGACTTTGCCGTCTCGTTGCGAGTTGGTAGCGTGCGTAGATCTGGTTCACTGGGCGAACATAGATGCTTTTTAGTGCTGCGAACGCCGTCTGGAAATCCTCTGCGTCTTCTATGAGAGGGAAAATTTCCGGGCTTACCCTCGAGTGCAGGACCTGTAGTTTCTGGTCTTCTGTGACCCGGCCGGGGGCCGTTCGGAGGTATGCTTCGAAACAAGTCTGCCAGTGTTTAAAAACTGCTGCTGAGTTCACTGCGTGGGGGCTGATCCTCAGGCATTCCGGGATGATCCTGAGCTCCATAGTCCTTTAAGCACGCTTAATAAATTGTAGCGCACAAAGACTCACGAGAGACGAATAGAGATGAAGTCGATGAGGCTTTATTAAGCGTGACTTGTTCCCCGCAGTTCAGTAACAGACTGGCCTGCGGGGGAGAACTACTGGTTCTTATATTCCGCCTTCAGGGCGGAGCTAGAGGTCAACAGCCAACCAGGACCCGGGATCGGTCAGCCAATGACATCACGGCTTCACAGTCCCACATGACCCCTAATGCATACTACCACACTCCCACAGTCCAAAAATGTGCAGGTAAGGTGGATTGGACATGATAAATTGCCCTTAGTGTCCAAAAAGGTTAGGAGGGGATAGGGTGGAGGCGTGGGCTTAAGTGGGGTGCTCGTTCCTCAGGGCCAATGCAGACTCGATGGGCCAAACGGCCTCCTTCTGCACTGTAAATTCTAAGATCTATGATGACTCGAGGGACCAACCGCTATATGTCTTTGACAACTGAGAAATCCTCAGTCTGCGGTTTTAACATCAACTAGAAAGAACTCCAGCTGCCTGGCTGAGCATGCAGTCAGTTATCATCTCGAAGTTCCTGAACACCAGTTTCTATTAAAAGATTTCCTTCCATCACCTGTAGACCCAACCCAGTCATGTGTCTGCACTTCGTCTGTGTTATCCGCCCCATCGTAACGTGAACCTTACAACTCTTATCTTCAACCAGCTGAACTTGAACTCCTCTGTGAAATAATTCCTCATTAGACTCTGATTCGAGACTCTGGAAGGCAGGTGGACTAATTTTCACTTTTGTGGTTCTTGTACTGTTAATATCTCAAGCAGTAAAACTCTTTTCTCTATTCCCACTTTATTGTGTGTGTACGTGCGAGGGGGCATATGTATATGCTTGTGTGTGTACACAAACTAAGAGATTGAGAAATGATGCCGCCACATAATTTAAAAGTAATTCAAATCACTTCCTGCTTAGGGACAGGTGGTGAGAATAAATCAGTGTAGATGCCTATCCAATTCCTGTCTGTAATAGTGGGTAAAGGGGTAACTAGCTAAGGAGGTAAATGGGTGAGTTGGGCAAGCGAGTGGATAGGCAGATAAATTAGTGAGTTGGTTGTTGGGCTGGTCAGACAGTTAGTCAGGGGGAGTAATTATATCCAGGGTAGTCAGGTCAGGTTGGGAAGGGTAATTAATCCAGAAGGGTAGTTCGTGGGTGGGAGGGTAGTCGGGTCAGTTTGGGAGAATAGTCAAATTGGCAAGAGGGGTAATCAAGTTTGGGGGATAAGTTGGGTAATGTAGTCGTCAGGTCAGGAGGGCAGGGTTAGTTGTGTGGTTGAGGGCTAGTCAAGCGCCATGCAGGATAGGGGCTTAAGGGATGGTTGCTGGGGCCAGAGAGGGCACTTGGAAGTCAGGAGGGGTGATTGAGGCATTAGTTGTGTAGTTACCAAATGTTAGACTAGGTTTCTAAATCTATCTAATATTTCCTGAGTAACTACCGTGGAACTGTCTAAATTCTCTAACTCTGAGCTGGAAGAGGGTCACGTGGAAGAGGAGAATTGCCCATTGGAAGTTGAGACTTCTAGCTGCGGAAAGGGCCGGGGAATTGCCGGGTCCGTGGCTGTGCAAGTACACGGTGATGGCCTGCAGCGGCTGTGCCGTGCAGCATGGCGCAAGCCGTGTGTGGACCTGTCCTGCCAAATAGTGCCCCTCTTTGGCCTTGCTTGCAACCCCTGGACCAACCCCCAACAGTGACCCCAGCCCCTGCCAAAGCCCCCCCTGCCTGCGGATTGGCTCTTTCCCGACTGTGGCGGTGCTGGACTCAGTCCACATAAGGTTAGATGACTCTGTAGCATCAACACCCTATGAAGACCGTGGTACAGGTGATTGTTAAGATTTTCAGCATCCTGGATGCGAGATGAGGGTTCTGGCATATACAGCGAGATGAAGAATACTCAAAGTTTACCACAGTAGACAGATATCATTTTCTCCATATACCCTGTGGGATCTCCACTTGCAGTGAGATCTTCCAGTGGTGCATGGAACAATTATTTGCAGGCCAACCCTGCAAAATTGTGGCCAATGGCATATTGGTTTCGGGTCATACTATACAAGAGCATGATGCATGTCTTTGTCTCATCCTTGACAAAATCAAGGCCATATAGCTGAAGTTTAACCCTGTGACATTCAGATTCAGGGTCAGCCAGGTTCCCTGTGTGGGTCACTTGCTCACAGCTGATGGTGTGAATCCAGATCCAGACAGGATAGTAGCTGTGCACAGATGACCATTGCTGTGGACATGCCGCTTTGCAGCGCTTCCTTGGTAAGATGCAGTGAGGTCACTGGACCGCTTCATCAGCTCCCCCACAAATATGTTCCAGCATCCATACTTATATCATTAGCTGCCTCCCAGCCGGACTTGACATAGTCTGCATCCAAAGTAGCAAACCAATAGGGCAATGGTAGAGTGGTATTGTCACTGGACAAGTAACCCATAGACACAAAGCAAGATTTGGGGACCTGGGTTCAAATCCCACCATGAATTCAATAAAAATCTGGAATTAAAAAGTCTAATGATGACCATGAAGTCATTGTTGGACGAACCCATCTGTTTCACTAATGTCTTTTAAGGAAGGAAATATGCCACCCTTACCTGGTCTGGCCTACATGTAACTTCAGATCGACAGCAATGTGGTTGACTCTCAAATACCCTCTGAAATAGAGAGCAGTTGGGATGGGCAATAAATACTGACCCAGCAAGTGACACTCAAGTGCCAAATTCAGCATCACAAGTGTAGAAGAAGCCCTTCGGCCCATCGAGTCTGCACCGACGCATGAAAGGTCTCGACTTTCCCACTTGCCAGCACTTGGCCCATAGTCTTGAATGTTATGGCATGCCAAGTACTCATCCAGGAACTTTTTAAAGGATGTGAGGCAATCTCTCTCTACCACTTTCCCAAGCAGTGCATTCCAGACCGTCACCACCCTCTGGGTAAAAAGGTTTTTCCTCAGACCCCTCCTAAACCTCCCACCCCACACATTGAACTTGTGTCCCCTTCAACTAAGAGGACCAGCTGCTCCCTATCCACCCTGTCCATACCCCTCATAATCTTCTATACCCCAATCAGGTCATCCCTCAATCTCCTCTGCTCCTGAGAAAACAACCCAAGCCTATCCAAACTCTCTTTATAACTTAAATGTTCCATCCCATGCAAGATTCTGGTGAATCTCCTCTCTGCACCCCCTCCAGAACAATCACATCCTCCTATAATGTAGCGACCGGAATTACACACAGTACTCCAGCTGTGGCATCACCAAAGTTCTATACAGCTCCATCATGACCTCCATGCTTTTGTAATCTATGCCCCGATTGATATAAGCAAGTGTCCCATATGCCTTTTTCACCATCTTATTAATTTGCTCTTGTGCCTTCAGAGATCTATGGACAAACACACCAAGGTCCCTTTGTTCTTCGGAACTACCCAGCATCAGATCTTTCAGAGATTACTTCCTTGGAAATTACTCCTTCACCTCACACTTTTTCAGGGTTAAATTCCATCTGCCACTTATCTGCCCATTTGACTATCCCGTCTATATCATCCCGTAACCCAGAACACTCAACCTCACTGTTTTAAAAAAATATATATTTTATTGCAAATTTTTGGCCAACCATCACAGTACATTGTGTATCCTTTACACAGTAATATAACAATATAAATAACAATGGCCAGTTTTATAAACAAGAAATAAATAATATATAAACAAAAACAAAAACAAAACTAAATGGCAACTGCCTTGTCCCAGATAAATATTCTCCAAAAATATGTTTTAACAGTCCAATATACAATTATCTATAACAACAACCTATACATATTATACTTATATATTAACATCCCTGAGAATCCCTCTGGTCCTCCCCCCCCCCCCCCGGGCTGCTGCTGCTGTCTTCTTCTTTTCCATTCCCTCTATCTTTCTGTGAGATATTCGACGAACGGTTGCCACCGCCTGGTGAACCCTTGAGCCGATCCCCTTAGGACAAACTTAATCCGTTCCAGCTTTATAAACCCTGCCATGTCATTTATCCAGGTCTCCACACCCGGGGGCTTGGCTTCCTTCCACATCAACAGTATCCTGCGCCGGGCTACGAGGGACGCAAAGGCCAAAACATCAGCCTCTCTCGCCTCCTGCACTCCCGGCTCTTCTGCAACCCCAAATATAGCCAACCCCCAGCTTGGTTCGACCTGGACCCCCACTACCTTCGAAAGCACCTTTGTCACCCCCACCCAAAACCCCTGTAGTGCCGGACATGACCAGAACATGTGGGTGTGATTCGCTGGGCTTTTCGAGCATCTCGCACACCTATCCTCTACTCCAAAAAATTTGCTAAGCCGTGTTCCAGTCATATGCGCCCTGTGTAACACCTTAAATTGTATCAGGCTTAGCCTGGCACACGAGGACGATGAGTTTACCCTACTTAGGGCATCAGCCCACAGCCCCTCCTCAATCTCCTCCCCCAGCTCTTCTTCCCATTTCCCTTTTAGCTCGTCTACCATAATCTCCCCCTCATCTCTCATCTCCCTATATATGTCTGACACCTTACCGTCCCCCACCCATGTCTTTGAGATCACTCTGTCCTGCACCTCCTGCGTCGGGAGCTGCGGGAATTCCCTCACCTGTTGCCTCGTAAAAGCCCTCAGTTGCATATACCGGAATGCATTCCCTTGGGGCAACCCATATTTTTCGGTCAGCGCTCCCAGACTTGCAAACGTCCCATCTACAAACAGATCTCTCAATTGTGTTACTCCTGCTCTTTGCCATGTTCCAAATCCCCCATCCATTCTCCCCTGAGCAAACCTATGATTGTTTCTTATCGGGGACCACACCGAGGCTCCCGTCTTTCCCCTATGCCGTCTCCATTGCCCCCAAATTTTCAGAGTAGCCACCACCACCGGGCTTGTGGTGTATTTCTTCGGTGAGAACGGCAACGGCGCCGTCACCATGGCTTGTAGGCAAGTCCCCCTACAGGACGCCTTCTCCAATCTCTTACACGCCGCTCCCTCCTCTTCTCCCATCCACTTACATACCATTGAGATGTTGGCAGCCCAGTAGTACTCACTCAGGCTCGGTAGCGCCAGCCCCCCCCTATCCTTACTACGCTGCAAAAATCCCTTCCTCACTCTCGGGGTCTTCCCGGCCCACACAAAACTCATGATACTCTTCTCAATCCTTTTGAAAAGAGCCTTCGTGATCACCACCGGGAGGCACTGAAACACAAAGAGGAATCTCGGGAGGACCACCATTTTAACCGCTTGTACCCTCCCTGCCAGTGACAGGGATACCATGTCCCATCTCTTGAAGTCCTCCTCCATCTGTTCCACCAGCCGCGTTAAGTTTAACCTATGCAATGTACCCCAATTCTTGGCTATCTGGATCCCCAAGTAGCGAAAGTCCCTTGTTACCTTCCTCAGCGGTAAGTCCTCTATTTCTCCGCTCTGCTCCCCTGGATGCACCACAAACAGCTCACTTTTCCCCATGTTCAGCTTATATCCTGAAAATTCTCCAAACTCCCCAAGTATCCGCATTATCTCTGGCATCCCCTCCGCCGGGTCCGCCACATACACCAATAAATCATCCGCGTAAAGAGATACCCGGTGTTCCTCTCCTCCCAAGTACTCCCCTCCACTTCCTGGAACCCCTCAATGCTATTGCCAGGGGCTCAATCGCCAGTGCAAACAATAATGGGGACAGAGGACATCCCTGCCTCGTCCCTCTATGGAGCTGAAAATACGCAGACCCCCGTCCATTCGTGACCACGCTCGCCATTGGGGCCCTATACAGCAGCTGTACCCATCTAATATACTCATCTCCAAAGCCAAATCTCCTCAACACCTCCCACAAATAATCCCACTCCACTCTATCAAATGCTTTCTCGGCATCCATCGCCACCACTATCTCCGCTTCCCCCTCTGGTGGGGGCATCATCATTACCCCTAGCAGCCTCCGTATATTCGTATTCAGCTGTCTCCCCTTCACAAACCCAGTTTGGTCCTCATGGACTACCCCCGGGACACAATCCTCTATCCTCATTGCCATTACCTTGGCCAGAATCTTAGCGTCGACATTTAGGAGGGAAATAGGTCTATAGGACCCGCATTGCAGCGGGTCTTTTTCCTTCTCTAGGAGAAGCGATATCATTACCTCCGACATAGTCGGGGGCAGCTGTCCCCTTTCCTTCGCCTCATTAAAGGTTCTCATCAGTATCGGGGCAAGCAAGTCCACATATTTCCTATAAAATTCGACTGGAAATCCATCCGGTCCCGGAGCCTTCCCCGCCTGCATACTCCTAATTCCTTTCACTACTTCCTCTATCTCGATCTGTGCTCCCAGTCCCACCCTCTCCTGCTCCTCCACCTTAGGAAATTCCAGCTGGTCCAGGAAGCACATCATTCTCTCCTTCCCATCCGGGGGCCGAGCTTCGTATAATCTTTTATAGAATGCCTTGAACACTCCATTCACTCTCTCCGTTCCCCGCTCTATCTCTCCTTCCTCATCCCTCACTCCCCCTATTTCCCTCGCTGCTCCCCTTTTCCTCAATTGATGGGCCAGCAACCTGCTCGCCTTCTCCCCATACTCATACTGTACACCCTGTGCCTTCCTCCACTGTGCTTCTGCAGTACCCGTTGTCAGCAAGTCAAATTCTACGTGTAACCTTTGCCTTTCCCTGTACAGTCCCTCCTCCGGTGCCTCCGCATATTGCCTGTCCACCCTCAGATGTTCTTGCAGCAACCGCTCCCGTTCCCTACTCTCCTGCTTTCCTTTATGTGCCCTTATTGATATCAGCTCCCCTCTAACCACTGCCTTCAGCGCCTCCCAGACCACTCCCACCTGGACCTCCCTGTTATCATTGAGTTCCAAGTATTTTTCAATGCACCCCCTCACCCTTAGACACACCCCTTCATCTGCCATTAGTCCCATGTCCATTCTCCAGGGTGGACGCCCTTCTGTTTCCTCCCCTATCTCCAAGTCTACCCAATGTGGAGCGTGATCCGAAATGGCTATAGCCGTATACTCCGTCCCCCTCACCTTCGGGATCAACGCCCTTCCCAAAACAAAAAAGTCTATTCGCGAATAAACTTTGTGGACATAGGAGAAAAACGAAAACTCCTTACTCCTCGGTCTGCTAAATCTCCACGGGTCTACTCCTCCCATCTGCTCCATAAAATCTTTAAGCACCTTGGCTGCAGCCGGCCTCCTTCCAGTCCTGGATCTCGACCTGTCCAGCCCTGGCTCCAGCACCGTATTAAAATCTCCCCCCATTACCAACTTTCCCACCTCGAGGTCCGGGATGCGTCCTAGCATGCGCCTCATAAAATTGGCATCATCCCAGTTCGGGGCATATACGTTTACCAAGACCACCGCCTCCCCCTGTAATTTGCCACTCACCATCACGTACCTGCCCCCGCTATCCGCCACTATGGTCTTTGCCTCAAACATAACCCGCTTCCCCACTAGTATAGCCACCCCCCTGTTTTTCGCATCTAGCCCCGAATGAAACACCTGCCCCACCCATCCTTTGCGTAGTCTAACCTGGTCTATAAGTTTCAAGTGCGTCTCTTGTAACATAACCACGTCTGCCTTAAGTTTCTTAAGGTGTGCGAGTACTCGTGCCCTCTTTATCGGCCCGTTCAGCCCTCTCACATTCCACGTGATCAACCGGGTTGGGGGGCTTTTTACCCTCCCCCCTTGTCGATTAGCCATCCCCTTTTTCCCAGCTCCTCACCCGGTTCCAACGCAGCTGTGTCCCCCCCAGGCGGTGCCCCCTCACCCACCGCACCCCATTCCGGCTCCCCCCTCTCCCCAGCAGCAGCAACCCAGTAACTCCCCCCTCCCACCCCCCCCCGCTAGATCCCCCACTAGCGTAGTTACTCCCCCCATGTTGCTCCCAGAAGTCAGCAAACTCTGGCCGACCTCGGCTTCCCCCCGTGACCTCGGCTCGCACCGTGCGACGCCCCCTCCTTCCTGCTTCCCTATTCCCGCCATGATTATCATAGCGCGGGAACAAAGCCCGCGCTTCCCTTTTGGCCCCGCCCCCCCATGGCCAACGCCCCATCTCCTCCACCTCCCTTCCTCCCTCCACCACCACCTGTGGAAGAGAGAAAAGTTACCGCATCGCAGGATTAATAACATAAAACTCATCTTTCCCCCCCTTTTTCCCCCCTCTTCGCCCCCCATACTCGCCCCACCACTTTGTTTCAAACGTTCTTTTTTAATAACCCGCTTATTCCAGTTTTTCTTCCACAATAAAAGTCCACGCCTCATCCGCCGTCTCAAAGTAGTGGTGCCTCCCTTGATATGTGACCCACAGTCTTGCCGGTTGCAGCATTCCAAATGTTATCTTCTTTTTGTGAAGCACCGCCTTGGCCCGATTAAAGCTCGCTCTCCTTCTCGCCACCTCCGCACTCCAGTCTTGATATACGCGGATCACCGCGTTCTCCCACCTACTGCTCCGAGTTTTCTTTGCCCATCTAAGGACCATCTCTTTGTCCTTAAAACGGAGGAATCTCACCATTATGGCTCTAGGAATTTCTCCTGCTCTCGGTCCTCGCGCCATCACTCGGTATGCTCCCTCCACCTCCAGCGGACCCGCCGGGGCCTCCGCTCCCATTAACGAGTGCAGCATCGTGCTCACATATGCCCCGACGTCTGCTCCTTCTGCACCTTCAGGAAGACCAAGAATCCTTAAATTATTCCTCCTCGCGTTATTCTCCAGCACCTCCAGTCTTTCCACACATCGTTTATGGTGTGCCTCGTGCATCTCCGTCTTCACCACCGTATATCGTCCTCGTTCTCGGTAGCCTTTGCCTTCACGACCCGAAGCTCCCGCTCCTGGGTCTTTTGCTCATCCTTTAGCCCTTCGATCGCCTGTAATATCGGGGCCAACAGCTCCTTCTTCAGTTCCTTTTTAAGTTCTTCCACGCAACATTTCAAAAACTCTTGTTGTTCAGGGCCCCATGTTAAACTGCCACCTTCCGTCGCCATCTTGGTTCTTGCTCGCCTTCCTTGCCGCTGCTCCAAAGGATCCACTGCAATCTGGCCACTTCCCTCTCCTTTTTCCATCCGTTTCCAGGGGGGAGTCCCTTCTGGTTTACCGCACAGTGCTTCTAGCCGTTAAAATTGCCGTTGGGGCTCTTATTAAGAGCCCAAAAGTCCGTTCCACCGGGAGCTGCCGAAACGTGCGACTTAGCTGGTCATCGCCGCACCCGGAAGTCCAACCTCACTGTTAACCACCCAGCCAATCTTTGTGCCATCCGCAAGCTTACTGATCCTACCCCCCACATAGTCATCTATGTCATTTAATATAAATGACAAATGATAGGGGGCCCAGTACAGATCCCAGCCACTGATCACTGGCTTTCAGAAACTAAATCAATTGTCTATCATCACCCTCTATCTCCTACTGTTAAGTCAATTATGAATCCGCCTTATCAAATAACCCTGTATCCCATGTGCCTTCTTAACAAGTCTCCCATGTGGGACCTTGTCAAAAGCTTTGCTGAAATCCATGTAAACTACATCGACTGCACTACCTTCATCTATACACTTGGTTAAATGCTCAAAAAATTCAATTACCTTGTTACGCATGACTTCCCTCTGACAAAGTCATGCTGACTATCCCGGATCAAACCTTGCCTCTGTAAGTGGAGATAGATTCTCTCCTTCAGAATCTTTTCCAGTAGTTTCCCAAGCATTGACTTGAGACTCACTGGTTTGTAGTTTCCTGGCTTGTCTCTACAACCTTTCTTAAATAGTGGGACCATATTATCTGTTCCCCAATCCTCTGGCATCTCGACCCGTGACCAGGGAGGAATTAAAGCTTTGGATTAGAGCCTCAGCAATCTCCTCCCACAGTAACCTGGGACACAGTTCATCTGGGCCTGGAGATTTCTCCACTTTTAAGCCCGCCAATACCTCCAATACCTTGTCACTTGTTGCTAACTTTTGGTTGGTTCTTAAGTTGGCTCTATTTAATCACGTTTGCTCAAGAGTCGCCAGGTATCTTTCGACACCGCCACAAGGTTCAGAACCGAATACTGATCAATGACTCGATACACCAGTTAGTAAGTTCAAAAGCAATGCTCATTTATTTACACACAGTCAAATCTACTCATGCATAAACTCTACAAACCAAACTACCACTATTACTAAAGCCTATACTTAGCTTTGGGTGCCCACTCAGTCAGAGGAACAATGGCCATTGCTCGGTTCCTTCGCCTGGTTCCCATTTATAAAAACTTGTTGTAAACTTCGATGTGGGGGGGCGCGGGGGGGGGGGGGGGGGGTTGATCCCAATGTGGCAGGGGAGGTGGGGAACAATACAGCCGGAAAGTCCTGTAATTATATTTTAATGTATCTAAATGAGGTTCTCGACATTCCTGGGTGGAAACCTTATGTTATTAGTTGTGGTGACAATCATGTCCCAAGATCTCTCTGGCGAGATGCCGGTTTTGGTCTCTAGTGGAATTTTTTGCCCGCATCACCATTTTGTTATATTACACTTTGTGGTAATATGTCATTATTGTTTGCCTTGTGATCCAGAATGGTCAGATGAGTTGATGATAAAGAAACCAGCAATCTTTAGACTGAAGCAAAACTGATTTATTGAATAATGGTTAAATTAAATAGAGTTTGTACACTCTACAGAGCTATAACTATTCGTAAAGTAAGATTGAGTCTGTTAAACAGTAATCCATAATCTAGAATTAACTAATGATGTCCTCGTGCTATTTCTCGCTAATCTAAACCACTCCTTGAGCTGTGATCAATACTTCTCCTCTGTTAACACTACTGAGAATACCCAAGATTCCCTGAGGTCTGATATTTATACTGGGAACTGGTGGTGCCCTCTAGTGTTTGAATTACACTGAGATGTAATAATTAACCCTTCACTGGCGTACCTATATACATATCATTACACGTTTGAGCTCGCGGTAAATGCAGGCACAATGTACCGGCCAATGTGTGTACATGTTCTCTCTGTCTGCAAACAACAGGGCCCTGTGTGTAGGCCGTGTAGCTCCCAGCACACACAAATGCACCACACTGTGAGCCCAACAAATGCTATGCCTCTCTCATCAATTCTGCCCTCCCCTCTAGGGGAGGCAGTGGGGTAACTTCACTGAACTGGACCTGTTCCAGATTCCCTGACCTTGTCCTTTAACTTAACTTAAAGGTCTCCATCGGACCTTTCTCCTTTCCCTTTAGGACCTGCTTCCTGCAGTTCCCTCTCTCACGTAAACTCTTGACATCTTTGTATCGCCCTTAAGATCCAACGTGCCCTGTTGCTTTAACCCTAGAGCAACACATCTAAGCTGGGCGGCAGGGTATCACAATGGTTAGCACGATAGCACAATTGCTTCACAGCTTCAGGGTCCCAGGTTCGATTCCGGCTTGGGTCACTGTCTGTGCGGAGTCTGCACATCCTCCCCGTGTGTGCGTGGGTTTCCTCCGGGTGCTCCGGTTTCCTCCCACAGTCCAAAGGTGTGCAGGTTAGGTGGATTGGCCATTCTAAATTGCCCTTAGTGTCCAAAATTGCCCTTAGTGTTGGGTGGGGTTACTGGGTTATGGGGATAGGGTGGAGGTGTTGACCTTGGGTAGGGTGCTCTTTCCAAGAGCCGGTGCAGACTCGATGGGCCGAATTGCCTCCTTCTGCATTGTAAATTCTATGAAAACTATCCAAGGGTCGGAAGATGACTTCCACAAAGAGTGGGGGCCATTCCTCAGCCTGTTCCAAGACCTGTTGGAAGCCAACAACGGATCGAACGAGGGGAGGGGGTGGGGATGCGGGGGGAAGCCCGGGACCCACCAGGGCTAGAGAAAGCAGACAGGAACGAGGTGGGGGAAAGAGGGGGGAGAGACCCCAGGAGACGCCAAAAGGGAACCCAGGTAGAGGCCAATACAGGGACAAGAAAGCTATCTGAGTAAAACAAGTGCCAAACCAACCATCTACGATGAACAGAGGAGCTTAGGGTAGGACCCGGAGACAGCAGAAAAGGGGAGGGGGAAGCAGGGCCGGGGGGGGTGGGGGGGGGGGGGGGGGGGGGGGAGAAAGGAGAGGTGAAGCGGGGTGCTGAAAAGAAACAATGTGTAAACTTCAAATTATAACGGTTTCATGCATTTCTTGTACAGTGTAAAAATGCAAACTTAAATAAAAATATTTATTTTAAAAAAGTCAGAAAACCTCATTAAAATGCAGGTATACAAACAAACCCACAGACTCAGGCAACTTTTAAAAAAGTGAAACGAAGAATTGGTTCCCCCTTGCTTAATCCACAAATCCAGGAATATTAATTAAACTTAAACCAAATACAAATGCAACTTACTTAACTATCTCTATTTCAGTTTGTTCTGAAGAGGCTGCCAACTCAGTCATATCTACAAGTTCTGTCATTGTGTAATTTTGCTACTGACTTCTTTGATCCTTAATAAATGAACTTTAATATTTTGTGTTAACCAAACCTTTATATATGGTTGGTGCCTCAATGTTTATCTACAAATTAAGCAGAAGGATAATAAAAGCACAATGTGATGCCAGCAGTGGAGAATTATTCATTTTCAAGTACACCATATACAATGTTGTTATTAATGTAATTCAGGTTATTCATGAAGGCCCCACCTTCTCAACCTTGTCCCTCACCTAAGGTGTGGCGACCCTCAAGTTAAATCACCACCAGTCAGCTCTCCCCCTCAAAGGGGAAAATAGCCAATGATCATCTGGGTCGATGACACTTCTTCAGTGATTCCCTCCCTACCTCCTCCTCTAACGAAAAAAAAAAGACAATCACTGTAAGGATCCCAGCCGAGTAAAGATCAAGAGGGAGATTTGAGGGCAGGTAGAAGTGGAAAGAAGTTGAACTGTGATGTCACAGCCTGCAGTTAAAGAGCGCGAGGAGAGCGGCGGGGACTCAGTGAAAGAGCGCGAGGAGAGCAGTGGAGACTCAGTGAAAGAACGTGAGGAGAGCGGCGGAGACTCAGTGAAAGAACGCGAGGAGAGCGGCATGGACACAGGATAAAAGAGCGTGAGGAGAGCGACAGGGACACAGGATAAAAGAGCGTGAGGAGACCGGCAGGGACACAGTGAAAGAGCGCGAGGAGAGCGGCGGGGACACAGGATAAAAGAGCCCAAGGAGAGCGGGGGGGGACACAGGATAAAAGAGCGCGAGGAGAGCGGCGGGGACACATCTGCCGGAGAAGCGGCCTTCAGATTTTCGGTGGGAGCAGTGGCCAGATGTCTGTCAGGAAGGTAGGTTTTCCTCTTTAAAAACTTACCTTGAAGAGTGACATCACAGCAAAGCAGTGACCTGATCGGCTGGTAAGGAAAGTGCTCCAATTAGCAGCAGCTGGGAGAAATTTAACTCTTCGTGTGTTGGTAAGTATTGTGATTGGTAAGTAAAATCCTTATTCCTTTCACTTATTCATTATTTGATATTATATTTGTAATCAGTTAAGATAAAGTGTAAAAATGGCAGGAGATCCCAGATGCTCCTCGTGCTCAATGTGGGAGTTCAGGGACACGGCCGATGCCCCTGACTCCTTCACATGCGGGAAGTGTGTCCAGCTGCAGCTCCTGTTAGACCGCATGACGGCTCTGAAGCTGCGGATGGACTCACTTTGGAGCATACATAAGATCTAGGCGACTTAAAACTGATGAAGCTTTGGAGGAATATCGGGAAAGTAGGACAAATCTCAAACGCGCAATAAAGAGGGCTAAAAGGGGTCATGAAATATCTTTGGCTACCAGGGTTAAGGAAAATCCCAAAGCCTTTTATTCATATACAAGGAGCAAGAGGGTAACTAGAGAAAGGATTGGCCCACTCAAAGACAAAAGAGGGAATTATGCGTGGAGTCAGAGGAAATGGGTGAGATTCTTAATGAGTACTTTGCATCAGTATTCACCAAGGAGAGGGACATGACGGATGTTGAGGCTTGGGAGGGATGTTTAAATACTCTAGGTCAAGTCAGCATAAGGAAGGGGGAAGTTTTGGGTATTCTAAAAGGCATTAATTAAGGTGGACAAGTCCCCAGGTCCGGATGGGATTTATCCCAGGTTACTGAGGGAAGCGAGGGACAAAATAGCTGGGGCCTTAACAGATATCTTTGCAGCATCCTTGAGCACGGGTGAGGTCCCGGAGGACTGGAGAATTGCTAATGTTGTCCCTTTGTTTAAGAAGGGTAGCAGGGATAATCCAGGGAATTATAGACCTGTGAGCTTGACGTCAGTGGTGGCAAACTGTTGGAGAAGATACTGAGGGATAGGATCTATTCACATTTGGAAGAAAATAGATTTATCAGTGATAGGCAGTATGGTTTTGTGCAGGGAATGTCATGTCTTACAAACCTAATAGAATTCTTTGAGGAAGTGACAAAGTTAATTGAAGAGGGAAGGGCTGTAGATGGCATATACATGGACTTCAGTAAGGTGTTTGATAAAGTTTCCCATGGCAGGTTGATGGAAAAAGTGAAGTCGTATGGGGTTCAGGGTGTACTAGCTAGATGGATAAAGAACTGGCTAGGCAACAGGAGACAGAGAGTAGTGATGGAAGGGAGTGTCTCAAAATGGAGAAAGGTGACTAGTGATCCGTGGTGACTACAGGGGTCCGTGCTCGGACCACTGCTGTTTGTGATATACATAAATGATCTGGACGAAGGTATAGGTAGTCTGATTAGCAAGTTTGCAGATGATACTAAGATTGGTGGAGTTGCAGATAGCGAGGACTGTCAGAGAATACAGCAAAATATAGATAGATTGGAGAGTTGGGCAGAGAAATGGCAGATGGAGCTCAATCCAGGCAAATGCGAGGTGATGCATTTTGGAAGATCTAATTCAAGAGCGGACTATATGGTCAATGGAAGAGTCCTGGGGAAAATTGATGTACAGAGAAATCTGGGAGTTCAGGTCCATTGTACCCTGAAGGTGGCAACGCAGGTCGATAGAGTGGTCAAGAAGGCATACAGCATGCTTGCCTTCATCGGACGGGGTATTGAGTACCAGAGTCGGCAGGTCATGTTACAGTTGTATAGGACTTTGGTTAGGCCACATTTGGAATACTGCGTGCAGTTCTGGTCGCCACCAGAAAGATGTGGATGGTTTAGAGAGGGTGCAGAGGAGGTTCACCAGGATGTTGCCTGGTATGGAGGGTGCTAGCTATGAAGAAAGGTTGAGTAGATTAGGATTGTTTTCGTTGGAAAGACGGAGGTTGAGGGGGGACCTGATTGAGGTCTACAAAATTATGAGGGTGGATAGCAACAAGCTTGTTTAAAGAGAGGGGGTGTCAATTACAAAGGGTCGCGATTTCAAGGTGAGAGGGGGAAAGTTTAAGGGAGATGTGCGTGGAAAGTTTTTTACGCAGAGGGTGGTGGGTGCCTGGAACGCTTTGCCAGCGGAGGTGGTAAAGGCGGGCACAATAATATCATTTAAGATGCATCTAGACAGATATATGAATGGGCGGGGAACAGAGGGAAGTAGATCCTTGGAAAATAGGCGACAGGTTTAGATAAAGGATTTGGATTGGCGCAGGCTGGGAGGGCCGAAGGGCCTGTTCCTGTGCTGTAATTTTCTTTGTTCTTTGTTATTCTTTGATGGCGACTTCCAGGGTCCCAGGTTCGATTCCCTGCTGGGTCAGTGTCTGTGCGGAGTTTGCACTTTCTCCCCGTGTCTGCGTGGATTTCCTCCGGGTGCTCCGGTTTCCTCCCACAGTCCAAAGATGTGCAGGTTAGGTGGATTGGCCATCATAAATTGCCCTTAGTGTCCAAAAAGGTTAGGAGTGGTTATTGGGTTATGGGGATAGGGTGGAAGTGAGGGCTTAACTGGGTTGGTGCAGGCTCGATGGGTCAAATGGCCTCCTTCTGCACTGTATGTTCTATGTTATTCAATGTTGTTCTCATTGCTGATGGATTAATCTGGTAAGCAGAAAAGAGTCCGAAGTTTAAAATCACTTAGTCAATGCAAAATGTGCAGACTCTTAATGGAGGTCAGAGCGCACACTCTGTGAGTTCAACTGGCAGTGACAGCCCCTCAAGAGATTCAGCACTGGGCAGTTCTCATCAGGCAAAGTGAATCGTAGGATGCAGTGTGGGTAGATTTCAGGCAAGGGGGAACCAAGAAATATCGTGGAAACTGGGCCGAATAAGTTTTTAAAAAAATGACAGAACAAATTGGGAGTTAATGAAAACTGGAAAAGCCTTCAGCGGTATTACACATTTTGTGGAGTATCATTGAGTTTTCCCATTACAACTCAGTGCAGAGCTTCCGAAATACAAACAGCAGCAGTGCCAATCATCCCACATGTTACAGTAGCAGTGGTATATACTGTAGTGACTGCAGGAAATATAAGCAACTGATACACAGCAGTGTATTTCAAGTGTTCAATTTGAATCCTGAACAGAAAAACAGCAGGAGTATTTGGTTAAATGGCAGAGAATAAAAAAGATCCAGCAAATATTACAAAAATGTTGTCAAAATTGTATGGCTGGTTAACCTACTCTCTGAATTCAAACCAATAAGCAACACATAGACTTATGAGCTGGGATTTTCCCTGGCAGTATCTGTCGTGGCTGGGACTGCAAAATGCGGTGAGCCAGTCAAATGTCAATTGACTACAGTGGCACCAGTAAATGCCGCTGGAGAGCGGGAACGGAAGGTCCCATCGATGGTTTGTTGATTCACACATGTCCAGGCCAGACACACAGGCCATAAAGATTGTTTTAGCTACTGGAAATACAAAGAACAAACAAAGAACAAAGAAAAGTACAGCACAGGAACAGGCCCTTCAGCCCTCCAAGCCTGCGCCGACCATGCTGCCCGTCTAAACTAAAATCTTCTACACCTCCGGGGTCCGTATCACTCTATTCCCATCCTATTCATGTATTTGTCAAGATGCCCCTTAAATGTCACTATCGTCCCTGCTTCCACCACCTCCTCCGGCAGCCAGTTACAGGCACCCACTACCCTCTCTGTAAAAAAACCTGCCTCATACATCTCCTCGAAACCTTGCCCCTCGCACCTTAAATCCACACCCCCTAGTAATTGACCCCTCTACCCTGCGAAAAAGTTTCTGACTATCCACCCTCTCTATGCCCCTCATAATTTTGCAGACCTCTATCAGGTCGCCCCTCAACCTCCGTCGTTCCAGTGAGAACAAACCAGTTTATTCAACCTCTTCTCATAGCTGATGCCCTCTATACCAGGCACCATACTGGTAAATCGCTTCTGCACCCTCTCTAAAGCCTCCACATCCTTCTGGTTGTGTGACGACCAGAATTGAACGCTGTACTCCAGGTGTGGCCTAATTAAGGTTCTATACAGCTGCAAACTGACTTGCCAAATTTTTATACTCAATGCCCCGGTCAATGAAGGCAAGCATGTTGTATGCCTTCTTGACTACCTTCTACACCTGTGTTGCCCCTTTCAGTGACCTGTGGACCTGTACACCTAGGTCTCTCTGACTGTGAATACTCTTGAGGGTTCTAGCATTCACTGTCTATTCCCTACCTGCATTAGACCTTCCAAAATGCATTACCTCACATTTGTCCGGATTAAACCCCATCTGCCATCTCTCCTCCCAAGTCTCCAAACGATCTAAATCCTGCTGTATCCTCTGACAGTCCTCATTGCTATCCGCAATTCCACCTACCTTTGTGTCGTCTGCAAACTTACTAATCAGACCAGTTACATTTTCCTCCAAATCACTTATATATACTACGAACAGCAAAGTTCCCAGCACTGATCCCTGCGGAACACCACTACTCCAATCAGAAAAGCACCCTTCCATTGCTGCACTCTGCCTTCTATGACCTAGCCAGTTCTGTATCCATCTTGCCAGCTCACCTCTGATCCCATGTGACTCACCTTTTGTACCAGACTGCCACGAGGGACCTTGTCAAAGGCCTTACTGAAGTCCATATAGACAACATCCACTGCCCTACCTGCATCAATCATCTTTGTGACCACCTCAAAAAACTCTCTCAAGTTAATGAGACACGACCTCCCCTTCACAAAACCGTGCTGCCTCTCGCTAATACATCCACTTGCTTCCATATGGGAGTAGATCATGTCTCGAAGAATTCTCTCCAGCAATTTCCCTACCACTGACGTAAGGCTCACCGGCCTGTAGTGCCCTGGATTATCCTTGCTACCCTTCTGAAACAAAGGAACAACATTGGCTATTCCCCAGTCCTCCGGGACATCACCTGAAGACAGTGAGGATCCAAAGATTTCTGTCAATGAATGATTACATAGGCTCAGCACACCTGGGCTCATGGAAGAAGACCAAAGGTATTCCCCAAATATGATTTGGACATCTTTGGAAGTCCAGTTCAGAATCAAACTAAATCTCTAAATCCATTCCTGGATTTTACGTCATACAGTCAACAGCTTAAAGAATCTGTAGTATATGGGTATTCAGGTTCGAAATGGTTAATATGTGAGACTGTGAAAACATTACCACCCACATGACAATGTGAGAGTGTCACTTGACTAGGAACCTAGAAGGAAAATGTTCATGGCTCAGACTGACTAACGCCTGTAGTCTTGTATATCTGTAAATAATTAACTTCATCCAATAAGCCAGTTATTGATCAGGCATATTTATGTCTCTAAAACTGTTCCTTAGCCAGTCACAACAAATATATAATATGGTGGCAGCAGTGAAAGACCCTGAAAACTACAAACATCAAATTCAAAGAAGTTTACAAGTCTGACCTGAAAAAAGGTACAATCGGAAGGACAAAATCACTAAAAGAGTTCCGTAAAAGAGGCTGAGAGGCAGAGACTGTGCAGCATACCGAGGACTACAACACAGCACGTGCTGGTCTGTGAAAATCCCGATCCAGCAGCAGAGTCAAAGAACCTGATGACGATCGAGGAAGGGTAAGGGAACCTTGAGAATGGCACCAAATCCATATCTTCAGCTTAACGGTGCAGTAAGCAGGCAACATGGGATAAACTTCCACTTAGTAAGCATGGGTCTCAATACACAGCCCAGATCTGAGATTAGTGGATTACATGTGGTGACTGCGTGGCAGCAATTGGAAAATAAATATTGACTGCTCCAACACAATTCCCTAATGGGAGGAAAGCAGTGAAATGGGCTTAATTGTAACTTTCAGTGATTAGTTTCAAAATTCTGTGGAGTTTAGGAACGATTACTAAAAGGGGTCAGCAACTGAACAAGCTTGATCAGTGTGGGAAAAGTCTATTACCGCAACAGAAATTTTAAAAATCCAGGCCGACCTGTGCTGTACTTTTCTTTGTTATTTGTTCTTTGTTTGACCTCCTAAGAGTTTAAAATAGTTGTATGTTCCAAATTCACCTTGCCAGACCGATTTGGGTACGTGGAAGTGATAGGAGGAAGCAATTTTTAAGGTTCAGAATTGCATCTGGTTTAAACAGTAAAGGGGAGATTTTGAGCCCATGTTTGCTGGAGTGCAAATGGCAAAATCTTAGGAGAGGCCAAAAACGAGATCCACGCCGGTGAGATTGTGAGATACAATCGTCCCCATAGCCCCTCGCCAGTGACGTGATGAGGTTCCTGCCATGCAATGACAGGAACCCCTTTTAATACATTGTAATATCATTAACTGGCTTCCCTGCTGTATCATCTCCCACATTTGGATTTCCGTAACATTGGTGTGGTTTAGAACAGGCCTGGACCAACATGAACCTGACGAAAAGAACCTGTCGGGGGGCACACAGGTAAGTACAGCCCACAGGTAGGAGAGGCTCTTGCCCTGGAAGTGCTGGGTACCGCCCCTTAGCACTGCCCCCTGCACTCAGGCAGCAGTGCCAGGAGGCAGTGTCAGAGGGGGTTTCCTTTGGGAGCTCCATGGGGAGGGTTACCTGTGTCCATGGAAGAGGTGTGCCCTGTGTTAGGGGAGGGGAGATTCCCAATGTGCTTTGCTGGCGTGGGGGTGGGGGGTTGTCTCCATGCCCTTGGGGCAGATCTTTGGTTTTAATTTTCATTCTACTAGGTCGGGGTCCCGGGTCCCCTTTAAAAAGGGTGCCCCAAACTCTGGAAGGCCGACGTTGCCGGTGAAATGGATTCGTTTAGAATATGCCCCATCAAAATGACGGTGTGGGACCTGCCTCCAGCATTTTACTTTCCTAAGTGTTTAACATTTCAGGGGGGATGGGGGGGTGCTCTGTGCGGAGAAAACCAGCAGCACATCTGGTGGGCTACACACCACTTTCCCGCTGAGACAACACTTTAAAACAAACCTGGAAAATTCTGCCCCATGTCAGAGGCTGAATATCTCAATACTTTATAAGAGCAATTGCTGATGATATATCAGTAAGACAAGGAATCAATGAAATATCAGACAAATTCGAAACAGTCATTAAAGCCTTTAATAATTATCTTAATTTATGAAGTAACAGGATGTTAGAAAGAACAAAGTTTGACAAAAGGGCCTAGAAACCTGATGAACGAGTAACCTTTAACAATTACCTGTATTGACTGGCTGTAGTTTGAAATATTTTGATCTTAAATCTGAGCTGTTATGAGATTGCATCACAGTTGGGGACCCAATGACACCCTTTCTGATGTACTGCGATCAAGAAGAGACTTCACTTTGGAGATGGTGATACAGTTAGTCAGACAAACAGAGGTCCAACAGTAAACTTGAGCCATACTAAGAGGGAAAGGCAAATGAAGGTTCAGAAACCCCCCCAGTGAGGGAACAGCTTATTAGACAAAAGAATACCAAAGACATTCCAGGGCAAAAAAGACACTGCACGAGATTCTCTGTTCTCCGACACCGAATTCGTAATCGGCGATCAGGTGGAGAATCCCTTTTTACAAAGGGATCGGGGGCGGCGCCTGTTTTCGCAGGCTCCGCCCCCCCAAAACGGCATCATCGAGGAGAGTGCCGCACGCCGTTGGGACATGGGCCGAAAAGTGTCAGCTGCCATATGGATGATCTTCTTGTCCATGAACCCTACATGGGACTTAACGCTGTCTTGAACCATTTGCAGAAAGAAGTACCAACATCTAATGACAAGTATGAATTATCCAAATCGTGCATTCAAATTTTTAGGCTATATTGTGAGTAACAAAGACATAATGGTGCAAAAAAACAAGGGCAGCCAGTGAATCTCCAACCCTTTCCTCCGTCCAAGATCTTGAACGATTCCTGGGTGTGGTGAATCCACTGGCACAATTCCTTTTGAACCCAGTGCAACTCACTGAGTGCTTGAGACACCTACTGAAGAAGACGCAAGTGTGGTGTTGGGATACACATCAAGAGACAGCCTTCAGCTAGATGAAAGACATGTTACTCTCTCCCGATACCTTGGCTTAGTAACCTATAACTACCTACCATGCCCGCAGCTGATGCTTCATCAATGCAACAATGGGCAGTCCTGTTTCCAGACTGATCTGAATGGGTGCATCTCGGGTGCTATCAGACACAGAAATTAGGGATTACATTATAGAAGAGGCTATCACAGTTACATGGGCTTGTGAGAAATTGTCCAACCATACCATCGGGCTAAAGTAGTTATCGAAACGGACCACAAACCATTAGTCTCATTACTGGAAGGAAAGTAACTCGGCAGAATGCCCTGAAATGCAGACATTCCACTTGCAACTAATGTGCACGATTCTCCGTTTGGGAGACTGAGTGTTGACACCGGGATCGAATTGTGTGCAGTGCACGTTCCCGTTGGGTATGCTATTTGGGGAGCAATTCATGACATGTTAATGGGCCAGCACTCTGCCCATGTGAATCTAGAGCAATTCTCATTCTCTCCGTCATCTGACTTGTTGGGGCTGGAATTGGTGCTGGAGAGCTTGACAAGCTGGAGTTGCTTATAAGCGTTCCATTCCCCACATACTTTCATTCCAGACAATAAGATAGCAGGAAAAAGACCTCCCTTCCTGGTTCCTGGATGTAGACCTTGACAGGATGCTTGAGACAGTGGGAGAGAGGCGGGAAATCCTCTTCCCCAGGGTGCATAGGAGGCTCCAGCTCGCGATTGTTAACTGGGCCTGGGAGGAGATGGCTGAGGTGGTCAGTCTCACCAGGCTGGCCAGCATGCAGTGCTGCAAGAAGATCAATGATCTCCTTAGGGCAGCTTGGGTGAGTCACCAGTTCCGTGCCCCTGGCATCACTCCTGTCCATCACTCCTCACATCACTCCTCATCTCCCCTAAATGCCAATCAAAATCCATCTGCCTGCATCTCCCTTACATCCCATCTTGCACCAAACCTCAACACCTATGTTGTCCTCTTGCACACATATGCCACCAGCTGCAGACCCCCATGGAACTCGCCTCCATGTATCTCACCATGTCCTTTATGTGTCCCTTGGAAAAGGCAGCCCACAATCGCCGGGAGCAGGAGAAGGCCAGAGGGCGCATCTCGGACCTCAGGGATCTCACCCCCACAGAGCAGAGGGCACTGAAGTCAGCCAACGAGGTTCAGGAGAGGGCTATCTCAGATGCAAGTGAGCTCCTAATGCAAAATTCTGTCTTTATAGCAAGTGAGTCACCCCTCTCCCATAGACTGCTCCTTCCCAAGGTCTCCCCATGTCTCTTTGTCTTTTGTTTTGCAGGAGCGTCATCATACCATCTGGGGTACCTCACCTCCAGCCAAATCCCCAGAACATTCCGGAGGACCAGTCCCGGGAAGTCACTGACTTGGCCATTACTGTCACCTGCACCCTCCATCATTGCAGAGGCTTTCACCTCGGTGGGGCATTTTAGTGATGAGGCATCTGGGTCACCTTCTTTGCACATGTCACACATGCTGCAGGATACCAGGTGGAGGGGGTGGACAGTTGGAGGGCTGCCCGATCCCAGAAAGCAGCTGAAGTTCAGACAGGGATGGCCTTCTGGAAAGTATGATTCCATCACTGGTGGAGATGCAGATGCAGATACAGAGCCAGGATTTACAGGAGGGGTGTCAGGAACTTTCCAGCATTTGCAAGTGGAGCTGGAGGAGTCCAGCCGCTTTCAGATGCAGGAGATTGTGCCAACAATGCGTGGTACCCAGGCCAACACTGTACGGGTGACGCCCACGTGGAAGACCTGGGTCAGAACCATAGGTCAAGACATCCAAGGCTTGGGCATACTATGCAGTCAATGTCTGAGGCTCAGGGGAATATAGCTCAGTCACAGACAGACATGTACTGGGCCCACATGGACATTGTTGCAGTGTTCCAGAACCTGGGCCATTTACAAAGGGTCATAGCTGAAGTCATTAACTGCATTGGCCAGGCACTGACTGAGGGGGATGACTCACTCACAGAGGGACGTGGCCCAGTTCTCCATGGTTGAGGGCATCGAGACCCTGGTTCAGACGAGGGAGGACCTCAAGGACTGGCAGTGACAGATGAAGGTGGAGCATCTGGAGCTCACTCTGGCCTCATCGCTGTCCCATTGAGTAGCCCAGGTCCTTTGAACACCCTGAGGGAGGAGGAAGTGATGGAGTCCATTTCGGACCCTCCCTCAGGGAATACTTCAACGTTTCTGAATCCAACCCCCCCCACCTGACATTGGTACATTTTATGGGTAGCGGGTAGAATAGGGTGGCACCTCATCACCTTTGACATCCAAAAGCCAACCAGGCCCATCCATGCCTAGACGCTCTAGAGGACGGCCAAAGGCATCTCAGGTCAGAGGGCAAGAATGCAGCAGGCCGCCGCCACATCTGATATGCTGTCTGGGGAAACACGTAAATGGAGCATTAGAGCACGGAAGATAAGAAAGTCAGACACTAGTTAAGTTGGCACAGGTGCAGCACATAGGTTAGAGATAGGGGTCAGGGCACATCAATGTATATCTTCACAGTAAACACCTTTTCACCAACACTCCGCCCTGCCTCAATCCTCTATCTGAAGGGTATGAGGGATGGGCTGGGTTGAATGTAGAGAGTATGCCGGGTGAGGGTGGTGGTGGGGTGTGTGGAGAGAGGTGGGGGGGGGGGGGGGGCGTGATGATGAGGAGCACCAGAGTTCATCTCACAGTGAGTTGTCATCATCCTCCGCCCTGTGGACAAGACCCACTGATACTGCCTGCCCAGGACCAGCACCCTGTGGTGATGATGCTGGTAGGACCCTCAGAGAGGGGAGGGAGAGCTGCGATGGTGGGATGGAGTGAAGAGAGGAGGGACAGGGAAGGTGCAGTCAAGGGAGAAGGGAGAGGGGAGGATGTGAGCTGCCACTTGGAGGGGGGGTGGTATGGGGAGGTGGGGCAGGCCTCTTGGTTGGCAAATTTGCAGGTGTTGAGGTTGTCCTGTGTGCGGCAGCCCTGGAGCATACATTGGGCGGCCCTTCCTGGCCATCCTCCTCATCTGTTGAGGTCTGGTGTTCTTCCACCTCCTCTAGCATGTTCCCCCTCTGCTGCACGGTGTTGTGCAGGACGCAGCAGGTCACCACAATATTGGAGACACTCCTGGGGCTATGTTGGAGAGCTCCGCTGGAGCGGTCCAGGCATCGGATGTGCATCATGAGGGTGCCTTGCACCGCTCAGTGACGCTGATTACTGTATAGGCATTGTTATAACGGGTCTCCGCGTCACTCTGGGGCCTCTGGACAGGCATCAGTAGCCAAGTCCTCAGCGGGTAACCCTTGTTGCCCAAGAGCCAACTCCTCACCTGAGGGTTTAACCCTGAGGTGCCGGGAACATAGAACATAGAACATAGAGCAATACAGCGCAGTACAGGCCCTTCGGCCCACGATGTTGCACCGAAACAAAAGCCATCTAACCTACACTATGCCATTATCATCCATATGTTTATCCAATAAACTTTTAAATGCCCTCAATGTTGGCGAGTTCACTACTGTAGCAGGTAGGGCATTCCACGGCATCACTACTCTTTGCGTAAAGAACCTACCTCTGACCTCTGTCCTATATCTATTACCCCTCAGTTTAAAGTTATGTCCCCTCGTGCCAGCCATATCCATCCGCGGGAGAAGGCTCTCACTGTCCACCCTATCCAACCCCCTGATCATTTTGTATGCCTCTATTAAGTCTCCTCTTAACCTTCTTCTCTCCAACGAAAACAACCTCAAGTCCGTCAGCCTTTCCTCATAAGATTTTCCCTCCATACCAGGCAACATCCTGGTAAATCTCCTCTGCACCCGCTCCAAAGCCTCCACGTCCTTCCTATAATGCGGTGACCAGAACTGTACGCGATACTCCAAATGCGGCCGGACCAGAGTTCTGTACAGCTGCAACATGACCTCCCGACTCCTGAACTCAATCCCTCTACCAATAAAGGCCAACACTCCATAGGCCTTCTTCACAACCCTATCAACCTGGGTGGCAACTTTCAGGGATCTATGTACATGGACACCTAGATCCCTCTGCTCAGCCACACTTTCAAGAACTTTACCATTAGCCAAATATTCCGCATTCCTGTTATTCCTTCCAAAGTGAATCACCTCACACTTCTCTACATTAAACTCCATTTGCCACCTCTCAGCCCAGCTCTGCAGCTTATCTATATCCCTCTGTAACCTGCTACATCCTTCCACACTATCGACAACACCACCGACTTTAGTATCATCTGCAAATTTACTCACCCACCCTTCTGTGCCTTCCTCTAGGTCATTGATAAAAATGACAAACAGCAACGGCCCCAGAACAGATCCTTGTGGTACTCCACTTGTGACTGTACTCCATTCTGAACATTTCCCATCAACCACCACCCTCTGTCTTCTTTCAGCTAGCCAATTTCTGATCCACATCTCTAAATCACCCTTAATCTCCAGCCTCCGTATTTTTTGCAATAGCCTACCGTGGGGAACCTTATCAAACGCTTTGCTGAAATCCATATACACCACATCAACTGCTCTACCCTCGTCTACCTGTTCAGTCACCTTCTCAAAGAACTCAATAAGGTTTGTGAGGCATGACCTACCCTTCACAAAGCCATGCTGACTATCCCTGATCATATCATTCCTATCTAGATGATTATAAATCTTGTCCCTTATAATCCCCTCCAAGACTTTACCCACTACAGACGTGAGGCTCACCGGTCTATAGTTGCCGGGGTTGTCTCTGCTCCCCTTTTTGAACAAAGGGACCACATTTGCTGTCCTCCAGTCCTCTGGCACTATTCCTGTAGCCAATGATGACATAAAAATCAAAGCCAAAGGTCCAGCAATCTCTTCCCTGGCCTCCCATAGAATCCTAGGATAAATCCCATCAGGTCCCGGGGACTTATCTATTTTCAGCCTGTCCAGAATTGCCAACACCTCTTCCCTACGTACCTCAATGCCATCTATTCTATTAGCCTGGGGCTCAGCATTCTCCTCCACAACATTATCTTTTTCCTGAGTGAATACTGACGAAAAATATTCATTTAGTATCTCGCCTATCTCTTCAGACTCCACACACAATTTCCCATCCCTGTCCTTGACTGGTCCTACTCTTTCCCTAGTCATTCGCTTATTCCTGACATACCATGACGAGTTCGCCAGGATCTGTGCATCGTGTGCGCTGCCTGGATATCGGACACAGACATGCATGATGTTCAGCTGGTGGTCACACACCAACTGCACGTTCGGGGAGTAGAATCCCTTTAAATTGATGAAGGACTCCCCCTGATGTGTCGGTTCTCGTAGGGGGACATGCGTGTCATCAATTACCTCCTGGACCTGGGGCATGTCAGCGATGGCAGCAGATCCTGCTGCCCGGGCATTGTGGTGTGCCTGATCCAGACTGAAATTTATATAGTCCACTGCCCCACTGCATAGGGCATCCATCACAGCGCGGATGCACCTGCGTGTCGATGTCTGAGAGATCCCAGACAGCTCCCCGCTCGGCCCCTGGAAAGACCCAGAGGCATAGAAATTCAGGGCGACCTTCACCTTGACAACCACTGGGAGTGTGTATCCTTGCCCATACTCCCGTGGTGCCAGGTGCGCCACCATGTGGCACAGGTGGCGCATAGTTTCCCTCGTTAGCCAAAGTCTTCGATGGCACAGGCGGTCTAGCAGCTCCTTGAAGGACAGGTGCCAACGGTATGCACCTGACCAGATGGATAGGAGCAGGGGCAAGGTGGGCATGCAGGGCTTGAAGACAGCTGGCAGTCCTGAGGGGTGGTCAAGGTGATAGTGTCGTCAGTGAGGCTGCTGCCCTAAGAGGGACAGTGTGCTATGGAGGTTGACAAAGGCCAAGGTGCATGTGTCCTTTGTTTGGAGTGAGCTCAGCTATTCCCCTGCTTCCTCTGCAGTGGGGCTGTGCTTCTGATGAGCGCACTGAGGAGTGGCAGCATCTGGTGTGTCACTGATTGAGCCTGGCCACACCCATTCTGTTAATGGATCAGCTAGGGTCTGAGGGTGTCTAGAGGGGTGGCCTGGGTGGACTACCAAATGACCAGAGGCTCTGTGAACATTTACAGGACATAGTGAGCAGCCAAGGGCCTGTAACTTGTAACAAATGAGTGTGTTTAAAACAATTACTGTAGCAATGGCAGCCTGAGCCAGACCACCGTGATCCGGAGAGGGACACCCTGAATCCAGGGAGCTGTCAGCAAGATGCTCCCTGCTACTCCCTGACCCTGGCAGACACCCCCCAGCAAGCACTACAATTTTGAACACTTCTTAAAACTTCGCTTACCTTCTCTCTCCCCCTCAGCAGCCATGGCTCAGTCCTCATTTGTAACTATTTGTAGTAAATTGTACCCACGTGACTTCCGCCTGAGAGGGGTGCAGCATCGCGGAAGCGCAGAGCGTGGTGGTATGTATTAGGGGTAATACGGTACACCACGTGTCGACAGGCTATTGGTGGAGGGATGCCAGGTCCTGATAGGATCTGCCACCTACTGGACTCCACCCAGAAATGCCGGTATAAGAACCCAGTTTTTCCCTCCATTTCCCTCAGCAGCTGCATTCTGTAACCACGCTGCTGGGGATAAAGTTCTGCTTAATAAAGCCTTCAATTGACATTACCTCAACCTGCCTCACGTCGTATTGACGGTGCTACACAGAGTATACTGGGTCCAGCTCTGGAAGTACATGTAAATACATGCAAATGCTGGTTTTGAATGTCCCCGCCCGTGCAGGGTGCAAACCCCGTTTCCAACACCAGGAAGGGACCGGAGCATGGCTCCCGAATCGGCGCCGGGCGCGGAACTTGATTTTGGCTGGATGCCCGATTCTCTACCCGATTGCGATTCGTGTTTCCGGCGTCGCAAGGCAGAAAGTCCAGCCCATTGTCTGTCCAGGGAAAGTTACAAATCACTGCGGACAAACCGTCCAGGTTCAAACCCAATAATATTCCCAGTTTTGGGCAAAATAATTGCCAGCGAGTTCTGAAAAATACAGCAAATACACCAAGAGCAGATGCAGGATGCAGACTGCATCCACATTCATCAATACTGCAAGCAGTGTTGTCCACTCCAGCCTCCCAGCGGAACAGTCGGAAAAACATCCTTCAAACAATGGAAACACTTCACTATGATTGATGATCTGCTGGTGTACGATGTGTGGTTGGTTTGGTCATTCCTGTCTCACTCCAGCCAGAGGTTCAGGAAAGAATCCACCAGGGCCACACGAGCATCACTAAATGCAGAGCACGAGCTGCAGTGTGGTGGCCGGGAATATCAAGAGCAATAGAAGAGATGATTTTCCAGTGTAAGCTGTATGCACAGCACAAACCAATATAGAGAGCCCCTTATTCCCACTCATTTCCCTCCCAGACCATGGGAATGTCTGGTAATGGATCTATTTATGTACATTGGGAAATCCTTCCTCATAATTGTCAATTACTTTTCCAGGTGGACAGAGGTGAAGCGTTCACACACCAAGCCTACTGATTTGATCATTATGGACGTAATTATCCGCCTCATGCCACCAGTAGCAGAGTTCCTGGTGAGGCGGAGAATCCAGAATTGGGGCGAAAATGGGTTTCTGATGCTCCGGAGGATTGAGGTTCATACCCACATGCCAGTGGGAGAATGTCCATTTGCATCCACTTAGCGGGCCGGGCATCATATTCTCCCGGCCGGCGTGATTTTCGGGTTCTCTGGGCCGGGAATCACGTGGGCGAGAAAGCGTGGCCCTGATGTGGTGAACCGCATGATGAGCCTAGGTGGTAACTCCTTCAGTATGTTTCCCCCAAAGTCCATCCGAGGGCCACTCTCCATCCCCATAATGCAAGACCTGCCCACCCCACCCCCACTAGACACCCCCCTCACCCCCCCCACCCCCAAGACCTCCGAAATAAAGAGGCCCCAGAGATCTCCTACATAAAAAGACACCCCACAGGGACCCTCTAAATAAGGAGACACTCACAGACCCCCTGAAAAAGAGAGCCCCCAGATCCCCTAAATAAAATGGCTTCCCAGAGTCCTCACAGAAAAGAGGCCCTCTTAGGATGTCCCCCCAAAATGATACCCCTGCCAGGAAGCCCCCCCCCCCCCCCTCCCCAGAAAACAAATCCCTGTCTGGAAGCTAGAGAGAAGTCCAGAGAGAGGCAGTGAAAAAAATTACTATTGTATTGGGGAAGAGGGGGAGGCTGAATTACGATCCAGATGGGGGGTACGGGGTACTGAGGGGCTGACTTGCGATGTGAGGAGGGTCTGGCTAGCCACTGAACCTCGTTATCGGCTCGCCCGTTCAAAATGGCAGCCCAAAAGCGGGATAATCCCTCACCAGTTCCCCGAAGTATCCCAAACCAAGGGCAAGGCAGGAAGGGCATCTGCACCATTAAAATGCTCTTGAAGAACAAGGATTTTTCAATGGCATTTTTGACATACAGATCTCGTCCACAGATCTCGTCCACTGCAATGAGATTTGGCAATGTCTGAGCTGCTGGTGGCAGAAAGCTTTGTACTCATCTTCCCATTCTACACAAGAAATGAATCCCAGGATTAGCAGTCCAGGTCTATCAGAAGTTTCAGGAGTGAGAACAGTCTTACAGAAAACAACACGCTTCCTATCTCCGACAATGAGAGGTACAGTACCAGAAACCTGCCCAGGCTGAGGAAAGGAGACAAGGCTTAGATCAGAGACCGAAGGCAGAGAAGGCGCCATCATCCCAAGGATTGACAATCAACAACAATCTGATTTATTCCAGAAGGCCCGATATGAAGGAACAGGAGAAATCTTACCTTCACTCCTCAAGGAAAACCTTCAAATACCTTCGGGAGAACCAGATGTTGAGAGTCCAACTCCCAATACGGCAGATGCTGTAACTCTTAGTGAAGATGAACCAAGTCAAAGCAACAAAGTCAAAAGATAGAATACCAATCCTGTAAGCCTCGCAAGGACACAATCAGGGAGAGATGTGAAACCTTCAGACTGGTTAAAGTCTTTAGAAGGGGGATTCTGAGGGAGATGCCACCCCACTTCCTTTCCAAATGAGATGTAACATAAACGTGCAGAGAGCACACATGGACAATCACTGGAATGAGTGGCACTCGCCTTATACATTGGAGCAGACATCTTCATTACCGACGAGATGTTTTTCGCCACTGAAGGAACACCAACAATGTACTGGGAATCTTGCACAAAACACAAGGAGGAAGCCCTGGACTGAGCAGTCTGGCCTTTTCAGGTACAGGAATCCAGTTTTCAGATTGGACTACAAGAACACAGCTCATCAGAACAAGGAACCTTAGTCAGGGCACAATTAGTGAGAATTAAGTTACTGAGGTGAATGTTATGTACAAGTGCTTAATGCCCATGCCCATGACATAAGACCAGAAGAATATAGAAGAAGAATTAGACCATTCTGCCCATCATGCCTGTTCCATTATTCGATCATGGTTGATATTTTTCTCATCTCCATTCTCCTGCCTTCTCCCCATAATCCCTGATCTCCTTATTAATTAAGATCCTATCTATCGCTGTCTGAAAGAAACTCAGCGACTTGACCTCCACAGCCTTCTGTGGCAATCAGTTCCACAGATTCACAACCCTCTGGCTGAAGAACATTGCATTTGCCTACCTAACTGCCAACTCAACCTTCACGTTAACCTTGAAAATCCTGAACTAAGTCCCTTCAGATTTCGAAGCCTTTCCCCATTTAGAAATAGTCTGTGCCTTTATTCTTCCTCGCAAAGTGCATAACCTCACATTTTTCCACATTGTATTCCATCTGCCACTTCTTTGTCCACTCTCCGAGCCTGTCCGAGCTCTTCTGCAGCCTCTCCGCTTCCTCAAACTACCTGACCCTCTACGTGTGCTGGATTCTCCGTTTCTGAAGCGAAGTGTTGACACCAGCGGAGGAAATGTGGCGTTTTACGACAGAGAAAACGGCACAACAGCTGCACCGATTCAGCTACTTTAAATGGGCTCGCACCATCGCACGTGGAACACAACCATTTCCATGGAAAATCGGGCCGGATTCATTGGTTCCGTGATTGGCAGTCATGAGGCTCACCCGCCACAGCTGCACTTAAACGGTCCTTCCCCCCACACACACCGTCCCAGTCAACAAGATGGCTGCAAGGAGAGCAGCGCCACGGCTCAGGGACGCTGAGCTGGACACCCTGCTGGGGGAGAGACGGATGACCCTTTGCCCTGGCCCGGGAGGAAGGCCGCCAGGCACCGACGTTCGCCGTACCTGGGCACAGGTGGGAGAGGCGGTCAGCGCCGTGGGCAACGTTGTCCGGACTGGCATGCAGTGCCAGAAGAAACTGTACAACCTTCTCAGGAAGGCCAGGGTGAGCTGGCTGCTCTGTGCCCCTGGCACTAACCCCCCTTCCTCCACCTCAACATTTTATCATTTTTTATTTTGCCCCATTGTGCATTATCAAACATGAAGGCTACCGACCGTTGGTTGGTGACGAGGCGAACCTCCTACCAGCTAGGTAGTGCCTCCAGTATCGCACGGCCTCCACAATAGCTAGTGCCTCCTTCTCGACTGCAGAGTGCCGAATTTCCGAGGCGGTGAGGGTTCGGGAGAAAAATGCTACTGGCCTGCCTGCCTGGTTGAGGGTAGCAGTCAGGGCGACGCCTGATGCATTGCTTTCTACCTGAAAGTGGATGGTTCCATCCACCGCGTGCATGGCGGCCTTGATGATATCGGCCTTGATACGACTGAAGGCCGACCGGGCCTCAGCCGTCAAGGGAAAAACCGTGGGCTTAATGAGTGGTCGGGCTTTGTCCGCATATCTGGGAACCCACTGGGCGTAATAGGAAAAGAGCCCCAAGCACCGTTTGAGTGCCTTGAGGCTATGGGGAAGGAGAAGTTCCTTCAGGGGGCGCATGCGGTCAGGGTCTGGGCCTAAGACAGCCGTTTTCCACGACGTAGCCGAGGATGGCTAGTCGGGTTGTGTGGAAAACGCATTTCTCTATGTTGTGGGTCAGATTGAGAGCCCGGGAGGTCTGGAGGAACTTTTTTAGGTTTGCGTCGTGGTCCTGCTGGTCATGGCCGCAGATGGTGACATTGTCCAAGTACGGGTAAGTAGCCCGTAAGTCGTACTGGTCCACTATTTGGTCCATCGCCCTTTGAAAAATGGAGATCCCATTTGTGACGCCAAAAGGGACCCTGAGGAAGTGGAAAAGCCGACCTGCTGCTTCGAAGGCCGTGTAGAGGTGGTCCTCCGGGCGGATAGGGAGCTGATGGTAGGCGGATTGTAGGTCAACCGTGGAGAATACCCGGTACTGGGCTATCTGGTTAACCATTTCTGCTATGCGGGGAAGGGGCTACGCATCGAGCTGCGTAAAACGGTTTATGGTCTGACTATAGTCCACCACCATCCGTTTCTTTTCCTCAGACCGGACTACCAATACTTGTGCTCTCCAGGGGCTGTTGCTAGCCTCTATGACCCCTTCTTTCAGCAACCGCTGAACCTCTGACTTGATAAAAGTCATATCTTGGGCACTGTACTGCCGACTCCTGGTGGCGACGGGCTTACAGTCAGGGGTGAGGTTTGCGAAGAGTGGGTGTGGTGCAATTTTAAGTGTTGCCAAGGCTACATACCGTGAGTGGGGGCAGGGGTTCGCCGAACTTCAGTGTCAGGCTTCGTTGGCTATACTGGAAGTCCAGACCGAGCAGCAGGGGGGCGCAGAGGTGAGGTAGGATAAAAAGTTTGAAACGGGCGTATTCGGCGCCCAGGATCGCGAGGTTCGCGACACAATATCCCGTGATTTGGATCGAGTGGGACCCGGAGGCGAGGGCGATAGTTTGGGAGACGGGATAGGTGCGAAAGGAACAGAGCCTTACCATTTCTGGGTGGATAAAGCTCTCCATGCTCCCGGAGTCGAATAGGCAGGTTGGGTCGCCCGTTGATTTGGATCTGCATCATGGAGTTCTGCAGGTGCTTGGGCCATGATTGGTCGAGGTTGATCTCTCCCAGTTGCGGGTAGTCAGAGTCCTCAGCTGAGTCGGACTCACAAAATGGCCACCGCCATCAGTCGCACGTGTCGGATTTTGAAGATGGCCACCGCCAAGATGGCCACCCCCATGACTCGCACGAGGCCGATGACGCGTCAGAAGGGGGCGTATCTGGCTGGCGCGCAGCCGCGTTGCGGGGCCTGTGGGCCTGGGAGCTCGATTTTTGGGCCCGATGAGACTTTTGTTTCTGGGCCTTGGGCCCAGCCAGGCAGACTTTTGTGAAATGCCCCTTCTTTCCGCAGTCGTTGCAGATAGCGGAGCGGGCTGGACAATGCTGATGCGGGTGCTGGCCTTGCCCACAGAAATAGCATGGTGTGGCCCCGGTGTGAGCAGGTTGCCGCGCGGCGCAGGCCTGTAGCGTGGCCGAGTCTGGAGGGGACCGAGAGGGGCTCGCAGGGACCATGGAGTACGTGCGGAGATTATGGTGGGCCAGTTCCAGAGAGGAGGCGAGCGTTACTGTGCCTTGAAGGTCTTTTGCTCCGTCTTCGAGGAGTTGCTGCCTGATATATGTGGATCATATCCGGGACACAAAAGCATCTCGGATGTGCAAGTTCATATGGACTTCTGCCGTCACCTCCTTGTGGTCGCAGTTCCTAGAGAGCGCGGTGAGTCTTTCCACGTACTCGTCTCATGTTTCCCCGGAGCGCTGCTGGCAGGTCGAGAGCAAATGCCGGGCGTGTACCTTGTTTATTGGCTTAACGAAGCGTTTCCGCAGGATTTTGACCGCCGCCTCATACTCTCGATCGCGGAGGAGAGTCTGTGGCCCACCCGGGCGTGTAGTAGGCTCAGCTTGCGAGGTCCTTCGACTGTAGTGTCCGAGGAGTCCAGGTAGGCCTCAAAACATCAAAGCCAGTATTTAAACATTTCTGCGGCCTCCGGCGAACGAGCGTCCAAATTGCGCTTCTTCGGCTTTAGACCGCTGTCCATCTTGAAGTAGTCTGCTAATTAAATTGAGATACCCTCAATTACAACTCGAGAGAGATGAATGGTCAGCTACCGAGACGTGTGCTCACTGCACACTGCCCACTGGACATTACCTTATATATGGATCCCTGGGGGGTGGAGCTGGAGGCGGAGTCCCCCAGGGTTACAAACCCGGTCTTAAAGGGACCATTACATTAAAGGTGCAGTAACCATTCATCATAAGTGCGGAACAAGGGCCAATCAAAGCAAATACATGAGCACAAGGTACTGCAGTAAAGCCATCATTGCCATTGGCAGGCTTAATGCTGCTTTTCCTGACCAACATCAGCCTTTGCTGATATCGGAGAAAATCCTGGCCTCTATCTCTATGTTCACATTTTAAATTGAAATCTTCTGAGAAGACCTAAAATTACATTGGCCATTGAGATTTATTTTTACTTTGGAAGACCCATGATTAAGGTAATGGCAAACGAGACTGTGGTACGCTGAAGTGGAAACAATTAGATGCATAATACATGTCACCAGACATTCCAAAACTGCAGTTTTATGGGCTGCCTATGAAATTGGACTTACTGCTCTTAACTGGGTCATTAGTTATTGGAGGCAGCACAGGCACAATTGTTAGAGAGAATTGAGACACGAGAGAATTCTAAGAAACACCAATATATCTCTTACAGCTATGCCCCCTCCCCCTACTCCCACAATGGATAAAGGGAATTTTCATTTCCACCCTCTTCATGGATGATAATGAATTTTGGACATGTGCCTCAGGCCTGAAATTCCACAGACCCTTGTAAGGGAGCAGACGTTTGGAGGGACTGGGATCCCACCTGTTGCTTATGATTAATTCTACCCTAGACCTTGAGAATGGGGTCATTTCTCTATACCTGCAGAGGGAAACCTGCCCCATGAAGCTTTGCAGAGATTGTAATGGTCCTCTACCGTTTCAAGATGGGGAGCCTCAGGCTCTTAGCAGGCCAAAAAATAAAATCCTGACCCAAAAAGATATGTTTGGGTAAATTCCTCATCAACCATGCCTGGACACCACGCTGTTGTAAATGACTGGGATCAATTTTCTGCACATGAATTATATTATGTAAGTAGCTAAACTGCATTTACTGAATTCTGCTGGAGAAATAATCCTGTTTTATTGGGAGACTGCTATAGCTTTGGTCATGTGTTCTGTTGCTATAGTTTATAGTGATTTGGTGTAAATAGATTTGTTTCACTGTTGCTTTTATTCATTTACAGGATGTGGGCATTGCTGGCTAGGTCAGCATTTATTGCCCATCCCTAGTTAGCCTTGAGAAGGTGGTGGGCAGCTGCCTTCTTGAACTGCTGCATGTACATGAGGTGTAGGTACATCCACAGTGCTGTTAGGGAGGGAATTCCAGGATTTTGACCCAGTGACATTGAAGGAATGGCGATATGTTTCAAAGTCAGAATGGTGAGTGATTTGGAGCGGAGCTTCCTGGTGGTGGTTATCCCATGTGTCTGCTGTCCTTCTCCTTCTAGATGGTGGTGGTCATGGGTTTGGAAGGTGCTGCCTGAGGATCCTTGGTGTTCTTTCAGTTCATCTAGATAGTACACACTACTGCCACTGTGCACCTCTGGTGGAGGGAGTGAATGTTTGTGGAAGGGGTGCCAATTAAGGGGGTCGCATTGACCTGGATGGCGTCGAGCTTCTTGAGTGCTGTTGGAGCTGTACTCATCCAGGCAAGTGGAGAGTATTCCATTACACCCCTCACTTGTGCCTTGTAGATTGTGGACAGGCCTTAGGGAGTCAGAAGGTGGGTTATTCACTGTAGGATTCCTAGCCTCTGACCTGCTCTTGTAGCCACTGTAGGTGGGTTTTCCACGCAGCCTTTAGCAATGGTGGAGGTGGCTCACCATTGATTTGTCGTGGGATCTTCAAGTCTCACTGTTGTCAACAGCGTTTCCCGTTGAAAGCACCAATCATCAATGGGAAACCAAGGACGGCGGTGTGCTGTTAGGGGGACCCTGCCGCCATGAACAGCTGGGAAAATCTGGTATATTTATATGGCTATTTCAGTTTCTGGTCAATCCCCAAGATGTTGATAGTGGGGAATTCGGTGGTGGTAATGCCATTGAATGCCAAGGGGCGATGGATCGATTTTCTCTTGTTGGAGATGGTCATTGTCCGGCACTTGTGTGGCACCTATCTTACTTGCCTCTTGTCAGCCTAAGCTTGGATATTGTCCAGGTCTTGCTGCATTTGGCTAGGCCAGGGTTTAGAGAACCCCAAAGTGTATCATGGAGTTCACCTGACCTACAACTTTTAATAGATTGTGGAATGGCAAGCACACTGCCCACTCTGCAGGTGTGGTACAGCAGAAATGGAAAAGTATTTTTTAAAGCAAAACAATGTTTATTCTATGAACTCAAGTTACCCTTTTAAAAACATACAGTGAACATCTTAGCACCCATGAATTGAAATACAACCCCCAAAGACGACAACATTAAGTAAACCTTTAAGTTTTTCTTTTTAACATCCATACGACTTAAAAACAAAACATTTATCAGAAGCACATCAGGTTAAAGTCACTGAAAACATTGATAATTCTGAATTCAGCAAATGATCTAGAGATAGTCTTTTGATGGCAGAGAGAACAGCAGTACATCTGCTTGGTCTGGCTTCAGCTCCAATACTGCAAATGAAACTAAACCACACCCTGCAGCAAACAGCCTAAAAAGAAAGTAAAAAACTGCCAGACAGCCCAGCTCCATCTACTCTCTGACATCACTGCAATAGTAAACACCCATTTCTTAAAGGTACTCTCACTACAGATATTTATATACACACCCATTTATAAACACCCATTTCATAAAGGTACTCTCACATGACACCTCCCCCAAGAAAAAAAAATAAACCATCAACTTCAAGATGGTTTCATTTTTCACCTTTTCGCTATCCATTAAGAACTGCACAGAGTAAATATACATTTTTGTTTCATAAAAAACAACACACTCAAACAGGTACAATAATATAGTCCATTTTTGTTCTTCTTCCTCCAACAAAATCCTTCCTGATTGACAGTCTCTTTGAACAAGAAGGTCTCTGCACGATCCAACCATTCCTCTACGCCTCGGCATGTCTCTTTAAAGTCAGATACTTTAGTTCAATCTGATCACAGAGTCCCTTGCAATACTCCAACACACGAGCATTGGTTATCACAGCTCTCAGGCAGTCAAATGCCTGTTGACACTCCGCTGTCCACTGGAATTTGTTACGCTTATTCAGCAAATCCATCAGTGGAGCAACCACACTACAAAGCCTTTGCACAAATGTTCGATCAAATCCACTCATGCCAAGAAATCACATTATTTCCCTTTGTCTTGAGGATATCGGAAACTCCTCAATAACTGTTGGTTTCACATCCCGTATGACCATTTGACCCTGTCCAAATTTATGGCCAAGGAAAGTGACTTGGGCTTTTCCAAATTCACTACTGGCTAGGTTTATCACCAAACCCGCCTCCTGAAGTTGATCGAATAACTCAATCAGATGTTCTAAATGTTCATTCCATGTCTGGCTGAAAACTACCAGATCGTCGATGTATACCGCACAATTGGGTAATCCTGAAACGTTGAATGTGGCTGGGGCGTTTTTCATGCCAAATGGCATAACTTTGAATTGGTATATACCATCTGGAGTCACAAAAGCTGAAATCTTCTTCGCCCTTTGGGATAAAGGTACCTGCCAGTAACCTTTAAGTAAATCCAATTTGGAAATAAAAGCTGATTGTCCCACTTTCTCAATGCAATCCTCCAAACATGGGATAGGATAAGAGTCCATTCTTGTAACTGCATTAACCTTTCTATAGTCCACACACAACCATTAGGTACCATCCGGTTTCGGTACCATAACTATGGGTGAGCCCCATTGGCTGCAACCCACTTCAATTATACGATTTTTAAGCATACTCTCAATCTCTTTGTTAACCTGTGCCAATTTTAAAGGGTTAAGTCTGTATGGATGTTGTTTGATTGGAACAGCATTTCCCACATCTACATCATGTATAGCCATTTTAGTACTTCCCAATTTATCTCTACAAACTTACCCGTGTGATATCAATAACTCTTTGAGGTCAGTTTGTTTTTCCTCTGGAAGGTAACTCATCAATGTATCCCAATTTTTAAGAACATCCACGTTTTCCAATTTAATTTGAGGTATGTCAAATTCACAGTCATCTGGATTTGGTTCGGCACTTTGAGTTAGAATCATTAAAACCTCCTCCTTTTTCTCTCCTTCCCTTTCAAAGTATCTTTTAAGCATATTCACATGACACACTCGGTGAGTTTTCCTTCTATCCGGTGTTTGTACCACATAATTCACCTCACTTAATTTCCTTTCAATTTAATAAGGTCCACAAAACCTTGCTTTTAAAGGTTTACCTACCACTAGTACCAACACCAAAACTTTATCTCCACTGGCAAAACTACGAACTTTGGATTTCCTGTCTGCTACCTGTTTCATCACATTTTGTGCAACTTTTAAATGTTGTCTCGCCAAGTCACCTGCTCTATTTAATCGTTCCTTAAAATTTGACACGTAATCCAATAATGTAATTTCTGACTTCTCACTCACCAATTTTTCCTTAATCAATTTAAGTGGTCCTCTTACCTCATGGCCAAAAATTTGTTCAAAAGGACTAAATTTGGTTGACTCATTCGGTGCATCCCTAATTGCAAACAGTACGAATGGAATTACTTTATCCCAAACCTCTGAATAATCGTGACATTGTCTTTAATGTCTGATGCCACCTTTCTAATGCTCCCTGCGATTCTGGATGGTACGCAGTTGATTTACATTGTTTTATTCCTAAGCTATCCAGAACTTCTTTGAGTAACCTTGAGGTAAAATTCGATCCTTGATCCGATTGTATTTCTGTGGGTAGTCTATATCTAGTAAAGAATTTAAGTAACTCCTCCACAATCTTTTTAGCTGTAATATTACATACTGGAATGGCCTCTGGAAACCTAGTAGACACATCCATTATAGTCAAAAGATATTGATTCCCACTTTTGTTTTAGGAAGCGGTCCTACGCAATCAATTAGGACCCTTGTAAAGGGTTCCTCAAATGCTGGAATGGGTATTAAGGGTGAGAGTTTGGCTCAAGATAGAACAGAGCTTGATGGGAAATGGAATGTCAAATAGAGCTTTGTGTAAACTGGAATGTCAAGGCTTTGTAACTGTGTACGTGACTTTCGAGATGAATCACTTCTGCTTTTGCACTAGACAGTTTGCAATTACAAGATACAGCCTTGGGAATGGTTCCTAATTCTAAACATAATTATAACTTAGCTGAGAGCAACAGAATGCCGTAATTTAGGCCTCCTCTAAGTGGGCCGTCCTCAGAAAAGGAACAGTGTCATATATTGTTTATAAGCTACTGTTGATGTATTAATTTTGGCTTGCTACTGTACCTCCCCGAAATACGGTGGTGCAGCCCCGGCCGTGAATAAATGTATGTTGAAGTGACTTGGTGTTCGATTGATCATTTCATCCGGACTGACAATCGCAAATTCTCATTTGGTGGCAGTGGTGGGATCTCACGGAGCCTCGCCAGGAGCAGACGGTGTAACTGACTGATCATTTCCGGACCGAAGGAGGGATTGGGCCCCCAAATGTGAGTACCCTTGTTACCACTTTGGTTTCCCCCTCCGCTGTACCGAGCACGACCTAGTCCTACCGTCTGTTTCTGAAGAGACTCTTACGAGATCCAGGTCAGTCCGGCGAACCCGTTGCAGTCAGGGTTAGAGGCCCGAGACAGGGTTAGAGGCCCGTAAGGGGTTAGAGTCCTCTTCGAATTAGGGTTAAAGGCCCGTGCGCGAGGGTTAGAGGCCCTCGGCCGAAGAAAGGTGCTTGGCTGATGATGATCCTTCTGGTTGCTTGATACCTTTGCGATAAAAGTTTGCCCATTGATGCACTAAGCCTCAAGAACCACAAAGACATGTGAGACTTTAACCAAGGCTTTAATACACTACATAGGAAGCTTACCCGACACAGACGACCCCAGACAAATGGGTCCGGTCTCAGAAGCTGGGTCTTAGACCTAACTCCCGGGGGAGTGGCCAAGGCGGAGCTCTTCGTGGCCAGGTCAGTTTAGATACAGGTGACCGAACTACAGAGCTACAGTACAATACACAGGGTTACAGGGCCACGTTACACACAACTATTATATAACTATGTACAATGCTAGGGAGGTACATTCACCCCTTGTTTAGAAGGAAGTCCGGGGTGAAAATATGGAGTAGCAAACACAGTGAACAAACAGGGAGTAACGAACAGAGTCCATCAGGAGGTTCCGTGTCGTCAGAGGTCGAGAGGAACGATGGGTTTGGTCGATCTCTTTGAACGTCGGAGCTGCGGCGCGGAGGTAGTGTCCGGCGGTATCCATGCGGTCGGTGGTGCTGGGTCGCGAGGCAGCATAATGTCCCCCACCGCTTCGGTTGGCTCGAGGCGCAACTGCGGGATGACAGCGGCTGGCACGGAGTAGTAACAGGCCGAGGGATCGACGGGAGCAGAGAGGGAGCGGGGTGGAGGTTGCGGGGCAGGGGAGGCAGGGGCCCCAGAGGGTGCCAGGTCCTTTATGGAGACGGTCTCCTCACGCCCGTCGGGGTACGTTATGTACGCGTACTGTGATTTGGTGTGGAGGAGACGGACTCTCTCCACCAGGGGCTCCGCCTTAGAGGTCCGCACATGCTTGCGGAGCAGGACGTCTCCCGGGGACAGGAGCCAGGACGGGAGCGATGTCACGGATGCCGATCTCCTGGAGAAGAGAAACATCCGCTCATGAGGGGTAGCATTCGTTGCAGTACACAAAAGGGATGGAGTGGAGTGTGGCCGGGAGGGCCTCCTGCCAACGGGAGACTGGTAGGCCTTTGGACTTGAGGGCTAGCAGCACGGCCTTCCAAACTGTCGCGTTCTCCCTCTCCACCTGTCCGTTCCCCCGGGGGTTGTAACTGGTCGTCCTGCTCGAGGCAACGCCCCTGGCGAGCAGGTACCGACGCAGCTCCTCACTCATGAAGGAGGAGCCCCGGTCACTGTGAATGTAATTGGGAGAACCGAACAGCATGAAGAGGTCGTGCAACACTTTGATGACGGTGGCGGAGGTCGTGTCGGGGCAGGGAATGGCGAAGGGGAACCGCGAGTACTCGTCGATGACATTGAGGAAGTACGTGTTGCGGTTGTGGGTGGGTAGGGGCCCTTTGAAGTCAATGCTGAGACGTTCAAAGGGGCGGGTAGTCTTGATTAGGTGCGCCTTGTCTGGCTTGTAGAATTGCGGCTTGCACTCCGCACAGACTTGGCAGTTCCTAGTCACGGCCTTGACCTCCTCGACTGAGAAGGGCAGGTTGTGGCCCTTGATGTAGTGGTAGAACCGCCTGACGCCCGGGTGACAGAGGTCATTATGTAGTGCCCGCAGTCGGTCATCCTGTGCGTTGGCACAAGTACTAGGGGACAGGGCATCAGGAGGATCATTGAGCTTACCTGGCCGGTATAAGATATTATAATTGTAGGTGGAGAGTTTGATCCTCCTCTGTAATATCTTATCATTTTTGATCTTACCTCGTTGTTTGTTGTCGAACATGAACGCAACTGGTCGTTGGTCAGTAACGAGGGTAAATGGTTTTCCGGCCAGGTAGTGCCTCCAGTGCCGGACGGCTTCCACTATGGGCTGTGCCTCCTTCTCAACAGAGGAGTGGCGGATCTCGGGGCCTTGGAGTGTGTGGGAAAAGAAGGCGATGGGCCTGCCCGCCTGGTTGAGGGTGGCACCCAGGGCAAAGTCGGAGGCATCGCTCTCGACTTGGAATGGTGCAGACTCGTCTACCGCATGCATGGCGGCTTTGGCGATAGCGTTTTTTAGGAGGTGGAAGGCCTGGCAGGCCTCGGGCGGGAGGGGGAATGAGGGGGAACGGAGGAGGGGTCGGGCCTTGTCAGCGTACTTGGGCACCCACTGGGCATAGTAGGCAAAGAACCCGAGGCATCGTCTCAGTTCTTTGGGGCAGGTGGGAATTGGGAGTTCGAGAAGGGGGTGCAGACGGTCGGGATCGGAGCCGAGGACGCCGTTCTCCACCACGTAGCCGAGTATGGCGAGGCGGGTGGTGCCGAAAACACATTTTGCCTCGTTGTACATGAGATTGAGGCGTTTGGCAGTTTGGAGGAATTTAGTGAGGTTGATGTCATGGTCCTGCTGGTTGTGGCCGCAGATGGTGACGTTGTCCAGATACGGGAAGGTAGCCCGCAGTCTGTTCTGGTCCACCATTCGGTCCATCTCCCGTTGGAAGACCGAGACTCCATTGGTGACGCCAAAGGGTACCCTAAGGAAGTGGTAGAGGCGGCCGTCCGCCTCGAAGGCCGTGAAGTTACGGTCCTCCGGGCGGATAGGGAGCTGGTGGTAGGCGGATTTCAAGTCTATGGTGGAGAACACCCGGTACTGTGCAATCCGGTTGACCATGTCAGATATGCGGGGGTGGGGATACGCATCAAGCAGCGTGTACCGGTTGATGGTCTGACTGTAGTCAATGACCGTGCGGTGTTTCTCACCAGACATGACTACCACCACTTGGGCTCGCCAGGGGCTGGTGCTGGGAGCAATGATCTTTTCCGAGAGAAGGCGCTTAATCTCCGCTCGAATTAATTGGCAGTCCCCGAAACTGTAACGCCGACTTTTAGTAGCCACGGGCTTGCAGTCCGGGGTGAGATTAGCAAACAGTGAAGGGGGGGGGGATCCTGAGCGTGGAGAGACTACAGGTGGGACCCGGGGGGGGATCAGGGAAGAACAGGGGGTTGGAGACCGTGACGGGGGGGAGGGGGCCATTAAAATGCAAGGTGAGGCTGCGCAGGTGGCATTGGAAGTCCAGGCCGAGGATCGCGGCGGCGCAGAGGTGAGGGAGGACCATGAATTTGAAATCCTGGAACACCGCGCCGTTCACTGAGAAGGTGACGACGCAGTAGCCCGAAACCTCGGCCGACTGGGAGTTGGAGGCCATGGAAATATGCCTGCGCGTGGGTAGTACCTTGAGGGAGCAGCGGCGCACGGTGTCCGGGTGGAGGAAGCTCTCCGTGCTGCCGCTGTCGAAGAGGCAGGTAACAGTGAAACGATTTACCTGAACCTCCATGCTGGATCTGGCGAGCTGATGCGGTCCGTCCTGGTCGAGGACGATGGATGCGATGGTGGAGCTGTTGGAGAAGGGTGCCGGATCCGGGGAGCGGCCTGCGGAAGAAGGTGGCGGAGCCCAGGCGTCGTAGGCTGCTGTTGGAGGCCAGGTTGCTGTTGTTGGCTGCATCTCAGTTGTTTGCAGCATTTCGGTCGGGTGCACAGGACCGGAAGTGACGGTGGACCGGAAGTGACGATCAACGGTGGACCGGAAGTGACGATCGGCGGTGGACCGGAAGTGACGATCGGCGGTGGACCGGAAGTGACGATCGGCGGTGGACCGGAAGTGGCGTACAGCGGACCGGAAGTGAAGGAAACCGGGCCGGGGATAGTCAAATATCGCACGTGTCGAATAGCGAGCCGGGAACGGAGGATGGCAGCACCCAGGAGTAGCAGGCCGCGGTGTTGGACCTCGAGGCAGCGGTGGAGCGGCAGACATTTGCAAACTGGCCTTTCTTGCCACAGGCTGAACAGGTAGCATCTCTAGCAGGGCAGCGTTTCCTGGGGTGTTTTGCCTGGCCACAAAAGTAACACTGGGGCCCAGGCGTTCTTTTTACTGCTGGTGTGGCTGGGTGGGCCGTGACTTGCAGGGGTTGTTGCTGGGCGGACGGCAGGGAGATAGCGGCCACATAGGGAACGTGGGCAGGCGCATAGGAAGTTTGGGCAGGCGTGTAGGACGCATTATTGTCATAAGCTGCCTGTTGGTCCTCTGCCATAGTGACTGACGTGTCCAGAGTCAGGGTAGTCTGTGCCAGTAGGAGTTGGCGAATTAGGACGGAAGCGATGCCGGCTACAAAGGCATCGAGCGCCAGGGCCTCAGTGTTCTGCTCAGCGGAGACTGCTGGCGCATTGCAGGTGAGCGCGAGGGCACGGAGGTCCCGAACGAACACGGATAGGGGTTCACCCGGCTGCTGGTGCCGGGAGGCGAGGCGGTGGCGGGCGTAAATAGAATTAACAGTTCGTGCATACCGGCTTTTGAGCTTCACGATGGCATCGGCATAAGTCGTTGTTCCCGTGATGAGGTTGAAAAGCCCGTAGTCGAGCCGTGAGCACAGGAGGTTGAGTCAGTCAGCGTCTGTTTTGGCGAAGGCGGAGGATGCTTCCAGGTAGGCCTCGAAACACCGGAGCCAGCAGTTGAAAAGGTGATCCGCGCGTGGAGCGTGGGGGTTGAGCGAGAGCTTGTCGGGTTTCAGAGTAGCCTCCATTATAACTGTAGTGTATTAAATTGATGCACTAAGCGTCAAGAACCACAAAGACATGTGAGACTTTAACCAAGGCTTTAATACACTACATAGGAAGCTTACCCGACACAGACGACCCAGACAAATGGGTCAGGTCTCAGAAGCTGGGTCTTATACCTAACTCCCGGGGGAGTGGCCAAGACGGAGCTCTCCGTGGCCAGGTCAGGTTACATACAGGTGACCGAACCTCTACAGAGCTACAGTACAATACACAGGGTTACAGGGCCACGTTACACACAACTATTATATAACTATGTACAATGCTAGGGAAGTACAGTGGTGTATCACCACACCCTTAAAACAAGTGGTTGTCTCAACCAGTGTCTTGACTTGTTCAACACTCCGGGTTGACTATTGGCTACAGCAGAGAACGGATAACTCCGTCCAAAATATAGTACTTTCCATCAGGTGAGGATGACGCCTTAGCCTCCACAATAAACACCCTGTCGGAACACTCATACAATTGCTAAAATTCTTGATTGGGTTGAGGCGCAGGATAACCCCGTTCTAATTCTTGATTGAATTAGCCTTTGGATTTCGGCGGCAGCGGTGCGCAGGGGCCTTCTTGGAGGTGAGTAGCGACTTTAAAACCACTTACCTTTACAGGAGCAGCCCTTTGGATTTCGGCGGCAGCGGTGCGCAGGGGCCTTCTGGGAGGTGAGTAGTGAGTTTAAAACCACTTACCTTTACAGGAGCAGCCCTTTGGATTTCGGCGGCAGCGGTGCGCAGGGGCCTTCTTGGAGGTGAGTAGCGACTTTAAAACCACTTACCTTTACAGGAGCAGCCCTTTGGATTTCGGCGGCAGCGGTGCGCAGGGGCCTTCTTGGAGGTGAGTAGCGACTTTAAAACCACTTACCTTTACAGGAGCAGCCCTTTGGATTTCGGCGGCAGCGGTGCGCAGGGGCCTTCTGGGAGGTGAGTAGTGAGTTTAAAACCACTTACCTTTACAGGAGCAGCCCTTTGGATTTCGGCGGCAGCGGTGCGCAGGGGCCTTCTTGGAGGTGAGTAGCGACTTTAAAACCACTTACCTTTACAGGAGCAGCCCTTTGGAGTTCGGTGGCAGCGGTGCGCAGGGGCCTTCTTGGAGGTGAGTAGCGACTTTAAAACCACTTACCTTTACAGGAGCAGCCCTTTGGATTTCGGCGGCAGCGGTGCGCAGGGGCCTTCTGGGAGGTGAGTAGTGAGTTTAAAACCACTTACCTTTACAGGAGCAGCCCTTTGGATTTCGGCGGCAGCGGTGCGCAGGGGCCTTCTGGGAGGTGAGTAGTGAGTTTAAAACCACTTACCTTTACAGGAGCAGCCCTTTGGATTTCGGCGGCAGCGGTGCGCAGGGGCCTTCTTGGAGGTGAGTAGCGACTTTAAAACCACTTACCTTTACAGGAGCAGCCCTTTGGATTTCGGCGGCAGCGGTGCGCAGGGGCCTTCTTGGAGGTGAGTAGCGACTTTAAAACCACTTACCTTTACAGGAGCAGCCCTTTGGATTTCGGCGGCAGCGGTGCGCAGGGGCCTTCTTGGAGGTGAGTAGCGACTTTAAAACCACTTACCTTTACAGGAGCAGCCCTTTGGATTTCGGCGGCAGCGGTGCGCAGGGGCCTTCTGGGAGGTGAGTAGTGAGTTTAAAACCACTTACCTTTACAGGAGCAGCCCTTTGGATTTCGGCGGCAGCGGTGCGCAGGGGACTTCTTGGAGGTGAGTAGCGACTTTAAAACCACTTACCTTTACAGGAGCAGCCCTTTGGATTTCGGCGGCAGCGGTGCGCAGGGGCCTTCTGGGAGGTGAGTAGTGAGTTTAAAACCACTTACCTTTACAGGAGCAGCCCTTTGGATTTCGGCGGCAGCGGTGCGCAGGGGCCTTCTGGGAGGTGAGTAGTGTATTTAAAAAGCCTTACCTGGTCCCGTGTCTGTTCTTCTTTTCTGTTTTATTTGTTTTTATATAAGGCGGGAACCGGAAGTTCGACCTCTGGCAAGTCCCCCCCCCCCGCCCCCCCAACCAATAAATTCTGGTGGAGAGGAAACCCGAGACACTACACGTGTAGTGTCTCCCACCCGCCCTCCTCCTCTAACCTAATAATAAGACCCATTGGTGTAAGGTAAGTGCCATATTATATTATTATATTATTAGCATTGTGCAGGTCAAGGATCGGAGGTGGAGGAGCAGTCTCTGTCAGCGAGAGAACCTGAGAACATCTCAGACACTCAGAAGGTAAGAAGGTAAGTAAGTGATTTTTACTTTTATACCTTTTTTCAAATTGTGTGTGTCGGGGGGAAACTGAAGTGACATCACAGAAAAGCTGTGACCTGAGTGGCTGGTTGGGATTCTAACCTAAATTTAAAAAAAAAAAAAAAAATTTGAGTATTTGGGAACTAATTAAACATAATAACTTAATTATAATTTAGAGGATATCTAAGCCAGAGATCGGAGAATATTATAGTTAGCTATCGCATTTCTATTAGAAATCTAGTGCTAGGAAACAGATAGTTGACAGTAACTTTGCAATTTTAAAAAAAAGTATTTAAAAAAAAAAAGACAAATTTTAATTTTAATTAATTGACGCAATGTCAGTTAGAGGGGTGCTGTGCTCTGACTGTGAGATGTGGCAGGTCCGGGAGGCTTCCAGCGTCCCGGATGGCTTCATCTGCAGAAAGTGCACCCAACTGCAGCTCCTCACAGACCGCATGGTTCGGTTGGAGCAGCAATTGGATGCACTTAGGAGCATGCAGGTGGCGGAAAGCGTCATAGATCGCAGTTATGTAAATGTGGTCACACCCAAGGTGCAGGCAGAGAAATGGGTGACCACCAGAAAGGGCAGGCAGTCAGTGCAGGAATCCCCTGTGGTTGTCCCCCTCTCGAACAGATATACCCCTTTGGATACTGTCGGGGGGGATAGCCTATCAGGGGAAAACAGCAGCAGCCAGAGCAGTGGCACCACGGCTGGCTCTGATGTTCAGAAGGGAGGGTCAAAGCGCAGAAGAGTAATAGTAATAGGGGACTCTATAGTCAGGGGCACAGATAGGCGCTTCTGTGGACGTGAAAGAGACTCCAGGATGGTATGTTGCCTCCCTGGTGCCAGGGTCCAGGATGTCTCCGAACGGGTAGAGGGAATCCTGAAGGGGGAGGGCAAACAGGCAGAGGTCGTTGTACATATTGGTACTAACGACATAGGCAGGAAGGGGCATGAGGTCCTGCAGCAGGAGTTCAGGGAGCTAGGCAGAAAGTTAAAAGACAGGACCTCGAGGGTTGTAATCTCGGGATTACTCCCTGTGCCACGTGCCAGTGAGGCTAGAAATAGGAAGATAGAGCAGACAAACACGTGGCTAAACAGCTGGTGTAGGAGGGAGGGTTTCCGTTATCTGGACCACTGGGAGCTCTTCCGGGGCAGGTGTGACCTGTATAAGATGGACGGGTTGCATCTAAACCGGAGAGGCATAAATATCCTGGCCGCGAGGTTTGCTAGTGTCACACGGGAGGGTTTAAACTAGTATGGCAGGGGGGTGGGCATGGGAGCAATAGGTCAGAAGGTGAGAGCATTGAGGGAGAACTAGGGAATAGGGACAGTGTGGCTCTGAGGCAGAGCAGACGGGGCGAAGTTGCTGAACACAGCGGGTCTGGTGGCCTGAAGTGCATATGTTTTAATGCAAGGAGCATTACGGGTAAGGCAGATGAACTTAGAGCTTGGATTACTACTTGGAACTATGATGTTGTTGCCATTACAGAGACCTGGTTGAGGGAAGGGCAGGATTGGCAGCTAAACGTTCCAGGATTTAGATGTTTCAGGCGGGATAGAGGGGGATGTAAAAGGGGAGGCGGAGTTGCGCTACTTGTTCGGGAGAATATCACAGCTATACTGCGAGAGGACACCTCCGAGGGCAGTGAGGCTATATGGGTAGAAATCAGGAATAAGAAGGGTGCAGTCACAATGTTGGGGGTATACTACTGGCCTCCCAACAGCCAGCGGGAGATGGAGGAGCAGATAGGTAGACAGATTTTGGAAAAGAGTAAAAACAACAGGGTTGTGGTGATGGGAGACTTCAACTTCCCCAATATTGACTGGGACTCACTTAGTGCCAGGGGCTTAGACGGGGCGGAGTTTGTAAGGAGCATCCAGGAGGGCTTCTTAAAACAATATGTAAACAGTCCAACTAGGGAAGGGGCGGTACTGGACCTGGTATTGGGGAATGAGCCCGGCCAGGTGGTAGATGTTTCAGTAGGGGAGCATTTCGGTAACACTGACCACAATTCAGTAAGTTTTAAAGTACTGGTGGACAAGGATAAGAGTGGTCCGAGGATGAATGTGCTAAATTGGGGGAAGGCTAATTATAACAATATTAGGCGGGAACTGAAGAACATAGATTGGGGGCGGATGTTTGAGGGCAAATCAACATCTGACATGTGGGAGGCTTTCAAGTGTCAGTTGAAAGGAATACAGGACAGGCATGTTCCTGTGAGGAAGAAAGATAAATACGGCAATTTTCGGGAACCTTGGATGACGAGTGATATTGTAGGCCTCGTCAAAAAGAAAAAGGAGGCATTTGTCAGGGCTAAAAGGCTGGGAACAGACGAAGCCTGTGTGGCATATAAGGAAAGTAGGAAGGAACTTAAGCAAGGAGTCAGGAGGGCTAGAAGGGGGTCATGAAAAGTCATTGGCAAATAGGGTTAAGGAAAATCCCAAGGCTTTTTACACGTACATAAAAAGCAAGAGGGTAGCCAGGGAAAGGGTTGGCCCACTGAAGGATAGGCAAGGGAATCTATGTGTGGAGCCAGAGGAAATGGGCGAGGTACTAAATGAATACTTTGCATCAGTATTCACCAAAGAGAAGGAATTGGTAGATGTTGAGTCTGGACAAGGGGGTGTAGATAGCCTGGGTCACATTGTGATCCAAAAAGACGAGGTGTTGGGCGTCTTAAAAAATATTAAGGTAGATAAGTCCCCAGGGCCGGATGGGATCTACCCCAGAATACTGAAGGAGGCTGGAGAGGAAATTGCTGAGGCCTTGACAGAAATCTTTGGATCCTCGCTGTCTTCAGGGGATGTCCCAGAGGACTGGAGAATAGCCAATGTTGTTCCTCTGTTTAAGAAGGGTAGCAAGGATAATCCCGGGAACTACAGGCCGGTGAGCCTTACTTCAGTGGTAGGGAAATTACTGGAGAGAATTCTTCGAGACAGGATCTACTCCCATTTGGAAGCAAATGGACGTATTAGTGAGAGGCAGCACGGTTTTGTGAAGGGAAGGTCGTGTCTCACTAACTTGATAGAGTTTTTCGAGGAGGTCACTAAGATGATTGATGCAGGTAGGGCAGTAGATGTTGTCTATATGGACTTCAGTAAGGCCTTTGACAAGGTCCCTCATGGTAGACTAGTACAAAAGGTGAAGTCACACGGGATCAGGGGTGAACTGGCAAGGTGGATACAGAACTGGCTAGGCCATAGAAGGCAGAGGGTAGCAATGGAGGGATGCTTTTCTCATTGGAGGGCTGTGACCAGTGGTGTTCCACAGGGATCAGTGCTGGGACCTTTGCTCTTTGTAATATATATAAATGATTTGGAGGAAAATGTAACTGGTCTGATTAGTAAGTTTGCAGACGACACAAAGGTTGGTGGAATTGCGGATAGCGATGAGGACTGTCTGAGGATACAGCAGGATTTAGATTGTCTGGAGACTTGGGCGGAGAGATGGCAGATGGAGTTTAATCCGGACAAATGTGAGGTAATGCATTTTGGAAGGGCTAATGCAGGTAGGGAATATACAGTGAATGGTAGAACCCTCAAGAGTATTGAAAGTCAAAGAGATCTAGGAGTACAGGTCCACAGGTCATTGAAAGGGGCAACACAGGTGGAGAAGGTAGTCAAGAAGGCATACGGCATGCTTGCCTTCATTGGCCGGGGCATTGAGTATAAGAATTGGCAAGTCATGTTGCAGCTGTATAGAACCTTAGTTAGGCCACACTTGGAGTATAGTGTTCAATTCTGGTCGCCACACTACCAGAAGGATGTGGAGGCTTTAGAGAGGGTGCAGAAGAGATTTACCAGAATGTTGCCTGGTATGGAGGGCATAAGCTATGAGGAGCGATTGAATAAACTCGGTTTGTTCTCACTGGAACGAAGGAGGTTGAGGGGCGACCTGATAGAGGTATACAAAATTATGAGGGGCATAGACAGAGTGGATAGTCAGAGGCTTTTCCCCAGGGTAGAGGGGTCAATTACTAGGGGGCATAGGTTTAAGGTGAGAGGGGCAAAGTTTAGAGTAGATGTACGAGGCAAGTTTTTTACGCAGAGGGTAGTGGGTGCCTGGAACTCGCTACCGGAGGAGGTGGTGGAAGCAGGGACGATAGGGACATTTAAGGGGCATCTTGACAAATATATGAATAGGATGGGAATAGAAGGATACGGACCCAGGAAGTGTAGAAGATTGTAGTTTAGTCGGGCAGTATGGTCGGCACGGGCTTGGAGGGCCGAAGGGCCTGTTCCTGTGCTGTACATTTCTTTGTTCTTTGTTCTTATTAATTTTGGCTTGCTACTGTACCTCCCTGTAATACGGTGGTGCAGCCCCGGCCGTGAATAAACGTATGTTGAAGTGACTTGGTGTTCGATTGATCATTTCATCCAGACTGAAGGGAAAAGAATTCTCAAGGGCGCTGGTTTTATCACTGCTTGAGGGTTCCCTATCACTTGACATGTGTGACATGATTGACAAAATTTAACTACATCTTTATGTCGTCCAGGCCAATAAAAATGTTTCTGGATTTTAGCTTGAAGTTTTCCTTATTCCCAAATGACCTCCCACTGGTACCTCATGTGCAACTTGCAACACCTCCTCTCTATACCCTACCAGAAATACTACTTGATGAATGTCTGCCCACTTTTCATCAGCCTGCATATGTAAAGGTCTCCATTTTCTCATCAAGACATCATTTTTACGGTAATAACATTCTGGTATACACTCAGATTCCTCTTCCGTGTATGCTTTCTGATCCATCCGTTTTATTTCTATATATTTTTGCTGTAGCTCCGCCAATTTTCCTGAACTAAAAATATCCGCCTCATCCTCCACCTGTTCTTGTTCTTTTTCAACCATCTGATCATAAATCGTTTCCAATAATTGCACTTCAACTTCACTCTTTGATTTCTCCTCTTGTTTTAACCTGTGACTTTGCGAACATGTTACCACACAATCTGGAAAAATCCCAGGATATTCATCCTTCAACACTTCAGTTGTCTGATTTTCCACTGGCCTATCAACCACCGTAGGCATCACTCCCACCTGCGATCCAGCTATATCATTGCCCAAGATAAACTGTATTCCTGGACAAGATAGTTTCTCTATTACTCCTACTACCACTTCACCACTGTTCACTGGACTTTCCAACCTTACCTTTCTAATGGAATGCTACTCCTCTCACCCTGAATTCCACATATTACCATATTTTCTGGCAATATTCTTCCCAAACGACATAATTCCTCATCTCTTACCATTAAAGATTGACTAGCTCCCGTATCTCTTAAAATTGTGACTTCTTTACCTGTTCCTCCTGATATATATGAGTACATTTTACCTATACAAGTAAATTCTTTAAAGAGATCTGGCACCTTCTTATCAATCACCTCTTGATCAGGATGTACAATCTTTTGCACCTCCTTCGCTTCACTTGGGCTTTCCTTCGCCACTTTAACAAACCCCACTGTCTTATCCTGTTTTACCACATTAGCCTTCCCAGTGCTTTTCTTCCACCACCAACACTGTGACTTTACATGGCCTAGTTTATTACAGTGGAAACATTTAAAACTTTTCATTTCTTTTCCACCCTCCTGGATTTCTTTTTTAACCTGAGGTACACTCCCCTTATTATCTCCCATCAGATCACCTTTACCTTTACCACTTGAGTATTTCTCATGTCCCCAGTTTCTATCCCTCACAGGCTGAAACTGATGTCAGAAGCCAAGCTTTAATTTATGAACTAATTCATAATCATCTGCCATTTCTGCTGCCAATCTCGCAGTTTTAACCCTCTGCTCTTCCACATGAATTCTCACTACATCAGGAATTGAATTTTTAAACTCCTCCAAAAGTATAATTTCTCTGAGAGCTTCATACGTTTTGTCAATTTTCAAAGCCCTTATCCACCTATCAAAATTACTCTGTATATCCTTTCAAACTCCATGTATGTTTTGACCAAATTTTTTCCTTAAATTTCTAAACCTTTGTCTGTCGGCTTCAGGCACTAGTTCATATGCACCTCAGATGGATTTTTTCACCTCCTCATATGTCTCAGATACCTCCTCCGGTAGTGATGCAAACACTTCACTAGCCCTACCTACCAGCTTTGTTTGAATGAGTAATACCCACATGTCCTGTGGCCATTTCATTTGTTTAGCTACCTTCTCAAATGAAATGAAAAAGGCTTCCACCTCATCCTCGTCAAACCTTGGCAATGCTTGGACATATTTAAATAGATCCCCACCAAGCCTTCCACTTCGACGCTCTTCCTCACTATCCTCATCACTATCACCCAACTGTATATGTCCCTTTACGTCTGCCGATTTTAACTGAGTGTCATGTTTCATGGCCATTTTCTGAAGTTCAAACACTCTCTCTTTATCTTTTTCCCTGATCTGTATCTCCCTTTCTCTTTCTTTTTGTTCTGCTAGAGCTATTCTTCCTTTTCTCTCCTTCTATCTCTTTCTCTTTCTTTTTCCTCTCTATCTCTTTCTTTTTCTGCTCTCTCTCTTTCATAATCAAGCTGCTTTAATTCTTTCTCATGTTCCATTTATTTAATTTGCAACTAAATTTTTGCCATTTCCAATGAGTCAAACTGTATCTCAGGCAACCTTAAATGCTTAGCCACTGCCATAATTACCTCATCTTTTCGCATTTTGTCAGGGAATGTCAACTGCAATGTTTTTACCAAATCTAACAATCTGCTTTTAGTCTCTGTCCGTAAGGTTCTGCGTGTGACCGTCTCCACCCCAAAAAACCTCTGAGCCTCTGAAAGAGCCATTGAGGGGCTGTTTAGCACAGGGCTAAATCGCTGGCTTTGAAAGCAGACCAAGGAAGGCCAGCAGCACGGTTCGATTCCCATAACAGCCTCCCCGAACAGGCACCAGAATGTGGCGACTAGGGGCTTTTCACAGTAACTTCATTTGAAGCCTACTTGTGACAATAAGAGATTTTCATTTCATTTCATTGTCCACAACACACTCCCCACATAAACTAGAATACCACACCTGAAAAGCAACCACAATAAGCTCACCCTCACTGTCTTTATGTTCACTAAGCCAATCCAATAGATAGACTTTTAACCCCCTCGAGCCCCCTATTTGTTATGGGCCAGATTTTAGAGAACCCCAAAGTGTATCATAGAGTTCACCTGACCCACAACGTTTGATAGATTGTGGTATGGCGAGCACATGGCCCACTCTACAGGTGTGGTACATGTAAAAGTATTTTTTAAAGCAAAACAATGTTTATTCTATGAACTCAAGTTAACCTTTTAAAAACATACAGTGAACATCTTAGCACCCATTAATTCAAATACAACCCCCAAAGACTATAACACTAAGTAAACCTTTAAGCTTTTCTTTTTAACATCCATAACGACATAAAAATAAAACCTTTATCAGAAGCATATCAGGTTAAAGTCACTACTGAAAACATTTATAATTCTGAATTCACCAAATGATCAAGAGATAGTCTTTTGATGGCAGAGAGAACAGCAGTACACCTGCTTGGTCTGGCTTCAGCTCCAACACTGAAAACAAAACTAAAACACATCCTGCAGCAAACAGCCTAAAACAAAAGTAAAAAGCTGACAGACAGCCCAGCTCCACCAACTCACTGACATGACTGCAGTAGTACCCATTTCTTAAAGGTACTCTCACTACAGATATTTATATACACACCCATTTATAAACACTTATTTCTTAAAGGTACTCTCACATGACAAGTATCTGAGGAGTTGCAAATTGTGCTGAAACATTGTACTATCACCAGTGAACATTCCCACTTATGTCCTTATAATGGAGGGAAGGTCATTAATGAAGCAGCTGAATATGGTTGGGACAAAGACACTACCCCCAGGAACTCCTGCAGTAACGTCCTGGAGCTGAGATGACTGACCCCCAATAATCACAACCATCTTCCATTGTGCCAGGTATGACTGCAACCAGTGAAGAGTTTCCCCTGATTTTCATTGACTCCAGTTTTGATAGGGCTCCTTGATGCCACACTCAGTCAAATCCGGCTTTGGTGTCACGATTTGCTATAAAATAGACTCTGCTTTCTGTGAGTGCTGCCATATGTCTCACCTCACCACCAGCCTATTGGCTGACATGGCTGTGTCAATACCCACTCCAAAAACTTAACCCTGTACAGGAAAGCGTGAGGCAGTTTTCAGGACATAACTGCTGCCAGGCAAGTGAATCACTGGGCATTGGAGTGAAAAGCTGCTTACAAATTCCTGGGAATGCCCCAATTTGCTCTCAGATTGCTGCTGGGATATAAGGAGAGCAGGTGGTAGTTGGCCGACATCAATCCTTGAATAAGGATATTGGACTAATTTACATCTTAAAGAAAAAAGAGTCAGTCTGTATGTAAACTGGGCTGATGATTTGCTATTGATCATTTTATGCGCCTGTCAAAGATCAATTTCATGTCCCTCTGTTAGACCGTAAGGCATAGAAGTAGAATTAGGCCTCTCGGCCCATCGAGTCTGCTCTGCCATTCAATCATGGCTGATATTTTTCTCATCCCCATTCTCCTGCCTCCTCCCCTTAACCCCTGATCCCCTTATTAATCAAGAAACTATCTATCTCTGCCTTAAAGACACTCAGTGATTTGGCCTGCACAGCATTCTGCGGCAAAGAGTTCCACAGATTCACCACCCTATGGCTGAAGAAATTCCTCCTCATCTCTGTTTTAAAGGATCGTCCCTTTCTTGTTGAACAATGTTTCCTGCTTCTTCAAGACCAAAACCATTACACAACCAGAGAATGGCCACCATTCTCCTCCACTAGGTCAACAAGGATTGAAAATTGAAAAATTCAAGTCACACTTCTGCTTTTTCACAAGAAATGTAGGAAACAAAGTAAGCAACATAAAAATGCAGCAGTAGTTATTTTAGAACCAAATTTAATTCAGTGCTGAATTGACTGCAACTTTTTAAGCTATCAGAAACATTTACCTTTGCATTCAATGAAAAACTATTTGCTCTTCTTTTGTCTATTTTCATATTCATTGAGTTTTGACATTTTGTAAATTATATGGAGACTGCTATGCATGTTTAAAAATGTCATCAGGAACTTGGATGGGTTTAAAACTTTGTTGTGCCTCTGGCGTTATTTCCCGGTTCTGTACATTGTTCTAACACCAATCTGTAACTGCAATTACTTTTGTCCAACTCTCTTCGGGCAACACTCCTTTATCTTTTTTTCCCAGTTTGAACCTTCCACCAGATTTAAACATATTTTTGGTTTGACAATATGCCTCCAGGATAGTGCTGACCTATATTTAGCTTTTCTCTGTTGTTTTCTTCAGAAATTGTGCAACATTGTCTAAATGTAGGTCACAGGAAACAGTCACAGTCCACCTGGGACTAAACTAAAAATCAGTCTCGTAACAAAGAATGCCATTTCGATTCTGCTGAGAAACAGGACTCTCAAGTTATTTCAACAGATGTGGTAATATCTTACCATTGCTTCACAACATCATGCAAATAAGTGGCCAGAATTACTGTCAGGTTAGCAACCTGGAATCATACCAGAATTTGTCAGGCGCAGACTGAAAACTGGAGTGTAACCCCAGTGAAATTCAGTGGCCGTGGTTTACACTATCGCTCTGGTGGGTCAGGACCTCAGAGCCAGCAACTAGCTCCACAAAGTTGGGGCCCGAACTTTAACGAGCACCTTGATCAGAACTGCAGCCTAATGGCCCCCAGCCCACATCACGGAGGGACTGGGGGCTCTTCCTCCCCCCCCCCCTTTCTCCCCCACCCTCCCCCACTCAACATTCCTCACTGCCATCCCCTCCCTCTGGGACATTCCTCGCCAGCAATCCCCGTCCCCACATCCCCAAATTCCTTACGACATTCCTCTCCCACCCAACATTCTTTGCTGGAATTCCCCTTCCTCCCACCCCATGACATTCCGTATCAGCATTCCGCTCCCCCGACATTCTTCGCCTGAATTCCCCCACCCCACGCCCCCTCGACATTGTTCACCGGCATTCCAACCCGCTCCCCGCCGACATTCTTCTCCAGTATTCCCTTCCCCCCGACATTCTTCGCCCACATTCCCTATCCCTGCACCCCCTCGTCCGACATTCCTCGCTGGCATTCCACTTCCTCCCTCCAACATTCTTCATCGGCATTTCTCTCCCCTTCTGACCTTCCTCACCGTCATTCCCCTCACCCCAACATCCCTCACTGGCATTCCCCCCCCCGACATTCGTCGCTGGCATTCCTCCCAGACACCCCCCTCCCCGGACATTCCTCGGCAGCAATCCACCCCCCTCCCTCAGTGACTGCTCTCCCACTCTCCTTCAACACACATCAATGAACCCCCTCCCCCCATATTACCCCCAAATGCACATCAATGAAGACTTCCCTGCTCTCCCCCCAACATACATCAATGAAACCCCCCCCATATTACCCCCCAACACACATCAATGAAGATTCCCCTGCTCTACCCCCCCAACACACATCAGTGAACCCCCACCTGCTGTTTCCCCCAGCACACATCAATGAACCCCCTCCCGCTCTGCAATCTCTCCGGCGAGAGTCATGCTTCCTGATTCTCATGGGATTTTCTGCCCGTGCCGCCGATCCCGTGCATTGCAACCGTGGGCTCAAAATCACTCCCACTATAATTTAATGGAAAGGAGATATTTTGGGGACTTGGTTATTGTATCTTTGCACTATCAATACATAGAAATAGATTGCTGATGCATATGGGTTGAATGCAAGATCAACAGGTTTATTAAATAGGTCTTCACTGCATAATGGCTGGTACTAGACTAAGGGCAAAAGCCTGTAAAGTAATCTTGATGTCATGCACATCGCATGACCTCCTTAAAGAGACACTACACACAACTACAATAACCCACATATATAACATTCTTGGCCTCATATCTTAATTCTCGTCTTTGTGGATGTGGTAGTCTGTGTAGAGGTATTACGGTACCTGGTAATGCTGGAACACCATGGTAGATATTATATGCTCCTATTGGTCAAGCTGTATGGTAGCTCTGCCCTACTGGGTGGGGTATAAGAGCCCGTGCCGCCCCAGCAGCCTTCATTCTGTACCTGAGCTGCTGGGGGAAACATCTAGCTTATTAAAGCCGTCAGTTGGACTACAACCTCGCTTTAGTGGTCATTGATCGGGCATTAATTTAATAAGCTAGATTTAAAAGGATGAAGCTCCGAATCAAGCCGGAGTATCTGCAACACAGCCCCCACGTGGCGAACTCTGCGGCAATCTTCAAGCACTGGCTGGCGTGTTTTAAAGGATATCTCGGAACGGCTGAAAACACACCCACAGGAGAACAGAAAATGCAAGTCCTGCACTCGAGGGTGAGCACGGAAATTTACACCCTCATCGAGGTCGCGGAAGGCTTCGATGCAGCAATAGAGCTGCTAAAAGGACATTATATTCGCCCGGTAAACCAGGTCTACGCCCGACATCTGCTAGCGACGAGGCGACAAATCCCTGGGGAATCACTGGAAGAATTCTACCGCGTACTCCTGGTGTTGGGGAGAAACTGCAGCTGCCCGCAAGTTTTGGCGAGCGACCACACAGAACTCTTGATCCGGGACGTTTTCGTGGCAGGTATGCTGTCCTCCCAAATCCGCCAGCGATTGCTAGAAAAAGACCCTAGGCCTCAAGGAGGCACGGCCCCTTGCAGGCTCCCTGGATGTGGCCTCCACAAACGCCCGCGCTTACGTTCCTGACCGCATGGCAGCCCCCTGGCAGTGTGGAACCCCTCCGCAGCCGACCCCAAGACATCCCCCATCCCCCCACAAACTTGTGCTGCAAGGCAGCCTGGCAACCCCGGGGGGCCCCGCTGCTACTTTTGCGGATAGGCCAAGCATCCCCAGCAGCGCCACCCAGCTCGTGCATCCACCTGCAAGGGATGCGGTAAAAAGGGCCGCTTCGTGGTGGTATGCCAGGCCCGTGCAGTCGCCGCGGACTCCGGCGGCGAATGCGGACCACCTCCACAAACCTCTCCACGGTCCCCGTGCAGGCAGTGGGCGCCGCCATCTTCCTACTCCACGGCCAGGTGCGGCCCCTGGTGCCACCATCTTGTCCCACGGACGCCACGTTTGATGGATGGGCGCCGCCATTTTGTGCACCCCAAGCCATGTGCAACCAATGGGAGCCGCCATCGTGGATGGACTCCCAGGACCCCAGCTCGGCAGACCACACACCGACCGAAGAGAACACTCAACTGCTGAGATTAGCCTCGGTGACTCTGGATCAGTCCCGGCCTTGAACACTCTCAACCAAGCGGGCAGACCCGTGGCCTTCTTCTCACGTACCCTCCATGCTTCCGAAATCCGCCACTCATCAGTCGAAAAGGAGGCCCAGCCATAGTAGAAGATGTGCGACATTGGAGGCATTAACTGGCCGGCAGGAGATTCACTCTCCACACTGACCAACGGTCGGTTACTTTCATGTTCGATAATGCACAGCGGGGCAAGATAAAAAACGGTAAGATCTTGCGGTGGAGGATCGAACTCTCCACCTACAACTACGAGATCTTGTATCGTCCCGGGAAGCTAAATGAGCCTCCTGATGCCCTGTCCCGCAGCACATGTGCCAACGCACAAGTTTTCCGCCTCCGAGCCCTCCACGAGGAACTCTGCCACCCCAGGGTCACTCGCTTTTTCCACTTTATCAAGAACCGCAACCTGCCCTACTCCATCGAGGAGGTCAGGACAGCCACCAGCGACTGCCAAATCTGCGCGGAATGCAAACCGCACTTCTACCAGCCAGAGAAAGTGCACCTGATAAAGGCTTCTCGTCCTTTAGAACGCCTCAGCATGGACTTCAAAGGCCCCCTCCCCTCCACCGACCGCAGCACGTACTTCCTGAACGTGATTGACGAGTACTCCAGTTCCCATTCGCCATCCCTGCCCCGACATGACCGCAACCACCATCATCAAGGCCCTCCATAGCATCTTTGCACTGTTCGGGTTCCTGCTTACATACATAGTGATAGGGAGTCCTCCTTTATGAGCGACGAACTGCGTCAATTCCTGCACAGCAAAGGCATCGCCTCGAGCAGGACGACCAGTTACAACCCCCGGGGTAGCGGACAGGTAGAGTGGGAGAACGGAACGGTCTGGAAGACTGTCCTACTGGCCCTACGGTCCAGGAATCTCGCAGTCTCCTGCTGGCAGGTAGTCCTCCCGGATGTCCTCCACTCCATCCGGTCACTGCTTTGCACCACAACCAACCAAACATCTCACGAACGTCTCCTTGTGTTCCCCAGGAAGTCCTCCTCTGGGACCTCACCCCCGACCTGGCTGGCAGCTCCCGGACCTATCCTGGTCCGAAAACATGTGCGGGCGCACAGGTCGGACCCGTTGGTCGAGAGGGTCCATCTTTTCCACGCAAACCCCCAGTACGCCTACGTGGCGTACCCCGATGGCCGACAAGATATGGTCTCCCTACAAGGCCTGGCACCCGCCGGAGCCCCACGCACACCCCAGCCACCAGTCACACCCTCTCTCCCACCAGTGCACCTTACAGGAGGGTCGGTCCTTCCGCCGGCCCCATCTAGGCCCCTCTACCCACCGACGAACCCCACAGACGCTCCCTTCCAAGGTCAACCGTTTTCTCCACCAGCGCCGTCTAGGGGTGTCGATGCTGCCACAGAGATCGAGGCCACGCTCCCGAGTCACAGACGCCCGAGTCTCCACCGGAGTCACCACCGAAGATTCGCCGATCACAGAGGACGACCAGGGCCCCCGATCGACTGATTGCTTCATTTTAAAGTGTATAGTTAATACTTTGAATCAAAAATTGTAAATAGTAAATAGAATTATAAATTGTTACAAAACGCTGTACGGAGGTATTACGGTACCTCCATAACTATAATTTCTATCACGTTACCATGCTGTAATGTCGGCCACCACCCCCGCCAGACTCTTTTTTAACAGGGGGTGAATGTGGTAGTCTGTGTAGAGGTATTACGGTACCTGGTAATGCTGGAACACCATTGGTAGATATTGTATGCTTCCTATTGGTCAAGCTGTATGGTAGCTCCGCCCTGCTAGCGGGGTATAAGAGCCCGTGCCGCCCCAGCAGCCTTCATTCTGTACCTGAGCTGCTGGGGGAAACATGTGTCTGTGTTTCCACGCTAACTGCTACAACAACTGTACTAATCAACGGGCACGAGACGTCCTGCTTAATCGACTCTGGGAGCACGGAGAGCTTCATACACCCTGAATTGCTGGGGGAAACATCTAGCTTATTATAGCTGACAGTTGGACTACAACCTCGCTTTAGTGGTCATTGATCGTGCATCAGTGGAATTCCAAAATCACCGAACATTTGAGTGTGTCTACATTTCCTGAAGTTTAAGGAGGCAAGTTTTTGGTAGTCTTACAGCATACTATATTTGGTAATTACTTTTGAGGTCCCAAATTATCTCATTCTTCCATAAATCTGTCTTCAGGCTTTGAAAGCAACTTAAAATCACAGTAAACTCTTTTTAAAATTTAAAATATGAAGCAAATCCATTGCACAACTGAAAGAACAAGCAAATATAGCAGTCAGATAATCATTATATCGTCATAGTAATATTTTGTATCCAGTATCAAGAGTAAATAAAATGAGAAGGTATCATGAGTCTAAGAATTAAACAGTGCATTAGATTTATTTTGTCATTATTTACAATTATTTTACGCTGTTATAATTAGGTAATGAGAAATGGTTTTAAATCATAGTCAGGGCCGTTCAATGGCAAAGTTTACAATTGATGATCTTGTTAAAAAAACATGTACTGACTTTTAAAAGAGGAAGTCATGTGGCAGTTCAGGGAATCGTGCATGCTGGTGTAGGATTTCTCTTCCAGCACCACTGACTCCTGAATGCTAAGGGCATGAGAGCCCTTGAGGTAGGTGTTGACGTGTTGGGTACTCTGATACACAGATGAACCAACACGGTTGCGAATGGCACAACGCAGTTTTATTTCAATGAACTATTAACATCATAAACTCTGGTACTCAGCACATGGTGAATGTCTGAGTGGCTGGCAATGAGGTCTGTGCCCTGAGCCGTCTCCTGCTCGAGTGCCCAGGAAGTGTCGTGTTCCCTGTTTTGTACTGTCTCTTGTCTGTGATTGGCTGTCGTGTTGTGTGTGTTGATTGGTCCGTTGATCTGTCCATCATTATGTATGTATGTGCTATGATGTTCCCCTGAATATCATGACATCCCCCTTTTTTTACAAGATTATGTGCCTACGTGGTTATAAATAGAGATGTGTACTGAGTGTAGTTAAATGTGCGTGTGTGTAATATTTACAGCATGTGCATGGGGCTTAACTATATACAAGGGGCGATGTCGGGTGTGACATAAAAACGAGGTTGTACCATAAACAAAGAACGGGGAAATGTTGAACGATAGAGCAAATTCCTGTAACGATAAGAACATAAACATATTAACACAGTGGTTGCATGAGTTCAATGTATAAACAGTCTCATAAGTCCAGTCTAGTAGGTGGGCGACGAATTCGGGTTGACCGTCTCAAGGGTAGGTCTGGAACCACCGGCTGAGGAACGGGCCTGGCCACGGGCGACGATGGAAGGGACATGGTAGCAGGCAGCTCCATGAAGTCGATATCAGGAACAACAGGAGGGCACGGTGTCAGTGTAAGGTCTCGTAGCGAGCGTGGAAACAGGCGAAGAGCCCGGTGATTGCACCTACGAACGGATCCATCAGGCATGCGAACCAGGAACGAGCGGGGAGCCACGCGTCGGAGAACTTCGGCAGGTGCTGACCAGCCACCTTCTGGTAGGTGGATGTGGACTTTGTCTCCAGGGGCCAGGGCGGGAAGATCATAGAACATAGAACATAGAACAATACAGCGCAGTACAGGCCCTTCGGCCCACGATGTTGCACCGAAACAAAAGCCATCTAACCTACACTATACCATTATCATCCATATGTTTATCCAATAAACTTTTAAATGCCCTCAATGTTCACTACTGTAGCAGGTAGGGCATTCCACGGCCTCACTACTCTTTGCGTAAAGAACCTACCTCTGACCTCTGTCCTATATCTATTACCCCTCAGTTTAAAGTTATGTCCCCTCGTGCCAGCCATTTCCATCCGCGGGAGAAGGCTCTCACTGTCCACCCTATCCAACCCCCTGATCATTTTGTATGCCTCTATTAAGTCTCCTCTTAACCTTCTTCTCTCCAACGAAAACAACCTCAAGTCCATCAGCCTTTCCTCATAAGATTTTCCCTCCATATCAGGCAACATCCTGGTAAATCTCCTCTGCACCCGCTCCAAAGCCTCCACGTCCTTCCTATAATGCGGTGACCAGAACTGTACGCAATACTCCAAATGCGGCCGTACCAGAGTTCTGTACAGCTGCAACATGACCTCCTGACTCCGGAACTCAATCCCTCTACCAATAAAGGCCAACACTCCATAGGCCTTCTTCACCACCCTATCAACCTGGGTGGCAACTTTCAGGGATCTATGTACATGGACACCTAGATCCCTCTGCTCATCCACACTTCCAAGAACTTTACCATTAGCCAAATATTCCGCATTCCTGTTATTCCTTCCAAAGTGAATCACCTCACACTTCTCTACATTAAACTCCATTTGCCACCTCTCAGACCAGCTCTGCAGCTTATCTATATCCCTCTGTAACCTGCTACTTCCTTCCACACTATCGACAACACCACCGACTTTAGTATCGTCTGCAAATTTACTCACCCACCCTTCTGCGCCTTCCTCTAGGTCATTGATAAAAATGACAAACAGCAACGGCCCCAGAACAGATCCTTGTGGTACTCCACTTGTGACTGAACTCCATTCTGAACATTTCCCATCAACCACCACCCTCTGTCTTCTTTCAGCTAGCCAATTTCTGATCCACATCTCTAAATCACCCTCAATCCCCAGCCTCCGTATTTTCTGCAAAAAGCCTACCGTGGGGAACCTTATCAAACGCTTGGCTGAAATCCATATACACCACATCAACTGCTCTACCCTTGTCTACCTGTTCAGTCACCTTCTCAAAGAACTCGATAAGGTTTGTGAGGCATGACCTACCCTTCACAAAGCCATGCTGACTATCCCTGATCATATTATTCCTATCTAGATGATTATAAATCTTGTCTCTTATAATCCCCTCCAAGACTTTACCCACTACAGACGTGAGGCTCACCGGTCTATAGTTGCCGGGGTTGTCTCTGCTCCCCTTTTTGAACAAAGGGACCACATTTGCTATCCTCCAGTCCTCTGGCACTATTCCTGTAGCCAATGATGACATAAAAATCAAAGCCAATGGTCCAGCAATCTCTTCCCTGGCCTCCCGGAGAATCCTAGGATAAATCCCATCAGGTCCCGGGGACTTATATATTTTCAGCCTGTCCAGAATTGCCAACACCTCTTCCCTACGTACCTCAATGCCATCTAATCTATTTACCTGGAGCTCAGCATTCTCCTCCACAACATTCTCTTTTTCCTGAGTGAATACTGACGAAAAATATTCATTTAGTATCTCGCCTATCTCTTCAGACTCTACACACAAATTCCCATCCCTGTCCTTGACTGGTCCTACTCTTTCCCGAGTCATTCACTTATTCCTGACATACCTATAGAAAGCTTTTGGGTTTTCCTTGATCCTTCCTGCCAAATACTTCTCATGTCCCCTCCTTGCTCGTCTTAGCTCTCTCTTTAGATCCTTCCTTGCTACCTTGTAACTATTCATCGCCCCAACTGAAACTTCACACCTCATCTTCACATAGGCCTCCTTCTTCCTCTTAACAAGAGATTCCACTTCTTTGGTAAACCACGGTTCCCTCGCTCGGCACCTTCCTCCCTGCCTGACTGGTACATACTTATCAAGAACACGCAGTAGCTGATCCTTGAACAAGCTCCACTTATCCAGTGTGTCCAACACTTGCAGCCTACTTCTCCACCTTATCCCCCCCAAGTCACGTCTAATGGCATCATAATTTCCCTTCCCCCAGCTATAACTCTTGCCCTGCGGTGTATACTTATCCCTTTCCACCCTTAACGTAAACGTCACCGAATTGTGGTCACTGTCCCCAAAGTGCTCACCTACCTCCAAATCCAACACCTGGCCTGGTTCATTACCCAAAACCAAATCCAATGTGGCCTCGCCTCTTGTTGGCCTGTCAACAAACTGTGTCAGGAAACCCTCCTGCACACACTGTACAAAAAACGACCCATCTAATGTACTCGAACTATATCTTTTCCAGTCAATATTTGGAAAGTTAAAGTCTCCCATAATAACTACCCTGTTACTTTCGCTCTTATCCAGGATCATCCTCGCCATCCTTTCCTCTACATCCCTAGAACTATTTGGAGGCCTATAGAAGACTCCCAACAGTGTGACCTCTCCTTTCATGTTTCTAATCTCAGCCCATACTACCTCGGAAGATGAGTCCCCATCTAGCATCCTCTCCGCCACCGTAATACTGCTCTTGACTAGCAGCGCCACACCTCCCCCTCTTTTGCCTCCTTCTCTGAGCTTACTAAAACACCTAAACCCCGGAACCTGCAACATCCATTCCTGTCCCTGCTCTATCCATGTCTCCGAAATGGCCACAACATCGAAGTCCCAGGTACCAACCCATGCTGCCAGTTCCCCTACCTTATTTCGTATACTCCTGGCATTGAAGTAGACACACTTCAAACCACCTACCTGAACACTGGCCCCCTCCTGCGACGTCAAATCTGAGCTCCTGACCTCTATACTCTCATTCTCCCTTACCCTAAAACTACAATCCAGGTTCCCATGCCCCTGCTGCATTAGTTTAAACCCCCCAAAGAGCACTAACAAATCTCCCCCCCAGGATATTTGTGCCCCGCAGGTTCAGATGTAGACCATCCTGTCTGTAGAGGTCCCACCTTCCCCAGAAAGAGCCCCAGTTATCCAGAAATCTGAATCCCTCCCGCCTGCACCATCCCTGTAGCCACGTGTTTAATTGCTCTCTCTCCCTATTCCTCATCTCACTATCACGTGGCACGGGCAACAACCCAGAGATAACAACTCTGTTTGTTCTAGTTCTGAGCTTCCATCCTAGCGCCCCGAAAGCCTGCCTGACATCCTTATCCCCTTTCCTACCTATGTCGTTAGTGCCAATGTGGACCACGACTTGGGGCTGCTCCCCCTCCCCCTTAAGGACCCGGAAAACACGATCCGAGACATCACGTACCCTTGCACCTGGGAGGCAACATACCAAACGTGAGTCTCTCACGCTCCCACAAAATCTCCTATCTGTGCCCCTGACTATCGAGTCCCCAATTACTAATGCTCTGCTCCACTCCCCCCTTCCCTTCTGAGCAACAGGGACAGACTCCGTGCCAGAGGCCCGTACCCCATGGCTTACCCCTGGTAAGTCGTCCCCCCCACAAGTATCCAAAGCGGTATACTTGTTTCTCAGGGGAACGACCGCAGGGGATCCCTGCACTGACTGCTTTTTCCCAGTCCCTCTTACAGTTACCCATCTATCTCCAATCTTTGGTGTAACTAATTCCCTGAAGCTGCTATCTATGACCCCCTCTGCCTCCCGAATGATCCGAAGTTCTTCCAACTCCAGCTCCAGTTCCCTAACTCGGTCTTGGAGGAGCTGGAGATGGCAGCACTTCCTGCAGGTAAAATCAGCAGGGACACTAACGGCATCCCTCACCTCAAACATCCTGCAGGAGGAACATTGCACTCCCTTCCCTGCCATCCCTCTAACTTTCTACCAAGATCTGGCTCACAACTAAATTAAATTTTTTATATTAAAAAAAAAATTAATAACAATAATAAAATATGGTACTTACCTCACACCAAAGGGTTTTATTATAAGGTTAGAGGAGGAGGGCGGGTGGGAGACACTACACGTGTAGTGTCTCGGGTTTCCTCTCCACCAGAATTTATTGGTGAGGGTCTTCCCAGAAGTCCACGGGTCGACTTCCTGTTCCCAACTTAAACACTAAAATTAAAAAAAAAAAAATTTAAAGGAGAGACTCACCTCCCAGAAATCACTTCCGCACTGCCCCCGCTGAAATGGACTAGCCTGCTCCGCTCCTGCTGAAATCGACTTGGCCTGCAAGGTAAGTAAGTTGTTAATCAGTACTTACCTCACCCAGGCAGTGACCTTTTAAACGGTCCCCTCTGCCTCGCAGCTCCCGCGCTTTTTCAAATTCCCGCGCTGTTTCTAAGGTCCCGGCTCTCACTCCCGAACTAAACAGCTGACCTGCAAGGTAAGTAAGTTAATCAGTACTTACCTCACCCAGGCAGCGACCTTTTAAACGGTCCCCTAATCAGTTGCCCGTGTGTCACATGACCTCTTCTGGTGACTGCGCTGCAGTTGCATCCTGTGCAGTGCCGGAGCATGGTCGATTGTGGGTGCCAGAATGGAAGGCACAGTGGTCCTGAGGGCGCGACCCTTCAACAGCTGGGCTGTTGTGAGCCGAATGATAGGCCAGCAGGGCGAGGCAGAAATCCGATCCGGCAGCAGCAGCCTTGTAGAGGAGCCGCTTGACAATGTGAACGCCTTTCTCCGCCTTTCCATTGGACTGGGGGTGCAGAGGGCTAGACATCACGTGTGTGAAGCCATACGAGGCAACAAATGATGACCATTCCTGGCTGGTGAAACAGGGCCCATTGTCCGACATGACAGTCATCGGAATGCCGTGGCGAGCGAAGTTGTCTTTGCAGGCCCTTATGACAGCGGACGACGTCAAATCGTGCAGGCGTATGACCTCTGGGTAGTTTGAAAAGTAATCAACGATGATGACATAGTCCCTGCCAAGCGCGTGAAAGAGGTCCACACCCACCTTCGCCCAGGGGGACGTCACCAGCTCATGGGGCAGAAGCGTTTCAGGAGGTTGCGCCGGCTGAAACCTTTGGCAGGTGGGGCAGTTGAGCGCCATATTGGCAATATCATCACTGATGCCCGGCCAGTATACCGCCTCTCGGGCCCTCCGTCTGCACTTCTCGACCCCCAGATGGCCTTCGTGTAGTTGGTCGAGAACCAGCTTGTGCATGCTGTGCGGAATCACAATCTGGTCCAGCTTCAGAAGGACACCATCAATGACGGCCAGGTCGTCTCGGACATTGTAGAACTGCGGGCACTGCCCTTTGACCCTCCCTCCCATCATGTGACGCATCACACGTTGTAGAAGGGGTCAGCCGCAGTCTCTCGGCGAATACGGGCCAGACTGGAATTGTCAGCTGGCAGATTTGCCGATGTGAAGGTCACCTGCGCCTCGACCTGACATACGAACCCCTCCGAATCTGGCGGCATGCTCACTGCTCTAGATAGGGCATCCGCAATGATAAGGTCCTTCCCGGGGGTGTAGACCAGTTGGAAGTTGTACCTCCTAAGTTTAAGTAGGATGCGCTGGAGGCGAGGGGTCATCTCGTTCAGGTCCTTGTTTATGATGCTGATCCAGGGGGCGGTGGTCAGTTTCAACAGTGAACCGGGGAAGACGCCAATACCGGTGCTGTGGTGAGCTTGAGTTTGAGCTCCTCCCATTCCTGTTGGTGTGTGTGCTGCCACTGGTACTCAGTGGACATTTTGACGAGGTGGCGCAGAGCTGTCGTGTGGGAGGCAAGGTTGGGAATGAACTTCCCCAGGAAGTTGACCATGCCTAGGAAGCGTAGCACTGCTTTCTTGTCTGCCGGCTGCGGCATGGCTGTAATGGCGCTCACCTTGTCTGCATCCGGACGGACCCCTGACCGGGAAATGTGGTCCCCCAAGAAATTCAGCTCGGTTTGGCCGAAAGAACACTTGGCTCGGTTGAGGCGCAGGCCGTTTTCACGTATGCGTGCAAAGACGCGTTGGAGACGATAGATGTGCTCCTGTGGTGTGGTGGACCAGATGATGACGTCGTCCACGTATACGCGCACCCCTTCTATGCCTTCCATCATCTGCTCCATGATCCTATGAAAGACCTCGGATGCCGAGATGATGCCAAATGGCATTCGGTTGTAGCAGAACCTGCCGAAAGGGGTGTTGAAGGTGCACAGCTTTCGGCTGGACGGATCGAGTTGGATCTGCCAAAAACCCTTAGAGGCATCCAGTTTCGTAAATATTTTCACCTGGGCCGGGCCATTTCGCTCGTGATCTCTTCCCGTTTGGGTATGGGATAATGTTCCCTCATGATATTGTTATTGAGGTCTTTTGGGTCAATACAGATCCGGAGCTCGCCGGAGGGCTTCTTGACACACACCATGGAGCTGACCCACGGCGTGGGCTCCGTGACCCTGGATAGGACCCCTTGGTCCTGGAGATCCTGCAGCTGCTGATTGAGGCGGTCTTTGAGTGGCGCAGGGACTCTGCGAGGTGCGTGAATGACCGGGGTGGCGTCTGGTTTGAGCCTAATTCTGTAGGTGTATGGCAGTGTTCCCATGCCCTCGAATGCCTCCTGGTTGTGGGCGAGGAGCGATTGGAGTTGTGCGTTGGACACTGCATCCGGGAAGTCAGATGTGCCGTCTGGAGAGAGAGCGTGGACTCATTGCGCGAGGTGGAGAGCCTTGCATGCCTATACGCCCAGCAGGGAGTCCTTCGATGAGCCGACTATCTCGAACGCGAGTGTGGCCGTGTGTGTGTTGTGTGCCACCGGAGCTGGCAGGATCCCATAGCCGGGATAACGTCCCGTTGTAGTCAACCATCCTGCACCGGGACGGCCAAATTGGTGGTCTGACCTTCATGGCGTAGAAGGCTGACCATGCTATGAGGTTGGCGGAGGCGCCAGTGTCCAGGCAGAAAGTTATCGGCGATCAGTTGACCGTCAGGGTGGCACACCATTCATCACCCGGATTGATCGTGTTAACTCGGTTCCCATCAATGACCGCAACACGGAAGGCGTCTCGGTCATCTGTGTCACCGGGTGTCTGGATGTCGTCTGGACACGATTCGTAATGGGGAGGTTGAATGGTCCGCCCGTCCCTGCGAGGTTGTCGGAGATGTGGGAGATTGACAGGTTGAGCTGCTCGACAGTAAGCAGCGAAGTGGCCCACCTTGCCACAGCGTAGGCATTGTCGGGTTCTTGCGGGACATTGCCGCTTTAAATGTGCAGCTCCACAGTTGCCGCACGTCGTGACGTCATGGCGTTTGTTGCGCCACTGCGCATGCGCAGTTCGGTCTTGCGTCGAGCGCGCCTGCGCATCATGACCCTCAGTGTTGCCGTAGGTTTTGGCGCGCACAAGCGTGGGAGGCCTCGAAAAGCGCGCGAAATGGCCGCCCTCGTCCGGGCCGCGGGCTGGGAGGAACTCGATCGCCTGGACCCGTGCGGCACCTGGCTCGCCGATCCGGCCGCGTAGGACCCCCGCCACGCCGATTCGGTCGCCTGAAATTGGGCACAGCGGCTAGTCGCGTTTTCGTGCAGGACACAGGCTTCGATTGTGGAGGCGAAGGTGAGGCCTTTTATTTTTAAAAGCTGCTGGCGTAGGGTGCCCGAGGCGACCCCAAAAACGATCTGGTCCCGAATCATGGAATCTGAGGTGGTGTCGTAACCGCAGGACTGCGCGAGGATGCGGAGATGGGTAAGGAATGACTGAAAGAGCTCATCCTTACCTTGCAGGTGCTGCTGGAAGACATACCTCTCGAAGCTCTCGTTGATCTCAACATTGAAGTGTTGGTCGAGCTTGAGAAGGACCGTCTTGTATTTGGATTTGTCCTCGCCTTCTGCGAACACCAGGGAGTTGTAGACATGGATGGCGTGCTGACCTGCCGTGGTGAGGAGGATGGCAATCTATGTGGTGTCCGAGGCGCTCTCTTTTTCGTTGGCTTCCAGAAAGAGCTGGAAGCGCTGCTTGAACAGCTTCCAATTTACGCCGAGGTTCCCAGCGACTTGCAACGGCTGCGGTGTGTTGACAGTGTCCATGGCGCAGGATGGCAGATTTGTGGGTAGGTATCAAATCACTCCTGGTATCATGAAGTGTTGGGTACTCTGATACACAGACGAACCAACACGGTTGCGAATGGTACAACACAGTTTTATTTCAATCAACTATTAACATCGTAAACTCTGGTACTCAGCACATGGTGAATGTCTGAGTGGCTGGCAATGAGGTCTGTGCCCTGAGCCGTCTCCTGCTCGAGTGCCCAGGAAGGGTCGTGTTCCCTGTTTTGTACTGTGTATGCTCTTGTCTGTGATTGGCTGTCGTGTTGTGTGTGTTGATTGGTCCGTTGATCTGTCCATCATTATGTATGTATGTGCTATGATGTTCACCTGAATATCATGACAGGTGTGCCTCAATTTGATTGACTGGCAGCACCCTGAACTTTGCATATGTATAACTGACCACACCTGAAAGAGAGTTAATAATGGATACAATAAGTCTAGTACCCTGCTTAATGCCTGCGGGGCTGCCTCTTAAGTATTCAAAATGACCCTTCCGCCAGAAAATTGATACTTTCACAACCACTGTATGAGCGGCTGGAATGAGTGATGGAGCATTTTGTGGCGATCTCCATCGAAGCATTCCTGGAGACCCTGCCTCTTCTTGAGCATTGTCACTCCAGTAAGTCAGAGATGTCTCTCCTACAAATGTTTGGCTCTTTCAGTTATTTCTTTTTAAGTGGCCGTCTTTTTTTTAATCCCATTACCCGCCTTGTTGAATAATGGCTGCTTTGATCAATGAAACAGGTTTATTTGCACTCTTGTGTTCGTTTACACAAGTAGCATTAAGGACTTGACCTGACTGTGATTCATAATTCCAAACCGGAATGTCACGCAGCAAGTTGGAAATGGCAGATCTGGTTGAAGTTGATTGGCTTGATCCTTCTAATTGGCTGAATTGATGTTTACAGTTCACTAGTGTTAAAACTTTACCACCTTGTTAAATGTGTACTGCAGACTCCCTCATGACCTGATGGATGAAGGCACTACCTAATGTAGCCCTAATACCATCTGTGCAGATATCAGCTGGAACAGCAATTGGGATGCGACAGAAGAAAGATCAATGAGAATACCTACTGCTGACTGCGGTTGAGTGAGTGCTGGAAACCGCATGTGCAGGCCACATCTATCTGGGCTATTCACACAGTACTACAACTTACTGTCATTTAGAGGTCAATTTTGAATGTTTTTGCCTGGTGCTAATGGACTTCAAATCGAATTGATAGCCCTGCTAACACCAGTCATGTGGCTGGCTCCATTAAGCAGCTTATTGCCAGGTGTCCATTACAGTGCAAGCTTCCATCAGTTTCATGGGTAATGGAAGAGGAAATGCCCTCAAAGGTAATTCAATTCCTTTCTTTGGGCCCTGGAAGAGCAAGCCCCCATAAGAATAATCTGGGCTAGTGCAGCCCAGGGAGCTCCCAGCCCCAGACACCCTCTGTAGCTGTGACCTTGCTGCTACGGATCCTTTTAAAACCGATCCTCAACTGCTTTCAGGTAAGTTGCTAATCGATGCCTGTCCCAGCCAGAATTGTGGTGGGCGGCGGCAATTAATTTGGCGGGAGGCCAAAAAAATAGTTTCCCATGGATGGGAGGAATGGTTAAAGTTTTTGAATAAGGCCACTTAGAGTCCACACTGGGTTTTGTAGAAACAAAGACTTACTTTATTTTACAACTACTATTGTACACAGCTCCGGTAGGGGAGGCACATGGCACAGTGGTTAGCACTGTTGCCTCACACCACCAGTGACCCAGGTTTAATTCCAACCTCAGGTGACAGCGTGGAGTTTGCACATTCTCCCCGTGTCTGCGTGGGTTTCCTCTGGGTACTCCGGTTTCCACCCACAGTCCAAAGATATGCAAATTGGCCTTGCTAAATTGCCCTTAGTGTCCAAAAGGTTAAGTGGTTACTGAGTTACAGGGGTAAGGTGGGGGCATGACCCTGGGTATTTCACAGAATTCATAGAATTTACAGTGCAGAAAGAGGCCATTCAGCCCATCGAGTCTGCACCGGCCCTTGGAAAGAGCACTGCACTCAAGCCTCACGCCTCCACCCTATCCCCTCCATCCCCGCAACCCAGCAACCCCACCTAATGTGCTCTTTAAGAGGGCCGGTGCCGACTCAATGGCCAGAATGACCTTCTTCTGCACTGTGGAGATTTTATGATGCTCCCTACTAGAACATAGAACATAGAACATTACAGCGCAGTACAGGCCCTTCGGCCCTCAATGTTGCGCCGACCTGTGAAAAAGCTCTAAGGCCCATCTACACTATTCCCTTATCATCCATATGTCTATCCAATGACCATTTGAATGCCCTTAGTGTTGGCGAGTCCACTACTGTTGCAGGCAGGGCATTCCACACCCTTACTACTCTCTGAGTAAAGAACCTACCTCTAACATCTGTCCTATATCTATCTCCCCTCAATTTAAAGCTATGTCCCCTCGTGCTAGACATCACCATCCGAGGAAAAAGGCTCTCACTGTCCACCCTATCCAATCCTCTGATCATCTTGTATGCCTCAATTAAGTCTCCTCTTAACCTTCTTCTCTCTAACGAAAACAGCCTCCAGTCCCTCAGCCTTTCCTCATAAGATTTTCCCTCCATACCAGGCAACATTCTGGTAAATCTCCTCTGCACCCTTTCCAATGCTTCCACATCCTTCCTATAATGCGGCGACCAGAATTGTACGCAATACTCCAAATGCGGCCGCATCAGAGTTTTGTACAGCTGCAACATGACCTCATGGCTCTGAAACTCAATCCCTCTACCAATAAAAGCTAACACACCGTACGCCTTCTTAACAACCCTCTCAACCTGGGTGGCAACTTTCAGGGATCTATGTACATGGACACCAAGATCTCTCCGCTCAACCACACTGCCAAGATTCTTACCATTAGCCCAGTACTCTGTCTTCCTGTTATTCCTTCCAAAATGAATCACCTCACACTTTTCTGCATTAAACTCCATTTGCCACCTCTCAGCCCAGCGCTGCAGCTTATCTATGTCCCTCTGTAACTTGTAACATCCTTCCGCACTGCCCACAACTCCACCGACTTTAGTGTCATCTGCAAATTTACTCACCCATCCTTCTACGCCCTCCTCCAGGTCATTTATAAAAATGACAAACAGCAGTGGCCCCAAAACAGATCCTTGTGGTACACCACTAGTAACTGGACTCCAGTCTGAACATTTCCCATCAACCACCACCCTTTGTCTTCTTCCAGCTAGCCAATTTCTGATCCAAACTGCTAAATCACCCTGAATCCCATGCCTCCGTATTTTCTGTAGTAGCCTACCATGGGAAACCTTATCAAACGCTTTACTGAAATCCATATACACCACATCAACTGCTTTACCCTCATACACCTGTTTGGTCACCTTCTCAAAGAACTCAATAAGGTTTGTGAGGCACGGCCTACCCTTCACAAAACCGTGTTGACTATCTCTAATCAAATTATTTCTTTCCAGATGATTATACATCCTATCTCTTATAAACCTTTCCAAGATTTTGCCCACAACAGAAGTAAGGCTCACTGGTCTATAGTTACCTGGGTTGTCTCTACTCCCCTTCTTGAACAAGGGGACAACATTTTCTATCCTCCAGTCTTCTGGCACTATTCCTGTAGACAAAGATGACTTAAAGATCAAAGCCAAAGGCTCAGCAATCTCCTCCCTAGCTTCCCAGAGAATCCTAGGAAAAATCCCATCCGGTCCAGGGGATTTATCTATTTTCACACTTTCCAGAATTGCTAACACCTCCTCCTTATGAATCTCAAGCCCTTCTAGTCTAGCAGCCTGAATCTCAGTATTCTCCTCGACAACATTGTCTTTTTCCTGTGTGAATACTGACGAAAAATATTCATTTCGCACCTCTCTTATCTCAGCGAGGTTCCGCTGTATCACAGTGTGTTTTATTTAAAATGTAAAAGCTGAAATCCCAGTTATTTACTAAAAGATTGAAGCAACACAATTCCACAGTTTATAACAAAATATATTTTACTTACAGGAGTCACAAAAAGCAAACAGTAAATACTATCTTGGGTAACCACCTATATTCTGAAACATTGCGCAGCAAAAATTAAACATGTGTGAGCAGGAAAACTATAAATTATACATTAAATGGCAGATACAATTAAAAAATCTCTTATGAATTGGCCCGGCTCTCTACTCAGTATTTATGTCATCAATCTCAGTCACAAAGTCCTCCAGAACTCTGTCTACCTCACAAAGAAGTTCAACTCCTCTTCTTCCAGAATATAACTGGATTCTCAGCTCGACAGGAATTACAGGCCAGTTAGTCTTACGTTGGTGGTAGGCAAAGTAATGGAAAGGGTACTGAGGGATAGGATTTCTGAGCATCTGGAAAGACACTGCTTGATTAGGGATAGTCAGCACGGATTTGTGAGGGGTAGGTCTTGCCTCACAAGTCTTATTGAATTCTTTGAGGAGGTGACCAAGCATGTGGATGAAGGTAAAGCAGTGGATGTGGTGTACATGGATTTTAGTAAGGCATTTGATAAGGTTCCCCATGGTAGGCTTATGCAGAAAGTAAGGAGGCATGGGATAGTGGGAAATTTGGCCAGTTGGATAACAAACTGGCTAACCGATAGAAGTCAGAGAGTGGTGATTGATGGCAAATATTCAGCCTGGATCCCAGTTACCAGTGGCGTACCGCAGGGATCAGTTCTGGGTCCTCTGCTGTTTGTGATTTTCATGAATGACTTGGATGAGGGAGTTGAAGGGTGGGTCAGTAAATTTGCAGACGATACGAAGTTTGGCGGAGATGTGGATAGTGAGGAGGGCTCTTGTCAGCTGCAAAGAGACATAGGATGCAGAGCTGGGCTGAGAAGTGGCAGATGGAATTTAACACTGAAAAGTGTGAGGTTGTCCAGTTTGGAAGGACAAATATGAATGCGGAATACAGGGTTAACGGTAGGGTTCTTGGCAATGTGGCGGAGCAGAGAGATCTTGGGGTCTATGTTCATAGATCTTTGAAAGTTGGCACTCAAGTGGTTAGAGCTGTGAAGAAGGCCTATCGTGTGCTAGCGTTCATGAGCAGAGGGATTGAATTTAAGAGTTGTGAGGTGATGATGCAGCTGTACAAAACCTTGGTGAGGCCTCATTTGGAGTAGTGTGTGCAGTTCTGGTCGTCTCATTTTAGGAAGGATGTGGAAGCTTTGGAAAAGATGCAAAGGAGATTTACCAGGATGTTGCCCGGAATGGAGAGTAGGTCTTACGAGGAAAGGTTGAGGGTGCTAGGCCTTTTCTCATTAGAAAGGAGAAGAATGAGGGGCGACTTGACAGAGGTTTATAAGATGATCAGGGGAATAGATAGAGTCGACAGTCAGAGACTTTTTCCCCGGGTGGAACAAACCATTACAAGGGGACATAAATTTAAGGTGAATGGTGGACGATATAGTGGGGATGTCAGAGGTAGGTTCTTTACCCAGAGAGTAGTGGTGGCATGGAATGTACTGCCTGTGGAAGTAGTTGAGTCGGAAACATTAGGGACCTTCAAGCGGCTATTGGATAGGTACATGGATTACGGTAGAATGATGGGGTGTAGATTAATTTGTTCTTAAGGGCAGCACGGTAGCATTGTGGATAGCACAATTGCTTCACAGCTCCAGGGTCCCAGGTTCGATTCTGGCTTGGGTCACTGTCTGTGCGGAGTCTGCACATCCTCCCAGTGTGTGCGTGGGTTTCCTCCGGGTGCTCCGGTTTCCTCCCAGTCCAAAGATGTGCAGGTTAGGTGGATTGGCCATGATAAATTGCACTTAGTGGGGTGGGGGGGGGGGGGGCGGTGGATGGGAGGGGTGGAAGAGTCCAAGAATCCCCACAACAGTACAAAGAACAAAGAAAAGCACAGCACAGGAACAGGCCATTTGGTCCTCATAGCCTGTGCAGATCATGATGCCCTAACTAAAAAAAAACTTCTGCCTTTAATCGGTCCGGATCCCTCTATTTCCTCCCTATTTTCACTGCGGGGACATGGTAACACAGTGGTTAGCACAGTTGCTTCACAGCTCCAGGGTCCCAGGTTCGATTCACGGCTTGGGTCACTGTCTGTTTGGAGTCTGCACGTTCTCCCCGTGTCCGCGTGGGTTTCCTCCGGGTGCTCCAGTTTCCTCCCACAGTCCAAAGATGTGCAGGTCAGGTGGATTGGCCATGCTAAATTGCCCTTTAGTGTCCAAAAACGGTTAGGTGGGGTTACGGGGATGGTGTGGAGGTGTGGGCTTAAGTAGGGTGCTCTTTCCAAAGGCCGGTGCAGACTCGACGGGCCGAATGGTTTCCTTCTGCACTGTAAATTTTATATGATTCTATGATTCATGTACCCATCCAGATGCCTCTTAAATGTTGCTAATATTGCTAATAAAGCCCTCCACATCCTCTGGCAGCATGTTCCAGGTACCCACCACTGTCAATGTGAAATACCTACCCCATTCATCTCCCTTAAACTTTCCCTCTCTCACCTTGAACCTGTGACCCCTTGTAACTGACACTTCCACCGTTGGAAAACGCCTCTGATTATCCATCCTGTCTATGCCTCTCTTAATTCTGTAAACCTCTATCAGGTCTCCCCTCAGCCTCCATCTTCCCAGTGAAAACAATCCTAGTTTATTCAACCTCTCCTCACAGCCAACACCCTTGACACGTGGCAATGTCCTGGTGAACCTTCTTTGCACTCTCTCCAAAACGTTCACATCCTTCCGATAATATACTCCAAAGAAGAAGAAACATGGGGGGCTGGCACTCCTGAACTTACAATACCCCTGGGGAGCCACAGCGGAAAGAGTGCGGGGATGGGTGAAAGAACCAGACATCGATGGGTGAAGATGCAGGAGTCCTCCTGTACAGGGACAGCCCTCTGGGCCCTCACCATGGCAGCGCTCCCATCCCCGCCAGCAAAACACTCAACAAGCCCAGTGGTGGTAGCTACCTTGAGAACTTGGGATCAGATGAGGCAGCACTTCGGTCTGACCGAAATGTCCTCCATTGCCCGCATCTGCGGCAACCATAGGTTTGCACCAGCCATGCTCATGCCATCTTCAAGGGGGGGGGGGCACTGACAGTTAAGGACTTTTCCACGGAAGACAGACTAGCGATCTTAGAGGAACTGACGGAGAGTCTGGAACTACCAAACGGGAACAAACTCCGACATCTGCAGGTCAAAAAACATTCTTGGCAAGGAGTTGACAGCTTGTCCACGGACCCCGAGAAGCAAAATGGTAGAGGAGTAACTGGACATGGACAGTCTGGAGAAGGGAAACTGTGGGGACCTGCACAGATGACTCTTAAAAAGGACTTGCTCCCCATTAGACGAGACACGGGAAAAATATGAGGAAGAGCTAGGGATGGAAATAGGGTGGGGTCTCGAGAGCGAAGCACTGAGCAGGGCCAATTCCACCTCCTCATGCACAAGGCTAATCCTCATACAGCTGAAAGTAGAGCACAGGGCGAACCTGACCAGAACCCGAATGAGCAGGTTCTTCCTGGAGATGGTGGACAAATGTGAACGGTGCCAGGGAGGCCCGGCCAACCACACCCACATGTTCTGGGCTTGCCCCAGACTTGTTGGGTTCTGGACAGCCTTCTTCGAGGTAATATCCAAGGTTGTGGGAGTGTGAGTGGAGCCGTGCCCAAGAGCGACAGTCTTCGGGATATCGGACCAGCCAGAATTATTCTTGGGGAAGAGGGCTAATGCCCTAGTTTTACTTCTCGAATCGCCCGCTGGAGAATCCTGCTCAGCTGGTGATCAGCAGCACCACCCACAGCTGCAGAGTGGCTGGCAGATCTATCTGAATTTCTCCACCTAGAGATGATCAAGTACACCATCCAAGGGTCAGAAGATGGAATCCACATTTTGTTCACCAGCTTGTTCCGGGACTTGTTCAAAGCCAACAGCCAATAGAGCGGCAGGAGGGTGGGGGTGGGGGACTGCCACGACAGTAAAACTGGCGCCGCACCTGGACCGATTCAGCTATTGTTGAGGGGCAAGCACCAGTACCACGTGAAACACAATCAATTCCAATGAGAATCGGTGCCGGATTCGCCTGTTTTGTGATTGACACTCAGGAGGATGACAAGCTGCAGCCACACATCTGGACACCACTCCCCACACACACCATCCCAGCCAACAAGATGGCAGCAAGGAGAACAGCTCCATGCTTCACCTACGCCGAGCTGGAAATCCTCCTGCATGCAGTGGAGGAGAGGAGGGCCACCCTGTATCCCGGCCAGGGAAGGAGGCTGCCAGCCACCGGCGTTTGCTGTGCCTGGGCGCCACCAGCAACGCCATCCAGACCGGCCTGCAGTGCCGGAAAAAACTGCACAACCTCCTCAGAGTGGGGAGGCAGCACTGTGGCCCGAGCACTAATCCCCGTCCCACACATCCGTAACGACACCCTCCACCCCCGTCCCCCTCGCCCTCTGGGGAAGGCTGCCCATAACTGCAGGGGGAGGCCAAAGACTGGTCCAAAAATGGGCTTCAAGCATCAACTAACTAATGTGAACCAGCTCGCTCTGCAGGCTGGTAGCAAACTGAGGGAATCCTGTGGAACTGGGAACAGTGACCCTGCTTCTCCTGGTTCCACCTCAGATCTAAAAAAACTCTGAACTTGCCTTTCTGGTAGTGACTGCTTGTTAGGCTACGTTCACTGAAAGAAAATCACTGCACTGATCTGGGTGGCCTAATTTCGCAGAAGGGCTCGAAATAAGCTTAAAGCCCCTCATTAGATAATGAAAATTATTCGCAGCTAATTAAGGCAAAGAGTTTTTCTCTGCGAAATGAGTTATTTTTGCCAGGGGCAACCTTTTTGAGACACTGGCCATTTTCTAACCTGTTACCTTGTAGCATAAGTACCAGAACCTTCCAACGAGATTGCAACCCTTTGGTTCAACTCATATAGCAGTTACCTAAATCCACATGATACACTTTTCAAAGAACAAGGTGAATTATTGACAGTTGCCTCTCTTCAGTCATTAACAAAGAGAACCAATGATAGTTTGGATGGGCTTCATTGTTTTTGAAATAGCAGAGTCACCTTACTGAATTTGAACTGGTTTAGCACACTGGGCTAAATCGCTGGCTTTTAAAGCAGACCAAGGCAGGCCAGCAGCATGGTTCAATTCCCGTAACAGCCTCCCCGAACAGGCGCCGGAATGTGGCGACTAGGGGCCTTTCACAGTAACTTCATTTGAAGCCTACTTGTGACAATAAGCAATTTTCATTTCATTTTTTTTCCATATTGGAATGCTTATTGAAAACCATTAGGTTACGGTCACTAACTGTGCTTTCAAAGACCAGTACTGTGCTTTCAAAGACCAGTACTGGGCCAAAGCTACTATCCAGTAGCAAGAGCTAAGCGATGGAAATCACTTAATATTTTCCATGTGGTTTGCAAATAGAGCAATAAAAAGAGCTCTCAAACTATATTGCACTTTGCATAAATGGTGCAGGCAGCTTAGGGACAATTTGAAATGAAAATGATGTGGAAGTTCCTGCCAAATATAACCTTCAGGATATGCTGTCAAATTGCCCAGGATCTGCAGGTACAAAATGTGGTAATGAGTTTCACGTTCTTTTTTTACTTACTAGGCATTAGATTAGTCAAGGAAAATTGTTATAATTTTCTGAACAGCTTAGTCAGCTGAATTACAGTGCGCACTGAGTGACTAATTCCTCACGTAGAAATACAGGAACAGATGCAGATGCATTCTGGCCTACAAAGATCTAGTGAGACTCGATTGTCTGATTACCATCTGAATCTAATTTCCTCCCTTCACCAGGAGTTTACAGATAATATCAGGAGGTGGAACATTTGTGAACAAGCCAAATGTTTCGGCTAAGCTATTATTATCAAGGCTGATTGCACTGGTTTTGTGAAATATGGGCCTGCTTCTGCCATATGAGGCCAAAGTTCTCAATGGTATAATATTATGCAAATAATCATTGCTAAGCTTTAACTTTGTTTTACTATGAACTGTCCTTTTAAGGCCACAAGGTATTGTAAATCGACACATCCTAAAAGTTATAGGAGGTTATATAAATTCTAGGATTGAGGAAAAGAGAGAGGTAGAAAATTACGACTTGTTTTCCACTTGATTTTTATTTTTCAAACTTGGAAGGATAACATCTAAATAACAACTTGCATTTATATAGCAACTTTGAAATAGGTAAACATCTCAAGGCCCTTCACAGAGACAGCATCACAACAAAATTGACACCAAACCAAATATGAAACAAAGTGACCAAAAGCTGATTCAAAGAGGTCGATTTGAAGGAGGGTCTTAAAAGAGCACGGAGAGGTAGATAAGCAGAGTTTTAGGGAGGGAACGTCAGAGCATAGAGCCTTAGCAGAAACGACCACCAATGGTGGGTGACGAATGATGGTTGCTCTCTCGATGCAAGGGGCGGGACTCTCCATCCAGAAACGCCGGAATCGCGGAACGCAGTTGGACGGAGAACCGCGCGTGAGCCGAAAATAGAGGCCGGAGCCCACCGGAATGCCATGCTCCAGTGCCTCAACAGCGGCGTGAATGCATTCTATACCACAAGCTGGTGTAGACATGCAAATTGTACTGCAAAGGCTGTTAGCTTATCATTAACGGGCCCGGCCCGGCATTCTTCTGGCCTCCCATGATGCTCAGCCACCGCAAAGCAGAAGTACCGATGGCGTGGTTCACTTGTGCTATTTAAAATAGGGAAACAAGCACCGTGGCTGCTGAGGGAGAGAGAGGAACGAAGAACAAATAAAAGTACAGCACAGGAACAGGCCCTTCGGTCCTCCAAATCTGTGGCGACCATGCTGCCCGTCTAAACTAAAATCTTCTGCACTTCCGGGGTCAGTATCCCTCTATCCCATCCGATTCATGTATTTGTCAAGATGCCCCTTAAATGTCACTATCGTCCCTGTTTCCACCACCTCCTCCGGCAGCGAGTTCCAGGCACCCACTACCCTCTGTGTAAAAAAATTGCCTTGTACATCTACTCTAAACCTTGCCCCTCGCAACTTAAACCTATGTCCCCTAGTATTTGAACCCTCTACTCTGGGAAAAAGGCCTCTGACTATCCACTTTGTCTATGCCCCTCATAATTTTGTGGACCTCTATCAGGTCGCCCCTCAACCTCTGTTATACTCCAAGTGTGGCCTAACTAAGGTTCTAGACAGCTGCAACATGACTTGCCAATTTTTATACTCAACACCCTGGCCAATGAAGGCAAGCATGCCGTTTGCCTTCTTGACTACCTTCTCCACCTGTGTTGCCCCTTTCAGTGACCTGTGGACATGTACACCTAGATCTCTCTGACTGTCATTACTCTTGAGAGTTCTACCATTCACTCTATATTCCCTACCTGCATTAGACCTTCCAAAATGCATTACCTCACATTTGTCCGGATTAAACTACATCCGCCCAAGTCTCCAAGTGATCTAAATCCTGCTGTATCCTCTGACAGCCCTCATCGCTATCTGCAATTACACCAACCTTTGTGTCGTCTGCAAACTTACTAATCAGATCAGTTACATTTTACTCCAAATCATTTATATATACTACGAACAGCAAAGGTCCCAGCACTGATCCCTGCGGAACACCACTAGTCACAGCCCTCCAATCAGAAAAGCACCCTTCCATTGCTACTCTCTGCCTTCTATGACCTAGCCAGTTCTGTATCCATCTTGCCAGCTCATCCCTGATCCCGTGTGACTTCACCTTTTGTACCTGTCTGCCATGAGGGACCTTGTCAAAGGCCTTACTGAAGTCCATATAAACAACATCCACTGCCCTACCTGCATCTATCATCTTTGTGACCTCCTCGAAAAACTCTATCAAGTTAGTGAGACATGACCTCCCCTTCACAAAACCGTGCTGCCTGTCGCTAATATGTCCATTTGCTTCCAAATGGGAGTAGATCCTGTCTCGAAGAATTCTCTCCTGTAATTTCCCTACCACTAACGTAAGACTCACCGGCCTGTAGTTCCCTAGATTATCCTTGCTATCCTTCTTAAACAAAGAAACAACATTGGTTATTCTCCAGTCCTCCGGGATATCACCTGAAGACAGTGAGGATCCAAAGATTTCTGTCAAGGCCTCAGCAATTTCCTCTCGAGCCTCCTTCAGTATTCTGGGGTAGATCCCATCAGGCCCTGGGGACTTATCTACCTTAATATTTTCAAGACGCCCAACACCTCGGGCGAAATTCTCCCGAAACGGCGCGATGTCCGCCGACTGGCGCCCAAAACATTGAGTGGCTAGGCCGACGCCGGAGGAATTTCCGCCCCGCCAGCTGGCGGAAACGGCTTTTGTTGCCCCGCCAGCTGGCGCGGAAATGACATGTCGGGGCGGCGCATGCGCGGGAGCGTCAGCGGCCGCTGAAAGTTTCCCACGCATGCGCAGTGGAGGGAGTCTCTTCCGCCTCCGCCATGGTGGAGACCGTGGTGGAGGCGGAAGGGAAAGAGTGCCCTCATGGCACAGGCCCGCCCGCGGATCGGTGGGCCCCGATCGCGGGCCAGGCCACCGTGGGGGCACCCCCCGGGGTCAGATCGCCCCGCGCCCCCCCCAGGACCCCGGAGCCCACCCACGCCGCCTTGTCCCGCCGTTCAAAAGGTGGTTTAATCCACGCCGGCGGGACAGGCAATTTATCGGCGGGACTTCGGCCCAACCGGGCCGGAGAATCCAGCGGGGGGGCCCGCCAACCGGCGCGGCTCGATTCCCGCCCCCGCCGAATATTCGGTACCGGAGAATTCGGCAACCGGCAGGGGCGGGATTCACGGCAGCCCCCGGCGATTCTCCAACCCGGCGGGGGGTCGGAGGATGACGCCCCTCGTCTTTTTGGATCTCAATGTGACCCAGGCTATCTACACACCCTTCTCCAGACTCAACATCCACTAATTCCTTCTCTTTGGTGAATACTGATGCAAAGTATTCATTTAGTACCTCGCCCATTTCCTCTGGCTCCACACATAGATTCCTTCACCTGGCTTTCAGTGGGCCAACCCTTTCCCTGGTTACCCTCTTGCTTTTTATGATCGCGTAAAAGCCTTGGAATTTTCCTTAACCCTATTTGCCAATGACTTTTCGTGACCCCTTTTAGCCCTCCTGACTTAAGTTCCTTCCTACTTTCCTTATATTCCACACCGGCTTCATCTGTGCCCAGCCTTCTAGCCCTGACAAATGCCTCCTTTTTCTTTTTGATGGGGCCTACAATATCTCTCGTTATCCAAGAGTTCCTGAAATTTGCCGTATTTATCCTTCTTCCGCACAGGAACATGCAGGTCCTGAATTCCTTTCAACTGACATTTGAAAGCCTCCCCCATGTCAGATGTTGATTTACTCTCAAACATCCACCCCCAATCTAGGTTCCTCAGTTCCTGCCTAATATTGTTATAATTAGCCTTCCCTCGATTTAGCACATTCACCCTAGGGCCACTCTTATCCTTGTCCACCAGCACTTTAAAACTTACTGAATTGTGGTCACTGTTCCCAAAATGCTCCCTTACTGAAACTTCTACCACCTGACCGGGCTCATTCCCCAATACCAGGTCCAGTACAGTCCCTTCCTTATTTGGACTATCTGCATATTGTTTTAAGAAGCTCTCCTGGATGCTCCTTACAAACTCTGCCCCGTCCAAACCCCTAGCACTAAGTGAGTCCCAGTCAACAATGGATAAGTTAAAGTCTCCCATCAGAACAACCCTGTTGCTTTTACTCCTTCCCAAAATCTGTCTATCTATCTGTTCCTCTATCTCCCACTAGCTGTTGGGTGGCCTGTAGTAAACCCCCAAAATTGTGACTGCACCCTTCTTATTCCTGGGGCGAGATTCTCCGACCCCCGCCGGGTCGGAGAATCGCAGGGGGCTGGCGTGAATCCTGCCCCCGCCGGTTGCCGAAGTCTCCGGCACCGGAGATTCGGCGGGGGCGGGAATCGCGCCGCGCCGGTTGGCGGGCCCCCCCGTGCGATTCTCCGGCCCGGATGGGCCGAAGTCCCGCCGCTAAAATGCCTGTCCCGCCGGCGTAAATTAAACCACCTACCTTACCGGCGAGACAAGGCGGCGCGGGCAGGCTCCAGGGTCCTGGGGGGGGGCGCGGGGCGATCTGGCCCCGGGGGGTGCCCCCACGGAGGCCTGGCCTGCGATCGGGGCCCACCGATCCGCGGGCGGGCCTGTGTCGTGGGGGCACTCTTTCCCTTCCGCCTCCGCCACGGTCTCCACCATGGCGGAGGCAGAAGAGACTCCCTCCACTGCTCATGCGTGGGAAGCTGTCAGTGGCTGCTGTCGCTCCCGCGCATGCACCGCCCGGAGATGTCATTTCCGCGCCAGCTGGCGGGGCACCAAAGTCCTTTTCCGCCAGCTGGCGGGGCGGAAATTCGTCCGGCGCCGACCTAGCCCCTCAAGGTTGGGGCTCGGCCCCCAAAGATGCGGAGCATTTCGCACCTTTGGGGCGGCGCGATGCCCGTCTGATTTGCGCCGTTTTGGGCGCCAGTCGGCGGACATCGCACCGTTTCCGGAGAATTTCGCCCCTGATCTCTACCCATATAGCCTCGCTGCTCTCTGAGGGGTCCTCCCCTAGTACAGCTGTGATATTCTCCCTAACCAGTAGCGCAACTCCGCCACCCCTTTTACATCCCCCTCTATCCCGTCTGAAACATCTAAATCCTGGAACGTTTAGCTGCCAATCCTGTCCTTCCTCAACCAGGTCTCTGTAATGGCAAGAACATCATAGTTCCAAGTACTAATCCAAGCTCTAGGGTCATCTGCCTTACCTGTTATACTTCTTGAATTAAAACATATACACTTCAGGCCACCAGTCCCGCTGTTTTCAGCAACATCTCCCTGTCTGCTCTTCCTCAGAGCCAAAGTGGCCCTATTTCCTAGTTCTCCCTCAATCTTTTCACCTTCTGACCTATTGCTCCGGTACCTGCCATACTAGTTTAAACCCTCCCGTGTGACACGAGCAAACCTCGCGGCCAGGATATTTATGCCTCTCCAGTTTAGATGCAACCCGTCCTTCTTATACACGTCACATCTGCCCCGGAAGAGCTCCCAGTGGTCCAGATAATGGAAACCCTCCCTCCTACACCAGCTGTTTAGCCACGTATTTAGCTGCTCTATCTTCCTATTTCTAGCCTCACTGGCACGTGGCACAGGTAGTAATCCTGAGATTACAACCCAAGAGGTCCTGTCTTTTAACTTTCTGCCTAGCTCCCTGAACTTCTGCTGCAGGACCTCATGCCCCTTCCGGTCTATGTCGTTAGTATCAATATGTACAACGACCTCTGCCTGTTTGCCCTCCCCTTTCAGGATGCCCACTACCTGTTCGGAGCCATCCTGGACCCTGGCACCAGGGAGGCAATATACCATCCTGACATCTCTTTCACGTGCACAGAAGCGCCTATCTATAGCCCCTGACTATAGAGTCACCTATGACTATTGCTCTTCTGCGCTTTGACCCTCCCTGCTGAACATCAGAACCAGCCGTGGTGCCACTGCTCTGGCTGCTGCTGTTTTCCCCTGATAGGCTATTCCCCCCAACAGTATCCAAAGGGATGTACCTGTTCGAGAGGGAAACAGCCACAGGGGATTCCTGCACTGACTGCCTGCCCCTTTTGGTGGTCACCCATCTCTCTGCCTGTACCTTGGGTGTGACCACATCTCTATAACTCCTATCTATGACGCTTTCTGCCACCTGCATGCTCCTAAGTGCATCCAATTGCTGCTCCAACCGAACCACGCGGTCTGTGAGGAGCTGCATTTGGTTACATTTGCTGCAGATGTAGTCGACCGGAACGCTGGAAGCATCACAGATCTGCCACATCTCACAGTTGGAGCACTGCACCCCGCTGAGTGACATTTAAGCACTAATTAATTAATTTAAAATAAACACTTGAATTATTGTTAGGTTGAGTTACAATTAACTATATTGCCCTGATGCTAGATGATTTTTACTGTAAAATTAAATGCTAAATACCGATCACTGCCCTCAGGTTTTGTTACTCGACTATCTAGTTAATCAATTAGATTTGTTTTCAAATTTAACAGGTTCCCATCCAGCCAATCACTCACAGCTTTACTGTGATGTCACTTACAGCCCCCCCCCCCCCCCCCAACACACAAACACAATTTGAAAAGTTAATAAAAATAAAAATCAATTACCTTCCCAGGATGCTCTCTGATTCTCTCCCTGCAGGTTAACAGTTACAGGCCAAAAGAAAGAGAACAAAACACCTTCTCCCACTCTGCACCCAATTACCTCACTGCACCAAATTACCAAGTTCCAATTCTCACTCTGGCTGTGTCTCACTCTCTCAGGCTGTGTCCCTTCACTGCGCAAAGCTTACTGAGTGCGCTTTCTGTCTGTCTTTTATACAGAACTCAGCTAACCAGGGTGACTCACACTACTTAAGGAGGTAAGGCATGTTCCCAAAGGTGCAGCCATGGGCTACTTAGCCTGCTGCTGGCTGGGAGCATGATTCAGGGTGGTGGTTGAGGGGGAGACCAGGGGATGGACATGGTGTCCTCCCGGGACTGGGAAGCCCAGACATGGACCGCCATTGCCACAGCCTGAATGGCAGCCATCCAGCTGCGCACCCCACTAACCGCCCACTGTGGCTTGTGGTTGCATGGAGCGTCATCCCCAACGCCCCCTGCGGGCCACAACTGGGCACCACCCTGCTGGTGGGCAACAAGTGGCCCACCTGTGGTAGTATGCATTAGGGGTCATGTGGGACTGTGAAGCCGTGATGTCATTGGCTGACAGATCCCGGGTCCTGGTTGGCTGTTGACCTCTAGCTCCGCCCTGAAGGCGGAGTATAAGAACCTGGAGTTCTCCCCCGCAGGCCAGTCAGCTACTGAACTGCGGGGAACAAGTCATGCTTAATAAAGCCTCATCGACTTCATCTCTATTCGTCTCTCGTGAGTCTTTGTGCGCTACAATTTATTAAGCGTGCTTAAAAGAACTATGGAGCTCAGGATCATCCCGGAATGCCTGAGGATCAGCCCCAACGCAGTGAACTCAGCAGCAGTTTTCAAACATTGGCAGACTTGTTTCGAGGCCTACCTCAGAACGGCCCCCGGCCGGGTCACAGAAGACCAGAAACTACAGGTCCTGCACTCGAGGGTAAGCCCGGAAATTTTCCCTCTCATCGAAGACGCAGAGGATTACCAGACGGCGTTCGCAGCACTAAAAAGCATCTATGTTCGCCCAGTGAACCAGATCTACGCATGCTACCAACTCGCAACGAGACGGCAAAGTCCCGGAGAATCGATAGATGATTTCTACGCCGCGCTACTAATTTTGGGATGGGCCTGCAGCTGCCCGCCGGTAAACGCGATGGAACACACGGACATGTTGATGCGCGATGCTTTTGTGGCTGGTATGAACTCTCCCCAAATCCGCCAAAGACTTTTAGAAAAAGAGTCGCTAGGACTCTCAGAGGCATGGGCCCTTGCAGCCTCACTAGATGTGGCCGCGCGAAACGCCCGCGCCTACGGCCCCGACCGCGCGGCAGCCCCTTGGGCTCCGTGGACCCCCGTCGCGACAAACCCCCCCCCCACCCCACAGGCTTGCGCGGTTCAGACGCCAAGTCGTCCTGGGGAGCCCGCTGCTATTTCTGCGGCCAGGCGAAACACCCCTGGCAGCGCTGCCCGGCCCGCGCAGCGACTTGTAAGAGCTGCGGGAAAAAGGGCCATTTCGCAGCTGTGTGCCGGTCCCGGGAGGTCACCGCGGTCCCCGGCGAACAAGGATTCCTGCGCGCTTCTAACGCTCCCCAACCCCCCCAGCGCCCCATGTACGACCCGCAGGCGCAACCAGTTTAGGTCCCGGCCACCGCTGTCCAGCGCCCCATGTACGACCCGCAGACGCAACCAGATTGGGTCCCGACTACCGCTGTCCCCGGAGAACAAGGCGATCTGCGCATTTCTGATGCTCCCCAACCCCCCCCAGCGCCCCATGTGCGACACGCAGGCGCCGCCATTTTGGGTCCCGGCCACCACGAGGGAGGAGGGGCGCCGCCATCTTGGGATCCCCCAGACCTGTGCGACGCATGGGGACGGCCATTTTGTTCACCCCCGCCGCCATCTTGTGACCCCCCAGCCATGTGCGATGCATGGGGCGGCCATTTTGTTTACCCCCGCCGCCATCTTGGACGGCAACAACGGACCCCAGTGTCGACGGCTCCACGGGGTTCGAGGAAGACGCTCAAACACTACGATCACGTCTGGCCTCAATGACGATGGACCAAGCACGGCCCCGGACGCTCCAGACGACGACAACAACGGTGCTGATAAACGGGCACGAGACACCATGCCTGGTCGACTCCGGGAGCACGGAAAGCTTCATCCACCCCGACACGGTAAGACGCTGTTTTTTGACCATCCGTCCCAGTGCGCAAAAGATTTCCCTAGCTGCAGGATCCCACTCCGTACAGATTAAAGGCTTCTGCATAGTGACCCTAATGGTGCAAGGGAGGGAGTTTAAAAACTACAGGCTCTACGTCCTTCCCCAACTCTGCGCGCCCACATTACTGGGATTAGATTGACAGTGCAACCTGCAGAGCCTAATGTTTCAATTCGGCGGCCCAATACCCCCACTCACTATCTGCGGCCTCGCAACCCTCAAGGTTGAGCCCCCATCCTTGTTTGCAAACCTCACCCCGGATTGCAAACCCGTCGCCACTAGGAGCAGACGGTACAGCGCCCAGGACCAGACATTCATTCGGTCCGAAGTCCAGCGGCTACTGAAGGAAGGCATAATCCAGGCCAGCAACAGTCCCTGGAGAGCACAAGTGGTAGTAGTAAAGATAGGGGAGAAGCAAAGGATGGTCATAGACTATAGCCAGACCATCAACAGGTATACACAACTAGATGCGTACCCTCTCCCACGCATATCCGACATGGTCAATCGGATTGCCCAATATAAGGTCTTCTCCACCGTGGACCTCAAGTCCGCCTACCATCAGCTCCCCATCCGCCCAAGTGACCGCAAGTACACAGCCTTCGAGGCAGACGGGCGATTATACCACTTCCTAAGGGTCCCATTTGGCGTCACAAACGGGGTCTCGGTCTTCCAAAGAGAGATGGACCGAATGGTTGATCAACATGGGTTGCGGGCCACGTTCCCGTACCTCGACAACGTGACCATCTGCGGCCACGATCAGCAGGACCACGACGCCAACCTCCAAAAATTCCTCCAGACCGCTAAAGCCTTGAACCTCACATACAACGAGGACAAGTGCGTGTTTAGCACAAACCGGCTAGCCATCTTGGGACATGTAGTGCGCAATGGGATAATAGGCCCCGACCCCGAACGCATGCGCCCCCTCATGGAATTTCCCCTCCCGCACTGCTCAAAAGCCCTAAAACACTGCCTGGGTTTTTTTTCATATTACGCCCAGTGGGTCCCCCAGTACGCAGACAAGGCCCGCCCCCTAATACAGACCACGACCTTCCCCCTGTCGACAGAGGCTTGCCAGGCCTTCAGCCGCATCAAAGCGGATATTGCAAAGGCCACGATGCGCGCCATCGACGAGTCCCTCCCCTTCCAGGTCGAGAGCGACGCCTCCGATGTAGCTCTAGCGGCCACCCTTAACCAAGCGGGCAGACCCGTGGCCTTTTTCTCCCGGACCCTCCACGCCTCAGAAATCCGCCACTCTTCAGTAGAAAAGGAAGCCCAAGCAATAGTGGAAGCTGTGCGACATTGGAGGCATTACCTGGCCGGCAGGAGATTCACTCTCCTCACGGACCAACGGTCGGTAGCCTTCATGTTCGATAATGCACAGCGGGGCAAAATTAAGAACGACAAGATCTTAAGGTGGAGGATCGAGCTCTCCACCTTCAGCTATGAGATCATGTACCGTCCCGGAAAGCTGAACGAGCCATCCGATGCCCTATCCCGCGGCACATGTGCCAACGCACAAATTAACCGCCTCCAAACCCTCCACGAGGACCTCTGCCACCCGGGGGTCACTCGGTTCTACCACTTTATAAAGTCCTCCTCTGGAACGTCGCTGCCGACCTGGCTGGCGGTCCCAGGATCCATCCTGCTCCGAAAACATGTGCGGGCGCACAAGTCGGACCCGTTGGTCGAGAGGGTTCGCCTCCTGCACGCGAACCCGCAGTACGCTTACGTGGAGTACCCCGACGGCCGACAGGACACGGTCTCCCTGCGAGATCTGGCGCCTGCCGGCAACACGCACACCCCCCGACACCAATCACCCCCTCCCTGCCACCGGCGCACCCCGCGAGCGCCCCCTTCCCGGGGGGATCGGTCCTCCTCCCAGGTCCGACCAGAAGTGAAGCGGAAGCAGAAACCGTAAGGCTCCCGGAGACGACAACACGGGAACAAGCACCACCACCGGGGCCGAGGCGATCGACGAGGACGACCAGACCGCCCGACCGACTTGTGGCATCAATGTAACACTACTATATTGTGGACTGTAACGAGAACGTTTTCCTTTTCCCCCTTTACTGTAAATAGTTCAAAACAAAAAAAAAACCCCTCTGTACATGCAAAAGTTTTCCTCCCAGGACCAGCCTTGTAAACCCTTACCACCATACGAAGCACCACCCCGCCGGGTTCATTTTTAACAAGGCGTGAATGTGGTAGTATGCATTAGGGGTCATGTGGGACTGTGAAGCCGTGATGTCATTGGCTGACAGATCCCGGGTCCTGCTTGGCTGTTGACCTCTAGCTCAGCCCTGAAGGCGGAGTATAAGAACCTGGAGTTTTCCCCCGCAGGCCAGTCAGCTGCTGAACTGCGGGGAACAAGTCACGCTTAATAAAGCCTCATCAACTTCATCTCTATTCGTCTCTCGTGAGTCTTTGTGCGCTACTCCACCCAAGGCAGATGCCCATGGTAGACCCCTCAGGAAGGTGTAGGGCAGGGGCTGCAGACCTGGCAGGGTAGCGCCGGCATCCCTCTGCATTGAAGACGCCAGCTAACCAGAGAGACCTTACGGCAAATCTGCTGCAGCATGGCATGCCTGGAACTGCAGGGCGGTACCGGTGCCTGGCGTTACCCTGCCATCTCTGTACCCCATCAGGGATGGGTACCATCAGAGGCAGAGGGCCCCAGGTGTCAGCACCAATGCAGCCAAGGGTGCGGCGTGGAGTGCAAGTGTCAGGGGGAACAGCGGAGGATGGAGGTGGGAATGGAGGGCGGGATGGAGGCGGAATTGGAGGGGCAGGGTCTGCAATGCAGGCCGGGGCCACCGTGCAGCCCGGTGGACCTGGTTGGGCACGGGGATAACCACCAGGCTAACATGTCCACCTTTCACCCCCTGCAGACAATGGAATTTGGCATCCAATCAATTGGCATCTGCCTAGCCGCCGCAGGCTTGGTGGACGCCATGTGTCTGCACCAGCAGGAGCTGCTCGGAGAGGGCCCTGCAGCAGTGGAGCCTGGCCCAGAGGAACAGGAGCCAGCTGGTGAGGATGGGGGGCTGACCACTCAACAGGCCATGGAGGAGGTGGGAAGGAGGTGCCGCATCAGGCCCCAGGTGCACCGGCAGCGCCTGACATTCGAGGACTTGTGGACCGGGCATGCCATTGAAGCCACCAGCTAACCAGAGAGACAATACAGCAAATCTGCCGCAGCATGGCATGCTTGGAACTGCGGGGGTTTGAAAGAGGACATCCGCTCCCGGTGGCTTTCAAGGTAATCATAGATTCATAGAATCTACAGTGCAGAAGGAGGCCATTCGGCCCATCGAGTCTGCACCAGCCCTTGAAAAGGACAACCTACCCAAGCCCACACCTCCACCCTATCCCCATAACCCAGTAACCCCTCCCCACCTTTTCAGACACTAAGGGCAATTCATCATGGCCAATCCACCTAACCTGCACATCTTTGGACTGTGGGAGGAAACCGGAGCACCCGGAGGAAACCCACGCACACACGGGAAGAATGTGCAGACACCACACAGACAGTGACCCAAGCCGGGAATCGAACCTGGGAACCTGGAGCTGTGAAGCAACTGTGCTAACCACTCTGCTACCCTGCTGCCCATGGTCGCCCTGACCTTTATGTAATGGGAATCTCCCAGATCTTGGTGAACAGGTGTGTCACGAAGGCCCTGTATGCTCGGGCCGCACAATAAATCAACCTGAATATGGACCGGGGCCATGAGGCTGCCCAGGCTGTGTGATTCGCTTCCACCGCTGGCACGTCCCAGCTCCAGGGGGTGATCGACAGGATGCATTTCCCCTAACTGGCACATGAGGGGGCGCACTTCATAAACCACAAGGGGTGCCACTCCATGACGTGCAGCTGATGTGTGACCACGATATGCACGTCTGTACGGGATACCCGGGCAGCGTGCACGCCGCTTTCACCCCAGCACACTCCGCTCCGGGTGAGGAGTTTGCTATTGGGTGACGGATTATCTGCTGCGGTCATGGCTGATGGTGCCTATCCGAAAGCCACAGACCAACACGGTGATCCACTTCAGCGACGTCTATACAGCGACCAGGGGTGTGATGGAGCAGTGCATCGGCATCCTGAAGATCCAGTTCAGCTGCCTGGACCACTCTGGAGAGGCCCTGCAGTATAGCCGCAGAAGAGTTTTGCATCGTGCTGGCCTGCTGCATTCTTCACAACATTGCGCAGCAGAGGGGTGACAGGTTGGAGGAGGAGGAACGCCGGCAGGCCACGTCTGATAACGAGGATGCCGAGCAGGGCCTGGGGCCCAGGCAGCCACAGGAGGCCACACAACATGTGCACCAGTGCCGCTGTGCACGGGACAATCATGTCGTCACCTGATTCGCTGACTGGGGGCCTGGCAGGCGGCAGCAGCTCAAACATCCCATCCCACCCCAAACATTAACCCCTCACCCAGCCAGTCACCCCTTCCCCTGTCCACCCTTCCTGCACCTCCACTCCACCTTTGCTTCACTACAGGGTGCTGATCCCGGGATGGCAGTCAGCAGGTCCGGCCCTTGGGCTGGAGGAAGACGATGACCCGCTCCACGGTGAACTCTGGTCTCCGCATTGTTTAAGAATGTCTGACTCCTGCCCTCGGTAGCACTTTCTACCTTTCGCCTGGGTGATCCCTTCATGCGTGCTGGCCATTCCATCACAAGGTTCTATCAAACCCCTTGGGTGGCAGGGGTGGGGACGGGGTCTGGGCTGGTAAACCCAGGGTGGTATGCAGTGGTGGGCCGTGCACCAGGTAGGCCCTACCACATGATGCCCCCACATCTAGTCCCGACCCCTGCCACCTCCGGGGGCATCACCGAGAATGGCCCGACTGCCTTGGCGGCCCTGGTCCATGCCAATCTCCAATGCCTGCGCCCCACAGCAGCGGCCTCCCACCACCTGGATCATCCTCTGTGCCCAGCCCTCACCATTCAGACAGAGCACCGAGACAGGTCTCAGCGTTGGTAAACAGGTGTTTATGTGATATATACAAGTATTGTGCCCTATCCCCTATCAATAAACTACGGACTTCACCTGTGCCAACTTAACTGTTGTCTAACTTTCTAGCCTTACGTGCCCCAATGCTCCATCTAGGTGGGTTCCCAGGTGGTGCATCAGAAGTGGAGGCAGCTTGCTGCGATCCCTGCCCAGTGACCCCTTTGGCGGCCTTCCTCCAGAGCGACCAGGCCCGGACGGGCCCACAAATCTACCAGGTGTCACAGGTGACGTGGTGCCACCCTGTTCTGCCCACTGCCCATTGGATGTGCCAGGGGTAGCAGGGGTAGGTGGGGGACTCAGAGGTGCTGCGGTGTTTTGGCACCTCCCCTGCGGGAGTCAGCGGCATGGGCCCCATCACCTCCTTCTCCCCCGAGGTGTCAGATGGCCTCCGCGGGAGCTACTCCTTTGAATGGTGGTGCGGCCGAAGCAAGCTCTGGGGGCTCCCTTGCCTCTTGCCACTGCCAGTCTTGGAGGCCCATTCTCGTCTTGAACAAGGCCACAATTCCCGTGACTATGCCACATGCCTCTGGGACTGGGCCACGTCCATCTGGGGCTGTGCCTCATCACTCAGGACCCTGCCAGGTCCCTCTGTGTCTGGTTCAGGTCAGCCAACGCCAGGCCAATGGTCTTGAAGTCCACAGCCATGGCCCATTGTGATTGGGTCATGCTCTGTAGAGCCGCAGCAATGTCCATGCTGCCCTGTTACATGGTTGGCTGTGAGAGGGCAGCCCTGTCCTGTGCCTCAGGTACCACCTGCACAGAGTGACCCAGGCCTTGGACATCTTGATCCATAGCCAAAACACTCGCCCCCAAAGCATCCACTATGGACTCCACCCGTGCGATGTTGTTCTGGATGGCACACATTGTCAGCATCACCTCCTGCCTCTGCAGGTGGTTAGACTCATCCAACTGCACCTGCAGGCACTGGATGGTTGCTGACACGCCTCATGTAGTCCCTGCTCTGCACCTGCAGCTCCAACATTGTTGGTACCGCCCTTTCCAGAAACTTGAGCCCCATCTGGACGGCAGCTAGTCCCTGAGGTCGGGCCGTCCTCCAACCATCGGCCCCCTCAGGGATTCCCACCTCCACCTGTTGTACTGCTGCATGTGTGTGGTGAGCATCAGATAATGCCCCAGGAGCTTCTTCACTAAAGTACCCAACCGAGGTGAGTGTCTCTGGGATGGTGGAGGGTGTTGTTGACATGTCCTCCAGGTGTCGTGAGGTTGTGGTGGGGGGTGGCGCCGGACACCAGCAGATCTCACCTCGTTGCTTGGGGTTGCAGCGGGGGCCGAGGGGCCCCAGATGGACCCGCCTCATTGCCAGGTGATCTTGCAAGACATAAGAAAAGATGCATGGTTAGATCGCGGGTGGGGATGAGGGGGGTGGTGTGTGGCAGGTTGCACCCGTGCAAGAGGGTCATCGTTATTAATTACGGGCTTACTTGGTTCCCTGATGCCGACCTCCGCCTCGGCGACAGCCCGCTCTCCGACCCCAACGACCACATCCACTGCCCTCTGCTCTTCGACAGTGAGGGGCTGCAAGTCTGGTGGGCCCCCACCGGTCTTCTCCCGCTCCCATGGTTGTGGGCAGCCTAATCCTGGGCAAGGGGGGGGGGGGGTGCAGGTAATGCACAGTGTGAGACACGTGGATACGGGCAACACAGGGGGTCCACAGCTAGTGGCCTGTGTGTGCAGGGCAACTGGCCATGGTGGACGGCATGGGTCCATGGATGTTGGCATGGAGGGTAGTGTGGGGTGTGCGCGGACTGCCGGCGGGTGAGGTTCCATCGCCCTCTGGGAAGAGGGGGTACGAAGGTGGTGCCATGGGCCTGGTGGTGACCCACCCTGGCTGTCCTGGGGGGGTTTCCCATACTCACCCAGTGCTGCTGACCGGTCTGCCTGGTGGGAGCTGCATGGTAGGGGAAGGGTGTGGGGGTGATGGAAGTTGGGGTTTGGGATGGAGGTTGCTAGCAGGGGCACAGCGGTGGTGACTCTCCCTGGCTGCCCTGAGGTCATGCAGCTTCTTCCTGCCTTGTTGGTCATTCCTGGCGGTGGAGCCCACAGCGCCCACGGCCCCTGCCACATGCGCCAAGACCCGGTTGTCATCCATGGCTGGCAGCCTCCTTCCCGCCCTGAGGAACAGGGTTTTCCGCCTGCCTTCCACGGCATCCAACAGGATATGCCGGGTCTGTGGTCGATACTCGGGAGGCTGACAAGCTGCAGCCGCATATACACATTGCACTCCCCACACACACTCATCCCAGCCAAAAAGATGGCACTGGTTGTACTGGAATGCACACATCCTGCTGATGGGCTGGGGCCAGAGGGCCCAGGGAGGTGCCCTGGGGAGATACCTACATAATTTGTGGCACCAGGTTCAAAGTGGGCTGTTAGCGGTGTGCGCAGCTGCATGGCTGCCCTGCTGGCTGCGGCAATGGTGTTCTGTGCCCATCCACCCTGACCCCACAGCCCACCTCCTGCCACCCCCCACTACTCCCCGCAGCCCTGGGAGAAGCTTCCCAGCCAGAGGCACAACTGTCAGCACACTATGGTCACGTTGGACACTTTCCATACCTCCTCCAAATGGCCGCACCTGCAAGACCTCGCCAGGGCACTATTTAGTACTGATCCACATAAACATGGACCAGGCGTAACGTCACCTGGAGGGTCTTCCAGGCCATTCGAGACACTTGGGTGGTTGGGGGCAGGGTGACACCCTGGAACTCCCCCTGGCACCCAGACTCCTTGGCACTGCCAGTTTGGCCCTCTGGCAATGCCACCCTTGCATTGCCAGGGTGCCCAGGTGACTGCCAGGCAGGCTGGCTGACAGTACCAAGGTGCCCGGTTGCCAGGTTGGCAATGCTCCAGATAGAGTCCGGGGGGGCCTTACCAAGTAGGGGAGCGGTAAGGGGGGGGGGGGGGTTCCATGGGGCCCACCCAAGTTGGGGAAGGGGGTTGTTGGGGGAGATCAGGACAGCCAGACAAAATGGAGCTCCGATCTGCGAGCAGCCTTTCCTGCCAGCGAGTGAATGTGACCTCGGCAGAGAGAAATCGCCATTGGCCAAAAGAAACGGCTGTAAGAGGGCAGATTTCAATGGGGAAAAAAGGATTTAGAGGGGGGGAAAATAGAACATAGATTGGTTTCAGGTAAAACTGTAATGGAACGAGGGCGACACGAGGCACAGTGGTTAGCACTGGGACTGCAGCACTGAGGACACGGGTTTGAATCCCGGTCCTGGGCCATTGTCTGTGTGGAGTTTGCATTCTCCACGTGTCTGCGTGGGTTTCACCCCCACAACCCAAAGATGTGCAGGTTAGGTGGATTAACCACGCTAAATTGCCCCTTAATTGGAAAAATGAAATAATTGGGTACTCTAAATTTAAACAAAAAACTGTAATGGAACAATCTTTAAGGAGGAGGTGCTTCAGGTGAGATTCAGGTGAGATACATTCCAAGAAGGGCGAAAGGTAGGGGAACCATGGCCAGAGTTCTTTGGATGACAAGGGAGATGGAGAATGTTCTGAAATTTTTAAAAAGAGGGTGTAAGATGCATGTTAAAAATTGGATCAAATATAATAATTTAAGAGGGGAAGTGAAGAAGAAAATAAGACATGGAAAGAGAGAATATGAGAATAGATGGCAGTCAACAGAAAAGGGAACTCAAAATTCTTCCACCAGCATGTAAATAGTAAATGGTGCAGTTGGTACTATTAGGAACAAAGAGGGTGATATACGATTAGAGGTGCAAGACAAGGCCAAGTTCTTTGTATCTGTATTTATTTGGGAAGGAGTCACTGATAGAATATTGGTAGAAGTGGACATGGTAGAGGTCATGGAAGGGGTGAAAATCGAAAGCCACACTTAGAGTGGGTAAGTCACCTGGTATAGATGGCTTGCGTCTCAGGTTGCTAAAGAAAGTAGGGCTGGAGAAAGCCAAAGGGCTTGCAATCTTTTTCTAGATTTGGGACCAGGAGATTATAGAATGGCAAATGTAAAACCCTTATTCAAGAAAGAACGCGAGGATATTCCTAGCAACTACAAGGTGTGTAATGTTTTATAAATAATAATTAGGGGGAAAAAAATCAAACATGCACTTGGAGAGGTTTAAATTAATTAAGGATAACCAGAATGATCATCCTTAATTATATAAAAGGCAGATTGTGCTTGACTAATTTAATTGAATTTTTGGATGAAGTGGTTGATGAAGAAAATACAGTAGGTGTTGGTTATATGCATTTTCAGAAAGGATTCGACAAATTACCACAAACAAGGCTGATGAATTGTGGCTCATGGAATGGAAGGGTCAGAGTCAGTTTGGATTAAAAAAAAGGACCTTTGGTCAGAAAACAGGATGTTGTGGGAAATGATTATTTTTCAGACTAGAAGGTGACATGCAGCGGTTTTCACCAAGGGCCAGTGGTCGGACCATTCGACCATAAGACATAGGAGCAGAATTGGGCCATTCGGCCCATCGAGTCTGCTCCGCCATTCATCATGGCTGATATTTTCTCATCCACATTCTCCTGCCTTCTCCCATAACCCATGATCTGCGTATTAATCAAGAACCTATCTATCTCTGTCTTAAAGACACTCAGTGATTTGGCCTCCACGACCTTCTGCAGCAAAGAGTTCCACAGAGATTTATAAAATACTTGAATAAATAGAGTACAGAATAAATGTTCATATTTGCCGACAATACCAAACCAGGAAATGACTAACAGTGAGAATGATAGAGATCAACTGTAGAGGTACATAGATAGGTGAGCAGATTGGGCAGACAAGTGTCAGGTGGAATTTACAGTAAGGTGATGCATTTCGGCAGAAGCGATAGGGAGAGGCAATTTTGATTTAGAGGGACCATTTTAAAGAATGCGAAGGAATAGAAGGACCTGGGGGTTGCATATACATAGATCTTTGAATGTGTAGGATTTATTGAGAGAATAATTAACAAAGCATATGGGATCTTAGAAGTCATAAATATATATGTTGAGTACAAGAGCAGGAAAGCAATGCTGTACTGTTATAAAGTTTGGTTAGGCCACATCTGGAGTATTGTATCAATTCTCATCACCACACTTCAGGAAAGACACAAGGGTTGTTGAGAGTGCAGAGGAGATTTACAAAAATAGTTCCAGGGATGGGGATTTCATTTACAAGGTTAGGAGAAGTTGGCGTTCTTCTTGGAGCAAAGGAAATAAAGGGAGGTTTTATAAGGTACACATGAATGTGACAGGTTTGGATGAGCTTGAAAAGGAAAAAGATTATTCTGATTAGTTGATGGTACAAGGTCTCTCAAGCATTATGTATTCTTGTCTGAGACACCAGACACCCATTGGAGTACAGAAACCCCTGAGCTCCAGGGAAAACATTGATTAATTGACAGCTTTGGCTCTCTGATCTCTTCTGTCAATTTCACAATGATTATTCATACAAGACAAAGAGGTTTCAAGTGTTTGCAGTTTCTGCTTTTGACAATTGAAAGCGTCTGAACAATTGTCTTTTTTATTGGGCTGAAGTTTTTTAATAAAGTGTGAAATTATCAATGAATGACATTTTTAAGAGTTTTATTTACATCTCCTATTGTCACTAGAGGGTTCATTGGTTTTATGCAGTATATGTTGGGTAAATGGGCATGGAAGTGCACAGCTTGGCATGGAGGGCATTCGGAGTTGGTTGGGAATATACCTTGGCACGGGGCCAAATGGGCTAGTTGGGGGAATTCCTTAGCATGGGGACATGAAGGGTGGATGGAGGCATACCTTGGATGGAAGGTTCCCTCATACGTACTATGGTTCATGACAGCTTTGATGTGCCATGAACCATCACTCTTTGAAAAGCTGTCCGACTCCATAAAAGGGACATTCCTATCCCACAACGGAGCCAGCCAGGTAGGTAGATCAGGGTGCAGGCTCGCTACGCAAACCGGCCTGTACCCTAAAGGCGCGCCTAAAAAATGGTTACCTTGTGAATGGAGCTGGGAATCTTGGAATCGGGTCCTAGTCATCATTTTTTTTTCTTAAACATCATTTTATTAAGTTATTTGAATTTTTTTAATAATAACAATAACAACACCAGAAAAGAAAGTGAATCCAAATATAAATGTATCACATACATCATTCTCCCCCCCCCCCCCCCCTTAGATTATTGCTTCTGCTGACAGTTAATTTTCCCCGAAGAAGTCGATAAACGGCTGTCACCTCTGGATGAACCCGAGTGTTGACCCTCAAGGGCGAACGTGATTTTCTCAAGACTGAGAAACCCATCCATGTCGCTCACCCAGGTCTCTGTTTCAGTGGACTATGAGTCCCTCCACGCTAGCAATATCCGTTTCCGGGCTACCAGGAAGGCAAAGGCCAAAACGTCAGCCTCTCTTACCCCCTGGATCTTCCGACACTCCAAAGATTGCCACCTCTGGACTTTGCGCCATCCGTGTTTTTAGTACTGTGACATGACATTTGCAAAACACTGCCAGAATCCCCCAAGCTTAGGGCATGCCCAAAACATATGAACATGATTTGCTGCCCCCCCCCCCCCCACACACCTGTCCTCTACCCTAAAAAACCTGCTCATCCAGGCCACTGTCATATGTGCCCGGTGAACTACTTTAAATTGTATCAGGCTAAGCCTGGCACATGATGAGGATGTGTTAACGCTGCTCAAAGCATCCGCCCACAGACCCGCCTCTATCTCGCCCCCTAGCTCATCTTCCCAATTGCCCTTCAGCTCCTCTCCCTGAGTTTCCTCCAACTCCTTAAGCTCTTTGTAGATGTCTGATACCTTCCACTCTCTCACCCCCGTTCTGGAAACCACCCTGTCCTGTATCCCCCGTGGCATTAGGAGCGAAAAGGTCACAACCTGCCGTCTCAAAAAAAACCATACCTGCAGATATCTGAATCCATTTCCTGCTGGCAGTTCAAATTTCTCCTCTAAATCCTTCAAACAGGGGAAGCTCCCATCCTCTCAATCCCTGCTCTCTGCCATCTCCGAAACCCCCCATCCAGCCTTCCCGGTATAAACTGATGGTTATTGCAAATCGGGGCCCAGACCGTGCTCCCTCCACTCTCATATGTATCCTCCACTGCCTCCAGACCCTCAGGGCCGCCACTACCACCGGGCTTGTGGAGTACCAGGCCGGCGAGAATGGCAGAGGTGCGATTATCAATGCCCCCAGACTTGTGCCCTTGCGTGATGCCGCCTCCACTCGCTCCCACACCGACCGCTCCCCCCCCCCCACTACCCCCTTCCTAATCATGGCTATATTTGTCGCCCAGTATAGTTGCTAAAGTTCGGCAGTGCCAACCCACCCAACTCGACTATGCTCCAGCAACACTTCCTTCACTCGCGGGGTTTTACTCACTCACACAAAGTCCAAAATCACCATGTTTAACCGTTTAAAAAAGGCCCGTGGACTAAAGATGGGGAGGCACTGACAAAAGAACAGAAATCTGGGGAGAACTGTCATTTTCATGGTCTGTACCCTCTCCGCCAGTGACAGCGGGAGCATGTCCCACCTTCTAAAGTCCTCCTTTGTTTGCTCTACTAGACAGATTTAACTTATGTAGTGTCTCCTATTCCCGTGCCACCTGGATTCCCAGATAACGGAAACTCCCTCCCACCACTCTAAACGGCAGATCTCCCAGTCTCCTCTCCTGCCCCCTCGTCTGGATCGCGAACATCTCACTTTTCCCCATATTCAATTTATACCCTGAAAACTGGCCAAATTCCCCTAAGATCCGCATAATCTTCCCATCCCCCCAACAGGTCAGAAATATACAGTAGCAGGTCGGCGACGTAAAGCGAGACCGTGTTCCACCCACCCGCGGACCAACCCCTTCCAGTCCCTAGGTGCTCTTAATGCCATCACCAATGGCTCTATGGCCAAAGCAAACAGCAGCGGAGAGAGGGGACACCCTTGCCTTGTCCCTCGGTGCAGCTTAAAATAGCCCGACGTTAGCCGATTCGTTCGTATACTCGCCACCGGTGCCTGGTACAACAACCGAACCCAATCAGTGAAGCCCTGCCCAAACCCAAACCCGAACCGTCCTGACACCTCCCACAAATAATTTGACTCCACCCGGTCAAAGACATTTTCCGCATCCATCGCAACCACCACCTCCATCTCTCCCCCCCAACCCCCACTCTGAGGCCGTCAACTGCCTGCCCTTACCAAACCCCGCCTGGCCTTCCCCTATTGTCGTGTTGGGTGCTCTGCTACATAGACAAACCAACACGGTTGCGGATTACGAACAATAACAACATCTGTAAACTGGTTACTGTGGTTCGTTCATTACCCTCTAACCTGTGGACCTAGCCCTAACGCTATCTTGGAGAAGCACTCAGCACATGGTGAATGTCTGAGTGGCTTGCTGTGAGCTCTGTGCCCTGAGCTGTCTCCTGCTGGAATGAGCGGGAAGTGTCGTGTTCCCCATTTTATAGTGTGTATGCTCTTGCCTGTGATTGGCTGTGATGTTGTGTGTGTATTGATTGGTCCGTTGATCTGTCCATCAGTGTGTATGTCTGTTTGCACCATGATGTTTATCTGAATATCATGACACCTATCACCTCAGGGACACAGTTCTCTATCCTTGAGGCCAATATTTTAGCCAACACTTTAGCATCCACATTCAGTCAGGAGATTGGCCCTCGCCTTCCTCAAATGCTCCACCGCCTTCCCTGTAGACAACAGACCAAACGACATATGTAGCCTCTGCCACTCCTTCAGCAACCCCGCCTCCGGGGCCTCCGAATATCTCCTGTCCACATCGAGTATTTCCCCAACCAACCTACCCATCTCTGCTCACTCCACCTTCTCCCTATGGGCCCTTATCGAGATTAGCTCCCCCCTAACCACTGCCTTCAGCGCTTCCCAGACCGTTGTTGCCGAGACTGCCCCCGTGGCATTTATTTCCAGATAGTTCTGGATGGACTCCCTCATCTGCCCACACACCCTCTCATCCACTAACAGTCCCACATCCAACCTCCATTGTGGGCGCTGCCCTCTCTCCTTACTCACCCGTAAGTCCACCCAATGTGGGGCATAGTCTGACACAGCAATCGCCGAATACTCAGTACCAACCACCCCTGCCAGTAAAGCCCTACTAAGAATAAAAAAATCGATCTGGGAGTATGCTTTGTGCACATGGGAGAAAAAAGAAAACTCCTTCGCTCTTGGCTGTCCGACTAGTCATCATTTTCAACCCTTAATGGAGCTCATTGACTCCATGAAAATCTAGCCTATGACTGAGGCCTAACCAGTGATTTATAGAGGTTTGCCATAACTTTCCGCTGTTCCCTTCTCGAGTAATTTTAATTTAACTTGCCAGGTGGGAACCCCATGCAATTGTGTGGATGACAGTTTCTCACTCTGCTCAATGGTGAGTAAACCAGGCAGATTGGGGGTTAGAATCATAGAGTCTTAAAATGATAACAGCACAGAAGCAGGCCTTCTGGTCCATCCAGCCTATACTGGCTGTCTGCAAATTTGGAAAAATTGTCCCACAAACTAATCAAGTAACAGCCTGACATAATCAAACTCATCAAATACAACGCAGCACACTTGGTCGGCAAAGCCATCCACCACATTCAATATTCAGGCCTTTCCCTACTGGTGCAGAGTGACAGCGATATACAGAACCCACAAGATGCACTGCAGGAACTCTCCATGCCCCCTTTGACAGCACCAAAATAATATCTAAAAATGGATTTACCCAGCATCTATTGGAAAAACCTTTTTAGTTTTGTGTTCAACAGTCAAACCGCCTCTGTAAATACCATCGGCAGCCTTTAAGAGTTATAGCAGTGTATTATTTCCCAGCTCCCACTGACTGTTTGCTGGCTGGTCCAATCCAGGTTGATGCTTGACATAAATAAATAATAAGGCTGACTACAGCACTCACTATTCTAGCAAAAACTAAACTTGCTGCTGTTCAATTTCAAGTGACCGGAAACTTGACATTTATTTTTACACATGCACCGACTGTATGGCACTGGTTTTACTCCATTAGCTACCCCTTTACACACTATATTTTTCTCTCTGGTAGTACAGTAAATAATAAGGAACAATTGATATGCTGAAACCACTCTTTATACTTGTCTAGACACTTCATCACTAAAGTTTCATCAATCATCTTTAATTGAACTCTGGAATACCCTATGTCGACATATTGCAGATTTAACTACCTTCTCCAAATTCAAATCTGCCTTAAAAAAATAGGAACTCCATCCTTTTTATCTCTATCCTTCTTCCTCTAGATATATTTAATAGCAGCTTCAATGAGAAATGAGGTATCCGAAACAAAATAAAGAGAGGAAATGATTGCGAGCTGTGACAAAAACATTAACAAATTATTTTGTATTTCATCATTTATATTTTTCATCACACACATCTTTTTCAATACATTTATATTTCACATCTATTTAGAACTGTCATCACTGTATTCATTTGCTACATGTTCTTCAGCAGCAAGTAGAGAGGAAAGGACTTGGATCCAAGGCAGAAGTGAGATGCAAATCCAAGTAAACCAAGCGACAGTTAGGGAGCTGAATCATTCTTTCACGTTCTTGCGTTGAGATATAGGGCCAGAATTTACTGCGACTGGCAAACAAATGACGCCAACTTGCAATTGCTCGCTTAATTTCCCTGAACATTTGGATGGCAAGTTTCTGCAAATGGTATATAGAAATAGTGCACCACCCTTTATCAGGTATCTGGGACCTGTGTGGAACAGGGTGAGCAACTATGTATTTCCCTAATCAATTACACTGGAGAATTGTTAATGAAAACCAGACACTGAACCAGACATTCAAAAAGTGAATCAAGTACAGAAAACAAAATAGGAAAAGAAAGATTGGATGAAGAGGGAGAGATAAAAGAGACAGAAAAGTGTAAAAAAGTATTTTATTTTAAAAAAAATTAAAAGTTGAAGAAATGAGACTCCACACTGATAAAGATGCATTTTCAATGCCTGAAAGGTTTTCTTTTTGGTACTCATTCAGACTCATTACATAGTTGTGATGGCTATTTAGGTTGAAATAGACAAACTCTAACTTTCTGTGTTAAATTTAACCTCTATCTGGAAGATTATTGGAGGAGGTTTGCAATGTTGAATTAATTTGAATGGGGGTGGAGGGGCAGAAAGTGAGATGCTTTTTCTTTGTGCAACTTATTATTTAGCAGCACATCTCTGACAACAACTACCAGGTTTTGAAGTTTAACTGTACCTATACTTGCCTGGCATTGCTGACTGCTTCTGCATCAGTTCTGGTGACCGCCATTGTCCTGACCATTACTTTCACAGTAAATACTGATCCATTCTTGTCTAGTCTTAGGTGACTGCTCAATCAATGTTTCTATGAGAGTGCATTGTAGAGTCTAATTCTGACTGAATTTATCCTTACTATTAATTTCACCATGCATTCTAATACCTGATGCCAAAATTGATACTGGCCTGTAAGGAACAATATTTCTGTCCTTTCATAGTGCAGGGTTTCAGGATTTCAAAGCTTATATACAGCTGTTGTAATTCATTGTATCCAGGTTTAAAACATTCAGACTTTCAAAAATAATTTGCTAGAGCTGCAGTATTAGTTTTCAGTGATCTGCAATCTGATAGCTGAAGATTAACGTGGCATAACATGGATATTTAGTGAGATAAAATGTTTCGCAGATTTATATTCACAATGATAAGACTTTGGCCATTAATCTGTTGTCTAAAGAAGTACAAATTGCCCATAATCCTAAATGTTACAAAGGGAAATATCTGAACAAATACGCACATTTCTCAATCATCTGTTGGTACTTTAAGCTTCATAATATCTCATTGGAGGTATTGTTGAAGTTGATACTTTGTACTTTCACTTTTAGGGTTTCAAGAACCCTTGTCCCATGGACACCTTGGGAAGAACTCTATGCTCACTGATCTGCCAGCTGTCCCTCCCGCCCCTTCGTAAAATCAGGTATCATGAAGTTGAATCAAATCCGTGACATCATGACTCCTGCCTGCAATTGGAGGTAGATGAGTGGGGAGCAACTTTAGAAGCCCATTCACCTTTCGACGAAAGGCAATGGGGGTGGGGGGAGGGGGGGGGAGCTGTGATGGGGGGGGGAGGGGGGGAGGCTGTGATGGCGGGGGGGAGGAGGCTGTGATGGGGGGGGAGGCTGTGATGGGGGGGGAGGCTGTGATGGGGGGAGGGGGGGAGGCTGTGATGGGGGGGAGGCTGTGATGGGGGGGAGGAGGCTGTGATGGGGGAGGAGGCTGTGATGGGGGGGAGGCTGTGATGGGGGGGAGGAGGCTGTGATGGGGGAGAGGCTGTGATGGGGGGAGGCTGTGTTGGGGTGGGGGAGAGGCTGTGATGGGGGGGAGAGGCTGTGATGGGGGGGAGAGGCTGTGATGGGGGGGAGAGGCTGTGATGGGGGGGGAGGCTGTGATGGGGGGGGAGGCTGTGATGGGGGGAGGGGGGGAGGCTGTGATGGGGGGGAGGCTGTGATGGGGGGGAGGAGGCTGTGATGGGGGAGGAGGCTGTGATGGGGGGAGGCTGTGATGGGGGGGGAGGAGGCTGTGATGGGGGAGAGGCTGTGATGGGGGGGAGGCTGTGTTGGGGGGGGGGAGAGGCTGTGATGGGGGGGAGAGGCTGTGATGGGGGGGAGAGGCTGTGATGGGGGGGAGAGGCTGTGATGGGGGGGGAGGCTGTGATGGGGAGGGAGGCTGTGATGGGGGGAGGCTGTGATGGGGGGGGAGGCTGTGATGGGGGGAGGCTGTGATGGGGGGAAGGCTGTGATGGGGGAGGGGGAGGCTGATTTGGGGGGGAGGGGGGAGGCTGTGAGGGGGGAGGCTGTGATGGGGGAGGAGGAGGCTGTGATGGGGGGGGAAGGAGGCTGTGATGGGGGGAGGCTGTGATGGGGGGGAGGCTGTGATGGGGGGGGGGAGGCTGTGATGGGGGGGGGGAGGCTGTGATGGGGGAGGCTGTGGTGGGGGGGGAGGCTGTGATGGGGGGAGGCTGTGATGGGGGGGTAGGCTGTGATGATGGGGGGGTAGGCTGTGATGAGGGGGGGGAGGCTGTGATGTGGGGGAGGAGGCTGTGATGGGGGGAGGAGGCTGTGATGGGGGGGAGGCTGTGATGGGGGGAAGGCTGTGATGGGGGCGGGGGAGAGGCTGTGATGGGGGCGGGGGAGAGGCTGTGATGGGGGCGGGGGAGAGGCTGTGATGGGGGGGAGAGGCTGTGATGGGGGCGGGGGAGAGGCTGTGATGGGGGGGAGAGGCTGTGATGGGGGGGAGAGGCTGTGATTGAGGGGGGAGGATGTGATAGGGGGAAGAGGCTGTGATTGGGGGGGGGAGGGAGGCTGTGATGGGGGGGAGGCTGTGATGGGGGGAGGCGGCTGTGATGGGGGGGGAGGCTGTGATGGGGGGAGAGGCTGTGATGGGGGGGAGAGGCTGTGATGGGTGGGGGGGGAGAGGCTGTGATGGGTGGGGGGGCGAGAGGCTGTGATGGGGGAGAGAGGCTGTGATGGGGGGGAAGAGGCTGTGATGGGGGGGAGAGGCTGCGATGGGGGGGAGAGGCTGTGATGGGGGGGAGAGGCTGTGATGGGGGGAGAGGCTGTGATGGGGGAGAGGCTGTGATGGGGGGCAGAGGCTGTGATGGGGGAGAGGCTGTGATGGGGGGCAGAGGCTGTGATGGGGGGGACAGGCTGTGATGGGGGGGGAGAGGCTGTGATTGATTGGGGGGGAAGAAGCTGTGATGGGGGGGGAAGCTGTGATGGGATGGGGGAGCTGTGATTTTGGGGGGGAGGCTGTGATTGGCGGGGAGGCTGTGATTGGGGAAGCTGTGATTGCGAGGGGAACTGTGATTGGGTGGGGAGACTGTGATTTGGGAGGAAACTGCGATTTGGGGAGGAAGCTGTGATTCGGGAGAGGCTGTGATGGGGGGGGGGAGAGGCAAGGATTGGGGGGGGAGAAGCTGTGATTGGGGGGGGGGAAGCTGTGATTGGAGGGGGGGAAGCTGTGATTGGAGGGGGGGAAGCTGTGATTGGGGGGGAAGCTGTGATTGGGGGGGAAGCTGTGATTGGAGGGGGGGAAGCTGTGATTGGGGGGGAAGCTGTGATGGGGGGAAGCTGTGATGGGGGAAGCTGTGATGGGGGGAAGCTGTGATGGGGAAGCTGTGATGGGGGAGCTGTGTTGGGGGGGAAGCTGTGATGGGGGGGAAGCTGTGATGGGGGGAAGCTGTGATGGGGGGAAGCTGTGATGGGGGGCGGAAGCTGTGATGGGGATAGCTGTGATGGGGAAGCTGTGATGGGGGAGCTGTGTTGGGGGGGAAGCTGTGATGGGGGGGGAAGCTGTGATGGGGGGAAGCTGTGATGGGGGGGCGGAAGCTGTGATGGGGGAAGCTGTGATGGGGGGGAGCCATGATGGGGGGGAGCCATGATGGGGCAGTGGGGAAGCCGTGATGCGGGGGGGGGGAAGCCATGATGGGGGGGGGTAGCAATGATGGGGGGGGGGGAAGCCGTGTTGGTGCGGGGGGGAAGCCGTGATTGGGCGGGGGGGAAGCCGTGATGGGGGGGAAGCCGTGATGGGGGGTGGGGGGGAAGCCGTGATGGGGGTGGGGGGGAAGCCGTGATGGGGCGGGGGGAAGCCGTGATGGGGGTGGGGGGGAAGCCGTGATGGGGGTGGGAAGCCGTGATGGGGGTGGGGGGCGAAGCCGTGATGGGAGGGGGAAGCCGTGATGGGGCGGGGGGAGAAGCCGTGATGGGGGTGGGGGTGGGAAGCCGTGATGGGGGTGGGGGGGAAGCCGTGATGGGGGAGAAGCCGTGATGGGGCTGGGGGGGACGCCGTGATGGGGCGGGGGGGGGACGCCGTGATGGGGCGGGGGGGGTGGAGCCGTGATGGGGGAGGGGGGGAAGCCATGATGGGGTGGGGGGGGGAAGCCGTGATGGGGGAGTGGGGGGGAAGCCATGATGGGGGGGCGTGAAGCCATGATTGGGGGGGAGGTGAAGCAGTGATTGGGGGGCGGGAGACCCGTGATTGGGGGGGGGGGGGGGGAAGCCGTGATGGGGGGGGGGAGAAGCCGTGATAGGGGGGGGGAGAAGCCGTGATAGGGGGGGGAGCCGTGATGGGGCGGGGGGGAAGCCGTGATGGGGGGGGGGAGAAGCCGTGATGGGGGTGGGAAGCCGTGATGGGGGTGGGGGGGGAAGCCGTGATGGGGGTGGGAAGCCGTGATGGGGGTGGGGGGGAAGCCGTGATGGGGGGGGGAAGCCGTGATGGGGGTGGGGGGGGAAGCCGTGATGGGGGTGGGAAGCCGTGATGGGGGTGGGGGGGAAGCCGTGATGGGGGTGGGAAGCCGTGATGGGGGTGGGGGGGGAAGCCGTGATGGGGGGGGGGGGAGCCGTGATTGGGGGGGGGAAGCCGTGATAGGGCGGGGGGGGGCAGCCGTGATGGGGCGGGGGGGGGAAGCCGTGATGGGGCGGGGGGGGGGGGAAGCCGTGATGAGGGTGGGGGGGGAAGCCGTGATGGGGCGGGGGGAAGCCGTGATGGGGGTGGGGGGGGAAGCCGTGATGGGGGGGAGGCTGTGATGGGGGGGGAGGCTGTGATGGGGGGAGGGAGAGGCTGTGATGGGGGCGGGGGAGAGGCTGTGATGGGGGCGGGGGAGAGGCTGTGATGGGGGCGGGGGAGAGGCTGTGATGGGGGCGGGGGAGAGGCTGTGATAGGGGCGGGGGAGAGGCTGTGATGGGGGGGGAGGCTGTGATGGGGGGGGAGGCTGTGATGGGGGGGGAGGCTGTGATGGGGGGGAGGCTGTGATGGGGGGGGAATGGGGGCTGTGATGGGGGGGAGGCTGTGATGGGGGGGAGGCTGTGATGGGGGCGGGGGAGAGGCTGTGATGGGGGCGAGGCTGTGATGGGGGGGGAGGCTGTGATGGGGGGGGAGGCTGTGATGGGGGGGAGGCTGTGATGGGGGGGAGGCTGTGATGGGGGGGAAGGGGGGCTGTGATGGGGGGGGAGGCTGTGATGGGGGCGGGGGAGAGGCTGTGATGGGGGCGGGGGAGATGCTGTGATGGGGGGGGGAGAGGCTGTGATGGGGGGGAGGCTGTGATGGCGGGGGAGGCTGTGATGGGGGGGGAGGCTGTGATGGGGGGGAGGCTGTGATGGGGGGGAGGCTGTGATGGGGGGGAGGGGGGGCTGTGATGGGGGGGGAGGCTGTGATGGGGGGGGAGGCTGTGATGGGGGGGAAGGCTGTGATGGGGGGAGGCTGTGATGGGGGGGAGAGGCTGTGATGGGGGCGGGGGAGAGGCTGTGATGGGGCGGGGGAGAGGCTGTGATGGGGGGGGAGAGGCTGTGATTGGGGGAGGAGGCTGTGATGGGGGGGGAGAGGCTGTGATGGGGGGGGGAGAGGCTGTGATGGGGGGGAGGCTGTGATGGGGGGGAGGCTGTGATGAGAGGGAGGGGGGGCTGTGATGAGAGGGAGGGGGGGCTGTGATGGGGGGAGGCTGTGATGGGGGGGAGGCTGTGATGGGGGGGAGGCTGTGATGGGGGGGGAGAGGCTGTGATGGGGGCGGGGGAGAGGCTGCGATGGGGGGGGGAGAGGCTGTGATTGGGGGAGGAGGCTGTGATGGGGGGGAGAGGCTGTGATGGGGGGGGGAGAGGCTGTGATGGGGGGAGGCTGTGATGGCGGGGGAGGCTGTGATGGGGGGGGAGGCTGTGATGGGGGGGGGAGGCTGTGATGGGGGGGAGGCTGTGATGGGGGGGGAGGCTGTGATGGGGGGGAGGGGGGGCTGTGATGGGGGGGAGGCTGTGATGGGGGGGGAGGCTGTGATGGGGAGGAGGCTGTGATTTGGGGGAGGCTGTGATGGGGGGGAGAGGCTGTGATGGGGGCGGGAGAGAGGCTATGATGGGGGCGGGGGAGATGCTGTGATGGGGGCGGGGGAGAGGCTGTGATGGGGGGGGAGAGGCTGTGATTGGGGGAGGAGGCTGTGATGGGGGGGAGAGGCTGTGATGGGGGGGAGAGGCTGTGATGGGGGGGAGAGGCTGTGATGGGGGGGAGAGGCTGTGATGGGGGGGAGAGGCTGTGATGGGGGGGAGAGGCTGTGATGGGGGGGGGGGAGAGGCTGTGATGGGGGGGAGAGGCTGTGATGGGGGGGGAAGAGGCTGTGATTGAGGGGGGAGGCTGTGATGGGGGGGGGAGGCTGTGATGGGGGGGGAGAGGCTGTGATGGGGGGGGAGAGGCTGTGATGGGGGAGGGAGAGGCTGTGATGGGGGGGAGAGGCTGTGATGGGTGGGGGGGAGAGGCTGTGATGGGTGGGGGGGCGAGAGGCTGCGATGGGGGGGGAGAGGCTGTGATGGGGGGGAGAGAGGCTGTGATGGGGGGCGAAGAGGCTGCGATGGGGGGGAGAGGCTGTGATGGGGGGAGAGGCTGTGATGGGGGGAGAGGCTGTGATGGGGGGGGAGAGGCTGTGATTGATTGGGGGGGGAGAAGCTGTGATGGGGGGGGGAGAGGCTGTGATTGATTGGGGGGGGGAGAAGCTGTGATGGGGGGGAGAGGCTGTGATGGGGGGGGAGAGGCTGCGATGGGGGGGGAGAGGCTGTGATGGGGGGAGAGGCTGTGATGGGGGAGAGGCTGTGACGGGGGGCAGAGGCTGTGATGGGGGGAGAGGCTGTGATGGGGGAGAGGCTGTGATGGGGGGCAGAGGCTGTGATGGGGGGGGAGAGGCTCTGATTGATTGGGGGGGGGAGAAGCTGTGATGGGGGGGAGGCTGTGATTTTGGGGGGGAGGCTGTAATTGGGGAGCTGTGATTGCGAGGGGAACTGTGATTGGGGGGGGGAGACTGTGATTTGGGGGGAAACTGCGATTTGGGGGGGAAGCTGTGATTCGGGAGAGGCTGTGATGGGGCGGTTAGAGGCAAGGATTGGGGGGGGGAGAAGCTGTGATTGGGGGGGGAAGCTGTGATTGGAGGGGGGGAAGCTGTGATTGGAGCGGGGGAAGCTGTGATTGGAGGGGGGGAAGCTGTGATTGGAGCGGGGGAAGCTGTGATTAGGGGGGGAAGCTGTGATGGGGGGAAGCTGTGATGGGGGGGAGCTGTGTTGGGGGGGAGCTGTGTTGGGGGGGAGCTGTGTTGGGGGGAAGCTGTGATTGGAGGGGGGGAAGCTGTGATTGGAGCGGGGGAAGCTGTGATTGGGGGGGGAAGTTGTGATGGGGGGAAGCTGTGATGGGGGGGAGCTGTGTTGGGGGGGAGCTGTGTTGGGGGGAGCTGTGTTGGGGGGGAGCTGTGTTGGGGGGGAAGCTGTGATGGGGGAAGCTGTGATGGGGGGGAGCTGTGTTGGGGGGGAAGCTGTGATGGGCGGAAGCTGTGATGGGGGTGGGGAAGCCGTGATGGGTGGGGTAGCAATGATGGGGGAGGGAAGCCGTGATGGGGCGGGGGGGGGAAGCCGTGATGGGGGTGGGGGGGGGGAATCCGTGATGGGGGGGGGGAAGCCGTGATGGGGGGAAAGCCGTGATGGGGGTGGGAAGCCGTGATGGGGGTGGGGGGGGAAGCAGTGATGGGGTGGGGGGAGAAGCCGTGATGGGTGGGGTAGCAATGATGGGGGGGGGGGAAGCCGTGATGGGGGTGGGGGGGGAAGCCGTGAGGAGGGTGGGGGGGAAGCCGTGATGGGGGGGAAGCCGTGATGGGGGTGGGAAGCCGTGATGGGGGTGGGGGGCGAAGCTGTGATGGGGGTGGGAAGCCGTGATGGGGCGGGGGGGGGAAGCCGTGATGGGGGGGGGGAGCCGTGATGGGGGTGGGGGGGGAGCCGTGATGGGGGTGGGGGGGAAGCCATGATGGGGGTGGGGGGGTAAGCCGTGATGGGGGGAGAAGCCGTGATGGGGCTGGGGGGGACGCCGTGATGGGGCCGTGGGGGGGGGAGCCGTGATGGGGGGAGGGGGGGAAGCCGTGATGGGGGAGGGGGGGAGCCGTGATGGGGCGGGGAGCCGTGATGGGGCGGGGGGGAAGCTGTGATGGGGCGGGGGGGAAGCCGTGATGGGGGGGAAGCCGTGATGGGGGTGGCGGGGGGGGGAAGCCGTGATGGGGGGGGGAGCAGTGATGGGGGGGTAGCCGTGATGGTGCGGGGGGGGGAGCCGTGATGGGGGTGGGGGGGAAGCCGTGATGGGGGTGGGAAGCCGTGATGGGGGTGGGGGGGAAGCCGTGATGGGGGTGCGGGGGTAAGCCGTGATGGGGTGGGAAGCCGTGATGGGGGTGGGGGGGAAGCCGTGATGGGGGTGGGAAGCCGTGATGGGGCAGGGGGAGAAGCCGTGATGTGGGGGGAAGCCGTGATGGGAGTGGGAAGCCGTGATGGGGGAGAAGCCGTGATGGGGGAGAAGCCGTGATGGGGGAGAAGCCGTGATGGGGGAGAAGCCGTGATGGGGGAGAAGCCGTGATGGGGCTGGGGGGGGAAGCCGTGATTGGGGGGCGGGGGAGCCGTGATTGGGGGGGGGGGGGGAAGCCGTGATGGGGGAGAAGCCGTGATGGGGCTGGGGGGGGAAGCCGTGATTGGGGGGCGGGGGAGCCGTGATTGGGGGGGGGGGGGAAGCCGTGATGGGGGGGGAAAGCCATGATGGGGCAGGGGGGGGGGAAGTCGTGATGGGGGGAAGCTGTGATGGGGGGGAGCCGTGATGAGGGGGGGGGGAAGCTGTGATGGGGGGGGGGGGAAGCTGAGATGGGGGGGGGGGGGGGGAGCCGTGATGGGCTACCTTTGATCCAGCAAAGGAGACCAAAATTTTGACCGATGCCAGTCAATCCGGAATTGGGGCAGTGTTCCTTCTACGTGATGAGGCCTCATCATGGGCCCCCATTGCATATGCGTCACGTGCGATGACCCCCACGGAGCAGCGCTACGCGCAGATAGAAAAGGAGTACCTGCGCCTTCTGACCGGTGTTGTTAAGTTTCACGATTGTGTCTACGGACTTCCTCAATTCACCGTCGAGACCGACCATCGCCCGCTGGTCAATATAATACAGAAAGACTTGAACGACATGACGCCTCGCCTCCAGCGTATTCTTCTCAAGCTCCGGCGATATGACTTCCAGCTGGTATACACCCCAGGCAAAGACCTCATCATTGCTGACACTCTCTCCAGGACAGTCAACTCTCCATGTGACCCAGCGGGATTTGTCTGCCAGGTTGACGCCCATGTGGCATTCACGGCCTCCAATCTACCTGCCTCGGATGAACCCCTCGTCCAAATTCGCCAAGAGACGGCGGCTGACCCTTTGCTACAGTGTGTCATGTGCCACCTAACAGACGGGTGGCTCAAGGGCCAATGCCCTCAATTCTATAATGTCAGAGATGATCTGGCGGTAGTAGACGGGGTTCTTCTAAAACTCGACCGCATGTCATCCTGCATAGCATGCGCCAACTTGTCCTGGAACAGCCACATGAGGGCCACCTTGGCATGGAAAAGTGCCGCCGATGGGCCCGAGAGGCAGTGTACTGGCCCGGCATTAATGAGGACATAGCCAACACAGTACTCAACTGCCCCACTTGCCAGCGCTTCCAGCCGGCCCAACCACGTGAGACCCTGCAGCCCCATGAGTTGGTCACGTCACCATGGGCCAAGGTGGGCATCGACCTGTTCCACGCGCTGGGTAGAGACTATGTCCTGATCGTGGACTACTTTTCGAATTACCCAGAGGTGATATGGTTGCACGACCTCACCTCGTCTGCAGTCATTCGTGCATGTAAAGAAACCTTTGCTCGACAAGGCATCCCGCTCACGGTTATGTCGGACAATGTCCCCTGCTTCGCCAGCCAGGAATGGTCCAACTTTGCCAGGCGGTACAGTTTTGCCCATATGACATCCAGTCCCCTGTACCCCCAATCCAACGGCAAAGCGGAGAAGGGAGTACATATCGTCAAACGGCTCCTATGCAAGGCTGCCGATGCTGGGTCTGATTTCTATTTTGCCTTGCTGGCCTATCGCTCTGCCCCACTGTCCACTGGCCTGTCGCCAGCCCAGTTATTCATGAGTTGCACCCCGAGGACGACGGTGCCGTCCATCTATGTCCCAGACCTCGACCACGTTCCGGTCCTTCGCCAGATGCAGCTGTCTCATGCACAGCACAAGGCGGCTCATGACTCCCGTTCAACTGATCTCCCTGCTCTGGCTCCAGATGACAACGTCCGCGTCCATCTTCCGGATGGTGGCTGGTCTGCAACCGCTGTTGTCCTTCGACAGGTGGCCCCCCGCTCGTTCCTGGTTCGTCTCCCGGATGGCTCTATTCTGCGCCGCAATCGACGCACCCTTCGTCTCGTTCCACGCTCGCCACGTGATCCTCCAGTGTCACCTCGCCCTCCTGCTGACCCTGCCATGGACTATGCAGAGCTCCCTGTCACTCTGCCTCCCCCTGCCTTTGACGCAGTCCAGCCCGCTCCTGAACCGGCGACTCTCGACCCACCCTTGAAGCGGTCAACCAGAATTCGTCACCCACCTCAGACTAAATTTATGAACTTTGCGGACTTATAGACTCTCTGAATTGTTTCGTTGCTTTGTTTGATCGTTTCCCTGGTTTGTATATAGTGTTGATCTCGTTATTCTTGTTGCATACTGCTTCTCTGCACCAGGCACCTTCCCATGTAAATAGCTTAGTTCTCATGTACGTAGTCCTGTAAATATGTCTTTGCACCCCACACGTAGTTAGGAACATTCTCACCATACGTTATTTATTGCCACACACATACATTTTTTTATAAAAGGGGGAAGTCATAATATACACCAGTATATCATGGTGCAGACACACACACAGATGGACACACAGCAAGACCAATCAACACACACAACACCGCAGCCAATCATCAGTTAGAGCACACTTACTATATAGACAGAGGGCACCAGAGTTCCCGCTCATTCAGGATGCAGCCTCTCAGAAGGACAGAGCTTACAGCTTACAGCACAGATCTTCACCATGTGCTGAGTGCATAGACTGGTTAGGACAGGCATAGGTCTTTAGTTTAATCTAACATCATGTTAACTCACAGTGAAAGTATGTTCAACAGTTTCTAACTTAATAAAATAGTGTTGCACTATTTTAAGTGTTGGTGGCCTGTATGTGTTCCACGGATCCAGAGCACCCAACACATCACCCTTAACATGCATCTGAAGTAGTGTCTGTCATTGTCAGGTACCAAGTACTGCATTAATATTAATCTGGTAACAGAAATGCATCTGACTTCTGTGTGCACCCGCTGACAAGAATATCGTAAGGTGGCAGGACACTCTTCTGATGTCATCAGGTGCCATTTTATGTAAAATTCGAATGCTGCGCACCTGACAATGTAAAGTTCAGTATAATACGGATGCCATTTTGTTCAGGTTTGAATGATAACATGAGAATTTGCTGTCACTTTCTCTAACTCAAATAAACACACACTTGGCAACAGAATTAAAAGTGGTGAATAGTATATAACTGTGTATATAATTCTTTCAACAGCACATTGTTGTAACTACTCTCCAATCAGTCTGTTTACACTGGATATTTGGGCAGGCAGATGTAAGGACAATTTCTCCACAGCATAGCAATTGGCGATGGCGCTGAAGAAGTCAGATAGCGACCACCATTCACAGGTGATTCCTGTTTAGCTGTGGGGAAAAAGGTGCACCAGGAAGCAAACATTAATTTAGAAAGAGGTAAAGTTTTGATATTTGGAACGACCCACCCCAACTCAGGCCGAACATTGTAATCACATTCACACCTTGCTTCAATTAATGCCCAATATGTGAGTTTGCTTGTACAATAGGTTTCTTGGCACACCTTGCCGAGACTGGGGTGAGGCAGGAGGTGGGACTGTCTGCAACTCTGGAGTGTGGAGGTGGTGCAGGCGGTTCTCTGTAATGAGATACACATAGCAATTGAAAATAATGATGACAGATTGTGAATCAAGCAGTTTCCAGGCCTATAATTATTGGATGGCATGCCGGAGGCAGTGCCCAGGTGTTTGTGTTATAATCCATGCTAGGCAAGCAAAGACAGAGAACGAGGAAAATTCCACACTCTCAATCTGAATGTGAGAAATAATTTGAAGATATTGTTTATTGCCCAAGGGAAAGGCAGTTCAGAACAAAGATGACTCCAGTAAATTTTAATTGATATGTTATCATTACTGTAGCTATTCTGCACATCAGAATAATCTCCATGTAGAGTAATTATTTTATCTAATGCCTAACTAAAGATTTCTGAACAAATAAACTACTAATTTCAAATCTTTCAATTGTATAGATTATATTTATAGAACATATACAAATAAATATGTACATATATTTACAAGATTGTTACAACAACATTAGAACACTCCACGTAACACATTTAAGATATTAGTCACAGCATTTATACAGTGGAAACGACAATCGGCTTAAAATAAACTACATCGCTCTTCCCCTCCATTAAACAGAAAGTGTCCACAGATTAAAGGAGTTTCTATGATATTATTGTATGTAATTAGTGCAGTTGTTAGCATTTTCACAACCAGTTCAAAAATTTGTGGGTTCAAAATGAATTCAATTAATTAATCAGAAAATATGGAATTGAAAGCTGGGGCGGGATTCTCCGAACCCCTGCCGGGTGAATCCAGCCTCCGGCGGTAGCCAAATTCTCCGGTACCGGATATTCGGCGATGGGCCGAAGTCCCGCTGCTGGAATACCTGTCCCGCCGGTGAGGATCAAACCACCTCTCTTACCGACGGGACCTGGCAGCGCGGGCGGGCTCCGGGGTCCTGGGGGGGGGGGCGCGCGGGTCAATCTGGCCCCGGGGGGTGCCTCCCACGGTGGCCTGGCCCGCAACCAGGGCCCACCGATCAGCGGGCGGCCTGTACCGTGGGGGCACTCTTTTCCCTCCGCCTCAGCCACAGCATTTACCATGGCCGGTGGGAAAATTCAAGACCCCACAGGAGACAATATACTCGACAATTTAAAAATCTGAAACTAGGACTTCTGGTTGCGGCTATGCCTAGGTAGGTCGCACAGCTCAAGCCGGGAACGGACTATTGGGCTCTTCAGAGGGGCCCCAACTGCAATTGTTCGACGGCTCCCAGTGTGGGAAGGTGACAACAAGGTTCCCCCTACATTATATGGATTGGATCAGGAGTGCAGCGGTCAAAAATGTGATCCTGGTGCAGCGGAAAGTGCGAAGGAGGAAAAGCAAGATGGCGGCGGGCGGAGACCAAGCAGCGTGGGCACAGTGGTTGCAGGAGCAGCAGGAGTTTCTTAAACGCTGCTTTGCGGAGCTGAAGACAGAAATGCTGGCGCCAATGAAGGCGGCGATTGAGAAGCTTGTGGAGACCCCGAAGGCCCAAAGTGCCGCGATCCGGGAGGTGCGGCAAAAAGCCTCGCGGAACGAGGACGAGATCTTGGCCCTGGCGGTGGATGTGGAGGCGCACGAGGCGCTGCACAAGAGATGGCAGGAAAAATTTGACGACCTGGAGAATAGGTCGAGGAGGAAGAATCTTCGGATTCTGGGTCTCCCTGAAGGAGTGGAGGGGCCCGATGCCGGGGCATATATGAGCACGGTGCTCAATTCGCTGATGGGCGCGGGATCTTTCCCGAGGCCCCTGGAGCTGGGTGGGGCTCATCGGGTCCCGGCAAGGAGACCCAAAGCCAACGAGCCACCAAAGGCTGTGGTGGTGAGGTTCCACCGCTTCATTGATAGAGAGTGTGCCCTGAGATGGGCCAAAAAAGAACGGAGCAGCAGGTGGGAGAACACTGAGATCCGAATTTACCAGGACTGGAATGCGGAGGTGGCTAAGAAGAGAGCTGGTTTTAACCGGGCTAAGGCGGTTCTCCATCGGAAGGGGGTGAAGTTCGGGATGTTGCAGCCAGCGCGATTGTGGGTCACATTCCAAGATCGGCACCACTATTTTGAAACGCCCGATGAGGCATGGAACTTTATACAGACTGAAAAGTTGGACTCAATCTGAGGGTTTGTCGTGGGGGGATGTTTACTGTGTTTACTGTGCTTACTGCGTTTGGGGAATGTTCTTTTTGTTTTGGTGCTGGGTGGGGATGGGTGAATGGATTTGATGTGGGGGCTGTGGGAGAGTGTGGGCGTCGGTGTTGGAGGGGCAGGGCCCCGTGGAGGAAGAGGGGGCGGTGGAATCCCGGGGATGGGGAGTTGGGGTAAGGACGCAAAAAGGAGCTGCGCCAGAGGGGGCGGGGCCGACTCAGGTGGGATTTTTCCCGTGCTAGGGAAGGATGGGGGCGGGGCCCGGAGGGAAGGGCAGTGCTGGAGAGGGGCGCACACTGACTGCCAAGGGGTGGGGGGATTCTCACATTGGGGGGTCGATGGAATGGCGGGAGAGGCCGGGGTCAGCAGGAGTCAGCTGACTTACGGGAGTGTCATGGGGGGAGCAAAATGGCTAGCTCAGGATCTAGCGGGGGTGAGGAGGGGAGGGGGGGGAGGGGGGGAACTGGGTTGCTGCTGCATTGGTCAAAGGGGAGCTGGAGGTAGGAGGGGTGGTCGGGGCGAGGGTCCGCCGCCTGGGGACTGGAGAGTGCGGGACGTGGCTGGCCTAAAAAAGGAGATGGCTAGTCAGCGGGGGGGGGGGGGGGGGGGGGGGGGTCAGGTTAGGCTGAGAAAGGGATGGGTAGGGCAGGTCTTTCATTCAGGGCTGGATGCGAAGAACAGAGGGGTTGCAATACTGGTGGGGAAGCGGGTGTCGTTCGAGGCACTGAATATTGTGGCGGATAATGGAGGTCGATATGTGATGGTGAATGGTAGGTTGCAGGGGGTGCGGGTGGTACTGGTGAACATATATGCCCTGAATTGGGGTGATGCCGGATTTATGAAACGCATGCTGGGTCGGACTCCGGATCAGGAAGCTTGATCATGGGGGGGTCTTTAACACATTGCTGGACCCAGCCCTGGACCGTTCTAGGTCCAGGACGGGTAAGAGGCCGGCTGCGGCCAGGGTGCTCAGGGGGTTTATGGACCAGATGGGAGGAGTGGATCCATGGAGGTTTGCCAGGCCGCAGGCCAGGGAATTTTCCTTCTTTTCCCACGTTCATAGAGCCTACTCCCGGATAGATTTTTTCATTTTGAGTAGGGCGCTAATCCCGAAAGTGGAGGGAACGGAATATTCGGCCATAGCCATCTAGGACCACGCCCCGCATTGGGTGGAGCTGGAGTTGGGGGAGGCGCCTTGATGTGGGACTGTTGGTGGATGAGGGGGTGTGGGGGCGGGTGCGGGGCTGTATTGAAAGATGCTTGGAGGTCAATGACAACAGGGAGGTGCAGGTGGGGGTAGTCTGGGAGGCGGTGGTTAGGGGAGAGCTAATCTCCATTACGGCCCACAGGGAGAAGAGAGAGAGGAGGGAGAAGGAGAGGTTGGTGGGGGAGATTTTACAGGTGGACAGGAGTTATGCAGAGGCCCCCGAGGAGTGGCTACTTAGGGAGCGACGGAACCTCCTGACAGAATTCGACCTGATGACCACGGGGAAAGCAGAGGCACAGTGGAGGAAAGCGCAAGGGGCGGTTTATGAGTATGGGGAGAAGGCGAGTCAGATGCTGGCACATCAGCTTCATAAGAGGGAGGCAGTGAGGGAGATTGGTGGAGTTAGGGATAGAGGGGGGAATACAGTGCGGAGTGCTGTGAGAATAAACAAGGTATTTAGGGACTTCTATGGGGATCTGTACAGGTCTGAGCCCCCAGCGGAGGAGGAGGGGATGCGACGATTCCTAGATCAGCTGAGGTTCCCAAGGGTGGAAGAGGAGCAGGTGGCTGGTTTGGGGGCGCCGATTAGGCTGGAGGAGCTGGTTAAAGGATTGGGGAACATGCAGGCGGGGAAGGCCCCGTGGCCGGATGGGTTCCCGGTTGAATTTTATAGGAAATACGTGGACCTGCTGGGCCCATTGCTAGTGAGGACTTTTAATAAGGCGAGGGAGGAGGGGACCTAGCCCCCGACAATGTCCAGGGCGCTGATTTCTTTGATCTTGAAGCGGGACAAGGATCCATTGCAATGTGGGTCGTATAGACCGATCTCGCTCATCAATGTTGACGCTAAGTTGCTGGCGAAGGTGCTGGCTACGAGAATTGAGGATTGTGTCCCGGGGGTGATTCATGAGGACCAAACGGGATTTGTGAAGGGAAGGCAGCTAAATACAAATGTGCGGAGGCTCTTCAATGTGATTATGATGCCCACGGTGGAGGGTGAAGCGGAGGTAGTGGCAGCAATGGACGTGGAGAAGGCCTTTGATCAGGTGGAGTGGGAGTATCTTTGGGAAGTGTTGCGGAGGTTTGGGTTCGGGGAGGGGTTCATCAGTTGGGTCAGACTGCTATATAGAGCCCCGGTGGCGAGTGTGGCTACGAACCGGCGGAGATCGGAGTACTTTCGGCTGTACCGGGGGACGAGACAGGGGTCCCCCTTATCCCCCTTGTTGTTTGCACTGGCAATTGAACCGCTGGCCATGGCACTGAGGGAGTCCAAGTTCGGGGGGGGGGGGGGTATAAACTCAATGTAGGGAAGAGTGAGCTCTTTGTGGTGCACTCAGGGGACCAGGGAAGGGGTATAGACGAGTTACCGCTGTAGGGGGTGGAAAGGAGCTTTCGGTACCTGGGGACCCAAGTAGCTAGGAGTTGGGGGGCCCTGCACAAGCTTAATTTGACGTGGTTGGTGGAGCAGATGGAGGAGGATTTTAAAAGGTGCGATATGCTGCCACTCTCACTAGCGGGTAGGGTGCAGTTGGTAAAAATGACGGTCCTTCCAAGGTTTCTCTTTGTGTTCCAGTGCCTTCCCATTTTGATCCCCAAGGCCTTTTTCAAATGGGTAAGCAGGAGCATCATGGGATTTGTGTGGGCGAATAAGACCCCGAGGGTGAAGAGAGTGTTTCTGGAGCGTAGCAGAGACAGGGGGGTGCTGGCGCTGCCGAATTTGTGTGGCTATTATTAGGCTACCAATGCGGCGATGATCCGTAAGTAAGTAATGGAGGGAGAGGGGGCGGCGTGGAAGTGGTTAGAGATGGCGTCCTGTGTGGGCACGAGCCTGAGGGTGCTGGTGACGGCACCTCTGCTGCTCTCGTCGACAAGGTACACCACGAGTTCGGTGGTGGCGGCGACGTTGAAGATCTGGGGGCAGTGGAGGTGACACAGGGAGGAGGTGGGGGCCTCAATTTGGTCCTCGATTTGGGAGGAACTATCGGTTCGTCCCGGGAAGGATGGATGGGGGGTTTCGGAGCTGGCATCGGGCAGGGATTAGAAGAATGGGGGACCTGTTTATTGATGGGAGCCTAGGGCCGCTGGAGGAGAAGTTTGGGCTACCCCCAGGAAACGCTTTCAGGTACATGCAAGTGAGGGCGTTTGTGAGGCGGCAGGTGAGGGAATTCCCGCTACTTCCCGCACGTGGGATTCACGACAGGGTGATTTTGGGTGTATGGGTTAGAGAACGCAAGGTTTCAGCGATTTATCAGGCGCTGCAGGAAGAGGAGGAGGCCTCGGTGGAGGAGTTAAAGGGCAAGTGGGAGGAAGAGCTTGGGGAGGAGATAGATGAGGGTCTGTGGGCTGATGCCCTGAGTAGGGTTAATTCTTCCTCCTCTTGCGCCCTCTTGAGGGGGGGGTGGTTCTCTTGGGGTGCCGTTTGGATTACGGTGTTTTTTCCCCCGCTATTTGTGCTTTTTACTGTTATATGGAGGGTTACTGTATATGGGGGAAATCCAACGTATAATTTCTACTTGTGTTCTTGTTGCTTTCTTTTTGTTGGGGGGGGGGGGGGGGGTTTGTTGAAAATTTGTTGAAAAACTTGAATAAATATATATATTTTTAAAATCTGAAACTAGGGGCGAAATTCTCCGTTATCGGCGGAAACTCCGCCGATCGGCGCAAAAAACGGCGCAAATCCCACTTGCGTCACGTCATAAAAATGGGCCGATAGTCTGCGGCCCGAAATGGGCTAGCAGCGACGTAACGGGATCCGCGCTTGCGCAGTGGTTCACGCCGTGCAGCGTCATACGCGCTGCACGGCGTGACGGCTCATAAGGCCGCGCAGCTCCCCCCCACCCGACCGGAACAGCCGACCGCAACATCCGACTTGATGGCTGGCCGTCGCTCAGCCCCGAGGTTCGAGTCACGCGATGTGGAGGCGCTCCTGGATGCGGTGGAGCAGAGGAGGGACGCCCTGTATCCCGGGCACGGCCGCAGAGTTGCCCCACGCCACAGCCGGCGTCTGTGGAGGGAGGTGGCAGAGGCCATCACCGCTGTGGCCCTAACACCACGGACAGGCACCCAGTGCCACAAGAAGGTGAACGACCTCGTCAGAGCAGGCAGGGTGAGCGTCCCCCATATCCCCCCTCCCCCATATCCCCCCCTCCCCCATATCCCCCATATCCCCCATATCCCCCCTCCCCCATATCCCCCCTCCCCATATCCCCCCTCCCCCATATCCCCCCTCCCCCATATCCCCCATATCCCCCCTCCCCCATATCCCCCCCTCCCCCATATCCCCCATATCCCCCCTCCCCCATATCCCCCATATTCCCCCCTCCCCCATATCCCCCCCTCCCCCATATCCCCCATATCCCCCCTCCCCCATATTCCCCATATCCCCCCTCCCCCATATCCCCCCTCCCACATATCCCCCCTCCCCCATATCCCCCATATCCCCCCTCCCCCATATCCCCCATATCCCCCCTCCCCCATATCCCCCATATTCCCCCCTCCCCATATCCCCCCTCCCCCATATCCCCCCTCCCCCATATCCCCCATATTCACCCCTCCCCCATATCCCCCCTCCCCCATATTCCCCATATCCCCCCTCCCCATATCCCCCCTCCCACATATCCCCCCTCCCCATATCCCCCATATCCCCCCTCCCCCATATCCCCCCTCCCCCATATCCCCCATATCCCCCCTCCCCCATACCCCCCATATCCCCCCTCCACCATATCCCCCATATTCCCCCCTCCCCCATATCCCCCATATCCCCCCTCCCCCATATCCCCCATATCCCCCCTCCCCCATATCCCCCCCTCCCCCATATCCCCAAGTGAATCCAGCCCTAACCTTAACCTCTGCAATGCACGCGCAACCGATGGCGTGCATTCATATACCTGCCTAACACTGTTGCCTTTTACCCCTGCCACCACCCCCCCCCCCCCCCCAGGAGAAGCGCGCACACAACAATAGGGAGCATGTGAGGACTGGAGGAGGGCCCGCTGATGAGAGGCCACTGACCGTACACGAGGAAAGGGCCCTGGAACTGGCTGGCGGACCTGAGGACCGGGAGGTTGCTGATGCAGAGGTCGGGGCCCCACGAGCAAGTGAGCCACCAACAGCCCGTCCCCATATCCCCCCTCCCCTATATCCCCCTCTCCCGTATCACCTGATCACTGCCTGATGTCTAACCATGCATGCTTCATTGTGTATCGCAGGACCAAACGTCCAGGCACCCATCCCCGCAGATGCAGACCGCCCGCAGGATGCCCCTCGGAGACCACGGGAGACGGAGAGACCCGCACCCTCCAGCATGCGACGCCCGCAGGATGCCCCTCGGAGACCACGGGAGACAGAGAGACCCGCACCCTCCAGCATGCGACGCCCGCAGGATGCCCCTCGGAGACCACGGGAGACGGAGAGACCCGAACCCTCCAGCATGCGACGCCCGCAGGATGCCCCTCGGAGACCACGGGAGACGGAGAGACCCGAACCCTCCAGCATGCGACGCCCGCAGGATGCCCCTCGGAGACCACGGGAGACGGAGAGATCCGAACCCTCCAGCATGCGACGCCCGCAGGATGCCCCTCGGAGACCACGGGAGACGGAGAGACCCGAACCCTCCAGCATGCGACGCCCGCAGGATGCCCCTCGGAGACCACGGGAGACGGAGAGACCCGAACCCTCCAGCATGCGACGCCCGCAGGATGCCCCTCGGAGACCACGGGAGACGGAAAGACCCGAACCCTCCAGCATGCGACGCCCGCAGGATGCCCCTCGGAGACCACGGGAGACGGAGAGACCCGAACCCTCCAGCATGCGACGCCCGCAGGATGCCCCTCGGAGACCACGGGAGACGGAGAGACCTGGAGCAACAGGGAGACGACACCCCCGTCACGTGCGGGAGCGATCACCCAGCGATGAGGGGGGCAGCCACAGGCCCCCGTCACATCCGAGCCAGGACACCACTACCCAGGACACCACTATCCAGGACACCCCTACACGGGACACCCCTACCCGGGACACCACTACCCGGGACACCACTACCCGGGACACCACTACCCGGGACACCACTACCCGGGACAGCACTACCCGGGACAGCACGACCCGGGACAGCACTACCCAGGACACCCCTACCCGGGAAGACGAAATACCGGACAGTGACTCAGAGTGGATGGGTGGAGACGAACCCCCACCCCAAAGTGCCATGGACTCAGAGTGGGACGAAGAGCACGACACAACGCCACTGCTGTCACCAACACCCTCCACCATCGCAGAAACACTCACCACGGTTGGGCACTTTAGTGATGAGGCGTCTGGTACACTCACTGGTGCGCACAACACAGCCGTCCCGGTACAGCAGGTGGAGGTAGGAGCAGCAGAGGGACCGGGCGGTCGGAGGGCAGCCCAGGCCAAGCGAACATCTGCCGCCCAGATGGATCCCGGGTTCCTGCAGTTACCACACCCACACATAGATCCGATGCAACCACCGACACGGAGACGAGCGAATAGGGTGACGGGTGGCTTGCGGCGGCTGCGGTCGCAGGTGGAGGAGTCCACCCGCGTCCAGGAGCTGGGAGTGGTCCCGGTCATGCGTGCCACCCAGGCTGACACCGCACGGGTGGCGTCCGCGGTGGAGGCAATGGGTGCGACAGTGTCAGACATGGGGAACGGTTTGCGAGGCCTGGGGCCTTCCGTGCAGGCGGCGTCTGTGGCCCAGGAAATGGCTGCCCTCTCACAGGAGGCCATGAGCCAGTGCCAGCGCCAGATGGCAGAGGCGCTCAACGCCATAGCCCAGTCTCAGCAGGCCATGGCCCAGTCTCAGCAGGCCATAGCCCAGTCTCTGCAGGCCATGGCCCAGTCTCTGCAGGCCATGGCCCAGTCTCTGCAGGCCATCGCTGAGGGCATCGGCGCCAGTGGCCATGTGCGAGCTGGCGTCGCACTGTCGCAGACAGGGTTCGACAACCCCCTGGGCTCCATGGCTGCAAACCTGCAGACCCCTGTCGATACCAGCACGGGCCTCCAGGACTGGCAGCGCCAGATGTCGGGGGCGCGTCGGATGGCCAGTCCGTTCGCATCCCCCACCCATGTAGAGGCCTGGGGGCCATCGGGCACCCCGAGGGAGGAGGAGGTGGTGTGGTCCGTCCCGGCACCCTCTGTAGGGGAGGTCCCGGTACACCGCGACACCTCGGACTCCCCCCCTTCCGTCCCAGGTGCATCGGGTGGGCAACGGGCAGGACAGGCTGGCAGCTCGCCATCCCAGTCGCCCGGGCCGCAGCCTGGCCCATCTAGGCCAGGACGCCCCAGGAAACGGCCGCCAAAGGGATCCAGTGTCAGAGGGCAGGAATCACTGGAGTCCACCTCCAGTTCTGCTGTACCGTCTGGGGAACCACGTAGACGTAGTCAAAGGGCCCGTAAGGCCAAACGATTAGACACTGAGTAAGTTGGCACGGGTGCAGGGCACAGATGAGTTTTAGGCGCTAGGGCACGTGCATGAACTCCTTTGGTTATTAAAGTCAATGTTACACCTACCGAAGCTGCCTTTGTGCTCTGTCCAAAGTGTGCGGGGGTGTCATGTACGTTGAGCGCAAGTGTGTGTGTGAGGGGTGGTCTTACCTCAGCCCCAGCTGAGTCTGCCCCCTTCCCCCTGGGCCGCCATCAACATCCCCCGGGCAGAGGACGGGACCGTGCGCTGCAGTGTCACAGCGGCATGCAGGGATGGTCCGGGTGGATGGTGGTACTGTGGCCATGGGTCAGACATAGTCCAACGATGTAGAGCCAGGAGATCATCGGAGGCGGGTTGTCATCATCCTCCATGGCCTGCGATAGACACGCGTCCACCCGCAACTGGGTGAGCCCGGCCCGTTGTGCCGCCGGTGGATCGGCAATTGGGAGTGGGGGGGTGGTGTGCATGCGGGTGGGGTGTGTGGGGTTGGGGAGGGGGGTGAGGGTGCTGGGTGGGTGGATGGGTGGGGGGTGTGGGTGGTCGGCTGTTGTCATGGTGTGCGGTCTGTGGCCATACTACCCGATTCCCACGCCCATCTAGTCAGTGAAGCGGGTGTCTATCAGTCTGTCCCGTGCCCGCTGGGCCAGCCGGTAACGGTGGACAGCCACCCGTCTGTGTCTACCCCGTCTGCCCTGACCATTGCCCCCATCCCCCTCATCTGGGGAGGACTGGGCCTCTTCCTGCTGCTCCTCCACTCCGCCCTCCTCTGCCTGCGGCACATCGCCCCTCTGCTGGGCTATGTTGTGCAGGACGCAGCACACCACAATGATGCGGCCGACCCTATCTGACCGATACTGGAGGGCGCCCCCAGAGAGGTCCAGGCACCTGAAACGCATCTTCAGCACGCCAAAGCACCTCTCGATCACTCCCCTTGTCGCTACATGGGCATCATTGTAGCGGTTCTCCGCCTCATTGCGTGGCCTCCGTATAGGCGTCATCAGCCACGATCGCAATGGGTAGCCCCTGTCGCCCAGCAACCAGCCCCTCAGCCGGGGATGGCGTCCCTCGTACATGCCGGGGATGGATGACCGCGACAACACGAATGAGTCGTGTACACTGCCTGGGTGACGGGCGCAGACGTGCAGGATCATCATGCGGTGGTCGTAGACCACCTGTACGTTCATCGAATAGGTCCCCTTCCTATTAGTGAACACGGCCCTGTTATCTGCAGGTGGCCGCACGGCGACGTGCATCCCATCGATCGCGCCCTGGACCATGGGGAACCCGGCAATGGCAGAGAAGCCCACGGCCCGGGCATCTTGGCTGGCCCGGTCCACGGGGAAGCGGATGTAGCGGTGCGCCATGGCATAAAGGGCATCTGTCACTGCCCGGATGCACCGATGCACCGATGTCTGCGATATGCCGGACAGGTCCCCACTCGGTGCCTGGAATGACCCCGTTGCATAAAAGTTCAGGGCCACCGTAACCTTGACGGACACGGGGAGAGGGTGTCCCCCGCCAGTGCCACGCGGTGACAGGTGTGCCAGCAGGTGGCAGATGTGTGCCACGGTTTCCCGGCTCATCCGGAGTCTCCTCCTGCATTCCCGGTCCGTGAGGTCCTGGTATGACTGCCGGGGCCGGTACACACGGGGCGCCCTCGGGTGCCTCCGTTGCCGTGGGGCCGCGACGTCCTCCTCCCCCTCCTCGTCCTGTCGGTCAGGTGTCCCTCCAGCCTGGGCGGCTGCCGCCTGCCCCTCTGCGGCAGCCTGCGCCGCCTCTCTGGCACGCTCCTCCTCCTCCTCCTCCTCCTCCTCATCCAGGGCAACATAGACATGAGCGGCTGCCACCACGGCGGCCAACATCGCTGGATGGTCTGAAAACATGACGGCCTGGTGGGGGGGAGGGGAACGACGACATGTCATCATTGCCCATATCCCCTCCTCCCCCCAGCCAGGTGGCATGGACCGCATGGGTCCAACTGTTGGAGGCTGGCACCTGGCCAGGTGGACCAACTCATTTGCCCTCCCATCACCCACCCCGGCACGGACCCCCCCCCCAACCTCCACCCCGGCACGGACCCCCTCCCCAACACCCACCCCAGCACGGACCCCCCCCAACCTCCACCCCGGCACGGACCCCCTCCCCAACCCCCAACCTCCACCCCGGCACGGACCCCCTCCCCAACCTCCACCCCGGCACAGACCCCCTCCCCAACCCCCAACCTCCACCCCAGCACGGACCCCCCCCCAACCTCCACCCCGGCACGGACCCCCTCCCCAACCCCCAACCTCCACCCCAGCACGGACCCCCCCCAACCTCCACCCCGGCACGGACCCCCTCCCCAACCCCCAACCTCCACCCCAGCACGGACCCCCCCCCAACCTCCACCCCGGCACGGACCCCCTCCCCAACCTCCACCCCGGCACGGACCCCCTCCCCAACCCCCACCCCGGCACGGACCCCCTCCCCAACCTCCACCACGGCACGGACCCCCTCCCCAACCTCCACCCCGGCACGGACCCCCTCCCCAACCCCCAACCTCCACCCCAGCACGGACCCCCCCCAACCTCCACCCCGGCACGGACCCCCTCCCCAACCTCCACCCCGGCACGGACCCCCTCCCCAACCTCCACCCCGGCACGGACCCCCTCCCCAACCTCCACCCCGGCACGGACCCCCTCCCCAACCCCCAACCTCCACCCCAGCACGGACCCCCCCCCAACCTCCACCCCGGCACGGACCCCCTCCCCAACATCCACCCCGGCACGGACCCCCTCCCCAACCTCCACCCCGGCACGGACCCCCTCCCCAACCCCCAACCTCCACCCCAGCACGGACCCCCCCCCCCAACCTCCACCCCGGCACGGACCCCCTCCCCAACCCCCAACCTCCACCCCAGCACGGACCCCCCCCCCCAACCTCCACCCCGGCACGGACCCCCTCCCCAACCCCCAACCTCCACCCCAGCACGGACCCCCCCCCCAACCTCCACCCCGGCACGGACCCCCTCCCCAACCTCCACCCCGGCACGGACCCCCTCCCCAACCTCCACCCCGGCACGGACCCCCTCCCCAACCTCCACCCCGGCACGGACCCCCTCCCCAACCTCCACCCCGGCACGGACCCCCTCCCCAACCCCCAACCTCCACCCCAGCACGGACCCCCCCCCCAACCTCCACCCCGGCACGGACCCCCTCCACAACCCCCAACCTCCACCCCGGCACGGACCCCCTCCCGGCACTCCCCCGGAGCCCAGCCTACTCTAACCACCCACCCCACCACCCCGCCCCCCCCGCCGCACACACACACAAGCCGAGACACACCTCTCCTCAGGCAATCAGTCTGCGGCCACGCCATTTCCTGCCCAGAGCCAACCCCCCAGGCCGTCACTCACCTCCTCGCTGGTCGATGTGAGCCTGGAGCACCGGGTCACGCCGATGAAAAGGAGGTTTGATTCACGTCGACGTGAACGGTCATCACGTCGACGGGACTTCGGCCCATCCGGAAGGGAGAATATCGGCAGGCCGAAAATCGGCTGCCTTGCGCAGACCCGTGACATTCTCTGCGGCAGCGGCGCCATTAACGCCCCGCCGACTTTTCTCCCTTCGGAGACTTCGGCGGGGGCGGGGGCAGGATTCACGGCGGCCAACGGCCATTCTCCGACCCGGCGGGGGGTCGGAGAATGACGCCCTAGGTGTCTTGTCAAATCAACAACGTTTCTGGGTTTTCCCAAAACTTGATGGTAACCAATTCAAAATGGAAGTGGATAGGGGTGCTGCTGTATCATTGATACCGGAGAAAATGTATATCCAGAAGTTAAAGCATCTGCCATTAAAACTATCAAATGTTATACCAAGGACATACACAGAAGAGGTTGTTCCATTAAAAGGATATATTACAGTTACAATGGAAGTAAATGGACAAACAGCGGAGTTGCCTCTCGATGTTGTCCGTGGGAACCTTCCTACTTTATTTGGTAGAGCATGCTTGGGAAAAATCAAACTCAACTAGGGAGCAGTGAATCAAATGGTTGATTCAAAGAATGACAGACAGCAACCTCTGAAAAAGTGTAAAAATGTTTTCAGACTCAATGGGGTCAACGACAGGAGTTGAAGTCCTATTTAAAATTAAGCTTGTGTCGTATCTGTCCTCAGTCTCAGAACACAGATTCATGACCAGCACATTGAGCCACCTCTTTAATGAATAACCTTCATCTTCAAGTATCCAACCATCGAGTTGTATTGGTGGCACAAAGAGATGTGACACCTGGGAGTGCCTGAGGATCTATAGGTCATGGCTTTTCCCAAGGTGCCACGCACACACCTGCAGGATCTGCGGGCGGTAGTCACTTACAATTTGTACATTCAGAAAGTGAAATCCCTTTCAGTTGACAAATACCCCAGGCTAGCCCATGGGTACCTTTATGGCTAATCGAGTCCCCATTGCACTTTGGAGAATCCAGAAATGGCCTCAAAGCTCTCTTGGTCTTGCAGTCCTCTTCATTGAAGACTCTCCTGAACATTAGATCAGTTAAATGCCTGATACAATGACGTGCTTCAAATTGTCTTACACTGCAGAGATTTCCTGTTGATCCTTGAAAGAAACACAAGCCATAGAAATTCAAGGCTGTGATGACTTTAAAAGCCACAGGTATTGGATGGTCACCCACACAATTTGAGCTCATTTCCCCTGAAAGAATCTCAAAAATCAATGTGACTGCTTCTCTGGAGAGACACAATTAAGTAACCCCACCTAACTTGTATATCTTTGGACACTAAAGGGCAATTTAGCATGGCCAATCCACCAAACCTGCATAACTTGGGACTGTGGGAGGAAACCGGAGCACCGGAGGGAACCCATGCAGACACGGGGAGGACGTGAAAACTCCATACAACAAGAGCACAATTACATTGCTTGGAGGTCACTAATGAATGGAACATAGAACATAGAACATAGAAAATACAGCACAGAACAGGCCCTTTGGCCCACGATGTTGTGCCGAACCTTTGTCCTAGATTAATCATAGATTATCATTGAATTTACTGTGCAGAAGGAGGCCATTCAGCCCCTTGAGTCTGCACCAGCTCTTGGAAAGAGCACCCTACCCAAACTCAACACCAAGGTCAATTTGGACATTAAGGGCAATTTATCATTGGCCAATTCACCTAACCCGCACATCTTTGGACTGTGGGAGGAAACCGGAGCACCCGGAGGAAACCCACGCAGACACGGGGAGGACGTGCAGACTCCGCACAGACAATGACCCAAGCCGGAATCGAACCTGGGACCATGGATCTGTGAAGCAATTGTGCTATCCACAATGCTACCGTGCTGCCCTTAAGAACAAATAAATCTACACTATATCATTTTCCCGTAATCCATGTACCTATCCAACAGCTGCTTGAAGGTCCCTAATGTTTCCGACTCAACTACTTCCACAGGCAGTGCATTCCATGCCCCCACTACTCTCTGGGTAAAGAACCTACCTCTGATATCCCTCCTATATCTTCCACCTTTCACCTTAAATTTATGTCCCCTTGTAATGGTGTGTTCCACCTGGGGAAAAAGTCTCTGACTGTCTACTCTATCTATTCCCCTGATCATCTTATAAACCTCTATCAAGTCGCCCCTCATCCTTCTCCGCTCTAATGAGAAAAGGCCTAGCACCCTCAACCTTTCTTCGTAAGACCTACTCTCCATTCCAGGCAACATCCTGGTAAATCTTCTTTGCACCTTTTCCAGAGCTTCCACATCCTTCCTAAAATGAGGCGACCAGAACTGTACACAGTACTCCAAATGTGGCCTTACCAAAGTTTTGTACAGCTGCATCATCACCTCAAGGCTCTTAAATTCAATCCCTCTGTTAATGAACGCGAGCACACCATAGGCCTTCTTCACAGCTCTATCCACTTGAGTGGCAACTTTCAAAGATGTATGAACATCGACCCCAAGGTCTCTCTGCTCCTCCACAATGCCAAGAACTCTACCGTTAACCCTGTATTCCGCATTCATATTTGTCCTTCCAAAATGGACAACCTCACACTTTTCAGGGTTAAACTCCATCTGCCACTTCTCAGCCCAGCTCTGCATCCTATCTATGTCTCTTTGCAGCCGACAACAGCCCTCCTTACTATCCACAACTCCACCAATCTTCGTATCGTCTGCAAATTTACTGACCCACCCTTCAACTCCCTCATCCAAGTCATTAATGAAAATCACAAACAGCAGAGGACCCAGAACTGATCCCTGCGGTACACCACTGGTAACTGGGATCCAGGCTGAATATTTGCCATCCACCACCACTCTCTGACTTCTATCGGTTAGCCAGTTCGTTATCCAACTGGCCAAATTTCCCACTATCCCATGCCTCCTTACTTTGTGCAGAAGCCTACCATGGGGAACTTTATCAAATGCCTTACTAAAATCCATGTACACTACATCCACTGCTTTACCTTCATCCACATGCTTGGTCACCTCCTCAAAGAATTCAATAAGATTTGTAAGGCAAGACCTACCCCTCACAAATCCGTGCTGACTATCCCTAATCAAGCAGTGTCTTTCCAGATGCTCAGAAATCCTATCCTTCAGTACCCTTTCCATTACTTTGCCTACCATCGAAGTAAGACTAACTGGCCTGTAATTCCCAGGGTTATCCCCAGTTCCTTTTTTGAACAGGGGCATGACATTCGCCACTCTCCAATCCCCTGGTACCACCCCTGTTGACAGTGAGGACGAAAAGATAATTGCCAACGGCTCTGCAATTTCATCTCTTGCTTCCCATAGAATCCTTGGATATATCCCGTCAGGCCCGGGGGACTTGTCTATCCTCAAGTTTTTCAAAATTCCCAACACATCTTCCTTCCTAACAAGTATTTCCTCGAGCTTACCAATCTGTTTCACACTGTCCTCTCCAACAATATCGCCCCTCTCATTTGTAAATACAGAAGAAAAGTACTCATTCAAGACCTCTCCTATCTCTTCAGACTCAATACACAATCTCCCGCTACTGTCCTTGATCGGACCTACCCTCGCTCTAGTCATTCTCATATTTCTCACATATGTGTAAAAGGCCTTGGGGTTTTCCTTGATCCTACCCGCCAAAGATTGTTCATGCCCTCTCTTAGCTCTCCTAATCCCTTTCTTCAGTTCCCTCCTGGCTATCTTGTATCCCTCCAATGCCCTGTCTGAACCTTGTTTCCTCAGCCTTACATAAGTCACCTTTTTTCTCTTAACAAGACATTCAACCTCTCTTGTCAACCATGGTTCCCACACTCGACCATCTCTTCCCTGCCTGACAGGGACATACATATCAAGGACACGTAGCACCTGTTCCTTGAACAAGTTCCACATTTCACTTGTGTCCTTCCCTGCCAGCCTATGTTCCCAACTTATGCACTTCAATTCTTGTCTGACAACATCGTATTTACCCTTCCCCCAATTGTAAACCTTGCCCTGTTGCACGTACCTATCCCTCTCCATTACTAAAGTGAAAGTCACAGAATTGTGGTCACTATCTCCAAAATGCTCCCCCACTAACAAATCTATCACTTGCCCTGGTTCATTACCCAGTACTAAATCCAATATTGCCCCTCCTCTGGTCGGACAATCTACATACTGTGTTAGAAAAGCTTCCTGGACACACTGCACAAACACCACCCCATCCAAACTATTTGATCTAAAGAGTTTCCACTCAATATTTGGGAAGTTAAAGTCGCCCATGACTACTACCCTATGACTTCTGCACCTTTCCAAAATCTGTTTCCCAATCTGTTCCTCCACATCTCTGCTACTATTGGGGGGCCTATAGAAAACTCCTAACAAGGTGACTGCTCCTTTCCTATTTCTGACTTCAACCCATACTACCTCAATAGGGTGATACTCCTCGAACTGCCTTTCTGCAGCTGTTATGCTATCTCTAATTAATAATGCCACCCCCCCACCTCTTTTACCACCCTCCCTAATCTTATTGAAACATCTATAACCAGGGACCTCCAACAACCATTTCTGCCCCTCTTCTATTCAAGTTTCCGTGATGGCCACCACATCGTAGTCCCAAGTACCGATCCATGCCTTAAGTTCACCCACCTTATTCCTGATGCTTCTTGCGTTGAAGTATACACAATTCAACCCATCTCCGTGCCTGCAAATACTCTCCTTTGTCAGTGTTCCCTTCCCCCCTGCCTCATTACATGCTTTGGCGTCCTGAATATCGGCTACCTTAGTTGCTGGACTACAAATCCGGTTCCCATTCCCCTGCCAAATTAGTTTAAACCCTCCCGAAGAGTACTAGCAAACCTCCCTCCCAGGATATTGGTGCCCCTCTGGTTCAGATGCAACCTGTCCTGCTTGTACAGGTCCCACCTTCCCCAGAATGCGCTCCAATTATCCAAATACCTGAAGCCCTCCCTCCTACACCATTCCTGCAGCCACGTGTTCAACTGCACTCTCTCCCTATTCCTAGCCTCGCTATCACGTGGCACCGGCAACAAACCAGAGATGACAACTCTGTCTGTCCTGGCTTTTAACTCCAGCCTAACTCCCTAAACTTGTTTATTACCTCCACACCCCTTTTCCTACCTATGTCGTTGGTACCAATGTGCACCACGACTTCTGGCTGCTCACCCTCCCCCTTAAGGATCCTGAAGACACGATCCGAGACATCCCTGGCCCTGGCACCCGGGAGGCAACATACCTTCCGGGAGTCTTGCTCGCGACCGCAGAATCTCCTATCTATTCCCCTAACCATTGAATCTCCTACAACTATTGCTTTTCAATGGAAATGATGTAGAGGAACAAGATATCAAGGAAATTATAGAGAAGTGCAAAATTATAGAGTAGTTATAATGGGGCACTTTGAAATATCCAAATATAGGCTGGGACAGTGGGAAACAAAGAACAAAAAAGAATACAGCACAGAAACAGGCCCTTCGGCCCTCCAAGCCTGCGCCGACCATGGTACCTGCCTAAACTAAAACCGTATGCACTTATGGAGTCCATATCCTTCCATTCCCACCCTATTCATATATTTGTCTAGATGCCCCTTAAATGCCGCCATCGTACCTGCTCCCACCAGCTTGCCAGGGCAGCGCACTCCATATATTTACCACACTCTGTGTAAAAGACTTGCCTCGCACATCTGTTCTAAACTTTTCCCCACGTACTTTAAACCTATGTCCCCTAGTATTTGACTCTCCTACCCTAGGAAAGAGCATCTAACTATCCATTCTGCCCATGCCACTCATAGTTTTGTAGCCCTCTATCAGGTCGCCTCTCAACCTCCGTCATTCTAGTGAGAACAGACCGAGTTTATCTAACATTTCCTCATAGCTGATGCTGTTCATATTGAGAAATTAATAAATTCTTTACCCGTCAGTCTGGCCTCAATAAAACTCGAGATGGATTTGTAGGCATAGCATTAGTTATTTTTATTCGACTTGCAAGTCTGACTCGTTTCTCAGAACCAAGAACACAAACTGCCTCTTAGGTCTACAGAATCGAGTGATTCTCAAGAACAAAGAAATCTCTACCAACACATTCAAATGGCATCAAGTTTCACATACACGATTCCCATAGGTCATCCTCTACCCCTCCTACCTGGCCATACATCCTAATTGGCTCACTTCTCATCCCTTCCCCTGGCCTCTTATTACCCAGCATCCTTTTCTCCTCATACTCTAAACATAAGAACTAGGAACAGGAGTAGGGATCTGGCCCCTCGAGCCTGCTCCACCATTTAATGAGATCATGGCTGATCTTTGTTAACTCAGCTCCACTCTCTGGCCCATACACCATATCCCCGAATCCCTTTATTCTTTAGAAAGGCATCTATCTTTTTCTTAAAAACGTTTAAAGAAGGAGCCTCAACTGCTTCACTGGGCAAGGAATTCCAGAGATTCACAACCCTTTGGGTGAAGAAGTTCCTCCTACACTTCGTCCTAAATCTACCTCCCCTTATTTTGAGGCTATGCCCCCTAGTTCTGCTTTCCCCGACCAGTGGAAACAACCTGCCCGCATCTATCCTATCTATTCCCTTCATAATTTTATACGTCTCAATAAGATCCCCCCGCATCCTTCTAAACTCCAATGAGTACAGTCCCAGTCTACTCAACCTCTCGTCATAATCTAATCCCCTCAACTCTGGGATCAACCTAGTGAATCTCCTCTGCACTCCTTCCAGTGCCAATATGTCCTTTCTCAGGTAAGGAGACCAAAACTGAACACAATACTCCAGATGCGGCCTCACCAACACCCTATACAATTGCAGCACAACCTCCCTAGTCTTGAACTCCATCCCTCTAGCAATGAAAGACAAAACTCGATTAGCCTTCTCAATCACTTGTTGCACCTGCACACCAACTTGTTGCGACTCGTGCACCAGCACACCCAGGTCCCTCTGCACAGCAGCATGTTTTAACATCTTACCGTTTAAATAATAATCCATTCTGCTGTTATTCCTCCCAAAATGGATAGCCGCACACTTGGCAACATTGAATTCCATCTGCCAGACCCTAGCCCATTCACCTAACCTATCCAAATCCTTCTGCAGACTTCCGGTATCCTCTGCACTTTTTGCTTTACCACTCATCTTAGTGTCGTCTGCAAACTTTGACACATTGCACTTGGTCCCCAACTCCAAATCGTCTATGTAAATTGTGAACAGCTGCGGGCCCAACACTGATCCTTGAGGGACCCCACTAGTTACAGGTTGCCAACCAGAGAAACACCCATTTATCCCCACTCTCTGCTTTCTGTTAGTTAACCAATCCTCTACCCATGCTACCACTTTACCCTCAATGCCATGCATCTTTAGTTTATGCAGCAACCTTTTGTGTGGCACCTTGTCGAAAGCTTTCTGGAAATCCAGATATACCACATTCATTTGCTCCCCGTTATCTACTGCACTGGTACCGTCCTCAAAAAATTCTACCAAATTCGTCAGACACGACCTACCCTTTGTGAACCCATGCTGCGCCTGCCCAATGGGACAATTTCCCTCCAGGTGCCCCACTATTTCCTCCTTAATGATAGATTCCAGCATTTTCCCTACAACCGAAGGTAAGCTTTCCGGCCTATAATTACCCGCTTTCTGCCGACCTCCTTTTTTAAACAGTGGTGTCACGTTTGCTACTTTCCAATCCTCTGGGACCACCCCAGAGTCTAGTGAATTTTGATAAATTATCACTAGTGCATTTACAATTTCCCTAGCCATCTCTTTTAACACTCTGGGATGCATCCCATCAGGGCCAGGAGACTTGTCTACCTTTAGCCCCATTAGCTTTCCCAATACTGCCTCCTTAGTGATTACAATCATCTCAAGGTCCTCACCTATCATATCTTTATTTCCATCAGTCACTGGCATGTTATTTGTGTCCTCCACTGTGAAGACTGACCCAAAAAACCTGTTCAGCTCCTCAGCCATTTCCCCGTCTCCTATTATTAAATCTCCCTTCTCATCTTCCAAAGGACCAATATTTACCTTAGCCACTCTTTTTTGTCTTATATATTTGTAGAAGCTTTTACTATCTGCTTTTATGTTCTGAGCCAGTTTACTTTCATAGTCTACCTTACTCTTCTTTATGGCTTTTTTAGTAGCTTTCTGTTGTCCCCTAAAGACGTCCCAGTCCTCTAGTCTCCCACTAATTTTTGCCACTTTGTATGTTTTTTCCTTCAATTTGATACTCTCCCTCACCTCCTTAGATATCCACAGTCGATTTTTCCCCTTTCTACCGTCTTTCTTTTTTGTCGGTATGAACCTTTTCTGAACACTGTGAAAGATCGCTCGAAAGGTTCTCCACTGTTCCTCAACTGCTTCACCATGAAGTCTTTGCTCCCAGTCTACATTAGCTAGTTCTTCTCTCATCCCATTGTAATCGCCTTTGTTTAAGCACAAAACACTAGTGTTTGATTTTACCTTGTCATCCTCCAACTGTATTTTAAATTCCGCCATATTGTGGTCGCTCCTTCCAAGAGGATCCCGAACTATGAGTCATTAATCAATCCTGCCTCATTACACAGGACCAGATCTAGGACCGCTTGTTCCCTTGTAGGTTCCATTACATACTGTTCCAGGAAATTATCCCGGGCACATTCTATAAACTCCTCCTCAAGGCTGCCTTTACCAACCTGGTCAAACCAATCGATATGCAGATTAAAATCTCCCATGATAACCGCTGTACCATTTCTACATGCATCCGTTATTTCTTTGCTTATTGCCTGCCCTACCATCCTGTTACTATTTGGTGGCCTATAGACTACTCCTATCAATGACCTTTTCGCCGTACTATTCCTGATTTCCACCCAAATTGATTCAACCTTGTCCTCCATAGCACCAATATCATCCCTTACTATTGCCCGGATGCCATCCTTAAACAACAAAGCTACACCACTGCCCTTACCGTCCATTCTATCCTTTCGTATAGTCTGATACGCTTGGATATTTAACTCCCAGTCGTGACCATCTTTTAACCATGTTTCAGTGATGGCCACCAAATCATAATCATTCACGATGATTTGCGGCATCAACTCATTTACCTTATTTTGTATACTACAAGCATTCAGGTAAAGTACACTTATGCTGTTTTTTATGTCTTTGTTATGAATCCTAACACCTTGATCAGTAACTTTTCGCAAATTATTTTTCCTCTTACCCTTTCTCCTAATTTTCCTTGTCTTTGAACCCATATCTCTACATAATAACCTGTCACGTAACCTGCTGCCTTGATCTCCATTAACCATTATACTGTCCATAGCTTTACATTTCCCTTCCCCCCAACTTGCTAGTTTAAAGTCCTTGTGACCAACCTATTTATCCTATTCGCTAGAACACTGGTCCCAGAACGGTTCAGGTGAAGACCGTCCCAACGGTACAGGTCCCTCCTGCCCCAGTACTGATGCCAATGCCCCATGAAATGGAATCCCTCTTTCCCGCACCACTCCTTTAGCCACGTGTTAAGTTCTCTAGTTTTCTCAACCCTATGCCAATTGGCACATGGCTCGGGTAGTAATCCAGAGATTATAACCCTGGAGGACCTGTTCTTTAATTTAGTCCCTAGTGTTTGATAATCCCCAAACAGGTCCTCTTTCCTAGTCTTACCTATGTTGTTAGTCCCAATGTGGACCACATCAACTGGATCCTCCCCCTCCCTCTCCAAAATCCTTTCAAGCCGATCAGAGATGTCCCTCACCCTGGCACCGGGCAGGCAACATACCATGCGGGACTCTCGATCTGGCTTACAAAGGATGCCATCAATCCCCCTAATTATTGAATCCCCTACAACTACCTAGTCTTTTTGCTCCCCCCTCTTGAATGGCTTCCTGTACCACGGTGCAGTGGTCAGTCAATGCATCCTCCCTACAGCCCTCTTCCTCATCCACACAGGGAGCAAGTACCTCATACCTGTTGGATAAGGTCAAGGGCTGAGGCTCCTCAACTCCTAAACTCAGGATCCCCCTACCTGCCTCCCTTGCAGTCACACCACTCTGTCCCTGACCACTGTCTGAATTAACAGTACTTATTCTACCGGGTGTGACTGCCTCCTGAAACAAAGTGCCCAGGTAATGTTCCCCCTCCCTGATGTGCCGCAGTGTGTGCAGATTGGTCTCCAGCTCATAGATTCTGAGCCGAAGTTCCTCGAGCAGCCAACACTTGCTGCAGATGTGGTCATCCCATCCCCCCTCCTTTGCCATGCTCGCTGAAATCCTTTGTCTGTGAACTAACATAAATTAGACCAGCCTATATCTACATTACAGTAACTAATATCTTTAAAGTAACTATTTTATATCGCATTCGTCATTCCCTCCTTTTATCATTTCATGATAACCTAGCTATTAAATCCGTAGCTACAGCCCCTCATCTAAAAAGACTCATTGCTGCATTACCAATTCCTGCTGTAGCCACCCCCCCGCCCCCCCCATCTGCCGCACCCTCGTGGATTTTAACAGCCAAGATTCTAGGGGCGTTGATCTGTTCCAGTGCACCCCGCATTCTACCCATCATGCATTTAAGGATGGCCAGGCCCACAAAGATGCAGCCGATTGCTACTGCTAAATACATGGCCATATTTATCAACCAGTCCTTCCAACCTCCAAATCCCCAGTTACCCCAAGAGCCAGGGTCCTGCATCCCGTCCAGGTGATCCCGTATGCGATCCATAAATTTAGTGATGTCAGCGGTTAAGTCTTGAACTCCCATGATACACTTGCCCTGCACTATGGTGCATAACCCACCCTCACGGGCCAGAAGATAGTCAAGAGCATACCGGTTCTGCATTGCAAACAACCGCAGCGGAGACAATTCCTTGGTTATTGCCCCAACGGGCTCCCAAGGTTTCGTTTCCCAGGATGGTAAGGCCACAAATAAAATAATTCCTATCGCTGACCGCCAAGGAACCTCCCACACTTCCCAGTGTCAAAACGCTCAGAATTCCCCACCTGGCTGAGTGGCCCCGGTTGGGTGCAAGAACCTGAGGTTTTTTCCAGTTCTCGCAGAATTCAGCTGAGACTGCCCGGCGTGCTAACTGATTATGCAGCATCCACGCCGAGGGGCAGGGGACTGTGGTAGGGACTAGAGTCCCAATAGCAATTTGGTGGGGAAATGGGGGTGACAAAACATTGGTCACTGTGCCATTAAATAAAAAGTAGTATCCTTGCTCCGTGTACAGGCTAGCATCACAATCAGTATATCGATTGCATAGGGATCCCACAGTAGCCCAGTTTATCCAGCTTTCGAACGCCCATTCGGGCCGCCTAGCAATGCGGAAAGCCCTAGTCCCAACAGTGATATGAGAGACATTCGCCCAGCCACAAAGGAGCTGGAGGCCAGCGTTCAATGGAACGCAGGTGGTGTTGTAACAAAAGCATTGGCCAGACGCCTGAGTGTTATAATACCTCCTGTCCGTACAGGTGGGGAACAGACATGTTATATTCATTTCCACCTCTACCAGCAAACAGCCGTACCCGTCACTGCTGAAACAATTCTCGTACGACCGGGAGTCCCTATTGGGAGTGAAGTGGCTAGGTATGTACGCCCTCCACCGTTGCAGCCTATCATACTGTGAGTGGGAATTATCCCGAGGCAGGGTAAGTCAAATAGCTGGTGGTGCTGAACCCGGATCGTAAGGAAGAGTGACTTGCTCGGGCGGAGGCTCGGAACGCTGACAATGAACCATCGTTTGGGGAGTGCTCCAAAGCGATGAAACAGAAAATAACCGAGACACCACTGCGGGGTTCGGGTAGCAGACAACCCGTCCCTGGCCATAGGTTTCACATACACGATTCCCATAGGTCATCCTATACCCCTCCTGACCTGGCCATACATCCTAATTGGCTCACTTCTCATCCCTTCCCCTGGCCTCTTATTACCCAGCATCCTTTTCTCCTCATACTCTAAACACCCCATCCCCCCTCCTTTGCCATGCTCTCTGAAATCCTTTGTCTGTGAACTAACATAAATTAGACCGGCCTATATCTACATTACAGTAACTAATATCTTTAAAGTAACTATTTTATATCACATTCGTCAATACCAGGCAACATCCTAGTAAACCGCTTCTTTACCCTCTCCAAAGCATCCACATCCTTCTGATAGTGTAGCGACCAGAATTGTGCACAATATTCCAAATGAGGCCTATCTAAGGTCCTGTACAGCTGTAAGGGCAGAGAGGGGCAAGAGTTCCTAGAGTGTGTTCAGGAGAATTTTCTACAGCAGTAAGTATCCAGCCGAACAAGAAGGGAGGCGCTGCTAGACCTGTGTCTTGGGAATACAAACATACGGACAAGGCCATTCAGCCCCTTGAGTCTGCTCTGCCGTTTAATAAGATCATGGCTGATTTGATAGTAATCTGCATCCGGCCTACCCTTGATAACCTACCACCTCCTTCCTTATCAAGAATCTATCAACTACTTCTACCAGATTTTCAGGGTGTTCCAAAGACTCACGACCCTTTGAGTTAAAGGATTTCACCTCCTCTGTTTTAAGTGGGTGACCCCTAGTTCTAGGTCCTCCCACAAGAGAAAACATCCTCCCCACATCCACCCTGTCAAGACCATTCAGGATCTTATATGTTTCATTCAAGTCACCTCTTACTCTTCTAAACCCTAGCAGATACAAGCCTAGCCTGTCCAGTGTTTCCTCATAAGACAACCTACCCATTCCAGGAATGTGTCTGGTAAACCTTCTCTGAACTGCGTCTAATGCACTTACATCCTTCTTTAAATAAGGAGGCCATACTGTGCACAGTACTCCACAGTACTCCCCGAACGGGCGCTGGAATGTGGCGACTCGGGGCTTTTCACAGTAACTTCATTTGAAGCCTACTTGTGACAATGAGCGATTTTTATTTCATTTCATTTCATTTCATGTGATCTCACCAATGCCCGGTATAACCGAAGAATGGCCTCCCTACTTTTGTATTCACTTCCCCTCGCAATAAATGATAACATTCCATTAGCTTTCCTAATTACTTGGACACCCATATTCTATGATAATCTATGATAATCTATGATATCTTTCTGCACCTCAGAGCTCTACAACCTATCACAATTTGGATAATAGGCTTATTTTTGAATCCTCCTGTCAATTTCACATTCTCCCACATAAGACTCCATTTGCATGATCTTTGTGGACTCACTCCTCACAATTTATTTTCCTACCTATCTTTGTGTCATCAGCAAATTTGGCAATCATCCCTTCAATCCTTTCATCCTCGTCATTTATACAAATTGTAAACAGTTGAGGTCCCAGCACTCAACCCTATGTACACCACTTGTTACATCTGGTCAACATTAAAAAGACTAATTTGTGCCTACTCACTGCTTCCAGTTAGCCAGCCAATCTTCTATCCATGCCAATACGTTACCCCCCGAAACATGAGCTTTTATTTTCTGCAATGACATTTGATGTGGCACCTTATCAAATGTCTTTTGGAAATCAAAGTATTTATTTCCAAGTGTGCCCAAAACTCATCTGTTTTGTTTCAAATGCTTCATGCAATGGCCCAAATCTAACTTTCTCCAGAACGTCTGCCAACATCCCACGAAACAGAACCCACTTCTCTCACAACCAGTTTTCAGCCACACATTCTTCTCCCTAATCTGATTTGTCATTTGCCAATTTGCATATGGCTCAGGCAATAATCCAGAGATAAAGGGAGATTCTTTGGTCCCCTCGCCACATGTTTCTCGGCGGCGAGACGTTCACTGGTGGCAAGGTTCTCTCTTCCCACCACTTATCAATGGGATTTCCCACTGAAATCATCTCACACGGCCAGGAAACCCGCACTGCCAGCAGGAACAGAGAATCCCAACGGCCGGAGTCTGGCCGATGACTTTTGATGTTCTGCTTCTTAATTTGGTGGCTAGATCTTCATTCCGACTATGCCGAACCTCCTCAGTTTTCCTGCTTATGTCATTGCAATGGGTGGGAGGAGAGAGAGCTCAAAATAATTGTGCCATTGGGGTTGGGGGAAAACGGGAAGAGCCCCTGATATCTTCGTGGTCAGATGGGGGAGGGATTAAGGGAATTTCTTACTCTCTGTTGATCGGGGCGCCAATCTGTGGAGTCGATCAGACTGACGGCGTAAACCCCACTCTCTGATTTTTTTTGTCAGAGTGCCAGAAAATGTAAAAGTCAGCTGTGCATCTGGAGAGATACACGCTGGTTTTCAGTCAGAGCCGGACACTCATAAATTATGAAAAATTCCACCCAGTGTAAATAAAAGGTATAACTCTTAAGGCTGTGAAGGACCACTGCGTATATATGTCCTTAAGTCACTAAAGGTGACAGGACAGGCTTAGAGAGCAGTTAATAAAGCAGTCAGTATTCTAGGATTTATTAATAGAGGTCGAGAGTAAAGAAAAGAAGGTTATGAAGAACAAAAAACTTCTTTAAGACACTGGTTAGACCTCTGTTGGAGTACTGTTTACAGTTCTGGGCACTGCATTTTAGAAAGAATGCGAAGGCATTGGAGAGAGGGGAGAAGAGGTTTACGAGAATGATTCCAGGGCTGAGAAAATTCAGTTCTGAAGAAGTTGGAACTCTTTTCTTTGGAGGAAGGAAGGCCGAGGGGAGATTTGTTAGAGGAATTCAAAATCACGATGAGTCTGGACAGGACTGGACAGGTGGAAGGATCGAGAACCAGAGGGCACAAATTTTAGTTAATTGGTGAAAGATACAAAAGCAATATAAGAAAGCACTTTTAGCACAACAAGTGGCTAGGATCTGGAATGCACTGCCTTAGAAAATACCCATTCCTTTTATTAATTATTTTTACCCCTTTCCTCCCCTCTGAGTTTGTCTGTCTTGTATCTTTATGTGTAGAGGGTGGGGGCAACTTAAAGTTGAGAATTAGGAATTAGATAATAGTTAACCAGTTTTATTTTGATAATCTTTTATTGTCACAAGTAGGCTTACATCAACACTGTGAAAAGCCCCTGGTCGCCACATTCCTGTTCAGGTGCACTTAAGGAGAATTCAGAATGTCCAATTCACCTGACAGCACGTCTTTCGGGACTTGTGGGAGGAAAGCGGAGCACCCGGAGGAAACCCTCGCAAACACTGGGAGAACGTGCAGACTCTGCACAGACGGTGACCCAAGCCGGGAATTTAACTTGAGACCCTAGCCCTGTGAAGCAATAGGGCTAACCACAATGCTCCCTCTCTGCCTTTGCTGTATATTTCATTATAGTTCTTGTTTTAATAAACAGTAATTGTGTTTGCATTTACAAACCTGGTGACTGTAATTATTGGGCAGCCTAGAGCCGAAGACTTTGGGTATTTTTCTAAGAATTATTGGTTAATTTACTTGTGTTGTGACTCCAGGTCAAGTGGGGCTGGACTTGACCGTGCACTACCCCAGCGTGTCGGAACAAAATGCACAATATAAATTTAAGTTGTTGTGGTCGTTGTTGATGTTCCAGAAGTGGAAATAAGTAGTCATAATGACTGTGAATGGGATTTTAGAAGCTCATCTCAGGATCAAATGTGACACTGATGTTGTGACCATACTGGCTTAGATAATTGCCAGGAAGAGGGGTGGAGTCGGTAGCTAGGGAACAGAGTTTGGACTGACCTAATAGATCTAATTATTATAATATTGACAATCTTCACTTCAACAAATTCAAAGCTGAGATTCTTCCCAATATCCCTCTCTTTATAAGCACTGTAACAATATTTTGTGAGATATTCCCACCAGTTTTCATTTATCCTCGACTAACTTACTAGTTTCTCCTCTCAGGATTACCTGAGATCTCCATATAATCAAGATATTGTAGAATGTCGATGTGCGAGATATCCTGACATTCACAAAACCACTGAATCATTATAGAATCTCAACAGTGCAGAAGGAGGACATTTGGCCCACTGAGTCTCCACCGACCCTTGGAAAAAGACACTGGCCGTATGTGTGCACTGACCACACAACCCCAACTCCAACCCCTCCATTCACCCCAGCTCTACGCCACCAACTCCCTACCCATAAATGGGCATCACGCAGCCAAGGGCACCACCCACAGTAGCTCCCACAGCAAGGCATCAAACGGGGACTGTGGAACATAGCGCTGGCATGGGTAGTGCCAGCCACTCGTACCCCTGCCGGCAGGGACGAGGTCCAGAGGCCCCCACCCATTGCGCCAGGGGAACTGTGTGGAGGCCAGAGTGCCAGGGGGAATAACCAGGGTTGGTGTGGAGGTGGAGGAGGAGGGAAGGGGGGGGGCATGCAGGGGCAGGTATGCAGTGCAAGCCGGGTCCACCATGTAGCCCATGGGACCGGGTTGGGCAAGGGGATAAGCACCATGCTAACATGCCCAGTTACCAGTGGCGTACCGCAGGGATCAGTTCTGGGTCCTCTGCTGTTTGTGATTTTCATTAATGACTTGAATGAGGGAGTTGAAGGGTGGGTCAGTAAATTTGCAGATGGTACGAAGATTGGTGGAGTTGTGGATAGTTGTGGGCTGTTGTCGGCTGCAAAGAGACATAGATAGGATGCAGAGCTGGGCTGAGAAGTGGCAGATGGAGTTTAACCCTGAAAAATGTGAGGTTGTCCATTTTGGAAGGACAAATATGAATGCGGAATACAGGGTTAACGGTAGGGTTCTTGGCAATGTGGAGGAGCAGAGAGATCTTGGGGTCTATGTTCATTGATCTTTTAAAATTTCCACTCAAGTGGATAGAGCTGTGAAGAAGGCCTATGGTGTGCGCGCGTTCATTAGCAAAGGGATTGAATTTAAGAGCCGTCAGGTGCTGATGCAGCTGTACAAAACTTTGGTAAGGTCACATTTGAAGTACTGTGTACAGTTCTGGTCGCCTCATTTTAGGAAGGATGTGGAAGGATTGGAAAAGGTGTAAAGGAGATTCACCAGGATGTTGCCCGGAATGGAGAGTAGATCTTACGAGAAAAGGTTGAGGGTGCTAGGCCTTTTCTCATTAGAACGGAGAAGAATGAGGGGCGACTTGATTGAGGTTTATAAGATGATCAGGGGATTAGACAGAGGAGACAGTCAGAGACCTTTTCCCTGGGTGGAACAAACCATTACAAGGGGAGATAAATTTAAGGCGAATGGTGGAAGATATAGGGGGGATGTCAGAGGTAGGTTCTTCACCCAGAGAGTAGTGGGGGCATGGAATGCACTGCCTGTGGAAGTAGTTGAGTCGGAAACATTAGGGACCTTCAAGCGGCTATTGGATAGGTACATAGATTTTGGTAGAATGATGGGGTGTAGAATAATTTGTTCTTAATCTGGGACAAAGTTCGGCCAACATCATGGGCCAAAGGGCCTGTTCTGTGCTGTATTTTTCTATGTTCTATGTTCTATGTCTGCCTTTCACCTGCTGCAGACAATGGATTTTGGAATCCAATCAGGAATGGTGGCCTTCATCCTAACCACCGCAGCCCTGGGGGATGCACTGAGGCTGTACGAGCTGGAGCTGCTTGCGGGGAACCATGCGGCAGCAGAGCCGTCCGCAGAGGAACAGGAGCCAGCCGGTCAGGATGGAGAGCCGGCTACCCAGCAGGCCGAGGAGGAGGTGGGCACGGCATTAGACCCGGTGTGTACCGGCAGCACCTGTCTTTCAAGGACCGGGCATGTCGAAGACTCCGGCTGAGCAGGGGGACCGTACGGCAGATCATGGCGCACCTGGAACCATGGTGGAATGCGGAATGACAACCACTCCGTGGCCACGGGGTCCTTCCAGCACCGAGTGGGGACCAACCAGGTCTCTCGTAGACCTCGGTGCAGAGGTGCATCTGCACTGTCATGGAGGTCCTAAATGCCCGCTCGACACAATATATCAAGTTCAATGTGGATCGAGCCCACCAGGATGCCTGGGCAGTGGGGTCCGCTGCCATTGCTGGGATGCCCCAGGTTCAGGGGTGATTGATGGGATGCATGTCCGCCTACGAGCATCGGCGCATGAGGAGATGATCATCACAAACCAAAAGGGATACCACTCCATGAAGATGCAGCTGGTGTGTGACCACGAGATGCACATCATGCATATCTGCGCCCGATATCGAGGCAGCATGCACGATGCCTTCATCCTGGGATACTCAACAGTTCCCGACACTTTTGAGGCGCACCCCTGCGTGAAGTGTTGGCTCCTCAGCGACAGAGTTTATCCTCTGCGGTCATGGCTGATGACAGCTATTTGAGGTCACAGACCAACGCGGAGACCCGGTAAAACCACACCTATATTGTGACCAGGGACATGATAGTGCGGTGCATCACTGTGCTCAAGATGCATTTCATTTGCTAGGACCGCTATGGAGGGGCCCTCCAGCATAGCACCAGGAGCATCTGACACAACTGCTGCGTCCTCCACAACATCACACAGGCAGAGAGGCGACGTGCCAGGTGGTGGATGAGGTGGACGCAGGGGAGGGCCAAGGTGGGCACGGCATGGAGCCCGGGCAGGCACATGAGGCCGAACAACGTGTGCGTAAGGGCAGGCGTGCACGGGACGCTCTAATCACCTCCAGGTTCACCGACGAGGGGGCCTGGCCGACGACGGCACGAACATCCCAACCCAGCCCCACAGCCCGGCCTACCCCCAATCCATGGCCACCCTCCATGCACCATCCCTCACTCCCCCTCCATCCCCCTCGCACCTGAAACCCCCTCCATGATTCCTACCTGCCTCACAATGGAGTGAGGGCCCTGGGTTGGCAGTAACAGTGGCATTGGTGCGAGAGATGGAAGATGATGACGACCTTCTTTGCAAAAAGCTCTGGTGCCCCACATTATTTGGCAACATCTGACTCCAGCCCATGGTAGCACTTTCCACCATCCACCTGGGTGATCCCTGCATGCGATTCCATCTTTTGAATGATTGTCTGACAAAAGAGTCAGGCCATGCACATGTTGCATCAAGGACAGAAGGAAGGATACCAAAGAGAAAATGCTGGAAAATCTCAGCAGGTCTGGCAGCGTCTGTAGGGAGAGAAAAGAGCTAACGTTTCGAGTCCAGGTGACCCTTTGTCAAAGCTCAAGGAAGGATAATGTATATGCCAGCTCTCCAGAGGGCAAGGTTGCAGATGCATTCTGGTGCAGAGGACTTGGGTGAGGATTGCAATGGCACATGGTGTACAGGGAAATGCTGCTGGACATGCACATGGAGATACTTGGTGCATTAGCAGGCCTGCCAAAAAAGTTTGTTTTTACTGTTAAGGAGTATGGAGGAGTCCAGTTCCAATTCAGCACAGGACTTCATGCAGAGCTTGGAGTTCATTCTTACTAACATTGAAATGGTGGCTAACTCCAAGACAGCATTGCTGAACCCAGCAGAAATACAATGTCTGAAGGCCAATGTCTCAGTTTCCACTGCAGAAGCCACTCAATGTCAGGGTAATGTAACAAAAGCTTAGACTGCGATCATTTGAGATCCATGCTTGTTGACCTACAAGCTCAGACTACTGAGATCATGGCTACAGTTGCCAGTGGTGAAAGGGGCTTTCAGCCTCTTACAGCAGTCCAGCAATCTGTGCTCCAACAGTTTAACAGGATTGCTGAGGCCTCACTGTGATGAATTGGCAGTGGTGCCAGGGTGCATGAACCTGCTGTCCTCTCTGAGACGGGCAACATTTGTGCTTCTACCAATGTCACTTAGAATCCCTACAATGCAGAAGGAAGCTATTCGGTCATCGAGTCTGCATCGACCCTCTGAAACAGCACCCTACCTCGACACACTCTCCCATCCTTTTCCCGTTACACCATAACCCCACCTCACCTGCACATTTTTGGACACGGTCATGTGAGGGTACCTTTAAGACATGGATGTTTAAGTAATGTACCTTTAAGAAAACAGGGATGTCATAGAGTGGGTGGAGCTCAGCTCAGTTCAGCCATTTTGCAGTTTGGTTTTGCAATTTAAAAAGTGCCTGGCTGTTTTGCTGTGAGCTGATTAAAAGGAGAAAGCCAGTTTGAGACAGCAGCTTGAGAAGTTTTGGTTTGCTGTGAGTGTTTGAAAGGAGAAAGCCAGGTTTGAGAAAGCAGCTTGGGGTGTGTCTGTGTGTTTCCAGAGAGTTTGCAGGAAGAAAGCAAGGTGCTGGAGCTGAAGTCAACCAAGCTAATATATCTCTGCCATTCTACAGAAAAAATATATATCCTTTAACCTGATGTGATACTGTTTAAAGGTGTTAAGTCTCCTGGAAGTTTGAAGGAACATTTTAAGGAGTTATTTACTGTTGCAATATTTTCTGAGTTATCTTTGAAGTAAGGGGTGTTAAGAGATCCAATGTTTATTTAAGATGTTAAGTTGAGTTGAGTTCGTGGAATAAACAGTGTTTTGTGTTTAAAAACCCACGTGTCCATAATTGTAATCCCACACCTAGGGAAAAAGCCGTGTGCCAGGAAAAGCAACAAATACATTAAAGGGAGAGGTTGGTTGAACTCCATGATACATTTTGGGGTTCTGAAAACACCTCGCCCATAACAGACACTAAGGGGCAATTTATCATGGCAAATCTACCTAAACTGCACCTCTTTGGACTATCCAAGGCCGGAATTGAACCCAGGTCCCTGACACTGAGGCAGCAGTATTAATGACTGTGCCACCCTGCTAGTGTCCCACTGTTGTCTTTCATCCAGACAGCCCAGATTGTTGCTGCCTATGCCAAGGTGGTGCAGTCTGAAGCTTCTGGCCAGAGCTGCTCAAGGATGTCCTGCGAGGCCACCTGCAGTCTCCCTCACTGAACGTCAGCAACCTTCCACCAGCCATGCTGCAGACATTGGGGTAGCACTGCACTTAGCAAGGCACTAATGGAATGTACAACGGTCAATAGATCACTTTTGGATATATTGTTGGGAGTGTTGCTCAATAAGGGTGTTATTACATGGTTGTTTTGTGATGCCTTTTATTTCAGGATTTTAATCAAGAGAACACTATGATGGCCCATAACAACATGATGGAAAGATGGGTAATTGTGGAACAATGATAATGTGGGGATGTTTTCAGGGAAATGTTACTCACAGACAGCCCATCTGAAGTGACAATGTCCAAGTTGAATCTTCTCTTCCAACTCTTCCTGCTCAGGTACTCTCCCAAACCGGTGGCAATGGTTGCACCTTCACTATTGCCGGGTAGTGTAGGATACAGTCGACCACCACGAGTATGGAGACATGCTTCCGCTGATTGATTCTGGCAGAAAAGCCATTGTTCGAGAGCACAGAAGATGTTCCTGGCTGCAGTATCAGTGTTCATTGTTTGCACAATACCAGGTGCTGTCAGTTAACAGCACTAAACACCATGGGCTGGATTTTCTGCCCCGCTGCACCCGTTCGCTGGTGTGGCGTGCCCCAGCCGGCAGCGGGATTCTACGTCCCGGCAGCCAGTCAATGGGGTTTCCCATTTCCGTGGATGTGAGTGTGCTGCCGGTGAAACAGAGGATCCCGACGACGGAGAATCCAGCCCTTTCAGTGTAGGAGGTGGGAAGGTCATGCATGTGCTGTTGATGGCTACTTGCATCATTGAGAATCCCCTTAGCCGTGTACCTCCTCATCCTGCTTGTCTATATTTAGAGAGAAAACAATGAGCTCACCTCTCATGCGTGCAGGCCACAGTTATCTCGGGTGACAGAGTGCAGTCAAAAACTGCATGGGGAGCAGGTAGCTCTTGTTGCCAAGCAGCAACTCTCCGCTTCAGCGTGGCAGCTTGAAGATGTCAGGAACAGTTGACTGGTACAGGATAAAAGCATTGCAGCTGCTGCCAGGATGCCAGCCATTCACAAACATGATAGCTCAATGGTCTGTGCACGGTCACACACCAATTGCACATCGAAGAAGTGAAACCCTTAGCAAATCTGGGACATCACCACAATCTATTGCAGAATCTTTAGAGTTATGTCCATGCGGTTGATGGCTACTTGCATCTCTGAGAATTCTGTTAGTTATGTACTTGGAGTGGACTGGCTCAGACTGTCATTACTGCAGTATATGTTTTAAGTGCAGCCCTTTGGCGTTACTTACAAGCCCCTGGCTGTTCACAGTATTGACTGCTATCTGTGTCCTTTAAATGTTCAGAGAGCTTTTGGTCACGTGGGAACCTACCCAAGTTGCCCCTCTGGAAGCCCTCAGACCCCAGCTGAGCCATCGACAGGATGAGCGTGGTCAAGCTCAATTAGCAGCACAGCAGGTGCTGCCACTCCTCAGTTCACTCATCAGAAGTGTAGCCCCATTGCAGGGGAAGCAGGGGAATAGCAGAGCTCACTCCAAACAAAGGACGCTTGCACCATGGCCTTTGACTCTCCCTGTCACACTGCCCTTCTCAGGCCAGAGGCCTCACCAGTGACACTGTCAGCTAGCCCACACTGCAAGACTACCAGCTCCCATCCATCTTGCCTCCGATCAGGTTCTCACAACTTGTGCTTCACACCCAGGCTCCACATCACACTGAAGCTAAGCTCCCAGCAGACGCATACTTCCCTTGCTCATCCCCATCTGTAGGGCCTGACTGCACACAAGCCTCTAAACATAGAGGCAATTGGTGGCACACGGTGACCTTCTCCACCGCACAACCAGTTACCACACTGCTAGCGGGATAACACATGGCCGACCCAGTGAGAAGACTCACAGTAGACACCACTAGAGGAAACAGGACAGGGCCACGGAGCCTATCGCTGACATGGGTTATGGCAGCCACCGGCACCCCTGTTGACAGGGGCGTGTTGAGGGTGGCGCTACAGTAAGCGCAGGGTCAAATGTAACCTGGTGACTTTCAATGGGCAAGGGGAATACTCATTATGCTAATATTTCTGCCCCCATCCCCGCATTCAGGCACGTATATACCATCGACGCCAGTCCTTCAAGGAGATGCCGGACCGCCTGTGCCACTGAAGTCTTCGGCTGACCAATGGATCTGTGCCACATGTGCCAGATGGTGGCGCACCTGGCACTGCAGGGCTTTGAAGGAAGACATCCGCTCCCAGAGGACCATCAAGTTGACGGTCGGCCTGAAATTTTATGCATCTGGATTATTCCAGGGCTCGAGGGGGAAATTGTGTGTGATCTGTGACAGATGCCCTATGCATCTGGGCATAGGACTATATAACCTTCAATCTGGTCCAGGCCCACCAGGCTGCCAGGATTCACCGCCATCATTGGCATGCCCCAGGCCCAGGAGATGATCAATGAACACATGACCCCTTCTGAGCACTGGTTCATCAGCGGGTACCTTCCATCAATTGGAAGGGCTTCCACTCCCTGAATGTGTAGCTGTGCGACCAGTAGTTGCACATCATGCATATCTGCGCCTGATACACAGGCAGCTTGCATGATGCATACATCCGACTGCACTCTGAGGTTCCTGGCACCTTTGAGGTGCTCCCTCGGGTGAGGGGTTGGTTCTTGGGCGACAAGGGTTACCTGCTGAGGTCATGGCTAATGACACCTGTGCGGAGGCCAAGACTAACGCGGAGATCCATTATAATGAAGCCCATAAAGCAACCAGGTACATCATTGAGCGGTGCATCAGTGCACTGAAGATGTACATCTGATGTCTGGACTGCGATGGTGAGGCTCTCCAATATAGCCCCAGAGAGTCTCGAGCATTGTGCTGGCTTGTTGTATGTGGCAAAATATCGTGCAGCAGAGGGATGACATGCTGGAGGAGGAGGAAGAACGCCAGGCTTCATCTCACGAGTGTATCCAGAACGAACCGGGTATGGACCCTGGGCTGGCATGGCAGGCCGCCCAGCATGTGATCCAAGGCTGCCGCACACAGGACAACCTCATCACCTCCCAATTTGCCAGCGGCAGTTCCACCGCCTTTTCCCAACTTTCTATTCCCCCTATCCCTCCCCTCCACCTTTCCCCATTCAACATGAAACACCCTTTCCCATAACCGCGGATCCCTTCCCTGTCCCTCAATACTTCACTCCACCTTCTCTGTTCCTCAGTCCTTCACTCCACCTTCCCACCAGCCTTCCACTCCTTCCCAGTACCACAGCTCTCCCTCCCGCCTCCAAGGGTCCTATCAGCATCATGACAGGGTGTCGGCCCTGGGTCAGCGGGTTTTGTCCATGGGACACAGGATGATGATGACTCGCTGTGAGATGAACTGTGCCTGACAAAGTTTGACTGCTACCTTTAGGATCACATTTCAGTGTCCGCCCAGGTGACCCCTGCATGTGAGTTGGCCAGTCCATCTCACGGCCCACATATCCTTTGGGGGGGGCGGTGTTTGGGAGATTGTGAACGGTTAGGTCTCACTTACTGAGTGAACTGTCATACAAGGAGGGCTCATACTTAAGGCCCCATGCCCTGTCATTTCTCTCTGAGGATGACAGCAGATGGGGCATGTGCTGCCCCAGCCTCCAGCCCCAACCTCCCCTTGTTCCACCTCCCCCCACCCCTACATATCCCCACCCGGCACATCCTCTACACCCAGGCCCAGCCCATCCCCAACACCCAGGCCCAGCCCATCCCTAACACCCACCAGACAAAGGTCAAAGGTAGGTTGGGATGTTGATGCAAAAGTGTTTAATGGTGAATATACACATTGTTGTACCCTAACACTTAACTATCACCTATGTAGGGCATCACAGTGGCTCAGTTGGTAGCACTGCTGCCTCACGGCGCTGATGTCCCAGGTTCGATCCTGGCTCTGGGTCACTGTCCATGTGGAGTTTTCACATTCTCCCCGTGTTTGCGTGGGTTTCGCCCCCACGGTTAGGTGGATTGGCTACGCTAAATTGTCCCTTAATTGGAAAAAATGAATTTGGTACTCTAAATTTATTTTTAAAAACTATCACCTATGTGCTACACGTATGCCAACAAGTATTATCTGATTTCCTTATTTTACTTGGCCTATCGCTCCATGTAACCCCAGACAGCACATTGGAAGTGGAGTCTGTCTGCTATGTGCCTCGCCCCTGACCTGTGATGCCCTTGGTGGCCATTCTCTGGACGGCCTGGACCTGGATGGGCTTGGCCAACTTTCAGATGTCACAAATGACGACCTGCCACCCTGTTCTGCCCACTGTCCATGAGATGTACTAGTGTCGGGTGGGGATATTTGGGAGGGCTGAGGTGTTCCAGCACCTCCCCTGTGGGAGGGAGCAGCATGGACTCCACCATTTCCTCCTCAATCAGGGTGCTCGATGGCCTCTGGACTACTCAACGGAGGTGAGGCCAGAGTGAGCTCCGGAGACGCCATCGTCACCTGGCACGACCACTCTGGGAGGCCCGCCCTACTCTGAACCATGGTGTCGATGCCCTCAGCCATGGAGCACTGAGACTGGGTCATGTCCCTTAGTGAGTGAGACACATCCCTCCCTGCCTCGGTCATGTTCTTCTGTGCCTGTGACATGACCCTCTGTGACTGGCTAAGGTAAGTCAGCACCTGGCTATTGCTCTCAATGCCTTCAGCTATCACCCTTTGTGAGTTAGCCAAGCTCTGGAGAGTTGCAGAAACAACCATATGGGCCTGGGACATGTCTGCCTGTGACTGGGCTCCCCTGTCCTGCACCTCAGCCACCTACTGCAAGTGTGCCTCAAACCTTGGACATCTTGACCAATGGCTCGGACCTCCTGCAGACGACACCCGTTCAGTTTTGTTCTGGGTACCACACATTGTTGGCACCACCACCTGCACCTGAAGGTGGTTGGACTCCTCCAGCTGTGCCAGCGAGTGCTGGAAAGTCACTGACACCCCGTCCAGTAAATCCTGGCTCTGCGTCTGCTTGTCTACCAGTGATGGAATCATACTTTCCAGAAACGTAACATCTGTCTGGACTACCGCTGTTCCCTGGGACCTGGCAGCCCTGCGACCGCCCGCTCCGTTTGGAGTCCCTGCCTCCCCTGATGTACTGCAGCATATGACCCAGAAGCCTCTTCACTAAAATGCCCCAAAGAACTGATAGTCTCTGCGATAATGGAGGGTTAGGTGACAGCAGAGGCGAGAAATTGGTGTCTTCTCCGGAGTGGTGCTCTGGGATGTGTCGGAGGCGCAGCGACCCCAGACGCCCCAGACTTGTCTGATGGTTATCCTGCAAGACAAAGGACATGGTGAGACCTTGGGATGGAGTGGCCTGTGGTAGAGGAGTGACACTTGCTACATGGATATCAGTGTTGCATTGGGCTCTCACTGGTTTGCCGCATGCTGATCTCCGCATCTGCCACTGCCCTTTCCTCAGCTTTGCCTTCTGGCTGCATTGCCCTTCCGCCACAGAGGTTTGGACACACAGTTCAGGGATGCCCCTTCAGGTCTTCTGGCCCTCACACCTATGCCACATTATCCTAGGGGACACAGAAAGAACATGGTGAGACACATGGAGGTGAGTTACATTGGAGGTTTGTAGCTGGTGGCATGTGTGTGCTAGGCTCCTGACCAAGAAGGACAATACATGTGTTGGGGTTTGGAGGAGGATGGTTTATAAAGGAGATGCAGGCAGGTGGGGTGTGATTGGCCTCTGGAGGATTGGGGAGGGGGGGGGGGGGGTGATGTGAGGAGGGAGGGACAGGAGTGAAGCCAGGGGTAGAGAGATGTCTGAGCGATACTGAGGAGGTCATTTATCTTTTTGCGGTAATGGGATCCTCGTGAGACTGGCAGCACTGACTGCCTCTGCCACCTCCTTGCAGGCCCTGGTGACTACAGCTGGTTTGAGTCTGCAGCCCACTCTCCTCCACTGCGTCCAGCATCCGGTTCAGCTCATTTTCTATAAAGCTGCTCTTTTTAGGAAGCACTTCAGAGTTAGTAGACCGTGAAGTGCTATCAGAACAAACAAAGCTTGGCCTTCGCCTCTCTGATTGCACAGCGGTGAATTTTGCTGGAGTTGCAGTCGGCATTGCAACTGGGGGTAGCGTCATAGTTGGATGATCTGTGTAAAATACATTTTTTAAAGAAGAACAAACAAAGCTAATCCCGCCTTTGAGATAGCATTTAGCTATCAATCAAGGGGCTTGTAAAAGTCAACAGTGTGAAATTGATTGTAAATAGCCAAGTACGAAGGAGTAAAAGAAGGCATACTGCAACATTGAAACCGCAGAGGCTTGTAAAAGTCAAGAGGATGTGAAAGTGAATGCAAACAACCAAGTACAATGGGATAAAAGAAGGCATACTGCAACAGCGACACCACAGAGCCTAGTGAAACTTCAAGGGGAGTGAGCTGGAAAGTAAACAAAAGTGACTCCAGTTCTACATTCTCCTGTAAGAGGACACATCTCTTCTACATCTATCCTGTCAAGACCGCTCAGGATCTTATGGATGGGATTCTACGAGCCCACGCCGGGTCAGAAAATTGCCGGGGGGCGTGCGAATCCCGCCACGCCGCTCCGACGCCGGGCCGCTGATTCTCCAGTCGCCGGAGAATTGGCGACAATCGCGCCGGTCAGGGGATGTTGAAAGCAGCCCCAGTGGCGATTCTGCGCGCTCGACGGGCCAAGTGCCCGCTGAGTTCCGCCAACGTCATTTGCGTATGGTCCTACCCTCGGCATTCTGGCTGCGGGGGCCGTCCTGGTGGGAGGGCGTGGGAAGCCAACTCCGGGGGGAGGGGGGGGATCTCCAGGGTGGCCAGGCCCGCGATCGGGGGGCAACCGATCTGCAGGCGCGCTAATTCTGGGGGGGACCTATGTTCCTCCACGACGGGCCCCTATAGGGCTCCACCATATTACCCGGGGGCCGGAGCAGAGACGGCCGTGGCACGTAAGCGTGGACCCGTGCCGGCCGTGTAGGGCCGGCTTTTAGCGCCGGAGCAGCGGACAGCACTCCGGCGCCATTCTAGCCCCGAGGAAGGGGTGAATGACTGGGCTTGGAGGCCCGTCGACGCCGGCATCGCTCGCGCCGGTTTTGACGCGACGTCAACACTTGGCCGGGATTTCGGAGAATCCCGGCCGATATGTTTCAATCAAGTATCTTCTTATTCTTTCCGCCGAAGCCCCTCCTGCCAAGGGAAAGGCTCCCACCCCGACTGTGGCGGCAGTGGACACGTCCGCAGCCACCACGCCAGGTTCTCGAAGATTGAGAGGACATGTGTCCCATGCCGTCGGAAAGCCGGCCCATCGGGGGCGGAGCACTGGGGTAGGGCCTCAGGTGACGTCCTGAGGCCATCCCAACGGTGTGCGCCGTATTCCTCGAGTACGCTGTTTTTGGGGGAAGGAGCATCCGAAAAACAGCTCCGCCCCCGAATCTGACATACAAACAGATTCCCCGGCCGATTGCCGAATGCGATTTCGACGTTGGCAATCAGAGAATCTCGCCCGTGGTCTCCCCAATGGCCTCTACAACTGAAGGTGACATCCTTCCTTTATGTTCAATTTATCTCACAATAAAGGATAGTATTCCATTAGCCTTCTTGATTACATGTTGTAACTGCATACTAACATTTTGTGACACATGTATGAGAACACCCAAATTCCTCGTCACCTCGGAATTCTGCTGTTGTCTACATTAAGTAATACTCTGCATTTTTATTCTTCTAACAAAATGAACTTCACATTTTCCCACATTATGGTCCATCTACCAGATTTTTTTTGCCCACTCATTCAACCGATCTACACCATCTGCAAACCCTTTAAGTCTTCTTTGCAACATAATTTCCTACCTATCTTTGTATGGTCTGCAAATTTAGTTACCATGCCTTCTCTCCCCTCATCTGAGTAATTGGTGTAAATTGTAAAAAGTTTAGGTCCCAACACAGACCCCTCCAAGGCTCCACGTGTCACATTCTGCCAATCAGACAAAGACCCATTTATAATAATAATAATAATAATCTTTATTGTCACAAGTAGGCTTACATTAACACTGCAATGAAGTTACTGTGAAAAGTCCCTAGAAGCCACATTCCGGTGCCTGTTCGGGTACACTGAGGGAGAATTCAGAATGTCCAAATTACCTAATAGCACATCTTTCGGGACTTGTGGGAGGAACCCGGAGCATCCGGAGGAAATCCACGCAGACACAGGGAGAATGTGCAGACTCCGCACAGACCCATGTGACCCAAGCCGGGAACCCATGCTGTGAAGCCATAGTGCTAACCATCATGCTACCGTGCTGCCCATATTTATGCAGACTCTCTGCATTCTGCCAGCCAGTCTATAACCATGATAAAATGTTACCCCCCAAACTGTAAACCTTTATTTTCCATAATAAGCTTTGATACCTTATCAAATTCCTTCTGGAAATCCAAGTGCAGTACGTGTACAGTCTCCTTTCTATCCACAGAACATGATACTCCGACAAAGAACTCTGATAAATTATCATGATTTCCTTTTCAGAAAACCATGCTGACTCTTCCTGATTGCCTTGAGTCTTTCCAGGTGCCTAGCTAGAACCCCTTTAATGATCAATTCTTGTCGTTTTTTATCTTGCCCCGCTGTGCATTATCGAACATGAAGGCTACCGACTGTTGGTCAGTGAGGAGAGTGAATCTCCTACCGGCCAGGTAATGCCTCCAATGTCGCACAGCTTCCACTATGGCTTGGGCCTCCTTTTCTACTGAGGAGTGGCGAATTTCTGAAGCGTGGAGGGTCCGGGAGAAAAAAGCCACGGGTCTGCCCGCTTGGTTGAGCGTGGCTGCCAGAGCTACGTCGGAGGCGTCGCTCTCAACTTGGAAGGGGAGGGACTCGTCGATGGCACGCATCGTGGCCTTTGCGATATCCGCTTTGATGCGGCTGAAGGCCTGGCGGGCCTCTGTCGACAGGTGAAAAGTAGTGGACTGGATTAGTCAGCGGGCCTTGTCTGCGTATTGAGGAACCCACTGGGCGTAATAAGAAAAGAAGCCCAGGCAGCGTTTCAGAGCTTTGGCACAGTGGGGGAGAGGGAACTCCATGAGGGCGCATGCGTTCAGGGTCGGGGCCTATCACTCCATTACGCACTACGTAGCCAAGGGTGGCTAGACGGTCGGTGCTAAACATGCATTTTTCCTCGTTGTAGGTGAGCTTGAGGGCATTAGCGGTCTGGAGGAATTTGTGGAGGTTGGCGTCGTGGTCCTGCTGGTCATGGCCGCAGATGGTGATGTTGTCGAGGTACGGGAATGTGGCCCGTAAACCGTGCTGGTCAACCATTCGGTCCATGTCCCGTTGGAAGACCGAGACTCCGTTCGTGACGCCGAACGGAACCCTTAAGAAGTGGTATAGCCGCCCGTCTGCTTTGAAGGCAGTGTACTTGCAGTCACCGGGGCAAATGGGGAGCTGGTGGTAGGCGGACTTAAGGTCCACGGTGGAGAAGACCTTGTACTGTACAATCCGATTGACCATGTCGGATATGCGGGGAAGAGCTGTGTGTACCTGTTGATGGTCTGAGTAGTCTACGACCATCCTTTGCATCTCCCCTGTCTTCACTGCTACCACCTGGTCTCCAGGGACTACTGCTGGCCTGGATTATGCTTTCCTTCAGCAGCCGCTGGACTTCGGACCTGATAAACATCCGGTCCTGGGTGCTGTGCCGTCTGCTCCTAGTGGCGACGGGTTTGCAATCCGGGGTGAGGTTCGCAAACAAGGAGGGCGGTTCGACCTTGAGTGTCGCGAGGCCGCAGATATTCAGTGGGGGTATAGGGCCACCAAATTTGAATGTTAAGCTCTGGAGGTTGCATTGGAAGTCCAACCCCAGGAGGGTGGGAGCGCAGAGGTGGGGAAGGACATACAGCCGGTAATTTTTGAACTCTCTCCCCTGCACTGTTAGGTTTGCGATGCAGAACCCTTTGATTGCAACGGAGTGGGATCCCGCTGCCAGGAAACTTTTTTGGGTGCTTGGCCGAATTACAAGGGAACAGTGTCTTACCGTGTCCGGGTGAATAAAACTCTCCGTGCTCCCCGAGTCGATCAAACACGGCGTCTCATGCCCGTTCACCAGCACCTTTGTCGTTGTCGTCTGGAGCGTCCGGGGCCGCGACTGGTCGAGGGTCACCGATGCCAAACGTGGTTGGTGCATCAGATCATTGTCTTCAGGCAGTGCGGAGCCGTCCACGCTGGGGTCCTTGCCTGTCAGTCAAGATGGCGGCATCCATGGATCGCATGCGGTCGGGGGTGGACAAAATGGCTGCTCCCATGGGTCGCACGCGGCCGGGGGTGGACAAAATGGCCACGCCAAGGGATCGCACGCGGCCCGTGGGTAGTAAGATGGCGGTGCCCGTCCCCCCCTCGTGGTGTCCGGGGCCCAAAATGGCGGCGCCCGTTGGTTGCCCGTGGGTCGCTGGCGGGGGTGTTTTTGCTGCCCTCAAAAATAGCAGCGGGGCCACCTCAGGTGGTCTGGGATTCTGGCTGCGCACGCTTGTGGAGGGGTGGGGGGTGCCGGGGGGGGGGTCGGTCGCGGCGGGGGTCCACGCAGCCCAAGAGGCTGCAGCGTGGTCGGGGGCATAGGCGCGGGTGTTTTGGGAGGCCACGTCGAGGGAGGCTGCAAGGGCCCGTACCTCTGTGAGTCCAAGAGAGTCTTTCTCTAAAAGTCTCTGGCGAATTTGCAACGATGCCAAACCTGCTACGTAAGCGTCTCTGATCAGGAGGTCCGTATGTTCGTTCGCCGTAACCGCTGGGCAGTTGCAGTTTCTTCCCAGGATCGTTAAAGCATTCAAGAACTCGTCGAGCGATTCCCCGGGTGTGTAGGGTGCGCAGCCCTGGTTGACGGGCCTAATGTAGATCTCCTTCAGCAAGTTGATCGCCGCTGGGAATTCTTCCGCGTCCTCGATGAGTGGGTAGATTTTGGGACTCACCCTGGAATGCAGGACCTGCATCTTCTGGTCTTCTGTTGGTCTGCCGGGGGCCGTTCGGAGGTATCCCTCAAAGCACGCCAGCCAGTGCTTAAACGCCGATGTTGCGTTAGCTGCTTGGGGGCCGATTCGCAGGCACTCCGGGGCGATCCGGAGCTCCATATTCCTTTTTAAGTCTGCTCAATAAATTGTAGCACCATCAATCACACACGAGGCGAGACGTAGAGAACTTCAATCGAGGCTTTATTGAGCAGACTTGTTCAGACTCGTTCCCCAGCAGCTCAGTCACAGAATGCAGCTGCGGGGAGTAAACCGGGTTCTTATACCCCGCCTATCTGGGTGGAGCCCAGTAGGCGGCAGATCCAATCAGGACCCAGCATCTGTCCTCCAATAGCTCCTCGGCATTCATGGTGTACCGTATTACCCCTAATACATACCACCACACTGCCTCTGCTCCACTTCACTGTTGTGCTGCAACCCAAGATGCACCACAACTATTGCCCTATGACTGAGAGCACATTTCCTGCTCAGAAACCTTAAAATCCACACAGCTCCTTACAAAGATCCAGCACCACTTCTTTCTGACTCCATAAACTCCCCCACCAACATAATGCAGTTTTTCCACGAAATCTGCAGCAGCAAAAGAAAGTCAAAAGTCCCTTACCTGGATATTGCAAGGTGATCTCTTTAAATAATGTTAGCGCTGGTGGTGAAGATCTCTTGCACAGCCGAATACATGCATAGCTGTCCGTGCTCAAGAGAGGGTGTTAATAGCTCCTATGGGTTTCTATGTTGTTTTTAAATTCATTTCTCCAGGATGTGAGCTTCGCTGGCTAGGCCAGCATTTGTTGCCAAACCCTAATTGCCCTTGAGAAGGTGGTGGTGAGCTGCCTTCTTGAACTGCTGCAGCCCATGTGGTGTAGGTACACCCTCAGTGCTATTAGGGAGGGAATTCCAGGGTTTTGATCCAGCGACAGTGAACGAACGACGATATATTTACAAGTCAGGATGGTGAGCAATTTGGAGGGGTGTAATAAGTCCACAGAGGCAGAAGTCCCTTCACCAGAATCCCTTTCATTAACAAAACCAACACGAGTGGGACCATGTGCATTCAACTTGCTGCCTATACTGGGACTGAAGAGGATCTGACACTCCCTGTTATATACAAAGAAGAGGTTCCCTGATTGGCCCACTAATCAGGGAACTCGTATTCCAATTGGCCAATCGCAAAGGCCTGGTGTAAGTCATTACAAGGGGAACTTCCAGGTGGCGGTGTTCCCATGTAACTACTTCCTTGCTTCTTGCCACTTCTCAGCCTAAACCTGGATATTGTCCAGATCTAGTTGCATTTACACGTGGATTGCTTCAAAGTCTGTGGAGTCATGAATGGTGCTGAACATTGTGCAATCATCAGAGAACATCCCCACATTTCACTTTATGTTGGAATTGATGAAGCAGCTGAATATGGTTGGGCCTAAGAGGAATTCCTGTAGTAATGTCCCGTGACTAAGATGACTAACCTCCAACAACCACAACCATCATCCTTTCTGCTAGGCATGACACCAACCGGAGGAGAGTTTTCCCCTGATTCCCAGTGACTCTAGTTTTGCTTGGGCTACTTGATGTCATACTTTTAAAAAAATATGGTGCTCCGTGCATGACTTTGAATTGAATTATACTCAATCTCGCACAAGACGAGATCGGGTTTCTCTTAGGAAAGGCCTCACTCCAAACCCCCCCTCAAATACACCACCTAGCTCCCCCTCCCACTTCCGCTTTATCCCCTCCACCGATGCCCTCTCCCTCTCCATTAATTGCCCATAAATATTGCCCTCCACTAACTCATCCTTAGAGACTATTTTTTCTCGCAATTAAGGGGGCGGCAACCGTGGAAACATGGCCAGCTCCTTTACCATGAAATCCCTAATCTACAAGTACCAGAATCCCATCCCCCTCGGAAGTTGAATTTTTTCGAACAGTTCCTTCAACTCTGCAAATCTACCATCCACAAACAAGTCCTTTACTCTCTCTTTCCCCTCCTGTTCCCAAACCCTGTATGTTGAATTTAACCCTGCTGGAATAAATCTATGATTTCCACAAATCGGTGCCCATAGCGATAGTCCCTCCAGTTTAAAATGCTGACTAAGCTGATTCCAAACCTTTTGTGCGGTAATCACCACCGGACTCGGAGAATATTTACCCAGTGAGGATAGAACCGGAGCCATCACCAGTGCCCTTAGACGTGTCCCTATACACAAAACCTCCTCCATCCGACTACAAACCCACCCTCCCTCCACACCCATTTCCAAAACCTGCTCCACATTCGCCGCCCAATAACAGTCAATCAAATTTAGCAACGCCAGTTTTCCGACCGCCTATCCCTCTGCAAAAAGGCTCTCTGAATCCGAGGCACCTTACCTGCCCATGCAAAGGCCAAAATTATCCTATTTACCTGCCAAAAAAAGATTTAGGCAGGAAAATCGGGAGATTTCGGAAAATAAATAAAAACTTTGGAAGGATCATTATTTTGACTGTGTGAACCCCCCCTGCCAGGGCTAGCAGGAGAAAATCCCACCTCTTTAACTCTTCCTTCATCCCCTCTTCCAAGTTGGCCACATTCAACTTGTGCAACATAGTCTAGCTCTGCGCCACTTGTATTCCCAGTTACCAAAAACTTGACCTGACCGACCAAAATGCGACCTCTCCCTGTATCTGGTAAGCCACTGAGAACTCTTCACATTTCCCCACATTTAGTTAGTACCCCGAAAAAGAGCCAAATTTAGTCAGCATCTCCATAATCCTACTCATATTAAAGATCGGGTCCAACACATATAACAAGAAATCATCTGCATATAGGGATATTCAATGTTTCACTCCCCCAGCCTCTATTCCCTTTCACTCCATCAATGCCCTAAGCACCATTGTAGCCATCTGGGATGGCCACTCACAATATGAAACATGGATGGTCGCAAAGCATAATGGGAAAAATGGAGAGTGTAAGATTCAGGCAGGCTCAGAGCCTGAATGTATATTTGTGAGCGAAGAATCCAGACAGTATTGAAACCTCCAACCGATTAGCATTTTGATGGCCCATCTCCGTAAGAGAAAAGACTGATACTTGAGCAACCGATACAATCACAGACATTTCGGCGCTACTCCCTGTACTCAGGAAGCGTAAACAACAGGGTCAATGACTGCTTAAGACATGCCCGGCCATCAAGGCACCCGCCCCTTTATTGGCTCAAATTGAACACAGTGATCAAGAATTACGCAATTAGTGGGGTCCAAACCGAAGGACCGCCCAAAAGAGCGCAAAACCCCCAAGGATAAAGAGAGAGACCACCATGTGTTCGGCCTCTCTTGGACCTGACGCTCCGGCAATCTCCACCTGCAATTGCAGCACCACCAGAAGAAAGTTCAAGTTCAACGCCCGCTACCAGGCGGATGAGCCCAGCTGAGCAGCAGTTACTTCTCCAGACCCAGTAGACCCAGACTTGAACAATGACCACTGTTCCTCTGACCTAAGCCGGATGCCTGAAGCTAAGTACAGGTTGTCATAGTTGATAGGTGTAGTTTAACTAGTAGTGTCTATGTTGCATGATTAATTGTGTGTGTAAATAAAGTACCCTTGATCTTGAACTAACTAACTGGTGTTTGGCTCTTTGATCGATATCCGGTTGAACTTTGTGGTGGTATCATTTGCTACCTAGCGACTCTGAGCAATATAATATCGATATCAAAAGAAAGAAGGGCAACCTCATTGATTGCCATATTTATAGCAGGTGAAAAAGGCAACACCATCACCAACCGCTCAATCATCAATTCAAAAAATAATGGAGAAAGTGGAGATCCCTGCCTTGTGTCAATGAAAGTATTGCAAATTTGTGCCTTAGTTTGAACACTAGAAATGGGGGCCCTGTACAACAGCCTAATCCAGTCAATGTACCCAGGTCCAACCTAAACTGCCGTAATACCTCAAAAAGACACTCCCACGCAACCCGGTCAAACTCCTTCTCTGCTTCCATGGATATTATCACCTCTATTTCCTGACCTGTCGGGGGCATCATCACCACATTCAATAACCATATAATATTGGTCGACAATTGTCGCCACTTCACGAACCCCCTGGTCCTCAGCTATCACTTCTCCAAGCAGACAATCGTCCAAGCGTGTTGCCAACACCTTAACCAACAACTTTGCATCTGCATTTAGCAATGATATTGGTTGATAAGAACCACACTCCTCTGAATCCTTATCTTTTTTATAAATGAGCGAAATCAAAGCTTGAGCCAATGTGGGCAGGAGCTCACCCCGGCTAACGAATCATTGAACATTTTGATTAGTTGAGGCCCCAACTCCGTCGCAAACTTTTTATAAAATTCCGCTGTGAATCCGTCTGGACCCGAAGCCTTTCCAGACTGCATTGAACCAATGCACCTCATCACTTCCTCCAACCCAAGTGTGGCCCCCAGCCCATTCACCTTCCCTGGGCCAGAGACTGCCCTGCCCCTGGAGTCCTTTATTTGCCCAATCTCTCTCAGTGCTGCCTGCCATCTCAGCTCTCCATGTTCATAAAATGGCCCCATTACCTGGCAGAACTGGCTGACTGCCTTCCCCACCGACAGCAGTCCAAACTCCATCTGGCGCTTCTTCCTCTCCTTCAACAACTCCTCCTCTGGGATGGATAAGGAGGCATGTGAGAGGATTCACTGGAACATTGCAGCAGGCCAAGAACAGACATGTGGGCATGGGAGCAGGGTCTTTTGTTAAAATGGCAAGCTACAGGAAGGTCAGGGTCCTGAATGCGCGCAGACCGAAGATGCTCAGCAAAGCTCAATGCAAACTGGAGGAACAACATCTCATCTTCCGGTTAGGCACGCTACAGCCTTCCGGCCTGAACATCGAATTCAACAACTTCAGATGATGAGCTCTACCCCACCTCGACCCATTTGTTTTCATTTCATTTTAAATGTCTTTTACCATTTCTTTCTTTCTTAATATATATTTAATTCCACCCCCCCCCCAATCTTATCCACCTTTCCTTCACCTTTCTCCTCTTTGCTTACCCCTTCCCCTCCCCCCACATCTACAGTTCATCCTCTGATGTTAGTTTCCCTGCTGTTTGACCTTTCACATCTTTTGTCCTCTCTGGGGACTGCCATTAGCACTCTTTCCCCTTGGTTTCTGTGGGCATGAGCACCCGGTTTCCCTGGGTTCCTGTGGCTATGACTCATCTTTCATTCTCACTCCACAGTATAAATATTTCCCACTTTCTCTGTCTGTTAGCTTTGACAAAGAGTCATCGGATTGAAATGTTAGCTCTTTTCTCTCCCTACAGATGCTGCCAAACCTGCTGAGATTTTCCAGCATTTCTTCTTCAGCTGAGCTGGCAGATTGAATGCCAATTCAATATTAAATGCTGACTAATGTCACAATCTGCCTAGTAGGTATGTTTCACATCACCTGCGCTCTTGCCCGAACGATCATTGTGACCAGTGCGGACTATGTCTGAAGTTGCTGGAAGTGGACCACCCAACCCGCCTTTCAATCACCTCCAGGCTCCTATAGCATGGAAGCCAGCAGCGCTACAGAGCCGTTTGGCTTTTGCATTTATACAACAACTTTAATGACCCCATGGCGTTCCAAACTACTTCACACCCAATCGAGTATTTTGGAAGAGCAGTCACTATTTTAACATAGAAAAACAAGGCAGCCAATTTTGACAACACAGTTCCACAAACTGCAATTAGATAAATGTCACAGATCTATTAACATGTTGATACGATATGCCTTTGCTATCCTAGCAAATTCATTGAAAGTAAATGATCCTTTATTAATTAACAGACAATGACATTTTACACAAGTGCATTAACGCAAAGGCAATATTATGCTATCCATGTCCTCTCTCACCCTTCACATTATGCAAAGTTTCTTGCTCCAAACCGAACACAAAATTGCCTTTCTACACTGATGTTCCAATTCAATCAATTGTGAAATCTGCCCTGAGGATGTTCCTGCCAGAAGTTTTTTGAAAAGAAAATTTCTTGTGTTGTCACAACTGTATAAGCTAAGTTGTTCAGTCATGTTATTTTGGTCACAACACAGAAAGACACTCAGGATTGATGTGTCAGGCAGGTAGGTTCGATGTGGACTGCTCTCGATGCAGGGAAGCTGGAAACAACGTCTAACACTGGAGAAGATCTAACACTGTTTTATTCAATGATAGAACTGATATACATATTCAGCTGTGGGTCGACACTATACTGAACTGACTGGAGACCTTGTAGTAGCCTGGCCAGACTTACTAGCTACCGCATGGTGTTTGAACTGTGCTAGCTCGTGGACTCTGACTGTCTCAGTGGCTGAGTCCCGAGAGAGTGGGAAACCTAGTGCCCTCTGGCTTTATAGTGGTGGTGTCCTGTCTGGTGATTGGCTGCACTGTGTTGTGTGCTTACTGGTCATCCTGTATGTCAATCACTGCCTGTCTGCATCTCATTATACACATGAGTGGATATTATGACAAGGATTGAGCGAGAGTTCTCACCATAAGACCATAAGACCATAAGACATAGGAGTGGAAGTAAGGCCATTCGGCCCATCGAGTCCACTCCACCATTCAATCATGGCTGATTTCAACTCCATTTACCCGCTCTCTCTCCATAGCCCTTAATTCCTCGAGATATCAAGAATTTATCAACTTCTGTCTTAAAGGCACTCAACGTCCCGGCCTCCACCGCCCTCTGTGGCAATTAATTCCACAGACCCACCACTCTCTGGCTGAAGAAATTTCTCCTCATCTCTGTTCTAAAGTGACTCCCTTTTATTCTAAGGCTGTGCCCCCAGGTCCTAGTCTCCCCTGTTAATGGAAACAACTTCCCTACATCCACCCTATCTAAGCCATTCATTATCTTGTAAGTTTCTATTAGATCTCCCCTCAATTTCCCAGCAAAGATTGGCATTGAAAACTGTCTGCATTCCATTCGCAGGTTCAATTACTCTCTGTCCTATTTAGGAATGGGCTGTAATCCAAATAGACATTGGGATGGGAGGACTGAAAACAAACAGCATAATCCAGTACTTTCAAATTACTGAGACTTTATCCTGAATGCAATCTTGCTTATTTATTTTTTGGTTATCTCTTTCTCTTGTAATAGTTGCAATGTAATAGTTATTTTTCTAAGGAACACATTGAGAGCCAAAATTCTGACATGTAACAGCTGTTTTCTGGATATCCAAGTGGTCTTAGAGGTACAAACATGCGTGGGGGCTGACTTCCCTCACCCACCCGGGTCAGGAATCGAGTCTGGACTGTTTCCGGTTTCTGGACTCACCTCCGAGGAGGAAACAGTCGCGTTTTGAATGTTTACAGAGGTGATTGGCATCGAGACAGGTTCTCTGTCAAATTAAGGCAGTGTGTTTGCTCTCAAAGCTGCAGAGACAATTTGAGGCCTTCTAGCTTGAGAGAAACTGTTATAACCTGCCTACTTACGATTGGCTGGGGACTAATGACTATCCCACAATCCTATGGGAGTATGAACTTCCCCAATGAGGGGGGCGGAGAAACTCCTAGTATAAATAAGCTGGCCAGTTCAGGAACCAGCAGGAAGGAGAAGGTAGCAAGGGAAGTTACTGCTACTGTTATGTATATATTGTTATAGTAAGTAAATGTTATTATTTTGTATCCTTAAAACTCGTGCTTGATTCTTCGTGGCCCTTACAAAACTGGCGACGAAGGTAAAAGTGAATAGCTGTCTACACTGCTGAAGCCACCTCCCTGGATTTTTGTTGGATACAGGTTGGAAATTGTTTTCTATTATACCATGCCTCTGTTCGGACGTTTGGATGTTTTTGATGCTGCGCTGGAAAGCTGGAACCAGTACACACAACGGCTGCGTTACTATTTCCGGGCAAACAATATCACTGAAAATGAGCGCCAGGTGGTCATATTGCTCACTGACTGCGGCCCGCATACGTTTGGGGTGATTAGGAGCCTTGCGTACCCAGCTGCGCTGGACACCAAAACGTTTGACGAACTTGTGAATATAGTGGGGCAACACTTTAACCCAACCCCGTCCACGATAGTCCAGCGTTACCAGTTTAATACCGCTGAGAGGACCCCTGGAGAATCCCTTGCCAATTTTTTTTTTTTTTAATCCAGGCTACGCAGGATTGCGGAATACTGTGACTATGGTGAGACCTTGTCAGAAATGTTACGCGACCGTTTGGTTTGCGGTATTAACAATGCAGCAACCCAGAGAAAGTTGTTAGCGGAGCCAACATTGACTTTTCAACAGGCAATACAAATAGTCTTGTCCCGAGAGAGCGCAGAGCGAGGAGTACAGGAGCTACAGGGAATGGAAGTGCATGCCTTGGGGCGCAACCCTTTCCGCCCAAAAACGTCCCCCCTTCACTCCTGCGGTACCTTGGGCAAGGCAACGACCGGACCGACGCCAGTGGCCATCGGACATTCCTCCCCGAAGGGAGCCTTCTCCAGAGCCAATGGATGAGGAGCCATGTCCGTGTCAGACTTGTAGGCGCCGACCCCGTCGCGGACGGCGGTCCTGGGGACGCCAGAGGCGCCGTCGTTCTGACCGAAACTGGGACCAGCCCAGAGGCCGTACCTTCCATGTGGATGAACCTGCGGCGACCACTCCTGAGGACGTGGAGACTGAGGACGACTGCCTGCAGCTGCATTGTGTGGCAGCTCCCCGTGTGGCCCCCATTAAGGTGACAGTACGAGTCAATGGCCACCCGCTGGAAATGGAGTTGGATACTGGCGCAGCGGTCTCCGTGATCGCCCAGAGGACATTCGACCGCATCAAGCAGGGTATACAGACCCTTACATTAACTGACTCACAGGCCAGGTTGGCCACCTACACGGGGGAACCACTGGACATTGCAGGAACTACAATGACCTCTGTTGTCTATGGACGCCAGGAGGGGCGTTTCCCACTTATTGTAGTGCGTGGCCATGGGCCCAGCCTGTTGGGTCGGGACTGGTTGCGCCATTTGCGGTTGCAATGGCAGCACATCCTCCAAACAGTTTCTGGAGGGTTGACTGAGGTGCTAGGACGATACCCAGAGGTATTCCAGCCTGGTTTGGGGAAAATAAAAGGGGCCGTAGCCCATATCCAAGTTGAACCAGGAGCCACACCGTGCTATTTCCGGGCGCGCCCAGTGCCTTACGCTTTGCTCGAGAAGGTAGAAGGGGAGCTCACTCGTTTGGAGAGTTTGGGTATTATCAGGCCCGTCCGTTTTGCTGACTGGGCAGCACCAATTGTACCAGTAATGAAGCCAGATGCCACAGTTCGCTTGTGTGGCGACTATAAACTTACAGTGAATACAGTTTCCCGACTCGACCGATACCCAATGCCTCGCATAGAGGATCTCTACGCGAAACTTGCAGGTGGACTCTCATTTACAAAATTAGATATGAGTCACGCCTACCTGCAGTTGGAGCTGGACCCTGCCTCCCGACCATATGTAACAATTAACACACACCGGGGCCTGTATGAATATACACGGTTGCCCTTTGGAGTATCCTCTGCCTGCGCAATTTTTCAACGTGTTATGGAGGGCATTTTGAGAGGTTTACCACGTGTGGCTGTCTACCTAGATGACGTGTTGATTACAGGGACGTCGGAGCAAGAGCATTTGGAAAATCTGGAGGCTGTCCTTAGACGCCTTTCGGAGGCTGGAGTCCATTTACGTCACACAAAGTGCGTATTTCAGGCAAAAGAAGTAGTCTACCTAGGTTATCGGGTGGACCGCGAGGGTCTGCACCCCGTCGCAGAGAAGGTGCGTGCAATTCAATATGCCCCCACCCCGACTGACACTTCGCATCTTCGTTCTTTTCTCGGTCTCGTAAACTATTACGGGAAGTTCCTCCCCAAACTGGCAACTACGATGGCCCCGTTGCACCTGCTGCTAAAGAAAAATCACACCTGGGTTTGGGGTCAGCCGCAAGAAACCGCTTTCCGGCGGGTAAAGCAACAATTGTCGTCGTCTGGGTTACTAACCCACTATGATCCAGGAAGGCCTTTGCTCGTCACATGTGATGCATCCCCGTATGGTATTGGAGCCGTCCTGTCCCACAAGATGGAGAACGGGGGCGAGCGACCGATAGCTTTTGCCTCCCGCACATTGACTGCAGCGGAGAAAAAGTACGCGCAGATCGAGAAGGAGGGCCTGGCAGTGGTTTTCGCGGTGAAACGCTTCCACCAAGTATGTGTACGGCCGCCATTTCACTATCGTGACTGATCATAAGCCCCTGCTGGGACTCTTCAGAGAGGATAAGCCAATACCGCCCATTGCTTCTGCACGGATCCAGCACTGGGCTTTGTTGCTTGCTGCATATGAGTATTCTCTGGAGCACAAACCAGGTACACAGATAGCAAATGCCGACGTACTGAGCCGATTGCCTTTATCGACCGGCCCCATGTCGTCCCCCACGACCAGTGAGGTGGTTGCAACCCTAAATTTTATGGACAACTTGCCTGTCACGGCATCACAGATCCATGAGTGGACCCAGACGGAGCCAGTCTTGTCAAAGGTTCGGCACATAGTCCTGTATGGTGGGCAGCATAGACAGCTCCCAGGTGAGTTGCGGGCATTTTCCTCAGGAGCTGATATTATCAGACTTGCACAATGGGCATCCGGGCGTGACCAAGATGAAAATGTTGGCCCGGAGTTATGTCTGGTGGCCAGGCCTCGACACCGACATTGAGAAGGTGGCCCAAAACTGCTCCATTTGCCAGGAGCATCAGAAGCTTCCGCCGGCCGCGCCCCTACATCACTGGGAATGGCCAGGGCGGCCTTGGGCACGCTTACATGCAGATTTCGCAGGCCCTTTTCAGGGATCCATGTTCCTTCTACTAATTGACGCCCAGTCCAAATGGCTGGAGGTGCATAAGATGCAGGGGACAATGTCCTGCGCAACAATTGAAAAGATGCGTTTATCATTTAGTACGGATGGCCTCCCCGAGGTGCTGGTCACGGATAATGGCACTCCATTCACGAATGAGGAGTTTGCTAGGTTTACAAAGATGAACGGCATCCGCCATATCCGCACTGCCCCTGACCACCCGGCTTCAAATGGGTTGGCAGAGCGTGCAGTGCAGACATTCAAAAGAGGCCTAAAGAAGCAGTCTTCCGGATCAATGGACACGAGACTGGCTCGCTTTTTGTTTACGTACAGGACCACCCCCCATGCAGTGACTGGGGTAGCTCCCGCAGAACTCCTAATGGGCCGAAGACTTCGCACCCGCCTTAGTATGGTCTTCCCGGACATTGGCGCAAAAGTACTCCGCACACAAGAACGGCAGGGACAGGGATTGTCTCGGCATCGTCCGATTCGGCAGTTTGCGCCCGGTGACCCAGTATTCGTGCGGAATTTTGCTGGTGGTGCCCAATGGGTTCCTGGTGTAATCTTTCGCCAAACGGGCCCTATATCTTACCAAGTGCAAGCCCAGGGTCGTCTCCAGCGAAAACATGTAGACCACGTCCGGTCCAGAAGATCAACCCCTCAAAAGATTCCCCGCCCCCGGAGCTCATTTCAACAGCCGCAAAGACCAGAGACAAGGGAAGGTAGTCCTCAAAATCATCCACTGGTGCCTCACTCGAAGCCTGCGCAAATCGTTACGGGACCGAATGGAGATAGAGACGCTGACATGACGGAGGCAGCAGACTCTGACTCCGAGATGGAGACACAGGATGAATCAGAGGGGGAATCCTCGGGTCCACAGGCCGTGGATGTACAACCGCGCCGTTCATCACGGAAGCGCCGGTCTCCGTCTCGTTACACGCCACCTGACCCAGTGCCGCGTGCAAATGGCGTCCGGCCTGCGGCCAAACGAGTTTGACGCCTTCCTTCGCCAGGGTCTTCGGTGGATTCCTTGGACTTTGGGGGGGAGGGATGTTATAACCTGCCTACTTACCATTGGCTGGGGACTAATGACTATCCCATAATCCTATGGGAGTATGAACTTCCCCAATGAGGGGGGCGGAGAAACTCCTAGTATAAATAAGCTGGCCAGTTCAGGAACCAGCAGGAAGGAGAAGGTAGCAAGGGAAGTTACTGCTACTGTTATGTATATATTGTTATAGTAAATAAACGTTATTATTTTGTATCCTTAAAACTCGTGCTGGATTCTTTGGGGCCCTTACAAAAGAAACAGAAGCCTGCAGTAGCGGGTAAGTAACTGACAGGGTTTGTCAATATAGCGGCACCCCGTCAACAACGTTTTAAATGCTTTAGTTTAAAAACAGCAGCAATTAGACCAAAACTGGGGGTTGGGATTGGGGGATGCTGGGAATCTGTCTCCAGGGCATCCCCCAGCCAGGTAGACTGGGAGCGTCTCCAGGCACTGCCTGGATTAATGGTCCCCTGGTCTGTCGCTGTGTGCCTGCCTCCCTGTTGGGTCAGAAAACTGGAAATTTACAGTCAGCCTCCTTTTAAGTACGTTCTTCCTGACTCCCGGGGGCAACTAGCCATGCTGGCCCTGAACCCTCCTTGGCAAAAATGGCCGGCACAAGGAATGGGGTGAGGAAACCAGCCCAGTGGCTGGTGTGAGTAATTTTAGGTCCTCTCCTCCCCTGTACCCACTCATGGCCTTACTCAAACTTCTGACGCTGGTATTAGCCGTGCCTGATGCCATGTTAATGAGAGCATTAGCATCTGTTGGAAGTATGCAGAGTTGGCAGATCATGGCATCAATCAGTGTATAATGCTGATTTGATGCCAACACTGCCACTTTGGTGTTCAATGCCACAGCTAACACTGTCTCCTAATCCTGCACAGCTGAATATATACACAGCGGTAGGAAGGAATCTTGGTAAGTCCTATTTAAAAGGATTATTAACTATTTTCAGTTTGGTTGTTGATTGAATTTTGCTGGCTGCTTCTATGACTGTTTAAATATTTGCATTATCAAGAGTTCTTTAAAGTTGCAAAAGTCCACAGGAAGTCGCATGGCAGGTACTGAAGGAGTTGGCCCTGACTTCAAAGCTTCTGCACAAACCAGTTGTTCTCAGACATTGATGTAGTAGTAGGCATTCTGCTTGGAATACTGCATGACTTGGAGCATGAGCAGAGGCCATGCAGAGAAGGACAAGTTGCCTGAAGACGGATGAGGAGGCAAGGGAAAAGGAGTCTCAGCCAGAAGCCCTATCCAGCCTTTTTTAAGGAAACAATTCTCCCACCTGAACCTTAGCAAACGAACAACGTGTTATATGTCTGTGCTTCAGTAAGGACGTCCTCATTGATATGTTTGCTTGCTACAACCTTAGAGCGGGATGAAGAAGGCGTTGCCAACAGCCTCTTATTTAAGTTGGGCATCCATTCTAATGGGTGGCTTTATGAGGATTGATTGGATTGGATTTGTTTATTGTCACGTGTACTGAGGTACAGTGAAAAGTATTTTTCTGCGAGCAGCTCAACAGATCATTAAGTGCATGGGAAGAAAAGGGAATAAAAGAAAATACATAATAGGGCAACAGAAGCTATACAATGTAACTACATAAGCACCGGCATCGGATGAAGCATACAGGGGTGTAGTGTTAATGAGGTCAGTCCATAAGAGGGTCATTTGGGAATCTGGTGACAGTGGGGAAGGAGCTGTTTTTGAGTCTGTTCGTGCGTGTTCTCAGACTTCTGTATCTCCTGCCTGATGGAAGATGTTTGAAGAGTGAGTAAGCCGAGTGGGAGGGGTGTTTGATTATGCTGCCCGCTTTCCCCAGGCAGCGGGAGGTGTAGATGGAGTCAATGGATGGGAGGCAGGTTCGTGTGATGGACTGGGCTGTGTTCATGACTCTCTGAAGTTTCTTGCGGTCCTGGGCCGAGCAGTTGCCATACCAGGCTGTGATGCAGCCAGATAGGATGCTTTCTATGGTGAATCTATATAAGTTGGTAAGAGTTAATGTGGACATGCCGAATTTCCTTAGTTTCCTGAGGAAGTATAGGCGCTGTTGTGCTTTCATGGTGGTAGCGTCGACATGGGTGGACCAGGACAGATTTTTGGAGATGTGCACCCCTAGGAATTTGAAACTGCTAACCATCTCCACACCGGCCCCGTTGATGCTGACAGGGGTGTGTACAGTACTTCCTGAAGTCAATGACCAGATCTTTAGTTTTGCTGGCATTGAGGGAGAGATTGTTGTCGCTGCACCACTCTACTAGGTTCTCTATCTCCCTCCTGTATTCTGACTCGTCGTTATTCGAGATCCGGCTCGCTATGGTCGTATCGTCAACAAACTTGTAGATGGAGTTGGAACCAACTTCTGCCACGCAGTCATGTGTGTGTATAGGGAGTAGAGTAGGGGGCTACGTACCCAGCCTTGCGGGGCCCCGGTATTGAGGACTATTGTGGAGGAGTTGTTGTTGTTCATTCTTACTGATTGTGCTCTGTGAGGTCAGAGAGTCGAGGATCCAGTTGCAGAGTGGGGAGCCAAGTCCTAGGTTTTGGAGCTTTTGAAGACTTACCCATGGCACTGGCTGCCATTGGTTGCATGAACTCACTTTGTGGGCACTTCATATCACTCCAAAAGGTACGTACTGCAACTGAAAGGGATTTTATTCTCTTAATATCTACTGGTCGTGCCACCACACATAGTGAACAATACAGATCATTGTCTGACATCCTGGAAGCGGCCTTAATGTATTCATTCTACATCAGCCTGCATCTACATATGTTCCAAACCAAAAGGGACTACTGAGTGACGAGGGCTATCTGTTGACCACTAGTGAAGAAGATGGAGTGGGGAGGCAACCTACGTAGGCTCTTTCCGGTCAGGGTGTTTGTGATCTGTCTTGGATACCAGTAAGAAGTCTTACAACACCAGGTTAAAGTCCAACAGGTTTGCTTCAAATCACTAGCTTTCGGAGCGCTGCTCATTCCTCAGGTGAATGTTGTGGTGTTGTGCCTGGTGTGGTAAGACTTCTTACTGTGCTCACCCCAGTCCAACGCCGGCATCTCCACATCTTGGATACCAGTGACCACAACTCCAATTATTGATTCACCATTGGTCCCAGGTACACCTTACCTTTCATCTGTTATTACCTATCATCGCTTCCAGTGGGCCACAACATTGAAATAAAAGCCAACACAAAACAAGAATTTCAAACCAAATTTGTAAATGAAGTTGCATACGAACATGAACTATGCACCATTGTGCACTCCTTTGTTGATAGTCCCATGTGTTTTCCAGTTTTCATGTTAACCTGTCCTCAAACTGCTGTTCAGTGCTATCCCAGCAGCTGCAGCAATACTGCAATGGCCTTCGGCAATGACCTTGAACAGCACTGGGCATATCGGGCCCTATTTTGGAATGCACCAGCTTGGCATGGGTATCAGCAGTCTGGAGTAGCTGGCCGAGAGGAAGCATCAAGGTCACTGATGAGAAGACAAATGCTGTCATCATGAAAGAGGACAGCAGATTCCTGCTCCATGGAGCTATTGTCACTTCCCCGGGGCACCACCTCAGCAACCTTCGGACAGATTACTGGACTGCTGCGCCTTTGGACATTGGATTCCACAGCTTTGACCAACAGCCACCTGAGTCCCTGTGGCAGCAAGAATCGGAGCAGTCTAAGCCTGCACGGTAGAAAGTTGAGCTAGCATGACTTCAGTCTGGGCTTTCACCACAGCACACACATACACAAATGGTGGGTGTCTTTTGCTTGTGCTGCCATGGAAGCTGAGAGATTACCCATAAAATGCTGCATCACTCATGGGTCCAGAAGTGTACTAATGGCAACCATTTCCATGTTGGAAAGGATGGGTTCTATGATTTGCATAAAGCCCTGTGCAGAGTTGGTGCTTCTCCAAGCTTCTTTTTTATTTTGAAACCTTTTCATTGGCATTTTCCACATTCATAAACAGTTACTTACATTTTTTTACTGCGTTAATTTATTTTATTGTACAGAAAGGTTTATCCTGTCCTTCCCTTAATTTACTTAATGTACATTTTGCAGCCTCTGGCTCAGCGTGTGATCCCTTCCAGCCCTCCCTCCCCCCTTGTATCCGCCGCCTTTCCCTCCCCCCCCTCCTTTTTCTTCCCCCCCACCCGTCGACTTCGGTTGTATTTGCTTTGTATCTTCCCCTTTTTGTAACTTTCCAGCCTTTCCTCTTGCTCCTCCTCCCCCTCCCTCCCCCTGGGTTGCGATTCCTTTGGTTCCCCTTCTATCTTTGTTTTCCCCTTGTCTTCCCTCTTTTTCTTCCTCTCTCTCCCGTTTTCCTATCTTACTCCTATCTTACTCCTTGTTGCTGGTCTTGTGGTAAACACCACTGGTAACACATTGCATGTATTACGGTATTCCCAATGTATTACAGGCACCACAGTAAATCCCAGCCTGCTGGCTCCTCCCAGCAGGCTGCGTATAAAAGTGTGTGCTCTCCTGCACTGCTTCCATTTTGGTTCCAGCTGCAGGAGGCACAACATCTTGTGCAATAAAGCCTCGATTGGTTCACCATTCTTGTCTCGTGGTAATTACGGTAGATCAATTTATTGCAGACTCGAGTACACCGCACGCCTGCGCCGCGCGGCAGCCAGCCAACTCCGGAGGGCCCAAATGTTATTTTTGTGGCCAGAGCAAACATCCCAGGCAGCGCTGCCCGGCACGGAGCGCGACCTGCAACGGGTGCGGGAAGAAGGGCCACTTTGTTTCCACTTGCCAAGCCCGGTCGTTCGCCGCTGTTTCCAGGCCCGGCATTGCTACACCCCCCACGTGCGATCCAGGGGCGCCGCCATCTTCTCCACCACAGGCCACATGCAGCCCATGGGCACTGCCATCTTTGATGCTGCCCACCATTTGCACCCCGTGGGTGCCACCATCTTCGGCGCCATTTTGGACTGCGCCTCAGGACCCCTTCTTGTCTGGCCGTTCGCTGCCCGCTGATGCCACCGCTGATCAGCCCGGGACCTCCCAACATCTTCCGCAGCTCGCCTCCATCACCCTTCATCAGTCTCGGCCCCGCAACCTCGCGACCGCTACAACGATGGTAAAGATCAACGGGCACGAGACGACCTGCATCTTTGCTCCGGGAGCACAGAGTTTCATCCACCCTGCTACGGTAAGGCGCTGCTCCCTCCCGGTACTCCCCGTCACCCAGAAAATCTCCCTGGCCTCCAGATCCAATTCTGTGCAAATCCGGGGGTACTGTGTCGCGACCCTCACCGTTCAGGGCGTAGAGTTCAGCAACTTCAGGCTCTACGTCCTCCCCCACCTCTGCGCTGCCCTGTTACTAGACCTTGATTTTCAATGCCACCTCCAAAGCCTTACTTTGAAATTTGGCGGACCCCTGCCCCCCCCCTCACCATCTGCGGCCTCACGACCCTTAAGGTCGATCCACCTTCACTTTTTGCAAACATCACCCCGGACTGTAAGCCCGTCGCCACTAGGAGCAGACGGTACAGTGCCCAGGACAGGACCTTCATCAGGTCAGAGGTCCAACGGCTTCTGCGGGAGGGGATCATTGGGGCCAGCAACAGCCCCTGGAGAGCTCAAGTGGTGGTAGTGAAGACTGGGGAAAAGCACAGGATGGTCATTGACTACAGTCAGACCATCAACCGGTACACGCAGCTCGACGCATACCCCCTCCCACGCATATCTGACATGGTCTATCAGGTTGCGCAGTATCGAGTCTTCTCCACAGTAGACTTGAAGTCCGCCTACCACCAGCTCCCCATCTGCCCAGAGGACCGGCAATACACTGTGTTCAAAGCAGATGGCCGCCTCTATTATTTCCTTAGAGTTCCCTTCGGCATCACCAATGGGGTCTCGGTCTTCCAGCGAGAAATGGACCGAATGGTTGACCAGTACGGGCTGCGGGCCACCTTCCCGTACCTAGATAATGTCATCATCTGTGGCCACGACCAGCAGGACCTCGACGCAAACCTTCAAAAATTCCTCCATACCGCCAAACTCCTTAACCTCACCGACAATAAGGAGAAATGCACCAACCGCTGAGCCATCCTTGACTACGTAGTGGAAAATGGAGTCCTAGGGCCCGATCCCGACTGCATGCGCCCCCTCCTGGAACTCCCACTCCCCCACTGCCCCAAGGCCCTGAAACGATGCCTGGGGATTTTCTCATATTACACCCAGTGGATCCCTAAATATGCGGACAAGGCCTGCCCACTCATCAAGTCCACAGTTTTTCCCCTGGCGGCTGAGGCCCGCCAGGCCTTCAACCGCATCAAGGCAGACATCACCAAGGCCACGATGCACGCAATCGATGAGTCCCTCCCCTTTCAGGTGGAGAGCGATGCATCAGACGTAGCTCTGGCCGCCACCCTCAACCAGGCGGGCAGACCCGTGGCTTTCTTTTCCTGCACCCTCCATGCCTCCGAAATTCGGCACTCTTTTGTCAAAAAGGAGGCCCAAGCCATTGTGGAAGCTGTGCGACATTGGCAGCATTACCTGGCCAGCAGGAGATTCACTCTCCTCAGTGACCAACGGTCGGTTGCCTTCATGTTTAACAATACACAGCGGGGCAAGATCAAAAACTACAAGATCTTGAGTTGGAGGATTGAGCTCTCCACCTATAACTATGAGATCTTGTATCGCCCGGGGAAGCTCAATGAGCCCCCAGATGCCCTGTCCCATGGTACATGTGCCTGTGCACAAGTGGACCGACTCCGGACTCTCCACAATGACCTCTGCCACCCGGGGTCACCCGGTTCTTCCATTTTGTCAAGGCCCGCAACCTGCCCTACGCCCTAGGAGGCCAGGACTGTAACCAGAGACTGCCAAGTCTGCGCAGAGTGCAAACCGCACTTCTACCGGCCAGGTACAGCGCACCTGGTGAAGGCCTCCCGCCTCTTTGAGCGCCTCAGCATGGACTTCAAAGGGCCCCTCCCCTACACCGAGCGCAACTTGTACTTCCTCAACGTAATTGATGAGTACTCCCGGTTTCATTTCGCCATCCCATGCCCCGACATGATTTCTGCCACGGTCATCAAGGCCCTGCACAGCATCTTCACCCTGTTCAGTTTCCACACCTACATCCATCGCTCACATTGGTTCTCCACCTCCGGGAAGAACCTGCGCATTCGGGTTCTGGTCAGGTGCGCTCTGTGCACCACTTTGAGCTGCATGAGGCTGAGCCTTGCATAGGAGGAGGTGGAGTTGGCCCTGCTCAGTGTTTCGCTCCAGAGTCCTCACCCCACCGCTGTCCCCAGCTTGTTCTCCCATTTCCATCTGGTCTCGTCCAGTGGTGTCCAAGCTCTGTCCAGTAGTTGTCCATATATTTGTGCCTATCAGGTCCTCTAATAGTGTGGTTTCTGAGGCCCGAGATACCCTACTGTCTCCTTGCATAGGAAGTGTTTTACTTGAAAGTGCCTCATTTTCTGTCCTTTCGGTAGTCTCCACTTCTTGGTCAGTTCGTCCAGTGTCGCCAGTCTGTGCCCTACGTAAAACTCCCTGACCGTCAATGTGAAGGTCTTTTGAAGGTGGTGTCTAGCATGGCTGGGGGGAATCTGTGATTGCCGCAGATGGGGGCCATGGGGGAGCACTTAGTTATCCCGAAGTGCTGTCTCAGTTGGGCTCACGTTCTCAGCGTGGCCGCTACCACTGGGCTCGTAGTGTATCTTGTTGAGGAGGATGGGAATGCTGCTGTAGCCAGGGCCCGGAGGGTCGTTCCTTTACAGGATGCCTCCTCCATCAGTATCAATTCTGAGTCGGGTTCATGTACCCATCCCCTCACTCTTTGTGCCATTGCTGCCCAGTGGAAGTATTGTAGGTTCGGTAAAGCCACCTTTGATTTTCCTTCTTTGCAGTGTCGGTTTGGGAATTCGCAGGTTCTGACCCCCCAACACAAACAGCATGATTAGTCTACATTTTGAAAAAAGGCCTTGGGGATGAAGATCGGGATGGATCTAAACAGGAAGAGGAACCTCGGCAGCACGTTCATCTTGATCATCTGCACTCTCCCCGCCAGGGAAAGTGGGAGTGAGCCCCACCTTTGTAGGTCCTTTTTTACTTACTCCACCAGGCTGGTCAGGTTCTACTTGTGGATCTGTGTCCAGTATCTGGCTATCTGGATCCCCAGGTAACAGAATCTGTTCTGGGCCGTTTTAAATGGGAGCCCCTCCAGCTCTGCCTTTCCCGCAATTGGGTTCACTGGGATGCCTCACTTTTGCCCAAGTTAAGTTTGTAGCCTGTAAAGGATCCAAACTCTTTCAGTATTGCCTTCAGTCCCTTCTGTGGCTTCGCCAGGGTCATCCGCATAGGGTGAAACTCTGTGCTCTCTGTCTCCACTCCGGATGCCCTTCCAGTTTTACATGTCCCGCTGGGCTATCGCTAGGGGTTCGATCGCTGGCGTGAACAAGAGTGGGGACAGCAGGCAGCCCTGTCTTGTTCCTCTCTGTAGCTGGAAGTATTCAGAGCTAGTGGTGTTAGTTCGAACGCTCGCATTGGGAGCGTTGTACAGGAGTCTCACCCAGGCGGTGAATTCTGCTCCTAGCCCAAACCGTTCCGTACCTCGAGGAGGTACTTCCATTCGACTCTGTCGAAGGCCGTTTCTGCATCCAGGGAGATGATCACCTCTGGTGCGCTCTCTCCGGGTGGGGTCATTATTACATTCAGCAGCCGCCAGATGTTCGCTGTGAGCTGCCTAACCTTGATAAAGCCTGTTTAGTCCTCTGCGACCACTTCCCTATGCAGCCCTCCAGCCTTTTGGCCAGGACCTTTGCGAGTATCTTCACATCAACATCCAACAGCGAAATGGGTCTGTATGACTGACATTCCACCGGGTCTTTATCCTTTTTGGGTATAAGTGAGATTGTGGCCTGCGCTAGCGTAGGTGGCAGAGTGCCCCTTGCCAGTGAGTCTGCGAACATGTCCCTTAGGTGTGGGGCCAGGGCTGGAGAGAATTATTTCAAGAAGTCCGCCAGGAACCCATCGGGTCCCGGTGCCTTCCCCGCCTTCATAAAGCTGATGCTCTCCATGATTTCTCCCAGATCTATTGGTGCTTCCAGCTCCCCCATCTGACTTCCTCCACAACTGGTACTTCCAGTCCGTCGAGGAACTGTTTCATCCCCTCGTCCCCATTGGGCGGCTCGGAGGTGTACAGTCCTCGGTAGAAGGCCTCAAATACCTGATTGATCTCTTTTGGTTCTGCTACCAGTCTGCCTCTGCTATTCTTTACCTGGGCTATTTCCCTCGTGGCTGCCTGCTTTCTCAGCTGGTGAGCCAAAGGCGGCCAGCCTTATCTCCGTGTTCGTACTCACGGGACGCGTGTCTGGCGGAGTTGGTACACTGCTTTCCTGATGGATAGCAGGTTAAAGTCCATTTGCAGCATTTTCCTCTCTGCCAGCAGCTCTACGGTCAGGGCTTCGGAGTGCTTTCTGTCGACTACCAGAATGGAGTCCACTAGCTGCTGCCTGGCAACCCTTGCTTTCCTGTCTCTGCTTGCCTTGTAGGCTATGGGGCGGGAGTCTCTCCTACCTGACGGGGTGGGCGGTCCCGGCGCCGAGGAGTGGCGTGAACCACTCCGGCGTCGGGCCGCCCGGAAGTTGCGGAATCTTCTGCACCTTCAGGGGCCAGGCCGGCGGCGGTGGGGTTGGTGCCGCGCCAATCGGCGCGGAAGAGGCTTGGTGCCGCGCCAACCGACGCTGAAGGGCCTCCGCCGGCCGGCGCGAGTTGGCGCAAATGCGGGAGCGCCAGCGTCATCCCAGCGCATGCGCTGGGGGGTTCGTCTCTGTACCGGCCATGGCGGAGGTCCACAGCAGCCGGTGCGGAGGGAAAGAATGCCCCCACAGCACAGACCCACCCCGATCGCAGGCCAGGCCACCGTGAGGGCACCCCCCGGGGCCAGATCCCCCCGCGCCCCCACGAGGACCCCGGAGGCCGCCCGCAGAGCCAGGTCCCACCGGTAAGTACCAGGTCTAATTACGCCGGCAGGACCGGTCTAAAACGGGCGGCCGCTTGGCCCATTGTGGGCCGGAGAATCGCCGGGGGGGGGGGGCGCTGCCAGCGGCCGCCGACCGGCGCGATTCCCAGCCCCGCCAAAACCTCGGCGCCAGAGAATTCGGCAGCCGGCGGGGGCGGGATTCACGCTGCCCCCCCCCCCCCCCCCCCCCCCGGCGATTCTCCAGCCCGGTGTGGGGGGGGGGGTCGGAGAATCTCGCCCATGATCTCTCCTCTAATCACGGCCTTCAGTGTCTCCCAAAACGTGGAGGGTGAGACTTCCTGTTTTGGTTGTTACTAATGTAATCGCCTATGGCCCGTGATGCTTTTTGGCAGAAGGACTTGTCGGCCAGGATATCCGTGTCCAGCCTCCATCTGGGGCGCTGGGCATGGCCCATCTCAAACCTCACGTATATATAATGTGGAGTGTGGTCAGGGATTATTTTTTTAAATTTTAATTTTTTTATAAATTCAGAATACCCAATTCATTTTTTTCCAATTAAGGGGCAATTTAGCATGGCCAATCCACCTACCCTGCACATCTTTTGAGTTGTCGGGGGTGAAACCCACACAACCACGGGGAGAATGTTCAAACACCACATGGACAGTGACCCAGAGCCAGGATCGAACTTGGGACCTCGGCTACATGAGGCCGCAATGCTAACCACTGCACCACCGTGCTGCCCAAGCGTGGTCAGAGACTACGATTGCAGAGTATTCCCCTCCCATGATCCCTGGAAGCACTGCTTTCCCCACCGCAAAGAAGTCAATACGGGTGTACACCTTGTGCACTTGTGAGAAGTATGAAAATTATTTTTTTCCTGGGTGCAGGAACCTCCATGGGTCCACCGCCCCCATCTGCTCCATAAATGCTCCCAGTTCCCTAGCCATGCCAGTCTTTCTCCCTGTTCTGGGGGTTGATCAGTCGGTCAGTGGGTCCTGCACACAATTAAAGTCGCCCCCCATAATCAGTTGGTGTGTGTCAATGTTGGGGATTGCCGCCATCGTTTTCTTTATGAATTCTGTGTCGTCCCAGTTGGGAGCGTACACATTTACCAGTACCAGAAGTGCCCCTTCCAGGACACCGCTGACCATGACGTACCGTCCCCCTGGGTCTGTAACTGGCTTGGTTTCTGTATACATCGTCCTCTTGTTAATCAGTATAGCCTCTTCCCTAGCCCTCGTCCCCTGACATGAATGGTACGTCTGTCCCACCCCAGCCCTTCCTTACCAGCAGTCGGTCCTTCTCCCTCAGGTGTGCCTCTTGTATGTAGATTATGTCAGCCTTTATGCTTCTTAAGTGGGTGAAACCCTGGGTCTTTTCACTGGGCTGTTAAGTCCCCTTACATTGCAGGTAACAATTGTGGTGGGGGGTTTCTAACCCTCTGGTCCTGTGGGATCACCCATACTTACCTGGTGAATGTGCCCAGAGATTCCCTTTGCTAGGGGTACGTCCAAAATGGCCATGGTCGCCGCTCTCACCATGAGGTCGGGCCCCTGTGCTCCGGGGTTTCCCTTTGTCCAGAGGGCACCCATCATGGCCGCCAACTATGTGAACGTCACATGGATGCATCCCTGCACTCCGGGGTTTACCTTTGCCCAGGGGCCTTCCCAACTGACTACTTGCAATGCCATCATGGTTCCTCGCCCTGCTCCATGGCTGCCGAGGCCTGCGCCTGTTCCGTTTTCGTCCTCAACCTTCCCTTTATTCCTTTTCTGTCCTGCGCTTCCCCCCCCCCCGTCCCCTATCCCCCCCAAAACCTCTGTTTCTCTGTCCCCCCGTGTATTCTCCCTGCCCCCTTCTGCCCGGTTCACCCCACACATTTTGGCCATGCGCACACTCTCCCCTGAGAGGCACGCCGTGGCACCCCTTGCTTTCTTCCTTTCCGTGTTAGCCCTCCTCGCTAGTACGGTAGCTCCCCTCCCAGTGCTTGTCTAGCTCTGGCCCTGTTTTACCCATCCCTTCCACCCCTTAACTCACCCCTTTGCCTGCTTTCCCTATCCTCGCTCCCCTTTCCCTACTCCCCCTCATCACATTGAGGGAAGAGACGAGCCCAAAAACGAGGCAGCACAGTCCCGCGTAAAAAAACATATACACATAGTTTGTGATATTATTGTCTCTGTTTGCGATCTGTCCTCCGCTCTCCGTTTCTTTCCTCTTCTGCCCCTGCAGCTTTCATCGCTGCCACGATTGCTCTTCCTCTAAGTTGTTCATTTTAACAAACTCATCCGCCTCCGCCGAGGTGTTGAAGTACAGTTCTTTGCCCTTGTATGTCACCCAGAGTCTGGCCGGGAATAGCATTCCAAATCATACTCCACTTTTATAGAGCGCCGATTTTGCTCTATTAAACTTGGCCCTTTTTTTTCCTGGTCTGCCCAATGTCTTGATACACCCTGATTCGACGTCCTTCCCATGAGCATGATTTCGACTAGGCTTAAAGATCTTAAGATCTTTTCTCGGTCTTGGAACTGGTGCAGCTTCGCGATAATCGCCCTGGGCTGTGCCCCTGTTTTGGGCCTGGGTCGAAGCGACCTGTATGCCCTGTCCATTTCTGGGGGGTTTGGAAAGTCCTCCCTTCCCACTAGCTTTCCTAGCATTTGGGCGATATAGCCCGTTGCATCTCTTCCCTCTATACCCTCTGGCAGACCCACTATTTGGCCGTTTTGCCATCTGAACCTGTTTTCCCGATCCTCCACTTTCTCCAGACTCCTAGATGACCCTCTTATGGACTGACCTCATTAACACTACACCCTGCTTCATCCGATGCCAGTGCTTATGTAGTTACATTGTATACCTTGTGTTGCCCTATTATGTATTTTCTTTTATTCCCTTTTCTTCTCATGTACTTAATGATCTGTTGAGCTGCTCGCAGAAAAATACTTTTCACTGTACCTCGGTACACGTGACAATAAACAAATCCATCCATCCATTCCCTTTTAGGCTCCCCTGTGCCAATACTGTAATGGAAAAATGGAAAAATGTGGCATTTGGGCCATGAATGTTGTCCTGGGAGGACTTGGGATTTTTGCTTGGGGAACTGATGTTGGGCGAGCGGGAGGCGGCGCTGACCTGTTACTCTTCAAAAAAAAACGGCAGTTGATAACCTGAAAGAGTGGATATCAGAAAGTTTATTTACTCTACTTTTTAAAGCCTGACCCATGAGTAGAGCTATTGAGTGGTAAGTAAACAAAATCTTCTAGGAAGATATGGGTTATACCGGTGACTAACTTGAAACATTAGTTTGACCCGAATAGTACCCACCTAAGTCTGCCTAGGAGTCAGGGACTCAAGGGAATCCCTGTTCACCACTTAGAATTTCTTGACCCTTTTTTTGGTTCAGGGGGAATTCGAAGAATAGTTTTTTACTTCAATACCAACCTTCTCATTTCGGTTTCCTGAGCTAAAATCCTGTCGCTCTGGTCCATAGCTGCTTTCTCCAGATCCAGGACCGTTCTTTCCTGTGCCTCCACCTTCCGTCCCAGGCCTTCTATGGTACGCTGCATGGTGTTTGTCGCCTCCGACATCACCTCCTTCATCACCATGTGGAGCTCCATCCTGATCACTTCTTTCATGGCATTCAGTTCCTCTTTTAGCACATTCCTCCATTCATCCCCCTGTGCGGGGGTAGGGGGAGGGGGTCATCGTGTCCTGCTCCTGCTCTGCAGTTCGGGTCGGCAAACTTTCCCGCTCCTGGTCCGCCTTGCCTCGTGGGGCCGCCTGTCTGCTCGCCCGCTGTTCCTGCCCCTTTCCTTCACTGCTGCTCCTGATATCTTGCCGTCCCTTCGGCCAATTGTTGCCAGGCATGCTTTTCTCCTGTGTCCTTTGTATTCAGTTGGGTTTTGGTGGGCTTTTTAGGCTGAAATTTCCAATAAATTAACTATGTTGGGTCAAATTGGGAGTAGAGCCACCTGATGTGCGTGGGCTCAGCACATCGCCACCACCAGAGGTCCATCCAAGCTTCTTGATGTAAAGCTGTAGACTTTCTGACAGGGCTGCCAATGCACTATGTGTTTCATTGTCCATACCATCAGACCTGTCCTACAGCCTGCCCTAGGGACGTGCTCATATGAATCCTCTACAGTCAAACATGTGCACAACCTCACCCAATTAATGTCAGGAAGAGGTTTTGGTGTCTGTTCCAAGTGGTGGATGAAATGACTTCTGCTCTCAAGCCTCTATCCACCAAGGATGACATCAAAGTTCATATGACTATGACAAGTCACATTGAACAAAGACACTTCTCCAGGCAACATCCAAGTCAAGGTTGCTGGGTCAGCTTCTAATCCTGGCAGGGAAAATCGGTGGTCCTCCAGCTCTGATAACTTGGCAGCCAACAAGACAGAAAATACTGGAAAATCTCAGCAGGTCCAACAGCATCTGTGGAGAGAAAACGGAGCTAACGTTTTGAGTTTGGATCGCTCTTTGTCAAAGCTAGAGAGAACTGGAAATAGGATCAGATTTATGCTGCAGTGGGGATGGGGGTGGGGTGGGGGCAGTGGGGCTGGATAGAGAGCCATGATAGGTGACATAATAAGAAGTCTTACAACACCAGGTTAAAGTCCAACAGGCTTGTTTGGAATCACGAGCTTTCGGAGCACAGCTCCTTCATCGGGCGATTCATCTGTTGGACTTTAACCTGGTGTTGTAAGACTTCTTACTGTGCCTACCCCAGTCCAACACCGGCATTTCCACATCATGGTAGGTGATTGACAAAAATGTTGTGGACAAAGGGAATGTAAATGGTGGTGTTAATGACTGAGGAGGGTGCTGATAGTGGCACATGAAGAGATCAGAATGTGCTGTTAATGGCAGAACAGGGGTAAGCAGTATGTCAAAGGACAATTAGAAACAGGCAACAGATGGCCCTAGTGGGGTGGGGGGGTGGGGGGGGGGGGGGGGGGGGGGCAGGGGGCAGGGGGGGAGAGAGACAATTGTGAGGGAAAAACGGATCGATGGACAAAATGAAAACGAAATGATAAAAATAAAAATGGGGTGAAGGTGGAGAAGAGGATCACAGGCTGAAGTTGTTGAACTCCATGTGAAATCTGAAAGGCTGTAATGTGCCTATTCAGAAGATGAGGTGCTGTTCCCCAATTTGCACTGGGCTTCACTGGAACATTGCAGCAGGCTAAGGACCGACATGTGGACAGGAGAGCAGGATGGTGAGTTGAAATGGCAAGTGACAGGAAGGTCTGGGTCCTGCTTGCCGACGGATAAAATGTGTTCTGGAAAGTGATCACCCAGTCTGTGGTTAGTCTCTCCAATGCAGAGCAGACCACATTGGGAGCAGCAAACACAACAGACCAGACTGAAGGAGGTGCATATGAAGCGCTGTCTCACCTGAAAAAAGGGTTTAGACCATAGGTGGTGACAGGGTAGGATATAAAGGGGCAGGTGTTGCGCCTTCTGCGATTACGTGGGAAGGTGCCATTGGAAGAGGGGAGGTGTTGGGGGTGATGGAGGAGTGCACCAGAATATCCCAGAGGGATGGTCCCTGTGGAATTGTGACAGGGGTGTGAGGGGAAGATGTGTTCATCATGCTGCAGTTGGCGGAAATGGTGGAGGAGGATCCTTTGAATGCGGCAACCAAACTGGCCAAGGTGGGAGGAGCAATACCTTGCAGGGGGCCGCCAATGGCCGCAGCTATGGCCTGATAATCCCTCACGGTGCAAATGGCTGACTTGAGAGGGAGGAGAAGTGAGAGACCCCCAATTAGACTAGTTTGGGGGGGGGGGTTCCAGTGAAACGGTCGAGAGTTTACTCTCATCTGAAGAATTTAAGGGCCGATGTGGTGCTTCTGCAGGTGTGGGATCGGACTAGGCTTTGAAAAGGCTGGGTGAGCAGGTGTTTCACTCGGGCTTTGATAGCAAGGCCTGGGGGTGTGGGTGGCAATCTTAATTAAGAAAAGGTTCCGTTTTCTTGTGGCAAGGGTAGTAGCGGATCAGAGAGGTAAAGATGTTAGTGTCACTAGGATGATGGAAGGTACGTTAGTGGTGTTTGTCAAGGTGTACACCCCAAACTGGGACGATGTAACATTCAAGGGGAGATTGTTAGCTGCAATACCCCGGACGTAGACACACATCAGTTGATTTTGGGGGAGATTTGAGTTGTGTCTTGAGTCCATAACCTGACTGGTCTAAGCCGAGTTTGTTTGCCCCTTCGGGGGTGCCAAAGATGCTGTTGGTATTTATGGATGAGAAAGGGGAGGGGACAGATAATGATAATAATCTTTATTTTCACAAGTAGGATTACATTAACACTTCAATGAAGTTACTGAGAAAAGCCCCTAGTCACCACATTCCGGCGCCTGTTTGGATACACTGAGGGAGAATTCAGAATGTCCAAATTACCTAACATCTTTCAGGACTTGTGGAAGGAAACTGGAGCACCCGGAGGAAACCCATGCAGACACGGGAAGAATATGCAGACTCCGCACAGACAGTGACCCAAGCCGGGAATCAAATCCGGGTCCCTGGCGCTGTGAAGCCATAGTGCTACCGATTGTGCTATTAGGTATCTGGGGGTCCAAGTAGCCTGGAATTGGGCCATTCTCCATAAACTAAACTGAAGGAGCTTGGTAGGTAGGGTCAAGAACGATCTGCAAAGGTGTGATAATCATCCCCAGTCTTTGGCTGGCAAGTTCAGTCAAGGTGAACATTTTGCCAAGACTTTTGTTTTTGTTCCAGTTTTGCCAGTCTTTCTCCCTGAATCTTTTTTGGGAGGGAGTTGTAAAGTTGATTACCTCCTTTTATATGGGCGGGCAAGACTGCGAGAATTCGTAGGACAGTCCTTCAAAGGGATAGACAATCAGGGGCTTGATGTTGCTGAACCTGATATTTTATTACTGGGCAGCTAATGCAAAGGTGGTGTTGAGTCGATGTAGTGACCATGTTGGTGCAGGTGGAATCAAAGTCGTGGAGAGGGTCTGGTCTGGGGACATTCACAATGGCCTCGCTCCCATTCTCACCAACAAAGTATCGACAAATCCAGTGGTTGTTTCCACTTTGAAGATATGGAGACAATTCTAACAGCATTTTCAATTGGATCAGTGTCGAAGGTGGCTCCCATTTGTGTGAATCATCTGTTCGAGCCTGCGAGATTGGATGCCACTTTCGGGGGGTGGGAGGGGAAGGGGTTGGAGAGAATGGGTGATCTATTCAGAATGAGTCTCTTCTTTGCAGGAGTCGAAGACAAGTGTGAGCGCTGCTCAAGGGTCTGGCCAACCATGTGCACATGTTCTGGTCTTGCCCCATGCTTGTGGGTTTCTGAGTCTCCTTCTTTAGCACCATGTCGGCAATTATGAAAATTGAACTGCATTCCTGTCCTTTAGTGGCTATATTTGGAGTGTCAGGCTTGCCCGAGCTGCAGACAGGTGCGGGGGCTGATGTCTTGGCCTTAGCCTCGCTGTCTGCTCGTGGGTGAGTACTGCTGGGATGGAGGTCTGCTTCTCCGCCCAGTGCCTCAGTGTGGCTGGGAGATCTGATGGAGTTGCAATACCTCGAGAATGTCACGTACACAGTGAAGGGAGCAATTGAGGGGTTTGACCGAAGATGGCAACCATTTATTGTTTATTTCAAGGAGTTGGTCACCATTAGGTGCTAAGGGAGGGAGGGGCCAGAAGGTAAAGGGGAGGAGTTAGTTTGAGTGAGAGGTTAGGTTATATTTTAGGTGGTTTGTGTTTTTTCTGGTGTTTTATTCTGTCTTGTTGTTTTGTATTATGTGTAAAATGAAAAACTTGAATTAAAATATATTTTTAAAACTCTGCAAAGTGTTTTTTCATCATCACTCTTCTTGTTCTTCCAGTTGTTTCTCTTCCACCACTGCCTATTCAAGTTACAGTTCTTGGGTATCTGAAAAGAGAATGGCACAAGGGTACGGTTGTAGTGAGGGGTGAGGGTGGGGAGAGGTAAGAGGATTATCTCCATCTTCTAAATCAGAAGAAATTTTAATAATAAATGTAATCTTTATTAATGTTACAAGTAGGCTTACATTAACACTGCAATGAAATTACTGTGAAAATCCCCCTGGCGCTACACTCCGGCGCCTGTTCGGGTACTCAGAGGGAGAATTCAGAATGTCCAATTCATCTAACAGCATGTCTTTCGTGATTTGTGGGAGGAAACCGGAGCACCCGGAGGAAACCCACACAGACACAGGGAGAACGTACAGACTCTGCACAGACAGTGACCCAAGCCGGGAATCGAACCCGGGACTCTGGCGCTGTGAAGCAACAGTGCTAACCACTGTGCTATCGTACCGTGGATGAGTCGAATTGGAATGTGAGCTAGGTGATTGCGTCTAAGGATACTGTCATGTTCCATGGTTACAGCACATCACTGGCCATAGCCTCAGCAATGGCTGCTCCATTGTGCACCTTCTCTTTCACCAGGGTGACAATATGCAGCTATGGTTATCCTCCACCAGTTAGCACCCGCTGCTCTGGTCATGTGCCAACCTGTCCTGCAAGTGAGTGCCAGTGTGGTGCAAAGTCTTTGGACGAAGTGCCTGTCATATTTGAATAGCTGGCAGCATGTGCAAGTTTGAGATGTAGGGAGGAGGTTTGCAGCAGTACTAAATGTGTGAGGATGTGGTGGAGCTTTGAATTCTAAGTATAAGTCCCGATTGATGGAGGTTGTTAGCAGGTGAACGATGGGGATGTGGCACATTGACATTGTCTCAGACTGGTCATGTGGTGGTGCTATGTAATATTTGAAGATACATTCACTGACCTTGACCACTCGTGGGTAGATTCATCTTTTCATGGCACTGCATCCTGGTCATCAGGGCATGACACCTGGCACTGACTCCTGGCACAGCTCTACGTTCCCATTTTTTTCTCAGAGTTTGTCTGGCGGGCCGCTTGCCTCCTCTGCATCTTCTCCACCAAGGGCTCCAGTGCAGTGTCCTGCAACCCTGGAGCCTGCTCTCTTCCATGGCGTGCCATTACTGAATGCTTTCCAGTTGAAATTGACTAGATTGACCTGCTCAAACCTCAATGCACCTCCTCTTAAGGAGTACAGGCTCGTTTTAACTGGAATTAGCTTCATGGTTTTGAGCCAGACACTGAGGAACCCAGCCGTCCAATAGTATGATTCGTACTGGCTGCATGCTGTAAAACGATATGAACAGTCTGCTTGAAGTTGACATCCTGCAAGCCTCAGAATCAATGGGTTCATTGTATATCATGATCCCGATACCCATTTTTGGGATTGTTGAGTTTCATGGCCAAGGTACATTAAAATATTTTCATGGGATATAACATAGAATGTTGTTCTTTAGGGACTGCAAAGCACAATGGGGTAGATTTTGCTATGTGCGATCGTGTAAAATAAGTGAAGGTTTTACATCATTCCCAAATGTTATTTCTATTAACCTCAAATTGAGAGAGGTAAAAAGAGCTGTTGACACCATTGGACAACGTTAATATCTACCCCGGTGGATTTCACATATTTTTCCTTTCACTTTTGAACGCTGCATCCAACCAGGATTCATGTTATGTCGATATGTGTTCTATGTAAAATGAGTAAAAGCAGGCTCAACACCAGCAATGACCACAAGACCACAATATAATACATAACTTCCCCACTAATTGATATTGAATTGAGGATTGTTCTCAAGAGACTTATAGATAGCAGAAGTGAGATGTGAAATAAATATAATGACACTGTAGATGGTGGTTTTCTAAGGCTAGTGTTAAGGTCCATATTTGGGACAGAACAAAGAACAAACAAAGAACAGTACAGCACAGAACAGGCCCTTCGGCCTCCAAGCCTGTACCGGTCATAATACCAAACTTTGCCAAAACCTTCAGAACGTCCTTGTGCCGTATCCCGCTATACCCATCCAATCCATGTGTTTGTCAAGATGCTTTTTGAACGCCGTTAATGTTTCTGCTTCCACAACCTCTCCTGGTAATGCATTCCAGGCACTTAGCACCCTCTGCGTAAAACAACTGCCTCGCACATCTCCTCTAAATGTTGCCCCACGGACCTTAAATCTATGCCCCCTGGTGACTGACCCCTCCACCCTGGGAAAGAGTGCCTGCCCATCCACTCTATCCATGCCCCTCATAATCTTGTAGACCTCTATCAGGTCACCCCTCAACCTCTGTCTTTCTAATGAAAACAGTCCGAGTCTATTCAGCCTCTCTGCATAGCTAACACTCGCCAGACCAGGCAACATCCTGGTAAACCTCCTCTGCACCCTTTCCAAAGCCTCCACATCCTTTTGGTAGTGTGCCGACCAGAATTGTGCACAATATTTCAAGTGCAGCCTTACCAAGGTTCTATACAACTGTAACATGATTGGTCAGTTTTTATACCCGATGTGGACCTGCACGTCCAGCTCTCTCTGACTTTCTATATTCCTAAAAGTTTTGCCATTTACAGTACATTTCCCCTCTATGTTAGACCTATCAAAATACATTACCTCACATTTGTCCGTATTCCATTTCTCTGCCCAAGTCTCCAACCTATCTATGTCCTGCTGTATCTTCTGACAATCCTCAACACTATCTGCCACTCCATCAGCCTTGGTGTCATCCGCAAACTTACTAATCAGACCAGCTACATTTTCCTCAAAATCGTTTATGTACACTACGAACAACAGAGGCCCAAGCACAGATCCCCGTGGAACACCACTAGTCACAACCTTCCATTCAGAACCCCCCCCCCCTACTGCTACCCTTTGTCTTCTGTGACCGAGCCAGTTCTGTAACCATCTTACCACCTCACCTCTGATCCCGTGTGACTTCACCATTTGTACCAGTCTGCCATGAGTCACCTTGTCAAAGGCTTTACTGAAGTCCATGTAAACAACATCCACCGCCCTCCCCTCATCAATCATCTTTGTCACCTCCTCAAAAAACTCGATCAAGTTAGTGAGGCACGACCTCCTCTTCACAAAACCATGCTGTCTATCGCTTATGAGTTCATTTGTTTCCAAATGGGTATAAATCCTGTACCCAGGGGCAGCATGGTGGCACAGTGGTTAGCATTGCTGTCCATGTGGAGTTTGCACATTCTCCCCGTGTTTTTGTGGGTTTCGCCCCTGCAACCCAAAGATGTGCAGAGTAAGTGGATTGGACACGCTAAAAATTGCCCCTTAATTGGAAAAAATGAATTGGGTACTTCAAATTTATTTTAAAAGTCCTGTACCTGAAAATTCTTTCCAATAATTTACTGACTACCGATGAGAGGTCCACCAGCCTATAGTTTCCAGGATTATCCCTGCTACCTTTCTTAAACAGCGGTACCACATTAGCTATTCTCCAGTCCTCTGGGATCACACCTGTAGCCAATGAGGATACAAAGATGTCAGTCAAGGCCCCAGCAATTTCCTCCCTTGCTTCCCTCAGTATTCTGGGGTAAATCCCATCCGGCCGAGGAGAATTACCTGTCTTAATATCTTTTAAAAGACCCAATACCTTCCCCTTTTCGATGTTAACATGATTCAGACTGTCCACACACCCTACCCAAGAATCATCTTCCAGTCCCTTTCTTTGGTGAACACTGATGCAAAGTACTCATTTATTACCTAGCCCATTTCCTCTGGCTCAACACATAGATTTCCCCCACTGTCCTTAAGTGGTCCAATCCTTTCCCTGGCCACCCTCTTGCTTTTTACATATGAATAAAAAGTTTCGGGATTCACCTTAATCCTACTTGCCAAGGACTTTTCATGACCCCTCCTAGCCCTGCTAATTTCCAGTACCTTCCTACTTTCTTTATACTCCTCAAGGGTTTTGACTGTCCCCACCCTGCTAGACCTTACAAAAGTCTCCTTTTTCCTTTTGACAAGGTTCATAATATCCCTCGTTATCCAAGGCTCCCTAAACTCCCCCTACTTATCCCTTGTTCTCTCAGACACGTGACTTTCCTGAATCCTAATCAATTGTCGCTTGAAAGACTCCCACAGGTCTGATGTTGATTTACTATCCAACAGCCGCACTCAATCCAAATTTTTCAATTTCTGTCTAATGTTATCGTAATTTGTGTTAGCCGTTTTAGTTGCTGTGATATGAAGAGTCGAAAGTTCTTGTTCCTTTTCACCAAACACCATTTATTTCACTTCCACAGCCTCTGCACAAAACTCTTAACAACACACCACCTCCCAGAGTGCACCTGAAGCCCCTTTACAGATCAGTGTCAATTAATGGATACTTAACATAAATGAGACAACTAATTGCAATGTCTCTTAACCCATTACTTAACAATTTGCCTTTCCCCAGTTGAACACCTGAATGTGAGAGTTACCCTCATCCCTCTCCAAAAGTACCCTAAAACTTATGGAATTGTGGTCACGACTCCTAAAATGTTCTCCTACTGAAATCTCAACCACCTGTCCAGGCCCATTCCCCAATACCAGATCCAGTACTGCCCCTTCCCACGTTGGACTATCTACATATTGCATTAATATGTAGATATTCCTGGATACACCTTACAAACTCTGCCCCATCCAAACCATGAGCACTAAGTGAGTCCCAGTCAATATTGGGGAAATTAAAATCCCCTACCACAACAACCCTGTTACTTTTGCACCTATCCAAAATCTCTCTCCCTATCTGCTCCTCTATCTCTCGCTGGCAGTTGGGGGGCTTGTAATCAACGCCTAACATTGTGATTGCCCTCTTCCTGTTCCTGATCTCTACCTAGATTGTCTCATTGTATGAGCCCACCAAGGTGTCCTCCTGCAGTACAGCTATCATGTTCTCCTCAACCAGTAATGCTACTCCCCCACCCCTTTTACATCCCCCTCTATCTCTCCTGAAGCATCTATATCCTCCAACATTCAGCTACCAATCCTGCCCTTCCTTTAACCATGTTTCTGTGATAGCCACAACATCGCAATTCCAAGTACCAATAAGTGCTCTAAGTTCATCTGCCTTACCCGCTGTACTTCTGGCATTGAAACAAATAGACTTCAAACCACTACAATTGAGGAGATAGGGTGCGGTTGTTCTCTTATTTTTGTTCTCTTTTTCCCCTTCAGTTATTACACCTTCTTCGCTAGCGCTCAGGTTCCCACAGAGTAACGGCAATCTTTGCTTTGTGTCTTATGATGCCCTCTGTGAGCTGAAACTGCTTAATACTGATTCCAGCTGATATGTAAATGTAAATACATGTAAATGTAAAATGATGGAAATGTAAAAATAGAACTCTCTGAGTAATATGAAAAAATATAGCCCCTTACCTTCTTCAGCAATGCTACAATAGCACAGAAGGTTGAGGAATTACAAATGTTAACCTTCACAATATAACTATTGCTCTTGCAAAGGATCACTCACGAGTTAGGAATTCTTTTATGAGTATTTTGTGACTCATGACTTATAATTATAGAAATTAGAGGACTTTACATTTATTTGTGGTCTTATTAAGTGAACTTAACAATTGCAAAAGATGAATACATCAGATATACATTCCACAAATTAATTCTAATAAATCTATATGCACTCAGCTCCCTCAAAGCAAGTTAGGAGATGAATCACAGCGTATTTTACAATTCACAGTTGAATAGTTTACATAATCGACACATAAATGATTTAAAGATATTACGACATTCACTGAATGCTAATATTAGCGTATAGGTAAGGAGGAAATTTGAAATGATTCTATGTGTAGAATATGAACATTTCTTTGCAAATGCTGACTGATTCCTATTGCAGTGCCTAAAATGAAAAGACAAAAATTATTTTTGTGTTTTGGGAAGAAGGTGAAATGGGCCAATCCCCAACAAATTTTTGTCCTGCGTTTTGGGGGTGCAGCCTGAAAGGTAACAGGTATTAATATGTAAGAAATTATTGGTGGACAGTGACACATACAATGTTGCTTTCATTATCCTGCTGCTTCTTTGAGACAGATGCCTGCTCATGACAGCCTGCATATATACAAGTTGTACAAGTACAACCTGCAGTTATCGGGCATCTTTCATATGGAACATAAGGCCCAAGACGGCAGTAGAAATTGGAAGGGATGAATGAACGCTCAATTAAAGAGATTGCTTTTAAAAAGGATTTAGAGAGGAACAGGAAGTGGACAGATATAAGGAGTTACAGAGCTTTGGCCCAGAAGATTGAAGAAAGTGGAGTGAAGGGAAAGGGTTGCATTAGAAGTCTGAGTTGCAGAATGCAGAGCTCTAGGATAGTTGTGGGGCTGGAGAAGTAACATAAGTAAAGAAGGGCTGGGCTATGAATGGATTTAAACATAAGGACAAGAATTTGAAACGTGAAACATGAGGGTACCAACAGCGAAAATAGCAAGCATAATGCAGCATGGAACTGCCTGGAGTTAAATCTGGGGATGACGAAGGCAAGGAGGGTTTGGCAGCATTGGACATGAAGGTGGATGATATTACACAGTTGGAAATTGGTGGTGTTTGTAATGGAGAATTTGGCCCAGATTTGTGTCCCTGGGTCGGGTGAGCAGAGTCAGGAGATTTTTAGGTTTGGTGAACCTGATTTGTAAAAAATGCTCGCCCGCAGGTCAGATTTCTGGTTGGAGGTGGGTTGAAATAAGAGATGGAGAGGCATCTCTGGAATGAGTGTGAAGACTGCCGGATACAGAGGCAGACTGGACAGAAGACCTGCCTCTGTGCAAGTGTACTGTGTTTAAATCAGTGGTTCCCAACTTTTTCAGTAACACGGCATACTTCAGTGAGACAAACAATTCTACGGCAAACCCACTTTTTTCAGTTGAATCGATTGCTCATGAACATCACGTTTACTTGCATTAACAATGGTTACAGTCTTAAAAGAGAGATTTGCAACATAGTGCATGCAACAAGCTAAATAAGTATCAATTGCATAAATGTTTCAAATCCATCACAGAATACAGCGTCTTCAACAGTGAGCACAGACACATTTTCAAAATCTGCTCAACTCCAGTATTTCTAATTATTCCTAGCTCTAAATCTGTTCCACACGCAACACTCGATTCAAGCATCTGAATTTGGGCTTTTCATGTTAGGAATTTCATATTTGTAATAATATCTTTAAAAGTATACTTTTTATTGAATAATTGAACAGTTAAACTGTTGCGCAGGTCAAAGAGACACAGCCTGAGTGAGTAAGACACATCCAGAGTGGGAATTTGAAACTTGGTAATTTGGTGCAGTGAGGTAATCAGGAAAGTTTCGGGAGCCGTTCGGAGGAGGAGGAGCAGTCTCTGTGTGAGTATAAAAACCTACTTTAACCCGGGGATCACGGCCTAGTTTCGGGAGCCGTTCGGAGGAGGAGGAGCAGTCTCTGTGAGTATAAAAACCTACTTTAACCCGGGGATCGCGGCCTAGTTTAGGGAGCCGTTCGGAGGAGGAGGAGCAGTCTCTGTGAGTATAAAAACCTACTTTAACCCGAGGATCGCGGCCTAGTTTCGGAAGCCGTTCGGAGGAGGAGGAGCAGTCTCTGTGTGAGTATAAAAACTTAACGGTAACTTCCTGTTTTCCACTTCTTTTTTCAAAAGTGACGTCAGAGGGAAGCTGTGATCTGATTGGTTGATAGCAAATCTGCCCAAAATTTTTTAAAAACACAGCCAAACTCGTAAACTTAAATTAAACTAATTAATTAATTAGTTGGTCAGCTGTTGTGCTTGAGCTGCTTGATGTGGGAGCTGGCAGATCCCATTGCGAGCTGCAGCGACCACATCTGCAGTAAGTGTTGGCTGCTCGAAGAGCTCCGGCTCAGAGTTGATGAGCTGGAGTCTGAGCTTCAAACACTGAGGCACATCTGGGAGGGGGAGACATACCTGGACACTGTGTTTCAGGAGGCAGTCACACCTGTCAGAGTAAGTAGTTTAAATCCTGCCAGTGGCCAGGGACAGCAGGGTGTGACTGCAAGTCAGGCAGGTAAAGGGATCCAGCAGTCAGGAACTCGGGAGCCTCAGCCCTTGACCCTGTCCAACAGGTACGAGGCACTTGCTCCCTGTGTGGATGGCGAACAGGGCTGCAGGAAGGATGAGTCAGCTGACCAAGGCACCATGGTTCAGCAGGCCATTCAAGGGGAGGGAGTAAATAGGCAAGTTGTAGTTGTAGGGGATTCTATTATCAGGGGGATAGATAGTATCCTTTGTGAGCAGGATAAAGAGTCCCGCATGGTATGTTGCCTGCCCGGTGCTAGGGTGCGGGACATCTCTGACCGGCTTGAAAGGATACTGGAGAGGGAGGGGGAGGATTCAGTTGTTGTGGTCCATGTCGGTACCAACAACATAGGCAAGTCTAGGAAAGAGGACCTGTTTAGAGATTATAAAGAGCTAGGATTCAAATTAAAAAACAGGTCCTCAAGGGTCATAATCTCTGGATTACTGCCCGAGCCACGTGCAAATTGGCATAGGGAGGCAAGAATAAGGGAAGTTAACACGTGGCTGAGAGAGTGGTGTGGGAAAGAGGGGTTCCTTTTCATGGGACACTGGCATCAGTTTTGGGACAGGGGGGACATATACCGTTGGGATGGTCTCCACCTGAACCGAGCTGGGACCAGTATTCTGGCGAAAAGAGTCAATAGGGTGGTCAATAGGACTTTAAACCAGAGATTGGGGGGGAAAGGAAAGTCAGGAAACCAAGAGGTGAAGTAATCAGTGGGGAGCGTAGCTGCTTTGGAATAAAATAAAGCACGAAAAGACAGAACTCAGGAGAGGTTACGATAGTCCCCATCCCACAAAATATGACAGTGTATGGAAAGGCTCAGTGAACCAAGGTCCACCACACTAAGAAAACAAAAAGGGACGGTCAATAGAGAATTAAAGGTGCTATATTTAAATGCGCGCAGTGTACGGAACAATGTCGATGAGCTTGTGGCCCAGATTGTGACTGGCAGGTATGATGTGGTAGGCATCACAGAGACGTGGTTGCAGGGGGTTCAGGACTGGCATTTAAACATTCAGGGATTCACAACCTATTGAAAAGACAGAGAGGTGGGCAGAGGGGGTGGGGTTGGCTTGTTAATTAGAAATTAAATCAATAGCACTGAACGACATAGGGTCAGATGATGTGGAGTCTGTGTGGGTAGAGTTGAGGAACCACAAAGGGAAAAAAGCCATAATGGGAGTTATGTACAGGCCTCCTAACAGTGGTCAGGACCAGGGGCACAAAATGCACCACAAAATAGAAAGGGCATGTCAGAAAGGCAAGGTCACAGTGATCATGGGGGACTTCAATATGCAGGTGGACTGGGTAAATAATGTTGCCAGTGGACCCAAAGAAAGGGAATTCATCGAATGTTTACAGGAGGGCTTTTTGGAACAGCTTGTGATGGAGCCCACGAGGGAACAGGCCATTCTGGACTTAGTGTTATGTAATGAGCCAGACTTGATAAAAGATCTTAAAGTAAGGGAACACTTAGGAGGAAGTGATCATAATATGGTAGAATTCAGTCTGCAATTTGAAAGAAAGAAGGTAGAATCAGATGTAAAGGCGTTACAGTTAAATAAAGGTAACTACAGGGGCATGAGGGAGGAACAGACGAAAATCGACTGGGAGCAGAGCCTAGTGGGAAAGACAGTAGAACAGCAATGGCAGGAATTTCTGGGAGTAATTGAGGACACAGTACAGAGGTTCATCCCAAAGAAAAGAAAGTTTATCAGAGGGGGGATTAGGCAGCCATGGCTGACAAAGGAAGTCAGGGAATGCATCAAAGCAAAAGAGAAAGCCTATAATGTGGCAAAGCGTAGTGGGAAGTCAGAAGATTGGGAAGGCTACAAAAACAAACAGAGGAAAACAAAGAGAGAAATAGGGAAAGAGAGGATCAAATATGAAGGTAGGCTAGCCAGTAACATTAGGAATGATAGTAAAAGTTTCTTTCAATACATTAAAAACAAACGGGAGGCAAAAGTAGACATTGGGCCGCTCCAAAATGACCCTGGTAATCTAGTGATGGGAGACAAGGAAATAACTGAGGAACTAAATAAGTACTTTGCGCCAGTCTTCATAGTAGAAGACATGAGTAATATCCCAACAATTCCGGAGAGTCAGGGGGCAGAGTTGAATATGGTAGCCATCACAAAGGAGAAGGTGCTAGAGAAACTAAGAGGTCTAAAAATTGATAAATCTTCAGGCCCAGATGGGCTACATCCCAGAGTTCTAAAGGAGATAGCTGAAGAAATAGTGGAGGCGTTAATTATGATCTTTCAAAAGTCACTGGAGTCAGGGAAAGTCCCAGAGGATTGGAAAATCGCTGTTGTAACCCCCCTGTTCAAGAAGGGAACAAGAAAAAAGATGGAAAATTATAGGCCAATTAGCCTAACCTTGGTTGTTGGCAAGATTCTAGAATCCATCGTTAAGGATGAGATTTCTAAATTCTTGGAAGTGCAGGGTCGGATTAGGCAAGTCAGCATGGATTTAGTAAGGGGAGGTCATGCCTGACAAACCTGTTAGAGTTCTTTGAAGAGATAACAAATAGGTTAGACCAAGGAGAGCCAATGGATGTTATCTGTCTTGACTTCCAAAAGGCCTTTGATAAGGTGCCTCACGGGAGACTGCTGAGTAAAATAAGGGCCCATGGTATTCGAGGCAAGGTACTAACATGGATTGACGATTGGCTGTCAGGCAGAAGGCAGAGAGTTGGGATAAAAGGTTCTTTTTCGGAATGGCAACCAGTGACGAGTGGTGTCCCGCAGGGTTCAGTGTTGGGGCCACAACTATTCTCTTTATATATTAACGATCTAGATGACGGGACTGGGGGCATTCTGGCTAAGTTTGCCGATGATACAAAGATAAGTGGAGGGGCAGGTAGTATTGAGGAGGTGGGGAGGTTGCAGAAAGATTTAGACAGTTTAGGAGAGTGGTCCAAGAAATGGCTGATGAAATTCAACGTGGGCAAGTGCGAGGTCTTGCACTTTGGAAAAAAGAATAGAGGCATGGACTATTTTCCAAACGGTGACAAAATTCATAATGCTGAAGTGCAAAGGGACTTGGGAGTTCTAGTCCAGGATTCTCTAAAGGTAAACTTGCAGGTTGAGTCCGTAATTAAGAAGGCAAATGCAATGTTGTCATTTATCTCAAGAGGCTTGGAATATAAAAGCAGGGATGTACTTCTGAAGCTTCATAAAGCACTAGTTAGGCCCCATTTAGAATACTGTGAGCAATTTTGGGCCCCACACCTCAGGAAGGACATACTGGCACTGGAGCAGGTCCAGCGGAGATTCACACGGATGATCCCAGGAATGGTAGGCCTAACATACGCTGAACGTCTGAGGATCCTGGGATTATATTCATTGGAATTTAGGAGGTTGAGGGAGATCCAATAGAAACTTACAAGATAATGAATGGCTTAGATAGGGTGGACGTAGGGAAGTTGTTTCCATTAGCAGGGGAGACTACGACCCAGGGGCACAGCCTTAGAATAAAAGGGAGTCACTTTAGAACAGAGATGAGGAGAAATTTCTTCAGCCAGAGAGTGATGGGTCTGTGGAATTCATTGCCACAGAGGGCGGTGGAGGCCGGGACGTTGAGTGTCTTTAAGACAGAGGTTGATAAATTCTTGATTTCTCGAGGAATTAACGGCTATGGAAAGAGAGCGGGTAAATGGAGTTGAAATCAGCCATGGTTGAATGGTGGAGTGGACGCGATGGGACGAATGGCCTTACTTCTGCTCCTATGTCTTATGGTCTTATGGTCTCATGAACATTTTGTGCTTTTTTTTCTTGAGGTTCAGATGTTTCATCAATAGAATAGGCGGAGGAATCAAACTTACCCATTTCTTCTTCGGGGGTATAAATCATAGAATCATAGAATTTACTGTGCAGAAGGAGGCAATTCGGCCCATCAAGTCTGCACCGGCTCTTGGAAAGAGCACCCTACCCAAGGTCAACACCTCCACCCTATCCCCATAACCCAGTAACCCCACCCAACACTAAGGGCAATTTTGGACACTAAGGGCAATTTATCATGGCCAATCCACCTAAGCTGTACATCTTTGGACTGTGGGAGGAAACCGGAGCACCCGGAAGAAACCCACGCACACACGGGGAGGATGTGCAGACTCCGCACAGACAGTGACCCAAGCCAGAATCGAACCTGGGACCCTGGAGCTGTGCAGCAATTGTGCTATCCACAATGCTACCGTGCTGCCCCAGATCCGTCAAAAATATTTGGATGCGGTCAATTTTGCTGCATCTGCTAGTTTGCTTTGACTTGTTCCGCTATCAAGCAAGCACACAAGTGCTGTTGCTTAGTTTCCGTGGTGACTCGTAAAAACCATCACACCTTCTGAATATCACTCTTTGGCCACCTGCGTTTACAATGTTCGTGTTTTAGAATCGAAAGACTAATACCTCATTTTTAAAGTATTTCATGAATAATTTTCACGAGTTTACTGAGCGAAATTTTGGGTGGATTGAATATTGTTTGAGGTGAAACACTATGGGCTGGAATCTCTGTTTCTGAGGCTATGACCGGAGGAAATGTCTAGTTTTACAATGAAAAAGTCAGCGCCACCACCCCCCCGAACCGATGCTCCGCCGGTGAGGGGCTAGCAGCCGCGCCACATAAACCCCCGGCATTCCTGACGTAAACGGCCAGAGAATTGCCAGGTTCGTGTCCGCGCACAGCGGCGACCTGCAGCGGTGCAGACCCAGATGGCCAGATAGTGTCCCCCTCACCACCCCCTGGACACCCCCCACCAGTCCCCCCAGCCCTCGCCAAAGCCCCCCCTGCCAGCAGCACGGCTCCCGCCTAACTGTGGCAGCGCTAGACACAGTCCACAGTCGCCCCGCTGGGTTTACGAAAACTCAGACCACACGCATGTTGTCTTGTGCTTGCAGGTCCATCTGGCGGCCCACGCCCCCAGCCAGTGCCAGTGCCGGAGCCCCCCAATGAGCTGAGCAGTGATAACGAGAGCAGCTAGGATGCCAGCCCTCCGCCCGAGACTCAGAACACCCCAGAGCTCAGGTCGGAGGTTGACAGTGATTTCCCGTCACAGCTGTCTCCAACACACTCCACCATCCCAGAGACTCTCACCTCGGTTGGGCCCTTTAGTGAAGTGGCTCCTGGGGCACTATCTGGTGCGCATCACACAGCTGATCCGGTACAGCAGGTGCAAATAGGAGCACCCAAAGGTCCGGACGGTCTGAGGGCAGGCTGACCCCAGGAACTAGCTACTGTCCAGATGGGTCCCAGGCTTCTGGAACATCCAGTCCAGTGCAGATGCAGTCAGAGACCCAGAGACTACATGAGGGGATGTTAGAGAGCACCAGCACCAGGTGGAGGAGTCCAACCGCGTTCAGGAGGTGGTGCTGACCATGCGTGCCACCCAGGCAAACACAACATGGGTAGCGTCCGCGGTGGATGCATTGGGGGCGACGGTGTCGGCAATAGATCAGCATGTCCAAGGCCTGGGCATTGTGTGCAGGCGCTGGCCGAGGCCCAGGACAGGGTGCCCTCTCACGGGCAGCCATGTGCCAGAGTCACCTGGACATTGCAACGGTGCTCCTCAGCATGGCCCAGTCATAGCGGGCCATGGCTAGGAACGTCGGCGGCATTGCTCAGGCACTGGTCGGCGTAGCGCAGACACTGGGCGAGGTGGCCCAGTTCCAGAGTGAGTTGGCCCAGTCACTGGCTGATGTGACACAGACTCACAGGGTGTTGGCACAATCGAAGCGTGATGTGGCGCAACCCCAGATGGAGATGGTCCACTCCCTGTGCTCCATGGCCACAGCTTTGGTACTTCCTTGACAGCTTTGATACTGTTCTGACAACTTTGACAGTTTTTTGACTGCTTGACAGTTCCCAATGGGTGAGTGTGTAAAAAGTGCACAATTATGAATAATTTTTGAAATCCAAAAGGATTCATTATTTCCACCAAAAATGCCCCAGACTCTTCTGAAAGGGGTGCCTTACCTCTCTAAAGGGATATCCTGGCTATCCAAATATATCCACCAAGCTTAGACCTCTTTTTACCTGTTTTAATCTGCACACTCTAGATTTCCTGGGCTACCAAAATACGCCTCCCCTGAACTATTTAAATAGCACCTCCTTTACTCACACATGCATGTACCTCAGTCCAAATCCAGCTCCGCCCTCGAGAAGATGGGACTGCCATGTTCAAGGGTGGGACTTTGAATTTTCTGTCCATTTCTGGGATTTTCACCATGACAGAGAGCCCTGTTGTCGTGAAAATCCGGACTTATGATTTCATGCTCACCTCAGACGCCGCACACCTCGGAGAATGGCACGGGTGGGTGCAAGGCAATGGATTTTGGGGCTGCCGATATTCTCCCGTCCGGATGGGCTGAAGTCCCGCCGACGTGATGACGGGTCACGTCGGCGTAAATCAAACCACCTTTCAATCGGCGTCAACCAGTGCTCAAGCCGACCAGCGTGGAGGTGGGTGACGGCCTGGGGGGTTGGCCGCTGGAGAGGCGATGGCGTGGCCGCAGTCTGAATGTGTGGGGGAGAGGTGTGTGTGGGATTTTGTGTGTGTGTGTGCGGCGGGGGGGTGGTTAGAGTGGGCTGGGCTCCGGGGGAGTGCCGGGAGGGGGGGTGAGTGCCGGGGAGGAGGATGGGGTCCATGCCGGGGAGGAGGATGGGGTCCGTGCTGGGGAGGGGGATGGGGGGGGGGTCCATGCCGGGGAGGAGGATGGGGGGGTCCGTGCCGGGAAGGGGGATGGGGTCCGTGCCGGGGAGGGTGATGGGGGGGGGAGGGTTCCGTGCCGGGGAGGGAGATGCGGCCTGTGCCGGGGAGGGGGATGGGGTCCGTGCCTGGGAGGAGGATGGGGTCCGTGCCAGGGAAGAGGATGGGGTCCATGCCAGGCAGGGGGATGGGGTCCATGCCGGGGAGGGGGATGGGGTCCATGCCGGGGAGGGGGATGGAGTCCGTGCTGGGAGGGGGATGGGGTCCGTGCCGGGGAGGGGGATGGGGGGTGGGTCCGTGCCGGGGAGGGGGATGGGGGGGGGGCGTGCCGGGGAGGGGGATGGGGGGACGGGGTCCGTGCTGGGGAGGGACGTTGGGGGGGGGGGGGGGGCAAGTGAGCTGGTCCACCTGGCCAGGTGCCAGCCTCCAACAGTCAGACCCATGCGGTCCATGCCACCTGGCTGGGGGGAGGAGGGGGTATGGGCAATGATGACATGCCATCGTTCCCCCCCACCCCCCCAGGCCGTCATGTTTTCCGATCAGCCAGCGATGTTGGCCGCCATGGCGCCAGCCGCTAATGTCCATGTTGCCCTGGATGAGGAGGAGGAGGAGCGTGCCAGAGAGGCGGCGCAGGCTGCCGCAGAGGGGCAGGCGGCAGCCGACCTGGCTGGAGGGACACCTGACCAACAGGACGAGGAGGGGGAGGAGGACGTCGTGGCACCACGGCAATGGAGGCACCTGAGGGCGCCCCGTGTGTACCGGCCCCGGCAGTCATACCAGGACCTCACGGACCGAGAATGCAGGAGGAGACTCCGGATGAGCCGGAAATACAGTGGCACACATCTGCCACCTGCTGGCGCACCTGTCACCGCATGGCACTGGCGGGGGACACCCTCTCCCTGTGTCCGTCAAGGTTACGGTGGCCTTGAACCTTTATGCAACGGGATCATTCCAGGCACCGAGTGGGGACCTGTCCGGCATATCGCAGACATCGGTGCACCGGTGCATCCGGGCAGTGACAGACGCCCTATATGCCATGGCGCACCGCTACTTCCACTTCCCTGTGGACCGGGCCAGCCAAGATGCCCGGGCCGTGGGTTTCTCTGCCGTGGCCGGGTTCCCCATGGTCCAGGGCATGATTGATGGGATGCACGTCGCCGTGCAGCCAGCTGCAGATAACAGGGCCGTGTTCACCAATAGGAAGGGGACCTATTCGATGAACATACAGGTGGTCTGCGACCACCGCATGATGATCCTGCACGTCTGCGCCCGTTACCTGGGCAGTATACACGACTCATACGTGTTGTCGCGGTCATACATCGCCGGCATGTACGAGGGACGGCATCCCCAGCTGAGGGGCTGGTTGCTGGGCGACAGGGGCTACCCATTGCGATCGTAGCTGATGACGCCTATACGGAGGCCACGCAATGAGGCGGAGAACCGCTACAATGATGCCCATGTAGCGACAAGGGGAGTGATAGAGAGGTGCTTTGGCGTGCTGAAGATGCGTTTCAGCTGCCTGGACCTCTCTGGGGGCGCCCTCCAGTATCGGTCAGATAGGGTCGGCCGCATCATTGTGGTGTGCTGCGTCCTGCACAATATGGCCCAGCGGAGGGGCGATGTGCCGCAGGCAGAGGAGGGCGGAGTGGAGGAGCAGCAGGAAGAGGCGCAGTCCTCCCCAGATGAGGGGGATGGGGGCAATGGTCAGGGCAGACGGGCTAGACACGGGCGGGTGGCTGTCCACCGTTACCGGCTGGGCCAGCGGGCACGGAACAGGCTGATAGCCGCCCGCTTCACTGACTAGATGGGCGTGGGAATCGGGTAATATGGCCACAGACCGCACACCATGGCAACAGCCGACCCCCCCCCCACCCGCATGCACACCACCCCCCCATTGCCGATCCACCTGCGGCACAACGGCCGGGCTCACACAGTTGCCGGTGGACGCGTGTCTTTGCAGGCCATGGAGGATGATGACAAGCGGTGAGCTCCTGACTCCACATCGCTGGAGTATGTCTGACCCATGGCCACAGTACCACCATCCACCCGGACCATCCCTGCATGTGGCTGTGACACTGCAGCGCCCAGGGTGTTGATGGCGGCCCAGGGGGAAGGGGGCAGACTCACCTGGGGCTGAGGTAAGACCACCCCTCACACACACACACTTGCGCTCAACGTACATGACACCCCCGCACGCTTTGGACAGAGCACAAAGGCAGCTTCTGTAGGTGTAACATTGACTTTAATAACGAAAGGAGTTCATGCACGTGCCCTAGCCCCTAAAACCCATCTGTGCCCTGCACCCGTGCCAACTTACTCAGTGTCTAATTGTTTGGCCTTACGGACCCTGTGACTACATCTACGTGGTTCCCCAGACGGTACAGCAGAACTGGAGGTGGACTCCTGTGATTCCTGCCCTCTGACACGGGATCCCTTTGGCGGCCGTTTCCTGGGGCGTCCTGGCCTAGATGGGCCAGGCTGCGGCCCGGGCGACTGGGATGGCGAGCTGCCAGCCTGTCCTGCCCGTTGCCCACCCGATGCACCTGGGACGGAAGGGGGGAGTCCGAGCTGTCGTGGTGTTCCGGGACCTCCCCTACAGGGGGAGCCGGGACGGACCACACCACCTCCTCCTCCCTCGGGGTGCCCGATGGCCCCCAGGCCTCTACATGGGTGGGGGATGCGAACGGACTGGCCATCCAACGCCCCCCCGACATCTGGCGCTGCCAGTCCTGGAGGCCCGTGCTGGTATCGACAGGGGTCTGCAGGTTTGCAGCCATGGAGCTCAGGGGATTGGCAAACCCTGTCTGTGACTGTGCGACGCTGGCTCGCACATGGGCAATGGTGCCGATGCCCTCAGCGATGGCCTGCAGAGACTGGGCCATGGACTGTAGAGACTGGGCCATGGCCTGCTGAAACTGGGCCATGGCGTTGAGCGCCTCTGCCATCTGCCGCTGGCGCTGGCTCATGGCCTCCTGTGAGAGGGCAGCCATGTCCTGGGCCACAGACGCCGCCTGCACGGAAGGCCCCAGGCCTCGCAAACCGTTCCCCATGTCTGACACCGTCGCACCCATTGCCTCCACCGCGGACGCCACCCGTGGGTGGCACGCATGACCGGCACCACTCCCAGCTCCTGGACGCGGGTGGTCTCCTCCACCTGCGACTGCAGCCGCCGCAAGCCGGCCGTCACCCTCTTCGCTCGTCTCTGGTTCGGTGGTTGCATCGGATCTATGGGTGGGTGTGGAAACTCCAGGAACCCGGGATCCATCTGGGCGGCAGATGTTCGCTTGGGCTGGGCTGCCCTCCGACCGCCCGGCCCCTCTGCTGCTCCTACCTCCACCTGCTGTACCGGGACGGCTGTGTTGTGCGCACCAGTGAGTGTACCAGACGCCTCATCACTAAAGTGCTCAACCGAGGTGAGCGTCTCTGCGATTGTGTCGTGCGCATCGTCCCACTCTGAGTCCATGGCACTTTGGGGTGGCAGTTCGTCTCCGCCCATCCAATCTGTGTCACTGTCCTGTATTTCAGTTTCCTGGGTAATGGTGTCCTGGGTAGTGGTGTCCTGGGTAGTGGTGTCCTGGGTAGTAGTTTCGTGGCTCGGCAGTGACGGGGGCCTGTGGCTGCCCCTCTCGTCGCTGGGTGGCACACGAGACGGGGGCTTCGTCTCCCTGTTGCTCCAGGTCTCTCCATCTCCAGTGGTCTGCGAGGGACATCGTGCGGGCGTCGCATGCCAGAGGGTCCGGGTCTCTCCATCTCCAGTGGTCTCCAAGGGGCATCCTGCGGGCGTCGCATGCCAGAGGGTCCGGGTGTCACCATCTCCAGTGGTCTCCGAGGGGCATCCTGCGGGCGTCGCATGCTAGAGGGTCCGGGTCTCTCCGTCCCCCGTGGTCTCCGAGGGGCATCCTGCGGGCGTCGCATGCCAGAGGGTCCGTGTCTCTCCGTCCCGCGTGGTCTCCGGAGGCCATCTGCGGGGATGGGTGCCTCGACGTTTGCTCCTGCGATACACAATGAAGCATGCATGGTTAGACATGCAGGCAGTGATCAGGTGATATGGGCGAGGGGGATATAGGGGAGGGGGGAAATGGGGGAGGGGGATATGGGGGAGGGGGGATATGGGGACGGGCTGTCGGTGGCTCACTTGCTGGTGGGCCCCCGACCTCTGCATCAGCAACCTCCCGGTCCTCAGGTCCGCCAGCCAGTTCCAGGGCCCTTCCCTCATGTTCGGTTAGTGGCCTCTCATCAGCGGGGCCTCCTCCAGTCCTCACATGCTCCCTGGTGTTGTGTGCGCGTTTCTCCTGTGGGGGGGTGGGGGGGGTGCTGGTGGCAGGGGTAAAAGGCAACAGTGTTAGACAGGTATATGAATGCACGCCATCGGTTGCGCGTGTATTGCAGAGGTTAAGGTTAGGGCTGGATTCACTTGGGGAAATGGGGGAAGGCGGATATGGGGGAGGGGGGATAAGGGGGATATGGGGAGGGGGGATATGGGGATATGGTGGAGGGGGGATATGGGGGATATGGGGGAGGGGGGATATGGGGATATGGGGGAGGGGGGATATGGGGGATATGGGGGAGGGGGATATGGGGGATATGGGGAGGGGGGATATGGGGCGGGGGGATATGGGGAGGGGGATATGGGGGATATGGGGGAGGGGGGATATGGGGGATATGGGGAGGGGGGATATGGGGGAGGGAGGATATGGGGGAGGGGGTATGGGGGAGGGGGATATGGGGGATATGGGAGGATATGGGGAGGGGGATATGGGGGATATTGGGAGGGGGGATATGGGGGATATGGGGGAGGGGATATGGGGGAGGGGGGATATGGGGGAGGAGAGATATGGGGATATGGGGAGGGGGGATATGGGGGAGGGGGGATATGGGGGAGGGGGGATATGGGGGAGGGGGGATATGGGGGAGGGGGATATGGGGGATATTGGGGAGGAGGGATATGGGGGATATGGGGAGGTGGGGTATGGGGGACATGGGGGAGGTGGGGTATGGGGGAGGGGGGATATGGGGGACATGGGGATATGGATTTCGGGCAGGGGGTGGGAAGCTCACGCTGGCTGCTCTGACGAGGTCGTTCACTTTCTTGTGGCACTGGGTGCCTGTCCGTGGTGTCAGGGCCACAGCGGTGATGGCCTCTGCCTCCTCCCTCCACAGACGCCGGCTGTAATGTGGGGCAACTCTGCGGCCGTGCCCGGGATACAGGGCCTCCCTCCTCTGCTCCACTGCGTGTATGAAGTGTATGACGCCGCACGGCGTGAACCACGTGAGCCAGCGCGGCTGGCGTCACGTCGCTGCTAGCCCATTCTGGGACGGAGACTTTGCGACATTTGGGGCGGCGTGATGCAGGTCGGATTTGCACCGTTTTTGCCACCGGTCGGCCGACTTTGCGCCGATAACGGAGAATTTTGCCCCAGGTTAGCAACAGTGTGGTCCAACATGAAATGTAAGAGGATAGAATTGAGGTGAAGGTATGAAGTTGTGGCGGGAGATAAGATAATGGCGGGGGGGGAGATTTTCTCCCTCACTGTTTTCATGGGGCATGAATGGTGGAGGGGGCAGAAAATAGACTAAAAACAGCTTTTGCGTCGGTGGGCTTTCCCCACTTGATTTTCCCCGCCCCCTGCCAATAACATCTCGTTGACTGCATACTCGGCGTTTACCCCTGATTATCCCCCATGTCCGACTGTCTACGTTGACGTGAATCATGATAGGTCTCAACAACATTCACCTGGCAACCAGACCCTGCAGGATGCACACAGGTGAGTAAAGACACCAGGGGGGAAGAGGGTCCTCCCCAGGCACTACCCTGGCACTGCCATCACGTTCCGTGTCTGTGGATGGGAAGATTCAGTGTCCATGATGGGGAGGGGGGTTCCATGTCTATGGGAGGGGTTCCGTGGAGTGGATGTATTTTCATATTTTTTAACCTAGGCGCACTCTTATTTATTTATTTATTTATTTTTTAAATTAATTTACGGGATGTGGGTGTCGCTGGTTAGGCCAGCATTTAGTGCCCATCCCTAGTTGCCCTTCAGAAGGTGGTGATAAGTTGCCTTCTTGAACCACTACAGTATTTATGGGGTAGGTACTGTCATAATATGCACCCATGCACATCATGAGGTAGAAACAGGCAATGACAGACACCCAGGTTAGTCAACCAACATACAGGACCGAACACAACCAATCACCAGACAGAACACCAGAGGGGGGCTTCCAACTATAAAACTCACGGGGCATCAGCACTCCGCCTCTTTCCACTGGTGACAACTGTAGTGACAGTCAGGGTGTATATATCAGTCAGCACCATCTACACGTGGATCAGAGCTAGTCTGGTCTAGTAAATTAGAGTTAGTACACTTAGAGTAGGAGAGTGTCAACCCACAGCCAGCTGTGTGCATTGTTACAGAAGTTCAATAAATCGTATTGAACCAACGCCTAGATTTGATGTATGCTTTACAGTTCATCTGCATCCTGTTGCAGTCCGTGTGACCCCAGGGTGAATAACACAACACGATACCAGGAGTCTACTTCATCTAAGTAATTTACCTTGAATAATTCAGTGACGACCAGCAACTGCCTTCCAGCGGCATGGAGAAGATCCAGGCCCCTCCACAGCTCCGGATCTCTGGAAATCGCGGCGCCAACTGACAGGTCTTCAAGCAGAAATTTGGTCGATACATTGAGGCCTCGGGCCTCGAGGATGCGTCCGATGCCAGAATCACGCTGCTCCTATCGACTGCTGGGAACCAGGCCATCCAAATCTTCAATTCGCTCACTTTTGCCGACAGCGAGGACAAGACCAAGTTCCAGATCGTGTTAGCCAAATTCGACAGTCACTGTGAAGTCGAAACGAACGAGAGCTTTGGACGCCATGCCCTCCAGCAATGCCTCCAGGGTAAGGATGAGCCTTTCCAATCCTTTCTAACTCATCTCTGCATATAAGCACAATCCTGCAACTACGGTGACACCGCTGATTCCCTCATTAGGGATCAGATCGTGTTTGGCGTCCACTCCGATGCCCTGCGGGAGCAGCTCCTCAAAATAAAAAACATGACCCTGCCAGTAGCCATTGAGACGTGTAAAGTGCTTGAACAGGCGAAAAGTCTCACCTGAAATTGGCAGAACAGGACCAACTTGCCTCTCACGAGGCTGAGAGTGTACAGGCCATAGCCTAAATGCGGCGCCTTAGCATCGATGAAGGCGGCCATTTCGGGCGCTTTTCCCGGGGTCCCACGCATGTGCATCACAGACGGGAGAATGAAGCGGCCGAAGAACACACTGCGCAGTGCGAGCGGCGGCTGACCGCACTGCGCATGTGCGACGACACACAGCGCGTAATGACGTCAACGTCATGACATGCCCAAACTGCGGCACCGCCCACTTAAAGCGGCAATGCCCTGCAAGAGGCAGGCGATGCTTAAATTGTGGGAAGCCTGGCCATTATGCAGCCTTGTGCAGGTCTGCACCTCCGATCATGGGCCAGCGATCCCAGTTCCAACGCAAACGCATTCGAAGTGTGCAGCAAGGGCTGCTGGATTTGGAACCTCGTAACACCACGGATCCAGAGGACGACTGCCTGGACTCCCCATATCGTGTGGGCATCATTATCACGTATGCCAAGGCCTTCTCAAATTCAGCAACACGCCTACCCATCCTCAACGTGGATTCTGCAGATGAATGGTGTGCTGTCGTACAAGTCAACCAATGCAGCATTCGGTTCAAGCTGGACATTGGTGCTTCAGCCAATCTCATATCTCAAGCAGATCTTGCTCGCATCCAAAGGCAGCCAAAAATTCTTCCACTGGCCTGCCAGCTGCTTGATTATAATGGCAATGCCATTACTGCGTTAGGGTCTTGTCACCTGCATGTCTCCAACAAGGCCATCAAAGCCACACTGCGATTCAAAATCATCAAGCCTGACAAGGCTTCCCTGCTTGGTGCCCATGCATGCAAGCTACTCAATCTCGTGCAGTGAGTACATGCCATGTCCTCTGCCAATATGAATCTTGACATTGACGAAATCCTGTCACAATACCTGGACGTGTTCAGTGGGACGAGTACACTGCCGTACCGCTACAAAATCTTACTCAGGCCTGATGCCACGCCTGTGATCCATGCACCACGCCGGGTGCCGGCTCCTCTAAAGGACCGTTTAAAGGCGCAGCTGCAGGAGCTCCAAGACCAGGGTATAATCTCTAAAGTGACGGAACTGACTGACTGGGTCAGCTCGATGGTCTGTGTGAAGAAGACCTCTGGAGAACTGCGCATATGTATAGATCCCAAGGATCTTCGCCGAAACATAATGCGAGAACACTACTCGATCCAGAAGCGGGAGGAGCTAACCAGTGAGATGGCACATGCCAAATTCTTCACGAAGCTAGATGCATCGCATGACTTCTGGCAGATACAACTGGATGAGGCCAGCAGGAAGCTCTGCACGTTTAATACACCTTTCGGAAGGTATGTTACAACTGCATGCCGTTTGGTATTGTTTTAGCCTCTAAAATCTTTCACAGGATCATGGGACAGATGCTGGAGGTTGTGCGGGTTTATGTTGATGATGTCATTATATGGTCCACGACCCCAGAGGAACACATATCTCATCTCCAACAAGTCTTTAGACGCATACATGCCAACGGCCTCAAGTTGAACAAGGCCAAATGCTCCTTTGGCATGTCATCAATGAAGTTCTTGGGTGATCAAATATCCCAGCAGGGCGTGCAACCAGACTCGGACATAGTCAAGGCCAGTAACAGCATAAAAACCCCGGAAGAGAAAAAGGCTTCCTGGGTATGGTTAACTTCTTGGGAAAGTTCATTTCCAACCTGGCATCACACACCACGGCTCTCAGGCATCTGGTGAAGAAGTCCACTGCCTTTCAGTGGCTACCCACACATCCAGCAGAGTGGCTCGAGTTAAAGGCAAAGCTCACCACTGTTCCGGTACTAGCTTTTTTTGACCCAGAGTGGGAGACAAAAATGTCCACGGATGCCAGCCAGGACGGCATTGGTGCAGTGCTCCTCCAGAAGGATGACTCCTCGTCCTGGGCTCCAGTGGCCTATGCATCCAGGGCCATGACTCCCACTGAGTAGAGGTATGCTCAGATAGAAAAAGAGTCCCTGGGCCTCTTCACCGGTATTCTAAAGTTCCATGATTACGTCTACGGTCTACCAACCTTCTCAGTAGAGACTGACCACAGACCCCTAGTCCATATCATTCACAAGGACTTGAATGACATGACACCCAGGTTTCAGCGCATTCTCCTTCGACTCCAAAGGTATGATTTCGAGTTGGTTTACACACTGGGCAAGGAGCTAATCATTGCGGACGTCCTGTCGCGCGCCATCACCTCACCCTGTGAACAGGTCGACTTCATCCGCCAAATTGAGGCACAGATGCAACTCTGTGCCAGCAACCTCCCGGCCTCAGACGAACGAGTCGTCACCATTCGCGAAGAGACTGCCAAGGACCCTCTTCTGCAGCGGGTCATACATCACCTTGCAAATGGTTGGCAGAAAGGGCAATGCCCCCAGTTCTTTAATGTCAAGGATGACCTAACAGTTGTCGAGGGGATCCTCCTCAGGCTAGATCGTATCGTTATTCCTCGCAGCCTCCAGAGCTTAGTGCTCAAACAGATCCATGAAGGACACCTCGGTATCGAGAAATGCAGGCGCAGGGCCCGGCAGGCTGTCTATTGGCCTGGCATCAACGAGGACATATCCAACATGGTCCTAAATTGTGCGACTTGCCAGCGTTTCCAGCCTGCTCAGCCCAAAGAAACACTCCAGCAACACGAGATCGTGACCTCTCCATGGTCTAAGGTGGTAATCAACCTTTTTCATGCCAATGGGCGTGACTACATGCTTCTAATTGACTACTTCTCGGGTTACCCCGAAGTGCTGAAACTGTCCGACCTCACATCAAGGACTGTCATCAAGGCCTGCAAGGAGACATTTGCCAGGCATGGTATTCCGCTCACGGTCATGAGGACAATGGTCCCTGCTTTTACAGCCATGAGTGGTCCAACTTTGCGAAGCTATACCAGTTCAAGCACATTAGCTCGAGCCCGCGTTACCCGCAGTCCAACGGGAAGGTTGAGAAAGGGGTCCATATCGTGAAGCAACTGCTCTGCAAGGCTGCGGACTCAGCTTCTGACTTTAACCTTATCGGTGGGCATACAGGGCAACCCCTCTGCCCACCGATATGTCTCCGGCACAACTCCTTATGAATCGTGACCTGCGGACGACTGTTCCGGCCATTCATTTACCTGACCTGGATCACCTCCCAGTGCTGCAAAAGGTGCAGCAACTCAGAAACCGGCAAAAGCTGACATACGATGCTCATGCTACTGATTTGCCTGTGCTCTCTCCGGAAGATGCTGTTCACATCAAGTTGCCTGGTGAAGGCTGGTCAGCTCCAGCTGTTATTGTTCGACAGGCTGCTCTCAGGTCGTGCATGGTTCGCATGGCTGATGGATCCATTGTCAGGCGCAACAGAAGGGCACTACGCAAACTTGCCTGCCCACCACCGGATCTCGTGTTCCCAGCTGTCGTTATGCCTTTTCCGGACACCTCGCTCCACGAGGCCACCAATCTGGCTGCAATCCCACCTGTCAAGGCGCCGTCGGCCCCACCTCAACCTCTCAGGCGATCGACAAGGATCCGATGCCAGCCCCAGAGATTGGGCTTATAAATATTTCCTTTGTACATATTGTTCTGTTTCTGCACACTAGACACCTTACATGTACATATGCATTCACTCGCCATTTGCTGTAAATAGTCATATCTGTAAATATGTCGAAAATGCTCTAAGCAACCGACAATTTCTTTTTAAAGAGGGGGGATGTCATAAGATGCACCCATGCACATCATGAGGTAGAAACAGCAGTGACAGACACCCAGGTTAGCCAATCAACATACAGGACAGAACACAACCAATCACCAGACAGAACACCAGAGTGGGGCTTCCAACTATAAAACACACGGGGCATCAGCACTCCGCCTCTTTCCACTGGTGACAACTGTAGTGACAATCAGGGTGTATATATCAGTCAGCACCTTCTACACGTGGATCAGAGCTAGTCTGGCCGAGTAAGTTAGAGTTAGTACACTTAGAGTAGTAGAGTGTCAACCCACAGCCAGCTGTGTGCATTGTTACAGAAGTTCAATAAATTGTATTGAACCAACGCCTACGTTTGGTGTATGCTTTACAGTTCATCTGCATCCTGTTGCAGTCCATGTTACCCCAGGGTGAATAACACGACAGGTATACCCACTGTGCTGTTGGGGAGGGAGTTCCAGGATGTCGACAGTGAAGGAACGGCGATATATTTCCAAGTCAGGGTGGTGAGTGACTTGGAGGGGAACCTCCAGATGGTGGAGTTCCCAGGTATCTGCTGCTCATGTCCTCCTAGATGGTATTGGTCGTGGGTTTGGAAGGTGTTGTCTAAGGAACCTTGGTGAATTACTGCAGTGCATCTTGGAGGTGGTACACATGGCTGCCACTGTTTGTCGGTAGTGGAGGGTTTGAATGTTTATGTAAGGGGTAACAATCAAACGGGCTGCTTTGTCCTGGATGGTGCCAAGCTTCTTGAGTACTGGTGGAGCTGAACTCATCCAGGCAAGTGGAGAGTATTCCATTACATGCCTGGCTTGTGACTTATAGATGGAGGACAGGTTTTGGGAGGTCAGGAGGTGAGTTACTTGCCTTAGGATTCCTAGCCTTTGACCTGCTCTGGGAGCCACAGTATTAATGACTAGTCCAGTTCAGTTTCTGATCAATGGTAACCCCCAGGATGTTGATTGTGGGGGATTCAGTGATGATAATGCCATTGAATGTTCAGGGGCGGCGTTTAGATCCTCTCTTGTAGTTAATGGTGTCAGGTGGATGTACCTTTAAGAAATGGGTGTTTATCAAATAGCTGCAGTGATGTCAGTGTGTGGGTGGAGCTGGGCTGTCTGTCTTTCACTTTCATTTTGAGCTGGGAGCTGCAGTGTGGTTTTGGTTTCATTTTCAGAGTTGGAGAGCTGCATTCTCTCTACAAGTTAAAGAATGTCTTCAGCTCATTGATGATTTCAAAGTAATACCTGTTTCTGTAGAGATTTCAAACCTGCTGCCTTTGTAAAAAGAAAGGGTTTAACTTATGGATGTTAGAAGGAAAGGTATCAAGGGTTACCTATAGAGTATTGCATCGGTAGGGTTACATGTGTTGGTATTTGATAAGATGTTTACTGTGTGTTTATAAATGTTAACTGGATTCAAAGAATAAACAGTGTTTTGTTTAAAAATACTTTTAGTTCTCTGTTGCATCATACCTGTAAAGTGGGCCCTTGTGCTCCCCATAACCAAAATCTATTAAAAGTTGTGGGTCAGGTGAACGCCATGATATACTTTGGGGTTCTCTAAACCCTGGCCCATAATAATGGTCATTACCTGGCACTTGTGTGGCGCAAATGTAACTTGCCACTTGTCCTTATAAACCAAAGCTGCTGGCGGGACGGGCTCAATCAGAACCCGCCCCTTCAGCATGATAGTGTGTGACCTGCCCCTTCCAGTTTTTTACCAAAGTGTTTAAAAATAATGGCAGAAAAAGCTGGCAAGGCAGCGGGCGCTGCCCTCCACATTTCCCCCCCCGAGATAACACTTTGAAATAAAATCAGAAAATTCTGTCCAATGGCATTGGACTACTCAAAATTCAAGTTCAGCATTATTCTTGAATAAGGGCGAACAGGTTTTGCACATGTTAAGAACGATAGTCACCAACACCTGAAAACCCGAATTGAAATGTTAACAAGTCTGTTAAAAAAGGCTAAAAACTACCTAAAACAGCTCACGGTGAAGTGGACTGGCTCAGAAATGGTTAAGTTTGTTTGTAGTTGGTACAAAGCTGAGGTAGTTTCAATTTACTCTCTGGAAGTGGTCTCACACCAACTGTCGGTTTGGTTTAGGTTGTTTCCAACCCTCCTTTTTCACCCCCACTGTAATGTTCTTGTCAGATGGCCTGATTTATATTACAAAAACGCTTGTAGCTAAAGCTATAAATGATTTATTAACATTAACTGTGGGTCAACTCTATACAAAACAACAGATGAATAACAGTATGATCATGCATAAGCAACCTCTCTCTTCCAGCTCCCTAGTCAGTCTGAGCTCACCTGACTCTAACATTCACTTATATACTAATGGGACTCCTAGTGGTCAGTTGGTGAATTAAAACATAACCATGATATCACTACATCCCCTTTCCTTTGAAGGAATAAATTAATGCACTATCATCGGTATATTTACATGTAATATCATTCACCTGCGAGTCTAACAGTATTAATTTTTTTCTTTAAAATTTTTTAAACTGCTTTCACAAATATATACAAGAACAGCAAGCATAGTGTCCAAAAAGTCCAAATCTGCAAATTGAGTTGATCAGGCTTTCTTCCAACTCTGGTTGATCTTCTCAAAGTTTGACCATGCTGTTCAGAACTTGTAGATTCAATGTTCTCCATGACATTCTCATGCTGAGGAACTGCTGAACTATCTGACACTGCAGCTGACGTTGATCCTGACATAAATTAGCCATCCATCACTTTGTTGTGAAAGTCTTATCTGGTTTTCAAGAGTGTTCAACAATTTCTTCCAAAAACCAACCCATCCTCTGTCTGTACATTGTAGGAACAAGGTGCTACTTCTTCAAGTACAATGGCTTTTCTCGACCAATTACCCAATTCTTCTATTCTCACAATGTCATCACTACTCAGAGTGGTAAAGTTCTAGACACTTTATCATCGAACTGTTTTTCTTTGGCTTTAATGTTTAGCATTTCCTGCAGTACTACTATATTCTCCTCCTTCTTTGTCAAGTATGGAAGTGTGGTTTACAACTTTCTATTCATGAGTAACTCTGCTGGTGATCTACCATGTTGTGGAGATGCCAGTGTTGGACTGGGGTTGGCATAGTAAGAAGTCTTTTAAAAATAAAAAAATTTAGAGTACACAATTTATTTTTTCCAATTAAGGGGCAATTTAGCATGGCCAATCCACCTAGCTTGCACATCTTTGGGTTGTGGGGGCGAAACCCACGCAAACACCTGGAGAATGTTCAAACTCCACAAAGACAGTGACCCAGAGCCAGAATCGAACCTGGGACCTCGGCGCTTTGAGGCTGAGAAGTCTGACAACACCAGGTTAAAGTCCAACAGGTTTGTTTGGAATCACTAGCTTTCGGAGCGCATCTCCTTCATCAGGTGAGTGACTCACCTGATGAAGGAACTGCCAATCATGGTGAAACATTTCTGATGCTGAAATTATGCCAAACGGCAATCTCAGAAAGTAATACGATCCAAATGGCATTTTAAAAGTGTCGTACTTTGTACTTTGTTCCTCTAGCTTTAGCTGCCAGAAAGCTTGAGATGCTTCAGGTTTCGTAAAGAATTGTGCACCAGCCATCTCAGATGTGATTTCCTTAAGCTTTGGTATTTGGTATTCTCTTTTGATATTCTCGTTAAGATCATTGGGATCCATATATTTGCGAATATCGCCATTCTTTTTCTTTGCACATATTTTAAATGGAGTGTTAGTTGTATTTTTTTATATGCTGGAGAATTCCTTGATGTCTCCAAAAAATTATCTTTTTCTGTTATTACTCCAACAAATGATGATGTTTCATCACTGGAGACTTCCATTGTGCTGACTGATCTGGGGCTGAGCTTTGAGTAACAATTCTGAGCAAAGTGATATTTTCCTTTGCCTCGCGAACAAAACTTGCCAAACGTTGGACACTGCCTTAATTTCCGCCTTTGACCACATATTTTACACAGAAATACTTTGTCTTGATCTTTAACCTGTTTGTTGGTGTGCGAGGAGCTGCAGGAACTTTCCCGCCTTTTTTCGGAAGTCCCCCGTCTTTTTGGAAAAAGGGTGGGAACGGGAGTGCTTTCCTCCTAGAAGATGCCGCCTTTACAGTGAAACATGTTAGAATGCTGTCCTGCTAGCTCATGAGCCTGACAAATCTTAACTGTTTGTTCCAAAGACAGCTCGGATTCCCTCAGCAACCTTTTCCTCAGCTTATTTTCATTCACACCAAACACAATTTGGTCCCGATTCCACCGCAGAAACATTACAGGTTTTAGCTTTTAACTTTAAATCAGTGATGAAATGATCTATGGGCTCTTCTGTCTTTTGTAAAAGTGATCTAAACACATAGCATTCATAAATTTCACTCGTCTGGAGGTACAATGTTCAACAAATCTTTGAATTACTGCACTAAAATTTTTACTATCTTCATCGTTTGCAAATTTAAACGTATTAAACACAACAATTGCTTCAGGCTCCGCCGCTGTTAAGAGCATCACTACCTTACGTGAATCTGATTGATCTCCTAAATTTGCTGCAGTAAGAAACAGATTAAATTGCTGTTTAAACACACACTAGTTGCTGACCACATTACCATAAAATTTGAGACTTATTGGTGGCTTCAATGACTCCATGTTGTTAATTCTTGCAGTCTGAAAAATCTTCAAATCTCTGTGGACTTGCTGGCAGGCTTGTTTTATCTCAGTGTTTAATACCATCCAACTCTGGTACCATGTAATGTTCTTGCCGGATGGCCTAATTTATATTACAAGATCACTTGTAGCTAAAGCTATGAACAATTTGTTAACATTAATTGTGGGTCAACTCTACATAGAACAGGAGATGAATAACAGTATGATCATGCACAAGCAACCTCCCTCTTCCAGCTCCCTTGACAGTCTGAGGTCACCTGGCTCTAACAATCATTTATAGATTAATGAGACTCTTTGTGGTCAGTCGGTGAATTAAAACACAATCATGATATCACTACACCCAACAGCCCTACACTCAGGCCCCAGCGCATGCTGATGTAGAATTTAGATGTAATTTTCCAACTTCCCGACTTCCAGCACAAAAATCTCATGTCAATACCAAGCTACTCACCAACTCAAGTGTATAATATACCTAAACTTCAAATAAATGCTCAAATAGGGGGTCACTGTTTAAAATAAGGGGTCTCAGGTTTGAAACGGAGATTGGGCAAATTATTTTCTCTCATGAGGGTTGTGACTCTTTGAAATTCTTCTTGATAAGGCGGCGGAAGAAAGTCTTTGAATATTTTTCAGGCAGAGGTGGATAGACTCTTGGTAAGCAAGGTGGTGATAGATTATCGAGGTGGGCAGGATGCAGGTTTGAGGTTACTACTGAATCACCCATGATATTATTAAAAGGTGGAATAGCCTCGAGGGACTGAATGGTCTACTCCTGGCTCCTTGTTCATATGTATTTCAATGGACTATAATTTATATCAGGTATATTATTCTTATTTATGCTTTAAATGTGTTTTCTCAATTTATATTGTAAAAGTTATATATCCAAAGCAGTTGCTACAGAGGAGGAAGTAAAAAGAGAAAGTGCAAAAAGGCATGATTGTTTGGAGATAGTCTTCAATTTGAAAAGTGGCATTGCAAAGACATGCCATTATCAAAAGTATAAGCAACAGTTGACCCATTGTAATGACCATTTAAAGATCTGCCTCCATCTGTGGTACTGTATGTTTCTTTTATTTTACATATGTTGTCCTATCTGTAAATACTTACCAACATAAAGGAGGACACTCCTGACTACCATGGGAATATTACAGCTCTGTCTAATCACACAGTCACCAACCAACATCTATACACGTACAGTTACAGCGGGGGTTACTTGATAATGATCAGGCCTGGCAGACCAGTTGATTATTGTACCTTTACTGCTCTCCAGCTGTGATTAGCTACCTCAGTGCAGCCAAGACATTGAACTGACAAGCTGTATGGCTCAGCTCCTCACACGTTAAACTTACAGATCCATCATGGGAGCTGAGTAGCTGACAAAAGCATAACATGTAGCAATCCCTTGATTGCAAATTAGCCTCAGTTAAGGAAACAATAACATTTGTTTAAATCATTCTTAAAGTGCTGTTTTAAAGGCTGACGCCAATAAAAGAGAAAAGTCATGTATTCACACAGGTTTAGGTCTCAAAGAGCCATAGATCATAGAATCATAGAATTTATAGTGCAGAAGGAGGCCATTCGGCCCATCGAGTCTACACCGGCCCTTGAAAGAGCACCCTATATAGCACCCTCTCCCCTTAACCCAGCAACCCCACCTAACCTTTGGACAACACGGGCAATTTAACAAGACCATTCCACCCAACCTGCACATCTTTGGCCTGTGGGAGGAAACCGGTGCACCCGGAGGAAACCCACGCAGACACAGTGAGAACGTGTAGACTCCACACAGACAGCGACCCGAGCCGGGAATCGAACCCCGGGTCCCTGACGCTGTGAAGCAACAGTGCTAACCACTGTGCTACTATGCCGCCCAGCTCAGCGGACTCTAATATTTGACTGGAACAATAAACTTTGTGGTGCAGTGTCTGTGCTTAGGTCATCTATTTCTGTGGTATGGTTTGTTAACCAACAGATATTATATCCTATTAGATCTCAGCTTGGTTTGAGTAGAGAGTTGGCATAAATACAAAAGGATCACATTTCGCAAAGCTAGATATTGGAGTAGAAATTATTTTGCATGCATTTTCAGGTCCAAATTCGGTGCTGTCAACATAGGCCCCAACCATAAGACCCAAGGCTGACCTGACATGCATTCACAGGCAGTTTATGCATTGGAATTGCAGAATGTCAGGACACGTGTCTCACTGGCAGTGGCTCATAGGTAAATCCCAGGAGAGCTTTGAAAAGGAAAACAGGAGCAATCAGAGGCAGACTTACACTTTGGGATGCCCCACCTTCTCCCTATTTGGAGGGCTCCCTGTGTCATGCCCCACCCTCTGGTGACGTGGAAGCCCATCCCAAATGACGTCAAACCCCACTCCCAATTATGTCAATGCCCTCCTGATCCCACACCCTCAGCTCACACAATGCAAGCCACAAAAATACACAAATTACTGCTAGTGTCCTGATGCCTTACTGGCTGCGGGCCTGTTCTCTGCTCTCGCCCTCACCGGTCCAGTTGCCCAGCCCTCTTTACTCTCAGCCGTGTTCTCTGGTCGAGTCGGCCCACTGTTCCCCAAAAACCACGTTAGCGCATGCCTGGCCCTTGCACCTTCCGGCTGCTCACAAATTTCGCTTGACTCAGACTGCTCCTGACTTTATCTGGCCTCTGCTCTCACCCTCGGTTGATGGCCTCGCCCTCACCGGTCTACTTGCCTCTCAGTATGTGGCCTTCCCTATTGGCTGGAGCCCCGTGCTGTGTGTTTCATTGTAAGTCCGCCTCTGGGAGCAATGACTGCAAAGCATGGGAGCACAGTAGTTAGCACTGCGGCTTCACAGCACCAGGGTCCCAGGTTCGATTCCTGGCTGGGACACTGTCTGTGCGGAGTCTACACATTCTTCCCGTGTCTGCGTGGGTTTCCTCTGGGTGCTGCATTTTCCTCCCGTAAGTCCCGAAAGATGTGCTGTTAGGTAATTTGGACATTCTGAATTCTCCCCCTGTGTACCCGAACAGGTGCCGTAATGTGGCGACTAGGGGCTTTTCACAGTAACTTCACTGTCAATGTAAGCCTACTTGTGACAATAATAAAGATTATTAATTTTTAAAAACTTTGAGAGAGCCCACCTGCTCCTTCTGATTCCCAGGAATGATTAAAAACAATAAATGTGAAAAATTACCAAACTTTCATTGGTGTCTACAGGGGCAACTGAAGAATATTGAGCAGGGCAAGCCTGGCAAATTTTGCAGACAGGTGATCAAGTCCCAAATGTAGTTCAATGAAATACCTAAAGATCTGCCCCCACCAATATGGTTGTTCCTGAAATGCGCAGGACGCTGTGCCCTACTTCATTCACCTGAGAATGAATGCATTCCCAATTCCCACCATATTGTTTGTTAAAAAGTGGCGCCTTGACACATTCTAATCAACAGGTGGTTGATCAACAATGGGAATCAAATTAGTATCAGGATTATAAATCCTCTTTAATGCCACTTCATTACGGGTTTCCAATATTAAAGGTTTTATTAATCAGTTATTGATCTGTTGTCTTAATACCCATCTCTAGAAACAAAAATAATCTTGTATCGTGCATTTCCCGATATCAGGATATCCCAAAGCATTTTACTGTCGGTGAGGTATTTCCGATATATGGTTATTGTTGTAATCTGGGAACCATGGCAACCAATTCGCACACAGAAATTGAAATGAAATGAAAATCGCTTATTGTCACAAGTAGGCTTCAAATGAAGTTACTGTGAAAAGCCCCTAGTCGCCACATTCCGGCGCCTGTTCGGGGAGGCTGTTACGGGAATCGAACCGTGCTGCTGGCCTGCCTTGGTTTGCTTTCAAAGCCAGCGATTTAGCCCTGTGCTAAACAGCCCCTGTTCCACAACTAACAATGTAATAATGGCCAGATAATATTTCTACAGTGATGCTGGTGAGGGGTAAATATTGGCCAATGGCAATTGGAGAGAGAGAGATAATTGAGAATCATACACATTGAACAGGAATGCAAAATGAATAAATAGATAAAATTGCAAATGAAGAGCTGTATAGCGTCCTTCAATGTTGCCTGTATTTACTTATAATCTGTGCCATCTTTAATATGGCGGGGGTGGTGTTCTTTGGTGTACAATGTGCAACCCATTCAATGCAATTGGGCTGCTGATTTTGTTGCACAGAGGGAAAACCTTCCCACAGCGGTAACCTATGCGGCATTTCCTGTGACTTTCTATCTGCTATCTTTTGTAGCAGCCAAAATATCGTCTTGTGTCGTGATCCTAATAGCTTGCACGGTTGGAGGGGTTCGGCCTAAAAGGTAATCAGTGATATGAAGGAGAAGGAAATAAAAGGAAACGGGGAAAATGGTTAATCAATATGAACAAAATTACTGATATGAAATGCAGCATTTCTTATAGCCACTAAATCAAGGTGGTAGTCACCCAATGTAACATGTTTTCATTGCTGCAAGCTTTATCCTTGATTAAAGAAGTACCTTGCAAAGGTCTGCAGGATTTTATCCAGAACATTGCATTGATTAATTATAGAGAGAGTTAATCAATAATAAAAAACTTGCACTATTGCTAAAATACTTGCCCTGAAATTAAGCTGAATTTACAAAAGACAAATGACTGATATCAAAAAAGAATGTTTAAAGAGAAATGAATTAATCAGTCAAAACACACAAATATCTGTTGAAATTACACAGAAATCCAGCAGGTGGCACACATTTATTAGTTCTTTCTATTTACTTATTTATCTTTTTATGGTTAGCTCTCGTGGCACTGGAGGAATTCTAACAAAGTACCAGTTGTTGATCATCCCTCACAAACTCAGGCAGGCTGGAAAAGGCAATTTGTTTCATATTTGTTGCCTTTGAGCTGTAAAGGTAAGATAGATGACTGTGTTGCTGAGTTTAAAGTTTCTTTTACAGATAAAAGAACAAGCCTCGTATTTGTGAAGACAGGAATTCATCTCAGTGGTGTCTATTCATCTTCATTCACAACAATAGCAAGTGGTTAACAGCCTCACTCTCTTAATATTGGTTCATTAGTGGATACATCAGTTGGAATTACAAAACAAAACTGCTTAGATAATGGTCCATGTTCCTTTGGCTAGGCTGTATTACATTTTCATAGAATCATAGAATTTACAGTGCAGAAGAAGCCCATCGAGTCTGCACCGGCCCTTGGAAAGAGCACCCTAACCAAGCCCACACCTCCGCCCTATCCCCGTAAACCCAGTAACGCCACTTATTTTACTTAAATCAGACCAGAAAATGCTAAAATAAAAATACTTAGCAGGCCTGGCAGCATTGATAGAGAGAGAAACAGAGTTAATGTTTCAATCTGATGGCCAATCATCACGGTAAGTAATGACCCCTATTTTCCCAGCCAATTAGTATTACCTATTACTTATTAGTTGTGAGCTATTGGTTTAGGTTACACTAACCAGCCAGTGCTACCAGGCCCAAAACACTCATTCCAGATTCAGCGCGTTTCACTTGCATTTCTTCCAATTTGGTCTACTGCATTCGCTGCTCCCAATATGGTCTCCTCTATATTGGAGAGACCAAACGCAGACTGGGTGATCGCTTTGCTGAGCATCTTCGGTCTGTGCACATTCAGGACCCTGACCTTCCTGTTGCTTGCCATTTTAACAAAAGACCCTGCTCCCATGCCCATATGTCTGTTCTTGGCCTGCTGCAATGTTCCAGTGAAACTCAACGCAAACTGGAGGAACAACATCTCATCTTCGGTTAGGCACGCTACAGCCTTCCGGCCTGAACATCGGATTCAACAACTTCAGATGATCAGCTCTACCCCACCTCGACCCATTTGTTTTCATTTCATTTTAACTGTCTGTTACCATTTCTTTCTTTCTTAATATATATTTAATTCCACCCCCCCCAATCTTATCCACCTTTCCTTCATCTTTCTCCTCTTTGCTTCCCCCTTCCCCTCCCCCTCATCTACAGTTCATCCTCTGATGTTAGTTTCCCTGCTGTTTGACCTTTCACATCTTTTGTCCTCTCTGGGGACTGCCATTAGCACTCTTTCCCCTTGGTTTCTGTGGCCATTAGCACCCGGTTTCCCTGGGTTTCTGTGGCTATGACTCATCTTTCATTCTCACTCCACAGTATAAATATTTCCCACTTTCTCTGTCTGTTAGCTTTGACAAGGAGTCATCAGACTCAAAACGTTAGCTCTTTTCTCTCCCTACAGATGCTGCCAAACTTGCTGAGATTTTCCAGCATTTTCTCTTTCGTTTCAGATTCCAGCATCCGCAGTAATTTGCTTTTATCCAGTGCTACTTGTTACTTTGTTCTCTAAATATAATTGTAACTGCAAAACATCAGTAGCAGAAGAACATTGAAAAATTGCCAAAGAATTGCGCTCCAAGTCTAAACATCAAGCCCTGACTATCAGACAAAGCTGACAATTGACTGTTAATTGGATTGAATCCTCTTGATCCTATTAATTAAATAAAAAATAAGAGGAGCTACTGCTAATTCAGCCACTCAGAAACTGGTCACAAGTTGCGGTGGTTGCAAATCTGCCCGCTCTCTTGGCAAAATATGTAGAGGAACTGCATCCTGGTTGCACATGTGTAGACACCCTCAGAAACGTGCTTCTGGTATTGACTTACCTGGATAAGAAAGGAGAAACTGAAATAGTGATTAATATTACATTCTCAATCAGCCTTTGGGCAGAAAGCTAGCAAATTAAATTTATGATGACTCTACACATTGTATGAAAGAGAAGTGCACTCAGATCAAGAGGAGTATATTGGGGAAAAAAGCTCAATAAAACTTGATATTCTGCTAAAGCTGTCCTACAACTGACCTCAATGCATAAATGTTAAACTCGGATTGGTTTATTTTAACATAGCCTCCATGGGATTTATTTCCAATTGCAACAAGGTGGCACGTTTATTTAAAAAACACAATCCCAGATTTAACATAAACTGAACCTGTCATTTTACTGGTGGATGTGCTCAATAATATGGAAATGTATACAGTAATTTCATCCGTAGAAGTTGATATAGTGCACAGTGCACACTCCCAACCAGTCATAGTAGCTTGATCCAGAACTGCACTGTAACCTGCGTGCAATATTCAGTTCTGTTGCATCAAATAAACATTCTGTTATGTAAGCTGCTGGACCGATGTTACTGTTGTTAGTGTGGAAGCTAGATTAACGATTAAATAAATGCAATACCATGGATATGGTGATATCATACATTTTCCACATTAGTTCTGTAAAAGTTTCAGAAAATGAATACCTGGGAATCACTTCTTAATCTGAATTGCAATATGTTCTGGGCTCAAGAAATGTAAGAATAAAGTCTCACAACATTTACCTTATGAAATCTGAATTAGAACATATTGGCAGCAGTTCTCAGTAAATACTTAAGCATGTTGGAGAACAGAAATCTAATTTGTTGATTGTATTTACCAGCATGCTAGCTAGCCAAAAATCCTTTCAGAAAAAAATGAGGAAATATTTGAAAACTTATCGGAGTTGAATTAAATTAAGTCAAATGCATAGTTACAAACATCGAAAATAGGAGCAGGAGTAGGTCATTTGGCTCTTCGAGCCTGCTCCACCATTCAATAGAATCATGGCTGATTATCCAACCCAGTAATCTGTTCCTGTTTCTTCCCCATATCCTTTGATCCCTTTAGTCCCATGAGCTATAGAAACAGCCAGTTCTTTCACAAAGCCTGCACGAGTGTGATGGGCTAAAAAATTATATAATTTAGCAAACCCATATTTGGCTTCTAAACTTAACACTCCAGAACAGAAAAGCTTTCAAACAATGGGCTGAACTTTACTTCCCCACCATAGTGTGGCTCAGTCTTATAATACAGTGAGCTGTTCAAAAGTCCATTGGATTCGGCAGGACTGGAAAATCCCGCCAGCTGGAGGGCCCAATGTTCACCAGGAACTTCAAAAACGTGTGTCGGATGCATTGCCAGATATCCTGAATATTGCCTTTCTCCATTTACCTCTTCAATCCTTGCAGGCTGCTAGCCTGAAGTTGGAAGGTGAGATATCTTCACATTGTGGACTTTCACAGGGAAGGCAGTGGTGCAGTGGTATCATCGCTGGACTAGTAATCCAGAGACCCAGAGTCATTATGCTCTGGAGATCCGGGTTCAAATGCCACCATGGCAAATGGTGAAATTTGAATTCAATAAAAACCTGGAATGAAAAGTCTAAAGGTGACCATGAAAACACTGTTGATTGTTGTAAAAGCCCATTTGCTTCATTAATGTATTTTAGGGAAGGATATCCATCATCCTTACCCGGTCTTGCCTACAAGTGACTCCAGACCTACAGCAATGTGATTGACTCTTAAATGCTCTCAGGGATGGCAATAAATGTTGGCTCAGCCAGTCACTCTGGCATTAAAAAGAATATGACTATCACGGTGCTCTGTGACTGGCAGTGGCAGACCTACATTTTTCGGGCCCTGAAGCTTGAACTGTTATGGGGGCCCCTTCGCAACCAGCAACGAGGTCTTCAATGTTATCTTCTTCAATGGGGTTGTTCCACGACAGATCACCACAAATTTTTAAAAAATGTAACCACTACATCTCAGATTTTGATTAAAATTGCTGTACTGGATTATCTCACATGTCAAAGTCACTGGTGTGAATAAAAAATTCCGATGCCTTATAGTTTTCGAGTTATGGGGGGATGAAAATTAGGGAAATGTTATTACATGCATGATGCATCATAGAATGATGAAATAAAACATAGAAAAGACCACAATATAATCTTTTATTTTAGACACCTATGAGAATATATACTACATGAAGCACATTTTACAAAATACTCCTTTTTCTCTTTTTTCTAGCAACATATTCATGTGCAGTTTTGTCATATGAGAGCTTCCTTGCAATGTCATTTTCTAGAGACAATATGGAACGAATTTAAGCGCTCTTCAGTCATGGTAGACCAAAATTTGTTCTTTATAAAGGATAGCGTTGAAAAATTCCTTTCTGCTTCACAGCTCGTGATAGGCATTGTCAAGTACAGCTTAAGCACTGTATTGGGGAACACTTCAATTAGGTGTTGCTCACAAATAAGCTGAAGAACTTCTGCGCATTGCATTTTAGATGGCGTGTTTTCTTCTGTGTTCTGGGATTTCCTAAGATGCAAATATTCTTTGAACTGATAACACTCGTTTACTAATTTGTGGTCAATATCATCTTTGTAATATGATATTATAAGTTTAGTACTGTCCTCATCAATTTCAGAATTGTTCACCAATTCTGAGAGGAACTTGAATCTTTTCACAATCTGCTCATATGGGTCAATCCTCTTGCATAACTGGATTATCAAGCAGTCATAGAGTTGATATAGAACTTCTAGCCTAAATTTGTCAGCTCCTCTCAAAGAAACAATACCACTTGTTCCATCTGAAAATTTCCTTGTAACAATGCGTTTAGAAGCATCAGAATAACTTGAGGTGATATCGTCACACAAACCTTTTGCTTCTGATTCATAGTGTGCAATCCTATCGGCTGAATTTTCTCTGAGTTCTTCAACAAACGAAAGTAAAGATGATAGCAAAAGATAACCTTCAAATACATCAAAACCAAGGGTTTGGAGTTTCTTACCTGTTTGTTGGAACGCTCCAGCACTTCTTCCCAAATGACTGTTAAAATAGCATATTCCAGCTTTACCAACTTGTGGTATAAATTCTTTGCATCTTGTTTACATTCAGGCTTCTCTTCTGAGTCTTCAAAAATGTGTTTGAGAGTTTGTAAAGTACCCATACATCCATTTTTAATTGCCCGACTGCTTCATAGTGTGCAGAACATCTAGTTACACTTAAGCTCTTTAGAGAAAAATGTAGATTTCCCTGTGTGTTTAAAATCCCCCATCTTCGTGGAGATCCTGAAAAGAAAACATACAGCTCCTGCAAAATGCCAAAATAGTCAACAACTTCAGGTACAGTAGACACTGCCTTTTCTCCAACAAGGTTAAGTGAATGGGCTGCACATGGTACATAGTCTGCATACCTGTTAATGTTTTTAAAGAGTGCTTGCAGCCTTTCTCCGAGCCCTTCACGTTAGATGCATTATCGTAGGACTGACCACGGATATTTTCAAGTGAAAGCTTATGTTCACCCAGGACTTGTTGTATTTTGTTGAACAAGGACGTGGATGAATGGTCTTCTATCAGTAAAAATGTTAAAAATCTCTCACAGGGTTTTCCATTATAGCAGTATCGAACCACAATTATCAGCTGGTCAACATGTGTCAGGTCAGGTGTAGAGTCAACAATAATAGAGTAGTATTTGATGTCTAGGTTGTTGATTTGATTCACAATTTCATCTTGCACATGTTTTCCCATGATTTCTATCAATTCTTCATACACGGGTTTGGATAGGTAAGTAGCATTTACTTTTTCATTTTTACATTTCTCGAGATGTTCATGTAAAAATGGGTCGAACTCTGCAATAAGTTCAATGGCCCCCATGAAGTTTCCATTATTTGGTGAGCCCCACTTCTCCTCATGACCTCTAAATGCCAAACCTCTTTCACTTAAAAACTTTATAACAGCTACAACTCTTTTCAGTACTTCAAAATAGTACTGTATGGTTTTTCTCATCTGTTCTTCAAGTTGCTGATCCACAGTATTTTTATTTGACTTTCTTGGTATCCAACACAACATCGCCCTCTTATGTTACATGCTGTCTTCATGATTCTCCAGAGTTCTGAGTACATTCATCCAGTCAGAAAACCCACCTGTTGTAAGTGATGTTTGGCATTTAGAAAAGAGTTTGCAAACAAAACAGTATATACAGCCTTTGCTCTTTGAGTAAACTAACCAGGATCTCATCAAAGTCTGGCCAAATTTCAATCTTTTTTCAAAATATTTGTTTGAGAAACTTCAGTTTTGCTCCTTGTAAACCCTGCTTGATTCGGTATATACATCATCTGGTTTTTTATTTTGAAAAAAACCTATGTCTTGCATTAAACAAGTCTGTTTGAAATCATTATCAACTGTCATGGGCCAGTTTTCGAGGTCAATGTATTCACTGAACTTGCTTCCTGTTTCATGTTTCTGCTCCGTCTCTGCTTGTTCCGCGGTACCTTCATGTTGACCACTGTGATCGTCATCTGTATCAAAAGCGTCAACAGTGGGTTGAATATTGCTAGAAAGAGCTCCCACAGTTTGTGCACTATCACTGGCTTCAATGGTGTTTGCTTGGCTTGTTTCAACTGTAGGTGTTGACAAACTTGACATTGCAAAATAGTTTGTTAGTTTTTGACATTTAGAAATTTTGTCAGATCGCTTTTTATTGAGTTTTCGTTTTTGGTGTCCACTTAAGTACTTTCATGAACTCATTGTTATTCCTCTAGGCCCTTGGCCTCTGTTAAAAAGGGAAAAAAATTAGATTAGCCGCAGCAGAACAGCCAAATTACCACGACACTCCACCTTTACAACATCTGTGCTACTGACTCTCAAACTTTGGGATTGTTGAAATATATACAACAAAAAATTAATCAATTTGAGTTGTGCGACTATTGTCGTATGCTTTGAAAGGAAAAAAAATTAGGTCTACTTTCTGAGAAAGGTTTTTAAAAAAAAACTCCTCAGAAAGTAAAGCGCCATTTTTTAAGATTTATAATAAACAAGCTAAATAGGCTAAACTAAGCTATGTTCAAGCTAGCCTACGCTAGGCTAGACTAAGTTAGGCAAGACTAGGCCACCAAAACTCATAGGCTAAGGTAATGTAACACAATTGTACCATTACTTGAACACTTTTCATAATAAACACCTGTAATTTAACACAAATTCACCCTTTTATTACTTTTTCATAAACACTTGTAATATAGTATTAGCCTAGGCTATGCAGTCGCAGCTTACCTTCCGTTCACCTCTTCATAAAAACAATAGGCTTAGGCTAATCTAACACTATTTCACCTTTATTACTTACCTTACTTTTCTAAATATAACATTTATTTTTCAGTACGGGTAATTAAAATATTGTATCCTTATGAACACTTTATTGAAAAAAATCCTTGTCTAGATCGCTATCACGAATGCTATCACGTTGAAAATTCACGTTAGCATTGTGATTGCCTTTTCAACGGCTCCCCTTTTTTGTTACGACATGTCATCTACGGTTTGTATTTCTGTCTTAAATGTTAATGGTGTTTTAAATTATTTATAATTATTTTATATTAAATATGTTTAGAATGAAACATCCTTAAGTTGAATGTTTTTCCGTTTACGGCTAGCCTACATGATACTTGAATAACCTTTTAATTTTTATTTTAACTATTATTTTGTATTGAATCACACTACATTATTAATATTATTATTTTTTAAAAACCCCTTCTCATACATTAGACCCCAAATTTTTAAGCAATGTGGACTAAAGTCGCTTCTGGGGCCCCTCCGGGATTAGGGGCCCTGAAGCTTAAGCCTCATTAGTTTCATAGTAGATCTGCCCCTGGTGACTGGTGAGGCACTTAGAGGTACTGAGAGGTAATGAGTGGAGGAAATTAATGCACCAAGATTCCTTCCTCTCCTCAACACGGAATTCCATCCTTTCACAGATGTTCCATCCAGCAGGGTGGTTGAGAACTGACATGATTCACCAAATGTATGTATGCAACTGGCAGTTCACAAACATGCGCTTGTGACCTTCTGCTCCAACTATATTACCAGGACATCTCCACTTGCTTATAATAACAAATAATGCATGCATCTTACCCAGGAGAAATCATTTTACATTCCTGTTATCCTGTACATCCTGGAGCTGGGTAGTCCATCACATAACATTAGTGTCGGTTGTAACATGTAAACCTGCCAATTTCATATAACTGTAATGTTTGGCATTATGGCAAAACCCTCACATGACATCTTATAGCTAATATATTGCCAAGGAAACTACATGACAACGTATTATGTCATGCACATTAATGTCACAAAGCCTGCAGTTAAACTGCCAGTTTTACATTGATGCAAGATGGGTTTGGTTGTACCTTGATGAAAAGGTGACAGTTGAACATCAGAGTCAATCCTATCTGACCCTGTGAGTTTTCAAATCTGGATAGTGATTTGCTTACTTGGAAAACGTCTCAATCCAGTTTGAATTAAGAATGAGTTATATTCATAGAGCACTTTCTACACAGTAAAACATCCCAGGGTACACCAAAGGAGCACTATCAGACACAATTCAACACAAAGTCATGCAACGAGATATTAGGACAGGTGACCAAAACCTTTGTCAAAGAGATAGGTTTTAAGGAGTGTTTAAAAGAGGAAATAGAGAAGGAGAGATTTCAGGCTTGAATTTTTTAAATTTAGGGCCTTGATACAGCTACGAATGGTAGGTTGATTAAAATTGGGGAAGATCAAGAGGCCAGAAATGGAGGAATGCAGATATCTTGGAGGGTTGTAGGAATGGAGGAGGTCACAGAGATGAAGCGGGATAAGGACATGCAGTAATTTGAAACAAGGGTGAGATTTTCAAAATTGAGGTGCTGCTTAACTGGGAGCCAGTGAGGGTCAGCAAACAGAGGGCAGATCAGTAAATGAGATATTCCAGTAAAGATCACCTTGCAAACATTGGTCACTCAGGACTTCTATTCGGTGTGTGGGATACATTTCCAGATATTATCAATGTTGCTAATTTGCATTGGCCTTCTCCATTTGCCTTTTTAATCTTTGCAGGCTACTTACCTCAACCTGGAACTTGATATATCAACATTGTGGGCATTTATGTGATGATCATTACTTGTGCTCTGTGACTGAAGAAACACTAAGAGGTACTTGAGTGGAGGAAATTCTACGCACCAAGACCTCTTCCTCTTCTCATCATGGAATTCCACTCTTCCACCATCTAGCAGGCTGACCGAGAGCTGACATAATTCACCAAATGTAAGTATAGGCAAAAGAGTTTACATGACCTCAGGTTTCTGCAGGGTGCAAGGTGGGAGACCAGTCAAGAATGGAAATGGTCACGTCAAGAGGCAGCAAAGATACAGATTAGAAGTTCAGCAGCAGACGAGCTGAGTAAGACACAGGTTTGGGCAATGGACACAGGTTATGTGGTCGGATGATTGTCTCAGGGTCAAATACGACACCAAGGTTGCGAGCAGAGTCAGAGTACCTACAGTATATCTCCAGTAAAACCTATTATATTCTTATACACAATTATGCAAGCTTGCCTTTCTTGATTCTGGGCGCATGAGTTTGGCCAATAATCTTTGTTCTAATATTCTAGATTGAATTTACAGACTGGTTATTGCAGTAATATTAACGTTTCTGTTAATATTATAGCATTTGACAAAAATGTGTCAATCCTCCTCGGTGGGGTGGGAGTACAGAGCAGGTGATCTGAATTGGATTTGTTGATTGTCATGTGTACCGAGGTTCAGTGAAAAGTATTTTTCTGCGTACAGTTCAGACAGATCATTCCATACATGAAAAGAAAATACACAGGGCAAACATAAAATACACAATGTAAACACATAGACACAGGCATCAGGTGAAGCATACAGGAGTGTGGTACTACTCAGTAGAGAAGGTGTGTGAAGAGATCAGTAAAGAGATGATGCAAGGAAACTCTTTTTGTGCATATTGCTGTCACAGTAATTCCAGCATAATGTCATTGCCAAATGAGGTGTAAAATATGTGCATTGAAATACTGATATTTTTTTACACTGGCCTCTACACAGTGCCATTTACGTGAGAAAAACCCAGTCCGAAGTTGATTTAATAATTGAATTATTTCCTTATCAGATAAGTTCTGCTTATTGCCATTCTAAAGTTTAACATTACAATAACTTTTAAACAAATATATTATGGAAACCAGCTGATTTGTCCGTGGGTAGGGAGAAGAATTGTTTTTTGAATTCAATACTGTTGTAACTGTTTGGAAGGCGCCCTCTGCTGGACTTTGCAATTACAAATGTTGAACCAAGAACAGGCTTCAGAATTGTTCCCTGAAATAAATAATTGAGAAATGTTTGTACTTTATAGTCCATGCTTTTAATTTAGTTTGAGATAAAACTCTGCACTTTCACACAATAAAATGTTAATGTGTTCATGAAATAAAAATCACGAATCAGATTTTGCGTGAAATTGTTTCTGAATACCAGTGCATTTCTGGTGATAATCTAGAATGAGTAAATTGCTACTTTTATGAAGCTATAATACACTTTCTGCATTAAATATTAACAGATAGTGCAGTGTGCTGGAAATCTAAGACTCTGCCACAGAAAGTTAGGACATAAGTATGTGGTTGTGATTTGTGGAAATGAAAAATTAGACTTTTCTCGTTACAAGTGGTCAAGATTTAGGGCTGATATTTCTGGCTGCTGGCATGCAGCTCTTGATGTAGATATATATTCGAAATCAGGAACCTGGAAGGGCATGTCGGAAGTGATTTCTGGGAGGAATCCATTAAGAAGTTGCCTCTGGGAACCCTGTCCCATTAGGAACGGCAACGAGTTTCCCGTTTGGGAAGTCCATTGGAGATGGTCACCCTTCCTCCTTTGCCGTGTGGCCATACCTGGCCACCAGCAGCAACAGCAGTGGCACCATGGACTTACCTTCAGTGAGGGTAGCAACTGCCCTAGAAGCAAGGCAAGCATTGGTCGTAACATCAGTCTTCATGAAATGGCGACAAGGCTACGCCTTCTACTCTGAGGAGTGATCCATTTTGTGAATTGTTCCCATCAAATAAACATGATCCCTCAATTGAGCTGCTTTCTGACACCTCCTTCTGCAAAGTCAACTGCGATCCATTACCAGGCTTCAGGCAAAGTGGGTGGATTTCTCCCATTTTGAGACTAAGTGTGGTGGCAGGCGTCTCTGGCAATGTCTCCCCACTGACCAGATTAGCGGAGATTCTGTGCTTGGAACATCATTAATTTTGCTCAGGCGAGTTCCCCTCAGAGTTACCTGGCAAGCCGGCAGTTTATTCATAGAACATAGAACATAGAAAATACAGCACAGAACAGGCCCTTCGGCCCACGATGTTGTGCCGAACCTTTGTCCTAGATTAATCATAGATTATCATTGAATTTACAGTGCAGAAGGAGGCCATTCGGCCCCCCGAGTCTGCACCGGCCCCCGGAAAGAGCACCCCACCCAAACTCAACGCCTCCACCCAACACCAAGGGCAATTTTGGACGCTGAGGGCAATTTATCATGGCCAATCCACCTACCCTGCACATCTTTGGACTGTGGGAGGAAACCGGAGCACCTGGAGGAAACCCACGCAGACACGGGGAGGACGTGCAGACTCCGCACAGACAGTGACCCAAGCCGGAATCGAACCTGGGACCCTGGAGCTGTGAAGCAATTGTGCTATCCACAATGCTACCATGCTGCCCTTAAAAACAAATCAATCCACACTATATCATTTTACCGTAATCCATGTACCTATCCAATAGCTTCTTGAAGGTCCCTAATGTTTCCGATTCAACTACTTCCACAGGCAGTGCATTCCATGCCCCCACTACTCTCTGGGTAAAGAACCTACCTCTGATATCCCTCCTATGTCTTCCACCTTTCACCTTAAATTTATGTCCCCTTGTAATGGTTTGTTCCACCCGGGGAAAAAGTCTCTGACTGTCTACTCTATCTATTCCCCTGATCATCTTATAAACCTCTATCAAGTCGCCCCTCATCCTTCTCCGTTCTAATGAGAAAAGGCCTAGCACCCTCAACCTTTCCTCGTAAGACCTACTCGCCATTCCAGGTAACATCCTGGTAAATCTTCTTTGCACCTTTTCCAAAGCTTCCACATCCTTCCTAAAATGAGGCGACCAGAACTGTACACAGTACTCCAAATGTGGCCTTACCAAAGTTTTGTACAGCTGCATCATCACCTCACGGCTCTTAAATTCAATCCCTCTGTTAATGAACGCGAGCACACCATAGGCCTTCTTCACAGCTCTATCCACTTGAGTGGCAACTTTCAAAGATGTATGAACATAGACCCCAAGATCTCTCTGCTCCTCCACATTGCCAAGAACTCTACCGTTAACCCTGTATTCCGCATTCATATTTGTCCTTCCAAAATGGACAACCTCACACTTTTCAGGGTTAAACTCCATCTGCCACTTCTCAGCCCAGCTCTGCATCCTATCTATGTCTCTTTGCAGCCGACAACAGCCCTCCTTACTATCCACAACTCCACCAATCTTCGTATCGTCTGCAAATTTACTGACCCACCCTTCAACTCCCTCATCCAAGTCATTAATGAAAATCACAAACAGCAGAGGACCCAGAACTGATCCCTGCGGTACGCCACTGGTAACTGGGATCCAGGCTGAATATTTGCCATCCACCACCACTCTCTGACTTCTATCGGTTAGCCAGTTCGTTATCCAACTGGCCAAATTTCCCACTATCCCATGCCTCCTTACTTTCTGCAGAAGCCTACCATGGGGAACTTTAACAAATGCCTTACTAAAATCCATGTACACTACATCCACTGCTTTACCTTCATCCACATGCTTGGTCACCTCCTCAAAGAATTCAATAAGATTTGTAAGGCAAGACCTACCCCTCACAAATCCGTGCTGACTATTCCTAATCAAGCAGTGTCTTTCCAGATGCTCAGAAATCCTATCCTTCAGTACCCTTTCCATTACTTTGCCTACCACCGAAGTAAGACTAACTGGCCTGTAATTCCCAGGGTTATCCCTAGTCCCTTTTTTGAACAGGGGCACGACATTCGCCACTCTCCAATCCCCTGGTACCACCCCTGTTGATAGTGAGGACGAAAAGATCATTGCCAACGGCTCTGCAATTTCATCTCTTGCTTCCCATAGAATCCTTGGATATATCCCGTCAGGCCCGGGGGACTTGTCTATCCTCAAGTTTTTCAAAATGCCCAACACATCTTCCTTCCTAACAAGTATTTCCTCGAGCTTACCAATCTGTTTCACACTGTCCTCTCCAACAATATCGCCCCTCTCATTTGTAAATACAGAAGAAAAGTACTCGTTCAAGACCTCTCCTATCTCTTCAGACTTAATACACAGTCTCCCGCTACTGTCCTTGATCGGACCTACCCTCGCTCTAGTCATTCTCATATTTCTCACATATGTGTAAAAGGCCTTGGGGTTTTCCTTGATCCTACCCGCCAAAGATTGTTCATGCCCTCTCTTAGCTCTCCTAATTCGTCTGCTCATTGTCAGCTGATGGGTTCAAAGGTCCCGACATCGTATTTAAGTCCTGTGCACTCATATCACTCTCTCCAACCCAGCCTTCTTCACCAGACCTTGCAGCATTTCTGCAATCCATAGGGAAAAGGCTAGCAGCCTCAAGAAGTCTGTTCCTCAATTCATCACCTGCAAGGCACCCATGTACCACCTGGACCCCCACGCACTGCATCTGGAAGCTTTGTCCATCCCCATCCAATAAACAATGTGGTATCCCTTTGACCCCCTTGTTTGTGAGCTTATCATGCAGCCTTGTGTCGGGTTCCAGCTTCCCACCCCTCGGTTTTCCCTCTGCCTTTCATTTTCCATCTTCTTTATCCACCTCCTTGTCCCTATGCCTGCCAGCATAGGCCTTGGCCCTTTCCCACACGCCTTACGCATTTTCCCCCTTCTCTTAACCAGGTCACCTCCACGCCAGCCGCCACTGGCCTTACCTCACACTTCACCCCCAGTCGGACTTCAGGGGTGGGATTCTCTGCCAGCGGGATCCTCCACTTCGCCTGCAGCGCACTCACGCCCACGGATTTCCCGATGGCGTGGGGGTGGCCACAATGGGAAACCCCATTGGCCGGTTGCCAGGTGGGGGAAACGTGCCCGAAAACGGGTCAGGAGGGATTGAGAATCCCGCCCCAGATCTTTGTTGCAGTGGTGCATGAGCCGCACAGCACAATGCCGTAAAGATCGACACTGGTGTGTGGCACCAGGGTGGAAGACCCCTGTACTACCCAACCCCAGGCGCAGTACTGATCCAACACAGTGACACAGGAGGGTCCATGGGTCCAGAAGCACAGTGCTGTCCATGAAGACTAGCTCAGCATGTCAATGGAGGCAGGAATCCTGGCAGAGTGGTATACAGCGCACCAGGAAAGATACAGCACTATGGCAGAAAGGTAGCTGCACTCACCTTGAAACCTCTTACCAACAGAGGACCATCTTGTGCATACCACTCTTTAGCAATCGGTTGTTTGACCGATCCCATTTCAAGCTGGTGTGACGCTCGATTGATAGACCTGACAGGATGCCAATGGGCAGCTGTCCAACGAGCATTCATGAAATGCGAATGAATGTAAATGGCATTTATGCCACCAGCCAGCAGGAAGACTGAGCCGTGTTATTAACCCATATCTGGGAGAATTGCTACACCATTTTACACGAGCAGAAGGTTTCTGACTTTTTGGCTCCCGCTATTTTCCTGCTCCCACCCGCTGCCAAACCTGCGTGCAGGATGGGGGAATTCAGCCCCGTGAGGGGCTTGTACATCCCAGCGAAAATCTCTTGTGGGGGGGTGGAATTTGGAAAAGTAGTTTATTGCCAGCCTTAATTGGTGTCCCACAGCCTTCAGGCGGGTTGCTCTCGAAGCCTCTATTATACTGCCTCTGGGAAAAGTGCTCAGAAGCAGAAATATATTGGGGAGACAATCCAATGCATACTTTTCCAAATTTCCCCCCACCCCCATCAGTCACTTTCCACTGCCCTGGGAGAATTGTAGCCCATTACAATACCAGTTTTACATCTGGCTGACAGGTTGATAATCCTCAGTGAGACTCCATTCTATGTGCGTGGGTGTGTGTTCATGTGTATTCCATGGGCTGGATTCTCCCAAAACGCGGCTAAGTGTTGGCTCCTTCGTGAAGACCGTGGAGTTTCACGACAGCGTCATTGGGCCCCCCGGTAGAGCTATTCAACTGGCCACAAGGGGCTCACTCGGGCGGGTTGTGCAACACGTGAGGGACCGGCCGCCGATTTGCTTGTTCCGTCATTGACGCGATGCCGCGGCTCCAGTTAAGGAGTCTGCCCCCACACACAGTCGTCACAGACAAGATGGAGGTGCGCAGAGCAGCGCCGCCATTTTGGGACGGCGAATTGGAGCCCCTCCTGGACGCTGTGGAGGAGAGGAGGCTGGCGTTATACCCTGGGCCGGGCCGCAGGACACCAGGCGCCATTGTTCACCGTGCGTGGGCGAAGGTGCCCGACGCCATCAGCGCTGTCGGGGCAGTGGCCAGGACTGCAGACCAGTGGCGAAAGAAGCTGCACGACCTCCTCAGGGCAGCCAGGGACCTCCTCAGGGCAGCCAGCCCCCCCCCCCCCCAGGGTCCCCCCCCCCCCCCACCCCTCCAGGAGAAGTCCACGCATAAATGCCGGGAGCGGGAGAAGACCGGACGGGGACCGGAAGACCTGCATCCCCTCAGCGTGCCCGGGCAAAGGACCCTCAACGTCGTCGGCGGGCCGGAGGAGAGGGAGGTCAGCGATGCAGAGGTCGGAGGCGTGCCACCAAGTGATACCCACTGTCTGGTTGCGGCTCCTCATGACACACGTGTGCCCACCCCTCACCCCATCACCCCTCACCTCTCACCCCACACCAACAGCACTCACCCCTCCACCTCTTACCCCACACTCCACACCCCTCCACCCCTCGCCCCTCACCCCACACACCAACAGCCCTCACCCCTCCACCCCACACTCCACACCCCGCCACCCCTCGCCCCTCACCCCACACACCAACAGCCCTTACCCCTCCACCTCTCACCCCACACCCTCCACCCTTCATCCCACACTCCACACCCCTCCACCCCTCACCTCTCACCCCACACCCCTCCACCCTTCATCCCACACTCCACACCCCTCCACTCCTCACCTCTCACCCCTCCACCCCTCGCCCCTCACCCTACACACCAACAGCCGTCACCACTTCACGCCTCACCCCTGTCCACCTGTCTAACCATACATGCTGTCTTGTGTCTTACAGGACAGGCTGGCAATGGGCCCATCCCATCTGGGGCACCCCACCCCCAGCCAGTGCCAGGTCCGGTGCCCCCCAGGGACCCAAGCAAGGACGGCAAGAGCAGTTGGAATACCAGCCCTCTGGCCGAGACTACCCAGGACACCACAACCCATGGGACAGACACACAGGACACCACGGCCCGGTGGATAAACACAGAGGACACCACGTCACAGGAGACCCCGGACTTCGGGTCCGATGAGGACATAGACTTTCCGTCACTGTTGCTGCCTACACCATCCACCATCTCAGACACTATCACCTCGGTTGGGCAATTTAGTGGAGAGGCTTCTGGGACACTCACTGGTGCGCACCACACAGGCGTGCCGGTACAGCAGGTGGAGGTAGGAGCAGCCGAGGGGCCGGACGGTTGGAGGGACGCCCGGCCCCAGCAACCAGCTGCCGCCCAGAAGGGTCCCAGGCTCCTGGAATATTCACTCCCACCCATAGTTCAGGGACAGTCAGAGACCCAGGGACCAGTGGAGGGGATGACGGCAGGTTTCCAGCACCTGCAGACGCAGTTGCAGGAGTCTAACCATGTGCAGGAGCAGGGACTGGTGCCGGTCATGCATGCCACCCATGCCAAAACTGCATGTCACCCATGCCAAAACTGCATGTATGCGTCCGCGGCGGAGGCAATGGGGGCGACGGTGTCGGACATGGGTCAGGTTTTGCAAGGCCTGGGGCTATCTGTGCAGGCAGGAGCCATGGCCCAGGACAGGGCTGCCCACTCACAGGCAGCCATGTGCCAGAGCCAGCTGCAGATTGCAGCGGCGCTCCTCAGAGTGGCCCAGTCCCAGCAACCATGGCTGAGAGCATCGGTGCCATTGCCCAGGTGGTGGCCGGTGTCGCACAGTCCCAGAGGGAGGTGGCACAGTCCCAGCCAGGCATGGCCCACTCCCTGTGCTCCATGGCCGCAAACATACAGACCCTGGTCGATACCAGAGCGAGCATCCAGGACTGCCAGCGCCAGGGGTCGGGGTGCCTCGGGGTTTGGCTCCACTCGCACCCCCATCCCATAGAGAAGCCTGGGGGCCATGAGGCATCCCAAGGGAGGAGGAGGTGCTGGAGCCCATGCCGGTGACTCCTGCAGGGGTGGTCCCGAAACACCGCAGCACCTCGGACTCCCCCCCCTCCTGGTACATCTGGTGGGCAGCGTGCAGAACAGATCAGCACCATGCCACCCGGGACTTCTGAGGAGCAGCTGGCCCCAACGAGGCCTGGCCGCCCCAGGAAGTGTGCGCCAACGGGGACCCTAGTCGCAGGGCAGGAGTCACAGCAGTCCACCTCCAATCCTGCTGTACCATCTGGGAACCAGTGTTAGGACCTGTAAGGTGGGCAGCTGAATCGCTGAAGCCCTGGATAGGCCGAGTTCCCAACGGCGTGGTTCTACCCACCTATACAAATTCGTGAAGCCGGTATGGTGGCTGAGGCAGCTGTGGGAGGAGGTAGGGGTTGGCTTGTGGGGGACTGCGGGCTCCCGGAACGGACACCGGCTATGCTTTCTGCGGGGGGGGGGGGGGAGGGGGGGGGTGGCCTGCCAGGGTAGGGGGAAGGGAGGGGAAGGGGGGGAAACAGGCCGAGCAGTCGGGGAGTCCCCAACATGGCAGGGCGGTGTCCACGCAAGGAGCGGCATTAACGGCGGCCATCTTGTTGGCCACCCACCCCGTGCACTGGATGAACGCAGGGTTAACGGCCGTATGGGTGGGTGCCGCCCCCCTCCCCAGCGACCCTACTCAACCAGCGACACCCACCAGGGAGAACTCCCAGGGCCACACTGATGGCAGCCCGCAGTGAGGGCAGTGCCATGAAACGGTGGCCCTGGCAGCAGGGACGGGCACCAGGAGCGGTGGATCCGATGGGGCGGGGGTTGGGGGCATGCGTGGCTGGGGTGCGTGCTGCCAACCGAGGCGACCAAGCAGCCCAAGGCACCTGGTTGTGCACGGGTCTATGTGCCATGTGCCATGGTAACATTTTCTCTCCTCACCCCATGCAGATCATGTTTGGTAACCACCCAGTGATGCTGGCCGCCGTGGCGGGGGCCGCTGCCCTGCATGCAGCACTGTGGCAGCATCAGCACAGGCGGCTCAGAGAGGAGGCGGAGGCTGCAGCAGAGGAGTGGGTTGCAGAGGGCCAGGTGCCAGCTGCTCTGATAGGTGGGCCGCCTGCCCGACAGGCCGAGGAGGAGGAGGAGGAACAAGATGAGGAAGAGGAGGGGGAGGTGTAGGAGGAAGGGGTGGTGGTGCCAAGGAGGCGCCGGATGAGGCCCCGCGTGTACCAGCGCCGCATGTCCTTTGAGGAACATCCGGACCAGGCATGCAGGAGGAGATTGCGGATGGGCCGGGAGACTGTCGGACACAACCTGGCACTGAGTGAGAGTGGGGGAGGACAGCTGCCACCGTTAGCGGTCAAGGTGATGGTAGCGTTGAACGTCTACGCGACGGGGTCATTCCAGTCACCGAGTGGGGACCTGTCAGGCATCTCGCAGGTATCGGTGCACAGGTGCACCCGTGCCACAGCGGACGCCATGTATGCCATTGTCGACCACTATATCCAGTTCCCTGTGGACCGCGCCACCAGGATGCCGGGTAGCAGGCTACATTGCCATTGCTAGGATGCCCCAGGTCCAGGGGGCAATCGATGGGGTGCATGTCACCCTGCAGCCACCAGTGGATAACAGGCCGCTGTTCATGAACAGGAAGGGGTACCATTCGATGAATGTTCTGGTGATCTGTGACCACCAGATGAGGATCCTGCACATCTGCACCCGGTACCCGGGCAGTGTGCATGGCTCGTTCATCTTGGCCCAATCTGTGATCCCCGGCATGTTTGAGGGACGCCCCCCCCCCCAGCTGGGGGGCTGGTTGCTGGGCGACAGGGGTTATCCGTTGCGGTCGTGAATGATGACGCCAATGCGGAGGCGACAGAGAGACGCGGAGCACCGCTCCGCTAATATGATGCCCATTGTGCGACCAGGGGTGTGGTGGAGAGGTGCTTCGGGGTCCTGAACCACTCTGGAGAGGCCCTCCAGTATGAATCGCTGAAGCCCTGGAGAATTGGTCATTGGGGCATTGGAGGCAATTCTCCAGGTTGCACCCCGCGATTCCGTCGAGTTGGTGGGCTCGGAGAATCGGGAATCGGCGCGAAACTGCATCAAAGCCGATTTCGGCGTCGGAGCCGATTCTCTGGCCGATCGCGTTTCGCGATTTTGCCACGATGTCTCGGAGAATCCAGCTCCATGTGTGGGAATCAACTCATGGCCTTGCATGCCTCTCCGAGTGGCCGGTCAAGAACTGCAACTGACAAAGCTCTGGTTCATTGCATCTGCCACAGACTGTTGAGTTATATATATATGGAATGGAGGGGCTTGAACAGTGGGAACAAATCATAAAATTAGAGAGAAATAAGTTAATACTGGAGTGAGAAATAAAATGCAGAGAAATGTAAGGAAATAACATGCAATCGCGGTGCAATAAACTGTGTCAGGATAATCTACCATTTTCCTCAGTGCCTCGGCAGAATGATTTACTCACTGCACAGACTTCTGTGCATTTGCCGTACACATTAACCTTTTCACCAGCACAAGCCAATTTCAAGTTTGAATAAACTGCACCCCAGACACCATTAACTAATAATTGTTTGCTCCCTGCTCTTTCCTTTAGCTCACTGTTGAAGACGTCTGTGGAATTATTTTCCACTGGTGTTGCACTGCTCAAAGCTCTTGTGTAAAATTCCTCTGTGCTCCGTTTTAACAAAGCAAATGGTCTATTTATTGTAAACGGACAAACAACTGCATTACTATAATGCGTAAAGAAATATTACACAATGGGCAGTCCTCTATAGATAATATCCCAAAATACATTACTTGAATGAAATGGATGCAATTCCATGTGAAGTTTTAGAAAACTATTTAAAATGATTGCCAGAAATTGTAACATTCAAGAAGAATTCTTGAGAAACTGAAATTAATATTAATTTGCTGAACTGAAAGGTTACATCTTTGTTCTTTTTGTTCTTTTATATCAAATGCTTGAAATGTAAGGTGTGATTTTTCTTTTGACTTTTTTATGCTTTAATAGCTTTGTATCAATTTTTCCATGTGAAATCAGGAGCAATGTTGATGCCCGCCCTCAAGCATATACGTCACCTGAGTTATAAGCAGCAGTGTGAGGGCGTCAAGCTAGGGTGCCAGCTGGCCCATTATAATTCTAAAACTGTAAATAAAGAGGCGTACAAGAAAAATCAGTGATGATTTGCTGATTGTCCTTTCCTGTTTATGGGGTCATCTAAGCATCCAAATTTGGTTGTGCAGTGTGCATTTCTCAGGCAATAACACGGTCAACGAGCAGGCCAAAATATGGCCATCAGGAACCAAGTGCATATTTCCACCAAGAAATGCACTGCCTGCCATTTTGGATCTAGCCTATCTGTTCCTTTCAGGAACACATACCTTTAATTTAAATTAGGGTCTGTGTTGAATATTGCAACCCCCATATTGGGAAAGTAGGAAGAAGGATATCTTTTATCCATGTATGTAGCAGATATTAGAATGCACAAAGTAAATTGGGACCATGGGAATGCCTGCGACCAAGAAAGTAAAGTAGTTCACACATAATTTTGTGAATAGAACATAGAACATACAGTGCAGAACGAGGCCATTCGACCCATTGAGTCTGCACTGACCCACTTAAGTCCTCACTTCCATCCTATCCCCGTAACCCAGTAACCCCTCCTAACCTTTTTGGTCACGAAGGGCAATTTATCATGGCCAATCTACCTAACCTGCACATCTTCGGACTGTGGGAGGAACCTGGGGCAGTCGGAGGAAACCCACGCAGACATGGGGAGAACGTGCAGACTCCACACAGGCATTGACCCACTGGTGAATCGAACCTGGGACACTAGCATTGTGAAGCCACAGTGCTAGCCACTTGTGCTGCCCAATGAATGGGGACCTTGGAGGTGTAGGAGTGCTTCCTCCAACCCGATATTGAACAAATGTTCCACCAGACACCATTGCTCCTGTGTGCACCCAAACACTGTTTGTGCTCACCTGAAAATTGAAGCTCCCACCCACCTGTCCAAACACCACTCCTTTACACCAAAGACCCCATCCCCTCTCACTCCAAACCCCATCCCCACCCACAAAACATCACTGCCCCCACTACAAACTTAAGAACATTTGAAATAGGAACAAGAATGGACTCCTTGAGCCTGCCCCATCATTCAATAACATCATGGCTGATCTGATTGTGACCTTAACTGCATTTTCCTGCCTGCTCCCCATCGACCTTGACACCCTTGTCAATCAAAGGTCCATCTAATTCAGCCTCGAATATATTTAACAGCTCAGCCTTCATTGTTCACTGGGAAGAGAATTCAAAATACTAATGACCCTCTGGGAGAGAAAATTCCTCCTCATCTGTCTTAAATAGGAGACCCTTTATTTATACCCCTGCAAGGACTTTCTGCCCTTTCCTGCTAACGCCCCAAAGTTTGACCTGACTTGGCCTGAACCCCACCCAAGGCCTGACCTAACCCACCTCTCACACCCCCCAAAATCCTAGTCACTTTCATTTACACCAAAGATCTTGAAACCTGCTGGACCTCTAAACTTCATTGGTTTAATTCAATTTTGTATGGCTTACTTACCTACAAAGGCACCCCTCAAAGGCAGTCCTTGGGATGCACTGCACTGCCCAGAAATTGCTGAATCTAAATTGGCAAGCTTGGGCAAGATAGGATTAGCTGGACTAATTAACAAATATCAACTGGAATGGCAATCTGTCTCCCTTGCGACTCCATCAGACGTTATGGTCCTCTGCTTTCTGTTAGTTAACCAGTCCTCTATCCATATTAATATATCACCCAACACCATGAACTCTTACCATCTGCAGTAATTTTTGTGGTGTCTTACTGAATGCCTTTTGGAAATCAAATACCCTGGCTGGATTCTCCGTTCCTGTGGCCAAGTGCCGGCTCGAACGGGAATCCGCGGGAGGTTTACGTCAAAACAATCAGCGCAAACTTCTCACTGATCTCGGTACCGGTGAGGGGCTAGCACCAGCGCCGACTGGAACTCCCACCTCCCGTGCTGTAAACGGGCGGAGAATGGCCGGGATCACGGCCGCGCATGCGCATGGCTGACGGCCTGCAGCGGTCACATCGTACAACATGGCGCCGGCAGTTCGTGGACCCAGCCCGCCATCTGCGACCCCACAGCCCACTCCCTGGCCACCCCCTGGCCAACCACCACCAGTCAGCCCAGCCCTCACAGAAGCCCCCCTGGCCTGCGGCACGGATCCCGGCCAAGTGTGACGGTACTAGACACAGTCCACAGCTGCCGCGACGGGTTCACGGTTTGTGTTGCCACATGTGGATCACGCCATCGGGAACTCGTTCCATCAGGTGTGGAGCATCGCAAGTGGGCCAGCCAATGAGGCGCCAATGGCATTGTGACTGCGCGCGGCGCGCATCATGATGACGCCATTTCGGAGGGGGCGGTGCATGGCTGACCGGCGTCAAACCGCTGCCGGCCCTGATTTTGGCGCGGAGCCCGCTCTTCGCCCAATCACTGAACACAATTTTGGCGTCTGGCAATGGAGAATCCTGCCCACTATATCTATTGGTTTCCCTTTATCCATCCTGCATGTTACTTCCTCAAATAACTCTAATAAATCAGTCAAACACTATTTCCCTTTGACAAAACTATGCTAACTCTGCCTGATTGCATGGGTAGCACGGTGGCACAGTGAGTAGCACTGCTGCCTCACGGCGTCGAGGTCCCAGGTTCGATCTCGGCTCTGGGTCACTGTCCGTGTGGAGTTTGCACATTCTCCCTGTGTTTGCGTGGGTTTCGCCCTCACAACCCAAAGATGTACAGGTAGCTTGATTGGCCACGCTAAATTGCCCTTTAATTGGAAAAATTGAATTGAGCAGTCTAAATTTATTTTTTAAAAACCTCTGCCTGACTGCATTATGGTTTTCTAAATGTCCTGCTACGACCATTAGTTATTGAATATATTCAAGGCTGAGTTAGATGGATTTTTGATTTCCTCCTTAAAGGGTGGCAGTAGGTGGAATAGTGACAAGGTTTTAGGAAACATTTACAGAACCTGGGATATAACTTCCATTGGTTTGGTAAAGAGAGTGGTGATGCACAAGAGAACTGAGGAAGGGTAACATACAGAAGGACTGGGGCAGGACCAATGAAAAGATTTAAACATAAAGGTGAGGTTTTAAATTGGAGGCTTTGGATGATGTAGGCCATCAAGGACGGTGAAAATGGGTGAACAAGACTTGGTGCAGATTACAATATGGGCAGAAGAATTGTGGATTAATTGACTTTTAAATGAGATGGAGGATGGGATGCGGCATTTTCAATGTGGATCTGCACAGATGTAGATTCTGGTTGTACATGTGCTGAGGCTTTGGCAGAGGTGCAAGAACCTATGGGGCCTGATAGCACTAAATGTGGTCCAGTCAGACCGAGCAATGAATGGCTAATCCAGTTGTACATGAGGTGCACTGAAAACCAGAACACGTACACTTGAAACACTTGGAAGAATGGAAAGGAGAGTCATACCAGGAGGAATGCTTTATGCCTGTGCACATCACACCAATTTTTCCAGCCTTTATCAACGTGCCAGGTATTAGATATAATTTTGAAATATTAAATTTGCCAAGGGATCGTGGTGGATGGGTCAAATGGCCTTCCCTAATTCCTAACTTTTCTCATGATCCGAAGTAATTTCAAAGATGCAAATGAGTTATCATCACCCTGATGAGTGGAAATGTTAATTATCTCACTGCTGCTCATAATATATTCTACTCAAACTCCAATAGGCAATCTGTTCTGAAAAATAAGACAAGATGTTCCTGGGTGAATGCCTGCTGTACTGGATTAGCTGGGTGGAGTGCATGCCAGATAATCAGTACTTTTCTCTGAAAGAAGCCAGGCAGTTCTCCCCATGCATTTAAATGGAGGGACATAACACGTTCAGGCATGCGCTCTGACCTGTCTGATTGATCCCCGCTATCCCCCCAGAAAGCTAGTTGACTCAGCACTGTGCAGCACCCATCCGCACATGTACATCCTATCCCCGCATGCTCACAAAACCCCATCGGCATCACCGGCCGGGGGGTGGTGGGCACCGGTGGCCCGATTAAAAGAAAAGTCAAAGTGCACATTTCCATGGATTTTGTTTACAACACTATGTGCCTTGCAGATTGAATTTAATTAACTTGATATTAGCAAACAATGTCCATGCAGGTAATAGCAAAATCTTTCAGGTAGTGATGAGTGAGCACCTTGAGTTTGGGGCAATGGGTCGAGTCATGACCCTTAGGCCTCACAATGGGGTCACAGAACGAAGCCATGCAATTGTGCATGCACCATGTTGGCAGCCTCCAGAGAATGAGCTCCTGGGGACACTGGCTAAGAACATTGGGGGTGTGGATGAATGTGGTTGAGTGCCACATGAGATAGGTTTGAAAGGCTGCGTGGTCGTATCCTATTTGCATGTTTAAATATGAAATTCATCCAAATGATTTGGTCATACAATTTTGTCATTGCAAGCTGATTTTTAAATTTTCATTGTTTTTTTCTCCACAGGAGGATTTCTTTTACACGTCGGCAAAAGCAAAAAAATTGCCATGCCCAAAAATTGTAAATATTTTACTCATTATACTTCTAACTTCTTTAGGGCAGGTGACAATTATATTCCTTAATGTAAAGAAGAAAAAGAAACTCTGGTTGAAAACATGATGCAAATCTACTGACTGCGACAGAGTGCTGTGGCATGGCCCCAGCTGAATTTGATTAGCCTGACATGGTCCTGATGTTTTCAATCGACTGCTGCTGTGGTTTCTTTGACAAAATGGCATATTGCCTCAAACATCTCACTTCTGTACATTATCATTACTGTTTTTTTACTTTAGGAAAATAATCTCGTTTGAAGGGGGAGAAGGGCTGAAGTGGGAAAATATGAACCATTTTTAAAAAGTAAAATAAAAATTTTCTTTTTAAATTAAAAATCAACGGAAAAGGGGAAGCAGAGGATTCAGCATTTAGTTAAGTTGAACCCACTGACAGCTTCTTCCAGCAAAGACACACAATGAACTTTAAAAACAACTTTTATGCCAATTAGTGCCAATGGTAAGGACAGTTTGGCACTTTGGAGTCATGTCCTAGGGGAACTAAAGTGTCTAATGTTGAATGTCTGGACAGTCTTTACATAGACCCTTTAACAGTCATTAGAGAAAAAAATGTATTCTGAGTTCTGGAGATGAAAGGTATGGGGGAACTTTGTCTGGTCCCATTATCACATTGAGGGCATAAAATACTCAAGAGATGAAAAAGGCATTTGGTCTAGTGAAGCAATACAGGTATAATTGTAACATTAGTTTCCTTGCGCTCATCAACTTGAGGGATGTCAGTTATAGCACCGACAGCTGCAGAATACAGTACTGTTCCTTCCACTAAAATAATATGTCTTAATTCCAGCCACATAAAAGCACCCTAAGATCCTATTGTTTAGTTTCTTTCAAATAAGTCATTGTCCCTGAAGTAAATTGCCAATATAGTGTCAGGTTAGAGCAAGTTTTATACTCTAGACCCATGCTGATCAGGAACTGATTTAAGCTTGTTTTCCCAGTGTCTCTCACAGCCAGCAGAGGAGCCTCTCACCCTGTCACTTGGAGCTGAATTCAAATCGGAGTGAAAGAGAAATGTGCCAACTCTCTTGCGGTATTGTTTATACCTGTAGTTATAGTAGTCATATCTTACCGAGATTGATGTTAAATAGCACGTTTGAACAATACAAAAATGAATATGTTTGATTTCCAATATTTTATTGTGATTCAAAGAGCAGTAGACAATTATAAGATAATAACAGGTTCTTGAAAAGAAATGGAAGTACTTTCATGCCAAAGGAATTATATTTATTTTGCTGTCTTACACAGGTCATGCAGGACACAAAATGAGGATTATTTGCACCTGTTCTTTGGGTGCCATAAATGCCTTTACAGCTCTGAAATGGCATCTTTGGTGGGCACACAAACTTTTGGGGTGAGCCAAGTTGACTACCATCTTGAGGTGAGCATTAGTATATGGATAGTGGATGGCAAGAAGAAGTATGAAGAGAAAGCAGACAACATCAATTGACGTGTAATGCTGGTTTGACACAATGGTGTGACTTGGAGCTTAATGACAGTTTGTCATCATCAGTTTAGCTTCGTTGTCAAAAATGACTGCTTCTTGTGTGCGTAGAGTCATCCTATGTGTGTTCTAATGCGGCTGTGGGACCTGATTGCAGAAATGCCAAATTCTCCTCAATGTGGGCAAGGATGAATTGTCTGATTTTTTTAAGGCTCCCCTGTCTCTCTAACTTGCCTTTCATGCTGAGCTGCCTGTATTCGTTGCTATTTGAAGGAAGTAATGTCACTATTTGAGATCAGTCTCCAGGTAATTTTTCTGGTGCATCTTCTCGGGCCATGATGGACATATCACATTTTTTGAAATTCACCCGCACAGAATCCTTAAACATTAATCTCAGCCTACCTCACAGGTAATGTCCAAGTTTCAAATTGTGAATACATGACCATCTTAGGGATTTCATCGTCATTCATGAAGATTGCGGGCGGGATTCTCTGTTCCTCCGCACTCGTTTACTAGTGCAGTGCGCTCCCACTGGCAGCAGGATTCTCCGTCCAGGCAAACGGCCAATGGTGTTTCCCATTGTGGGCACCCCCACTCCATCGGGAAATCCGTGGGCTTGAGTGTGCTGTCGGCAAAACGAAGGATCCCGCCGACGGAGAATACAACATGCCTGCTGCAACTGAGCTGATCTCTGATGATGAGTGCTTCAATTACAGACATTACTGCTCTTTGAAGTACCTCAGTGATGGACTCTTGTCATCTGATTTGATGCCTGTAATATTCCAAATGAATCTCATGTGAAATCTGTTCAACATAACTATAATTGATAGTCCATGTCTCACAGAGGGTAGGTATTACCACAACCTTGTGAACAGCTTCTTCAATTACCTTGCTTCCTCCTCAGTCTCTTGCGTCAATGGGCAAATTCTCAGCATGCTCTGGCAATTCTACTTGCAACCTCACTGTTCATGCAGACATTTCTGGAGATTGTCCTTCCGAGATTGGTAACGATATCTACAGCCATCAGTGTTGTGCCATTAATATTTATACTAGGAGGTGTTTAGTCAGATTTGGTGGTGGTTGATGGAGTATCTCTACTTTCCTTAAACTGATGCTCAGCATGTGGTGATCAGCCCCTTTTGAAGAACAGTCTATGGGCCATTGAAGGCCATGCTCAGAGTGTGACATGAGGACACAGTAGTTGGCAAACAGACATTTCTTTACTATCATCTCTGGTACATTAGTCGAGGGTTTCAGTAGTCTCAGGTTGAAGAGGTTGCCATCAGTCCTGAATTGGATGCATATTCCATCAGTATTTCCATCAAATAGCCCAGAAAGCATAGCAGCAAGGAACATACTGAGAGCATGGAGGCCATGACATACCTCTGCATCATGCAATTTGTTAAGTCAAAGAGGTAAGTGTAGTTGTCACATACGATGACTCTGGCCCCATCATGAATTTTTTATATTCGATTTACAGATCTATCAGGACTTGCAAGTTTGGCGAAGACTTATTTACATAAAGTCTCTCTGTTTACCATGTTGATGGCCTTAATCTGGTCAACAAAGGTACGTAGAGTGCTGCCTTCACCGCATTTCTCTTTAATTTCCTGGAGAGTGAAGATCATGTCGCATACGCGGGGCAGCATGGTAACACAGAGGTTAGCACTGTAGTTTCACAGCGCCAGGGTCCCAGGTTCGATTCCTGGCTGGGTCACTGTCTGTGTGGAGTCCGCATGTCCTCCCCCTGTCTGTGTGGGTTTCCTCCGGGTGCTCCGGTTTCCTCCCACAAGTCTCGAAAGACATGCTGGTAGGTGAATTGGGCTTTCTGAATTCTCCCTCTGCGTATCCGAACAGGCGCTGGAATGTGGAGACTAGTGGCTTTTCACAGTAACTTAATTGCAATGTAAGCCTACTTGTGATAATAAAGATTTTTTAAAAAGTGGCTCTGCCTTTTCTGACCCCACTTTGACATTCTGGCAGTATATTTTCTATGATGCAAACGGCATGCTTGCCTTCATTGGCCGGGGCATTGAGTATAGAAATTGGCAAGTCATGTTGCAGCTGTATAGAACCTTAGTTAGGCCACACCTGGAGTATAGTGTTCAATTCTGGTCGCCACATCTACCAGAAGGACGTGGAGGCTTTAGAGAGGGTGCAGAAGAGATTTACCAGAATGTTGCCTGGTATGTAGGGCATTAGCTGTGATGAGAGGTCGAATAAACTCGGTTTGTTCTCACTGGAACGACGAAGGTTGAGGGGCGACCTGATAGAGGTCTACAAAATTGTGAGGGGAATAGACAGAGTGGATAGTCAGAGATTTTTTCCCAGGGTAGAGGGGTCAATTACTAGGGGGATACAGACCCGTTAGTGTAGAAGCTTTTCGTTTAGACGGGCAGCATGGTCGGCGCATGCTTGGAGGGCCGCAGGGCCTGTTCCTGTGCTGTACTTTACTTTGTTCTTTGTTCTTTGATGTGGTTTATCAGTCTGTTGAGCAGGACTTTTGCTAGAATCTTACTGGCTATAACATCAGAAAGATTCCTCTGTGGTTGGCACACACCGATATTTGATGTTTTCCTTTGTACATGTGAACAATCATGGCATCCTTGAACTCCTGAGGAAATGGTTTGTTAATCCCACGTTCTGCAATATAGTTGTATCAGTTTGACCGCTCACTGGAGTCCCACAGATTTATAAATTTAGCTGGAATCCTGTCTGAACTTGCAGCATCCCCAAGGGTGGAATCTGATGGCTTTGTCAACCTTCACAATAGAAGGTTTGCTGTCCAGGTTTCCACTCTTGGGCAAGTCTGGACGTTTGTCGACAGTTGCTGCATTTACATTGGATGGGCGATTAAGCACACATCTGAAGTGCGAAGCCCAGCACGCTTTGATAACTGTCTAGTCGTCAGGGAAGATTCACCCATCAACACTGATGAGTAGCAATGTAAGGGATAAATATACACAGTCTTCAACGATGTATAGAAATTCTTTATGTTGAGTTGAGCAGCATAAAGTTAAAGATCTCTGGTTTGTTTGGCCCACCATGCATCTTTGATTCGTGTTATGTACTCTGGGATAACACAGGCTGCAACTGGATGCAGCTTTAACCAAAAGATACTCCAGACCTTGAAGTTAGTTTAATCTGATTTATTGAACCAGTAGCACAGTTAGCACAGTTCTCTTTGAGTTCGACTCTCTGCTAACCTAAGAGTGGTTACTCTGTCTGACTGAATCAGTCTAGCTCTTAGCCACGTGCTGGAGGTGCGATACTGTACATACTCTGACTCACTCTGTAGATGTTCATCAGTGGAAAGATGCGGAGTGTGAGTGCCTCGTGCCTTTTATAGTGAGATACCACCCCTGAGTGTCCTGCCTGCTAATTGGTCATGTCCTGTTCTCTGTGTTCATCAGCTGCCTGTCTGTGCCTGTCTGTATATCATTATCTGCCTCTCTGCATATCATGACATCTCCCCTTTTTAAAAATATTTTGTTGGCACATGGGAACATACTTACATGTGGTGGCATATATTAACATATTTACAAGCGATGGCATATGTGAACGTATTTACATGTGAAGACAGCTGTCTAATGTGAGAAAACAGAACATAGCAAACAAAGCAAATGTTCATAAGTCCAGTCTCTGGGGCTTGCGCCTGATCCTTGTCGACCACCGGAGAGGTGGTGGTGGGGACGACGGTGCCTTGATGGGCGGGATGGAAGCCTGACTGGTGGCCTCATAGTTCGAGGTATCAAGAGGTGGCAAAACAACGGACGGAAACAGAGAAGTAAGCGGTTGCGGGCAGGCAACTTTGCAAAGGTCACGTCTGTTTTGTCGCACAACAGAACCATCAGCCATACGTACAACATACGAGCGGGGTGCAGCCTGTTGAATAACGACAGCTAGAGCAGACCATCCACCATCCAGTATCTTGATCCTGACAGTGTCTGCCGTGGATAACACGGGCAAATCGGTGGCATGAGCATCATAGCCCTGCTTTTGCTGGTTTCGGAACTGCTACACCTACTACAGCACTGGGAGGTGATCCAGGTTGGGCAAGTGAATGGCTGGAAGCGTCGTCCGCAGGTCCCTGTTCATCAGGAGTTGAGCCGGCGACATGCCAGTGGTCAGTGGGGTCGCCCTATACGCAAGCAGCGCGAGGTAGATCTCAGAAGCAGAATCCGCGGCCTTGCAGATGAGCTGTTTCACAATGTGCACCCCTTTTCAATCTTCCCATTGGGCTGCAGATAGTGTGGGCTGGAAGTGACATGTTTGAATTGGTATGACTTGGCAAACATAGACCACTCGTGGCTGTTGAAGCACAGGCCATTTTCACTCATGATAGTCAGTGGGATACCATGCCTGGAGAACGTCTCTTTACAGGCCTTGATGATTGTCCGAGATGTGAGGTCTGAGAGCTTCACGACTTCAGGGTAATTGGACAAATAGTCAATAATCAATACGTAGTCACGACCATTCGCACAAAAGAGGTCGATGCTGATGTGTTGGGTACTCTGGATCTGTGGAGACTGCGTTTACCTTAGCAGTAACATAGACAGGCTACCAACACTTGTAATAGTACAACTCTATTTTATTTAACTAAGAGCTGTTAAACATACTTGCACTGTGGGTTGACACTATGTTAGATTGATTGAAGACCTATGCCTAACCTGACCCGCCTATACTGCTAGCACATGGTGGATATTTGTGCTACTCACTGCGGGCTCTGTCTGTCTCAGAGGCTGCATCCCGAATGAGCGGGAAAACTAGTGCCCTCTGTCTTTATAGTGACCAGGCCCTAACTGGTGATTGGCTGCTGTGTTGTGTGTGTTGATTGGTCTTGCAGTGTGTCAGTCAGTGTGTGTCTCTGCACCATCATATACTGATGTGTATATTATGACATCCCCTCTTTTCTCAAAAAATGTGTGTTTGTGGCAATAAATAATGTAGTATGTGAATGTTCCAAACTATGTGTGGCACATGCGAGCATATTTACAGGACTATGTACAGAATCTCTAAGATATTTGCATTGGAAGGTGTCTAGTGCAGGTGGACAGTATGTAACACAAAATATAACTAGAACAACAGTATGTACAAACCAGTGAGTTAATCAAAAAGGGTAATGAAACAATCAGTTCATGAGTTCAAAGAGTCCATGAATTCAGGCAGTTCATAAATTCAATCTCTGAGGTGGGTGACGAATTCTGGTTGACCGCCTCTAGGGTGGGTCAGTGGCCGCCTGTTCTGGGCGGGACTGTGTCAGATTCAGAGCGAAAGGGAGATCTGCAAAGTCCGTGACGGGTTTGTCGTGACGGGGAGGCAGGACATGTGATCTGGTGGGGAGCAAGGAAGGAGTCGTAGTGCTCACCTATTTCAGCGAAGAAGAGAGCTGTCTTGTAGACGAACCAAAAATGACCTGGGGACCACTTGTCTGAGCACCACAGCGGTGGCGGACCAACCACCATCGGGAAGTTGGGCACGGACCTCATCATTAGGAGCCAGAGCAGGGAGATCCGTGGCGCGGGCGTCGTACACCGATTTGTGTTGGGCCCGAGACAACTGCATTCGACGAAAGACCGGAAGGTTGTCCAAGTCCGGGACATGAATGGCCGGCACCATCGTCCGCAGCGTGCGATTCATCAACAATTGAACCGGTGACAGGCTGGTGGACAATGGAGCTGATCTGTAAGCAAGCAGAGCGAGGTAAAACTTGGATCCTGCATCGGCCGCCTTGCACAGGAGTCGTTTGACAATGTGCACCCCCTTTTCAACTTTGATATTGGATTGGGGGTAATGGGGACTGGACGTGACATGTGTGAAGTTGTATCGGTTGGCAAAATTGGACCACTCCTGACTGGCAAAACATGGGCCATTGTCGGACATGACCGTGAGCGGGATGCCATGGCGAGCGAAGGTTTCCTTGCATGCACGAATGACCGCAGTTGAGGTGAGGTCGTGTAGCCTAACTACCTCCGGGTAGTTTGAGAAATAGTCCCGGCCAAGTGCATGGAACAGGTCGATGCCCACTTTGGTCCAGGGGGACGTGACCAACTCATGGGGTTGCAAGGTCTCCCTTTGCTGAGCAGGCTGGAAACGCTGGCATGTTGGGCAGTTGTGAACGGCGTTGGCAATGTCCTCGTTGATTCCAGGCCAGTACACTGCCTCACGGGCCCGTCGGCGGCATTTCTCCACTCCCAGGTGGCCCTCATGGAGCTGCTTAAGGACGAGGTTCCGCATGCTGTGCGGAATGACGATCCTGTCCAGCTTTAGTAGAATTCCAGCTACCACCGCCAGATCATGTTCAATGTTATAGAATTGAGGGCATTGGCCCTTGAGCCACCTGTCTGTCAGGTGGCGCATGACACCCGTCGTCCGTGGCGGGCAGATTGGATGCGGCGAATGCCACCTCATCATCAATTAGGCACACGAAGCCCGGTGGGTCGCAAGGTGCGGTGGCAGATCGGGAGAGAGCATCGGCGACGATGAGCTCCTTACCCGGGCTGTAGACGAGTTCGAAGTCGTACCGCCTGAGTTTAAGGAAAATGCGCTGCAGGCGCGGCGTCATGTCGTTAAGGTCTTTTTGAATGATATTGACCAGTGACCTGTGCTTTGTCTCGACTGTGAACTTTGGGAGTCCAGACATAGTCATGGAATTTGACGACTCCGGTAAGAAGGCCCAGGCACTCTTTTTCAATTTGCGCATAGCGCTGTTCGGTGGGCGTCATTGCACGTGACGCGTATGCGACAGGAGCCCATGAGGAGGCGTTGTCACGTTGAAGGAGCACTGCTCCAATGCTGGACTGACTGGCATCCGTGGAGATCTTTGTTTCTTTGGCCGGATCGAAAAATGCCAACACCGGGGCCTTGGTCAGCTTCGCCCTGAGTTCCCGCCATTCTTGTTCGTGGGCGGGGAGCCATTGAAACTTGGTCGTCTTCTTAACCAGGTTCCTGAGAGCCGTGGTGTGGGAGGCGACGTTAGGGATGAATTTTCCCAGGAAATTGACCATGCCCAGGAAGCAGAGAACCGCCTTCTTGCCCTCCGGTGTCTTCATGGCCTTAATGGCAGATACCTTGTCAGCATCCGGCTGCACGCCAAACTGTGAAATGTGGTCTCCGACGAATTTAATTTCTGTTTGACCAAAGGATCATTTGGCCCTGTTGAGGCGGAGGCCATGCTCATGGATTCGTCGGAAGACGCGTTGGAGGTGATCAATGTGCTCCTGCAGAGTGGTAGACCAGACGATGATGTCGTCCACATATACATGAACCCCTTCGATACCTTCCATCATCTGCTCCATTATTCTGTGGAACACTTCAGATGCAGAGATGATGCCAAACGGCATCCGGTTGTAGCAATACCGGCCAAATGGGGCGTTAAAGGTGCAGAGCTTCCGACTGGATGGGTCGAGTTGGCCAGCAGCACGGTTCAATTCCCGTAACAGCCTCCCCGAACAGGCGCCGGAATGTGGCGACTAGGGGCTTTTCACAGTAACTTCATTTGAAGCTTACTTGTGACAATGAGCGATTTTCATTTCATTTCATTCGTCTAGCTTGGTGAAAAATTTGGTGCGAGACATCTCGCAGGTGAGTTCTTCACGCTTTGGAATGGGATAGTGTTCTGTCATAATATTGCGGTTGAGGTCCTTGTGATCAATACATATGCGTAATTCGCCGGATGGTTTTTCACGCACACCATAGAGCTGACCCAGTCAGTCGGTTCTGTAACTTTCGAAATTACACCCTGGTCCTGGAGGCCCTGCAGCTGCTGCTTGAGGTGGTCCTTGAGGGGTGCTGGTACCCTGCGAGGTGCGTGCACCACAGGCGTGGCATTTGGTTTTAACAAGATTTTATAAGTGTATGGGAGTGTGCCCATGCCCTCGAATACAACGTGGTATCGGGTGATGATGGCATTCAGCTGTATCCGAAAGTCAGCGTCCTGAGATGCGGAAGCGACAGCGGGTGACAGGGAGTGAGCCCTTTGGACAAGGTTTAGAAGTTTGCACATCTGAGCACCAAGCAGGGAGGCTTTAGTGGATCCCACTATTTCGAATGGCAGGTTAGCCTTTAATGACTGGTGCGACACTTCAAGCTGACAAGAGCCACTGGCAGCAATGGCATTACCATTATAGTCCAGAAGCTGGCAGGCGGATGGCAGGATGGTAAGCTTGACATGGAGGCTTTCGAGGTCAGAGGTTGATGAGCTTGGCTGAAGTGCTGGTGTCCAGGTGGAATCGGATGCGGGATCGGTTGACCATGAGGGTGGCACACCACTTGTTGTCCATATCAATGCTGAATATTGGGAGAGACTTGGCTTTTGTCTTCTGGAGCATCCTGTGTTTGGTGATGATGCCCACCCGAAATGGTGCTTTAGGGTCCTCGGTGTCATGGTCCGGAATCAAGTCGGAATCGGTGACCGGTGGCTGGATGGTTCGGACTTCCCTGCGTGGCTGGTTGGAGCGACGAGAGGTAGTAGGTTGAGCAGACCTGCATAGGGCTGCATAGTGGCCAAGCTTGCCACATTGAAACGGTGCGGCAAGGTCCCCATGAAGCAGAGCGGGTGCAAGCCATTAAACAACTCCAGGGCCTAAGCCTGGATGAGGGCGGCCATTTTGCACGCTTTTCGAGGGCTTCCGCGCATGCGCACTTACCGAGGGGACGGCGAGGCCGAAGACTGCACTGCGCAGGTGCGCACTACGTACGACCGCACCGCACATGCGCGATGGCGTACCGAACCTTCTGATGTCACGACGTGCGGCAACTGTGGCTCCGCCCACTTAATGCGGCAATTTTGCAGGACATTGCTGGATTTGCCAAAATCCATGTGACACATCTAACTTGGTAAATAAATGTGCGTGTGCCATCTCACTGGTGAGTTCCTCCCGCTTCGGGATGGGGTAGTGTTCACGCATTATATTCTTATTGCGATCCTTGGGATCAATGCAGATGCGCAGGTCTCCCGAATGCTTTCTAAACATCGAGCTGACCCAGTCAGTCGGTTCGGTTACCTTGGAAATGATGCCCTGTTGCTGAATATCCTTGAGCTGCGCATTCAGGCACTCCATCAGCGGAGCCGGGACCCGACTTGGTGCGTGGACTACTGGCTTGGCATCAGGTCGTAGCAGAATCTTGTATCGAACACATCCGGATACTGAGCGGGGATGTCGTCAATGCCGGCCTAAAGATCCACATTGGAGGATGTTGTTGTGTAAACCCGCTGCACGAGGTTCAGCTGCTTGCAGGCCTGCGCGCCAAGTAGGGATGCCCTGTCTGGCTTGACAATTTCAAAACGTAACTGTGCATAAGTGCTGTGGTTGGAGACGAGTAGATGGCAGGATCCCAGTGCTGTGATGGCATTTCCGTTGTAGTCCAGGAGCCTGCAGGCTGCTGGAAGGACCTTGGGGGGCTTCTTGATGTGTTTGAAATCTGCCTGTGAGAGGAGGTTGGCAGAAGCACCGGTGTCCAGCTTAAACTGGATGGAGCAGTGGTTGACCTGCATCACCGCACGCCATTCGTCCGCAGAATCCACAACGAGGATGGATTGAATTTGTGATGAGTTGGGTGTGGCATATTCACATTTGGTAATGATGCCCACACAGTAGGCGGAGTCCAGGCATTCTTCCTCTGGATCCGTTGTGCTGCCAGGATCAGAATCCTGTAATCGTTATTGCACACTCTGAACGCGCCGTTGTCGGAATTGGGAACGCTGGCCCCTGACTGGTGGTGCAGACCTGCACAAGGCTGCATAGTGTCCAGGCTTCCTGCAGTTTAATCATCGCCTGCCGCTTGCAGCGCAGTGTTTCTTTAAGTGGGCGCTGCCGCAGTTTGAGCACGTCATGACATTGGCATCCTGACGCTCCGCGCGTCATCGCACATGTGCAGTGCAGGTGTCGGCCGCTTTGTTATCCCGTTCGCATCGCGCATGCTTGGGGCTCCAGGAAAAGCGCGCAAAATGCCCGCTTTCATCAAAGCTGAGGCGCTGCATCCAGGAAATGGCCTGCACACTCTGCCTCGTGGGAGGCATGTTTCTCATTTTCAGCCGATTTGTACTGGGCATAGCGATTTTTGGCATACTCATGCACTGTGCATGTTTCAATCGCGACTGGCAGGGTCATATGCCTGATTTTCAGTAGCTGCTCTCTCAAAGGATCAGAGTGAACTCCAAAAATGATTTGGTTCTGATCATGGAGTCAGCAATATCACCAATGTTGCAGGGCAGCGCTAGTAGGCGGAGGTTAGTTAAAAAGGAGTTGAAAGATTCATCTTTACCTTGTAGACGGTGTTTGAATATGTAGCGCTCGAAGATTTCATTGGTGTCCACCTCACAGTGACTGTCAAACTTGTCCAGGATGGTCTGAAACTTTGTCTTGTCCTGGCCTTCGGTGAAGTGAAAAGAGTTGAAGAGTTTGATGAATTGATCACCCGCTGTTGAGAGGAGAAACGCGATCTTCCTTGCATCAGATGCACCCTCGAGGTCTGAAGCTTCGATGTACTGCAGGAACTTTTGCTTGAATGTCCGCCAGTTGGCACTGAGATTGCCGGAGGTCCTGAGCTGGTGAGGAGCCTGCATCTTCTCCATGGTGGCAGGATACATTCGCTGGTCATCACGGAACGGACTGAGGTAAACCACCTAGATTAAGCAGTCTCCTGGTAGCATGATGTGGTATGTACTTTGGGATAACACAGGCTGCAACTGGATGCAGCTTTAACCAAAAGATACTCCAGACCTTGAAGTTAGTTCAATCTGATTTATTGAACCAGTAGCACCGTTAGCACAGTTCTCTATGAGTTCGACTCTCTGCTAACCTAACTGTGGTTACTCTGTCTGACTGAACCAGACTAGCTCTTAGCCACGTGCTGGAGGTGTGATACTGTACATACTCCCTGACTCACTCTGTAGATGTTCATCAGTGGAAAGAGGCGCTTCGTGCCTTTTATAGTGAGATACCACCCTTGAGTGTCCTGCCTGCTTATTGGTCATGTCCTGTTCTCTGTGTTCATTAGCTGCCTATCTGCATATCATTATCTGCATGTCTGCATATCATGACACTTTGCATCCTGTGCAGTTTCTGTTGCATGTGTCTTTCCCTCTTCTGGAGTGATTTCTTATTGGTGTATTTTTCCTCCTGTTGCAGTTCCTTAGTTTGATCATCATTTTCATCAAACCAACCTTGGAGGTTTATTATTTTTCTGTTCCCAGGTCCTCATTGGCAGCTTTCAGGGCTGCTGATATGAAGGTTGACCATGCCACTTCAACATAATCAATCTGATTTTCTCCAAGGAGCAAGTTTTTAAAATTCTTCTTTTACGGGATGTGGGCATTGCTGGTAAGGGCAGCATTTGTTGCCACTTCTAATTGCCCTTGAATTGGGTGGCTTGGAGGCCATTTTGCACATTGCTGTGGGCCTCAAGTCACATGTTGGCCACGTAAGGAGGGTGCAGATTTCCTTCGCTAAAAATCGGAAACCAGGCAGATGTTTGCACCAATCAATGGTATTTTCATGGTCACCATTACTGAGACCAGCTTTGAATTTCAGATTTCACTCTTACTAATTGAATTCCATAGTTGGATTTGAACCCATGTCTGCAGCATTAGCCTGGTGCCTGGATCACTAGTCCAGTGACATGACTATAATGCCACCATCTCTTATTATAATTCCTCATGCCTGAACCTGAATTCTTCTCAGCACTCTGTCGGTGCCAGTTTCTGCACACATAGCTTTTTGTGGGTATTTTTTCAGAGGGTATTTAAACAGAGAGGCCTTGTGTAAATAAGTCTCAGCCAAACTTGCAAGTCCTGATAGATCTGTAAATCTAATATAAAAAATTCATGATGGCATGACGGCCAGAGTGGGTATATTTTCAGTGAGATAGCAAATTTGAACTTGGAATGTTGCATTTTGTCATTGGTAGAGCACGCCACTCCTTTCATCACCATAGTGATCATCACATATTTTATGGTGCTCAGCTAGGTGATGATGATGTCAGTCCGATGGCAATGTTGAGATCTTGGGTGCATCCAAGTGTTTTATAAAGTTCTTTCACATGATGTGGACATCGCTGGTAAGGCCAGCATTTGTTGCCCATCGCTAATTACCCTTGAACTGAGTGATCTGGTAGGCCATTTCACAGGAGAATTAAGAGTTAACCAAATTTCTATGGGTCTGGAATCACATGTGGGCCAGACCAGAGGTAACAATGGAAGAGTCTCTTACCTAAAGAACAGTAGTAAACCAGTTGAACTTTTCCAATAATTGATAGTACTGAGACTAATTCCATATTTATTAAGTGAATCTAAATTCCATCTGCTGTGGTGAAATTTTGGGCCGCAAAATATTAGCTTGGCCTCTGGATAACTAATCCAGTGACATCATGTCACTACCCCATTGTCTCCCCATACACCTGTATGCCTTCCGTCGAAAGATGGTGTTGGTAATGGAGATATTCCAGTGGTGCAATGTCTCAGGAGAGGCATGCCAATGCTCTTGCATTTACTCACACCTTGATTTCGCAGCACACCTTCCAAAGCTTCCTAGTCAACGCCCACTCTTGCACTGAGACCCAACAACACAATGGGCTTGTCGTCCTGTGGAATATTTGCAATAGCTCTGTCCAGGTCCTCATCGATTTTGTCCTTGATATCCTCAGGATTCGCCATTGTTGGCACATATATATTGATGTTTGTCACATGCTGAAGTAGAGTCATAAGAAATCTGTTTCTCTCTCACAGATGCTGCCAGACCTGTTTAGCTTTTCCAGCAATTTCTGTTCTTCTTTCAGTTTTTCAGCATCCAGGGACAGCTAGCACGGGTAGACAGACAGCAAGGGGTGGGGAACACAGAGACAGGGAGGGGTGTTATGGGCCAGGGTTTAGAGAACCCCAAAGTGTATCATGGAGTTAATCTGACCCACAACTTTTAATAGATTGTGGTTATGGGGAGCACACGGGCCTACCTTACAGGTGAGATGCAACAGAGAGTTAAAGTATTTTTAAATTAAAACAATGTTTATTTATGAAACCAGTTAACACTTTATAAACCCACAGTAAACATCTTAACAACTATCAACACCAGTAAATCCCCCAAAGAATACAGTACTCTATAAGTAACTCTTAATCTTTCCTTGCAACATCCATTAGACAAAAAAGAACCCTTTTTACAGAAAGACATCAGGTTTAGCTTCTCTACTGAGAGCAGTTACCACTTTGAAATCACCAAATGAACATTCTTCAGCTTGCAGCGATTCGTACACATCTTGCTGTGACTGCAGCTTCTCCAAATCTAAAACGAAACTAAACACACCCTGTAGCAGACAGCCCAAAGTGAAAGTAAAAGCAGACAGACAGCCCAGCTCCACCCACTCTCTGACATCACTGCAGCCATCCGATAAATACCCATTTCTTAAAGGCACTCTCACATGCATGAGAGAAACAAGGGAAGGCGACGCAGGCAGGGGTTGGGGGTTGGAAAGGAACACAAAAGGAACTGGATGGGAAAAAAGGGTTGGTTTTCAGATTGGCTTCAGGTGGTAAGGTGCAGGTTGAGGAAACAAGATGGCGCCGCAAGCAGCCACTTTGGAGGGTCTCTAAATAAAGGGAAACCCCAGAGTACAGGGGTGCTTCCACCAGGTAAGTATGGTTGATTCTTCAGGAAGAGGGGGGAAAAAAGAAAACCCACCAGCATTATCACCTGGAATGTCAGGGAATTTAACGGCCCAGTGAAAAGATCCAGAATCTTCGCCCATTTTGAGAAGTTTGAAAGCCGATATAGTCTTCCTGCAGGAGACACACCTGAGGGAGAAGAACCAACTGCGGGTAAGAAAGGGCTGGGTGGGACAGACGTATCACTCATGTTATGATATGAGGGCTAGGGCAGTAGCTATACTGATTAGTAAAAGGATGATGTTTACAGCGACAAGGATCCTTCCGAACCAAGGGGGACGGTAGTCATGGTCAGCGGTGTCCTGGACGGGGCACCGATGGTTCTGGTGAATGTGCACGCTCCCAACTGGGAAAACACAGACTTCATAAAAAAGGCCATAGCGGAAATCCCCGACATTGACACACACCGACTGATCATGGGGGAGCGACTTCAACTGTGTACAGGACCCACTGATGAACCAATCGAGCCCCAGACCTGGGAAAAGGACAGGCATGGCTAGGGAACTGGCAGCATTCATGGAACAGACGGGGGTGGTGGACCCATGGCGGTTCCCCAGTGAGAAGGAATTCTCGTTCTTTTCACGATTGCAAAAGCATGCTCAAGGATAGACTTCTTTGCAGTGAGAAAATTGGTGCTTTCAGGAATAGTAAGGGCAGAATACTACAGGATAATTATCATAGAATTTACAGTGCAGAAGGAGGCCATTCAGCCCATCGAGTCTGCACCGGCTCTTAGAAATAGCACCCCACCCAAGGTCCACACCTCCACCCTAACCCAGTAACACCACCCAACACTAAGGGCAATTTTGGACACTGTGGGCAATTTAGCATGGCCAATCCACCTAACCCGCACATCTTTGGATTGTGGGAGGAAACCGGAGCACCCGGAGGAAACCCACGCAGACACGGGGAGGATGTGCAGACTCCGCACAGACAGTGACCCAAGCCGGAATCGAACCTGGGACCCTGGAGCTGTGAAGCAATTGTGCTATCCACAATGCTACCGTGCTGCCCCAAATAACTAGCAGAGAATGGTTTCGATCCATCGACGTCTGCGTTATGGGCCCAGCACGCTTCCGCTGCGCCATTCTGCTCCATTATCTCTGATCGCACTCCACACTACGTTGATGTGAGGCTGGAGACGGGCCATGCCCAACGCCCCACATGGAGGTTGGATACCGACCTCTTGGCCGATAAGGCCTTCTGCCAGAAAACATCACAGGCCATAGGCGAGTATGTTACTAATAACCAGAACGGGGAAGTCTCAACTTCCACGTTCTGGGAGGCACTGAAAGCTGTGTTTAGGGGAGAGAGTATAGCCTATAAGCAGTTGTGTTATGTAATTTGGAATAACACAAGCTGCCACTTGATGCAGTTTTGAGTAAAAGATGCTCCAGGCTTTGAAATGAGTTCAATGTGTTTTATTGAACTATTAGCACAGTTCTCAATAAGTTCGACTCTCTGCTAATCTAAATGTCGTAACTCAGTCTAACTGAACCAGCCTTGCTCTAAGCCACTTGCTGGGGTGTGATGCTGAGGATACACCCTGCCTCACTCTGTAGATGTTGGTCTGTGGAAAGAGCGGGGTGTGAGTGCCTCATCCCTTTTACAGTGAGATACCACCCCTGAGTGTCCTGACTGCTCATTGGTCGTGTCCTATTCTATGTGTTCAATAGCTGTATGTTTACATACCATGACATAAGGCACACAGACAGGAAAGAGAGTGCGGCCAGGCAACAACTGATCGACTCCATCCTGGAGGTCGACAGAAAGTACTCCGAGGCCCCGAATGAAGAGCTGCTGGCAGAGAGGAAAAAGCTACAGATGGACTTTAACCTGCTATCCACCAAGAAAGTAGTGTACCAACTCCGCCAGACACGGGGGACCTTCTAAGAAGGCGGAGAAAAGGCTGGCCGCCTACTGGTTCACCAGTTGAGAAAGGAGGCAGCCACGAGGGAGATAGTGCAGGTAAAGGATAACAGAGGCGTACTGGTAATCGAGCCAAAAGAGGTCAATCGGGCGTTTGAGATGGGGATGTGGAGATGAAACGGTTCCTCGATGGACTGGACATGCCAGTCATGGGGCAGGATATGTGGGGGAACTGGAAACACCAATAGGACTGGGAGAGATCATGGAGAGTATCAGCTCCATGCAGGCAGGGAAGGCGCCAGAACCCGACAGGTTCCCAGCAGACTACTATAAAAAAATCGCACCAGACCTGGCCCCACAACTACGGGATATGTTCGCTGACTCATTAGCGAGGGGCACCCTGCCTCCTATGCTAAAACAGGCCACGATAGTGCTGATACCCAAAAAAGATAAAGACCCAATGGAATGCGGATCATACCATTTCGCTGCTCAACATGGAATGGGTGAGGCTGGAGAACTCCTCGTGCAAGGAAACTACCCTCTGGGCCCTCGCCACAGCATCACTCCCATCCCCCCTGTTGAAATACACATCCTGCCCAGTGGTGTTAGCCACATTGAAGACACGGAACCAAATGAGGCAATACTTCGGCCTAACCAAGACGTCCTCCATAGCCCCCATCTGCGGCAACCATAAATTCCCACCAACCATGCTCGACGCCACCACAAAAGTCTGGCCCTGGGGACAGGATGGCGAGGATGCGAGCATTAAGAGACTTTTACATCAGGGCCAGACTGACGGAAGACCTGGAATTCCGACAGGACAGGGACTTAGGCACCTTCAAATGAAACACTTTCTCCACAAGGAGATGGCGAGGTACCCTAGGGCCCTGAGAGACACATTACTGGGGGAACTAATAAACACAGACAGTAAGGAGGTGGGTAGGGGGCAATTGTGGGAATATCTATGGGCGGTTACTGGATAGGGCAAGAATACCACTGGATGGAGCCAGAGGAAAATGGGAGGGCGAACTGGGGCCGGAAGTGGGTTGGGAACTCTGGAGCAAAGCACTGAATAGGGCCAACTCCACCTCCTCCTGCACTCGGCTAAGCCTCATACAGTTTAAAGTGGTGCATAGAGCACACCTGACCAAATCCCGAACGAGCAGGTCCATTCCAGAGATGGAGGACAAATGTGAACAGTATCAGGGAGGCCCGGCCAACCACAGTCAGGACCTGTCCCAGACTTGTCGGGTTCTGGACAGCCTTCTTCGAGGCGATGTCCAAGGTTGTGGGAGTGAGGGTGGAGCCGTGCCCAAGAGCGACAGTCTTCGGGGTATCGGACCAGCCAAAACTACATATGGGAAAGAGGGCTAATTCCCTGGCTTTTACTTCCTTAATCATCCGCCGGAGAATCCTGCTCGGCTGGCGACCAGCAGCACCACCCTCAGCTGCAGACTGACTGGCAGATCTGTCAGAATTTCTCCGCCTGGAGAAGATTAAATACACCATCTGAAGGTCGGAAGAGGGCTTCCACGATGCTTAGGGGCCATTCATCAGCCCGTTCGCGGCAAATAGTGACTAGGAAGAGAGTGGGGGAGGGGGGGGGGAGGAGGGATGGAGGGAAACAAATAGGAGCACACACAATGGAAATGAGCAGAGGGGGAGGGCGAGGAGGGATGGAGGGAAACAAATAGGAGCACACACAATGGAAATGAGCAGAGGGGGAGGGCGAGGAGGGATGGAGGGAAACAAATAGGAGCACACACAATGGAAATGAGCAGAGGGGGATGGGGGGAGGGCACGAGGAGGGAACCCAAGGGAGTCACAGTGTGAAGCAAGGAGGAAAGGAGGGGCCAGGATGCCCCCCCACCCCCCCCCCCCCCCCCCCCCGACCCCGCAAGGACAACAACTAAAAACCACAACAGAAAGGAGCGGAGCACAGTGTGTGACACCCAGGGCAAAAGTCAGTATCAGGGGGGAAAAACTAGATTACCAATGGAGAGAAAGGAGGTGAGGGGGGAGGGCAGAAGGGGGAACACACGTGTAAAAATCTCCATCAATAAGAAGTGGCTCTATATGTAAATACCAGGTGCAGCATAGATTGATCTATCACTGTAAAAATGGGAAAATACCAATAAAAAAAAATTTCAAAAATTAGTACACAAGAAAATCTTGTGTTCCATAAATATTCAGTCAAAGCAAGGACATTTTATATTCTTTTTTTTTCAAACTTAATGGCCGGGATTCTCCAAAATCCCGGCTAAGTGTTGACGGCGGCGTAAACACCAGAATGTTTCACGCCGGCATCACCGGGCCTCTTGGCCCAGAGATTCAATGGCCCACAGGGGACCAGCATGGCGCTGGAGTGCTCCACGCAGCTCCGCCGCTGATACGCGGCCCTGGACTGCCGGCGCGGGTCCACGGACGCATGCGGTGGCCGTTTCTACGCTGGCGCATGAGCGTGGTGGCTGTTTCCGTGCCGGCATCGTGCAACATTGCGTAGCAACGCAGCAGGCCCGCACGGAAGAAGGTAGACGCCCCCAGATCGTGCACGCCCGCCGATCGGGGGGAACGATAGCACAGTGGTTAGCACAGTTGCTTCACAGCTGCAGTGTCCCAGGTACGATTCCCAGCTTGAGACACTGTCTGTGCGGAGTCTGCACCTTCTTTCCGTGTCTGCTTGGGTTTCCTCCGGGTGCTCCGGTTTCCTTCCACAGTCCAAAAATGTGCAGGTTAGGTGGATTGGTCATGCTAAATTGCCCTTAGTGTCCAAAAAGGTTGTGTTGTGTTGGGTTAATGGGATGGGGTGCAGGTGTGGGCTTAGTTGGGGTGCTCTTTCCAAGCGCAGTTGCAGACTCGATGGGCTGAATAGCCTCCTTCTGCACTGTAAATTCTATGATTCTATGATTTTATGATCGGGAGCCCCCGATCGCGGGCCTGGCCATCATGGAGGTCCCTCCGGAGTCTGAGCACCCCGCCCCCCCCCCCACACCAGGATGGCCACCGCGGCCGCGGGCCCGAGCTCCCGCCATATGTGAACCACGCCGGCGGAACTCGGTGGGAACTCGGCCGGTCGACCGCGGAGAATCACTGAGGAGGCCTCTTTCAACGGCCCCCGACCGGCCCAGTGTCGACCGCGCACGACTGGCACCAATTCTCTGGTCGCCGGAGAATCGCATCCCGGCGTTGGAGTGACGTGGTGAGAATTTTCGGCATCACCGACGGTTATCCGACCCGGTGCGGGCTCGGAGAAGCCCGGCCAATGATTTTTTAACATCTGTTTGAAATATCCAGAAATTTACAATGTACTGACTAATCTGGAGGCATTTCCTTTTCACACACTGAAATAAAGTTGAAGGGGAGTAAGTTCGAGGGAATTCTTGATGTTGCAAAGTACTCCTTCCATTTATAAAGTAATAGTAATGTCAATGGACTAACAATCCAAAGGCCCAGGCAAATGCTCTGGGGACACAAGGGCCGGGATTCTCCAAAATCCAGGCTAAGTGGATAGACTATCTCTTGATCATTTGGTGAATTCAGAATTATAAATGTTTTCAGGAGTGACTTTAACCTGATGTGCTTCTGATAAAGGTTTTGTTTTAAAGTCGTATGGATTTTAAAAAGGAAAGCTTAAAGGTTTACTAAGTGTTGTATTCTTTGGGGGTTGTATTTGAATTAATGGTTGCTAAGATGTTCACTGTATGTTTTAAAAAGGTTAACTTGAGTTCATAGAATAAACACTGTTTTGCTTTAAAAAATACTTTTCCATTTCTGCTGTACCACGCCTGTAGAGTGGGCCGGGTGCTCCCCATACCACAATCTATTAAAGGTTGTGGGTCAGGTGAACTCAATGATACACTTTGTGGTTCTCTAAATCCTGGCCCATAACAACTTGGGGGCTTGAGGGGGATAAAAGTGTATCTATTGGATTGGCTTAGTGAACTTAAAGACAGAGAGGGATGAGCATATTGTGGGTGCTTTTCAGGTGTGGTATTCTAGTTTAAGTGGGGAGTGTGTTGTGGACAATGGCTCTTTCAGAGGCTCTGAAGTTTTTGGGGGTGGAGACGGTCACACGCAGTATCTTACGGACAGAGACTAAAAGCAGACTGTTAGATGTGGCAGAAACATTGCAGTTAACATTACCTGACAAAATGCGAAAAGGTGAGGTCATTATGGCGGTGGCTAAGCATTTAAAGTTGCCTGAGATAGAGTTTGACTCATTGGAAATAGCAAAAATTCAGTTGCAAATTAAACAAATGGAACATGAGAAAGAATTAAAGCAGCTTGAATACAAAAGAGAACGAGAGGAAAAAGAAAGAGAAAGAGAAAGAGAGGGTGAGGAAAACGAGAGAGAGAAAAGGAAAACAGAAAGAATAGCCCTAGCAGAACAAAAAGAAAGAGAAAGGGAAAAAGATAAGGGAAAAAGATAAAGAGAGAGAGTTTGAACTTCAGAAAATGGCCATGAAACATGACAGTCAGTTAAAATTGGCAGATGTAAAGGGAAACGTACAGTTGGATGATAGTAATGAGGATAGTGAGAAAGAGCGTCAAAGTCAAAGGCTTGGTGGGAATCTCTTTAAATATGTCCAAGCATTGCCAAGGTTTGATGAGAAGGAGGTAGAAGCCTTTTTCATTTCATTTGAGAAGGTGGCTAAACAAATGAAATGGCCACAGGACATGTGGGTATTACTGATTCAAACAAAGCTGGTAGGTAGGGCTAGTGAAGTGTTTGCTTCACTACCAGAGGAGGTATCTGGGACGTATGAGGAGGTGAAAAAATCCATCTTAGGTGCATATGAACGAGTGCCTGAAGGCTACAGACAAAGGTTTAGAAATTTAAGGAAATAACCTGGTCTAACATACATGGAGTTTGAAAGGATCACACAGAGTAATTTTGTTAGGTGGATAAGGGCTTTGAAAATAGTATGAAGCTCTCAGAGAAATTATACTTTTGGAGGAGTTTAATAATTCAATTCCTGATGCAGTGAGAACTCATGTGGAAGAGCAGAGGGTTAAAACTGCGAGATTAGCAGCAGGAATGGCAGACGATTATGGATTAGTTCATAAATCAAAGCTTGGTTTCCGACACGAGTTTCAGCCTGTGAGGGATGGAAACTGGGGACATGAGAAATACTCAAGTGGTAAAGGTAAAGGTGGTGTGTTGGAAGATAATAAGGAGAGTGTACCTCAGATTAAAAAAGAAATCCAGGAGGGTGGAAGAGCCATGAAAAGTTTCAAATATTTTCACTGTACTAAACTAGGCCATGTAAAGTCACAGTGTTGGTGGTTGAAGAAAAGCACTGGGAAGGCTGATGTGGTAAATCAGGATAAGACAGTAGGGTTTGTTAAAGGGGGAAAGGAAAGCCCAAGTGAAGCGAAGGAGATGCAAAAGATTGTACAGCCTGATCAAGAGGTGATTGATAAGAAGGTGCCAGATCTCTTTAAATAATTTACTTGTGTGGGTAAAGTTTACTCATGTGTATCAGGAGGAGCAGGTAAAGGAATTTACTTGTGTGGGCAAGTTTGTAGAGATAAATTGGGAAGTACTAAAATGGCTATACATGATGTAGATGTGGGAAATGCTGTTCCAATCAAACAACATCTATGCAGACTGAACCCTTTAAAATTTGCACAGGTTAACAAAGAGGTTGAGAGTGTGCTTAAAAATGGTATAATTGAAGTGGGTTGCAGCCAATGGAGCTCACCCATAGTGATGCTACCAAAACCAGACGGTACCCAACGGTCGTGTGTGGACTATAGAAGGTTAATGCAGTTACAAGAATGGACGCTTATCCTATCCCACGTTTGGAGGATTGCATTGAGAAAGTGGGACAATCAGCTTTTATTCTGAAACTGAATTTACTTAAAGGTTACTGGCAGGTACCTTTATCCGAAAGGGTGAAGGAGATTTCAGCTTTTGTGACTCCAGATGGTATATACCAATTCAAAGTTATGCCATTTTGTATGAAAAACGTCCCAGCCACATTTCAACGGTTAACTAACAAAGTCGTCTCAGGATTACCCAATTGTGCGGTATCGATGATCTGGTAATTTTCAGCCAGATATGGAAAGAACATTTAAAACATCTGATGGAGTTATTCGATTGAATTCCGGAGGCGGGTTTGGTGATAAGCCTAGCCAAAAGTGAATTTGGAAAGCCCAAGTCACTTTCCTTGGCCATACAATTAGACAGGGTCGAATGGTCACACGGGATGTGAAACCAACAGTTATTGAGGAGTTTCCGATACCCTCAAGACAAAGGGAAATAATGTGATTTCTTGGCATGAGTGGATTTGTTGAAACATTGGTGAAAAATCTTTGTAGCATGATTGCTCCACTGACGGACCTGCTCAAGAAGCGTAACAAATTCCAGTGGACAGCGGAGTTTCAGCAGGTTGACGGCCTGAAAGCTGTGATAACCAATGCGCATGTGTTGGAGTAGTGCAAGGGACTCTGTGATCAGATTGAACTAAAGTATCTGACTTTAAAGAGAAATGCCGAGGCGTAGAGAAATGGACGGATCGTGCAGAGACCTTCTTGTTCAAAGAGACTGTCAATCGAGAAGGATTTCAGTTGGAGGAAGAAGAACAAAAAAAAAATGGACTATATTATTATACCTGTTTGCGTGTGTTGTTTTTTTAAACGTTAAAGTATATTTACTGTGTGCATTTCTTAAAGGATGGTGAAAAGGTGAAAAATGAAACCATCTTGAAGTTGATGGTTTATCTTTTTTTGTTTGTTGGAGGTGTCATGTGAGAGTACCTTTAAGAAATGGGTGTTTTTAATGGGTGTGTATATAAATATCTGTAGTGAGAGTACCTTTAAGAAATGGATGTTTATTACTGCAGTGATGTCAGAGAGTGTTGGAGCAGAAGCCAGACCAAGCAGGTGTACTTCTATTCTCTCTGCCATCAAAAGACTATCTCTTGATCATTTGGTGAATTCAGAATTATAAATGTTTTCAGTAGTGACTTTAACCTGATGTGCTTCTGATAAAGTTTTGTTTTTAAGTCGTATGGATGTTAAAAAGGAAAGCTTAAAGGTTTACTTAGTGTTGTATTCTTTGGGGGTTGTATTTGAATTAATGGTTGCTAAGATGTTCACTGTATGTTTTAAAAAGGTTAACTTGTGTTCATAGAATAAACATTGTTTTGCTTTAAAAAATACTTTTCCATTTCTGCTCTACCACACCTGTAGAGTGGGCCGTGTACTCCCCATACCACAATCTAGTAAAAGTTGTGGGTCAGGTGAACTCCATAATACACTTTGGGGTTCTCTAAACCCTGGCCCATAACAGATGATTCTCCTGGTGGAACCTTCCACAGCACCTGGTGGAATTTAAATTCAATGAATAAATTTTGGATTTGAAATCCAGTCTCACCAATAGTTACTATGAAACTATCTTTGACTGTCGTGAAATCCATCTGGTTTATGAATGTCCAGTAGGGATGGAAATCTGCTCTTCTTACCTGATCTGGCCTTTATATGACCACAGATCCCCAGTAATTTGGTTAACTCTCGTGGCCCAATTAAGATCGCAGTGGATCAAGAATGGGGGCTCACCTCTACTTTCTTGAAGACAATTAGCAATGGGTGACAATTGCTGCTCCTGCACAAACAAAATCATTGATCCAGGAAGGGAAGGAATAGGATGGGAATGTGTTCTGGGGATGGAAACTCCAGTTACCATTGCTTCCCATATCCCACCCTCCCAGATGGATCTCCAACATAAATGGTTGCCAAATTACAATAGTTTAATTTTTGTTGTTTGGATCAAAGCCCGCATCCCGGAAGAATATGTGCGCCTCCTTTGTAATTATTTAAATGCAGCCTCTGACTAAATGGGTCACTGAGGGGGAATTTTAGACACCTTTTAGGGAAACTCAGAACCAGTAAGTCATGCTGCAATTATTGCATGTGAAGACAGGTGAATGTCCTAGAGATATCTTAGTGACAAAAATGGAAATCAATTTGGGTCCCTCTTTCTGCTTGAATGTGCTGGGTCTAAGGCACCACAGGAAACATTGAAAAAAGCTAGGGATGCTGATTTTTCCAACATTTAAAGTGGTTCTCCAAGATTAGACATCATTTGAATAACTCAGCACTGCAGGAGACTTCACTCAGATATCTCCATGCTGGCAAGAAATGTCATTCTGTGCACTGCCCTCCAGATTAAACAGTTGTCCCAGTGCCAGGTGCTCAAACAATGCATTCCCAAGGGTCAGAAAAGAGAATCTGCTTGCAACCTACTAGAATCCTCATTTGTCAAGCTTTCAAGCCAGGATAGTGTATGTGACATATACCTGTGCACCCCCTCCCCATGTCAAACAGCTGGAACTGACAAAACGACAACAGTCAAAAACTTGACCTGTGATCACAATGATGAATGGTGAACATGCCAACAACTGCACCATTCAGCTGAGTATTTATAGTGAGTAAAACTGAATGTCCTAAATGGCTGAACAATATTCCACTCTCAACTGTCAAGGTTAAAAATACACATGAATGAACAAGCGCGCGTGTTTACATTGAGGGTTTCTTATCCGTGACACTGATTGCTTTGCATGAAGTAGAGTCTAACAGCAAGGCAATCGCTGATGTTAATAGTGCCAGATATGAGAGGAGGTTGTGGTGAAAATGAATAAATTCAGACTGCTTCAAATGCCTATTTGCATGATACATTTCCAATACCTAGAGACAACTCTATAGCCCAGTGGAGATTTAGTTAGCATTTAATTGTGCATCAGCATGGAGCAGAATGTTTCAGCAAAAAGCATGGATGGCACAATTGAAGGTTGTAGTGTAATATTGCACTGAGGAGGTTACAGTGCTGTGATAGCCAGTTCAAGCATTGGTATTGATTTCCTGATGATGTAATTGATGTGTTGGGTGTTCTGGATCACATACAGGTCACCAACACTTGAAGTAGTGCAACACTATTTTATTAAAAGGTTAACTATTTAAACATACTTGAACTGTGGGTAAATATGATACTAGCTTTAACTAAAGACCTTTGCCTTGTCCTAACCAGTTGATGCACTCAGCACATGGTGAATGTCTGTGTTGCAGGCTGTGAGTTCTGTGCTCCTAGCTAGCTGCTACTCGAATGAGCGGGAACTCTGATGCCCCCTGTCTTTATAGTGCGTGTGCTCTCACTGGTGATTGGCTGCGGTGTTGTGTATGTTGATTGGTCCCATTGTGTGTCCATCAGTGTGTGTCTGCACCATGATATACTGGTGTATATTATGACATCCCCCCTTTTATGTAAAAAAATGTGCCTGCGTGACAATAAATAGTGTGTGGTGAATGTTCCTGACTATGTGTGTGCGAAATATTTACAGGACTATGTACATAAAACTAAGCTATTTACATGGGAAGGTGCCTGGTGCAGAAAAAACAGTGTGTCACACAAATAACGAGATGAACACTATATACAAACCACTTGAACGATTAAACGGAAGAACAGAACAGACCAGAGAGTCCATTAGTGCACAATGTTCACAAATTAAGTCTCTGAGGTAGGCGATGAATTCTGGTTGACCGTCAGGGTGGCACACAACTCATCGTCTGGATCGATGCTGTAAACCGACAGCGGCTGGTGTCTTTGCTTCGGGGACAGCCTGTTTTTCGTTACGACATCGACTCGAAAAGGCGCCTTCGGGTCCTCGGTGTCACTGCTGTGTGTGGGTCGGAATCGGACTCGGTGACCGTGGGTTCAATTGTCCGAACATTCCTGCGAGGTTGGCTGAAGCGATATGAATTGGAAGGCTGAGCTGCTCGACAGCAGGTGGCATAGTGGCCAAGTCTTCCACATCGTAGGCATTGTCGAGATTTTACGGGGCATTGCCGCTTTAAATGGGCGGAGCCACAGTTGCCGCACGTCGTGATGTCAGCACGTTCGCTGCGCCACCGCGCATGCGCGGTGTGGTCCTGCGTGGTGCGCGCCTGCGCATTACGTTCCTCCACGTCGCTGTCCCCTTGTTTGGTGCGTACAAGCGCGGGAGTCCGCGAAAAGCACGCGAAATAGCCGCCCTCATCTAGGCTGAGGCCCTGGAGGTGCTCAATCATTTTGACCCGTTCCGCCTCGTGGGGACCTTGCCGTGCCGTTTCAGCCGCTTGTATATGGGAGTACCGACTGGTGGCATTTTCATGTAGGACACAGGTCTCGATGGCGGTCGCTAGGGTGAGTTGCTTTACTTTGAGGAACTGCTGACGTAGGGGGTCCGACTGAACACCGAAAACAATCTGGTCATGGAGTGGTTTGTATCATGGAGTCGGAGGTGGGCCCACAACTGCAAGATTGCACAAGGATGTGGAGGTGCGTTAGAAAGGATTGGAAAGCTTCGTCCTTACCCTGCAAACGCTGCTGGAACACGTAGCGTTCGAAACTTTCATTCACCTCTACGCTGCAGTGTGTCAAATTTGAGGAGAACCGTCTTGAACTTCGCCTTGTCTTCATCATCTGCAAAGGTGAGAGAGTTGAAAATGTGGATGGCATGGTCCCCGGCCGTGGAGAGGAGAAGAGCAATCTTTCTGGTGTCCGAGGCACCCTCCCTGTCCGTGGCTTCGAGGAAGAGCTGGAAGCGCTGTTTGAAAATCTTCCAGTTGGCCCCGAGGTTGCCGGCGATGCGGAGCGGTGGCGGCGGGCTGATGTTGTCCATATTGCAGGATGACGGAATGCTGGCGGAAGGCAGACCACTTGCAGGTAGGTCTAAGAAGTGCTAGTATGCATCCACTCCTGGTATCATGATGTGTTGGGTGTTCTGGATCACATACAGATCACCAACACTTGAAGTAGTGCAACATTATTTTATTAAAAGGTTAACTATTTAAACATACTTGAACTGTGGGTAAGTACGATACTAGCTTTAACTAAAGACCTTTGCCTTGTCCTACCCAATTGATGCACTCAGCACATGGTGAATGTCTGTGTTGCAGGCTGTGAGCTCTGTGCTCCTAGCTAGCTGCTACTCGAATGAGCGGGAACTCTGATGCCCCCTGTCTTTATAGTGCATGTGCTTTCACTGGTGATTGGCTGCAGTGTTGTGTTGATTGGTCCCACTGTGTGTCCATCAGTGTGTGTCTGCACCATGATATACATGGTATACCATATTATGACAATAATGTGTTGCAGAAACTTCACCAATTTCCCTTCAAATCTTCAGCCACATTTAAAATTAAATTTCTCATTGCTATCTTACCTTCAGCCTTTGGGGAATTTGCTGTGAAGCTCTGAGCGGTAACAGCCCGGAAATAATTCAAACAATAAACATGCTGGTTAAAGTGTAGTCCACAAGTGATGTCAGCACACTGATGGAACTTTGTCACAAAAATTGCTCTCACTTGTCATCTATATGCCCAACTTAGGTGAATCAAGATATTAGATTTATTTGATTGTTTAATCCTACTAAAGGTGGAGTACACATAGCCCTGAAAGTGTAGAACACACTCGTGTTGGGATTGCACCCTGCAAGTGGAATTTCTGCTCACTGATAGTTTACATTGCTGATCTCACTGTCAATTATGTGGTTAGCTCATTTAAATACCCTCTAGCTCAACCCCTTTGTACTACAGGAATAATGTAGGGTGGGGGAATGGGTTCGATGGTAGGGGGTGGTGAATGCTTGGTGAAAGCAATTGCTGAAGTGTTTAAAAGGCAAGAAACGGTTGACGTTTGCAGCAGATGGTTGGGTGAGTAGTTAAGTGGTGAAGATTATTCCCCCACTGCCACCTGACCCCCATGCCCTCTCCTAGCTCAACTCACCCATGAAGCGTATGACGTGCCCTCTTAACTCCATTCTCATCAAACTCTCCTATTTGGCTCTGTGCTAACTGCTATTGTAAGTGTTTCCCTCCCCTCAGGTGCTGAGTCGTCGCTTTCAAAACCACCTTAATCACCCTTTTTCTCAAAGATTCCACACTTGCCTGACTGCCCTTGCAAACTATCCTCCAATTTCAAAAACCCCTTTGACCACCTAAATCAATGTTGTTGCCTCTCACATCCATATTCCCACCATTTCCTGTTTAAATGTTTTTAAATTCAGATTTCTGTCTCTGCAATGTAATACTCCTAACCAAAATGGCATTTGCTAGGATTGGAGCTCTGGTGAATTAATTCTCTTCGTGCTCCTCAACCTCTTTGTAACATTTGACATGGTTCACGTCTCCACCTTCCTCTAATGCTTCTTTGTTGTCCTACTCGGGAGGACTGCTCTCATCATTACCAAAAGTACCTTCAAAAATGGCTTATTCTTCTCACCAATGCAATGTTAGATTCAAAGACCCTAAGGTTCTAAGTTTAGCCCACTCCTCTTCTTCTTTAATTACCATAGCTAAACAGTGGTAAGATCATAGATTATCATAGAATTTACAGTGCAGAAGGAGGCCATTCGGCCCATCGAGTCTGCACCGGGTCTTGGAAAGAGCACCCTACCCACGGTCAACACCTCCACCCTATCCCCATAACCCAGTATCCCCACCCAACACTAAGGGCAATTTTGGACTCTAAGGGCAATTTATCAGGGCAATCCACCTAACCTGCACATCTTTGGACTGTGGGAGGAAACCGGAGCACCCGGAGGAAACCCACGCACACACGGGGAGGATGTGCAGACTCCGCACAGACAGTGACCCAAGCCGGAATCGAAAATGGGACCCTGGAGTTGTAAGTAATTGTGCTATCCACAATGCTACCATGCTGCCCACAGATGAAAGTCATCCCTTCATCCATGCCACCCTCCCTGTAACATTGCTAGTTAAATCTAGCCTCAGACTGAACCAGAGTGCTCACAACTTCAACCACAAGCTCAGTTTCTACCAACTCCACCACAGCTCCAAGACAACCCTGAAACCTTGAGATATAATTTTATTATGTCTGAAGTTGACTATTTTAGTGCTATTCTGATTGAATGTTTTCGGTATCAATGCTGGCTCGAACTGCGTAGACAGGATCAGAAACCAGCACAATATGGTTGTGAATACTTAAACGGGTGTTACTAAGTTGGAAAACTTGACTTCAAGCTCTAAGAAATTTGGAAATACGAAAACTCAACTCTGAAAATGCCTAATTATACATTTTAACGTTTCCTTCAAGGACTCTTGTGCAACGGCAGGAAATCTTGAAATCCAGTCTATCCCATGCTGTGCCCATTTCTCCGATGCTGTCGATTCTCTCCGATGTTGTGCCCGTCGTGTGATGCTGTGCATGTCTCTCTGATGCTGTGCCATTCTCTCCCATGTTGTGTCTGATGTGTTGGGTACTCTGGATCTGTGGAGACTGCGTTTACCTTAGCAGTAACATAGACAGGCTACCAACACTTGTAATAGTACAACTCTATTTTATTTAACTAAGAGCTTTTAAACATACTTGCACTGTGGGTCGACACTATGTTAGATTGACTGAAGACCTATGCCTAACCTGACCAGCCTATACTGCTAGCACATGGTGGATGTTTGTGCTACTGCCTGCGTGCTCTGTCTGTCTCAGAGGCTGCATCCCGAATGAGCGGGAAAACTAGTGCCCTCTGTCTTTATAGTGACCGTGCCCTAACTGGTGATTGGCTGCACTGTTGTGTGTGTTGGTTGGTCTTGCAGTGTGTCAGTCAGTGTGTGTCTCTGCACCATCATATACTGATGTGTATATTATGACAGTGCCCATCTCTCTGATGCTGTGCCGTCTCTCCGGTGCTATGCCCGTCTCTCTGGTGCTGTGCCATTCTCTCCCATTTTGTGCCTGTCTCTCCAATGTTGTGCCCATCTCTCCACTGCTGTGCCCATCTCTCCTATGCAGTGCCTGTCTCTCCTATGCAGTGCCCGTCTCTCCTATGCAGTGCCCGTCTCTCCTATACAGTGCCATTTTCTCCCATGCTGTGCCCTTCTATCCGGTGCTGTTCCATTATTTCCCAAGCAGCACCATTCTCTTCCATGCTATGTCATTATCTCCCATGCTGTGACTGTCTCTCCGATGCTGTGCCCATCTCTCCAAAGCTGTACCATTCTCTCCCATAAATAATGGATAAAAGCAAATTACTGCGGATGCTGGAATCTGAAACCAAAGAGAAAATGCTGGAAAATCTCAGCAGATCTGGCAGCATCTGTAGGGAGAGAAAAGACAAAGGGTCATCTGGACTCGAAACGTTAGCTCTTTTCTCTCCCTACAGGTGCTGCCAGCCCTGCTGAGATTTTGCAGCATTTTCTCTTTGGTTTCAGAATGGTACTCTCCCCCGGGCCGTTGCACTCTCCCCCGGGCCGTTGCACTCTCCCCCGTGATTTTGCACTCTCCCCCTTGCTTTTGCACTCTCCCCCGTGCCGTTGCACTCTCTACCATACCTTTGCACTCTCCCCCGGGCCGTTGCATTCACCCCCGTGCTCTTGCACTCTCCCCTGTGCCGTTGCACTCTCCCCTGTGCAGTTGCACTCTCCCCCGGGCCATTGCACTCTCCCCCGTGCCAGTGCACTGACTCCTGTGTTGTTCTATTCTTTCTGTTACGATCCCCGGCCTCGTGGGCAGTCAGTTCCAGCCTCATTTGACCTGGAGTCACCACACAATTGAAATTAATTAATATTTCTCAGGAAAAGAACCAAAGTCTTTGCCCCTTAGATGGCCAATAACTGCATCATCTGGTTTGTAAATTTAAACACAATTAAGTTTACTAATAACAATAACTATAGTTAAATATGCAGAAATACAGCAGGTTAACTATTATCCATAGCCTCCCACTTAAACCCGTTCCACCCTCTGTATACACACACACGAAAAACAAAGACAGAGGGGAGAATAGCGGGGTGAAATAATAAGTGAAAGGGATAGTAGTCTTTGTTTCAACTGGTTGTTTTCATAGAATCCCTACAGGACAGAAGGAGGTCATTTGGCTCATTGAATCTGCGCCAGCCCGTGCTCCAATAGAGAACCCTACCTAGGCCTAATCCCCCACCTAATATTTTGGGCAATATTAGCATGGCCAATCCACCTAACCTGCACATCTTTGGACTGTGTGAGGAAACCCGAGAACCCAGCAGAAACCCACGAAGACACTGGGAGAATGTGCAAACTCCACACTGACAGTCACCTGAGGTCAGAATCGAACTCTGGTCCGCGGACTGGGAGGCAGCAGTACTAACCACTGTGCCACCACTATAGCACACCTCCCTTCAATTTAGGCTTTCAGTTTGAGGTTTTCACTGTAGATTCATATAGATTCTTTGTACAGCTATGCAGTTTTTCTGGTGAAAACACGAGGGAGAGAGAGAGAGCAGCTTCTTTCCTCTGAGTGTCCAGGACTCCAACTGTTTCCCCTGGCTTTCTAAACTTCATCCCACTCAGGCAGTACCCAATAATCGCATGTTACCAATTCATTGGCCATCAGCCAACCAATTGAACCGAGTCCCACAGATCTCTCAGGTGCAGTAAAGTCTGAGTTCAGTTGTCCAAAATCTAGCACAGTGTTCACTTTTGTAACTTTTGAATTACTCACTTCCACTGCTCGACTTAAAGGTCAATGTTCATTAAGCATCCATGGATCAAAATGATAACAGCAAAAACTAAAGGTGAAAAATGGTAATCAACATGAAGGGCCCTTACATACCTCCCACTCGAAAGGGAATGAAATGTTAGCGCACAAACATTGTATTATGAGGTATTGTCATGAGAATGTCACTTTAAGAAATGTTTGGCGGCTCATGTTATTGCAGTGATGTCTGAATGTGGGTGCAGCTGAGCTCTGGCTGTTTTTTAGTTTCACTTTGTGAAAAGCTTGGGTGTATCTGTGTTTTTTTTGGTTTCGTTTCAGTGTTGGAGCTGAAGCCAGACAAAGCAGGTGTACTGTTGATCTCTCTGCCATGAAAAGACTATCTCTTGATCATTTGGTGAATTCAGAATTATAAATGTTCTCAGTAGTGAATTGAAACCTGATGTGCTTCTGTTAAAAGGTGTTTCTTTTGTTTTCTGGATGTTGTTTGGGAAGTTATTAGTGTTGTATTCTTTGGGGGTTGTATTTGAATTAATGCTTGCTAAGATGTTCACTGTATGTTTTAAAAAGGTTAACTTGAGTTCATAGAATAAATATTGTTTTGCTTAAAAAAATACTTTTCCATTTCTGCTGTACCACACCTGTAGCGTGGGCCGTGTGCACCCCATACCACAATCTATTGAAAGTTGTGGGTCAGGTGAACTCCATGATACTCTTTGGGGTTCTCTAAACACTGGCCCATAACAGTATGCAGGACATAAATCACAAATATATATCCACTCATCCATCCACATTATATAGGTTCCTTCCGCAGTCTCCAAATTGGTAATTAGTCAGCTCTTAAACCTGTAACAAAGCATCCACAATCACATTATCTTTTCCAGGGACGTGTACAATTTTGACATTGAACTGTTGTAATAATAAACTCCAACGGATTAATCTTGCGTTCAGGGTTTTAAACATTTTTCTAAACGCAAGCTGATTATGGTCCGTATAAACTAAGCTTTTTTTGTTGTCATGCCTGGCATGTACTTCAATGTGCTGAAGGGTTTGTTGCAGGGCTAAGACTTCCTTTTCAATGGTGGAATACTTTCTTTGGCATGAACATAATTTTTACAAAACATATATCCCACTGGCCCCTCTATTCCTGCATCATCATTTTGCAGTAGTACTGCTCCTACCCCAGGTCACTGGCATCTACCTGGGGTAGGCAGCATCGCTTCGCTTATTAACGTGTCCTTCATTCTCCCAAACTCCACTTCGGTGTTCTGTGGACCACAGAGTTTTCATTTGTTCCCCCAACATTTCCAACAAGCACTGTATTTCAGTCTCTAACTGAGCCAGACTCCATGATTTTAGTCAAGACGGATGTGACTTTATTGTTTCAGAGTTTTTTTTATGTCTACATCATGATTAGTTAACGTAGTGCACCCTGGTGTTTCCCTACAATCTGTCTCTAATTTTTCAGTATTTTTATTAGATCGTCTCTCTGTTTTACTTCTGCTGGTAGGTTTACATCTTTGGTTTTAGAACTCCCTTTAATTTCTTCAAAAATTGCCTTGTTCTCACTCTCTTCTTCAAAATCAAATACAATGTGCTTCTGTTGTCAGGTTTCTGACTGTCCAAATTGAAGAGGGCCCCTGACTGAGTTTCTTCTGCATTTCTCTCTCTTTCTGTCTCTCGTGTAATGCAATCAGTCTTTTTTGATTGTCCAATAAATGTTTATCCAAATTTCGAGGATCTTCTTCAGCCAAACTACAAGTCATATTGTCAATGCTGAGGGAAATATTTCATTCATTTGTAATCGATAAACACTTTACAACTCTCCAGCTTTACATTCTCTCTTTTGCTTCACATGGTTACTTCCAGTGATAAGTGAAGCTGTGGATTCAATCTTCACAGTTAGTTGGCTTCATATGCACCGTTCTTATTTTACAGCTTTTGCTTCATCGTCTCCCATTCTGTGCCATTTTATCCCATGCTGTGCCATTCTCTCCCAATCTAGGCCATTCTCTCCCATGCTGTGTCATTCTATCCCATGTTGGACCATTCTCTCCTTTGCTGAGCTATTCTCTCCTATGCTGCTCTGTTCTCTCCTAAGGGGCTGGGAACTGTGGCGTTTTACGATGTCAAAATCGGCACCGAACCCTCACTGATCCTGGGACTGGTGAGAGGCTAACAGTCGCGCCAGGTAAAACTCCTGGCTCCTGTGCCAAAAACGGCCGGAGAATGGCTGGATCTGTGGCCGCGCATTCGCACAGCGCCGACCTGCAGTGGTAATGCAGTACAACACGCCGCCGGCCATGCGCGGACCCCATCTGTCAAATACTGCACCACAGGCCACCCGCTGGCCACTCCCCACCAGTCCGCCAGCCCTCGTGGAAGTCCTCCCCGCCCAGCAGCATGGCTCCCGGCCGACTGCGGTGGCGCTGGACACAGTCTGCAGCCATCACGCCAGGTTCACGACTGCTGAGACCACCCGTGAAGATGTTCAATTCTCTCTCATGCTGTGGCATTCTCTCCAATGCTTCCTGTGCTGTACCCATCTACCTCATGTTGGGCAGGATTCATCGTTGGCCGACGCCGATATCGACACCCAAACGGGGGCGGCGGCGGATTTCTACCCTCGGCCCCCTCCAGAATGATGTCATCGCGTTGCGTGCCACACACCGTCGGAACGGTATTGATGCGTCACCTGAAAGCCCTCCCCGATGGGCCGAGTTCCCGACTGCGCGGGGTACGTGTGGTCCCAGTGGTCAGGAACCCAGTGCGGCGGCTGCGGACTATGTCCAGCAGCTGCTATAGTCGGCCGGTAGCCGTGTTGCTGGCCGGGGGGGGGGGGGGGGGGGGGCGTCCGAGAGGGCTGGTGGTGGCCAGGGGGTCCACACACGGCTGACCCCATGTTGTACGGCGCATCCGCTGTAGGATGTCTCCGTCTGCATGTGCGGCAACGGACCCGGCCATTCTCCAACCGTTTATATCGTGGGAGCCAGGTGTTTTACCCGGTGCGGCTGTTAGCCCCCCGGTCGCAGGATTGGTGAGGGTTCGACGCTGACTTTGGCATCGTATGATGCCACAGTTCCCACGCCGGCATCAGCACTTAGCCTCAAAAATGGCGAATGCAACCCGTTGTGTCTTTCTCGCCCATGTGTGTCATTCTCTCCTGTGCTATTCCATTCTTTCTTACGCCGTGCCATTCCCGCCTGTGCCGTGCCATTCCCTCCTGTGCTGTGCCATTCCCTCCTGTGCTGTGCCATTCCCTCCTGTGCTGTTCCATTCCCTCCTGTGCTGTGCCATTCCCTCCTGTGCTGTGCCATTCCCTCCTGTGCTGTGCCATTCCCTCCTGTGCTGTGCCATTCCCTCCTGTGCTGTGCCATTCCCTCCTGTGCTGTTCCATTCCCTCCTGTGCTGTGCCATTCCCTCCTGTGCTGTTCCATTCCCTCCTGTGCTGTGCCATTCCCTCCTGTGCTGTGCCATTCCCTCCTGTGCCGTGCCATTCCCTCCTGTGCCGTGCCATTCCCTCCTGTGCTGTGCCATTCCCTCCTGTGCCGTGCCATTCCCTCCTGTGCTGTGCCATTCCCTCCTGTGCCGTGCCATTCCCTCCTGTGCTGTTCCATTCCCTCCTGTGCTGTGCCATTCCCTCCTGTGCTGTGCCATTCCCTCCCGTACTGTGCCATTCCCTCCTGTGCTGTGCCATTCCCTCCTGTGCTGTGCCATTCCCTCCTGTGCTGTGCCATTCCCTCCTGTGCTGTGCCAATCCCACCAATGCCGTGCCATTCCCTCCTGTGCCGTGCCATTCCCTCCTGTGCTGTGCCATTCCCTCCTGTGCCGTGCCATTCCCTCCTGTGCTGTGCCATTCCCTCCTGTGCTGTGCAATTCCCTCCTGTGCTGTTCCATTCCCTCCTGTGCTGTGCCATTCCCTCCTGTGCTGTGCCATTCCCTCCTGTGCCGTGCCATTCCCTCCTGTGCCGTGCCATTCCCTCCTGTGCTGTGCCATTCCCACCAATGCCGTGCCATTCCCTCCTGTGCTGTGCCATTCCCTCCTGTGCTGTGCCATTCCCTCCTGTGCTGTGCCCTTCCCTCCTGTGCCGTGCCATTCCCTCCTGTGCTGTGCCATTCCCTCCTGTGCTGTGCCATTCCCTCCTGTGCTGTGCCATTCCCACCAATGCCGTGCCATTCCCACCTGTGCTGTGCCATTCCCTCCTGTGCTGTTCCATTCCCTCCTGTGCTGTGCCATTCCCTCCTGTGCTGTGCTATTCAATCCCACGTTGAGCCATTCACCACACGTTGTGCCATTCTCCCCCATATTGTGCCATTCTCTCCTACATTTTTCTATTCTCTCCCACGCTTTTCCATTCTCTCCCCGGTGCCGGATTCTCTGAGCACGCGCCGGGTCAGAGAATCGGTGGGGACGCGGGAAATTCTCGCCATGCCGTTCTGACACCGGGATGCAATTCTCCTGCGACTGGAGAATCGGCGCCAATCGTGGCCATGCGGTTGCCGCGGCGCCGGTCGGGGGCCGCTGAAAGATGCCCCTGTGGCGATTCTCCGCGAGCGACCGACCGAACCCCCGCCATGTTCCCCGAGCCGCGGTGGACGTCCTGGTGGGGGGGGCGGGGGGAACTGACTCCGGGGGGGCCTCCACGGGGTGTAGGCCCGTGATCGGGGGCTTCCGATCGGCGGGCGTCCGTGATCTGAAGGGGCCTTCCTCCCCTTAAAGTATCTCAAATTCTGAATGAGCTTGCATTTTCCTGACTCCATCACCAGCAAATTTATAGAACACATTATGCCACTAATTATACATCTTGCCAGTTCTGCAAAATCAATAAACATGCAATTATTCATAACTGCTGGAATTTTGAAAATTATTTTACGGTTGAACACTTTAATGTGATCCACTGAAGGATTGAAAACACACGAGTGTGATATTAATAACCATCATGTTAACACATTCGTTCCTAATACTTAACCTGCAAGAGAACACCTTTGGTTCTGTTATGCCCATAGTTGGTGTATTATAGGTGCTGCATCTGTACAGGCAGTGTGCAACACTGATTTGACTGTCGAGCTGCCGTTTTCGACCTTGCAGTTCCAGCTGACACATTCTCTTCAACACAGAGAGCTGAACACACATCCATTAGCAGGAAGGATTCGCACCAGCACTGGTTAAAGGCATCATCAACAACTTTCAGGTTCCTGATTGATTTCCACTGGCTCGGTCCAGAGTCTTCCCTATGGTGTAGTGCTACACTCTTTGGGCTGGATTCTTTGCGGCAAAATGCGATTGGCTGGAGAATCGGTTCCGACAGCGAAATCGGCATTGACGCCGGTTTCCCGACGATTTCCGATTCTCCGGACCCCGCAACACAACGGAATCGCGGCATCTGCCGCTTAGCCCGGAGAATCGCATTAGGTGCCCCGATGACCGATTCTCCGGGGCCTGAGCGATTCTGCGGCCCAGATGGGCCGAAGTCCTGACGCCGCGGTTCTAACCATCTATAAACCACCTGGGGGACATGCGTGGTTCGGGGCAACCATGTAGCCCATGGCACCTGGTTGTGCATGGGTCCATGCGCCATGTTATCACGTCTCCCTTCACCCCCTGCAGATCATGTTTGGTCACCATCCAGCGATGTTGGCTGCCGTGGCGGGGGCCGCTGTTCTGCATGCAGCCCTGTGGCAGGCGGCTCAGAGAGGAGGCGGAGGCTGCAGCAGAGGAGCGGGCTGCAGCAGGGCAGGTGGCAGCTGCCCAGGCTGGAGGGCCGCCCGCCTAACAGGCAAGAAGAGGGAGGAGGAGGAACGGGACAAGGGGGAGGAGGAGGAGGAGGAACAAGAGTAGGAGGGGAGGGGGGAGGTGATGGTGCCAAGGAGGCGCCTGATGAGGGCAAGCGTGTACCAGCGCCGCATGTGCTTCGAGCAACCCCCGGCTGTGGATGAGCCGGAAAACCGTCGCTCACATGTGCCACATGATGGCATACCTTGCACCGCGGGGGAGTGGGGGAGGACACCCAAACCCGGTGGCCGTCAAAGTGACGGTGGCCCTGAACTTCTGGTCACGGAGTCATTCCAGACGCTGAGTGGGGACCAGTCCGGCATCTCCCAGGCATCGGTGCACAGGTGCATTCATGATGTCACTGATGCCCTGTATGCCCTGGCGGACCAATACATACACTTCCCTGTGGATCGCGCCCACCAGCATGCGCGGGCAGTGGGATGCCCCAGGTCCAGTGGGTAATCGATGGGGTGCATGTTGCCATGCGGCCACCAGCGGATAACAGGTCGATGTTCACGAACAGGAATGGGTACTACTCCATGACTGTTCAGGTGGTCTGTGACCACCAGATGAGGATCCTGCATGTCTGTGCCAGGTACCCGGGCAGTATACATGACTCATTCATATTGGCAGAAACATTCATCCCCGGCATGTTTGAGGAACATTCCCCCCCCCCCCCCGGCTACGAGGCTGGTTGCTAGGTGACAGGGTTACCCGTTGCAGTCTATATGGAGGTCACAGAGCGATGCAGAGAACTGCTGCAATGAGACCCAGGGGTGTGGTGGAGAGGTGCTTCGGGGTCCTGAAGATGCCCTCCACTACGAGGCAAGAAGGGTCGGCTGCATCATTGTGGTCAGCTGCCTCTTCCACAATATAGCCCAGCGGAGGGGCAATGTGCTGGAGGAGGATGAGGAGCAAGGGCAGGCCTCTCCAGACGAGGAGGATGGGGGGAAGGGGGCCAATGGGCAGGATATGGGGGCTGGCCAGGCACGGGAGGCCGCACTACGCCATCAGCAGGGCCAGTGAGCATGGGACGCTTTGATCGATGCACGTTTCACCAACTGGGGGAGGTGGGGGGAGGCACAGACACCACAATACCGCACCCCTTCACCACCAAACACCCTCACCTCCCACACCACCGACAACCCTCACCTCCCACACCACCGACAACCCTCACCTCCCACACCACCGAAAACCCTCACCTCCCACACCACCGGCAACCCTCACCTCCCACACCATCGACAACCCTCACCTCCCACACCACCGAAAACCCTCACCTCCCACACCACCGGCAACCCTCACCTCCCACACCACCGAAAACCCTCACCTCCCACACCACCGACAACCCTCACCTCCCACACCATCGACAACCCTCACCTCCCACACCACCGACAACCCTCACCTCCCACACCACCGACAACCTTCACCTCCCACACCACCGACAACCCTAACCTGCCCCACCATCGACAACCCTCACCTCCCACACCACCGACAACCCTCACCTCCCACACCACCGACAACCCTCACCTCCCACACCATCGACAACCCTCACCTCCCACACCACCGGCAACCCTCACCTCCCACACCATCGACAACCCTCACCTCCCACACCACCGACAACCCTCACCTCCCACACCACCGAAAACCCTCACCTCCCACACCATCGACAACCCTCACCTGCCCCACCACCGACAACCCTCACCTCCCACACCACCGGCAACCCTCACCTCCCACACCACCGACAACCCTCACCTCCCACACCACCGACAACCCTAACCTGCCCCACCACCGACAACCCTCACCTCCCACACCACCGACAACCCTCACCTCCCACACCACCGAAAACCCTCACCTCCCACACCACCGACAACCCTCACCTCCCACACCACCGACAACCCTCACCTCCCACATCACCGACAACCCTAACCTGCCCCACCACCGTCAACCCTCACCTCCCACACCACCGACAACCCTCACCTCCCACACCACCGACAACCCTCACCTCCCACACCACCGTCAACCCTCACCTCCCACACCACCGTCAACCCTAACCTGCCCCACCACCGACAACCCTCACCTCCCACACCACCGACAACCCTCACCTCCCACACCACCGACAACCCTCACCTCCCACACCACCGACAACCCTCACCTCCCACACCACCGTCAACCCTCACCTCCCACACCACCGTCAACCCTAACCTGCCCCACCACCGACAACCCTCATCTGCCCCACCACCGACAACCCTCACCTCCCCCACCACCGACAACCCTCACCTCCCACACCACCGTCAACCCTAACCTGCCCCACCACCGACAACCCTCATCTGCCCCACCACCGACAACCCTCACCTCCCCCACCACCGACAACCCTCACCTCCCACACCACCGACAACCCTAACCTGCCCCACCACCGACAACCCTCACCTCCCACACCACCGACAACCCTAACCTGCCCCACCACCGACAACCCTCACCTCCCACACCACCGGCAACCCTCACCTCCCACACCACCGACAACCCTCACCTCCCACACCACCGACAACCCTCACCTCCCACACCACCGGCAACCCTCACCTCCCACACCACCGACAACCCTCACCTCCCACACCACCGGCAACCCACACCTCCCACACCACCGACAACCCTCACCTCCCACACCACCGACAACCCTCACCTCCCACACCACCGACAACCCACACCTCCCACACCACCGACAACCCTCACCTCCCACACCACCGACAACCCTCACCTCCCACACCACCGACAACCCTAACCTGCCCCACCACCGACAACCCACACATCCCACACCACCGGCAACCCTCACCTCCCACACCATCGACAACCCTCACCTCCCACACCACCGACAACCCTAACGTGCCCCACCACCGATAACCCTAACCTCCCACACCACCGACAACCCTCACCTCCCACAACACCGACAACCCACACCTCCCACACCACCGACAACCCTCACCTCCCACACCACCGACAACCCTCACCTCCCACACCATCGACAACCCTCACCTCCCACACCACCGACAACCCTCACCTCCCACACCACCGACAACCCTCACCTCCCACACCACCGACAACCCTCACCTCCCACACCACCGAAAACCCTCACCTCCCACACCACCGGCAACCCTCACCTCCCCCACCACCGACAACCCTAACCTGCCCCACCACCGACAACCCTCACCTCCCACACCACCGACAACCCTCACCTCCCACACCACCGACAACCCTAACCTGCCCCACCACCGACAACCCTCACCTGCCCCACCACCGACAACCCTAACCTCCCACACCACCGACAACCCTCACCTCCCCCACCACCGACAACCCTCATCTGCCCCACCACCGACAACCCTCACCTCCCACACCACCGACAACCCTCACCTCCCACACCACCGAAAACCCTCACCTCCCACACCACCGACAACCCTCACCTCCCACACCACCGACAACCCTAACCTGCCCCACCACCGACAACCCTCACCTCCCACACCACCGACAACCCTCACCTCCCACACCACCGACAACCCTCACCTCCCACACCACCGACAACCCTCACCTCCCACACCACCGGCAACCCTCACCTCCCCCACCACCGACAACCCTCACCTCCCACACCACCGACAACCCTCACCTCCCACACCACCGAAAACCCTCACCTCCCACACCACCGACAACCCTCACCTCCCACACCACCGACAACCCTAACCTGCCCCACCACCGACAACCCTCACCTGCCCCACCACCGTCAACCCTCACCTCCCACACCACCGACAACCTTCACCTCCCACACCACCGAAAACCCTCACCTCCCACACCATCGACAACCCTCACCTCCCCCACCACCGACAACCCTCACCTCCCCCACCACCGACAACCCTCACCTCCCACACCACCGAAAACCCTCACCTCCCACACCACCGACAACCCTCACCTCCCACACCACCGACAACCCTCACCTCCCACACCACCGACAACCCTCACCTCCCACACCACCGAAAACCCTCACCTCCCACACCACCGGCAACCCTCACCTCCCCCACCACCGACAACCCTAACCTGCCCCACCACCGACAACCCTCACCTCCCACACCACCGACAACCCTCACCTCCCACACCACCGACAACCCTAACCTGCCCCACCACCGACAACCCTCACCTGCCCCACCACCGACAACCCTAACCTCCCACACCACCGACAACCCTCACCTCCCACACCACCGACAACCCTCACCTCCCACACCACCGACAACCTTCACCTCCCACACCACCGACAACCCTCACCTGCCCCACCACCGACAACCCTAACCTCCCACACCACCGACAACCCTCACCTCCCACACCACCGACAACCCTCACCTCCCACACCACCGACAACCTTCACCTCCCACACCACCGACAACCCTCACCTGCCCCACCACCGACAACCCTCACCTCCCACACCACCGACAACCCTCACCTCCCACACCACCGTCAACCCTCACCTGCCCCACCACCGATTACCCTCACCTCCCACACCACCGACAACCCTCACCTGCCCCACCACTGAACATACCCACCTGCCCCACCACAGTACACACTCTCCTCCCCCACCGCAGATCACAAGCACCTCCCACACCGCCGAACCATCCGCATGCACACCACCCCTTCATTATATATCCAGCTGCGGCACAATGAGCTGGGGGCACTGGGTTGGCAGTCACAGCAGATCTGGTCCATGGGATGGAGGATGATGACAGGCCGCTCTTCGATGAGCTCCGTGCTCCACATCATTAGACAATGTCTGTGTCATGCCCACAATAGCACCATCCACCTGGGTGATCCCTGTATGGGGGTCGGGGTGATGGGGGCATTTTGGGGAGGTGGGGGCTGCACGCTCACCCACTGGGCCTCACCTGTCCACCATCCCCCACTCCCAGTGGCCGTCACTTGTCGCTCCAGCCCTGCACCCATCAGACAGAGCACAGAGGCAGGCTTCATCAATGTTAATATGTGTTTAATGTGCTGAGGTATATACATTCCTTGCCCTGGCCTCTATAACTAAACTGTGCCCTGCACCCGTGCCAACTTCACTGGTGTCTATCCTCCTGGCTTTATGGGCCCTATCACTAGGCCTAGGTTCTCCAGGCGGTACAGCAGGAGTGGAGGTGGACTGCAAAGTCTCCTGCCCTGCGACTAGGGTCCCTGTTGGCGCACGCTTCCTTGAGCAGCCTGGATGGGCCCGGCTGCTCCTCGAGTGTCCCAGCTGGTGTGGTGCCGGCCTGTTCTGTCCGCTGCCCACCAGATGTACCAGAGACAGGAGGGGGGTGGAGGGAGTCCGAGGTGCGGCGCTGTTCCGGCACCTCCCCTGCAGGAGTCACCGGCACAGGCCCCAGCACCTTCTCCTCCCTTGGGGTGCCCGATGGCCCCCGGGCTTCTCCATGGGACGGGGGTGCGAGCGGAGCCAAACCCCAAGGCCCCCCCGACACCTGGCGCTGCCAGGCCTGGATGCTCACTCTGGTATCGACCAGGGTCTGTATGTTTGCGGCCAAGGAGCACAGGGAGTGGGCCATCCCTGTCTGGGACTGTGCGACCTCCCTCTGGGACTGGGTGACACCGGCCACCACCTGGGCAATGGTGCCGATGCTCTCAGCCATGGCCGGCTGGGACTGGGCCACGCTGGGGAGCGCTGCTGCAATCTGTAGCTGGCTCTGGCACATGGCTGCCTGTGAGTGGGCAGCCCTGTCCTGGGCCATGGCCCCCGCCTGCACAGATAGCCCCAGGCCTTGCGTAACCTGACCCATATCTGATTTACCATGACCCCATTACCTTTAGCCGTGGTCGCCACCCGTGCGGTTTCGGCCTGGGTGGCACACATGACCGGCACCACTCCCTGCTCCTGCAGACAGTTGGACTCCTCCACCTGCGTCTGCAGGTGCTGGAAGCCGGCCGTCATCCCCTTCTCTGGTCCCTGGGTCTCTGGCTGCACCTGGACTATGGAGGGGGAGTGGATATTCCAGGAACCCGGGACCCATCTGGGCCGCAGCTGGTTGCTGGGGCCGGGCTGCCTTCCGACCTTCCGGCCTCTCAACTGCTCCTATCTCCATCTTCTGTACCGGACCGACGTGTGGTGCTCACCAGTAAGTGTCCCAGAAGCCTCTCCACTAAATTGCCCAACCGAGGTGATAGTCTCTGAGATGGTGGAAGGTGTAGGAGACAGCAGTGCCGGAAGGTCTACGCCATCATCGGACCCGAAGTCCGGGGTCTCCTGGGTCGTGGAGTACTGTGTGTCGGTCCGCTGTGTCGTGTTGTGCTGTGTGTGGTCCCCTGTGTCGCGCTGTGTGATGCACGATCAATTGGACTCAGGTTGGATACAACTGTGGCTTTATTGCAGTAAGATGTGTGGCCTCCCACAGCAGCTGGCGAAATGGCTGCTGAATAGAGGACACGCATATTTATACTCCTCCTACTGGGAGGAGCCAGCAGGCAGGGGCTACCGGTGAACCTGTAGTACAGGTCCTACCTTACATCACCTAATACAGGTGTAATAGTGGTTTACCACATTCACCCCCTGTTAAAAATGAGTCCGGCAGGAGTGGTGGAGAACTATATACAGTAGTGAATTTATGTACAGTGTTTTATTAGGAGAGAAAAAAATGTCTTTTGAAAGTCTGGTGCAGTTAGAGATTCAACCGGTCTGGTGCCTTGATGTTCCGCTGGGAGCGACGTAACGGTGGCGGCGATGTCGATGCTGCCGACGTCGGTGTTGGCCTGATGTCTGGTGACCCCGGGAGCGTGCCAAAATCCGCTTCATCCTCTTGTGTGGGCAGGGGAAGGAGGGATGGTCCTGGTGGTGTTAATGTTGGGAGCATCAGGGGAGGGGTGGGTTGCGCCGGGCCGGGGAAGTGTGTATGAGTGGAACCTGCTGGTGCCAGGTCCCTGAGGGAGAAAATATCTTGGCGGCCGTCGGGGTATGCCACATAGGCATACTGGGGGTTGGCATGGAGCAAGCGCACCCTATCCACCAATGGGTCCGCCTTGTGGAGTAGGGTAGATTACGAGCCTTGACAAGATGGTACAACCGTGTGACCCCCGGGTGACAAAGGCTGTCGTGTAGGGCCTGGAGTCGGTCTACTTGTGCGCTGGCACATGTACCTCGGGATAGAGCGTCTGGGGGCTCGTTGAGTTTACCAGGGCGATACAAAATCTCGTAATTACAGGTGGAGAGCTTGATTCTCCACAGCAAGATTTTATCATTTTTGATCTTGCCCCGCTGCGTGTTGTTGAACATGAAGGCTACCCACCGTTGGTCAGTGAGGAGAGTGAATCTCCTGCCGGCAAAGTAATGCCTCCAATGCCGCACGGCTTCAACAATATCTTGGGCCTCTTTTTCAACGGACGAGTGCCGAATTTCTGAGGCATGAAGAGTGCGGGAAAAGAATGCCACGGGTCTGCCTGCCTGGTTGAGGGTGGCGGCAAGTGCGACGTCTGATGCGTCGCTTTCTACTTGGAAGGGCAGTGTCTCAACTACTGCGTGCATCCCGGCCTTGGCTATATCAGGTCTGATACGGGCGAAGGCCTGTTGAGCCTCGGCCGTAAGAGGAAAGTGGGTGGACTGAATGAGTGGGCGGGCCTTGTCCGTGTAGTTTGGGACCCAGTGGGCGTAGTAGGAGAAGGACCCCATGCAGCGTTTGAGGGCCTTGGGCAGTGGGGGAGGGGAAGCTCCATGTGGGGGCGCATGCAGTCGGGATCGGGCCCCAGAACTCCGTTCTGGACCACAGAGCCGAGGATGGCTAAGCGGGTTGTGCAGAACATGCACTTCTCCTTGTTGTAGGTGAGGTTGAGGAGAGTGGCGGTGCGGAGGAATTTAGCAAGGTTGGCATCGTGGTCCTGCTGATCATGGCCGCAGATGGTGACGTTGTCTAGGTACGGAAAGGTGGCCTGCAAACTGTACTGGTCGACCATCGGTCCATCTCCCTTTTGAAGACCGAGACCCCGTTAGTGACGCCGAAGGGAACCCTGAGGAAGTGATAGAGACGACCGTCTGCCTCGAAAGCAGTGTATGGACGGTCCGATTTACGAATGCGGAGCTGGTGGTAGGCGGATTTTAGGTCTATCGTTGAGCAGACCCGGTACTGCGCAAACTGATTGACCATATCAGATATGCGTGGGAGGGGGGACGCGTCGAGCTGCGTGTACCGGTTGATGGTCTGGCTGTAGTCCACGACCATTCTGTGCTTCTCCCCAGTTTTAACGACTATCACTTGGGCTCTCCAGGGGCTGTTGCTGGCCTCGATGATGCCCTCCCGAAGCAGCCGCTGGACCTCGGACCTAATGAAGGTCTTGTCCTAGGTGCTGTACCATCTGCTCCTGGTGGCAACGGGTTTGCAATCCGAAGTTAGATTGGCAAAGAGGGAGGGTGGAGCGACCTTTAGGGTCGCGAGGCCGCACACAGTGAGGGGTGGTAGCGGCCCGCCAAATTTGAGGGTGAAGCTCTGGAGATTGCACTGGAAGTCCAGGCCTAGTAGTAGTGCAGCGCAGAGATTAGGAAGGATGTAGAGGCGGAAGCCGCTGAATTCTACGTCCTGGACCGTGAGAGTGACCATGCAGAACCCCCGGATCGGGACGGAATGGGATCCGGAGGCCAGGGAGATTGTTTGATTGGCAGGGTGGACCGAGAGGGAGCAGCGCCTTACCATATCCGGGTGAATGAAGCTTTCAGTGCTCCCGGAGTCCAGCAGGCAAGAGGTCACGTGGCTGTTGATTTCCACCGTAGTCGAGGCGGTGGCCAGGTTGTGTGGACGAGACAGGTCGAGCGTCATTGAGGTGAGCTGCGGTTGGTGGTCGGCGTTGGCATCCGAAGATGGAGAGCGTGGGGGCCCAGGTCGTGGAATGTTGTCGGCGTCCATGCCCCGTGGGGAAGATAAGATGGCGGCACCTGAAGATCCTGCGGGGGACAAAATGGCGGCGCTCATGGGCTGCACGTTGCGGGGGCTGGACAAGATGGCGGCACCCATGGGCCGCACGTGGACTGCGGGGGGGAGATGACGGCGCCCACTGGCCGCTCGCGGCTCCAGGAGGTGAAGATGGTGGCGCCCACTGGCCGCGCGTGGCCCGGGGAGGTGAAGATGGCGGCGCCCACTGGCTGCGCGTGGTCCGGGACGAAGATGCCGGCGCCCATTGTGTGTGGGTTGGGGGGAGGGGGTGATAGTGGCGACTGCGCGGGCCTGGCACACCGCGGCGAAGTGGCCCATTTTGCTGCAAGCCTTGCAAATGGCAGCGCGGGCCGGGCAGCGTTAGCGAGGTTGCTTCTGCTGGCCGCAGAAGTAACATCGCGGACCCCTGGGGTGCGCGGATTGGCATGTGACGCAGACGTACTGGCTGGGTAAAGCCCCGGCTGGGGCGGCCGTTTGTGGGGTCCACGAGGGATATGATGGGTGGGCCGCACGGCCGGAGGGGTAGGCCTGAGCATTACGTGAGGCGACCGCCATGGAGAGTGTTAACTTCTTAGTCCCTGCTAGGTCGAGCGTGGCCCCTTCAAGCAGCCTTTGGCGACTGAGGTCCGACCCAATCCCCGTTACAAAAGCATCGTGCATAAGACGGTTAGAATGTTCGGTGGCCGTAAGGGCCTGACAGTCACAGTACCGGACGAGTGGGATTAGGGCCCACCAGAAGTCTTCTATGGACTCACCAGGGAGTTGATAGCGAGTGGCGAGTACGTGCCTGGCGAAGATATCTTTTCTGTGCGTAGATATCTTTGATAAGCGCCATGGCGTCGGCATAGTTCGGGGCGTCCTGGGTCAGCGGAAACACGTTGGAGCTCAACCTTGAGTACAGGATCTGTATCTTCTGAGCCTCCGTCAGAGGGTGGTCGCTGAGTTGATATCGGCCTCAAAGCAGGCTAGCCATTGATTAAAGCCCTTTCTGGCATCGCTCGATTGTTGATCCAGCTGCAGGCGATCTGGTTTGATTTGGAGGTCCATCTTATAGAAAATCTTACTGCAATAAATTGATGCACGATCAATTGTACAAAGTCTCAGGTTGGATACAACTGTGGCTTTATTACAGTAAGATGCGTGGCCTCCCACAGCAGCTGGCGAAATGGCTGCTGAATAGAGGACACGCATATTTATACCCCTCCTACTGGGCAGAGCTAGCAGGCAGGGGCTACCGGCGAACCTGTAGTACAGGGCCTACCTTACATCCCCTAGTACAGGTGTAACAGTGGTTTACCACAGTGTGCTATGTGTCGGTCCCCTGTGTGTTGGTCCCCTGTGTCACGGTATGCTGTGTGTCGTTCCCCTATGTCGCGGTGTGCTGTGTGTCGGTCCCCTGTGCCGTGGTGTGCTGTGTGTCGGTCCCCTGTGTCGTGGTGTGCTGTGTGTCGGTCCCCTGTGTCATGTTGTGCTGTGTGTCGGTCCCCTGTGTCGCAGTGTGCTGTGTGTCGTTCCCCTGTGTCGTGGTGTGCTGTGTGTCATTCCCCTGTGTCGCGGTGTGCTGTGTGTTGTTCCCCTGTGTCGCGGTGTGCTGTGTGTCAGTCCCCTGTGTCGTGTTGTGCTGTGTGTTGGTCCCCTGTGTTGCAGTGTGCCGTGTGTCGTTCCCCTATGTCACGGTGTGCCGTGTGTCGGTCCCCTGTGTCGCGGTGTGCTGTGTGTCGTTCCCCTGTGTCGCGGTGGGCTGTGTGTCAGTCCCCTGTGTCGTGTTGTGCTGTGTGTTGGTCCCCTGTGTCGCAATGTGCTGTGTGTCGTTCCCCTATGTCACGGTGTGCTGTGTGTCGGTCCCCTGTGTCGCGGTGTGCTGTGTGTCGTTCCCCAGTGTCGTGGTGTACTGTGTGTCGTTCCCCTGTGTCGCGGTGTGCTGTGTGTCGTTCCCCTGTGTCGCGGTGTGCTGTGTGTCGTTCCCCAGTGTCGTGGTGTGCTGTGTGTCGTTCCCCTGTGTCGCGGTGTGCTGTGTGTCGTTCCCCAGTGTTGTGGTGTACTGTGTATCGTTCCCCTGTGTCGCGGTGTGCTGTGTGTCGTTCCCCTGTGTCGCGGTGTGCTGTGTGTCGTTCCCCAGTGTCGTGGTGTGCTGTGTGTCGTTCCCCTGTGTCGCGGTGTGCTGTGTGTCGTTCCCCAGTGTCGTGGTGTACTGTGTGTCGTTCCCCTGTGTCGCGGTCTGCTGTGTGTCGTTCCCCTGTGTCGCGGTGTGCTGTGTGTTGGTCTCTTGTGTGTTGGGCCCGTGTCGTGTTGTGCTGTGTGTTGGTCCCCTGTGTCGCGGTGTGCTGTGTGTCCATCCCCTGTGTCGTGTTGTGCTGTGTGTTGGTCCCCTGGATCGTGATGTGCTGTGTGTCGGTCCCCTGTGTCGTGTTGTGCTGTATGTCAGTCCCCTGTGTTGTGGTGTGCTGTGTGTCGGTCCCCTGTGTCGCGGTGTGCTGTGTGTCAGTCCACTGTGTCATGGTGTGCTGTGTCAGTCCCCTGTGTCGCGGTGTGCTGTGTGTCAGTCCCTTGTGTCGTGTTGTGCTGTGTGTTGGTCCCCTGTGTCGCGGTGTGCTGTGTGTCGATCCCCTGTGTCGCGGTATGCTGTGTGTCAGTCCCATGTGTTGTGTTGTGCTGTGTGTTGGTCCCCTGTGTCGTGGTATGCTGTATGTCAATCCCCTGTGTCGTGGTGTGCTGTGTGTCGGTTCCATGTGTCGTGTTGTGCTGTGTGTCGCTCCCCTGTGTCGTGGTGTGCTGTGTGTCGGTCCCCTGTGTTTTGGTCACCTGTGTCGTGGTGTGCTGTGTGTCGGTCCCCTGTGTGTTGGTCCCATGTGTCGTGGTGTGCTGTGTGTCGATCCCTTGTGTCATGCTGCGCTCTGTGTCGCTCCCCTATGTATTGATCCCCTGTGTCGCGGTGTGCTGTGTGTCGGTCCCCTGTGTGTTGGTCCCCTGTGTCGTGGTGTGCTGTGTGTCGGTCCCCTGTGTCGCGGTCTGCTGTGTGTCGTTCCCCTGTGTCGCGGTGTGCTGTGTGTCGGTCCCCTGTGTGTTGGTCCCCTGTGTCGTGGTGTGCTGTGTGTCGGTCCCCTGTGTCGCGGTCTGCTGTGTGTCGTTCCCCAGTGTCGTGGTGTGCTGTGTGTCGTTCCCCTGTGTCGCGGTGTGCTGTGTGTCGTTCCCCAGTGTCGTGGTGTACTGTGTGTCGTTCCCCTGTGTCGCGGTCTGCTGTGTGTCGTTCCCCTGTGTCGCGGTGTGCTGTGTGTTGGTCTCTTGTGTGTTGGGCCCGTGTCGTGTTGTGCTGTGTGTTGGTCCCCTGTGTCGCGGTGTGCTGTGTGTCCATCCCCTGTGTCGTGTTGTGCTGTGTGTTGGTCCCCTGGATCGTGGTGTGCTGTGTGTCGGTCCCCTGTGTCGTGTTGTGCTGTATGTCAGTCCCCTGTGTTGTGGTGTGCTGTGTGTCGGTCCCCTGTGTCGCGGTGTGCTGTGTGTCAGTCCGCTGTGTCATGGTGTGCTGTGTCAGTCCCCTGTGTCGCGGTGTGCTGTGTGTCAGTCCCTTGTGTCGTGTTGTGCTGTGTGTTGGTCCCCTGTGTCGCGGTGTGCTGTGTGTCGATCCCCTGTGTCGCGGTATGCTGTGTGTCAGTCCCATGTGTTGTGTTGTGCTGTGTGTTGGTCCCCTGTGTCGTGGTATGCTGTATGTCAATCCCCTGTGTCGTGGTGTGCTGTGTGTCGGTTCCATGTGTCGTGTTGTGCTGTGTGTCGCTCCCCTGTGTCGTGGTGTGCTGTGTGTCGGTCCCCTGTGTTTTGGTCACCTGTGTCGTGGTGTGCTGTGTGTCGGTCCCCTGTGTGTTGGTCCCATGTGTCGTGGTGTGCTGTGTGTCGATCCCTTGTGTCATGCTGTGCTCTGTTTTGCTCCCCTATGTATTGATCCCCTGTGTCGCGGTGTGCTGTGTGTCGGTCCCCTGTGTGTTGGTCCCCTGTGTCGTGGTGTGCTGTGTGTCGGTCCCCTCTGTGTTGGTCCCCTGTGGCGTGGTGTGCTGTGTGTCGGTCCCCTGTGTGTTGGTCCCCTGTGTCGTGGTGTGCTGTGTGTCAGTCCGCTGTGTCATGGTGTGCTGTGTCAGTCCCCTGTGTCGCTGTGTGCTGTGTGTCAGTCCCTTGTGTCGTGTTGTGCTGTGTGTTGGTCCCCAGTGTCGCGGTGTGCTGTGTGTCGATCCCCTGTGTCGCGGTATGCTGTGTGTCAGTCCCATGTGTTGTGTTGTGCTGTGTGTTGGTCCCCTGTGTCGTGGTATGCTGTATGTCAATCCCCTGTGTCGTGGTGTGCTGTGTGTCGGTTCCATGTGTCGTGTTGTGCTGTGTGTCGCTCCCCTGTGTCGTGGTGTGCTGTGTGTCGGTCCCCTGTGTTTTGGTCACCTGTGTCGTGGTGTGCTGTGTGTCGATCCCTTGTGTCATGCTGTGCTCTGTGTCGCTCCCCTATGTATTGATCCCCTGTGTCGCGGTGTGCTGTGTGTCGGTCCCCTGTGTGCTGGTCCCCTGTGTCGTGGTGTGCTGTGTGTCGGTCCCCTCTGTGTTGGTCCCCTGTGGCATGGTGTGCTGTGTGTCGGTCCCCTGTGTGTTGGTCCCCTGTGTCGTGGTGTGCTGTGTGTCGGTCCCCTGTGTGTTGGTCCCCTGTGGCGTGGTGTGCTGTGTGTCGGTCCCCTGTGTGTTGGTCCCCTGTGGCGTGGTGTGCTGTGTGTCGGTCCCCTGTGTGTTGGTCCCCTGTGGCGTGGTGTGCTGTGTGTCGGTCCCCTGTGTGTTGGTCCCCTGTCTCGTGGTGTGCTGTGTGTCGGTCCCCTGTGTGTTGGTCCCCTGTCTCGTGGTGTGCTGTGTGTCGGTCCCCTGTGTGTTGGTCCCCTGTGGCGTGGTGTGCTGTGTGTCGGTCCCCTGTGTGTTGGTCCCCTGTGTCGTGGTGTGCTGTGTGTCGGTCCCCTGTGTGTTGGTCCCCTGTGGCGTGGTGTGCTGTGTGTTGGTCTCCTGAATTGTGGTTTCCTGTGTGTCTGTCCCCTGAGTTTCTGTCCCCTGGGTCGTGGTGTCCTGGCTCATCTCTGGCGGAGGGCTGGACCATCGCCAGCTGGTCCTGCAAGACACAAGACAGCCCCGACGGCGCTGACAGCAGCTGCCACTTCCGCCCACACATGGTGAACGATGGCGCCTGCTGTCCTGCATCCCGGCCCGGGGTACAACACCTGCCTCCTCTCCTCTACGGCGTCCAAGAGGGTGTCCAACTCGCCATCCCTAAATCGCAGGGCTGCTTTTCTGGCGGCCATCTTGCCTGCGACGCTGAGTGTGTGTGTGTGTGTAGGGGGGGGGGGGGGGGGGGGGGGGGGAGAATGTTTCTGAGCAGCCGCGGTGTCGCGTCAATGACACAACCGGCATAATGATGGCTGCTCCCTCGGGCGCTTCACGTTTCGCTTGTGCTAGCCCCTTGTGGGCCGTTGGATAGCTCCACCTGAGAGCCCGACCACGCCGTCGTGAAACTCCACGGTTTTCACAACGGCGTCAACACGTAGCCCGTTTTCAGAGAATCCAGCCCATACCATATGCTTCACCCTGATGTCTATTTTATTTACATTGTGTACCTATCGTATGGCCTAGGCTTTTCTCGTGTATAGAAGGATCTGACTGGACTGTACACAGGGGACCAATACTTTTCACTGCATCTCGGTACACGTGACAATAAATCCAAATACAAATCAACATTGACTTGGCATAACTATGAGAACTTGTTTTCTCCTGGTGAATAAATGGAAACCGTTTGGCCACTGATGAATGGCATTAATTGTTAACCCCTTCACTGTTGGGATGGTGGAATTGATGCAGTTTTGCCACCTTGGCTGCATTACTCTCTTCCAGCTAAGTGACCTGTAGTTTCCTGTTTTCTATCTCCCTCCCTTTTTCAAGTTACAATCCCTTGTGATTGTAATTTTCCTGAGTTCCTCCCTCCCTTCCATTTCCTGATTTACAGCACTTTCTGGGATGTTCCTTATCAAGGCCCATGCAAAATACCTTTTTAATTCACCCATTATCTCCCTACTTTCCATTATCAATTCCCCAGATGTACTTTCTAAAGGACAAATGCTTACTTTGTTAATTCCTTTCTTATTGAAGTATCGCGAGAAACTCTTACTATCTGTCATCATAATACTGGCTATTTTTCCCTCATACTCTAATTATTCCCTCCTTATTAATCTTTTTGTCATTCTTTGATGGTTTTTATATTCTCTCCAATCTTCTGTCCTGCCACCCGTCTTTGTACAATTATTTGTTTTTTTCTTTAAGTTTGACAGTGTTTGTAATTGTTTTAGTTAATCACGTGTGACTGGCCCTCCCCTTCTTTCTCATTGGAATGTGTCTATTCTGTATATTCTGAAATATCCCTTTAAATGTCTGCCACTGAACTTCTATTGACCTATCACTTAACCTCATTTGCCAGTTAACTCCAGCTGACTCCATTTTCCTGCCCTCATAATTACACTTATTTAAGTTGAAAATACAAGTATTGGACAAACTCCTCTCCCTCAAACTGAATGTAAAATTCAATCATATTATGGTTGCTGCTACCGAGGGTTGTCTTCACGATGAGCTTATCAATGAATCCTGTCTCGTTGCACAATACCAGTTCTATACCAATACTAGTATAATCTTCTCTCTGATTGGTTCCAGAATGTGCTGTTCTAATTCCAGTGCTATTTTAAACCTTAGGAATAGAATAGGCCTTGACCATTTACCAGATACTCACCAAATATTTAACTTATTCCCATGTTGTAGAGCAAGAACTAGTTCCTACAGGATGAAAAAGTTAGAAAAAGCAAAGGAGTATCTTCCTCCCCTCGTCATTGAACACCCTCAGCTCACCAAACTCTCACACTCTGTGCTGTTCAATAGTAAAACTCCCCCCTTAGAATCCTTAATTTCCAAAATGTATAGTGGTCATTTATGTAGGTTAACCAATGATAGCCATCACAAATATGTTGAAGGAGAGTTATGTTTGACAAATTTAACCGGGATTTTAGAGGAAATAATGAAGGCAATCCAGCAGTTAAAGTATAAATGGATTTTTAAATGACATTGGTTCTCACATCAGCCTTGTGAGAACACTTCAGGGTTATGGAATCATTGAATCCCTAAAGCACAGAAGGAGCCCATTTGGCCCATCAGGTCTGCACCGACCCTTTGAACGAGCACTCCACCTAAGCACACTCTCCCGCCCTATCCCAATAACCCTTTAACCTAACCTACAAATCCATGGCCAGCACGGCTGCACAGTGGCTAGCACTGTGGCTTCACAGCGACAGGGGCCCAGGTTCGATTCCCCGCTGGGTCACTGTCTGTGCGGAGTCCGCACGTTCTCCCTGTGTCTGCGTGGGTTTCCTCCGGGTGCTCCGGTTTCTTCCCACAGTCCAAAGACGTGCAGGTTAAGTGGATTAGACATGCTAAATTGCCCTGAGTGTCCAAAAGGGTTAGGCGAGGTTAAGAACATAGAACATAGAACATTACAGCGCCGTACAGGTCCTTCGGCCCTCGATGTTGCGCCAACCTTTGAAGCCACTCTAAAGCCCATCTACACTATTCCCCTATCATCCATATGTTTATCCAATGACCATTTAAATGCCCTTAATGTTGGCGAGTCCACTACTGTTACTGGGTTATTGAGATAGGGTGGAGATGAGGGCTTAAGTGGGTCGGTGCAGTCTCGATGTGCCGAATGGCCTCCTTCTGCACTGTATGTTCTATGTTCATCTTTGGGCATTAAGGGGCAATTTATCATGGCCAGTCCACCTAACGTGCAGATCTTTGGACTGTGGGAGGAAACTGGAACACCCGGAGGAAACCAACGCACACAAGGGGAGAATGTGCAGACTCCGCACAGTTATCCAAGGCCGAAATTGAATCCGGGTCCCTGGCACTGTGAGGCAGAAGTGCTAACCACTGGACCACCGTGCCACCTATAGAAAGGTTAGTTGCAGCATGAACTACTTTGCCATATGGACTGTTTCACCTTTATTAAAAAAATGTTAAACTACTTGCAGCAAAGAAAGATATAGGGCAGTGGGAAAATAATTTAGCAGTGACAGTAGTTTTGGAGCTAAACAAATTCCTTGTCTCAAAGGAATGACTTTATTCTCTGGCGTTTAGAAGATTGAGAAGTGGGGTGAGATTCTCCGACCCCTCGCCGGGTTGGAGAATCGCCGGGGTTTGGCGTGATTCCCGCCCCCGCCGGTTGCCGAATTCTCCGGCACCGGAGATTCGGCGGGGGCGGGAATCGCGCTGCTGGCGATTGGCGGGCCCCCTCCCGCGATTCTCCGGCCCGGATGCCTGTCCAGCCAGCGTGGATTAAACCACCTCTCTTACCGGCGGGACAAGGCGGCGCGGGCGGGCTCCAGGGTCCTGGGGGGCGCGCGGGGCGATCTGGCCCCGGGGGGGTGCCCCCACGGTGGCCTGGCTGGCGATCGGGGCCCACCGATCCGTGGGCGGGCCTGTGCCATGTTTCCACCATGGCAGAGGCGGAAGAGACTCCCTCCACAGCGTATGCGTGGGGATGCCGTGAGCGGCCGCTAACGCTCCCGCACATGCGCCGCCCGGCAATGTCATTTCCGCTCCAGCTGGCGGGGCACCAAAGGCCTTTTCCTCCAGCTGGCGGGGCGGAAATTCATCCGGCGCGGGCCTAGCCCCTCAACGTTCGGTCTGGGCCCCCCAAGATGCGGAGGATTCCGCACCTTTGGGGCGGCGCGATGCCCGACTGATCTGCGCCGTTTTTGGCGCCGGTCGGTGGACATCGCGCCGATACCGGAGAATTTCGCCCGTGATCTCATTCAAACATGCAAAATGCTTACAGGGCCCAATAGGGTAGATACAGGAAGAATGTTTCCCCTGGCTTGGGTTTCCAGAACCAGGGGACACAGATTCAGAATAAGGGACAGGATATTTAGGACAGAGCTGAGGAGGAATTTCTTCACTGAGAGAGTGGTGAATCTTCGGAATTCTCTATTCCAGAGGGCTGCGGAGGCTGAGTCATTGGGCAGGATTCTCCCATTTGCAGACTAAGTGCTGACGCCAGCGTGGGAACAGTGGCGTTTTACGTCAGAAAAAATGGCGCAAAAGCTGCACTGATCCTCCGTTTGGTGGGGGTTAGCATCCGCGTAGCGTAAAGCCCTGGCTTTACCTGTGGATACGGCCGGAAAATTGCTGGATCCATGGCCGCGCATGCACACGGCAGCAGCCTGCAGCGGCCAAGCTGTACAACATGGTGCCGGCTGCAGGCGGACCCGGCTTGCCAAAAAACTGCCAGCCTTACAGCATCGCCACCGCCGGACCACCCCCACCAGTCCCCCCAGCTCCCGATGAAGGCCTCCCAGACAGCGGAATGGCTCCCCCCTGACTGTAGCGCCGGTGGACTCAGTCCGCATCTGCCACGCCAGGTTCACAAAAAAAAAGGATAAGTTGGTTCCACGCCGTCGGGAACTTGGCCCATCGGGGGCGGAACATTAGGGGAGGGCCTCAGGTGATGTCCTGAGCCCGTCCATATGGTGTGCAAAAGCAGCGCCGCCCCCAATTTTGGCGCAAACGGGGATTCTCCAGCCGATCGGCGAATGCGATTTCGGCGTCGGAGACCGGAGAATCCCGTCCATTGAGTCTGTTCAAGGCTGAAGTTGATGGATTTCTACATATTAAAAACATTGAAGCATATGGGTGGTGAAGTAGAAGATCAGCCATGAGCTCATTGACTGACAGTGGGCTGGAAGGACTGAATGGTCTACTTGCGCTTCTATTTCTTATGTTCTTATTGATCACTTTAGCATTGATCCATACGAGATCTATTTTAGTCACGATATGTCATTACTCATACTGTAAGCAGCTATGACTAAATAGGATCTTTAACATTCCTCTGAACAGTTTAGAACGTCATCAGCACCATTGTCAAAGTAACACATTCTGTATTGCATACCAGTATTGGATTAGAACCTCAACTTATCATTTCCTGGCTCAGCACTTGAACTAACTAAACCAAGTTGAGACTTATGAAATATGTATCATCCTGTGATTGAGTCATGGCAATAATTCTTGTTATCAACTGTTAATTAAAAAAGGCGGGCCGGTTTAGTTCAGTTGACTGGAGAGCTGGTTCATGGTGCAGAGCGAAGCCAACAGCGCAAGTTCAATTCCCGTACCAATGAAGTTATTCATGAAGGCCCCGCCTTCTCAACTTTGCCCCTCACCTGAGGTGTGGCGACCTTCAGGTTAAATCACCACCAGTCAGCTCGCCCCCTCACAGGGTAAAGCAGCCTATGGTCATCTGGAACTAAAGCAACTGAAAATGAAAAATACATTGCTCAGCAACTCTGAAAATAGGTAATTAGTCTGCCAACCAAAAGTTCCAGAATTAAATGCTAACTATGGCAACGACTTTTTACTTGAGTACTTTCTGGTTGACGATTTTAGGCTTTTATTTCATCGACTGGATTGTGGCTTGTTGTAAACAGTTTTGTTTTTTGAGAGATGTTGCCAGTGATCCTACTACAGATAAGCAATGACATTGACGGCAGTCAGTTTTTCTTTTGGATGGTCTAGAGCTTCCCAAATGGAAACAGCTAAAATTTAAAAACAGTAAACAAACTGCTGCTTTTTTAAATTTATAGATTTACTTCCAGTTATTTATGGCTGTAACCAGGAGGAATTTATATTATTATATTCCATACTTCCAGAGTAACAATAAATAGTCAACAACCCCCATTCTTCACAGAAATAGATAACGGTTAACAAGGTCAACATTTAAAAGTTCTGTGTTCCTCACATCATGCATTTGGAAAGTATTTAACATTTTGAGATGGAGATCGATTTTAGTAATGAGTGGTTTGTGCATCACCTCAGCTAACCTTCACTCTTGACCCTTGGCTCCTGCCAATCACATTCAGAACAGGGCATAGAACAGAGGTCAACAGTGCGAGTATACATGGTAAATATCTTCCAAGTGGATGGTGTGAAGAGAACACTTTGATTCTTTGAAGATTGGCCTTATTCAGGTGGTATCTACTGGTAAGGAAATTTTAATTATTGTAGGAGGTGGCAACTGAAAAAGAAGCCTCGCTGAAATTTCTTTGCAATTCTGAGAAATCGCTGTAACTCACTCATGCCTTCAGTACTTGTGAATTATGATTCTTTCACATTTGGAAAAGAGTAGCAGTGACTCACTGTTGCCAGTGCAAAATTTTCCACATATTTTGATGCAGTTTAGTTCAAGGCAATATTGTGCAATTAAGATCTTGAACATTTTTTTCAATGCTGATATGAAACTAAATGAAAAATGAGAGAGAGATATTTGCAACCAGCAATATAATACCCTTAACTGTGGTTCAATAGATTGTGAAATGTTTGCTCTTTTGATTTCACAATGCATTTCTTAGAATAAGCAACATTACGAATGCAGCAAAACAATTGCTTCTGTTAAATAAATGTCAAACACTGAAATGTTTCAATTCACCAAATTATTTTTAACACCTTGGAATTTTCTCACTAATAATATCACTAATGGCTCACCACCACTATCAGCCACCAATGGCAAGACCTCGATTTAATTAGGAAAATATGACTGCAATATTCAACTCCAAAACTGTTCAACTGTTTTCGCAAGACCCCTTTCAAAACACGTGGGCATGATTTTAATTAACTTTGAAAAAAATGCTGGAAAATGTGTATGAAGGAAGCAAAATAATTCTGCACTGCTTATTCTTGCTGGTGCATAGGAAAATCAGATTAAGATACACTGCAGCCAGTATTTTCAAAGCTACTCTGAGGACAGGAAATACCAGTTGTCACTATGCAAGCCTGAAGGATTGATTCTAGCCCTTAACTGTGCAAACACAGCTCTTTGGCTATTAACATTTTATAAAGCTGAGGTCACACTTCACTGGAGAAGTTTGTATTTTAACATATTCCATTTCCAAAGCGCACTCCTACCCCAGCCTCCCAAAGAAAGGATTAGGGGCAGCTTTTGGCGTACAGCTCAAAGTGGACAGTTTTATAAGAGGCAAAACAGAAAGCCTGAAAAAACTATTAAGTAACAAGCGAAGAGAGAGGTAACCTCCACCACATCTGGCAGCAGTGTAGGGTCAGGCAATAATCAATAATGAAATGGGTAGCTCCCCGTTTGCACATACTTCACAGTGAGTGTCAGCCCAGAGATCTTTCACAGGGATTAATAGCCACACCAGTGGGCTTTCACAGCAATAGAGTGCTTTTCACATCAAGGTTTTCTCCAGTGACTTACGAGAGCTAAATGCATTTTCTGATTGGCTGGAACCGATAGAGCAGTACACCCTAGACATGGAGCAGATTGTCCAATGTGACCCAAAATATCCCCAAGTTGCTCTTTATATTTCAACTTCTATTCCTTTAGCCTGTTACTTTAGATCATCCAGTTTTAAGTCTGTATTTTGTCATTGCGTTAGCAGATGTTTTTGCAATAACTCAGAATGTTCTTGCATTGCTGTAAATTTTAACACAAATTATCAATAATTAATTCCTCGCATATGTCAGCCATTGCATTTTCTTTAGAAAAAAAATGATCAAAATGACTTTTTGATTTTTGAGCTGGAGGGTTTCTGCCTGGAAATGTAAATACCAACAAAATGTTTGATTGAAGGTCAGTACTAGGGGGATTGGGTGTTTAACATCACTTATGTCAGGAAGGAAATAGTCTCACTATTACTTATATTATTATTTACTGAATGTGATTTTTTTACACAATGAAATCACTGGCATGTATTTTTTAATCTGACTGGGACTTGTGTAGCAGAGCAATGCCTTGCCAGACTATCCTGCACACGGTAATTTGTCATTTTGTTACTTGTTTATTATAAACTCAAAAATCGGATTTAATATTGCTACAGGCATTGCCATTGTTGTTGAGCTTATTCTATCAAGGCCTCGGTTAATTTGATCTTGGTCTGTACAGTTTTCATTTAAAGACCTAACAACTGTTCATTCTTCACACTCTCATTGTTGATTAAATGGTAAACATTGGGCACACATTGAATTCATTAAAACTGCAGAGGTGAACTTTGTTCACAAACTGAAGCCAAGCAGCAACTAATATTCTTGATGGAGTGTTATGTCATTACATATAAACATGGTAAATAACTGGGAGGGCGCTGCTTGCCTGTAATTCAATTGAGAACTTCTGTAGATGTCATTAACAATGAAAACCAAGCTCCAGTGCTTTGTAAATACAGACAGATCCCAATGATTGAAGTATCCCCTTCACGTCAGCTTTAGATATTTATTATCTTTTTTTAGTATGGACTCTCAGAGGATTTACAAAACATAAATAATAGTATTTTCCCCTTCTTTCTGTGACAATAGGTTATAATAATAATAATAATCTTTATTATTGTCACAAGTAGGCTTAAGTCAACACTGCAATGAAGTTACTGTGAAAATCCCCTGGTCGCCACATTACAGCGGATACACTGAGGGCGAATTCAGAATGTCCAATTCACCTAACAAGAACGTCTGTCGGGACTTGGGAGAGGAAACCAGAGCGCCCGGAGGAAACCCACGCAGATACGGGGAGAACATGCAGACTCCGCACAGACAGTGGCCGAAGCCGGGAATCGGTCTTGGGACCCTGGCGCTGTGAAGCAACAGTGCTAACCACTGTGCTACCGTGTTTGTGCTGTATTGCTAAAAATCTACTTCTACCCAGTTCCATCATTTGCACTTCTGCTAAATTTAAATGGTAAATATAAATATACATATTGATTTCTGAACCCCTAAATTTTAAGTGCGGCAGTGGCATTTCTCTTGGCTGTTACTGGAGTGGGGCAGACACGACTGGCTGCTGGATAGGAATGTGTACCAAACTGAAGAAAAATAGTGGCTGTTTAGCTTCCAGGTGTGTAATCCGGTTTAAGGGGATGAGTTGATGTGGCTCTAGTAATGGCAGCACTTTCAGGAAAGGTGGGAAATCAGCCATCTTTATTTCATGCCACCTTGGTGACTTATTTATACTGCTGATCTTTGGCATTCATGTTTGGAGACATTAGGTGAACCAAACAGGAGGAAACTTTTAAAGCTGTCATCAAGTGAAAAAAGATAAGTGGCATAATAATTTCCCCCCTGGGGAATGTCCTCAGCCTTCAAACATGAACGCCAAATATTGCCCTATATAATCAACAGTGCCTGCTTAGATTTTTCATTTACAATTACATCTGCGTGTCCTTATTATGCGATAACGAGGCTTATTGTGATTATTATTATGGTGGCTTAGCAAGAATGGTTGCAGAAGTTAGCTGTGACATGCAACCTAATGCCCAACAGCTTCACATGACAGGTAACATAGCCTGATAAGGTCACTTCAATAGTGTTTCACATATTTTGTGTAGTTAGTGCAATTGTTTTTTTGTGTGGCCCAGAGAAACGCCAGCAGTACAGGTTCAATTCCAGTTCCATCTGAGGTAGATATCCCAATAGGAAAAAAAAACAGTTCGCACCAGTACTTTTATTTCCCAGTTTTTAACTGGTCTTCTATTTTAAGGTATACAAGACAAGTTCAGACCGGAATTCTTATTTCCCCGCTTTTATTGTTTTTTCCTTCTGAGCGGGGATCTGCCTCCTCGACCTGCCCCCAAGAGTGGAAGGAAATGACAAACCACTACTGAATAAAAACCGACAAGAAAACAGCTCAGGATGAAACATCAGCAGACAATGCACCTTCCTTGAGGTACAGTACACAAACATATGAACTGTGCAGTATACATTGCTGAATGCCTGTTCTTGCTTTACGTTAGGACAAGAACAACCTGAATTAAACCAGATTTAAAATTCCATAATTTGGATGGATTTATTTAAACCAATGTAAGCAATGCATAAGTTATCAAGAAACCTAAGTCCTTCCATGGTGCTTGCATCCACAAATGTATATTTTAACCCAGAATAAGGAGGTTTATTGCATCCACAGCCTGTTTTCTACATGAAAGGACTCTAGGTAACAACAGAATGAAGCACACTTTACCACCTGCCATACAACTGACTTTTTTCCTGCTTTGTACAGTATAATGATGTGCATTTGAGAAACAGTTTGATCCACCATTAAAATGGAATTTTCTGCTCTTTTTGCTTCAACAGTTGAATGACCTCCTTCTCTGCTGTACGATTCTATGATCATGGCTTGATATTTGAACTGCTAAATGTTATTGAGAGCGACACAGAGGGTCGTATTCTTTGGCCTCCTGCCTGGGTGAAAAGCAGCCTTGGCTCCCTTTTCCCAATTGAGGCCTTTAAGTAGCCAATTACATTCCTTATTGCCTGCAATTCTTTGACTGGAGGGATGAGGTAGGTGACAGGAAAGATTGGCAGGTTAGCCTGCTTTGGCCTCGAGCAGGAAAGGAGAGTTGGTACCTCCTACTTTGCCCCATTTTCCAATTGACCTTGTCGAATTACCTTTCATCCAGTACATGGACGCAGGTCTAGTGGTGGCCATCACTCCCAGTGATGTGGCTGTGACCAGAGAGCTATCAGCCAATCAAATTGCTGGTAGCCGGGACTTCCAGTGACGGCATGTCGGAGGAGATTGTGCGTTAGGTAGCTCCCACCAAGTCGCTTGTTTTTCAGCCCTTTTTGCCCAGTTCCCGGGGTTATATGGTGGACAAATTTTGCCCATATGAAAGTAGAAGGAGCCTATTGTTGAATAATGTCAAAAGAGATTGGAAGTAAGAAGTCTGCGGGTGGAAATTCTTCGACAGACTCGGAGGTTTCGTGTGGCGCCTCAGCAGGGAAGATGGTGGCGGCTGCCTCGGTTACGGCAGACATGGTAACTGGGGAATGGCTACTGAATTTGACAAGTATTTCGAGAGGCAATAGAGAGTGATGTTTGAAACCCTCCATGAATTGAGGAGGCGCTGAGTCCTGTTCGAGAAAAGTTGGAGAGAACTTTGGAAGCTGTGAAGGAGCATAGTGAGGTGTTGAAGGGAGTGGAGATGGCTCTATCGAGGCACAGTGACCAAATTGGCTCGCAGGTGGCAGAGAAAATAAGAGTCTGAGGGCAAAGGTTGATGACCTAGAGAGTTAGTCAGGAAGACAAAACCTCAGAGACGTGGGGTTGCTGGAGGGCCCGAATCATATTGCATATTTTTCACAGATGTTCGGTAAGATGATGCGGGGTGCATGGACTGGCGCCCCCCCAGAGCTGAACAGGGCCCATCGAACACTCCGGCAGAAGTCTCAGGCGAATGAGCCACCACGAGCAGTTATCGTAAGATTCCATAGCTTCCAGGAGAAAGAACGGGTCCTGAAGTGGGCCAAGAAGAACCGTGATTCGAGGTGTGAAGGGAGCCTCGTTAGAATTTATCAAGATGTCGGAACGGGGCTTGCAAGGAGCGCAGCGGCCTTAAATAAGACTAAAGCAGCATTGTACAAGAGTGGAGTGCGGTTTGGAGTGGTGCACCTGGCGAGGCTACAGGTTACCTTCGAGTCAAAGGACTATTACTTCAATACTCCAGAGGAGGCTGAGGCCTTTGTTACAAAGCATGGGCTGCAATCCAGTTAAATGGACTCTGTGGGGACTTTTATGGTTGTTGAGTGGAAGGGATTTTGGGGTATTTTGCACATTTTTGAGTTGTTGTAATTTCTTTGTTCTTGGGATGGTATGGGAATGTTTTGCATAAGTTTTATGGTGGGGGATGGTGGATTAACTGTTCTGAGGAGCATTGGTTAAGGCAGTATTTTTGGAAATATATGGTTCCAGGTGGGATTTTAATCTTCGCAGGGGTGTGGAATTTTGTTTTACTTTTTGCAGACGGGACAGGTAGGGGTGTGTGGAACATAGAACATAGAAAAATAAAGCACAGAACAGGCCCTTCGGCCCACGATGCTGTGCCGAACCTTTGTCCTAGATTAAGAATAAATTAATCTATACCCCATCATTCTACCGTAATCCATGTACCTATCCAATAGCCGCTTTAAGGTCCCTAATGTTTCCGCCTCAACTACTTCCACAGGCAGTGCATTCCGTGCCCCCACTACTCTCTGGGTAAAGAACCTACCTCTGACATCCCCCCTATATCTTCCACCATTCACCTTAAATTTATGTCCCCTTGTTATGGTTTGTTCCACCCGGGGTAAAAGTATTTGACTGTCTACTCTATCTATTCCCCTGATCATCTTATAAACTTCTATCAAGTCGCCACTCATCATCCATTCTAATGAGAAAAGGCCTAGAACCCTCAACCTTTCCTCGTAAGACCTATTCTCCATTCCAGGCAACATCCTGGTAAATCTCCTTTCCAAAGCTTCCACATCCTTCCTAAAATGAGGCGACCAGAACTGCACACAGTACTCCAAATGTGGCCTTACCAAGGTTTTGTACAGCTGCATCATCACCTCACGGCTCTTAAATTTAATCCCTCTTCTAATGAACGTTAGCACACCATAGGCCTTCTTCACAGCTCTATCCACTTGAATGGCAACTTTCAAAGATCTATGAACATAGACCCCAAGATCTCTCTGCTCCTCCACATTGCCAAGAACCCTACCGTTAACCCTGTGTTCTGCATTCATATTTGTCCTTCCAAAATGGACAACTTCACACTTTTCAGGGTTAAACTCCATCTGGTACTTCTCAGCCCAACTCTTGCATCCTATCTATGTCTCTTTGCAGCCGACAACAGCCCTCCTCACTATCCACAACTCCACCAATCTTCGTATCGTCTGCAAATTTACTGACCCACCCTTCAACTCCCTCATCCAAGTCATTAATGAAAATCACAAACAGCAGAGGACCCAGAACTGATCCCTGCGGTACGCCACTGGTAACTGGGATCCAGGCTGAATATTTGCCATCCACCACCACTCTCTGACTTCAATCGGTTAGCCAGTTTGTTATCCAACTGGCCAAATTTCCCACTATCCCATGCCTCCTTACTTACTGCATAATCCTACCATGGAGAACCTTATCAAATGCCTTACTAAAATCCATGTGCACTCCATCCACTGCTTTACCTTCATCCATGTGCTTGGTCACCTCCTCAAAGAATTCAATAAGACTTGTGAGGCAAGACCAGCCCCTCACAAATCCGTGCTAACTATCCCTAATCAAGCAGTGTCTTTCCAGATGCTATCCCTCAGTACCCTTTCCATTACTTTGCCTACCACCGAAGTAAGTCTAACTGGCCTGTATTTCCCAGGGTTATCCCTATTCCCTTTTTTGAACAGGGGCACGACATTCGCCACTCTCCAATCCCCTGGTACCACCCCTGTTAACAGTGAGGACGAAAAGATTATTTCCAACGGCTCTGCAATTTCATCTCTTGCGTCCCATAGAATCCTTGGATATATCCCGTCAGGCCCGGGGGACTTGTCTATCCTAAAGTTTTTCAAAATGCCCAACACATCTTCCTTCCGAACAAGTATCTCCTCGAGCTTACCAATCTGTTTCACACTGTCCTCTCCAACAATATGGCCCCTCTCATTCGTAAAGACTGAAGAAAAGCACTCGTTCAAGACCTCTCCTATTTCTTCAGACTCAATACACAATCTCCTGCTACTGTCCTTGATCGGACCTACCCTCGCTCTAGTCATTCTCATATTTCTCACATATGTGTAAAAGGCCTTGGAGTTTTCCTTGATCCTACCCGCCAAAGATTTTTCATGCCCTCTCTTAGCTCTCCTAATCCCTTTCTTCAGTTCCCTCCTGGCTATCTTGTATCCCTCCAGCGCCCTGTCTGAACCTTTTTTCCTCAGCCTTACATAAGTATCCTTCTTCCTCTTAACAAGACATTCAACCTCTCTTGTCAACCATGGTTCCCTCACTCGACCATCTCTTCTCTGCCTGACAGGGACATACATATCAAGGACAAGTAGCATCTGTTCCTTGAACAAGTTCCACATTTCAATTGTGTCCTTCCCTGACAGCCTATGTTCTCAATTTATGCACTTCAGTTCTTGTCTGACAGCATCGTATTTACCCTTCCCCCAATTGTAAACCTTGCCCTGTTGCACGCACCTATCCCTCTCCATTACTAAAGTGAAAGTCACAGAATTGTGGTCACTATCTTCAAAATGCTCCCCCACTAACAAATCTATCACTTTCCCCGGTTCATTACCAAGTACCAAATCCAATATGGCCTCCTCTTTGGTCGGACAATCTACATACTGTGTTAGAAAAGCTTCCTCGACACACTGCATAAACATCACCCCTTCCAAACTATTTGATTTAAAGAGTTTCCACTCAATATTTAGGAAGTTGAAGTCACCCATGACTACTACCCTGTGACTTCTGCACCTTTACAAAATCTGTTCCTCCACATCTCTGCTGCTATTGGGGGGCCTGTAGAAAACTCCCAACAAGGTGACTGCTCCTTTCCTATTTCTGACTTCAACCCATATTACCTCAGTAGGTAGATCCTCCTCGAACTGCTTTTCTGCAGCTGTTATACCATCTCTAATTAACAATGCAGCCCCCCACCTCTTTTACCACCCCCCCTAATCTTATTGAAACATCTATAACCAGGAACCTCTAACAACCATTTCTGCCCCTCTTCTATAGAAGTTTCCGTGATGGCCACCACATCATAGTCCCAAGTCCCGATCCATGCCTTAAGTTCACCCACCTTATTCCTGATGCTTCTTGTGTTGAAGTATACACACTTCAACCCATCTCCGTGCCTGCAAGTACTCTCCTTTGTCAGTGTTACCTTCCCCACTGCCTCACTACACGCTTTGACGTCCTGAACATCGGGACTTAGTTGCTGGACTACAAATCTGGTTCCCATTCCCCTGCCAAATTAGTTTAAACCCTCCCGAAGAGTACTAGAAAACCTCCCTCCCAGGATATTGGTGCCCCGCTGGTTCGGATGTAACCCATCCTACTTGTAGAGGTCCCACCTTCCCCAGAATGCGATCCAATTATCAAAATATCTGAAGCCCTCCCTCCTACACCATTCCTGCAGCCACATGTTCAACTGCACTCTCTCCCTATTCCTAGCCTCGCTATCACGTGGCACCGGCAACAAACCAGAGATGACAACTCTGTCTGTCCTGGCTTTTAACTTCCAGCCTAACTCCCTAAACTCGTTTATTACATCCACACCCCTTTTCCTCCCTACGTCGTTGGTAGCAATGTACACCATGACTTCTGGCTGCTCCCCCTCCCCCTTAAGGATCTTGAAGACACGATCCGAGACATCCCTGGCCCTGGCGCCCGGGAGGCAACATACCTTCCGGAAGTCTCGCTCGTGACCACAGAATCTCCTATCTATTCCCCTAACCATTGAGTCTCCTATCACTATTGCTTTTCTATTCTCCCCCCTTCCCTTCTGAGCTCCAGAGCCAGACTCAGTGCGAGAGACCTGGCCACTAGGGCCTTCCCCTGGTAGGTCATCCCCCCCAACAGCATCCAAAACGGTATACTTGTTTTGAAGGGGAACGGCCACGAGGGATCCCTGCACTGTCTGCCCGTTCGTTTTCTTTCCCCTGACTGTAACCCAGCTACCCTTGCCCTGTACGTTGGGTGTGGTTACCTCCCTGTAACTCTTGTCTATTACCCCCTCTGCCTCCAGGATGATCCGATGTTCATCCAGCTCCAGCTCCAGGTCCCTAACACGGTCTCTGAGGAGCTGGAGTTGGGTGCACTTCCCGCAGGTATAGTCAGCGGGGAGACCGGTGGTATCCCTTGTCATAATATCCACTCATGTATATAATGAGATGCAGACAGGCAGTGATTGACACACAGGATAACCAATGAACACACACGACACAGAACAACCAATCACCAGACAGGACACCACCATGATAAAGCCCACAGGGCATTAAGACTCTCCCTCTCTCACAGGACACAGCTACTGAGATAGTTAGAGTGCACAAGCCAGTGAGCACCATCTCCATGTGATAGAGAGCTAGTCTGGTCAAGCCAGTAGGAGGTTATCTGTTAGATTCATAGAGTGTCAACCCACAGCAGATTATGCACAGCAATCAGCAAGTTCAATAAAAGTGTTGGACCATCTCCTGTGTCGCAAGCCTGTTTCTAGTCTCACTGCATCCAGTTGCAGTCAACGTTGAACCAACTCACAGAACACATCATGGTACCAGGGAGCTATTAATTCTAACGAACCTACCTCGAGTGAATCTGCAACGCCCAGCAAGAAGCCATCCAGCGGCATGGAAAAGCTCGAGTCTCCTCCACAACTCCGGATCTCCGGCAACCTTGCTGCCAACTGGAAAGTCTTCAAACAGAAGTTCCTCCTGTATATCGAGGCCTCCGACCTCGAGGCAGCATCGGATGCCAGAAAGATTGCGCTGTTCCTGTCGACTGCGGGGGATCAAGCCATCCATATCTATAACTCGCTCACGTTTGCCGATGGCGAAGACAAGACAAAGTTCAAGCCAGTTCTGCTGAAATTCGACAGCCACTGCGAAATTGAGGTGAATGAGAGCTTTGAACGGTACATCTTCCAACAGAGGCTTCAGGGTAAGGATGAACGTTTTCAGTCCTTCTTGACCCATCTCCGCATCATTGCGCAGTCATATAATTATGACTCGATGGCTGATTCCATGATCCGGGATCAGATCGTTTTTGGAGTCCAGTCCGACTCCTTGTGGGAGCAGCTCCTCAAAACCCTCTCCGTCGCCATCGAAACGGCGTTGTCCATGAGCATGCGAAAAATCGTTACTCCCGCATCAGGGCTGCAGAAACTGCAAACCTGGCCTCCCACGAGGCAGAAAGCGTGCAGGCCATCGCAAAAATGCAAGGCCTGAGCATCGAGGAGAGTGGCCGTTTCACGCGTTTTCCCGGGTCCCCAAGCATGCGCGCCACGACCGGGTGGATGATGAGGCTGAAGACCCGAATGCGCATGTGCAAACGTCGGCCTACTGCACTGCGCATGCGCGATGGCACACAGAACGCGCTGATGTCAGCATCATGACGTGTCCAAATTGTGGCTCCACCCATTTAAAGCGCCAATGTCCAGCCAAAGGAAGGCGATGTCTACAGTGTGGAAAGCCTGGGCATTACGTGGCCTTCTGCAGGTCCGCTCCACCGAGCAACAGCCAGCGATCACAGCTGCAGCGCAGACGTGTCCGCTGTGTACAACAGGGCATGCAGGATTCTGATCCAGACAGCCCAATGGACCCCGATGCTGACTGCCTCGAGTCTCCATAGCGGGTGGGCATCATCACCACACGTGAGCTGGTCTCCACTGCACCTGCAAACCACCTTTCTATCCTGAGTGTGGATCCTGACGACGAGTGGTGTGCTGTCATCACGGTCAACCAGTCTCACATCCGATTTAAATTGGACACTGGCATGTCTGCAAACCTCATATCACAGTCGGACCTCGACAGCATCCGAGACCAACCTCGCATTCTTCCGCCAGCCTGCCAGCTCCTTGACTACAATGGTCATGTCATAGCTGCTAGTGGATCGTGTCAGCTAGGTGTATCTCACAAGGCAATCAAGGCGCGTTAAGATTCAAGATCATCTAGCCTGACAAGGCATCCCTGCTCGGTGCTCGCGCATGCAAACTCCGAAATCTGGTCCAGCGAGTCCATGCCATGTCCTCGACACCGGCGACTGCCACGCCCAATGTGAACCTACAGGCTGAGATAGATGACATTCTCACGCAATACCACAATGTGTTTGATGGGATGGGCAGGCTCCCATATCGCTACAAGATATTGCTCAAGCCGAATGCCCCCCCAGTCAATGCACCACGCCGGGTGCCGGCTCCCCTCAAGGATGGTCTGAAAACGCAGCTACGAGAGCTCCAAGACAAGGGCATCATCTCAAAGGTCACGGAACCAACAGACTGGGTCAGCTCCAGGGTCTGCGTCAAGAAACCCTCTGGCGAACTCCGCATTTGCATTGATCCCAAAGACCTCAATCGCAACATAATGCGAGAGCACTACCCGATCCCGAAGCGTGAAGAATTAACCTGTGAGATGGCTCATGCCAAATTCTTTATCAAGCTGGACGCCTCCGCGGTTTCTGGCAGATACAGCTGGACGAGTCCAGTCGGAAGCTGTGCACTTTTAACACTCCGTTCGGCAGGTATTGCTACAACCGCATGCCTTTTGGTATCGTCTCAGCTTCCAAAATATTTCATTGCATAATGGAGCAAATGATGGAGGGCATCGAGGGGGTGCGAGTCTATGTGGACGACGTGATTATCTGGTCCACGACACCCGAGGATCACATCGCTCGCCTCAATCAGGTTTTCCAGAGGATTCATGAAAATGGCCTCCAACTCAACAGGGCCAAATGCACACTTGGTCGGTCCGCTATCAAGTTTCTGGGTGACCACATTTCACAGCAGGGTGTGCAACCTGACGCTGACAAGGTGCTCGCAATCAATGCCATGAAGACCCCAGAGGACAAAAAGGCGGTCCCCTGTTTCCTCGGGATGGTAAATTTTCTCGGAAAATTCATTCCCAACATGGCATCCCACATCACGGCCCTCTGGCACCTAGTTAAAAAGTCGACAGTGTTCCAGTGGCTTCCCGCACATCAAGCGGAGTGGCTTGAGCTGAAGGCAAAGCTCACCACAGCCCCAGTACTGGCGTTCTTTGACCGACCAAGGATACCAAGATATCCACAGACGCAATCCAGGACGGCATTGGTGCGGTGCTCCTCCAGCGAGACGACTCCTCGTCCTGGGCTCCAGTGGCATATGCATCCAGGGCCATGACTCCGACTGAACAACGGTATGCCCAGATCGAAAAGGAGTGCTTGGGTCTCCTGACAGGAATAGTCAAGTTTCATGACTACATATACGGTCTGCCAAAATTCACGGTGGAAACAGACCACAGGCCTTTAGTCCACATAATCCAGAAGGATTTACATGACATGACACCTCGGCTGCAGTGAATTCCTCTTCGTCTCTGCCGATATGACTTCGAACTCATCTACACACCGGGTAAGGAGCTGATCATCGCGGATGCCCTATCCTGATCCATCACCACGCCGTGCGAACAGGGCGACTTCATTCGCCACATTGAGGCACAGGTGCAGTTGTGTGCCAGCAACCTCCCAGCCACTGATGAACGAGTTGTCCAAATACGTGAAGAAACTGACAAAGATCCTCTACTGCAGCGCGTGATGCAACATCTTGCCCATGGCTGGCAATAGTGACAGTGCCCCCAGTTGTTCAACGTTAAGGATGAGTTAACGTTTGTTGAGGGCATCCTTCTTAAACTAGATATAATCATCATTCCCCAAAGCATGCAATCATGGTGCTCAGACAGATCCATGAGGGTCACCTTTGGGTCGAGAAATGTCGACGCAGAGCTCGGCAGGCAGTCTACTGGCCTGGCATCAGCCAGGACATTGTCAACACGGTCCTCAACTGCACAACATGCCAGAAATTTCAACCAGCTCAGCCCAAGGAAACACTGCAACAGCACAAGATCGTGATTTCTCCATGGTCCAAGGTGGGGATAGACCTCTTTCACGCAAATGGGTGTGATTATGTGCTCTTGGTCGACTACTTCTCCAGCTACCCGGAAGTGGTGAAACTGTCGGACCTGTCGTCCAAGTCAGTCATCAAAGCTTGCAAAGAGATATTTGCCAGGCACGGGATACCACTCACAGTAATGAGTGACAACGGTCCATGTTTATACAGCCAAGAGTGGTCCAACTGTGCACGATCCTACCACATATCACATCCAGTCCCCATTACTCGCAATCAAACGGGAAGGCCGAGAAAGGGGTCCATATTGTCAAGCGGTTGCTGTGCAAGGCTGCAGACTCAGCCTCGGATTTCAACCTGGCGCTGTTGGCATACAGGGCAACCCCTCTGTTGACTGGTTTGTCAAAGGCACAGCTGCTCATGAACATGAAGACTTATGGATTTTATTTTAATTTTCTTTTCTTTTCATGTACTTAATGATCTGTTTGAGCTGCTCACAGAAAAATACTTTTCACTGTACTTCTGTACATATGACAATAAACAAATCCAATCCAATCCAATCCATTGCCGAATTTGCTTTTCTGTTATTGGGCGGCAAATACTGAGAAGGTGCTGGGGTGGTGCAGTTCCATATGGGGATGGATAGAGGCGAGGTTGTGTAGGGGATCTAGACTGGGTGCACGGGTGACAGCCGTGCTTCCTCTTTCTCAAGCAAGATACTCCTCGAATCCGGTGGTCGTGTCCACTTTAAGGATATGGAGACAACTCAGGCAGCACTTTGAGCTTGGATCCATATCAAGGATGGCCCTTATTTGTGCCATTCACCTGTTTGAGCCTGGACACCACGCTTGGCGTGTGGGGAGGGAAAGGGCTTGAGAGATTTGGGGATTTTTTTGTGGAGGGAGGGTGTGCCGGCTTGGAGGAATTGTCGGCAGAATTTGATCCTTCAGGGCCGGACCCGTTCAGGTATCTCCAAATAAGAAATTTTGAGCGAGGGGCCTTCTCGGCATTTCCCGTGGCACCGCCGACATTTCTGATGGAGAGGATCCTTTTGCTAGCGGGATCAGCGGAGGATAGCACATCTGGCAAATACAAGTTGATTCTGTTGGAGGATTCAGACACAATGGATGAGGTGAAGCTGAAGTGGGAAAGGGAGTTGGGACCTATAGTGGATGATGAGGAATGGAATGAGGCCCTTCGCAGGGTGTACTCCATGTCTTCATGTGCATAGCTTGGTCTGATCCAGCTTAAGGTGGTGTATAGGGCGCACCTGAGCAAAGATAAGATGAGTCGCTTCCTTCTGGAGGTAGAGGACAGGTGCAAGTGGTGTTCCAGGGCGGCGGACAAGCACACACACATGTTCTGGACTTGTCCCAAACTGGTTAGCTTTTGGGTCTCTTTCTTTAGCACCATGTCAGCAATTCTAAATATTGATCTGGAGCCTTGTCCTCCGGTGGCCATTTTTGGGTGTCGGACTTGGCGGGGCTGCAAGCAGGGGTGAAGGCAGATGTCCTCGCTTTCGCCTCGTTGATTGCTCGGAGGCGATTTCTGCTGGGTGGAAGTCTTCTACTCTGCTCAGCGTCTTAGTATAGGTGACCTAATAGGATTCTTGTACCTGGAGAAAGTCAAGTACACCATTAGGGGGTCGGTTGGGGGTGTTCTACCGGAGCTGACAGCCATTTGTTGCCTACTTTAAGAAATTAATCACCATCAGTTGGTGCGTGGGGGGGTCGGGAGGTGGTTTAGGTGGTAGTGGGGGGGGGGGGGGGTTGGGTTTTCTTTTTTATTCCTCTTTGAGGCCGAGATATGTATAGTTGGTTGGGTCATTGTGTTGGTTTTGTGTAACATCTGCTGTGTAATGTGGGCTTGGTTATAACATTTATTGCAAATAGAAAATCTTTAATAAAAATATTTTTTTTAAATGAAAAACCTGGCTGGCAGCTCTCGGTGGCATGACTTCCTCCCCAGATGCTGTTTTCTGTCAAGTAATGTTCCTCAGAGCATTTTAGATGTTCATTGGGTGAGTTGCCCGCCGACATGTTTAGTCCTGGGATAGGAAACCCTTTCATGAATTAAATATTCTCCTTGATGCCTGGACAATGGGTATGGTAATATATTCCGTAGTTGAGACATAGGGAGGGAAGGGTTAAGTTGAAAGTGACCAGAAATGACTGCTGGAACATACATGTGTGATTAAATTAGCAGAGGCCATGATCACCTTAGCAATTGATTAAGTTTGCAACATTTTGGAGAAGAAGAGGAATTTCTTCTCTCACAGGTTTGTGGATCTTTGAAATTCAGAGGGCTGGTTTAGGCCGAGTCATTGAAGGTATTCTCGAAAGTGACGGACAGATTTGTGAAATATAGGAGAGTCATGGGTTAGGAGAACAGGAAGGAAAGTGGAGTTGAGACCAAGATCAGATCAGCCACACCTTATTGAATAGCGGAGCTGACTTGATGGGTCTTATGGCCTTCTCCAGTTCCCATCTCTTATGCTCTTATTCAAAACTCATTTAACAAATGCCAAAACAGGGAGAGTAGTGCTGTATCCAAACACTGGCTTTGTTACTACTCAAACAACCAACGTATTTTTTAATAACATATTGAACTGCACCAACTGTGTACAACAAAATCTAGAGTGAGTTTTGTGTAATTACCAGAGTAAAAGGTGAGAGGAAGAGTAACTGTAGACAAAGGTTAAATCATCTGAAGAGATAAATTATCTCTGTTTAGCCAGATTCTCTGAAGCTGACTTATTATAAATAGGTGAGGTCTCCACTGGGGCTAAATACAAATATTGTACTCGGTATAATGACATATTCCCAATATACCAGGAATGTTGGTGAGGAAGGAAAGATGACTTTAAGGTTAATGATTTCACAGCTGAATTACCTCTTTATAACTACCACATGGAGCTACAAGAAAAACAATTCTGAAGCTATTACAGCTTTGCAATTGAAATGCATCTAATCTGCAACACTGTGTATTAAGTCTGTAACTGTTATGACATAGACACACCATTAAAGCAAAAGCCACATTTCTCTTTGAATGTCAATCAGTGACAATACATCAAGGAGTCAACATCTTCAGTCTAATTCATTTCACTACAACCTTCTCTGATTGAAGTTGCAATTTTCTTCATAGCTACATACCACAGGTTGGGTTTGTCAGAGGTCCATCAGCATAAAATACATAGGTGTAACATATATATATATAAAACCTATGTAGGTGCGGATTTCTTCATATGCTTCCACCTTATAGAAAGTATCATTAGAATAGGTATTTTTCAATTGTGAAAACATGCTGCTTTCACTGACAAAATAATTGGCCCTCATATGTTAATTTATAATTTTGCAAGTCTTTGCAATGTTGACGGGGTGCCGTTTTCATTGATTTCTGGCCTGCAAGTCACACATGATCCATATATGGGTTAGTGACAGACTATTGACAGCAATGGCAGTAACCTGTATGCATTTTGTCTTCATTGAAAAAGATTAACTTTTTGAAGAGTTTTGAAAATAACCACAAAGTTAAAACTTGAAGAATTTATTATTACAGCTGCCGCTACTTATTAACAATTGACAACCAATTTATTTCCTCTTCTCATCTCCTGACAACAGGGCCTTCATCCGGAGTTGTTAATTCCTCAGTATGTTACGCAAGTGCCACAGTCGCCAGCTTCATGAGAAGAAGGGGAGAATTGAGGGTAAAATTGGAAAAATAAATCTTCATAAGAACATGAGAAAAATGATGTGGAGATAAGGGCAGCATGGTAGCATAGTGGTTAGCACTATGGCTTCACAGCGCCAGGGTCCCAAGTTCGATTCCTGCTTGGGTCGCTGTCTGTGCGGAGTCTGCACGTTCTCCCTGTGTCTGCGTGTGTTTCCTCCGGGTGCTCCGGTTTCCTCTCACAGTCCAAAGATGTGCAGGTTAGGTAGATTGGCCATGATAAATTGCCCTTAGGTTAGATGCAGTTACTGGGTTATGGGGATAGGGTGGAGGTATGGGCTTAAGTATGGTGGTGCTCTTTCCAAGAGCTGGTGCAGACTCGATGGGCCGAATGGCCTCTTTCTGCACTGTAAATTCTACGCTTCTAAGATGCCAGTGTTGGACTGTAGTGGGCTCAGTAAGAAGTCTTACAACACCAGTTTAAAGTCCAACAGGTTTGTTTCAAATCACTAGCTTTCGGAGCGCAGCTCCTTCATCAGTTGACTCACCTGTTGGACTTTAGCCCGGTGTTGTAAGACTTCTTACTGTGAGAAAAATGAGCTGGGGTAGACCATAGGCTTCATCGAGCTTGCTCTGTCATTCATACACTCATTGTTGGTATTCTGCCTCAAATAAAAGTTCCTGTCCAGTTGAAACACCCCGATCCCTGAGAGAGCAGAAGAACTTCTATCTCAGCCTCGAACATACCTCTTCATTTACCCGAGGAAGGAGCAGTGCTCCGAAAACTAGTGATTTGAAACAAACCTGTTGGACTTTAACCTGGTGTTGCAAGACTTCTTACTGTGCTCACCCCAGTCCAACGCCGGAATCTCCACATCATCGAATATATTCAACAATGGAGCAGCCACAGTCCTCTGGGCTAGAGAATTCCAAAGATTCCCAATCCTCTGAGTGAAGAAATTTCTCATCTCATTTGTTCATGATTATCCGCTTATCCTGAGACTGTGACCCCATGTTCTCGAATCCCAGCCAAGGGAAACCACCTCTCAATGTCTAGTTTGTAAAGCCCCTTCAGAATCTTGCAAGTGATTGAAATCAATGCTCATTCTTTTAAACCCAAGAAAACTTGCGGCCAGATTTGTTCAGGCTGCCATCACAGGACAATACTCTTACCCCAAACCAACTTTGTGAATCTTCGATATACTGCCTCTAAGATAGCATACCCTTCTTTAGATAGGGACCAAATTGTTCATTGGGCGCGATTCTCCACTCCCGCGCCGGTTGGGAGAATCGCCTGGGCCACCAAAATTTCCTGGGACGCCGGCCCGACGCCCTCCCGCGATTCTCCCAAGCGGCGGGAACGGCCCGGTCGAGTTTTGCGGGCCGCAGGCCGGAGAATCGCCGGAGACACCCAAAATGGCGATTCTCCGGCACCCCCGCTATTCTCAGGCCCGGATGGGCCGAGCAGCCAGGCCAAAACGGCGGGTTCCCCCCGGCGCCGTCCACACATGGTCGCTGCCGTCGTGAGCGGTGCGTGAATGCTGGTGGGGCGGCCTGCGGGGGGGTGAGGGGGGATCCTGCACTGGGGGGTACCTGAAATGTGGGGTGGCCCGCGATCGGTGCCCACCGCCATCGGGCCATCCTCTCTGAAGGAGCACCTCCTTCCTTCCGCGGCCCCGCAAGAACCGTCCGCCATCTTCTTGCGGGGCGGACTTAGAGAGGACGGCAACCACGCATGCGCGGGTTGGCGCCGGCCAACCCGCGCATACGCGGATGACGCCCGTTATGCGGCGCCGGCCGTGTCATCTATGCAGCGCCACCTTTACGCGGGTGACAAGGCCTGGCGCGTGTAGATGGCGCGGCCCCAGTCCTGGCCCATTGTCAGGGCCTGAATCGGTCGGAAACGGGGCCGTTTCACGCCATCGTGACCGTCAACGGCGTTCACTACGGCGCGGCCACTTCGGCGTGGGAGTCGAGAATCCCGCCCATTGTGTTTGAGGCCAAAACTATGCAATCGTAGAGGAACCACTTATTCTTCTACACCAACTCGCCTGTTGTAAAGATCAACATAGCACTTGACTTCCTAATTAATCCTCGTACCTGAATGGTAACTATGGTAGCGTGACCCCTTTAAGGGGGAGGGCTCCATGGAACATACAACCGGCTTGAGGCCAATCGTGCAGGAGTGCGCGAACCCTGGTCAATGAGGAGTTTGCTGGAGCTGTTGGAGCAGGACCCGGGGCAGTGTGGACCAGGAAGCTGAAGTGTAAAGACCTGGAGCTGGATTCTATGTACCCCAACGCCAAAATCGCGGCCAGCGCTGGGGCGGAGAAACAAGTTTGATGCCGTAATCGGGCCCAGCGCCGGTTCGGCGATTCTCCGGGCACCGAAAATCGGCGTCACTGGAGAGTACGCCGCGCCTCCGGGGGGCCATTGCCAGAGGCCTGCTCAGCAATCCCCCGCCCCCGACCAGCTGAGTTCCCGACGGTGTGGAACTAACCTGCTATTGCCGGTCGGGATGCTCGCGTGGTCCGCGGCCGCCTGGCTGGGGGTGGGCGGATCGGAGACCGGGGGGGGGCCTTATAGGCGGCCGGAGATTTACCGTGCGGGGTTTGAGGGTCGGGAGCACGGCCGATCGGGTCTCTTTCTTCGGTCTGGCCCCACGGTCTGAGTCCGCCATGGAGCATGGCGCAGCTACTGGAGGCCGCCGCCGTGCGCATGCCCGGCCTCTGACATGGAAGTGCGGGGCCCGTATCTGCAGCAAAAGCTGTGAGATTCACTCCGGGTCCCTGTTATCCCCCCGCAGGGCCGTGAATTCGTGTCCCTTTAATTCAGGATTTTCAGGAGTAAAACTCCACTGTTTTGACTCCGGCGTGGGGACATATGTCTCAATAATGGAGAATCCAGCCCCTGATCATAGAATTTACAGTGCAGAAGGAGGCCATTCAGCCCATCGAGTCTGCACCGGCTCTTGGAAAGAGCACCCTACCCAGGTCAACACCTCCACCTTATCCCCATAACCCAGTAACCCCACCCAACACTCAGGACAATTTTGGACACTAAGGGCAATTTATCATGGCCAATCCACCTAACCTGCACATCTTTGGACTGTGGGAGGAAACCGGAGCACCCGGAGGAAACCCACGCCCACACGGGGAGGATGTGCAGACTCCGCACAGACAGTGACCCAAGCCGGAATTGAAGCTGGGACCTTGGAGCTGTGGAGCAATTGTGCTATCCACAATGCTACCGTGCTGCCCTATTGTATATTGTTCTGTGCTTGTTGTCTAACTGACTTTTCTTTCATCAATAAACCTCTTTGTTTATTACTGGGAGCCTACAGTGTATGTCTCGAGCCCCCACAGTAACTTTCTGTGTTAGTTGTACGAGTACACCCAAGTCTGGAGGCGACTCCCTGCAGTGGGTTTCCAACTGGCGAGATGGGCGAGCAACAAAAAATGCTGCAGACATTGGCAGAATTGGAAGATCCCACCGGCAGCCAATGGTGAGTCCCCTCCGTCCCGTATTTGTACGGATGTTGGCTTTTGGGGCATTGTACTTCAGACGTTTCCAGGAGGAGAATTTGTGGCCGAAACCAAATCTACCCAAGTTCTTAAATAGGTAGTTCCACTCCACCCTATAAAATGCCTTTTCTGCATCCAAAGATACTATGACTTCAGTTTTGCGAGCAGATGGGTGGCAGGAAAGGACAATGCTCAAGAGGCGTCGGGCATTGGCCGACAACTGTCTGCCTTCAATAAAACCTGTCTGATCTTCCGATATTATAACCGGAAAACAGGGCTCCATTGGGGTTGTCAGGACTTTAACCAGTAGTTTAACATCTGTGTTAAGAAGTGAAATTGGTTGATATGACCCACACTCTACTGGGTCCTGACCTTCTTTAAGGAGCCCAGAGATTGTGGCTTGGGTGAGGGTCAGGGGTAGTGACTCCCTAGACAGCGAGTCGTTAAACATGTCCAATACTAGTGGTGTGAGCTCCTCTGGCAACCTATTATAAAATTTGGTTGGGCCAGGGACTTTGTCAGATTGCAGCCAACCGATACATTTCTGTATTGCTTCTAGGCTTAAGGTGGATTCCAGTTCCCTGGAGGGGGGTCTGAACCATATAGCTCATGGAAATACGAACTGAAAGCTGCATTAACCTTGAGAAGAGCTGACACTATGTTGCCTTCCTTATTCCGAATGCAAGGGATCTCCCGGGAGGAAATCTGCTACTTGAGTTAATGCGCAAGAAGACGATTCCCCATGTTCATAGAAGGTGCCACAGAACGTCGTAACTGATACACAGCTTTGTTTGTCGATATTGGACGCAATTTAATGACTGCATTGTGCTTAAGCAAGAATGCAGTGAGGCCCTTAAATCACAAAAGAGACCAGAATCGAAAACCTGCCAGGCACCGATCCATTTGTGATCGAACTGGCCCACTGCCATTGGCGAAATCAGGATCTCGCCTGAACGTGACGAGAAATTAATAATCACCAATTAAGCCTACTTGCCATACATTTAATGGGAGCAACCCCTATCTAATGCCCCCCCTTCTTCCCTCCGCCCCCTCCCCATGATCTAATGGCCTTCCCAGCAAGTGGGCATACAGGCGCTGAATTGTACTCCTTTTTAAAAACGTAAAGCTGGCGTTCGGGCTGCTGCGGGGACCCAAGGAAGTGAGTCGCCATCTTTGCTCACAGGCAAAGAGCTGGGGGCAATCGGGTTACTGCCCTGGTGCTTGGAGGGGACTAGGGGAGCACCCGAGGGCTCAGCCTAGGTTGGGGTGGACTGCCATTGTGGGGGTGGGGTATTTCCGGAGCAGAGGGGTGGCCATCCATGGCCTTGGCTGGGCTGGGGGGGGCAAGGTGGCGTGAGATAGGTGCCTCAGTGACCATGGGTCCGCCATGCCAACCCCTGGACAGTGTAGTCCCATTCCGGGGGCAGCCACAGACAATGCCCACCTGCCACACTAACCACCCATAATTACCACTGACTGCAGAGGCGTCTGGCTGCGGGGCTGAAAGCTATTGCTAATTGGGAATTGGCAATCACAGTTAAATAAGCACTTTACACATTCCAAGTGGATTTGCATGGGTAGGCGTGCCATGTATCATGTTGGGGTTATTGCCTAGCATCGCAATCGTGCTGCCTGGACACTGTGCCGAAACACTGTGGGAAGCAACACCTAGCACGCAGCAACCAACATCCAAACACCCAGGGGCTGGGCTCCTGCAGTGGGGACATCTTTGCGACTAGAGGGTGGGTGAGTGCACCAGGGAGGGAACCAGCACCCGGCCCAGGTAATAATCGGCTATGGACCCGCTGGAGAGTCACTGAAATCCCACCCGGAATCTCATGGCCGTACCCTAGCGTCTGCACCAGGTCCAGATAAACGTGTTCACAGCCTCAGCATCTGACTGGGACTCAGCTGGGTCCTACGATCCAGCAGAACTCTGACTGCTGTCTCAACTGAGCATTCTTGCCTCCACCTGATGTACATCAGCAGGTGAGTGGTGTTCACTGATGTGTTGGGTGTTCTGGATCACAAACAGGTCACCAACACTGGAAGTGGTGCTACTCTATTTTATTATAAGGTTAACTATATTAACATACTTGAACTGTGGGTAAATGCAATAGCAGCTTTAACTGTTGACCCTTGCCTAGTCCTAACCAGGTGATGCATTCAGCATATGGTGAATGTCTGTGTTGCAGGCTGTGAGCTCTGTGCTCCGAGCTGGCTGCTACTAGAATGAGCGGGAACTCTCCTGTCCCCTGTCTTTATAGTGCGTGTGCTCTCACTGGTGATTGGCTGCGGTGTTGTGTATGCTGATTGGTCCCACTGCATGTCCATCAGTGTGTGTGTGTGTCTGCACCATAATATACTGGTGTATATTATGACATTCCCCCTTTTATATAAAGAACATGTGCCTGCGTGACAATAAATATCGTGTAGTGAATGTACCTGACTATGTGTGTGCGTGTTATTTACATGACTATGTACATGAGGCTAATCTATTTACACGGGAATTTGCCTGGTGCAGAGAAATAGGGTGTCACACCAACAACAAAATGAACATTATATACAAACTACTGGAACGATGAAACAGGATAACAGAACAGATCAAAGAGTCCAACATTGTAAAACTCATAAGTCAAGTCTCTGAGGTGGGCGACGAATTCTAGTTGACCGCCTCAAGGGTGGGTCAGGAGCCACCGGCTGAGGAACGGGCTGGGCAACGGCAGAGTGAGGAGGATGCAGAGTATTCGGAATCTCCACATAGTCCAGGTTGGGGACAACAGGAGGGCGTGGCACCGGTGGAGGATCACATAGCGAGCGTGGAACGAGACGAAGGGCACGCCGATTGCAGCGGCGAATGGAACCATCTGGCAGACGAACCAGGAACGAGTGGGGAGACACCTGTCGAAGAACCACAGCAGTTGCAGACCAGCCACCCTCTGGAAGATGGATGCGGACGTTGTCATCTGGCGCCAGAGCAGGGAGACCAGTCGCCCGAGCGTCATGCGCCGCCTTGTGCTGTGCACGAGACAGTTGCATCCACTGAAGGACTGGAACGTGCTCGAGGGCTGGGACGTGAATGGACGGCACCGTGGTCCTGAGGGTGTGACCCATGAGCAGCTGGGCTGGCGACAGGCCCGTGGAGAGTGAGGCCGAACGATAGGCCAGCAAGGCGAGGTAGAAGTTGGATCCTGCATCGGCAGCCTTGCAGAGGAGCCGTTTGACGATGTGGACGCCCTTTTCCGCTTTGCCATTGGATTGGGGGTGCAGGGGACTGGATGTTACATGCACAATGTTGTACCTGCTGGCAAAGTTGGACCATTCCTGGCTCGCGAAGCAGGGGCCATTGTCCGACATCACAGTGAGTGGGATGCCGTGACGAGCAAAGGTCTCCTTCCAGGCACGGTTGACCGCCGATGATGTGATGTCATGCAGGCGTATGACCTCCGGGTAGTTCGAAAAATAGTCTGCAATCAGAACATAGTCCCTGCCGAGCGCATGGAACAGGTCAACGCCTACCTTAGACCAAGGGGACGTGACCAACTCATGGGGCTGTAGGGTCTCACGTGGTTGGGCCGGCTGGAACCGCTGACAGGTGGGGCAGTTGAGCACTGTCTTGGCGATGTCCTCATTGATGCCGGGCCAGTACACAGCCTCTCAGGCTCTCCGTCGCACTTCTCCACGCCAAGATGGCCCTTGTGTAGTTGTTCCAAAACGAGCTGGCGCATGCTGTGCGGGATCACGATGCGGTCCCGCTTCAGGAGGACACCATCGACTATTGCCAGATCGTCTCTGCTATTGTAGAACTGCGGGCATTGGCCCTTGAGCCACCCGTCTGTCATGTGGCGCATGACACGCTGTAGTAGGAGGTCAGCCGCAGTCTCGCGGTGAATGTGGATAAGGCGTTCATCCGTGGCTGGCAGATTGGAGGCCGTGAAGGCCACATGGGCGTCAACCGGGCAGACGAACCCCACTGGGTCACACGGGGTGTTGACTGCCCTGGACAGAGCGTCGGCTATGATCAGGTCCTTGCCCGGGGTGTATCGGAGCTGGAAATCGTACTGCCGGAGTTTGAGCAGAATGCGCTGGAGGCGAGGGGGTCATATCATTCAGGTCTTTTTGTATAATGTTTACCAGCGGGCGATGGTCGGTCTCGACAGTGAATTGAGGGAGGCCGTACACGTAATCATGAAATTTGTCGAACCCAGTCAACAGGCCCAGGCACTCCTTTTTTATCTGCGCGTAGCGCTATTCACTGGGGGGTTCATGGCACGTGACGCATATGCAACGGGTGCCCATGATGAGGCCTCATCGCATTGCAGGAGCACCGCCCCAATGCCGGATAGGCTGGCATCCGTTGAAATTTTTGTTTCCTTCGTGGGATCAAAAAATGCCAATACCGGGGCTGTGGTAAGCTTGGTCTTAAGCTCCTCCCATTCGCGCTCGTGGGCGGGAAGCCATTGGAAGTCTGTCGTTTTCCTGACCAGGTTCCGGAGAGCTGTGGTATGGGAGGCGAGGCTGGGGATGAAGTTCCCCAGGAAGTTGACCATGCCCAAAAATCGGAGGACCGCCTTCTTATCCGCTGGCTTCTGCATGGCCATGATGGCTGCCACCTTGTCCGCATCCGGCCGCACACCCAACCGGGAGATGTGGTCCCCTAGGAACTTGAGTTCCGTCTGGCCGAAGGAACATTTGGCTCTGTTGAGGCGAAGGCCTTGGTCCCGTATTCGTTTGAAAACGCGCTGGAGGCGACTGATATGCTTGTGCGGGGTGATGGACCAAATGATGATGTCGTCAACATAGACGCGCACACCCTCAATGCCCTCCGTCATTTGCTCCACGAGCCAGTGGAATACTTCTGATGCCGATATAATCCCAAACGGCATCCTGTTGTAGCAGTATCTGCCAAACGGGGTATTAAAGGTACACAGCTTTCTGCTGGACCTGTCTCGTTGAATTTGGCAGAATCCTTTCGAGGCGTCAAGTTTGGTAAAGATGTTGGCCCGAGCCATCTCGCACGTGATCGCCTCACGCTTGGGGATAGGGTAATGCTCCCTCATTATGTTGCGATTCAGATCCTTTGGGTCAATGCAGATCCGGAGCTCGCCGGAAGGCTTCTTTACGCACACCATGGAACTGACCCAGTCGGTTAGTTCCGTCACTCTGGAGAGCACTCCTTGGTCCTGGAGGTCCTGCAGCTGCTGCTTGAGGCGGTCCTTGAGGGGTGCTGGGACTCTGCGAGGTGCATGCACCACAGGCGCAGCGTCTTGTTTGAGCAGGATTTTGTAAGTGTATGGAAGCATGCCGATGCCTTCAAAAACGTCGCGGTGCTGGTCGATGATGGCATTGAGTTGCGCCCTGAAGTCCGCATCCTGGAAGGCAGACGTGTCCTCTGGAGAGAGAGAGTGTACTCATTGAACGAGGTTCAGGAGTTTGCACGCCTGTGCGCCTAGCAGAGAGTCCTTCGAGGAGCCCACGATCTCGAAGGGAAGGATGGCTTTTCGCGAGTTGTGCGTCACTTCGAGTTGGCATGAACCGGTAGCAGGAATGACGTTGTCATTGTAGTCCACTAGTTGGCAGGTCGACGGAAGAATGGTTGGTTTAACCCCAAGGGTCTGAAAGGCTGACCACGCTAGGAGATTAGCGGAAGCACCAGTGTCCAGGCGGAATCGTATCTGGGATCAGTTGACCGTCAGGTTGGCACACCACTCGTCGTCTGGATCAATGCTGTGCACCGACAGCGGCTGGTGGTTTTGATTTGGGGACAGCCTGTTCTTTGTTCGAACAGCGACTCGAAAAGGTTCCCTAGGGTCCTCGGTGTCACTGATCTGCGGGAAGTCGGAATCGGACTCGGTGAACGTGGCCCGAACGTTCCTGCGAGGCTGGCTGAAGCAATGTGAATTGGCAGGCTGAGCTGCTCGACAGCAGGCAGCATAGTGGCTAAGTCTGCCACATCGTAGGCATTGTCGCGATTTTGCAGAACATTGCTGTTTTAAATGGCGGAGCCACAGTTGCCGCACGTCATGACGTCAGTACGCTCATTGCGCCACCGCGCATGCACGGTGCGGTCCTGCTGCGCACCACATTCCTCCATGTCACCGTCCCCTCGTTTGGCGCGTACAAGCGCGGAAGGCCGCGAAAAGTGTGCGAAATGGCCGCCCTCATCCAGGCTGCAGCCTTGGAGGTGTTCAATTGTTTGGACCTGTTCCGCCTCGTGGGGACCTTGCCACGCCGTTTAAGCCTCCTGTATGTGGGAGTACCGGCTGGTGGCATTTTCATACAGGTCTCGATGGCAGTCGCTAGGGTGAGTTGCTTAAGTTTGAGGAGCTGCTGACGCAGGGGGTCCGACAGAACACCAAATACGATCTGGTCGCGTATCATGGAGTCGGAGGTGGGCCCGTAGCCGCAAGACTGCGCAAGGATGCGGAGGTGTGTTAAAAAGGATTGGAAAGGCTCGTCCTTACCCTGCAAGCGCTGCTGGAACAGATATCTTTCGAAGCTTTCATTGACCTCTATGCTGAAGCGGGTATCGAATTTGAGGAGAACCGTCTTGTACTTTGTCTTGTCCTCGTCGCCTGCGAACGTGAGGGAGTTGAAGATGTGGATGGCGTGTTGCCCGGCCGTGGAGAGGAGCAGAGCAATCTTCCTGGTGTCGTGGCGTTCTCCCTGTCCGTGGCTTTGAGGAAGAGCTGGAAGTGCTGTTTAAAAATCTTCCAATTGACCCCGAGATTGCCGGCGATGCGGAGGGGCGGCGGCGGGTTGATCTCCATACTTCAGGATGCCGGAATGCTGATTAGTTGCAGGTGGGCCTCAGAGGTACTTGTATGCAACCACTCCTTGCACCATGATGTGTTGGGTGTTCTGGATCACAAACAGGTCACCAACACTGGAAGTGGTGCAACTCTATTTTATTATAAGGTTAACTATATTAACATACTTGAACTGTGGGTAAATGCAATACCAGCTTTAACTGTTGACCCTTGCTTCGTCCTAACCAGGTGATGCACTCAGCACATGGTGAATGTCTGTGTTGCAGGCTGTGAACTCTGTGCTCCGAGCTGGCTGCTACTAGAATGAGCGGGAACTCTCCTGTCCCCTGTCTTTATAGTGTGTGTGCTCTCACTGGTGATTGGCTGAGGTGTTGTGTATGCTGATTGGTCCCACTGCATGTCCATCAGTGTGTGTGTGTGTGTCTGCACCATAATATACTGGTGTATATTATGACATTCACCAGAAGCCTGTCAACTACTTTGACCCACTGATGTGTGTGTCTCTGCGGTAGTGGAGGGTGGGGTTGACAGCTGTGCCATGACTATTATGGTGGCATCCCCGGAGCTCTCCTCCGAGATATCCTCATGGGAGTGGGGTCACTCCAGATGGACCGGCACTGTCGGCTGCAGATCTTGTGGGAGAATGGACATGTGGTCAGTGGGAGGAATGAGCCAGTGTGTATGGCATTAACGACTCACTTTTGACAGGTCGTCTGGGTGGGGCGCAGGGGATCCTTACCTCTGCACCGTGCGCCGACCTCCACGGTGGTCACCGCTCAGTCCTTGGCCGTCCCCACGACTTCTAGGTCCTGACTCTGATGTTCGGTAACCCCGCCACCTGTCTGGGCCCCCTCCCGCCGGTTGTGGGTCAACGTTTCCTGCGAGGACACAGCAGGGGCAATGTTAGCTGCACGCGTCATTCATCGAGGGAGAGAGGGGCTTGGGGATCGTGGGAGGTAAATTGGGGAGATGGGAGGTATGGGAGTGGGGTTGGGTTTCCGGTGCAAACTCACCCAAGCGGCCCGGAGGAGGCCATTGACTTTCTTGTGGCACTGGGTGTTGGCCCTCCTGGTCACGCTCCCCGAGCTGACGGCCGCTGCCACTTCCTCCCAGGCGACAGTGGCTCTCCTGTGACTGACCCTCCTGGAGCCCCAGGGGAACAAGGTATCCTGCCTCCACCGTGTCTAACAATCGTCCAAGATTGGTGTCGCCAACGCATGGGGCTGGTCTGCGAGGTGGCAGGGCTGCGGGTGGAGTGGGGTTGGCTGTGAATAAAGAATAATCGCTTATTGTCACAAGTAGACTTCAATGAAGTTACTGTGAAAAGCCCCTAGTTGCCACATTCCGGCACCTGTCCGGGGAGGCAGGTACGGGAATTAAACCCGCGCTGCTGGCATTGTTCGCCAGCTATTTAGCCCACTGTGCTAAACCATCCCCTGTGCAGAAGCAGTTTAACTGCTGCTCTTCCCTGTTAGCAGGAGGCCGGACAGCGCGGTCCTGGGTAAAACAGTCAGTTGAATACCTTGGGGTTTCCTTCGGTGGACCAATTAACATTTTATCGCGATGACGGCCTCGTCGGGCCGAGCATCGGGAAGCTCCTGGCAGTTCCCGCTCGCTAACACACTTCGAAACTTTTCCATTAAATCGCGCCCATTAGTTTGAATTGGAGTTGTAGAATTTTTCTGTGCATCAGTAGATCTGGCGTTGGGGCAATTGAATTGTCATGATATTCAGGTAAACATCATAGCACATACATACATACATACTGATGGACAGATCAACGGACCAATCAACACACACAACACGACAGCCAATCACAGGCAAGAGTATACACAGTACAAAACAGGGAACACAACACTTCCTGAGCACTCCTGAGCAGGAGACGGCTCAGGGCACAGAGCTCATTACAAGCCACTCAGACATCCACCTTGTGCTGAGTGCCACTACAAGATAGAATTAGGAATAGGTCCACAGAATTAAGAGTCATGATCGAACCTCAGTAAACAGTTTACCAGTGTAAATAGATGTTTGAAATAAAACTGCGTTGTACCATTTCCAACCGTAACCGTGTTGGTTCGTCTGTGTAGCAGAGTACCCAACACTTCATGAATATTGGCGGTCAACCTCCAAAATGGAGTCTACTAGCCTCTGTCGTTCCAATCTCACCAATTTCATGATGTGAGGTCTATATGAGATAATCTCCCACCTTATGACAGCCTTTCGGGTTTCCCAGAGTGTTGAAGAACATATTGGACGGAGTCCTCCGTTGCCCGACACTGATATCGTAATCGGCAATCGGGCGGAGAATCCCTGTTTATGACCGAATCGGAAGCGGCGCCTGTTTTTAGATACTCCGCCCGCTCCAAAACAGCGTCATCGAGGAGAACATCGCACGCTGTTGGGATGGCCTCAGGACGTTACACAAAGGCCCTCCCCCGATGCTCCGCCCCTGATGGTTAGTACTGCTGCCTCACAGCTCCAGGGACTCAGGTTCAATTCCAGCCTAGGGTGACTGTCTGTGTGGAGTTTGCACTTTCTCCCCGTGTCTACATGGGTTTCCTCCGGGTGCTCCAGTTTCCTCCCACAGTCCAAAGATATGCAGGTTAGGTGATTGGCCATGCTAAATTATCCCTTAGTTTCCAAAAGGTTAGATGGGGTTACTAGGTTGTGAGGATAGGATGGAGGTGTGGCCTTAAGTAGGGTGCTCTTTCCAATGGTCGGTGCAGATTTGGTGGACCGAATGGCCTCCTTCTGCACTGCAGGGATTCTATGAAAGCTCTCAAAATATGTTTTATGTTCCTGGCTAGTTTACTTCATATCATATTTTATTCATTTCCATCAGCTTATGGCCACCCTTTGCTAGTTTCTAAAGTTCTTTCAGGCTACTAGAGTGGGATTTGTTTATGTTGACGCCAGGGCAGGATTTCTGGACTTTCACGACAACAAAACTGGCGCCGAACCTGGACTGATTCAGCAACTGTGGAGAGGCTAGCATGTGCAACTATGGACCCGGCAATTCTCTGGCCGTTTATGTTGGGAACCCTGGCGGTTTTACATGGCATGGCTTCTAGCCCCTCACCAGGCGGAGCATCGGTGCGGGGGCAGCACCAACTTTTTCATTGTAAGACTAGACACATTCTTCGGACATGGCCTCAAAATAGGAGAATCCAGCTCCACGAGTATTATTTTCTACAATAACCTTTGATGTGGCACCTGATCAAACCTCTACCGGAAATCTAATTCTAGTACATCCACCAACTTCTCTTTATCCACATCACGTGTTATTTCGTCAAAGAGCTCCAATACATTGGTTAAACATGATTTCCCTCTCACAAAACCATGTTGACTCTGCCTGGTTACCTTGAATTTATTGAAGTGCCCTGCTATAACTTCTTTAATAAGCAGATGTTAAGCTAACTCTCCTGGAGTTTCCTGCTTTCTGTCTCCCTCCCTTTTTGAATAAAGGAGTTACACTTGCTAATTTCCAATTTATTGGAACCTTCCTCGAATATAGGGAATTTTGGAAAATTAAATCCAACGCAAACTATCTCCCTAGCCATTCCTTTTAGGACTCTAGGATAAAGTCCATCAGAACCCATAGACTTGTGAACCTGCAGCTCCAACAATTAGCTCAGTACCACTTCCCTGTTGATTGTAACTTTCCTGAGTTCCTTCCTCCCTTCCATTTTCTGATCTGTAGCTATTTCTGGGATGTTACTTGTATCCTCTAGAGTGAATACCGAGGCAAAATCCTTGGTTAATTCGTCTGCCATCTCCTTATTTTTCATTATTAATTCACCAGAATCTCTTTCTATAGAACAAATAATCACTTTGTTAACTCTTTTCTTTTTAAAGTATTTATCTCTTTAAAGTATCTCTTAGCACCTACCTTGATATTTCTATTTAGCTTCCTCTCATACTCTAATTTTTCCCTTCTTATTAGTCTTTTCGTCATTTTTGGCTGAATTTTATTTTCTATGCAATCTTCTGACCTGTCACCCATCCTTGCACAATTATATTTTTTTTCTTTAAGTTTGATGCTATCTTTAACTTTTTAACCATTAATGGTGGGTCCTTCCCATGAATTTTTACTTTCTCGTTGAAAATGCGTATTTTGAATTATCCCCTTAAATGTTTGCCACGATACTTCCATTGACCTATCCCACAACCTAATTTGCCAGTTCACTTTAGCCAACTCAGCTTTCATGCCCTTATTTACATTTAAAATACTAGTCTTAGACACACTCTTCTCTCCCTCAAACTGAATGTAAATTTCAGTAGTATTATATTCACTGCTACTTAGGGGTGCCTTCACAATGAATTAATTAATTAATCCTATCTTGTTGCACAATACTAGGTCTCGTGTAACCTATGTACACAGTATATGTTAGCACCACTGAAGCCACATCCCATAATGGCAGTATGTAAGAACATTTGACAAATAAGATGGGATTCTCTTTTCCTGTGGGTTTACGGCGGTTCGGGGTGGCTTCAATGGGAAATCCCGTTGACAAGCGGCAGGAAGAGAGAATCCCACTGCCAGCGAATGGCACGCCACCGAGAAACACGCGCCTGAGGAACTGAAGAACGCACCCACCATTTTTCTGGTCTTGTATTCATAATGCGTCTGGTGTTTCTTTATAACTTCCTTGGGCTTGCTGCTTTTTTTAGGTGGAACCCCTTGTGTTTCTGCAGCTGTCCTAGCTATGCAGTCCTGTGTGTGCACTACTCTCACTGATTCTATCCTGCGGGAGCAGCCTGAGAACGGTTCTTCATCCCTGTACTTATTCTGTTCCAAGACTGGCACCCAGATCTTCAGCGAAACAATGTCCAGCTTTCAGACTATTTCAGTTTTTGGACATCCAGATTTTGGAGGTTGTACCTGTATAATATTGCTTTCAAAAATCTATTTGTTGGAGTAACAAAATAAAATGGCTGTTGGCAAGGATAATGGTCGAAGTAAGCAGGTGGTCCTGTGTAACAACTTGCATTTACATAGTACTTTTAGCATAAAGAAATGCCATTAAGTGTAATCATGCAGTTGAAAATGGATGTGGAGGCAAAGATATCCAGAGGAAGAGCGACCAAATCTTTATAATTTAGATGTTTCTAAGCTCGAAGGTGGACCCTGAAGTCCAAGAGGGAGGTAGAAATGTGGCAAAATTTAGAGACAAAAATTACAAACATGTGGCCTGGATTAAACAGTTGAAGGCATGACCATCAATACTGGGGCTAACGGAGGTGCTGATGTATTGAAGGAACAATGAGCTTAGGTTGGGGAGTAGTGCATGAGAAGCATGGCTGGCAGAGGTTACAGAGACAAGGAAGTGTGAGGATATCAAGGAACTTAGATTCAAGCATGAGAATTTAAAATTTGAGACATTATGGCTTGGAGAGCTCAAGTCGATCAGTGAATGGGGGAGTGGTGAATGAGGAGAAATGATGCAAGATAAAATATGAGCAACAGAGTTTTATTGAAACTGAAGCTTTATGGAGGGTGAAGAAGGGGAGGTGAATCAGGAATGACTTGGAATAATTAAATCTGAAGGTGATAAGGAAATGGAAGAATGCTTCAGTGGCAGACAAATTGAAGCAGGGGTGTTGGATGGTGTAATGATGCATGGTCACAGACTTCATTAGAACAACAAAAGGTAATAATTAATAAGAACTGTACAGAGAGCAGCAGCCCCACAGCTGCCCTAGAGCAGCCCGCCTGGCCGCCCCCAGTCCCCGACATGTCTTCTACATGTCTTCTGCCTAAGGGAGGACTTCAGACCCTGGGGTGAATACCCACTTCTCAGTCCCAATTGGTCCCCAAGCTTTCTGCTGTGTTGCACTTAAAGGGACAATCACCAAATCCCTCTCCCTTTCACTCCTTTATACAATCTTCAAAAACGAAGTTACTCAGTCCTGAATTCTAACTAAACATGCACATGAGTTGGACTATTATAAATCGAGTTTTTGAGGGATTTATCTGTTTCTTGTAGAGCGGTGTAATTCTGTAGTCTGAGATGCTTTGCAGGATCGACATTAACAGGAACTGCAATGACGGTACCTCCTCTGGCACAGGCAGTTTCTCACTACTTGCTTCCACGGAGACATCAGTTATGCCTATAACAGGTTAATCAGATACTTCAGTGCTTGCAGTTTCAAAAACATCTTGTAATGGCAACACTGACTGCTGCAGCGTCTCTCTATTTCTCAAGTGATCCATATGTTCATGAACCGTCCGTCCTTCCATGTCTACTGGGTACGACAGGAGTTTGGTCTCAAGGGTAATAATTTCAGGGATGTAACTTGATCCACAACCAAAGTTTCTTATTTTGCACTTATTATGGGTTTTTAATTGTTTTTCAGTGACCCTCCAATCTCTCGACTCCCTTATGCAACCCCCCAACACCCCAACGCACCTGTTAAGAGGGTCCTTGAGCCTTCCACATTCCACCACATACCGGCAGGTCATTCCCGGGCCTGATCCCTGGCATGGGCAAAATGCCAGCTTGGCCAGTTGGCACTGCCAGCCTGTCACCCTGATAGTGCCCCTGCCAGCCTGGCCATTCCAGGTTGGCAATCTGGTGGCACTGCCAAGGTGCCCAGGTGTCAGTGCCAAGGTGACCAGATGGCAACATCAGTGCCAGAGTGCGAGCCAACCCAGAGGCCAACCACCTGGGGTCCTACCATTGCCTGGGAGAAGCTCCCAGAGTACCGTTTCGCTTTGTCCCCGTTTGTGGTGACCAGGCTAAATAGAGTCTGGTTGGGGTCTGCTTAGTGAGGTGATGGATGCTGGTTAGATCTGGTGGCAGAATAGCTAAGTGAGCTTTTAAGCCTAAGGAGCGGCACAGTGGTGTAGTGGTTAGCACTGCTGCCTCACGGTGCCGAGGACCTGGGTGCGAACTGGCCCCGAGTCACTATTCATGTGGAATTTGCACATTCTCCCCGTGTCTGCGTGGGTCTCACCCCCACAACCCAGGTTAGGTGAACTGGCCACCATCATTAGATCTTGTGAGGTGTAACGACTGTCGGGTATCCCGGTGGAGGCCTCTTCCGGGATAAGATGGCCGTGTCCTGTCCCAATTCTGGCGGGATGCGGCCTGTGAATCGTGCCCATAGTATTGCATGGAACTCTTTCGTACAAGCTTGCTCCTTACTGAGTTTTGTCCTAGACTGTTCTCTGACCATGTGACTTCATACAACATTCAGTGGGTGGTACCACTTTCCAGTCCCATTTCGACCCTTGCTCTGCCAAACACTTTACATTATAAATGCATGCAGGCACGTATCATCACGATACAATGCAGTCTGATATCTTGACAATTCTTTCACAATCGTGGTCTGCCCTGTGTGAAGGAATAGTCGTAGTATTCTGTTTATGGTACTTAGGTCATATGATAAAGTTGCTTCTCTTTCCAGCATTTCATTTCAGAAGCTTTATCTTTGACCATTTTATCATATTGGCTTTTGTGCTTTTGCATTCGCGTGACCATTTCTGTTCTGGCACGTAATCTCAGTTTCTTTCTCCATCTGATTCTGCTGTCAATGTCAAATGTTTTTTTTAACACTTCAGTTAGTTTCTCATTGCCCAAGCTTCCTTCTCAAAGCTCTTATTCTCCTAATGTTATTCTTCATTGGTCTTGTTCTCATTAAGTTCTCCTTTGCTTAACTTCATTTTGTAAATTGTTGTACCTTCTTTGTCAAGCTTACTGTCAGTCTTTTCATCTTATTGTTTTAAGGGGCATGATTTAACGGAAACGTTTCTAAGTGTTGTAGCTGCTGTGAGCTTCCTGACAGTCAACCCGGTGAGGCCGTCACTGCGATCATGTTGGGCCACTTAACGAGTCTCAACGGGCTTCACTCTGCAAATGATTGTCCCACCGGCTGATTGACCAGGACCGCGTCCGTCAACTCCCCGGTAACAAGGGGGAGCAGCACTTGAACTGATCCCGCAGAGCAAACTCCAGGCAACGGGCAGCCATACTACAGCGCGGACCAACTCCATGTTTCAGGGATGCCGACTCGGCCAGATTGTTGGACATGGTGGAGTCCAGACGGGATGCTCTGTTCCCCCAAGGATCTTGGAGGGTCAGCCACAGGAGAGCCAGTGGTGCCTGGCAGGAAGTGGCCGTCAACTCGGGGAGTGTCACCAGGAGGATCAGCGCCCAGTGCCACAGACGATTAATGACCTACACCAGGCCGCATGTGTGAGTAGGCACTGGCCCCCTGCCACCAAGCCCACCTGCCACCCCACCTCCCCCGATGACCATGAACCCTGGCACCGCCCCCACACAGCACCGTACCATGCCCCGGCCCACGTACTTCCAGCAGTGGTGCCCACGCCTCCAGCCCCACCTATCACGATACAAGAAACATGCAGCTCACGATGCCTTCTCTGTCTCCCCTCAGGAGAAGTTGGCCCTCAGTAATCGGGAGGGGGCCCAGGCAGGCAGCAGCAGAGCAGACATCCTCACTCCTTCAGAGGAATGGCCCTTGGAGGGCGTGGGAGTGGCCAAGGACAGATCGGTCACCAAAGTAAAGGATCCACCGGCCCACACCCAGGTGAGCTGTCACATGTGAGTTGTTTATCCTTCCCTCCCACTGACCACCTGTCCTTCCCCCGCACTATTTCCATCCGATGCTGCTGACCCATCCGAGTTGGTCCCCCTCCTTGCCCCAAGAGAAAACTTGGGAGGGGAGCTCTGAAGAGACCACCATTATCACGACATAGCTGTCATCCCCACCCTCCACCAGCGCAGAGACACACACCTTGGTGGGCGACAGTAATGCTCAGGCTTCTGGGGCACATTCTGGTGAGCACCACACACCTGCTGATGCACATCAGGTGGAGGCAGGAATGCCCAGGCGAGACAGCAGTCGGAGGTCTGCTGGATCCCAGGACCCAGCTGGGTCCAGTCAGGTGCTGAGCCTCTGGACCAGATTTACCCAGAGCTGATGCAGTCGATATGGTGCTGCTGTGATATCGAGAGGGGGATTTCACACCAGAAGGTCCATAGGCAATTGGAAGAGTCCCAGAGGCTGACGAGCTCAGGAGATGGCGCCTACAATGCGTGGCAGGAGGCCAACACTGCTAGGGTGGCAGTGGAGAGCCTGGTGCATGACCTCAGCAGCATGTGTGATGGCATCCAAGGCATGGCTCAGTCAGTGATGGTCATGGCTGAATGCCTCAACAGCATGTCCAAGTCACTGGGGGACGTGTCCCAGTCCCAGATGGACCTTTGTGAGGCACTGCGCAGCATATCCCAGACTCAGTTGGGCATTGCCGAGACACTTCAGAGCATGTCTTCAGTGCTGGGGGATATGTCCCAGTCTCAGGTGGACATTGTCGGGCTGCTCCAGAGCATGCCCGGTCACTGAGGAGCATCGCTGTGGGCATCGGCACCATGATGCAGACATTGGGGAGCCGGCAGAGCCAGATGATGCAGGGGCATCCGGAGCTCAATCCAGCTGCCCCTCCTTCCCAAGGTGACCCCCAGGGCCCTATGGGCACCGAACGGGAGGGAGGGATGTAGGGAGCCAACCAGAGCCTCCCTATTGGATTTTGTTTATTGTCATGTGTACCGAGTACAGTGAAAAGTATTTTTCTGCGAGCAGCTAAACAGATCATTAAGTACATGAAAAGAAAAGGAAATAAAAGGCAATACACAATAAAGGAAAATACATAATAGGGCAACACAAGTTACACAAGGTAACTACACAGCACCGGCATCGGGTGAAGCATACAGTGGTATATTGGTAATGAGGTCAGTCCACAAGAGGGTCGTTTAGGAGTCTGGGGTGACGACAATGGGCACCATCTCCCCAAGTTCCCCCCCACTCCCAGCAACATCGCATCTCAGAGTCCTCCTCCAACATTGTGGCACGGCGAGGCAAGTGCCGCAGGCAAGTGGGCCTGGCCCCACGGCCCCAGGATCCCCACAGGACGCCCACCAGGTCTATCAAAAGCTATGGTATGTGGTAAGCAGCAGGCTGCCATCACTGCTGATGTGCATCTGGGGACATACCTTGGCATAATGGCAGAGCAAGAAAGGCTAAGCAGGTTGAGGATCACTGAGACGGCCCTGGGAGGGGTGGGTGGGCGGGGGTAAGGGTGCAGGCGGCCCCATCGGGGTCTAGGAGAAATTAGAGTCACAATTGTACAGCATTAACACATGTTGCACCCGAGACGTGCAGCCTTTGGCACGTTATCCTGTAATTCGGGCCGACATCCAAGCCCCTGCCCCAGCCCCTGGATTTCCAACCCCCCAAACCCAATAATACCACGAGCAGGTGATGGGTGCAAATGCGCACTCAGCAGACAGACAGGAGCCAGACTATGGAATAGATTGAGAAGCACCAGAGCTCAGCTCACAGTAGTTTATCGTCACCCTGCTGCCTTCGACAGTGACTCGCCGACAATGCCGACACTGGTCCATCACCCTGGTGTGATGTAACACACACCCTGGGAGGATGAAAAAGGCCGGTGGGGTGGGTGACTTACCTGGGCCGGGTGGGGAATGGGGAAGGCTGTGGTGGGTCAGTGGGTGGGAAGTCGGGGGTGGGGGCGGAGGGAGGGAGGGGAGATGAAAGATGAAGCCACATCCTATGAGAAGCGAGTGAGGATGAAAGCCTCCTTGGCCCTTCGGGTACGCCAAATCCTTACTGCTACCACCTGCTCTCCACTCTCCAGCTAGTCCTGTGCGTCCTCCAAAGTCTTATCCTCCAGCCCCTCCTGGTCCGGAATCTCCTCATTCTATTCCGCGGAGGTGGTAGCACGTTTTTCCTCCTCCACCTAATAATAATATAATAATCGCTTATTGTCACAAGTATGCTTCAATGAAGTTACTGTAAAAAGCCCCTAGTCGCCATATTCCGGCATCTGTTCAGGGGGGCTGGTACGGGAATTGACCCCGCGCTGCTGGCCTTGTTCTGCATTACATGCCAGCTGTTTAGCCCACTGTGCTAAACCAACCTCAGGCATGTTGTGACGGGCACAGCAGACCATACAAAGCAGGTGACTCTCTGGGGTGTGCTGCAGTGCACCACCAGAGCAGGCGAGGCATCAGAAATGCATTCTGAGCAGTCCTATGCATCGCTCAATGACAGCCCGAGGGGCTGCATGGATCTTGTTGTAATTGGTGTCCACATCGGTCACCGGCCTCCGTACTAGCGTCATCAGACAGGTCCGAAGTGGGTACACTTTATCTTCTACGAGCCAACCAACAATTCTGGGGTGGTCCTCAAAGAGGCCGGGGATCTCTGACTTCCCCAGGATATAGCTGTCATGTACACTCCCTGGGCATCCCGGCAATGGTGGAGAATCCTGCTGCCCTGATATTCTGTTGGGCTTAGTCCAGGTCAAAGTTTGTATAGTTAGTTGCCCGGGCAAACAAGGCATCCGTGACATCCTGGATGCACTTGTGGGCTGTAGCTTGTGAAAGGCCGCACAAGTCCCCGATCGAGCCCTGGAATGATCCTGAGGTGTAAAGGTTCAGGGCTGCGGTGACCTTGACTGCCGCTGGGAGGAGGTATTCTCCTCCTTCATGTGGTGCCATGTCCCCTTGTTGAGATGGAGCCTCCTGCAGCACATGCTGTCTATCACCTGCTCAAAAGACCTTGGGTCATTGCTGGCCTCCTCTCTGTACCCCTTCTGGCCTGATAGGCAGCAGGGTCCTTAGGGTATGGGGTGGGGCCCGCGCTGCCTCGAGCCTCCGTTGATGCCGTTGCCTTCTCTGGCATATGGCCGCCTGGCCTGCCGCCAGCACCGCGATGGCAGCTTCCATGGGGTCAAGGTATCATCCAACTGGTCTAATATCTGAAAGGAATTGGAGCAGGTGAGAGACAGACAACCAGTGATGGCTTCCACCGCAGGACTCTACAATCCCCCAAGGCTCCCCCACTCACATCCCCTGCCAACCCTTAGAGGCCATCAAACCCGCCTTGCCCACGCACCTCTGGCAGCAGCGGAGGCCCCTGGACACCGGATCCCGAACTGTGTACCCCAAACACCCGCTGGCAACATTACCTAGACAGGACACTAATTCCCTCACCGGTGCACACACTCACCACCTGGTCCCGGGAATGTCCCCAGTGTTGAGGCCGAGCCCCTGGGTGTTTGGGTGTTGGCTGCAGTGTCCTATGTTCAGGCAAAGTGTCTCATGGTCTGTTTGGGATGGTCGGCAATAGCGCTCACCTGCAACATGGCAAGTGTACTGAGGGGAATCCACTTAGGAATATTTTGTTTAGGGAATCCACTTGTGAGCTGCGAAGTGCTCACAATTGCTAATTCCCTATTAGCGATAGCCTTCAGCCACGTGGCCAGAGGCCGTCACGGTCAGTGGGAGTTATGGCTGTTCGGTGGGACAGACAGACAGGAGCTGGAGTTGCCCCTGCTAAAGGTACACGCGATCCAGGGGGTGGCATGGCGGACCCGCAGGCGCTGAGACATCCAACCCCCCTACCAGATAAGGGGCGACCCCCCCCCCCTGCCACCCCTCGCCGATGGCACTCACGCCACCCCCCAACTGAGTCCGTCCCTCCTGGGGCTCACTGTCCGGTATCGAGGGTGGCTACTAACCTCCTCTGATCCCCACAGCAGCCATCCCGCCAGCTTTACGTTTTAATAAGCTGTACTAATTGGCACCGAGTGACCCCAAGCTGGGGAGGTGATTAGATCGTGGGAGGCTGTTAGACAGGGGGTCAATCCTGTTATTTTTATGGAGATTGTCTTTAATTGGTGATAATTGGTTTCTCATTATGCCGTGGTGGGATTCGGTTCTCACCAACAGGGGCTGGCTGGTTAGATCGCAAACCAACCAGCACCCAATGAGGTTTCCAATTTTGGCCTCCCCCAAGATCTAACGGCCGCGTCACGCTCTCGCTCAAGCATGACACGGGCGTCAAATCGCACCCAATGTCATCTGTACAACTCACACTTCTTTTGCTGATTCCTCTTTATGTTCAATAGTTCCTAGCTTCTTCTGAAGTCTTTAGTTTCTGCGCTTCTTTCAAGAGGAGTCCATCATGTTCTGACTGGACACATACATTTCACAAATGAAACCTTCATTTCTACTAATCTTAACTTCAGCTAAAACCTTTTGGCTTCATTGTCAGTCTGGTGTGTCTGACAAAGTGTTGACTTGGTTCCATTCTGCAATTCTCTTGTTGCTCTTCATTTGGCCTTTCATTGCACTCCTTATGGGGTCTTTCTTTGCCCTTCATCAGGGGTCTTTCATTGCCCTTCATCAAGAGTCTTTCAGTACTCTCTCTCTGGGGCCTTTCAGTTCTCTCTTTTACTCTCTTTCTGGAGTCTTTCAGTACTCTCTTTCTGGGGTCGTTCAGTACTCTCTTTTACTCTCTTTCCGGGGTTATTCAGTACTCCCTTTCAGGGGTCGTTCAAATCTCTCTTTCTGGTGTCTTTCAGCACTCTCTTTTACTCTCTTCCTGGCGTCTTTCAGTACTCTCTTTCTGGGGTCGTTCAGTACTCTCTTTTACTCTCTTTCTGGGGTCGTTCAGTACTCTCTTTTACTCTCTTTCTGGGGTCATTCAGTACTCCCTTTCAGGGGTCGTTCAAATCTCTCTTTCTGGAGTCTTTCAGTACTTTCTGGGGTTGTTCAGTACTCTCTTTTAATCTCTTTCTAGGGTCATTCAGTACTCTCTTCCTGGGGTTTTTCAGTGCACTCTTTCTGCGGTCTTTCTGCACCCTCTTTCTGGGGTCTTTCTGCGCCCTCTTTCTGGGGTCTTTGCTGCCTCTTTTGTGAGGTCTTCTGGTGCCTCTTCCTCGAAATTTTGACTGTCTCCTCTGAGGTTTTGCGTTGCCTCTTCCTTGAGATCCTTGTTGCTTATTTTTTTTAGAAATTTCGAGCACCCAATTCATTTTTTCCAATTAAGAGGGGTTTTAGCGTGGCCAATCCACCTACCCTGCACATCTTTGATTGTGGGCGTGAGACCCACGCATACATGGGGAGAATGTGCAAACTCTACAAGGACAGAGACCCAGAGCCGGGATCGAACCTGGGACCTCGGCGCCGTGAGACAGCAGTGCTAACCACTACGCCACCGTGCTGCCCTTAGATCTTTGTTGCTTATGGACCTTCTTTGAGAGATGCCCTCTATCTGGGGACTTCTGCAATTTTCCTGTCCATTGTCGTTTGTTTCTTCTTGTGGTTGCCGCTTAAAGTATAAGGCCGAATTAAGTTTATTACTGCTTTAAGACTGTCATTTATTCCGTTAAGCTCTCTGTGTTTTTCCTGTGCTTTTGATGTTTTGGCGCGAACTGAGCAGCTCCTTTTTGAACCTTAAAAAGTTCACTTTTACTGGTAGAAAGCCCTTCTCGTGATCTCTGCAGCTTTTTTCCCTTTCCTTTGGTCAGAGTCTGTTTTATTTTATTTTTACTGTGCTGGTCCCTTCTATCAATTTCACTGCAAGATCCAACACAGTTCATTTGGGATAGTTGTTTTTATAAAACTCTTTGACTTCTTCCTTTCAAACAGGCTGAGGACCTCTCTACTTTTTAAAACTTTAAAATTTCACTGCTTGTAGATCCTCAGTGCAGCGATTGCTGCCACGGAAGCCCTGCAGGCTCTGTTCCAATTGGGAACTTGTCGATGACACACTCTTCAGTTTCCCGCGCTTTTGAAGAACTCACTGCAACTCCCTGGGGCATTTCTTATTCTTCACTTAAAACACTGCTCTCTGTGTTCTCTTTCTTTTAAAAATCTTGCAGCAACTCTGTCTTTTACAAGCCAATTCCACTGTCCCCCAAACTTAAAGTCACAGCTCTCGCATCTCCCGGGAGTACAGGAGGCGAAAGAGGCCGGTATTCTGGCCTTTACGACCCTGGTAGCCCGGTGGAGGATTTTGCTACTGTGGAAAGATGCGAAGCCCCCGAGTGTGGAAGCCTGGATAAATGACACGGCAGGGTTCATCAAGCTGGAGAGGATAAAGTTTGCCTTGCGAGGGTCTGTGCAAGGGTTCCTCAGGCAGTGGCAACCGTTCCTAGACTATCTCGTGGAGCGTTAGGAGGAGGTCAGCAGCAGCAGCAGCCCAGCGGTGGGGGTGGGGGGTTCTTTTGGGGTGGTGTTTGGGTGAAGGTGGGTTTTTCCCCCTATTTGTGCTTTTAAATATTATATGGGGGTTATTGTATAGGGGGGATCCAATGTATAATTTCTGATTGTTGTGTTTTTGTTTCTTTCTTCTTGTTGGGGGGAGGGGGGGGGGGGGTTGGGTTGAAAATTTGTTGAAAAATTTGAATAAATATATATATGTTTAAAAAAGGTCTCGCATCTCTTGCATTGGGGGCTGGTTTAGCACAGTGGGCTAAATAGCTGACTTGTAATGCAGAGTAAGGCCAGCAGCGCAGGTTCAATTCCTGTACTGGCCTCCCCGAACAGGTGCCGGAATGTGGTGACTGGGGGCTTTATTGAAGCCTACTGGTGACAATAAGCTATTATTATTATTATTGTCTGGGTTTATTTTCTCCTTTTTTCCCTATACGTTTCCAAACATTTGACTCCGCCGACCAATCCAGACTTGTTCTGTATCCATCCCTTAGATTCTGAAAATATCTCAACATCTCAAATGGGTCTATTCACCCAAACAGAGGCAATCGAGTGAGTATTTGATTAAAACAGGATGTCGGGCCAGAGGCAGTGTCATCATAATCCCATCCTCGTCGCTAGGTACGCCATAAAGATACACATTCACAGACTTCATTAGAACCATAAAAGGTATTTATTAATAAGATTATCTGTACATAGGGCAGCAGCCCCACAGCGGCCCTCGAGCGATCACATGGCTGCCCCAGTCCCTGACACCTCTGCCTAATGGAGGACTCCACCCTCTGGGGTGATTGCCCACTCTCAGTCCCAACTAATCCCCCAAGCCAGGTGACCCTCTTCAGCTCTGTTGCCCTTAAAGGGAAAATCACCACTAAAGTAGATATTAAAGTGGTGGATGTCTTTGTGAGAGAGAGCATACGTCCAGCTCAATATCAGTGGGTGCCAAGATGCAAACAGTTGATATTTTGGGAAGATTTATTCTTGGTATTGGCTGTGAATAGTGACATTGGAATGGGAGAATATAGGTGGTAATGAGGATGTGGATCCTTGATGGTTCTGTCATTGAACAAGGCCTAAGTTGCAAAGAGACCTTAGGTGAGGTGAAGGGGCTAGCCAAAGATGTCAGTGGAGAGTTTATGTGAATCCTGAAATAAAGGAACCAAGAAAGAGAGACCTCTCAACTGTTCAGTTTTAAGTGGGATTTCTGAGCACTTAACACTACCATAGATTGTGGAGAGCGGGGTTGATAGTGTGAATATTGAAGTGGGGGAGTTATGGTGACATTTAGGATTCCCCCAAGGCACATGTCATATGGGTTCCTGGCCTGTAGAACATGCACTCCTACCTCAGATACAAATCTGAATTTTACCCTTTGTAGAGCAACACACAATCATTTTCCTTTCATAATATTAGTCTGGTCTTCCTCCATTACTTGTTCTTGTCATGCTATGCAAACATGCAGCAAACGAACACATATAATAGGACACGACCAATGAGCAGTCAGGACACTCAGGGGTGGTATCTCACTATAAAAGGGATGAGGCACCCGCACCCCACCTCTTTCCACAGACCAACATCTAGAGAGTGAGACAGAGTGTATCCTCAGCATCACACCCCAGCACGTGGCTTAGAGCAAGGCTGGTTCAGTTAGACTGAGTTACTACATTTAGATTAGCAGAGAGTCAAACTCAATGAGAACTGTGCTAATAGTTCAATAAAACACACTGAACTCACTTCAAAGTCTGGAGCATCTTTTACTCAAAACTGCATCAAGTGGCAGCTTGTGTTATTCCAAATTACATAACACAACAGGTTTGATTGGTGATTTACTACAAATGCCGAAAGGATCATCAGAATAATGATTAAACAGTACAATGTGGGTTTATGCCGATTATGGTAAAGATCACATTTACAACAACATAACAATTTCACTGCCATATCTGAAGAGTTGAGAGTACCTCAGCTAGGAGAATTTCATTGTTTTTCATTGATATTTTTCTCAGGATGTTGAGTGAAACAGAATTTCCATCACTCTTTTCCCTTGACCCCAGTAATTCCTGCTAACAAACAATAATTGGACCCCAGATTCACAGGGTGCACGAAGAGGTCACGGACCTTGTAACATCAATCAAATGAGCACAAAAAAAGGAAAAGAAAAAGGCGCAGTGGGCCTAGTTAAGTTTGTCTGATCCTGGATGGCATTTGTTAATCTTGATATTTGATGAGATTTGTCTGCCTGTTTTCTCTCTTTCTGTAGGTGTCTGTGGAGCGTACCTTTCTATTGTTTGAAAATATTTGCTCTTATGTCGTACATCCTATGATTATACCTTGTTGTCATTTGTTTCTTTGTTTCTGACATCCAGATTTCTTTATCATTGGGATAATCTAGAGCTCTGACCCCAAAAAATCAATGGGGACAAGCTACAGCCATTTGTCAATGCCTGTTGAAGAAAGAAATATAGAGAATATTCCTCACAATGCAGTCCCTCACACTTAATTCATTATTTACAATTTGCTTGTATTAAGATCTGAGAATACATAGCAGCATTTAATCACCTAGCCAGGTTTTTTTCCTGTCTGTCTCATATAGTTTATCGGTAAACTTTACAGTTGATTGCACTAAATTGTGAATCTAATAATTGCAAATCCTTGCTAATTTAATTCGCCAAACTATCACTAATCTGTGATATTGTATTAAAATGATCCCCTTGACTGCACGCCATTTCTTTGGGTTAGAGAATCATCATGCTGAACACTTCTATTTTCATTAACAGCAATGCTTCTCCTATGTTCTAATAACCTGACAACCATAAGCCACACATAAAGAGTTCAACATTTCACATTAACTTCCAAAGATGTCTCTTTTATGCCAGTTTTTGAAGTTGCACATTGTGGAAAGTTGTTAGATCTAAAGTGACACGAGTGTCACTCACTTTACCAGTCAGTAAACTTAACCCAGTTTAAGTATTCTGGATCTGTGGGCTCATTAGCTCATTCTTTATCAAAGCTAAGTTCTACAGTGATATTAATAATGGAATCAAATTTTTATTGAAACTTTGGTGCAAATGTTGCCTTCTTCACATGCAATTGCTTCACTGTTTTCATATCATTATTGCTGATATTCCCACAAAAATGCATCCTTGCCCCCCGCTCCTATTTCTCATCTACATGCTGCTCCCCACAACATTATCTGAAAACATGGCATTAGTTTTCGTATAAATGCTGACAACACTTAGCTGTAGCTCACCACTGCCTCTGTTGAATATTCCACTGTCTCGTAAATTTGTTCAATAACTAGTGCTGAATGAAGAGAACTTACCCTAATTCAATTCTGGGAGAACCAAAGGCATTTGGCGGGATTCTCTGTTCCCGACACCGATTTCGTAATCGGTGATCGGACGGAGAATCCCTTTTGACGCCGAAATCGGACCGCGCCGCCTGCTTGACGCTGGTATGGTATGCTCCATCCCCTCCAAAATGGCATCATCGCGTCGCGCACCATACGCCGTTGGGAAAGCCATAGCCCGTCACGTGAAGGCCCTTCCCCGATGCTCCGCCCCAATGGGCCAAGTTCCCGACCGCGCGGTTGATGTGCTGTCTCAGCGGTCGGGAACCCGACGTGGCGGCTGCAGATTGTGTCCAGCACTGCCACAGTCGAGCTGGAGCTTCCTCAAGGGCTGGGGTGACTAGTGGGGGGTAGCCAGGGGGGCACTATCTGGCAGGTCGGGTCCGCGCGGCCAGCATCATGTTGTACGGCGCGGCCGTTGCAGGTTGTCACCTTGCACATACGCGGCCATGACCCGGCCATTCTCTTTTTTACAAATAAATTTAGAATATCCAATTCATTTTTTCCAATTCAGGGGCAATTTAGCGTGTTCAATCCACCTACCTTGCATATCGTTGGGTTGTGGGGGCGAAACCCACGCAAACACGGGGAGAATGTACAAACTCCACACGGACAGTGACCCAGAGCCGGGATCGAGCCTGGGACCTCGGCACCGTGAGACTGCAGTGCTACCACTGCGGCACTGTGCTGCCCCGACCCGGCCATTCTCCAGGCCTTTTTATCGTGGGAGCCGGGACTTTTAGGCGCGTGGCCGCTAGCCTCTCACCGGTCGCAGGAGCGGTGAGGGCGCGACGTCGATTTTTTTTTTACTCCACAGACCCCTTGCACTTAGGCTCAAAACAGTGAATCCAACCCATTTTCCTTGCTCCACACTACAGACTCCATTCTCTAGCCATAACCCCAGCCTCCTCCCAGGTGGCAACAGTCTGAAGTTGAACCAACCTTGATGTCATATTACATCCTAATATGTGCTTTTGACCACATGTCAGTGCCATCATTAAGACCCCCTATTTCCACATCGATAACATTGCCAAGCTCAACCCCTAACTCTGCTAATCTGCTACTGAAACCCTGATCCTGACATTTTCTGCTTCTAAACTTAATTGTTCCAACTAATTCCCATTCTATCTCCTATAACCTAAGGTCATCCAAAACATTGCTTTGCATACATCTACCCCACACTTGGTCCCTTTTCACAGTAACCTCATTGAAGCCTACTTGTGACAATAAGCGATTATTAGGGCAGCACGGTGACGCAGTGGTTAGCATTGCTGCCTCACGGAGCCGAGGTCCCGGGTTCTATCCCGGCTCTGGAACACTGGCCGTGTGGGGTTTGCACATTCTCCCCGTGTTTGCGTGGGTTTCGCCCCCACAACCCAAAGACGTGCAGGGTAGGTGGATTGGCCACGCTAAATTGTCCCTTAATTGGAAAAAATGATTTGGGTACTCTAAATTTATTTTTAAAAATAAAAAAATAAAAAGCAATAATTAATATTATTATTATTATTATCCAGACATTTTCTACTTTTAAAATTAATTGTTCCAACTAATTCCCATTCTATCTTTTATAACCTAAGGTCATCCTAAACATTGCTTTGCATACATCTACCCCACACCTAGTCCCGTTCGGCCATCGTCCCTGTGCTCACAGTTCTATGTTGGCTCCCAGTTGAGCAATATTTTGATTTTAAAATTCTCTCCCTTGTTGCAAATCCCTCCATGGTCTCACCTCCCTGTGATATCACTTAATTCCAGTTTCTCTATTTTAATTACTCCACAATTGATGGCCTCGGCCATTAACTCTGGAATGCTCTCCCCAAAGGTTTCCATTTCTCCAGCTCTTTCCTCCTTCAAGATGCTCTTTAAAACTTACCGCATTTTGCAAGTTTTTGGTCATCTGCCTGAATATCCCTGAAAATTTTTCATTAATCACTCTCCTGTGAAATGCCATTAAAGGTGCTATATAAATACAGGTTGTTGTTGTTAGTCTGCTGGATGATCATCATTTACAAAAGTGTGTCATTGTTCTCCATCACTCACCAAAATGCTGTGTGACAGGAGATGTACAGTTAATAAAGGTGATCAGGATTTGAGAATGTTGCACATCAAAATGGCAAAGTTAAAATGTTGGGTGCGATTTAACGGCTATCTTGCACTGGATAATTCGTGGGAGATGCTGTAATCGGGATCCCCGGCAATCGCGGATTGGTCTGCGATCTAACCGGCCTGCTCCCGTTGGCGGGATGTAGATCCCGCCTAGTCATGGTGCGAAGCCAATTGAGGCCAATTAAGGGCAATCTCCATCTTATTAGCCAGGTGGAAGCCAGATCTAACGGCTTCCTGTGACCTAACCAACTCCCCGGCAAGTGGTCATTTAGCACTGCTATTTCAAAATGGGAACATAGCGCAATGGCTGCTAAGGGGATTGGAGGAGGTGAGTTGTCATCTTTATTTTTCAGAATGCAGCCCAGAGGCAATGGGGTTGCTACCTCAGAGCTGGGGCGGCGGTGGGGGGAAGGGGGGGGGGTTCTGGGCCTTGTTGGGGGGCTGGATCTGATCAGGGGGGGCTGGGTGCTATCGGTTGGGGGTTGCCCCTGTGCTGGCGGGGTGGAGGCTCAGCGCCCATGGATCCTAAAGGCCATCCCCCTAAATGTCTATACCCATATTTGGGGCAACTATAGCAGCTGCCTGCCTGACCTACCAAACACATCCAGAACAGAGTCCTGTGTTTGGTTATATGCTGATGGTTACTTTAAGTCCCTTTGACTGTGAGCAACCTCTGGCTGCACAGCTAAAGGCTATTGCTAATAAGAAATTGGCCTTGTTAATTATGCGAGACCACTTCACAGCTGCAGGTTGAGTTTTCTGCTTGCTCCTGCTGGAGGCTGCAAATGCCTGGAGGCTGCTGTTGCTGTTTCTTTCCTTTTCAGTAGCTGGGAAAAGGGTCAAGTTTTTCCAAGACACCTGGGTCTGGAGCACCGGACTCAGGGGAATATGTGAGTCCTGAGAGCAGTTTGAAGCAAGAAGACTCTGCGGGATCTGGAGCATGACATTGAACCAAATGGGCCACCGGATGATACTGTTGAGGAAATGGTTTTGGAGATTGCTGATATTTTTGTTGCTGGTGCGGAGAGTGCTGCATGTAACTGGCACATCACCATGGATTAAATACGCTGGAAGTCAGCGATGTCCAACTGCAACTTCAGCGCCCGAGGAATATGTGGATGGCAGGATTTGGTTCCGGTGAGATTGGGCTATGGGTCGTGTTGGAGTACCTGGACGGAGAATAACACATTGCTGGACAAATCATTTCTACAACAAAGTTCTGGACATGATAACACATTCTCAGGTTTATCCTCCATTTCTGTTGAGGAACCTGTGAAGGGTAATACTGTGTGTTTTTTTGTCTGAAAATGAGCTGAAAAAGCTTTATATTGGTACCAGTATGGAACGGTGACGTTTCCTTGTTGTTTAATGGTTAGTGTGATATGTGAAATATTACATAGTTGATTTTCAAATCTTTGTTACTGTTGACCATTTAATAAATAAAATATTCTCAAGTGCACACCCGTGGGCCTACGCGCCATGTCTCGGGTGAATGTAATTGCCTATCATTCCAATCAAACTGAGGCCTGAACACTTTGCCTGAACCTTGGGGACGTCAACACCATAGAGGCAACTGCCAATAATCAAACACCCAAAAGCTGGGTTGCAGCACAGGGGATATCCCTACAACATGAGGGGAGTGTACCTGAGCACGATCCCCTAAGTGTGCCCAGCAGGGGTCCAGGGTCAAAGATCTCCCGCTGTGGTTGAGGGTAAGTGTGCAGGGCTGGGTCCACTACCATAACTGGTTTGGTGGATGGCACTCTGAGAGAAGGCGGGACCTGTAAGGGGGATTTGAGGGTCCTGGGGTGGACGCCCTAACTGATTGTCGATCTCTCTCTTTCTCCAATTCCTTTCAGATCTAACAATATGGATGGTATTGTTGACCACCCAGTGGCTACCTTAGTGGTGCTTGTGGCAGGCCAGGCAGCCAGATGCTGGAGAACGCAGCGGCAGCAGCGTCGACGGAGGCTCAAGGTGGCAACTCATGTGCAGGGACCTGCTCACACACCCTGAGGACCCGTCCGCCCATCAGGCTGGGGAGGGACCCAGAGGGGGAGGCCAGCGATGGCCAAAGTGTTGAGGCGCCTGAAACCAAAGAGAAAATGCTGGAAAATCTCAGCAGGTCTGGCAGCATCTGTAGGGAGAGAAAAGAGCTAACATTTAGAGTCCAGATGACTCATTGTCAAAGCTTTGACATATGGTCATCTGGACTCGAAACGTTTGCTCTTTTCTCTCCCTACAGATGCTGCCAGACCTTCTGAGATTTTCCAGCATTTTCTCTTTGGTTTCAGATTCCAGCATCCGCAGTAATTTGCTTTTATCCAGTGTTGAGGCATTGTTATCCTTTTGAGGAGATGTCAGACAACATGTGCCGCAAGAGACTCCGTCTAAGCAAGGCAACGGTGCAGCACCTGTTCCATATCCTTGAAGAATTGGCACCTTGTGGAGGAGAAGGATAACCACTCTCAGTTGCCATCTAGGTCACCGCAGCCCTGAACTTCTATGCTCCGGGTTCGTTTCAGGGCTCAAGCGGGCTTTGTGCAGCATTTCCCAAGCTACAGCCCACAAGTGCATCTGTCAAGTCATGGAAGCCATGTTTGCCTGGGCATCGGACAACATAAACTTTGAGCTGCCCATCAAGGTGCCGGTCTGCAAGATTCTCCGCCATCACCGGGATACCCCTGGGGGTAATAGCTGGCACACATGATGCCTTTCGTGCACTGGGGTTTCTGTGTAACCCCTGGATTAACAGAAAGTGGTTCCACTCCCGACATGTTTAACTCATGTGCAACCACCACCACCTCTGGATCATGCACAGTGTGCATGCTTCCCAGGGAGCGTACATGACAGCTACATCCTGGGACACTTGGAAATCCCTGGGAGGCTCTCTTCCACGCACACTCCTCATAGGACAAGGCTTTGACTGTCATCTAATCCCCTCTCCTCCCTTCATCTCACCCCCTTCCTCCCCCATCTCCCCGTTCCTCTCCACTGGCTACCCTGCTCCATACTCCCAGTGTGTGTGTAGCACCACTCCAGGGTGATGGGCCTGTGTCGGCACAATCAGCGGGTCAATATAAAAGGCTGGAGGATGATAATCTGCTTCAAGGCAAGCTCTGATGCTCCTCAGCCTATACCAAAGTCTGACTTCTGTGCTCACACCCATCACCCGCATGTCGTGTATACACCAGGGGCTCTTGCTATAGGACTACTGTGCCCAGCCGGGGGAGGGAGGGGAGGGGGTGGCGGCGGAGCAGTGGGCAACATGGCCTGGAGTGTGGGCCAGCCTGCTATGAAGAATAATGTGACAGAGGCCTCACATATATCAGGTGTAACATGTTTTAAACGTGCACATTCAAAGCCCTCATGGTCCCTAGCTACAGACGGTGCCCCTCCCCAGTGTCTCCACATTGTTCCCCCATTTACTCCACCATTCCACTCTCCCAGTACTCTTCAGTACCCCCCCCCCCAGAGCACACTCAGTGATCTTCTATCTTCTTCATTTTCTATGCTCTGCCGCTGCATCTAGATATGCCCAGGATGCACATCAGAGATGGAGGCAACCTGCTGCGTTTTGTGCCTGTGGTCCTTCTTGCCTCTGATGGATATCCTCTGGAAGGCCAAGGACCGGAGGTCCCTGGCAGTCTTACCGGCATCCCGAGCTTCGCCGTGCCATCCTGTCTTGTCCGCTGACCTTGAGACGCGCCGTTGTCAAGACCGGGGGTGGGTGGGATTTGGGTGAGGTGGAGACCGTCATCGCCTCCCGAATGGCTGGCACCGGTTCAGCCTCCCGCACTCCCTCCTCCTGGACGGTGCACATGGGGCTCTGGGGATCTTCATGGGACGGAGGGGGGCAGCTGGAGTGAGCTCCGGAGGGCCCCCTGCCATCCTGCCCTGCCAGCCCTGGTCTCCCCCCATCCCCTCCGCCCAACCGTTTTCTGTGCCATGGGGTTGACGCTCTCAGCGATGCTCCTCAGTGACTAGGGCACGCTCTGGAGAACCCCGGCAATGTTCCCCTGATCTGGGAAATGTTGCTCAGTGATTGGGACATGTTATCAAAGTTCTCAGCCATGGTCAACTGACTGAGCCACACCTTGGGCACCACCATTCAAGATGCTGACGTTGTGCTCCAGACTTTCCACTGCGGACGCCACCCTAGCAGTGTTGGTCTCGGTGCCACGCATTGCCGGCACTATCCCCTGCCCAAGTCGCCTCTGGGACTCCTCCAATCTGCTATGCATTATGTCGCTGACAACCCCTCTTGAATGTCACTGCCCCAACCTAGAGTCTGCATCAGCTCTGGGATAACCTTATTCAGAGGCTCAGCATCTGACTGGGCTCAGCTGAGTCCTGGGTTCAGCAGACCTCCAGCTGCTGAATTCCTTGGATGTTCCTGCCTCCATCTGATGCGCAGCAGCAACAGTGTGGTGCTCACCAGATAGTGCCCCAGAAACCTGTCCAGTACTGTCACCCACTGAGATGTGAGTCTCTGTTCTGGTGGAGTGTGGGCATGACAGCTGTGGTGCCTCAACAGTGGCATCCTTGGAACTCTCCTCTGAGGTGATCTCTTGGATGGCAGCCAGGGGGAGGGGAGTGGCCCGTTGGATGGCCCAGCCCCATCGGATGGAGATCGTGCAAAACAATGGACATGTGGTCAGTGAGAGGGAAGGGTCATTTTGTCTGACATGAACAACACACTTGAGACAGGTCATCTGGGTGAAGGGGCAGTGGCTCCTCACCCCTGTGGCGCAGGTCAATCTCGCTGTCGGTGACCGCTCTATCCTTGCTCATCCCCGCAATCTCCAGGGCCCATTCCTCACACGGGGTGAGAACTTTGATGTCCCAGACCTTTCCGCCCATCTGGGCCCTTTCCCGCTTGTTATGGGCTAACCTCTTCTGCAGGATCAGTGAGTGGGCTTTGTGAGTGCGTGCTTGATGTACCAGGTGACATGTTTTGCTCAGCACTTGGGCATGAAGGGTTTGTGCTGCTAGGTGTCAAGGGGTGCTGCGGCATGGGTGTGGTACTGTGCTGGGGAGGCTGAGGTGCCAGCCGCTAACCTGTTGGGGCGGCAGTAGTCAGTACAATGGCAGACGGGAGCAGTGCAGGGGGCCAGTGTTCATTTACCTTCACGGCCCAGTGGAGGTTGTTTGTCTTCTTACAACATTGGACAGCGGTCCTCTACGTGACACTGTCCGAACTGATGGCTGCTGCCACTGTCTCCCATGCAGCATTGGTGGCCCTGTGGCTGATCATCTGACCCCTTTGGGGGAACAGAGTTTCCGGTCTCACCTCCGCGGCATCCAACTGTCTAGCCAGTTTGGTATCCTTGAAGCATGGAGCAGGGTTACACGGTGCCATCGCCGCGAGCAGAGTGTAGCGTGTTTGGAGGGAGTCTTTATGAGTGGCTCCCCATTGTCCACGGGGAGCTGCAGGGCACTGTTTGGGCGAACCAGCTGGCGGTATGGCCAGCTCGGGCATGGAGCCCCATGGGGAACATTTCCAGCACTATGTGCCATTAAGTACCTGCAGCAGTCTCACTGGCCCGGCTGTCAGGAAGCACCCGGGAAGTCCCATCCGCTACAGCACTTAGAACTCCCCCCACTAAATCGCACCCATTATAACTAATGTAAGGAGACCCATAAAGTACTCCGACCAGCATTTTGTGAATCTTGCTATCCCGAATTTCCACCCATGCTGATTGTGCTTCCTGATTTTTGGAGCACAAATCCTTTTGATGTGTTGGGTACTCTGCTACACAGACAAACCAACACGGTTGCGAATGGTACAACTCAGTTTTATTACTAACATTTATTTACAGTGGTAAACTGGTTACGGATGTTCGATCATAACCCTAGAATCTGTGGACCTATTCCTAATACTATCTTGTAGTGGCACTCAGGGCATGGTGGATGTCTGAGTGGCTTGCTATGAGCTCTGTGCCCTGAGCTGTCTCCTGCTGGAATGTCCAGGAAGTGTTGTGTTCCCTGTTTTGTACTGTGTATGCTCTTGCCTGTGATTGCCTGTGGTGTTGTGCGTGTGTTGATTGGTCCTTTGATCTGTCTATCAGTATGTATGTATGTTTGTGCTATGATGTTTACCTGAATATCATGACACCTTTCTCACTGATATCCTTATGCCATCCTTTATTATCAGAGGGATACTCTTCCTCATTTTCCATTCTGCCTGTCCTTTTGAAACTTTGTGTACCCTGGAATATTTATTTCCCAAAGTTGGCGGCCTTCCAACCCATGCCCAACTTTACCCGGTAGGCCCGAGGTCATGTGTTGAGGACCGGATGCAGGTGCTTCAGTCGTGAACAAGTTAATCTACCAATGGAGAGCAATCATATACTAGCCGCCCAATTAACTGCAGTCAGATTAAGTACCACACATTCCCGGAACGGAATGGGGTTGGAAGGTGGCAGATGTGGCATAAGATGAAGCCGCTGAAGCTAAAGATGCCATAATTATAGGACTGCCAACACTTTCTAAATCTAGCTGTGGCCCTGTTACTATCTGATGTCCTGTCTGGAACTGCCATGCTTAGAACCATTTCCCCACTTGGTCTGCTATCAGTTTGCTGTACAAAACTGGCATCTGTATATAGCAGATATCCAATCCACAGTGCATAGCTGGCATCTGATCCACAATGTATATCAGGTCCCGAGTACACAGTGTTTATCCAAATTCCATTGCATGGTGTATAAAAGGTGTACAAAAGGACTCATGGTACACAACAGGACTCTGAACCACAGAGACAACAGAGCTGTGTGTAACAGACCTCTGATTCAGGGTTTGTTCCAGTGCTTACCTGAAATTTAACCCCGAGCTGAATGTTTGCTTTTTACAGCATTGTAAAAAACATTAATATTGTCATTCAGTTTGAGAACAAAACTATTTTCATGACATACAAATCGGAATATTGTTGTTTTGCTCACATCTACTTCTTACAGTTACATTTTGGAAAACTAGCTGATCCCCGCATTTAAACTATTCTCTGATCTCCCAAAAACTGTGGACTTCCAGAACTTCCAAAACACCTTCTGCTTCCACCAATAGCAGAAATCCTGGCGAGTGTGGAGTCAAATCAGTTTCCCGAAAAAGGGAATTGAGTTTTGAAACTTGTTCTCCTGACTTTAATGGCAGCTTAACAGTGGGTTAAATGTCCTTTGGAGCTATGTTAGCAACCCCACCTGCATTTCACTTTGCTTGTCCAAGTTTGCCCAAGTGTGACCCTGAAGTGGTCAGAGCATACCTGAGGTGCCCCCAAAGTCAATTGGAAGGCCCCCTTTCACCAACAATGCAAATCCTGCCCCACTGACAAGTTGAGGCATGTCCCCACCCATGGGAATAATGGGTCACCCCCTCCCGCACAGCACGCACGAGCGAGGGTGACCTGAACCCCCCCCCCATCAGAACTCCAATCAGAGACCCCCAGCAGTCACCCCTACCTGAAAGCTAAAGAGTAGTCCAGGCAGTAGAGTGAAAAATCACTGCATTTACACTTATGCTTCCCGAACATCTACTGCCTCAGATAAAAGTTTTTAAAGCAGTTGCTGTTACATGTGTCAGAGGCTTCCTCGAAAAGCAAGTACACTTCAAATGGCTTCAGATTCCTCTACAGCTTTTGAAATGTAAATCTTCCATTCGATGTCCTACAGCAATACATTGCACTAACCAGTGATTGACAGTTTTACTGATCCAGATACAGCTGCTTCGGAGTTTTCTTTATTTATCTTTCCCTTTACACTTGAGTACATCTCAATTACCCTGCTTTGATGCTAAGGACAATGTTTATAAACACACTTGCTCTTATTGATAACTCCCCACCACATCAAAAGGAGTTAAGTGCTTTCACTTCCACTTTTTCACAGGGGTGGGGGGTAACCCATTATTCCTATGGTGGGGGGAGGATGCAGAAATCAGCAGGAGGGCAGGATTTGCATTGTTGGGCGTGGAGGGCCCACCACCAGACTTCAGTATTGGGCTGCCCCCTCAAAATGGCAGCGCAATATCGGGAATCCAATTCGGTGAGCTCTCCACCATGCATAAATTTGCGTACTAGGCCCCACTCTTAGCGTCAGCAGAAACCAGTAGCGATTCTCCGCAGGCAGGATTACTTTGGCTTCAGAACAGAGAATCCAGGCCTACAACTCATGCTCCCTGTCTGATTTATTTCTTCACAATGGCTGCTACTGCTCCTCGTTGTAAAAATACACCCGTGCTATGTGTTTTTTCTTAAAAGGATCAAGTGTCTTTCAGTTCCAGAACTGCGGTTTTATGATTAATGACTATTAGTTAAAACACAAGTTACGCATCAAGTTTTGTGAGATGCATGTTCTCTCCACTTACATGTTTTGCAAACAAACTGCATACTATTAAGTGCCAAGATACATAGTGAGCTTAAAGCAGTGGTTTATGTTTCATGTTTTATGCTCTCCTTGTCCTACTGGCAGAACTTTTCAGTGAAATCACCTCAAATATTGGGGCGAAATTCTCCGGAAACGGCGCGATGCCCGCCGACCGGCGCCCAAAACGGCGCAAATCAGTCGGGCATCGCGCTGCCGAAAGGTGCGGAATGCTCCGCATCTTTGGGGGCCGAGCCCCAACCTTAAGGGGCTCGGCCCGCGCCGGCCAAATTTCCGCCCCACCAGCTGGCGGAAAAGGCCTTTGGTGCCCCGCCAGCTGGCGCGGAAATGACATCTCCGGGCGGCGCATGCGCACGAGCGTCAGCGGCCGCTGACGGCATTCCCGCGCATGCGCAGTGGAGGGAGTCTCTTCCGCCTCCGCCATGGTGGAGACCGTGGCGAAGGCGGAAGGGAAAGAGTGCCCCCACGGCACAGGCCCTGATCGGTGAGCCCTGATCGCGGGCCAGGCCACCGTGGGGGCACCCCCCGCGGCCAGATCGCCCCGCGCCCCCCCCCCCCAGGACCCCGGAGCCCGCCCACGCCGCCTTGTCCCGCCGGTAAGGTAGGTGGTTTAATCTACGCCGGCGGGACAGGCATTTTAGCGGCCCACCAACCGGCGCAACGCGATTCCCGCCCCCGCCGAATATCCGGTGGTGGAGAATTCGGCAACCGGCGGGGGGTCGGAGAATCTCGCCCATTGATTATTTTCATATGTTGAATAACTGTGAATGTTCAGTCTTTACCCAAACAGGGGTGGGGTAATTTATTTTCTGATCTGATGAATGTTAAATTTGTAACTTCACTTAAAATGAATTGCAATAAAATTAACAATGACAAAAGTTTTATATGCTTATCTATTTGTCCCCAAGCTCATCGCAACTGGCAACTGTATCAGCTTCAGAAATGACGATGACTGTAGTCTGTGACGTGTCACAGTGCAATCTCTATCTGTTACATTGCAAAACCATGGTGCAAATAGTTAAAGAAAATAATTTTTCTTTTAACTCTTAAATATGTTTGTGTTATGGCAACTTTGATAAAATATATATCTTAAACAGTACACATGCACATATCTAATGGCTTGCATAAAATAAATACTTCTTACCACACAGAAAATGCATGCTGAGTGCTATCCAACGGCTCATTTTGCAAAAGTTGCTGATAACTTAACCCGTATCCTCCTTAAATACAGCAATAAATATGAATTACAGTGAGACTAAGTACAGGAACTGTGCACCAAAAAAAAATTGCCTTACTGGATTTCTTTGGGAAATAAAATCCTTCAGTGATTGCACAAAGATGCCTATAACGATAGCTGTTATTTTATTTCATAACCTGTACGGCAGTTTTTCCGTTTCTGTTGTATGTTATTGTGATTTATCTAAGTGTGAATCCTATTGAGAAGAATATTAGCTTTCATCAAATGTTATGACCTACAGAGTAACAAAATGGAATTGCTGTACTAAATTAGAAGATTGAGTTGCACAAGGGCTTTCTAACAGTATTTTCCTATTCCCATTGAACAGCAGACAGGCACTATGGTGCAGGTGAAACATATACCAGGTCAGTATGAGGTTCTGCTGCCCTCTTGCGCTCCCATTGTCTTAGATGGGGGTACAGCCCAATATCTATTATGAAAGCATGATGTTCAAAATGTAATCATTTCTGTCCAGAATTCCGAGGGCAGCACGGTGGCACAGTGGTTAGCACTACTGTCTCATGGTGAAGAGGAGCCGGGTTCGATCCCAGCCACGGGTCACTATCCATCTGAAGTTTGCACATTCTCTCCATGTCTGCGTGGGTCTCACGCCCAAAGATGTGCAGGGTAGGTGGATTGGCCACGCTAAATTGTCCCTTAATTGGAAAAATTTAATTTAAAAAAAAATTCTGTCCCGAATTCCAGTAAATGTTGGGGACAATTTTCAGCCCACATAAGCCAACAGCGAGAAAGAAAGGGATATCAGAGATGAGTGTCCAGGTCGCCATTACCCTCCAGGATGCCAATTACAAAGGGGGCACTGGAGAAAATGCAGGAGACCCAGATAAATCCAACTTGGCGGTGGGTGTTATGTCGTGGTATCTTGGGGAGGTCTGGCGGCTAGTTTGCAGGCATCGCTTCCCGTGTCCTCCTAGCTGCGCTTGTATATTAGCTATATCACCGCTGAGGGATTGCCCTTCTAGAGTGGCAGCTGGCTGTATTGAGGGTTCTCACTTTTGAGCCTTGCCTCCACCTCACACTCTGTACAGTTGAAGTCCTGTTTCTCACTAGCCAACTCAAGGTCTCCTCTTCAGAGGGCGTAAGGGTTTTCAGCTCGGGCATGACTCCTGCAGGCTGTGCCCGCTCACGCGGCAGGTGTTCATGTTTGTCCTGCAATGAGACAGATGGAGAGAGTGGAGGCAGAAGTCCTGTCAGGGCAGGGCAGATGGTAATGAAGTCTTGCATGAGTGGGAGAGGGGTGAGAGGAGCAGATTAGCTACTGGGGGGACCAGGGGAGTCGGGGGATGGGTGGGCACCATCACAAATATTGTGACCTCGTGAGGTGGCTGGGAGAGAGATCACCGTGGAGGTGTGATGGGTGTGTGAAGGGGCAGGAGACATCAGGAAGCAGACTTACCTTGGCTGCACAAAGAAGTTCATTTATCGTATTTCAGCTCTGTAACCCCATCTTCTTATGCAGTTAGATGGCACACACTATCCAACCACAACCTCCCAGGCGGGGTTGGTGTCCTTGTTTGCTGGGCATCTGGTCAATCACGGGTACAGGATGTCACACATGCTCCACACCATCCAGAGGTTTGGTGAGTGCTCCGTCCGTGAAACATGGTGCTGTCTTTTTGGCAGCCATCCCCCAACTGGACCTGGAACAAGTGCTGGGGTGGCATTTAAAAGGAGTGCCCCACTGATTACAGGGATTAAGTTTTACCGGGGCGAGCAATTCAGAGGCAAGCCGCCACAAACAAGCGTGAATCATGTGCAAAAAAACATGCTGTTAAAGAGGTTGAATATATGGTGGGTGGGAATTTCTGTCGGCCGACACCAAAATCTGGAAAGGCGATTGGGCGGAGTAGCGGTTTTGCCGCCGAAATTGTGTGGGCGCCGGGTTCATGCCAAATCGCAATTCTCCGTCACCTCGACAGCGGTGTCAATGCATTCCACTCCGCACGTACAGTAAACGCAATTTGCATATCAATAGCGGGGCCTGACCCGGTATTCCCCAGAGTCTCTGAGATTCTCCGCCTCAATTATAGACACCGTGGCTGCTGAGGGAGAGAGAGGAGGGACGGAAAGTGTCCAACATCGCCATAGTGTGCTGAGAGTTGTGCCGCTGGCTGGAGGTCTTCTGCCAGGGCCGGGGGAGTAGCCGGGGTTGGCCAGGAGGTGGGCTGTGGGGTCAGAGTGGACGGACATTGCCGCAGACTGCAAGGCAGCCATCAAGGCAGCTGCGCAGGCCGCTATCTGCCCACTATGAACTTAGTGCCATGGGTCGTATGGGTCCCCCCCCCAGGCTACACCCCCAGATGTAATCTGGCCTGCCGACAATCAACTGGATGGGCGTGTCAGTGCAACCAATGGCATCTTGTTGGCTAGGATGAGTGGGTGCGGGGCCAATTTACCTAACCTACACTTTGGCCTGTGGGAGGAAACCGGAGCACCCGGAGGAAACCACGCAGACACGTGGTTAGGTGGATTGGACATGCTAAAATTGTCCTTAGTGTCCAGAAAAGGTTAGGAGGGGTTATTGGGTTAAGGGGATAGGTAGAAGTGCGGGCTTAAGTGTGTCAGTGCAGACTCAATGGGCCGAATGGCCTCCTTCTGCACTGTATGTTATATGTTCCATGTTTCACAGGTTGAAACAAACCTGCTTCTGGGTTGCCTCTGTTTCGGGCTAATATTTGTGCCACACAAGTGCCAGGCAATGACCCTCTCCAACAAGAGAGAATCTAACCATTGTCCCTTGATATTCAATGACATTAACATCGCTGAATCCCCCACAATCAACATCCTGGGGGTTACCATTGACCAGAATCTGAACTGGACTTGCCATATAAATATTGTGGCTACCAGAGCAGGTGAAAGGCTAGGAATCCTACGGTGAGTAACTCACCTTCTGACACCCCAAAGCCTGTCCACAAGGCACAAGCCAGGAGTGGGATGGAATGTTCTCCACTTGCCTGGATGAGTACAGCTCCCACATACCTCAAGAAGCTCGACACTATCCAGGACAAAGCAGCCTGCTTGATTGCCACCCCTTTCACAAACATTCACTCCCTCCACCACCGACACGCAGTAGCAATGGTGTGCACCATCTTCAAGATGCACTGCAGGAACTTGCCAAGGTTCCTTAGGCAGCACTTCCAAACCCATGACCACTGCCATCTAGAAAGACAAAGGCAGTAGGTACATCGGAACACCACCACCTGGATGTTCCCCTCCAAGTCACTCACCAACCTTACTTGGAAACATGTCGCTGTTCCTTCACTGTTGCTGGGTCAAAATCTTGGAACGCCCTCCCTAACAGCACAGTGGGTGTACCTACACCTCATGAACTGCAGCGGGCCAAGACGGCAGCTCACAACCAGCTTTTCAAGGATGGGTAAAAACTGCTGGCCGTGCCAGCGAAGCCCACATCCCATAAAAATGTAGGAAAAAATTCCTTATTTGTTTTTATTAAGTCCTTTGGGCTAATCAGTATGATTCCTTATCCTAATCCTCACAACTGGAGGTAGGATTAGATCAATGATTGGAGAGAACTTTCATCAGCAATACGATCCTAAAACTGGTGCGACTTGATCAGCCCCATTGCCCCATTACACAACTTGTAAAAAAAACAACACTATCCTTTTAAAAAAACACTTCTTTTCTGTTTTATTTTTTTCGACCCGCGGACTTCTGGGAAACCCCCCCCCCCCCCAACCAATAAATTCTGGTGGAGAGGAAACCCGAGACACTACACGTGTAGTGTCTCCCACCCGCCCTCCTCTAACCTAATAATAAGACCCATTGGTGTGAGGTAAGTGCCATATTATATGATTATTATATTATATTATTAGCATTGTGCACGTCAAGTTTCGGAGGTGGAGGAGCAGTCTCTGTCAGGGAGAGAACCTGAGAACATCTAAGACACTCAGAAGGTAAGAAGGTAAGTAAGTGATTTTTACTCATTTTTACTTTTATACCCTTTTCAAATTGTGTGTGTCGGGGGAAACTGAAGTGACATCACAGAAAAGCTGTGACCTGAGTGGCTGGTTGGGAATCTACACTAAATTAAAAAAATTAAGCATTGGTAACTAATTAAACATAATTACTTAATTATAATTTAGAGGGGTATCTAAGCCAGAGATCGGAGCGTACTATATTTAGCTTTCGCATTTCTATTAGAAATCTAGTGCTAGGAAACAGATAGTTAACAGTAACTTTGATATTTAAAAAAATATATATTTTAAAAAATAAAAACAAAATTTTTAATTTTAATTTTAATTATTTGACACAATGTCAGTTAGAGGGGTGCAGTGCTCTGACTGTGAGATGTGGCAGGTCCGGGAGGCTTCCAGCGTCCCGGATGGCTTCATCTGCAGAAAGTGCACCCAACTGGAGCTCCTCACAGACCGCATGGTTCGGTTGGAGCAGCAATTGGATGCACTTAGGAGCATGCAGGTGGCGGAAAGCGTCATAGATCGCAGTTATGTAAATGTGGTCACACCCAAGGTGCAGGCAGAGAAATGGGTGACCACCAGAAAGGGCAGGCAGTCAGTGCAGGAATCCCCTGTGGTTTCCCCTCTCGAACAGGTATACCCCTTTGGATACTGTCGGGGGGGATAGCCTATCAGGGGAAAACAGCATCAGCCAGAGAAGTGGCACCACGGCTGGCTCTGATGTTCAGAAGGGAGGGTCAAAGCGCAGAAGAGCAATAGTAATAGGGGACTCTATAGTCAGGGGCACAGATAGGCGCTTCTGTGGACGTGAAAGAGACTCCAGGATGGTATGTTGCCTCCCTGGTGCCAGGGTCCAGGATGTCTCCGAACGGGTAGAGGGCATCCTGAAGGGGGAGGGCAAACAGGCAGAGGTCGTTGTACAAATTGGTACTAACGACATAGGCAGGAAGGGGCATGAGGTCCTGCAGCAGGAGTTCAGGGAGCTAGGCAGAAAGTTAAAAGACAGGACCTCTAGGGTTGTAATCTCGGGATGACTCCCTGTGCCACGTGCCAGTGAGGCTAGAAATAGGAAGATAGAGCAGCTAAACACATGGCTAAACAGCTGGTGTAGGAGGGAGGGTTTCCGTTATCTGGACCACTGGGAGCTCTTCCGGGGCAGGTGTGACCTATATAAGAAGGACGGGTTGCATCTAAACCGGAGAGGCATAAATATCCTGGCCGCGAGGTTTGCTAGTGTCACACGGGAGGGTTTAAACTAGTATGGCAGGGGGGTGGGCACGGGAGCAATAGATCAGAAGGTGAGAGCATTGAGGGAGAACTAGGGAATAGGGACAGTGGGGCTCTGAGGCAGAGCAGACAGGGAGAAGTTGCTGAACACAGCGGGTCTGGTGGCCTGAAGTGCATATGTTTTAATGCAAGAAGTATTACGGGTAAGGCAGACGAACTTAGAGCTTGGATTAGTACTTGGAACTATGATGTTGTTGCCATTAGAGAGACCTGGTTGAGGGAAGGGCAGGATTGGCAGCTAAACGTTCCAGGATTTAGATGTTTCAGGCGGGATAGAGGGGGATGTAAAAGGGGAGGCGGAGTTGCGCTACTGGTTCGGGAGAATATCACAGCTGTACTGCGGGAGGACACCTCAGAGGGCAGTGAGGCTATATGGGTAGAGATCAGGAATAAGAAGGGTGCAGTCACAATGTTGGGGGTTTACTACAGGCCTCCCAACAGCCAGCGGGAGATAGAGGAGCGGATAGGTAGACAGATTTTGGAAAAGAGTAAAAACAACAGGGTTGTGGTGATGGGAGACTTCAACTTCCCCAATATTGACTGGGACTCACTTAGTGCCAGGGGCTTAGACGGGGCGGAGTTTGTAAGAAGCATCCAGGAGGGCTTCTTAAAACAATATGTAGACAGTCCAACTAGGGAAGGGGCGGTACTGGACCTGGTATTGGGGAATGGTATTGGGGGATAAGAGTGGCCCTCGGGTGAATCTGCTAAATTGGGGGAAGGCTAATTATAACAATATTAGGCGGGAACTGAAGAACATAGATTGGGGGCGGATGTTTGAGGGCAAATCAACACCTGACTGTGGGAGGCTTTCAAGTGTCAGTTGAAAGGAATTCAGGACCGGCATGTTCCTGTGAGGAAGAAGGATAAATACGGCAATTTTCGGGAACCTTGGATAACGAGAGATATTGTAGGCCTCGTCAAAAAGAAAAAGGAGGCATTTGTCAGGGCTAAAAGGCTGGGAACAGACGAAGCCTGCGTGGAATATAAGGAAAGTAAGAAGGAACTTAAGCAAGGAGTCAGGAGGGCTAGAAGGGGTCACGAAAAGTCATTGGCAAATAGGGTTAAGGAAAATCCCAAGGCTTTTTACACGGACATAAAAAGCAAGAGGGTAGCCAGGGAAAGGGTTGGCCCACTGAAGGATAGGCAAGGGAATCTATGTGTGGAGCCAGAGGAAATGGGCAAGGTACTAAATGAATACTTTGCATCAGTATTCACCAAAGAGAAGAAATTGGTAGATGTTGAGTCTGGAGAAGGGTGTGTAGATAGCCTGGGTCACATTGAGATCCAAAAAGACGAGGTGTTGGGTGTCTTAAAAATATTAAGGTCGATAGGTCCCCAGGGCCTGATGGGAACTACCCAAGAATACTGAAGGAGGCTGGAGAGGAAATTGCTGAGGCCTTGACAGAAATCTTTGGATCCTCACTGTCTTCAGGGGATGTCCCGGAGGACTGGAGAATAGTCAATGTTGTTACTCTGTTTAAGAAGGGTAGCAAGGATAATCCAGGGAACTACAGGCCGGTGAGCCTTACTTCAGTGGTAGGGAAATTACTGGAGAGAATTTATCGAGACAGGATCTACTCCCATTTGGAAGCAAATGGACGTAATAGTGAGAGGCAGCATTGTTTTGTGAAGGGGCAGTCATGTCTCACTAACTTAATAGAGTTTTTCGAGGAGGTCACTAAGATGATTGATGCAGGTAGGGCAGTGGATGTTGTCTATATGGACTTCAGTAAGGCCTTTGACAAGGTCCCTCATGGTAGACTAGTACAAAAGGTGAAGTCACACGGGATCAGGGGTGAGCTGGCAAGGTGGATACAGAACTGGCTAGGTCATAGAAGGCAGAGAGTAGCAATGGAAGGATGCTTTTCTAATTGGAGGGCTGTGACCAGTGGTGTTCCACAGGGATCAGTGCTGGGACCTTTGCTCTTTGTAGTATATATAAATGATTTGGAGGAAAATGTAACTGGTCTGATTAGTAAGTTTGCAGACGACACAAAGGTTGGTGGAATTGTGGATAGCGATGAGGACTGTCAGAGGATACAGCAGGATTTAGATTGTTTGGAGACTTGGACGGAGAGATGGCAGATGGAGTTTAAACCGGACAAATGTGAGGTAATGCATTTTGGAAGGTCTATTGCAGGTAGGGACTATACAGTGAATGGTAGAACCCTCAAGAGTATTGAAAGTCAAAGAGATCTAGGAGTACAGGTCCACAGGTCATTGAAAGGGGCAACACAGGTGGAGAAGGTAGTCAAGAAGGCATACGGCATGCTTGCCTTCATTGGCCGGGGCATTGAGTATAAGAATTGGCAAGTCATGTTGCAGCTGTATAGAACCTTAGTTAGGCCACACTTGGAGTATAGTGTTCAATTCTGGTCGCCACACTACCAGAAGGATGTGGAGGCTTTAGAGAGGGTGCAGAAGAGATTTACCAGAATGTTGCCTGGTATGGAGGGCATTAGCTATGAGGAGCAGTTGAATAAACTCGGTTTGTTCTCACTGGAACGAAGGAGGTTGAGGGGAGACCTGATAGAGGTCTACAAAATTATGAGGGGCATAGACAGAGTGGATAGTCAGAGGCTTTTCCCCAGGGTAGAGGGGTCAATTACTAGGGGGCATAGGTTTAAGGTGAGAGGGGCAAGGTTTAGAGTAGATGTACGAGGCAAGTTTTTTACGCAGAGGGTAGTGGATGCCTGGAACTCGCTACCGGAGGAGGTGGTGGAAGCAGGGACGATAGTGACATTTAAGGGGCATCTTGACAAATACATGAATAGGATGAGAATAGAGGGATATGGACCCAGGAAGTGTAGAAGATTGTAGTTTAGTCGGGCAGCATGGTCGGCACGGGCTTGGAGGGCCGAAGGGCCTGTTCCTGTGCTGTACATTTCTTTGTTCTTTGTACTTTGTTCATTCCAAAGTCAACAGAAAACTTCAGACAGGTAACTTTAGTAATTACTCTCATTTTAGGAATATGGGATGATGGGAACAAGGAGGAGGCCATTCAGACTCTTGAATCGGTTCACAATTCAATCAGAACATGTCGAAACTGTACCTTACATCTATTTACTCACATTTAACTGATATCCCTTGAAACACTTAACTGATTAAAAAATCAATTGAACTTAGTATTGAAAATTTCAATTGATACATCAACCACAACCTTGGGCAGAAAATACAAGAGAAAGGTGCTTCCTTATTTCTTTTTGAAATAGCTTTGCTCTAATTCTAAGACTGTGGGCTGGATGCTCTGCCCGGTGGGGGGGTTGCAGCCGCGCCACGTAAAACTCCCGGCGTTTCCGAAAGAAAGGGCCGGGTCTGGGGCCAGGGATGTGCACGGCGCGGACTTGCAGCGGTCGCTCTGTTCAACATGGCGCCGGCCGCGCGAGGACCCGGCCTGCCAGATAGTGCCCTCCTGTAACTCCCTCGCCATCCCCGGACCAACCCCCTACCAGTCCCCCCAGCCCCAGCCGGAGCCCCCCAAGCCAGCGGAATGGCTCCCCCCACCCGACTGTGGCGGCGCCGGACGCAGTCCGCAGCCGCCACGCGAGGTTGACAAAAGCTCAGAGCAAATGTGATCCACACCGTCGAGGAGTCGGCCCATCGGGCGTGGAGCATCGGGGGAGGGCCTTCAGGCGACGTCCTGAGGCCGTCCCAACGCCGTGCGGCGTACTCACCGATGATGCCATTTTGGAGGGGGCGGAGCATCCGAAAACAGGTGCCGTCCCTGATTTTGACATCAAAAGGGATTCTCCGCCTGATCGGCGAATGCAATTTCGTCCTCGGCAAGCAGAGAATCTCGCCCCATGTACACTTGTTTGTTTAAACAGGAAATAACGTACCAATACCTGCTCTGTCACATCCTTTAATCATTTTGGGCATCTCAATTAGGGAAATGCAGCATAACTTTACACAACTTTTCCTCATAACTTAACACTTCAATCGTGGAATCATTTAAAAAACAATCAGGGATCCTCCATGACAGATGGTATTAGAATTTGTCAGGTAAACCGGTGTTGCCCCTATTGAAAACTAATTTATCAACCAAATTCTCCGTTTGGGAGACTAGGGGCCAGAGTTTCCGATTCTGAGGCTGGGTACGCAGGATTCGTGGCTTTTTATGTGGCAAAACCGGTGCCACCTCCTCACCGATTCTACGACTAGTGACCATGAAATAAATGGCCGGAGAATTGCCAGGTCAATGGCCGCGCATGCGCACAACGACAACCTGCAACGGTCGCGCCGTACAACATGGAGCCAGCCATGCGTGGACCCTACCTGCCATTTAATGCCCCCCTGTTCAGCCCCTTGCCACCCCCTCGCCAACCCCTACCAGTCCCCCCGGTTATCTTGGCAACCATCCCGTCCAGCAGCATGGCTCCCGTCCGACTGGCAGCGCTGGACACAGTCCGCAGCCGCCACGCCAGTTGCCCGCACGGCTGAGACCACACGCCCTGTATGCCCTTGCGGACCGGTACATACATTTCCCTGTGGACCGCGATCACCAGGGTGCCTGGGCAGCAAGGTTCACTGCCATCGCCAGAATGCCTATGGTCCAGGGGGTCATCGATGCATGTCACCCTGCGGCCACCGGAGAATAACAGGCTGATGTTTACGAACAGGAAAATGTACCACTCCATGAACGTGACCACCAGATGAAGATCCTGCACGTCTGGGTCGGGTACCCGGACAGTTTGCCTGATTCATTTATCCTGGCGCAATCATTCATGCCCAGCATGTTCGAGGGACAACCCCCCTCACCTGCGGGGCTGGTTGCTGGGCAACAGGGGCCATGGCTGATGACGCCTTTTCGGAGGCCACAGAGTGACTGGAGTCCCATTGCAATGATCCCCATGCAGCAACCAGGGGTTTGGTGGAGAGGTGCTTCGGGGTGCTGAAGATGCGCTGCAGGTGCCTGGATCGCTCTGGAGGGGCCCTCCAATATGAGTCAAGGAGGGTTGGCCTTATCGTTGTGGTCTGCTGCATCCTCCACAATATAGCCCGGCAGAGGGGCGATGTGCTGGAGGAGGATGAGGAGCAAGGGAAGGCCCCTCCAGGCGAGGAGGAGAAGGGGGAGAGGGACAATGCACGGGACATGGGAGCTGGACATGGACGGGAGGATGCACTACGCCACTGGCAGGGCTGGCGCGCATGGGAGGTTTTGATCGTCTCACGTTTCACCAACTAGGGGCGGGGGGGGGGGGGGGGCGGGGGTTACTGTGCAGGGGCACGGACACCACAATACCACACCCCTTCACCACCGAACACCCTCACCTCCCACAACACCAAGGAAACTCACCTTTCCCACCACCGATCGCACTCACATCCCCCACCACCGAACCACCCGCATGCACACCCCCTCCATTACACATACCTGTGGCACAACGAGCTGGGGGGCACTGGGTTGCCAGTCACAGCGGGTCTCGTCCAGGGGATGGAGGGTGATGACAGCCCGCCCTGCGATGAGCACCAAGCTCCACATCGTTAGATAATGTCTGACACATGCCCACAGTAGCACCCTCCACCTGGGTGAGCACCGCATGCGAGCTGGACACTCCATCACATGGCCCTGCCGTTTTGTTGGGGACGGGGTGATGGGGACATCCGGGGGGGGGATTTGGGGGGCTGCACGGAACACCCACCAAAGCTCAATCTTCCATCATCCGTCACCCACGGCGGCCCTCAATTCCCACCCCACCCCCGCACCCATCAGACAGAGCACAGAGGCAGCTTTCATTGGTGATAACATAAGTGTTTAACGTGAACAGTTATATTCATGTGCCCTAGCCCCTGTAACTGAACTGTGCCCTGCAGCCGTGCCAACTTACTTAAGTGTCTATCTTTCTGGCCTTTCGGGCCCCATCACTATGCCTAGGTTGAACCCCAGACGGTACAGCAGGAGTGGCGGTGGACTGCTGTGACTCCTGCCCTATGACTAGGGTCCCCTTTGGCACACGTTTCCTGCAGCGGCCCAACCTGGCTATGCCAGGCTGCTCCTTGGGCATCCCGGCTGGCATGGTGCCAGCCTGCTTTGCCCGATACCCACCAGATGCACCAGGGACAGGAGGGTAGGAGTCCACAGAGTTGCGGTGTACCGGGACATCCCCTGCAGGAGTCACCGGCATGGGCCCCAGCACCTCCTCCTCCCTTGGAGTGCCCAATGGCCCCCAGGCTTCTCTATGGGATGGGGGTGTGAGCAGAGCCATCACCCGAGGCACCCCTGACACCTGGCACTGCCAGTCCTGGAGGCCCGCTGTGGTATTGACCAGGATCTGTATGTTAGCGGCCATGGAGCTCATGGAGTGGATCATCCTGACTGGGCTTATGACACCTCCCTCTAGGACTGTGAGACACCGGCCAGCACCTGGGCAATGGCGCGGATGCTCTCAGCGATGGCCTGCTGAGACTGGGCCACGCTGAGGAGCGCCGTTGTAATCTGTAGCTGGCTCTGGCACATGGCTGCCTGTGAGTGGGCAGCCATGTCCTGGGCCACGGCCCCCGCCTGCACAGAAAGCCCAAGGCCTTGCAAAACCTGACCCATGCCCAACACCGTCACTCTCATATCCTCCACCACGGACAGATCCGCACCCGTGCGGTTTCGGCCTGGGTGGCACACATGACCGGCACCACTCCCTGCTCCTGCACGTGGTTGGTCTCCTCCACCTGCACCTGCAGGTGCTGGAAGCCGGCCGTCATCCCCTTCTCTGGTCCCTGGGTCACTGACTACATCCAATCTATGGGTGGGAGTGGATATTCCAGGAACCTGGGACCCGGCTGGGCGGCAGCTGGTTGCTCGGGCCAGGCTGCACTTCGATCATCCGGCCCCTCAGCTGCTCCTATCTCCACCTGCTGAACCGGAGCGGTTGTGTGGTGCGCACCAGAGAGTGTCCCAGGAGCCTCGTCACTAAAGATCCCAACCGGATTGATAGTCTCTGCGATGGTGGGGGGTGTAGGAGATAGCAGTGGCGGGAAGTCTATATCATCATCGGACCCAAGGTCCGGGGTCTTATGTGTCATGTTGTGCTGTGTGTTGGTTTCCTGTGTCGTTGTGTGCCCTGTGTCCTGCCCCATGTGTCAGTGTCCTGTGTCGTTGTGTGCTCTGTGTCCACCCCTGTGTGTTGGTTTCCTGTGTCGTTGTGTGCTCTGTGTCCACCCCTGTGTGTTGGTTTCCTGTGTCGTTGTGTGTTCTGTGTCCGCCCCTGTGTGTTGGTTTCCTGTGTCGTTGTGTGCTCTGTGTCTGCCCCTGTGTGTTGGTTTCCTGTGTCGTTGTGTGTTCTGTGTCCGCCCCTGTGTGTTGGTTTCCTGTGTCGTTGTGTGCTCTGTGTCCACCCCTGTGTGTTGGTTTCCTGTGTCGTTGTGTGTTCTGTGTCCGCCCCTGTGTGTTGGTTTCCTTTGTCGTTGTGTGCTCTGTGTCAGCTCCTGTGTGTTGATGTCCTGTGTCGTTGTGTGTTCTGTGTCCGCCCCTGTGTGTTGGTTTCCTGTGTCGGTGTGTGCTCTGTGTCCACCCCTGTGTGTTGGTTTCCTGTATCATTGTGTGCTCTGTGTCCACCCTGTCATGATATTCAGATAAACATCATGGTGCATCACACATACACACTGATGGACAGATCAACGGACCAATCAACACACACGCAACATCACAGCCAATCACAAGCAAGGGCACACGCACTATAAACGGGGAACACCACAGTTCCCGCTCATTCCAGCAGGAGACAGCTCAGGGCACAGAGCTCACAGCAAGCCACTCAGACATACACCATGTGCTGAGTGCCACTCCAAGATAGTGTTAGGGCTGGGTCCACAGGTTAAAGGGTAATGAACGAACCACAATAACAAGTTTACAGATGTTGTCATTGACAGTAATAAAACAGAGTTGTACCACCTGCAACCGTGTTGGTTCGTCTGTGTAGCAGAGCACTCAACACGCCATAGTACCAGGATTGGAACCCACTAACTGTGAGACCTAGCTACGCATCCTCAGGAATCCGCCATCCTGCGCCATGGACACCATCAGCCCGCCGCAGCCGCTCCAAATCGCTGGAAACCTCGGCGTCAGCTGGAAGCTGTTTAAACAGCGCTTCCAGTTCTTCCTAGAAGCCACAGAAAGGGAGAATGCTTTGGACACCAGGAAAATCGCCCTCCTCCTCTCCACGGCAGGGCAACATGCCATCCACATCTACAACTCCCTGGTGTTCGCGGAAGGTGAGGACAAGACGAAGTACAAGACGGTCCTTCTTAAACTAGAGCAACACTTCAGCGTCGAGGTAAATGAGAGTTTCGAGAGGTACCTCTTCCAGCAGCGCCTGCAGGGTAAGGATGAGCCTTTTCAATCTTTCCTAACACACCTCCGTATCCTCGCGCAGTCCTGTGGTTATGAGGCCACCTCCGATTCCATGAGTCAGGATCAGATAGTTTTTGGGGTCACCTCGGGCACCCTACGCCAGCAGCTCCTCAAAATTAAAAGCCTCACCCTAGCCACCGCCATCGAAGCCTGCGTCCTTCATGAAAATGTGACCAGCCGCTACTCCCAATTCCAGGCGGCCGAATTGGAACGGCAGGGGTCCTACGCGGCCGAATCGGCAAGGCAGGGGTCCTACAAGGCAGAGCGGGTCCAGGCGATCGAATTCCTCCCGGCCCGCGGCCTGGATGAGGGCGGCCATTTTGTGCACTTTCCGCGGTCTCCCGCGCTTGTACGCGGCAAAAGAGATGTCAACGCAGAGGGATGTGACGTGCAGGCGCGCTCTACGCAGGACTGAACTGCGCATGTGCGATGGTGCAACGAATGCCATGACGTCACGACGTGCGGCAACTGTGGATCCGCACATTTAAAGCGGCAATATCCAGCAAAGAACCGACAATGCCTCCGCTGTGGCAAGATGGGCCACTACGCTGCCTTCTGTCGAGCAGCTCAACCTGCCAACGCTCCCCAATTCCGCCAGCCTCGCAGGGACGTGCGGACCATTCAGCCTCCATACACCGAGACATACCCTGACGATATACAGACCAGTGATACAGATGACCGGGAAGCCTTCCGTGTTGCGGTCATTGACAGGAACCGGATGTCCCCAAGCAGGACCCACCAGCCGATGCCAGTGAACAGTGTCAATCCGGATGATGAATGGTGTGCCACCCTAACGGTCAACCCAAATTTGTCGCCCACCTACTAGGCGGGACTTATGAGCCTGTTTGAAAATTGGACGCACTAAAGTTTTATGCCACAATGTAAATATGTTTCTCTTTTTGTCGTTACAGGAGTTTGTTTTGATACTTGATGTTTACACTGTTTTGTTTATGGTACAACCTTGTTGCTATTTTGCACCTGGCACCTTCCTATGTATATAGTTTAGCCTCATGTACATGTTGTAGATATTGCACACACACACATTCAGCTGCGCTCAGTACACACCTATATTTATTAACACATAGGCACATATTTTTGTAAAAAAGGGAGGATGTCATGATATTCAGATAAACATCATGGTGCAAACACACATACACACTGATGGATAGATCAACGGACCAATCAACACACACGCAACATCACAGCCAATCACAAGCAAGGGCACACGCACTATAAAACGGGGAACACCACAGTTCCCGCTCATTCCAGCAGGAGACAGCTCAGGGCACAGAGCTCACAGCAAGCCACTCAGACATTCACCACGTGCTGAGTGCCCCTCCAAGATAGTGTTAGGGCTGGGTCCACAGGTTAAAGGGTAATGAACAAACCACAGTAAGAAGTTTACAGATGTTGTTATTGATAGTAATAAAACAGAGTTTTACCATCTGCAACCGTGTTGGTTTGTCTGTGTGGCAGAGCACCCAACACGACACACCCCTGTGTGTTGGTGTCCTGTGTCGTTGTGTGTTCTGTGTCCACCCCTGTGTGTTGGTTTCGTGGTTCTTTGTGTGCTCTGTGTCCACCCCTGTGTGTTGGTTTCCTGTGTCATTGTGTGCTCTGTGTCCGTTCCCAGTATGTTGGTGTCCTGTGTCGTTGTGTGCTCTGTCCGTTCCCAGTGTGTTCCTGTCCTGTGTCGTTGTGTGCTCTGTCCGTTCCCAGTGTGTTCCTGTCCTGTGTCGTTGTGTGCTCTGTGTCCGCCCCTGTGTGTTGGTTTCCTGTGTCGTTGTGTGCTCTGTGTCCATTCCCAGTGTGTTGGTTTCCTGTGTCGGTGTGTGCTCTGTGTCCGCCCCTGTGTGTTGGTTTCCTGTGTCAGTGTGTGCTCTGTGTCTGCCCCTGTGTGTTGGTTTCCTGTGTCGTTATGTGCTCTGTGTCTGCCCCTGTGTGTTGATGTCCTGTGTCGTTGTGTGCTCTGTGTCCGCCCCTGTGTGTTGGTTTCCTGTGTCGTTGTGTGCTCTGTCCGTTCCCAGTGTGTTCCTGTCCTGTGTCGTTGTGTGCTCTGTGTCCATTCCCAGTGTGTTGGTGTCCTGTGTCGTTGTGTGCTCTGTGTCCGCCCCTGTGTGTTGGTTTCCTGTGTCGTTGTGTGCTCTGAGTCCGCCCCTGTGTGTTGGTTTCCTGTGTCGTTGTGTGCTCTGTGTCTGCCCCTGTGTGTTGGTTTCCTGTGTCAGTGTGTGCTCTGTGTCTGCCCCTGTGTGTTGATGTCCTGTGTCGTTGTGTGCTCTGTGTCTGCCCCTGTGTTTTTGTTTCCTGTGTCATTGTGTGCTCTGTCCATTCCCAGTGTGTTCCTGTCCTGTGTCGTTGTGTGCTCTGTGTCCATTTCCAGTGTGTTGGTGTCCTGTGTCGTTGTGTGCTCTGTCCGTTCCCAGTGTGTTCCTGTCCTGTGTCGTTGTGTGCTCTGTGTCCGCCCCTGTGTGTTGGTTTCCTGTGTCGTTGTGTGCTCTGTCCGTTCCCAGTGTGTTCCTGTCCTGTGTCGTTGTGTGCTCTGTGTCCGCCCCTGTGTGTTGGTTTCCTGTGTCGTTGTGTGCTCTGTCCGTTCCCAGTGTGTTCCTGTCCTGTGTCATTGTGTGCTCTGTGTCCGCCCCTGTGTGTTGGTTTCCTGTGTCGTTGTGTGCTCTGTCCGTTCCCAGTGTGTTCCTGTCCAGTGTCGTTGTGTGCTCTGTGTCCGCCCCTGTGTGTTGATGTCCTGTGTCGCTGTGTGCTCTGTGTCTGCCCCTGTGTGTTGGTTTCCTGTGTCGTTGTGTGCTCTGTGTCCACCCCTGTGTGTTGATGTCCTGTGTCGCTGTGTGCTCTGTGTCCGCTCCTGTGTGTTGGTTTCCTGTGTCGTTGTGTGCTCTGTCCGTTCCCAGTGTGTTCCTGTCCAGTGTCGTTGTGTGCTCTGTGTCCGCCCCTGTGTGTTGATGTCCTGTGTCGCTGTGTGCTCTGTGTCCGCTCCTGTGTGTTGGTTTCCTGTGTCGTTGTGTGCTCTGTCCGTTCCCAGTGTGTTCCTGTCCTGTGTCGTTGTGTGCTCTGTGTCCGCCCCTGTGTGTTGGTGTCCTGTGTCGTTGTGTGCTCTGTCCGTTCCCAGTGTGTTCCTGTCCTGTGTCGTTGTGTGCTCTGTGTCCATTCCCAGTGTGTTGGTGTCCTGTGTCGTTGTGTGCTCTGTGTCCGCCCCTGTGTGTTGGTGTCCTGTGTCGTTGTGTGCTCTGTCCGTTCCCAGTGTGTTCCTGTCCTGTGTCGTTGTGTGCTCTGTCCGTTCCCAGTGTGTTCCTGTCCTGTGTCGTTGTGTGCTCTGTGTCCGCCCCTGTGTGTTGGTGTCCTGTGTCGTTGTGTGCTCTGTCCGTTCCCAGTGTGTTCCTGTCCTGTGTCGTTGTGTGCTCTGTGTCCATTCCCAGTGTGTTGGTGTCCTGTGTCGTTGTGTGCTCTGTGTCCGCCCCTTTGTGTTGGTTTCCTGTGTCGGTATGTGCTCTGTGTCCTACCCCATGTGTTGGTTTCCTGTGTCATTGTGTGCTCTGTGTCAGCTCCTGTGTGTTGGTGTCCTGTGTCATTGTGTGTTCTGTGTCCGCCCCTGTGTGTTGGTTTCCTGTGTCATTGTGTGCTCTGTCCGTTCCCAGTGTGTTGGTGTCCTGTGTCGCTGTGTGCTCTGTGTCTGCCCCTGTGTGTTGGTTTCCTGTGTCGTTGTGTGCTCTGTGTCTGCCCCTGTGTGTTGGTTTCCTGTGTCGTTGTGTGCTTTGTGTCCACCCCTGTGTGTTGGTTTCCTGTGTTGTTGTGTGCTCTGTGTCCGCTGCTGTGTGTTGGTGTCCTGTGTCGTTGTGTGTTCTGTGTCTGTCCCTGTGTGTTGGTTTCCTGTATTGTTGTGTGTTCTGTGTCCGTCCCTGTGTGTTGGTGTCCTGTGTTGTTGTGTCCTGGCTCATATCGGGCGGAGGACTGTTGTGATGGCTGCCCTCCCCATCGGTGCTTGCGTCCCTGGCGAGCACCGGCCCTGGCACTGGCTGGGGGTGGTGGGCGCCGAATGGCCCTGGACCATCACTGGCCCAGCAACAAGACAGCATTTATGGTTAGCCAGATGGACGGGGTGAGGCGTTATGCGGTGAGGGGATGGGGTCAAGGGGTAGGGTGAGGGGATGGGATGAGGGAGTAGGGTGAGGGGGTGGGGGTCAGGGGTTAGGGTGTGGGGATGGGGTCAGGGGTTGGGGTCAGGGGTTGGGGTGAAGGGGTGAGGAGATGGGGTCAGGGGGTTGGGTAAGGGGATGGGGTGAGCAGGTGAGGGTTGGCACACATGCGTTGTGAGGGACCGTAACCAGGCAGGGGGGTATCACTTGGTGGCGTCTCTCAGATCTCGGCATCGGCAACCTTACGTTCCTCGGTCCCTCTGCTCGGGCACGGTCAGGGGCCGCAGTTCAGATGCTCCCCCTCCAGTTTCCTCCCGCTCCCTGCGGTTATGCGCGGACTTCTCCTGGGGGGGTGGGGGGGGGGGGGGGGGGGCGGACACAAGCAGCAACAGTGTTAGATGGTACAATGCATGCAGCCCAGCGGTTGGGTCTAAGATGGCATCAATGCACAGGGCACCCGGCCATTGTAGCTGGCATGGGTGGGTGCAGCCATGTGGGTTGGGGCGGGGGTGGTACCGTCCCCCAGGGTGGGGGGGTGTCGGTCACATTTGTGTGGGGTTAAGATGGTTGGTGCCAGGGGCACAGTGCTGGGTACTCACCCTGGCTGCCCTGAGTAGGTGGTGCAGCTTCTTCCTGCACTGGTCGGCTGTCCTGGCCACCGGCTCGACTGCGCTGGTGGCCGCAGCCAACTCCACCCACGCACGCCCAACGATGACGCCTGGTGACCTGCAGCCGGGCCCGGGGTACAAAACCAGCCTCCTCTCCTCCACAGCGTCCAGGAGGGTGTCAAGTCCGCCATCTTTGAACCTTGGTGCAGCTCGTCTGGCGGCCATCTTGCATGTAACGGCTGTGTGTTGGGGAGAATCTCTTTCAGCTTCCGCGGCGCCGTGTCAATAACGCAACCCGTGTATCAGCGGCTGATTGGCGGCCGCTCAATCGGACGCTTCCCGTTGCGCCCGTGCTGGCCCCTTGAGGACAGTTGAATCGATGCACCCGGGGGCCCGAAGACACAACGGGTTTTACGACGGCGTCAACACTTAGCCACATTATTAGAGAATCCCGCCCCACGTCTATCTGGATTTGTGGGAGAAAACTGGAGTACCCAGAGGAAACCCCCGCAGACACGGGAGAACGTGCAGACTCAGCACAGACGGTGACCCAAACCTGGAATCGAACCTGGGACCCTGGTGCTATGAAGCAACAGTTCTAACCACTGTGCTACCATGCTCCCCATTTTTTTCCCATGGAAATTAATTAATTAATTTCTACACACTCATTGAATAGAAACTGAAGTGTATGGATGAAGTGAGAGATCTAGAAGTTCAAATAATTCCCTGAATGGGTGTGTGTAGATCACCAAAACCATCAAACAAGTCAATAGTACTGTCAAAATATGCAAACATGCAACCAATGAACACTCAGAATAGGGCACAACCAATGGGCAGTCAGGACACTCAGAGGTGGCATCACCACAAGGGGGCATGACATAAACACTATAAAAGGGATGAGGCACTCACACCCTGACTCTTTCCACAGACAGACATCTAGAGAGTTAGACAGGGTTGATCAGCAGCATCACAACCCAGCACATGGCTAAGAGCAAGCTGGTACAGTTAGACTGAGTTACTACAGTTAGATTAGCAGATAGTCAAACTCATTTGAGAACTGTGTTAATAGTTCAATAAACACGTTGAACTCATTTCAGAGTCTGGAGCATCCTTTAGTTAAGACTGCATCAAGTAGCAGCCTGTGTTATCCGAAGCAGCATAACGCAAGTACTTCAGCATTTATTTGTGTGAGAATAAAGAGTAATGATAAATCTTTCCAAGGCAATGATTAGACCACAGTCAGAGTACTATGGGAAATTTTGGGCCTCTCATCATTGAAAGAGCCTTAAAGCCATGGAAAATGTAAACAATAAGAAAGCTTGCAAATCAGACAGAAGTAAGCCCACAGAAAGAGGTTAAAGAGACATAATGGATAAAACGACAAAAAAGGTTCACAGCCAAATACAGTACTGCCCCAACCTGAAGGCTTTTGTTGTTTTGTCTTTGCACAGGGCTGCCTGTTTATATATGAATCTTGCCAGTAGCAAATGAAGATATAATGAAAGAAAATGAGAAATGCCACAAGAGAGGGATTTTGGGTACTAGCAGATGAAATTCAGTATGACCAATGTGTGAGACAGTAGCAAAAAAGCGCAAATAAAAGATGCTGTCAGGAAGTGAACCTGATACTGATTTTACTGATAACCTTGTCTCGGCCCAGACAGGTTTGGCTTACCCAATGCACATCTGCCCAGGAATCAATGTGCTTGAAATTGGCAACCCAGTTCATGCACATGACCTGGGTACACCCCTTGACAGAGGCTTACCCTGGCAAAGCAAAGTATCTGAATGAGGGGTAGGAATAGGAAGGCTTGTAGAAGGAGGGGATTGGGTTATGGCCTTTGGTTTCTAAACTGCAGTGGACAAAAGGGACGTGCATGTAATGCTGCATTCTAATTTTGTTTGGTCCTTCAATTGGAGAGCGTTTCTGCACAAGGCATTAGTCTTGCTTCACCCGGAAATAATTCCAAATGGAAACACACCGGCAATACGGTACTGCAGAAAAATGCAGCAGGATGGCTTTAAACACTCTCCAGATTTTTACATCAAAACACAAGTGCAATGTCATGGAAAAGTCCCATTATGGGTATGTTTAGCGGAGTATTTTGTGGCGCTTGCAGCACCGAGAACAACCCCTGCTATTAAATGGAACTCTGGTCTTTTCTCGGACCTTGGCGAGGAATGCCCCGCCGAGACCACACTTAGCTTCATTTCCTGCACCGAGGAGCTCAGCTTGTCAGTGCAGGAAGAGATTGTGGCACCATTTTAAAATGGTGCCCTGGATTCTCGACCCCCCCCAACGTGATCCCTGGACCCCGCCAATGCCCCAACTTATCGATTATGAGATCCTCGAGCCCCCCTCACCCCACCTTATAATGGCAGAGCACTTCCGGGCCCAATCCCCGGCACAGACACGATGCCACCTGGGCACCTTGGAATCCTGGCACTGTGGCAGTACCCCTGTCTGCCTGGAAGTGCCATCTGGAATTCCTGGCAGTGTCAAGGTGGCACCCAGGTGGCACTGCCATGATGCCTGGGTGGCAGTGCCCAGGTGCCTGGGTAGCATCAGCAGTGCCAGGGTACCATCCTGCCCAGAGGCCAACCACCCAGGGGACTCCGATCGCCTGGGAGACGTCCCCAATTACCGTTCTGCTGGCCCACATTTTTGGAGACCAGCGCTAAATGGCACCGGCTCAGTGGCTCCAAGGCGAGGGGATTTGATCCTGGGTGCTGGGTAGATCTGGCATAGACATATTCATGTAAGGCTAACTACCACTGTTGAATATGCAAACCTGGGTCCCGCCCAGAGATGGGATCCAGATTGTGACACCTCTCAAGATCCAGACAACCAAAACCATTTTTCTTTCAGTCAGGATTATCTTGAACCGCAGGAAAGGATTTCCTTTGGATGCCATTGACCTCAGGTTACTTGCACTCTTTGGTGCCAAATGAATGCTGCCTTGTGGCTGAGGTCATCTGCTCTGCTTTCTCAGTGGCAGTCTGAAATTAAGCCATCATGCTTTGCCTTGGTTTTATCAAAAAATGTTAAGCTAATGTTGCGGTAAGAATGTTCTTTTAAATTGCAGTCATACTGGAGATGTGAATATAGACACCAGTATTGGTCACCTTGCCATAGAGCTTGGAGTCATCAGCAAATGTTATACCATAGCTAAACATAATGTCCATCTCCTCGTTAATAAGTACTGTAAAAATTAAGGGATTCAGAACTCGTTTGTGTGGTCTGATTCCTCATTCGAGCCAAATCGGCAAGCTTCAACAGTGGGTAAGACCAGAGAGTAGGGCATTAATACTGCCAGAGTTCCCTTCCTTTTTGATCAATGTTCTGGACCAATGGTGGTCGGCACCAGTGATAAATCACAAGACTTGGCAGTGAGCAGTTCTTCTGTTTATGTCCAGATGGAAATTACAATTGTGCTGGCATAAATAACAGTGCAGCGAGTAAACCCTTCTCTCTGCTGGATGGTGCTTTTGCATCACACAGTGAGGTACACTTCAAAAAATATTCTTATAAATTAATTAAAATTAATTAAATGCCATTTTGAAAATGAAAATTAATTAATTGGAATTGGTGCGGAACAAGAGGTACTAATGGAAAGCCGAGCAGCTGCAGAGCACACAGCACGGAGCTTGATGGGGTGTAATATGGTTGTATAAGCGTGTTTCAGGGTAACATTTCAATAGAAGGACCTGCATCAATTTAGCAGGATTATACCGTTGACTCAGACTGCAAAAGAGGACAGAATAAACAAGAAATTTGAAAAATCGTACGAACACATGACTCGATGTAAGGTAAAACTGTGCTCAGAGGAGCATTAGTGAAAGACTACCATAGATTTCCCTTTACTCAAGCTATGATGGTACCCCAGGGAGGCAACTTTCTTGCCATTTCACATTCAATATAAGCCTATCATGGTTGAAAAGATGGCTAAATGAGTGCGTCATTTTGTAATCAAATATCTCACAAACTGTTTATCTGATCAATGAGGAGTGCTATCACAAGCTGTCCAGGGTTAATGTGCACATTTCACTTAAATGGTTTCATATTGACTGCTGCAGGCATGGGAATTCTGAAAGTCTCAAAAAAAACTGCTCCAATTTCATGTCATTGAAAAATTACTCAGGATTCTAATGCTTAGGGAAAAAAATGGTTTACAGAATGGCAGGTTTTAGTGATTCTCAGGTAGCATTTATTCAACTGTAGAATGGAAAATAGAACAAGCTCCTTCTTGTTACAAGAAGGCAGAAAGCAAAAAGTTACAAAAGTATTATTCTTTGGGCCTTGCAATTAAAGAAAAGTCAAACAGCACATAATATGTGTCCATAAACTATTTCCCCACAACATACTGTGAATAAATGTTTATATGACCTCTATTCAAATTGTATAGTATTGTGCAATACTGCTTCAGTTCGAATACAGGAGTCTGTACCTTTTTGAAACAGATGTAAGATTTTGGTATCAGAAAACCTTTACATAAAGAATGGTAGAAAATGCTGGAAGTCGACAGCAGGCCCGTTAGCATCTGAATAGAACAAAGGTTGGTTCATGTTTATGCCGATGAGCTAAATTTAAAATATTGCAGCTTATTTATGGATGGATTCATACTGGGTGGCTCTTGGTTGATATGAAGAAAATTAAATAAAATCACGAACTGAAAGATAATGCTCAGATCTAAGACAGGACATCAGTATGTCTGGTAACATGGCAGCACAAAGGAGAAAATAAATTGGCCTCATACTCGATTTAGTATGAGGGATCCAGCAGAATAATTTTCTCAGCCCTTCATTGATGCATCTTTTTTCTGGGGCACAGGTTTCCTCTGTACAGTATAAGTGCAACAGAACCGTGAACCGATTATTTGCAAAGATGATTTATGATTTTGTTGCACTTTATGCACAAAATGAATCTCCCCTGTACTGATTGAATGCAGTCTCTCTGAGAATAGGTAATCTGACGATATTGTAGCAGGCAGTAACAGGTAGGTCTTGACTTTTTGAGAATGGGCCAAATGGTTAGTGAAAAGTGGGCAGCCCGATTTCCATCTCTGCCAATTTTTATTTCTATTGACTTCAATGAAAAGGTGTGTCAGGAGAGATGTAAAAAGGGCTGCCGACTCACTATAACCTGTTTTACAGCATTACACAAAGTCCTCAGTCTTGGTTTGAGACAATGAATAGCTCAGTATCACCTATTGGGGACTGGCATTATCTTAAGTTTTAGATGTTGATACAAAGCTGACTGAAAGGTTTGGATCAACATTTCTAACAAAACCAACGAACAATGAGTTAATAATACACATGTTTTATGATACAATATTGGGTGAAGTGAGGACACATATTCCTCTAAATTTACATAACACCATTCCCTTTATCATGGCTTTCTTTCATTGCCTACTTGCAGACCACCCTTAATGTCTCCGTCCACTATTGCTGCCCTCTCCTGCATTCAGGTGACTCAGACCATCCCTCTCTCATGACTGATTTTCTTTCTCAGTCAGAGACCTTTCCCAAAGCCTTGACACTCCCCGCAACCTGATGTCTCTTGCCACAATGGCTATGCTGATGTTAGTCAAATCTTTGTCATCCAACTGCAGTTCAATACCCATTGCCAATAACCAATTTCCTATGGAGGAAGCTACTGCACTATTTTTTCACTCATGGTTGATGTCTTTGGTTGATATAGGGAGTACAGTGTTCCAAAGGTAATAAGGAAAGCATTGGGCTTGGTGAGCATGTAGCATCTTAGTAAAGTGAATGATATCCAGAGTGTGATTCAGAAATTGCCAGCAAAATAGAAGTCTGATTTAGTGAAAGGAAATTGAGATGACAGGGAAGGTTAATGGGTGGTGTAGGAAATAAATACATTAAATATGATTATTGATATTAATTGCTTTCTCATCATTCTGGAAAATAGACAGATATGATGACAAAGAGATGAAAAAGTGATCAAAGAAACAAAAGGAATATTGCCAATAATTAGAAGAGCTTAAGATTTATCAGGAACAGTGCCAGGGAAGATCCATTGATTGTCGATAATATTTTGAGCACTATGTATTCTGATTCATTCTTACAAAAAGGCGGCTTCTTTTCTGGAATGGGATGATATGATTGACACTGCCAGTCAGAAATTTCCACTTATTTGACCCAAGACAACATTACTAATTTAAACTTTCACTGAAAATGCGATGACTGTAAGTATGTTATACTTTGACGATTTGTTTGAAACAACATTGTTCTATATACTATTAAACTTTAATAACTTTTTGTGAGTATCATGTATCAATGGCATTATGCACTTCACTGATTATTGTGTCACAAAGCCCACTGAACGTAGCAATTGCTAAGATAGTAAATAGGCATGGAGAAGTTTAAAGAATTAGTTGATATCCAAGAGAGAAGCAGCCAAGCTAAATCAGTTTGTTCGTTCATCGGTGCCCAAGAATGTATTACACTTAGCAATATTCTCACAATATCCTTTAATATCCTTTGGTCAATTTCTTTCAGTTTTTTGTTTATACTTGTGATGTGAGCATTGCCAGCAGGGCCAGAATTTATTGCCCATCTATCATTGACCTTGAGCAGCTGGTGGTGAACCATTTATTTGAATCACTGAAGTGCATGTGGTGTAGGAACACCCAAGTGGTGTGAGGAAGCAAGTTCAAGGATTTTAACAAAGTGAAGGAACGGTGATATAGATTTAAGTTTGGAAGATGTACGTCTTGGAGGGAACTTACAGGTGGAGGTGTTTCCAACCATCTGCTGACCTTGTTCTTCTAAACGGTAGAAGGGTTTGGAAAGTGATATTGAATAAGCCTTAGCAAATTGCCCACTGCAGCCACTGTGCATCAGTGGTGGATATGGTGTATGTTTAAGATGGTCATAAGACCATAAGACATAGGAGGAGATTTCGGCCATTCGGCCCATCGAGTCTGCTCTGCCATTCAATCATGGCGGATATGTTTTGCATCCCCATTCTCCTGCCTTCTCCCCATAACCCTTGATTAATCATGAACTTATCTATCTCTGTCTTAAAGACACTCAGTGACTTGCCCTCCACAGCCTTCTGCGGCAAAGAGTTCCACAGATTCACCAAGCCCTGGCTGAAGAAATTCCTCCTCATCTCTGTTTTAAAGGATCGTCCTTCAATCTGAGTCTGTGTCCTCAGTGGGAGGTGGGAGAGAGGGTGACCTCCCAGGCGGAGGTCGGCATGGGTCATCCAAGTGAGCCCCTAATGCTTGGTGATGTCCCTATAGCAAATGAGTCACCCACACCAATCCTTCCTGAGATATCACTATGGGTCTTCCGCTTTGTAGGAACACCATCTGATGTATCAGGTCCGTCTGGGCTCCACTGCCCCCAGCCGCAAGCCCAGGACACTCCAGAGGACCAGTCCGGGGACAACATTGACTATTTGTCACTGCACTCACCTGCACCCTTCACCATCCCAGAAACTATTATCTCAATGGGGCATTTTAGTGAAGGGGCTCCTGGGACATCTTCTGGTGTGGTACATCAGGTGGAGTTGGAACCCCCAAGGGAGCGATAGTCGGAGGGCTGCCCAATCCCAGGAATTTGCTGTAGTCCAGACAGGTATTGTGCTTCTGGAAGGCATGATCCCATCGATGGTACAGATGCAGACACAGAGCCAAGATCTACAGGAGGGGATGTCAGTAACTTTCCAGAACCTGCAGGCACAGCTGGAGGAGTTCAACCCCCTTCAGGCCCAGGAGAGCAGGCTAACAGCGCATCGTTCCCAGGCCAACACTGAATGGCTGACGGTCACGGTGGAAGCTTTGGGTGAGAAAATCACAGCCATGGGTCAAGATGTCCATGGCTTGAGGCAGAGTGTTTGGTCGACGGCTGAGGCTGAGACCAGGAGTTCCCAATCACAAGCTGCCATGTAAAAGCCCACAGGGACATTGCTGCAGTGCAAACAGCTTGGCACAGTCACAAAGGTCTTGATTGTGAGCATCGCGAGCATTGGCTGGGCACTGGCTAACCTGGGCCAGTCACAAAGAGTCATGGCTGAGGAACAGAGAGACATGACACACATTGAGGGACGTGGCCCAGTCTCTGTGCTCTATGGCTGAGGGCATCAAGACCCTGGCCGAGATGAGAGCGGGCTTCCAGGACTGGCAGCCCTAGGTGATGGTGGAGCTTCTGGAACTCACTCTGGCCTCATCTCTATCCCATGGAGTAGCGCAGGGGCCAACAAGAACCCAGGGGAACAGGAAGTGATGGGTCCCGTGCAAAGCTTGTTTTCCGTCATCAGTTTCAGCCTGTGAGGGATAGAAACTGGGAGCATGAGAAATACTCAAGTGGTAAAGGTAAGGGTGATCTGATGGGAGATAATAAGGAGAGTGTACCTCAGATTAAAAAATAAATCCAGGAGGATGGAAAAGAAATGAAAAGTTTCAAATGTTTTCACTCTAATAAATTAGGCCATGTAAAGTCACAGTGTTGGTGGTTGAAGAAAAGCACTGGGAAGGCTGATGTGGTAAAACAGGATAAGATAGTGGGGTTTGGTAAAGTGGTAAAGGAAAGCCCAAGTGAAGCGAAGGAGGTGAAAAAGACTGCACAGCCTGATCAAGAGGTGATTGATAAGAAGGTGCCAGGTCTCTTTAAAGAATTTACTTGTGTGGGTAAAGTTTACTCATGTGTATCAGGAGGAGCAGGTAAAAAAGTCACAATTTTAAGAGATACGAGAGCTAGTCAATCTTTGATGGTAAGAGATGAGGAGTTATGTTGTTTGGGAAGAATGTTGCCAGTAAAGGTGGTAATATGTGGAATTCAGGGTGAGAAGAGTAGTGTTCCATTATATAAGGTAAGGTTGGAAAGTCCAGTGAAGAGTGGTGAAGTGGTAGTAGGAGTAATAGAGAAACTATCTTGTCCAGGAATACAGTTTATCTTGGGTAATGATATAGCTGGATCGCAGGTGGGAGTGATGCCTACTGTGGTTAATAAGCCAGTGGAAAATCAGACAACTGAAGTGTTGAAGAACGAATACCCTGGTATTTTTCCGGATTGTGTAGTAACAAGGTCGCAAAGTCACAGGTGAAGGCAAGAGGAGAAATCAAAGAGTGAAGATGAAATTGAAGTGCAATTATCAGAAACGATTTTTGATCAGATGGTTGAAAAAGAACAAGAACAGGTGGAGGATGAGGCGGATATTTTTAGTCCAGGAAAATTGGTGGAGTTACAACAGAAAGATGTAGAAATAAAACGGATGTAACAGAAAGACACGGAAGAGGAATCTGAGTCGATACCAGAGTGTTATTACTGTAAAAGTGATGTTTTGATGAGAAAATGGAGACCTTTACATATGCAGGCGGATGAAAAGTGGGCAGAAGTTCATCAAGTAGTATTGCCGGTAGGGTATAGAAAGGAGGTGTTGCGAGTTGCACATGAAGTACCAGTGGGAGGTCATTTGGGAATAAGGAAAACTCAAGATAAAATACAAAAACATTTTTATTGGTCTGGACTACATAAAGATGCAGTTAAATTTTGTCAATCATGTCACACATGTCAAGTGATAGGGAAACCTCAAGCAGTGATAAAACCAGTGCCCTTAATACCCATTCCAGCATTTGAGGAACCCTTTACAAGGGTCCTAATTGATTGCGTAGGACCGCTTCTAAAACAAAAAGTGGGAATCAATATCTTTTGACTATAATGGATGTGTCTACTAGGTTTCCAGAGGCCATTCCAGTACGTAATAGTACAGCTAAAAGGATTGTGGAGTAGATACTTAAATTCTTTACTAGATATGTACTACCCACAGAAATACAATCGGATCAAGGATCAAATTTTACCTCAAGGTTATTCAAAGAAGTTATGGATAGCTTAGGAATAAAACAATTTAAATCAACTGCGTACCATCCAGAATCGCAGGGAGCGTTAGAAAGGTGGCATCAGACATTAAAGACAATGTTGAGGACTTATTGTCACAATTATGCAGAGGATTGGGATAAAAGAATTCCATTCGTACTGTTTGCAATTAGGGATGCACCTAAAGAGTCAACCAAATTCAGTCCTTTTGAACTAATTTTTGATCATGAGGTAAGAGGACCACTTAAATTGATTGAGGAAAAATTGGTGAGTGAGAAATCGGAACTTACATTATTGGATTCCGAGTCAAATTTTAGGAAAAGATTAAATAGAGCCGGTGAATTGACTAGACAACATTTAAAAGTTGCACAAAATGTGATGAAACAGGTAGCGGACAAGAAATCCAAAGTTCGTAGTTTTGCCTGCGGAGATAAAGTTTTAGTATTGTTACCAGTGGTAAGTGAACCTTTAAACGCTAGGTTTTGTGGACCTTATCAGATTGAAAGGAAATTAAGTGAGGTGAATTATGTGTTAAAAACGCCGGATAGAAGGAAAACTCACCGAGTGTGTTTTGTGAATATACTTAAAAGGTACTTTGAAAAGGAAGGAGAGAAAAAGGAGGAGGTTTTAATGATTCTAACTCAAAGTGACGTACCAAATCCAGATGACTGTGAATTTGACATACCTCAAATTAAATTGGAAAACGAGGATGTTCTTAAAAATTGGGATAAATTGTTGAGTTACCTTCCAGAGGAAAAACGGACTGACCTGAAGGAGTTACTGATATAACGTGGGCACGTTTGTGGGGATAAATTGGGAAGTACTAAAATGGCTATACATGATGTAGATGTGGGAAATGCTGCTCCAATCAAACAACATCCAGACAGACGTAACCCTTTAAAATTGGCACAGGTTAACAAAGAGATTCAGAGTATGCTTAAAAACGTCATAATTGAAGTGGGTTGCAGCCAATGGAGCTCATCCATAGTGATGGTGCCTAAACCAGACGGTACCCAACAGTTGTGTGTGGACTATAGAAAGGTTAATGCAGTTACAACAATGGACTCTTATCTTATCCCCTGTTTAGAGGATTGCATTGAGAAAGTGCGACAATCAGCTGTTATTGCCAAACTGGATTTACTTAGAGGTTACTGGCAGGTACCTTTATCCCAAAGGGTGAAGGAGATTTCAGCTTTTGTGACTCCACATGGTATGTACCAATTCAAAGTTATGCCATTTGGCATGAAAAACGCCCCAGCCACATTTCAACAGTTAACTAACAAAGTCGTTTCAGGATTACCCAATTGTGCGGTATACATCGACGATCTGGTAATTTTCAACCAGACATCGAAAGAACATTTAAAACATCTGATGGAGTTCTTTGATCGACTTTAGGAGGCGGGTTTGGTGATAAACCTAGCCAAAAGTGAATCTGGAAAAGCCCAAGTCATTTTCCTTGGCCATACAATCGGACAGGGTCGAATGGTCACACGGGATGTGAAACCAGCAGTTATTGAGAAGTTTCCGATACCCTCAAGACAAAGGAAATAATGCGATTTCTTGGCATGAGTGGATTTGATCAAACATTTGTGCAAAAGTTTGTTGCGTGATTGCTCCACTGATGGATTTGCTGCAGAAACATAAAAAATTCCAGTGGACAGCGGAGTTCCAACAAGCATTTGACTGCCTGAAAGCTGTGATAACCAATGCTCCTGTATTGGAAAATTACAAGGGACTCTGTGATCAGATTGAACTAAAGTATCTGATTTTTAAAAATGCCGAGGTGCAGAGAAATGCACGTATCGTGCAGAGAACTTCTTGTTCAAAGAGACTGTCAATCGAGAAGGATTCCAGTTGGAGGGAAAACAAAAAAATGGACTATATTGTTATACCTGTTTGCATGTGTTTTTTTTAAATGAGAAAGTATATTTACTGTGTGCATTTCTTAAAGGATAGTGAAAAGGTGAAAAATGAAACCATCTTGAAGTTGCTGGTTTATTTTTTTTCTTGGGGGGGGAGGTGTCATGTGAGAGTACCTTTAAGAAATGGGTGTTAAGAAATGTACCTTTAAGAAATGGGTGTTTATCAGTGATGTCAGAGTGTGGCTGGAGCTGGGCTGTCTGTCAGCTTCTTACTTTTGTTTTAGGCTGTTTGTTGCAGGGTGTGTTTTAGTTTTGTATTCAGTGTTGGAGCTGAAGTCAGACAAAGTTGCTGTACTGCTGTTCTCTCTGCCATGAAAAGACTATCTCTTTATCATTTGGTGAATTCAGAATTATAAATGTTTTTAGTAGCGACTTTAACCTGATGTGCTACTGTTAAAGGTTATGTTTTTTGTAAGTCTTCTGGATGTTAAAAGGACAACGTAAGCATTACTTCGTGTTGTACTCTTTGGAGGTTGTATTTGAATGAATGGTTGCTAAGATGTTCACTGTTTGTTTTAAAAAGGTTAACTTGAGTTCATAGAATAAACGTTGTTTTGCTTTAAAATATACTTGTCCATTTCTGCTGTACCACACCTGTAGAGTGGGCCGTGTGCTCCCCATACTACAATCTATTAAAAGTTGTGGGTCAGGTGAACTCCATGATACACTTTGGGGTTCTCTAAACTCTGGCCCATAACACAGGGCTTGGAGACAATTGGTCGTCCTGCAGAGTGGGCAAGCTTCTGGTGTGTCTGGTGAGGCATCGTCCCTGAGAGGGGCAGTGTGCTAGTGAGGATGCCACAGAACACGGAGCATGTGTCCTTTGTTTGGGGTGAGCTAAGCTATTTCCCTGCTTCCCCTGTAGTGAGGCTGCCCTTCTGATGAGTGAACTGGGAGTGGCAGTACCTAGTAAGCCACTGATTGAGCTTGGCCACGTCCATCCTGTTGATGTGTCAGCTGGGGTCTGGGGAGTGTCCAGAGGGGCAGCCTGGGTGGGCTCCCAAATGACCAGAGGCTCTGTGAACATTTACACGACACAGAGAGCAGTCAGCAGAGTGAGCAGTCAGCAGAATGAGCAGCCTGTAACTTGTACACAATGGTTGCCTTTAAAATGAACAATGCAGCAAAGGCTGACCATGCCCGGCCACCCTGATGGCGAGGGGGACACCCCAAATCTACTGTGCTGTCAACAGGTTGGTCCCCACTACTCCCCCAAGCACGGGAACCCACCCCCCAGCAAGCGCTATGATTTTTAACACAATTTTAAACACTTCTCTTACCATTTCTCTCTCTCCCTCAGCAGCCATGGCACCCCATCCCCATTTTTAAATACCTGTTGTGAACTGTGTCCGCATGACTTACATCTGACAGAGACGGAGCATCGCGAAGACCCAGAGAATACTGGGTCGGACCCTGTAATTATATGCTGACACATACAAATGCCAGATTTGCATGCCGATGCCGGCGGGGGGGGCACAGATCGCATTGTCACCACCAGCGGGGTCCCAGAGCATAGCGTTCGGTCCAGCGCTGGGTGTGGACCTTGATTTTTGGCGCATGCCTGATTCTCCGCCCTATCACGTTCCGTATTTCCGGCATCGCAGGGTGGAGAACCCGCCAAATATACATCAGATCCCAGCTGGGTCTGATCTGTCGGTTCCATACCTGGCCGACTTTATACAGATATTAATCATGAATGTCCTCGCGCTCCCCGCCCCTAAGCGGGAAAGCTTGTATTCGCCGAGACTCACGGGGAGACTGATTGCTCCAACCCCGTAGGTCTTTTGCAGGTTATAACACACATCTTATACACCTTCAAATAAATGAACTTGCAGGAGCTGCTTGACCTCTGTCTCTCTGTGCAACCATTGATCCACAGGCTCCATAATGAACTCTAATAACAACTCTATTACTGCAGGCCCCCTGATTGGAGTAGGCCAATACAAAATTAGCTACAAAGGAGCCAGCCTGTCAATATTAATTCCACAACAGTGATTACTTGTTGTAGGAGAACAAAGGTGTTCCGCCAGTTACTGAACAACTTAACTTCTCGTCTCATAAAATTTAAACCAACATTGATTGTCCTCTTGTATTCCAGTAAAGGGAAACAGATACAGACACACATACAGAGCTGTGCCTGTACACCAAATCACTCTGATGTTTTTTTTTCTCTCTGGTAGGAATCATTCAGGAACATGAGGCAAATTAAATCAATGAATTCATCTCAGCAGATGGGTACTTTAACAGGCAGTTAGCCTTTAGATAATTGAGGCGTTGACTCTGGAATCATAAAACGGATGGCTCGTTTATACATTTTACTGAAATAGATCACTGAGGTTAAATAAATGAAATCCCATTTGTCAACCAGTAATAAATGGCTCCTTCTGCAAACAGATCTGTTTGGCCTAATAAATACAGGGATGTTACAGTGCTCCTCCCTTGATAGGGTTACAGGTTAATGAAATGGTCTTTCCTTTGCTTGTTTTTTTGCCTCCTCCTGCACTGTGTGATAAGTAGCAAACCAACGAAGCTTGTAATTACAATCTTACAGAGAACCGAGCCAATCTGTATATAAATCTCGCCATCCAATTACAAGATGTAATAATTTTGCAGTCAAGCTGGTAATGAGGTCTAATACTCATGCATGTGATAATCCCCCCTGGATGCTGACTCTATCAGATGTTAGCTTTGTAATTATGATGGCAGAAAATCATTATTTCATGTTCAGCAAAAAAAATGAGGTTGGTGGGAAGTTAATTTTCTCCATGCTCTGTGAAGCATAGACAAAATTTTAATGATTTAATGATTACTATTATCCCTTTTGCAATTGACCCACATTACTTGTTCAGAAAAACTTGCACTTAAAAAAATTGAGAATGTTTGCAAGCTGACCAGGCAAGCATTAAAATATTTTAAAATATTTTTTTAAACAAATACCAACAATAAATGACATTGGGTTTACTTATAATCCTTTGACAATACATCTAATTAAAAGACAACATTCTTTGTTTAACCATGCAAGTGAATCTCAAACAATCCACATTGATACATTGCTTCTTTCATTCAGATCTTGATCCTTTTGTAAAGATGTTTTAAAGAGCTGGCTTTAGGATGGTTGAAAGCTAATAAGATGTAAGTGTTATATTGCACCTTGTGTAAGCGGAACAGATGTGTTAGCAACATGAATATATTTTTTGAGTAAATTATTTAAGTGCATTATGAACTACCTGCACTGTATGTAAAAAGAAATGAAATGCCTGGAAAGTGACACCAATGACTGTTCCATGATATTTATCACAGAATCAGTCTGGTATTTTGAAAAAAAGCACTATCATTTATGAAAGCTGCACTTTCTCAAATTCATTGATTGTTAAAATATAGCACAGTCCATTCTGTTTGTATCAGAGGTTAATTTCTGGAAAGACAGTCCATGCATGCATAATACACTCTAGTTCTTGATAGTTGAAGTCTCCGCATCCAGAGACAAAGGGTATTGGTCAATGGCATAATATAAAAACTATGGGCAGGGTTTTTCGGCCCTGCCCATCAGCAGGATCATCCGGTTGGGCACCCATGACAGGTTCCCTGGCAGCATGAGGGGCGAGCATCGCAAAATCCCGCCAGTGGCCAATGGCGAGCCTCTTCCGTCACCGGAAAACAGGTAATCGGGGGGGGGGGGGAATCCCATCCAATCAAACCCAATCCCACCCATGTCTTCATTTTCTGCCAATCATCTGCTCTCCTCTTCCTAAGGCCAGTATGTTCCTGGAGTATAATGCAATGGGCATTGGGTGGCATACAATATCTACCTGAGTGACTATTCCTCATGCATGAGTTTGGCAATGCGTACTGTATTCAATCGCAAAGGAAGGGGCAGGTTTAGCACACTGGGCTAAATAGCTGGCTTTTATAGCAGACCAAGGCAGGCCAGCAGCACGGTTCAATTCCCGTACCAGCCTCCCCGAACAGGCGACGGAATGTGGCGCCTAGGGGCTTTTCACAGTAACTTCATTTGAAGCCTACTTGTGACAATAGGCGATTTTCGTTTTTTCATTTTCAATGGCAGATGTGCTGAGTAGAATTGCAGCACCATTATTGCTGTGTCAGGTAGAATAACTTAAATCACCATTTTTACCAGGGGCCAAACTTGTACAGTTCAGCTATTCATTGGCTTAACAAAAAGACAACCTTTAAAATTATTATCCAATATTATCTGAAAAAATATCTTTAGACAGCTTCCTAAATGTTTCTGTAGAGGACACCGCTAAAAAATGGAAAGCACTCTGTTCCTTGCCAATGTACGATTATTTCCTCTGGTGGCTTGAGTTTACGTTTGCATTTCCATCTTTTAAAAAGTTGAATGTTCACAACTCTTGATCTTTCCATCATTACAACTTATTTGTTAAACCTTCCTCAATGGTTGTCAGTAGTCTACCCTTGAGTAATGCATGAAAGGAGCAGAAAGTGAATCTGGCTGTTTTTTTTAACCTTCTCTGTGAGGAAACATTCAATTTGTACTCAGGTGTTTCTTGGTTAAGTTAATATTCAGGGGCATAGGTCAACAACCAATATTCAATGTGTCACACCAATACGTTAAACTGATGCGCTAATGAACCACCCCATGAGTTTTTAAAATTAATTTGTTTGTGCTCAAAAGTATGAATTATTTGTGCTTGTGAATGGTATTTTTCCACAAAGCACTCAAGTCTCAATACTCACCCTCCCAGGCAAGGTTAGTTAAAATAGGGGAACAATTTATTTCTGCGATCTTGCTACTCACCGCCCCGCCCCACCCCCGCACCCCCCACACCCCCGCAACATTGTGATAATAACCACCTCTTTTGACCAGGACTCCTATTCTATGTTGATCTTCATTAAATTTGCACAAAGGTGTTTGACGAAACGGGCATTGTTCTGATCATAATCCAGCCTTCAACCAAAGATTTAGTCATCTATTTCAATGTTGTCTGTAGGATTCTTTTCTGTGTGAAAATTGGCTGCTGCATTTCTCTGCTCTATAAGTGTTTAATTGGCTGTGTGGGTATACTCTGTGTGGCGTCTGAGGATATGGAAATTATTACATAAATGATAGTGCTTACTTTCAAAATACAATACTAATTCTGTGATCAGAAGAATGTGCAGAAATTACTCTTTTTTTTTCAGTCAGAAATTTAAAATATCATATTTTATGCCATGGAATTATTCACACATTAAGCATATGTGACACTAGTTTAAAACGTCTTTATTCCCATTTGGCGCAAGAACCATTCAAGTTAAAAATCTGGGGTTATCACAACTCGATAAATCACACTCATAATTAGCCATCATTTGGAATCCAAACTCTGCAGTCAAGCAGTAAACATACTGAACTTAGTTCAACTAAAGCTTGCCAACCATTAAGGTGATGTATGATTTAACAAAATCCGTTCAAGCAGGACCATAAACACAAATTGCTTCAAATGGCAATTTATGCACAGGAAATTAGTGAAACACTTTAAAACATTTTGATTCCTTTTCTTGTGATTTGCGTGCTAATTCCCTCTTTTTGGCTCAGATATTTGCTAAGGGTTTTGAAATGAGGATGGTGGGGAATATTTTTGGATGAGAATGCAAGAAGTGTGGCCTTGCTGAACTTCCAACTGGAAGTAACAAATTATGCCTTTTCATTCTTTATCTTCAAGTTTCTGCTCGACATCCAGCCTGATGAGGGTCCATTAATTCTGTTGGCTCGATGCTTATAGTATGGTGCAATACAATGCCAATGGTGCATGTTCAATCCTGTACCAGTTCACATGTGTCTTTCCCTACGCTTGATGTGAGGTGGTGCCCCTCGAGTTATATACTACTTGTCTGTCTCTAACATGGAAAAATGCTCATTGCTAGCCAGCCTAATGGACAAGCTGGTTGCCAGTCAGGTGGGGAAGCCTACGACATGAGGCTACAGTGGGCAAATGAAAAGGAGGAAGGGAACAATCATATTTGTGGGGGAGATCATGAAAGGGTAGGCAAGATTGTAAAGGATAGATCATGGAAGTCTGGAGTAGACTTTGGACATTGGGGGAGCTGGGAGATTGTGGAAGAGATGGAGGTGTTGGCTGATCATTCGGCCTACGAAGTGCTTGTTTGACCTGGAGGCAAAATCTTTGCCCCTTCTGGTCAACAAGCAGTGCTGTAAATGCACTAACAAATGGAGCCAAACATTTTTGCCTCCTTTTACCTGCTAAGTTTTATGAACCTCCTGAAACACTGCTAAAATTGGTGAAAATCAAAAAAATTACAAAACACAGCGGGATTCTCTGATCCTGAGGCTCAGTGTTGACGCCGTCGTAAACGCCGTCGCGTTTCACGACGGCATCAACAGGCTCTCAGGAGCAGCGATTTTGAGCCCCTCAGTAGGCCAGCCAGGCACTGGAGCGACCCACGCCGCTCCAGCAGCCGATACCAGCGTCAAATGCGTGCTGCGGGTCTGCGCATGTGTAGTGCGACCAGCGCGGTTGCACGCATGCACGGGTGGCTCCATTCTCTGCGCCGGCCCCGACTCAATATGGCGTAGGGCTGCAGGGCAAAAGAGGCTCCTAGCCCAAGATGCCGGCCCACTGATCGGTAGGCCCCGACCGCAGGCCAGGCCAGAGCGGAGGCCTGCCCCGGGATCGGACCCCCCCGCAACTCCACCAGGCTCCCCCTGGATGGATGCACGCTGAGGTCCCGCCAGGTAAGACCACACGTGGATGGCACCGCCAGGACTCGGATTTATTTTTGCGGCCGCTTGCCCCATCCCAGGTGGAAATCGGCGGGGGTTGGGCCGCGTAGAGCGGCCCCCGACCGTCGCCGCGCCGCTGCACCGGCGCCAGTGGCGCGATTCTCCACTCTCCAGAGAATCGGCGGACCTGGGGTCGGGGCGGCATCTCAGCGTGGGCTGAGAGAAACCACCCAGCTTCTTTAAAAGAATTCAGTTGCCATCTACCACTCGATTGCCGACTGGTCACCCAGCCCCCAATTTGCTCCGTTCAAACAGCAACTAGATTGGGGTTGGGGTTGAAAGTTTACAATTTTTACTTCCCGTCCCATATACAGTCATTATTGGGGGTTTAAATTACCCCTTTATCTATGTCTTTCTTTTTAGCAAAACTGCGTCCTAACCAACCACTTCAAACCAGATGTTTTCCATACCAGTGGTTAATGTCACTCTGTGATTAACTGGCTGGAATTGGGGCGCATTCTGCTTGTAAAGAAGTCATCCATGCCTTATCTTAATTTTCCATTCTGAAAATCAGAGAAACATGTGGCAGAGAACCAGTAAGATATGTTGGCGGCAATTAAAACTTAGGGATGTGTAAAGTGTGGAGATGGGGTGCAGATGGGCGCATATGAGGTCCAAAATCATGAAGAATTGTCAGCGAGTAGAAGATTAGTGTTAAGGTACCAGACCCCCGACCTTTGTTAGGATACCAGATGAGAACGCCAAACAATTTTTCAATTTGTTAAACTGTGTGGAAAGGATACTTCACCCCAGGAGTGATGACTTTGAGATATAAGTATCTTTTATGTTAAAACAAACTTTCATTTAAACACAGGATTAACTGCATTGACATGAAAGAAATAGCTTTACACTTAACAGTTAAACAGTTCTTTAATAAAAATACACTTTTTATTTAACGTACTATCTACACCTGCCACGAACTCCAATTCAGCAACCCAATACAGTTCAAATGCAACTTATAAATAAAGTTAACAAAACACGTTACTTGCTTATTTGTGCAGGTCTTGGGAGAGAGAGACCCATTTTAAGAGAAGATCCAGTAGACTTCTGTCAGACCCTTCTGCTCAACCTAACAGCATGTGTCAAAACTGCAAACTCCAGACAGACCTGGCTCCTCCCATTAATTACATCACCTGTTTAGCTAGGACTAAATACAAATGCTCATAAATTGTCCACTCTCCTTGGAATCTCCAACAATCAAAACAATATGCCATTACCCATCTTGCCGTAAACAAGTAAATGGTCAAAATCAATCATTATCTCACTTTTTACGGCTCCTTAATTATAACATTAGTAGGCACACTGCCTGTATATATTTAAAACCCAAATTTTTAACAGCATTACCGCTACAAATATGAAATATAATATATTACAATTTCTCCATTAATCACACTGGCAAACGGAGTATTATCACAAGGAAGGCACAGTTGTTGGTGACTGAGCTCAGGAGTACGAGTCTTATACGCGCACTGGATTTGGTGTAGGTAGTATTTTAATGACCTGACATAGTCAGGAAAAATGAATCTCGTCAAATATTCACCTATATCCAGTTGGATATATTACCCTGAAAGTCTGCCTGGTCAAACCTACTTCCTCACATTACTCCGCACACCTATTTACCTTGCACGATCACCTAATTTTCTCTTTCTGTGCAATTCCCCATCTCCACAGCTATCTCTCCATCACTGTGCTTCACCCTGAGTTTTACACAATTGTTGCCACTTCCCAAAACTCATCCTCACCAAATGTACTGCATCTATCCAGTGTACTCTTAGGTCTGTTCCTTCCACTGCTGATGTTGAAGCAAGCAACAAACATGAGAGAAAACAAAAGTATAGAGGTGATTTTCCACACTTTGTTCAGCTGACAGCTGCAAAAATGAAATGTTGCACATTAACAGTGGTCCAGCATCCTTTACCATCAGTGATAGAGGGGATTGGTACCTTTCAGCAACCTAGTGACACAAATAAATATCAGTGACCCACACATCAGACCAGGGCTTTTCAAACTGTGGGTCACGACCCGTGGGTGGATGTCAGAAGGGTCACGGAGTGATTGGTCATGGCATTCCTGATCGTAGGAGAAGCTTCCAACATCCACGACCGGTTTTTACATTGAGAATGCTGACCGCGATCGGCTTTTAAATGGAATGATGCAGTCTTCTAGCCAAAAGCAGTGGCAGAGAACCGGTTATGCACTGACGTCACGCTGTACATCTGTGTTTTGGCTGGTTTGGGTCGCGAAAGTCGGCTGCCTGGCTCACGAAGGTCAGCTGGCGTGGGTCCCAAAGTTCAGCCAGTTGCATTAGATAATGAACCCTGTTGACTTTATTTCAGCAAATAGTGAAATCTCATCATCTTTATAATGCTAAGGTACAATGTACTTCATTTGCCAGTAATATTCTCTTTGGAAGGACCTTGCAGCTGGTGGACCTCCCATTTGACGGATGCTCAGAGGAGTTGAATACTTCTGACTATGCACTGTCATAGGACTCATGCTTACCGTTACTCATGTTACAAGTTACAGAGGGACATCGATAAGCTGCAGCGCTGGGCTGAGAGGTGGCAAATGGAGTTTAATGCAGAAAAGTGTGAGGTGATTCATTTTGGAAGGAATAACAGGAAGACAGAGTACTGGGCTAATGATAAGATTCTTGGCAGTGTGGATGTACATAGATCCCTGAAAGTTGCCACCCAGGTTGAGAGGGTTGTTAAGAAGGCGTACGGTGTGTTAGCTTTTATTGGTAGAGGGATTGAGTTTCAGAGCCATGAGGTCATGTTGCAGCTGTACAAAACTGGTGCAGCCGCATTTGGAGTATTGCGTGCAATTCTGGTCGCCGCATTATAGGAAGGATGTGGAAGCATTGGAAAGGGTGCAGAGGAGATTTACCAGAATGTTGCCTGGTATGGAGGGAAGATCCTATGAGGAAAGGCTGAGGGATTTGAGGCTGTTTTCGTTAGAGAGAAGAAGGTTAAGAGGTGACTTAATTGAGGCATACAAGATGGTCAGAGGATTGGATAGGGTGGACAGTGAGAGCCTTTTTCCTCGGATGGTGATGTCTAGACGAGGGGGCATAGCTTTAAATTGAGGGGAGATAGATATAGGACAGATGTCAGAGGTAGGTTCTTTACTCAGAAAGTAATGAGCGCGTGGAATGCCCTGCCTGCAACAGTAGTGGACTCGCCAACACTAAGGCATTCAAATGGTCATTGGATATACACATGGACGATAAGAGAATAGTGTAGATGGGCTTTAGAGTGGTTTCACAGGTCGGTGCACCATCGAGGGCCGAAGGGCCTGTACTGCGCTGTAATGTTCTATGGTCTATGTTCACCAGCACAGAAGCACATGTAGAATACATCCATTTCCAGATAGCCAGGATTTCACCTGGTGATGCACAGCCCACAAGTGAGCAGATGATGATGACAGGTTGGGTAGTGCATCCTTCTTCAACACCTCAGGGATCATCAATGAAATGGAGAATCATTAGAGTGGGGGCGGGAGGGGGGGGGCGGGGGGGGGGGGGGGGGGGGCGGTCGTGCGGTAAGAAGCAGAAAATTAGTGAAAACATCCATACACACTGCTTAAGATAGCAGGAAGCATAGAGGAGTCCACATCAGTCTTGAAGTCACAATCTGTTGCTGGTCTGCAAATGGAAGATTGTCCTCCAACAGGGTGATAACACTGAAGGGCATATGGTCCATGAGAGGGGTGGTGGGGAAAGAAGCCATAAAAGTGCTGATATCCCTCCAAACACTTCCATTTTTTAACCATTCATTCTTGACCATTGTCCCTGTATGTCACTATTATTTAAGAAATGTGACAGATAAATTCAGGAATTATAAACCAGCTACTTTGACAAAGTGCCTCACAAAAATGAATTGGTGCTGAGGTAAAGCATAAATGGTAATAGGTGGGGCAATAGGATAGAAAGCTAAGAGTAGAAGTGAGTGGACATTTTTTAGATTGGCAAGATGTAGCTAGTAGTGTTCTTTACGATTATAATTGTACATCAGAATCAATAGTGTGAAAAGATTGCCGATAATAAGGAGCTAGTTTAGCACAGTGGACTAAACAGCTGGCTTGAAATGCAAAACAAGGCCAACTGTGCGGGTTCAATTCTGGTACCAGCCTCCCCGAACCAGGCACCGGAATGTGGTGACTAGGGGCTTTTCACAGTAACTTCATTGAAGTCTACTTGTGATAATAAGCTATTATTATTATTATTAATGAATTAAGGGATGTGCAAAGTTTGAGTGAAACTGATGCAGACTATATGGATATGTTAGCAAAGTATATGAGGTCCATTCTAACTCTGTAATGTGCTAATGCGAAAATCAAAGATATGCTAATTTTGCCTGATGTTTCAATTCACTATGCCCCATTATCTTTGCTGCAGACGCATCTTCTACAGGACAGGGAGGACAGGGAGGCAGTGGCATAGTGGTATTGTCACTATATTGTCACTCTAGTAAACCAGAGACCCAGGGTAATGCTCTGGGAACCCGAGTTCAAATCCCGCCACTGCAGATGGTAAAATTTGAATTCAATAAAAATCTGGAATTAAAAGTCTAATCATGGCCATGAAACCATTGTCGATTGTCGTAATAAACCACCTGATTCAATAATGTCCTTCAGGGAAGGAAACTGTTGTCCTTACCTGGTCTGGCCTACATGTGACTCCAGACCCACAGCAATGTGGCTGACTCTTAAGGGCCATTAGGGTAATAAATGCTGGCACAGGCTGCGAGGCCTGTGACCCATGAACGAACAAAAAAAGCTTATATTAGTTTACTATGCATCCTGTTCATTGACAGAGACGTAATAAAGATATGTAGTGATAGAGAAAGAAGCTATGTGTCAATAGATTAAAGAATATGTGCTTTGTCTCCACTTCAAGATGGAGACAGAACAAAAGCCCTTAGCCCTCTTAAATACCAAAGAGTTAATAAAAATGCCTCCACTGTTACGACACCTTTGGCTAGTGCACGGTCAATTCCAGCCCCACATGACCAGGGGTCACAACACAAGTGAATTATTAAAAAAATACCCAACGTCTTTGGCCCTTGGTTGCCCAATAATTACAGTCACCAGGTTTGTAAGTTTAAACACAATCACTGTTTATTCATAACAAGAATTATAATAAGATATGGAGTAAATACAACTGTTACTTATCATTTAGCTCCACTTTAACTGTCCCCCATTCTCTACCCACACGTTCAAGAGGGGGGTGGGGTAAAAAATAATAAGGTTGGAAGTCAAAAGATAAGAGTCTTTGCTTCAGTCGGTGAGTTTTTTTTAGCACACTTTCTTCACAGGAAATTTGCAGATTAAAGATTTTGGATTACAGCCTGTAATGATCTTCTTTGTCGACTCATTAATTCAGTCAGATTCTCTGCAGTTTAGAAATACATGAGTCACAGCTTTCCCTGGCGAGACACCTCATTTCACATCAAACTCTGCTTTCAGATTATGGTTTGTCTTCAGTTCTCTCTAGTTCCAGGAGAGGGAGTTGGTCGATTCTGCCTTTGCCTTTCAAGGGTCAGAGTTGGATGCTTCTGGACTTTGCTTGCACAGCCTGTTATGGTTCTCCTGTTATGGGGAAAGGATAGCAAGGCCTTTCCTGGGACTGCCAAGATCAAAACTGGAACCAAACCCAAACCTTAGACTCTGAAAAGCAGTCCAATGGGATCAGATCCAAACACCACTTGTTACAAGGCAGAGCACAGCCTTATGGGCCAATCCATTAGCCAATCAATCAAACCGCATTTCAACCCTTCTCTCTGTCACTGATGCCAGCCAGCCTGCAGCTTCTAGTTTAAACCAGCACAGTCTTCCGGATTCTTTTGATCGAATTAAAGGTACAGGCTTCTTGTCTTAAAAAGTAATCATCCGTGGATCAAAATAACAATAAAAAATAAAGGAAAGGAGAAATAAGGGAATAAATAGGGGGTAAACAGGAAGGACCCTTACACTACGAATACAACGGTTCAGACTGAGGATGATAAAGTTTGATGCAGAGGCAGAGTATGTTCTGGAAAAACAGCAGAATTTAGCGGATGCTTTGCCCTGCATCCCAATGGCAAGGCCCGAACAGTGTGATGGAGCCCTTGTTAAGATCCTGAACTCAGAGTGTAGTGTGTGAAAGGATGGTGAGCATACATCCATGCAGTCCCATTATCAGACAATACTATTGGTAGGAAGGACATCTGTGTGGTTGGTGATTTACTCGTCTATGATGAGGGAGTTGTCATTTTGAGCGTTCTGAGCCTTGACATATTGCATCAATTACACCAAAGGCATTTGGGTATCAATAATTGTTGAGCCACAGCAAAATATTCAGTTTCGTGACCAGGTCATTTTGGAAGGTCTAATGCAGGTAGCGAATATACAGTTAATGGTAGAACCCTCAAGAGTATTGACAGTCAGAGAGATCTAGGTGTACAGGTCCACAGGCCACTGAAAGGGGCAACACAGGTGGAGAAGGTAGTCAAGAAGGCATAAGGCATGCTTGCCTTCATTGGCCAGGGCATTGAGTATAAGAATTGGCAAGTCATGTTGCAGCTGTATAGAATCTTAGTTAGGCCACACATGGAGTATAGCGTTCAATTCTGGTCGCCACAATTCTGGAGGCTTTAGAGAGGGTGCAGAAAAGATTTACAAGGATGTTGCATTAGCTATGAGGAGAGGTTGAATAAACTCGGTTTGTTCTCACTGGAACGACAGAGGTTGAGGAGCGACCTGATAGAGGTCTACAAAGTTATGAGGGGCATAGACAGAGTGGATGGTCAGAGACTTTTTCCCAGGGTAGAGGGGTCAATTACTCAGGGACATAGGTTTAAGGTGCGAGGGGCAAGGTTTAGAGGAGATATACGAGGCAGGTTTTTACACAGAGGGTAGTGGGTGCCTAGCACTCGCTACCGGAGGAGGTGGTGGAAGCAGGGACGATAGTGACGTTTAAGGGGCATCTTGACAAATACATGAATAGGATGGGAATAAAGGGATATGGACCCTGGAAGTGTAGAAGATTTTAGTTTAGATGGGCAGCATGGTCGGCGCAGGCTTGGAGGGCCGAAGGGCCTGTTTCTGTGCTGTACTTTTCTTTGTTCTCTTTGTCTCTCAAACTTAATTGTGCTATTCATCATCAAGAGGCAAGAGTACCGTTGGTGTAATCTTCCTTTCCATCACGACCATGGGAACATCTTGGGATGGACCTCATCAAACACTGAGTAGTTAATTGCAGTAAATGACTATTCAAGATGGATAGAAGTCAAGCAACAAAGAGATCACATTTCTGAAGTAGTGATTAGATTATTGAGGGAGATATTTGTAATATATGGAATCCCAGACCTTGTAATCTTGGACAATGGACTGCGTTTGCCAATTAATACTTATCATGGCTTCATATGGGTGTGTCCACTTTACCAACTCAACAAGATGCACTCAAGCCAATGGTGAAGCTGAACGAGGGGCGCATACTGTGAAAACATTGCTAAAGCAGAACATCCAACTTGCACTTCTAAGCTAGTGTTTAACTCCACTCCAAAATGGCCCAGCACCACGTGAACTCCAAATTGGAAGAAGACTGTGAACTCAACTCCCCACTCTAGCACACACACTCATACTGTGTGCGTCAATTGATGACTTGAATAAGGTGAGGGAGAAAGAGGATGAGTGTTGCTCCAACCAGGTGTAGAACTATGTCAAGCTTCACTCAACATTCCAGACCTCCAAACACGTCAGCCAGTTTGGATACGAGACCAAACTCGCTATGGACAAATGGTTGAACAGATACCACCTTCACAGTCCTACCCCATCGAAACAGATAACGGTATGGTGATACAGTGCTGACGTGCACTGGTTTTCACATGTAAGTAGCTTCCTACACAGTCAAATCAGTCTTTCGCACAATCAAACAGATCAAACATTCTGGGCTGGATTCTCTGTCCTGCCGCACCCGTTTTCTGGAGCGGCACGCCCCCCACCAGCAGCGGGATCCTCCATCCCACCAGCCGGTCAATGGGGATTCCCATTGTGGGCACCCCCACGCCATTGGGAAATCTGCCGCCATGAATGCGCTGCCGGCAATGCGGAGCATCCCGCCGACGGAGAATCCAGCCCTCTATGTTCATCGAGAGATCCAGATGACAACTAGAATGGTGAATCTGAGGCATCTACAAGTAGATGCTGAGAGATCACACGGAGGACTCAAATCCCCAGTTTCCTCCAAAGTAGAAGAGGACCTATTTGGGAAGACTTGTGAAACCACCACAGTGGTTGTTCGTCTCAAAATATAAATTGGAATCAGCAACTTTAGGGAAATGTAATATAATGGGGTACTAAAACGGGGACAATCATAGACTTGGGGGAGATGTAGTATAAGGGGATAATTCTAACCATGTGACATGCTAATGAGATACAGTGTAGATCATCACAGGACGTGATGCAACATTTCATGATCTTGTTCTCTCTTGCAGACCACAGGACGAGGAAGCCACAGGAAGTGATGTTCCAATAAAGTTAACATTTTCCTTACCTCAACAGACTCTGGAAATATTCTGTGTTAGCACAGCAAGACAAAAATTATTATAGTTAGTGAAAAAAGAACAGAGAATGATAATGCAGTGAACAAAATTCAACTTTGGTGAAGGCACATATGGATAGTTGTGAACTGGCCACGATGCAGCATACTGGACTGCGGTGTAATTTGGCAGCTTATTCACCACCACAGATTTTCCAGCTCCTGCTAAACCCAAGTATCACTCCTGCAGTGTACTCCTGTTAAAGTGAAGTTATTTATTGCTTGTAAAAATGTGGAAATTATTTGGGAATTCAAATTATGCAATTTTAATGAAATATGAAACATCAAAGTAACTATTGTAATACATATGATCAAACCATGAGCACGGCATAAACCTAACATTGCAGGTTAGTAATTTCTCCAAACATTCTGAGATTGCAATTTGCATCCTGCTGGCATCATATTTATCTGTAAAGCATTTAGAACATAGAAAGGTTCCATCGAGAATTATGGCTTAATTGCAAGCCAATTCCTTAGCAAGCAATTCAGAACTGAACAGCAGGATAGTGTTGGGGACTAGTTTCTCTGCCTTTGTCTGCTTGCTGGATTCACTTGTTTGGGCGTCATCCTTACTCTCGGCCTTGCAGCCTTGCAGAATCCTCCCAGGCAGCTTTGAGAACTTCCAAACCAGTCAGCAATCTGGATGTCAGCATTACCTTACAAACGTGGATAATGGATTCAAAGCTTTTGTCTGCTGCTGTTGTAACAAGCTCCTCACGGGTTCCTTTAGAGTGAGCTGTTCCTGTTTGGAATCTTCAAATGTCGTAGCGACAGCTGCCTCCATCGATGGAGAGATAGGCTGCAAGGTTCTGCTCCAGAGCACATGCTTTCAGTCTTGACAGCCACAGTTGCAGTCCCTCTAGAGCAGCAAGACAACAGGTTCATGGAGCACAGTGGGGTCTTTATACAGGGGAGAAGGAAAAGATATTTCAAAAAAAGGTTATACCTAACAAGGGTCTTGAGGGAACACTTAGTGTCTGAGGTGGCTCCCTTTCACCAAGGTGGCCTAGTGGTTAGGATTTGGCATTCTCACCATCACAGCCTGGGTTCGATTCCTGGTCAGGGAATTTAGAATTATTGCAGCACAGTGGCACAGTGGTTCGCACTCCTGCCTCACAGACCCAGGGACCTGGGTTTAATTACGGCCTTGGGTGACTGTGTGGAATTTGCACGCTCTCCCCGCGTCTGCCTGGGTTTCCTCCGGGTACTCCAGTTTCCTGCCACAGCCCAAAATGTGCCGGTTACTTGGATTGGCCATGCTACATTTTCCCCTAATGTCCAAAAATGTGCAGGTTAGGTGGGGCTACGGGGATAGGGTGTGGGCCTGGGGAGGGTGTTCTTTCAGAGGGTCGGTGTAGACTTGATGGCTGAATAGCCTCCTTCTGCAGTGTAGGGTTTCTGTGGTTCTATGAAGTGGTCATGGAACTGTGCCACATTTTGCAAACAAACTTTCAGCTACATAGAAGGGTGACAACAGTGCTGCGAATGCCTATGAAGATCACTGTGGCCTGCAATTTCTTCATGAGCAGATTCTTCCAGGCAAGAGCCCACATTGCCTACATATCACAGTTTAATTGCAGAGGTAAGATGGAGAGGGGATTTCATTGTTTTCTCTTACCGGAGAGAGGCAAGAGAATGAGCATTTAGCTTTACCAGACATGGGATTTAAAAAGGTGCAGGTCACGAACACATGAAATGGGACAGAAGTAGACCATTCTGCCCCTCGAGCCTGCTCTGCCATTCAATGAGATCGTGGCTGATCTGTTTGTGTTGAGTTCCACATTGCCCATCTATCCCGATAACCTTTGATTTGTTTGACCAACAAGAACCAATCCGCCTTAAAAATAACCAGTGATCCCGCTTCCACCACCTTCTGAGCAAAGAGTTCCAAAGTCACACAACCCTCTGAGAGAAAGAAATTCTCCTCATCTCTGTCCTATAAGGGTGACCCCTAATTCTGGGCTTACCCACAAGAGGAAATAACCTATCCACGTCCATCTTGTCAATACTGTTCAGGATCTGATATACTTCAATTAACTCACGCCCCCACTCTTCTAAACTCCAGTAGAAACAAGCTCAACCTTGCCCAAACTATCTTCATAAGGACAACCAGCTCATTCCAGGTATCAATCTAATTAACCTCCTCTGAACTGCCTCCAATGCATTTATATCCTTCCTTAAATAAGGAGACCAAAACTGCACACAGTATTCAAGATGAGGTCTCACCAAAGCCCTGTGTAACTGAAGCTTATCATCCTTACTTTCTGTGCTCAGTTCCTCTTGGAATAAAGGATAGCATTCCATTAGCCTTCTTGATTACATGCTCTACCTGCATACCAACTTTTTGCAAGTGATGCACGAGAACACTTTAATGGCCCTGCACCCCAACATTCTGCAGTTTTCTACTAAGTAGTACTCAGTTATTCTTCCTGCCAAAGTGAACAACTTCACACTTTCCCACATTATACTCCATCCAGATTTTTGCCCACTCGGTCAATCGACTGGCATCTATCTGCAAACTCCATCCATCTTCTTCACAACATACTTTCCTACCTATCTTTGTGTCACCTGCAAATTCAGCTACTGTGTCTTCACCCCCTCATCTAAGTTATTGATATAAATTGTTAAGAGTTGAGGCCCCAGCACAGATCCCTGTGGGACTCCATTTGTCACATCCTACCAATCAAAAAAAGACCCATTTGTGCATACACTCTGTGTTATAACCTGCCTGCTTACCATTGGCTGGGGACTAATGACAATCCCACAATCCTGTGGGAGTATGAGCTTTGCCAATGAGGGGGGGGCAGAGAAACCATTAGTAAACTCCATGTATAAATAAAGCTGGCCAGTTTGGAACCAGCAGGAAGGAATGTGCAGCAAGGGAAGTTGCTGCTGCTGCTGCTGCTATAAAAATGTTATTGTAAATAAATGTTATTACTTTGTATCCTTAAAACTCGTGCTGGATTCTTCGTGGCCCTCACAAAACTGGCGACGAGGGTTAAAGTGAATAGCTGTCTACACTGCTGAAGCCACCTCCCTGGATTTTTGTTGGATACAGGTTGGAAGATGTTTTCTATTATACCATGCCTCTGTACGGACGTTTGGATGTTTTTGATGCTGCGCTGGAAAGCTGGAACCAGTATGCACAACGGATGCGTTACTATTTCCGGGCAAACAATATCACCGAAAACGAGCGCCAGGTGGTCATATTGCTCACTGCCTGCGGCCCGCATACGTTTGAGGTGATTAGGAGCCTGACGTACCCAGCTGCGCGGACACCAAAACGTTTGATGAACTTGTGAATTTAGTGGGGCAACACTTTAATCCAACCCCGTCCACGATAGTCCAGCGTTACCGGTTTAATACCGCTGAGAGGACCCCAGGAGAATCCCTTGCCGACTTTCTATGCAGGCTACGCAGGATTGCGGAGTACTGTGACTATGGTGAGACCTTGTCAGAAATGTTACGTGACCGTTTGGTTAGCGGTATTAACAATGCGGCCACCCAGAGAAAGTTGTTAGCTGAGCCAACATTGACTTTTCAACAGGCCATTCAAATAGTATTGACCCGAGAGAGCGCAGAACGAGGTGTGCATGAGCTACAGGGAATGGAGGTGCATGCCTTGGGGCGCAATGCCTTCCGTCCAAAAATGTCCCCCCGCACTCCTGCGGTACCTTGGGCGAGGCGACGTCCGGATCGACGCCAGTGGCCGTCGGACATTCCGCCCCGAAGGGAGCCTTCTCCAGAACCAATGGATGAGGAGCCATGTCCGTGTCAGACTTGTAGGCGCCGACCCCGTCGTGGACGCCGGTCCTGGAGGCGCCAGAACGCCGTCGTTCCGACCGAAACTGGAACCAGCCCAGGGGCCGTACCTTCCATGTGGATGAACCTGCGGCAACTACTACTGAGGACGTGGAGACGGAGGATGACTGCCTGCAGCTGCATTGTGTGGCAGCTCCCCGTGTGGCCCCCATTAAGGAGACAGTACGGATCAATGGTCACCCGCTTGAGATGGAGTTGGACACTGGCGCAGCGGTCTCCGTAATCGCCCAGAGGACATTCGACCGCATCAAGCAGGGTATACAGACCCTTACATTAACCGACTCACAGGCCAGGTTGGCCACCTATACAGGGGAGCCACCGGACATTGCAGGAACTACAGTGACCCCTGTTGTTAATGGACGCCAGGAGGGGCATTTTCCACTTATCGTGGTGCCATGGGCCCAGCCTGTTGGGTCGGGACTGGTTGCGCTATTTGCGGTTGCAATGGAGTTTCTGGAGGGTTGACTGAGGTGCTAAGATGATACCCAGAGGTATCCCCGGTTTGGGGAAAATAAAAGGGGCCGTAGCCCGTATCCAAGTCGAACCAGGAGCCACGCCGCGCTATTTCCGGGCGCGCCCGGTGCCTTACGCCTTGCTCGAGAAGGTAGAAGGGGAGCTCACTCATTTGGAGAGTTTGGGTATTATCAGGCCCGTCCGTTTCGCTGACTGGGCAGCACCAATTGTACCTGTAATGAAGCCAGATGCCACAGTTCGCTTGTGTGGCGACTATAAACTTACAGTGAATACGGCTTCCCGACTCGACCGATATCCAATGCCTCACATAGAGGATCTCTACGCGAAGCATGCAGGTGGACTCTTGTTCACAAAATTAGGTATGAGTCACGCCTACCTACAATTGGAGCTGGACCCCGCCTCTCGACCATATGTAACGATTAATACACACCGGGGCTTGTATGAATATACACGGTTGCATTTTGGAGTATCCTCTGCCTGCGCTATTTTTCAACGTGTTATGGAGGGCATTTTGAAAGGTTTACCGCGTGTCGCTGTCTACTTAGATGACGTTTTGATTACAGGGACGTCGGAGCAGGAACATTTGGAAAATCTGGAGGCTGTCCTGAGACGCTTTTCGGAGGCTGGAGTCCGTTCACGTCGCACAAAGTGCGTATTTCAGGCAAAGGAAGTAGTCTACCTAGGTTATCGGGCGGACCGCGAAGGTTTGCACCCCGTCGCAGAGAAGGTGCGTGCAATTCAACATGCCCCCGCCCCGACTGACACTTCGCATCTTCGTTCTTTTCTCGGTCTCGTAAACTATTACGGGAAGTTCCTCCCCAATCTGGCAACTACACTGGCCCCGTTGCACCTTCTGCTGAAGAAAAATCACACCTGGGTTTGGGGTCAGCCGCAAGAAACCGCTTTCCGGCGGGTAAAGCAACAATTGTCGTTGTCTGAGTTACTAACCCACTATGATCCTGGAAAGCCTTTGCTCGTCACACGTGATGCATCCCCGTATGGTATTGGAGCCGTCCTGTCCCACAAGATGGAGAACGGGTCCGAGCCGCCGATAGCTTTTGCCTCCCGCACATTGACTGCAGCGGAGAAAAAGTACGTGCAGATCGAGAAGGAAAGTGAAAGTGAAAGTGAAAATCGCTTATTGTCACAAGTAGGCTTCAAATGAAGTTACTGTGAAAAGCCCCTAGTTGCCACATTCCGGCACCTGTTTGGGGAGGCTGATATGGGAATTGAACCGTGCTGCTGGCCTGCCTTGGTCTGCTTTCAAAGCTACCGATTTAGCCCTGTGCTAAACAGCCCCTCAGGAGGCCCTGGCAGTGGTTTTTACGGTGAACCGCTTCCACCAGTATGTGTATGGCAGTCATTTCACTACCGTGACTGATCATAAGCCTCTGCTGGGACTTTTCAGAGAGGATAAGCCAATACCGCCCATTGCTTCCGCACGGATCCAGCGCTGGGCTTTGTTGCTTGCTGCATACGAGTATTCTCTGGAGCACAAACCAGGAACGCAGATAGTGAATGCCGACGCACTGAGCCGATTGCCTTTATCGACCAACCCCATGTCGACCCCCAAGACCAGTGAGGTGGTTGCAACCCTAAATTTTATGGACATCTTGCCTGTCACGGCATCACAGATCTGTGAGTGGACCCAGACGGAGCCATTCTTGTCAAAGGTTCGACACATAGTCCTGTATAGTGGGCAGCATAGACAGCACCCAGGCTAGTTGCGGGCATTTTCCCCCAAGCTTTCAGAATTCAGCGTGGAAGACGGCATCCTCTTGTGGGGGACGCGTGTGGATTGTCCCGGAAAAAGGACAGGAGCTGATACAAAGAGACTTGCACAATGGGCATCCAGGTGTGACCAAAATGAAAATGTTGGCCCAGAGTTATGTCTGGTGACCAGGCCTCGACACCGACATTGAGAAGGTGGCCCAAAACTGCTTCATTTGCCAGGAGCATTAGAAGCTTCCGCCGGCCGCGCCCCTACATCATTGGGAATGGCCAGTGCGGCCTTGGGTGCGCTTGCAGGCGGATTTCGCAGGCCCTTTTCAAGGATCCATGTTCCTTCTATTAATCGACGCCCAATCTAAATGGCTCGAGGTGCATACGATGCTGGGCACAACGTCCTGCGCAACAATTAAGAAGATGCATTTGTCTTTTAGTACGCATGGCCTCCCCGAGGTGCTGGTCACGGATAACGGCACTCCATTCACGAGTGAGGAGTTTGCGAGGTTCATGAAGATGAACGGCATACGCCATATCCGTACTGCCCCTTACCACCCGGCTTCAAATGGGTTGGCAGAGCGTGCAGTGCGGACATTCAAATGAGGCCTAAAGAAGCAGTCTTCCAGATCAATGGACACGAGACTGGCTCACTTTTTGTTTTCGTATAGGACCACCCCCCATGCGGTGACTGGGATAGCTCCCGCAGAACTCCTAATAGGCCGGAGACTTCGCACCCACCTTAGTATGGTTTTCCTGGACATTGGCGCAAAAGTACGCCGCACACAAGAACGGCAGGGACAGGGTTTTTCTCGGCATCGGCCGATTCGGCAGTTTGTGCCCGGTGGCCCAGTGTTCGTTCGGAATTTTGCTGGTGGTGCCCAGTGGGTTCCTGGTGTAATCTTTCACCAAACGGGCCCTATATCTTACCAGGTGCAAGCCCAGGGCCGTCTCCAGCGCAAACATGTAGACCACGTTCGGTCCAGAAGACTATCCCTTCCAAAGATTCCCCGCCCTCGGAGCTCATTGCTACAGCCACAGAGACCAGAGACAATGGAAGGTAGTCCTCACAATCTTCCTCTGGTGCCTCACTCAAAGCCTGCGCATGTCGTTACAGAACCGCGCGGAGATAGAGACGCCAAGATGACAGAGGCAGCAGACTCTGACTCCGAGATGGAGGCACAGGACGCATCAGAGGGGGAATCCTAGGGCCCATGGGCCGTGGATGTACAACCGTTATGCCGTTCATCACGGAAGCGCTGGTCTCCGTCTCGTTACACGCCGCCTGATCCAGCGCCGCGTGCAAATGGTGTCCGGCCTGCGGCAAAACGAGTCTGACGCCCTCCTTCGCCAGGGTCTTCGGTGGATTCCTTGGACTTTGGGGGGGGAGGGATGTTATAACCTGCCTACCATTGGCTGGGGACTAATGACAATCCCACAATCCTGTGGGAGTATGAGCTTCCCCAATGAGGGGGGCGGAGAAACCATTAGTAAACTCCATGTATAAATAAAGCTGGCCAGTTTGGAACCAGCAGGAAGGAGTGTGCAGCAAGGGAAGTTGCTGCAGCTGTTTTATATATATATATATATATATATATATATATATATATGTTATTGTCAATAAATGTTACTACTTTGTATCCTTAAAACTCGTGCTGGATTCTTCGTGACCCTCACAAAACTCTGATTGCTACCAGCCAGCCAATCTTCAGTCCAGGCTGATATGTCACCCCACTACACCACAAGCTTTTATTTTTTGCAATAAAGTTTGATGTGGCACCTTATCAAATGCTTTCTGGAAAGCCAAGTACAATACGCTTACAGGCTCCCCTCTATCCACAGCACATGTCACTCCTTCAAAGAACTCTACTAAATTAGTTAAACATGACTTCCCTTTCATAAAACCATGTTGATTCTTACTAATTACTTTGAGCTTGTCTAAGTGTCCAGCTATAACCTCTTTAATGATCGATTCTAACACCTTCTCCATGACAGATGTCAAGATAACATTCTTACAATTTTCTGTTTTCTACCTCCCTCCCTTCCTGAATAGAGAAGCTATTTGCTACTTTCCAGTCTGATGGAACCTTCCTAGAATCGCGGGAATTTTGAAAAATTAACAACAACACATCTGTTATCTCATCAGTCACCTCTTTTAAGACCCAAAGATGAAGTCCATCAGTCCGGGGCTACATCTGTTGCTCAGTAAAGCTTCCCTAGTGATCGTAATTTCACCAGGTTACCGTCCCCCCTTCAACTCCTGATTTACAGCTGTTAATGGAATGTTTCTTGTATACCAGTCAAATAATGAAGACACAAGCAAAATATCTGTTCATTTCATTTGCCATTTTTTTATCATCCACTATTAACTCACTATTCTCACTCACCAGAGGACCAACCTTACTTATTCTTTGCCCTTTAAGTACCTATTTAAATGCCATTGACTGCATGGATGTTGGGCTCTGCAAGATGCACATTAATAATGTGATATGTACAGCCACTACAAGGGTTATCATTCCATTCTCATGCAGTTGGTGTGTTATGGTGCACAGAACATCATGGCAGGGAAAGCTGGTATCTGCTACAACACATTCATTTAGTATCGGTCTACTATTTGTTGGTCACCATGACAAACCAGGCGGTGGCTGCTGGGTAACAATGGCTACCCACTCTGCGCCTGGCTCCAGACATTCTTCTGCCACTTGGCCACATGAACAGCACACCTACACCTACAGCCATGGTGTGACCCAGGAATTATCTGTGTCCTAAAACAACAGTTCCTCTGCCTGGACCACTTAAGGTGAGCCCTCTAATGCTTGATGGAGTGACCTTCAGATTAATGGCAGTTTGCTGCATCCCCCACAATCTCACTCTCACGAGGACTTCTCAGGAGGTGAAATAAGAGGAGGAGGAGGCGAAAGAGAAGGAAGGGGAGGAGGAAGAAGAGGAAAAGAGGAAGTATTCACTGCAGATTCACTCCAGATGAATTGTCTGGCTCATTCTGGTACACCCGACGTCTCATGCCCACACCCTCATCGCTCCACAATACCCCATCTCTCCATCTGTCTACTATGTACCATCACAGCATCCTCTTGTCCAAAACCCTGAACAACAAGACACCACCAAATAAAATTCCATATCAACTTTATCCGCTTCCAATAACACACACTAAACTGAACTTTTCAGTCTTGTGCATTGCCTCAATGTCCATCTTGTGGGTGTCTTTGACTAGCCTAGTTCTTATATATAGTGTTAAGTCAACGGCTGCAACATGACTGATGGAATGCTGCTCACTTTCAATCAGCAAGACCACAGATGGCTTGCAGGACACTTATGAATAGCTTTGAACCTTGAGGCCGACCTCAGCTTTGGATTATACCACTTCAGCCTGGGTGACAGCAGTCTGGACCAGCTGGTGAAAAACTGCTACAGCAGGGGGATTGGTAGAATGGCAATGGTTGGAATATGAATGCTTTCATCCTGAGAACTCAAGGACCCATTGCCACCATCACTCACCTGTGTGCTTTGGTCCCACCACGATCCTATAGGCCCTTGGTCGGTCCCATACTGGCAGCAGCTATCGCTTTATCAGTGACGCTACTGCACAATACAGATGCTGGCTTCTGCTTGTCTAGGTGTTCTGAGTGGGCAGGACTTCCATCCCTGAGTTACTTGAACTCAGGGAAGGCCCACTGCTGACCTGCCAAGTGCCTGAGTGGTACTTGATATGGCAGGTCATCACAAAAGGAGGTGATGCAGGGAGCTCACTGGTTCTCGCTTATGACTGAGACCCCTGTCACCTTCATTAAATAGTGCCCAACATGCATTGGTAGAAATACCATAAATATACTGGCACAGTATGTGGTAGGTTCAATAAAACAATGTTCATGTCTTTAACCTGTTGACAGGAGCAGTAAAACATTGAAAAACTGTAAGCAGCAGAAGACAGAAAACAATACTGAAGTTCAGCTAATATTGGTTATACCCACCCATGTTTTCACATTGCTCCAGAGTTTATCCTCTCTGGAAATACCAATAATATATATCAAATCATCTTTACTCACTTCCAGTTTTTAAAGATACTTTTAAGTCCTCAGGTTAAACTTTAGCAAGAACCCTGGTAGTTACAACAAAGATATTTTTTAATGTGTTCATTGGATGTGGGTGTCAGTGGGTATGTCAACATTTATTGCCCATCCCTAATTTCCCTTGAGATATAATAGCACCAATCATTTGGATTGGTTAGTGACAATGGTAAGGAAGTGATCTCTGGAGGAGGGCCTGGAGTGGCATATTCTGACCGTTATTTCAAAGGGATATGTCTTCAATAGACAGACAACAATAAAAGTAGAAAAAGGGTTCTTTTCAGTGCAACGAGGTGATTAGATCCTTTTAGGCTTTTCCCTCGAGATGCAGAGTCTAAAACCAGAAAGCATATTCTCAGAATAAGGAATCACCCATTTTGGATTAAGATTAAGGGCGCGATTTATCGGCTGCGTCCCACTGGAATTGGGATGGAACGCGGCCGGTAGATCCCGGGACAGGCCTCTCCCAAGATTCCCGACAGTCACTATGTCCCGCGAGATCTGCCCAGATCTTGCGAGATGTCACGATCTGGATCCCACCCACAATGGGCAGGATCCAGACTTGCATAGCTAGGTTAATTTAAAAGCCCATTTAACCATGTCTGCATGGGGCTGAATGGTCACCCAGCACCTATTGGCCTTGCCGAGGAGACCCCAGCTGGGCACCCTTTATCACTGGTTCCCACAAGCCGGCACTAGGTGGAGCGGCGTCTAGGGTGTCTCCCGGGCAATTGAAGCACCCTGGTGGTAGACCTCTGGCCAGCACTGCCAACCTGGCACTGCCAGGGTGCCCAAGTGGCACTGCCAGGATGCCAAGCTGGCAGTGCCAAGATGCCTGGGTATAATTTCGCACATGCCGCAAATTAGGCCCGGGGGTGCCCTGCCCATGTGAGGTGGGGGTGCAGCGGGCCTGAGAATCCTATAGGAGTGTTGGGGGACCAGGGGTTGCGTCTGGGGGGGGGGTCGAGAGATCAGGGCGCCCTGATCCTCGCTCGGCGGAGCCCTTCAGTGCATGAAATTACGCTAAAGTGTGGCCTTGGCAGGGTGCGCCAGGAACAACTCCGCAAATCCCATCTAGAATGGACTCTGATTTTTCTTTTGATTAAATTGCGACCGAGGTGAAATTTCTTCACCTCTACACCAGAGGGCTGTGAATGCTCAGTCATTAAGTATATTCAAGACTGAAATTGATATGTTTTTGGACATTATGGGAATAAGCGGCAAGGGAAATGACTGGACGTGTGAATTTGAGACAGAAGATTAGCCATGATCTTATTGAATGGTGGAGCAGGCTCAATGGGCCATATGGCCTGTTTGTCATCTTGTTTTGTATGCTCTTATGACAAAGAAGGATCAGGAAAGAGATCAAGGAATCATAGTAGGAAGATTCCTCATGGTCTCTGGCTGCTTTCAAATCATATTAGCTTTGACCATGGCCCTGATTTTGTTTCTTCAGCCAAAAATGCTGGTTTAGGGGCTGGTTTAGCACAGGGCTAAATAGCTGGCTTTGAAAGCAGACCAAGGCAGGCCAGCAGCATGGTTCAATACCCGTACCAGCCTCCCCGCACAGGCGCCGGAATGTGGCGACTAGGGGCTTTTCACAGTAACTTCACTTGAAGCCTACTTGTGACAATAAGCGATTTTCAATTCATTTCATTTCAAATGGCTGGAACAAGATCAACACCTCCCCCATGTTAGCCAGAAAGCTGCAAAATTTTGAAGATTTAGTCATATAAATTTGGCCACAGAAAGAATTGTTGAGGGAGGGGAGTGTTGTCAGTGGAAAGAGGAGAATGCAAGTCATAACATTGTGAAGACCAGGAAGTGGCAAGAGTGTGTGCTATCTTGAGCCCTTATAAGAGGAAATTGTTCTGGCTGTTTGTTCTGTATAGTGGGCGGGTCCAATATAGAGGAGTGCAGAGCTGTCTTTTTATAATAATAATCTTTATTATTGTCACAAGTAGGGTTACATTAACACTGCAATGAAGTTACTGCGAAAATCCCCGAGTCGCCACACTCCGACACCTGTTTGTGTATACAGGGGGGGAGAATTCAGAATGTCCAATTCACCTAACAAGCACGTCTTTCGGGACTTGTGGGAGGAAACCGGAGCACCTGGAGGAAACCCACTCAGACACAGGGAGAACGTGCAGACTCTGCACAGAAAGTGACCCAAGTGGGAATCGAACCCGGGACCCTGGCGCTGTGAAGCAACAGTGCTAACCACTGTGCTACCATACCATAAGATGGCAGGGGTCCCAATCACATCATAGGGCCCTGAACTAAACAGTTTAATGATGCTCCTACCTGTTTCTGCAAGAGTAAATGTTACATAAATCACGAGCTATCTGACAATCGTAACCACTGTGTCTCATGCAGTTGGTGGTAATCATGGGCGGGATGGTCCGATCCCTCGCCGGGTCGGGGAATCGCCGGGGGCAGGCGTGAATCCCGCCCCCGCCGTGTCCCGAATTCTCCGCCACCAGAGATTCGGCGGGGGCGGGAATCGTGCCACGCCGGTCGGCGGGCCCACCCCCGGTGATTCTCCGGCCCACAATGAGCCAAAGTCCCGCCGCTGTCAACCATCTCCCGCCGGCGTTGATTAAACCACCTACCTTACCGTCGGGAGCAGGCGGCGCGGGTGGGCTCCGGGATCCTGGGGGGGGGGCGATCTGGCCCCGGGGGGTGCCCCCACGGTGGCTTGGCCCGCGATCGGGGCCCACCGATCCGTGGGCGGGACTGTGCCGTGGGGGCACTCTTTTTCTTCCGCCTTCGCCATGGTCTTCACCATGGCGGAGGCGGAAGAGACCCCCTCACCTGTGCATGCGCGGGGATGACGTCAGCAGCCGCTGACGCTCCCGCGCATGCGTGGGCTTACGCAGGCCGGCAAAGTCCTTTCGGCCCTGTCTGGCATTGCGCCAAAGGCCTTCCACGCCAGTTGGTGGAGCGGAAACCACTCCGGCGTGGGCCTAACCCCTCAAGGTGAGGGCTTGGCCCCTAAAGGTGCGGAGCCCGACGCCGGAGTGGTTCCCGCCACTCCATCACGACGGGACCCCCTACCCCGCTGCGTAGGGGAGAATCCCGCCACAATCTCACAATTTTGATTCTGGGACAGTTCTGCTGTTGGTGAAATAAGGGGCAGCAGCGAGACCAAACTGTGGGCCAGTGAGTCTTGATATGTGATTCAATCAATGGGACATCACAACTGAGCCCAAACCTGTCATGTTCTTACCTGATTGACATGTATCCTCAGGCCAGGAATTAATGGCCCCTCCCACCTGACAGGATATTACGATCCAGCTAAAGTAAACTGTAATGTAATTGGCCGGCCACATCTGCCAGGGGGAGACATACCATGGTGGGGCTGTCAAATCCTAGCCATAATTTCCAACAGGGGAATGATCGAAAGGTGACACCATGGCTGATGTTCTTCCTCCTCTGGGCTAAGGGCACTGAGACCAGTTGCCTTTAAATATTATCAGAGCATAAGACATAGGACATAGGAGCAGAATTAGGCCACTCGGCCCATCGAGTGCTCCACCATTCAATCATGGCTGATATTTTCTCATCCCCATTCTCCTGCCTTTTCACCATTACCCCCGATCCCCTTATTAATCAAAAACCTATTTATCTCGATAAGACCATAAGGCATAGCTTAAATACTTTCAACTACCTGTCACATTGCACATGTAAAAGGACAAGCAACATTACCAAAGCTCAATGCACGGGCTCGAATCCTGACACTCTATTGCCATCACAATCAGCCTTAGATTTGACCTATGGATCTTTTGGTTCTATACTGCATTTATTCATTAAGCCATCAAGAAGGCTAGAAAGCCAATTTTACGTATAGGAAACAGGGGCGAAATTCTCCCGAAACGGCGCAATGTCCGCCGACTGGCACCCAAAACGGCGCCAAACAGACGGGCATCGCGCCGCCCCAAAGGTGCGGAATGCTCCGCATCTTTGGGGGCCGAGCCCCAACATTGAGGGGCTAGGCCGACGCCGGAGGAATTTCCACACCGCCAGCTGGGGGAAAAGGCCTTTGGTGCCCCGCCAGCTGGCGCGGTAATTACATGTCGGGCGGCGCATGCGCGGGAGTGTCAGCGGCCGCTGACAGTATCCCGCGCATGCGCAGTGGAGGGAGTCCGTGGCGGAGGCGGAAGGGAAAGAGTGCCCCCACGGCACAGGCCCGCCCGCGGATCGGTGGGCCCCGATCGCGGGCCAGGCCACCGTGGGGGCACCCCCCGGGGTCCCATCGCCCCGCGCCCCCCCCAGGACCCTGGAGCCCGCCCACGCCGCCTTGTCCCGCCGGTAAATAGGTGCTTTAATTTACGCCGGCGGGACAGGCAAGTTATCGGCGGGACTTCGGCCCATCCAGGCCGGAGAATCGAGCGGGGGGGCCCGCCAACCAGCGCGGCGTGATTCCCGCCCCCGCCCAATCTCCGGTGCCGGAGACTTCGGCAACCGGCGGGGGCGGGATTCACGGCAGCCCCCGGCGATTCTCCGACCCAGCGGGGGGTCGGAGAATGACGCCCCAGGTGTTTACTAGAGTTTTCAGGTGTATTTTGAGATTAACCTGTAAAATTAAAGTGCATGGGATTAGGCGTAGGATAATGAGCTGGATAGATAACTGGTTGGCAGACAGGAAATGACGAATAAGAATAAACAGGTCTTTTTCTCAATGGCATGCAGTGACTAATGGGGCACTGCAGGGATCTGTGCTGGGACCCCAGCAGCTTACAACATATATTAATGATTTTTATGACGGAACAAAATGTAACATCTCGAAATTTGCAGATGACACAAAGCTGGGTGGGAGGGTAATCTGTGAGGAGGATGCAGAGATCCTTCAGTGTGATTTGAACAAGTTGAGTGAGTGGGCAAAAGCACGGCAAATGCAGTAGAATTGTGATAATTTGTGAGGTTATCCATTTTAGTAGCAAAAATGGGAAGGCAGGTTATTTTCTAAATGGCCATAAATTAGGAGATGGGAATGTGCAATGAGACCTAGGTGTCCTCGTAGGTCAGCCACTGAAGGTAAGCATGCAGGTACAGCAGGCAGTAAAGAAGGCAAATGGTATGATGTCCTTCATAGTGAGAGGATTCAAGTACGGAGCAAGGCTGTAATTATACAGGGCCTTGACGAGGCCACACCAGGAATCTTGTGTGCCGTTTTGGTCTCTTTATCTGAGGAAGATTGCTCTTGCTATAGAGGAAGAGCAGCAAAGGTTTTCCAAACTGGTTCCTGGGCTGGCAGGGCTGACGTATGAGGAGAGATTGAATCGGTCAGGTTTATATTCGCTGGAGTTCAGACGAACGAGGGGGGATCTCACGGAAACCGAAAATTCTAACAGGACTAGACAAGGTAGATGCAAGAAGGATGTTTCCCGTTGGTGGGGCTGTCCAGAACCAGGGGTCACAGTCTGAGGATACTGGGTAGACTATTTAGGACTGAGATGAGGAGAAATTTCTTCACCCCTGGATGGTCAGCCTGTGGAATTCGCTACTGCAGAAAGCAGTTGAAGCCAAACCACTGCATGTTTTCAAGAAGCGATTTGATATAGCACTTGGGGCGACGGGGATCAAAGGGGGGAAAGCGGGATTAGGCTATTGAGTTGGATGATCAGCTACGATCAGGCTCAAAGGGCTGAATGGCCTCCTCCTGCTCCTATTTTCTATGTTTCTCTGAACTTCATTCATTTAAAACAGTTGGAAAAATTAATTTTCACCCTTAACAAGTTCAGCAAATCACTGCATCTTGGAAATGTTTTTTGATTACAGTAAGATTGCCTTGAGCAATCTTCTGTTGTGAAATGCATCTTTTGAGTCACATCCATTTTAACAACCCTGCGCTGAAAGCATTAAATTTGCAAGTTCTTATTAACTGTCATTTAGATGTTGTCCATCACACTCCACTTACATCTGGCATCTGTGCAACGTGAAATTTATTTATTGAAAGTTTTGGTCACACATGAAAAGTTCTCCAGATGGTGCCCTTTCATGCTCCCACATTTTGAGATGCAAAGTCTCTTGTTTTGCGGCGCTCCATTTGAAACAGATAAAATCTACAGTGTGTTAAACAAGAGTGGATCTTTTATGCATTTTGTGTTCGGACAAGTGAATCACAGCTGTAGATCAGTAGAATAAACAGCTCAGTCTGATTCAATTACAGTCCAGGCCTGACTTTTATCTGTCTGTGACATCATTTCAATCAAAATGTAAAATAATACAATGCAATAGATTCAATTGCAGAGATTGGATACAGGCTGCTGCATTTAGTCATTTAATCAAAAATGGAAGAAATGCTTCCTCTGACAGATATCTAGAACTTTCACACCATGCTTGCATTTCCTGGTAGGGTGATGCTACTCAAGTAAATTGACTGTAAGAATTCATACAATCATTTTATTAATAGGAAGTAGTATTATGAAATAATACAATGCAACCGAAGAGATTGGATACAGGCTGCTGCATTTCGCCATTTAATGAAAAAGAGAAGAAATGCTTCCTCTGATGGACATCCAGAACTTTCACACATGTAACCTCATATAATATTCAAGCCGCACTTCAACTTCTTTTTTAAGTTTATACAAAGAAAGCACAGAATTTGCAAAATATTGTTTCACGTCAATAGGACTGACGTGGCCATCAGCTACTCTCACCCAAACCATCAGCAAATCAGCCTCTCAAGAACGAATATTATGGCAAATGTTGAGTCACAAAATGTGAGGGAGCCCTACTGGTGAAAGCATGGAGAATGTTCTTTTTGATTTAAAAAAAAAATTGATATTTTAAATAACAGAATGCTAGGGCAGCACCGTGGCACAGTGGGTAGCACTGCTGCCTCATGGTGCCAAGGTCCCAGGTTAGATCCCGGCTCTAAGTCACTGTCTGTGTGGAGTTTGCACATTCTCCCCGTGTTTGCGTGGGTTTCGTCCAGGATTGGCCACGCTAAATTGTCCCTTAATTGGAAAAAATGAATTGGGAACTCTAAATTTATATAAAAAATAACAGAATGCGCAGTATACAGAAAAAAGTAAATGAGCTTGTTGCGCAAATTGAAATTGGCCGGTACAATGTTGTGGGCATCACAGACACGTGGCTGCAAGGGGATGAGGGCTGGGATCTAAATATACAAGGATATGTGTCCTATCGAAAGGGCATGCAGATGGGCAAAGGGGGCGGGGTTGAAGTTTTAGTAAGGAATGAAGTTAAATCGATAGCAAGGAATGATATAGAATGAGTAGGCATAGAATCTCTGTGGGTAGAGTTGAGGAATCACAAAGGTAAAAATACCCTGATGGGAGATATGTATAGTCCCCCTAGCAGTAGTCAGGATGTGGGGCAGAAAATAAATCAGGAAATAGAGAAAGCATGTAAAAAAGGCAATATCACAATAATCATGTGGGACTTCAATATGCAGGTGGACTGGGAAAATCAGGTTGGTAGTGGATCCCAAGGAAAGGAATTTGTGTAATGTTTAAGAAATGTTTTTTTGGAGCAGCTTGTGGTAGAGCCCACTCGGGAACAGGCAATTCTGGATTTGGTGATGTGTAATGAGGCAGACTTGATTACGGATCTGAAGGTGAAGGAAACCTTCGGGAGCAGTGACCACAATATTACAGAACTTACCGTGCAGTTTGAGAGGGAGAAGCTGGAGTCAGATGTAATGGTATTACAATTAAATAAGGGTAATGACAAAGACATGAGGGAGGAGCTGGCCAGAGTTGATTGGAAAAAGGAGCCTAGCAGGGAAGACAGTGCAACAATAGTAAGAGTTTTTGGGAGTTAGTCGGGATGCACAGCAGAAATTCATCCCAAGTAGGAGGAAACATGCCAAGGGCAGGACAAGGCATCCATGGTTGATGAGGGAAGTCAAGGACAGCATAAAAGCAAAATAAAAAGCATACAAAGTGGCAAGGATTAGTGGGAAGCCAGAAGATTGGGAATCCTTTAAATGCGAGCAGAGGATAACTAAAAAAGCAATAAGGAGGGAGAAGATGAAGTATGAGTGCAAGCTAGCTAGTAATACAAAAGAAGATAGGAAGAGTTTATTTCAATATATAAAAGGTAAGAGAGAGGCAAAAAGACATTGGACCACTGGAAAATGTGACTGGAGAAGTAATAATAGGAAACAAAGAAATAGCAGGTGAACTGAATAGTTACTTTGCATCAGTTTTGATGGTGGAAGACACCATTGGGATTCCAGAGCTCCAGGAGAACCAGGGGGCAGAGGTGAGTGCAGTGGCCATCACTAAGGAGAAGGTTCTGGAGAAACTGAAAGGTCTGAAGTTGAATAAGTCACCTGGACCGGATGGGCTACATCCCAGGGTCATAAAAGAGATAGCTGAGGAGATTGTGGAGGCATTGGTAGTGATCTTTCAGGAATCACTGGAGGCAAGAAGGGTCCCAGAGGACTGGAAAGTGGCTAATGTAACATCCCTGTTTAAGAAGGGAAGGAGGCAGAAGACGGGAAATTATAGGCCGGTTAGCCTGACTTCGGTCATTGGTAAGATTTTAGAGTCCGTTATTAAAGATGAGATCACGGAGTACTTGGAAGTGCATGGTAAAATAGGACTGAGTCAGCACGGCTTTGTCAAAGGGAGGTCATTTCTGACAAATCCGTTAGAGTTCTTTGAGGAGGTATTACGGGCCAGGGTTTAAACAACCCCAAAGTGTATCATGGAGTTTACCTGACCCACAACTTTTAATATATTTTGGTTATGGGGAGCACAAGGACCCACTCTACAAGTGTGATGCAACAGAGATCTAAAGTACTTTTAAAACAAAACAATGTTTATGATATGAATCCAATTAACATTTTATAAACACACAGTAAACATCTCAGCAACTATCAACTCAAATACATCCCCCAAAGAATACAGTTCTCTATAAGTAACACTTAATCTTTCCCAGCAACATCCATAAGACAAATATCCTCTTTAACAAAGACAAATAAAATAACTTATGTAAAACTACTCTAGTGGCATGCTAACTATTTAGTTTTAAGAGGTATCATCGCTGAATCCCCTCTTCAGAGCACTCCTCTTTTGTCATAATTTGTAAAGTCTGTTTTATATATTAATACATTTAACAGATACATATGTGGGTGCAGAACGTCTGAATTCATCAGGCATGGACTTCTGTTTGGGGTGGTCAGTAGCATCTCCACAGCAAATTAATCCATTATTATACATTGCACAACTGTAGATAAAGTGATGTAACTGTGAATTAAATAATATGTACATTATTTAGGATTCAATAATTTAACCACCACACAGCTTCATTAATCTGCTGAAAAATTAGTATAATGTTCGAAGAAAACTTTCCTTACCGGTTTTTGTTGCAATTTTTAAATGCAGTGAATCCGAATTGAACCAATGCATAGATTGCTGTTGTTGAGTTCATAAAACATGGATTTAATGACTTTGAAAGCCAAAAATAGACGAATCATTGAGCATTTACAATTATGCTAGTTTCACAATTCTGTGGAAATTATAAAGGTGCTTCAATTGTGTGACACTCAAAAGTAAAATGGTGGGACTGTGAAAACTTGACTCTTTAAAGGTGTCAGCATAATTATATGCCAAGTGTTACTGTTGATGGTATTAGCAGATGGATGGAATTCCTCTGTTATTTTAACAGTGGCAGGTACTCTTTTGACTTAGACGTATCAAGAACAAGCTTAACAAGGAGGAATACAACTGGTTAATTAAAAAAGCAAAGAGAAGGTGAAGACAAAGAGAGAGCAGCGACAGAAGAACTGAAAGAATCATAAGCAAAGCTGGAGAGTATGATTGGGGAAACAGACCAAAAGAGTAATAGAAACGTTGAGGAATTGGTTGTCAAATATTTAGATAAAGATGCATAAAACAAATACTTTGGCTGGGGGTTGGCGTAACCACCCAAACTTTGCTGGAGCTGTTGCAAAAACCCTGGCTACATGGGTGAATATAATTTCTTCTGCACATATGCCAAATGTACGATGTTGCCTGAGGATATTTCAGCCCAATTTTTGCCCCTTTGAATGGAAAATTAATTTGAACCTGAAAGATTTTAACTTAATAATCAGCTTACGTTCACGAATGACAACTGTTTTGTACATATGTTATATTTCACTGTAGCCCGCGTTATAATTAATCTGATTCACTGTTGGGGTGTGGCATTCAATAAAGCTGAATTCAAGGAGATTATTGTTGAAGAAAAAGATGTTCCAAACTGAGAAGCACATGGAGGAATTTGCAGGTTGGCAGTTAGATCGAGGCGATCTCTGAGTTGTCAGTCAAAACTGGTTTACCTTTGGGTTGTCGATCAAAACTAGTTTACCTCTGGGTTGTCAGTTGGAGCTGGCTTCATTCAGGCTGCTATCGAAGCTGGGTAAGTTTAAGCTGCCATGTAGATCTGGGGTAAATCAGGGTGTCTATTGAGGCTGTGTTAAATACGGACTGTCAGTTGAAGCTGGATTAAGTCTGAACTGCAAAGTAGATCTGGGTTAAATCTGAATTGCCACTGATAATTAAATTGATAGAGTATACACTGTTGCAAGATGTGTAAATGCATTCTTAATTTTCAGTAAAGACTACATATGACTCACTTCCTTCTGAATGTTACAGGAAAAAAGACAGTTTTGTTTAATTTACCCACATAGGAAAACTGCACGTTTCTTAACATAGGCTTTTTACAAGCTCTGTATAAATGGTAACGTGATCATTACCGTCAGTACACCCATTTCAGGTTATGAGGAAAATTGAAACTACGATTAATGAACGTTGCTGTGATTTTTAATTTACCTAAGAAACCTCAATTTGCGGTAATCCTTTAATGTTCTCAAGTTATAACCTAAATTGAAACAATCTGGAAGGAAGTACATGAATTGGATTCTTTTGAAAAATACCCACAAATAATTTTCTTAAATTTAGATTACCCAATTATTTTTTTTCCAATTAAGGGGCAATTTAGAGTGGCCAATCCACCAAACTAGCACATCTTTTGGTTGTGGGGGTGAAACCCAGGCAGACACGGGGAGAATGTGCAAACTCCACATGGACAGTCACCCAGGACTGGGATTCGAACCCAGGTTCTCAGTGCCGTAGTCCCAGTGCTAACCACTGTGCTACCGTGCTGCCCTAAAACACCCAGAAATCATGAGATTACATGCCAACTGATTTACTTGAACGTTACTCGTAGGAAAACTCATGCCATTTTCCAATGAATTTCCAACAAAATACAATTTTATATTATGTACATTGTACGTTTCTATTAATAAGATCAAAAATACTTCTTCATTGAAGTTTACAGTGGACAGTTATTAGTATTTAATTATTTTGCTTGGTATGACCTTAATAAATTTGCTATTCCAAAACATCTGCCCCTGTTGTTTTTTTTCTGGTAAATACTGGTGCGGGGGTGCAAGACATACACTAGAGTCTTCCAGTAGTTATCAAAGGAATTTATTGATGAAAGGCAAAGGCAGTTAAGTAACCGGTACAGAACAAAACGTAACGGGATGTATTCTCCAATCCTGGGGCTGTGCCCCACGCCAGAACAAATGGTGCAAAACAGCCACCGATTCCCCGTTTTGCTGGGGGCTAGCAGCAAGGCAGAGTAGAGCACCCGGCTCTAGCTACCAATACGCCCCGGAGAATTGCCAGGTCCGTGTTGCATGGCAGCGGCCTGCAGCGGCTGCTTGCCTTGCTACATGGCAGGGGCCCAGCCCACTAAATAGCGCCCCCCCTTTGGCCGGCTTGTGCGCCCCGGACCACCCTCACAGTGCCCCAGCCCCGAATAAAGTCCTCCCCTGCCCGCATATTGGCCCTCCCCCAATTCTGGCAGTGCTGGACTGAGTCTGCAACCGCCACGCTGAGTCCGCGACAGATGAGACCATGAGAGACCCACACCGTCGGGAACTCGGCCGGTCGGGGGCAGAATATCGGCGAGTTGGCCTTAGGCAATGCCCTGAGGCCGTCGAGACATGGCGTGGCGTACTCTGCGAGTATGCTGCTTTGGAGGGTACGGAGTATCGCAAAAGCAGCGCCGCCCCCAATTTGTTTGAGAACCCGTATTCTCCGGCCGGTCGCCGAATGTGATTTTGGTGTCGGCAACCGGAGAATCCAGCCCAGCAGGTCTCAACACTTCAGCTTCAGGGTCCACATTGCCCGGGGTCCTGCTCCCAGGGCCCCTCCAAATCCCAATTGGCTGGGATTTGCACGCTCCCATGTGATTGGCCCTGAGCCGGTCATGTGGTCCATGGAGCCCGCCCCTTAAAGCAGTCATGCTACCATATCCCACACACCCCTTAAGCCCTTTATTATAACTACCCAAAGAAAACTATATACAGAAGTTATAAATGTTAAAATGTCAACAGGGGAAAGAAAATCTATCAAAAAGTCAATCGCTCCAGAGATTTCCAGGCCCTGCTGGATCTCTGTAGCCCTGCCACATGCTCAGCACCCTTTTGAGCAATCGAATTGTCAGAAGCCATGTCCCGTCAGGAGGCACTGTGTCAATGACAGGTGAACTGGCCTCATAGGCCTTGTTGGATGAAACTTGTGAGGAGATTCAGGAGCCCCTGGCCCCCTTTGGCCTGATGGATTTGCAGGAATGCTCACGATGATGGTATGTTGTGCGATTCCAGCCGGGTGGGTCTGCGCTATCCAAATCGCAATCCTCCCACACTTAGCGCAAACAATGATTCCCCACATGAATCATGCTGAGCCAGAGTCCCCAGGCATTTCCTTCCCCAATTCTTGGCTCAGCTGTTCGTTGCCAACAAGGGAGAGCTGCATTTTAACGGTCATGGAATCATAGAATTTACAGTGCCAAAGGAGGCCATTCGGCCCATCAAGTTTACACTGGCCCTTGAAAAGAGCACCCTACTTAAATCCACACCTCCACCCTATCCCTGTAATCCAGTAACCTAGGCAATTTTAATCTCAGAATTGTCTTTCACAGTGATGTTTTCTCGGGAGATACTTTCTCTAACACAAGCTCGGCAAATCTTCCATCCTCATTTTAATTCCCCATACTGGTCTTTTAATTAGAGTGCAAGTTCTCACTTGCATTCTTGCATGGTGAACCATAGCATTTTGATGCCGATAGTTGATGTCTCTTTCCTGGATCCTGGCAGACTGACCTTGGGCGAAATTCTCCGTTATCGGCGCAATGTCCGCCGATCGGCGCCAAAAACGGTGCAAATCCGACCTTCATCACGCCGTCCCAAATGTCGCAAATGGGCTAGCAGCGATGTGACGGGATCCACGCTTGCTCACGTGCTTCACGCCGTGCGGCGTCATACACGCCGCATGGCGTGATGGCTCATCAGGACGCGCTGCTCCCCCGCACCCGACCGGAACACCCGACCGGAACACCCGACCGGATGGCCGCCCGCCGCTCAGTCCCGAGGTTCCAGTCATGGGATGTGGAGGCGCTCCTGGACGCAGTGGAGCAGAGGAGGGAGGCCCTGTATCCCGGACACGGCCGCAGAGTTGCCCCACGCCACAGCCGGCGTCTGTGGAGGGAGGTGGCAGAGGCCGTCACCGCTGTGGCCCTAACACCACGGACAGGCACCCAGTGCCACAAGAAGGTGAACGACCTCGTCAGAGCAGCCAGGATGAGCCTCCCCCTTCCCCGATACCCATATCCCCATATACCCCCTCGCCCATATCCCCCCTCCCCCATATCCCCCCTCCCCATATCCCGCATATCCCCCTCCCCATATCCCCCATATCCCCCTCCCCCATATCCCCCCTCCTCCCTATCCCCCATATCCCCCATGTCCCCCCTCCCCCATATACCCCATATCCCCCTCCCCCATATCCCCCATAGCCCCCTTCCCCATATCCCCCATATCCTCCTCCCCCATATCCCCCCTCCCCCATATCCCCCCTCCCCATATCCCCCATATCCCCCTCCCCCATATCCCCATATCCCCCCTCCCCCACTCCCCCCCCCCACAGGAGAAACGCGCACACAACACCAGGGAGCATGTGAGGACTGGAGGAGGCCCCGCTGATGAGAGGCCACTGACCGAACACGAGGAAAGGGCCCTGGAACTGGCTAGCGGACCTGAGGACCGGGAGGTTGCTGATGCAGAGGTTGGGGGCCCACCAGCAAGTGAGCCACCGACAGCCCGTCCCCATATCCCCCCTCCCCCATATCACCTGATCACTGCCTGCGTGTCTAACCATGCATGCTTCATTGTGCATCGCAGGAGCAAACGTCGAGGCACCCATCCCCGCAGATGCAGACTGCCCGCATGATGCCTCTCGGAGGCCACGGGAGACGGAGAGACCCGGACCCTCCGGCATGCGGCGCCCGCATGATGCCCCTCGGAGGCCACGGGAGACGGAGAGACCCGGACCCTCCGGCATGCGACGCCCGCAGGATGTCCCTTGGAGACCACTGGAGACGGAGAGACCCAGACACTCCAGCATGCGACACCCGCAGGATGCCTTTGGAGACCGCTGGAGACGGAGAGACCTGGAGCAACAGGGAGACGACGCCCCCGTCGCGTGCGGGTGCGACGACGCAGGCGTGTGCCACCCAGCGACGAGAGGGGCAGCCACAGGCCCTTGTCACAGCCGAGCCAGGACACCACTACCCAGGACACCCCTACCCAGGACACCACTACCCAGGACACCCCTACCCAGGACACCCCTACCCGGGACAGCACTACACAGGAAAACGAAATACCGGACAGTGACACAGAGTGGATGGGTGGAGACGAACCCCCACCCCAAAGTGCCATGGACTCAGAGTGGGACGAAGAGCACGACACAACGCCACTGCTGTCACCAACACCCTCCACCATCGCAGAAACACTCATCTCGGTTGGGCACTTTAGTGATGAGGCGTCTGGTACACTCACTGGTGCGCACAACACAGCCGTCCCGGTACAGCAGGCGGAGGTAGGAGCAGCAGAGGGGCCGGGCGGTCGGAGGGCAGCCCAGCCCAAACGAACATCTGCCGCCCAGATGGATCCCGGGTTCCTGCAGTTACCACACCCACACATAGATCCGATGCAACCACCGAACCGTACTGAGCGAATAGGGTGACGGCCGGCTTGCGGCGGCTGCGGTCGCAGGTGGAGGAGTCCACCCGCGTCCAGGAGCTGGTAGTGGTGCCGGTCATACGTGCCACCCAGGCCGACACCGCACGGTGGAGGCAATGGGTGCGACGGTTTCAGACATGGGGAACGGTTTGCGAGGCCTGGGGCTTTCCGTGCAGGCGGCGTCTGTGGCCCAGGACATGGCTGCCCTCTCACAGGAGGCCATGAGCCAGCGCCAGCGGCAGATGGCAGAGGCGCTCAACGCCATGGCCCAGTCTCAGCAGGCAATGGCCCAGTCCCTGCAGGCCATGGCCCAGTCTCAGCAGGCCATGGCCGAGTCTCAGCAGGCCATGGCCCAGTCTCAGCAGGCCATGGCCCAGTCTCTGCAGGCCATTGCTGAGGGCATCGGCGCCATTGCCCATGTGTGAGCCGGCGTCGCACAGTCACAGACAGGGTTTGCCAATCCCCTGAGCTCCATGGCTGCAAACCTGCAGACCCCTGTCGATACCAGCACGGGCCTCCAGGACTGGCAGCGCCAGATGTCGGGGGGGCGTCGAATGGCCAGTCCGTTTGCATCCCCCACCCATGTAGAGGCCTGGGGGCCATCGGGCACCCCGAGGGAGGAGGAGGTCCTGTAGGGGAGGTCCCGGAACACCGCGACACCTTGGACACCCCCCCTTCCGTCCCAGGTGCATCGGGCAGGATAGGCTGGCAACTTGCCATCCCAGTCGCCCGGGCCACAGCCTGACCCATCTAGGCCAGCACGCCCCAGGAAACGGCCGCCAAAGGGATCCAGTGTCAGAGGGCAGGAATCACAGGAGTCCACCTCCAGTTCTGCTGTACTGTCTGGGGAACCACGTTGACGTAGTCATAGGCTCCGTAAGGCCAAACAACTAGACACTGAGTAAGTTGGCACGGGTGCAGGGCACAGATGAGTTTTAGGGGCTAGGGCACGTGCATGAATTCCGTTCGTTATTAAAGTCAATGTTGCACCTACAGAAGCTGTCTTTGTGCTCTGTCCAAAGCGTGCGGGGGTGTCATGTACGTTGAGCGCAAATGTGTATGTGAGGGGTGGTCTTACCTCAGCCCCAGGTGAGTCTGCCCCTTCCCCCTGGGCCGCCATCAACATCCCCCCGGGCAGAGGACGGGACCGTGTGCTGCAGTGTCACAGCCGCATGCAGGGATGGTCCGGGTGGATGGTGGTACTGTGGCCATGGGTCAGACATAGTCCAACGATGTGGAGCCAGGAGCTCATCGCAGGGCGGGTTGTCATCATCCTCCATGGCCTGCAATAGACTCGTGTCCACCGGCAACTGTGTGAGCCGGGCCGTTGCGCCGCAGGTGGATCGGCAATGGGGGGGTGGTGTGCATGCGGATGGGGTGGGTGGGGTTGGGTAGGGGGGTGTGGGTGGTCGGCTGTTGCCATGGTGTGCGGTCTGTGGCCATACTACCTGATTCCCACGCCCATCTAGTCAGTGAAGCGGGCGGCTATCAGCCTGTCCCATGCCCGCTGGCCCAGCCGGTAACGGTGGACAGCCACCCGCCTGTGTCTAGCCCGTCAGCACTGACCATTGCCCCCATCCCCCTCATCTGGGGAGGACTGCGCCTCTTCCTGCTGATCCTCCACTCCGCCCTCCTCTGCCTGCGGCACATCGCCCCTCTGCTGCGCTATGTTGTGCAGGACGCAGCACACCACAATGATGCGGCCGACCCTATCTGACCGATACTGGAGGGCGCCCCCAGAGAGGTCCAGGCACCTGAAACGCATCTTCAGCACGCCAAAGAACCTCTCCATCACTCCCCTTGTCGCTACATGGGCATCGTTGTAGCGGTTCTCCGCCTCATTGCGTGGCCTCCGTACAGGCGTCATCAGCCACGATCGCAATGGGTAGCCCCTGGCGCCCAGCAACCAGCCCCTCAGCCGGGGATGGCGTCCCTCGTACATGCCGGTGATGTATGACCACGGCAACACATATGAGTCGTGTACACTGCCCGGGTAACGGGCGCAGACGTGCAAGATCATCATGCAGTGGTCGTAGACCACCTGTATGTTCATCGAATAGGTCCCCTTCCTATTGGTGAACACGGCCCTGTTATCTGCAGCTGGCCGCACGGCGACGTGCATCCCATGAATCGCGCCCTGGACCATGGGGAACCCGGCCACGGCAGAGAGCACCACGGCCCAGGCACCTTGGCTGGCCCGGTCCACAGGGAAGCGGATGTAGCAGTGCGCCATGGCATATAGGGCATCTGTCACTGCCCGGATGCACCGGTGCACCGATGTCTGCGATATGCCGGACAGGTCCCACTCGGTGCCTGGAATGACCCCGTTGCATAAAAGCTCAGGGCCACCGTAACCTTGGCGGACACGGGGAGAGGGTGTCCCCCGCCAGTGCCACGCGGTGACAGGTATGCCAGCAGGTGGCAGATGTGTTGCCACGGTTTCCCGCCTCATCCGGAGTCTCCTCCTGCATTCCCGGTCCATGAGGTCCTGGTATGACTGCCGGGGCCGGTACACACGGGGCGCCCTCGGGTGCCTCCGTTGCCGTGGGGCCGCGACGTCCTCCTCCCCCTCCTCGTCCTGTCAGCCAGGTGTCCCTCCAGCCTGGGCGGCTGCCGCCTGCTCCTCTGCGGCAGCCTGCGCTGCCTCTCTGGCACGCTCCTCCTCATCCAGGGCAACATAGACATTAGCGGCTGCCGCCACGGCGGCCAACATCGCTGGCTGATCGGAAAACATGATGGCCTGGTTGGGGGGGTGGGGGGCGGGGGGGAACGACGACATGTCATCATTGCCCATACCCCCTCCTCCCCCCAGCCAGGTGGCATGGACCGCATGGGTCCAACTGTTGGAGGCTGACACCTGGCCACGTGGACCAACTCACTTGCCCTCGCACCCCCCCTCCCCGGCACGGACCCCCCCATCCTCCTCCCCGGCACGGACCCCCCCATTCCCCTCCCTGGCACGGACCCCCCCCCATCCTCCTCCCCGGCACGGACCCCCCCATCCCCCCTCCCCGGCACGGACCCCCCCCATCCCCCCTCCCCGGCACGGACCCCCCCCATCCTCTTTCCCCGGCACGGACGCCCATCCCCCCTCCCCGGCACGGACCCCTCCATCCTCCCTCCCCGGCACGCAACCCCCCTCCCGGCACTCCCCCGGAGCCCAGCCCACTCTAACCACCCCCCCGCCGCACACACACATACACAAAACCCTACACACACCTCTCCCCACACATTCAGACTGCGGCCACGCCATCGCCTGCCCAGCGGCCAACCCCCCAGGCCGTCACCCACCTCCACGCTGGTCGGGTGAACCTTGAGCACAGGTTGACGCCGATTAAAAGGAGGTTTGATTTACGCCGACGTGACCCGTCATCACGTCGACGGGACTTCGGCCCATCCGGACGGGAGAATATCGGCAGCCCCAAAATCCATTGCCTTGCGCCCACCCATGCCATTCTCCGAGGTCTGCGGCGCCATTGACGCCCCGCCGACCTTTCTCCCTTCGGAGACTTCGGCGGGCGGCGGGGGCGGAATTCACGGCGGCCAACGGCCATTCTCCGACCCGCTGGCGGGTCGGAGTATGACTCCCCAGGTCTGTGAATTTTCAGAGATATCCTTAGACCATTCCCTTCTCAAAGCCCATATCCATGGCAATGTATATCACATGCCTTGTATTGAGGTATTAATGTTGATTCATACCACTTGAGATCCTAACTGTCTTTTATTTTGGGAATAAATAGACAGATTAAAGAGCATGGTGGCACAGTGGCTAGCATTGCTGCCTCACAGCACCAGGGACCTGTGTTCGATTGCGACCTAGGATGACTGTGCGACGTTTGTATGTTCTCCCCCTGTCTACATGGGTTTCCTCCGGGTGCTCTGGTTTCCTCCCACAGTCCAAAGATGTGCAGGTTAGTGGATTGGCCATCCTAAATTGCCTCTTAGTGTCCTAAGGTTAGGTGGGATTATGGGGATAAGGCAGGGGAGTGGGCCTAGGTTGGGTAGTCTTTAAGAGGGTCAGTGTAGACTCGCTGGATCAAATGGTCTCCTTCGGCACTGTAGGAATTCTATGATTCTACAACTGTTTACAACATGACATTTTCAACACTATTCTGGGGACTCACAGTCTATCCACTTTAAGCGTACAGGTTGCTGCTATTGCGCTGGATTCTCTGCTACCCACCACCAGTAGCGGAGTTCCTAATATGGTGGAGAATCCAGCATTGGAAAAAATAGGATTGGCGCCCTCCCAATGTTCCGAACTTCACCACTGGCGGTGGCATCAAGGTTTGCGTCTCGTGCCAGCAGGAGGATGAAAAGGGGTTAAAGACAGTTAAGTGCTTCCTGCAGAGAAAAAAGGGACGTGAGAGCATTTAACTGATTTTGATGTGGTCCAAAAGCTGTCAATCATAGCTAGATGTTTATAGTACGAAGTCTTACAACACCAGGTTAAAGTCCAACAGGTTTGTTTCGATGTCACTAGCTTTCGGAGCGCTGCTCCTTCCTCAGGTGAGGAAGGAGCAGCGCTCCGAAAGCTAGTGACATCGAAACAAACCTGTTGGACTTTAACCTGGTGTTGTAAGACTTCGTACTGTGCTCACCCCAGTCCAACGCCGGCATCTCCACATCATAGATGTTTATAAACATTGCGTTTAGTTTCATAGCAGCTACTCGCGATACACTCAAATATGAAAGGTGATGAATTAAAGAATCCAGACAGCTGTGTGTGTGTGGAAGCTGGCAATCAAAGCCTATTAAAATCAATTTCACATAAATTTCAGATTGAAGAGCTGAGGGGATTTAAACCCAGCTGGTGTCGTTTTTGCTTTCCAGGAAGTTACAGGTGCTGCTTTCCCTGCCTGAGGCAGCAGTTATATTGCAAAGGTGAGTTTTAAAGTAGTGATTTTTTTCACTGTCTCTATCTGGACAGCTTTCTAGCTTCAAGACGGGGTCTCTCTTATGGAGGGGTCGCTGATGGGGGTTTCTGTAATTGGGGGTCTCTGATGGGGGTCTCTCTTATGGGAGGTTTTGGTGTGGAGGGTCAGGTCACCGTCCTACTGTGAGAGGAAGGGGAGGGGTGACCCAAAAAAACCTGTGTTGGGGGAGGGGTGGAATTGTGTTGCAGGGGGAGGGGGACCCAGCCACCGGACCTCACTATCAGGCTGCCTGCTCAAAACGACGACCCGATAGTGGGACTCATTTGGGAATCCCTCACAATCCCCGCCATGCATAAATTTGAATGGCAAGGAAGGGTGAATCACTTCGGAATTTGCGCTCCCATCCCGAGCGCAAATCAATGGTAATTCAACTCCAGCAGGAGAACATATTCTCCCAAATAGATAATCGTGCCCATTGTCACCAAATACAAACACTTTGCACCTTCTCCCCAGTAAAACAACCTGGGCCACCTTTAATCTCCAATAAGCAAATCTCATCGGCTCGCTTACACACAGTGGTCAGGGCAGGTCACATGACTTCCCCTCATTTATAAATTAAATTCATTCAAATTAAAGACACAGTCCCAGAAACCTCACAATTGTAACACATGGGCATTATGCCAAACTATTTTATGCTTGAAGTGATTTTTCAGAGTCTTAGCCGAACACTTATTGCTTGTGAGAATACTGAAATGAAGATATTGACCTTGAATAAATGTCTACTGAAAGACTGTGATGTCCTACCACAGAATGGTTGTTATGAAGACAACTTATTTTCATACTTCAAACAGAAGTTCCTGTTCATTCAATAAAAAGGGGACATTCATTTGGCGTCAAAGAACTTAAAGTTAGTGGGCTGGATTCTCCATTATTGGGACTATGTCCCCACGCCGGCGTCAAAACGGTGGAGTTTTACTCCTGAAAATCCTGGATTAAAGGGACACGAATTCCCAGCCCTGCAGGGGCCTACCAGGGACCCGGAGTAGATCTCGCAGCTTTTGCAGCAGATACGGGCCCACGCACTTCCGGGTCAGATGCCACGCATGTGCATGGCGGCAGCCTCCAGCGGCCACATCATGCTCCATGGCAGACTGGGACCACAGAGCTGGATCCGAAAAAGAGCCCCCCCGATCGGCTGCATGCCCAACCCTCAGCCCCCGCACAATCATTCCCCGGCCGCCTATAAGGCCAATCCTGGCCTCCGATCGGCCCGCCCCAGACCAGGGCAGCCGCGGACTGAGTCTGCAGCCGCCACACAAGAATCCCGACCGGCAGAGCCAGGTTAGGTCCACGTTGTCGGAGCTTCGGCGGAGGATGTCGGAGCCGGTCTCTGGCAATGGCCCGAGGCGGTGCGGCGTACTCCCTGAGTCCGCCGCTTTTCACTGCCCGAAGAATCGACGAATCAGGGCCGGTCCCAATTTCTGCGTCAAACTGGATTGTCCGCCCCGGTGCCGACTGCGATTTCAGCGTCGGGGTGCAGAGAATCCAGCCCAAGAGATTTGGATGTTGATTTTATGGCAAAAAACCTCGGTCATTTCTGAAACTCTTGGGAGAACCTAATTTTAAAAAGACCATCATTGGTAATGTCATATTAGTGGCAACAGAACCACCTGGCAATTCCCCTCCAAGTACTCACTATCCTGACTTGGAATTCTATCACCGTTCCTTCATGGTTGCTAAGTCAAAATCTTGAACTCCCTCCCTAGCAGCACTGTGGGTGTATCCATCCACAGGAATTGCAGTAGTTCAAGAAGGCAACCTTTTCAAGGACAAATGATAATAATTATTGTAATAATAATAATCTTTATTAGTGTCACAAGTAGGCTTACATTAACACTGCAATGAAGTTACTGTGAAAATCCCCTAATCGCCGCACTACGGTACCTGTTCGGGTACATTGAGGGAGAATTCAGAATGTCCAATTCACCTAACAAGCACGTTTTTCGAGACCTGTGGGAGGAAAACGAATCACCCGGAGGAAACCCACGTAGACACAGGGAGAACGTGCAGACTCCGCACAGACAATGACCTGAGGGGGGAATTGAACCTGGGTCAATTAGGGATGAACAATAAATGTTGGCCTAGCCAGTGATGCCCACATCCGATAAACAAATTTTAAAAAAGCACCTATGGAGATGATTAAAATGGTCTAATTGTCAATGCCATGGATTTGGACTTGGAAGGCATCATTGTACACAATGAACCACATTTGCTACTTGTGGTTCAAAGCCTAGCCATTTCTATATGATATTTAGCGATACCTGGTACATCTTTGGAAGGGTGGTTATTAGCCCAAAAGGCCCTACATTTGTTTTTGCTTTGCAACTTACTGAGACTAATCCCATTAGCTTTCTGATGTGAGGTAAAACAAGTGCTAAATATTTTCTGTTTACTGTGCCCTGCATTGTAGTCTTATACCTCTTATGGTATAAGACTACAAACCAAAAATACAAGTTTATTTTTTTTACAAATTAGTAAGAGTTATTTTTTTTCGAAGTATTTACCGGCCTGGATAACAATTATTATATTACTTCAAATTTTCAATTTGGAATTCCAAAACTAAATTTGAATCTATCTGCTCTCAAATCAAGGCCTTCCCTAATGTATCTTGCTCAATGTTCAATAGTGGTTCAAATCACTCAGTAAAATTATCCAATCTTCTGGATTTATGCATCAGAAAGGTGGTAAGAAAAGCTTTTATTGGTATGCAAATTGTTAGTTCTAACATGGAATTAGTTCCCTTCCATTAGGGACACCCGGGCTAGGCACGCACGAACTGAATTTCAATTGTGCTGGAAATTTGGTGTACAGAGGATGGCATCTACATTGCACACGCTTGTTCGCATTATCTCAAGCAACCTTTATCTGACACACTGTGATGCAGCTATTCTACCATGACAATCACATGCAGTATGCACCGTATAAGGCTGCCATTAACACATTCCCTTATTTCTTGCAGAAGCTCACGCACACCTTCAGGCAAGAAACGTCCAGTGGATGAAGCCAATTATGCCTATGCACTCCCTCCCATCAGAGAAATGTGCTGGATGTCACAGGCCTGGAGAAGGCCGTTGCTGTGGCGAGTGATAGGGGACTCAATTGTAAGGGGAATAGACAGGCGGTTCTGCGGACGCAATCGAGACTCCAGGATGGCATGTTGCCTCCCTGGTGCAAGGGTCAAGGATGTCTCGGAGCGGTTGCAGGACATTCTGGGGGGGAGGGTGAACAGCCAGCTGTCATGGTGCACATAGGCACCAACGATATAGGTAAAAAACGGGACGAGGCCCGACAAGCTGAATGTAGGGAGTTAGGAGTTAAACTAAAAAGTAGGACCTCAAAGGTAGTAATCTCAGGATTACTACCAGTGCCACGAGCTAGTCAGAGTAGGAATGTCAGGATAGATAGGATGAATGCGTGGCTCAAGAGATGGTGCAAGAGGGAGGGATTCAAATTCCTGGGACATTGGAACCGGTTCTGGGGGAGGTAGGAGCAGTACAAACCGGACGGTTTGCACCTGGGCAGGACTGGAACCAATGTGCTAGGGGGTTGTTTGCTAGAGCTGTTGGGGAGAGTTTAAACTAATGTGGCAGGGGGATGGGAACCGATGCAGGAAGCTGGAAGGTAGTAAAACAGGGACAGAAACAAAAGGCAGTAAAAGGGAAAGTGTAAGACAGAGAATCCATAGTCAAAAATCAAAAAGGGCGACAGTACAAAGTACAGTGACTGAGGGGAGCTCAGTGAATAGGACCAGGAATACTAAAAGGAATAAAACGGGAAGTGAAAACATTAATGGTAAGCGACGCGGCAGGTTGTTACATGAAGATATGGGTTCAACGACAAGGAAAATTAGGAGAAAGGTTAAGAGGAAATATAACTTAGGAGAGGTTACTGATTGAGGTGTTAAGATTCAGAACAGAGGTAAAAAAGCCAACATAAGTGTACTTTACCTGAATGCTCGTAGTATTTGGAATAAGGTAAATGAGTTGATGGCGCAAATCATCGTGAATGACTATGATTTTGTGGCCATTACTGAAACATGGTTAAAGGATGGTCACGACTGGGAGTTAAATATCCGAGGGTATCAAACTATTCGGAAGGACAGAGTGGATGGTAAGGGAGGTGGTGTAGCTCTGTTATTTAAGGATGACATCCGGGCAATAGTAAGGGATGACATCGGTGCTGTGGAGGATAAGGTTGAATCCATTTGGGTGGAAATCAGGAATAGTAAGGTGAAAAAGTCACTGATAGGAGTAGTCTAAAGGCCACCAAATAGTAACATTATGGTGGGGCAGGCAATCAACAAAGAAATAACTGACGCATGTAGAAATGGTACAGCAGTTATCATGGGGGATTTTAATCTACATGTCGATTTGTTTAACCAGGTCGGTCAAGGCAGCCTTGAGGAGGAGTTCATAGAATGTATCCGTGATAGTTTCCTAGAACAGTATGTAATGGAACCTACGAGGGAACAAGCGGTCCTAGATCTGGTCCTGTGTAATGAGACAGGATTGATTCAGGATCTCATAGTTAGGGATCCTCTCGGAAGGAGCGATCACAATATGGTGGAATTGAAAATACAGATGGAGGGTGAGAAGGTAAAATCAAACACTAGTGTTTTGTGCTTAAACAAAGGAGATTACAATGGGATGAGAGAAGAACTACCTAAGGTAGACTGGGAGCAAAGACTTTATGGTGAAACAGTTGAGGACCAGTGGAGAACCTTCCAAGTGATTTTTCACAGTGCTCAGCAAAGGTTTATACCAACAAAAAGGAAGGACGGTAAAAAGAGGGAAAATCGACCGTGGATATCTAAGGAAATAAGGGAGAGTATCAAATTGAAGGAAAAAACATACAAAGTAGCAAAGATCAGTGGGAGACTAGAGGACTGGGAAATCTTTAGGGGGCAACAGAAAGCTACTAAAAAAGCTATAAAGAAGAGTAAGATAGATTATGAGAGTAAACTTGCTCAGAATATAAAAACAGATAGTAAAAGTTTCTACAAATATATCAAACAAAAAAGAGTGGCTAAGGTAAATATTGGTCCTTTAGAGGATGAGAAGGGAGATTTAATAATGGGAGATGAGGAAATGGCTGAGGAACTGAACAGGTTTTTTGGGTCGGTCTTCACAGTGGAAGACACAAATAACATGCCAGTGACTGATGGAAATGAGGCTATGACAGGTGAGGACCTTGAGAGGATTGTTATCACCAAGGAGGTAGTGATGGTCAAGCTAATGGGGCTAAAGGTAGACAAGTCTCCTGCCCCTGATGGAATGCATCCCAGAGTGCTAAAAGAGATGGCTAGGGAAATTGCAAATGCACTAGTGATAATCTACCAATATTCACTCGACTCTGGGGGGTCCCGGCGGATTGGAAATTAGCAAACGTGACACCACTGTTTAAAAAAGGAGGCAGGCAGAAAGCGGGTAATTAAAGGCCAGTGAGCTTAACTTCGGTAGTAGGGAAGATGCTGGAATCTATCATCAAGGAAGAAATAGCGAGGCATCTGGATGGAAATTGTCCCATTGGGCAGACGCAGCATGGGTTCATAAAGGGCAGGTCGTGCCTAACTAATTTAGTGGAATTTTTTGAGGACATTAACAGTGCCGTAGATAACGGGGAGCCAATGGATGTGGTTTATCTGGATTTCCAGAAAGCCTTTGACAAGGTGCCACACAAAAGTTTGCTGCATAAGATAAAGATGCATGGCATTAAGGGGAAAGTAGTAGCATGGATAGAGGATTGGTTAATTAATAGAACGCAAAGAGTGGGGATTAATGGGTGTTTCTCTGGTTGGCAATCAGTAGCTAGTGGTGTCCCTCAGGGATCAGTGTTGGGCCCACAACTGTTCACAATTTACATAGATGATTTAGAGTTGGGGACCAAGGGCAATGTGTACACGTTTGCGGACGACACTAAGATAAGTGGTAAAGCAAAAAGTGCAGAGGATACTGGAAGTCTGCAGAGGGATTTGGATAGGCTAAGTGAATGGGCTAGGGTCTGGCAGATGGAATACAATGTTGACAAATGTGGGATTATCCATTTTGGTAGGAATAACAGCAAAAGGGATTATTATTTAAATGATAAAATATTTAAAAATACTGCTGCTGTGCAGAGAGACCTGGGTGTGCTAGTGCATGAGTCGCAAAAAGTTGGTTTACAGGTGCAACAGGTGATTAAGAAGGAGAATGGAATTTTGTCCTTCATTGCTAGAGGGATGGAGTTTAAGACTAGGGAGGTTATGCTGCAATTGTATAAGGTGTTGGTGAGGCCACACCTGAAGTATTGTGTTCAGTTTTGTTCTCCTTACTTGAGAAAGGACGTACTGGCACTGGGGGGTGTGCAGAGGAGATTCACTAGGTTAATCCCAGAGCTGAAGGGGTTGGATTACAAGGAGAGTTTGAGTAGACTGGGACTGTACACGTTGGAATTTAGAAGGATGATGTGGGATCTTATAGAAACATATAATATTATGATAGGATAGATGCGGGCAGGTTGTTTCCACTGGCGGGCGAAAGCAGAACTAGGGGGCATAGCCTTAAAATAAGGGGAAGTAGATTTAGGACTGAATTTAGGAGGAACTTCTTCACCCAAAGCGTTGTGAATCTATGGAATTCCTTGCCCAGTGAAGCAGTAGAGGCTCCTTCATTAAATGTTTTTAAGATAAAGATAGATCGTTTTTTGAAGAATAAAGGGGTTAAGGGTTATGGTGTTCAGGCCGGAAAGTGGAGCTGAGTCCACAAAAGATCAGCCATGACCTCATTGAATGTTGGAGCAGGCTCGAGGGGCCAGATGGCCTACTCCTGCTCCTAGTTCTTATATTCTTATAATCTTATCTTTTCTGGGTGTCGAGGGTGAACAGCTGTGAAGACAGTCTGGTTTGGATGGTTTCAGTTCTGGCATAGATAGAGACACTTCAGAAAAGGAATTTGATGGATTTTGGAGTTAGGAACACTACAGGAGGAATGGGCAGTATTGAATCCAGATGTTCAAAGGCTGGGCCTTGTTTTAGCGACAGGTTGTTCTGCTGTGGTTGTAAGGGCCCACAGGGAGATGTAAGGGCCCACAGGGAGATAATCATCTCTGCTGACAGCAGGAATAAGGCTGCAACTGAAACAAAGTAACTGTGACTGAAGATAGAAACCGAACATGCTGGAAATACTCAACAAGTCTGGAAGCATCTGTGGGCAGAGAAGCAAAGTTTATGTCCGTCAGAAACATGAAACATTTCCGTTATTTTTGTTTCAGGATTTCAGCATCTGCAGTACTTTGCTTTTCTAAGCTGTGATTGAAGGTTGTCCATGCAGTCAACAGCAGGAGTGTAGTGTTATGCTCAAGGACTCAACACCAAAAACAGTTTACTGGCCTAACTAGGGGAAGAAAGCTGGCTGTAGTGGTGCGTTCACCTACACCCTGATGTGTGCTTCACCCAATCCCCTCACTATGCTTTCACAAGGTTACCCCAGCAAAACACTCACACCAATTTACCATCCAGGTATACTCATCCCTTTCTCTCTATGTACTTCCTCGCATCCTCAACTTCCATCTTTCACTGACACTCATCCTCATCTTAATGCAATGTCAAACCTCAATCGATCTCCCTCATAATCACCTTCAATAATTGCTTTCCAGCCATCTGTTCAAAACCTGTCACTCTCACCTGTAAGCCTCTGCTTTCCCAATTTGCAGTCAAAGAGAGCTCAGAACATGAGGATGGGCTTGAGATAAAGTGGTTAGAACTGCTGCCTCACAGCGCCAGGGACTTGTGTTCAATTCTGGCCTTGGGTGACTTCCTGTGTGAAATTTGCACTTCCTCCCCGTGTGTGCGTGGGTTTCCTCTGGGTGCTCCGGTTTCTTCCCACAGTCCAAAAATGTGCACATTAGGTGGATTAGCCATGGTAAATTATCCTTTAGTGTCCAAATGTGTGCAGGTTAGCTCGGATAATGGGGATAGGATGGGGGAGTGGGCCTAGCTGGGGATGGTGCAGACTTGATGGGCCGAATTACCTCCTTCTGCATTGTAAGAATTCTATGGGATTCTATGGAGAACCGAAGATGGCCCTCTAGCTACCTCACAACTGACCGCTACAGAGGAGGGGATGCAGATTCTCACTGTTTTTGACCATCAGCCTCCCAGCTACCTAGTGAAAAAGGCACATGGCATGCAACACTCACTGGTATTTATTGACTTAATGTCAGCAATGAGTAAAATATGATTATGTGCACAATTGAAATATTCTTACCATATGTTACGACCAGGGAGGACATGTGTCAGAACTTGCCCTTTCTTTCCCACTCCTTGATTGATTGTAACAAGGTTTTTTGTAATTTTTAAGGGTGAAGGTATTAATTCAATGTATGTGCTTAAACAATTACATACTGATTGCAAAGAAACCAGTCCGACAGGCTTTCTTGAATTTAAAACACAAAGGGATTAGTTTTTTGTATTGAGCTAAAAACCCACCCGGGAAAGATGTCAAGATATTTCAAAAGGTAAATTGACCGCCTGACCTTCACAACACACACACACACACACACAATCATACAAAATAACATGTTGTACAGTGGAAGGTTACTTCTTGCCAAATTAAAATTCAATGATCAAATGAAAAAAGAAATAGCGAGTTCACTGCTTATGAGTACTTCACTGGTATCTTTGGCTGAGGCAGAATGTTTCCATGGTGGTCTTGACATTTCAAGTGGACTTGAAACCAATGTAAACTGCAATTTCTTGAGACAGTGGGCTGAATTCTCCGCCGTCGGGATTCTCCGTTTTGCTGGCAGCCCGGGGTTTCCCGATGGCATGGGGCAGCCCCACAATGGGAATCCCCATTGACCGATAGCGAAACGGAGAATCGCGACGGCATCTGGTGCGGCAGAACGGAGAAACCCGCCCAGTGTCTTTTTTATAAACCTAATCCGTCTTTTCCATAAACCAATGATTTTTGCACTTGATGTTCCTTCCTTTTCAAAATTCTCTGCACGAGTTTCAGTGATCGCGTTGCGCCCGGCGCAGATCCCAGGATTGCCCCAAGTCGGGCTCCGCGCCGGGCATTGTGTCAACTGCGGGTCACTCGACCCACTCCACCCAGCGCAACCTGGATTTCGCTCTCGTTGGGCGAGGTCCAGATCAGCATATTTAAATGAACCATTAGACTTATTTCAATACCCGAAAGCCTGATTTACCACACACTTGGGAGCCAACGGCCGCACCGGCGAGACCTCGCCAGGACGCCGTTCAGTACTGGTCTACAGAAATGTGGACCAGGAGTAATGGCACCTCGGGGTGGGTGGGGGTCCTGTAGATCATTCGAGACCCTCAGTTGGTCAGGAACAGGGCAGGGTAGTACCCTGGCATTGCCTCGACACCCCGACACCTCGGCACTGCCAGCATGGCACCCTGGTGATGTCACTGTGGCACTGCCAGGGTGTCCTGGTGGCTCTGCCATGGTTCCCGACTTACTGTTCCCGGGTGCCGGGTTGGCACTGCCAAGGATTAGGCCTGGGGAAGCCTTGCCAATTGGAGGGAAGGGTGAGAGGGGATTCTGGGGTCCTGGAGAAGGTTAGCAGGTGAGGGGGGAGGTCCAGAAAGCAGGGAGCTACCTGAAATTAGGAGGGGGGAAGATCAGGGCAGACGTTCAAAATGGCACCCCGATATGCAAACAGAAAAACGTCTCTGATTGTGGCTTTGGTGGGGAGAAACCCCCCTAGGTCAGAAAAAATGGCAAAGTGCCATTGAACATGGGGGTGATTCTCGGCGCTGTAGCTGCCGAGGAACACCCTGCTGAGTGCACCCAAAAGCAAACTTAAACTCCTTGTCTGCTGAATCGTGCCCTCTAACTCTGTGATAAACTTTAAACTGTAACAGAGATAGGGTCTTGAGCTTGAGCGGGCAGTGAAAGCTGGTGCTACTGCTGCCATGGCTGATTTCTTCCAGACTACTTTTATCAGCTCGGGTGTTATACAATACTAATGATTTTAGACTATAATTGACTAGCTCATGCCTGGGCAGACTTTGGTTATTGTTATGGCTGAAGTGACTGGTTTATTTAATGTCCCAACAATTATCTCCTGAATAACCTACACTCCATCTTGATGAGATAGGAAGAACATTTTCCATATAACCATTGTCCTGGTAGAATTTCTGTCCCTGCTTGAAACGTAGCATTGTAGGAATAAAGATGGTGATCTCCAGAACAGTTTCAATTCATTCTTTGAAGTAATTATTGAATTCTGCAGGTGTGAAATTCCATGGGAGATGTCCTTCGCATTTTAACTGGAATTCACATTGCAAACCTTTAGATAATGGCAAACTTGTAATGTGAGATAATGTCTTGCTTGCTTTTGAGAAGTCCCTGTAAAGCAGTTTAATATATATTTGATCAGACGATAAAATTAAAGATAAATATCACACATGCACGTGACACTTAACAGTTCTAATTCATGTCTTCAATCTCCCACAGGCCTTTAGGCCCAATATGAGGTGACGTAGAAGGTCCTCAGAGCTCCCCCATCCAAGGACTCATGCAGATAACATACCAGAGCAGATACTCACACTTCAGTGAGACAGGTAAGGAAGATAATTGGTGATTCATACATCACATGCGAACAAGATGGTAGGGCCAAGGACAGCAGTGCGAGGGCATTTAGGAGGGCACAGGACAATCCAATCGGCTCTGTTGGACACAGATGCCGTATCTTCTGTGTCAACAACAAAGAATGCGATTATGTTTTGTAATATCCCCAGCCCTCACCAATTAACATCCCTGTTTTTCTGAAGATGTGAACTCTTGCTGGACTAGCTAGTCATGAGTGCTCTGGTAGCTCACCCAGACCAAGCTACATTACAAGAGGTTTCTGATGGTCAATTTGCTGATGGTGTGTTACTGTTTCAAGACTTTTACCACACTCCCAGCCCTTCCCCATAAAGTGTTTTTCACTAGTTTCAGATCAATGGCAGGAATTCTAGATGTATTTTACACAATTGTAGAGACATTGGAGGACTCCTTCTGAAGTATGAGTGTCATGGTGCTGCAGGCCTTTATCAGGCCTGCAGCACCTGATGGTGATGTTCTTGTACTTTCATAGATCATAGAATCTCAACAGTGCTGAAGAAGGCAATTTGACACATCGACCTTCCGAAAGAGCACTCTACACAGGTTCCCTCCTTATTCCACCCTGCCCCATCCGTGTAATTTAACCTGCACTTCGCTGGACACTAAGGGGAAATTTAGCATGGCCAATCCACCTACCCTGCACATCTTTGGACTGTGGGAGGAAACTGGAACACCCAGAGGAAACGCCCGCAGACACGGGGAAAATGTGCAGACTCCACAGAGTCACCCAAGGCTGGAGAGAGTGATTACTTGTATGAAACATCAAACAATGTTAATAAAAACTGTGCACAGGCCTTCACTAATGGCTTGCACACTATGAATGGCACCTTAAGTAGGGTGTATGATATTCTAGCATCGGCCAATCTGCAGCAAAGTGTTTAGAATTCTTTGATAGGATGTGGGTGTCACTGGCTAGGTGCTTTCCACTTGATTGTTAACTGGGAAGTGCGAGTGGGCCATAAGAAGGATGATGATGAAATGGGACATGGTCATGGGGACCCAGCTCAAAGTGCTTCCATGTTTCATCCATGATCAATTCTCTCCACTGTTCCCTTCAGTTAATACCCCAAAAAACTGCCTATTGCCCCAATCATCGAGTCTGCCTGTGGGAAGCTGGGGCTGACATTGGCAGGGCACTCATACACTCTAAAACGCACCAGCCAAGCACATCTTGCAAACACAGCAAGGATCTGAGCAGCCTGCGTGTGTCTCTGCTGATGACACAGGGGTTGCACAATCTAGAAGCATTCAACTGCCAGGAAGATGAATAGTGAGGATTTGTTGTTGTATAAGTGTATAAACGTGGGTTTGTACACATGGGTGGATACTGTGAAAATCATCCGCACATGCACTGGCCAAGGAATGGCTTCACTTAGGGCAGCACAATGGTGCAGTGGTTAGCATTGCTGCCTCATGGCGCCGAGGTCCCAGGTACGAACCCGGCTCTGGGTCACTGTCTGTGTGGAGTTTGCATATTCTCCGTGGGTTTCGCTCCCACAACCAAAAATATGTGCATGGTAGGTGGATTGGGCATGCTAAATTGTCCCTTAATTGGAAAAAATGAATTGGGCGCTCTAAATTTATTTTAAAAAAGGAATGGCTTCACTTCTGCATTTTGTACTTCTTCACAATCTTCGGGTTCTGAGCATGTGCCGGCCAGAGAATAGCCGGGCATGTGCAGTTGGTGTATGTTTTTGTCTTCAGACTGTGAAATCCCATTGACAAGCAGTGGGAAGATAGAATCCCGCACCAGCAAATGGCATGCCACTGAGGAACACGTGACTGGGGGACTGGAGAATCCCGGCCTCTATGTGCAGTGTATTTTCCCTCTTGCAGGTCGAAACCTCCCCAGGCCAGCACGGTAGCACAGTGGTTTGCACTGTTGCTTCACAGCGCCAGGGCCCCAGGTTCGATTTATGGTTTGGGTCACTGTCTGTGTGAAGTCTGCATGTTCTCCCCGTCTCTGCATGGGTTTCCTCCGATTTCCTCCCACAAATCCCGAAAGACGTGCTTGTTAGGTGAATTGGACATTCTGAATTCTCCCTCTGTGTACCTGAACAGGTGCCGGAAGGTGGCGACTATTGCAGTGTTAATGTAAGCCTACTTGTGACAATAATAAAGATTATTATTGTATGCAATATGATGCAGAGCACAGTACTCCACAACCATTCTGGAGATAACTGCTGTGTACTGAAGGCTGCCTTCATATCTGTCGAGGTTTGCTCAACGGCCTACCTGATTATCAAATGATCTCCATTGTATTACTCCTGGATCTCATTAGTCGGGTTCATCACGTGCATCAGTAGCCACATTTAAAATGGGTAAGCTATGACTCTGAACAGTCAGCTGGGCGATCTACTTCACAATACAAAGAGATCAGGAATTGTGAACTGCTGCAGGTGAACCAATGCAGGTGAACTGATGCAAGCATCATGGAAGCTGGCTGGGAATATCACATACTTTGTGTTGTCCAGCTACACATTGATTGAGTGAAAGCTATTTCTGTTAAATTCCTTAATTACCACACGGGTACAGTGGATGCTGCTGTGTACTTACAGAAAACCAGCCAGATTCACAAATTCAATCTGACCAGCCTCTTTGCAGGAAAACTGTACTTAATTGCTGGCCCAGGAAAACAAACAATCAGCCTTACACATTTGTGGACCATCAAATATGGGATCTTACAACTATCTCCAACGATCCAGAGGCAAAGATGTTCAGGGCACGACCAATGAGGTTAACCATGACCACCATTTCCACTTGAGAGCGGGTTTTGTTCCTGGAGGCTGCACGTGACTCCCTGAGTCTCCTGGTTCACTGGTGTTCTGACATGTAAAGGAATGTTAACCACTGCCTCAAGGTCACCTTGCAAGTTACACTTCTCAGCTGATCCCTCTGTCTTCAATGGCACATACTCATAGAACCATAGTGCAGAAGGAGGCCATTCGATCTATTGAGTCTACACTGACCCTATGAAATAGCATCCTATCTAGGCCTACTTTTCCCCCTATTCAGATTTCTGGATAACTGGGGCTGTTTCTGGGGAAGGTGGGACCTCTTCAGACAGGATGGTCTACATCTGAACCTGAGGGGCACAAATATCCTGGGGGGGGAGATTTGTTAGTGCTCTTTGGGGGGGCTTAAACTAATGCAGCAGGGGCATGGGAACCTGGATTGTAGTTTTAGGGTACGGGAGAATGAGAGTATAGAGGTCAGGAGCACAGATTTGACTTTGCAGGAGGGGGCCAGTGTTCAGGTAGGTGGTTTGAAGTGTGTCTACTTCAATGCCAGGAGTATACGTAATAAGGTAGGGGAACTGGCAGCATGGGTTGGTACCTGGGACTTCGATGTTGTGGCCATTTCGGAGACATGGATAGAGCAGGGACAGGAATGGATGTTGCAGGTTCCGGGGTTTAGGTGTTTTAGTAAGCTCAGAGAAGGAGGCAAAAGAGGGGGAGGTGTGGCGTTGCTAGTCAAGAGCAGTATTACGGTGGCAGAGAGGATGCTAGATGGGGACTCTTCTTCCGAGGTAGTATGGGCTGAGGTTAGAAACAGGAAAGGAGAGGTCACCCTGTTGGGAGTTTTCTATAGGTCTCCAAATAGTTCTAGGGATGTAGAGGAAAGGATGGCGAAGATGATTCTGGATAAGAGCGAAAGTAACAGGGTAGTTATTATGGGAGACTTTAACTTTCCAAATATTGACTGGAAAAGATATAGTTCGAGTACATTAGATGGGTCGTTTTTTGTACAATGTGTGCAGGAGGGTTTCCTGACACAATATGTTGACAGGCCAACACGAGGCGAGGCCACTTTGGATTTGGTTTTGGGTAATGAACCAGGCCAGGTGTTGGATTTGGAGGTAGGAGAGCACTTTGGGGACAGTGACCACAATTCGGTGACATTTACGTTAGTGATGGAAAGGGATAAGTATACACCGCAGGGCAAGAGCTATAGCTGGGGGAAGGGCAATTATGATGCCATTAGACATGACTTGGGGGGGATAGGTTGGAGAAGTAGGCTGCAAGTGTTGGGCACACTGGATAAGTGGAGCTTGTTCAAGGAACAGCTACTGCGTGCTCTTGATAAGTACGTACCGGTCAGGCAGGGAGGAAGGCGTCGAGCGAGGGAACCGTGGTTTACCAAAGAAGTGGAATCTCTTGTTAAGAGGAAGAAGGAGGCCTTTGTGAAGATGAGGTGTGAAGTTTCAGTTGGGGCGATTGATAGTTACAAGGTAGCGAGGAAGGATCTAAAGAGAGAGCTAAGACGAGCAAGGAGGGGACATGAGAAGTATTTGGCAGGTAGGATCAAGGAAAACCCAAAAGCTTTCTATAGGTATGTCAGGAATAAAAGAATGACTCGGGTAAGAGTCAGGTAAGAGTAAGAGAAGGGCCAGTCTAGGACAGGGATGGGAAGTTGTGTGTGGAGTCTGAAGCGATAGGCGAGATACTAAATGAATATTTTTCGTCAGTATTCACTCAGGAAAAAGATAATGTTGTGGAGGAGAATGCTGAGACCCAGGCTATTAGAATAGATGGCATTGAGGTACGTAGGGAAGAGGTGTTGGCAATTCTGGACAGGCTGAAAATAGATAAGTCCCCGGGGCCTGATGGGATTTATCCTAGGATTCTCTGGGAAGCCAGGGAAGAGATTGCTGGGCCTTTGGCTTTGATTTTTATGTCATCATTGGCTACAGGAATAGTGCCAGAGGACTGGAGGATAGCAAATGTGGTCCCTTTGTTCAAAAAGGGGAGTAGAGACAACCCCGGCAACTATAGACCAGTGAGCCTCACGTCTGTTGTGGGTAAAGTCTTGGAGAGGATTATAAGAGACAAGATTTATAATCATCTAGATAGGAATAATATGATCAGGGATAGTCAGCATGGCTTTGTGAAGGGTAGGTCATGCCTCACAAACCTTATCGAGTTCTTTGAGAAGGTGACTGAACAGGTAGATGAGGGTAGAGCAGTTGATGTGGTGTATATGGATTTCAGTAAAGCGTTTGATAAGGTTCCCCACGGTAGGCTATTGCAGAAAATACGGAGGCTGGGGATTGAGGGTGATTCAGAGATGTGGATCAGAAATTGGCTAGCTGAAAGAAGACAGAGGGTGGTGGTTGATGGGAAATGTTCAGAATGGAGTTCAGTTACAAGTGGCATACCACAAGGATCTGTTCTGGGGCCGTTGCTGTTTGTCATTTTTATCAACGACCTAGAGGAGGGCGCAGAAGGGTGGGTGAGTAAATTTGCAGACGACACTAAAGTCGGTGGTGTTGTCGACAGTGCGGAAGGATGTAGCAGGTTACAGAGGGACATAGATAAGCTGCAGAGTTGGGTTGAGAGGTGGCAAATGGAGTTTAATGTAGAGAAGTGTGAGGTGATTCACTTTGGAAGGAATAACAGGAATGGTAAAGTTCTTGGAAGTGTGGATGAGCAGAGGGATCTAGGTGTCCATGTACATAGATCCCTGAAAGTTGCCACCCAGGTTGATAGGGTTGTGAAGAAGGCCTATGGAGTGTTGGCCTTTATTGGTAGAGGGATTGAGTTCTGGAGTCATGAGGTCATGTTGCAGCTGTACAAAACTCTGGTACGGCCGCATTTGGAGTATTGCGTACAGTTCTGGTCACCGCATTATAGGAAGGACGTGGAAGCTTTGGAGCGGGTGCAGAGGAGATTTACCAGGATGTTGCCTGGTATGGAGGGAAAATCTTATGAGGAAAGGCTGATGGACTTGAGGTTGTTTTCGTTAGAGCGAAGAAGGTTAAGAGGAGACTTAATAGAGGCATACAAAATGATCAGAAGGTTAGATAGGGTGGACAGTGAGAGCCTTCTCCCGCGGATGGAAATGGCTAGCACGAGGGGACATAGCTTTAAACTGAGGGGTAATAGATATAGGACAGAGGTCAGAGGTAGGTTCTTTACGCAAAGAGTGGTGAGGGCGTGGAATGCCCTACCTGCAACAGTAGTGAACTCGCCAACATTGAGGGCATTTAAAAGTTTATTGGATAAGCATATGGATGATAATGGCATAGTGTAGGTTAGATGGCTTTTGTTTCGGTGCAACATCGTGGGCCGAAGGGCCTGTACTGCGCTGTATTGTTCTATGTTCTATCCCTATAACCGCATAACCCCACCTAACCTTTGGACAGTAAGAGACAATTTAGAATGGCCAATCCACCTAACCTGTACATCTTTGGACTGTGGAGGAAACCAGAGCACCCGGAGAAAACGTATATACACGGGGAAAAAGTGCAAACTCCACACAGTCACCCAAGGTTGGAATTGAACCCGTGTCCCTGGCGCTGTGAGGGAACAGTGCTAACCACTGTGGCACCGTGCCGCCCCTGCATATCTAAGAGTAGCATGTTGATGTTGTTCTGACTGTGACTGCTCTCGCTGCTGCTGCTACTTTTTTTCCTGCGGTTGCTGATGCTGCATCTGGTACCGGTCACCTTGGTCTTCGCCTGAGGCGCAAAATAATACAACTTTACTCAATGAAGACCTCCAAAACATAGATGGCACCTCAAAGTTTTTGAAGTAACATTTCAGCACAAGTACTGTCGAAAAGCCTTTCACTAAATCAGTCAAGAACGCAACTGCGAAGTGTCAGTACTTGTTGACATACACCCCTGTCGTGTGTTCAGCCCCCTCAATAGCCACTGTGTTCCCTCTATGCTTTCACTGGCAAGTTACAGAAAGTCCAGGAAATCCATGAACCCAGAGTTAAGTTGCAAAAGCCATGTTAATATCACTGTAATTGAGCGATTAACATATTGAAATTGACAACCCGCCTCTCCCAAGAGGGTTGCTGGCGGCAGGCTAATGCGCTAGAGTTAAATGTAAAGTTGGCAGATTGGAGCTGGCTTTCTGACATGTTTGCATTTTTCCATGGCTTAATTCTCCTCACTCTACCTGCAGCACCACCCACGCACTCGCCTATGTTAAAATTCCCCCCTCAGGGTATCATAACTGTGATTTATAATTATTACTGTTGACTAACAGATGGAATAGTGTTGTTTGATAAACTTGTTTTTTTCCCCCTGTATTTTGTGTTTATATTTCAAGTAAAATTAGTTCAATCCCTAAAGGATTGGACATACGGATGGTATTCGGATGGTGGTAATAAGGATGGTGGAATTGATTGTGGGATTGTTTGCATGCTTGCTGCCCACCCTATTAGAAGCCATTTCGTTATTGAAAAATGGGTGCGACATAATCAAATTTCGAGACAAATAATTGTTCTAGAGTTAAGTTAACCTTATCAACCATTGACTAATGTCCACTGACATAAAGATTGAATTCTCTAGCTGTTGCGGTTCACTTTTCCAGCTGCCAGCGAACTCCTACCCGCAGATTTCCCGGCGGCGTGGGGTGGCTTCAATGGGAAATCCCATTAACAGGTGGCGGGAGTTTAGAATCCTGGTGCCAGCAAATGGTGGCTGCCGTGAAATACCCGGCTAGGGATCCGGAGATTCCAGCCCAATGCAGGTTACTAAGACTTTAATTAGGGATGAAAGTACCAGTAAATGTCAAATGTAACAGTCCATGCTTTCTATCAGATACCAATATTCTATCATGTAAACTCTCTTAAAATAAATTAATAAATGGGCAATGATTTACATAACTTTCAAGGCAAAGAAAGCAAATATCTTGGGCGCGATCTACCGGCCTTATTATGCCTGAAAGGCAGCGCGGTGCGGGAGGTCCTCTTCCGGCATCAACTGGCTCGCCACACCTTGGGAGTTGCGAGATCCAACGTAATCTTGCAAGATGCTGCAATGTGAATCCTGCCCATTGTGGGCAGGAACACTTCATAGTAAATCTGCATATTAGAATGAGACAGCTCTACCCAGGACATGGGATCTAACCCCCTTGACTTGGAGATCTTTCACAAGTGCCATTGAATGCTGGTCTCCACAAATGGGGACCAGACAGAATGGCACATGTGGGGGTCTCCCAGAGGAATAGAGGCCCCCAGATACCTTGGCACTGCCAGCTTGGCACCCTGGCAGAGTCAGCCTGGCAGTGCCACCTGGGTGCCAGCCTAGCATTGCCAGGGATGCCCTGTGCGGGTGCAGAGAGGTTTGGGGGTCCTGAGGACCCCCTTATCTGTGAGTTGGAATATGGGGGTCGTGCGGGGTGTCGCGAGCAGAGTTCCTTAGAGCAGAAAACGGGACTAAGTGAGGCCTCAGCCACGCGTTCCCTGCTGAGGGCTACATTCTACCCAAATGTCCGTTCGATAGCATGATGTTTCTCAGCACGCCAGGCGCCAGGGAACACCCGGCTAATTGCACGCTACAGGACTCTCTTCACGTTTGATTAGATCGTGCCACTTAACTTAATACAGAAGTTTCTCCATGCAAGATGTAACACATGCAATCCACATTGCCATACAACCTGTCACAGCATCATCAGTTGTAAAAACTGAGTACAGGCCCATTGTGCAATATATCTGATATTCAACAGACAAATATTTGGCATTTTTCATTGTTTCTATCGAGCATGTAATTCTGGAAATCCACAAATTTATGAATAAAGACAGAAACAAACTTTCTCAGATAGATGGAAATGGGTGAATTAATGAACTTCTACAGTGCTCATTTATCATTTCAAAGAATCGCAGAGTCTTTCCAGGCTTTTGGTTGGCCATCAGTAGCTAGTGGTGTCCCTCAGGGATCAGTGTTGGGCCCACAATTGTTCACAATTTACATGGATGATTTGGAGTTGGGGACCAAGTGCAATGTGTCCAGGTTTGCAGACGACACTAAGATGTGTGGTAAAGCAAAAAGTGCAGAGGATACCGGAAGTCTGCAGAGGGATTTGGATAGGTTAAGTGAATGGGCTAGGGTCTGGCAGATGGAATACAATGTTGACAAATGTGAGGTTATCCATTTTGGTAGGAATAACAGCAAAAGGGATTATTATTTAAATGATAAAATATTAAACATGCTGATGTGCAGAGGGACCTGGGTGTCCGAGTTCATGAGTCGCAAAAAGTTGGTTTACAGATGCAACAGGAGATTAAGAAGGCGAATGGAGTTTTGTCCTTCATTGCTAGAGGGATGGAGTTTAAGACTATGGAGGTTATGCTGCAAATGTACAAGATGTTAGTGAGGCCACACCTGGAGTATTGTGTTCAGTTTTGGTCTCCTTACCTGAGAAATAACGTATTAGACATAGACATAGACATAGACATAGAATTTACAGTGCAGAAGGAGGCCATTCGGCCCATCGAGTCTGCACCGGCTCTTGGAAAGAGCACCCTACCGAAGGTCCAAACCTCCACCCTATCCCCATAACCCAGTAACCCCACCTAATCCCCATAACCCAGTAACCCCACCCTACGGGCAATTTTGGACACTATGGGCAATTTAGCATGGCCAATCCACCTAACCCGCACATCTTTGGACTGTGGGAGGAAACCGGAGAACCCGGAGGAAACCCACGCACACACGGGGAGAACGTGCAAACTCCGCACAGACAGTGACCCAAGCCGGAATCGAACCTGGGACCCTGGAGCTGTGAAGCAATTGTGCTAACCACCATGCTACCGTGCTGCCCCACGGCCCCAATATTGGCGCTGGAGGGTGTGCAGAGGAGATTCACTAGGTTAATCCCAGAGCTGAAGGGGTTGGATTAGAAGGAGAGGTTGAGTAGACTGGGATTGTACTTGTCGGAATTTAGAAGGATGTGGGGGATCTTATAGAAACATATAAGATTATGAAGCGAATACATAGGATAGATGCGAGCAGGTTGTTTCCACTGGTGGGTGAAAGCAGAACTAGGGGCCATAGCCTCAAAATAAGGGGAAGTAGATTTAGGACTGAATTTAGGAGGAACTTCTTCACCCAAGGGGTTGTGAATCTATGGAATTCCCTGCCCAGTGAAGCAGTTGAGACTCCTTCATTAAATGTTTTCAAGATAAAGGTACATAGTTTTTTAAAGAATAAAGGAATAAAGGGTTATGGTATTCGGGCCGGAAAGTGGAGCTGAGTCCACAAAAGATCAGCCATGATCTCAGTGAATGGCGGAGCAGGCTCGAAGGGCCAGATGGCCTACTCCTGCTCCTAGTTCTTATGTTCTTAGAAGGAGGCAATTCAGCCCCTCAAGCTTACACTGGCTCACTGATTCCCCCGCTTTATCCCCTTAACCTTGCATGTTATTTATTATTTCACAATTGCTGTTCGTTTAACTAGCTTTAAAGTCATCTGATTAAAAGTGTATTTTGTTTACAGATTTTTTGAAGTGGTTAAGAAGGTTTAAAAGCCACTATTTAAAGATTTTTTAAAAATATAAGCTGAATACGGGTTTGCTTGCATTTAAAATGGTTAAGGTTATTGAGATGGTATTAAACAGGTAGCAGACTGGAGGCAGTGGAAGGAGAGACTTTCTCAAACAAGCTGTGAGTTTTTATAATTCATCATTGGTTGACAGATGAGTTCTGCTGGAGAATATTAGAAAATGTCTCAAATCTCATATATATGCTAATGGTATGCTGAGACTAGTCAGTGGTGTGCTAGAGTTTTTTTTTAATCTGTCTTGACCAGCGTGGAAAGTGGAGGAGACAAGTCATTGCACTTGACAATTTATGATCAAACAACTGAATTGTAAAAGAAGAAAGGCAAGGGAAGTGATAGCAATTTACTGGTTTAACACTGTTATTACTATAGATAAAAAAATATTGATTTGTACTACACTGGCCGATAAATTAGTTTCCTCTACTCACTATGATTTTTAAAAAATCAATTTAAACAAATGTTTGGTCCTCATGAAAGATATGACATAGTCTGTTTTGAATTAGGTATTTATTTCTAATACTATATCCTATTATTTATTAAATAACTACTTGTAAATTCTTCCATGTGGCTTGCAGCAAATATGTTCCATTTTTATGTTCCATTTTTGGAAAGTCAGAAAAAATTACTTTTCACTGCGAGCGATGATTGGATTTAACCAATTTATGCTTACTGTCTTTCAACCAAGTGACGAGCCAAGATATGGAATAAGATGTCATCTGATGTTCTAGTTTGTCTTTTTTTTTTCTCTCCTTGGGTTCCTTGGTTTACATTATCAATTTGATAACGCAAACTGTAAATTAGGCAATGAATATTAGAAAGGTGTTAATTGTACATTGCTGTACACATGGAATTAAACTGGGAAATACTCCAAAACACAACCTGAAGTGTTAGAGGGCACATTCTATTTCCAACTGTAATTAGAGTGTGCTGTGTTTGCCAGTTAATGGTAACCCTCTTATGGCTAGCACACACATTCATTCGAAGGGAATATTGGTGCAGGTGTTGATGCAATCTATGTACGTTCCAATGGAAAAACACATTACAGGTGAAATTGGAAACACCAGCAGCGTGAAACAGGCTCACAGCGAATCGACAGCCAATCTTTCAACGCACCAGTTTTTAAATTTTCCACAGACTTAGAAAATATTGCCAGGATTTTTAGTTTCAAAGCAAATTCAAATGGAGACTGGGAGTAGGAAATTAATCGGCAAAAAATAGTTTAAAGAATTGTCTGTGAAGTGCGGTGAGACGAGGAATTAGTGTGGTGAAAATGGACTACTGATTCCCTCCGAGCCTGTTTCACCTCTTTTGTTTTTATCGGAACAGTTCAGTTGGTGGAGGCTAGGGGGAGTTTATCGACTCATTTCATATTGCTTTATTAGATTGGCACATGCAAGTACTTTAAGCTAAAATGTGCTTATGTTACTAACCAAATAACTGTGTGATGATTGCTGATAATATATCTTTTTACAGTGAATGAATAAATAACTCAATACAATAGAGCTGATAGTCCTGATTTACACCAGCCAGATCCAGGAAGTGAGTGGGTTTTTTCAATACCTTTGGATTGCTTGGTACCACATTATGCTTCAGACAGGTGAAGCATTTCAGTTGTTAACCATTCACCAGGAACATTTCAGCCAGCAGGAATCAGTATGGAATATCTCGTGCAACAAAATCTCTTCTAAAATTAGGGACTACTGGTACGGACAGCATTATGTTTATGCTCCCCCATCTTCAGCGCCCACCATTCAGAAGCTTCCACTTCTATTTATCAGATTGAAAAATATAAATGTTAAAAATACAAGATTAATACAAGCCACGTGGGGTTTGACCGTATCGTTCGTAGCAGAACACAGCTGTAACATAAGAGAATGTAGTTTAAAATATAGATTTCTGTAATCTATTTACACACCTTAATTCGTGAAGCTATAAATTGTTCCATATACATGGTGACATTTGAATTTGAATAAAACTATTTCCTGCTCATAAGATCGTAAGGAGTAGATGCAGGAATAGGCCATTCGACCCCTTCAGCCTGCTCTGTCACTCAATAAGATCGTGGCTGAGTGTGGCCTCAAACTCCACTTTCCTACCTGGCCCAATAATCCTTGACTCCAATATCGATCAAAAATTGATGATTAACCAAAGTCTACATTTCCAGTTCAAAGCGCACTTGTACTTGATTGAGTAAAAAAGATGAATACATTCAAAGTTAAACTAGTCATTAAAAGACAGCTTAGGATATTTAGATTTGAGTGTCAGTGCTCATTTCCTTGAAGACTCCCTGCGGTAGACTTGGTGATAGTGTAAAACAGATGACTGTGATTTAACAGCCCATCTTACAATTCCTGATTTTTATTTCCATTGACTTGAAAAGGAAGTTCATAAATTTTTACAAATTGGTCTCATGTTATATCAATAGGAACCCAATGAAATCTTAAGGGGTTCATAAGAAAGCAACTACAGTGGCTTTTGTACGGGGTAGAAGCACGTCTGTGAAGGCATTTTTGTTAAGTCTATGGGCCGATCTAACAGAAAAGTTTCTTTGTGGCGTGTTTTGCTGGGAGTTTCGCCCGGCTCTGTCGGTGAGTTCCCCACCACTATCTAACCACACTTAGTCACTTTGGGCACGATCTACTAGCCACCCAGATGTGAGGGCGCTGCAGGTGGTTGATGCTGGGAGCCAGTACGCGTCAGGTGATCTATCCAGATCTCGCAAGACATCGTGATCAGGATCCCTCCCACAACGGGCGTGAACAAGGCTCCCGAACCAAAGTCAGTTTTAAACCCACTTAGGTGTGCTCACCTGGGATCTGCCGGTTGCTCCCGGCATCCACCAGCCTCCCCAGGGAGTCCCCACACAAATGTGGACCAGGAAGAATGGCTCCCAGGCCATCAAAGGCCCTGGATGGTGAGGGACAGGTCAGGGCGGTCCACTGGCCCTCCCCCTCGAACGTGGGCACCTTGGCACTGCCAGGCTGGCACCTTTGCTACCCTGGCACTGCCAAGGTTCCGGCTGGCACTGCAAAGCCGTCAGGAGAATTGCAATATGCCAGGGTGGAAGTTCCAGGGTGCTCGGGTGCCAGGATAACACTGCCAATGGTCAGGGCTGGGCGGAGCCATGTCCATGAAAGGAGGGTAGAATGGGGTTATGAGGAGTGGGAGAATGCAGGCAGGGTATGAAGGGTCATCTGGAAGGTTGGGGGGGGCGAAGGGTGCGGGTCCTTAAAAGGCGGGCTCTCATGGACCCCATAGTGGGGAGGCATCACATGGCAGGGTGCGGGGTAATGTCCATGTGTGTTGGGGTGACAATGCCCATGGATGGGAGGTGTGGCAGACTCCCAAGCTATCTTAAAGACCGGATCAACATTTCAAAATGGTGGCCCGATCCCTGAGGAGATCCAGGTCTGGCCAGCGAGTTCAGCTCCCCAGTGATGAAAATAATTATCAGTGAGGGCATGACTGGGCAGAAGATCCCACGTGCCCAAAAAAGTGATTAAGCACGGAATTTATCAGTTGTTCATGCCAGCAGGATATTCCGGTCCACCAACAGCGCATGTGTTCCCCATGATGAGGGGTGCAGTCACCTGAAAATCCTGTTGACACTGTCGGGACCAGAACGATAGTGACGTTTAAGGGGCAACTTGGCAAATACATGAATAGGATGGGACTAGAGGGATGCGGACCTGGAAGTTTAGAAGATTTTAGTTTAGACGGGCAGCATGGTCTGCGCAGTCTTGGAGGGCTGAAGGGCCTGTTCCTGTGCTGTACTTTTCTTTGTTCTTTGTTCTTTATTCAGAATATCCTGCTGATAGGCTGCCTCTGCTGCTGAAAAACATGTGGCGCGTTGGTCGATAAATCCCGCACATAGAATTATTTTGATCACTTTCTCACTTTTTTGCGCACTGGGGAGTTTCTCCCTGCTCAAGTCCACACTTAGAATTATTTTTATCAGGGCGGCATGGTGGTGCAGTGGTTAGCGCTGTCGACTCACAGCTCTCAGGATCCGGATCGATCCCGGCCCCAGGTCACTGTCCCTGTGGAGTTTACACATTCTCCCAGTGTCTGCATGGGCCCCACCCTCATAACCCAAAAAGATGTGCAGGGTAGGCAAATTTGCCATGCTAAATTGCTCCTTACAAAAGATACTATAGAATTGAAAAAATAATTATTATTTTCATCACGAGGAGCTGAACCCACTGGCTAGACAGTCTCCTCAGAGATTGGGCCACCATTTGGAAAGGGTGCCCCGATCTTTAAGGGAGCTTGAGGGTCCCCCACACCCCTCACCCAATGGGCAATGTCACCCTTCACACATATGGGCATTACCACACACACCCTCAAGTGAGGACGCTCTGCTATGGGGTAGCTGAGTGCTCCCCCTTTTCAGTCTTCCCTCTCCCCATTTCGTCTCTTCCCCCCCCCCCCCCCCCCCCCCCCCCCGTCCAGGGCCCCCAACCTTTCGAAAGCTCTTTCATATCCACCCTTCACCCCACCCCCCCACGCTTCAACCCCCTCCACCCCCCACCCCCGCAACCATCCTTTCCCCTCAGGCCCCCACCCTTGGCAGTGCCACCTGGCACCCTGACACCCTGGCATTGCCACCATGATAGTGCTCCTGTCAGCTTGGCAGTGCCAAGGTGCCCTAGTGTCAGAAGGAGAGCTAGGGTGGCACCCTTCCCTGTCCCTGACCACCCTGGGATCTCCAATGGCCTGGGAGAACCCCCCCCCCCCCCCCCCCACGAGGTACCGTGATGCCTGGTCTACATTCGTGTGGACCAGTACTAAACGGCGTGATCGCTCACTGGGGAGCCGGTTAGACCACGGGAGGCCGTTTGATCGGGGGTCCTCCCTGTTAATGGTATGGAGATTGTCCATCATTTGTGATTATTGATTTCTTTCCACGTCACGACAGGATCCGGATCTCGCCAATGAAAGTGGGCCGGTTAGATCTGAAACTGATTGGCGCCAAGCATTGTTCCCGATTTCGGGATCTCCCGCGATCTAACCGGCTCCCTCGGATTCTCGCCCAACGCAACGTGGCCATTAGAGCATGCCTTAAATCTTTTCTTTTTGGGACTATTGTTCCAGGTTGGATGAGGAAAGTCTCCCTAGCTCTGGGCTCTTTCCCTCCTAAATGAATCGGACAAATATTAGCTGATGGACAAGGGCGAGCAGATCTTTGCCATCTGATAGGAACTCTATGCCTGCTTCACATCTCTTCTTCACATGAAGTAAACTCGTGAAATTTAAATTTAAAACACGGTTGGAATTTAGGCTGTTTGTGTATTCTGCCTGCCCTCCTGTAACCATCTCCACATTAAAGATTATAGCATTATAGCAAGGAATGAAAGCATGCATTTGATAGAAAGGCATTGATAGTGTACTGGGACCTCAAATACATTCCTCGAGAGTGCAGTGCAGGTAGTTCTAATCATGAAAAAGGCCAGGATAATTTTGATAAATATTAGTCGAATACAAAGGTGAAGAATTGATGATGAATTTACACAAACCATTGCTTAAGCAATACGTGAAGTAAAACTTGGGGAGCCAATTTATAGAAAGAATATAAAAACCATAAAGGACACACTGTATAAATTCACTAGGATAGTGCCAAAGATTGAACGTGGTAGTTATGAGAGTTAAGGAGAAGGAATCATCAATTTAAAATTGTCACTATGAGAGATGAGGAGTCAGATTAGGAGAATTTTCTTAACACAGATAATCATTGGAGCATGAAATGCTTTGTCACAAGGGGTAAGTAAGACAGAGAACAGTATATTTAAAAGAAAAAGGATGAATACTGAAAGCAGAGAAAGTTCAAGGCTATATATAGAGAGGGAGAGACTTGTTTTCTATTGTTCAGCATAGGTATATTATGTCAAACTTTGTGCTGTAAATGTTGATGGCGCTATGATTCCTGCAATAATAGTTTACTTCATTGAGGGTCATTTTTACTTCGGATACAGGTGGTTGTGGATCATCTGCCCACTCCACAATGCACCAATTTTATATTTAATTCAACTTTGGACCCTTGTACCATTCATCCTTTTGATAGTATTCTGGGAAAGAATATGCTTCCGATATCAGCTTTTACAACACAGACTAAAGAAAAGCAATATATTTGTTATTGAACAATGGATCCTTTTGGATTGTGTTTTACACATCCATGTTGTTTATTCATTTGTTTTATTAAAACTCCTTCCATACAGTGGAACTTAAGGGGATGGAAAGAGTAATAAAGCATTTTATCACAAATCAACTGTGTTTGGCTACGGCCACACAAATGACCTTTTCGCTGATTTTCTTTATAAATTTGAAATACCCAATTCTCTTTTTTTCCAATTAAGGGGCAATTTAGCATGGCCAATTCACCAACCCTGCACATCTTTGGGTGAGCGTGAGACCCACGCAGACATAGAACCATAGAATTTACAGTGCAGAAGGAGGCCTTTCGGCCCATCGAGTCTGCACCGGCTCTTGGAAAATCGCACCCTACTTAAGCCCACACCTCCACCCCATTCCCATAACCCAGTAACCCCACCTAACCTTTTGGACACTAGGAATGGCCTAGAATGGCCAATCCACCTAACCTGCAGATTTTTGGACTGTGGGAGGAAACCGGAGCACCCGGAGGTAACCAACGCATCCACAGGGAGAAAGTGCAAACTCCACACAGTGATCTGAGGCCAGAATTGAACCTGAGACCCTAGAGCTGTAAGGCAGCATGCTAACCACTTCACCACTGTGCCACCCCATTTTCCCTGATCAAAATCATTTTAGTCACCTGTGACCGGAAAAGCTCCTCAGTTCACATGATCTATTCTCCAACCTTCCAAACACTACCATATCCCTAAAAACATTTCTAATTCATCAACATGCATATTAATTATGACTATTTACTCTATTTAGAAAACTCAAGAGAACCCATTTCCTTGGCTTGCCACTGGAATAAAATCCAACGTGGCACGAGCCACATGATCATTCTGAGAAATAACTGCACAACGCTTTTTTAAAAGCAGTGCCAACTCGAACTGCTAAACACAGCCATAGGAAAATGTTTCCATGCCTTCCAAAAGGATATATCTCCTTTAACATCTCACACAGTATATTAAAAAAATTACAAACAAATGAGGAAGGCATCCATTAAATTAGCAGCGGACCAACAGGGAATGATTTATGCAATCATTAAACACAGCAAGCTTCAATGACATTCCTACTCAAATGTTAACAGTAGTCATTATATGTAAATGAAATCTTTTGAGGATCAGTCACCCTTAAAACACACTCAATCATGGCTTGAAGTGAATCAATTATTCTTCATGTTGTTTATCCCCTGATATTGGATTTTTGTCACCTCTGAGTTGCAGTAATCCTTTCTTTTTTATTTCAAACCACTGGTGGGAAAGCGTGATGTCACTTTATCTTCCGGCTGTTCACTTGGCTTCACAGAACAACAAAGACACACACGTGCGGTTCACTGATAATGAAAATTAACATTCTTCCTGTCTCATGGTGTTAAAAGCTGCTCATGTACTGGCTTTATTTCTGGGTATCTCAAGACAACTTGCTCTTGCCGGAGCAGCTGCTTGCCTTACAGATGTACACCGGCTTATTTTTAATTACAGCTACTCTGTGCTTATGGCCCTGTAGGAAGCAAACCACGAGGGAGGCAGATACTGAGAAAGGTGGGCGGGGAAATCAGCAAAAAATGGTATTTAATGATTCACTTGGGCTGAGTCTTACAGAGATTATAGAATGTAAAACTCAACTAAAGTTGGGCAGGAGGAGCTGGATAGCACATTAATCAAAGCTTGTGGGTCTCAAGTGCTCTCCTTTATATTGGGTTACTGTTCTTCGGTACTCCTCCAAAATAAGTGAAACTGGCTAGGATTTGAGGGATCAGACTTTGCTTGACAATGCTCCTGTGAAACACTTTGGGCCATTTTGGTGCATTTAGGGTGCTTCATGAATGCAAGTTGTTATTGTATCAGCATTCTGAGGTTGTACCCCTTATATTACAGCTTGCAAATTACAAGCTTAATGGTTACTGGACACACACTTAATGTTTACTGGACACCCAGCTTACTCACTCTTCCAACTTCTTCCATCGGGCAGGAGATACAAAAGTCTGAGAACACGCACTAACAGATTCAAAAACAGCTTCTTCCCCGCTCTTACCAGACTCCTAAACGATCCTCTTATAGACTGATGGACTTATGGACTGATCTGATCTCTTCACACATCTTCACCCGATGCCTGTGTCTATGTATACACATTGTGAATTATATGTTTGTCCTATTATATATTTTATTTTCATGTACGGAATGATTTGTTTGAGCTGCACGCAGGACAATACTTTTCACTGTACCTCAGTACACATGACAATAAACCAATCCAATGTAGTTGATGGCTATAGTTGAATCTAATATTCAGTTAGTTGCTATCTTTCTATCCTTATTATCTTGTTGAAGTAATTTATTCATTATCAAGGGAAATTACTTTGTTCGCTTGATCGAGCAAGTGCCAACAAAACATTGCCTACAAACCTAAAATTCCACAACTGGTTTAGGGTGCATGGGTGCACCATATCCACCGTTGCTGTGAAGCTGTTCCTGTTTCACAATGATACTGAAGATGATGAGTGAACAGAATTAATGGCAGATCAAATTTCTCTCCAGACCAGACTGTCAGGCCTCCAGCAGCTGGTGGCTTCAGACCTAAACTGCAGATCTCAGTCCCTAATGTAAACACAGTCTTCTCCAGTTCAAATCCCAAAAGCCAAAATCAGGCTGGGAGAAGGAGAAAAAAAGATGCTGAGAAGATCTAAGATTGCTCCCTGCTTGTTGTCCCTGCGCAGGAGAAAAATTAAAGATACGTTTAATGGATACAGAATTAACCAAGCTATTTTCGGCACATATTTATGATGGCATGATGTCAACATGGAAATGCCAACATGGCAAAATTCTCATGAATCACTCTATCTTAGATTGGATTTTGGAGATGTTAGAGTCGCTAGGTTGTCCAGGTTCAAAGTAATCATGGGTGCGGTTCATGCTGTGTTAAATGGAATTGAATGTGAATGTACTATAAACTATTGCACAGATCTGGCATCAATGGGGGAAGGTGGGGTGGCCTAGTGGTATTGTCACTGGACTAGTAATCCCGAGACCCAGGGTACTCCTCTGGTGGCCCAGGTTCAAATCCACTACACAGATGGTGAAATTTGAATTTGATAAAAATCTGGAATAACAAGTCCAATGATGACCATGAAACCATTGTCATGGTTGTAAAAGCCCAATCCTCCTTTAGGGGAGGAAATCTGCTGTCCTTGTCTGGTCTGACCTATGTGAACCACAGCAATATGGTTGACTCTTAAAATGCCACTCGGTTCAAGGGCAATGAGGGATTGCCAACAAATGCTGGCCTTGCCAGCGAAGCCTACATCATTTGAGAGAATATAGAAAAGAAAAGTAATGCCCTTTCACCCTACTGAGGAGCGATGGATAATTGCATACATTTGCCTTCTAGACACACTGTGTTAATGAAGTTTATTCTAAAGTACTGTTAATATAATAACAAGACTCATCAAAGGTCCACCAAGTCACAAATGAGGAGCGAGATTCTCCGGTCGCCAATGCCGAAATTGCGTTCGGCGATCGGCCGGAGAATCCCCATTTGCCCTGAAATCAGGGGTGGCACTGCTTTTGCGATTTTCCCGCCCCCTCAAAAATGGAGTACTTGGGGAGTATGCCGCATGACGTATGGACGGCCTCAGGACATCACCTGAGGCCCCCGCCCCTGACGTTCCGCCCCCAATGGGCCGACTTCCCAACGGCGCGGAACACTTATGTTTTTTTTTCCGTGGACCCCGCTTGGTGGCTGCATCTGTATCCAGCGCCGCCACAGTTGGGGGGGAGCAGCTGTGCCACTGGCTGGGGAGCTTCGGCGGGGGCTGGAGGGACTGGTGGGGGGTGATCCAGGGTGGCAGGGGGGTTACTGGGGGACATTATTTGATAGGTCGGGTCCGCGCGCGGCCGGCGCCATGTTACACGGTGCGGCCGCTGCAGGCCACCGCCGTGCGCATGCGAGGCCACGGACCCAGCCATTCTCCGGCCATATGCATAGGTAAAGCCGGGGGCTTTACACTACTCGGCTACTAGCCCCCTACCGGACAGAGGATCGGTGCAGCTGTTGCGCCGTTTTATTCTGGCATAAAATGCCATGTTCCCACGCCGGTGTCAGCACTTAGTCTGCAAATCGGAGAATTCAGCCCGAAGAATTGTTTATAAATGTGTTTCAACTGTAACCATTCACACAAGATCATCACATTTAGCTGGACACGTGTAAGTGATCAGAAGGCTTAAGAAGGCTAGGAAGGTATTAGGAATTAGAAAATCCAATACGAGGGTGATGGTTGGGTAATGGTAATCATAGAATCATACAATCATAGAATTTACAGTGCAGAAGGAGGCCATTCGGCCCATCGAGTCTGCACCGGCTCTTGGAAAGAGCACCCTACCCAAGGTCAACACCTCCACCCCATCCCCATAACCCAGTAGCCCCACCCAACACTAAGGGCAATTTTGGACACTAAGGGCAATTAATCATGGCCAATCCACCTAACCTGCATATCTTTGGACTGTGGGTGGAAACCGGAGCGCCCGGAGGAAACCCACGCACACACAGGGAGAATGTGCAGACTCCGCACAGACAGTGACCCAAGCCGGAATCGAACCTGGGACCCTGGAGCTGTGAAGCAATTGTGCTATCCACAAGGCTACCGTGCTGCCCTCACGTAATGTCACTGGGCTAGTAATCCAGAGGCCATGGTTAATATCTCTGGGGACATGGGAACAAATCCCACTATAGTATCTGGTGGAATTTAAATTCAATTAATGAAACTTGGATAATTGAAAGATAATTATTGTCATAAATGCCCATCTGATGTACCTTAGGGAAGGAAATCTGCCTAGCCTAGCCTACATGTGACTCTAGATCCACAACAATATTGTTGACTCTTAACTGCCTCTGAAAGCTATTTAGTACAAGGGCAAGTAGGGATGGGGCAACACAACCTTGTCACCATTGCTGACATCTCATGAAAGAATAAAGAAAATAAAACACTCCAACAGTTACATAAGAAAATTGGGAATTCAACACATTGAGTTTGTCCTGAGATTCAATTTGAACATGACCAATCTGTATCTAAACTACATTTATCCATCTTGGTTCCGCATCTCTCAATAAACCGATCAAAAATCTAGTGGTGTCAGTTCTGAAGTTTACAATTGCCCATGACATAACAGATTCTTTTGTGAGAAATTCCTCTCTGGTCTTGCTGACATCACCCACGAACAGCCTGACTGACAGAACTATCGTGTTTGCAGAATTATCTTGTTTGCAGAATTATCTTGATAACACATCTCCTAGAACCAAAGACCTACAAGCAAGGAGCAATTTGAGCACTGCCAGTCACAGTAATAGTCACTATGACACCTAACACTTATATCATTTCGAGCAATGCCAGGAGATTTGGCAAGGATATGCCAGTTTGACATTCTCCATGGTACTACACAATATCTACAGGCTAAAATCAGTGTCAACCAACATGCAGGCAAATCAATTGAAGTTGACCAAGTTTCTGGAAGCTATTGCATTCGCGTGGCACAGGGCAGCATCAATTGCACCCATTGCCATTCAAGGGCCTGTTCAACATACTTGGTATTCAACAGAAGATATTTTCTGTGTGTGCCCAAATGACCTGTGACAACCAGCCATTTTATGTGTGAACGCATTTTCCAGCGAGTGACCAAGTAACCTTGTAATAAAAAGAATATTGCATAAAAGTTAAAACAAATACAGTAGCACAGTGGTTAGTACTGTTGCTTCACAGCACAAGGGTCCCAGGTTCGATTCCCGGCTTGGGTCAGTGTCTGTGTGGAGTCTGCACGTTCTCCCTGTGTCTGTGTGGGTTTCCTCCGGGTGCTCTGGTTTCCTCCCACAAGACCCAAAAGACGTGCTGTTAGGTGAATCGGATATTCTGAATTCGCCCTCTGTGAACCCGAATAGGCGCTGGAATGTGGCGACTTGGGGATTTTCACAGTAACTTCGTTGCAGTGTTAATGTAAGACTACTTGTGACAATAATAAATTATATTATATTATTAAATTAAGGTATGGAATAACTGTTTGAAATGTGCCCTTTGACACTGTTAAACAGCCCTTGTTGACTTCCACCAGTATATCAGTGAGTTTGGAGGATGCATTTTACCTGGAAATGCTGGTCAAAATTTTCCGGCTGTTTGGATTCTCTTTTCCTGCTGGCAGTGCACCACCATCTGTGGGTTTCCTGGTGATGAAGGGTGACTTCAATGGGAAATCCCATTGACAAGTGACGAGAATAGAGAATCCCGCCATCAGCGAACGACGTGCCACTGAGAAACACACATTTGGGAAAAGCAGAGAATCCCGCCCGTTGTCTTATATTTTGTGCCATTGAGTATCTCTCCAGGTGATTTCATGTGGCTATTATCTCCTTTTTCTGCCACACTTTTATTCCAGTAGTTTTATTCATTCATTCATAAGACCTGGGAGTCTCTGGCTAGGCCAGCGTTATTACCCATTTTTAATTGCCCATGGGAGATTAGTGATGAGCTACCTTTTTGAAACGCTACAGTGCATGTGGTTTACGTTCACCCACAGTGCTGTTAGGGAGGGAGTTACAGGATTCTGACCCAGCGACAGTCAGTGAATGGTGATATATTTCCAAGTCAGAATGGTGAGTGACTTGGAGGGGAACTTGCAGGTGGTGGTGTTCCTATGCATCTTCTGCCTTGTCCTTCTAGATGATAGAGATCAGAGATTTGGAAGCTGCTGCAAAGGAACCTTGGTGAGTTGCTGCAGTGCATCTTGTAGATGATACACACTGCTGCTACTGCGCACAGTGGTGGAGTGAATGTTTAAGATGGTGGATGGAATGCCAATTATATGGGTTGCTTTGTCCTGGATGATGTTGAGCTTCTTGAGTACTGTTAGATCTGCACCACTCCAGGTAAGTGGAAAGTATTCCATCACATTCCTGACTTGTGCCTTTTAGATGGTGGACAGGCTTTGGGGAGTCAGGGGATGAGTTACTTGCCACACAGAATTCCCAGCCCCTGACCTGCTCTTTTAGCCACTGTATTTATATGGCGAGGTCCAGTTCAATTTCTGCTAAATGATAACATTCAGATTGTTGATACTGGGGGATTCAGCAACGATAATGCCACTGAACATCAAGGGGAAGCAATTAGATTCTCTCTTATTGGACATGGTCATTACCTGTTGGCATGGATGTTACTTGGCACCTATCAGCCTGAGCCTAAATGTTGTCCAGGTTTCGCTGCATATAAACACAACTGCATCATTATCTGAGGAGTCACGAATGGTGCTGAATATTGTGCAGTCATCAGCGAACATTCCCACTTCTGACCTTATGATGGAAGGTCATTGATGAAGCAGCTGAAGATTATTGTGCCCAGAACTTTACCCTGTAGAACTTTTGCAGCAATATGCTGGAACTGTAATGTTGACTTCCAAAAACCATTACCATCTTCCTTTGTGCCAAGTGTGACTCCAACCAGCAGAGAATTTCCCCCCTGATTCCCATTGACTCCAGTTTTGCTAGGGCTCGTTGATGCCACACCCAGTCAAATGCTGCCGAGATATCAAGGGCAGCCACTCTCACCTCAACTGTGAAGTTCGGCTGTTTTGTCCATGTTTGAATCAAGGCTGTAATGAGACCAGGAGCTGAGTGACCCTGGCGGAACCCAAACTGAGCATCAGTGAGTAGACTATTGCTGAGTAAGTACCATTTGATAGCACTGTTCATGACCCCTTCCATCACAATACTGATTATCAAGAGTAAACTGAGAAACTCAAGGCATGATAATTGGCTGAGTTGGATTTGTCCCGTATTTAGGGGATGGTTTAGCACAGGGCTAAATCGCTTTCAAGCAGACCAAAGCAGGCCAGCAGCACGGTTCAATTCCTGTACCAGCTTCCCCAAACAGGCGCCGGAATGTGGCGACTAGGGACTTTTCACAGTAACTTCATTTGAAGCCTACTTGTGACAATAAGCGATTTTCATTTTTCATTTTCATATTTCCTTTGGTGGGTCGAGACAGACACCTGTGATGCTGGGGACCTCAGGAAGAGGCTGAGATGAATCATCCACTCGGTACTTCTGGCTGAAGATGGTTGCATGTGCTTGCAACCATAACCATCAGTACTGATAAACTGGGCTCCCCATCATTGAGAATGGTGATATTTGTGGGGCCTCCTTCTCCAGTGAGTTGTTTAATTGTCTACTACCATTCATGACTGGATGTAGCAGGACTGCAGAGCTTAGATCTGATTCATTCATTGTGGGATCACTAGCTCTTCATTGCATGCTGCTTGTTTGACATGCAAGTCGTCCTGTGCTGTAACTTCACCAGGTTGACATCTCATTGTAAGGTATTCCTGCTGCTGCTCCTGATATACCCTCTTAATTAAATCCATGTTGATTTCCCAGTTTGATGGTAATGGTAGAGTGGGGGAAATAGCAAGCCGTAAGGTACATATTGTGGTTGAATAAAATTCCCAGCCGGGTCGGGGATTCAGATTGGGGAATTGGTCCAGTCAGGTCAAGGTTTGGGCCGTGAGGGGGTGGTTCAGCCAGGTCAGGTTGGGTCGTGACAGGAAGTCGGGCCCGCTGGTGAGGGTTGGGAGGGGGGGTGTCGGTGGGGTGCATCCTGTGGGGTTTGAGGAATACCATGCGTGGATGGTTAGTCAAGGATTGGGGGAGTCCCATGAGGGGTTGGGCATGTGGAGGAAGCCCTATGTGGGGATTGGTCTGGGTATTTAAAATAGTTACTTAGAAGCTACAAGAGGTTTTAATTCTTCTAATTTCCCAGATTAACTGTTAGTGTAGCCCTGGCGGAACTATCGAAAGTTAGAGATTTAAATTGCATTTCCAGATGGTTCACAGCGCAACACAATTACCCAGAGGAACCTATGGCTTCTGGGCAATTGCTTTGCCAATGCTTATCTTGGAAGTCCCGAAAGGGATTACCCAGCATGTTATTGGGGTATCCCCCAAATTGAATGCTGGGGAGCTCAGAAATTATGGATGGAAATTAATGTATCCTTTAATCTACTGCTAAAATGGCAAGCTGGATGTCAAACAAGGCAACAAAACACAAGAAACACCAACATCTGCAAACTGCTGCCCATCGCTTTACTGATCTTATTTCTCAGTTTTTGAAGTTTTGGTGGTGTTACGTCCCCTAAGTGATCGATCTTTGCACCTAAATCTTTTATCTTGTGTTTCTCCCATGGCGATAGTTCAATAGAAAGGTATCTGCTTGCACAACTTCTCTTCCAAGCTTGCATTTCAGAGTGAAACTGTAATTCTGAAGCCTCCAGGGTAACCTCTGCAGTCTTTCTGGTGTTTTACACAGATTTTCCTTGTAGATTTGCTTCAGTGGGCCATGATCACTCTTCGCTATGAACTTTGCCCCATAGAGATATGTATGGAATTTCTCACATTTGTATACAACTGACAAGAACTCTCTTTCAATTTCGGCATATCTGGTCTCAGCTGATGTTAGAGATTTGGATGCAGATGCTATTGGTTTTCCCTCTTGTATCAGGGCTGCTCACAGTCCTTTTTTGTAGAAGCATATACTTTCAGAATAACAGCTTTCTTTCTGTTATAACATGACAGACTTGTTGCCTTACATATTTATTCTTGGAGTTTATTGAAATCCCTCTCATGTGACTCTGACTACAGGTACACCATATCTTCTCTCCATCAGCTGTTGTAGCTTTGCTATGTGTTCTGGCATGGGACGTATGAAAGAACTCATGCACTGGATCAAGCCGGGAAACGTTTCAACACTTTCTCCTCTCCTGGAGGTTCTATCGCAGAGATAGCTGTAACTTTTTCAAGACTTGACTCTGTAAGACTTGAATGCCATTCTAAAGAGCTGGAATTCTGTCACTTCACAATCCAGTTGGCTGCATTCAGCTGGATCTTGGGTTCCTGGATTCTCTTCATGTCTTCATGTCATTTCTGACATCACGCTTGCTGAAAAATGTTGCCCTTCTCAGAGTTGGAGTGATCTCTCACATCGTTGAAATTGGTTCGTGATTCTTCTTTTTGTTTGATGAGATCTTTGAGTTTCAGGAAAACTCTTAGCTTCTCTCTCACAATGGTGGAATTTACCCAATCTGTAGATTCTGTGACTCGAGCAGTCACATTCTTTCCTTCCATCTCGTGAAGCTGTCATTCAAACTTTCCTTTCAGTTCTATTGGTTTCTCCTCCAGATCTATGGTGATGTAATACTCAAATTCTTCAAAACATCCAACCGTCTCATCAAAACACTCTGGACACAATTGGACCAGCTGTTCCTAGCTTTTAATCAGAGAGCACTTTTAAATTTGTGCATTACCTTCAACTCTCTGTCGCCCCCTTCATCTCATGGTTTACTGGGATTAGCTGCAGCTTTTCATCAACTGCCAGGAGAGCAGGACCATGGGCGAGATTCTCCCACCCCCCGCGCGGTCGGAGAATCGCTGGGGGCTGGTGTGAATCCCGCCCCTGCCGATTGCCGAATTCTCTGGCACCGGAGATTCGGCGGGGGCGGGAATCGCGCCGCGCCGGTTGGCGGGCCCCCCCCCCCCGCGATTCTCCAGTCCGGATGGGCCGAAGTCCCGCTGCTAGAATGCCTGTCCCGCCGGCGTGGATTGAACCACCTACCTTACCGGCGGGACAGGGCGGCGCGGGCAGGCTCCGGGGTCCTGGGGGGGGGCGCGTGGCGACCTGGCCCTGGGGGGTGCCCCCACAGTGGCCTGGCCCGCGGTCAGGGCCCACCGATCCGCGGGCGGGCCTGTGCCGTGGGGGCACTCTTTTCCTTCCGCCTTCGCCACGGTCTCCACCATGGCGGAGGCAGAAGAGACTCCCTCCACAGTGCATGCGCGGGGATGCCGTGAGCAGCCGCTAACGCTCCCGCACATGCGCCGCCCGGAAATGTCATTTCTGCGCCAGCTGGCGGGGCATCAAAGGCTTTTTCCGCCAGCTGGCGCGGCGGAAATCAGTCTGGCGCAGGGCCTAGCCCCTCAAGGTTAGGGCTCGGCCGCCCAAGATGCGGAGGATTCCGCACCCTTGGGGCGGCGCGATGCTGGACTGATTTGCGCCATTTTTGCTGCCGGTCGGCGGACATCGCGCCGATACCAGAGAATTTCGCCCATGTCTTTCAGTCGCACCGACCATGCAGTTCACGTCTTTTCCTTTGTGTATCTCTCAGATTTGAGTCATTCTGAGCGGTCGAATCTCTCAAGTCCACATATGTTGTCAGCATGGCATCACTGGATTTCAGAGCCTCTTTTCGTGGGTAACTATATCCCTTCATATTTTTAAGAAAGATCTTCTGATATAGCCTGACCAGGATGATGTTATTTGTGCTCCAACATCAATCTTCACCTTTAGATTGATGGTTGCTGGCTTATTTCTGACCTTCTTGGTCTCAATGGTTCTTTTCTCTGTCAACTGTTACCATTCTGACCTTGCTTCTAGGTGAGTGGTTCCTATGCCTACTTTGACCTCAAACTCATCATTATCTCCCAGGGATATGTGGTTTTTTTAATTCTCATTGCTCTATTTGTTCTGCCTCTGGAAACTCCTTTATCATGATCTCTCTTTGCTCAGCACATCTTTTCCCAATGATTAGGCTGACCACCAGCTCTGCAGTTTTACCTGTATGAAGAACATTTCCTTCTGTAACGCATGATCATGTGCAGCTCTTACATATACTTCTCTTTTGTTACTTTTTCACTGTAACAACCATGTTGCCTTCCGCTTGGCTTAACTGAAGAAGCATCTTCATCTGTCTCCACATGGCTTCATGTATCCTGGCAGTGTCAACAGCCTGCAATATTGTGAGCTTGTCCTTTTCAGTAAGAAGTCCGACAACACCAGGTTAAAGTCCAACAGGTTTGTTTTGAATCACTAGCTTTCGGAGCACAGCTCCTTCCTCGGTCCTTTTCGATAGAGTTTTTTGTGCATTAGGATGTACAGAGTCCCAAATGAGCTAACTACCAACCTTTCATTTGTTTCTTTGAATTTGCCCTTGCTGACTGCACTTCTCAATCTCATTAAGAAATTGTCAACAGGCCTACATGGTTCTTTCCTCAGGCTTTGAACTTCAAATTAATGAATCAAATGGCTTGACTTTGGCTGGAAATGTGTTCCAAACATCTCAAAAATCTCCGCTCGGTTTTTACCGTCATCTTCACTCATCTCCCAGCTATTGAAAAGATCAAACCCTATTCAGCTGCCCAAAAAGGACTCATGGGTTGGGAATGATCATCTTCCCATGGTTCTTGCGGAGTATGCGTTTCCCCGCTGAGGGGCAGGGGAACTCCATTCAAATGTGTATAAAAGATCAGCGAGTAAGGCACTGACCGAGGAGAGACACGGGAGGGATCTACCAGGAGTTGTATATAATGTAACTGAAAACAAACCAAGTTTGGTAGTCTTACTTGGTGTGGACTTCCCGTGTCCTTATTAAACTGGCGACAAGGAGTAAACTGGTTTGCCGTCGATACTACAACCAGCTCGTCTGAGCCAACTCCTCGATTTTCTGGACGCAGGTTGGAATCAATTATTTTGCTATGTCTCTGTTTGAGCAATTGGACGCATTTGACGCCAGTGTTGAAGACTGGAACCAGTACACAGAAAGAATGCGTTACGTCATCAGGTCACGGAGAATGAGCGGTAGATGGTCATACTGTTGACGGCCTGCGGGCGCACACATTTGGAGTGATCCAATGTCTTATCTATCTGGCAGCGCCTGATACACACTCCGTCAACCAACTTGTGGCGGAACATTTTGACCCAACCCCGTTAGTGATCATTCAAAGGTCTCATTTTAATATGGCGGAGAGGTCCCCTGGTGGGTCTGTCACGGTGTTCATATCACGGCTATGCAAGATAGCCGAGTTTAGTGAGGATGGAACTGCTTTATTCGACATGTTTCGCAATCATTTGGTCTGCGTTCTAAATAATATGGAGATGCAAAAAAACCTTTTGTCCGAAACCTCCCTGACTTTTCAACAGGCGCTACAGATCTCTTCATCCTGAAGAAGCAGTAAGCATGGTGTCCAAGGAATAAGGAATGGAGGTGAATGTTTTGAGGTGCCATCCCTCACATGGTATCCATGGCTTTGACAAAGGATCACCTGGACTCGAAACGTTAGCTCTTTTCTCTCCCTGCAGATGCTGCCAGACCTGCTGAGATTTTCCAGCATTTTCTCTTTGGTTTCAGATTCCAGCATCCGCAGTAATTTGCTTTTATCCAGTGGTTCCACATGGCCTGGACCCACCATAGTAGCGACTCCGGCCTCTGGATGAAGGGCCAACTGTTGAGACATGGGACGTTCACGGACTCGGCCGAAGGAGATTCCAGTCTGTGTGCAGCGTGTGTGCGCTGGATTAGGCGCAAACACAGACAACAGGAGTGCCGGTCCTCCAGCCACCCCGGTCGAGTTAGGCATCAGCCCTAGTGCCGGACCTTGAATATGGATGACCCAAAAGAGGCAGAAGATGAGGCTGAGATACAGTTAAACTGTTTGGCAGTGCCCCCTGTGGCCCGTATTTGAGTTCTGATACAAGTAAATGGCCATATGCTCCAAATGGAATTGAAAACAGGAGCTGCAGTTTCTTTGGTAACGCAGAGCACCTTTGATCTTATTGAACTGTGTGTGCGCACTTTGACCTTGGCTGACACAGCGGCTCGTTTAGCCACTTATACTGGGGAACGACTGAATATTGTGGGGATGCCGCTTACTCCGGTGGTTTATGGGCGCCAATTGGTTCGCCGTCCCCTCATTGTCATTAAAGGAAATAGCTCCCCTGTTGGGCCGTGATTGGTTAAACCAGCTGCCGTTGGATTGGCAACATATCCTACAAGTGGAATCAGGCGGCCTGTGTGATGTTCTGAGCAAGTTCCCTGAGGTTTTCCAGTACAATTAAAAGGGACCGTAGCCAAGATCCAAGTGGACCCGAAGACTCAGCCCCGATATTTTCATGCCTGCCGGTTCCCTACGCCTTGGTGGTGAAAGTCGAGACCAAACCTTGTCGCTTGGAGAGTTTGAGCATCATTAGATCTGTGCGCTTCACCATGTGGGTGGTGCCGGTGGTCCCCATTATGAAGCCAGACCACCTCTGCGGAGAATATAAATTGACAGTGAACATGGCTTTGAGGTTCGACCGTTATTCTTTACCCTGTATTGAGGCTCTTTATGCTACATTGGCTGGTGGCTGCACATTTACAAAATTAGACATGAGTAAGGTTTATCTACAGCTGGAGCTCAGTGAATGCTCATGCAAGTACATCACGATCAATACGCACAAGGAGTATCCTTGCCATGCACAGTCTTTCGATGCGTAATGGAGAACATCATGCATGGATTGCCACACATTGCGGTCTATCAGGACGACATGCTAGTCACAAGGACCACGGACCAGGAGCATTTACGGAATTTCGAAGCGGTGTTACAGCACTTTTCTGAGCATGGTGTCTGCCTGTGCCATGCGAAGTGTGTGTTTCAAGCAAAAGAAGTTGTCTACGTGGGTGTCGGGTAGACCGAGACGGCCTGCACCCGGTCACCGAGAATGTGCGAGCCATCCAACTGGCCCCTCCCCCTGCGGGATGCCACAGAGCTCTGCTCTTTTCTTGCATTGATCAATTTATTATGGCAGATTCATTCCAAATTTGGCGATCATCCTTGCCCCACTTCATTTGCTCCTCAAGAAGTGTCAGCCTTGGGTGTGGAGTAAGGTTCAGGATGTGGCGTTTAAAAAGTGAAATGGCGGTTGTCCTTTTCTCAATTCAATCCTTCAAAGCCATTATTCGTAATATGCGATACATCACCGTATCGGTTGGGGCAGTCCTGTCTCATGGGATGAGCGATGGCTGTGAACATCTGATTGCCTTTGCCTCCCGGACGCTGGCTGAGCGTAAGTACATCAAATAAAAAGAAGGTCTGGCGGTCGTATTTGGAGTGAAGAGATTTCATCAGTACATCTATGGCTGCCATTTTGTTATCGTCACAGGTTACAAGACGTTTCTGGGTCTCTTCCATGAAGACAAGGCGATCCCACCAATTGCTTCCACAAGGATTCAACTCTGGGCCTTGTATTGGCGGCTTACGAGTACTCTTTTGAGCACCCATCGAGGGACCCAGATTACACATGCCGATGAATTGAACCGTCTTCCTCTGCAGACCGAGGCCACAAACCCCCCCTACGGCAGACGAGGTGGTTGCTGTCCTGAATTTTATGAACTCATTGCCTATTACTGCATTGTGTATTCCTGACTGGACGCAGACAGACCCCGTCCTGGCGAAATGGCAGGGCACTGGAGGTCATACATATTTATACAGGTCTCCGTGGGCAGAGCCAGCCGGCAGGAGCTACCTGTAGTGCAGGTCCTACATTACATCTCCTATTACAGTGGCTCACCACATTCACCCCCTGTTAAAAATGAGTCCGGCGGGGGTGACGTGAAACTATATACAATTAGTGCAATTATGTACAGTGGTAGGGAAAGAAAAGTCCATGTTGACGGTCCGGAGTCCATCAAAGGTTCAGCCGGTCCGGTGCTTCGTTGGGGGCGGCGTAACGGTGGCGGCGAAGTCGGTGCTGGCGGTGGTGGAGGTGGCACCGATGGCGGTGGTGGCAGTGCTGATGCTGGCCAGTCATTGGGGAACTCCGGGAGTGTGTCGAAGGCCTCTTCGTCCTCTTGTACGGAAAAGGGGATGGGAAGGCGGGGTGGTCTGGTGGGGTCAATATTGGCGGCGCGGTGGGAGGTGGGGGGGTGTTGGGATGGAACCTGACGGTGCCAGGTCCCTGAGTGAGACAGTATCTTGGCGGCCATCGGGGAACTCAACGTAAGCGTATTGAGGGTTGGCGTGGAGGAGGTGAATCCTGTCCACCAAAGGGTCCGCCTTGTGGAGTCAGACGTGCCTACGGAGAAGGACCGGTCCTGGAGCAGCGAGCCAAGTCAGGAGCGACACCCCAGATGTGGACTTCCTGGGGAAGGTGAAAACATGTTAATGGGGTGTATTATTAGTGACGGTGCACAATAGTGACCGGATGGAGTGTAGAGCGTCAGGGAGGACCTCCTGCCAGCGAGAGGATGGGAGGTTCATGGACCGTAGGGCCAGCTGGACGGTCCTCCAAACCGTCCCATTCTCCCGATCTACTTGTCCGTTTCCCCGGGGGTCATAGATGGTCGTCCTGCTGGAGGCTATACCCCTGCTGAGCAGGAACTGAAGCAGCTCACCGCTCATGAATGAGGATCCCCTGTCACTGTGGATGTAGGCGGGAAACCGAACGGAGCGAAGATGGTGTTGAGGGCCTTGATGACGGTGGCAGACGTCATATCGGGGCATGGGATTGCGAAGGGGAATCTGGAGTACTCATCGACCACACTGAGAATGTACGTGTTACGGCTGGTGGAGGGGAGGGGCCCTTTGAAATCCACGCTGAGGCGTTCAAAGGGGCGGGAAGCCTTCACCAGGCGCGCACGGTCCGGCCGGTAGACGTACGGCTTGCACTCCGCACAGACCTGGCAATCCCTGGTGACTGTCCTTACTTCCTCGACGGAGTAGGGCAGATTGCGAGCTTTGACCAGATGGTACAATCAAGTGACCCCCGGGTGACAAAGTCTGACGTGTAGGGCCCGGAGCTGGTCCACTTGTGCGCTGGCACATGTACCTCGGGAGAGGGCGCCTGGGGGCTCATTGAGTTTACCGGGGCGATTCAAAATCTCGTAATTATAGGTGGAGAGCTCGATTCTCCACCGCAAGATTTTATCATTTTTGATCTTGCCCCGCTGTGTGTTATTGAACATGAAGGCTACCGACCATTGGTCCATAAGGAGAGTGAATCTCTTACCGGCCAGGTAATGCCTCCAATGCCGCACCGCTTCAAGGATAGCTTGGGCCTCCTTCTTGACGGATGAGTGTCGAATTTCAGAGGCATGAAGTGTGCGGGAAAAGAATGCCATGGGCCTGCCTGCCTGGTTTAGAGTGGCGGCAAGGGCGACGTCTGAAGCGTCGTTTTCTACTTAGAAAGGCAGTGACTCGTCCACGTCACGCTTCCCGGCCTTGGCGATGTCTGCTCTGATGCGGGTGAAAGCGTGTTGTGCCTCGGCCGCAAGGGGGAATTGGATGGACTGAATGAGTGGGCGGGCCTTGTCCGCATAGTTTGGGACCCACTAAGCGTAGTTGGAAAAGAACCCCAGGCAGCGTTTGAGGGCCTTGGGGCAGTGGGGGAGGGGAAGTTCCATGAGGGGGCGAATGCGCTCGAGGTCGGGCCCGAGAAATCCGTTTTGGACTATATAGCCGAGAATGGCTAACCGGGTTGTGCTGAACACACACTTCTCTTTGTTGTAGGTCAGGTTGAAAAGAGTGGCAGTGCGGAGGAATTTATTGAGGTTGGCATCGTGGTCCTGCTGGTCATGGCCGCAGATGGTGACATTATCTAAGTACGGAAAGGTGGCCCGCAAACCGTACTGGTCAACCATTCGGTCCATCTCCCTTTGGAAGACCGAGACCCCATTTGTGACACCGACAGGGAACCTAAGGAAGTGGTAGAGGCGGCCGTCCGCCTCGAAGGCAGTGTATGGCCGGTCCGACCTCCGGATGGGGAGCTGGTGATCGGCGGATTTCAGGTCAATTGTTGAGAAGACCCGGTACTGTGCAATCTGATTGACCATATCAGATATGTGTGGGACGGGGTATGCGTCGAGCTGCGAGTACCGATTGATGGTCTGGCTGTAGTCCACGACCATCCTGTGTTTCTCCAGGGGCTGTTGCTGGCCTCGATAATACCCTCCTTAAGCAGCCGCTGGACTTCGGACCTGATGAAGGTCTTGTCCTGGGTGCTGTACCGTCTGCTCCTAGTGGCAACGGGCTTGCAATCCAGTTAGATTGGCAAAAAGGGAGGGAGGGTTGACTTTGAGGGTTGCGAAGCCGCAAACGGTAAGGGGGGGTAAGGGCCCGCCGAATTTGAGGGTGAGGCTCTGGAGGTTACACTGGAAGTCCAGGCCCAACAGGAGATTAGGAAGGACAAACCTCGGATCGGGACAGAGAGGGATCCGGAGGCTAGGGAGATCCTTTGATTGGTAGGGTGGACCGCGAGGGAGCAGCGCCTTACCGTTTCTGGGTGAACAAAGCTTTCAGTGCTCCCAGAGTCCAGCAGGCACGAGGTCGTGGCCGTTGATTTTAACCGTCGTCGACGCGGTGGCCAGGTTGTGCGGGCGAGATTGGTCCAGCGTCATCAAATCGAACTGTAGGTAGCCATCGGATGCTTTGGGTGGAGAGCGTGTGCGGTTCCGATGTCGGGATGTCCGGAGACCCTGTGGGGGACAAGATGGCGGCGCCCATGGTGCGCACATTGTGGTGTCGGGACAAGATGGCGGCGCCCATGGTGTGCACATTGCGGAGTCGGGCCAAGATGGCAGCGCCCATGGTGCGCACATTGTAGGGTCAGGACAAGGTGGCGGCGCCCATTGGTCGCACATGGACCCGGGAGGAGGAGATGGCGGCTCCCATTGTGCGTCTGGCGTGGGGGAGGGGGCGATAGTGGGTGCGATTGCCGCGACTGCGCGGGCCTCGCACACAGCCGCGAAGTGGCCCTTTTTACTGCAGGATTTACAAATGGCAGTGTGGGCCAGGCAGTGTTGGCGGGGGTGCTTCTGCTGACCGCAGAAGTAGCAGCGGGGACCCCCGGGGTGCGCGGATCGGCGTGCGGCGCAGGCGTATTGCGAAGGCAGGACCCCGGCTGAGGAGGTCGTTGGCGGGGTCCAGGAGGGGTAGGAAGGAGTAGAAGGGTGGGCAGCGCGGCGGGAGAGGTCCGATTGTACGTTACGGGATGCGACCGTCATGGAGAGCGCCAAGGTTTTCGTCTCCGCCAGTTCGAGCGTGGCCCCTTCCAGCAATCGTTCTCGGATGCGGTCCAACGCAATCCCTGTCACGAAGGCATCGCGCATGAGGAGATTCGAGTGTTTGGCGGCCGTGACGGCCTGACAGTTACAGTCCCAGACGAGTGGAATTAGGGCCTGCCAGAAGTCTTCGATGGACTCACCAGGTAGTTGCGAGCGAGTGGCAAGTACATGCCTGGTGAAGAGTGTGTTTGTCTTCTACGCGTAGTGTTCTTTGAGGAGTTCTTTGAGAGGTTCCATTGCTTTCGTGTAATTCGTGGCGCCTTGGATCAACGGAACACGCTGGAGCTCAGTCTGGAGTACAGGACGTTTATCTTCTGAGCCTCCGTTGGCGCGGGGTCTGCCGCGTTGATGTAAGCCTCGAAACATGCTTCCCAGTGAGTAAAGTCTTTCCTGGCGTCGGGCGAGTGAGGATCCAGCTGCAGGCGATCAGGCTTAATTCGGATATCCATTCTGTGGAAAGTCTGACTGTAATAAATTGATGCACGATCAATTGCACAAAGGCTAAAGTTGGGTACAACTGTGGATTTATTACAGTCAGATGCGTGGCCTCCTGCTGCAGCTGGTGAAATGGCAGGGCACTGGAAGTCATACATATTTATACAGTTCTCCCTGGGCGGAGCCAGCCGGCAGGAGCTACCGGCGAACCTGTAGTGCAGGTCCTACCTTACATCTCCTATTACAGTGGCTCACCACATATGGTGGCCTGCACCAATGGCTACCAGGTGAGTTGAAGGTTTTCTCCTCAAAGTTCTCAGAGCTGACCATAGAAGACAGTATCCTTCTGTGGGGCACGAGGGGTGTTGTTCCGGCAATGGGTCAGGAAATCGTGTTAGAGGACCTTCACTTTGGACACCCAGAAATGTTCAAAATGAAGATGTTGGCGAGATGTTATGTCTGGTGGCTGGGTTTGGACACGGATATAGAGACGTTTGCTCAATGGTGCTTCTTCTGTCAAGAGCACCAAAACCTTCTTGCAGCGACCCTTGGGAGTGGCTGGGCTGCCCTTGGGCTTGCGAACACGCAGACTTTGCCGGTCCATTCCTGGGCTCGATGTTTCTCGTCCTCGTGGCCGCCCACTCCAAGTGACTGGAGGTCCAAAGGATGGATTCAATCCCCTCCCGGGCGACCTTCAGGTGATCGCGCATTTATTTTTTGTCCTATGGAATCGCGGGAGTGCACATAACAGATAACAGGGCCTCTTTCACGAGGGCAGAATTTGCTGCTTTCATAAAGGGCAACAGGATTCGGTCTGTCGGCGCTGCCTCATACCATTCGGCATCAAATGGCTTGGCAGAGAGGGCCATGCAGACCGTTAAACGGGGGCTAAAGAAGCAGACTTCAAGGCCAATGGACATCAGGCTGGCATGTTTTTTGTTCTAATACAGGACAGTCCGCACGGACTATCTGGGGTGGCCTCTGCTGAGATGCTCATGGGTCATCGGCTTCGTACCCAACTTAGCTTTCCCCTCTCAGACATAGGTGCGAATGTGTACCTAACCACGAGTTGCAAGTGTGTTGCCCAGTTCGACATCGACCTCTCTGACAATTTGCACCTGGCAGCACAGTGTTCTTCATTGATGGTGCACACTGGCCCTCTGGGAGTGTCATCGTCAAATGGGTCCAGTATCTCACCAAGTTCAGGTCCGAGGGCAACTGATGCAATGGCATTTGGACCATATTCAAGAGCAGCACAGTAGCACAGTGGGTAGCACTGTTGCTTCACAGCTCCATGGTCCCAGATTCGATTCCCGTCTTGGGTCACTGTCTGTGTGGAACCTGCACGTTCTCCCAGTGTCTGCGTGGGTTTCCTCCGGGTGCTCCGGCTGTCTGACCTTTTGTTGAAAAAAGGAAGCAGTGTCTAGTTTGTACAAATTCATGGGCGGGATTCTCCCCTACCCGGCGGGGTGGGGGGTTCTGGCGTAATGGAGTGGCAGGAGCCACTCCGGCGTGGGGCCGCCCGAAAGGTGTGGAAGTCTCCGCACCTTTAGGGGCCAAGCCCTCACCTTAAGGGGCTAGGCCCGCGCCGGAGTGGTTTCTGCTCCGCCGGCTGGCGGGGAAGGCCTTTGGCGCCACGCCAGCCGGCGGCGAAAGGTTTTCGCGGAGCGATGTATGCGCAGGAGCGTCAGCAGCTGCTGACGTCATCCCCGCGCATGCGCAGGGGAGGGGGTCTCTTCCGCCTCCGCCATAGTGAAGACCATGGCGAAGGCGGAAGAAATAGAGTGCCATCACGGAACAGGACCGCCCGCGGATCGGTGGGCCCCGATCGCGGGCCAGGCCACCGTGGGGGCACCCCCCGGGGCCAGATCGCCCCACGCCCCCCCCCCCCCCCCCAGGACCCCGGAGCCCTCCCGCGCCGCCTTGTCCCGCCGTTCAAAAGGTGGTTTAATCCACGCCGGCGGGAGAGGGTTGACAGCGGCGGGACTCCGTCCCATCGCGGGCCGGAGAATCGCCGGGGGTGGGCCAGCCGACCGGCGCAGCGCGAACCCCGCCCACGCTGACCGGTGCGGCACGATTCCCGCCCCCACCGTATCTCTGGTGGCGTAGAATTCGGGACACGGCGGGGGCGAGATTCACGCCAACCCCCGGCGATTCTCCGACCCGGTGGGGGGTCGGAGAATCGCGCCCCATGTTCCAGAACTGAAATTTGAAGGAAAAGTACTTTGTTTCACATACACTTTGGGCGAAATTCTCCGTAATCGGCGCAATGTCCGCCGACCGGCGCCAAAAACGGTACAAATCAGTCCGGCATCGCACCGCCCCAAAGGTGCGGAATCCTCCGCATCTTGAGCGGCCGAGCTCTAACCTTGAGGGGCTAGGTCCGCGCCGGACTGATTTCCGCCCCGCCAGCTGGCGGGAAAGGCCTTTGGTGCCCCACCAGCTGGCGCGGAAATGACATTGCCGGGTGGCGCATGCGCGGGAGCGTTAGCGGCCGCTCACGGCATACCCGCGCATGCGCAGTGGAGTGGGTCTCTTCCGCCTCCACCATGGTGGAGACCATGGCGAAGGTGGAAGGAAAAGAGTGCCCCCAGAGGCCCGCCTGCGGATCGGTGGGCCCCGATCACGGGCGAGGCCACCGTGGGGGCACCCCCAGGACCAGATCGCCCCTCGCCCCCCCCAGGACATCGGAGCCCGCCCGCGCCGCCTTGTCCCGCCGGTAAGAGAGGTGGTTTAATCCATGCCGGCGGGACAGGCATTCTAGCAGCGGGACTTCGGCCCATCCGGGCCGGAGGATCGCCGGGGGGGCCCGCCAACTGGCGTGGCGCGATTCCCGCCCCCGCCGAATCTACGATGCCGGAGAATTCGGCAACCGGCGGGGGCGGGATTCACGCAAGATCCGTCTGACATCTTCTTGCGGGGCGGACTCGGAGAGGATGGCAACCACACATGCGTGGGTTGGCGCCGGCCAACCCGAGCATGCGCGGGTGACGCCAGTTATGCGGTGCCGGCCGCGTCATGTATGCGGCGCCGCCTTTACGCGGCGCCAAGGCCTGGCGTGTGTAAATGACGTGGCGCCGCTCCTAGCCCATTATCGGGCCCTGAATCGGTCGGGATAGGGGCTGTTTCATGCCGTCGTGAACCTCGACGGCGTTCACGACGGCGCGAACACTCTGCCTCCATTTCGGAGAATCCTGCCCAGTGTACTCAGCCCTTCATCCGAAAGACGTGCTGCTTGGTCATTTGGACATTCTGAATTCTCCCACTGTGTACCCGAACAGGCGAATGAATATGGCAACTAGGGGATTTTCACAGTAACTTCATTGCAGTGTTAATGTAAGCCTACTTGTGACAATAAAGATTATTATTATATTTGCTCGTGGAGGTTGGTCCTTCGTGAGGTTCCTCGGAAGAATCCTGTCTTGAATCCTCCAACTGCATTTCCGAACCATTGACACCTCCATCTGTGTCAACGCCGACATGCCTGATGTTGTATCTTCTGATTCAGACTTGAAGATGCTGTAGTCTGAGGTTTCAGATGCAGGTGGAACGATTTAGCCGTCTCTTGCTGATCGTCCAACACAGCGTTCCTCCCATAGATGATGTTCCGCTTCGAGGTATACTTTGCCTGATCAGGTGCTTTGGGAGTTTGACGTTTCACCGGAGCCGAAGAGGGTCCGACGCCCTCCACCTCATCGGCCGTCGAGGGTGTCTTCGGACTTTGCAGGGGGACAGGGAGGAATATAATATCCCACACGGGACTTCCAGGATGAGAATGATTATCTTCGCCGTGGTTCCCGCTGAGTGGCGGGGTCTCCATTCAACTGTGTATAAAATGTTGGTCAGTAAGGCACTGACCAAGGAGAGACCCAGTAGGAATCAATCGGGAGTTGGATTTAACGTAATTGTAAATAAACTAAAGTTCTTGGGCGGGATTCTCCGTTGCCCGACGCCGTAATCATGTTCGCGATCGGGCGGAGAATGGGCTCTGACGCCAAAATTGGGGCCGGCACCGGTCAGCCATGCTCCGCCTTCTCGGAAATGGCATTATCCGCGCTGTTGCAATGGCGTTGGAGAGTCATCGGCCGGCCCACCCGTGATGCTCCGCCCCTGATGGGCCTAGTTCCCGATGGCGCGGTACACGTGTGGTCTCAGCTGTGAGGGAACCCAGCATGGCGGCAGCGGACTGTGGTCGAGTGCCGCCACACTCGGCCGGGAACCGTGCCGCTGGCCGGGGGGTACTTCCGCGAGGGCTGGGGGGGCTGGCCAGGGGGTAGGCTGTGGGGTCGCGGATGGTGGGTTGGGTCCGCTCATGGCCAGCACTATGTTGTATGGCTCGACTGTTGCACGTCGTCACCGTGCGCATGCACTGCCTGGGAGGCAGGAGTTTTACCCGGCTCTGGTGGTAGCCCCTCACCGGTCCCAGAATCAGTGAGGGTTTCATGTAGTCTTTTTGCTCCACACATGCTCCGCTGGTGCCGGCACTTAGCCGCTGAAATGGAGAATCCAGCCTGTTATCTTTCTCGGGACTCCCCGTGTCCTTATTCAAGTAACTTACCATTTTCTTTTTTTTAGTGTCTTTTAGAAAACTACTGAATTTCAAGCTTAACTTTTGATTAAACTTCTCAAATGTCTCCATGATATTATTGACCTCCCAATTCATCTTGGGCCGGAGTTGTGTGTTCATTGCTGTCGCGGTGGCCATCTTGTTTTTGCACAATTCACCTCAGTTCTTTCTGTCTATGGCAAGAGGTTGGGTGGATTTTCTCAATCTAATTTTGCATTAATTTCATTTATCATGTTTGGGCTTTACTTACAAACACCATCATGTTATACCCTGCCTTTCCCACAAGTTCAAAATAATCTCATACCGGCCTGATACTAGAATTTTATTGACTGTATTTCTTGCAGTTCTCCATCCGGGGGATGGAATTATTACTCTGGTACACTGATTCTATCACACTATTGTGTAATGCGGTGTTCTGGATATATGTGTATACATGCAAATAACAATATACTTCCTAACTCTTTTTGATTAATTTAACAATGTAACAAATGCAATTAAGATTAGACCACAAAATGCCTGTTATAAACGGCATCTCAAAATTGTGATCAGGTTTGATAAATGTCATAGATTCGTTATTGGCATATTAAAATTAGCACTCTGCCTGAAACTGCTGGGCACTCTGGCCATCTATTTCCAGGAAGGTCAAAATAGTAGCGGCTGGAATGACAATGGAATGGGATAGTAAGTGTTGCACCATGATTTTCTAGCACTATGACCATGAACCCACCTGGTAGATGCCGTGAAAATAACCTCCATGATAAATGTGTAAATTAAGTTGATTTTTGCCAGGTTACTCTTGAATCTGCGCAGACTTGTGAAGAAACAAAAGATCGGGGGGGCGGCGGGGGGGGGGGGGCGGACACAGACACAAACACATTTTAAGTTTGCTGCTACCATTAATCCCTGCATGCGAACCGGTCTCAGATCACATAAGATTAATGGGGAGGCAAATATGAATTAGTGTCCAGATAGTTCTCTATAGCTTTTACTTTTATTTAATACTCCCACCTGGTTTACAATTACAGCTTCATTAGCTTCTCAAGCAGCAGTTTTTGTATCAGGCCTTACTTTGCTCTCTTTCCACTCAGCCTACATGCAAGTGACATCCTGACAGGAAATTATTACACGTCATTACACTTCTTAAAACACAATTTAGCCAGCCTTTGCAAATTATTCTCTGGTGAGCACAAGGGGTAATGGAAACTGTCTATTCCACTTATGTTTGTCAGGGTCTGTTTCCCTTTAATTCAGACCAATTTTTGCCTATATAAGTAAAACATTGGCTTTTTACTTGCTAAAAAAAGCAGAAGAGACTGTTGCTTAAAATAACACCAATGTCTGTCTCTTTTGTCCCTCTTTGCTTCAGTGCTAATGGTGTCTTGGGTTCAACAAGCCCCAGAGGGTCTGTCTAGCATTCTATTAGCAAGGATGAAGGCCCATGCAGCTTGCCTATCCGTTCCACTTGTGTGTACCAGAAGCACCATAGTCCCAGAGCTTTCAGACATCTAAGCCGACAGCAGTTAGTCTGCTGCCTTTGCACTCAGAATTTAACTGCCACTTGCACTATACTGACTCTTAAAGACACTCGTCTTGGTTTTGTCTGAAATAATTTGACCATTAAATTAGACGAAGAATGGATGTACTTTGTACAAAAGGCACTGGGGCTAGTCAGGGACCTGCTGGAATTTTAAAAAACATTTCTTCTGTATATTGTTTTCTTGCCCAGTCACTCTTTTACCTCCTCCATTATTCCTCACAGGGTGAATGATGATGAATTGTCGACCACGAGAAAATATCAAGTCTGGGAATTGGTTAAGTACTTCTGCAAAGCTGTGACCTCATAATTGCTCTCAGCAAGTTGGCCTCCCTGATTTATAAACTGAGGCGGTGATTAATGCTGTTTTAAGTGGACAAGGCAGGCTGAAGACATGTAGATCGGACCACTCAAACATGACCACAGCTTGTAGGGGAAGAATAACAGCCGCTGCATTCAGTAATTGTGGCAGCGTCAGAGAGCTCATATTCAACTTCTTGAGCCATAAATCACTGATATTGCCCTCCTTTTGACATCAATTCTGCCTGTTTGTGAGTCCTTAGGTCACCAACTAGCAGCAGAGACTGCAGACAGCTCCAGTCATGTACTGACGGTGCCTTTAATACACTCCTCTGGGGTGGCAGTCAGGGTGCGATCACAATTAAGGAGCTGGGTGTCTCAGACTTCTCACTGAAGAGTATTGCTACTGTTGTGGCTAAATTAACCTTCAGTATGTAAGAACCTGGAAGGCTGCCATTGCGTGTTAACTCTAAACAATCTGAAAAAACTCTCCGTTTCAGAAAATATTGCAAGTGTACATGGTCTAAGATGGAAAGGGCTCCTGGAGTCTCACTATCAGAGCACATTTGCAAACTCAAACCTTTACAAAACCTTATCAACATATATAAAAACAGATTGTAAGTGCTTCTGTAATTCCATAAAAGGGATGAGATTACCAAAAGGAAGTGAATCCCTTAAAGGAGAAATTATAATGTGGAATAATAATTATAATGGGAATGGCAAAGACATTAAAAAATACTTTATAAAATGGTCTAATGAGAGTGAGGAAATTAAAGCAATTAATACGAGTAAAGAAAAAGGCAGATTCCTGACTCATTTTCTGCTTATGCTTCTTTCTGAGCAGTTTTCTTTGTAGTGTTTAAATCAGTGCTGGTTTGCCATTGTCTTTCACTTTCAGGGACAGAGTGAGGAGATAGGTCTCAAATCTACCTCAGCTAGAGCAGGAATTGAACCTGTGCCATTGGTGTTATTCTGATGCCTGCCACATGTTAGCCATCTAACCAAGATAGCTAACTGAAAAAAAGCAAAGAAAACCTGCAGGAAAAATTAATCTGACTAAAAACCTACAAAAACCACGATGACAAATGGTGGCGTGGCCCCTTCGATGGGTGATCCTTCACTGGCCACGTAACCCTGCCGGAACTGTTGGAGAGTGAACGCATGAATCTGGTGCTGGAGGGTCGCAGTAGAGCCAGGGTGTTATTAGTGGACTTGTCCATTTATGTTGTAAAACTCTTAATGCGCAAAGTTCTTCTTAGTCAATAAATCTTTTAGTCCAGGGTTTTTTAAAGTGCGTGTCACAACCCGCGGGGTGGGTCGTGGGCGGGTGTCGGGAGGGTCGCAGAGCAATCGGTTGTACTGTTCCCATGGTGGTCCTGCTCACTGGAGAAGGCCGCTGCCGCCTTTTATATGAAAATAACTGAGGCTGCAAAAGCGGCAGCCCTGCATGGACACTTGACATCAAACGCCCTATTCGTGCTTTTGGCGCCAAATCACGGAACACAGCTGTTTCCATTTACTAGCTGCTGGCAAGAGGACTGTGAAGTTGGATCATTTTCTTAAAAGTAAGAGATTGGTAGAGACTCCAATAGGTAGTGTACCTACCGGGCAGGATCTCATAACAGAAATTGCTGGAGAGCGCTGCGCTGGAGAGTCCAGGGCAAGTCAGAGCAGTGCTAGTGTTATCTTTGTACAGAGCTCCAGTGCCTCTTGTTAACAGCCTAACTCGGGAACAAAGCAGTATAAAGATGATTTCTTGAGGTATGGTTTTGCCAATTGTGCCAATGCAAATAAGGATGCAAACCCATTTGTGTTACATGCAGGGAAGTACTGGCAAATTAGAGGAGAAGTGGTGGGTAAAAAATTCCTTTTGAGGTTGAGACCCCAGACTCAGTTATTAACTTACAGTTGAATCCAAATGAACAGACTATGCTGCGATAGCTGACCTGTGATACCACATTAAAAATACAGCAAAATCAAATGAGGCTGTCAGTATTCTGGAGTAGCATCTCTCAGGAGTATCCCGTACAATAAGCATTTTGTTGCTATTGCCCTTCACGACGCCCTACATGTGTGAGGTTGGATTTTTCATTTGCATAAAGATGAGCACAAAGGAACTGATTGAAGTCTGCAACTGATGGGTGCATTGTCCTCTCCTCCTTTGAACCTGATTCAATTGAGATCGCAAAAGCCAAGCATCTCCCCATTCGGATTAATGGTAAGCGAATGTGGTGAGTGTTGCAAAGGTCGGCTGGCGTGGGTTGCGAAGGTCAGCCGGCGTGAACTGCGAAGGTCGGCGTGTTGGCAAAAGTGCGTCCAGGGAGATAAAGTTTGAAAAAGACTGCTTTAGTTCATTTTTTGCCACCTTGAGTGGCGGCTAGATCAGTTGTTGAAAGCCCACAGGATAGAGCTGGATGGGGAGGAGAGTAATCACTCGAAGTCCGAAGGAAAAAGGTACAGACTTTGTTAAAGATGTCACTATTTGAGAAAATAAAATCATTTGACCCTGACGTTGACAGTTGGGGCAGTACATTGAGGGACTTCATTATTTGTTTGCGACTTACAAAATAACCACTGAGGAAAACAGAAGGAGACTGCTCACTGTCTGTGGCCCACCGACTTACAGCTTAGTGAGGAGTTTGACATCACCCAAAGCTACAGACACAAAAACCTTCGATCAGTTAGTCAATTTAGTTAAAAATCACTATAGCCCCCAACCTTCCATTCTTATGCAAAGGTACAAATTTCACTCTTCTATTAGGGAACCAGGAGAGATGCTTTCCGGCTTTATGGCCAGACTCAGACAGCTGACTGATCACTGCGAGTTCAGGACTGTATTAGGGGACATGGTGAGGGATTGTTTGGTTTGTGGAATTACAACTTCAATATCCAAAAGATACTGCTTGTTGAAACCAATATTTCACTAGAAAAATAAGTGAAGATGGCTCAAGCAACTGAGTGCGCTGAGCAAGGCGTTAGTGAACTGCAAGGCGTGCAGAATGAGGTGAACTGGATGTGGGGGGAAATGACTGCTGCTAGAAACAGCCTGATTGCAGACACAGCGGAGCCTGAGAAAAATCATTCAGCACCGGGGTCTGAGGCATGTTTTTGGTGTGGAGGAGACCACTCTCAAGAGACAGGCCACGCAAGACTTTTATCTGTTTCAGATCCAGGACTAAATATAGTACAGACGCTGCGATAACGGATGAACGGACATCGTGCGACAATTGCCAGGCAGGAATGTTCCCTTCCAGCCGGTGAACACTTCAGCAGTCAAGGGCATTCAGCGTCTGATCTTCGGGTAAGCGTTCTCCAAGGCAGCCTTCAGGACGCGCAACAACGCAGAATCGCCGAGCAGAAACTCCAAGTTTCGCACACATGAGTACGGCCTCAACCGGGACCTTGGATTCATGTCGCATTACATTCACTCCCCACCATCTGGCCTGGGCTTGTGAAATCCTACCAACTGTCCTGGCTTGAGACAATTCACACCTCTTTAACCTGTGATTACCCTTCTCTCTGAATCTGTAAAGACTTAATTACCTGCAAAGGCTCGCATTCAAAGTATCGTCTTGCATCTTTGACTTTGTCTATATATAAGTTTCTGGAACCCACCTCTTCACTCACCTGAGGAAGGAGCAGTGCTCCGAAAGCTAGTGATTCGAAACAAACCTGTTGGACTTTAACCTGGTGTTGAAAGTCTTCTTACTGTGCTCACCCCAGTCCAACGCCGGCACCTCCACATCGTGGAAATAAACTGGCAGAGGAACCAAAGGAGGGAAGTGAGGCTTACATATTCAAACAACTCCAACTCAACAAGATACCTCCAATTGTTTTAATGGTCAATAGTTGCCCCTGAAAACGTAGGTCGACACTGGCAATGCGGCCACCGTTATAGGTGAAAGAACATTCAAACATCTCCAGGAGGGACTGCAACCCTTAAATCTAAGCCATTCTGAAGCTACTTTAGCGATGTACACTAACATAATAGGGATAACCTCGTGCCTGCATCTAATGGGAACCAGTCAGCTCAGCTACTCATCATGGTGATTGAAGGACAGAGGCCCAGTCTCATGGGACGGGACTGGCTAAAACAACTCAAACTGAACTGGCTGGGAATACTTAGTGTCCAGGATGGGGCATTCCAAGACTTCCTACGTGAATATCAGGAGGTATTCCAGAGAGAACTGGGTGGATAAGAGGGATTTATCAAAATCGTCAGGTTATACCTACGTGTCCGAGCTCGGCCTGTGCCTTATGCATTATGCCGTAAAGTCAAGCTGGAACTGGAGAGGTAAGAAGACCTAGGCATTATCAAATCTGTGCAATTTTCCAAATGGGCCACGCCGATTGTCCCATTTCCTGAAACCGGACTGCACTGTGACGATCTGCGGTGATTACAAACTTTCGATAAACTGGGAGCTCAACTGGATGGTTACCCCATTCTGAGGGTAGAGGACCTTTGCAATAAGTTAGGCTCATATATACTAAGCTAGACCCATATCATGTTTAGCAACAGTTGGAACTGGATCCAGAAAGTTAGTAACAATAAATACTTACAAGGGGTCATAACAGTGCACTCCATTGGCATTTAGTGTTTTGTCAGCCTGCGTCATTTTTCAGCACACTACAGAGAGCCTGTTACAAGGAAACCCCCAAATAATGGTATACTAGGACAATGTCTTAATTACAGGTGCGCCTCCCAAAGAGCATAGAGCAAATCTGGAGGAGGTCCTCAGGAGGTTTAAAGAGGTTGGCATACATTTAAAATGTGGGAAATGTAAGTTTCATGCTGATGGGGTTATGTACATTCGGTTCAAAGTGAGTGCATTAGGATTTCATCCCCTTGATGACAAGGTGGAAGCTATTAAGGGAATGCCTGTGTCTAAGAATGCTACAGAACTGAAATCCTTCCGAAGAATGGTCAATTACGACGGAAGATTCCTGCCAAACATATCAACAATTCTGGCTCTTTATACCAGCTTTTAAAAGAACTTTGGTGATGGAAATGGGGAGACGTGAAGAAAGAAGTGTTTGCCTAAGTCAAACAGTTTTTACAGTTGCCAACATTGTTTGTAATAATAATCTTTATTAGTGTCACAAATAGGCTTACATTAACACAGCAAAGTAGTTACTGTGAAAATCCACTAGTTGCCAGACTCTGGCACCTGTTTGGGAACACTGAGGGAGAATTCAGAATGCCCAAATTACCTAACAGCACGTCTTTCGGACTTGTGGGAGGAAACCAGAGCACCCGGAGGCAACCCACACAGATATGGGGAGATATGCAGACTCCCCTTAGACAGTGACCCAAGCCAAGAATCAAACCCAAGTCCCTGGTGCTGTGAAACATCTGTGTTAACCACTGTGCCACCGTGCTGACCTGACTTGTACACTTCGACCTGAGCAAGCTAGTAGTCATCACCATGTGGAGATGGAGCAGTTTTATCCCATAAAATGTCAGATGGGGTGGAGAAGCCAATTGTATTTGCTACATGAACCTTGTCAGATGCTGAGAAAAAGTACTCTCAAATGGACAAAGAAAGCCAGCAGTCTTTTATGAGGTGAAGAAATTTCAACAGTACATGTACGGAGGACACTTCACCATCTTGTCAGACCACAAGCCATTGTTGGGGCTTTTCTTGAAGGATAAGTCGGGGCCGCCTATTGCCTCGGCCAGTGTGCAGAGATGGGCCTTGTTATTGGCAGCATACAGTTATACTTCCCAATACAGGCTGGGTACACAGATCTCACATGCAGATGCATTTAGCCACCTCCCACTGCCACAGACCACATTGTCACTGCCTATTACACAGGCGATAGTTTTGGCTTTGGATTTTTTGGACCTGCCTGTCTCAGCAGCCCACATTAAGTCATGGACAGATAGGGACCCATTGCTCTTGAAGGTCAAGAAAATGATGCTGACAGGGTGGTACTTCGACAAGGCAGAGCTAATGAAGCCACTCAGAGCAACGCAAGGATGGGATAACCTGGGAAGATGGAGCGATATTGTGGAGGGCTCTTGTCACTGCTCCAAGAGTTACATGATGCCTGTCCTGGTTAGAGCAAGATGAAAACATTGTCCAGAGCCATGTCTGGTGGTCTGGCATTGACAGAGAATTTGCCCAAATGGTTGGACAATGTGTGAATTGTCAGACCCTGCAAGCATCACCACCACCAGCGAACATGTGTCCTTGGGAGTGGCCAGTCCGTCCATGGTCGGGGCTTCACATAGATTTTGCTGGGCCTTTTTTGAAGCACATGTTCCTAATCCTGGCAGATGCACTTTCTAAGAGGCTGGACGTTCAGCTTATCCACCACAACCTCATCTACTATGGGCAGATCTTCGCATTCCATAGTCTTTCCAAAGTATTGGTATCAGACAATGGAACAGCATTCACGGCTGACAAATTTCCGATTTACGTCAAGCCTCATTTGTTGTGTTAGGGTGGCCTCCTACCATCCTGCTTCAACTAGATTGGCAGAGCGAGCCATGCAGACTTTCAATGCTTCCGTGAAGAAGCAGGATCATGGGCCATTGGCAGGTTTTCTGTTGTCTTACAATACCACACCTCATGCCACTACCACGGTGGGTCATGCCTGTAGAATTGTTAATGGGTCAATGCCTGAGTACCCATTTAGATTTACTGTTCCCAAATTTTCCGGGGAGGGTGGAGGTTAGGCAACCTCTCAGAAAGTGTATCATGACTCTCAGAGAAGGGATAAGTCGTTTAATGTTGACAAGCTCATTTTGGTCAGGAATTTTGGTGGCATACCTGCGTGGGTACCAAGGAGAGTTGTGGAGAAGACAGGGCCAGCCTCATATAGGTCAGACGCACAGGATCATCGAGTAAAGAAGCATGTCGATAACTTATGCAAGAGGGTAGAGCCAACATCAGGAGACCAGCAAGTGTGTCCTGTATCAAGCTCGTATGTACCAGCCCCTGAACCAGAGATTTCTGCGCCCTCTGGCTTCAGTGGCTGAGATGGAAGAAGGGGTCGGCAAAGGCTTAGCTCCAGAGGTGGACAGCAGGTCCACTACATCAACAGTACCTGTGTTGTCAGCTGCTGAAGAACCCCTAAAAGAGTTGCGGAGTTCCACGGGTGTCCAGAGGTTTCCGGACAGACTGACATTGCCAACTGTCTTTCCCTGGTGTCCCTTCTGTAATTTTGCTGTTTGTCTGCTGTTTTTATTTTATCATCAGTGGTTTCAGGAGTTGGGGGGGAGGGATGGTGACGTGGCCCTTTTGATGGGCACTCCTTCACGGGCCACATTGCTGGTCCGTAGGTGTTGGAGCGCTAGCGCGTGAATCTGGGGTTGGAGGGTGACTGTTGGAACCACGGCGTTGTTAGGAGTGGACTTGTATATTTGTGCAGTTAAAACCCTTAGTTTCATCGTGCTTCTTAGTCAAGAAATCCTTTAGTTCATTACTTGCTTCATTGAGTCGCCTTTTGTTATTACAACATACATCTTCGGTGTTGTGAACGAGATAATGAAATGTTGCTTTTCTAAATTTCTATCACTTCTGAAATCGTCCATGTGGCTTTGAAGGTAGCAAGAAAGGAGCTTTGGGTGGTGTTGCTGATTGCCAGCTGAGCAGGATTCTTTGGTGGGTGATTAGGGAGGCAAAGGCTAGGGTATCTGTCCCCCTCCCCATGAAGAGTTGAGGCTGGTATGAGACCCGGCAGACTGCCACCTTTGGGAACCTTGGGCATTGCTTCAAAGAAGGTTGTCCAGAACCCAACAAGTCTGGGGCATGCTGAGAATATGTGGTTGTGGATGTCCGGGCCTTCCTGGCACCATTTACATATATCCTCCACCTCAGAGGAGAACCTGTTCATTTGGGTTCAGGTTAGGTGCGCTCTGTGCACCACCTTTAGTTGCATTAGGCTTATCCCTACGCATGTGGAGGTGGAGTTTGTCCTGTGTAGTGCTTTGAACCAGAGTCCCCTCCCCTACTTCCCCTATCCCTAGTTCTTCCTCCCACTTTTCTCTTGAATCGTTTGTAGCCCGTGATTCCTTCCATGTTGACTTGGGGTTTCGAGACGTAGAGGAGCAGGTCATCCACATAGAGTCTGTGGTCTCTGTCCCCTCTCTGGATGCCCCTCCTCCAACTCGTCGCTGCTCTGAGGGTGATCACCAGTGGCTCGATTGCTAGGGCGAACAGAAGCCAGGACAGTGGGCATCCCTGCCTTGTGCCTCTGTGCAGCTGGAAGTATTTAGAACTGGTGGTGTTAGTCCGTATGCTCACCATGGGAGCGTTGTACAGACATTGTCACCCAGGAGGTGAACCCTGCTCTGAGCCAGAACTGTTCCAGTACTATGAAGTATTTCCACTCAACTCTGCCGAGGGCCTTTTCTGCACCAGGGAGATGATCACTTCTGGTGTTGTCTCCCCAGTTGGTGTCATTATCATGTTCAGCAGGCACCTGATGTTCAATGTTACCTGCCTACCCTTGACAAAGCCCATCTGGTCTTCTGCAACCGCCTATGGTACGCAGTTCTCCAGTCGCCTAGCCAGGATTTTGGCCAGGATTTTCGTGTCTCTGTTCAGGAGTGAGATGGGTCTGTAGGACCCGCACTAAGTTGGGCCTTTGTCTTTCCTGAGTATCAGCAGATTGAGTCTTGTGCTAGTGTTGGTGGCAGATTGCCCCTTACTAGAGAGACTGCGAACATTCCCCACATGTGTGGGGCCAGTGCTGTCGCAAATCTTCTGTGGAAGTCTGCGGGAATCCATCTGGCCCCGGCGCCTTCCCCGCCTGTATGAAGTTAATGCTCTCCATGACCCCAGTTCTAGATGTGCTTGCAGCCCGTTTTCCTCCCCTCCCCCACGAATGGCATGTCGAGTTCATTGAAGAACTGTTTCAATATCGGGGGGCTCGGAGCTTTACAGCCCGTATAGAATGGCTCATATGCTTCATTCACCTTTTCTGGTTCAGCCACCAACCTGCCGTTATTGTCCCTGATCTGTGCTATTTCCCCCGTGACTGGATTTGTCTCCGTGTTCCTAGAAGGTCCCCCATCGCTGGCGGAGCTGATGCATGGCTTTCCTAGTGGAGAGCAGGTCAAAGTTCATTTGTAGCTTTTTCCTCTCCACCAGCAGTTCCACAGTTGGGGCCTCGGAGTATCGCTGGTCCACCTCCACATTGAGTCAACTAGCTGTTGTCTAGCTGCCCTCTCGTTCCTATCTCTGCGCACTTTGTAAGTGATAATCTCTCCCCTGATGACAGTCTTCAGCGCCTCCCAGAACATGGAAGGTGAGACCTCCCTGTTCTAGTGTTTGGTAGTGCACCCGCCTATGGTCTGTGATATTGTTTCCAAAAGGCCTTATTGGCCAGTAGGGTTCTGTCCAGCCTCCATTGGGGGCGCTGGGCATGGCCATCTCCAAGCTCACATCCATGTAGTGCGGAGCGTGGTCGGAGATTACAATTGTGGAGTATTCCACTCTTACTACCCTGGATGCACCGATTCCCCCACTACAAATAAGTCAATCCGGGTATATACTTTGTGTACCTGGGAGAAGGAGAACTCCTTCTGTCCTGGGTGTATAAATCTCCACTGGTCCACTGCCCCCATCTGTTTTATGAGGTCCTGTATGCCATAAGATTCTGGAACTTTTCACTGGGCCGTTTAAGTCCCCTGACATTCCAGGTGACTATTCTGATGGGGCTTTCTGCACCCCCGCCCTCCCAACACCCTGCGGGATCAACCATACTTACCTTGTGCATGCACATCTGCACTCCAGGGTTTACCTTTGTTTGGGGCCATCCAAAATGGGCGCAGTCACCATACTGACCATGAGGCCGGGCCCCTGCACTCCTGGGTTTCCCTTTGTCCAGGAGCCACCCAACATTGCTGCCAACTGTGTGTACGCCATGTGGGTGAGCCACTGCACTCTGGGGTTTCCCTTTGTTTGAGGACTCCCCAACGTGGCTGTTTGCGGTGCCTTTGTGTTCCTTGCTGCCATCTGTGATCAAAGAACAAAGAGCAAAGAAAAGTACAGCACAGGAACAGGCCCTTCAGCCCTCCAAGCCTGTGCCGGCCATGCTGCCCGTCTAATCTAAAATCTTCTACACTTCCTGGGTCCGTATCCCTCTATTCCCATCCGATTCATGTATTTGTCAAGATGCCCCTTAAACGTCACTATTGCCCCTGCTTCCACCACCTCCTCCGGCAGCGAGTTCCAGGCACCCACTACCCTCTGTGAAAAAACTTGCCTCGTACATCTACTCTAAATCTTGCCCCTCTCACCTTAAACCTATGCCCCCTAGTAACTGACCCCTCTACCCTGGGAAAAAGCCTCTCCTTATCCACTCTGTCTATGCCCCTCATAATTTTGTAGACCTCTATCAGGTCGCCCCTCAACCTCAGTCGTTCCAGTGAGAACAAACTGAGTTTATTCAACCGCTCCTCATAGCTAATGCCCTCTATACCAGGCAACATCTTGGTAAATCTCTTCTGCACCTTCTCTAAAGCCTCCACATTCTTCTGGTAGTGTGGCGACCAGAATTGAACACGAGACTCCAAGTGTGGCCAAACTAAGGTTCTATACAGCTGCAACATGACTTGCCAATTCTTATACTCAATTCCCCTGCCAATGAAGGCAAGCATGCCGTTTGCCTTCTTGACTACCTTCTCCACCTGTGTTGCCCCTTTCAGTGTCCTGTGGACATGTCCACCTAGATCTCTCTGACTGTCAATACTCTTGAGGGTTCTACCATTCACTGTATATTCCCTATCTGCATTAGACCTTCCAAAATGCATTACCTCACATTTGTCCGGATTAAAATCCATCTGCTATCTCTCCGCCCAAGTCCTCCAAAACATTTATATATACTATGAGCAGCAAAGGTCCCATAAGACCATAAGACATAGGAGCGGAAGTAAGGCCATTCGGCCCATCGAGTCCACTCCACCATTCAATCATGGCTGATTTCAACTCCATTTACCTGCTCTCTCTCCAAAGCCCTTAATTCCTCGAGAAATCAATAATTTATCAACTTCTGTCTTAAAGACACTCAACGTCCCAGCCTCCACCGCTCTCTGTGGTAATGAATTCCACAGACCCACCATTCTCTGGCTGAAGGAATTTCTCCTCATCTCCGTTCTAAAGTGACTCCCTTTTATTCTAAGGCTGTGCCCCCGGGTCCTAGTCTCCCCTGCTAATGGAAACAACTTCCCTACGTTCACCCTATCTAAGCCATTCATTATTTTGTAAGTTTCTATTAGATCTCCCCTCAACCTCCTAAACTCCAATGAATATAATCCCAGGATCCTCAGACATTCATCGTATGTTAGGCCTACCATTCCTGGGATCATCCGTGTGAATCTCCGCTGGACCCGCTCCAGTGCCAGTATGTCCTTCCTGAGGTGTGGGGCCCAAAATTGCTCACAGTATTCTAAATGGGGCCTAACTAATGCTTTATAAAGCTTCAGAAGTACATCCCTGCTTTTATATTCCAAGCCACTTGAGATAAATGACAACATTGCATTTGCTTTCTTAATTACGGACTCAACCTGCAAGTTTACCTTTAGAGAATCCTGGACTAGGACTCCCAAGTCCCTTTGCACTTCAGCATTATGAATTTTGTCACTGTTTAGAAAATAGTCCATGCCTCTATTCTTTTTTCCAAAGTGCAAGACCTCGCACTTGCCCACGTTGAATTTCATCAGCCATTTCTTGGACCACTCTCCTAAACTGTCTAAATCTTTCTGCAGCCTCCCCACCTCCTCCATACTACCTGCCCCTTCACCTATCTTTGTATCATCGGCAAACTTAGCCAGAATGCCCCCAGTCCCGTCATCTAGATCGTTAATATTTCAAGAGAACAGCTGTGGCCCCAACACTGAACCCTGCGGGACACCACTCGTCACCGGTTGCCATTCCGAAAAAGAACCTTTTATCCCAACTCTCTGCCTTCTGCCTGACAGCCAATCGTCAATCCATGTTAGTACCTTGCCTCGAATACCATGGGCCCTTATTTTACTCAGCAGTCTCCCGTGAGGCACCTTATCAAAGGCCTTTTGGAAGTCAAGATAGATAACATCCATTGGCTCTCCTTGGTCCAACCTATTTGTTATCTCTTCAAAGAACTCTAACAGGTTTGTCAGGCACGACCTCCCCTTACTAAATCCATGCTGACTTGTCCTAATCCGACCCTGCACTTCCAAGAATTTAGAAATCTCATCCTTAACAATGGATTCTAGAATCTTGCCAACAACCGAGGTTAGGCTAATTGGCCTATAATTTTCCATCTTTTTCCTTGTTCCCTCTTGAACAGGAGGGTTACAACTGCGATTTTCCAATCCTCTGGGACTTTCCCTGACTCCAGTGACTTTTGAAAGATCATAACTAACGCCTCCACTATTTCTTCAGCTATCTCCTTTAGAACCCTAGGATGAAGCCCATCTGGGCCCGGAGGTTTATCAATTTTTAGACCTCTTAGTTTCTCTAGCACTTTCTCCATATTCAACTCTGCCCCCTGACTCTCCTGAATTGTTGGGATATTACTCATGTCTTCTACTGTGAAGACTGATGCAAAGTGCTTATTTAGTTCCTCAGCTATTTCCTTGTCTCCCATCACTAGATTACCAGCGTCATTTTGGAGCGGCCCAATGTCTACTTTTGCCTCCCATTTGTTTTTAATGTATTTAAAGAAACTTTTACTATCATTCCTAATGTTACTGGCTAGCCCACCTTCATAATTGATCCTCTCTTTCCTTATTTCTCTCTTTGTTATCCTCTGTTTGTTTTTGTAGCCTTCCCAATCTTCTGACTTCCCACTACTCTTTGCCACATTATAGGCTTTCTCTTTTGCTTTGATGCATTCCCTAACTTCCTTTGTCAGCCACGGCTGCCTAATCCCCCCTCTGATAACCTTTCTTTTCTTTGGGATGAACCTCTGTACTGTGTCCTCAATTACTCCCAGAAACTCCTGCCATTGCTGTTCTACTGTCTTTCCCACTAGGCTCTGCTCCCAGTCGATTTTAGTAAGTTCCTCCGTCATGCCCCTGTAGTTACCTTTATTTAACTGTAACACCTTTACATCTGATTCTACCTTATTGCTTTCAAATTGGAGATTGAATTCTACCATATTATGATCACTGCCTCCTAAGTGTTCCCTTACTTTAAGATCTTTAATCAAGTCTGGCTCATTACATAACACTAAGTCCAGAATGGCCTGTTCCCTCGTGGGCTCCATCACAAGCTGTTCCAAAAAGCCCTCCTGTAAACATTCAATGAATTCCCTTTCCTTAGGTCCACTGGCAGCATTATTTACCCAGTCCACCTGCATATTGAAGTCCCCCATGATCACTGTGACCTTGCCTTTCTGACATGCACTTTCTATTTCGTGGTGCATTTTGTGCCCCCGGTCCTGACCACTGTTAGGAGGCCTGTACATAACTCCCATTATGGTTTTTTTGCCTTTGTGGTTCCTCAACTCTACCCACACAGACTCCACATCATCTGACCCCATGTCGTTTAGTGCTATTGATTTAATTTCATTCCTAATTAACAAGGCAACCCCGCCCCCTCTGCCCACCTCTCTGTCTTTTCGAAAGGTTGTGAATCCCTGAATGTTTAAATGCCAGTCCTGAACCCCCTGCAACCACGTCTCTGTGATGCCTACCACATCATACCTGCCAGTCACAATCTGGGCCACAAGCACATCTACCTTGTTCCGTACACTGCGCGCATTTAAATATAGCACCTTTAATTCTCTATTGACCGTCCCCTTTTGTTTTCTTAGTGTGTTGGACCTTGGTTTACTGAGCCTTTCCATACACTGTGTCATATTTTGTGGGATGGGGACTATCGTAACCTCTCCTGAGTTCTGTCTTTTCGTGCTTTTTTGTATTCCTAAGCAGCTACGCTTCCCACTGACTACTTCACCTCTTGGTTCCCTGACTTTCCCTTCCCCCCCAATCTCTAATTTAAAGTCCTATTGACCACCCTATTTACTCTTTTCGCCAGAACACTGGTCCCAGCTCGATTCAGGTGGAGACCATCCCAACGGTATAGGTCCCCCCTGTCCCAAAACTGATGCCAGTGTCCCATGAAAAGGAACCCCTCTTTCCCACACCACTCTTTCAGCCACGTGTTAACTTCCCTTATTCTTGCCTCCCTATGCCAATTTGCACGTGGCTCGCGGAGATTATGACCCTTGAGGACCTGTTTTTTAATTTGAATCCTAGCTCTTTATAATCTCTAAACAGGTCCTCTTTTCTAGACTTGCCTATGTTGTTGGTACCGACATGGACCACAACAACTGGATCCTCCCCCTCCCTCTCCAGTATCCTTTCAAGCCGGTCAGAGATGTCCCGCACCCTAGCACCGGGCAGGCAGCATACCATGCGGGACTCTTTATCCTGCTCACAAAGGATACTATCTATCCCCCTGATAATAGAATCCCCTACAACTACAACTTGCCTATTTACTCCCTCCCCTTGAATGGCCTGCTGCACCATGGTGCCTTGGTCAGCTGACTCATCCTTCCTGCAGATCAGTTCGCCATCCACACAGTGAGCAAGTGCCTCATACCTGTTGGACAGCGTCAAGGGCTGAGGCTCCTGAGTTCCTGACTGCTGGTTCCCTTTACCTGCCTGACTTGCAGTCACACCCTGCTGTCCCTGGCTACTGACAGGATTTAAACTACTTACTCTGACAGGTGTGACTGCCTCCTGAAACACAGTGCGCTTTCTGTCTGTCTTTTATACAGACTTTAGGATGACTCACACTAAAACTTCAAAGAGAAGAATACAATGTGTACCTTTGTGCCCCTTAACAGGCCTCAGGTGACTGCCAGATAACTGCATCTCAGCAATTAGGGTGGGGGCAGCTTCAGCCAATCAGACACTAATCTACACTGCACGTTTAACTGAAAAACAACAAAATTAGATTAACCACTTACCTTTCCTGGTTACCTCACTGCACCAAATTACTAAATTCTCACTCTGTCTGTGTCTCAGGACCCGAAGGGGTCCCAGCACTGACCCCTTCGGAACACCACTAGTCACAATCCTCCAATCAGAAAAGCACCCTTCCATTGCTACTCTCTGCCTTCTATGACCTAGCCAGTTCTGTATCCATCTTGCCAGCTCACTCCTGATCCCGTGTGATTTCACCTTTTGTACCAGGCTGCCATGAGGGACCTTGTCAAAGGCCTTACTGAAGTCCATAGAGACAACATCCACTGCCCTACCTGCATCAATCATTTTTATGACCTCTTCGAAAAACTCTATCAAGTTAGTGAGACACGACCTCCCCTTCACAAAATCGTGCTGCCTCTCGCTAATAAGTAGATTTGTTTCCAAATGGGAGTAGATCCTGTCTCGAAGAATTCTCTCCAGTAATTTCCCTACCACTGACGTAAGGCTCACCGGCCTGTAGTACCCTGGATTATCCTTGCTACCCTTCTTAAACAAAGGAACAATATTGGCGATTCTCCAGTCCTCTGGGACATCACCTGAAGACAGTGGGGATCCAAAGATATCTGTCAAGGCCTCAGCAATTTCTTCTCTAGCCTCCTTCAGTATTCTGGGTAGATCCCATCAGGCCCTGGGGACTTATCTACCTTAATATTTTTCAAGACGCCCAACACCTAGTCTTTTTGGATCTCAATGTGACCCAGGCTATCTACACACGCTTCTCCAGACTCAACATCCACCAATTCCTTGCCTTTGGTGAATCAGTGATCAGTGCTGGGACCTTTGCTCTTTGTAGTATATATAAATGATTTGGAGGAAAATGTAACTGGTCTGATTGGTAAGTTTGCAGACGACACAAAGGTTGGTGGAATTGCGGATAGCGATGAGGACTGTCAGAAGATGCAGCAGGATTTAGATTGTTTGGAGACTTGGGCGGAGAGATGGCAGATGGAGTTTAATCTGGACAAATGTGAGGTAATGCATTTTGGAAGGTCTAATGCAGGTAGGGAATATACAGTGAATGGTAGAACCCTCAAGAGTATTGAAAGTCAAAGAGATCTCGGAGTACAGGTCCACAGGTCATTGAAAGGGGCAACACAGGTGGAGAACGTAGTTAAGAAGGCATACGGCATGCTTGCCTTCATTGGCCGGGGAATTGAGTATAAGAATTGGCAAGTCATGTTGCAGCTGTATCGAACCTTAGTTAGGCCACACTTGGAGTATAGTGTTCAATTCTGGTCGCCACACTACCAGAAGGATGTGGAGGCTTTAGAGAGGGTGCAGAAGAGATTTAGCAGAATGTTGCCTGGTATGGAGGGCATTAGCTATGAGGAGCGGTTGAATAAACTCGGTTTGTTCTCACTGGAACGAAGGAAGCTGAGGGGAGACCTGATAGAGGTCTACAAAATTATGAGGGGCATAGACAGAGTGGATAGTCAGAGGCTTTTCCCCAGAGTAGATGTACGAGGCAAGTTTTTTACGCAGAGGGTAGTCGATGCCTGGAACTCGCTACCGGAGGAGGTGGTGGAAGCAGGGACGATAGTGACATTTAAGGGGCATCTTGACAAATACATGAATAGGATGGGAATAGAGGGATACGGACCCAGGAAGTGTAGAAGATTGTAGTTTAGTCGGGCAGCATGGTCGGCACGGGCTTGGAGAGCCGAAGGGCCTGTTCCTGTGCTGTACATTTCTTTGTTCTTTGTTTAAATCTTACTGAATTGTCACTGTTCCCAAAATGCTCCCCTACAGAAACTTCTACCACCTGGCCGGGCTCATTCCCCAATACCAGGTCCAGTACTGCCCCTTCCCTAGTTGGACTGTCTACATATTGTTTTAAGAAGCCCTCCTGGATGCTCCTTACAAACTCTGCCCCGTCTAAGCCCCTGGCACTAAGTGAGTCCCAGTGAATCTTGGGGAAGTTGAAGTCTCCCATCACAACAAACCTGTTGCTTTTACTCGTTTCCAAAATCTGTCTACCTATCTGCTCCTCTATTTCCTCTATGGCTGTTGGGAGGCCTGTAGTAAACCCCCAACATTGTGACTGCACCCTTCTTATTCCTGATCTCTACCCATATAGCCTCGCTGCCCTCTGAGGTGTCCTCCCGCAGTACAGCTGTGAGATTCTCCCTCACCAGTAGCGCAACTCTGCCACCCCTTTTACTTCCCCCTCTATCCTGCCTGAAACATCTAAATCCTGGCACATTTATCTGCCAATCCTGTCCTCCCCTCAACCAGGTCTCTGTAATGGCAACAACATCATAGTTCCAAGTACTAATCCAAGCTCTAAGTTCATCTGCCTTACCCGTTATCCTTCTTGCATTAAAACATATGCACTTCAGGCCACCAGACCCTCTGTTTTCAGCAACATCTCCCTGTCTGCTCTTCCTCAGAGCCATACTGGCCCTATTCCCTAGTTCTCCCTCATTGTTTTCTCCTTCTGACCTTTTGCTCCGGTACCCACCCCCCTGCCATAATAGTTTAAACCCTCCCGTGTGACACTCAAACTTCGCAGCCAGGTTATTTATGCCTCTCCAGTTTAGATGCAACCCGTCCTTCTTATAGAGGTCACACCTGCCCCGGAAGAGATCCCAGTGGTCCACATAGCGGAAACCCTCCCTCCTACACCAGCTGTTTCGCTACGTGTTTAGCTGCTCTATCTGTCGTAGACAGCTGATCTGTCGTAGACAGCCTGAGCCCGTTCCCCCCTTGGGCTCTGTTTCATCCCCCCCTCTCCCCCCCTTGACCCTGTAGTTGCCCACCTCCCTTTTTCAACTCCATTTACCCTCTTAACTACCCCCCGCCCCGTTGATGGTGTTCATGTCCCCTATCACCAGGCGCTTTCTCCCCAGCTGGAAATGAGCTGCGGTCCCCCCTTGCTAATACGTCCTCGCGTTAGGTTTTCCGTTACTGTGGTGGCTCCCCTCCTGTGGTCGGCCAAAGCCTCTCCTTCGTCCACTACCTGTCTTCTCCCTCTTCCTCCTCTTCAGTCTCCTCTGCGCCCTTCTGCTCCCGCCCACACCTATCTGAGCCTTAGCTTCCACATTCAGATCGAGGAGTTGCAGTCCCGCACAAATCGTCTTTTAAGCATTCACTTTGCCAGGATGTCCGCTTCATCTCTGACTTTGCTGCTGTCTTCCCAGCTCGTTTATGGAAGAATTTGGCCACTTCTGCAGATGCAGTGAAGTCATGGTCCTTGCCCGGAAGGTGACCTTCGGTTTGGCATTCTGAATGTTACCCCGCTTTTGTATAGGGTTGCCTTCGCTCTATTATACTCGGCTCGGCACTTGGCCAGATCTGTCACAATGTCCTGGTAGATCCTGAGCGGGTGTCCTTCCCATTTGCAGGACTTTGTCTGCCTGGCTCAGTTCAAGATTCTTTCCCGGTCTTGGTACCGGCGCAGCTTTTCAATTATGGCTGTTCCCTGACCCTGGCTTTCGGTGGGCCCTGTCTATTTCTGATGGCTTGGGGATGCTGCCTCTTCCCACCAGGTTTCCTAGCATCTGGGCCACGCATTCCGTGGAGTTCCTGCCCTCGGTCCCCTCCGGTAAGCCCACTATCTGCAGGTTCCGGCACCTCGACCGATCCTCCTGGTCCTCGATTTTCCCTCTTCAGGTCCCCTGTGCAGCCACCAACCTTGCCCCATCCGATTCCAGTGCCACGATCCGGTCGCTCTGGTCTGTTGAGGCCTTTTCCAGCTCTTTTATGGTGTTCCTCTGGGCCTCCAGCTGCCTCTCCAGGGCAGTCAGTGCGCCCACCACTGCCACCATAACCATTACCCTCATATCAGCTTTGATGGCCTCTTTGGGTTCTTGTAGTTCCTTTGTGAGAAACCTTCGCCACCTTCCCATCGGCGAGGCGGAGCTCGGTGCACGACCTGGTGGTTCCTCTTTGTTGGGTGTAGCTGGGCCCGCGTCGCCCCATTCATTCGCTGTCTCCTCTGTTCACTTATCCAGGCTTTTCATCGATCATAGAATTTACAGTACAGGATGAGACCATTTGGCCCATCGAGTCTGTACCAGCACTTGGAAAGAGCACCCTACTTAAGCCCATACGTCCACCCTATCCCCATAACCCAGTGACCCCCATCTATCGTTTTAGGACACTAAGAGGCAATTTAGCATGGCCAATCCACCTAACCTGCACATCTTTGGACTGTGGGAGGAAACCGGAGCATCTGGAGGAAACCCACGCAGACATGGGGAGAACTCCGCACAGGCAGTGACCCAAGCCGGGAATCGATCATGGGACCCTGGAGCTGTGAAGCAACAGTGCTAACCACTGTGCTACCGTGACGCACTTTTGTTGCCTTTCACCCCCTTTTGGACCTTGGAGCTGCTACTGCGAGGCATTGTTAGGCTTGCTGTTGTTGGAAGAGGGTGAGGGGATATTTTTTCCCGATTCTAGCGGGTTATTTTTGGTAAGAAGTGCCTAAATTAAAATTCTCAGGAGGAGAGCGACCTTTTGTGCATCTGCTCAGCACATCCCCGTCACCGGGAGTCTCCATCAGCTATCTTATTTGGGTGAAGCCCATCTGGACCTGGGAATTTGTCAGCCCGTAGACCCAATGATTTGCTCAATACTACTTCCCTACTGACTGTAATTTTCCTGAGGTCCTCCCTCCCTTCCATTTCCTGGCTTACAGTGATTTCTGGGATGCTCCTTGTGTCCTCTTTCGTGAAGAGCAATACAATATATCTGTGTAATTTATCCATCATAGCCTTCCTTTCCATTGTTAATTTCCCAGACTCACTTTCTATAGAATCGACACTCACTTTGTTAACTCCTTTCACATTTTAATATCTATAGGAACTCTTACTAATCATCTTTATATTACTTTATACTACAGGCACCAGGGGCGCCATTCTCCGACCCCCCGCCGGGTTGGAGAATTTCCGGGGGATGCCGTGAATCCCACCCCCGCTGGTTGCCGAAGTCTCCGGTACCGGATATTCGGCGGGGGCGGGAATCGGGCCGCGCCGGTTGGCGGGCACCCCCGCTGGATTCTCCGGCCCGGATGGGTCGAATCCCGCCGATAAATTGCCTGTCCCGCCGGCGTGGATTAAACCACCTTTTGAACGGCGGGACAAGGCGGCGTGGGCGGGCTCCGGGGTCCTGGGGGTGGCGTGGGGCGATCTGACCCCGGGGGGTGCCCCCACGGTGGCCTGGCCCGCGATCGGGGCCCACCAAATCGCGGGCGGGCCTGTGCCGTGGGGGCACTCTTTCCCTCCCGCCTCCGCCACGGTCTCCACCATGGCGGAGGCGGAAGAGACTCCCTCCACTGCGCAGGCGCGGGAAACTTCCAGCGGCCGCTGACGCTCCCGCGCATGCGTCGCCCCGACATGTCATTTCCGCGCCAGCTGGCGGGGCAACAAAGGCCGTTTCCGCCAGCTGGCGGGGCGGAAATCCCTCCGGCGTCAGCCTAGCCCCTCAATGTTGGGGCTCGGCTCCCGAAGATGCGGAGCATTCCGCACCTTTGGGGCGGCGCGATGCCCATCTGATTGGCGCCGTTTTGGGCGCCAGTCGGCGGACATCGCGCCGTTTGGGGAGAATTTCGCCCCAGATTTGTAAGTAAATTATAAAAGAATTGTTTATTTATAACAAAAGAAGAGTTAAACTTGTAATGGTACTAATAGAACCTACTGCTAATCTAATTATTCCCCTAACACCGTTCCACCCTCCACCCAAAGATATATAAATCAGACACACAGTGGGGGCAAGGTTAGGATCAAAGTAACAGCGATTAGACTAGGTATGGGAAATTTGAGGATCTTCGCTGCTGAGGCTGAGGTCTTTGTAGGTGGTGATCTCTTCTGAATAGAGGTGTTGAAAACCGTTAGTTGGTTTGGATATTTTAGTATCTATCTTCAATTATAACTCTCAGTCTGTAAAACATCGTCTGGGGAGTCACCTTCCCTTTTAGCTATCGGGGTCTTCACACGGAAGATTTCCCTTCAGGTCGATTCAATCCTGGCTGGCCTCCACCAGATTTGCGCTCAGCCTCACTGAGGTAAGATGGGCATTCCCCGCATGTGAGTTTAATGAGGTTTCTTTAAACCACTGACCTTGCCTGCAGCTGCTGTTGGACTGAACTTCCTGGAGTTAGTCTGACTTTAGAGAGAGAAAAGTCTTTAATTTGCACCTTCGACAGAGACCAATCACATCACAGAGATCAGGGTGTGTCCTCTTCTTGATCCAACCGAAAACTAACATGAAAACGAGTCACACATAGAATACCTACCAACTCATACCTACTGGGGGTGGGGGGGGGGTGGGGGGGGGGGTGGTGTTGAGAGAGATCAACCCCCTTCAGGGAGAGATAACTTAAAGCCTTCTTCAGCTCTGTTCTGAAAATGAAACTTAAACCTGAGAGCCAACCTGCCTTTCCTTGCAGAACTTTCTGGAAGCTTCTGAAGGCTCCACCAATAATAATCGAGAATCAAATAAGACCCAGAATTTTAGAAGAGTCAATTGACTGTTAGCCAAGTCCATCAAAATGACATCACAAGACTATGCCACATAGCACACTATACGGAAGGGCCAGTTAAAACTAGTTGAATAGACAAGGGTGAACCAGTTGATGTGGTGTATTTGGATTTTAAGAAAGCTTTTGATAAGGTCCCACATAAGAGGGTAATGTGAAAATTTAAACCCCGTGAGATTGGGGGTAACATATTGGCATGGTTTGAGAATTGGTTAGCAGACAGGAATTAACGAGTAGGAATAAATGGGTCTTTTTTGAAGTGGCAGATGGTGACTAGCGGGGTCCCGCAGCGATCAATGCTTGGGCCCCAGCTATTCACAATAGAATCCATAGATCATAGAATCCATACAGTGCAGAAGGAGGCCATTTGGCCCATCTAGTCTGCACCAGCCCTTGGTAAGTGCGCCCTACTTAAGCCCATGCCTACACCCTATCCCCGTAACCGAGTAACCCCCCCTAAGCTTTTGGATACTAAGGGGCAATTTAACATGGCCAATCCACCTAACCTGCACATCTTTGGACTGTGGGAGGAAACTGGAGCATCCAGAGGAAACCCACACAGACACAGGGTGAAAGTGCAAACTCCACACAGACAGTGACCCAGCACTCTAACTGTATCAATGGGTATGGTAAAGGTTCTGAGATAGAAAATCAGTCATGATCAAAATGAATAGTGGCACAGGCTCGAAGTGTCAAATGGTCTATTCCTGCATGTATTTCCTATGTTTCACTGATGTCAAAGTTTTTTTACATTTGTAAACTCTACAAATACATCTTGGTGCATTCCGATATCCTCAGCAAAAGTGGAGGCAGCCTGCTGACTGCTGCAGTCTGTTGTCTTTGGTGTGTATTATCTAGAGGGCTGAGCACTGGAGGGCCCAGGACTGCTTTGGATGTCCTGATGTGCAGAAGCTGCATCCTGCACTACCTGTATAGCTGGGGCTGATGGGATCATGGGCAGAGGGGTTCAGAATCTCTCAGATGCATCTGGGTGGATGATTCAGGGTCTCCAGCTGCTGGTCTTTGTCCATCTGAGTGACTGAGGGTCCCTACCTGACTCCCTGAGGTGTCGGGGCTCCAGACGTGAGGTCAATGTTTGCCTCCCCCCACCTCCATACAGCCACTGATGGATCCCTCCAATGGAGTGAGGATCTGATTACAAATCCAGCAGGATTTGCTGGACCAAGCTCTCCAAAGCAGCCAATACCGTTCCCATGGAGACCTTGAGGTGTTCACGTACTGGAGCTATAACATCAGGCAGGACATGGACAGTCTCTTCCATCCTCCACTCAAGTCTGTTGATTGCCTCTCGAACTCTGATTTTCCTCCTCCTGGTTTTACATTTCCAGCTCGTTAGAGACAGCCGTTTCCAAAGACTCATCATCTGACGTAAACTCAGTGGGTGACTGTCTCCGGCAGTCACCCAAATGCCAGAGAATTGGGCATGAGACCAGATCTGCTGTGCCGTCGTGTCAGTGAGGTGTTCCACAGAATGTGACCCCATGATCTTGATCCATCATCCACTGGGGTGTGCGCCTCTCTGTTGATGGAGGGTGCAAGTGAATGCAGGACGATGGATCTTCATCCTCAGAATCCTCCTGTGAGGTGGGCTGGAGGCTTGGGTTTATGGTAGCTCTGATGGTCTGCCTGGGCCTGCTGGTGCCTGTAAGAGAGAGAGATGGTAGATTTTGGTCACAAGCTGGCATAATCCAACATTGAATGTCACCCATTGATTATCAAGATGTAAGCAACTCATGGAGAGCGCTTCCATACTGGCTTGATGGGAGAGGCCAATATCGTCTTCTCCACAGGAACAACCTTTGTCTTCCCCTGCCAGCTTGATAGCATCCTCCTCAAAGTTGGACAGGTCCTGGACATCTGCCATCCCTCCTCCCAACTAGAATATCAGCCTCCAGGGGTGGCTAAACATGGCCTGCATGAAGATAAATGTAATGTAATGTGATGAGAAGAGATGAAGGAGAGGTTGGGAAGCGTGCATATCTACTGTGTGTATTGATCCCTCCCCAGTAAGGGCTAAGGATGGAGTTTGCACAGCATGACAGCTGAGATACTAATGATGTTAAATTGTCCATGAGACAATCATTGCTGATGCCTCCCCCACTAATATGGTGTGAGATGCATGAGCAGTCTAACCCTTTGAGTGCACAATGTCATTATGAGAGTGTGAGATTGCAAATGAGCTGAAGAGTGTGTTGCGATACCCTGAAGAGTGCGCAATCAATTATAGCCCCATGTACCCAGAATCACAACACAAGGGAATTAACCAATAACTCTTATAAAAATTCCCAAAGTCTTTGGCTGCCAAATAATTACAGCCACCAGGTTTGTAAGTTGAAACACAATTGCTGTTTACTTATAACAAGAATAATGATGAATATGCAGTAAACACAACTGGATAACGACAAGCTAACCTACTACTCCCTTTAACTATCCCACCCTCTACCCACATACAGAAGACAGACAAACACAGAGGGGAGGAAACGGATGAAAATAATAAGGGGTGAAGGTCAAAAGATAAAAGTCTTTGCTTCAAATTGTTGTTCTTTAACACACTTTCCTCACAGCATGCTGGTTAATCAAAGTCCTTGGTTTATAACCTGTAATGATCTTTTCTGTAGTTTAGAAATGTATTACTCACAGATTTTCCTGGAGAGGCCCTTTTGCTTCACATCAACTCTGATTTCAGTTTGTGGTTTATTTCCAGGTCTCCGCCTTTTCTGGAGAGAGAGTCAGTTTACATCAGCTTATCCTTGGTTGATTGGTTCTCCCCTGTTTGCACAGTCTGTATTGTTTCTCCTGTACATATGTTCATCTAGGCTCCTTGCCAGTTCAGAAGCACAGCTTTCCCAGAGAAAATGGCGAGGAGAGGACATCAGTCCTTCCTTGGGTCTGCCAGGAGTCAAACTGAAACCAAAACTCAACCCTTGAAGCTCTGAAACATTCCAGTGGCATCAGATCCAATCAACCGCGGTTTCTGGGCAGAGCACAGCCTTTTGGGGCAATTCATTGGCCAGCAGCCAAATCAATCAAACTGAGTCATTATTGATGCCAGCCAATCTCTGACATTGGTGCCAGTCCACCTGAAATCAACTATTTAAATTAGCACAGCCTTCTGTCTGAATTAAACGTGTAGGCCGCTTTCAGGCTGCTTTGCCTTAAAGTGAAAGGTCCATTAAACATCTATGGATCAAAAAAGTGTAACAGCAAAAATAAAAGGGGACATTAGTGAATAAATAGGGAATAAACATGGACAAGTAGGAAGGCCCCTTCCAAGTGACTTACTCTGGTGGAGCGGACAAATCATTCATCCTCTTCCTGCACTGGATGGAGTTTCTCGAAGGGTGTCCGATGAGCCGACCATAATTGCAAGTGCCTTCCAGCTGAGTGAGGAGACATTGGTGGGCTTCTTGGAGCCATCCCTTGGGTAGGACATCCCGGTGCTGGTGGACTCCTCAGAGAAGTCATTGCTGAACATGGGAGCAGTTTCTTTCCTTCAGTGGAGCTATATCAAGGAGTTTCTTGCACAAAGCTGGTCTTCTGAGAGTAATAATTGTGTGGCATTTAAATATGACCTTCAACCCCATTAGGTATTGATGGGCCAGACTAATTACTGCCCGCCCTGCCACGTGACTCGGCGAGCTACTCAACGATGCATAATTAATGAGTTTCCAAGCTTGAAATTGGGAAGGATTTCCCTCCAAGCCGCCCAAAAGCACCATGAAACCTGCCCACCACCGCACTTAGTCTCTGAAGTGGAAAATTCCACCCTGAGGAACTGACAGCAGTGCCGCAAGAAGTTCAATGACCTTACAGAGGCACTTAAGGTCAGTAGATGTATCTTCACATGACATCTCCTATCCACTGTTACATCGATCTCTCACACTTCTCAATGCATGGCATTCCCCTCACCCAGCCCTCCTCCTTGGCAATCAGGACTCAAAGTTAAAATCCAGATTCACTGCTTTACCTGTGCACCTCTCCAATGCTAACAGCCTCACACTAAGCTCCTGCTGTCTCCTAATACTTCCAGTTATAACTATTAAACATCTCAAACATTCTCAAGTATGAGATAATTTCTTTTGTCAGTGGCCACGTTCATTTAAAGTTGCCCGGGGAACAAGTCACCACTGAGCAGATCCACAGATCTCCCATGGTAAACCAGTGGAAAAAGTAGATCATCGAGTAAGCTCATGAAAATGTAACCATTAATGAATAAAATAATATGTGCAGTGAGTAAAGAATGCAAATATCATATTACGTTCAACATTAGCTTGGTCAGCGAACAAAGTTACATTTTCTAACAATGGTTCAAACCTTTTGATTTTGTTATTAGATGACTGTGTCTGGATACTTACTTAAAAATCATCACATTTATATTTATTGACACAATGCTCAAATATTTTATACCAACAGATCTCAGTGGAGCTGTGTTCAATATGCAGTTACAGGTATAGTATGATGAATCGGTTGAGTCTCTCCGCTGGGTAACAATCCGATGATAGAAGTGATAGTTGACTGACAGGCCATCTGGCTATACAGGAGTTGCAATGGGATTGCTTGCTGCATTGCTGACACATCAGTGCTGTTGTGGGTTTAGAGTACTACTGTCAAGTTAGATGGACTTACTAGACCCAATATTTTATACAAGGAATCCGAAAAAGCAAATGAATCAACGGAAGAAGCATTCTACCCTGATTCTGGGAATGATATGTAATGAGGCGGGGGGTTTGAGGGGATACATTTTCTTTTAGTCAGCAAGCAAATAAAGGAGGATTTTCTTTCAATGGTGTTTCCAGCAAAACATGCAGCTGATAATTCAATGTTGGGTTATTGATGCATAGTTGCAGGCCTGACCTCTCCTCAGTACCTGATATGCCAAGCACTTTATAATGTGGAGGGGATGCATAACTTGAACTGGTGGTGCAAGCCTCATCAGTCTACACTTTTAGTTAATCAACAGTACCCTATCACAATAGTATTTTTGGAAGATAGGAAGCTGATAGGTTGAAAACCTCATTAATTCGGGGTTACTAGGGGACGGTCAGTGGGGATCTTGTGTGGGTCGAGATATCAATGTGATTGTTGAATGGCTGCAGTGTTTAATGCACTGCTTTATCGTGTAACAGAAAAAAGTTCTGGAGTTTTATGTAGTCTGCAAAGCAACTACTAAAAGCAATATTTTGCTACTGTTTGCACAGTTGGGTTTGCTAGAGGTTTATGCCTTTGAGCTATGGATAATCCTTTGGGAATACCCAGCAAATTCAAGATCAGGAAGAAGCCGGACGAGAGAGGTGGGAAAGATTGAAAGGATTGCACTTTAACGTTCCATGATACTATGTCCTAACGCACCCAATCATGCATCTAGGGCCAAGATCTCTTCGTTCAATCTATCTGAAGAAATGTGGCAGCACAGACTTTGATTCCCAGAGAAAAGCATGATCGAACTCTAAAGAAACAGTCCTGTAGCCAAATTTTTGGACCATTTTTCACAATGGTTGTCAAAGTTTCAGCTGCTTTGAACTTTTCCAGGTTAAATGCAGGAAATCTTTGACAGATCTCCCGACCTTCAGTCCAAAATTACATCAACTAGTAACTGATGCATTACTTGTTCGGGTTATAGATCGCAATTCTGACATTGCCACGTACTAATGAGTATAGGAACAGTAAGATAAGATATGTGACTGGAGAAATAATGTAGGAGGGAGGCCTTCACAAACCAGGTGTATTGGAACCATTTCTGCAGCAGGAAGGATTTATACAAGGCAGGCAGATTGCTCATCAATTGGCGTAGGACCAATCGCCTCTCAGGGAGATTAACGACTGCAGTGGAGGAGGGTTTAAACTAATTTTACAGGGAGAGGCATTAGAGCAGAGATGCAAACTGCACAGAGGACTGGAAAAGACAAACAGTATTAGACTGTACAGTAACTCAGACATAACAGAGGTCAAACAGGAGGAAATGCAAGACCATAAGGCCACAAGATATAGGAGCGGAATTGGGCCACTCAGCCCATCGGGTCTGCTCCGCCATTCAATCATGGCTGGTATTGTTCTCATCCCCATTATTCTGCTTTCTCCCCATAACCCCTGATCCCCTTATTAATCAAGAACTTATCTATTTCTGTCTTTTAAAAAAATGTTGAGTACCCAATTCATTTTTTCCAATTAAGGGGCGATTTAGTGTGGCCAATCCACCTACCCTGCACACCTTTGGGTTGTGGGGGCGAAACCCACACAAACACGGGGAAAATGTGCAAACTCCACACGGACAGTGACCCAGAGCCGGGATCGAACCTGGGACCTCGGCGCTGAGAGGCAGCAATGCTAACCACTGCGCCACTGTGCTGCCCCATCTATCTCTGTCTGAAAGACACTCAGTGATTTGGTCTCCACAGCCTTCTGAAATGAAATGAAAATCGCTTAGTGTCACAAGTAGGCTTCAAATGAAGTTACTGTGAAAAGCCCCTAGTCGCCACATTCCGCGCCTGTTCGGGGAGGCTGGTACAGGAATTGACCCGTGCTGCTGGCCTGCCTTGGTCTGTTTTCAAAGCCAGCGATTTAGCCCAGTGCTAAACCAGCCCCATGCGGCAAAGTGTTCCACAGGTTAAATTGGGCTTAGAGTGCATATGTCTGATATCCTGGAATGTGGTAAATAAATATAGCGAGCTTCAGGTGCAAATAGCCACATGGGATTATAACATAGTGGTGAAAATGTGGAGCTGGCTGAAACAAAGAGAGAAATGAATACTAATATTCAGGCTACAATATATTCCAGAAAGTTAAGGAAGGAAAAAACAGAGGGAACTGGTAGAATTGATCATAGATACTGTTGCAGCACGAGAAATGAACGATGTACTTCAGAATTCAAGGGTAGAATCTATTAGGTGAGAATTGATCAACCCCTCTGGAGCTAGTACGCTGCTGGGCGAATACCATAGGAAACCAAACAGAGGAGCAAATTTGCAAGTAAATTTCTGAAGCAGGCAAGAACTTTAGTGATAATGGAGGACTTCAACTACTTAAATATAAGCTGGGAAAATAAGAATCTGAAGGGCAAAGAGGGGAACGGAATGAATAATAATGAATGTTCTCTATTGGTACATTTCCAGTCCAACAGGTCAAGTTCAGGAGAGTGAAGTGGGGCGAGTGCAGCTGGTTTAAGTGGAAAACATTGATTTCTATGTCATTAGGCTTATCGTAGTTATGGAGAAGGACATGAAAAATAAAGCATTCAACTGGGGGAGGTCAAGCATATCAGTGCGATGAAAGAGGATTTGCCCCAGAAGAATTGGAATCAAAGATAATAATAATAATCTTTATTGTCACAAGTAGACTTACATTAACACTGCAATGAAGTTACTCTGAAAGTCCCCTAGTCGCCACATTCCGGCGCCTGTTCGGGTACACAGAGGGAGAATTCAGAATGTCCGAATTACCAAGTCTTTCGGGACTTGGGGAGGAAACCGAAGCACCTGGAGGAAACCCATGCAGATATGGGGAGAACAGTGTCCGCACAGACAGTGACTCAAGCCGGCGCTGTGAAGCAACAGTGCTAACCTCTGTGCTACCATGCCGCCCCGATTGATAGGTGAAACAGTAGGTTTGAATGGGAGACCTTGAAAGAAGAAATAGTTTGGGTCCAGCCTAGACATTCTCCCACGAGGAGGAAAGAAAGCTGAATCCCTGGAGGACTAAAGAAATAGCTGTTGAAATGGACCACACATGGGAAGCTTATGATAAATATTATGTTCAGTAGAGAACCAAGCTGAATGCAAAAAGTACAGGGAAGAACAGAAAAATTAAATAAGTGGGACAAAGAGCAAATAGGATAGTAGATGACAGACAACAGAAAAAAGGAGCACAGTTTTAAGAACATAAGAACTAGAGAAGGAAGAGACCGTACAACCCCTCGAGCCTGCTCTGCCACTCAAAAAGATCATGGCTGATCATCAACATCAACTCCACCATCTCATCACACCCCATATCCTTTGATTCCCTCAGTGCCTAAAAATTAATCGTACTCAGCCTCGTATATCCTCAATGACAAAGTATCTTCCACCCTTTGGGATACAGAATTTCAAAGATTCACACCGTCTGAGTAAAGAAATTTCTCTCTCTCTCATAACTAAATGACCAATTCTTATCCAGAAACCACCCCTAGTTAAACCTCTCAGCAGCGATTCTCGAAGAATGGCGTACGTTTAGATGAGATCACCTCCTGTTCTTCTAAACTCCAGAAGATATAGGTCCATTTACTCAGTCTTGCCTCACAGGACAACCATGAGGTGAATGGATAGAGTGGATGGGCAAGCACTCTTTCCTCAGGTAAAAGACCAAGGCCTGGATTTTTGCAGAGTTGGGCTGATGCTGGAGTTCTATAAGAATGATGGAAGGGATCTGATTCCAGGATTAACCGCCCCATGACTGAGGCCAGTAATTTCTAACAGCATGGGATAAGGATGTGGGTAGGGAGTCCGTACCCTGCACAATCGAACTGTGGGGATAGGCTTATTTGTTCTGGGTGAGTGGGCATGTAGGAGGGGGAAGAAATGCCAAGGGGGTTATAGAGGGGGCATGGGGAGTGAGTGGGGGATGAGCAGGTGTGATGCGAGAGTATATAACAGCATTTAATCCAATTGAGCTGAAGTCCCAGAGAACTGAAGCAGGCCCTCTAAACAGCCCACCTCAGCACTCACCTGACTCGGTGGCCACACCTGAACTGTTTCTGGGGTTGGTGGTCCCCAGCTTGATCCCTCCCACTCTCCCAGATCGATAATACTGCCTTTTATATGGAGATGGGTCAGCCATGTTGGGAAATGTGCCGACTCAAGCTTCCCACCTCATTAGCGAAAATCCAGCCGGGAAGCTCCAAGCAAAATTTCCTTTCTGTTGTACTCTGACATTCTTCCAATAAAGAGTAATGTATTTGCCTTCCCAATCGATTGCTGTTCCTGTGTGTTGGCTTTCTGAGATTCGAGTAAAAGAGAACTCAATCCATGCTGAATATGAAACAAAAACAGAAAATGCTGAAAAAACTCAGCAGGTTTGGCAGCAACTTGCGGAGAGAGACAAAATAGAGTTAACATTTCGAGTCCGGGTGAATGCAGACTGGGTGACTGCTTTGCAGAACACCTTCGCTCAGCCCGCAAGCATGACGCCAACCTGGCACTTATCATTTCAGTTCACCGTCCTGCGCTCATGTCCACATGGCTGTCCTTGGCCTGCTGCAATGCTCCAGTGAAACTCAACTTAAACTGGAGGAGCAGAACATCATCTTCCGATTAGGCACATTATGTCCAAAGCACTTTTGTCCCGGTGAAACCCCCTCCACCCACACCCACATGCCAGACCATCTATCATTTGTTCTTAAGTTTTGCTTTCACTGAGCGATGACCATTATTTTCCCATACACACATATAAGAACAAGAACAAAGAACAAAGAAATGTACAGCAAAGGAACAGGCCCTTCGGCCCTCCAAGCCCCTGCCGACCATGCTGCCCGACTAAACTACAATCTTCTACACTTCCTGGGTCCGTATCCCTCTATTCCCATCCTATTCATGTATTTGTCAAGATGCCCCTTAAATGACACTATCATCCCTGCTTCCACCACCTCCTCCAGTAGCGGGTTCCAGGCACCCACTACCCTCTGCGTAAAAAACTTGCCTCGTACATGTACTTTAAACCTTGCCCCTCTCACCTTAAACCTGTGCCCCCTAGTAATTGACCTCTCTACCGTGGGGAAAAGCCTCTGACTATCCACTCTGTCTATGCCCCTCATAATTTTGTAGACCTCTATCAGGTCGCCCCTCAACCTCTGCCGTTCCAGTGAGAACAAACCGAGTTTATTCAACCGCTCCTCATAGCTAATGCCCTCCATACCAGGCAACATTCTGGTAAATCTCTTCTGCTCCCTCTCTAAAGCCTCCACATCCTTCTGGTAGTGTGGCGACCAAAATTGAACACGATACTCCAAGTGTGGCCTAAGGTTCTATACAGCTGCAACATGACTTGCCAATTCTTATACTCAATGCCCCGGCCAATGAAGGCAAGCATGCCGTATGCCTTCTTGACTACCTTCTCCACCTGTGTTGCCCCTTTCAGTGACCTGTGGCCCTGTACTCCTAGATTTCTTTGACTTTCAATACTCTTGAGGGTTCTACCATTCACTGTATATTCCCTACCTGCATTAGACCTTCCAAAATGCATTACCTCACATTTGTCCGGATTAAACTCCATCTGCCATCTCTCCGCCCAAATCTCCAAACAATCTAAATCCTGCTGTATCCTCTGACAGTCCTCATCGCTATCCGCAATTCCACTAACCTTGTCGTCTGCTAACTTACTAAGCAGACCAGTTACATTTTCCTCCAAATCATTTATATATACTACAAACAGCAAAGGTCCCAGCACTGATCCCTGCGGAACACCACTGGTCACAGCCCTCCAATTAGGAAAGCATCCTTCCATTGCTACTCGCTGCCTTCTATGACCTAGCCAGTTCTGTATCCACCTTGCCAGCTCACCCCTGATCCCGTGTGACTTCACCTTTTGTACTAGTCTACCATGAGGGACCTTGTCAAAGGCCTTGCTGAAGTCCGTATAGACAACATCTGCTGCCGTACCTGCATCAATCATCTTTGTGACCTCCTCAAAAAACTCTATCAAGTTAGTGAGACACGACCTCCCTTTCACAAAACCATGCTGCCTCTCACTAAGACGTCCATTTGCTTCCAAATGGGAGTAGATCCTGTCTCGAAGAATTCTCTCCAGTAATTTCCCTACCACAGAAGTAAGGCTCACTGGCCTGTAGTTCCCTGGATTATCCTTGCTATCCTTCTTAAACAGAGGAACAACATTGGCTATTCTCCAGTCCTCCAGGACATCACCTGAAGACAGTGAGGATCCAAAGATTTCTGCAAGGCCTCAGCAATTTCCTCTCCAGCCTCCTTCAGTATTCTGGGGTAGATCCCATCAGGCCCTGGGGACTTATCTACCTTAATATTTTTTAAGACGCCCAACACCTCGTCTTTTTGGATCTCAATGTGACCCAGGCTATCTACACACCCTTCTCCAGACTCAACATCTACCAATTTCTTCTTTTTGGTGAATACTGATGCAAAGCATTCATTTAGTACCTCGCCCATTTCCTCTGGCTCCACACATAGATTCTCTTGCCTATCTTTCAGTGGGCCAACCCTTTCCCTGGCTACCCTCTTGCCTTTTATGTACGTGTAAAAAGCCTTGGGAATTTCCTTAACCTTATTTGCCAATGACTTTTCGTGACCCCTTCTAGCCCTCCTGACTCCTTGCTTAAGTTCCTTCCTACTTTCCTTATATTCCACACAGGCTTCGTCTGTTCCCAGCCTTTTAGCCCTGACAAATAATGCGTCCTTTTTCTTTTTGATGCGGCCTACAATATCTCTCGTTATCCAAGGTTCCCGAAAATTGCCGTATTTATCCTTCTTCCTCACAGGAACATGCCGGTCCTGAATTCCTTTCAACTGACACTTGAAAGCCTCCCACATGTCAGATGTTGATTTGCCCTCAAACATCCGCCCCCAATCTAGGTTCTTCAGTTCCCGCCTAATATTGTTATAATTAGCCTTCCCACAATTTAGCACATTCACCCGAGGGCCACTCTTATCCTTGTTCACCAGCACTTTAAAACTTACTGAATTGTGGTCACTGTTCCCAAAATGCTCCCCTACTGAAACTTCTACCACCTGGCTGGGCTCATTCCCCAATACCAGGTCCAGTATTGCCCCTTCCCTAGCTGGACTGTCTACATATTGTTTTAAGAAGCCCTCCTGGATGCTCCTTACAAACTCTGCCCCGTCTAAGCCCCTGGCACTAAGTGAGTCCCAGTCAATATTGGGGAAGTTGAAGTCTCCCATCACCACAACCCTGTTGTTTTTACTCTTTTCCAAAATCTGTCTACCTATCTGCTCCCCTGTCTCCCGCTGGCTGTTGGGAGGCCTGTAGTAAACCCCCAACATTGTGACTGCACCCTTCTTATTCCTGATCTCTACCCATATAGCCTCACTGCCCTCTGAGGTGTCCTCCCATAGTACAGCTGTGATATGCTCCCTAACCAGTAGCGCAACTCCGCCACCCCTTTTACATCCCCCTCTATCCCGCCTGAAAGATCTAAATCCTGGAACGTTTAACTGCCAATCCTGCCCTTCCCTCAACCAGATCTCTGTCATGGCAACAACATCATAGTTCCAAGTACTAATCCAAGCTCTAAGTTCGTCTGCCTTACCCGTAATACCTCTTGCATTAAAATATATGCACTTCAGGCCACCAGACCCGCTGTGTTCAGCAACTTCTCCCTGTCTGCTCGGCCTCAGAGCCCCACTGTCCTTATTCCCTAGTTCTCCCTCAATGCCCTCACCTTCTGACCTATTGCTCCCGTGCCCACCCCCCTGCCATACTAGTTTAAACCCTCCCGTGTGACACTAGCAATATATCTTGCCTTTATGCTACTACCTGTACCTTCTCCTGCCATTAACGCTCCTTCTATCTCGTGACCTTTGCCGCAATCTCTCCTGTCATGATATCCACATCAGCATATCATGGTGCAATCACACACACACTGATGGACAGGCAGTTGGACCAACCAGCACATACATAACATTGCAGCCAATCACCAGTGAGAGCACACGCACTATAAAACAGGGAACACCACAGTTCCCGTTCATTCTACCAGGAGATAGCTCAGAGCACAGAGCTCACAGCGCGCCACTCAGACATAGACCATGTGCTGAGTGCCTCACTAGGATAGTGATAGGGCTGGGTCCACATGTTAGATGGTGAAGCACGTACCCAAGCCAGTAGCCAGTAGTTAGTTGTTATCATTGATTAGACAATAAAACAGAGTTGTACCAACTATGCCGTTCTATCTGCTCCACCTCCTCTTATGCAATACATTTCTCCCTCTCTTTAACCCTGAAGAAGAGCCACATGGACTTGAAACGTTAACTCTGTTTCTCTCTCCACAGTGCTGTCAAACATGCTGAGTTTTTCCAGTATTTTCTGTTTTCGTTTCAGATTCCAGCAGTACTTTTACCCTTCATTCACCTTTTGCTTTTTCATTGTCCCTCCCAAAGTGGATAAGTTCACATTGCCCCACATTGTACTTAATTGGCCACCTATTTGCTATTTTACAGAACATTTCTATATCCCTTTTCAGCCTCTGTGCATCAACCTCACTGTTTATTTTGCCATCTGGTTTTGTATCATCAACAAAGACTCATTTCCCTCATTTAAGTCATTAATATAGATTGTAAATAGTTGCGGCCAAACCACTGATCCTTACTGCACTCCACGAATCATAACCTGCCAATTTGAAAATGGCTCGTTTATTTCTGCTATCTGTTTTCTGTCTATTAACTTAGCTTCAATCCATGCTAGTATATAACATCTGATCCAAAGATCTCTAATCAGATGCAACAATCTCTTGTACATGAATGGCACTGACATCACTGTATGAGGGTCACATTACTGTGCCCCTTATGTTTCCCAAGAGAATTTGTTTACAACTTTACTTGAAGTACCAACTATTGGAAATCTTCCCAACCCTAATTATGATGGTCCAAAACATAGGGAGGAACCTTACCAGAAAATAGCAAAGTGTTAGTTCCATCCCGTGAGGAAAATGGTGCGATTTCTGCCGGCAGCGTCAGTGGGAAATATCATGGAATTTTAACCTTCTGAAGCAAAAGGGGCGGGATTCTCTCAGCCCAGGGCCGGGCCAGAGAATCCCCGTGACCAGTGCAAATCGCGCCACGACGCCGACACACGATTCTCCACAGCGGAGAATCGGCACCGTTGGCGCCCGTGTGTTTGGCACGGCGTCGGTTGGGGGCCGCTCTACGCAGATTCCCAGCCCCGGATGGGCCGAGCGGCCGTCGTGAAAACGCCTGCTCTCAGCCAGTGGGACCTCGGCGTGGAAGGGTCAGGGGCGGCCTGTGGTGGAGGGGGGGGATCCGACCCCAGGGGGGCCGTCCAATCGGGGCCCACCGATCGGCGGGCCAGCCTCTCTGGCTGGGGGCCTCATTTCTTCTGCGCCGGTCCCTGTAGTCCTGCGCCATTTTGCAGGAATCCACTGCGCATGCGCGTGTTGGCGACGGCGCCACTGTGCATACGTGGATCCTGCGGCGCCCAGTTCGGGCCGGGGTCAGCAGCTGCAGCGGCGTGAACCGCTCCAGTGCCGCATTGGCCCTTTTTGCGGGCCAGGATTAGTCGTCAGGTCGGCCTGTTCACGCTGTCGTAAAACGTGACGTCGTTTTCGACGGCGTGGACACTCTGCCGCGGGATTAGAGAATCCCGCCCAAGGTTTCTTCTGCAAGCGAATTGCGCTGCGCGCTTGGCAGCCTCCCACTGATTTGTTCACACTAGGGATCTTAATCACTGCAATCACTGGGGGGGCGGGGGGCCTCCATATAAACCTCTCCCCAGCATTCCCCAGGGGCTGCCCTTCAAAGGTCATCTCAGGACTTGTCATTTCATGGCACCATACTCCACTAACCTCAATGCACACTCAGAGCTTTATCCCTGTGCAGTGTGAGAATGGCAGCGCAATGCCTGCCCCCTCCTCCTCCCACACTAACGACGCAGTAAAGATGCACTGCAGCTGGCTAGGGCTGTGGGACTCTGGCTCCTGAGGGGGGTTCGGGGCTTCATTCCAAGTGGAATTCCACCTGAGAAGGGGTCCGCTCAGAAGGGTGCCCACCCAGGTCATGGATGGCCTTGGCTGCGAGCTGGACATTCAGTGCTGCGCGACATGCCAACTCGTGTGATGTCATCCAGCCCACTCCTCCGCCACCCAGCTTGACCCCGATCCTGGTTACCCCAGCAGCCACAGCCCGCCTCTCCACCAGCCACCCAAAATGACGTTGGTGGAAGTGCGGATTTCTGAGCACTGGCTCCCTGACAACAGCCACTACTCCAGACAGGGGACAGTTGCAGTGCAAGACAACCATATTCCAGACTTTGAGCAGGTCCTGGTATAAGACGGTCTGCTTGGGATTCCAAGCAATGACACTCATGGGCAGCATGGTAGCACAGTGGTTAGCACATTTGCTTCACAGCTCCAGGGTCCCAGGTTCGATTCCTGGCTTGGGTCACTGTCTGTGTGAAGTCTGCACATTCTCCCCGTGTGTGCGTGGGTTTCCTCCGGGTGCTCCGGTTTTCGCTCACAGTCCAAAGATGTGCAGTTTAGGTGGATTGGCCATGATAAATTGCCCTTAGTGTCCAGAAAGGGTAGGTGGGGTTACTGGGCTACGGGGGATGGGGTGGAGACGTGGGCTTAAGTAGGGTGCTCTTTCCAAGGGCCGGTGCAGGCACAATGGGTCGAATGGCCTCCTTCTGCACTGTATGTTCTATGATTCTATGATAACCTAGTTGCCCCCCAGTGCTGAACCTTTGTATTGAGCTCCTTCCACCCACTTTCCAGCTCCCACTATGGACGGGCACTCCCTCAGTGGCAATTTGAGCACCAGCCCAGGAGGAAGGATGCAGCGAGGCCAGCAAGCCAGCTTCCAGACCCCATTTTCCGATTCTCTCTCAATTTTGGGCTCGTGCCATGTTGCTCGACAGCTAGTGCGGATCAATATCACCCCCATAGTGACAGTGAAACCAACCCCACAGACCACTGATATGGAGCAGAATCCCATCAAAAAAGTATTTATCCTTCTCCTCTTCCACCTTCATTTCCAAGGAATGTCATTTCCCTGGTATATTGCTCAATTTGTCATTTTTGTAACCTTACATTATCACTTTCATTTCCCAAAACTGAAATGCAAAAAAACCCCGTAAAAATCACACCTCCACATTTTTGGAGTTGGTTTATTGCTATTTCAGGAACTACACGTGTCCGATAAGTTTGGACGAAGGGTGTCCACCTTAACCATGAACTTGTCTGTTCTGTATATAGATGCTTCCTGAAGTGTTGAGTGTTCCTGTCATTTTCAAGTTGTAATGCCTGAGAAATCCAGCACAGAGCAATGGTGTTAGAACAAAACTATTTATTTCTCCCTCTATTTTTGTTTTCCCGCTGGCCTTTCTCTGTGAAACACAATTTTCTGACTGGTCTGTTCAAAAAGTTGTCTATCCTCTGCCATTTTATAGGTGCCGGATAGTAGGTTTGATTTCCGGGCGAGATTCTCCGACCCCCCCGCCGGGTTGGAGAATCGCCAGGGGCTGGCGTGAATCCCGCCCCCGCCTGTTGCCGAAGTCTCCGGCACCAGAGATTCGGCGGAGGCGGGAATCGTGCCGCGCCGGTTGGCGGGCCCCCCCGCTTGATTCTCCGGCCCGGGTGGGCAGAAGTCCCGCCGCTAAAATGCCTGTCCCGCCGGCGTAAATTGAACCACCTACCTTACCGGCAGGACAAGGCGGCGCGGGCAGGCTCTGGGGTCCTGGGGTGAGCGCGGGGCGATCTGGCCCCGGGGGGTGTCCCCACGGTGGCCTGGCCCGTGATCGGGGCCCACCGATCCGCGGGCGGGCCTATGCCGTGGGGGCACTCTTTCCCTTCCGCCTCCGCCACGGTCTCCACCATGGCGGAGGCAGAAGAGACTCCCTCCACTGCGCATGCGTGGGAAGCTGTCAGCGACCTAGCCCCTCAATGTTGGGGCTCGGCCCCCAAAGATGCGGAGCATTCCGCACCTTTGGGGCGGCGCGATGCCCGTCTGATTTGCGCCGTTTTGGGCGCCAGTTGGCGGACATCGCGCCGTTTCCGGAGAATTTCACCCCCCTTCTTCATTTAGAAGGTCTTCAACTCAGTTCTGACCTGGAAGTGGCTCAATGGTATGGTTGAAATCAGGGGCGAAATTCTCCGGAAACGGCGCGATGTCCGCCGATTGGTGCCCAAAACGGCGCAAATCAGACGGGCATCGCGCTGCCCCAAAGGTGTGGAATGCTCCGCATCTTTGGGGGCCGAGCCCCAACATTAAGGGGCTAGGCCCGCGCCGGACGAATTTCCACCCCGCCAGCTGGCGGAAAAGGCCTTTGGTGCCCCGCCAGCTGGCGCGGAAATGACATCTCCCGGCAGCGCATGCTTGGGAGTGTCAGCGGCTGCTGACAGCATTCCCGCGCATGCGCAGTGGAGGGAATCTCTTCCGCCTCCGCCATGGTGGAGACCGTGGCGGAGGCGGAAGGGAAAGAGTGCCCCCACGGCACAGGCCCACCCGAGGATCGGTGGGCTCCGATCGCGGGCCAGGCCACCGTGGGGGCACCCCCCGGGGCCAGATCGCCCCGCGACCCCCCCAAGACCCCGGAGCCCGCCTGCGCCGCCTTGTCCCGCCAGTAAGGTAGGTGATTTAATTTACGCGGGCGGGACAGGCATTTTAGTGGCGGGACTTCGGCCCATTCGGGCCGGAGAATCGAGCGGGGGGGCCCGCCAACCGGCGCGGCGCGATTCCCGCCCCCGCCGAATATCCGGTGCCGGAGACTTCGGCAACCGGCGGGGGCGGGATTCACGCCAGCCCTCGGCGATTCTCCGTCCCGGCGGGGGGTCGGAGAAGTTCGCCCCAGAACTCATTGGGTAGGGCAGCTCTAATCTCTCTGCTGCTTGTAGCTACTCTGATCCATTGTCACAGTGTATCACGATTATATGCCTTGTGCCAACCTCATCCAACCATCATTGCTGATCTGCAACTGCTCTTTGATAATTGTCCTCCAGCTATGCCTAGTGGACCCCACTTTCAGCTGCCCTCCATTTCGCCCTCTAGAAGAGATCCCAAGCTTTTCCACTCTGATTAAAAGGTTAAAATACTGACATTTTCTTTTCTAGATGCCACCTTTTTAGAGTGCTATTCTCTGTTGCTATTTCAAGTAGCTATTCTTTTGCCTTATGGACCATATATGGAATTTTAAGCAAATGTCTGAGCATCCACATTTCAAAGACCTGTTTTCTTCCACTGATCTTTATTTATTGTCCAGGTTTCTGAGGCATGCAAAAAAATGGATAATGAAACATCTTCTGAGACTTTACATTCTGTAAGCTTGAGGTTTCTTGTTGTTAACATATCCTTCATCTTCACAAAATTATTTCCGGCTATCTCTATCCTTCTTGTGACTTCAGCATCTTCTGGCATCATTTGTCAAAAATAGACAAACTTATCTGCATTCTCCGGTGTGACATCATCCACTTCGATCTTCACGCTAGTTTCTTCCAATGCAGGGTTTCCAAAACTGGGTTCCACGGAACGCTGGGATTCTGAGGGAGCCTCCCAGGGGTTTCATGGCAGGCCTAGCTCATAAGTCAAATTTGAAAAATGCTCCAGAGAAGCCAGCCTCTGATTGGACAAGCTGTGAAGAACACAAAATTCAAATCTCCATTTCAGGTTGAGCAGACAGTGGAGTGTTGGGGAGAGTGGCCCTCAAAATCAGGTGGAGCTGGGACTCGGAGCCAGATGGGAACAGACTTCAGAGTCAGGTAAAAGTGGGCCTCGGAGCCAAATCGAAGTTTGCCTCGAATCCAGATGGAGAAAGCCTCAGAGTCAGATTAAAGTGGGCCTCGGAGCTAGATGGGAGCGGACCTCAGAGTCAGATGTGAGTGGTCCTTGGTGAGAGAGTGGTGAGTGTGTGTGTGTGTGAAAGAGAGGTGATTGTGTGTGTGATAGAGGTGAATATGTTGTGTGAGAGAGAGAGAGAGGTGAATGTGAGTGTGTGTGAGAGAGAGAGATGAATGTGTGTACATTTATGTGAGAGTAAGAGCTGAGTGTGTGTGCGAGAGAAAGGTGAGTTTGTGTTTGAGAGAGAAAGGTGAGTGTGTGTGAGAAAGAGAGGTAAGTGTGAGTGTGTGTGAGAGAGAGGTGAATGTGTGCCTGTGTGAGAGAAATGTGCATGTGTGTGAGAGATGTGAGTTTGTGTGTGTGAGAGAGAGAGGTGAGTGTGCGTGTGTGAGAGAGTGAAAGGTGAGTGTGCGTGTGTGTATGAGAGGGAGAGAGGTGAGTGTGTGAGAGAGGTGAGTGTGTATGTGAGAGAATGAGAGAGGTGAGTGTTTGTGTGAGAGAGAGTGGTGAGTGTGTGTGTGTCTGAGACGGTGAGTATGTGAGAGAGGTGGGTGTGTGTATATGAGAGGGAGGTAAGTGAGTGTGTTTGCGAGAGAGAGGTGAGTGTGAGAGAGAGGTGAGTGTATGTATACGAGAGGGAGAGGTGGATGTGTGTGAAGTGAGTGTGTGTGTGGTGAGTGTGTGTGTGAGGTGAGTGTGTGCGTGTGTGAGGTGAGTGTATGAGAGAGGTGAGTGCGTGTGTGCATGTGGGAGAGAGAGGTGTGTGTGTGTGCATGTGAGAAAGAGGTGAATGTGTGCACGTGTGACTTATGAGAATCCAGCTTTCCAGTATCAGTCCTCCCATTAAAAATGACAAAGGTAAGACTTAAGTGCACTTTTAAGAAAATAACTTTTAAATTAAATTAAATGTAAATATAAGAAATGGAAAAGCGTTATATAAGTTGTGCCTTTGTATGAACAAAGAACAAAGAACAAAGAAATGTACAGCACAGGAACAGGCCCTTCGGCCCTCCAAGCCCGTGCCGACCATACTGCCCGACTTCCTGGGTCCGTATCCTTCTATTCCCATCCTATTCATATCTTTGTCAAGATGCCCCTTAAATGTCCCTATCGTCCCTGCTTCCACTACCTCCTCCGGTAGTGAGTTCCAGGCACCCACTACCCTCTTCGTAAAAAACTTGCCTCGTACATCTACTCTAAACTTTGCCCCTCTCACCTTAAACCTATGCCCCCTAGTAATTGACCCCTCTACCCTGGGGAAAAGCCTCTGACTATCCACTCTGTCTATGCCCCTCATAATTTTGTATACCTCTATCAGGTCGCCCCTCAACCTCCTTCGTTCCAGTGAGAACAAACCGAGTTTATTCAATCGCTCCTCATAGCTTATGCCCTCCATACCAGGCAACATTCTGGTAAATCTCTTCTGCACCCTCTCTAAAGCCTCCACATCCTTCTGGTAGTGTGGCGACCAGAATTGAACACTATACTCCAAGTGTGGCCTAACTAAGGTTCTATACAGCTGCAACATGACTTGCCAATTCTTATACTCAATGCCCCAGCCAATGAAGGCAAGCATGCCGTATGCCTTCTTGACTACCTTCTCCACCTGTGTAGCCCCTTTCAGTGATCTGTGGACCTGTACTCCTAGATCTCTTTGACTTTCAATACTCTTGAGGGTTCTACCATTCACTGTATATTCCCTACCTGCATTAGCCCTTCCAAAATGCATTACCTCACATTTGTCCAGGTTAAACTCCATCTGCCATCTCTCCGCCCAAGTCTCCAGACAATCTAAATCCTGCTGTATCCTCAGACAGTCCTCATCGCTATCCGCAATTCCACCAACCTTTGTGTCGTCTGCAAACTTACTAATCAGACCAGTTACATTTTCCTCCAAATCATTTATATATACTACAAAGAGCAAAGGTCCCAGCACTGATCCCTGTGGAACACCACTGGTCACAGCCCTCCAATTAGAAAAGCATCCCTCCATTGCTACCCTCTGCCTTCTATGGCCTAGCCAGTTCTGTATCCACCTTGCCAGTTCACCCCTGATCCCGTGTGACTTCACCTTTTGTACTAGTCTACCATGAGGGACCTTGTCAAAGGCCTTACTGAAGTCCATATAGACAACATCTACTGCCCTACCTGCATCAATCATCTTAGTGACCTCCTCGAAAAACTCTATCAAGTTAGTGAGACACGACCTCCCCTTCACAAAACCGTGCTGCCTCTCACTAATACGTCCATTTGCTTCCAAATGGGAGTAGATCCTGTCTCGAAGAATTCTCTCCAGTAATTTCCCTACCACTGAAGTAAGGCTCACCGGCCTGTAGTTCCCGGGATTATCCCTGCCACCCTTCTTAAACAGAGGAACAACATTGGCTATTCTCCAGTCCTCCGGGACATCCCCTGAAGACAGCGAGGATCCAAAGATTTCTGTCAAGGCCTCAGCAATTTCCTCTTCAGCCTCCTTCAGTATTCTGGGGTAGATCCCATCCGGCCCTGGGGACTTATCTACCTTAATATTTTTTAAGACATCCAACACCTCGTCTTTTTGGATCACAATGTGACCCAGGCTATCTACACCCCCTTCTCCAGACTCAACATCTACCAATTCCTTCTCTTTGGTCTATCTGTTTGTATCTATTGCGTGAAAACAGTAATTTATTGTGCTTGAACTCATCAAAGTAACAATGTTTCTCAGGGGCTCCTTCAGTTCTCTTGGTCGATGAAAAGATTTCTGTGGCTGGAAGAGTTTGTAAAACCCTGTTCTGATTAATTCCTTCTGACAACCATTGTTTTTATTTGTCTTTTTAAAAATAAATTTAGAGTACCCAATTAATTTTTTCCAATTAAGGGGCAATTTAGCATGGCCAATCCACCTACCTTGCACATCTTTGGGTTGTGGGGGCGAAACCCATGCAAACACGGGGAGAATGTGCAAACTCCAGCCGGACAGTGACTCAGAGCCGGTATCGAACCTGGGACCTCGGCGCCGTGAGACTGCAGTGCTACCACTGCGCCACCGTGCTGCCTTATTTGTCTTTTTTGATGTTAATACTCAAACTGTATTCTAAACTTCTAGATTTTAAATGATCTGCAATATTTTAGAGGGCCTCTTCTGATTCGGTAAATAGTGTTCTATCAACAGCATACTGTATGTTTGTTATGTATTTGGTTCCAATTTGTACTCCTAATTCTTCTAATTCTCTGAATAAATGATCTGCGTACAGATTAAATAATTTTGGTGACAGTACACAGCCTTGTCGTACTCCTTCCTCTCTTCACTTGAAAGGTATCTTATTGTCCATCCTCCAGCCTGATGTTTATTATTTGGTCCCGATGTAGACTAGGTTGAATCTTACATCTTTACTGTTAATACCAGATTTCAGCAACACATCTGTTAGCTTTTGCTGATAAACACAATTGAATATTTCATGGAATAGAATCTTTGGTACACTAAAATGCTGTACTAATACCTCTTTAGAAAGGATATTTTTAAATCTGTTCCTTTGCATTTTTTTTAACAAACCTTGCATAAAACCATGGTGCAAGCTCATTTTAGGATGCACTGGACATTTATCAAAGTAACATGGAAACCTCCAGATGTGTGGATGTGTATGATGTCAGTCATGCGGAAACACAATAGTCAAATCTTTTTCAAATACTGATGCCTCGTCTTTCCTAACATAGAGGAAGTAAATTCAAATTCATGAATATTAGTGAGCGAGAGGTATGCCACATTTAATGTATTAAAAATGGATGCTTAGAAACCAAAGACCATTGAATTCAATTAGGGCATCTTAAGACAAGCAAGGCATATAAGAAAATTATAATCATGAATTATTTGATAGTTACAAACAGTTCACCCAGACCAACTTAATTCCCTCATCTGGAGATTCATTCTTTTTCAGATGCCCATATGGATAGCATTGCTGCCTCATGGAACCGAGGACCCGGGCTCAATTCTCGCCCCGGGTCACTGACCCTGTGGAATTTGCACATTCTCCCCATTGTGATATTATAGAAATGTTCAGTATACAAAGAGTTAATGTCATGTTACAATTAACCACTAGATGGAGCTAGATGCAGGACTATATAAAATACTGATTCTCAGATTTCTGGGAGAGAGTGAAGGCTAGAGTAGAGTGCATAGGAGCGATCTAGAGAGGATAGAGTACAGTTAGAGTTAGAGTGTCGAGACTAGTGTTAGTAGAGTGTGTAGATTACTATAATTATTATTTTCTATAGGAGTCAGTGGTTGAGCTAAATTTAAATAGTGTGAATAAATGTTAGCTTTGTTAATGAACTTAGCTTCTGTGGTCTTTGTGAACACTACAACATCCATCCTGAAAACAGCATCACAAAGAACACCACACCTGTGACTGCGTGGGTCTCACCCACCACAACCCAAAAGATGTGCAGGATAGGTGGATTGGCCCTTAATTGGAAAAATTAAAAAATGTTTCCAGCTCCAGCAGCCAACCCAGATATTTATTCCACACCTTTATGCTAAGGAAATACTTCTAACATTTATTCCTTATTTATCTTTTGCTGTTTTGAAACCCTGTCTCCTTGCTTATCTAAATTCCATAAGGTTTAAAATTTAACCAAGCTACTTCCTAGCTTATAAACCTTTAAGTGGTCAATTCTTATATGGCTGCAGCCGAGGTCAATAGGCCAGAGTTTATGCCCTATAAAGGAGCAGTCTCATAGCTCTTTTAGGCCCTATTTCTATGATTAAAATGCGCCATATTTGATTGAGAGTTGGGCGAAGTGTGGTGTAGGGCACTCAACTCAGCTCCAAATAGGGCAGCATGGTGGCACAGTGGTTAGCATCGGGACTGCGGTGCTGAGGACCCAGTTTCGAATCCTGGTCCTGGGTCACTGTCCGTGTGAAGTTTGCACATTCTCCCCGTGACTGCGTGAGTTTCACCCCCACAACCCAAAAGATGTGCAGGTTAGATGGATTGGCCATGCTAAATTGCCCCTTAATTGGAAAAAAATAATAATTGGGCACTCTAAATTTATTTTTTTTAAAACTCAGCTCCAATTGGATATAATGATCCTTGCAAAATGCAGTGTTTACGGTGCATAAATTATATTTTGCTGAACTGGACATCGAAAATATATCACCCGCTTTTCCTGGGATCGAAACGTGTGCTTTGATGTTCTGCAATGGGCCTTTCCAATCTACTTTTCTTGATTTTGATCACAATACTGTTTACACCACTCAGATTTCTGATCATGGCATGTCTTCCTAGTATTGTAAATGAGCTATGTTTTGGCTTCAATAGCCAGAATACTGTTTGCTGATCCACTATTGTCTGTACAATAGCTGTTCATTGTGTTCGTTCCTTCAGATGTTAGTCAGTTATAAATGCTATCACTCAGCTTTCAAGACTGACCCTTTCTTAAAATGGTCTGACCAGAGGACTGTATAGTCTCAGGAAAATCTCCTCTGACTTTTACTTGCTTGTCTTGGCTACATCCTCAGCTGCCTATTTGCCAATCATGTTTAGATGAGTGCTGAATTCAAATGAATATGTATTGGGTTGATCTGGTTCTCTTCAAAGAATTATGAACTTGGTTGAGTTTGAATTTGAATGTGTTTGAGATAATCTGCTTATCCTACAAAAGGGTGCAAATCATGCAAAATCTATTTTTCAATCCTCTGAGGCATTTCCCTACAATAAAAACTGGGAGTGAATGTGCCAAATTCTTTTTTTTTATTATTATGGATTAGTGGTTCACATCAGCTTTTGCCAGTTGTGTCTATTTATTTTGCTAGCAGAATGTGGAGAGGAAAATGTTAAAGTCACTGACTGCCAGAGGATGGTTTGCGTCTGGCTCTCCAGCAGTCTACCACTGTTATACATTGAAATTCCTGATGAACCAACAGAGCTTTAACCCTACTTGCCAATCAGTGTGTTTGGTTTCAGAATTGAGGGGTTTGTTTTCAATTTTCATTGTTTTGGTAAACAAAATTCAGATACTCATAAACCTAAATACTCATAAAACAGAATTCAGATACTCATAAACTAAGATCGAAGTCTTTGCGTGCATTTTTGGTATTTGTGTTATACATAATGTAGTTCATTGTGTTTACTCATAGGAGTGTGGAGCATGGATCAAGGAGTAGTAGACTCCTGCCTACACAATGAATATGACCACGTTATTGCCTAAATAATGCAACTTGATTTTTGATTATCCTTGATATTATCAGTAGGGTAAATTAGGTTGTGTCCTGTGGTTCCATGGGTTCAAATTGATTGCTATTTTAAAGTATACCTCACAGATTTTGAAATACTCTTGGAAATAATTATTCTTTGCCATCTAGAAGGATATTCCTATTATAGTGGATCAATGAGATTGTCACTCCAATTAAAATCAGTGCACTGTCACAATTGCTTTTTTGCTACTCTCGCCTATCCTTTGAAAAAAAAAGAACAAAGGAAATATACATCAGAAAACTAATATGTAATTTGAAAAACTTAAAATCCCAATCTTTATTCTATGGGTACAAATTCCTGGATTATTAGTGTTTTAAGCACTTGCCACTGAACTTATACTTTCAATGCTGGTGAAAGCTACATATTTCACCGGCATTAAAATAAACAATGTTGCACACTGCCTTCCATCACCTGCCTCCTTATGTATTAAAGCAGTTCTCACACTAAATAGAAACTGTAGAGGTTTATTATTATAACCATATTCAGTTTCTTTTTGCAATCGAGTGTTTTGCCTTGCAGCAATGTGCACACTGGACTTAAGCCAAGATTAGTAGGTGGATATCTGCTCAGGAATTGACATCACATTGCAGTAACTTTTCTTTCAATGCATGAAGAGAGTGGGATGGGATGGATAAAGGTGGAGAAGTTGCTAAAAATCTGAACTAAATGAAGCAACATTGTGCTCCGTGCATAGTTTCAGGAATGTCAACCATTTCATGATGAGATTTACAATTTAAAATGGTTTCATAAAATCATAAACAGAATGATATTTTTGCATCAGCAGTAACATTTATAATGCCACATTTGGGGGAAATGTTACATTTTCTGCTTTGTAATTGCATTCCCAACAAATGTGATTGAATCACTTGATTGACAGATCGGGGTGTTGACCTGTCTGTACAGAGGGAATGCGATTCAGTTTTACTTCTTGGTTGCAATCTTTTCACTGCCATAATTATTCTTTGGAGTTGGTTCTTTTGTTGTGAAAACACTTCTATCACTGTTCTCAATGTAAGGTTTCGATTGGCCGCGGTGTTAATCTGTGCACTTGTTTTTTGCACAACCCCTCTGTTAACAGCTTGTAAAGACTTTTTTTTCTTGCTATCTGTGGTTTGAATGCTTCTGTGCTGATCTCTGTTTTCTGGAACATTGCTTTGTGTGTATACAGTTTTGTTGTGATGTTTCTAGTGCTATTGCCTACCCATTTAATAGGAAATTATTTGCTTGGTCCAGCATGCCCTTTATGAAGCAGATAAAGAGAGTTTATTTTGCCTGTCACTGCTGACCTCAGTCTTTTTATTTATACACTTTGTTTGCCTTTATATTAGCAATTTCCTTTTGTTGAAAAAGAATTGGAAACTTGAATTCCCAGAGCTATGAATGTTATAACAATGTTGGATGATGCTTTTGTTGAACTTGATTATGTATTACCCGTCCGAACTCCAGTTATTACTGTGTTTCAAAGCCATCATAGGATTGACATTCTTCGCCCAGTGATCTCATTGGCAGTTGATTGATGCAGTGCACCTGAGTTATGTTAAACATGTTGTCAAGGTGGATGTCACAATTGTTCAACTCTCAGCCACTTTCACATCTTGGGTGACTTACCAGCACTAGCAACCTGACTCTTGTTCCTTCATCCCCCGCCTCGCCAAACTCCTTTCAAACCCCCTCCGGAAATTTGGGGAAGAAGCAGGCACATCTTGTGTGACGACTGGGAGATGCTAGGAAATTGGATTGAAGATGTAGTGGGCAATTTAGGGGTTAACAGCCTGAAGGTAAAACTGAGTCAGAGGTAAACGCTGACACCTGGCCTGAGTTACATTGTCCCATTTAAAGTTAAACTTATTAATAGGAATAAACAGGATACCCCTGTTCAGCGGGGTGATTCATTCAAGATCCATTGTCCTCCGGGACACTCTTGTCTGACCAGCCATTAGTCTGGCGGCCTCTTTTGTCCATAAATTGGAGGTTAGTTGCATATTCATAGCATGTTCCTGTTCTTTTGTGTAAATGGGAGTGGGTAATCAAAAGTTCAGATAGTAATGATGAAATCCAATCTAGACATGTCTGGACAGAATCAACTTTGAGGGGCTGGGCAGAGTTCAGAGTGATAAAAGAATCTTGTTCAAAGAGGTGGAGGCAGAAGGATTTGGAGAATGATAGGGAGAGGCCATGAAATAGTTGTCACAGAAATAGGCTTTTTGAGAGGGTCTGAAAGAGCCTCATTACCTGCCAGAATATGTTCTGTAATGCAAGTATCATTTTTGGCCTCCTGTGTAAGTGGATTTGAGAGCTGTATATTCCTTTTGCATGCTGTTTAATGGAAAATCATGTGTTAGGGTTAAGCGACACATGTAAGCTGTTCTTGTTAGGTCCAAAGTTTAAAAGTTTAAATATTGTTTTTCTTTGGTTATGATAAAGTGTTTCTTGTAAAAATAACCAAGCCCTATTTCTCATGCAATCACTCCTGGAGCAAATCACTTTTTTCGCACAATCTTAAAAATAAAAAAAACATTGCGGTTCTGTCCTGTATTTAGCCAATGTTTGGACCTGGTCTGGCACCTGTAACACTTGACTGCTTCTACAGAATCAAAATATCTTGAAACCAGTAGATCGCCCTTGGGATGGGAGGGAGGGGTGTCAATGGGGAAGTCACTAATAGGCCTCTTTCTTTTGTAGCCCATCCAAAGTATCACCCTGGGAGCCCCAGGATCAGTTATTTTCTTCAGAAACCTTGGGCGAAATTCTCCGTAATCGGCGCGATGTCCGCCGACCGGCGCCAAAAACGGCACAAATCAGTCCGGCATCACGCCGCCCCAATGGTGCGGAATCCTCCACATCTTGAGCAGCCGAGCCCTAACCTTGAGGGGCTAGGCCCGCGCCGGACTGATTTCCGCCCCGCCAGCTGGCGGGAAAGGCCTTTGGTGCCCCGCCAGCTGGCGCGGAAATGACATTGCCGGGCGGCGCATGCGCGGGAGCGTCAGCATCGCTCAAGGCATCCCCGCGCATGCGCAGTGGAGGGGGTCTCTTCCGCCTCCGCCATGGTGGAGACCGTGGCGAAAACGGAAGGAAAAGAGTACCCCCACGGCACAGGCCCGCCTGCGGATCATTGGGCCCCGATCGCGGGCCAGGCCACCGTGGGGGCCCCCCGGGGCCAGATCGCCCGGCGCCCCCCCCAGGACCCCGGAGCCCGCCCGCGCCACCTTGTCCCGCCGGTAAGAGGGGTGGTTTAATCCACGCCGGTGGGACAGGCATTCTCGCAGCAGGACTTCGGCCCATCCAGGCCGGAGAATCGCAAGGGGGGCGCCCGCCAACCGGTGCGGCGCGATTCCCGCCCCCGCCGAATATCCGGTGCCGGGGAATTCGGCAACCGGCGGGGGTGGGATTCACGCCAGCCCCCGGCGATTCTCCGACCCACCGGGGGGTCGGAGAATCTCGCCCCTTATCTTGAACAGACGATGCAGAAAATGCGGTGGGAACCTCAGAACAACCTCTATTTTTCTTATTAAAATAGAAGCATTTGGACCTGTGCCTGCTGAAAGTATAGGCTCATTGGTACCAAACAGTACACATCAGGGTGGAGGATTGTGAAATAGTAGAGGAAATTAACACAGAGAGAAAGAGGTACAAGCAGGTTAAGCAACCTTAAAAGTGGATAACTCCACAGGGCTGGATGAGATGTATCCCAAGCTGTTGAAGAAGGCAAAGGAGGAGATATCAGGGACACTTGCAGTAATTTTCAAATCCTCTCTAGCCCCAAATGATATGCCAGAAGATTGGAGGACTGCTAACATTGTCCCATTATAAAAAATAGGGGTAGGCATAGACCAGGAAATTATGGGCTAGCCAGTCTAACCTCGGTGATGGGAAAGTTCCTCGAAATAATTCTGAGGGACAGAATATATCTGCATATGGACAGACAGAGATTAATTAGGAACAGTCAGCAAGGATCTGTGAAAGGAAGGTCGTGTTTGACAAATTTAATAACATTTTTGAGGAGGTAGCTAGGAGTGTTGATGAGGGGAATGCATTTGATGTGGTTTATCTGGACTTCAGCAAGGTCCCTCATGGTAGACTGGCCAAGAAAGTAAGGGACAATGGGACCCAAGGCATAGTGGCATATTGGATCCAAAATTGACTGAGAGGCAAAAAGCATAGGGTGATGGTTGAGGGATGTTTCTGTGACTGGAAGTCTGTTTCCAGTGGGCTTCCTCAGGGCTGGATGCTTGGGCCCTTGCTACTTATGATGTACATTTTCGATTTGGACTTAAATGTAGACAGTATGGTAATGGAATTTGCAGGTGACATGAAAATTGTTTGGCTGGTAAATAGTGAGGAGGATAGCTGTAGACTACAGGAGGATATCAATGGATTGGCCAGGTGTGCAGAGCAGTGGCAAATGGAATTCAACCAGGAAAACGTGAAGTAATGTACTCAGGGAGAGCTAAGAAGGCAAAGGATTACACTGTGAATGTTAGGTCCCTGGAAAGTATTGAAAATCAGACGGACTTGGGGCACATAATCACAGATCCCTGAAGATGGGAGGGCAGGTAGATAAGATGGTAGGAAGGCACATGGGATACTTTCCTTTATCAGCCAAGATATAGAATACAAGAGCAGGGAGGTCACACTGGAACTGTATAACATGCTGGTTAGGCCACATCTGGAGTACTGTGTGCAGTTCTGGTCTCCACATAATTTTTTTTTATTTGTTCAGGGGATGTGGGCATCACTGGCTGGGCTAACATTTATTGCCCATCCCTGAGGGTAGTTAAGAGTCAACCACATTGCTGAGGACCTGCAGTCACATGTAGGCCAGACCAGGTAAGGATGTCAGATTTCCTTCCCTAAAGGACATTAGTGAACCAGATGTTTTTAGCAACAATCAACAATGGTATCAGTCTTAAGACTTTTAATTCCAGATTTTTTTAAATTGAATTCAAATTTCACCATCTGCCATAGCGGGATTCAAGCCCGGATCCCCAGAGCATGTCTCTGCATCTCTGGAGTACCAGTCCAGTGATAATACCACTGCCTCCCCTAAGGAAGGATGTGATTGTCCTGGATAGGGTGCAGGAGATTCACCAGGAAGTTGCCTGGGCTGGAGGGTCTGAGCTATGAGTAAAGATTGGATAGTCTAGGGCTGTTCTCCTTGGATCCTTGGAGCAATGAAGAGTGAGAGGGGATAGAGGTGTATAAGATTATGAGGGGCATAGATAGGGTGGGTAGGAAAGCACTTTTTCCATTAGTAGGGGGGGATCAATTACCAGCGGGCATAGCTTTAAGGTAAGAGGTAATAGGTTAAGAGAGTAGTTGAGGAGAAACCTTTTTTACCCAAAGAGTGGTGGGAGTCTGAACTCACTGCCTGAAGGGGTGGTTGAGTCAGAAACTCTCACAACATTTTAGAAGTATTTAAATATTCACTTTCACTGCCATGACCTTCAGGGCTATGTGCCAAGTTCTGGAAAATGGGATTAGTGTAGTCAGATTTTTGTTGACCGGGGTAGACATGGTGGGCTGAATGGTCACACTCTGTGCAGTAAACATCTATGAACCTATGAAAAAATGCCATTCCATTCTTTCCCATATTTCCCTTTTCACAGCTTTGAGAATGCTGATATTCCAAGTGCAGTGAAGAGAATTTGATTGAATTGTGGCTTTCCTGTAGTAACTTTGAAATAATTAATTTTCGTATCCTTGTAGTGCATGGAGATGTTCAGGAGACATGTTGTAGGTATCTTTTTCTTGACTAGGTTCTAGTCAGGTTCATATTGCTCAGTGCGATCTGATCCATATAAATGAGAAAAAACTTGGATGTAATCCCTGATCTGTGCCAAGCTACCTGATCTCACCAGGAAAAGGGGCTGACATTAATTTTCACCTTCCAGAGCAATGGAAAAATGAATCAGCCAGGGTTTTTATTCCTCACTATCCAATGATCCTAGTTGGAAAGCCTATGGGTTTGGATCTTTAGGCCAGATTAAGTTAGGTTATTCTGTCCAATAATCTCCCAGTGTCTACTCACTGTCTAGGTTTTCAAATGGAATAGGGTCACTTAGTTAAGAAGCGGTGGGTGACCAATACTTCTGCATGAGTCATCATCCTCAAGAGGAGAGGAATTTATTTTCTGAATAACTTTGACAACCGCAGAAACAAGTATTCAAAGTGTTTTGGATTCATGGTATTGTGGCCATCTAAAATGGCTGCCCGCAAAGGATAATGGGAATTGTGGTCAGGCTGGGACACAGACAAGACACAGCCCATCTGTATTTTGCAAAAGCAAACCAGATCTATACAGTAACCTGCACCTGCTAGAGGTCGATCACTGATCTCCCCAGGGCAATGGGACTCAGTTTGAAACATAATAGTAGTAACATACTCGGGGGGTGCCTATCCACCTTATTTGGGAGTGCATACGTGCCTTGGACAATAACAACCAGGACCTACCCAGCTATCAAGGTACCCACCCCTAATTGGCCAGAATCGATTAGGGTGATCAAAATCCTATCGATCCATTGGATCCTGAGTTGGGACCGACCAAAAGAGCGTGAAAGATCGGAGGATAAGAGGAACTGCGCGACCAACGCTCTGTCTCTTTTGGGACCGGCCTCTGCCCCACCAACTGCAGCATATCAACCAGCCAATTTCAAGGACCTGCGATTGCTACCAGAAGGACGAGCCTCAGCCCAGACATACCTGACAACTTCCAGCCACCACATGTGGGGAACCAGATAAAGGCCTTATCTAGCCTGCACAGAGTTGGTCACTTGGAAGTTTAGTAAAGGTCATTTAAGCTGTTAGATATAGTCTAATGTGTAGTAGTGTGTAAGTTATTAAGTATAGAACCAATCCTATGTTTGATAATAAACTATAATTGAACTAATATACAGGTTGTGTGGTAATTTGTCCAATACACAGAACGTACTCGCGTTTTCTGGTTTATAATAAAGACCAAAGTCAATAGTATCAACCTGAATACAATCCATTAAACAAAGTCAACATTGTAACCACTGAGAAACAATCCTTACACCATATGGCACGTGATTGTTTATCATTAACAATTAGAGATCCACTTCTCCCCAATGTATTTATTACCAGTACAATTGGTTGCCATTCTAATTCTATAACCATTGATGTAGTTTCCCTTGAATAGACAATCAGAAATGTTGAACATCTATGCAAGCATTGCACATCTATGAAAGCCTGAGGAGATTTCCATGTTTCCCCAAACATGGAATGTGTACGTATGCAAGATGTGCTTAAGCAGTTTCCAATGCCATTGTTCATGAATAGTTAGAGCATACTTTATTTGTAATATATATTGACTTATAAGTCAGAATGTGCTGTTTTCATAACATGGTGTTCTGTGACATTTATTGATGATTTAGTGATCAAATTCCGTAATTAATTTTTATTGCCCACCGGTCAGACGTTTAGTTCTGAATATCCTGATATTCCTGGCTCATTTAGATGTGATACACTTGTGCCGCATTGGAGAGAGAAGGGCAGGAAAATCTGATTCAATTTCTTTTCCTCAGTTTATAAACTCACTGAAAGAAATGTGCATCAATTTTGTGATAACCAATTATTTATTCATGGGACATTTAGAATGGACAACTGAAGCCATTGGGTCCAATTGCAGCATTTGAAAGACTGAATCATAAACTATTTGAACCAATTTTTCTCCTTTGTTGCACAAAAAATCAAGGGGGATTTATTGAAGATGAGCTGATGAGTTTATTGGCATCATGAGTATAAATATTTTTGTTCAGTGTTTGTCTCCAACGAAGCTATATGTAACAAATAAAAAATATTTTGCAATATTTTAAAATTTATTTTGCCTCAAATGAACTTTTTGAGGTTGTCTGTCATGAATGTTGATTTTCTTCAGGACTTCAGATAAAGGTGGGAATTTCCAGCCTCACCTGCCTCCTGGATGGTCGGGTGTTGCCTAAAGTCAATGAACGTTTGGCTGGGCCAGTGGATCTCCCATGGCAAGTCGTGCCCCAGCGGGGCTGGAAGATCTCGGCCAAAGTGTTAAATATTTAGGTCAGAGTTTCTTCTACTCGTGCACATTCCTTTCAATGAAAGAGTCATCCAAATCTCAGAGAAATGGCAGACAATCAAGCAAGGTCCTGCAGAAATTCAATTCCAATATTTTCTGCTGTGACTATATTAATTGATGCCATTAAATATTCCTGTTCAGGATAAATTGCAAGGCTTGGAAATAATAGTGCACCAGGGTGATGATTGGTGTTACTTAATTTAAATAGATTGCCCTGAGATTCCTATATTTAAGTATTGAATACAGTGTGTTGCTGTGATGTATGGTACAGATTGATGATTCACAGTGCTAGGCTATATCTTGTAATTCAGTTCGCTTATGCAACTGAGGTTCACTTGATTTCATAAGGCACTCTCAACTTTGAGTTCAAGGTTCAAATCCCTTTGCAAAACTTGAACACAAAAATATAGGCTGACACACCAGTGGTGAGGGAATGCTGCACCATCGGCAGTGCCATCTTTTAGATAAAGGGATGGATTCCCTGGACCTCCAGCCAAATGTTTCTCGGTGGCAGGAGGTGGCGTACCGTTCGCTGGCAGCGGGACAATCTATTCCCACTGCTGTCACTGGGATTTCCCATCGAAGCTACCCCACGGCGCCGGGAAACTCATGGGTGGGGGTGCGCGGCCGGCAAGATCATAGAATCCTGCTCTCAGCAAACGGCCGGAGAATTCCAGCCAAAATGTTGAACCAAGGTCCCAACTGCCCTCTCAACATGATGTAAAAGGTCCCATGACACTATTTTGAAGAACAGCAGGAGAGTTATCCCTGGTATTTTGTCCAATTTTTCTCCCTCCATTAGTGGGTGAAATCTTTTGCCCTCACGTGTAGTGTGTTTGGAGATGAGGAGGACATTTAATCAGGTGGCATGGTGGTATGTGGGGCCTCTGCCACCTTCTTGCCTCCATCCCAATTAAGTCCTTGTCGGGAAGGCCTCTGGGTGGCCTTCAAGCCCTCTTGTCAATGAGGTCCTTAAGTGGGCAATGAATGTCCAATTGAGAGCTTCATCTGACTGCCACTAGTACTACTCCTCCTATTATCCTTCATCCGACTGCCACTAGTACTACTCCTCCTATTATCCTTCAACCGACTGCCACTAGTACTACTCCTCCTATTATCCTTCATTCGCCTGCCACTAGTACTACTCCTCCTATTATCCTTCATCTGACTGCCACTAGTACTACTCCTCCTATAATCCATCATCCGACTGCCACTAGTACTACTCCTCCTATAATCCTTCATCCGACTGCCACTAATACTACTCCTCCTATAATCCGTCATCCGACTGCCACCAGTACTACTCCTCCTATTATCCTTCATCCGACTGCCATTAGTACTACTCCTCCTATTATCCGTCATCCGACTGCCACTAGTACTATTCCTCCTATGATCCGTCATCCGACTGCCACCAGTACTACTCCTCCTATTATCCTTCATCCGACTGCCACTAGTACTACTCCTCCTATAATCCTTCATCCGACTGCCACTAGTACTACTCCTCCTATTATCCTTCACCTGACTGCCACTAGTACTACTCCTCCTATTATCCTTCATCCGACTGCCACTAGTACTACTCCTCCTATTATCCTTCATCCGACTGCCACTAGTACTACTCCTCCTATAATCCTTCATCCGACTGCCACTAGTACTACTCCTCCTATAATCCTTAATCCGACTGCCACTAGTACTACTCCTCCTATAATCCTTCATCCGACTGCCACTAGTACTACTCCTCCTATTATCCTTCATCCGACTGCCACTAGTACTACTCCTCCTATTATCCTTCATCCGACTGCCACTAGTACTACTCCTCCTATAATCCTTAATCCGACTGCCACTAGTACTACTCCTCCTATAATCCTTCATCCGACTGCCACTAGTACTACTCCTCCTATTATCCTTCATCCGACTGCCACTAGTACTACTCCTCCTATTATCCTTCATCCGATTGCCACTAGTACTACTCCTCCTATTATCCTTCATCCGACTGCCACTAGTACTACTCCTCCTATTATCCTTCATCCGACTGCCACTAGTACTACTCCTCCTATTATCCTTCATCCGACTGCCACGAGTACTACTCCTCCTGTAATCCTTCATCCGACTGCCACTAGTACTACTCCTCCTATAATCTGTCACCCGACTGCCACCAGTACTATTCCTCCTATTATCCTTCATCCGACTGCCACTTGTACTACTCCTTCTATAATCCTTCATCCGACTGCCACTAGTACTACTCCTCCTATAATCCTTCATCCGACTGCCACTAGTACTACTTCTCCTATAATCCTTCATCCGACTGCCACTAGTACTACACCTCCTATAATCCTTCATCCGACTGCCACTAGTACTACTCCTCCTATTATCCTTCATCCGACTGCCACTAGTACTACTCCTCCTATAATCCTTCATCCGACTGCCACTAGTACTACTCCTCCTATTATCCTTCATCCGACTGCCACTAGTACTACTCCTCCTATAATCCGTCATCCGGCTGCCACTAGTACTATTCCTCCTGTAATCCTTCATCCGACTGCCACTAGTACTACTCCTCCTATTATCCTTCATCCGACTGCCACTAGTACTACTCCTCCTATTATCCTTCATCCGACTGCCACCAATACTACTCCTCCTATTATCCTTCATCCGACTGCCACTAGTACTACTCCTCCTATAATCCGTCATCCGACTGCCACTAGTACTTTTCCTCCTATGATCCGTCATCCGACTGCCACCAGTACTACTCCTCCTATAATCCGTCATCCGGCTGCTACTAGTACTATTCCTCCTGTAATCCTTCATCCGACTGCCACTAGTACTACTCCTCCTATTATCCTTCATCCGACTGCCACTAGTACTACTCCTCCTATAATCCTTCATCCGACTGCCACTAGTACTACTCCTCCTATTATCCTTCATCCGACTGCCACTAGTACTACTCCTCCTATAATCCGTCATCCGGCTGCCACTAGTACTATTCCTCCTGTAATCCTTCATCCGACTGCCACTAGTACTACTCCTCCTATTATCCTTCATCCGACTGCCACTAGTACTACTCCTCCTATTATCCGTCATCCGACTGCCACCAGCACTACTCCTCCTATTATCCTTCATCCGACTGCCACTAGTACTACTCCTCCTATAATCCTTCATCCGACTGCCACTAGTACTACTCCTCCTATTATCCTTCATCTGACTGCCACTAGTACTACTCCTCCTATTATCCTTCATCCGACTGCCACTAGTACTACTCCTCCTATTATCCTTCATCCGACTGCCACTTGTACTACTCCTCCAATAATCCGTCATCCGACTGCCACTAGTACTACTCCTCCTATTATCCTTCATCCGACTGCCACTAGTACTACTCCTCCTATTATCCATCATCCGACTGCCACCAGTACTACTCCTCCTATAATCCGTCATCCGACTGCCACTAGTACTACTCCTCCTATTATCCTTCATCCGACTGCCACTAGTACTAGTCCTCCTATTATCCTTCATCCGACTGCCACTAGTACTACTCCTCCTATAATCCTTCATCCGACTGCCACTAGTACTACTCCTCCTATAATCCTTCATCCGACTGCCACTAGTACTACTCCTCCTATTATCCTTCATCCGACTGCCACTAGTACTACTCCTCCTATTATCCTTCATCCGATTGCCACTAGTACTACTCCTCCTATAATCCTTCATCCGACTGCCACTAGTACTACTCCTCCTATAATCCTTCATTCGACTGCCACTAGTACTACTCCTCCTATTATCCTTCATCCGACTGCCACTAGTACTACTCCTCCTATTATGCTTCATCCGACTGCCACTAGTACTACTCCTTCTATAATCCTTCATCCGACTGCCACTAGTACTACTCCTCCGATTATCCTTCATCCAACTGCCACTAGTACTACTCCTCCTATTATCCTTCATCCGACTGCCACTAGTACTACTCCTCCTATTATCCTTCAACCGACTGCCACTAGTACTACTCCTCCTATTATCCTTCATTCGCCTGCCACTAGTACTACTCCTCCTATTATCCTTCATCTGACTGCCACTAGTACTACTCCTCCTATAATCCATCATCCGACTGCCACTAGTACTACTCCTCCTATAATCCTTCATCCGACTGCCACTAATACTACTCCTCCTATAATCCGTCATCCGACTGCCACTAGTACTACTCCTCCTATAATCCTTCATCCGACTGCCACTAATACTACTCCTCCTATAATCCGTCATCCGACTGCCACTAGTACTACTCCTCCTATTATCCTTCATCCGACTGCCACTAGTACTACTCCTCCTATTATCCATCATCCGACTGCCACCAGTACTACTCCTCCTATAATCCGTCATCCGACTGCCACTAGTACTACTCCTCCTATTATCCTTCATCCGACTGCCACTAGTACTAGTCCTCCTATTATCCTTCATCCGACTGCCACTAGTACTACTCCTCCTATAATCCTTCATCCGACTGCCACTAGTACTACTCCTCCTATAATCCTTCATCCGACTGCCACTAGTGCTACTCCTCCTATTATCCTTCATCCGACTGCCACTAGTACTACTCCTCCTATTATCCTTCATCCGATTGCCACTAGTACTACTCCTCCTATAATCCTTCATCCGACTGCCACTAGTACTACTCCTCCTATAATCCTTCATTCGACTGCCACTAGTACTACTCCTCCTATTATCCTTCATCCGACTGCCACTAGTACTACTGCTCCTATTATGCTTCATCCGACTGCCACTAGTACTACTCCTTCTATAATCCTTCATCCGACTGCCACTAGTACTACTCATCCGATTATCCTTCATCCAACTGCCACTAGTACTACTCCTCCTATTATCCTTCATCCGACTGCCACTAGTACTACTCCTCCAATTATCCTTCAACCGACTGCCACTAGTACTACTCCTCCTATTATCCTTCATTCGCCTGCCACTAGTACTACTCCTCCTATTATCCTTCATCTGACTGCCACTAGTACTACTGCTCCTATAATCCATCATCCGACTGCCACTAGTACTACTCCTCCTATAATCCTTCATCCGACTGCCACTAATACTACTCCTCCTATAATCCGTCATCCGACTGCCACCAGTACTACTCCTCCTATTATCCTTCATCCGACTGCCATTAGTACTACTCCTCCTATTATCCGTCATCCGACTGCCACTAGTACTATTCCTCCTATGATCCGTCATCCGACTGCCACCAGTACTACTCCTCCTATTATCCTTCATCCGACTGCCACTAGTACTACTCCTCCTATAATCCTTCATCCGACTGCCACTAGTACTACTCCTCCTATTATCCTTCACCTGACTGCCACTAGTACTACTCCTCCTATTATCCTTCATCCGACTGCCACTAGTACTACTCTTCCTATAATCCTTAATCCGACTGCCACTAGTACTACTCCTCCTATAATCCTTCATCCGACTGCCACTAGTACTACTCCTCCTATTATCCTTCATCCGACTGCCACTAGTACTACTCCTCCTATTATCCTTCATCCGACTGCCACTAGTACTACTCCTCCTATAATCCTTAATCCGACTGCCACTAGTACTACTCCTCCTATAATCCTTCATCCGACTGCCACTAGTACTACTCCTCCTATTATCCTTCATCCGACTGCCACTAGTACTACTCCTCCTATTATCCTTCATCCGATTGCCACTAGTACTCCTCCTCCTATAATCCTTCATCCGACTGCCACTAGTACTACTCCTCCTATTATCCTTCATCCGACTGCCACGAGTACTACTCCTCCTATTATCCTTCATCCGACTGCCACCAATACTACTCCTCCTATTATCCTTCATCCGACTGCCACTAGTACTACTCCTCCTATTATCCTTCATCCGACTGCCACGAGTACTACTCCTCCTGTAATCCTTCATCCGACTGCCACTAGTACTACTCCTCCTATAATCTGTCACCCGACTGCCACCAGTACTACTCCTCCTATTATCCTTCATCCGACTGCCACTTGTACTACTCCTTCTATAATCCTTCATCCGACTGCCACTAGTACTACTCCTCCTATAATCCTTCATCCGACTGCCACTAGTACTACTTCTCCTATAATCCTTCATCCGACTGCCACTAGTACTACACCTCCTATAATCCTTCATCCGACTGCCACTAGTACTACTCCTCCTATTATCCTTCATCCGACTGCCACTAGTACTACTCCTCCTATAATCCTTCATCCGACTGCCACTAGTACTACTCCTCCTATTATCCTTCATCCGACTGCCACTAGTACTACTCCTCCTATAATCCGTCATCCGGCTGCCACTAGTACTATTCCTCCTGTAATCCTTCATCCGACTGCCACTAGTACTACTCCTCCTATTATCCTTCATCCGACTGCCACTAGTACTACTCCTCCTATTATCCTTCATCCGACTGCCACCAATACTACTCCTCCTATTATCCTTCATCCGACTGCCACTAGTACTACTCCTCCTATAATTCGTCATCCGACTGCCACTAGTACTATTCCTCCTATGATCCGTCATCCGACTGCCACCAGTACTACTCCTCCTATAATCCGTCATCCGGCTGCCACTAGTACTATTCCTCCTGTAATCCTTCATCCGACTGCCACTAGTACTACTCCTCCTATTATCCTTCATCCGACTGCCACTTGTACTACTCCTCCTATAATCCTTCATCCGACTGCCACTAGTACTACTCCTCCTATTATCCTTCATCCGACTGCCACTAGTACTACTCCTCCTATAATCCGTCATCCGGCTGCCACTAGTACTATTCCTCCTGTAATCCTTCATCCGACTGCCACTAGTACTACTCCTCCTATTATCCTTCATCCGACTGCCACTAGTACTACTCCTCCTATTATCCGTCATCCGACTGCCACCAGTACTACTCCTCCTATTATCCTTCATCCGACTGCCACTAGTACTACTCCTCCTATAATCCTTCATCCGACTGCCACTAGTACTACTCCTCCTATTATCCTTCATCTGACTGCCACTAGTACTACTCCTCCTATTATCCTTCATCCGACTGCCACTAGTACTACTCCTCCTATTATCCTTCATCCGACTGCCACTTGTACTACTCCTCCAATAATCCGTCATCCGACTGCCACTAGTACTACTCCTCCTATTATCCTTCATCCGACTGCCACTAGTACTACTCCTCCTATTATCCATCATCCGACTGCCACCAGTACTACTCCTCCTATAATCCGTCATCCGACTGCCACTAGTACTACTCCTCCTATTATCCTTCATCCGACTGCCACTAGTACTAGTCCTCCTATTATCCTTCATCCGACTGCCACTAGTACTACTCCTCCTATAATCCTTCATCCGACTGCCACTAGTACTACTCCTCCTATAATCCTTCATCCGACTGCCACTAGTACTACTCCTCCTATTATCCTTCATCCGACTGCCACTAGTACTACTCCTCCTATTATCCTTCATCCGATTGCCACTAGTACTACTCCTCCTATAATCATTCATCCGACTGCCACTAGTACTACTCCTCCTATAATCCTTCATTCGACTGCCACTAGTACTACTCCTCCTATTATCCTTCATCCGACTGCCACTAGTACTACTCCTCCTATTATGCTTCATCCGACTGCCACTAGTACTACTCCTTCTATAATCCTTCATCCGACTGCCACTAGTACTACTCCTCCGATTATCCTTCATCCAACTGCCACTAGTACTACTCCTCCTATTATCCTTCATCCGACTGCCACTAGTACTACTCCTCCTATTATCCTTCATCCGACTGCCACTAGTACTACTCCTCCTATTATCCTTCATCCGATTGCCACTAGTACTACTCCTCCTATAATCCTTCATCCGACTGCCACTAGTACTACTCCTCCTATAATCCTTCATTCGACTGCCACTAGTACTACTCCTCCTATTATCCTTCATCCGACTGCCACTAGTACTACTCCTCCTATTATGCTTCATTCGACTGCAACTAGTACTACTCCTTCTATAATCCTTCATCCGACTGCCACAAGTACTACTCCTCCGATTATCCTTCATCCAACTGCCACTAGTACTGCTCCTCCTATTATCCTTCATCCGACTGCCACTAGTACTACTCCTCCTATAATCCTTCATCCGACTGCCACTAGTACTACTCCTCCTATTATCCTTCATCTTACTGCCACTAGTACTACTCCTCCTATAATCCGTCATCCGGCTGCCACTAGTACTATTCCTCCTGTAATCCTTCATCCGACTGCCACTAGTACTACTCCTCCTATTATCCTTCATCCGACTGCCACCAATACTACTCCTCCTATTATCCTTCATCCGACTGCCACTAGTACTACTCCTCCTGTAATCCTTCATCCGACTGCCACTAGTACTACTCCTCCTATAATCCGTCACCCGACTGCCACTAGTACTACTCCTCCTATTATCCTTCATCCGACTGCCACTAGTACTACTCCTTCTATAATCCTTCATCCGACTGCCACTAGTACTACTCCTCCTATAATCCTTCATCCGACTGCCACTAGTACTACTCCTCCTATTATCCTTCATCCGGCTGCCACTAGTACTACTCCTCCTATAATCCTTCATCCGACTGCCACTAGTACTACTTCTCCTATAATCCTTCATCCGACTGCCACTAGTACTACTCCTCCTATAATCCTTCATCCGACTGCCACTAGTACTACTCCTCCTATTATCCTTCATCCGACTGCCACTAGTACTACTCCTCCTATAATCCTTCATCCGACTGCCACTAGTACTACTCCTCCTATTATCCTTCATCCGACTGCCACTAGTACTGCTCCTCCTATAATCCTTCATCCGACTGCCACTAGTACTACTCCTCCTATTATCCTTCATCCGACTGCCACTAGTACTACTCCTCCTATAATCCGTCATCCGGCTGCCACTAGTACTACTCCTCCTGTAATCCTTCATCCGACTGCCACTAGTACTACTCCTCCTATTATCCTTCATCCGACTGCCACTTGTACTACTCCTCCTATAATCCGTCATCCGACTGCCACTAGTACTACTCCTCCTATTATCCTTCATCCGACTGCCACTAGTACTACTCCTCCTATTATCCATCATCCGACTGCCACCAGTACTACTCCTCCTATAATCCGACATCCGACTGCCACTAGTACTACTCCTCCTATTATCCTTCATCCGACTGCCACTAGTACTACTCCTCCTATTATCCTTCATCCGATTGCCACTAGTACTAGTCCTCCTATAATCCTTCATCCGACTGCCACTAGTACTACTCCTCCTATAATCCTTCATTCGACTGCCACTAGTACTACTCCTCCTATTATCCTTCATCCGACTGCCACTAGTACTACTCCTCCTATTATGCTTCATCTGACTGCCACTAGTACTACTCCTTCTATAATCCTTCATCCGACTGCCACTAGTACTACTCCTCCGATTATCCTTCATCCAACTGCCACTAGTACTACTCCGCCTATTATCCTTCATCCGACTGCCACTAGTACTACTCCTCCTATTATCCTTCATCCGACTTCCACTAGTACTACTCCTCCTATAATCCTTCATCCGACTGCCACTAGTACTACTCCTCCTATTATCCTTCATCCGACTGCCACTAGTACTACTCCTCCGATAATCCGTCATCCGGCTGCCACTCGTACTATTCCTCCTGTAATCCTTCATCCGACTGCCACTAGTACTACTCCTCCTATTATCCTTCATCCGACTGCCACCAATACTACTCCTCCTATTATCCTTCATCCGACTGCCACTAGTACTACTCCTCCTGTAATCCTTCATCCGACTACCACTAGTACTACTCCTCCTATAATCCGTCACCAGACTGCCACTAGTACTACTCCTCCTATTATCCTTCATCCGACTGCCACTAGTACTACTCCTCCTATAATCCTTCATCCGACTGCCACTAGTACTACTCCTCCTATTATCCTTCATCTGACTGCCACTAGTACTACTCCTCCTATTATCCTTCATCCGACTGCCACTAGTACTACTCCTCCTATTATCCTTCATCCGACTGCCACTTGTACTACTCCTCCAATAATCCGTCATCCGACTGCCACTAGTACTACTCCTCCTATTATCCTTCATCCGACTGCCACTAGTACTACTCCTCCTATTATCCATCATCCGACTGCCACCAGTACTACTCCTCCTATAATCCGTCATCCGACTGCCACTAGTACTACTCCTCCTATTATCCTTCATCCGACTGCCACTAGTACTAGTCCTCCTATTATCCTTCATCCGACTGCCACTAGTACTACTCCTCCTATAATCCTTCATCCGACTGCCACTAGTACTACTCCTCCTATAATCCTTCATCCGACTGCCACTAGTACTACTCCTCCTATTATCCTTCATCCGACTGCCACTAGTACTACTCCTCCTATTATCCTTCATCCGATTGCCACTAGTACTACTCCTCCTATAATCCTTCATCCGACTGCCACTAGTACTACTCCTCCTATAATCCTTCATTCGACTGCCACTAGTACTACTCCTCCTATTATCCTTCATCCGACTGCCACTAGTACTACTCCTCCTATTATGCTTCATCCGACTGCCACTAGTACTACTCCTTCTATAATCCTTCATCCGACTGCCACTAGTACTACTCCTCCGATTATCCTTCATCCAACTGCCACTAGTACTACTCCTCCTATTATCCTTCATCCGACTGCCACTAGTACTACTCCTCCTATTATCCTTCATCCGACTGCCACTAGTACTACTCCTCCTATTATCCTTCATCCGATTGCCACTAGTACTACTCCTCCTATAATCCTTCATCCGACTGCCACTAGTACTACTCCTCCTATAATCCTTCATTCGACTGCCACTAGTACTACTCCTCCTATTATCCTTCATCCGACTGCCACTAGTACTACTCCTCCTATTATGCTTCATTCGACTGCAACTAGTACTACTCCTTCTATAATCCTTCATCCGACTGCCACTAGTACTACTCCTCCGATTATCCTTCATCCAACTGCCACTAGTACTGCTCCTCCTATTATCCTTCATCCGACTGCCACTAGTACTACTCCTCCTATAATCCTTCATCCGACTGCCACTAGTACTACTCCTCCTATTATCCTTCATCTTACTGCCACTAGTACTACTCCTCCTATAATCCGTCATCCGGCTGCCACTAGTACTATTCCTCCTGTAATCCTTCATCCGACTGCCACTAGTACTACTCCTCCTATTATCCTTCATCCGACTGCCACCAATACTACTCCTCCTATTATCCTTCATCCGACTGCCACTAGTACTACTCCTCCTGTAATCCTTCATCCGACTGCCACTAGTACTACTCCTCCTATAATCCGTCACCCGACTGCCACTAGTACTACTCCTCCTATTATCCTTCATCCGACTGCCACTAGTACTACTCCTTCTATAATCCTTCATCCGACTGCCACTAGTACTACTCCTCCTATAATCCTTCATCCGACTGCCACTAGTACTACTCCTCCTATTATCCTTCATCCGGCTGCCACTAGTACTACTCCTCCTATAATCCTTCATCCGACTGCCACTAGTACTACTTCTCCTATAATCCTTCATCCGACTGCCACTAGTACTACTCCTCCTATAATCCTTCATCCGACTGCCACTAGTACTACTCCTCCTATTATCCTTCATCCGACTGCCACTAGTACTACTCCTCCTATAATCCTTCATCCGACTGCCACTAGTACTACTCCTCCTATTATCCTTCATCCGACTGCCACTAGTACTGCTCCTCCTATAATCCTTCATCCGACTGCCACTAGTACTACTCCTCCTATTATCCTTCATCCGACTGCCACTAGTACTACTCCTCCTATAATCCGTCATCCGGCTGCCACTAGTACTACTCCTCCTGTAATCCTTCATCCGACTGCCACTAGTACTACTCCTCCTATTATCCTTCATCCGACTGCCACTTGTACTACTCCTCCTATAATCCGTCATCCGACTGCCACTAGTACTACTCCTCCTATTATCCTTCATCCGACTGCCACTAGTACTACTCCTCCTATTATCCATCATCCGACTGCCACCAGTACTACTCCTCCTATAATCCGACATCCGACTGCCACTAGTACTACTCCTCCTATTATCCTTCATCCGACTGCCACTAGTACTACTCCTCCTATTATCCTTCATCCGATTGCCACTAGTACTAGTCCTCCTATAATCCTTCATCCGACTGCCACTAGTACTACTCCTCCTATAATCCTTCATTCGACTGCCACTAGTACTACTCCTCCTATTATCCTTCATCCGACTGCCACTAGTACTACTCCTCCTATTATGCTTCATCTGACTGCCACTAGTACTACTCCTTCTATAATCCTTCATCCGACTGCCACTAGTACTACTCCTCCGATTATCCTTCATCCAACTGCCACTAGTACTACTCCGCCTATTATCCTTCATCCGACTGCCACTAGTACTACTCCTCCTATTATCCTTCATCCGACTTCCACTAGTACTACTCCTCCTATAATCCTTCATCCGACTGCCACTAGTACTACTCCTCCTATTATCCTTCATCCGACTGCCACTAGTACTACTCCTCCGATAATCCGTCATCCGGCTGCCACTAGTACTATTCCTCCTGTAATCCTTCATCCGACTGCCACTAGTACTACTCCTCCTATTATCCTTCATCCGACTGCCACCAATACTACTCCTCCTATTATCCTTCATCCGACTGCCACTAGTACTACTCCTCCTGTAATCCTTCATCCGACTACCACTAGTACTACTCCTCCTATAATCCGTCACCAGACTGCCACTAGTACTACTCCTCGTATTATCCTTCATCCGACTGACACTAGTACTACTCCTTCTATAATCCTTCATCCGACTGCCACTAGTACTACTCCTCCTATAATCCTTCATCCGACTGCCACTAGTACTGCTCCTCCTATAATCCGTCATCCGGCTGCCACTAGTACTATTCCTCCTGTAATCCTTCATCCGACTGCCACTAGTACTACTCCTCCTATTATCCTTCATCCGACTGCCACTAGTACTACACCTCCTATTATCCTTCATCCGACTGCCACCAATACTACTCCTCCTATTATCCATCATCCGACTGCCACCAGTACTACTCCTCCTATAATCCGTCATCCGACTGCCACTAGTACTACTCCTCCTATTATCCTTCATCCGACTGCCACTAGTACTAGTCCTCCTATTATCCTTCATCCGACTGCCACTAGTACTACTCCTCCTATAATCCTTCATCCGACTGCCACTAGTACTACTCCTCCTATAATCCTTCATCCGACTGCCACTAGTACTACTCCTCCTATTATCCTTCATCCGACTGCCACTAGTACTACTCCTCCTATTATCCTTCATCCGATTGCCACTAGTACTACTCCTCCTATAATCCTTCATCCGACTGCCACTAGTACTACTCCTCCTATAATCCTTCATTCGACTGCCACTAGTACTACTCCTCCTATTATCCTTCATCCGACTGCCACTAGTACTACTCCTCCTATTATGCTTCATCCGACTGCCACTAGTACTACTCCTTCTATAATCCTTCATCCGACTGCCACTAGTACTACTCCTCCGATTATCCTTCATCCAACTGCCACTAGTACTACTCCTCCTATTATCCTTCATCCGACTGCCACTAGTACTACTCCTCCTATTATCCTTCATCCGACTGCCACTAGTACTACTCCTCCTATTATCCTTCATCCGATTGCCACTAGTACTACTCCTCCTATAATCCTTCATCCGACTGCCACTAGTACTACTCCTCCTATAATCCTTCATTCGACTGCCACTAGTACTACTCCTCCTATTATCCTTCATCCGACTGCCACTAGTACTACTCCTCCTATTATGCTTCATTCGACTGCAACTAGTACTACTCCTTCTATAATCCTTCATCCGACTGCCACTAGTACTACTCCTCCGATTATCCTTCATCCAACTGCCACTAGTACTGCTCCTCCTATTATCCTTCATCCGACTGCCACTAGTACTACTCCTCCTATAATCCTTCATCCGACTGCCACTAGTACTACTCCTCCTATTATCCTTCATCTTACTGCCACTAGTACTACTCCTCCTATAATCCGTCATCCGGCTGCCACTAGTACTATTCCTCCTGTAATCCTTCATCCGACTGCCACTAGTACTACTCCTCCTATTATCCTTCATCCGACTGCCACCAATACTACTCCTCCTATTATCCTTCATCCGACTGCCACTAGTACTACTCCTCCTGTAATCCTTCATCCCACTGCCACTAGTACTACTCCTCCTATAATCCGTCACCCGACTGCCACTAGTACTACTCCTCCTATTATCCTTCATCCGACTGCCACTAGTACTACTCCTTCTATAATCCTTCATCCGACTGCCACTAGTACTACTCCTCCTATAATCCTTCATCCGACTGCCACTAGTACTACTCCTCCTATTATCCTTCATCCGGCTGCCACTAGTACTACTCCTCCTATAATCCTTCATCCGACTGCCACTAGTACTACTTCTCCTATAATCCTTCATCCGACTGCCACTAGTACTACTCCTCCTATAATCCTTCATCCGACTGCCACTAGTACTACTCCTCCTATTATCCTTCATCCGACTGCCACTAGTACTACTCCTCCTATAATCCTTCATCCGACTGCCACTAGTACTACTCCTCCTATTATCCTTCATCCGACTGCCACTAGTACTGCTCCTCCTATAATCCTTCATCCGACTGCCACTAGTACTACTCCTCCTATTATCCTTCATCCGACTGCCACTAGTACTACTCCTCCTATAATCCGTCATCCGGCTGCCACTAGTACTACTCCTCCTGTAATCCTTCATCCGACTGCCACTAGTACTACTCCTCCTATTATCCTTCATCCGACTGCCACTTGTACTACTCCTCCTATAATCCGTCATCCGACTGCCACTAGTACTACTCCTCCTATTATCCTTCATCCGACTGCCACTAGTACTACTCCTCCTATTATCCATCATCCGACTGCCACCAGTACTACTCCTCCTATAATCCGACATCCGACTGCCACTAGTACTACTCCTCCTATTATCCTTCATCCGACTGCCACTAGTACTACTCCTCCTATTATCCTTCATCCGATTGCCACTAGTACTAGTCCTCCTATAATCCTTCATCCGACTGCCACTAGTACTACTCCTCCTATAATCCTTCATTCGACTGCCACTAGTACTACTCCTCCTATTATCCTTCATCCGACTGCCACTAGTACTACTCCTCCTATTATGCTTCATCTGACTGCCACTAGTACTACTCCTTCTATAATCCTTCATCCGACTGCCACTAGTACTACTCCTCCGATTATCCTTCATCCAACTGCCACTAGTACTACTCCGCCTATTATCCTTCATCCGACTGCCACTAGTACTACTCCTCCTATTATCCTTCATCCGACTTCCACTAGTACTACTCCTCCTATAATCCTTCATCCGATTGCCACTAGTACTACTCCTCCTATTATCCTTCATCCGACTGCCACTAGTACTACTCCTCCGATAATCCGTCATCCGGCTGCCACTAGTACTATTCCTCCTGTAATCCTTCATCCGACTGCCACTAGTACTACTCCTCCTATTATCCTTCATCCGACTGCCACCAATACTACTCCTCCTATTATCCTTCATCCGACTGCCACTAGTACTACTCCTCCTGTAATCCTTCATCCGACTACCACTAGTACTACTCCTCCTATAATCCGTCACCAGACTGCCACTAGTACTACTCCTCGTATTATACTTCATCCGACTGCCACTAGTACTACTCCTTCTATAATCCTTCATCCGACTGCCACTAGTACTACTCCTCCTATAATCCTTCATCCGACTGCCACTAGTACTGCTCCTCCTATAATCCGTCATCCGGCTGCCACTAGTACTATTCCTCCTGTAATCCTTCATCCGACTGCCACTAGTACTACTCCTCCTATTATCCTTCATCCGACTGCCACTAGTACTACACCTCCTATTATCCTTCATCCGACTGCCACCAATACTACTCCTCCTATTATCCTTCATCCGACTGCCACTAGTACTACTCCTCCTATTATCCTTCATCCAACTGCCACTAGTACTACTCCTCCTGTAATCCTTCATCCGACTGCCACTAGTACTACTCCTCCAATAATCCGTCACCCGACTGCCACCAGTACTACTCCTCCTATTATCCTTCATCCGACTGCCACTAGTACTACTCCTCCTATAATCCTTCATCCGACTGCCACTAGTACTACTCCTCCTATAATCCTTCATCCGACTGCCACTAGTACCACTCCTCCTATTATCCTTCATCCGACTGTTACTAGTACTACTCCTCCTATAATCCTTCATCCGACTGCCACTCGTACTACTCCTCCTATTATCCTTCATCCGACTGCCACTAGTACTACTCCTCCTATTATCCTTCATTCGACTGCCACTAGTACTACTCCTCCTATAATCCTTCATCCGACTGCCACTAGTACTATTCCTCCTGTAATCCTTCATCCGACTGCCACTAGTACTACTTCTCCTATAATCCTTCATCCGACTGCCACTAGTACTACTCCTCCTATTATCCTTCATCCGACTGCCACTAGTACTGCTCCTCCTATAATCCTTCATCCGACTGCCACTAGTACTACTCCTCCTATTATCCTTCATCCGACTGCCACTAGTACTACTCCTCCTATAATCCGTCATCCGGCTGCCACTAGTACTACTCCTCCTGTAATCCTTCATCCGACTGCCACTAGTACTACTCCTCCTATCATCCTTCATCCGACTGCCACTTGTACTACTCCTCCTATAATCCGTCATCCGACTGCCACTAGTACTACTCCTCCTATTAACCTTCATCCGACTGCCACTAGTACTACTCCTCCTATTATTCATCATCCGACTGCCACCAGTACTACTCCTCCTATAATCCGTCATCCGACTGCCACTAGTACTACTCCTCCTATTATCCTTCATCCGGCTGCCACTAGTACTAGTCCTCCTATTATCCTTCATCCGACTGCCACTAGTACTACTCCTCCTATAATCCTTCATCCGACTGCCACTAGTACTACTCCTCCTATAATCCTTCATCCGACTGCCACTAGTACTACTCCTCCTATTATCCTTCATCCGACTGCCACTAGTACTACTCCTCCTATTATCCTTCATCCGATTGCCACTAGTACTACTCGTCCTATAATCCTTCATCCGACTGCCACTAGTACTACTCCTCCTATAATCCTTCATTCGACTGCCACCAGTACTACTCCTCCTATTATCCTTCATCCGACTGCCACTAGTACTACTCCTCCTATAATCCTTCATCCGACTGCCACTAGTACTACTCCTCCTATAATCCTTCATCCGACTGCCACTAGTACCACTCCTCCTATTATCCTTCATCCGACTGCTACTAGTACTACTCCTCCTATAATCCTTCATCCGACTGCCACTCGTACTACTCCTCCTATTATCCTTCATCCGACTGCCACTAGTACTACTCCTCCTATTATCCTTCATTCGACTGCCACTAGTACTACTCCTCCTATAATCCTTCATCCGACTGCCACTAGTACTATTCCTCCTGTAATCCTTCATCCGACTGCCACTAGTACTACTTCTCCTAAAATCCTTCATCCGACTGCCACTAGTACTACTCCTCCTATTATCCTTCATCCGACTGCCACTAGTACTGCTCCTCCTATAATCCTTCATCCGACTGCCACTAGTACTACTCCTCCTATTATCCTTCATCCGACTGCCACTAGTACTACTCCTCCTATAATCCGTCATCCGGCTGCCACTAGTACTACTCCTCCTGTAATCCTTCATCCGACTGCCACTAGTACTACTCCTCCTATCATCCTTCATCCGACTGCCACTTGTACTACTCCTCCTATAATCCGTCATCCGACTGCCACTAGTACTACTCCTCCTATTAACCTTCATCCGACTGCCACTAGTACTACTCCTCCTATTATCCATCATCCGACTGCCACCAGTACTACTCCTCCTATAATCCTTCATTCGACTGCCACTAGTACTATTCCTCCTATTATCCTTCATCCGACTGCCACTAGTACTACTCCTCCTATTATGCTTCATCCGACTGCCACTAGTACTACTCCTTCTATAATCCTTCATCCGACTGCCACTAGTACTACTCCTCCGATTATCCTTCATCCAACTGCCACTAGTACTACTCCTCCTATTATCCTTCATCCGACTGCCACTAGTACTACTCCTCCTATTATCCTTCATCCGACTTCCACTAGTACTACTCCTCCTATAATCCTTCATCCGACTGCCACTAGTACTACTCCTCCTATTATCCTTCATCCGACTGCCACTAGTACTACTCCTCCTATAATCCGTCATCCGGCTGCCACTAGTACTATTCCTCCTGTAATCCTTCAACCGACTGCCACTAGTACTACTTCTCCTATAATCCTTCATCCGACTGCCACTAGTACTACTCCTCCTATAATCCTTCATCCGACTGCCACTAGTACTACTCCTCCTATTATCCTTCATCCGACTGCCACTAGTACTACTCCTCCTATAATCTTTCATCCGACTGCCACTAGTACGACTCCTCCTATTATCCTTCATCCGACTGCCACTAGTACTGCTCCTCCTATAATCCGTCATCCGGCTGCCACTAGTACTATTCCTCCTGTAATCCTTCATCCGACTGCCACTAGTACTACTCCTCCTATTATCCTTCATCCGACTGCCACTAGTACTACTCCTCCTATTATCCTTCATCCGACTGCCACCAATACTACTCCTCCTATTATCCTTCATCCGACTGCCACTAGTACTACTCCTCCTATTATCCTTCATCCAACTGCCACTAGTACTACTCCTCCTGTAATCCTTCATCCGACTGCCACTAGTACTACTCCTCCTATAATCCGTCACCCGACTGCCACCAGTACTACTCCTCCTATTATCCTTCATCCGACTGCCACTAGTACTACTCCTCCTATAATCCTTCATCCGACTGCCACTAGTACTACTCCTCCTATAATCCTTCATCCGACTGCCACTCGTACTACTCCTCCTATTATCCTTCATCCGACTGCCACTAGTACTACTCCTCCTATTATCCTTCATTCGACTGCCACTAGTACTACTCCTCCTATAATCCTTCATCCGACTGCCACTAGTACTATTCCTCCTGTAATCCTTCATCCGACTGCCACTAGTACTACTTCTCCTATAATCCTTCATCCGACTGCCACTAGTACTACTCCTCCTATAATCCTTCATCCGACTGCCACTAGTACTACTCCTCCTATAATCCTTCATCCGACTGCCACTAGTACTACTCCTCCTATTATCCTTCATCCGACTGCCACTAGTACTGCTCCTCCTATAATCCTTCATCCGACTGCCACTAGTACTACTCCTCCTATAATCCGTCATCCGACTGCCACTAGTACTACTCCTCCTATTATCCTTCATCCGGCTGCCACTAGTACTAGTCCTCCTATTATCCTTCATCCGACTGCCACTAGTACTACTCCTCCTATAATCCTTCATCCGACTGCCACTAGTACTACTTCTCCTATAATCCTTCATCCGACTGCCACTAGTACTACTCCTCCTATTATCCTTCATCCGACTGCCACTAGTACTGCTCCTCCTATAATCCTTCATCCGACTGCCACTAGTACGACTCCTCCTATTATCCTTCATCCGACTGCCACTAGTACTACTCCTCCTATAATCCGTCATCCGGCTGCCACTAGTACTACTCCTCCTGTAATCCTTCATCCGACTGCCACTAGTACTACTCCTCCTATCATCCTTCATCCGACTGCCACTTGTACTACTCCTCCTATAATCCGTCATCCGACTGCCACTAGTACTACTCCTCCTATTAACCTTCATCCGACTGCCACTAGTACTACTCCTCCTATTATCCATCATCCGACTGCCACCAGTACTACTCCTCCTATAATCCGTCATCCGACTGCCACTAGTACTACTCCTCCTATTATCCTTCATCCGGCTGCCACTAGTACTAGTCCTCCTATTATCCTTCATCCGACTGCCACTAGTGCTACTCCTCCTATAATCCTTCATCCGACTGCCACTAGTACTACTCCTCCTATAATCCTTCATCCGACTGCCACTAGTACTACTCCTCCTATTATCCTTCATCCGACTGCCACTAGTACTACTCCTCCTATTATCCTTCATCCGATTGCCACTAGTACTACTCCTCCTATAATCCTTCATCCGACTGCCACGAGTACTACTCCTCCTATTATCCTTCATCCGACTGCCACTAGTACTGCTCCTCCTATAATCCTTCATCCGACTGCCACTAGTACTATTCCTCCTATAATCCGTCATCCGACAGCCACTAGTACTACTCCTCCTATTATCCTTCATCCGGCTGCCACTAGTACTAGTCCTCCTATTATCCTTCATCCGACTGCCACTAGTACTACTCCTCCTATAATCCTTCATCCGACTGCCACTAGTACTACTTCTCCTATAATCCTTCATCCGACTGCCACTAGTACTACTCCTCCTATTATCCTTCATCCGACTGCCACTAGTACTGCTCCTCCTATAATCCTTCATCCGACTGCCACTAGTACTACTCCTCCTATTATCCTTCATCCGACTGCCACTAGTACTACTCCTCCTATAATCCGTCATCCGGCTGCCACTAGTACTACTCCTCCTGTAATCCTTCATCCGACTGCCACTAGTACTACTCCTCCTATCATCCTTCATCCGACTGCCACTTGTACTACTCCTCCTATAATCCGTCATCCGACTGCCACTAGTACTACTCCTCCTATTAACCTTCATCCGACTGCCACTAGTACTACTCCTATTATCCATCATCCGACTGCCACCAGTACTACTCCTCCTATAATCCGTCATCCGACTGCCACTAGTACTACTCCTCCTATTATCCTTCATCCGGCTGCCACTAGTACTAGTCCTCCTATTATCCTTCATCCGACTGCCACTAGTACTACTCCTCCTATAATCCTTCATCCGACTGCCACTAGTACTACTCCTCCTATAATCCTTCATCCGACTGCCACTAGTACTACTCCTCCTATTATCCTTCATCCGACTGCCACTAGTACTACTCCTCCTATTATCCTTCATCCGATTGCCACTAGTACTACTCCTCCTATAATCCTTCATCCGACTGCCACTAGTACTACTCCTCCTATAATCCTTCATTCGACTGCTACTAGTACTACTCCTCCTATTATCCTTCATCCGACTGCCACTAGTACTACTCCTCCTATTATGCTTCATCCGACTGCCACTAGTACTACTCCTTCTATAATCCTTCATCCGACTGCCACTAGTACTACTCCTCCGATTATCCTTCATCCAACTGCCACTAGTACTACTCCTCCTATTATCCTTCATCCGACTGCCACTAGTACTACTCCTCCTATTATCCTTCATCCGACTTCCACTAGTACTACTCCTCCTATAATCCTTCATCCGACTGCCACTAGTACTACTCCTCCTATTATCCTTCATCCGACTGCCATTAGTACTACTCCTCCTATAATCCGTCATCCGGCTGCCACTAGTACTATTCCTCCTGTAATCCTTCATCCGACTGCCACTAGTACTACTCCTCCTATTATCCTTCATCCGACTGCAACCAATACTACTCCTCCTATTATCCTTCATCCGACTGCCACTAGTACTACTCCTCCTGTAATCCTTCATCCGACTACCACTAGTACTACTCCTCCTATAATCCGTCACCCGACTGCCACTAGTACTACTCCTCCTATTATCCTTCATCCGACTGCCACTAGTACTACTCCTTCTATAATCCTTCATCCGACTGCCACTAGTACTACTCCTCCTATAATCCTTCATCCGACTGCCACTAGTACTACTCCTCCTATTATCCTTCATCCGGCTGCCACTAGTACTACTCCTCCTATAATCCTTCATCCGACTGCCACTAGTACGACTCCTCCTATTATCCTTCATCCGACTGCCACTAGTACTGCTCCTCCTATAATCCGTCATCCGGCTGCCACTAGTACTATTCCTCCTGTAATCCTTCATCCGACTGCCACTAGTACTACTCCTCCTATTATCCTTCATCCGACTGCCACTAGTACTACTCCTCCTATTATCCTTCATCCGACTGCCACCAATACTACTCCTCCTATTATCCTTCATCCGACTGCCACTAGTACTACTCCTCCTATTATCCTTCATCCAACTGCCACTAGTACTACTCCTCCTGTAATCCTTCATCCGACTGCCACTAGTACTTCTCCTCCTATAATCCTTCATCCGACTGCCACTAGTACTACTCCTCCTATTATCCTTCATCCGACTGCCACTAGTACTACTCCTCCTATAATCTTTCATCCGACTGCCACTAGTACGACTCCTCCTATTATCCTTCATCCGACTGCCACTAGTACTGCTCCTCCTATTATCCTTCATCCGACTGCCACGAGTACTGCTCCTCCTATAATCCGTCATCCGGCTGCCACTAGTACTATTCCTCCTGTAATCCTTCATCCGACTGCCACTAGTACTACTCCTCCTATTATCCTTCATCCGACTGCCACTAGTACTACTCCTCCTATTATCCTTCATCCGACTGCCACCAATACTACTCCTCCTATTATCCTTCATCCGACTGCCACTAGTACTACTCCTCCTATTATCCTTCATCCAACTGCCACTAGTACTACTCCTCCTGTAATCCTTCATCCGACTGCCACTAGTACTACTCCTCCTATAATCCGTCACCCGACTGCCACCAGTACTACTCCTCCTATTATCCTTCATCCGACTGCCACTAGTACTACTCCTCCTATAATCCTTCATCCGACTGCCACTAGTACTACTCCTCCTATAATCCTTCATCCGACTGCCACTCGTACTACTCCTCCTATTATCCTTCATCCGACTGCCACTAGTACTACTCCTCCTATTATCCTTCATTCGACTGCCACTAGTACTACTCCTCCTATAATCCTTCATCCGACTGCCACTAGTACTATTCCTCCTGTAATCCTTCATCCGACTGCCACTAGTACTACTTCTCCTATAATCCTTCATCCGACTGCCACTAGTACTACTCCTCCTATAATCCTTCATCCGACTGCCACTAGTACTACTCCTCCTATAATCCTTCATCCGACTGCCACTAGTACTACTCCTCCTATTATCCTTCATCCGACTGCCACTAGTACTGCTCCTCCTATAATCCTTCATCCGACTGCCACTAGTACTACTCCTCCTATAATCCGTCATCCGACTGCCACTAGTACTACTCCTCCTATTATCCTTCATCCGACTGCCACTAGTACTACTCCTCCTATAATCCTTCATCCGACTGCCACTAGTACTACTCCTCCTATTATCCTTCATCCGACTGCCACTAGTACTACTCCTCCTATTATCCTTCATCCGATTGCCACTAGTACTACTCCTCCTATAATCCTTCATCCGACTGCCACGAGTACTACTCCTCCTATTATCCTTCATCCGACTGCCACTAGTACTGCTCCTCCTATAATCCTTCATCCGACTGCCACTAGTACTATTCCTCCTATAATCCGTCATCCGACAGCCACTAGTACTACTCCTCCTATTATCCTTCATCCGGCTGCCACTAGTACTAGTCCTCCTATTATCCTTCATCCGACTGCCACTAGTACTACTCCTCCTATAATCCTTCATCCGACTGCCACTAGTACTACTTCTCCTATAATCCTTCATCCGACTGCCACTAGTACTACTCCTCCTATTATCCTTCATCCGACTGCCACTAGTACTGCTCCTCCTATAATCCTTCATCCGACTGCCACTAGTACTACTCCTCCTATTATCCTTCATCCGACTGCCACTAGTACTACTCCTCCTATAATCCGTCATCCGGCTGCCACTAGTACTACTCCTCCTGTAATCCTTCATCCGACTGCCACTAGTACTACTCCTCCTATCATCCTTCATCCGACTGCCACTTGTACTACTCCTCCTATAATCCGTCATCCGACTGCCACTAGTACTACTCCTCCTATTAACCTTCATCCGACTGCCACTAGTACTACTCCTATTATCCATCATCCGACTGCCACCAGTACTACTCCTCCTATAATCCGTCATCCGACTGCCACTAGTACTACTCCTCCTATTATCCTTCATCCGGCTGCCACTAGTACTAGTCCTCCTATTATCCTTCATCCGACTGCCACTAGTACTACTCCTCCTATAATCCTTCATCCGACTGCCACTAGTACTACTCCTCCTATAATCCTTCATCCGACTGCCACTAGTACTACTCCTCCTATTATCCTTCATCCGACTGCCACGAGTACTACTCCTCCTATTATCCTTCATCCGACTGCCACTAGTACTGCTCCTCCTATAATCCTTCATCCGACTGCCACTAGTACTATTCCTCCTATAATCCGTCATCCGACAGCCACTAGTACTACTCCTCCTATTATCCTTCATCCGGCTGCCACTAGTACTAGTCCTCCTATTATCCTTCATCCGACTGCCACTAGTACTACTCCTCCTATAATCCTTCATCCGACTGCCACTAGTACTACTTCTCCTATAATCCTTCATCCGACTGCCACTAGTACTACTCCTCCTATTATCCTTCATCCGACTGCCACTAGTACTGCTCCTCCTATAATCCTTCATCCGACTGCCACTAGTACTACTCCTCCTATTATCCTTCATCCGACTGCCACTAGTACTACTCCTCCTATAATCCGTCATCCGGCTGCCACTAGTACTACTCCTCCTGTAATCCTTCATCCGACTGCCACTAGTACTACTCCTCCTATCATCCTTCATCCGACTGCCACTTGTACTACTCCTCCTATAATCCGTCATCCGACTGCCACTAGTACTACTCCTCCTATTAACCTTCATCCGACTGCCACTAGTACTACTCCTATTATCCATCATCCGACTGCCACCAGTACTACTCCTCCTATAATCCGTCATCCGACTGCCACTAGTACTACTCCTCCTATTATCCTTCATCCGGCTGCCACTAGTACTAGTCCTCCTATTATCCTTCATCCGACTGCCACTAGTACTACTCCTCCTATAATCCTTCATCCGACTGCCACTAGTACTACTCCTCCTATAATCCTTCATCCGACTGCCACTAGTACTACTCCTCCTATTATCCTTCATCCGACTACCACTAGTACTACTCCTCCTATTATCCTTCATCCGATTGCCACTAGTACTACTCCTCCTATAATCCTTCATCCGACTGCCACTAGTACTACTCCTCCTATAATCCTTCATTCGACTGCTACTAGTACTACTCCTCCTATTATCCTTCATCCGACTGCCACTAGTACTACTCCTCCTATTATGCTTCATCCGACTGCCACTAGTACTACTCCTTCTATAATCCTTCATCCGACTGCCACTAGTACTACTCCTCCGATTATCCTTCATCCAACTGCCACTAGTACTACTCCTCCTATTATCCTTCATCCGACTGCCACTAGTACTACTCCTCCTATTATCCTTCATCCGACTTCCACTAGTACTACTCCTCCTATAATCCTTCATCCGACTGCCACTAGTACTACTCCTCCTATTATCCTTCATCCGACTGCCATTAGTACTACTCCTCCTATAATCCGTCATCCGGCTGCCACTAGTACTATTCCTCCTGTAATCCTTCATCCGACTGCCACTAGTACTACTCCTCCTATTATCCTTCATCCGACTGCAACCAATACTACTCCTCCTATTATCCTTCATCCGACTGCCACTAGTACTCCTCCTCCTGTAATCCTTCATCCGACTACCACTAGTACTACTCCTCCTATAATCTGTCACCCGACTGCCACTAGTACTACTCCTCCTATTATCCTTCATCCGACTGCCACTAGTACTACTCCTTCTATAATCCTTCATCCGACTGCCACTAGTACTACTCCTCCTATAATCCTTCATCCGACTGCCACTAGTACTACTCCTCCTATTATCCTTCATCCGGCTGCCTCTAGTACTACTCCTCCTATAATCCTTCATCCGACTGCCACTAGTACGACTCCTCCTATTATCCTTCATCCGACTGCCACTAGTACTGCTCCTCCTATAATCCGTCATCCGGCTGCCACTAGTACTATTCCTCCTGTAATCCTTCATCCGACTGCCACTAGTACTACTCCTCCTATTATCCTTCATCCGACTGCCACTAGTACTACTCCTCCTATTATCCTTCATCCGACTGCCACCAATACTACTCCTCCTATTATCCTTCATCCGACTGCCACTAGTACTACTCCTCCTATTATCCTTCATCCAACTGCCACTAGTACTACTCCTCCTGTAATCCTTCATCCGACTGCCACTAGTACTTCTCCTCCTATAATCCTTCATCCGACTGCCACTAGTACTACTCCTCCTATTATCCTTCATCCGACTGCCACTAGTACTACTCCTCCTATAATCTTTCATCCGACTGCCACTAGTACGACTCCTCCTATTATCCTTCATCCGAATGCCACTAGTACTGCTCCTCCTATTATCCTTCATCCGACTGCCACTAGTACTGCTCCTCCTATAATCCGTCATCCGGCTGCCACTAGTACTATTCCTCCTGTAATCCTTCATCCGACTGCCACTAGTACTACTCCTCCTATTATCCTTCATCCGACTGCCACTAGTACTACTCCTCCTATTATCCTTCATCCGACTGCCACCAATACTACTCCTCCTATTATCCTTCATCCGACTGCCACTAGTACTACTCCTCCTATTATCCTTCATCCAACTGCCACTAGTACTACTCCTCCTGTAATCCTTCATCCGACTGCCACTAGTACTACTCCTCCTATAATCCGTCACCCGACTGCCACCAGTACTATTCCTCCTATTATCCTTCATCCGACTGCCACTAGTACTACTCCTCCTATAATCCTTCATCCGACTGCCACTAGTACTACTCCTCCTATAATCCTTCATCCGACTGCCACTCGTACTACTCCTCCTATTATCCTTCATCCGACTGCCACTAGTACTACTCCTCCTATTATCCTTCATTCGACTGCCACTAGTACTACTCCTCCTATAATCCTTCATCCGACTGCCACTAGTACTATTCCTCCTGTAATCCTTCATCCGACTGCCACTAGTACTACTTCTCCTATAATCCTTCATCCGACTGCCACTAGTACTACTCCTCCTATAATCCTTCATCCGACTGCCACTAGTACTACTCCTCCTATAATCCTTCATCCGACTGCCACTAGTACTACTCCTCCTATTATCCTTCATCTGACTGCCACTAGTACTGCTCCTCCTATAATCCTTCATCCGACTGCCACTAGTACTACTCCTCCTATAATCCGTCATCCGACTGCCACTAGTACTACTCCTCCTATTATCCTTCATCCGGCTGCCACTAGTACTAGTCCTCCTATTATCCTTCATCCGACTGCCACTAGTACTACTCCTCCTATAATCCTTCATCCGACTGCCACTAGTACTACTTCTCCTATAATCCTTCATCCGACTGCCACTAGTACTACTCCTCCTATTATCCTTCATCCGACTGCCACTAGTACTGCTCCTCCTATAATCCTTCATCCGACTGCCACTAGTACTACTCCTCCTATTATCCTTCATCCGACTGCCACTAGTACTACTCCTCCTATAATCTTTCATCCGACTGCCACTAGTACTAGTCCTCCTATTATCCTTCATCCGACTGCCACTAGTACTACTCCTCCTATAATCCTTCATCCGACTGCCACTAGTACTACTCCTCCTATAATCCTTCATCCGACTGCCACTAGTACTACTCCTCCTATTATCCTTCATCCGACTGCCACTAGTACTACTCCTCCTATTATCCTTCATCCGATTGCCACTAGTACTACTCCTCCTATAATCCTTCATCCGACTGCCACGAGTACTACTCCTCCTATTATCCTTCATCCGACTGCCACTAGTACTGCTCCTCCTATAATCCTTCATCCGACTGCCACTAGTACTATTCCTCCTATAATCCGTCATCCGACAGCCACTAGTACTACTCCTCCTATTATCCTTCATCCGGCTGCCACTAGTACTAGTCCTCCTATTATCCTTCATCCGACTGCCACTAGTACTACTCCTCCTATAATCCTTCATCCGACTGCCACTAGTACTACTTCTCCTATAATCCTTCATGCGACTGCCACTAGTACTACTCCTCCTATTATCCTTCATCCGACTGCCACTAGTACTGCTCCTCCTATAATCCTTCATCCGACTGCCACTAGTACTACTCCTCCTATTATCCTTCATCCGACTGCCACTAGTACTACTCCTCCTATAATCCGTCATCCGGCTGCCACTAGTACTACTCCTCCTGTAATCCTTCATCCGACTGCCACTAGTACTACTCCTCCTATCATCCTTCATCCGACTGCCACTTGTACTACTCCTCCTATAATCCGTCATCCGACTGCCACTAGTACTACTCCTCCTATTAACCTTCATCCGACTGCCACTAGTACTACTCCTCCTATTATCCATCATCCGACTGCCACCAGTACTACTCCTCCGATAATCCGTCATCCGACTGCCACTAGTACTACTCCTCCTATTATCCTTCATCCGGCTGCCACTAGTACTAGTCCTCCTATTATCCTTCATCCGACTGCCACTAGTACTACTCCTCCTATAATCCTTCATCCGACTGCCACTAGTACTACTCCTCCTATAATCCTTCATCCGACTGCCACTAGTACTACTCCTCCTATTATCCTTCATCCGACTGCCACTAGTACTACTCCTCCTATTATCCTTCATCCGATTGCCACTAGTACTACTCCTCCTATAATCCTTCATCCGACTGCCACTAGTACTACTCCTCCTATAATCCTTCATTCGACTGCTACTAGTACTACTCCTCCTATTATCCTTCATCCGACTGCCACTAGTACTACTCCTCCTATTATGCTTCATCCGACTGCCACTAGTACTACTCCTTCTATAATCCTTCATCCGACTGCCACTAGTACTACTCCTCCGATTATCCTTCATCCAACTGCCACTAGTACTACTCCTCCTATTATCCTTCATCCGACTGCCACTAGTACTACTCCTCCTATTATCCTTCATCCGACTTCCACTAGTACTACTCCTCCTATAATCCTTCATCCGACTGCCACTAGTACTACTCCTCCTATTATCCTTCATCCGACTGCCATTAGTACTACTCCTCCTATAATCCGTCATCCGGCTGCCACTAGTACTATTCCTCCTGTAATCCTTCATCCGACTGCCACTAGTACTACTCCTCCTATTATCCTTCATCCGACTGCAACCAATACTACTCCTCCTATTATCCTTCATCCGACTGCCACTAGTACTACTCCTCCTGTAATCCTTCATCCGACTACCACTAGTACTACTCCTCCTATAATCCGTCACCCGACTGCCACTAGTACTACTCCTCCTATTATCCTTCATCCGACTGCCACTAGTACTACTCCTTCTATAATCCTTCATCCGACTGCCACTAGTACTACTCCTCCTATAATCCTTCATCCGACTGCCACTAGTACGACTCCTCCTATTATCCTTCATCCGACTGCCACTAGTACTGCTCCTCCTATAATCCGTCATCCGGCTGCCACTAGCACTATTCCTCCTGTAATCCTTCATCCGACTGCCACTAGTACTACTCCTCCTATTATCCTTCATCCGACTGCCACTAGTACTACTCCTCCTATTATCCTTCATCCGACTGCCACCAATACTACTCCTCCTATTATCCTTCATCCGACTGCCACTAGTACTACTCCTCCTATTATCCTTCATCCAACTGCCACTAGTACTACTCCTCCTGTAATCCTTCATCCGACTGCCACTAGTACTTCTCCTCCTATAATCCGTCACCCGACTGCCACCAGTACTACTCCTCCTATTATCCTTCATCCGACTGCCACTAGTACTACTCCTCCTATAATCCTTCATCCGACTGCCACTAGTACTACTCCTCCTATAATCCTTCATCCAACTGCCACTAGTACCACTCCTCCTATTATCCTTCATCCGACTGCTACTAGTACTACTCCTCCTATAATCCTTCATCCGACTGCCACTCGTACTACTCCTCCTATTATCCTTCATCCGACTGCCACTAGTACTACTCCTCCTATTATCCTTCATTCGACTGCCACTAGTACTACTCCTCCTATAATCCTTCATCCGACTGCCACTAGTACTATTCCTCCTGTAATCCTTCATCCGACTGCCACTAGTACTACTTCTCCTATAATCCTTCATCCGACTGCCACTAGTACTACTCCTCCTATTATCCTTCATCCGACTGCCACTAGTACTACTCCTCCTATTATCCATCATCCGACTGCCACCAGTACTACTCCTCCTATAATCCGTCATCCGACTGCCACTAGTACTACTCCTCCTATTATCCTTCATCCGGCTGCCACTAGTACTAGTCCTCCTATTATCCTTCATCCGACTGCCACTAGTACTACTCCTCCTATAATCCTTCATCCGACTGCCACTAGTACTACTCCTCCTATAATCCTTCATCCGATTGCCACTAGTACTACTCCTCCTATAATCCTTCATCCGACTGCCACTAGTACTACTCCTCCTATAATCCTTCATTCGACTGCCACTAGTACTACTCCTCCTATTATCCTTCATCCGACTGCCACTAGTACTACTCCTCCTATTATGCTTCATCCGACTGCCACTAGTACTACTCCTTCTATAATCCTTCATCCGACTGCCACTAGTACTACTCCTCCGATTATCCTTCATCCAACTGCCACTAGTACTACTCCTCCTATTATCCTTTATCCGACTGCCACTAGTACTACTCCTCCTATTATCCTTCATCCGACTGCCACTAGTACTACTCCTCCTATAATCCTTCATCCGACTGCCACTAGTACTACTCCTCCTATTATCCTTCATCCGACTGCCACTAGTACTACTCCTCCTATAATCCGTCATCCGGCTGCCACTAGTACTATTCCTCCTGTAATCCTTCATCCGACTGCCACTAGTACTACTCCTCCTATTATCCTTCATCCGACTGCCACCAATACTACTCCTCCTATTATCCTTCATCCGACTGCCACTAGTACTACTCCTCCTGTAATCCTTCATCCGACTACCACTAGTACTACTCCTCCTATAATCCGTCACCCGACTGCCACTAGTACTACTCCTCCTATTATCCTTCATCCGACTGCCACTAGTACTACTCCTTCTATAATCCTTCATCCGACTGCCACTAGTACTACTCCTCCTATAATCCTTCATCCGACTGCCACTAGTACTACTCCTCCTATTATCCTTCATCCGGCTGCCACTAGTACTACTCCTCCTATAATCCTTCATCCGACTGCCACTAGTACTACTTCTCCTATAATCCTTCATCCGACTGCCACTAGTACTACTCCTCCTATAATCCTTCATCCGACTGCCACTAGTACTACTCCTCCTATTATCCTTCATCCGACTGCCACAAGTACTACTCCTCCTATAATCCTTCATCCGACTGCCACTAGTACTACTCCTCCTATTATCCTTCATCCGACTGCCACTAGTACTGCTCCTCCTATAATCCGTCATCCGGCTGCCACTAGTACTATTCCTCCTGTAATCCTTCATCCGACTGCCACTAGTACTACTCCTCCTATTATCCTTCATCCGACTGCCACTAGTACTACTCCTCCTATTATCCTTCATCCGACTGCCACCAATACTACTCCTCCTATTATCCTTCATCCGACTGCCACTAGTACTACTCCTCCTATTATCCTTCATCCAACTGCCACTAGTACTACTCCTCCTGTAATCCTTCATCCGACTGCCACTAGTACTACTCCTCCTATAATCCGTCACCCGACTGCCACCAGTACTACTCCTCCTATTATCCTTCATCCGACTGCCACTAGTACTACTCCTCCTATAATCCTTCATCCGACTGCCACTAGTACTACTCCTCCTATAATCCTTCATCCGACTGCCACTAGTACCACTCCTCCTATTATCCTTCATCCGACTGCTACTAGTACTACTCCTCCTATAATCCTTCATCCGACTGCCACTCGTACTACTCCTCCTATTATCCTTCATCCGACTGCCACTAGTACTACTCCTCCTATTATCCTTCATTCGACTGCCACTAGTACTACTCCTCCTATAATCCTTCATCCGACTGCCACTAGTACTATTCCTCCTGTAATCCTTCATCCGACTGCCACTAGTACTACTTCTCCTATAATCCTTCATCCGACTGCCACTAGTACTACTCCTCCTATTATCCTTCATCCGACTGCCACTAGTACTGCTCCTCCTATAATCCTTCATCCGACTGCCACTAGTACTACTCCTCCTATTATCCTTCATCCGACTGCCACTAGTACTACTCCTCCTATAATCCGTCATCCCACTGCCACTAGTACTACTCCTCCTGTAATCCTTCATCCGACTGCCACTAGTACTACTCCTCCTATTATCCTTCATCCGACTGCCACTTGTACTACTCCTCCTATAATCCGTCATCCGACTGCCACTAGTACTACTCCTCCTATTATCCTTCATCCGACTGCCACTAGTACTACTCCTCCTATTATCCATCATCCGACTGCCACCAGTACTACTCCTCCTATAATCCGTCATCCGACTGCCACTAGTACTACTCCTCCTATTATCCTTCATCCGGCTGCCACTAGTACTAGTCCTCCCATTATCCTTCATCCGACTGCCACTAGTACTACTCCTCCTATAATCCTTCATCCGACTGCCACTAGTACTACTCCTCCTATAATCCTTCATCCGACTGCCACTAGTACTACTCCTCCTATTATCCTTCATCCGACTGCCACTAGTACTACTCCTCCTATTATCCTTCATCCGATTGCCACTAGTACTACTCCTCCTATAATCCTTCATCCGACTGCCACTAGTACTACTCCTCCTATAATCCTTCATTCGACTGCCACTAGTACTACTCCTCCTATTATCCTTCATCCGACTGCCACTAGTACTACTCCTCCTATTATGCTTCATCCGACTGCCACTAGTACTACTCCTTCTATAATCCTTCATCCGACTGCCACTAGTACTACTCCTCCGATTATCCTTCATCCAACTGCCACTAGTACTACTCCTCCTATTATCCTTCATCCGACTGCCACTAGTACTACTCCTCCTATTATCCTTCATCCGACTTCCACTAGTACTACTCCTCCTATAATCCTTCATCCGACTGCCACTAGTACTACTCCTCCTATTATCCTTCATCCGACTGCCACTAGTACTACTCCTCCTATAATCCGTCATCCGCTGCCACTAGTACTATTCCTCCTGTAATCCTTCATCCGACTGCCACTAGTACTACTCCTCCTATTATCCTTCATCCGACTGCCACCAATACTACTCCTCCTATTATCCTTCATCCGACTGCCACTAGTACTACTCCTCCTGTAATCCTTCATCCGACTACCACTAGTACTACTCCTCCTATAATCCATCACCCGACTGCCACTAGTACTACTCCTCCTATTATCCTTCATCCGACTGCCACTAGTACTACTCATTCTATAATCCTTCATCCGACTGCCACTAGTACTACTCCTTCTATAATCCTTCATCCGACTGCCACTAGTACTACTCCTCCTATTATCCTTCATCCGGCTGCCACTAGTACTACTCCTCCTATAATCCTTCATCCGACTGCCACTAGTACTACTTCTCCTATAATCCTTCATCCGACTGCCACTAGTACTACTCCTCCTATAATCCTTCATCCGACTGCCACTAGTACTACTCCTCCTATTATCCTTCATCCGACTGCCACTAGTACTACTCCTCCTATAATCCTTCATCCGACTGCCACTAGTACTACTCCTCCTATTATCCTTCATCCGACTGCCACTAGTACTGCTCCTCCTATAATCCGTCATCCGGCTGCCACTAGTACTATTCCTCCTGTAATCCTTCATCCGACTGCCACTAGTACTACTCCTCCTGTAATCCTTCATCCGACTACCACTAGTACTACTCCTCCTCCTATAATCCGTCACCCGACTGCCACTAGTACTACTCCTCCTATTATCCTTCATCCGACTGCCACTAGTACTACTCATTCTATAATCCTTCATCCGACTGCCACTAGTACTACTCCTCCTATAATCCTTCATCCGACTGCCACTAGTAGTACTCCTCCTATTATCCTTCATCCGGCTGCCACTAGTACTACTCCTCCTATAATCCTTCATCCGACTGCCACTAGTACTACTTCTCCTATAATCCTTCATCCGACTGCCACTAGTACAACTATTCCTATAATCCTTCATCCGACTGCCACTAGTACTACTCCTCCTATTATCCTTCATCCGACTGCCACTAGTACTACTCCTCCTATTATCCTTCATCCAACTGCCACTAGTACTACTCCTCCTGTAATCCTTCATCCGACTGCCACTAGTACTACTCCTCCTATAATCCGTCACCCGACTGCCACCAGTACTACTCCTCCTATTATCCTTCATCCGACTGCCACTAGTACTACTCCTCCTATAATCCTTCATCCGACTGCCACTAGTACTACTCCTCCTATAATCCTTCATCCAACTGCCACTAGTACCACTCCTCCTATTATCCTTCATCCGACTGCTACTAGTACTACTCCTCCTATAATCCTTCATCCGACTGCCACTCGTACTACTCCTCCTATTATCCTTCATCCGACTGCCACTAGTACTACTCCTCCTATTATCCTTCATTCGACTGCCACTAGTACTACTCCTCCTATAATCCTTCATCCGACTGCCACTAGTACTATTCCTCCTGTAATCCTTCATCCGACTGCCACTAGTACTACTTCTCCTATAATCCTTCATCCGACTGCCACTAGTACTACTCCTCCTATTATCATTTCCACTGCTGAAACTGTTCGATATCAAATGTGAAATATTTCAGCCAGTTGACAGCCTCCTCATCTGCCTGGTGAAGGGCAGTTGGAATGTCCCTGAAGCACAGGTCGGGGACACTTGTCGATTATAAGCATCATGGTTTACACTTCACCACGGTTGCACAGGGGTGAGTCATGGTGTCCCCAACGGAAGAGGTTGTTGTGGTAGGGTCCAATCGCCAGTGCAAAACCTGTTCAGTTTGACCCATTTGCCATGCAGGGTGTCGAAGTCTTGGATTTCCAATGTGGGATTATCAACCAAGTGCTGATTCTGGGCTGTTTTGTTAGTATTGTGCCACAGGTCCTTCCACAGTACTGCAGCAGAACTGCCAATATCGGGCAGATTGGACGTCTTGAGATTTGGCATTTCTGGGAGGGTGGGTGGTGTCTTCTACCAGTGGCAGATTTGGATTTTTGTGCACCCTTTCTGGCAATCGTGCTGGGCTAGCTTCACAATGGATTTGTGGTGGCCCAATGTTGCTGAGACAGGTAGCCAATTTGTGTTTGTTGACCGGATTACTCCTGAGATGTTCCTCATGGTCTCATTCAGCTGGACAACTGCCAGTTTGCAGTGCACAGAGTTCTTCCAGACAGAAGCGCAGTACTCAGCTACTGAGTAGCCGAGAGTCAAAGAGGAGGTTCTCACAAGTTCTCGTGTTGGCTCCCCAACAGGTTCCAGCTAGTTTGCTGTTGAGATTGCTGTGAGTCTTCAGTTTAGCTGAGATTTTCTGGGGTTGTGTGCAGTCCAAAGCGACACCAAGATAGGTAAGTGTAGGCTGGTGTTTGATATGGCTGCCGTTCAGGTAGAGGTCAAGTTCTTGGTGACTTCTTGCATTGTCAAGGTAGTGGATACATGATACGGTTTTGGCTGCACTTGGTTTGAGACATCAGTTTTGACAGTAGTCAGAGAGTTTACTCAGGTCATCATTAAGAGCATTGGTAATGTCCTTGAAATCTCTTTCTTGGTATGCACAGCAGATGCCATGTGTATCGATGAACTTGCAGCTGCATGTGGCTGGCGTTTCATTTATGGACAGGTTGAACAGAGTAAGAACTGATCCTTGAGGTAGGCCATTTTACTGCTTCTTCCATGTGCTGGCTTTGAGCCCCATTTGGACTCAGAGTAGTCTGCTTTGAAGAAGAGAAGTGATGTATCAACAACCCATGGTGGCAGAACCCTAGAAAGCTTGACCAGTAGATCTTTGTGCCACACAGTGTCATCGGCTGCAGTTAGATTGAGTTTGATGCCTCCCGTTTTCAGGTGCCTTTGAAAGCCATTTTCGATGTGGGTGGTGAGGGCAAGTACCTGGTCTTCTGTGCTGCACTCCTTATCGAATCCAGCTTGGTCTATGGATAGAGTACCCTTCATGGTTGGCTGCCACTTGTTTAGCTCAGCAATGGGTGGGTCTGTCACCACGTGAGAGCACAATGATCAAACCTGTGTAAGTTGCTTGTGGTCTCCTGGGAAGCTGTAAGGGGGGGGGGGGGGGAGAACAGGTGTCCTTCATTCAAAGACATTCATGGCCTGATCCAGGGACCTGTACTGGGAGCCATCCCCTGCTCTTGAGTCCAACGATCCCGACACAACGTTCTACCACAAAAACAAACTAATTACACCCCCTCCTGCCATTACTTACTGGACTGGGTTGCTCCATGCCCCTGGCCTCCAGTGGATGTTTTTCCAACACCAGTCACTGCCTCCATGGTGGTGTTGCTGAGCAAAAGAGCTGCTGGCTTCTGATCTGGGGTGGACTTCCAGGCCCCTGATGATATGACCCTAAAGAAGGCCTGCAGGTGATCTTTCAACTGCTGCATGATTCAGCAGGCCTTCCCCGAAGGAGGCAATGCGGGTCCCTCATCGGCCCTCCAGCTGGCAGACAAGACCACTGTCGCATCCATACATTTTTCCTAACATTGCAAAAAAAAAATGACCTGGTCAGTATCACGTTGTTTTTTGTGGGAGTTTGCTGTGTGCTGGCAGATGGTGGTGCAGTGGTCTTACCACTGGACTAGTAATCCAGAGACCTACGGTAATGCTTGGGATCCTGGGTTCGAATCCCACCACCTTTAGGGAAGGAAATCTGCCGTCCTTACCTGGTCTGGCCGACATGTGATGCCTGACCAAGAGCAAAGTGGTTGACTCATAATGTTCTCTGAAATGGCCGAGCACACCACTCAGTTGTATCAAACCATTAAAAAATCAATAAAAAGTGATGAAACCAGACAAACCAACCAGGTATATGGCGCAGAATCCGTGGTCTGCTATAAGCACCACATTAAAGTTCTGCAATCCTTCCATCAAAGACACCCAAAGTCCATCATGAGAATTCGATAGCGGCACAAAATCGCAAACAATGAAGTCCTTCTCTCCAGAAAATTCACCTTGGATAGAATTTACAATGCCGAAGGAGGCCATTTGGCCCATCGAGTCTGCACTGGCCCTTGGAAAGAGCACCCTACTTAAACCCATGCTGCCACCCTATCCCCATAACCCAGTAACCCCACCTGATGTTTTTAGACACTAAGGGCAATTTAACACGGCCAATACACCTATCCTGCACATCTTTGGACTGTGGGAGGAGCCCGGAGCACCCGGAAGAAATCCACGCACACATGGGATGTGCAGCCTCCACACAGACAGTGACTCAAGCCGTTAATTGAAGCCGGGACCCTGGAGCTGTGAAGCAACTGTGCTAACCACTGTGCTATTGTGCTGCCAAGATGGGCAGGTAATAACTACAGTGTCCCCAAGAAGATCCTCAATGGGGAACTGCCGGAGCAAATATCGTCATGGTGGTCAATAGAAATGATATGAAATATCATATTTACTTACAAACCTTTGCACACTACAACAAATAGCCCAAGTAGAGGCAAGAACTCACACCATCCCGTGAGTCCAGTGGGTGACCAGAGACAGTATTGCTGCAGACGTTCCTCCAAGCACCAGCAACAACAACATGAAGTTTTGTGGATGTCCACGTTGATCCAGCATCAAATTCATCAGTCATGACAGGATCCGGTGAAGATGATGAAGTCACTTGAAGCTTGGACATACTCGAATACTGCGCAGTCTACCACTACCAGATGCAGGTGGGAGCCTTTTATCACTGTCTGTCCTACTCAAGGAAATTCATCTCACATGGTCATGTGGGTTCGATTCCTTTCTCCTTGCTTAAGCATCCTGCATACAAAACATTAACCAGAGAGAAATCAAACTAACACACTCTATGTACTATTATGGGCCAGAGTTTAGAGAACCCCAAAGTATATCATGGAGTTCACCTGACCCACAACTTTTAATAGATTTTGGTTATGGGGAGCACAAGGGCCCACTTTACAGGTGTGATGCAACAAAGATCTAAAAAGTATTTTTAAAACAAAACAATGTTTATTCTATGAGCCCAGTTAGCGGTTTATAAACACACAGTAAACATCTTATCAAATACCAACACATGTAACCCTACAGATGCAATACTCTATAGGTAACCCTTGATACCTTTCCTGGCAACATCCATAAGTTAAACCCTTTCTTTTTACAAAGGCAGCAGGTTTGAAATCTCTACAGAAACAGGTATTACTGTGAAATCATCAATGAGCTGAAGACATTCTTTAGCTTGTAGAGGGAAAGATCATTTTACATATCTGCTTGCATTGAATACAGCTCTCCAACTCTGAAAATGAAACCAAAAACACGCTGCAGCTACCAGCTCAAAACAAAAGTGAAAGACAGACAGCCCAGCTCCACCCACACACTGACGTCACTGCAGCTATTTGATAAACACCCATTTCTTAAAGGTACATCCACCTGACATCTCCCCCCCCCCCAAGAAAAAAAACCCCATCAACTTCAAGATAGTTTCATTTTTCACCATTTCATGTTCCTTTAAGAAATGCTGACAGTAAGATATGTTTAGATTTATTTTTAACAAAACAAAACACGCAAACATTTATAATAACATAGTCCATTTCTGTCCTTCCTCTTCCAACTGGAATCCCTCTTGATTGAAAGTCTCTTTGGACAAGATGGTCTCTGCACGATCCATCCATTTCTCTGCATCTCAGCATTTCTCTTTAAAGTCAGATACTTTAGGTCAATCTGATCACAGAGCCCCTTGTAATTCTCCAACACAGGAACATTGGTTAACACAGCCTTCAGGCAGTCAAATGCATGTTGACATTCCACTGTCCACTTAAATTTGCTACGTTCTTCAGCATGTCCGTCAGTGGAGCAACCACGCTCCTAGAAATTGGCACAAATATTCGGTAAAATCCACTCCTGCCCAGAAATCGCATTATTTCCCTTTGTGTCGAGGGTATTGGAAACTCCCCAATAACTTTTGTTTTCACATACCGTGGGACCATTCGACCCTGTCGATCAAATAACTCCATCAGATGCTTTAAATGTTCTTTCCATGTCTGACTAACAATTACCAGATCGTCGATGTATACCGCACAATTGAGTAATACTGAAACAACTTTGTTAGTTAACCGTTGAAATGTCGCTGGGGCGTTTTTCATGCCAAATGGCATAACTTTGAATTGGTATATACCATCTGGAGTCACAGAAGCTGAAATCTCCTTCACCCTTTCGGATAAAGGTACCTGCCAGTAACCTTTAAGTAAATCCAGTTTGGAAATAAAAGCTGATTGTCCTACCTTCTCAATGCAATCCTCCAAACGTGGGATAGGATAAGAGTCCGTTTCTATAGTCCACACACAACTGTTGAGTACCGTCCAGTTTTGGTACCATCACTATGGGTGAGCTCCATTGGCTGCAACCCACTTCAATAAAGCCATTTTTAAGCATACTTTCAATTTCTTTGTTAACCTGTGCCAATTTTAAAGAGTTCAGTCTACATGGATGTTGATTAATTGGAACAGCATTTCCTACATCTCCATCATCTATAGCCATTTTAGTGCTTCCCAACTTATCTCCACAAACTTGCCCATGTGATATCATTAACTCTTTCAGGTCAGTTTGTTTTTCCTCTGGAAGGTAACTCAACAATTTATCCCAATTTTTAAGAACATTCTCGTTTTCCAATTTAATTTGAGGGATGTCAAATTCAAAGTCATCTGGATTTGGTTCTTCACTTTAAGTTAGAATCATTAAAACCTCCTCCTTTGCTCTCCTTCCATTTCAAAGTACCTTTTTAGCATATTCACATGACACACTCGGTGAGTTTTCCTTCTATCTGGCAATTCTTACCACATAATTCACCTCACTTAATTTCCTTTCAATCTCATAAGGTCCATGAAACCTTGCTTTTAAACATTCACCTACCACTGGTAACAATACTAAAACTTGATCTCCACTAGCAAAACTACAAACTTTTGTGTTCTTGTCCGCTACCCGTTTTATCACATTTTATGCAACTTTTAAATGTTGCCTGGCCAATTCCCCAGCTCTATTTAATAGTTACCTAAATTTAACACATAATCCAATAATGTAAGCTCTGACTGCTCACTCACCTATTTTTCCTCAATCAATTTAAGTGGTCCTCTTACCTCATGACCAAAAATTAGTTCAAAAGGACTGAATTTGGATGACTCGTTTTAGGAAGCGATCCAACGCAATCAATTAAGACCCTTGTAAAAGGTTCCTCAAATGCTGGAATGGCTATTAAGGGCGCTGCTTTTATCACTGATTGAGATTTCCCTATCACTTGATGTGTGTGACATGATTGACAAAATTTAAGTACATCTTTATGTAGTCCAGGCCAGTAAAAATGTTTTTGTATTTTAGCTTGAGTTTTCATTGCTCCCAAATGACCTCCCATTGGTACCTCATGTGCAACTCGCAACACCTCCTTTCTATACCCTACCGGCAATACCACTTGATGAACTTCTGCCTACTTCTCATCCACCTGCATATGTAAAGGTCTCCATTTTTTCATCAAGACATCTATTTTACAGTAATAACATTCTGGTAAACATTCCTCTGTGTATACTTTCTGATACATCCGTTTTATTTCTGGGGCTGGTTTAGCACAGTGGGCTAAATAGCTGGCTTGTAATGCAGAACAATGCCAACAGCGCGGGTTCAATTCGCGGCCTCCCCAAACATGCGCCGGAATATGGTGCCGGAATACGGCTCTTCACAGTAACTTCATTGAAGCCTACTTGTGACAATAAGTGTTATTATTATTATTATTTGTATATCTTTCTGTTGTAACTCAGCCAATGTTCCTGAACTAAAAATATCCGCCTCATCCTCCACCTGTTCTTGTTCTTTTTCAACCATCTGATCAAAAATCGTTTCTGATAAGTGCACTTCAACTTCATCTTCACTCTTTGATTTCTCCTCTTGTCTTAACCTGTGACTTTGCGACCTTGTTACTACACAATCCGGAAAAATCCCAGGATATTCGTCCTTCAACACTTCAGTTGTCTGATTTTCCAGTGGCTTTTCAACCACAGTAGGCATCACTCCCACCTGCGATCCAGCTGTATCATTACCCAAGATAATGTATTCCTGGACAAGATAGTTTCTCTATTACTCCTACTACCACTTCACCACTCTTCATTGGACTTTCCAACCTTACCTTATATAATGGAACATGACTCTTCTCGCCCTGAATTCTACATATAACTACCTTTTCTGGCGATATTCCTCCCAAACTACATAACTCCTCATCTCTGAACATCAAGGATTGACTAGCTCCCGTATCTCTTAAAATTGTGACTTCTTTACGTACTTCTTCTGGTACACATGAGTAAAGTTTACCCACACAAGTAAATTCTTTAAAGAGATCTGGCACCTTCTTAGCAATCACCTCTTGATCAGGCTGTACAATCTTTTGCACATGCTTCTCTTCTCTTGGGCTTTCCTTTACCACTTTAACAAACCTCACTGTCTTATCCTGTTTTACCACATCAGCCTTCCCAGTGCTTTTCTTCAACCACCAACACTGTGACTTTACATGGCCTAGTTTATTACAGTGAAAACATTTGAAACTATTAATTTCTCTTCCACCCTCTATTTCTATTTTAATCTGAGATACACGCTCCTTATTATCTCCCATCAGACCTCCTTGACCTCTACTACTTGGTATTTCTCGTTTCTCCAGTTTCTATCCCTCACAGGTTGAAACTGATGTCGGAAACCAGCTTTGATTTATGAACTAATTCATAATCATCTGCCATTCCTGCTGCTAACCTCGCAGTTTTAACCCTCTGCTCTTCCACATGAGTTCTCACTACATCAGGAATTGAATTTTTAAACTCCTCAAAAAGTATAATTTCTCTGAGAGCTTCATACGTTTGATCTATTTTCAAAGGGCTTATCCACCTATCAAAATTACTCTCTTTGATCCTTTCAAACTCCATGTATGTTTGACCAGGTTCTTTCCTTAAATTTCTAAACCTTTGTCTGTAGGCTTCAGGCACTAGTTCATATGCACCTAAGATGGATTTTATCACCTCCTCATACGTCCCAAATATCTCCACGGATAGTGATGCAAACACTTCACTAGCCTTACCTACCAGCTTTGTTTGAATCAGTAATACCCACATGTCCTGTGGCCATTTCATTTGTTTAGCCACCTTCTCAAATGAAGTGAAAAAGGCTTCTACCTGATTCTCATCAAACCTTGGCAATGTTTGGACATATTTAAATAGATCCCCAGCAAGCCTTCAACTATGACGCTCTTTCTCTTTATCCTCATCACTATCCTCAAACTGTACATTTCCCTTTGTCTCCGCCAATTTTAACTGACTGTCATGTTTCATGGCCATTTTCTGAAGTTCAAACTCTTTCTCTTTTTCCCTTCCCGCTCTCTCTTTTTATTTTTCCTCTCTCACTTTTTCCTCTCTCTGTTTTTCCCTTTCCTCTCTCTCTTTTTCTTTTTGTTCTGCTCAGGCTACTCTTTTTTTCCCTCATTTCTTATTCAAGCTGCTTTAATTCTTTTTCATGTTCCAGTTGTTTCATCCGTAACTGATGTTTTTCCATTTCTAATCAGTCAGACTGTATCTCAGGCAATTTTAAATGCTCAGCTACCGCCATAAGTATCTCTTTTCGTGTGCTGTCAGGTAACGCTAACTGCAATGTTTTTACCAAATCTAAAAGTCTTTTTTGTCTCTGTTCGTAAGGTACTGCGTGTGACCTTCTCCACCCCCAAAAACATTTGAACCTCTGAAAGAGCCATTGTCCACAACACACTCCCTACTTAAACTGATGTACCACACTTGAAAAGCAAACACTGTCTTTAAGTTCACTAAGCCAACCCAATCACGAAAGATAGACTTTTATCCCACGAGCCCCCAATATATTATGAGCCAGGGTATAGAGAACCCCAAAGTATACCATGGAGTTCACCTGACCCACAACTTTTAATAGATTTTGGTTATGGGGAGCACAAGGGCCCACTTTACAGGTGTGATGCAACAGAGATCTAAAAGGTATTTTAAAAACAAAACAATGTTTATTCTATGAACCCAGTTAACAGTTTATAAACACACAGTAAACATCTTAACAAATACCAATACACGTAACCCCACAGATGTAATACTCTATAGGTAACCCTTGATACCTTTCCTGGCAACATCCATAAGTTAAACCATTTTTTTCCAAAGACAGCAGGTTTAAATTCTCTACAGAAACAGGTATTACTATGAAATCATCAATGAGCTGAAGATATTCTTTAGCTTGTAGAGAGAAAGATCATTTTACATATCTGCTTGCTTTGAATACAGCTCTCCAACTCTGAAAATAAAACCAAAAACACGCTGCAGCTGCCAGCTCAAAACGAAGATGAAAGACAGACAGCCCAGCTCCACCCACACACTGACATCACTGCAGCTATTTGATAAACACCCATTTCTTAAAGGTACATCTACCTGACAGTACACCAGCTCATTTTTCAAACACTGACGCTTTCAGTTTCAAAATCATTCCTGCTTTCTGCAGCTAATACTCTGTGGCTAATATTCTGCTGTTTACATTTCTCCCTAACTGTCACTTCATTCTGGAGAAGAGTGAAAAATTCAACAAATATTGGCCCGGAACCCACAGGATCCTGAATTTCTGACCTCTGTGGGAATTGCCAGGGGTGTTTGAACTTCCGATGGGCAATTCCCCAACTCCCAGGATCCTCCACATAAGTCTCTGACTTTGAATTAATGCTGGAGACTTCAGAAAGTTCCATGGTACTCACCTGGATTGTTACTCTAGAAATAGTAGACAAAATTAAAAGCTGGTCTAACTCCTAGATAACTACAGAACTGAACCCCAATTACTCACACTGACCCCCTGGCTCACAGCTCAACCCCCTGACTAACTCCCAACCTGATCTGAAAACTCTTCTAACCCACCCACGAGAGTATAGTCCGACCCAACCACACTACCAACTGGCACGACCCAAACTGTCTACCCATCGGCACTTGACTATATACCTGACCAGACTTGACTACCTCCATCACCCAACTATCCGCCAAACCGACCTGACCTGAAGAGCACCTGGCCTGACTAACCCTCCCGACCAAATTAACTCCTGACACCCCCAACCACCTCACCCACCTGCCACACTTCCCACCTATCTCCTTACCCACATGCCACCCGAAATCCCTACACGTCCACTCAGCCATTCACCCATTCACTAACATTCACAGTGGGCATATCAACATACCATTCATTCAGTAGCTGGTGCCGTAGAAATGGGGGTGCCTTGTCTTTGCTCTGACTTCACACCGTTGCGATCGAGTTCTCTGAGGAATTCTGCACTCCGCATTTCTGGGGAACTCTCGCTCAGAAGACTCAGCAAGAATTGCAGAGCAGTGTCGCGGTGTGGATTAGTTTAAGGGAAGCGATAATCTGATGATGATTGCTGCGCTGGAGTAGCTCCGAGCCATTATTCTTTGACACATTTCTAGTGGCTTGTTGGACAATCTATTGTGCGTTTGCAAATATCAATTCAGATATGTTTGTCCAAAACAAATTTTCCAGTATAATTTGCAGTGTTCTGAGTTTGTAGGGTTGAGGTCAGGCATCTGGGGCGAAATTCTCCGTTATCGGCGCAAAGTCCGCCGTTCGGCGCAAAAAACGGCGCAAATCCGACCTGCATCACGCCGCCAAAAACGTCGCGAAGTCTCTGGCCCGGAATGGGCTAGCAGCGACGTGACGGGATCCGCGCTTGCTCACGTGGTTCACGCCGTGCAACGTCATACACGCTGCATGGCGTGACGGCTCATAAGGGCACGCTGCTCCCCCCCCACCCGACCGGAACACCCGACCGGAACACCCGACTGGATGGCCGGCCGCCGCTCAGCCCCAAAGTTCCAGTCACGGGATGTGGAGGCGCTCCTGGACGCAGTGGAGCAGAGGAAGGAGGCCCTGTATCCCGGGCACGGCCGCAGAATTGCCCCACGCCACAGCCGGCGTCTGTGGAGGGAGGTGGCAGAGGCCGTCACCGATGTGGCCCTGACACCACGGACAGGCACCCAGTGCCACAAGAAGGTGAACGACCTCGTCAGAGCAGCCAGGGTGAGCCTCCCCCCCTGCCCGATATCCATATCCCCCATATCCCCCCGCCCCCATATACCCCCCTCCCCCATATCCCCCTCCCCATATCCCCCCTCCCCCATATCCCCCATATCCTCCCTCCCCATATCCCCAATCCCCATATCCCCAGATCCCCCCTCTCCCATATCCCCCCTCCCCCATATCCCCCTCCCCATATTCCCCCTCCCCCATATCCCCCCTCCCCCATATCCCCCTCCCCATATCCCCCCTCCCCATATCCCCCTCCCCCATATCCTCCTCCCCATATCCCCCCTCCCCATATCCCCCCTCCCCATATCCCCCATATCCCCCTCCCCATATCCCCCCTCCCCCATATCCCCCCTCCCCCATATCCCCCTCCCCATATCCCCATATCCCCCCACCCCCATATCCCCTCTCCCCATATCCACCCTCCCCCAAACCCCCCCTCCCCATATCCCCATATCCCCCTCCCCCATATCCCCCCTCCCCTATATCCCCCATGTGCCCCCTCCCCCATATCCCCCATACCCCCATACCCCCCTCCCCATATCCCCCCTCCCCATATCCCCCTCCCCCATATCCCCCATATCCCCCCTCCCCCATATCCCCCTCCCCATATCCCCCCTCCCCATATCCCTCCTCCCCCAAATCCCCCCTCCCCCATATTCCCCTCTCCCATATCCCCCCTCCCCCATATCTCCCCTCCCCATATCCCCCCTCCCCATATCCCCCGTCCCCCATATCCCCCCTCCCCCATATCCCCCTCCCCCATATCCCCCATATCCCCCCTCCCCCATATCCCCAAGTGAATTCAGCTCTAACCTTAACCTCTGCAATACACGCGCAACCGATGGCGTGCATTCATATACCTGCCTAACACTGTTGCCTTTTACCCCTGCCACCACCCCCCACAAGAGAAGCGCGCACACAAAAATAGGGGGCATGTGAGGACTGGAGAAGGCCCCGCTGATGAGTGGCCACTGACCGAACACGAGGAAAGGGCCCTGGAACTGGCTGGCGGACCTGAGGACTGGGAGGTTGCTGATGCAGAGGTCGGGGGCATACTAACAAGTGAGCCACCGACAGCCCGTCCCCATAACCCCCTCCCCTATATCCCCCCTCCCCCATATCACCTGATCACTGCCTGCGTGTCTAACCATGCATGCTTCATTGTGTATCGCAGGAGCAAACGTCGAGGCACCCATCCCCTCAGATGCAGACCGCCCGCAGGATGCCCCTCGGAGACCACAGGAGATGGAGAGACCCGGACCCTCCAGCATGCGACGCCCGCAGGATGCCCCTCGCACACCACAGGAGACGGAGAGACCCGGACCCTCCGGCATGCGACGCCCGCAGGATGCCCCTCGCACACCACGGGAGACGGAGAGACCCGGACCCTCCGGCATGCGACGCCCGCAGGATGCCCCTCGCACACCACTGGAGACGGAGAGACCTGGACCCTCCGGCATGCGACGCCCGCATGATGTCCCTTGGAGACCACTGGAGACGGAGAGACCTGGAGCAACAGGGAGACGACGCCCCCGTCTCGTGCGGGTGTGACGACGCAGGCGTGTGCCACCCAGCGACGAGAGGGGCAGCCACAGGCCCCCTTCACAGCTGAGCCAGGACACCACTACCCAGGACACCACTACCCAGGACACCACTACCCAGGACACCCCTACCCGGGACAGCACTACCCAGGAAAACGAAATACCGGACAGTGACACAGAGTGGATGGGCGGAGACGAACTGCCACCCCAAAGTGCTATGGACTCAGAGTGGGACGAAGAGCACGACACAACGCCACTGCTGTCAGCAACACCCTCCGCCATCGCAGAAACACTCACCTCGGTTGGGCACTATAGTGATGAGGCGTCTGGTACACTCACTGATGCGTACAACACAGCCGTCCCGGTACAGCAAGTGGAGGTAGGAGCAGCAGAGGGGCCGGGCGGTCAGAGGGCAGCCCAGCCCAAGCGAACATCTGCCGCCCAGATGGATCCCGGGTTCCTGGAGTTACCACACCCACCCATAGATCCGATGCAACCACTGAACCGGAGACGAGCGAAGAGGGTGACGGCCGGCTTGCGGCGGCTGCAGTCGCAGGTGGAGGAGTCCACCCACGTGCAGGAGCAGGGAGTGGTGCCGGTCATACGTGCCACCCAGGCCGACACCGCACGGTTGGCGTCCGCGGTGGAGGCAATGGGTGCGACGGTGTCAGACATGGGGAACGGTTTGCGAGGCCTGGGGCTTTCCGTGCAGGCGGCGTCTGTGGCCCAGGACATGGCTGCCCTCTCACAGGAGGCCATGAGCCAGCGCCAGCGGCAGATGGCAGAGGCGCTCAACGCCATAGCCCAGTCTCTGCAGGCCATGGCCCAGTCTCAGCAGGCCATAGCCCAGTCTCAGCAGGCCATAGCCCAGTCTCAGCAGGCCACAGCCCAGTCTCTGCAGGCCATCGCTGAGGGCATCGGCGCCATTGGCCATGTGCGAGCCGGCGTCGCACAGTCACAGACAAGGTTTGCCAATCCCCTGAGCTCCATGGCTGCAATCCTGCAGACCCCTGTCGATACCAGCACGGGCCTCCAGGACTGGCAGCGCCAGATGTCGGGGGGCGTCGGATGGCCAGTTCGTTCGCATCCCCCACCCATGTAGAGGCCTGGGGGCCATTGGGCACCCCGAGGGAGGAGGAGGTGCTGTGGTCCGTCCCGGGTCCCCCTGTAGGGGAGGTCCCGGAACACCGTGACACCTCGGACTCTCCGCCTTCCGTCCCAGGTGCATCGGGTGGGCAACGGGCAGGACAGGCTGGCAGCTCGCCATCCCAGTCGCCCGGTCCGCAGCCTGGCCCATCTAGGCGAGGACGCCCCAGGAAACGGCCGCCAAAGGGATCCCGTGTCAGAGGGCAGGAATCACAGGAGTTCACCTCTAGTTCTGCTGTACCGTCTGGGGAACCACGGAGACGTAGTCATAGGGTCCGTAAGGCCAAACAATTAGACACTGAGTAAGTTGGCACAGGTGCAGGGCACAGATGAGTTTTAGGGGCTAGGGGCTGTATGTTCATCGAATAGGCCCCCTTCCTATTGGTGAACACGGCCCTGTTATCTGCAGGTGGCCGCACGGCGACGTGCATCCCATCAATCGCGCCCTGGACCATGGGGAACCCGGCCACGGCAGAGAAGCCCACGGCCCGGGCATCTTGGCTGGCCCGGTCCACAGGGAAGCGGATGTAGCGGTGCGCCATGGCATATAGGGCATCTGTCACTGCCAGGATGCACCAGTGCACCGATGTCTGCGATATGCCGGACAGGTCCCCACTCGGTGCCTGGAATGACCCCGTTGCATAAAGGTTCAGGGCCACCGTAACCTTGACGGACACGGGGAGAGGGTGTCCCCCGCCAGTGCCACGCGGTGACAGGTGTGCCAGCAGGTGGCAGATGTGTGCCACGGTTTCCCGCCTCATCCGGAGTCTCCTCCTGCATTCCCGGTCCGTGAGGTCCTGGTATGACTGCTGGGGCCGGTACAAACGAGGCGCCCTCGGGTGCCTCCGTTGCCGTGGGGCCGCAACGTCCTCCTCCCCCTCCTCGTCCTGTCGGTCAGGTGTCCCTCCAGCCTGGGCGGCTGCTGCCTGCCCCTCTGCGGCAGCCTGCGCCGCCTCTCTGGCACGCTCCTCCTCCTCCTCATCCAGGGCAACATAGACATCGCTGGATGATCGGAAATCATGACGGCCTGGTTGGGGGGGGGGAGGGGAACGACGACATGTCATCATTGCCCATACCCGCTCCTCCCCCCAGACAGGTGGCATGGACCGCATGGGTCCAATTGTTGGAGGCTGGCACCTGGCCAGGTGGACCAACACACATCCCCTCGCACCCCCCCTCCCCGGCACAGACGCCCCATCCCCCTCCCCGGCACGGATCCCCCATCCTCCTCCCCGGCACGGACCCCCCACCCCCCTCCCCGGCACGGACCCCCCATCCTCCTCCCCGGCACGGACCCCCCTTCACCCTCCCCGGCACGGACCCCCCATCCCCCTCCCCGGCCCTCCCCGGCACGGATCCCCCATCCCCCTCCCCGGCACGGACCCCCCATCCCCCTCCCCGGCCCTCCCCGGCACGGACCCCTCCATCCCCCTCCCCGGCACGGAAACTCCATCCCCCTCCCCGGCACGGACCCCCCATCCCCCTCCCCGGCCCTCCCCGGCACGGACCCCCCCATCCTCCTCCCCGGCATGGACCCCCCATACCCCTCCCCGGCCCTCCCCGGCACGGACCCCCCCATCCCCCTCCCCGGCACGGACCCCCCATCCCCCTCCCCGGCACGGATCCCCCTCCCCGGCACGGACCCCCCCATCCTCCTCCCCGGCACGGACCCCCCATCCCCCTCCCCGGCCCTCCCCGGCACAGACCCCCCCCATCCCCCTCCCTGGCACGGACCCCCCATCCCCCTCCCCGGCCCTCCCCGGCACGCACCCCCCATCCCCCTCCCCAGCACGGACCCCCCATCCCCCTCCCCGGCACGGACCCCCCCATCCTCCTCCCCGGCATGGACCCCCCATCCCCCTCCCCGGCCCTCCCCGGCACGGACCCCCCCCCTTCCCCCTCCCCGGCACGGACCCCCCATACCCCTCCCCGGCACGGACCCCCCATCCCCCTCCCCGGCCCTCCCCGGCACGGACCCCCCCATCCTCCTCCCCGGCACGGACCCCCCATCCCCCTCCCTGGCCCTCCCCGGCACGGACCCCCCATCCCACTCCCCGGCACGGACCCCCCATCCTCCTCCCCGGCACTGACCCCCCCTCCCGGCACTCCCCCGGAGCCCAGCCCACTCTAACCTAACCACCCCCCCGCCGCACACACACACACACACAACCCTACACACACCTCTCCCCACACATCCACGCCATCGCCTGCCCAGCGGCCAACCCCCCAGGCCGTCACCCACCTCCACGCTGGTCGGCGTGAACCTGGAGCACAGGTTGACGCCGATTAAAAGGAGGTTTGATTTACGTCGACGTGACCCGTCATCACGTCGACGGGACTCCGGCCCATCCGGACGGGAGAATATCGGCAGGCCCAAAATCGGCTGCCTTGCGCCCACCCGTGCCATTCTCCGACGTCTGCGGCGCCATTAACGCCCCGCCGACTTTTCTCCCTTCGGAGACTTCAGCGGGCGGCGGGGGCGGAATTCACGGCGGCCAACGGCCATTCTCCGGGTCGGAGAATGATGCCCATGAACTGTGATATGTTTGACATTGACATCTATCCAGAATTTTCATTTGGATAAAGCCATCCCTGCAAAGGTAAAAATGCGAATTGAATATTATTCTTGAAAGTTCCTCTCAAACTGTGAACCATTGAGAGAGTGTGACTCCCAGATTTGCACAATTATTGAGGTGCCACTATTTCCTACCCTTTACTTAGCAAGCTGACGTCTGATTCAACCATTGAGGGATTTGTACCTTGCTGGTCTTATTCTTTCCTATACTTTATCTGACGGGGAAATGATCACCATAGTGTTCATTAATGTTCATTATTGCAATTATCGTTTCTAACTAAGGGGGGGGGGGAGTTGATATTGCACCTGGACCTCTGTATCAAATTGTGCCTGCCTATCAGTATAGCTTCCTGTTGGGATACTCATTCCAGGGTTCCTTTTTTAACTCTATTAAATATGTTCGCTTTACTGAAGCTACAAATTTCTTGACGCTTTGAGTGAGTTCTTGCAGTGGAGATTGATCCTCGCTCCCCCTCAGTTGGGTTTTACACCTTTTCCTCACCATACCAAAAATCAAGCTTACAACAGTACCATTTCTCTACCAGCTTTTACTTCACACACATATTAAATAATGACTTTAAACAAATTTCAGATTCAGCTCCAAATGCATACAGTAAGCACTGAATTCACTCCCATGCTGCTAATTTTAATTTAATTCCCAGCAAGAAGGATTCAATGAACAAAGCTATCAGTGTGGTATATTTCCTCTAGATGCTTGTACCAGTTGTATGAAATTCAGAAATTAATTTAAAATATTTGACAAATAGAATCCCATATCCGCTGCCTCCACCAGAGTCATTGCTTCAGCAGCTAAAATACATAGCACGATTTTACACTTTTCTTAGCTTCCTGAGCTAAAGAACAATGGGCTGGATTCTCTGTAGCCCGATGCCGAAATTGGAATTGGCAATCAGGCGGAGAATGGCTTCCGACACCGGAATCGGGGCAGGTGTTGGTTTGACGCCGGTCCGCAATGCTCCACCCACTCCTAACCGGCGTTTTCAGGATGTGTACCGCGTGCAGTTGCAACGCCGTTGGTGCATCATCGGCCTGCCCACCCGCGATTCTCTGCCCCCGCTGGGCCGGGTTCCTGAAGGCGTGGGCGATGTGTGGTCCCAGCGGTCGGGAAACTGGCATGCCAGCTGCGGACAGTATCCAGCGCTGCCACACCCATCCGGGATCCATTCTGCTGGCCAGGGGCTTCTGCTAGGGCTAGGGAGAGTGGTGGGGGTTGGACAGGGGGTGAGCTGTGGGGCCGAGATTGGCGGGTTAGGGTTCCAGCACGGCCGGCGCCATTTTCTCCGGCGCAACCAGTGCAGACCGTCAGCTCTGCACATGCGCGGCCCCGGACCCGCCGATTCTCCGGCCGTTTTCCGCGTGATCCGTGGGCATTTTATGCGGCCCCGCTGCTAGCCCCTCACCAGTACCAGAATCGGTGAGGGATTCGCCTCGATTTTCCTGTCATGAAACTCCTGCAGATTCTCCATTCGCGCTGGCACTTAGCCTCAGGAACGGAGAATTCTGCCCAATATTTCCCATTTCCACACAGGAGAAATATTATGAAAACAGCTGCACTAGAATACCTATCAGGAAGATAAGCATATGAAGCATCACTAAAAAGAATTAGATTCATGTGTTTTGGGTCACCCAAGGAAGGAAGCCTATGTACATATTTCACCAGATTTATTTTTTAAAATATTTTATTGGCCCTTAAGGTATGATCCACTTCAATGTATTTCATCATAATATGTAACCCAATACATCAAAGTTAGTCCAAATCTTGTCAGAGTGCCCAACCGGTGCGGCTGACCAATCAATTGCTCTCTCTTATTTCTATATTATATTAATTTCTCTTATTAACCGGGATGAGAGTAACACTCTCTAAATAGGATTATTGATTTAAAGTTATTTAAGACCTACTCTGTTTAATACCTAAACCAATATATTTAAAACTCCACAAGCACAACTCCCAATTTTAAATTGTTTTTGAATCTGTTTTTGAAACTGTTTTCCCAAATTCCTCAGTACATACCATAAGATAGCAGCATATATCACAAAAATATCTGAAGGTTTTCCTTCACGATACCAGGGCCTGGATTTTCACAGTTGTGGCGACTTTGCAATGTAATAAATATATCAGTTGGACCCCAGATTCAGCAGCACTACCCCCAATTCCAACAGATTCTATTTTTGCAGGGGGTGGTGGAGGGGAATGTGGATGGGTCTCAACTCCCAACTGTGGTAATTGAAAACTCAGCAGGGCCATTTGGTGAGTTCAAACAAACCTCATTTTTGCTGGAGCAAAGGCCTTATCCTGCTATGTAGAAGTTATGAATCTTCAGATAATTTGTAAATGCTCATGAAAGATGGATAAGATCTGTGAAACTGTCAGGCTGTCAAGTTATTTAAATGGCCAGTCATCTAAAAATTAAAAATAGAGCTGCTTACCTGTGTGTGAGAGTTGAAAAAAATCTGTTCTAGCCCTTTCAATAGCTGTTTGTTGACATGACTCTAAGTGCACTCATTTTAGTTTTATTAATGCTTGACTACTTTTCACAATCTATCATTATCATAGTTGGAGGCTGTAAATTCACTGTTTGATTGGCGGCTGAAAGAGTTTATTAAAGGATCAGCGGTCTCTAATGTGTGGTTATGAATACAAATGTTTGATTAAGTAGTTGAGGGGATTTAAATGTATCTGATTGGTCTTTAGGGATAAGAATATTTTTACAAAGTGGGTCTGTGTATGGTGAATACCAGGTAAGTTGACATATCAGTTAATGGGGGCTGTCGGAATGAGTTAAGAGGTGGCATAATTTGTTATGAATTGGCACTAAGTTAGAATAGGGATTATAAGGCCCATGAGGGTGGGTGAGTCAAGTGTTGGAAAGAATTGGCACTAAGTCTGCATAGGAACTATAAGGTGCCTTGGAGGGGATGGGGGCATGAGTTGACATGGAGGGTCCAGGAGGCCATGGGGGATGTCAGGGTCCTGAATTGGTATTATCTAGCATGTCTGATCACAGAATGTGGGTGGGAGAAGTGTGGGGATGGGAGGGATGAGGCTTAGAGGGCCTAATGCTTAAGAAAACAACCGGAACAAAGTTCCAGAGAGAAGTTCCAGGGTGGGCCTTTTAAACAGGACACCTCAGCACTTGGCAGCCCCACTGGCCATATCTGTTCTGGGGGGTAGCGGACCTTCTCCATCCCACCCACATGTTAAGCGCCGATGGTAACTTCATAATAAGAACTAGGAAGGAAATCCTGACTTCCTTTTTAAAAATAAATTTGGAGTACCAATTAACTTTTTCCAATTAAGGGGCAATTTAACATGGCAAATCTACCTACCCTGCACACCTTTGGGTTGTGGGGGTGAAACCCATGCAAACACGGGGAGAATGTGCAAATTCCACATGGGCAATAACCTAGAGCCGGGATCAAACATGGGACCTCAACGCTGTGAGGCAGCAGTGCTACCGTGCTGTCCAAGTCCTGACTTCTTTGACCCTAGGTTTATTTTGTCCAGTAATCAATTCTCCACAACAAACAGTGCCACCTGTATCCCTTTTATATATTGGTGCAGTCTGTTGACGATAAGTGCAATCTACAAAACAATTAAAACCCCAATTCTAACTTAAGTACCAAGGAACATTAACTCTTTCCTAAGAGACTCCCCCTCGTCATTGAAAACAAAATTAATCTTTGACTTTAAGGTAAATTACAATATACCGTAACACAAATATATGTATTTTCTTTCTGCAACAAATGCACCCGATTCCCCTTTTGTTTTACCACACCCTCTATTTATTTCTGTTAACGTCTTTGAGTTAGCCCCTCTTTTAATCAAACAGGTAGATAATTGGTAATTGCTATCAACCCACTTGATGTTGCGAATCTCAGTGTTCTCTAGCGTCTGTTTTAGGCTCACTGTGTCAATCTGTAATCTCTTTTCATTGACTTGACACGGAGATTTTGTAGAGTGGACATTCTCTCAAAGGGACTTATCGGCTGGGATTCTCCTAAAACGCGGCTAAGTGTTGACGCCGGCATAAGCACTGGAGTGTTTCACGCTGGCGTCAACGGGCCTCTTGGCCCAGCGATTCCGTGACCCACAGGGGGCCAGCATGGTGCTGGAGAGTTCTAGGTGGCCCCCGATCGCGGGCCTAGCCGTTGTGGAGCCCCCCACGAGACTGATCCCCCCGCCCCCCACCAGGACAGCCACCGCAGCTGCGACGCCGAGCTCCTGCTGGGTGGAACCATACGTGAACCACGCCGGTAGACGGCGGAGAATCGTCGCGGGGGCCTCTTTCAACAGCCCCCGACCGTGTCGCATCGACCACCCGTGGTCGCTGGAGAATTACGTCCCGGCGTCGGACCCAATCGTGGGTCTGAGTCCCCTTTCCCCGTCCCTGCGCTGAGCTCCATTTTGGCATGGAGGCTCAGAGAATCCCAGCCATTGTCTGTGTGACACTCTTATAGGTACTATTCCCGAATACCCAGTTCCATTTGAAATTTCGATCAGGATCCTGGATAGAAAAAAATGCCATGTCTATTGCCTCCACTTAGGGCAGGTGTACCAGCCGCCAATGTACTTTTTAGCATCCTTCGGCTGGAATTGTCCAGCTGTTTGCTGGGGGCAGGATTCTCTGGTCCTGATGGCAGAGCACCCTCAACCACAGGATTACCGGCAGAGTAGGGTGATTTCAATGTGAATTCCCATCGATAACGGCGGGAGCTGCAAGTGAATGGCATGCCTTTTGCCACCACGAATCGTGGGCCTCAGAGGCAAAAGACCCCGCCCTTCTTATCTTTTTAGCTTCTCATGCCAGAGGGCAACATTCATCTTTCTCCTCTCATAAAAAATCTATATATCCACCTGCAGTTGAAAAGCCATCACAGAGATTAGCATAAGATGCATCACTATCAACAATCAGTTTCAGTTTTCTAATATCACCTGAAGATGGGATTTTAATTCTGCAGTTTTAAATTTGCCAAAGTTTTGTTTGCTTGAACAATTTATTCAAGTTTGTTGTCATTAATGTTAGTGCTTAGTTCTAAAACATCAAAACTGGCATCTGGTCTTATTTGTCTAGCTAACCAATTCAGCTGCCCAATTAACCTTTCAGAGTTCCTTTTTTTCCATTTCAGAAGCCGCCAAAACCTTTTGCAAGGCCCTGTCACCAATAGATGCAATGGGGTTCATATTCTCCAAGTAAGACTGCTGATGTAGAGTAACATGCGAATCTCTCTGCCCGATTTCTAACCCAATTTATTTGAATGCACCAGAGGCTTGACTACCAATCTTGCACTCCGTTCTAAGCCCGTTAATAGCAGTATTTTTGAATTCGCTATTACCACCCCACAAAACAATCATCTACATACATCATGAAGATGCCCGAAGATGTCCATGATGTCAATTAAACATCACAGGGTCAGCTTTCAACTGAAGATAGCCCAACTTTAACAAAACCGACCTCACTGAAAAATACCAAACTCTGGAGGTGTCATTCAACCCATATCCACATTTATTTAACTTTCAGAGTATGCTTTCTGTGTTTGGTGCCTCTCTCAGAAGACAAAGAAAAATGTATCTTTCAAGCTGATCTCTCTGTAAGAAAGCGGCTTTAATATCTGGCAGTCCCAAGCATTTGTAGCTAACAGAACCAAAAAGATCTTCAAAATAACCTTTTGTGTCATTAGTGAATCTACCCTCACATCTTGGTCACTCAAGTTTTCTTCAAAACCTCGTGCCACCAGCCTGGCTTTGGCCTTGTAAGTTCCATCAGTAAACACCTTTTCCGTGCATATCCATTTATGAGATAGAATTCGTTGTCCCCTATCTGGGACCTCCATGTACACCCCAAATTCTTTCCAACTTTGCAGTTCTTGCTGTATTACATCTTTTATTAATTTATCATCTAATTTGTTGAAAGCCACTAAGACCTCTTGATCATATGGGCTCCTGCACCTTGTAGCATTCCTAGTATGTACCATATTTCTTGACCTTATTAAGCTGTGCCCCCTACCCTGCCTTATATCTTGTTCCAGACAGCTACTGCTTGATCTCCTTTTTCTATTATGAGATGTTCTTTCAACAGTTTTTAATCTTTTCTTGTGGTATGTTTACTGCTAGACATACCATCTGAACTGATATTACATTTCTGTGCTCTTCATTTTTGAACTTCATGTTCCCAATCCATGGGAATAACCTCCTCCACTTTATCTTGTACATTCATCCAGTTTTTATATATTCCGGTGGCCTTACCTGCTCTACCAACTGTAGTTGCATCCTTCCACTGACTATCTCATTCTGGCAAGTATGTTACTTTAGTGCCAACCTTTTGGTGTTCCCCTTTGGGACAAATAGCCTTATCCTGTTCATCAGAATTACTATGCCCCTCTTCGGATGCCTTGTCAATTTCTGTGATTTTATCCTCATAATTCTGTAACACATGTGTATGAGAAGTACCTGGTTCCGCAGCACATTCAATAACCCCTTTTGAATCAGCAAACTTGTAATCTGTGCCCACTAATCGTAATGAATGTGCCTGAATAGTCTGGTATCCATGCTGCAAAATGATTGTTTTACCATCTGTGCCGATAACCCTTCCTGGACCTTTCCACTCATTAAATCCATCTCTTGTATAGTATACCAATTCCTGGATTGAAAAAAATTTCTGATGGCTGTACATTATGCCTCAAAGCTCTCTGAGATTTCTACTTTAAGGAATGCTCTTCTGCCCACATGGATTGCATTCAAATGCTCAAGAAAGATAGAGCTAATCATAGACCCCTCCCAAGCTGAAGGGTAATTATTCATGACTGAAGGAATTTTGGGATTTCTCCCCCAAACCAACTGATATGGACTGTAGCCCCCAACCAACTGTAGTCAATTTTCTGCATGGAGGGCCCACGCTCAGGCCGAAGTTAATTTACAATTTGGCCTAGCTGCCAAAATTTTACGAAGCATTTAATCTATCACAGCATGATTTATCTCGCATTCTCCACTGCAAAATCGGCTTTCTACATAAGACCATAAGATATAGGAGCAGAATTAGGCCACTCAGCCCATCGAGTCTGCTCCATCTTTCAATCATGGCTAATATTTTTCTCATCCCCATTCTCCTGCCTTCTCCGCATAACCCCTGATCCCCTTATTAATCAAGAACTTATCTATCTCTGTCTTAAAGACTCTCAGCGATTTGGCCTCCACAGCCTTCTGCGGCAAAGAGTTCCACAGATTCACCACCCTCTGGCTGAAGAATTTCTTCCTCATATCTGTTTTAAAGGATCGTCCCTTTAGTCTGAGATTTTGTCCTCTGGTTCTAGTTTTTCTTACAAGTGGAAACATCCTTTCCACATCCACTCTGTCCGGGCCTCGCAGTATCCTGTAAGTTTCAATAAGATCCCCAGTTGTATTCATAAATATTATACAGTTGTATTGATAAATATTATGTTCATGTTCTCACACATATCCCAAAATTCATCATTAGAAAATACTCCAATTATCAGTGAGGAACTTTGCTGGTGACCCAGTCTGGCCCCTATCCATTTTTCCATTATCTGTTCCACAATTATTTTCTTTTCTTTATGATGTATAATCATTGACTGACTAAACCTCGTTGCCAGATCTACAAAGTTTAAAATGAAAATGTTCTTTTCTTTATCCCACACCTTAAGATCTATGGCCACAATTTCATTAAAATCTGCCACTAAGGGCAGACTCACTATGGGTCACGATGGTGCTCTTCAATTTGTCCTATATATATCACAGCTATCGCTTATCTGTTCCAAAGTTTGTTATATTCTTCATCTCTTACACCCGCATCCCTGACAAAATGTTTAATCTTTGGGAAGATTGATGGTCTGATGCAAACTTTAAACACAATCAACTTTTTGTTTTTTAGACTCCTGGGGCGGGATTCTCCGACCCCCCGCTTAGGTTGACAGCGGCGGGACTTCGGCCCCCCGCCGGGTCGGAGAATCACCGGGGGCTGGTGTGAATCCTGTCCCCGCCGGTTGCCGAATTCTCCGGCACTGGATATTCAGCGGGGATGGGAATTGCGCCGCGCCAGTTGGTGGGCCCCCCCTAGGCGATTCTCCGGCCCGCGATGGGCCGAAGTCCCGCCGCTGTCAACCCAAGCCAGCCGGCGTGGATTGAACCACCTTTGGGACGGCGGGGGACGGCGGTGCGGGCGGGCTCCGGGGTGCTGGGGGATCGGCAGGGCGATCTGGCCCTGGGGGGTGCCCCCACGGTGGCCTGGCCCGCGATCGGGGCCCACCGATCCACGGGCGGGCCTGTGCCGTGGGGGCACTCTTTTCCTTCCACCTTCGCCATGGTCTCCACCATGGCAGAGGCGGAAGAGACCCCCTCTACTGCCCATGCGTGGGGATGCCATGAGCGGCCGCTGACGCTCCCGCGCATGCGCCGCCCGGCAAAGTCAGTTTCGCGCCAGCTGCCGGGGCACCAAAGGCCTTTCCCACCAGCTGGCGGGGCGGAAATCAGTCCGGCGCGGGCCTAGCCCCTCAAGGTGAGGGCTCGGCCGCTCAAGATGCGGAGGATTCCGCACCTTTGGGGCGGCGCGATGCTGGACTGAATTGCGCCGTTTTTGGCTCCGGTCGGTGGACATCGCGCCGATATCGGAGAATCCTGCCCCTGTTCTCCGAAGCTAACAGTACTTCCTTAATTTCTTCACAAGAAAAATTAGGCTTCATTAGTGGGATATAATAGTGTCCAGACTGTGTAAATTGCAAGTCCATGGTTTTTCCGAATATGATGGCCTTGTTGTTTTCCATGTCAAGATTCATAGGTGCTTTGTTCATCGATGGTCAGCTCAATAATATAGGTATTTTGGCATCCATGCTAATAAAGTGATTCCTTCCGGTGATTTTACAAGGAATCACTACTCTTTTCAGCGATAAAAGGGAATTATCATCCCCAAATCTGAAACTCGTGGAACTTCCAAATTTCTTAATCTTGTTCCTGTCTTTATCACTTGAAATGTCCAGTTAACATTTCAAACTGCCCACTCCACATACTGTAGATGGACATCTGCTGTCTAATATGGCACAATTGGACCCTGGCCAGCGCTTTCATCACCAGACTGAAACTTCTCCTTTCTGGGGTTCATTTTCCTGTTGAAAATTCCCAATTCAGTCCTCCTCCATAATTGTTAAAGGTGCTTCTGTCCTCGTTATTTTTAATTATGAATCTTCTTTCGTATTAAAGCTTGCAGCCTGTTTCTAGACCACCTCACCATCCCATTAACATTGTGCCTTCCATAGTCTGTCTTATTGCTCATTGGCCCATTTATGTCATGAAGGGAAGGAATATTTGCTCAGGAACATTTTTAGAGCTTTTTACATTTGTTCTAGCAGGGTGTGTCTTTCTGTAAATTTAACCCTTGTCGAAACCAGAAGCCTATCCATATTTGTTACTTTAGCACAGTCCAATATCTTGAATACCCACATGGATAGAACATAGAGCATAGAACATTACAGCGCAGTACAGGCCCTTCGGCCCTCGATGTTGCGCCGACCTGTGAAACCACTTTAAAGCCCATCTACACTATTCCCTTATTGTCCATATGCCTATCCAATGACCATTTGAATGTCCTTAGTGTTGGCGAGTCCACTACTGTTGCAGGCAGGGCATTCCACGCCCTTACTACTCTCTGAGTAAAGAACCGACCTCTGACATCTGTCTTATATCTATCTCCCCTCAATTTAAAAGTATGTCCCCTCGTGCTAGACATCGCCTTCCGAGGAAAATGGCTCTCACTGTCCACCCTATCTAATCCTCTGATCATCTTGTATGCCTCAATTAAGTCACCTCTTAACCTTCTTCTCTCTAACGAAAACAGCCTCAAGTCCCTCAGCCTTTCCTCATAAGATCTTCCCTCCATACCAGGCAACATTCTGGTAAATCTCCTCTGCACCCTTTCCAATGCTTCCACATCCTTCCTATAATGCGGCGACCAGAATTGCACGCAATACTCCAAATGCGGCCACACCAGAGTGTTGTATAGCTGCAACATGACTTCATGGCTCCTAAACTCAATCCCTCTACCAATAAAAGCTAACACACCGTACGCCTTCTTAACAATCCTCTCAACCTAGGTGGCAACTTTCAGGGATCTATGTACATGGACACCGAGATCTCTCTGCTTATCCACACTGCCAAGAATCTTACCATTAGTCCAGTACTCTGTCTTCCTGTTATTCCTTCCAAAATGAATCACCTCACACTTTTCTGCATTAAACTCCATTTGCCACCTCTCAGCCCAGCGCTGCAGCTTATCTATGTCCCTCTGTAACTTGTAACCTCCTTCCGCACTGTCCATAACTCCACCGACTTTAGTGTCATCTGCAAATTTACTCACCCATCCTTCTACGCCCTCCTCCAGGTCATTTATAGAGGATAGAGGAATTTATAGACGTATTTTTTGCAGCCTTCTTTGGAAGTAACCTCAGATTTTCTAAATTGGTCAAAATCTGACCAAGCCTCATAAGCACTTAATAAATAATAAAATAATAATCTTTATTGTCACAAGTAAGCATGCATTAACACTGCATTGAAGCTACTGTGAAAAGCCCATAGTCGCCACATTCCAGCACCTGTTTGGCTACACAGAGGGAGAATTCAGAATGTCCAAATTACCTAACAGCACATCTTTCGGGACTGTGGGAGGAAACCGGAGCGGCCGGAGGAAACCCACGCAAACACGTGGAGAATGAGCAGACTGCGCATAGACAGTGACCCAAGCCGGAAATCGAACCTGGGACCCTGGCGCTGTGAAGCAACATTGCTGACCATTGTGCTACCATGTCTTTTGGTAAATCTTATCCATGAAAGTTACTACTGTATCCAACCCTTTATCTAAGTCCAATTGCTTCGGCTCTAATTCCGAAAATATGGAAGTGCCAAGGTCATTCCTTGTTTGTTCTTGAGCAAGGACGCAACCCGTCTCCATATGTTAACTTCATTCTTCCATTGGTCATTGGGCTGATGCATAGAAGACAATGATGGGTAATCGTACCCCATCACTTTACCTTTGGATTCTGCCATTTGTTTTCCAAGTTACTCTAAATGACTCACCAGGTTAGAGTTCCGAATTTTCATTCAAAGAAACCTTCATCTGGAATCCTTTTTTCTTACAGGCAATAACCATTTTGTGCGACCATTGTTAAACTCCGAAGCAAGTCTTGGGTTCTTCAACTCCAAGTTTATTGTATTCAATAATCACTTCTCCACAACAAAACAGTGCCACCTGTATACCCTTTATATATTTGTGCAGTCTATTGAACAGTAAGTGTAATCTGTTCAACGAATAAAACCCCAATTGCAACTTAAGTACCAGCGAACCTGACTCTTTCTAAAATGCGCTGGGAATTTACCCCACTTCAACATGAAAGTTCAGGCCCAATATAACATTGCAGCATCTGCTTTTAATTGAGCGCAACATATTTTCAATAAAATAGATCTCACTGAAACATCCTGGAAACATCATTCAACTAAACAGCTGCATTTGTTTCGTTTCCATCGTTTATGTTTTGCATCTGCTACTTCTTTGCGTGATTTCAGAAACACTTCTCTCTAAAAAACATCATCCTGCACAAACATGTCGTTTATCTTGACTGTGCTGCAATCTCATAACTGAGTGGCGAAGAGCTAAAAAGATTTAAGATCCAACCTAATGACAATTCTGGTACCTCAAAGTAAACTCCAAACTCTCTCCAGCTATCTAATTATCTTTGTACCGTCTCTCTTATTGCTTTATCAAGTTGAGTAGTAGCCTCCAAAACTTCACAATCAGAAGGAATTCTGCTCCTGGGTCTGTATGTGCAGGGAGAAAATAAATCTGAATTTCTGATTTCCGGGCCCAATTCTCGAAAATCTGGTCGCTTGACTCCAAGGGAAATGATGAGGAAAGATTACTTAAACTAGGATAAGCTTTGACAAAGGGTCATCTGGACTCGAAAAGTTAGCTCTTTGCTCTCCCTACAGATGCTGCCAGACCTGCGGAGATTTTCCAGCACTTTCTCTTTGGTTACATAAACTTGGGTTGTATGCGCTGGAGTTTCGAAGATGACAGTGTGATTTGTTTAAAATGTTCAAGATGTTAAGGGGAACAAATAGCGTAGATTGGGAAAATTATTTTTGCTAGAATAGGAGCCTGGGTCGAGGGGCACAGTCAAATATTAGAGTCAGGCTTTCAGGGGTGAAATTAGGAAACACTAATTTCACAATTAGGAAACACTAATCACACAAAGGGCTGGTAGAAGTTGGGAACACTCCTACACATAGGGCAATTGATGCAAAATCAATTGTTAACTTTAAACATTTTTAGTTTTTTATAGCTGAAGGTATGAAGGGACATAGGGAAAAGTTGGGTATACGGAGTTAAGTCACAGATCAGCCATAATTTAATGAAATGACAGAACACGTTTTGTTTTAATTAAAAAAAAATTTTAGAGTGCCCATTTCATTTTTTCCAATTTAAGGGGCAATTTAGCGTGTTCAATCCACCTACCTTGCACATCTTTGGGTTGTGGGGGCGAAATCCACGCAAACACGGAGAGAATGTGTAAACTCCACACGGACAGTGACCCAGAGCCGGGATCGAACCTGGGACCTCGGCGCCATGAGACTGCAGTGCTACCACTGTGCCACTGTGCTGCCCTGCAGAACACATTTAAGGGTCTGGAGCGCCACAACAATATCTATCTGCACCCGGGACATGTCTCCCGATGACTGGGCTCTCCTGTCCTGTGCCTCAGCCTTGGACAGCACAGTGTGCCCGAAGCCTTGGATGCGCTGACACATGTCCCTCACATCTTGCCCCAGGCCTTCCACTGCGGGTGTCACCCTTTCATTTTTGGGTGTCATGCATTGTCAGCTCCAGCGTCTGAAGGAGGGTGGACTCTGTCAGCTGTACTTGCAGGTGCTGGAAGGTTGCTGACACCCCCTCATGTAGATTCTGGCTCTGCTTATGTATCTGCAACAGTGATGGGACCATCTTTTCCAGAAGCGCAACACCTGTCTGGGCAACAGCTGTTCACTGCGAATGGGCAGCGCACTGACCGCTCGCTCTCTCGGGAGTCCCTGTCTCCATCTGTGCTGCAACATGTGTGTGGTGCTCACTCGAGGGTGACCCAGCAGCTTAATCGCTAACACTACTCACCGAGGTGATAGTCTCTGTGATAGTGGATGGTGCAAGTGAAAACATTGGCGAGACGTTGGTGTTTTCCCCGGTGTGGTGCTCCGTGATCAGGGGGCCTTTTTGCAGACAACGAACCTGGACGACATGACCTCATCCGATGGTGATCCTGCACGACAAAAGGGTGAGATCTTGGGAAGGATGGTTTGTGGGAGAGGAGTGACTCACTTGCTATAGGGACATCTGCAGTGCATTGGACTCTCCCTTGTTTGGCGCATGCCAACCTCCACTTCAGCCACTACCCTCTCCTTGACCTCCCCTGCTGAGTTGCAGGGCACTTTCCTCAGATGGGATATGGGCCTGAATATCTGGGATGCCCACTCCGTCCACTGATGCTCCTGGGGATTATGGGGCCCTTCTTCCTTGGGGACACAGAAAGGACATAGTGAGATGCCGGGACGTGGGTTTTAAAAGGGGTTTGTGGCTGGTGGCATGTGTATTTATGGCTCCTGGCCAAGGAGGACAATACATGTGTTGGGGGTACGTGGAGGGAGGGAAGTGAGGGAGATGCAGGCAGCTGGGGTGTTGTTGGCCTCTAGCATTGGGGAGTGATATGAGGAGTGAGGGACGGGAGTGATGCCAAGGGCACAAAGAGGGTTACTGCCAGTCTGGTCGAAGGAGATTGTTCATCTTCTTCTTCTGGCATTGTTTACCGGTCCTCCAGGTGAGACTGGCAGTACAGACAGCCTCTGCCAACTAATCCCAGGCCTTCTTGAGAATGGCGGTTTTGAGTCTCCTCCCACCTCAGGGAAGAGATTGTCTCTTCTCTCCTCAATGATGTCCAGCATTTGGTCGATTTCCGACTCCAGGAACATAGGTGCTGGTAATTTAGCATCCATCTTCTTGCCTGGAATGACAGTCTTTGGTGAGAGGAGCGCTTAAAGCGTCAGGCTATTAACACGATTCCTGACCCCAGAGAATCAGGCGCCAGCAGGACTGGGAACCGTGCAGACTGCATGAGGGCTGCCTGCTGGCCTATTTGCATGATATGAATTTCTCCTGGCCGGTGCTCCGAATAACGGTAGCTCGTAGTCTCCAGGACGGAGTATCCAGCCCATAATTTCCACAAAATGTACTGTACAATAATTAGATGCTTTAACCTGTTGTCCATCTAAAAACTATTACTTATCATTTGCAGAAGTCATATCAGAGAGAGATATGGGGTATTTTCTGGTAGTGGCACTCTCATCGCCCATCTATATCAGCATTTCATGTCACTGAGTCTAATGTTTGTAAGATTTATAAATGTAGTTTGGAAGCCTGCCTTCCCTCATGTTTATTATTGTCTCCTCTTTACACCAACGTGCTTGATAATTTCCCCGAATCTCCAGAATATACACCTTAAACATTAATAGCAGTAAGCTTTGCAGGGGCCTCTGATCTTTGCAGTCAAATATAATTTTGGTGGAACAAACGGATTTAGACTTCACTTAGCTGTCAAACTGAAATCATAACAGTACTGTTCTGGACAAACTTGTAAGGCGATGAAGTCTGAGAGGAAAAATACGATGATTTCAGGTGTGGGGAACATCTAAGCTTTCCTCGATATTATTAACATTTAAGTCACAGATAAAGACCAGTGACAAAACGTGTAATCGCTGAACAGATGGTCACCTCAATGAATCCATTTTGTCACTGCAACAGACTCTGTTCTGGAAGGTAAACTGAGAGAGCACTGCAATACACATAAATATATATAAAATATTAAATATTTAAACATTTTTGTTAGCATTTGCTGATTTGCTAGTACTATCACTTCAAAGACAGAATGTTTTGATCTTAGAGCACATAACCTATGGTGGCACTTTTGTGCAGTATTGAAGGAGTGCTGCATTGTTGTTGTTGCCACTCTTCAGATGAATTGTAAAGGTGAGTCCCTCTAAATTCTTTCAGGAGGATGTTTATCATCCCATGGTGTCGTGTTAGGTACACTGGTATAACACTTGCTGCAACTGGATGCAGCATAGATCAAAAAGATACTCCAGACCTTGAAGTTAGTTCAATCAGGTTTATTGAACTAATAGCACAGTTAGCACAGTTCTCTATGAGTTCGACTCTCTGCTAACTTAAGTGTGGTTACTCTGTCTGACTGAACCAGACTAGCTCTTAGCCACGTGGTGGAGGTGTGAGATTGTAACACCCTTGACTGACTCTCTAGATGTTCATCAGTGGAAAGAGGCGGAGTGTGAGTGCCTCATGTCTTTTATAGTCAGATCCCACCCCTGAGTGTCCTGCCTGCTTATTGGTCATGTCCTGTTCTCTGTGTCCATTAGCTACTTGTCTGTATATCATTATATATGTATCCACATCTCCCCTTTTTTTGTGTGTTTGGATGACATATGTGAACGTATTTACAAGAATAAGCCAATATTAACATATATACATGCAATGGATGTGAACATATGTACATGTGAAAATAGCTGTCTAATACGAGAAAACAGAACATAGCAAACAGAACAAATTTCATAAGTTCAGTCTCTGTGGCTTGCATCTGATCCTGGTCGACCGCCGGAGAGGTGGTGGTGGGGACGTCAGCGCCTTGAAGGGCGGGATTGAAGCCTGACTGGTGGCCTCGTGAGTCGAGGTATCAGGAGGTGGCAAAACAACAGAAGAAAACAGGGAAGAATGTGGTTGCAGGCAGGCAACTTTGCGCAGTGCCAGTCTGTTTCATCGCACAACAAAACCATCAGCCAGACGCACAACATACGAGCTTGGGGGCAGCCTGTTGAACAACGAAAGCTGGAGCTGACCAGCCTCCATCAGGGATCTTGACCCGAACAGTGTCTGATGGGGATAACACGGGTTAATCGGTGGCATGAGCATCATAGCCCTGGTTTTGCCGGTCTTGGAGTTGCTGCACCTTCTACAGCACCGGGAGGTGATCCAGGTTGGGCACGTGTATGGCTGGATGTGTCGTTCGCAGGTCCCTGTTCATCAGGAGTTGAGCTAGCGACATGCCAGTGGACAGTGGGGCCATCCTCTACGCAAGCAGCACAAGGTGAATGTCAGACGCAGAATCCGCGGCCTTGCAGATGAGCTGCTTCACTATGTGCACCCCTTTCTCAACTTTTCCGTTTGATTGCGGATAGTGTGGGCTGGAAGTGACATGTTTGAACTGATATGACTGGGCAAACAGACCATTCATGGCTGCTGAAGCACGGGCCATTGTCACTCATGACAGTGAGTGGGATACCATGCCTGGAGAACGTCTCCTTACAGGCCTTGATGACGGTCAGAGATGCGAGGTCTGAGAGCTTCACGGCTTCAGGGTAATTGGAAAAATAATCAATGATTAACACGTAATCACGACCATTTGCATGAAAGAGGTCGATGCCAACCTTGGAGAGGTTTCGATTTCATGCTGCTGAAGTGTCTCCTTACTCTGTGCTGGCTGGAAGTGTTGACAGGTCGCACAGTTAAGGACCATGTTCGCGATGTCCTGGCTGATCCCGGGCCAGTAGACAGCCTGCCTGGCTCTGCATCTGCACTTTTCCCCACCCAGGTGGCCCTCATGGATTTGACGGAGCACCAAGCTCTGGAGACTGTGTGGAATTACAATCTGGTACAGTTTGAGGAGGATACCATCAACCACTGTCAGGTCGTTCTTTACATTGAAAAATTGAGGGCACTGCTCTTTTTGCCAGCCATTGGCGAGGTGTTGCATAACACGCTGCAAGAGGGGGTCTTTGGCTGCCTACTCACGGATATGAATCACCTTCTCATTAGATGCCGGGAGGGTGCTAGCACACAGCTGCACTTGTGACTCAACCTGTGACTCAATTTGCCGGATGACATTCAGTGGTTCACTAGGCACGGTGATGGAGCAGGACAGTGTATCGGCAATGATGAGCTCCTTGCCAGGCATGTAGACCAGGTCAAAGTCGTACCCTCTGAGTTTGAGGAGGATGCGCTGCAACCGAGGCGTCATGTCATTAGGGTCCTTGTGGATAATGTGGACCAGGGACCTGTGATCCGTCTCCACTGTGAATGTCGACAGGCTGTAGACATAGTCCTGAAACTTCAGAATGCCAGTGAGAAGGCCCAGGCATTCCTTCTCAGTTTGTGCATACCTTTGTTCGGTGGACGCCATTGCCCTTGATGCATAGGCAACCAGTGCCCAGGATGAAGTGTCATCGCGTTGCAGCAGGACCGCACCGATGCCATTCTGGCTCGCATCCGTTGAGATTTTTGTTTCCCTGTCTGGGTCAAAAAATGCCAATACGGGTGCAGTGGTGAGCTTGGCTTTCAGCTCCAGCCACTCTGCCTCATGGGCAGCCTTCCACTCGAAGGCAGTGGACTTCTTCACTAGGTTTCGTTGGGCCGCGGTGTGTGAGGCCATGGGTGGGATGAACTTGCCCAGAAAATTGACCATGCCCAGGAAGCGCAATAACGCTTTCTTGTCTTCCAGGACCTTCATGGCTGCGATGGCCTTGACCTTGTCTGTGTCGGGGCACACGCCCTGCTGAGAGATCTGGTCTCCTAGGAACTTGAGTGTCGACATGCCAAAGCAACATTTGGCCCTGTTCAGCTTCAGGCCATTGGTGTGGACACGGCGGAATATCTGCTGGAGACGGGAAACATGCTCCTCAGGGGTCGTGGACCATATGATGACGTCGTCCACATACACACGAACCCCTTCAATGCCCTCCATCATCTGCTCCATGATGCGATGAAATATCTCCGATGCCGAGACGATGCCGAACGGCATACGGTTATAGCAGTACCTGCCAAATGGTGTGTTGAAGGTGCAGAGCCTTCTGCTGATCTCATCCAGCTGGATTTGCCAGAATCCATGTGACGCACCTAACTACGTGAAAAACCGTGCATGTGCCATCTCACTGGTGAGTTCCTTCCGCTTCGGGATGGGGTAGTGTTCACGCATTATATTCTGGTTGAGATCCTTGGGATCTATGCAGATGCGCAGGTCTCCAGAGGGTTTTTTAACCACCACCATCGAGTTGACACAGTCAGTCAGTTTGGTTACCCTGGCAACGATCCCCTGTTGCTGCAGCTTCTTGAGCTGTTCCTTCAGGCGCTCCTTCAGTGGAGCCAGGACCCGGCGTCGTGCATGGACCACTGGCTTGGCATCAGGTCGCAGTAGGATCTTGTACCGATATAGCAAAGTGCCAATCCCGTCAAACACATCTGGATACTGAGCGAGGATGTCGTCAATGCCAGCTTGAAGATTGACGTTGGAGGATGTCGTTGAATAAACCCGCAGCACCAGGTTTAGCTTTTTGCAGGCATGCGCGCCCAGTAGGGATGCCCTGTCCGGCTTGACAATTTCAAACCTTAGCCGTGCGTGGGTACTCCGGTTGGAGATGAGTAGATTGCAGGACCCCAGTGCCGTGATGGCATTACTGTTATAGTCCAGGAGCCGACAGGCTGCTGGAAGAACCTTGGGGGGCTTCTTGCTGCGTTTGAAATCTGCCTGTGAGAGGAGGTTGGCAGAAGCACCTGTGTCCAGGTTGAACTGGATGGAGCAGCGGTTGACCTGCATCACCGCACGCCATTCATCCGCAGAATCCACAGCGAGGATGGACTGAATGCGAGATGAGTTAGGTGTGGCATGTTCACGTGTGGTAATGATGCCCACTTGGTAGGCGGACTCCAGGCACTCGTCCTCTGGATCTGTTGTACTGCCAGGATCAAAATCCTGTAATCGTCGTTGCACATTCCAGACGAGCCCTCGTCAGAATTGGGAGCGCTGGCCTCTGACTGGTGGTGCAGACCTGCACAAGGCTGCATAGTGTCCACGCTTCCCGCAGTTTAAACATCGCTTGCCTCTTGTAGGGCAGTGTCCCTTTAAGTGGGCGTTGCCCCAGTTCGGGCACATCATGACATCGGCGTCGTGACGCGGTGTACGTCGTCGCACATACGCAGTGCGGTCGGCAGACGACTGCACCTGCGCAGTGTGGGTGTCGGGTGCTTCATTATCCCGTTTGCATCGCGCATGCGTGGGGCTCCGGGAAAAGTGCACAAGATGGCCGCTGTCTTCAATGCTGAGGCGCTGCATCTGGGATATGGCCTGCACACTCTCTGCTTTGTGGGAGGCAAGTTTCTCATTTTCAGCCGATTTGTATTGGGAATATCGATTTTCTGCGTGCTCATGCACTGTACATGTTTCAATCGCGACTGGCAGGCTCATATGCTTGATTTTTAAAAGCTGCTCTCTCAGAGGGTTAGAGTGAACTCCAAACATGATTTTGTCTCTGATCATGGAGTCAGCAATATCACCAAAGTTGCAGGACAGCGCAACAGGCAGAGGCTAGTTAAGAAGGCATTGAAAGATTCATCTTTACCTTGAAAACGTTGTTTGAATATGTAGCGCTCGAAGATTTCATTGGTGTCCACTTCACAGTGACTATCGAACTTGTCCAGGATGGTCTGAAACTTTGTCTTATCCTGGCCTTCGGTGAAGTTAAACGAGTAGAAGAGTTCGATGGCTTGATCACCCGCTGTCGAGAGGAGAAGCGCGATCGTTCTTGCATCAGACAAGCTTCGATGTACAGCAGAAATTTTTGCTTGATTATCTGCCAGTTGGCACTGAGACAGCCGGACGTCCTGAGCTGGTGAGGAGCTTGAATCTTCTCCATGGTGCCAGGATACATTTGCTGGTCGTCACGCAATGGACTGAGGTAAGCCACCTTATATTAGAGTCTCCTGGTATCATGTCGTGTTAGGTACACTGGTATAACACTGGCTGCAACTGGATGCAGCTTAGATCAAAAAGATAGTCCTGACCTTGAAGTTAGTTCAATCAGGTTTATTGGACTAATATCACAGTTAGCACAGTTCTCTGTGAGTTCGACTCTCTGCTAACTTAAGTGTGGTTATTCTGTCTGACTGAACCAGACTAGCTCTTAGCCACGTGGTGGAGGTGTGAGATTGTAACAACACCCTTGACTGACTATCTAGATGTTCATCAGTGGAAAGAGGCGGAGTGTGAGTGCCTCGCGTCTTTTATAGTCAGATCCCACCCCTGAGTGTCCTGCCTGCTTATTGGGCATGTCCATTCTCTGTGTCCATTAGCTGTTTGTCTGTATATCATTATGTGTGTGTCCGCATATCATGATACATGGTACCTCTTTGACGAGGAGCTGGAGAGTTGATCTGGTGTCCTGGCCGGCATTTATTCCAAACCAACATGACTTATTATCATGACAGATTATCTGATCATGGGCTGGATTCTCCGATTGTGAGGCTATGTCCAGTGGAAGTGTCAGGTTCCACGACGGAAAAATTGGTGAGGCCGCACCGATGTTCCAACCGGTGCGGGGCTAGCAGCCACGCCACATAAAACGCAAGGCCTTCCCAATATAAACGGCTGGAGAATTGCCGGGTCCATGCGCACGGCGACAACTGCAGCGGTTGCACTGCACAACATGCGCGCGGACGGGACCCACCAGATACTACCCCCCAGCATCACGGCCCCCCCGACTGTGGCAGCGCAGGACACAGCAGTCCGCAGCCGCCATGCTGGGTTTACGAAAACTCAGAGCACACGTGTTCCTCGCCATCAGGAACTCAGTCCATCGAGGGCGGAGCACCGGGGAATGGTCTTCAGTTAACGTCCTGAGGCCATCCCAACGACGTGCGGTGTACTCCTTGATGATGCCGTTTTGTAGGGGGCGGAGCGCCAAAGGCCTTTCCCGCCAGCCGGCGGGGCAGAAATCAGTCCGGCGCGGGCCTAGCCCCTCAAGGTGAGGGCTCGGCCCCTCAAGATGCGGAAAATTCCGCACCTTTGGGGCGGCGCAATGCCGGTCGGCGGACATCGCGCCGTTTTTGGCGCCGGTCGGCGGACATCGCGCCGATTGTGGAGTATTCCGCCCCAGATCTTCCCTCCATACCAGGCAACATTCTGGTAAATCTCCTCTGCACCCTTTCCAATGCTTCCACATCCTTCCTATAATGTAGGGAATATACAGTGAATGGTGGAACCCTCAAGAGTATTGAAAGTCAAAGAGATCTAGGTGTACAGGTCCACAGGTCACTGAAAGGGGCAACACAGGAGGAGAAGGTAGTCAAGAAGGCATACGGCATGCTTGCCTTCATTGGCCGGGGCATTGAGTATAAGAATTGGCAAGTCATGTTGCAGCTGTATAGAACCTTAGTTAGGCCACACTTGGAGTATAGTGTTCAATTCTGGTCGCCACACTACCAGAAGGATGTGGAGGCTTTAGCGAGGGTGCAGAAGAGATTTACCAGAATGTTGCCTGGTATGGAGGGCATTAGTTATGAGGAGCGGTTGAATAAACTCGGTTTGTTCTCACTGGAACGAAGGAGGTTGAGGGGAGACCTGATAGAGGTCTACAAAATTATGAGGGGCATAGACAGAGTGGATAGTCAGAGGCTTTTCCCCAGGGTAGAGGGGAATTACTAGGGGTCATAGGTTTAAGGTGAGAGGGGCAAGGTTTAGAGTAGATGTACAAGGCAAGCCTTTTACGCAGAGGGTAGTGGGTGCCTGGAACTCGCTACCGGAGGAGGTGGTGGAAGCAGGGACGATAGTGACATTTAAGGGGCATCTTGATAAATACATGAATAGGATGGGAATAGATGGATACGGACCCAGGAAGTGTAGAAGATTGTAGTTTAGTCAGGCAGCATGGTCGGCACGGGCTTGGAGGGCCGAAGGGCCTGTTCCTGTGCTGTACATTTCTTTGTTCTTTGTTCTTTGTGGCAACCAGAATTGCACGCAACACTCTAAGTGTGGCCGCACCAGAGTTTTGTACAGCTGCAACATGACCTCATGGCTCCGAAACTCAATCCCTCTACCAATACACACCGTACGCCTTCTTAACAACCCTCTCAACCTGGGTGGCAACTTTCAGGGATCTATGTACATGGACACCAAGATCTCTCTGCTCATCCACACTATCAAGAATCTTACCATTAGCCCAGTCTTCCTGATGTGGAGATACCGGCGTTGGACTGGGGTGAGCACAGTACAAAGTCTTACAACACCAGGTTAAAGTCCAACAGGTTTGTTTTGATGTCACTAGCTTTCGGAGCGCTGCTCCTTCCTCAGGTGAACAGTCTTCCTGTTATTCCTTCCAAAATGAATCACCTCACACTTTTCTGCATTAAACTCCATTTGCCACCTCTCAGCCCTGCGCTGTAGCTTATCTATGTCCCTCTGTAACTTGTAACATCCTTCTGCACTGTCCACAACTCCACCGACTTTAGTGTCATCTGCAAATTTACTCACCCATCCTTCTACGCCCTCCTCCAGGTCATTTATAAAAATGACAACCAGCAGTGGCCCCAAAACAGGTCCTTGTGGTACATCACTAGTAACTGGACTCCAGTCTGAACATTTCCCATCAACCACCACCCTTTGTCTTCTTCCAGCTAGCCAATTTCTGATCCAAACTGCTAAATCACCCTGAATCCCATGCCTCCGTATTTTCTGCAGTAGCCTACCGTGCGGAACCTTATCAAACGCTTTACTGAAATCCATATACACCACATCAACTGCTTTACCCTCATCCACCTGTTTGGTCACCTTCTCAAAGAACTCAATAACGTTTGTGAGGCACGACCTACCCTTCACAAAACCTTGTTGACTATCTCTAATCAAATTATTCTTTTCCAGATGATTATACATCCTATCTCTTATAAACCTTTCCAAGACTTTGCCCACAACAGAAGTAAGGTTCACTGGTCTATCGTTACCGGGGTTGTCTCTACTCCCCTTCTTGAACAGGGGAAACATTTGCTATCCTCCAGTCTTCTGGCACTATTCCTGTAGACAAAGATGACTTAAAGATCAAAGCCAAAGGCTCAGCAATCTCCTTCCTAGCTTCCCAGAGAATCCTAGGATAAATCCCATCCGGTCCAGGGGACTTATCTATTTTCACACTTCCCAGAATTGCTAACACCTCCTCCTGATGAGCCTCAAGCCCTTCTAGTCTAATAGCCTGAATCTCAGTATTCTTCTCGACAACATTGTCTTTTACCTGTGTGAATACTGACGAAAAATATTCATTTAGCACCTCTCCTATCTCTTCGGACTCCACGCACAACTTTCCATTGCTTCTCCTTTCCTGTTTCTAACCTCAGCCCATACTATTACCTCAGTAGACGAGTCCTCATCAAACGTCCTTTCTGCCACCGTAATACTGTCCTTGACTAACAATGCCACCCCTCCCCCACTTTTACCACCTTCCCTGAGCTTACTGAAATATCTAAACCCCGGCACCTGCAACAACCATTTCTGTCCCTGCTCTATCCATGTCTCCGAAATGGCCACAACATCGAAGTCCCAGGTACCAACCCATGCCGCAAGTTCACCCACCTTATTCCGGATGCTCCTGGCATTGAAGAAGACACACTTTAAACCACCTTCCTGCCTGCCGGTACACTCCTGCAACTTTGACACCTTATTCATGACCTCACTACTCTGAACCTCCTGTATACTGGAGCTACAATTCAGGTTCCCAATCCCCTGCTGAACTAGTTTAAACCCTCCCGAAGAGCATTCGCAAATTTCCCCCCCAGGATATTGGTACCGCTCTGGTCCAGTTGTAGACCATCCCGTTTGTAGAGGTCCCACCGACCCCAGAATGAGCCCCAATTATCCAGAAATCTGAAACCCTCCCTCCTGCATCATTCCTGTAGCCACCTGTTCAACTCCTCTCTCTCCCTATTCCTCGTCTCGCTAGCACGTGGCACAGGTAACAACCCAGAGATAATAACTCTGTTTGTCCGAGATCTAAGTTTCCACCCTAGCACCCTGAATTCCTGCCTTACATCCCTATCCCTTTTCCTACCTATGTCGTTGGTACCTATGTGGACCATGACTTGGGGCTGCTCCCCCTCCCCTTAAGGATCAAAGAACAAAGAACAAAGAAATGTACAGCACAGGAACAGGCCCTTCGGCCCTCCAAGCCCGTGCCGACCATACTGCCCGACTAAACTACAATCTTCTACACTTCCTGGGTCCGTATCCTTCTATTCCCATCCTATTCATATATTTGTCAAGATGCCCCTTAAATGTCCCTATCGTCCCTGCCTCCACTACCTCCTCCGGTAGTGAGTTCCAGGCACCCACGACCCTCTGCGTAAAAAACTTGCCTCGTACATCTACTCTAAACTTTGCCCCTCTCACCTTAAACCTATGCCCCCTAGTAATTGACCCCTCTACCCTGGGGAAAAGCCTCTGACTATCCACTCTGTCTATGCCCCTCATAATTTTGTATACCTCTATCAGGTCGCCCCTCAACCTCCTTCGTTCCAGTGAGAACAAACCGAGTTTATTCAATCGCTCCTCATAGCTTATGCCCTCCATACCAGGCAACATTCTGGTAAATCTCTTCTGCACCCTCTCTAAAGCCTCCACATCCTTCTGGTAGTGTGGCGACTAGAATTGAACACTATACTCCAAGTGTGGCCTAACTAAGGTTCTATACAGCTGCAACATGACTTGCCAATTCTTATACTCAATGCCCCGGCCAATGAAGGCAAGCATGCCGTATGCCTTCTTGACTACCTTCTCCACCTGTGTAGCCCCTTTCAGTGATCTGTGGACCTGTACTCCTAGATCTCTTTGACTTTCAATACTCTTGAGGGTTCTACCATTCACTGTATATTCCCTACCTGCATTAGCCCTTCCAAAATGCATTACCTCACATTTGTCCAGGTTAAACTCCATCTGCCATCTCTCCGCCCAAGTCTCCAGACAATCTAAATCCTGCTGTATCCTCAGACAGTCCTCATCGCTATCCGCAATTCCACCAACCTTTGTGTCGTCTGCAAACTTACTAATCAGACCAGTTACATTTTCCTCCAAATCATTTATATATACTACAAAGAGCAAAGGTCCCAGCACTGATCCCTGTGGAACACCACTGGTCACAGCCCTCCAATTAGAAAAGCATCCCTCCATTGCTACCCTCTGCCTTCTATGGCCTAGCCAGTTCTGTATCCACCTTGCCAGTTCACCCCTGATCCCGTGTGACTTCACCTTTTGTACTAGTCTACCATGAGGGACCTTGTCAAAGGCCTTACTGAAGTCCATATAGACAACATCTACTGCCCTACCGGCATCAATCATCTTAGTGACCTCCTCGAAAAACTCTATCAAGTTAGTGAGACACGACCTCCCCTTCACAAAACCGTGCTGCCTCTCACTAATACGTCCATTTGCTTCCAAGTGGGAGTAGATCCTGTCTCGAAGGATTCTCTCCAGCAATTTCCCTACCACTGAAGTAAGGCTCACCGGCCTGTAGTTCCCGGGATTATCCCTGCCAAGGGATCCCGAAGAGAAGGTAAGCAGACTTTGAAAAACTGGAAAAAAAATTATACCGCTTGCTGGGGGGTGGCCACCAAGGCTGGGATGAGCACTAGGGACTGACTTGATGACAGATCTGTGGATTCGGGATGTCCCCACCCGGATTAGGGTAGCCTGATTCTGACCACCATTGCTGCAGTATTTGTTTTATATGCACCTGGTTGGTATAGTTTACAGGCCCCTGGTTGCTCACTCTGCTGACTTCTCACTATGTCCTGTAAATGTTCATTTGGGAATCCACCCAGGCCACCCCTCTGGACACCATCAGACCCCAACTGACCCATCAATAGGACAATAGGATGGGCGTGGCCAGGCTCAATCAGTGGCACACCAGGTGCTGCCAGTCCTCAGTGCGCTCATCAGAAGCACAGCCCCACTGCAGGGAAGCAGCGGGATAGCAGAGCTCACTCCAAACAAAGGACCCATGCACCGTAGCCTTTGGCACCCTCCCTGACACACTACCCCTCTGAGGGCAGAGGCCTCATCAGTGATACTATCAGCTAGCGCACTCTGCAGGATCATCAGCTGTCTCCAAGCTATGCCTGCCTACTACTCCCCTGCTCCCATTTATACTGCTCCTGGTCAGTTTGGGGGGCTGTTATGGAGATGGTGAGCCGTGATGGGCCACTCAGCGGGTAAGCTGTCCCACACATTTGGCCCCTTTGCCTGCTGCCTCTGAAGGTGATCCCAGGTAGAACGTCCAATTGTCCTGGGGCCCTGCTCCATGCCATCCTCCCACATTCAGCCCACACTACCAACCTCCCATATCCGCCCCCCTCCAACCAGGCGTACCCTCCACACACAGCCCATCCTAGCCCATTCCTCACGCTCTTCAGACAGAGGAATGAGGCAAGTCACAATTTTGCTGCAAAGATTTTTAATGTTGCCTATTTACATGATTGTACCTTGGCCCCTACCTCTAATGTCTGTGTTGCACCCGTGCCAACTTAACTGGTCCCCAACTTCTTTATTTTACATGGCCTACTTTTTCTTCTAGGTGTGACCCCAGACAACACATCAGACGTGGAGGGAGCTTGCTGTCTATCTCACCTTCTGATCTGTGGTGCCTTTGATGGCCATTCTCTGGAGGGCCTGGACATGGACCTGGAAATTTCTGCACCCACAGAGTGGTGAGCCTGTGGAATTCATACCACAGGGCGTAGTTAAGTTCAAAAACATTGTATGGTTTCAAGAAGCAGTTTGATAAAACACTCAGGATGAAGGGGATCAAAGGATATGTGGGAAAAGCACGATTCGGCTACTGATTTGGATGGTCAGCCATGATCATAATAAATGGCGGAGCAGGCTTGAAGGGCCAAATGTCTTCCTCCTGCTCCTATTTTTTCTGTGTTTCTATGTAACGTATGCACCAGATGGTGACCCAGGAGCCTCTTCACTAATATGACCCACCAAGGTGATAGTCTCTGTGATGGTGGAGGATGCAGGTGAATGCAATGCCGAGAATTCGGTATCATCCCCGGACTGGTTCTCCGGGGTGTGCTGGGGTTGTGGCTGGGGGCGAGGTACCCCAGACGGGCCTGGTCTGACGGTGATATTGCAAGCCGAATATAAGACACACGGTGAGATCTTGGATAGGAGTGGTGTGGGAGTGAGGGGTGACTCACTTGCCATTGTGACATCACTTTGCATTTGGGGCTCACTTGGGACCTCCGCATGGGATGTAGCCCTTTCTTCTGTCTTCCCGGCTAATTCCATTACTCTCTGCTCCGTGGTGGTGAGAGCCCTGAGTTCCGGCGCACCCCCTCCAGTCTTCTCCTGCTCCTGGCGATATGGGCCATCTTTTCCTGGGGGATATAGAAAGGACACGGTGAGACGCATGGAGGCGAATTACTCGGGAAGTCTGTAGCTGATGGTCTATGTGCGAGGCACCTGGCCAGTGAGGACACTACAGGTGTTGGAGTTTGGTGCAGGGTGGGATGTAAGGGGAATGCAGGCAGATGAGTTTTGATTGGCCTCGAGGGGAGTGGGGGTGATGTGAAGGGCGAGGGCCAAAAGTGATGCCAGGGGCCTATAGGTGGTGTCTCACCCGAGCTGCCATAATGAGGTTGTTCATCTTTTTCCTGCCCTGCGTGTCACTCACTGACTCTACCATCTGTACCCAGGCCCAGTTCACATCGCGGACAGAAGCCTCTTGCCTACCCTAGGGAAAAGAGTGTCCCAGCTCACCTCCACCGCACCCAACATTTTATCCAGATCTGTGTCCATAAACCGAGGGCAGCTCTTCACGGGGCTATCTTCTTGGCTGGAATGAGAGTGTATGGGGAATGGAGTGCTTATGAGCAGCTCCAGCTTGTCAAATTCTCTATCACCAATTACGGCCCCAGCAAATCCGACACCAGCGGGAATGAGAATTGCTCTAGATTCATGTGAGGACAGTGCTGGCCCATTTGCATCTCCGGAACTAGCATCCCCAATGTGATTGCGAAATTCAATCCTGGCATCAACATACATACATACAATACATACAATTTACAGTGCAGAAAGAGGCCATTCGGCCCATCGAGTCTGCACCGGCTCTTGGAAAGAGCACCCTACCCAAGCTCACACCTCCACCCTATCCCCATAACCCAGTAACCCCACCCAACACTAAGGGCAATTTTGGACTCTAAGGGCAATTTATCATGGCCAATCCACCTAACCTGCACATCTTTGGACTGTGGGAGGAAACCGGAGCATCCGGAGGAAACCCACGCACACACGGGGAGGACGTGCAGACTCCGCACAGACAGTGACCCAAGCCGGAATCGAACCTGGGACCCTGGAGCTGTGAAGCAATTGTGCTATCCACTATGCTACCGTGCTGCCCTTAGGGCGAAATCTAATGGCCACACTGTGGACGACTCGGGACACGATGCAGCCGCTAAATACCCGGCTCGCTGTCCCTCGCAAGATCTCGGGGATTTTCACAGTAACTTCATTGCAGTGTTACTATAAGCCTACTTGTGACACTAATAAAGATTATTATTTATATTAATGCCCACAATGGGCAGGACACAAATCTTCATATTAACATGTGCAGTTTGGCTCACCTTAATATGCACACACTGGAGTTACCCAAACGCGGAATCTAGCCCCCGCGCCTCAGAGACTCCAAGCGAGCGCTGGTTAGTACTGATCTCCACCAACGTAATGGCACTTGGGGTGAGCTCACAGGTGATCAGAGGCCCCTGTGTGGTTGGGCTCTGTGCACTGTGGTACCCTGGCACCCCTGATGCCATCGGGACACCCTGGCACTGCCAGCCTGACACCCTGACAATGCCAGGTGGGTGCCAGGGTGCCCAGGTGGTTCTTCCAGGCTGGCAGGGGTGCCCTGACCTTATGGCTAGGCTGCGGGGGGAGGGGGGTGGTGGACTATGACCCCCTTATAGGTGAGTTTAGCGTTGGGACCATCGCGAGACCGAGGCGTCATTTTAAAGCGCCAGAGCTCGTTAGTGCAGGGAATGGGAATAAGTGCATCTTTGGCTCCGAAATGAAGCAGAGTCCCAGTTGATAGAGGGGTCATTCTCGGTGTTGCTGGCATTGGGAAACACCCCGTTAAACGCACTCGACATGGGACTCAGTTTAATTTCTGTTAGATCGCGCCCTTAGTCTCTCAAATGGAGAATCTTGCCCTGTCTTCACCTAATGCCGACACACACACATACTTTCCAACAGGTTTATTTTTTTGCCTCATTCTCTTCAGGTAAAGTATTTTCTGTTTAGACCTTTTCACCTAGCCTGGCAGGATGCACTTGCAGTATTGTTACTTGTGAGTGCGAAGGTCACATTGCAGATTAGACATTCAGAGAAAGACATTGAAAGTGGAGAATCACAGTTAGAAAATAAAGCTAATGATGGGGGTGGAATGAAACACAGCAGGATAATAATTAGGAAGCAATTCCAATCTGGTTAGAAGATTCAATATTAATACTTGAGGAACATCTAAACCATTTTCTAAAGTTTGAAGAATTAACTTAATGATTGTATCTGTTGCATTTCTACTCAGTAAAGCTATAGTTTCTAAGGTTTCCTCTGTGTAGCATGTTAATAGTATGTATGCTTCCTCCAGGCCTCCTGTGTAAGGGCATATTTCACTGTGTAATCATCAATCATTGTATGTATGCTATGCTTTCAAAGTGATTCCATCTGATTTCATTCTTCAGGGAAAAACTACTATGCAAACAAGGACATCCTCAGGCACTTCTTAGCTTAAGAATCATGCTTCTGTCAAAGAAAAAAATCAGACACTGTATCTATTTACGACGTACCACTGAATGGCCTCTATGGCAGTGAAAAAGTTAACCTTCATCTGTCATACAAGAGTCAAAGTGCACTTTGCGTCATTGGTTCAGGTTAAGTACAGCAGATGATAAAGAAAAGTATTAAATATTCACTGGCTGCTCTCTGGTTTCATGCAGTGATATTGAATGTTTTCCTCTCCAATATGTGTGAATCTCTACACAATGTGGAAGAGTCTCCTTCCTGACCTTACCTTTTATGAGAGCAGTGGCGTGCATTCAAGAACCGATTTCCGTTGACATCTTCGACACGCTTCACTAAACCTAATGGTTGCCTATTACTAGTTACAATTTAGCAGCTGAGCTGGGAGCTGTAAAACAAAAGTAAATCATTTGGAGTCATGGTGAACAAAAGTACATTTCTACTGAGCATGACCCCAAGATAGAAAAATTTAGGAAACAAATGCATTGCTAATTTAATTAGCTGGTAGGAGATTGGGCAGCCTGTAAACTCCATTCACGTATTTCAATGACAACCAGGTGCTGTAAATGAGCATACACCATGTTAATCAGGTTTTGATCAATCTTACAGACTGAAAGAACATAGCACTACACAACCAAAATTATTCTCTGACTTTTTTGGGGGGAGGAGGGAGAGATTGTGAAATAAAGGACGGATAATATTAAATTATTTTACATAACTAAAGCCTGATCAATCTAGATGATCTGAAGTCTAAAGGATTGCGATATAATTTGTTTCTGAATATCTCGATCATTTTGGTCAGGAATCTGACATATTAATAAATGAGTTTATCAGTTTGTCTTTACCTCTACAATGACTAGCTACAATGCAGCTCTGACAGTTCAATGTGCAGCATCTAAGATGGCAGAAAACAGCACAATGCAATGAAAAAGTAAAAAGGACAACTATGAAAATATTTACTGAATGATTAATAATGGAATAACGTTTAACAGCACAATAGCTCTGTATCAATGGCATGCACTAATCATGTGAACAGTGGGAGTGCACAGAATTCTGTACTTAGAGTCAGAAATCAAACATTCCATTCTTTTAAAAAACAAAACCTGTTTTCTGGTGGTAGATCTGGCTGTAAACAGGGTGTTTGTTTTAAAACAATGCATATTTTAAGTAATTTTACATGTATCAAAATAAAACACCTGGTGTGTTTGGCCTTAGACTGGCATTTGTGCCACTCTTAAATTAATTCACAACCTACATTTCAAAGCTTTAGAATAGACCTGAATTGTTAATTCATCAAGTCTTCATAATTCAGACATTTGACATACAAATATCCACAGACCTGAATTATTTGAATAACTCTGTACATCTTAAGCAGGACATTGCAGTTCTCTTTACAAGAAACACAACAATACTGAATATTTATCTATACAAATGTGTATTATAAATGACTGTCAGTCACAGAGTGACCTTTAGGCATTTAGAGAGTGTACAAATTACTTTTGAGCCATTGTGTATCCCTGACAATGATTAAATCATAAGTTGCATTCAAACCTTTTTAAGATGATTTAACATAAAACAAGATCTACTTTAAAGGTAGAAGGATAGATCGCATTAGAAGTAATTTCAGAAGTTATTTTGAAAGGCAAAATGTCTACTACAAACTGACCCTTGTGCTATGAATGACCGCTACAATCGGTCATTTAAATTTTGTGAAAGAGTTTTATTTTTCACTACGCTGCGATATAAACAAACAAAATGCTACTTTTGTATTTTTTTCTGTCATTAGAAATAACATTTTTATGTTTGTAATCTGAAATAATCTGTGACGTTGCCAATCGCAGCATTCGGTAAAAGTAATTGAACAACTGTATATCCCTTTAAGAAGCACCTGGACATTTTGTGAAACATGAATTATGAAATGCATTAACCAGAGACTTCACTAATCCATGAGCGTGCACTTGTTTTGTATTAAATGCAAAATTTGTTTCTGTCCCCAGTTCTCGGGTTCCAGTCACCAAAGAACAACCTCTCTTGTTCTCCTGTGGTATTCTGCCAGTTTTAGATGGCTTACAACAGTGTAAAGACATCAGTGGCATGTGTTAAAATGTATTAGTCATTGTACTTTTGGAGAACACACGAAAGAAAGAACATTGTTGTACCAAAGACCGATTCATCAGGTTTTTCCCAGAGACTCTTTGGTCAAGCTTTCATAGGCCTGCTGATTTTCAAATTCTCTTTCTCCCTCAGTGGAGCTATAGTGTCTAAACTTGTCTACATTTACTTCCCATGTTTTGTGCATGGTAGATGTCCTTTAAAAAAAGTATCTCAAATAAGTCTTTATTCCTGTTTTGTTGGCGCTTATTCTGTGTTTTCATGAACTCTGGCCCTGGCCATGGCAACTGCAAGAAAAATGTTAACATTGATTGACAGGATTTAAAAAAGCCCAGTCCCTATCCGCATTTCAAACACTTTGGAACAATGCTGTTGGGTATGATTGAATTAATGAGGTATCGCGGACTGTCAAAAGAGCACACATACTTTACATAAACCTGATTATCTTTGCATGGCAGAAGCAAAGAAAGGGAGGTTTCCGAGGTTTGGCTTTCACTTACACCTCCAAAGGAGCAATCAAAGTGCAGGCCCAGGCTCAGAGAGTGATATGCTGGCTGAGCCTCCTTGCCCTCTCCCTCCTGCTTGGCCCTTCTTAGCATACATCAGCCACGGGCTTTAACAAGTCTATTCAAGTAACTGGACCCAACACAACACTCTTTTCACAGCTCAGCACCTCCAAGCTCGATATTATGCAGGCTGGCATTGTTTAACTTGAACTGAGCATATATTTCAACAACTCAACTTAAAATTGGCCTCTTGTGCTCTCTTTTAACTCTCAGTGTGACATCAGCCAGAAACTGCAACAAAGCTTCCAAAGCGGAATTAAAAGCAAACAATGGTTCCAAATTTAAGCATAACCCTGCTTCAGATATCGTGTTTCTGTGTTTTAATTTAAAGTAGCTTTACAAAAACAAAAAATACAGATTTGTCATCAAGATAGTCATGCTTTATTTTTGTGGATGAAAGAGTAGTTTTCCTAATTGTTTCCCTCGAACTAAGGTCTCCAATGTGGACAATATATTAAAAATACAAAGAAAAACAATTGTTTAACCTATTTCAGCTCTATGTTTAGCAACAGGAGCGCAAGGTGTAACTTTCTTATCTCTGTGGGGAAAATCTATTTCCATTGTTTTATTTGTTTCTGAGAAGTTCACAGAAATGTTCTCAGAACAGAAGTTATGTTTATAAAAGACAACTATCCGAATGGTAAAACGGGTTTAGGTTAAAAGAATGAAATGTCATCATAATTACATGGGTTTCATTTTTTGATGTTTACTGTTCAGAACTGGCTTTACTCGCCATGTTTTACATAAAACAATTCCCAACAATTGCATTACGCTCACGTACTCCCCTTGCTGAAGGGATAATGTCATTCCTGACATGTATATGTCTGAAAGATATACAGACACCTGTTGCATCAGGGAGGTTAGCTGGTTACAAATTCTTTCTGCACAAATCACAACTCAGGTAGTGCTGAAATGGACAGATGGAAACACATTCAGTGCCAAGTAGGTGTGGTACAAACTATAGCTTGTTTTGGACACATTTATTGCTTGCAGGCCCTGAAGTGTTTTCTGATGATTGCCTCATCTTTTGACTGCAATGGTTGGAAGCTGAAGAATTCAATTAATATAATTGCACCCAGCATAAGTTGCAATTCGTTCTAACACTCGCATTTGTGTCATTGTTTGTCTGGCTGGCAAGCAAAACTCATGCCATCTTTAACTTTGAACTGGAGGCAGCTTATCGCTAAAGATCTACTTTGGAGAATTGGAACCAATTCATCAATTGAGTTGCAGCAACAAACCAAACGCAGTTAGGGGAGAAGCAATTTTCATTGCTCTGGTATGCTCAACTCAGGACAACCTCAGTCAGCATTACAGTTTCACAAACTCACTTTGTTGTTACGTCCAGAAATACGGTGGGCCAGAACTGTACTTGTGCTGAACTCAGTGACATGTTCCAGAAAAAACTGACACGTTACTGTGCTCTCACTGAGCTATTTAAGATAGGAATTACTCGATAGATTTCTATTCTGCTCTTTGGTTGTTTGCATATTTTCAGGTTTATTTGCAAACAGGGAAGCTTTTATTGCTTCACTGTCCAAATGCCAGGATTTGGATTTTTTTTACTTAAATCCTGAGTTCCTCCAATAGGTTAAGAAATGGTAATGTAAGAAATCATGAATTCCCAAGTCGCATGTTTGTTTATTCATTCATGGGGTGTAGGCATCACTGGCAAAGCCAGCATTTATTGTCCATCCCTACTTGTCTTTGAGAAGGTGGTGCTGAACTGCCTTCTTGAATCCCCACCATCCACACGGAGAAGGTACTTTTTGAGTGGGAGTTCCAAAATCTGTAAACTAATGGGTACTGAAGGGTTGAGGAACTTACGCGATACAGGAATTAAACTGGTAGATAAGGGTAGTAGTCTTAAGCTAACCCACCTGGAAGGAAACTGATGGGATTTGAACAGCAGCAGGACTTCAATAGAAAGTAAAATCAAGCTGGGTGTAAAATGGTTGGTCAGTTCATTCCATCAGCTACCTGCTGTGTGATTTAGGTTAAAATGGCCCATAATGTATTGGTAAGAATCTCAGGAGCTATGGCAATCGAGCTACAGGCAGCACACTACTCCGTTTTAATATAGAAAGAAAAAAATTCTGGAGGTCGACAGCATGCTTGTTTTGTCAGCTTATGTTTTTTCAGTGATTCAAAGGGAAGTTTGAAATGCATGGAGGGTTAAGCTCACTGTTAGCTGTAATTTCTCAATCAGCTTTGGAGACCTGAGGTCACCTTTTCTCATAAAACCCTTGCCAAATATTTCTTTTAAATCAGGGAAATTATAATTCCATACACAGAGTAGTGTCATTCCGATTATTACTCAGTATTAAAAATTAATTCAAGCAAGATAGCCTGGTAACTGAAGTCCGCTGCATGATGAATCCCATATCTTCCTTACTAACTAAAGGAAGGTTTTATGCAAAAGAATTGTCTTTATGTTTCATTATTTTAAGATGTTCTGCTCCTCTTTTCAAATTGGGGGATTCTTAATCCACTAACATTAAAATCAGGCATTTGTGTGGAAAAACAAATCCTGATTATTGTTTCGGTTGCTTCCTTGATCATGAAGGTACACATAGAACACGAAGATGCGATTGCTACAAGTACTTATTCTTGATGGTAACCATGCATTTCTATGTACAAACGATTCCGTCTCCGATACTGTAACACTATGGAAGGAGATATCTATCCTCTTGTCCGTCCTGCTACCAAGTGTCTGCCGCCTGTCCGTCCCCTGAAATATAGATATCTGTGTCGGTGTCTGGTTTCACCTGCTGGCGGGAGGTCATAGTTGTCCCTACATGTGTTGGTCAGTGTCTATGTACAGTGGCGCTGTTATATAGAAATACATACATTGATACACGATACATAGATATGCCTATACGCATATCATCACAATAATGTATCTATTTCAACCAAAGGGAAAATGCGTTGGCCCCTAAAATCTGTGGGAGTTCTGCCAGTTTTCCAACAAAACCACAGAGACCCAATGATAAATAGTAGGATTTTGTAGTTGGCCTTGTAAAGGGAAGGCATTGCACCCACCTTACAAATCAAAAGTTATTTAAGACAGATCTGGGGGTGGAGATGCTTGGATTTCTTTCTTCCCTGTTTCATTAAGGACACAACATAATACTAGAAGCTGGTATTGTTAATGATTGATACATTATAGTCCCCAGAATGGCATAAGTCCCCTGACAAGAATGGGACCTCAGGCAAGTAGTCTGGACCTCTGCAAAATAGTGTAATTTTTGCACTAATTGATCTTGATCGATCTTCTTATGTAGGCTGTAGGAGAGAGGGGTTTGGCCAAGAACCCTGCAGCAGTCAGGAATTGGATTTTCTGGCTGCAGTTTGAAACTTGCAGTAGCACTTGGGGCCACTACTATTCTGTTCAAATTAGGTAACCTCCCAATAACCTCAAAAACCCTGGTGGGACCAGCACTGGAGAGGGGCATCAGTTATGGAATCATGGGGCAAATATGTTTGGGGTCATTGTCTTGCTGGTTATTTATGAATTGTAACAGAAACACCAGAAAGGGTAGAGGGTGAGGTTCAACTGCAGTGTATGAGTAGTTACATGATACCTCTGTACCCACCATTCCAATTATAACCATGGTGAACATTCTAACCTACCCATTCGATCTGTCACTAATAAGGGTCCAATTTTAACTGACAAAACACACATTACTTATACGGGGTTAAAATCAAGCCTTGAATCTCTGCACAGTCAGCAGAACAACTATAAATATGGAGCCAACGTTTCAAGTCAAGTGGTCACACACAGATTGATGAAGAGCTAAACATAATAATAATCTTTGTTCGTGTCACAAGTAGGCTTAAATTAACACTGCAATGAAGTTACTATGAAAAGGAGAATTCAGAATGTCCAATTCACCTAACAGCATGTCTTTCAGGACATATGGGAGGAAACCGGAGCACCCGGAGGAAACCCACGCAAACACAGGGAGAATGTGCAGACCCTGCACAGACAGTGCCCCAAGACGGGAATCGAACTTGGGACCCTGGCGCTGTGAAGCAACAGTGCTAACCACTGTGAAACATCAAAAGCAATATTGGCCTTAAGAGTTTGTATTGTTTTATGCAGTAAGTTTTAGCCATTTGTAATATGATTATAAATGCAAAAATATATTCATGCGTAACAAAACTGATAAATAGGTAAAATACTTATTTTTTGAGAGGTGTAAATAATCTAAAGCCCCAATAGATGTTTACTGAGCTAGAAGATAATAACTTAGCTTGAAATAAACATGTAACATAGTAAATGGCTCCTCAAGAAAAGCAGGGTGCACAAAATGATTACTCTAAATAGTCCTCTGTCTGACACAAATTGAAAACTCTTTCTAATTAGTGGTTTGGATGGTATACTATTCTACAACGCCAATCGTTCATAACCCAGTTTTTCAAATTAGTGGCAAGAGTTTAAAAGACTGGTTGAAAATATGTGAAAAATATGAGTAGATCTTTGAGTAGCTGGTACAGACAGCCTAGAGTTCTCCATTGAAATACTGAATATGTTATTGAAAAAAATGAACCGTGGAGAGATTGTATCCATTTTTTCAAGTTCCTTTTGTCATGGGTCGAATAATCAACTGTTCAGCTAGGCAATAGGTCAAATCATCGGCTTCAATAAATTACTCCTTGTGACATGCGGGCACTTGTTTACTGAGGTTCGAACTCGAGCGACTAACCTGAGCCTCCTTCCAGTTCGCTTGATCTCATTACAGACTAATAAATTGTCTGCCAGATCGCGAACAAAGCCAAAGAAGTGATAGAAAATGGGGGGAAGCTTACAGCTGACATTCCCATTTTCCTAGTCAAAAGATCAATGTGAAATACACGTCGCGATGGAATAAAAACCAGCTCGGACAAATTGAGGATAAAAATTCTCACCTTTCATTTTACTTCTCTGCTTGTTTGCACCTACAGAAATTGACTGAAGCTCAGAAACACAGATTTTGTTCTTTAAAGTGGAAGTTACATCATTTTAGACGTTATCCTGCTCCTATTGTTTTATGTAAGAAGGTGAAGTTACAATTGAAACTGGCCCTGAATAGGCCTATGTCCGTTTGCATTAAACAAAAGTGCTGAAGACTGATTCTTATATCTTTATCACTGTTTCTTTGAGATTTTGGATTGGATCCTCTGCTGCCCGCCGCCCGTAGGGGAGTTCCCGATGTGGCGCAGAATCCCATGTCGAGCACAAAATGGCATCACACCCGTGATCTGATGTTCTGGTTCCCTGCTGCCAACGACAGCTAGCTGCATATCCCATGTCAGTGGGTCATTTGAACTTATTTGCATCAGATTAATGGGCTGGACACCAGATTCTATATGCCTCCGTAATGGTCTAGTCCCTTCAGCTGGGATTCAGTCAGACGTGGATTGACGCAAGTATTTTCCAGCATGGCCCTGACACGGTGCACCTCTCGGTGGGTCAAGTGAGTAAGTATTTAACGTTGGTACTCCCAAGGTCAATGAAAGGGTCCCCCACAATGCAAATCCTGCCTACCCCAGTCCCCCATCAGACCCCCCAATAAGACACCCCCAGCAGAGACCCCAACATCAGACCCCCCCAACAGACCCCCATATCAGTGACCCCCACTGAACTGTGCAAAATCACTTCCTTTTCAGTTTCTTGTCCCTTACACCTGATGCCTCAGAAAGCAGCTGTTACTTTCTAGAAAGCCAAAACATATCACAAGGCTTTAAATACCCACAGATACTTTGATCTGCAAGATTTCTATTCACTCTCAAAGAGAAATAGCTTTTAGTAGGCTGTAATTGACAGGGTAATAGCTTCCAGACAACTAGCTGTCTGGAGTGTTTATTTTAATCTCCCTTCATGCTTGAATGCATCTAAAGTACCTTGCAGTGACACTAACCACCATTTTAGCAACATCCAGGAGATATGTGCTTTCTCTTCCTCTTTTACTCAACAGAATCCACTTTATTGCTTTTGATATGGTGATCACCTATCAATCATAGCTAAATGTTTATAAACATTAGTGGGATTCCGAACGGAAACCCGGAGCTCCCTGCCATGCATAAATAGGCATGGGAGGGAGAATGAATAGCTCTTGGGACTCACTCGTAGTGCCAGAGCAGGTCACCTTTGGCTTAAATGTACTTAGATTGAGTTTGTGGAGGTACTGGGCAGTAACTGGGGGTGGTTTTTGAGATAGATGCTTAAAATCAGGGAGGACAAAGGAATGCCTGATCCAAAAAATGTAACTGAGGGTACAGAGACGGGAAGCTGTGCAAGAAGGTAGAAAGAGGAAGCCCCTGCACAGACCACCTTACCTACCAAGGATTTTTCAAGTAGCACCTCTCGCACCTACAGCTGACCCAGGACCAATGCCTGACAGGATTTAGGTTTAACAACAATGTACTCATTGAACTGTGCCCCATCCTCCAATCTGACCTGGAGACTCACAGCAGGGCGAAGCCATAAAGGGCAAAGTTCCCCTGAATTTTTGCATCTCCAGGTCCTTCCAGGCAGGAGTGGAAAAATTCAGCGACATTTCCTGGTGTGTTATCCATTGCAGAATCCAAGAGGCTATTGGTTAAAGTTGAGGGGAAGTCATTGTCTTGTCATTGAGGAGGGGCAAGCAGTATGTAAGGTAGCGGTGGGCAACCTGCGACCCGTGGGCCGCATGCGGCCCATTAAAGCTCTGACTGTGGCCCATGAGACATTTTGTTGAGAGGCTAAGAGCAGGTTTGCGAGAATGAGAGCAGAGCTGGGGATAAAAGAAAGTGGGAAAGAGCAAGACTGAGAGATGAGCCAGGTGGATAAAAGGGCACAAGAAAGAACGAGACCGAGAGCGGAGCGATTGGTTGGTGAGTTTATTTACTTCTTTTCCTCATTTATCTTGAAATACATTTACAATGTGTTGGTAGCTGTAACGTTTCCTTCATAATAAAGTTTTTAGAACAGGAAAGTAGTAAAGTTTATTGGGAGCAGTAGGGTGTATTAATTAAAATAAATAAATATAAATAAATAAAAATAAAATAAATACCTAAAGCACATATCTGTGTAATTTAAGGAATCTATAACTTTTTGTTGTAGCTCCTATTAGCTTTGTAACATATGTAAGGTAAGCGTAAATATTTCTTTTATATTTTCCATGTGAAGTTGATGACTGTTTTATTAACATATGAATGATTTGTCATTTTCTGTATGAATATGAAATATTCGGTGTAGATGAAATATGTTTACCCGTTTGCAAGGGGACCTGATTAGCTCACATGCCTGATTTCAATCTTGCGGTCCACTGAGATGAAGGTGGACCACTCATGTGGCCCATTCACTAGTCTAGGTTGCCCATCACTGATATAAGGAGACATGATCTAAAAGCAGGTGGAGGAGGGCAGTCAATTCAGGACAGTTTAAAAAGAGCAACTTGTAAACTCACTCCCAGTGAGTTCTCCCAGTGAGCCAGAGAGAAGACAGCCAGGAGTGAGACAGCAAAGAGTGAGTTTGGGAATTTGAATCGAGGTGGGAATTCGAAGCTGGGTGGGGAGGAAGTGCTTTTTATCCTTGGTAAGTGACTGGTAAGTAGTGTTTCTGTTTTCTGTTTCTTTTCATTGGTATATTTATTTATTTTTTAAATTTTTATTTTTTTGTTGAAATTGTAGTTGTTGAAGTTAACCGAAGGTTTAAGACATGGCAGGAGATCTCAGACCCGTGTCATGCTCCTCGTGTGCGATGTGGGAGCTCAGGGACACGTCCACTGTCCCTGGCTCCTTCATGTGCAAGAAGTGTGTCCAGTTGCAGCTCCTGTTAGACCGCTTGACGGCTCTGGAGCTGCGGATGGACTCACTTTGGAGCATCCGCGATGCTGAGGATGTCGTGGATAGCACGTTCAGTGAGTTGGTCACACTGCAGGTGAAAGGTACTGAGGGAGATAGTAAATAGGTGACCAAAAGACAGAGCAACAGTAGGAAGGCAGTGTAGGTGTCCTCTGCGGTCATCTCCCTGCAAAACAGATATACTGCTTTGGATACTGTTGAGGGAGATGGCTCACCAGGGGAAGGCAGCAGCAGCCAGGTTCATGGCACCGTGGCTGGCTCTGCTGCGCAGCTGGGCAGGAAGAAGAATGGCAGGGCTATTGTGATGGGGACTCAATTGTAAGGGGAATAGACAGGCGGTTCTGCGGTCGCAATGCCTCCCTGGTGCAAGGGTCAAGGATGTCTCGGAGAGGCTGCAGGACATTAGGGGGGGGAGGGTGAACAGCCAGCTGTTGTGGTGCAGATAGGCACCAACGATATAGGTAAAAAACGTGACGAGGACCTACAAGCTGAATTTAAGGAGCTAGGAGTTAAACTAAAAAGTAGGACCTCAAAGGTAGTAATCTCAGGATTGCTACCAGTGCCACGAGCTAGTCAGAGTAGGAATGTCAGGATAGAGAGGATGAATACGTGGCTCGAAAGATGGTGCAAGAGGGAGGGATTCAAATTCCTGGGGCATTGGAACCGGTTCTGGGGGAGGTGGGACCAGTACAAACCGGACGGTCTGCACCTGGGCAGGACTGGAACCGATGTCCTAGGGGGTGTTTGCTAGAGCTGTTGGGGAGAGTTTAAACTAATGTGGCAGGGGGATGGGAACCGATGCAGGAAGTTGGAAGGTAGTAAAACAGGGACAGAAATAAAAGGCAGTAAGGGGGAAAGTGTAAGGCAGAGAAGCCATAGTCAAAAATCAAAAAGGGCGACAGTACAAGGTACAGTGACTGAGGGGAGCTCAGTGAATAGGACCGGAAATACTGAAAGAAATAAAACGGGAAGTGAAAACATTAATGGTAAGCGACGCGGCAGGTTGTTACAGAACGATATGGGTTCGACGACAAGGAAAATTAGGAGAAAGGTTAAGAGGAAATATAACTTAGGAGAGGTTACTGATCGAGGTGTTAAGATTCAGAACAGAGGTAAAAAAGCCAACATAAGTGTACTTTACCTGAATGCTCGTAGTATTCGGAATAAGGTAAGTAAGTTGATGGCGCAAATCATCGTGAATGACTATGATTTAGTGGCCATGACTGAAACATGGTTAAAGGATGGTCACGACTGGAAGTTAAATATCCGAGGGTATCAAACTTTTCGGAAGGACAGAGTGGATGGTAAGGGAGGTGGTGTAGCTCTGTTATTTAAGGATGACATCCGGGCAACAGTAAGGGATGACATCGGTGCTATGGAGGATAAGGTTGAATCCATTTGGGTGGAAATCAGGAATAGTAAGGCGAAAAAGTCACTGATAGGAGTAATCTATAGGCCACCAAATAGTAACATTATGGTGGGGCAGGCAATAAACAAAGAAGTAACAGATGCATGTAGAAATGGTACAGCAGTTATCATGGGGGATTTTAATCTACATGTTGATTGGTTTAACCAGGTCGGTCAAGGCAGCCTTGAGGAGGAGTTTATAGAATGTATCCGCGATAGTTTCCTAGAACAGTATGTAATGGAACCTACGAGGGAACAAGCGGTCCTAGATCTGGTCCTGGGTAATGAGACAGGATTGATTCAGGATCTCATAATTAGGGTTCCTCTCGGAAGGAGCGATCCCAATATGGTGGAATTTAAAATACAGATGGAGGGTGAGAAGGTAAAATCAAGCACTAGTGTTTTGTGCTTAAACAAAGGAGATTGCAATGGGATGAGAGAAGAACTAGCTAAGGTAGACTGGGAGCAAAGACTTTATAGTGAAACAGTTGAGGAACAGTGGAGAACCTTCCAAGTGATTTTTCACAGTGCTCAGCAAAGGTTTATACCAACAAAAAGGAAGGACGGTAAAAAGAGGGAAAATCGACCGTGGATATCTAAGGAAATAAGGGAGAATATCAAATTGAAGGAAAAATCATACAAAGTAGCAAAGATCAGTGGGAGACTAGAGGACTGGGAAATCTTTAGGGGGCAACAGAAAGCTACTAAAAAAGCTATAAAGAAGAGTAAGATAGATTATGAGAGTAAACTTGCTCAGAATATAAAAACAGATAGTAAAAGTTTCTACAAATACATAAAACAAAAAAGAGTGGCTAAGGTAAATATTGGTCCTTTAGAGGATGAGAAGGGAGATTTAATAATGGGAGATGAGGAAATGGCTGAGGAACTGAACAGGTTTTTTGGGTCGGTCTTCACAGTGGAAGACACAAATAACATGCCAGTGACTGATGGAAATGAGGCTATGACAGGTGAGGACCTTGAGAGGATTGTTATCACCAAGGAGGTAGTGATGGGCAAGCTAATGGGGCTAAAGGTAGACAAGTCTCCTGGACCTGATGGAATGCATCCCAGAGTGCTAAAAGAGATGGCTACGGAAATTGCAAATGCACTAGTGATAATTTACCAAAATTCACTAGACTCTGGGGTGGTCCCGGCGGATTGGAAATTAGCAAACGTGACACCACTGTTAAAAAAAGGAGGCAGGCAGAAAGCGGGTAATTATAGGCCAGTGAGCTTAACTTCGGTAGTAGGGAAGATGCTGGAATCTATCATCAAGGAAGACATAGCGAGGCATCTGGATGGAAATTGTCCCATTGGACAGACGCAGCATGGGTTCATAAAGGGCAGGTCGTGCCTAACTAATTTAGTGGAATTTTTTGAGGACATTAACAGTGCGGTAGATAACGCGGAGCCAATGGATGTGGTATATCTGGATTTCCAGAAAGCCTTTGACAAGGTGCCACACAAAAGGTTGTTGCATAAGATAAAGATGCATGGCATTAAGGGGAAAGTAGTAGCATGGATAGAGGACTGGTTAATTAATAGAAAGCAAAGAGTGGGGATTAATGGGTGTTTCTCTGGTTGGCAATCAGTAGCTAGTGGTGTCACTCAGGGATCAGTGTTGGGCCCACAACTGTTCACAATTTACATAGATGATTTGGAGTTGGGAACCAAGGGCAATGTGTCCAAGTTTGCAGACGACACGAAGATAAGTGGTAAAGCAAAAAGTGCAGAGGATACCAGAAGTCTGCAGAGGGATATGGATAGGCTAAGTGAATGGGCTCGGGTCTGGCAGATGGAATACAATGTTGACAAATGTGAGGTTATCCATTTTGGTAGGAATAACAGCAAAAGGGATTATTATTTAAATGATAAAATATTAAAACATGTTGCTGTGCAGAAAGACCTGGGTGTGCTAGTGCATGAGTCGCAAAAAGTTGGTTTTCAGGTGCAACAGGTGATTAAGAAGGCAAATGGAATTTTGTCCTTCATTGCTAGAGGGATGGAGTTTAAGACTAGGGAGGTTATGCTGCAATTGTATAAGGTGTTAGTGAGGCCACACCTGGAGTATTGTGTTCAGTTTTGGTCTCCTTACTTGAGAAAGGACGTACTGGCATTGGAGGGTGTGCAGAGGAGATTCACTAGGTTAATCCCAGAGCTGAAGGGGTTGGATTATGAGGAGAGGTTGAGTAGACTGGGACTGTACTCGTTGGAATTTAGAAGGATGAGGGGGGATCTTCTCGAAACATATAAGATTATGAAGGGAATAGATAGGATAGATGCGGGCAGGTTGTTTCCACTGGCGGGTGAAAGCAGAACTAGGGGGCATAGCCTCAAAATAAGGGGAAGTAGATTTAGGACTGAGTTTAGGAGGAACCTCTTCACCCAAAGGGTTGTGAATCTATGGAATTCCTTGCCCAGTGAAGCAGTAGAGGCTCCTTCATTAAATGTTTTTAAGATAAAGATAGATAGTTTTTTGAAGAATAAAGGGATTAAGGGTTCTGGTGTTCGGGCCGGAAAGTGGAGCTGAGTCCACAAAAGATCAGCCATGATCTCATTGAATGGTGGAGCAGGCTCGAGGGGCCAGGTGGCCTACTCCTGCTCCTAGTTCTTATGTTCTTATGTTCTTATGGCTTTGTCAAGTTTACAGAGTTCCTGATGGGACAGGGCACCATTGACTCCAGCCACATGGCTCTTCCCACTATCCAAGCAACAGCCACAAAGCATTCATTCTGCTCCACTTTGCTCTTTCCAACCCACATTTTCCAACCATCCTAGAACAGTGCCGTCTAATACACCACCAGTTGCGACATGTATCAATTGATCTAAAAGTTGAAAAAATAAAATTAATATGCATTTGTTACCTTCTCTGGTCTTGTCCCCTCCGAATTCCTCTCAGTGGCAATAAAGGTAAACTCGCCATAGTCCAAGATGTCCATAGGCTGCTCTCTCCTTTGAGGAGGAGAGCTGACTGGTGGTGATTTAACCTGAGGATCACTGTCTGTGCGGAGTCTGCACATCCTCCCCGTGTGTGCGTGGGTTTCCTCCGGGTGCTCCGGTTTCCTCCCACAGTCCAAAGATGTGCAGGTTAGGTGGATTGGCCATGATAAATTGCCCTTAGTGTCCAAAATTGCCCTTGGTGTTGGGTGGGGTTGCTGGGTTATGGGGATTGGGTGGAGGTGTTGACCTTGGGTGAGGTGCTCTTTCCAAGAGCCGGTGCAGACTCGATGGGCCAAATGGCCTCCTTCTGCACTGTAAATTCTTTGACATCTATGACATCACCACACCTCAGGCGAGGGGCAAGGTTGAGAAGGCGGGCCTTCATGAATAACCTCAATCGGGCCCTGGCAATATTCCAGCAATGCTATTGAAGACTTGTGCTCCATAACTTGTTGCGCACTTAGCCAAGCTGTTTGAGCACAGCTCCAACACTGGCATCTACCAGGCAATGTGTAAAATTGCCTAGGTATGTCCTGTTCACATAAAGCAGTACAAATTCAATCTGACCAATTACCGCCCTATCAATCTACTCTCCATTACCAGTAAAGTGATGGAAGAAGTCATCAATAGTGTTACCAAACAGCACTTACACTGTAATAACTTGCTCACTTGCCCCCATTTTGGGTTTGAGTCAAACTTCTGATCTCATTATTGCATTGGTTCAAACATGGGCTAAAGAGCTGAATTCCAGAATTGAGATGAGAGTGGCCACCCTTGACATCAAGGCAGCATTTGACTGGGTGTGGGATCAAGGAGCCCTGGTCAAACTGGATTCAATTGGAATGAGGGTGAATAATGCTCTGTTGGCTGGAGTCGTACCTTTCAAGAAGGAAGATGATAGTCATTGTTCGAAATCATCATCTCAGCCCCAGGACATCACTGCAGGGATTCCTCAGGGTCATGTCATAAGCTTAACCATTGTCAGCTGCTTCATCAATGACCTTTCTTCCATCGAAAGGTTGAAGTGGAGATGTTCACTGATGATTGCACAATGTTCAGAACCATTCGCGACTCCTCAGATATTGAAACAGTCCACGTGCAAATGCTGCAAAACCTGGACAATGTCGAAGCTTGGGCTGACAACAAGTAGTAAGTAACGTTTATGCCTCACAAGTGCCAGGCAAATGACTATCCCCAACAAGAGAGAATCTAACCATCACCCCATGACATTCAATGGCATTACTATCCCTCTACCAACATCCTGGCATTATCATTGACCAGAAACTGAACTGGACTAGCCATATAATTACTGTGGCTACAAGAACAGGTCAGAGGCTTGGAATCTTGCGGCGAGTAACTCAACTCCTGACTCCACAGATTTTGTCCACCACCAACAAGGCACAAGTTAGGAGTGTGATGGAATACTCCCCACTTGTCTGGATGAGTGCAATAACACTCAAGAAACTCGCCGCTATCCAGGACAAAGCAACTGGCTTGATTGGCACCCTTTCCACAAACATTCACTCCCTTCACCACCAATACACAGTAGCAGCAGTGTGTACCATCTACAAGATGCACTGCAACAACTCACCAAGGCTCCTTTGAAAGCACCTTCCAAACCCACAACCACTACATCTAGAAGTCCAAGGGCAGCTGATAAATGGAATCAGCACCACGTGAAAGTTTCCTTTCAGACCACTCACCATCCTGGTTGGAAAATATGTCCCCATTCCTTCACTGTCGCTGAGTCAAACTCCTGGACCTCCCTCCCCAACAGAACTGTGGATGTATCTACACCACATGGACTGCAGTGGTTCAGAAGGCAGCACACCATCACTTTCTCAAGGACAGTTATGGATTGGAAATAAATGCTTGCCTAGCCAGCGAAGCACACGCCCCTTGAATAAATATGAAAAAAGGAGACATTGGTTGAAGAACTTAGCTTTGTTTAGCTAGAAGTTGCCGTTTTGTGAAAAACAATTGAAGTGCTTGAATGACAGCCAGCATTGTTGCCAATGAGGGTTGAAACTTTAGCAAGCTAGGGCAGTGCAGCAACGTCCAAATGTGTTTAGCCTTCTTCTTAATAAACCTATTCAAACTAGCGAATTAAAGTAATGTGGCACTCTTGGTATAAACAGGAGAGATTATAGGAAGTTGGGCATGAAGCAAAGTTCTATTAAATGTCCAGACACTGTGATCGGCGATGAGAGGTGGCAGAACATGAGTAAGGAGACAGTAAGAGTGCAGAAACGAATACACAGAGATCTGCTAATGCGTTTCCTCCCCGAGTCTCCTATTATTTCAATTCTGATAAAATGGAGTGAGTTTACTCTTGAAGGATTTTGAAAAAATGAACTGGAGCACACTGGCAGAAACTGACTACTTGAGTTAACAGATTGTCACCACCCTTTGAGAATGCCAACAACAGGCTGACATCACAGAATTGTTGGATTGTAAAACCCTTTTGAAGTTGTTCTCCTGGCTCTGCCAGTGAGTATATTTGTCTTTATTGCTGACGATTTAAATCTGCAAGCCTATATTCAAAATGTTTGACCATTTTCTTTACATGTGTTGCATATACTTTGTACCACTTTGTGAATAGGGTGATCTGATCATCACAAAATTGGCAAGCATCAAAATTCTATTTGACAACACTGTCCGAACGGAACCAAATGCAGACTGGCATAATATACACACAGGTATATGATGGTGCACAGACAGGCAGTGATTGACACACAGGATGACCAGTGAACACACAGCAGCCAATCACCAGACAGGACACGACCACTATAAAGCCAGAGGGCACTAGTTTTCCCGGTCTCTTGGGATCCAGCCTCTGAGACAGTCAGAGCCCGTGAGCAGCAACTAGAACATACACCATGTGATAGTAAGATAGTCTGGTCAGGTTAGCCTCAGGTCTCCAGTCAAGTCAGCATAGTGTCAACCCATAGTTAAAGCATGTATGATAGTTAAGAGTTCAATAAAATCGAGTTGCATTTCTTCAAGTGTTGGAAGCCTGTCTCTCTCACTGCTGCAGTAAACGCAATCCTCGCAGACCCGGCATACCCAACATATCACAGACTATTCTAAGATAAGGGCTACCCAATGTTAATAATAATCTTTATTATTGTCACCAGTAGGCTTACATTAACACTGCAATGAATTTACTGTAAAAATCCCCGTCACCATACTCCAGCGCCTGTTTGGGTACACTGAGGGAGATTTCAGAATGTCCAATTCACCTAACAAACGCGGGCAGAATTCTCCGACCCCCCACCGGGTCAGAGAATCGCCAGGGGGCGGCGTGCATCCCGCCCCCGCCGGCTGCCGAATTCTCCGGCGCCGGGAATTTGGCGGGGGCGGGAATCACGCCGCGCCAGTCGGCGGCCGCTAGCAGCAGCCCCACGCCGATTCTTTGGCCCGCAATGGGCCGAGTGGCCGCCCGTTTTCGGCCGGTCCCGCCGGCGTAAATTAGAGTAGGTCCTTACCAGCAGTGCGGGTGGCCTCTGGGGTCCTCGGGGTGGCGCGGGGGGATCTGGCCCCGGGAGGTGCTCTCACAGTGGCCTGGCCCGCGATTGGGACCCACCGATCCGCGGGCAGGCCTGTGCCGTGGGAGCACTCTATTCCTCCGCGTCGGCTGCTGTGGTCCTCTGCAATGGCCAACGCGGCGAAGATCCCCTCTGCACATGCGCTGGGATGATGCCAGCACACGCTGGTGCTCCTGCGCATGTGCCAACTCACGCCGGCTGGCGGAGGCCCTTCGGCGCTGGTTGGCGTGGCGCCAAGCCCCTTACCCACCGGCCAGCGCGGCGCAGACCACTCCGGGGCCGGCCTAGCCCCTGAAGGTGCGGAGGATTCCGCACCTTTGGGGCGGCCCGACGCCGGAGTGGTTCACGCCACTCCTCGGCGCTGGGACCCCCCATCCCGCCGGGTAGGGGAGAATCCCTCCCCACGTCTTTTGAGACTTGTGGAAGGAAACCGGAGCACCTGGAGGAAACCCAAGCACAGATAGTGGCCCAAGCAGGAATTGAACCTGGGACCCTGGCGCTGTGAATTAACAGTGCTAATCATTGTGCGACCGAGCCGCCGGCATAGTCCAGAAAAACAAGTAGTGAATTATAGACAAGGGTTAATCTTTACACATTTTCATGAGCAACTGTTTAAAGAGAAACTTAATACAAATAAGCACCTCATCACCCATCGACTACAGATTCAGTTGCTGTTCCTCTTTGTAGGGACTGAGGTGAATCCCCAATTAGTGAAGCACGTTATGTGTACAACCAAAATTTCAAAACAAATTATTCCAAAGACTTTCATTTTCTTTATAAAGCATCAAATTGCAAAACCCCCACCTCTAGGATTTCTAACTGTGTCTTCATACTTGAATGTGTGTGCACGAGCACTTATTACCATTATCTAACCCTTGATTGAACACATTTTATTCCACAGTACCTATATTGTAAAACACAAGTGTTTGAGGTACAAGGTGCCTTCTTTGCTACCATCAGCTGCTTAGAGTCCAACATTTTGTAATTAATTTGAATTTATCAACAATTCACTTGTGCACATTCCTTTAGTACTGTCTTGCCAATGTCTTTGTCCTAGTGTTGCTACACATTGGTACCTGAGTGACTGCGGCATGGCTGGTGGAAGACTGCTGACGTTCACAAGGGGGACTGTAGCTGGCCTGCCAGGTCACCTTTAAGCAGCTCCGGGTCCATAGGCCTAGTTTCAGACTGCACCATCTCAGCATGTACTGAATGACCTATTGGCCAGGATTCTCCATCTTCCTTCAAGGTGGCCATCAGGTGGACGTTGAGAGCAACTCCCTTAGGGGGTTACCCCCTTGGCCCACAGCGTGGTCCATCATGTAGGAGGACTGGAGGATCACGGGGACCTGAAGACTCAGGTGCCGTGCCCGTTAAGTGTGTGTAAATGGGTCATTAGAACCCATTTGCATTAATTAGCATAATCTTGCTGATGTGCGGGCGCAAACCGCAATCCTGCCACCAGTGAGGGGCTGGAGCATAGCGGTTGTTTTCGGTTGGACTCCCGATTCTCCGCTCCGACGCCGGCTGCCGTATTCTCCGGCGCCGGTTTTCAGGTGGGGGCGGGGATCACGCCACGCCGGTTGGGATCCATTGGCAGCGGCCCCTCCGGCAATTCTCCAGGCCCCGATGGGCTGAGCGGACATCGGTTTCTGGCCAGTCCCGTCGGCGTGGATTGGAAATTGTCCCACACAGTGGGACTTGGCTGGTAAGGCCGGCTGGTGCGGTCCTCGGGGGGGCATGGGAGGATCCGGCCCCAGGGGGGGCCCCACGGTGGCCTGGCCCGTGGTCAGGGCACACCGATCTGTGGGCGGGCCTGTGCCGTGGGGGCACTCCTTCCTTCCACACCGGCCGCTGTAGGGCTCCGCCAAGGCCGGCGCGGAGAATACACCCACCTGTATACACCCTTTGTAGAGAGTACAGAAAAGGTTTACCAGGATGTTGCCTGGTATGGAGGGTATTAGCTATCAGCAAAGATTGAATAAACTGAGATTGTTCTACCCAGAGAGTCGGAGGCTGAGGGGCGACCTAAAAGAAGTTTATAAAATTATTAGGGGTATAGATAAGGTGAACAGTTGGAGGCTTTTTCCCAGGGCGGAAATGACAATTACAAGGGTACACAAGTTCAAAGTGAGGGGGGGAAAGGTTCAGTGGAGATGGGCGGGGAAAGGTTTTTACACTGAGGGTGGTGGTGGTCTGGAATGCGCTGCCAAGTGAGGTGGTTGAGGCAGATACGTTAGCGACATTTAAGACTTAGCTGGATAGGCACATGAACAGACAGGGTAGAGAAGGATATAGGTGGTTGGTCTAGATAGGACACACGATCGGTGCATGCTTGGAGGGCCAAAAGGCCTGTTCCTGTGCTGTATTGTTCTTTGTTATTTGTTCTTGACTGTTCTGATAGTTTGTGGTCAACCTCACAAATTCCACTCTCCAAAAACTTGAGTTCATCCAAAACTTGGCTGTCCATAACTGAGCTGCATTCACCCACAATCCTTGCGCTCACTGACCTACACCTGCTCTCAGCTAATTAATGCCTTGGTTCTGAAATTCTCACCTTTATTTTCAAATTTCTCCCTGACCCCTTCTCTCCTCAACTTTGTAATCTACTCCAGCCTCACAATCCTCTGAAACCATTGAATAGAATCCCTACAGTGCAGAAGGAGGTCATTTGGCCCATTGAGTCCGTAACCCCACCTACCTTTTTGAATACTGAGGGGCAATTTTCGCAAGGCCAATCCACCTAATCTGCACATTTTGGACTGTGGGAGGAAACCAGAGTTGCCGGAGGAAACCAATAGAGACACGGGCCGGGATTCTCCCCTACCCGGCAGGGCGGGGGGTCCAGGCGGGATGGAGTGGCGAGAACCACTCCGGCGTCGGGCCACCCCAAAGGTGCGGAGATCCGCACCTTTAGGGCCCAACCCCTCACCTTGAGGAGCTAGGCCCGCGCCGGAGTCGTTGGCGCGCCACTGGCCGGCGGGAAAGGCCTTTGGCACCACGACAGCCGGGGCCGAAGGGACATTGCTGGCCGGTGGGAGTCCGCGCATCCGCGGGAGCGTCAGCGGCTGCTGACGTCATCCCAGCGCATGCGCAAGGGGGGTCACCTATGTGTCGGCCATCGCGAAGGCCTACACGGCCGCGCGTAGTAAAAGAGTGCCCCCATGGCACAGGCCCGCCGGCCGATCGGTGGGCCCCCGATCGCGGGCCAGGCCACCGTGGAGGCACCCCCCGGGGCCAGATCGCCCTACGCCCCCCCGAGGACCCCGGAGCCCGCCCGCGCCGCCAGTCCCACCGGTAAGAGAGGTGGTTTAATTCCCGCCGGCAGGACTGGCAGCAGCGGGACATCGGCCCATCGCGGGCCAGAGAATCGCTGGGGGGGGCCCGCCGACCGGCGGGGTGGTCGGAGAATCCCGCCCATGGTGTGAAAGTGCAAACTCCACACAGACAGTCACATAAGGCCGGAATTGAAAGCGGGTCCTTGACGCTGTGAGGCAGCAGTGCTAACCACTGTGCCTCCATGCTGCCTAAATATCTGTACTCCTTTAATTTTGGACTCTTTGAGAATTCCCAGTTTTAATATTTCCACCAGTGGTAACCATGCCTTCAGCTGCCAAAGCCCAAAGTTCAGGAATCCCCTCCCTAAACCTTCTTCACCCCTCTTCCTTGTATTTCTTCTTCTTCATCATGCTCCATAAAACCCACCTCTCTGAGCAAACATTTGGTCACCAGTCCTAGATCTCTTTCTGCTACTCAATGGTACACATTGCTTCTTTACTGCTCCGATGAAATGCCTTGGGATGTTTCATTACGTTAAATGTGCTATAGAAATACAAGCTTTTGTTGCTGAACTTTTCTTGCATTTTCTGTTTTTATTTCTGAATTCCAGCATCCGCAATATTTAGATTTTTTTAATATCATAGAATTTACAGTGCAGAAGGAGGCCATTTGGCCCATCGAGTCTGCACCGGCTCTTGGAAAGAGCACCCTACCCAAGGTCAACACCTCCACCCTATCCCCATAACCCAGTAACCCCACCCAACACTAAGGGCAATTTTGGACACTCAGGGCAATTTATCATGGCCAATCCACCTAACCTGCACATCTTTGGACTGTGGGAGGAAACCGGAGCACCCGGAGGAAACCCACACACACACGGGGAGGATGTGCAGACTCCGCACAGACAGTGACCCAAGACGGAATCGAACCTGGGACCCTGGAGCTGTGAAGCAATTGTGCTATCCACAATGCTACCGTGCTGCCCAAGCTTTCTTCAATTCTTCTTATTTTGAGTGATATCAGCAACATTGCATGTTTCAAAAATCATGATAAAAGTTGGCTTGATAAACGTTCTGTCAAATGTATCCTTGATCCCAGTGATCCTTTCCCTCCTCCTGTTGTATTCTAGACAAAGGCTCTAAATCTCCATTGGATTGTCCTGATCTCCTCCTGTGACCTCGGTAGGAGATTGGCAAAATCAGTGCCAAAATGGCACAAATAGATAATTGCATACATCAATGCAATCTGGTGTTCTGTTCATTTTCTGTCAAATTTACATCAGTAAATTAGAACAAACCTGAGGAAAATGACGAAACATAATGTTCCAGTACTTTCGATGAGGGCCAGAAACCCTATTTCAAGAGAAAAATGCACACTTAATTTCCTCTGATTTTTCTGAGTGATCATCCAATGAAGGACCTTCACATCCTATAGCACTAGCTGCCATACACTGGTAAGTAAAGAGTTTCAACGTCCCAAAGCTACTTTGAAAACATTTATGGAGAGAAGATAAGTGTGTAAGGGGGCAGGGTAGATATGGGGTAGAATGGCAGGTGGGTAAGGGTGTTAAGCTGACAGGTGGATAGGGTGATATTTGGGAGAGGTTGGTCGGATGGTTGGTGGGTAAGGTGCATTAGAGGATACAAGGGACTGGATTTTCCGGTTTTGAGACTATGTCCGGAGCATGTGTCTAGTATTATGACCAAAAAGTCGCCGCCGCCCCCGCACTGATGCTTCGCCTGGTGGGGGATTAGCAGCTGCGCCACATAAAATCCCGGCTGTACATGGAGATGCGGATGGAGAATTGCTGGGTCCGTGGCTGCGCATGCGCACGGCGCGACCTGCAGCCGTTGCGCCGTACAACATGGCGCCCGTCGCGCGTAACCTGGTCTTCCAGATGGTGCCCCCTTGTAACCCCCCTAGCCACCCCTGTACCACCCCCCACCAGTCTACCCCAGCCCCCTATAAAGCTCTCCCCCAAGCCAGCAGAAAGGCTACCCCCCTCATCCGTGGTGCCGTTGGACACAGTCCGTAGTTGCCACGCAAGGTTGACAAAACCTCAGAGCACACGCACCCCACACTGTCGGGCAGTCGGCCCATCGGCAGTGGAGCATCAGGGGAGGGCCTATAGGTGACGTCCTGAGGCCTACCCAAAGGTGTGCGGCGTACTCACTGATGATGCCTTTTTGCAGGGGGCTGAGCATATGAAAACAGGCACCGCCCCCGATTTCGGCATCAAAACTGATTCTCCAGCCAACCGCCGAATGCGATTTCGGCGTCGACAATCGGAGAATTCAGCCCAAGGTGTTCGTCATTTATTAGCTAAGGTAACCTAAGCTTTCAATTTCAGCACAACAGGTGGCTTGTGAAAGAATGGATGAGGTGCATAGGGTGGCACATGGGTGAGTGGGTGAGGTGGATAGGTTGGCAGATGGGTGAGTAGACGGTGGGTCAGGGGCTAGTCAGGCCAGGGAAACGGGTGCCATGGGATAGTGGAGGGAAGGGGTGGAGACAGTATTTGGGAGGTTAAGGATGGAGTTTGGAGGCGTCAGTTTGAGATTGAGGCACGGTGCTCAGTTGTGACCTAGGTGTTAGGCTTGGTATTTTTCTGTCTAATATCTCCTGGGTAATTATTCTGGTAAGTAAGTCTGACTGTCTGAAGTCTCTGACTCTACGAGATGAAGACCTTTTGGGGCGCCCTGGTAGACAGAGGAATTGCCCATCAGAAGTTCAAATTTCCTGTCAAATTCCCATCAGAGTCACTACATTGGGATTTCAGAGGAGTCCCAGCGCATCTTTTGGAATATGCCCAGTCTTCGACTATCCAGAGACCCAAAGATCTGAGCTGAAATTTCAGGTTGTTACGTATCAACAAAAACCTTTGCTTGCTAAATGATACACATAATGTATCCTCCAACAAATGTGTATTGAGCGTAAAATGTTGAGCAATATTTAGAAAGAACACTCGCACTCCTCAGAACCCACCTTTATATTGTACAACATGTAAGGTTGATCTCTTGAAATGGATAAGTGTTGGTGCTAATACTTTGTTAAAGATTGCCTTGTGTGTGAATGAATGAGTTCTCTCATGTATAATAATTTTATCCACAGCATATAACTAGGAAAGCTTTGTTTCTCTGTGTATATAAGGCCCTGCCAAGTCTACCCAGCATCTGAAGTATTAACTCACAAATTGGAATTTAAGTTTCTAAAGTGTATTGTTGTTTTTGGCACAGAGCCTCTCTAATTTCACTGAATAAACGTAAACATTCCAGACTTTTATTGTTGAAGGGAGTAATTAAAATTCACAGGAGCAGACCTCTTGTGCCATTGTGTGCTTCATTTGTGGTTTGCATGTGCAGTTACATTAACTTCTACAGCCTCTTTTCATTATAATGCTATTAGTCATTGAAGATTGATCAATATATCATGTATAGAACATCCTGAATGGGAATGCCTACCTTCATTGTGGACTTCCTGATAATTACTTCTTTTTCAAGCTGGCTTGTAAGAACAAGTAGATAAAGAAAGAGTGAGAGAATTATAGCAGGCGATTCATAAAAGGAAGGCGAGGTTATGCGTGAAAAGAAAGAATTAGAAGGAGGGCATTGAGGAAGAAAGAATAATGTTAGAGAGTAAAATTATCAAAGGAGGCAATGGAACATAAATTTTTTTAAAATTAAGAGCTGGTTGCATTATATTTTGAAATTGAGGGGACTTTTAGCCTTTGTTCCTGGGGCATTTAGATGATAGAAAATGGAGAGAGACATATGCCCGCTCTTCATTCCAGTAAAAAATGATCTGCTTTCCCAGCTGGACAAGAAGAAGAAGCTCACACTTGAAGTAGTTGCGAACTTCATTATAATATATAAATGACATGGCAGCTCTGTTCTGGGAACGTTTGCCTCTTGTCCTGTGCTTTACACATTTTTAAAGCATGTATAAACAACACCCATTGTTACTGGGTCGCGAGGGTTGCTAAGCGATGGGCAGTGGAGGTTAGTAAATCTAAAGGGGCTAAAAAGAACTTCATGTCCTGCTTTTCAGACCATTTCTGGCTCATTTTACTTAATTCATTTTCTTTTCTCTCGTGTCACGTAAATTCTCATGAACCTTTCTGCCAGTTGCTTTTTTTACTCTCCCCATGGTACAGACATCGCCATCAATGGGTTTTCCAATGGAAAACCACCACCGTGGGTTGCTGTGAAGAAAATGACTCCAAATGATAGCTGCTTTGTGATGCATAAGAGGTCCTCTATTTATGTTCACTGGTACTTATACACCTGCATTTGCAGTCAAATGTGACTGGGTCAGATAGTGAGCAGAATCTTGTGCTCTCACTGGTGGGGAGCTTGGAGGCAGGAAGAGCACTCGATTTATGCAGGATGGGGTGTGGCTGAACCTGACTGCTTTCCCACATCTGCCCGAATTAAGTTCTAGGTAACAAGGTCCATGGTGGACATTCCCACCCCACTGCCAATTGAGGTTCTTAAGTGGCCAGTTAAGTTTAACTAAAGGCCTAATCCTGCTGCTGGGATTAACCTAGCTACAAGTCGGCCTGTTGCCATCTGGCATGCATGACAGCTGCTACCCTGAGCTGCTACAATATAATATGAAGAATGGTGTGCCAGGTTGATCAACACTACAGTGAAGCCTGACATGTTGTACCAGTTGCATTTATAGACATTGTCACACCCACCTGGCAGTGATAGTGGAAAAGTGTCTTTACAGGACCTGGTCAGAAGAACCAGAACTATTTCCTGTGTGGACACCAGCCACCTGCTGCCAACTTGTACCATGGGGCTGGTGGAGCCAACAATGGAGCCAGTCAACTGCAGTATCAAACCCACGTGTAAGCCCTCCTTTGATTGCATTTTTGTCTGTCACTTGTCTCTTCGAACACCATAAAATCTGTTGAAGAGTTAGATGCATTTTGACCTTCTGTAAAAGCTTGGAAAATACTTATTCACCTCCCACCCCACATTGTGACACCCCTCAGTAATTGTCCCTATTCCTTTTAGTTTCACTGGACAGACATTTATTTTCCCGATACCAGTGTGCTGCCTCCACCAGTCTCAGTATAAACCTGCATTTGCGAACCAAGATGCAAATGAGCTGACCTTGGAAATTTGCATGCTACTAACACATTATGGGGTAATTTTGAGTTTGGTAACAGTCTAAAATGAGCAATAGTGAATCGGCAGCACAGTTTACATCTCTCTCAATTTTGATTTTGATTTCAATACAGGTTTAGTAATAATATGACCCAACCAGCACCAAATCAGAAAAGGCAGCCCCAAATGTTTTAATGTAATTGCTTCTTCAAGGAATCAAAGAATGCTAGCAATACGGAGGAGGCCATTTGGCCTGATATGTGCATGACAGCTCGCTCCAAGAGCAACTCACCCAGCCCCAATCCTCTTTTCCCTGTAGACAAGCAATTATGTAATACCATTTCGAAAGCAGATTGAATCTGCTTCCGCTGAACTCTCAGACAGCGTTTTCCAGGTATTAACCACTTGTTCCATGAAAATAAAATGTCCTCGCGTTGTCTTTTACCTTAAATTGGTGACCTCTAGTTCTTGACTCGTCTGCCAATAGAGACATTTTCTCCCTGTCAACTCTGTTCAGATCCCTCATGATTTTGAGCACCTCTATCTTCTCACCCTTCTTTTCTCAATGGAAAACAGCCCAGCTTCTCCAGTCTACAATCGTAACTGAAATACCTCAACGCTGGAATTATTCCTGTAAATTCTTTCTGTACCCATTTTAATGACTGCATCTCCTCCCTGAAGTGTAGTATCCAGCACTGTACACAATGCACCATTTGAGCCCAAATCCATTGTTTTATAATGGCTCACTATAACTGTTCTACTTTTGTACCCTATTATAAATGCCAGACCAGATCCCAACAGTAGTTAAGATATTGGACCAGAACCGCAAAGTTTTTTTATTTTTAAAATTGCGGAAAGATCAATTTACTCCAGGAGTGACTGCATGAGAAACAGGGCTTGATTATTTTTACAAACAAAACTTTATTAAAGCAAAAGAAAAGCATCATTTAAATGTTTAAACTTCAAACCTGACAAGAACAGATTACAAAAGTATCTCTTAACCCTAACACATAATTTCCTATTAAACAAAATGTAAAATGAACATACAGCTCTCAACTCACATATGCAGGCAGGCAAAAATAATACTTGCATTTACAGAGCATATCTCTGCTGTTAGTGCAGCTCCTGCAGACACCTTTCCAAAAGCCTGTCTCTGTGGCAGCTTTTCATGCTCTCTCCCGATGGCTATCCAAATCCTTCTGCCCCCACCTGTTCGAATAGGATTCTTTTCCTCTCTCTGAGCTCCATCCAGCCCCTCAAACAATGGATCTGTCCTAGGGTGTCCAGACTTGAACTCATCATCACTACCTATAAAAGAAAATCCGTTCTGGGTGAGATTAGAGGGGTGACAACAACCCTGCTATCTAATGGCACTCTGTCTTGTTTTTGTGCCCCGGCAGGGAAACCCTCCCAAGGTCGCATTTAGCTTCATTTCCAGCACTGGTTGGAGCTCCTCAGGAAGAAATTTTTAAATGGCGCCCCGATCTCGCGACCCCCTGATGCAACCCCAACAATGGCACAATGACCCAACTCACCTATTGGGGGGTCCTCGAAATCCCTCGCACCCCACCACATCTGGGCAGGGCACCCCACCTGCCTGGAGGCTGATCATCCGGGAGCTTCTGATCACCTGAGGGATCACCGCAGGTACTGTTGCAAATTTGCACCGGAGACGCCAATAATGTTGCTCTTTTTTAACTGGATACTGATATGACAGTTATTAATGATGGTATTGCTTTCAGAGTCGCCATGTATCAGATGATACCACCACAAGGTTTAACCGGATAGCGGTCAAAGACCCAGCAACAAGTTAGTTAGTTCAAGTTCAATGATAGTTTATTTACACACAAGAATTACTTCGACATGCAACATAAAACACTACAAACTAAATTACACCTAACACTACAACAACCTGTACTTAACTTCAGGCATCCGGCTTAATGCAGAGGAACAAGGCCTTTGTTCGGATCTTGCGTGGCTGATCTGGAGAAGTGACTTCGTTTCTGCTGGGCTCATCTGTCTGGCAGTGATCGTTGGTCTTGAACTTGCTTCTGGTCGTGGTGCTGCAATTGGTATCAGGCAAAGGCCGGGCCAAGAGAGTGCCAGTGCGCCGGGGCCAAAAGAGACTGAACACATGTTAGTGTCTCTTTTTATCCTTTGGGGGTTTCGTGCTTTTTTGGGCGGTCCTTAGCTTCGGACCCAATAATTCGGCAGGCTTCGATTATTGCCTTCGATTATAGCCAATAAAGGGGCAGGTGCCTTGATGGCTGGGCATGTCCTGAGCGGTCATTGACCTTGGCTGTTTGGGCTTCCTGGGTGAAGGGAGTGGCGCCGATGAGTCTGTATCTGATACCTGAGTACAAGTCTTTTGTTCTGGGGAAATGGGCCATTAGAATGCAAATTGGCTGGGGGTTTCGATAGTGTCTGGTTATCTAGTGGCAAATATACACTTAAGCTCTGAGTCCGTCTGGATCCTGCATTGACCATATTTCCCGTGATTCTTTGCAAGTGGCCATACATCCCTTGTAAGTGGCCATGTTTCCCTTTGTAAGTGGCCATCCCAGATGGCTACGTCCTGTCCTTTTGATCCTGAACGTGAAGTGTGGTGGATCACACAATCGATCCCTCATCAGTCTTTGGTGTGCCGCTTACCCTTGGTCAAGGACTTGTTCTACACTACTCTGTCTTATGTTTTTGGAGCATTTATCTAAGTTTTTAATACATCACACATTCATAAATTCTAAGGGGCCACTATAAACATTTAATCATACATTTAACTTATTTATACCAGGGAACCTCTAACTGTCATTAACTAAGCTACTCTAATGCTGCTGGCAAATATCAAATGGAACTTATAATACAGTACAAAAATTTTAAACGACAGCAGCATCATATTTCTACTTAAGTCATTACACCCATAGAAAAATACAACCTTTATTTCTTCAGAAGAAAGGTTTAAAATGTTTGTGGGGTTTGGTGGAGTCCAAGGAAAGGGGCTCGGAGTGTATATATTGGGGAGCGGGAGGCTCTTCTTCACCATTTGCGGAGTTTAAGTGTCTGAATGAAACTGCAGAGTATTGCTATTACCAAAAGGGCTTCTACTGTATAGGAGAGGGAATACCATTTTACAATGTTTTCGCATCATGTGGGGGTAACAGTGTTTTTCTCTATGTGTGGTGTGGTGTCCGGGCTAGGGGTATCATGTTGTGTGGTCATGTTCGGAGCTGGTGTGGTGCAGGATACAAATGCTTGTAACGTGCGCAGTTGTAGGGATCCAACGATGATCATAATGGAGGTCATCAGTTCTGTCTTCATCTTCTTGTCTTTGTGTTCTTTGTTCTTCATATATTCCTGGGGGTGCAAGCATAATATCTGTTATTACCCTTGGTTAATATCTCGTTTTGTTTCTCTTTCTCGTCTGAATTTCAATTACCCATTAGAATCTTTACCATGTGTGACTCCCTCATTTTTTTTTGTTGAAATAACCATTTTGGAGATAAGACAACCAAAAAAAAAAATTCTGTTAAAGTGTAAGGAATTTTGCAGCTTGTGGTCGATGCGTATAGCAACAAATTTTGTGACAAGCAAGTGTGTTGAACATGTAAATAGCAGTTGGGGTAGCGATCAAAGAGTCGCTGAAAGTAAAGAGTTGAGTGCAGAGACTATGACAAAAAGCATTCTTTAAACCACACGCAAAAAGAACAGATAAGGGGAAACAAAGACCTGCCAAGCACAGTAAGGAGTGCTAAGAACTTTTCCAAATTACTCGCAATGGCGGGTACAATGGAGTGCGCGAGAGCCGCAGCAGGGCAAGAATGGGTGAACTTCCTCGGGTAGGGCGGCGATCAGCGCCGTTGCTCCACTACCCAAGCTTGGCTGACCAAATACATAGGGGGTCCTCAGGCAGGGTGGGGATTAGTGCCGTTACTCCACTGCCTGGGTGACCTTACACGAGCGGAAAGAATTTGTAACATATAGACTCTGACAATGTGCAGAAGAGTAATCATGACTGCATCAAGAAATTTAGTGACTGGGCGACATGAATTATAACATGTGAGACCGGAAGAATCAAGAAATCAAGAAATTCCATGTCGAAGTGACATTAACTAAAACCATGTAAGATCAGAAAGAAAGAAAGAAAGAAAGCGGGCAGGTTCCATCAGGAAATAGGACACCGTAAATCTCAGTCGGTTCCTTTTTCTCATCATCTGGATACCTCAGGGTTCCGTATCAAAAAGCGTCGCGAAAGGGTTACCGTAACAGGAGTCAGACTCTGAATCATCACCATCTCCTGGTTGCCAAACTCGTGTCTGGCGTTTTTCTGCCGTGGCCGTGGCACAGAATTGATACGAGTTATCGCGGTGCCAATGGGGAATTTTTGGGTCATGAGGGGCGGTAGCTGCAATAGGCAAATTTCTCTCGTCAGGCAGTGGCAGTGGCTCTGGCTGTGGCAATGAAAGGGGGTATAGGGGGCCAAACATGTCTTGGTCGTGGTTCCAGGGGCTGGAGCGACTGGAGCCTGGGCGGTTGTGCCATTGGTCGTTGATTTCCAATAAGTCTGGAGTGCTCTCACTAGCGTCTGAATCAAGTTCAAGGTGGGAAGTCGTTCCTGTAGGCGGAGACACGGTCGGGTCTGTGGACGTGCTGTCCTGGCTGGGGGAGGGTCGGGCTAGGTTGTCAGTGGGCGGGGCATACTCGTCTGCCATTGCTAGGGAGACGTGGTGTGAGTGGCTGCATTGGAGTCCATAAACGTTAAGCTGGTTGATATGGAACCAACCTGTTTTTCCATTAGGGTACAGAGGGGCTCACTTTATTGCACGCCAGACACGAGTTTGGCAACCGGGAGATGGTGATGACTCAGAGTCTGACTCCTGTTACGGTAACCCTTTCGCGACGCTTTTTGATACGGAACCCTGAGGTATCCAGATGATGAGAAAAAGGAACCGACTGAGATTTAGGGTGTCCTATTATCTGATGGAACCTGCCCGCTTTCTTTCTTTCTTTCTTTCTGATCTTACATGGTTTTAGTTAATGTTTATTTGTATACAGAAGGGCTCACTTTATCCGAAATGGAGTAGGGTCCTGCAAATTTAGGGGAGAGGAACGAACTTGGGTTGTATAGGGAAACCATCACTTGCTGACCGACTGTATACTCGACTGGGTGGACTGTTTTATCAAAGCAGACCTCACTCTGCTATTTCCTAGCGCCTAGTCGGACAGCTGCAGCAAGCTGGGCTGCTTTAATATTTTCCATGATCTGTTGGACTGCTTTTTCGTGGGTGAGGGCGGTGACTGTGGGGCTGGCCAAATCAAGTCCTAATAAATATTCAGTTCCTTTCATGGGGCATCCGGTCATAAGGGTGTGGGGGGTGAATCCTGTGGAACTTGATACTGTGTTCCTAATAAATATAAGGGCGAATGGGAGAACCATGTTCCATGTGGTGTTGTGCTGTTGCACCATTTTCCTAATAGTAGCTTTCAGGGTCCGCTTCATACGTTCCACAATGCCGCTGGATTGTGGGTGATAAGCAATATGGAACTTCTGTTTTACGCCGAAAATTGTCAGGCCATTCCGCATAACTCTGCCTGTAAAATGAGAACCTTGGTCCAATTCAATGCTGCGGGGGAGTCCCCAGCGTGTAAATATCTGCTGCGTTAAAATCTTGGCTGTTGCCTTAGCCGTGTTTGTCCTGGAGGGAAATGCTTCCACCCATTTTGTGAAGGTGTCGATCACCACCAACACATATTTAAACCATTTCTGCAGAGGGGGAGGGGACCAATATAATCAAGCTGTAAATTCGTCCATGGGCCATTAATAGGTCGGGTGTGCCTGAACTGACCTTTCCTGGAGTATCTTTCTGGATTATTTTGTGCACAAATTAAACAATTTTCAATATAATGCGTGACGTCTGCTTTTAAATCGGGCCACCAGCACAAAGGTCTTAAGTGGGCAATGGTGGTTTCTATCCCCTGATGGCCGTGTCCATCATGAAATTGGCAAATTATCTGGTTCCTGTCCTGGGGATCACATAAATTCCATTCTTTAAAATTATTCCGTCCTGTACCATCAGTGTGTCCTTGAATTTGTCGTAGGGAGCTGGGAAGGTACCGTCTAAAATTTGTCTAAGAGTGTCGTCTGCCTTTTGACCTGGGCTAAATCTTCGATATTTGTCTGTTAAACCTGGACTGCGTGTATCGGCTCACACTCGGGGGGGTTGCCAAATGTGACCGTGTCGTGATCCTGCCTTTGCTAGGGCGTCTGCCTTTACGTTACCAAGTGGGGGCGAACGATGATGGCTTCTGACTTTTATTATGCCATATGTGCGGTCTTTAGCTGTTTCAAGAATGTGCTTCTAGAATGGGGCTGAGGGTAGGGGTTTACCGTCAGCGGATATGAATCCTCTAGATTCCCACAGGAGCATGAATTCCGTCAAACTGTTACAGACATATAAACTGTCCGAATATATATCTGGAGGGGGTCGGAAAAGAATCTGGGTGCTGCACTATATATGCAATTGCTGCCAATTCGGCTGCCTGCGATCCTAAGTGACGTGGCAATTTTAGCGATATCTCCTCTAATGCGCGTCCCTGCGCATCTTCCACATTAATACCGCATCCTGTTATTCTTTTTCCATTATCAATGGTGGAGGAGGGCAGCACGGTGGCGCAGTGGGTTAGCACTGCTGCCTCACGGCGCCGAGGTCCCAGGTTCGATCCCGGCTCTGGGTCACTGTCCACGTGGAGTTTGCACATTCTCCCCGTGTCTGCATGGGTTTCGCCCCTACAACCCAAAAATGTGCAGGGTAGGTGGATTGGCCACGCTAAATTGCCCCTTAATTGGAAAAATGAATTGGGTACTCTAAATTTTAAAAAAAAATCAATGGTGGAGGAACCATCTACATAAATTTTTAAAGAGTCATCCGTGGGTGTAGCGATTTTGGAATAAAGGGTCCTGTGTGGTGTTTGGCTGCAATGATTTGGCACTCATGTGGCGTTCCTTCATACTGCAGGTTGTCCGCTAAAAATGTGTGGGTCTTTGTCCGTTTAACTGTGATGTCCCTTCCTTGTCGGAGCAGGGTCCAGCGAGCTGCTCTGATCTGGCTAACTGAACCGTCTTTTAACCTACCATCTAACATTAGCTGCGTTGGGGTGTGCTCGGACTAAATCCCCAAAGACCACTTTAAAGTGTATCCAAAGGCGTCCTGCGTATGCAGTCGGATGCTCTCCCTTTTTTTGTCTACAACGGTTTAGACCTTCTACGGGGTCTCCTCTGTTGTAGCCACCAATCACATCTAAAATAGCTGCCTTCATCTCCTGCAGGCTTCCTCCTCCTACATTCTGTGGATCTGGTAATGCTGAGCTAACGGACGGGTCAAGGCTCATAACTATCAGCTTAACTTCTTCCCTTTCGTCCAGACCGTACATAACTGTCTGTTGTCTTACTCGCTCAAAGAAATTATGCGGGTCTGCTGTGGGTTGGAATGGTTCAATTTTGTCACACGCATCTCTCAATTGTGTGATGGTTAGTGGGGTGGTGTACACAAAATCGGGCTCATCGTCAATCGGTGACTTACATAGAACATAGAACATAGAACAATACAGCGTAGTACAGGCCCTTCGGCCCACGATGTTGCACCGAAACAAAAGCCATCTAACCTACACTATGCCATGATCATCCATATGTTTATCCAATAAACTTTTAAATGCCCTCAATGTTGGCGAGTTCACTACTGTAGCAGGTAGGGCATTCCACGGCCTCACTACTCTTTGCGTAAAGAACCTACCTCTGACCTCTGTCCTATATCTATTACCCCTCAGTTTAAAGTTATGTCCCTTCGTGCCAGCCATATCCATCCGCGGGAGAAGGCTCTCACTGTCCACCCTATCCAACCCCCTGATCATTTTGTATGCCTCTATTAAGTCTCCTCTTAACCTTCTTCTCTCCAACGAAAACAACCTCAAGTCCATCAGCCTTTCCTCATAAGATTTTCCCTCCATACCAGGCAACATCCTGGTAAATCTCCTCTGCACCCGCTCCAAAGCCTCCACGTCCTTCCTATAATGCGGTGACCAGAACTGTACGCAATACTCCAAATGCGGCCGTACCAGAGTTCTGTACAGCTGCAACATGACCTCCCGACTCCGGAACTCAATCCCTCTACCAATAAAGGCCAACACTCCATAGGCCTTCTTCACAACCCTATCAACCTGGGTGGCAACTTTAAGGGATCTATGTACATGGACACCTAGATCCCTCTGCTCATCCACACTTTCAAGAACTTTACCATTAGCCAATTATTCCGCATTCCTGTTATTCCTTCCAAAGTGAATCACCTCACACTTCTCTACATTAAACTCCATTTGCTACCTCTCAGCCCAGCTCTGCAGCTTATCTATATCCCTCTGTAACCTGCTACATCCTTCCACACTATCGACAACACCACCGACTTTAGTATCGTCTGCAAATTTACTCACCCACCCTTCTGCGCCTTCCTCTAGGTCATTGATAAAAATGACAAACAGCAACGGCCCCAGAACAGATCCTTGTGGTACTCCACTTGTGACAGAACTCCATTCTGAACATTTCCCATCAACCACCACCCTCTGTCTTCTTTCAGCTAGCCAATTTCTGATCCACATCTCTAAATCACCCTCAATCCCCAGCCTCCGTATTTTTTGCAATAGCCTACCGTGGGGAACCTTATCAAACGCTTTGCTGAAATCCATATACACCACATCAACTGCTCTACCCTCGGCTACCTGTTCAGTCACCTTCTCAAAGAACGCAATAAGGTTTGTGAGGCATGACCTACCCTTCACAAAGCCATGCTGACTATCCCTGATCATATTATTCCTATCTAGATGATTATAAATCTTGTCTCTTATAATCCCCTCCAAGACTTTACCCACTACAGACGTGAGGCTCACCGGTCTATAGTTGCCGGGGTTGTCTCTGCTCCCCTTTTTGAACAAAGGGACCACATTTGCTGTCCTCCAGTCCTCTGGCACTATTCCTGTAGCCAATGATGACATAAAAATCAAAGCCAAAGGTCCAGCAATCTCTTCCCTGGCCTCCCAGAGAATCCTAGGATAAATCCCATCAGGTCCCGGGGACTTATCTATTTTCAGCCTGTCCAGAATTGCCAACACCTCTTCCCTACGTACCTCAATGCCATCTATTCTATTAGCCTGGGGCTCAGCATTCTCCTCCACAACATTATCTTTTTCCTGAGTGAATACTGACGAAAAATATTCATTTAGTATCTCGCCTATCTCTTCAGACTCCACACACAATTTCCCATCCCTGTCCTTGACTGGTCCTACTCTTTCCCTAGTCATTCGCTTATTCCTGACATACCTATAGAAAGCTTTTGGGTTTTCCTTGATCCTTCCTGCCAAATACTTCTCATGTCCCCTCCTTGCTCGTCTTAGCTCTCTCTTTAGATCCTTCCTCGCTACCTTGTAACTATCCATCGCCCCAACCGAAACTTCACACTTCATCTTCACATAGGCCTCCTTCTTCCTCTTAACAAGAGATTCCACTTCCTTGGTAAACCACGGTTCCCTCGCTCGACGCCTTCCTCCCTGTCTGACCGGTACATACTTATCAAGAACCTTGCGCTGCATGTGACTGGATTCATGGGGTTGTGTGCTGCCTGTGCAATTGGTGGTGCTTTCGTTTTCGGGGCCTGGGGGGCTCTTTTCTGATTCTAATTGTTTTCTACGAATCTATGGGCAGTTTCATTGAGTTCCTGCCAATCGGGGCCATTTTCCTGATCTAAATTCGGTCCAGAGGTGTCTCTGAATCCCTTGTGCACTGAGAGCAGTGACTGTAACCTGGCTATTTGTTGCCTACATTTGCCGTGATCTACTGAACTCTGCCTTTGTTCCGTTGTTGAACTATGGAGTGCTCGTAAAGCTGCCTTCAAATCTGCACATTGTTTCTTTAACTGTTCTACCTGTTGTTCTGTCTCTTCTCTTACCAAAACTGCGCGTTGTGCAACTTGGTAGGCATCGTATTGTGTCTGAAAGCTGCTTCGGTGAACTATACAAGATTGGTGTGCCCGTTTGACATCAGCCATCTCCTTGTCTTTAGCTGCTAGCTGCTCTCGGAGTTGCTCATTAACTTTCTTACATTCACTACAATTTCCTTCACTCTTCTCCTCTTTCTCTACAAGCTGTCTGCGGAGCGTCCTCACGACCTCCTCTGTGCCTCGCAATTGTGCCAGACAGGACTCGATTGCCATCGGCTTACAAACTTTTCCTACATTCTTTTTATGTGTCTCGGTTAGGTTACCCCACCAGGTTTGTCGTATACTACCTGGAACTGACTCTTCATTCGAACAAAACTCAGACCAGAGGGGCCTTCCTTTCCCCTTCAAGTACTTTCTCAATTCCTGTCCCCATATGGGCCACTGCTCTGCTCTACTTGTCGCTGCGACCTCTGGTTCCTGCGGATTCATTAGGCGTTCCATTGCCTTTGCTGCCATTGCTACTAGTACCTCTTTTCCTCTACCGTAAATTTGGGACAGGGGGGAATAGGGCTGCGATTCAAACAGCGGGTATGGCCTAAGCTATTTTCCGGTTCATAATACTCCCGATAGTTTTACGCAACAAAATCTAATGAGGTTACCTTATATCCCTGTTAACACGCATGCAAGTTAATACACACTTCCGAAACTTGGAGATTTGATCGATATGGGCCTTACACTTTTGGTTTCTTCCACTCTTCCCAATTGGATTTCTAATTCAACGTTTGGTGGGTTCTCTCGGAGTGACAAAATCACTTCTGGGTTGAGTCCCATCAGAAGTCGCCAATAATGTTGCCAATTTGCACCGGAGACGCCAATAATGTTGCTCTTTTTTAACTGGATACTGATATGACAGTTATTAATGATGATATTGCTTTCAGAGTCGCCAGCTATCAGATGATACCACCACTCGGTTTAACCAGATATCGATCAAAGACCCAACAACCAGTTAGTTAGTTCAAGTTCAATGATTATTTATTTACACACAAGAATTACTTTGACATGCAACATAAAACACTACAAGCTAAATTACACCTAACACTACAACAACCTGTACTTAACTTCAGGCACTCGACTTTATGCAGAGGAACAAGGCCTTTGTTCGGATTTTGCGTGGCTGATCTGGAGAAGTGACTTTGTTTCTGCTGGGCTCATCTGTCTGGTAGCGATCGTTGGTCTTGAACTTGCTTCTGGTCGTGGTGCTGCAATTGGTATCAGGCATAAGCCAGGCCAAGAGAGTCCCAGTGCGCCGGGGTCAAAAGAGACTGAACACATGGCCGTGCTCTTTTTATCTTTCGGGGGTTTTGCGCTCTTTTGGGCGGTCCTTAGCTTTAGAACATAGAACATAGAACATTACAGCACAGTACAGGCCCTTCGGCCCTCGATGTTGCGCCGACCTCTGAAACCACTCTAAAGCCCATCTACACTATTCCCTTATTGTCCATATGTCTATCCAATGACCATTTCAATGCCCTTAGTGTTGGCGAGTCCACTACTGTTGCAGGCAGGGCATTCCACGCCCTTACTACTCTCTGAGTAAAGAACCTACCTCTGACATCTGTCTTATATCTATCTCCCCTCAATTTAAAGCTATGTCCCCTCGTGCTAGACATCACCATCCGAGGAAAAAGGCTCTCACTGTCCACCCTATCCAATCCTCTGATCATCTTGTATGCCTCAATTAAGTCACCTCTTAACCTTCTTCTCTCTTACGAAAACAGCCTCAAGTCCCTCAGCCTTTCCTCATAAGATCTTCCCTCCATACCAGGCAACATTCTGGTAAATCTCCTCTGCACCCTTTCTAATGCTTCCACATCCTTCCTATAATGCGGCGACCAGAATTGCACGCAATACTCCAAATGCGGCCGCACCAGAGTTTTGTACAGCTGCAACATGACCTCATGGTTCCGAAACTCAATCCCTCTACCAATAAAAGCTAACACACCGTACGCCTTCTTAATAACCCTCTCAACCTGGGTGGCAACTTTCAGGGATCTATGTACATGGACACCGAGATCTCTCTACTCATCCACACTGCCAAGAATCTTACCATTAGCCCAGTACTCTGTCTTCCTGTTATTCCTTCCAAAATGAATCACCTCACACTTTTCTGCATTAAACTCCATTTGCCACCTCTCAGCCCAGCGCTGCAGCTTATCTAGGTCCCTCTGTAACTTGTAACATCCTCCCGCACTGTCCACAATTCCACCGACTTTAGTGTCATCTGCAAATGTACTCACCCATCCTTCTATGCCCTCCTCCAGGCCATTTATAAAAATGACAAACAGCAGTGGCCCCAAAACAGATCCTTGTGGTACCCAATAATTCGGCAGGCTTCGATTACTGCCTTCGATTTTAGCCAATAAAGGGGGGGGGTGCCTTGATGGCTGGACGTGTCCTGAGCGGTCATTGACCTTGGCTGTTTGGGGTTCCTGGGTGAAGGGAGTGGTGCCAATGAGTCTGTATCTGTATCTGATACCTGAGTTTTTTGTTCTGGGGAAATGGGCCATTAGAATGCAAATTGGCTGGGGGTTTCAATAGTGTCTGGTTATCTAGTGGCAAATATACACTTAAGCTCTGAGTTCGTCTGGATCCTGCATTGACCATATTTCCTGTGATTCTTTGCAAGTAGCCATACTTCCCTTGTAAGTTGCCATGTTTCCCTTTGCAAGTGGCCATCCCAGATGCTACTGTACCGTTCCACCTGGTGCCCATTTGTGGGGACAGTACTGAATGACGGCCGGCTGGATCTCCTCAGTCAGACCGATGGATGCCAGATGGCCAATCGATCTCGCATCAGCACGGCTAAGTGGGTTCTTAAACTCACTTAGCCCTACGAGACTGGGTCCAGCTCTGTTTAGATCTCGTAAGACATGGAAAGGCTGTCAGGAATCCCGGGGGTGGACCCTCCCGGGATCTACCGGTCATGATCAGCCCTGTTACCGGTCGATCGCATTCTTTGATTAGGCTCAGGGTTACGTTCTGGAGAACGCCTCACTGACATGTTTCTGCAACAATCAGAGGCAGGGATATTCCAGGCCTCTGGCAATAGGAGGCTTGCTGGAGAACAGCCACCGACGGAGTCCGAGTCAGGCAATGCCTCTCTGGCAACAGCCAATGAAAAGCATGTGGGAGATGCAAAGACAAGTGGCAGAAAATATCAGGCAGAGTTGTGAGTCTATCCATGTTCTATCTGGTATTGAGGCTCTCATATGTGAGCTCCTCCAGGTCTCCATGGGAAAGGTGGCAGCCAATTTGGATATCTTTGACCAGCAGGTTCTGCTGGATTTTGCTCGGACCTTCGATCCATTGCTATTGGCATTGGTGGGATCCATCATTGGTTAGATGAGAGGGGCAGGCCACCTTGACCTTGCTATAGGCACCCTTCTCCTCAAGGATTCTGACCTTACTCTCAATGTTAGTGGTTGTAGAAGCCTTTCAGATCACTGTTTAGTGGCCACAGTGGAGTCCAAATGAGAGGCATAAAGAAGTCTTGTTTATTGCAAAGTAAACTATATACACAGTACACTTTAGGACCCAGCTAGGACTACACATGCTCGGCTCTCATCTGGGCTGGCTTTTATGTAAGAGTCCATTGGTTCCACTGGTGGCCCCATGCCTCAGTATGGAAGCTCAAATTCAAAGAGGTTCACAGGGAGGCCCTGTAAGTCTAGTGCGGGCTATAACATCCCCCCCCCCCCCCCACCCCGCCAAAGTCTGAAGACCCATCAGAGGAAGTTGGAGCAGGAGGATGCCTGCTCTTTTTCACCCTTGGTTGTGTGTCTTTTGGCTGCGGGGCTGGATCAGGAGGGATACATCTGGACGCGAACGTTGCTTCCTTTCTGATCGTCGCGGGGCGGTGGGGTGGTGGTGGGGGGAGGGGGGGGGAAGGGGGGGGAACCACCACTGGGGGCTGCTCTCTGTCAGAAGAGTCCAATACCTGGGTCTTCATCTCGGAATCCTACTTCTCGGCCTCCCCCACCTCTGTGTCCACAGGGGAAAAGGCCTTAGGTTCAGTGGTGCAGTAGCAGTAGCTGTCTGACTTGAACTTGGTACCTCTGAAGGATCTTCGCATAGAGCTGGCCTTCTGCATCTGAGGTGGTCTACGTGCTTCTTTATTCGGTCTTGAGCACAAACTTGATAGGAAACTGGCCGTGTCTGTTGAACTACTATTCCTGGGACCCACTTGGCGCTGTCGCCGATGTTTCGAATGTAAACTGTGTCACCTGGTCAGAACTGTCTGGTCCGCTGCTGCCTGTCTGGGCAATGTCCCTGCTACTGCTGACTGCAGCATACTTTCCCAGCAAAATCTGGGAACGCAAGTCTGAGGCGGGTCTGGAGTCTTCGTCCCATTAAAAACTCTGCCGGTGCTACACCAGACGCAGCATGTGGGGTGGTACGGTTACAAAATAAAAATCTGACCAATTGTGTGCCGAGAGAACCTGATGTCTGCTTCTTCAAGCCTCTTTTGAACATTTGCACCGTCCTTTCTGCCAACCCATTCAAAGCCGGGTGGGACAGAGCTGTGCGGATGTGCCGCACCCTGTTTGCCTTCATTAAACTGTTGAACTTTTTGCTAGTAAAAGGCTGTTGTTGGTGACCAACACCTCCTGGATGCCATTTGTACTGAGTCACAATTTTTCAATCGTCGCCTTCGAAGTATCCTATGGTACTCTAACCACTTCGAATGGACATCCACAATAATTAAAACCATAGAGTCCTGGAAAGGAAGGATAAAGTCGGCATATAGCCGCACTCAAGGCCAACCCGGCCATCCCCAAGGATGAAGAAGTGTGGCAGGCAGGAGCACCTGCTGTTCCTGGCAGATGCCACACTGCTGAGCCAGCCGCTCTATCTCCGCAACCAGACCCGCCTACCAGGCGTAGCTCCGGGCGAGCGTTTTCATTTTTGATACCTCTGGGTGTCCGCTGTGCAGATTGCACAATTTAAAATCCTGACTCTTGTGTGGGACCACGACGCGAGTGCCCCATAAAAGGATGCGTCTTGCACACTGAACTCAGATATTTTTGTTGAAAAAGCCTTTAGCTCGCTGGGTAGTTTCCGGTGTTGACCATTATATAGCACAATATGGCAGACTTTGGCCAATAACAGAACTGTTTGTGTTCACTCACGTACTTGGGCCGCAGTGACTATCAATATATCTGTAAAGTTCAATGTTTCTACCACTTCATTGGCTCTGGAGGAGTGGGGGGTCGTGTCTGCAGCAGACGTCTGCTCAGTGCATCTGCATTCGCGATCTGTCTGCACGGTCAGTGCTCGAAAGCGTATTCGTATATCGCCAACAAAAGGCCCATCTCTGTACACGGACAGACGCAATGCGAGGGATAGACTTATCCTCCTTGAAGAGTCCCAGCAATGGCTTGTGGTTTGTCAGTATTGTTAAATGACACCCATACAGGTATTGATGGAACTTTTAACTGCGAAAACTGCAGCCAATCCTTCTCTGTTTGTGCGTAGTTCCTCTCCGCCGTGGCCAATGTCATAGAGGCAAACACAATCGCCCACTCCCTACCGTTGTCTTTGCGATGTGACAAAATGGCACCAATGCCGTATGGCAGGTATCACACATGATCACCAATGGTTTGGTGGGATCGTAGTGCATCAGCAAGGTGGATTAAGTCACTTTTACCTTCACTTGAGTGAACGCCTCTTCCTGTGGTGCTCTCCATGCCCACAGCCGTTTTTTCTTTAGCTTGATGTGTGGGGGGTGGGGATGCCGATCAAGGTAGCAAGCCCAGTGATGACTTTTCTGCAGTAATTCATGAGCGCAAGGAATGAACGTAGTTCAGTTGTGTTCTCTGGAGTGCGGGCCTATTGGATCGCTCACACGTTATCTTCCATCGGGTGTAGTCCATCCCGGTCTACGCAGTAGTCGAGGTGAACTAACTCAATGGTGAGGAAAACGCACTTCTCTCTTTTGAGACGGACGCCGGATTCTGAAGAGTGGTGGAATACGTCGTCCAAGTGTTCAAGTACTCAAGTGTTCTCGCCCCGTTGTACCTGTTGTCATAATATACACCAGTATATCATGGTGCAGACACACACTGATGGACACACAGTGGGACCAATCAACATACACAACACTGCAGCCAATCACCAGTGAGACCACACGCACTATAAAGACAGGGGACATCAGAGTTCCCGTTCATTCGAGTAGCAGCTAGCTAGGAGCACAGAGCTCACAACCTGCAACACAGACATTCACCATGTGCTGAGTGCATCAGCTGGTTAGGACAAGGCAAAGGTCTTTAGTTAAAGCTGGTATCGTATTTACCCACAGTTCAAGTATGTTTAAATTGTTAACCTATTAATAAAATAGTGTTGCCCTACTTCAAGTGTTGGTGACCTGTATGTGATCCAGAACATCCAACACATCACCTGTGACCAATACAGCATTCAAATAAACCACCATGCATGGCAGGCCCCTCAAGATGTTTGCCATAACGTGCTGGAAAATGGCGCAGGCTGACGATATACCGAAGGGCAATCTAGTATACTCATCAAGACCCCTGTGGATATTTCTGGTCACGTATTGTCTGGTCTCAGCAGCTAACTCCAGCTGAAGATAGGCGTGACTCATGTCAAGCTTTGTAAATGAATGACCTCCAGCCTGTTTTGCGTACAGGTCCTCGATGTGTGGTATTGCATACCTATCCATTCGCGAAGCCCTACTTGCCGTCAATTTATAATCCCCACAAAACCGAACAGTTTTATCTGATTTGAGGATGGGGACTGCTGGTGCTGTCCAATCGCCGAATTTTACCGGTTGAATGATCCAAAGCCCTTTAATAATAATCTTTATTATTGTCACAAGTAGGCTTACATTAACAGTGTAATGAAGTTACTGTGAAAATCCCCTAGTCGCCACACTCCGGCGCCTGTTCGAGTACACGTAGGGAGAATTCGGAATGTCCAATTCACCTAACAAGCACGTCTTTCGAGACTTGAAGGAGGAAACCGGAGCACTCGGAGGAAACCCACGCAGACACTGGGTGAACATACAGAGTCCGTACAGACAGTGGCCCAAGCAAGATTCGAACCTGGGACATTCGTGTTGTGAAGCAACAGTGCTAACCATTGTGCTACCATGCCGCCCACGTTGGCTGACCTCTGCCTCAACTTTCGCCAGTAGCGCATAGGGGACCTGATGGCCCTGAAAATATTTAGGCTGTGTTTCAGGGTCGACATGAACTTTTGCCATGGCTTTCTTGATTTTCCCCATTCTGGTTCGGAAAACGTTAGGGTATTTCCTCAACACTTCATAGAGGTATCCATTACTCATCTGAGAAATACACTGCCAATCTCAGTGAAGTTGTAGTCAATTGTGGCCTAACAGACTTGGGCCTTGTCCTTTCACCACAGTCAATGGCAGTCTTACAGATTGCTGCCCGTAAATCAGGGTCAACGTGGTCCCAACAACGGCAAGCGGTCACCTCCATGTAGGTGGCCAGTCTTGCCTCCGTATGACGTAAAAACAAACTGTTGAACTCTTGACTGAATGTTTTCAAGCGTTTGTTTGCCAAGATTGAGATGACGACTCCCGTGTCCAATTCCATTACAAAAGAGTGCCCGTTGAGTTGGCCGGTGATCCTAATGGGGGCAGCTTTGGGTGCCGCAATGCAGTTCAGGTGCATGCATTCATTGTCAGCCTGTTCCAAATGGAAGTAACTGGCTCTGGTGGAATGGTGAGTTTGCTGGCCACCCATGACTTTTGTTCCCTCCGATTTCTCTGGCCACATACCCCACCCATCTGGAATCTCTCTCTGCAGATTTGGGGTACATATCTGGACTAATCAGTGAGGCCCTAGATCTGCAGCCCTGGCTTTGGCAGTATTCACCCCAAGGTCGAGATTCAGTGTTTTTTTAACCTGGGGGGTGCTGAACGGCAGAAGGGGGTACACCCCATACTGTTCACTTGCATCCCTCGGAGTTCCTGTGCTCCCTTTTCTGCATTCTCTCTTGAGAGTGAAATTTCTACGGCCTTCTTAAGGCCAATGATGGATCGGCCAGTAACTTCCGTTGGCTCACCATATTATTGGCGCCACAAACCAAACGGTCCCTCAGCATCTCGGAAAGGGTAGTGCTATAGTCACAACATTCAGCTAGTTTCCTCAAACGCATTAAGGACTTGTTAACAGGCTCACCTTGGGTCCTCTCAGCTGTGTTAAACCGATAACCACACCACATGCCAACAACCATACCACCTGCCAAGGCCGGGTGCCCTGCACATACAGGCCACCAGACCGGCTGTGCTGCCCACGTCCGAGTATCTCACACTGTGCATTATCAGTCCCCCAGGGGAAAGCGGCCCATAACCGCAGATAGAGAGAGCAGAATGGAGGAGACACCCCCCCCCCCCCCCCCCCCCCCCCCGGGCCAGCATGCCCCTCACCACCACTGAGCGGAGGATGTTGGACCTGGTTGGTGGGGTCGGAGAGCGGGCAGTCACCGAGGCGGAGATTGGTATCGGGGAAGCAAGTGGATTGCAATGTCCCTATGGCACCCACACCACCCTCACCACCACCTGCAGCCCGTGACACCCCGGACGACACATGCAGCTTGATATATCATCCTATCATGTTGAGATGGCCTTGTCCTCTTTTGCCCCTACAGAACTTCATTGCAGTGTTAATGTAAGCCTACTTGTGACATTAATAACAAAAAAGATTATTTTCTGGAGATCCGGTGTTAAAATTGGAAGAATTACTTCTTAAGGGCCATTTTTCTGAATTTATCCTGTCTTGCTTGTCCTTACATTTGCAGAAATAATTGTTCTGTAATGTACCAGTTGTGCTTTACAACACAGCGGAGAAAATTAACTCTGCCCTTTAATCTAGACTGACGATTCAATGGCGCACTTTAGGAATACTGCGCAGCTGGATTCTGATCTTCGAGATGGGTAGCAGGAACTGGGATATTTCCTAATGTGGTGCAGCCACCTCAGAAGAAGGTGCCTGCAACGGGGTAATTTTAATGTAGATGTTGGGGGGATGTGATGAGGCAACTAATTGGAGATGGGCTCTCTGACCACAGAAACAGTTCTGAGGCAGTCACACGGGCTTCTGGGTGCAGAGGTGGGCTGTTTCAATGGCCAGCCTTGGTGCTCTGGGTGTCTCATTTATCATAAAATCAATAAAATTAAAAAAGAAGCCCTTGGTCCTCACTCCTCCTATAGTCCACCCCCACAATCTCCCTATGCTCCATCCATACCAACTCATGCTACCCACCTCCCCATGGCCTCCCATATTCTCCATGCCAAATCATGCCCTCCACCCACACTCCATGAGATAAACTATTCCCATTGGTAGAAGGGTTGACAACCAGAAGACACGGATGTAAAGTAATTGGCAAAGAAACCAACAGTGACGGGAGGAATATATCATTTTTTTCTCTAAATTTAGAGTACCCAATTCATTTTTCCAATTAGGGAGCAATTTACCAATTTGGCAATTTAGTGGCCAATCCATCTACCTTGCACATCTTTTGGGTTGTGGGGGCGAAACCCACACAAACACGGGGAGAAAGTGCAAACTCCACACGGACAGTGATCCAGACCCGGGATCGAACCTGGGACCGCGGCGCCGTGAGGCAGCAGGGCTAACCCACTGCGCCACCGTGCTGCCCGTGAGTAATATATCTTTTATACAGCATTTGGGTAGAGTGCGGAATGTACAGCCTGCGAGGGTGGAGGAGGCAGATTCAATAATGGTTTTCAAAAAGAAATTGAACAATCATCTACGAGGAAAATAATTGCAGGGCTGCAGGGAAAGGGCTGGGTAGTGGAACTAGCTAAATTGCCCTGGCAGAGTGCCAGCATGAGCACAACATGCCAAATGGCGTCATTTCTGCTACAACCATTCTAGAATTATACTTAAATGTTTCTTTAAGAAGATTAGATCAATGTAGATGTGCTTGTGCACTGTTCCCGTACCAGCCTCCCTGAACAGGCGCCGGAATGTGGCGACTAGGGGCTTTTCACAGTAACTTCATTTGAAGCCTACTTGTGACAATAAGCGATTTTCATTTTCATTTAATTTTCATAAAATATAACTTTGGATACCAGAGATACAAACATACTCATGCATACCAGTGAACTGCATGGTCACTGGCATTAGTATGGGATATCCTTCTAACCGAGTGCACTGTGAAATCGAATCATGTTGCATAAAACACTTTAAGTTGGATCGTGATCAACCTTTTGCTTTGATTTTAATATCACGGCACTGTTAAGTATAATACTCAATGAAATAGTATTAGCAAGTTGATACCCTTCACCATAAACTTGCAGTAACATTGTCAAATCACATTTTTTCCTTTTTAATTCTTTGCAGCTCATACTGAAATATTTAGAGATAATTACTGGGTATGGTGATCCATGCGAGACACACTATTGAGTCAAATAGCTGGATATCTCGAGGTTTTCAACAATGGACAATAGCTTTTCTTTGTACTTTTAATGACGAAAATGAATTGAAATGCTAATTTTTCTGGATTTAGTCAGACCAACATGAGGCTAATAGGATGTTGATAATTAACATTCAGTGTGTTTTGGTAATGCTGCAGTTTGCCAATCTTGTGTCACACTGTCCAATCGTTTACAGGTGACTGGACCTTTTAGCTAAACCCTCGATGTGACAGCAATGGAAACGGCGAGTAGGGAAATGAAAGGGGCTGGAGGTCTAATCCTGGTGACTGCCTCTGTTAGTCTTCTCATACAACATTCAATTTCTGAAATCTGTTCATAAATTAATAATATCCTACACCTTTTCTATCTTTAATGAGTCGTGATACTGAAAACTGAAGTATAGGAACAAAAGAACAAATTATGCTACCTTCTGAAACTGTTTCTCTGCACTAATAAAAAAAACAGACAGCATTGTCAGAGACCCCTCTCACCCAGGCTTTTCTTTCTTCCAGACCCTTCCATCAGGCAGAAGATACAGAAGTCTGAAGACCCGTACATCCAGACATCCGAACAGCTTCTTCCCCACAGCTACTAGACTCCTCAACGACTCTCTCTCGGACAGATCTGTTCCCCGTAAGAACACTATTCACAGCGCCCTATGCAGCTCTTGCTCATATATTTGCTTTGTGTGGCCCCTTGTTCTGCACTGTAACCAATCACTGTTTGTCGGTGTATCATTTGTCAATGTACTCTGTCGATTATTCTTTTTTTGTCTACTATGTACGTACTGTGTACATTCCCTTGGCCGCAGAAAAATACTTTTCATTGCGCAAATCTGTAATACAAAATCAGTAGATTAAAGTAAGTGTTTTATTTTGAATTGATGGCTAATTAGGTCCCTCATCTATATATTTGCAAATCATACCAATAAAATGTTATACACTAAAATATGACCAATATAATGAAAAACAAGTTTTATTAAAAGAGGTTAGCATCTGAAAATTCTGACTAAAATCTTTTTGGGACACTTAGGCTATCTCGAAAACATATACATCTACACTGAATGTAATTCCATGACTAAAAATATCTTCTCATTTTGGATCATACGCTAGACAACTAGAATCATAGAATCATAGAAAGTACAGTGCAGAATGAGGCCATGAGGCCCATCAAGTCTGCACCAGCCCTTGGAACGAGCTCTTTACCCAAGCCCATATCTCCACCCTATCCCCACACCTCCACCCTATGCCCGTAACCCCACCTAACCATTTTTGGACACTAAGGGCAATTTAGCATAGCCAATCCACCTGCACATCTTTGGACTGTGGGAGGAAACAGGAGCACCCGGAGGAAACCCACACAAACATGGGGAGAACGTGCAGACTTCGCACAGACAGTGGTCCAAGCCGGGAATCAAACCTGGGACCCTGGAGCTGTGAAGCAACTGTGCTAACCACTGTGCTCCCGTGCTGCCCCTATAATAAGATTTGCAAAAATATAGAAGTGATCTTTCAGAAATATTTTTTAGCACAGATGGCTGTATCTGCTTTGTAGAAATAAGATGAAATAATCAACCGTTCTGTTATATTGAACTATTAATTCAAATATGTGCTTCCTTTAATTCAACTTTTTGTCACAAGGCTTTATTTTTGAAAATATGATCTAAAGCTCCAATTTACTGGAAATTTTGCAATTTACAATGACACTGAACAAACTTCTTAAAAATGCAAACCTACCTTCCTAGGTGAAGGTGAAAACAAGTCACCCTTAGGGGAATGCAAAGACAATTTCTATCATTCAGAGACCCATCAATGCCCGCCATTGTCGAAGGAAGAGACATTAAAATGCAACGTATTGGATATTGAAACAATGGCTGCCACAAGTAGACCCACCCAAACCCCTTGGAAATACCCACTGGTGAAGTATAACAGGCCAGGCTGCAGCCACAGCAGAGAGACGGCAAGACAGTTTTCAGCAGTAGAAACAGTCTGTCTCACCTTCAGAAGGAGGAATGGAGAGGTGGAGCTGCTGAAGATATTCACGAGAGCAGAGAGAGAATAAATACAGGACAGGGATCGTGGCCTACATTACTCACCTTCAGGAAGAGGAATGGAGAGGTAGACCTGTGGGAGATATTTGAGGGGGCGGAGAGAGGAGTTCCCAAGAATCTGGGAATGCATTGAGTTTGAAAACAAAGTGAACAGTGACATCCCAGGAAAGCTGTAAATTGATTGGTTGAGAGTAGTTTTTCCTTGCTGCGGGAGTAGAGGCCTCAAGGCAGAGAGCTGCTTGATCAGTAGTGGGTAAGTTGTTTCTCTTCAATTCAAGGCTACATTAAGGTAAGGTAAGAGTGCTAACTTTAAAAAAAATAACAAATAGTTTTCTACTTTGCAAAAGTACTGTATTACAAGGATAAGTAGGTCGAAGTGGAATTGGACAATGAGACTAAGTTTAGGTAAGAGGAGTGCCTTTTAAGACTAAATAATTAGAACATTTAGCAAGAAAGACAAAAGTAAGACATGGCAGGTGAGGTCAACCGAGTAGAATGTGTGACCTGTCATGCGTGGGAAGTCATGGACCTTACCAGCAACCTAGATCATCATATATGCGGGAAGTGCTCCCAACTGTATAAATTTGAACTCTGGGTATCAGGTTTCGAGTGGCATCTGGAGACACGGTGTCACTTCCGTGAGACTGAGAATTATGTAGATATCACGGTTAGAGAGGTGGCCACACTGCAGGTTAAGGAACTGCAGGAAAGAAGGGTGACCACCAGGCAGTCCAGGAGGAACAGGTAGGTAGTGCACGGGTCCCCTGGGGTCCGGCTTTCAAATACTTTTTTTATTTTGGAAGCTAATGAGGGTGTTGGTTCCTCAAGGGATTGCAGTCAGAGCCAAGCTTCAGGCAACACATTCAACCTGACTACAGGAGAAGAGGAAGTAGGAAGGAGGTGCAATAGTAATAGGGGATTAATTAGTTAGGGAAACAGACAGGTACTTCTGTGGCTGCAGACGTGACTCCAGAATGGTGTGTTGCATCCCTGGGGCCAGGGACAGGGATATCACTGAATGGCTGCAAGGCACCCTAAAGGGGGAGGGTGATAAGTCAGGGTTCAATTCTGACCTTGGATAATTGTCTGTGTGGCATTTGCACATTCTCACTATGTTTACCTGGGTTTCCTCCGGATGCTCCAGTTTCCTCCCAGAGTCTAATGATGTGCGGTTTAGGTGGATTGCCCTTGTTAAATTGCCCCTTAGCGTGCAGCGATATGCAGGTTAGATGGGGTTGCAGGGATAGGGGGAGGGAATGTGCTGCTCTATTGAAGGGTTGGTGCACACTCGATGGGCTGAATGGCCTCCTTCTCCACTGTAGGGGAACTTTGATTCTATGATACGTTGTGGTACACATTGACACCAACAATATAGGTAGAATGGAGGATGAAGTCTTGCATCAATAATTCAGGGAGCTAGGCAGCAGATTAAAAGGCAGGACCTCAAAAGCTGTGATATCTGGAATACTCCAGGTGCCATGTGCTAGTGAGTATAGAAATAGGATAATAGGGCAGATGAGTGCGTGGTTCAAAAGTTGATGCAGGAATTTTAGATTTCTGGTTTACTGGGACCAATTTTGGGGAAGGTGGGACATGTTCCAATGGGACGGCCTGCACCTGAACCAGAATGGGACCAACAACCTTGCGGGTGGATTTGCAAGTGCTGTTGGGAGGAGTTTAAGCTATTTCGATAGGGAGAGGAGCATAGAGCATTGGTACAACAGGGACATGGCATATGGTTGTAAAGGAACCAGGAAAGAGGGAGTTTAGTCATGTTGCATTCCAGGGGAGTAAGACGAGACTGAATGACCTCTATTTTAATGCAAGGAGCATTATTGGGAAGACCGACGAGTTGTTTTTTTTATAAATGTTTTTATTGGGTTTTTGAACAAAGTATATTTACCGTTGTGTACACGGAATAAGAAATATATGTATACATACATATATAGAAGAGAAGGGCACACCCAAATATACCAAAAAAAAGTAATAATAAAAAATAAAATCGAATAACTGGTAGGGTATTCTGCACCAGCTCAACAGCAGCAACTCTGTACAACTGGCAAAATTATTTACAACACATAAGTAGGCGACTGTTTGTGGGAGGGAGGGAGGGGGGAGTGGAGACTGGGGAGGTAAATATACATTTGGGTGCCGGAGAAACAATTACAGTGGGCAATACTCAAATGGGTTTGGTGTTGGTGTTGTCACTTGCTTCTCACGGATGGATCTCGCTGCCGTTATTGTCTCGCGCTCACCTCCGCTTCAGCCGTTCCTCCCGTCTTTCGGATTGGATTGGATTGGATTTGTTTATTGTCACGTGTACCGAGGTACAGTGAAAAGTATTTTTCCGCGAGCAGCTCAACAGATCATTAAGTAAATGGGAAGAAAAGGAAATAAAAGAAAATACATAATAGGGCACACAACATATACAATGTAACAACATAAGCACCGGCATCGGATGAAACATACAGGGTGTAGTGTTAATGAGGTCAGTCCAAAAGAGGGTCATTTAGGAGTCTGGTGACAGTGGGGAAGGAGCTGTTTTTGAGTCTGTTCGTGCGTGTTCTCAGACTTCTGTATCTCCTGCCCGATGGAAGAAGTTGGAAGAGTGAGTAAGCCGGGTGGGAGGGATCTTTGATTATGCTGCCCGCTTTCCCCAGGCAGCGGGAGTTGTAGATGGAGTCAATGGATGGGAGGCAGGTTCGTGTGATGGACTGGGCGGTGTTCACGACTCTCTGAAGTTTCTTGCGGTCCTGGGCTGAGCAGTTGCCATACCAGGCTGTGATGCAGCCCAATAGGATGCTTTCTATGGCGCATCTGTCAAAGTTTGTAAGGGTTAATGTGGACATGCCGAATTTCCTTAGTTTCCTGAGGAAGTATAGGCGCTTTTGTGCTTTCTTGGTGGTAGCGTCGACATGGGTGGACCAGGACAGATTTTTGGAGATGTGCATCCTGAGGAATTTGAAACTGCTAACCATCTCCACCTCGGCCCCGTTGATGCTGACAGGGGTGTGTACAGTACTTTGCTTCCTGAAGTCAATGACCAGCTCTTTAGTTTTGCTGGCATTGAGGGAGAGATTGTTGTTGCTACACCACTCCACTAGGTTCTCTATCTCCCTCCTGTATTCGGACTCATCGTTATTCGAGGTCCGGCCCTCTATGGTTGTATCATCAGCAAACTTGTAGATGGAGTTGGAACCAAGTTTTGCCACGCAGTCATGTGTGTACAGGGAGTAGAGTAGGGGGTTAAGTACGCAGCCTTGCGGGGCCCCGGTGTTGAGGACTATTGTGGAGGAGGTGTTGTTGTTCATTCTTACTGATTGGGGTCTGTTGGTCAGAAAATCGAGGATCCAGTTGCAGAATGAGGAGCCAGGTCCTAGGTTTTGGAGCTGTGATATAAGCTTGGCTGGGATTATGGTGTTGAAGGCGGAGCTGTAGTCAATAAATAGGAGTCTGATGTAGGAGTCCTTGTTGTCGAGATGCTCTAGAGATAAGTGTAGGGCCAGGGAAATGGCATCTGCTGTGGACCGGTTGCGGCGGTATGCGAATTGCAGTGGATCAAGGCGTTCTGGGAGTATGGAGGTGATGAGCTTCATGACCAACCTCTCGAAGCATTTCATTACAACTGAAGTCAAGGCCACCAGATGGTAGTCATTGAGGCACGTTGCCTGGTTCTTCTTTGGTACCAGTATGATGACGGTCTTCTTGAAGCAGGTGGGGACCTCGGAGTGGAGTAGGGACAGGTTAAAGATGTCCGCGAATACCTCTGCCAGCTAGTCCGCGCAGGCTCTGAGTGCACGACCAGAGATTCCGTCCGGGTCCGTCACCTTCTGAGGGTTCACTTTCAGGAAGGCCGATCTGACTTCGGAAGCTGTGATGGTGGGTATGGGTGATTTATGGGCTGCTGGGGCACTCGACAGCGGATTGTTGGTTACCTGCTCGAACCGAGCATAGAATGCATTGAGTTCATCGGGGAGGGGTGCGCTGCTGCCAGAGATACTGTTCGACTTCGCTTTGTAGCCCGTTATGTTGTTTACTCCTTGCCACAACCGCGAGAGTCTGTCTGTGACTCTAGCTTGGTTTGATATTCTCTCTTGGCATCTCGGATGGCATTGCGGGGGTCGTACCTGGATTTCTTATAGGTCAGGGTCGTCTGCCTTGAACGCCTCAGATCTGTCCTTCAGTAGGGAGTCAATCTCGCTATTGAGCCATGGTTTCCGTTTGGGGAACGTACGTATTGCTTTCTTTGGCACGCAGTCGTCCACACATTTGCTGATAAAGTCTGTGACGGTGGTGGCATACTCATTTAAGTTGGTCGCTGAGTTCTTAAATATGGACCAGTCCACTGTCTCTAAGCAGTCACGTAAGAGCTCTTCTGTCTCCTCAGACCAGCACTGCACAACCTTCTTAGCTGGATTCTCCCGCTTGAGTTTCTGCTTGTCTGCCGGGAGAAGGAGCACCGTCTTATGGTCTGATTTCCCAAAGTGCGGTCGGGGGATGGAACAGTAGGCACCCTTGATTTTTGAGTAGCAGTGGCCATGAGTGTTGTCGCCCCTGGTGGGACAGGAGATGTGCTGGTGGAATTTTGGCAGTACACTCTTGAGGTTGGCCTTGTTGAAGTCTCCGGCCACAATGAACAAGGTCTCCGGGTGTTCTGTTTCGTAGTTGTTTATAACTGTGTATAATTCGTCCAGCGCCTTCCTCACTTCTGCCTGGGGTGGGATGTAGACCGCTGTGATAATGGCTGAAGTGAACTCACGTGGAAGATAATATGGGCGGCACTTCACGGTCAGGTATTCCAGGTGTGGGGAGCAGTAGGTCACCAGGGTCGCCACATCCAAGCACCAGGAGGAGTTGATGAGGAGGCAAACCCCTCCACCCTTCGCTTTGCTCGATGATACCGTGCGGTCCGCCCGGTGAATTGAGAAGCCTACAGGTTGTATGGCACAGTCCGGTGAGGTGGGGGTGAGCCATGTCTCTGTGAAACAGAGCACACAGCAGTCTCTTACTTCCCTCTGAGAGGTAAGTCTGGCGTTAAGTTCATCCAGCTTGTTTTTGATCTCTTGGACGTTTGCCAGGAGTATGCTGGGGAGAGGGGTCTTGAAACCGCGTTGCTTCAATGTAACCTGCCGACCGCCGCATTTCCCTCGCTTCCTCGGTCGGCGGCTGCTGCTGGATGATCCTGGGAACTGATGGGAGATGTCAGCCCTCGTGGAAGGTAGGTGGTTGTGCCTGGCGGGGTCCAGGGCCCTGGCGGGGACAAGGGCGCTGTTTACGTATCCGGGGTCGCGTCTGGCAGGATCCCGGGCGCTGGTTGAGGTAGAGGGGTTGCTAGGGGGCATGTTTGCGATCCGGATGGGTCCCGGCGTTCTGCGGGCATGGGAATACCTTGCAGGGCGTTTGGGTCCTGGGCCGGGGTCTCTGCCGTTTCTGGGGTCCTGGGTCCTGGGCAGGGGCTTCCTGAGGCAGGTCGGGCTGTGTCCCGTGGTCTGTTCCCTCCCTGGACGCTCCTGGGGTCGGATCTTGAAGTAGACCCGGTCGGGCCTCCACGTGGATTTTTTTTTCTTCCATCACCAGGTAGGTCGGGTTGCTGGGCGGGCCTCTCCGGGTCGGGTCGCTGGGCGAGTCTCTTGGGGTTGCATTAGACCGGGTCTTGCCATCGGGGGTCGGGTCGAGAGCTCTGGGGGTGGGCAAGGCGATCCGGGGGCTGGCGTCTGTAGTTAGGCCGGGTTGGGAGCTCCGAGGTCCGGGTCGGCTCCAAATCGAGGTCGGGGCTTTACTTCCAGTTTGGGACCGATCTTCTTCCAGGTCGCATGGTCAGGTTGGGTCGGGTCAAAAGGTCTCCAAGGGCCTCGGAGGATGTTCCAGCCTGCAAGAGAAGATAAAAGAGAGAGATTAGTAATAATGTTAGTATTGGAATGAATTTTTAAAAGATTAGAGCGAGTATAAGTTAAGTAAAAAGTGGATCTGTTGGGGAGAGATCGCAGCGTGTCGCCTCACTCCGACGCCATCTTGGACGCCTGTATTCTCCTTGTTCTCTGTTCCTGGGGATGCCAAATTTGCTATCGTATCCCGTGCCCTCCTTCCGGCTGTCATTTCCCTGCCTCCCCCCACCTCCCTGGTTCTCCTCTCTTGTTCCTTGTCCCTTCCCTCTTCCCCCCCCCCCCCCCCCCCCCGCCTCCCTCCCTCCCTGTGGTTTGCCTTTCTTTCCTCTTAGGTTTAACTGTTCCATCCCTCCCCTCTCCCTGTCTATCCCTCCTTCTCATGCTTTATCTACTTTCCCCTGGCTCTTGGCTACCTGGCTCTTCTGCTTGTTTGTTGGCCACAAACAGGTCCTGGAACAATTGGTGAATGGCTCCCACGTTCTGTGGAAGCCTCGTCTGACCCTCGGATGGCGAATTTGATTTTCTCCATTTGGAGAGATTCCGAGAGGTCGGACAGCCAGTCTGCAGCTTTGGGTGGTGCTGCTGACCACCAGCCAAACACGATTCTACGGCGGGTGATCAGGGAGGCAAAGGCAAGGGCATCCACCCTCCTCTCCAGGAATAATTTTGGCTGGTCTGAAACCCCGAAGACCGCCACTTTCGGGCATGGCTCCACCCTTATCACCACCACTTTGGACATTGCCTCAAAGAAGGCTGTCCAGTACCCCGCAAGTCTGGGGTACCAGAACATGTGGGCGTGATTGGCCGGGCCTCCTTGGCACCGTTCACATCTATCCTCCACCTCCGGGAAGAACCTCCTCTTACGGGTTAGAATCATAGAATCATAGAATTTACAGTGCAGAAGGAGGCCATTCGGCCCATCGAGTCTGCACCGGCTCTTGGAAAGAGCACCCTCCCCAAGGTACACATCTCCACCCTATCCCCATAACCCAGTAACCCCACCCAACACTAAGGGCAATTTTGGACACTAAGGGCAATTTATCATGGCCAATCCACCTAACCTGCACATCTTTGGACTGTGGGAGGAAACCGGAGCACCCGGAGGAAACCCACGCACACACGGGGAGGATTTGCGGACTCCGCACAGACAGTGACCCAAGCTGGAATCGAACCTGGGACCCTGAGCTGTGAAGCAATTGTGCTATCCACAAGGCTACCGTGCTGCCCCATTGTTCTTGTTAAGTGGGCTCTATGTACCACTTTTAGCTGCGTCAGGCTGAGCCTTGCGCATGTGGAGGTGGTGTTGACAATGTGCAGTGCTTCGCTCCAGAATCCCCACCCTATTTCAATCCCCAGGTCCTCCTCCCATTTCTTTCTTGTTGCGTCTAGTATGGTGTCGGCCCTCTCTACCAGTCGGTCATAGATGTCGCTACAGTTTCCTTTATCTAGTATGCTTGCATCCAGTAACTCTTCCAGTAATGTCTGTCGTGGCGGTTGTTGGTACGTCCTTGTCTCCTTTCACAGGAAGTTTTTGAGTTGTAGATACCTTAGCTCGTTCCCCCTGGCTAGCTGGAATTTCTCTGTCAGGTCGTCCAGTGTTGCGACCCTGCCGTCCGTGTATAGGTCCCTGACTGTCAGTGCCCCTCTGTCCTGCCCCCACCTTTTGAAGGTGGCGTCCGTCAGTGCTGGTGTGAACCTATGGTTGTTGCAGATGGGAGCTTTGTCCGACATTTTGGTCAGGCCAAATTACTGCTGTAGTTGGTTCCAGGATTGGAGTGTGACTATCACCACCGGGCTGCTGGAGTGTTTTTTGGGTGGGAATGGGAAGGGCCCGGATGGAGGTCCCCATGCAGGAGGCCTCTTCCGCGTGCACCCACTCGGCTTCTGGCTCCTTGATCCATCCCCTTATTCGCTCAGCCGTCGCCGCCCAGTGGTAGAATTTTAGGTTTGGAAGGGCTAGCGCCCCCTGGATTTTTATTTTTTGTAGGACCTTCTTTGGGATCCCAGCATTCTCCCCCCCTCCCATATGAACGCCATGATTAGTTTGTCCAGTGCTTTGAAAAAAGGCGATGTAGATCGGAATGGATCGGAGTAGGAAGAGATACTTGGGCGGTACATTCATTTTGATCGTCTGGACTCTCCCTGCAAGGGAGAGTGGGAGTGTGTTCCACCTTTGCGGGTCCTTTTTTAGTTCCTCCGTCAGACTGGTGAGGTTCCATTTGTGGATTCCTTTCCAGTCATGGGCTATTTGGATCCCCAGGTAGCGGAATTTGTGTCAGGCAAGTTTAACCGGCAGTCCCGTTAGTGCTGCCCCCCTACTTTTGGGTGTACCGGGAAGATCTCGCTTTTACTCCTGTTGAGTTTGTAGCCCAAGAAGGCGCCAAACTCTTTCAGGAGCGCGATGATTCCGTCCAAGCTGCTCTGTGGATCCGAAATGTAGAGGAGCAGGTCATCTGCATAGAGTGAGACTCTGTGCTCTCTGCCACCCCTTCGGATCCCACTTCAGCTTTTTGCTGCTCTGAGCGCGATTGCTAGTGGTTCGATCGCTGGGGCGAACAGCAGTGGGGACAGTGGGCATCCTTGTCTGGTGCCCCTGTGCAGCTGGAAATATCGGGAGTTGGTGTTCTTGGTCCGTACGCTCGCCATGGGAGGTGGCCCAGGAGGTGAACCCTGTTCCAAGCCCGAACCGTTCCAGTACCTCTATGAGGTATTTCCATTCGACCCCTGTCGAAGGCCTTTTCTGCGTCTATGGAGATGATCACATCTGGTGTTCTCTCCCCGGAGGGGGTCATTATCATGTTCAGCAGGCGCCTGATGTTTGAGGTAAGCTGTCTACCTTTGACAAAACCCGTCTGGTCCTCTGCGATCACCTCTGGTACACAGTTGAAGACTGATGAGTTAAAGGCGTGATTGACATGTGGAACTGTAATATTGTTACCATCACAGAAACATGGTTAAGAGAGGGGCAAGGCTAGCAACTCAACATTCCAGGATATAGGATCTTTGAGGCAAAGGAGGGTGTAAAAGAGGAGGTAGTTTTGCATTATTAATTAAGGAGTCAGTTACTGCAGTAAGGAGGGGTGATTGAAGGTTCTTGAAATGAGGCATTGTGGGTAGAGCTTAGGAATAAAAAGGGGACAGTCACATTGCTGGAAGTGTATTATCGACGTACCACAGGGATCAGTGATGGGTCCCTTATTGTTCATTTTATCCATAAACGATATCAATCAGAATGTGGGGGGGGGGGAATGATAAGTCCGTTTGTGGATGACAAAAAGATTGGCAGGGTGGTTAATAGTGAAGAAGAAGGTCTTAGGTTGCAGGAAGATACAGATCAGTGGCAGATAGAATTTAACCCTGAAAGGTGTGAGGTGATGCTCTTTGGAAGGAGTTAACACAATAAGGGAGTACACAATGAATGGCCGGACATTAGGAAGCTCAGAGGAACAGAAGGATCTTAGGGTACTTGTCCACAGAACAGTGTATCGGCTCTGGGGAAGTCGGCCCAGACCGATACCTGCAACCATTAGCAGCCCATCAACCCAGCCATCTGCAGTTTAATCGGCTATCCCCGGGAACAATTGCAACAAATTAGCAATTGAAAGCCGATCCAGACCTCTCGGCACCAGCAGTGGCCGAGACAAAGAAAGGTGGCCGACCACCCCCCGATCAAGGAATCGCCCCATTATTGGAGCATATCGAACCCAATGATTGGGACCAAGTCCAATCACTTGGGACCAGGGTCAAGGTCCGCCCCGAGAGGCGGTAAGCCCCTGGGAACTATAAAGATAGGGGCCAAGTTCAGATCGACCCCTTCTTCTCCTACTCGCAACCTTCGAGACCCTTCGAAGAAAGAACAAGTAAGTGTTACTCCAGCGATCGCTACCTGATAGGTGTTCCAGACTATCGACCCGTACCAGCCTTTTTGCATCCCGCAGGCCAGACCCAATTCGATAAGCCATTCGAGGCCAATCACATGGGAATGCGTGAACCCCTGCCAATAGGGGGTTTGCGTGGGGCCCTGGCAGCAGAACCACACCAGTGTGGGCCCCGGAGCCAAAGTGTTGAGACCTGTTTTACTGTGTTCTGAGCCTGTTACTTAACTGCCTTTGCCTTTCATCAGTAAATCCCTTTGTTAAGTACTGGAAGCCTTCAGCGTGTGTCTTGAGCCACACAATGGCTACGAGATAAAAGGTTCAATCGCAGCCTGCATTACTTTGTGATTTATGGGGGGAAGCACGGAGCACTTGAAAAAGGAAAGAAGAACCAACAAGAGATGTGAACCATTGAAACATGAGTTAAAATGCCTTTCATCTGTAAGCCAGACCTGTTTGACCAAGTGGCTGAAAATTGGAGTCAGTTCATCGAATGGCTCCGCTACTTTTTTTCCATAAATGAGAATTCAGGCGACAAGCAGAAGGTGATACTTCTAATGGTTTGCGCACCCCAAACGTATAATCTAATTAGGTGTAATCAGGAACCTCATGTCCCCAGAGATATTAAACTCAAAGACCTTTGATCAGATAGTTAAGTTAGTCAAAGAACACTTCAACCCAAGGCCCTTGATTATCCTCCAATGTTATAAATTTAACTCAGTAGTGAGGGACCATGAAGAGTCCATCTCAGCCTTCATAGCCAGGCTTTATTTGCTCACCGAACACTGCCGGTTCGGGACTGCGCTTAGTGACATGTTGCATTATCATCTGGTTCGTGGGATCCTTAACCTCAATATCAAGAAGGAACTTCTGGCTAAAACAACCATAATGTTGAAAAAAGCGATTGAGATAGCTCAGGTGATGAAATACACCACAAAAAGGCACCACTGAGCGACAAAGTGTGGCTGATGGGGAAGTCGATCAAGTATGGGGCGGTATCGACGTGTGGTGTGCGGCAGGATCAATAGGTGCGGCAGAGAACCAGACACGGTCCTCGGTGTGCAATCCAATATCGGGATCGGACCAGAGTCAAAGGATCCGGAAAATGATGGGGCGTCAACCCAAATCATAGGAAGACTGCTATCATTGTTAGGGGGGACCATCCCTAAGAGATTGGCCATGTTTCTGATACAATCAACGGGGTCACATTCAAGCATGCTAGTGCGCAAAGCAAAGTGCGGCAATGCAAAAACCAATGCAGCAGTAGCAGCAGTCCACAGCACCACTGAAGATAGTGGAGAAGATCTCTGAAGAGGAGCATGCAATTAATCAGTTGAATGCAGTTCAATTGAATAAGGCAGCTCCAATTTAAATTGTCCTAAGGGTAAATGGCTGATGCACGATCAATGACCACTAAAGCGAGGTTGTAGTCCAACTGAAGGCTTTAATAAGCTAGATGTTTCCCCCAGCAGCTCAGGTGCAGAATGAAGGCTGCTGGGGCGGCACGGGTTCTTATATCCCACCTAGCAGGGCAGAGCTAACATACATTCTAACCAGTAGAAAGCATACAGTTTCCACCAATGGTGCTTTAGCCTATCAGGTACCGTAATACCTATAATACCACATTCACCCACTGTTAAAAAAGAGCCCGGCGGGGGTGGTGGCCTGAAACTACAAAACATGGTAACGTGGTATAATTAGTTATGGAGATACCATAATACCTCCGTACAGTGTTTAGTAACTATTTACAATTCTGATAGCTATGTACATTTGATGGTTTATATTTACAGTTTACAATTAAAATGAAGCAATCAGTCGATCGGGGGCCCTGGTCATCCTCTGCGATCGTCGGAGCTTCGGTGGTGACTCCGGTGGAGGCTCGGGCGTCTGTGACTCCGGGAGTGTGGCTTCAATCTCCATGGCAGCTTCGGCACCCCTAGACGGCGCTGGTGGGGAAGACGGTTGACCTGGGAAGGGAGTGCCCGCGGTGGGCGTCGGTGGGTGGGGGGGCTTAGACAGGCTGACGGAAGGACAGATCCTCCTGTAAGGTGCTGCGGTGGAGGGGGGGGGACTGGTGGCTGGGATGAGCGTGGGGTCCGGCGGGCGCCAGGTCCCGTAGGAAGACCGTATCTTGTCGGCTGTCGGGGTACGCCACGTAGGCGTACTGGGGGCTAGCATGGAGCAGATGGACCCTCTCGACCAACGGGTCCGACTTGTGCGCCCGCACGTGTTTTCGGAGCAGGATGGGTCCGGGTGCTGCCAGCCAGGTTGGGAGCAAGGTCCCAGAGGAGGACTTCCTAGGGACGATAAGGAGGCGTTTGTGAGGTGTCTGATTGGTGGTCGTACAAAGCAGTGACCGGATGGTGTGGAGGGCATCCGGGAGTACTTCTTGCCAGCGGGAAACTGGGAGTTTCCTGGACCGTAGGGCCAGTAGGACGGTCTTCCAGACCGTTCCATTCTCCCCCTCTACCTGTCCGTTACCCCGGGGGTTGTAACTGGTCGCCCTGCTCGAGGCGATGCCCTTGCTGAGCAGGAATTGACGCAGTTTGTCGCTCATAAAGGAGGACCCCCTATCACTGTGTATGTAAGCGGGGAACCTGAACAGTGCAAAGATGCTATGGAGGGCCTTGATGACTGTGGTTGCGGTCATGTCGGGGCAGGGGATGGCGAATGGGAACCGGGAGTACTCGTCAATCACGTTCAGGAAGTACGTGTTGCTGTCGGTGGAAGGGAGGGTGCCTTTGAAGTCCATGCTGAGGCGTTCAAAGGGACAGGAAGCCTTTATCAGGTGCGCTTTCTCTGGTCAGTTGAAGTGCGGTTTGCACTCCGCGCAGATTTGGCAGTCCCTGGTGGCTGTCCTGACCTCCTCGATGGAGTAGGGCATGTTGCGGGTCTTGACAAAATGGAAAATGCGAGTGACCCCCGGGTGGCAGAGGTCCTCGTGGAGGGCTCAGAGGCGGTCCACTTGTGCGGTGGCACATGTGCCGTGGGACAGGGCGTCAGGAGGCTCATTTAGCATCCCAGGACGATACAAGATCTCGTAGTTGTAGGTGGAGAGTTCGATCCTCCACCGCAAGATCTTGTCGTTTTTTATCTTGCCCCACTGTGCATTATCAAACATGAAAGCAACCGACCGTTGGTCCGTGAGGAGAGTGAATCTCCTGCCGGCCAGGTAATGCCTCCAATGTCACACAGCTTCTACTATGGCCTGGGCCTCCTTTTCGACTGAGGAGTGGCGGATTATGGAAGCATGGAGGGTACGAGAGAAGAAGGCCACAGGTCTGCCCGCTTGGTTGAGGGTGGCCGCCAGAGCTACGTCGGACGCATTGCTCTCGACCTGGAAGTGGAGGGACTCATCGATGGCGTGCATTGTGGCCTTTGCAATGTCTGCTTTGATGCAGCTGAAGACCTGGCGGGCCTCTATCGACAGGGGAAAAACTGTGGATTGGATCAGGGGATGGGCCTTGTCCGCATAGTTGGGGACCCACTGGGCGTAGTAACTAAAAAACCCTAGGCAACGTTTTAGGGCCTTGGGGCAGTGAGCGAGGGGGAACTCCATAAGGGGGCACATGCGTTCAGGGTCGGGGCCTATAACTCCATTTCGCACTACGTAGCCAAGAATGGCTAGGTGGTCAGTGCTAAACACGCATTTATCCTTGTTGTATGTAAGGTTAAGGATTTTAGCGATCTGGAGAAATTTTCGGAGGTTGGTGTCCTGGTCCTGCTGGTCATGGCCGCAGATGGTGACATTATCGAGATACGGGAATGTTGCCCGTAAACCGTACCGTTCAACCATTCGGTCCATCTCGCGCTGGAAGACCGAGACCCCGCTGGTGACACCGAAGGGAACCCTTAAGAAGTGATGGAGCCGCCCATCTGCCTCGAAGGCAGTGTATTTGCGGTCACTAATACGGGGAGCTGGTGGTAGGCGGACTTGAGAGCCACCGTGGAGAAGACTTTATAATGCGCGATACTGTTTTCCAGGTCGGATATGTGGGGGAGAGGGTAAGCGTCCAGCTGTGTAAACCTGTTGATGGTCTGACTGTAGTCGATGACCATCCTATGCTTCTCCCCGGACTTTACCACCACTACTTGAGCTCTCCAGGGGCTGTTACTGGCTTGAATGACCCCCTCCCTCAGTAGCCTTTGGACCTCTGACCTAATAAAGATCCGGTCCTGGGCACTGTAGCGTCTGCTCCTGGTGGCGACGGGTTTGCAATCCGGGGTGAGGTTCGCAAACAGGGAAGGCGGGTCGACCTTAAGGGTCGCGAGGCCGCAGACAGTAAGGGGGGGGTATAGGGCCGCCAAATTTGAAGGTCAGACTTTGAAGGTTACACTGGAAGTCGAAACCCAGGAGTGTAGCCGCGCAGAGGTGGGGATGGACGTAGAGACGGAAATTTTTGAACTCCCTTCCCTGGACTGTGAGGTTTGCTCCACAAAACCCCTTTATCTCCACTGAGTGTGAACCGGAAGCCAGGGAAATGTTTTGATTAATGGGGTGGATGAGGAGAGAACAGCGCCTTATCGTGTCAGGATGTATGAAGCTCTCCGTGCTCCCAGAGTCGTTTAGGCAGGACGTCTCGTGCCCGTTGATGAATACGGTCGTCGTAGCAGTTGAGAGTGTTCGAGGCCGAGACTGATCCAGAGTCACCGAGGCTAATCGCAGCAGTTGAGAGTTCTCTTCGGGTAGTGCGTGGTCAGCCGAGCTGCGGTCCTGGAGGTTCATACAGGATAGCAGCTCCCATTGGTCGCACATGACTGGGGGTGCACAAAATGGCGGCACCCATCCCTCCAACGTGGCGTCCGCGGAACAAGATGGCGGCGCCCGGGGTCCGCACGTGGCCCTGGAGTATGAAGATGGCGGCGACCACTGGCCGCACGGGGTCCGTGGAGAACTTTATGGTTGCGGTCCGCATTCGCCGCCGGAGACCGCGGAAAGCATGGGCCTGGCATAACCCCACAAAATGGCCCTTTTTACTGCATCTCTTGCAGGTGGATGCACGGGCTGGGCAGTGCTGGCGGGGGTGCTTGGCCTGCCCCCAAAAGTAGCAGCGGGGCCCCTCGGGGTTGCCAAGCCGCCTTGCAGCACAGGCCTGTGGGGGAATGGGGGAAGTCTCGGGGTCGGCCGCGGAGGGGTTCCACGCTGCCCAGAGGGCTGCCGTGCGGTCGGGAACGTAAGCGCGGGCGTTCCTGGAGGCCATGTCCAGGGAGCCTGCAAGGGCCCATGCCTCCCTGAGACACAGGGTGTCCTTTTCTAACAGGCGCTGGCGGATTTGTGAAGATAGCATACCTGCCATGAAAATTTCCCGGACTAAGAGTTCCGTGTGTTCGCTCGCCGAAACTTGCGGGCAGCTGCAGCTTCTTCCCAACACCAGGAGTGCACGGTAGAATTCCTCCAGTGATTCCCCAGGGGTTTGTCGCCTTGTTGCAAGCAGGTGCCGTGCATAGACCTGGTTTACCGGGCGAACATAGTGTCCTTTTAGCAGCTCTGTTGCTGCATTGAAGTCTTCCACTTCCTCGATGAGGGTGTAAATCTCCGGGCTCACCCTTGAGTACAGGACGTGCAGTTTCTGCTCTCCCGTGGGTGCGTTTTCGGCCGTCCCAAGATACCCATTAAAGCACGCCAGCCAATGCTTAAAGATTGCCGCTGAGTTCGCCGCGTGGGGGCTATGTTGCAGAGCTCCATCCTTTCTTCTTAAAAAAACTAGCTTATTAAATTGATGCACGATCAATGACCACTAAAGTGAGGTTGTAGTCCAACTGAAGGCTTTAATAAGCTAGATATTTCCCCCAGCAGCTCAGGTACAGAATGAAGGCTGCTGGGGCGGCACGGGATCTTATACCCCGCCTAGCAGGGCGGAGCTATCATACATTCTAACCAATAGAAAGCACACAGTTTCCACCAATGGTGCTTTAGCCTATCAGGTACCATAATACCTATAATACCACAATGGCAAACCCCTCAAAATGGAAATTGCCACTGGGGCTTCAGTGACCATTGTGGGGGAACAGACCATGAAGTGTATCTGTGATGGAACTCAACCTTTAAGTTTGAACAGCACCACAGCCAAGCTGTGCACCTACACTGGGGAAACCTTGAAAATCCTTGGACCCACCAGGAGCAAGAGGCCAATTTGCCCTAGGTTGTCGTGGAAGGACACAGATCTAGCATCATGGGAGGGAACTGGTTGTGGAAGATCAGACTTAATTCGCTGGAAATCTTTTAAATATCCAACAGTGTCCTTCAAGGACATCTTTCACAAGGAACTGAGCCGGATCAAAGGCGTCAAAGCCAACCCAATGTTAATCCGGATTCGACCCTCAAGTTCTTCAGAGCCAGGCCAGTGCCCCATGCCCTGCATCAGAAGATTGAAGCTGAACTTAAGAGTTAGAAGAACTGGGCATAATCAGACCAGTTCAGTTCTTCGAAAGGGCAGCCCCCATAGTCCACATTCTCAAATTGGATTGTTCAATAAGAATTTGTGGAGGCCACAAATTAACTATAAATCAGGTTGCCCAGGTGGACATGTACCTGATTCCCCGGATCGATGACCTCTACGGAAAGTTGGCAGGAGGCCTCATCTATTCTAAATTAGATCTCAGCCATGCATACGTTTAGTTAGAATCGGATGGCGCATCCTAGAAGTTTGCCACAATAAACATCCAGAAGAGCCTTTTTCGATATACGAGATTCCCATTTGGTATATCTTTAGCCTGTGCTATTTTCCAGCATACAATAGAAAATCTCCTCCAAGGAATTCGCAAGGTGATGGTCAACCTCGACAATGTGGTAGTCACCGGCACCACCCTTGAAGAGCATATGTCTATTCAGATGAGATGTTAGAGTTTTCGGGATGGGGGGGTCTGCCTTCAATGTGAAAAATGTCATCGACATGCCTCAGAAGTGATGTATCTAGGATTTCAAGTTGATGCAACAGTGTTGCGTCCCCGGAGGAGACAGTCAAGGCTATAAAGTCTTTGCAGTCATCAAACCTTTTGGGTCACTTCAGCCCTGGAAATCTGATTGTACTCACATGTGATACGTCCCCTTACAGAGTAGGAGCAGTTTTATCCCACAAGGTGGGAGATGGTTCTGAGCGCCCTATTAGCTTTGCCTCAAGGACCCTTCCAGAAGCTGAACGGAACTATGCCCAAATTGAGAAAGAAAGCTTAGCATTCATATATGGTGTGAAGAAATTCCACCAATATTTGTATGGACGGCCACTACTTGGACTTTTAAGGCACGACAAGCCTATACCGCCAATAGCCTCGGCGAGGGAGCAGTGTTGGGCCTTGCTCTGGTGGCTTACAATTATGCTTTCCAGCACCGGCCTGGGTCACAGATTGCCAACGCAGATGCATTGAGCTGGCTCCCCCTGCTGAAAAGTGTCCTGGCTCCAACAATAACCCAGGAGATCGTATTGTCTTTGAACTTCCTTGACGTATTGCCAGTGTCGTCCAGACACATTTATAACTGAACCTAGAGAGACCCCATACTAACAAAAGTAAAAAGAAGGACACAGGCCAAAGGACGGTCCTGGACTTAATTTTAAGTGACAACGCCAGGTAGGTGATTGAAATATAAATGGGGGAGCATTTTGCAGACAGCATAACTGTTAGATTGAAGATTGTCACAGAAAAGGACAAGGATGGGCCTGAAATCAAAGTTCTAAACAGGGGTAATAAGATCAGATATGATTTGGCCAGAATGGACTGGGAGAAGATCCTTTTAGGTAAATCTGTGACAGAACAGTGGGATGCATTCAAGAAGGAAATCGGGAGAGTACAGGGCCAACATGATCCAATCAAGATAAAGGGTGGGACCAACAAATCCAGTGAAAGCTGGACAGTGAGGGATATACAGTGTTGGATGAGGAGAAAAAGGGAGGCTTATGGCAGATATTGAGGGCTCAAAACAGCAGAAGTTCTATAGGCATACAGAATGCGCAAGAGGGAACTTAAAAAGGAAATTAGCAGAGCAAAAAGGGGCATGAAAGGATACAGGCAGGTAAAATAAAGGAAATTCCTAAGTTGTTCTACAAGTACACTAAGTGTATAAGAAAAACAAGGGAAAGAGTAGGGCCTATTAAGGACCTTAGTGGTAATTTGTGTGTGGAGCCAGAAAGCCTAGGTAGGGTTCTAAATGAATACTTTGTGTCAGTCTTCACTAGTGAGAGGGCCGGTGTGGGTATAGAAACCAGGGAGAAGAACTGTGATAAAATTTAAAAATTAACATAGACAGAGAGGAGGTTCTGAGTGATCTGACAAGCTTAAAAGTAGACTAATCTCCAGGGCCAGATGAAATATATCCCAGGCTATTGAGTGAGGCAAGGGAGGAAATAGCAGGGGCGCTGGCAATGATTTTTAATTCCTCTCTGGCCACAGGAGAGGTGCCGGAGGACTGGAGGAAAGCCAATGTGGTACTAATATTCAAGAAGGGGGGAATGGATAAACCAGGAAACGACAGGTCAGTCAGTCTAATCTCGGTGGTGGGGAAATTATTGGAAGCAATTCTGAGAGTCAGAATTAATCTGCATTTGGAGAGGCAGGGATTAATCAAGAACAATCAACATGATTTTGTTAAGGGGAGGTCATGTCTGACCAAATTGATTGAATTTTGCAAAGAGGTGAACAGGTGTGTAGATGAGGGCAATGCACTTGATGTAGTCGACTTGGAATTCAACAAGGCTTTCGATAAGGTCCCATATGGGTGGCTGATAGCAAAAATAAGAGCCCATGTGATCCAAGGAAATTTTACAACTTGGATCCAGAATTGGCTGGGTGGCAGGAAGCAGAGGATGATGGTCAAGGGGCGTTTATCTGACTGGAAGCCTGTGTCCAGTGGGGTCCCAGAGGGATCAGTATTGGGGCCCTTGCTGTTTGTGGCTTGTATAAATGATTTAGATATGAATGTAGGAGGCTTGATAAGCAAGTTTGCGGATTATACAAAAATTGGTGGGGTGGTAAATAATGAGGAGGATAGCCTTAAATTACAGGAGGATATAGATGGGCTGGTCAGACGGGCTGATCAGTGGCAAATGGAATTTAATCCTGGGTTATGGGATACGGTGGAGGTGTGGGCTTAGGTACGGTGCTCTTTCCAAGGGCCAGTGCAGATTCGATGGGCCAAATGGCCTCTTTCTCCACTGTAACTTCTATGATTCTATGAATCCGGATAAGTGTGAAGTGATGCACTTAGAATCATAGAATCATAGAAGTTTACAGCATGGAAACAGGCCCTTCGGCCCAACCAGTCCATGCCGCCCAGTTTTTACCATTAAGCTAATCCCAGTTGCCCGCACTTGGCCCATAACCCTCTATACCCATCTTACCCATGTAACCATCTAAATGCTTTTTAAAAGACACAATTGTACCCGCCTCTACTACTACCTCTGGCAGCACATTCCAGACACTCACTACCCTCTGAGTGAAGACATTGCCCCTCTGGGCTCTTCTGAATCTCTCCCCTCTCACCTTAAACCTATGCCCTCTAGTTTTAGACTCCCCTACCTTTGGGAAAAGATGTTGACTATCTACCTTATCTATGCCCCTCATTATTTTATAGACCTCTATAAGATCACCCCTAAGCCTCCTACGCTCCAGGGTAAAAAGTCCCAGTCTATCCAGCCTCTCCTTATAACTCGAACCATCAAGTCCCGGTAACATCCTAGTAAATCTTTTCTGCACTCTTTCTAGTTTAATAATATCCTTTCAATAATAGGATGACCAGAACTGCACACAGTATTCCAAGTGTGGCCGTACCAATGTCTTGTAGAACTTCAACAAGACGTCCCAACTCCTGTATTCAATGTTCTGACCAATGAAACCAAGCATGCCGAATGCCTTCTTCACCACCCTGTCCACCTGCGACTCCACCTTCAAGGAGCTATGAACCTGTACTCCTAGATCTCTTTGTTCTATAACTCTCCCCAACGCCATACCATTAACTGAGTAGGTCCTGGCCTGATTCGATCTGCCAAATTGCATCACCTCACATTTATCTAAATTAAACTCCATCTGCCATTCGTCGGCCCACTGGCCTAATTGATCAAGATCCCGTTGCAATCCTAGATAACCTTCTTCACTATCCACTGTGCCACCAATCTTGGTGTCATCTGCAAACTTACTAACCATGCCTCCTAAATTCTCATCCAAATCATTAATATAAATCACAAATAACAGTGGATCCAGCACCGATCCCTGAGGCACACCACTGGTCACAGGCCTCCAGTTTGAAAAACAACCCTCTACAACCACCCTCTGTCTTCTGTCGTCCAGCCAATTTTGAATCCAATTGGCAACGTGAGCTTTAACCTTCTGCAACAACCTACCATGCGGTACCTTGTCAAAGGCTTTGCTAAAGTCCATGTAGACAACGTCTACTGCACTGCCCTCATCTACCTTCTTGGTCATCCCCTCAAAAAACTCAATCAAATTTGTGAGACATGATTTTCCACGCACAAAGCCATGCTGACTGCCCCGAATCAGTCCTTGCCTCTCTAAATGCTTGTAGATCCTGTCTCTCAGAATACCTTCTAGCAACTTACCTACTACAGACGTTAGGCTCACCGGTCTGTAGTTCCCAGGCTTTTCCCTGCTGCCCTTCTTAAACAAGGGCACAACATTCGCCACTCTCCAATCTTCAGGCACCTCACCTGTGGCTGCCGATGATTCAAATATCTCTGTTAGGGGACCCGCAATTTCCTCCCTAGCCTCCCTCAACATCCTGGGATACATTTCATCAGGCCCCGGGGATTTATCTACCTTGATGCGCTTTAAGACTTCCAGCACCTCCTCCTCCGTAATATGCACACTTCTCAAGACATCACTATTTATTTCCCTTAGTTTCCTAACATCCATGCCTTTCTCCACCGTGAATACCGATGAGAAATATTCATTCAGGATCTCACCCAACTCTTGTGGCTCTGCACATAGATGTCCTTGTTGATCCTTAAGAGGCCCTACTCTGTCCCTAGTTACTCTTTTTCCCTTTATGTATCTGTAGAAGCTCTTTGGATTCTCCTTTGCATTATTTGCCAAAGCAATTTCATGTCCCCTTTTTGCCCTCCTGATTTCCTTCTTAACTCTATTTCGACAATCTCTATACTCTTCAAGGGATCCACTTGATCCCAGTTGTTTATGTACGTCATATGTTTCCTTCTTTTTTTTGACCAGAGTCTCAATATCTCGAGTCATCCAGGGTTCCCTACTTCTACCAGCCTTGCCCTTGACCCTAAAGGGAATGTGCTTACCCTGAACCCTGGTTAACACATTTTTAAAAGCCTCCCATTTACCAGCCGTCCCTTTGCCTGCCAACAGTCTCCCCCAATCTACCTCTGAAAGTTCCTGTCTGATACCATCAAAATTGGCCTTGCTCCAATTAAGAATTTTAACTTTGGGCCAGACCTATCATTCTCCATAGCTATCTTAAAACTAATGGAGTTATGGTCACTTGTCCCAAAGTGATCCCTCACTAACACTTCTGTCACTTGCCCTTCCTTATTTCCCAAGATGAGGTCAAGTTTTGCCCCCTCTCTAGTCGGTCCATCCACATACTGAATGAGAAATTCCTCCTGAATACACTCAACAAATTTCCCTCCATCCAAGCCCCTAATGCTATGGCTGTCCCAGTCAATGTTGGGAAAGTTAAAGTCCCCTACTATTACCACCCTATTATTCTTGCAGCTATCTGTAATCTCCTTACATATTTGCTCCTTAATTTCCCGCTGACTATTTGGGGGCCTGTAGTACAGTCCTACCAAGGTGATCTGTCCCTTCTTATTTTTCAGTTCCACCCATATAGACTCAGTGGGCGAACCCTCGGAAATATCCCCTCTAAGTACTGCCGTGATGTTCTCCCTAATCAAAAACACCACTCCCCCTCCTCTCTTACCTCCTGTTCTATCCTTTCTATAGCATCTGTACCCCGGAACATTGAGCTGCCAGTCCTGCCCCTCCCTTAGCCATGTTTCAGTCATAGCTATAATATCCCAGTCCCATGTGCCCATCCATGCCCTGAGTTCATCCGCTTTGCCCGTCAGGCCCCTTGCATTGAAATAAATGCAGTTTAATGTAGACTTTCCTTGCTCTCTGCCCTGCTTTCTCTGGTCATGCTTTACACACTCTCCCTTCCTGCCTTTTGTTTCCGTCCCCACTGACTTCCTACATCGGTTCCCATCCCCCTGCCACATTAGTTTAAACCCTCCCCAACTGCACTAGCAAACACACCCCCGAGAACATTGGTTCCGGTCCCATCCAGATGCAGACCGTCCGATTTGTACAGGTCCCACCTCCCCCAGAACCGGTCCCAATGTCCCAGGAATTTGAAACCCTCCCTCTTGCACCATCTCTCAAGCCACGTATTCATCCTAGCTATCCTGTCATTCCTACTCTGACTATCACGTGGCACTGGTAGCAATCCTGAGATTACTACCTTTGAGGTCCTACTTTTTAGTTTAACTCCTAACTCCCTAAATTCAGCTTGTAGGACCTCAATCCGTTTTTTACATATATCGTTGGTGCCTATATGCACCACGACAGCTGGCTGTTCACCCTCTCCCTCCAGAATGCCCTGCAGCCGCTCCGAGACATCCTTGACCCTTGCACCAGGGAGGCAACATACCAACCTGGATTCTCGTTTGCATCCGCAGAAACGCCTGTCTATTCCCCTTACAATTGAATCCCCTATCACTATAGCTCTGCCACTCTTTTTCCCGCCCTTCTGTGCAGCAGAGCCAGCCACGGTGCCATGAACCTGGCTGCTGCCACCTTCCCCTGGTGAGCCATCTCCCCCAACAGTTTCCAAAACGGTAAATCTGTTTTGGAGGCAGATGACCACAGGGGATCCCTGCACTGACTTCCTACTCTTCCTCTGTCTGTTGGTCACCCATTCCCTATCTGCCTCAGTAATTGTAATCTGCGGTGTGACCAACTCACTGAATGTGCTATCCACAACTTCCTCAGCATCGCGGATGCTCCAAAGTGAATTCATCCGCAGCTCCAGAGCCGTCAAGCGGTCTAACAGGAGCTGCAGTTGGACACACTTCTTGCAGATGAAGGAGTCAGGGACACCAGAAGGGTCCCTGACTTGCCACATCTCACAAGAGGAGCATGACACGGGTCTGAGCTCTCCTGCCATGACTTAAACCTGAAGTTAAATATGAACTACACTACACAGCTAAGAGAAAGTCAAAGAGAGAAAAATCACTTACCAGTCACAAGCCAATCACTTACCTGCTGGCTGTGATGTAATTGCTCCCGAGACTCCCTCACAGGTCTGCTTCTCTGCACCTCCTTAAGATGAGCACCAAATTCCCTTAACTAGTTAATTAATTTACTTAATTAATTGGATTTTTTTTTTTTTCTTGGAAACTCAACCCCAAACACCAAACTCCAAAAAACACAGCCCTCACTCACCTCTTACCCGAACTCAGCCTTACCCAAACTCAGATACACTCTGTTTGCTTCCAGCACTCCGTCTCTAAAGGCACATCAGCCACACCTTTTGTATCCTTCCTGATTTACAGTCAGCCAATAGGCCTGCTCCCGAAACTGATCTCCCGAAACTAACAGCTGACCTGCAAGGTAAGGAAGTTTTTAAACAGTACTTACCTCTCCCAGGCCGCAAACTTTTAAACTCTCCGCTCTGCCTCGCAGCTCCCGCGCTTTTTTAAATCTCCCGCGCTGTTTTCAATGTCCTGGCTCTCTCTCTCTCCCCCTCCCAGCTGACCTGATTTTTCTCCCTCTGAGGACGGTGAGCGCAAAGCGCGGCCGCCACCTGAAGCTGTCTCTCCGCCGGGGACTGGGCAGGCCAAACCAGGCAAGGGATCACATGATAAACAGCGGGGCCCTGGGAAACACCGAGGATCAGAGGGACCTTGGTGTGTTTGTAAACTGGTCGCTTAAGCCTTCACTCAAATGATCCACCTCAGCCCTGTGTAATTCTTATTCGTTTCCAACTCCAGCAGAATGTCCCCTAGCTTTACTGAGGAAAACTGAGTTCCTCTTACGAGATTTTAAAGAAGATTCTTTAAACAACTGGCCCTGCTTGCAGCTGTTGCTGGACTGAACAATCTTACTGTAGAGAGAGAAAGGTCTTTACTTTGAACTTTTAGACAGAGTCCATCAAGTAAGAGAGAGAGATCGTGATCTGGGCTTTGGCCCTCCAGCTTCTTGATTAAAACCAGATGAAGCCTTCCTGTCCCTGGCAAAAATCTCCAGAATAATCAGCACCAATCAGCATAGACGATCATCTAACAGCCTGGAAAAGTTAGCTCATTGGCCAACAGCCAAGTCCATCAAGATGAGTCATCACCGGTCAGCACATCTTGTTGGATCCCTTTAAAAAAAAATTAAAGATGAAGCCCATCTGAAAGGTGTAGGTCCTTTTAATTGTCCAGATGCAAAAATTATAAAAGCCAAAATAACAGAAAATAAAGTGAATACACAGGGAAAACCGGGGCAGGAGGATCCTTACAATGTAAAAAACAGACAGTAGAAGCTTCCACAAGTATATAATAAGGAAAGGCAAGTACTGGTCCTATAGAGGGTGAGACTGGAGAATTAATAATGGAAACATGGAAATGGCAGAGACTTTGACTAACTATTTTGTATCTATCTTCCTGATGGAAGTCAACAAAAGCATCCAAGGGGCTGTGAAAAAGCAGGGGGGGGAAGGGAGGGAGGACAATAAATCAATCATAATACAAGGTAAAAAGTACCAGGAAAAATAATGGGGCTAAAAGCTGACAAGTCCATTGCACCTCGTGACTTACATTCTAGGGTCTTAAAAGAAGTAACTGCAGAGATAAAGGATGCATTGGTTGTAATCTTCCACAATTCCCTAGATTCTGCTTTTAGAGTTCTGCCATCTTTACAACCACCCCCCAATCCCCAATCCCCCCCCCCCCCCCCCCCCCCACAATCCCCGATAGGGTAAATGTATTCACTCGGACATATTGTCAGTTTAAATTCTCAACCAAAAGAGATTTGAAGTTACCATAAGAGCTTAAGTCAGCCATGCTAGCTTTTGGCATGGCCTTCAGGTAAAATATCCTCCCCCAGCAGTGGTATTTAGACTAAACGAACATATTCCAAATAAATATACTTTACAGGTATACTATAGCAGTATTTAATTCATTGAAGAATCACGGAACTTAGAATTCACCATGAGAGAACCCTATAAGTGTTAGGGTCCTTGAAGTTTACAGAGAAGAACTACAAACTTTTCCAATAGTTACTTTATAATGCTTTATTATAGCTTAAATCGTGGATTACTTCATGGTCATGTTTTCAAGATTATTGAGTGCAAATATAAGATAAACTAAATCAAAATGAAAAATACATCTCTACCTAAAAGTTAATGTAAACTTCAAATCAAATTCACCTTAAAATTGCATGCAGGATATTAAAACAAACAATTAATACTAACAGTCAAAAATATAAGTTGGCTTCTGTTGTCTTGTCTCAGCTGTGATGAAACCTATCTAAGGTCTCGACGCATTGATGGTCATGCAAATTCTGACATCAATGTTTACCCTAACAGCGTTCAAAGAGTATCTGTTGCTTATTGGATAACATGCTATTTTCTGTTATATTTATGAGGCTCTACTTGATGGGTCTAAAAAAAAATTCAGGTGCAGCATTATGTCTCCCTGTCTGGAAAAGCCTTTTCTCAAGATTTTTACACCTGTGTACGTGCGTGAAGTGAATGCTTCTCTGCTTTTTGCAAAGGGTTTTGAGCTGAGCTTTTAGTTGAATTAAATTTTTAACTCTTTCATTAACTGGATCAAATTCTTAAAACTGGAACATTCCCAGAAGATTGGAAAACCACGTGTGAAACAACACATTTTTTTGAAAAGAGATAGACAAGAAGCAGGAAACTAAAGGCCAATTAGTCAAAATTTCTCATGGAAATAAAGGAAAATATCTCAAATCAGGAGAATTGTTTTATTGTTTATTTTGTTAATCAATGATTGTCTGTGTGTTGTTATGTATGTTCTGATTTCAGTCAAAATATATATTATTAAATTCTCATTGAGAAATTGTCAGAATCCATTCTGAAGGAGGCATTAGCAGGACATTTAGAAAATCAGAATATAATCAAGCAAAGTCAGCATGGTTTTCTGAAAGGGAAATCACGTTTGACAAATTTATTCACATTATTTGAGGATTTACAAGCAGGGTAGATAAAGGAGAACCAGTAGATGTAATGCATTTGGGTTTCCAAAGGGCATTCGATAAGATGCCACATAAAAGATTACTGAAATCGATAGGAACTCAGTGTTAGGGTTAATATTGTAGCATGGATAGAGGATTGGTTTACTAGCAGGAAAAAGAAGTTGAGGTAAATGGTTAATTTTGAAGTAATGAACTGTAATAGTGGTGTGCCACAGGGCTCAATGCAGGGACTTCATCTATTTATAATCTACATCAATGATGTGGGTGAAGGGACTGACTGCATTGTAACCAATTGTGCAGGTGATACAAAGATAGGCATGACAGCAATGTGTAGGGAGTCTATGAAGAGTCTGCAAAGGGATATAAATAGGTTAAATAGATAGATAGATAGATGGGGGAAATTTGGCAGATTTCTGACTTTGACAAGAAGAATAAAAAAACAGAACATTATTTAAATAGTGAGAGACTGCAGAATGCTGCAGTATAAAGGGATCTGGGTGTCTTTGTACATGAATCACAAAAGGACAGCATGCCAAGTACAGCAAGTAATGAGGAAAAATAAATGGAATGTGGCCTTTATTGTAAAGAGGATGGAGCATAAAAGTTGGGAAGTCTTGCTACAGCTGTACAGGGCATTGGTGAGACCACGCCAGAGTACTGTGCATAATTTTGGTCTTCTTACTTAGGAAGAGATATATTTGTATTGGAAGCAGTTCAGAAGGCTTACTCGGCTGATTCCTAGGCTGACGGAATTGTCTTATGAGGAAGGGTTGAGCGAGTTGGGATTTTACTCATTAGAGTTCAGAAAAAAGAGTCTGGGGGAGCTTTTTTAAAATACATTTAGAATACCCAATTGATATTTTCCAATTAAGCGGCAATTTAGCATGGCCAATCCACCTAGCCTGCACATCTTTGGGTTGTGGGGGCGAAACCCACGCAAACACTGGGAGAATGTGCAAACTCCACACGGATAGTGACCCAGAACCGGGATCGAACCTGGGACCTCGGCGCCGTGAGGCATCAATGCTAAGCATTGTGCTACCATGATGCCCTTGAGGGAGCTTTACAGGGTAAATGCTGAAGGGATGTTTCCTCTTGTGGGGTAAGCAAGAACTCGGAGGTCACATTTTAAAAATATATTATCTCCCTGTTAAGACAGAGATGATGAGGAATTTCTTCTCTCAGAAAATTGCGAGTCTTTAGAATTCTCTTCCATCGAGATGCGTGGAGTCTGGGTTATAATAATAATATCTTTATTGTCACAAGTAGGCTTACACTGCAATGAAGTTACTCTGAAAAGCCCCTAGTCGCCACATTCTGGCACCTGTTCGGGTACACTGAGGGAGAATTCAGAATGTCCAATTCACTTAACAAGCACGTCTTTCCAGACTTGAGGGAGGAAACCGGAGCCCCCAAAGGAAACCCATGCAGACACGGGGAGAACATGCAAACTCCTCACAGACAGTGACCCATGCCGGGAATTGAACCTGGGACCCTGGCGCAGCGAAGCAGCCGTGCTACTCGTGTTGAGAATAGATGTGATCACTGTTCGCTTGCCCCTGCAGATCATATGTATTTGTTTTGGTCCTGCCACAAACTCGTTAGTTTATGGTCTTCCCTTTTTAACACTGTTTCTGAGATACTCCTATTGGATTTACTCTCATGTCGGTTGGTAGCCATATTTGGGGTTTCAGATTCACCAGCAGTTCACTCTGGGGTAGAGGTGGATGTTGTTGCATTTCCCTCACTGGCAGATTGAAGATAGATACTGCTTGGTTGGAGTTCTCCCATTCTGCACAGTGCCTCTGGTTGGTTAGGGGACCTAATGTCCTCTTGCACTTCGAGAAAATTAAATTCACCATCAGGGGTTCAGTGGAGAGGTTCTACCTGAGATGGCAAATGTTCATCTGCTTTTTAGGGCAGCACGGTAGCATAGTGGTTAGCACTGTGGCTTCACAGCACCAGGGTCCCAGGTTCGATTCCCTGCTGGGTCACTGTCTGTGCGGAGTCTGCACGTTCTCCCCGTGTCTGCGTGGGTTTCCTCTCGGTGCTCCGATTTCCTCCCACAGTCCAAAGACGTGCAGGATAGGTGGATTGGCCATGATAAATTGCCCTTAGTGTCCAAAAAGGTTAGGAGGGGTTGTTGGGTTAGGGGAATGGGGTGGAAGTTAGGGCTTAGGTGGGTCGGTGCAGACTCAATGTGCCAAATGGCCTCCTTTTGCACTGTATGTTCTATGTTCTATTAGGGGTTTTAGGTATAGTGTGTAATGTTAGTTATTTTTTCTTCGTTTGTAATATTTGCAGACTTGTGTTTCTGTTGATTGTTTAATCAAAAGCTTTAATGAACACACTTTTAAAAATAACCCACCGTGTCAAGTAATAACAGCAGAAGCCCTATGGCAGTAGAATGGAACCAACATGCCACCATTAAAAACCATCCCCGAACAGGCGCTGGAATGTGGCGACTAGGGGCTTTTCACAGTAACTTAATTGAAGCCTACTTGTGACAAAAAGCATTTATTATTATTATTATTGTAATCATATATCCCACAGCCGCCCAACCGGCTTCAACCTGCCACACCAACATTGGATGCTCCTCAACATTTCCCACACTGGCCAAGGTCTTTGTGCAGCAAATCGCCACAAGTGGGGCCTTGCAGAGAACCGCAGCTGTGGTGCTACCCGATCAATGGCTCACATCACTGAAGACAGTCTCCTGACAAAATCCAGCGGAGGTCCCGGAGAGCTCCATTTAACCACTACGGAAACTATTGCCTGGCTTAGTGATGACTGAACATGACAATAAAAAAGTTGAATATATAAAGTCTGAGCTAGACAGATATTTGATTGACAAGGAAGTCAATGGTCATGAGGGAGAGACAGGGGAGTGGAGTTAAGGCCACAATTTGATCAGCATGGATCATATTGAATGGTGGAGCAGGTTCAATGGACTGAATGACAAACTCTTGCTTCTATTTTTTATAATCTCATGGTCTTATGTATGGTATTAGGATGTTACAGATGAGTCCTGAGTGTTAGGGTGTGCTGTTGGGTAAGTGATGAAGGCGTGGTGCAGTGGGCAGTGTAAGAGGGGGTGGTGTGTGGGGTGTGCAGTTGCATTCACTTATCTTGTCCACCTGAACAAAGTCATTACACTTCTTTTGTCACTGCATGTCCTGGGTTTGACACTGTGGGCATTAACTGCTCTTATCATTTGCTCCCATTTCTTTCTGAGTTTCATTTGCGAAGGGTGCCTGCCGCCTGGCAGAAACGTGGCTCCTTCCTGGCCTCCACCTGTGCCTCCAGGCAGTGTTACTGAAACAGAGAGCATGGTGTGATATCCTCCTTGTCCAGTGCACTAATGTGATTATCCAGCAGCTTTCAATGCATTGCTGCCGCTTCCTTGTGAAGGGGCTGCGCCTCTGAAAAGGGAAAGCTACTGAGAGCAGATGGTTGCTTCAGAACATTATTCAGTCCCCCAAAGTGTGCAGTGGCCATCTGTGGTGCTACGGAATACGGGAGCCACTTGAAGCCACACTACAGCATTGGTGATTTGTAGGATACATGAAATTTGTGTGTTCCCTACCTTCCTTGTTTACCACCAACTTGGCAGGTCACAGATCATGACCCACTTTACCCCAGAAAATGATGCAACCAACTTTCTAGCCCCCTGACTTTAAAGCTCCTCAGTTATTTTTTTCTTATTAAATAGATGGGCATCAAAGAAACCCACTTGAATAAAATGTTTTTGAGGTGACTGGTGCTATTTTGAACCAATTGAACTTTTGTTATCGTGGAGATCAATATCAGGTCAATATTTAATGTCCTATTTGTGTACTGTATGGAAGCACTAACTTCAGCCGCTCTGTGACTCTGGACTTGGTCCTGTGACTGGAATATTGCAACAGAATTTGGTTCTGTCGACCAACCCTGCCTTCTATTACAACTCATTTTAGTCACTCTGGCAATGCCACATTTTACAAGCCTCACTGAAGTTCTATTTGTCGCATGACTACAGCTCATCTTATCAGCGGTGGTAAAATACATTCAACTTTTTCATTCAGATTTAATTTCTTAAATCTTTCAATTATGACTTTCATACACCTCACAGTACTCCCGATTCAATGTAATGGTGATTATGAACACTTTGGCCGGGATTCTCCAATCCCGCGGCAAGTTCTGACGCCAGCGTGAAAAGCGGCGTGAGCCACTCAGGTGTAAATGGGCCTCAAGTGGCAGGTATTCACCCCTTCCTAGGGGCCTAGTATGGCGCTGGAGTTGTGTCCGCAGCTCCGGCGCCTGAAAGCCGGTGAGCCACAGCCGGCGCAAGTCCGCGCATGCGTACCACAGCCGACGCTAGTCCGCGCATGCGCACCACGGCTGGCGGGAGTCCACGCATGCACGTGGGTTTCCGTCTCCATGCCAGCCCCCAGGCAATATGGCGGAGCCTTACAGGGGCCCGGCGCGGAGGAACATTGGCCCCCGACAGAACTAACCTGCCCGCCGATTGGTAGGCCCCGAACGTGGGCCAGGCCACCATGGAGGCCCCCCATGATTTAATCACCTGCTAATGGTCGCATTCCAAGCATTGTTTGGCATCTTTGAATTTGTCTATATATATGTTTCTGGAACATACCTCTTCATTCACCTGAGGAAGGAGCAGCGCTCCGAAAGCTAGTGACATCGAAACAAACCTGTTGGACTTTAACCTGGTGTTGTAAGTCTTCTTACTGTGCTCACCCCAGTCCAAAGCCGGCATCTCCACATCATATTTAGTTATGTTAGAAAAGATGGGAAGCCAATATCTTTGTTCAGAGTACAGTAATGTTGTAAGGAAAACTGTTCATTCACTGAGTTTCTGAGCTAGTCAGATCTCTTGATGAGTGTCCACTGGATGACTCTAGTAAGTGCAAAGGTGGTTGAAGCATAATTACCTCAAAGAAGAAAGCAACCTATGTTCATCTGGGACTGTGGCGACTTTAACTTTACCTTTTATCTTGTGCATCTTCTCTATGTTATCTCCCAGCTGATCTTTCCCCTGTGATTCTCCTCCTGGGTGGTTCATTTAAATTGTTTGCTGCATTGCAAATCTATAGAGAAGGTAATAGTCCAGAATTAAGTGTGAGACTCTGATTTTATTATATTGTATGCTGCCCACTGAGTAGTCTCGGCATTTAAGTTTCTGCTTCGTCTGACTTGATTTTCAGATTGGTGAGCTCTACGCTTGGGTAAGTTGTGGGTCCTGACCCTCTGCTGCAACTATGCTGCCCAGTTGATGCGTTCATGAAAACATAAATGCTCCAATTGAGTCCAAAGCAAATCCGGCATGCAATTAGTGGTGTTGAGTGTTGTGTTATGTATTCTGGGAGAACACAGGCTGCAACGCGATGCAGCTTTGACCAAAAGATACTCCAAACTTTGAAGTAAGTTCAATGAGATTTATTGAACCATTAGCACAGTTCTCTATGAGTTTGACTCTCCTGCTAATCTTGCTATAGTAACTCAGTCTAACTAACCAGTCTGCTCTAAGCCACTTGGTGGGTGTGATGCTTCTGATCTGCCCCTGTCCTACTCTCTAAGTGTCACCTGTGGAAAGAGACAGAGCATGTGTACCCTGTCCTTATATGTGGGTTGTGTCATGCCCCATTGTGGTAGTGTCACCTCTGGGTGTCTTGACTGCCCATTGGTCGTGTCCTATTCTATGTGTTCATTAGCTGTATGTCTGCATGTCATGACGTCTCTGGTACTCCCTCTAGTGTTTACTTAGTCGTTGTGTATTTAGATTAACCCCTTGTGTATTTACAGTGATGCATATCACCACATCCCCCCTTTTTTCATGTTACATATTTTCTGTAGTGTTAAAGAAAAATTGAACAAAAACAGGTAAATAAGTGATGACATGTACAAGTTATGATGACTGTGATGATGATACAAGATCAAAGAATGGTTATGAGGACATTGAGGAGTATACATTACCATTAAATAGTTATGAGTCCAAAGTTCATGAATTTATACGGTCGAATGGCTTTCTTGTGCTGTTATGGAAGTGTCGATGTTGATGTTGTCATTCCCTTGTGAACGCCGTCAGTGCCCTGGTGTTTACGTAACCAAGAAGTCATCAAGAGGTGTTCAGATGGTCAAATCACTTCATTGTCTGAGGTGGACACTTTTTTTTAATGCTTGTGGTAGCAATTCTTGATGACATCTTTCCTGAAAACTGGTTTGCTTGTCCATAGTGTAGCAAATGTGAATTGGTAAGATGCGTTGGCATGCCATGGTATGTTTGCACTCTCGCCATTGTTCTGAGCTGAGCAGTAACATTGTCCTTCATGGGCAGAGTTGTACCATGTCGTACCAGTTGTTGTTCTATTGTTGTTGTCATTGTTGTTATTGACGTGCTTGTTGTTGTGTTTGTTGCGCTCAATGACCACACCGAGTGGAGAATTCGAGTCCTTCACAAAGTTACTTGTGTAACTTTGTGAAGGACAAAGTCCTTTGTGGCATCTGCTGGTTCATTGAGCGTGCCGTCTCTGATTCCTCGGCGCTCCCCGTCTGGAGTCATGTCCGGTTCACTTGAATCATCTTTGGCTTGTCGATGCTCCCTGTCTGGCGCCCTTTCTGGTTCACCTGAATCACCTTTGGTTTCTTGATGCTCCCCGTCTGGAGTCATTTCAGGTTCTTGTGGTGAGGCTCGAGTAGATGAGATTTGAATTAACGTGGTGTCACTGGAGTCACTAGTAGCCTCACTTTGATTGTCGAGTGCCTCTGTACATACTAGCTGAGATCTGTCAGTCTCGCTGAGATGTTGCAAATCTTGTATGGGAATTGTGAAGCCTTTGTCACTTGTCGCACATACAGTGTCTTCTTGTCGGTTAGATGAGCTGGGTAGACTGTCAGAGTCTTCTGGTGGCTCAAATAATCTGGGTAGACTGTCATAGTCTTTTTGTTGTTCACGTGAGCGTGGTAGACTGTCATAGTCGTCTTGCTGTGCAATTGAGCGTGGCAGACTTGCATCATCTGCTGCTGGTTGCTCAGATAAGGTTGCTAGACCTTCATGGTCTTGTTCATGCTATGGCTGTGCTCTGGAGTCTTGCGTTGCTTCCATCGTGGAGTCTGTCAACGAGCTCGCTGTGGAGGCTTGTACCGCTCTCTGTCTCTTGGCGTCAGGCCGCAGCAGAATCCTGTACTCATGGGTCGGGATGTCGCCTATGCTGGGCTGAGGATCCTCAAATCCGAAGAACCCTCCGTGACTGTGTCGGAATCTTCAATGTACAACACATCTCGTTGCGGTTCTGATTTGGTACTGAGGTCGTCACGTCCAATGGTGAAATCATCGTCTGAGTCGTAGTCTTCAAGGACTAAATCATCTCTTAGGGCGGTGCTAACTGCTTGTTGCAGGGTTCTGTGGAGGTTACTTTCAGCTACTGGTCGAAGTTCAGGCATCGTGCTGTCGTTCCAGATGAAAGAATTGTGTTTTCTGACGTTAAAATCTTTTTTCACTATTTTCGGACATTTCCCCTTTAAGTGGCGTGTCTCCGGGGCCTCTGACGTCATGACGCTTGTGACGTAGAGCATAGGAATGGATTGCGCATGTGCAGATCGATTTTCCTTCACTGCGCTCTTTTCGCCGGTTCGCGTCTTCTCGGGAACTGCGTATGTACGGCTCTTTGCGCAAGGTGGCTGCCAATCAAAATTGCCGTTTGTTCCTGTTGCAAGCCTACCTTTGCCTCATGGTGAGTACAGGCACCAGTTTTACCGATTTCTGTTGTGTTCACCTCGCAGTAATTATCAAACCTGTCCAGGACTGTCTGGAAGTCCCTCTTGTCCTGCCCCTTGGAGTACTTGAAGGAGTTGAAGATTTCTGGTACACTTTCACCCACAATGGTGAGTAGAAGATCTATCTTCTCAGCACCGGCCACACCAGCTAGGTCAGATGTTACCATGTAAATCTCAAATCTCTGCTTGAATGCACGCCAGTTGGCACTGAGATTGCCGTGGTACCTGAGCTACTGAGGAACCGGAACCTCGATCATCCTGCCTGGGTGCTGTTGCTGGTAGTCACGGATCTTGCTGAGTTGAACTATATAGATTCAAAAGGCACTACTGGTACCATGTTGTGTTATGTACTCTGGGATTACACAGGCTGCAACTCAATGCAGCTTTGACCAAAAGATATTCCAGACTTTGAAGTAAGTTCAATGTGATTTATTGAACCATTAGCACAGTTCTCTATGAGTTTGACTCTCCTGCTAATCTTGCTATAGTAACTCAGTCTAGCTAACCAGTCTGCTCTAAGCCGCGTGGTGGGTGTGTTGCTTCTGATCTGCCCCTGTCCTACTCTCTAAGTGTCACCTGTGAAAAGAGACAGAGCATGTGTGCCCTGTCCTTATATGTTGGTTGTGTAATGCCCCTTGTGGTAGTGTCACCTCTGGGTGTCTTGACTGCCCATTGGTTGGGTCCTATTTTATGTGTTCATTAGCTGTATGTCTGCATGTCATGATGTCTCTGGTGCTCTCTCTCGTGTTTACTTAGTCGTTGTGTATTTACATTCACCCCTTGTGTATTTACAGTGATGCATGTCACCACATTGAGGATTGCTTAGGAGCTGCCTGCAGAGTATGAGCAAAAAAGGAAGACTGCAGCCATGATGGAGCCTTGCCTCTGCCTTATTGAAGAAAACAGGTAGTTCCTCAGAGAACCAGCAGCAACATCGAGCACAGAAGTGATCACATGGCCAAATCAGAGATAATGCGCAGGGTCTGGTGCAAGATGCCCCAGGTCCTGAGATTTTCGACTTGATACAAATACTTTCACTTCTCTCCTCAATGAAGATGACAGCTGCGCACTAATGTGCATCAGGTTGTTCAGGTTTGCCGATTTCCGAATTGAAAGGTGCCTTCATGCCCTCCCCAGCTCATTAACAAGCTTGCCAAGGAGCTTAACAGGCCATTAATTCGAGGCAAGCAGATTCCCCACTCCCTCCTCTTGTTCTCAATTTGCTAAATTGGAGTGTGTGCCTGCAGGCAATAGGATCTAGAGGCATTTTCCAGGGAACATGGGCCAGGATTTTCATGGAGTCAGCCAGTCTCCATGGGTATTGAAAATGATGTGCGGGACCTGGATATAGGAGCCCTGCCCCCATTCTGGTAGTTTCCGATATTGACAGTTGTGTGAAATGCGATAAAATGCATCAGTGGCACTTGTGAATCAGCAAGACCATTTGATAGGACAGAATAGGAATCATGGTTTCCACCAATAAGACTGCCAGAACTCAGAATGTGTGTTACATGACTTGGTGCTGGAGACGTGAACAAATCTGAAGGACAGAAGTAAAGAATTTTGAGCTTTATGTATAGATGTGGGAAGCAGCAGCTGCAAAGCTGAATTTCCCTCTGAGGTAAAGATTGATGTCTGACCTCAGGGAAGATGGGGTGGGGTGTCTGTAAAAAGACCAAAGGCTCTGTTAGCGGTGTTAAATGAGACGAGTTCTTCAGACTGTATGAAAACGTCTTTTAATGCCACATGCATGCGGGAGAAAGAAACTTGGCCACTGTAACCGCAGCTTGGTCCCAGTTGCTTTGCCCCATAAAGCTAGTTTATACATCTTATACTGTTTGGATGGTACAGACTGATTCAAATGAATACAAAGTGATTCAAAGTACTACAATACAACCATTTATCGATACCGGCAGTTTGATTAGGTCACATTCATTCTCCTGGTTAGATGACGTGGATACTGATGCCATCAATTCACACGAGTCGATTAGTTGAAGTGAACAGTGGTTTTAATTAGCTAAATTTGTACCTGCCTGCGACTGCTCTGTATTGAGTGCTGCCTACAGCCTGCAGGTTTATACACCACCCCCGAGGGGCGGAGCCACAGCGGAGACCACAGGGGCATCAACATAGTACAGTACAATACAGTGGTGAATTGCAGTAGCAATACGTTCATCACAGATCCATTGTCTGACTAACTTCACTTCTAATCGAAAGGTGGACACATCTTGTCCATTTGCTTTGCAATACAAAGGAATGTCCTTTAGACAATCAGACAATAATGAGATGGTGAGTGCCCTATTTCCCTGAAACCTGTATATGGTGGGTGCACAATGCCCCTTCCAGACATGCTGGAGCCAGGCTGAACTTCTTAGATATGGCCCTATTGCTGAGACTTGGAAATGTGTTACCTGAGATATGCCTACATGTAGTATGCTAATTTGCATTAGTCCGCATTTTGGGTTTTAGCGATTGTCAGGTTAGCCTTTTACAGGCATTCCTTTCCCTGCTGTCCTATGTGTACCTCAGATTCTCCATTTTCCCTACTACAGGCTCATCCATGTGGGATCTTGTTTATCACTCCTTATTCATCAGCCAATTGAGTGACATTACAGACTGACAGTCTCACCAGGTTAGGAATGTGTAGGCCACAAAGAAAGGACATTTGCTGAAATTGGCACAGGACGTTCACACATGCGCCATATGGAGGAAAGGCAGCAGCAGCAGTGTGCAGCTAGAGCCATGGTACCCAGGTAGGAGGTGGCAAAGCTTCCAGTCAGAATAGCAAGAAGGAGGAGGGTGAGATAATACCTTGAATGAAGTTCCGCTTTCTGGGAATAACTGGGCGGCAGTGCAGGCAAAGGCCCAGGATGTCTCATGATATGGTAAGAGAAATCTGTACCGTGTTGCAGGCAGACCACACGCCTTGTAAAGTTGATACACATATTGCTCCAATAGCAGGCAAAGTCACTGTGGGCCTCGACTTTTATGCAACTGGATCGTTCTCGGGCATCTCAACCGTCCACAGGTTCATAGCATTAGTCACTGATGCCCTCTTTGAAAGGAAAGTGGAGCAGATTATAGTCCCTACAGATGTGGAGTGTTTGTGTCAATGGCTGGCTTTCCACAACTGTAAGGCATAATAGATTGCAAACACATGGCATCAAAGCACCATTACATGAGCCGCACAGACTTCATCAACATCCAGCTTGTGTGTGACCATAATATGGTTTTCTTATACATCTGTGGTAGATTCTCTGGAAGCTATCCATGGTTTGCATCAACTCGATGTATTTGGATACTAATTGCCCATTAAACTCACCACAGATATTTATGTCCAGCAATTGCCAGTATAAATAATAATTAACAATAATGTAATTGTTGATGACTTCCAAGCAACTTCTCTTGCCCAAAAAGAAAACAATTATAAGTGGCCTCTTGCCTTCAGGTTGTGAAATGTTTTCAGAGATTTCAAGAATATATAATTTTCATTTTTACATTTTTATTTCTTACTTTCCCTTTCTCCTTTTTCTCTCTCACAGAATGGGGACAGCACAGAAGCTGGCTATTCACTCCGTCGTGCCTGGATTTCTGAAGGAGGAATTCACCTCATGCCACTCACTTGCCTTCGCCCTGTATCCCGGCTCATTTCTTTTCCTTCTTTTCCTCACTCCCAATCTTTCTTTCCCTCTCTTTAGTTCTCTTTCTGTGCTTGATGTGACATTGAATTCACCCATTCCAACTCAGCCTCCTTCCCAGTTATTTCTCCGTTTACTTCTAAATCGTTAATTTTCATTGGTTAAGGGTTTATGGGTTTCTCAGACACCCTAGGCTGGATTCTCCGTTTGGGAGACTAAGTCCTCTCGCCGATGTGAAAATGGTGGTGCTTTACTCCAGCAAAACTGGCGCAAAACAGGCACCAATTCCCTGTTTTGCTGTGGGCTAGCAGGTAGGCAGCGTAGAGATCGCAGCTCTAGCTGCCGATATGGCCCTGAGCATTTCCAGTTCCGTGCATGTGAACGGCGGCAGCCACACCGTGTTTCATGGCAGACGTCGCTTTTCAGGGAGCGGATAATCTGAAAACTGGCACCGCTCCCGATATTGACATCAAAATGGATTCTCCGCCCTGTCGCTGAACGCGATTTCAGCGTTGGGGAGTGGAGAATCCAGCCCCCTGTTTTCCATGCTGTGATGAACGGTTACTGTAACACTGTACCCTTGTCATCATGTAAGGTGATGTCCCCTTTCAGACCGGGCTTGGAACCCTGGGGAACTCCGCCCATCTGGGAGCCGTATATAAGGGGCCGCATTGTGGGCAGTGCAGCTGTTAGCACATATCTCGGCACTAGTCTAGTTCTTAGTTTATTAAAGCCTTCTTTACTGTTTATACTCTAAGCGTCGTTATTGATGGTACCACACATGCCATGCCACTGTCAGCTCATACTTCCAGCAACTTTGTCGGTAAAGGATTTTAAAAGCTAAAAATGCATAAACAAGTCTAACTTAACAAAGTACACCACAAGATGCCCCACTCCAAAGTTAGTCTGTACAATATCTTTATTGTGTGGACAAAAATGTTCTATCTTCCTGTTGTTTCCAGTGTGTGGTCAGTCAGTAACTAGAGAACATCGATTCAAGATCATCACCAAATTAATGAAGAGACTGTTGAAGAGCCAGAATTCAAATGTTGTTAGGACATGGGATCAGAAACAATGTTGAAAATGAAACCTTTAATAGCTTTTAAAAGGGAAGGGAAAAAACAGTAACAATTGGGAAATAAGAATACTGTCCGAACTGGTTTTGCATACCTTAAAATGGAACACCAGTAAAAAATTGGGGAATAAGAATACAGGGATGCGATTCTTTTGGCCACGCCGACCGGAAATTCTCACTCAAGGTCAACTTTACATGACCTCCAGCCTGTCCGTGTCGATCTTGCGGCGGAACAGATTTTTCCTATTGGGTAAATAATTGAAGAGAAAAGGAAAGTTGGGGTGGGGAACGGGACTAAGTAATATCTCTTTCAGACATCCAGTTGGTCTCCCTCTGTGATGTAAAACTCTTTGGCGGGATCTTCTGGTCCTGCAGTGGGTTCCCTGGCGGCACAACTGGCGAGCAACGCAAATGGCCATTGACTTCAGAGGGACTGGAAGATCCCACCATCAGCCAATGGTAAGCGGCCTCCACCGCCAGCGAGGGGAGGGTGGAGGCGGGGTGCAGAAAATCCCAGCCTATGATTCTGGCCAAGTGCATTGCCAGCATGTAAGATGAGTGCATAGCACAGGTAATGTGATAGTCAGGACAGTGTAGTACAGCGTATCTTGACACTTGGTCTGCCAGTCAAAGTAATGTGAAATACGTGATTTAAAAAGGATGGCTTCTTACTGCTTCCTGGGTATTTTTGCAGATGATTCGGCATCTTATTGGATGAATGTCAAAGCTGAAAATTGGTTCCCTCATGTTCTCAGCAATTGAATATTGTGAGTGTTCTAGACATTAACACCTACTAAATTGTACTAGTAGTCCCTCCAACACTGGTTTAACCAGACAAAGCTTCTTGGTCTGATGGTCCAGGGCTTTGTGGAAAGTTTAGCAAAATAAACCATGAATTTCCTCTTGACAAATTCATGGTGTGAATCTGAGTATGAACGAGACCCTCAGTGGTAAATTTTCTCAACTGTTGAGTCATATCTACAAAAATTGCAAATTCAGCTTTTTTCACACAGTCATACTTTTCAACAGTAATGATGGTTAAGGGGCTCATTAGATACTTGAGGAGTATTAAGCAATCATTATTGCAGCTCTGTCACATTTGGCTGCTTATTTGTTATTGCTAATGAAACTGCAATCTCCAGAAAGTCGTTTTAAAACTGCATGTTTCCACAATTGTGTGCATGGGTCATAAACAAAGATGAGAAATAAGCACTTATCCGCTGTCAAAGAAGAGAAAGGTTACAAATACGTGAACTAGAATTTCTAAAAGTATCGTCAATGATGACATATGGTCCGTTAGTTATAATTTAACCTGCTTACTATGTTCTAATCCCAAATGTTTACGCGGGCTGTGATTAGGCTGCACAGTGAGAATATGAAATTGATGGGAGCTGTGCCTGAGCATGTTGATGTGTAAATAAACAGAATGCTACTGTTATGAAGGAGCCCCACTAAGATCATGGGTTCAAGTCTCCGTAAGGGCAGCTATTGTGTTGGTGTCTCAAGTCACATGTACAAATAATTGTAACATTACATTATAAATTTACTTTCAAGAGACTGTTACTCAACACAAGCACATTCCTACATTTGTATGTAGATGTGAAAATGTCACCATTACCACAGGAATCAAATTAAGAAGCAGATTGTGGAAGCAAAGAACTGACAAGAACAAGTAGGCTATAAAATTCTCAGAGCAAAGCAATTGAACCATCCATCTGAGAAGCCGCAGAGCTCACCTGGACAGATCCCCTTTCTACAAGGCACTAAGTGGATGATTAAAAAGGAATGGGGGCTTTACTGTGGGGTATGCTTAGCATCCCCTGAGTATAAGAAAAGCAGTGAACCGAAGAGCTACAGCTGTCCTCTAAACAAGTCAAACATTCTTTATTTATTTGTTATAAAATATTTATTGGTGTTATAAAAGGTTTAAAATAATGTGTCTGCCTTTTTTGCCCTCACTCTCTGTTTTCCAATGCATAAATAATTCTGGCCTGTGGACAGTGGGGCAGCACATTAGGTGGGATGTATCCGCTGTATCACATCCTTTCTGCCTGAGAGAAAATATCATCCCCAGTAATTTTCTACACTTATACAATCTGCGTTGGCAGTAAATAATTGATGTATGAATTTACGAATAAAACTCCGACACAATATGACTTTGTGTCAAGGGTTACTCCCAGCAGATTTTGAGCTAAATCATCTCATAAAATGGGTTCCTTCAGTGGAAAAAAGCTTTTGATTTTTTTTAATGGAAAGATGGGACCTTCGTGTATCTTTCCTTTTGATGAGGTCTTGCTTTGCATGGATGGCAATAACTAAGCAATCTAGCACATTATGAGATTGGAAATGTTTCATTTTGATCATAAATGGGTTTCACATTGACATGAACCAATTTTGATGGTGTTAGGTAAGAATAAATGTGATGTGGCTGCCCTCTGCTTTTCATCCCAATATCTGCCAAGTCACAATTACACTAGAAATGACCAACTCTTTCCATTTGCAAAGTGCACACAGGAATAAAGAATGCCAATAAGAATTATGAAGTAACTCCTTGTGTGCCACGGTGTTGCAGTAACAGATACAGTAATCCACTACAAAAATAAAACCTTCAAAAAGTGTGGTGGATATTTCTCATGCCAGTTGACTTGAATTTTCATTGATCAAACATGTTGTGATCAAATATTGCTATCTGCTAGGTATCTGGCTGCAGTAAAGTGAAAAATAATTACTAACCATTCATTTACCTGATGGTAGTTTCATGATCCTGGCCATATCTTCCAGGATTGCTATAAGTTTCCCCTCCACCGCCCCCCCCACCCCCCCACCCCCCCACCCCCCCAACCATAAACAACATTTCCTCACTGAGGTGGCTGTTCTTTGCATGTGAATAATGGATATTCAACAAGGCAGAGCATCGAGGTTGACACTCTAGTCACAGTACGGAGGGAGTGCTGTGTTGCCAGAGGTGTCATCTTTCAGCTGACTTGTTCAACCAAGGTCCTATCTGCCAACTTGATGTAAAATGTGTGGCATTATTTTGAGCAAGAGGGGAGGCAGTGGCACAGTGGTATTATCACTGGACTAGCAATCCAGAAACCTAGACTAAAATCTGGGGACCAAGGTTCAAATCCAGCAATGGCAAGTGATGACATTTGAATTCAATAAAAATCTGATAATAAAAGTGGAAAGATGATCATGAAACCATTGTCGCAAAATCCCATCTGATTTCCGAATCACAGAATCATAGAATTTACAATGCAGAAGGAGGCCAATCAAAGAACAAAGAACAAAGAAAAGTACAGCACAGGAATAGGCCCTTCGGCCCTCCAAGCCTGTGCCGACCATGCTGCCCGCCTAAACTAAAATCTTCCACACTTCCTGGGTCCGTATCCCTCTATTCCCATCCAATTCATGTATTTGTCAAAATGCCCCTTAAATGTCAATTTGGTCCCTGCTTCCACCGCCTCCTCCGGCAGCGAGTTCCAGGCACCCACTACCCTCTGTGTAAAAAACGTGCCTGTTACATCTCCTCTAAACCTTGCCCCTTGCACCTTAAACCTATGCCCCCTAGTAATTGACCCCTTTACCCTGGGAAAAAACCTTTGATTATACACTCTGTCTATGCCTCTCATAATTTTGTAGACCTCTATCAGGTCGCCCCTCAACCTCCGTCATTCCAGTGAGAACAAACCAAGCTTATTCAACCGCTCCTCATAGCTAATTCGGCCCATTGAGTATGGCATTGGACTGGGGTGGGAACAGTAAGAAGTCTTACAACAGCAGGTTAACCTCCAACAGATTTATTTGGATCATGAGCTTTTGGAGCATATATCCTTCATCAGGTGAGTGAAGAGGTAGGTTACACAAACACAGCAGATATAGACAAAGCCAGTGATGCAAGATGATACTTTGAATACGGGTCTTTGCAGGTAGTTAAGTCTTTACAGGTCCAGACGGTGCAGCTGGAGAGAGGGATACTCACAGGTTAAAGAGGTGTGAATTGTCTCAAGCCAGGCAGTTGGTAGGATTTTGCAAGCCCAGGATTCTAAGGGAAATTTAGTATGGCCAATTCACCTAACCTGCACTTCTGATGTCGTACCTGTTCTGGCCTACATGTCATTCACAGGAATGTGGTTGACTCTCAAATGCCTTCTGAAATAATAACAATAATAATAATCGCTTATTGTCACAAGTAGGCTTCAACGAAGTTACCGTGAAAAGCCCCATGTCGCCACATTCCGGAGCCTGTTCGGGGAGGCCGGTACGGGAATTGAACCCACGCTGCTGGTCTTGTTCTGCATTACAAGCCAGCTGTTTAGCCCACTGTGCTAAACCAGTCCCAGAAATAGAGGGCAGTTAGGGATGGGCAATAGATGCTGTCCGAGAAAAAGGTGTTCATGTGCCATAAAAATTAATTTTTAAAAAAGAGATGCTAACCCTGGTACTTATCCCTCATTCAACATCAGAAAAACAGACTAACTGGTCATCATCACATTGCTGTCTCTGGGAGTTTGCCTACCGCCTTTCCTACATTGCAACATTAACCACAATTTTAAAAATACATCATTGGTTGTAAAGCATTTTGGGATGTCCAGTGATTGTGAAAAGTGCTATGCAAATGCAAGTCTTTATTTTCTTTTTATCATAATCCAGTATAATTCTCTCCTTGCTTATTGCTGCAATCCCACACAATCCCACTATTGAATGGTAATGATCTGTGCTCGATATTTGGGTGAATCTTCCTAATCCAGGCACTGAGGTCAAATTATATCCCTTCAACTATTGCCCCGTATGAGATCAGCTAATATGTATAGATTATGGTGGATCCTGAGATCGCCCTGCTTAATATGGTTCAGTGCCTAAGTGGGTGGCGTATTTTCCCATTTTGCCATCAGAAAAGCTTTGGAAAGATATAATTTGCTGGGTGATTGGATCACAGAGGGGGTTCCTGTTAATACTTTGTTGTCCCATTAAAAACAATAGAACCAGGGTTGTGTTTGCAAATGATAGATAATACAGTGGAATTTACATTATCCAACGTGTTGTTAATTGCTAACATGAGTGCACACTATTATAAAAATAACAATGAAATACATTTTTGTGCCTCGAAAATTTATTTCGATGCAATCAATGGTCACTAAATTAATTTATGAAGAATACTTTTGTCAGGTTCTGTCAGTGCCTCAGGGCCAGATTGGCGATGTGTATGGATCGGAAAATTTGACACCTCTTATGTGATTGTTTTTGCAGTTATGTTCAATTTTATTGTTGGGGTGGGCAGGGGTGCGTGCAATAGCATGGCAAAGAGAAGGCCTCACAGCTAGCATGCATAGCCTAATTCCTGCAATTCCCGGTACAATATTTTGAAAATGTTCCCATGCTAAATGTTTTTTAAATCTTCACCGTGATGCTGTTCACTCGCCAAAACAGAACCCAGCCTAACCAGGTTTGGAAATTAATTTTGTTCTCCCATTATATTTCATTTCTATTTTGCAATATTTGGAGTTAATGTGACCTGATTTTTCCATGTTTCTTTATTCTCGCCACTAACATACAATCACATCATGGAAAGAGGATACAGAAAAGCAAAATGAAAATTGCAGATGCTGGAAATCTGAAACAAATCAGAAAATGTAGGAAAAACTCCACAGGTTAATCAGTATCCATGGAGAGATCAGATGAGCTAACAGTTCATCTGTTCCCACCAAAGATACTGACTGACCTACTAACATGAACAAAAGTACGAACAGGAACCCCCCTCTGTGATCCAATCACCCAGCAAATTATATCATTTCAAAGCTTTTCTAATGGCAAAATAGGAAAAGACGCCACCCACTTAAATAGTGAACCATACCAATCAGGAATGTTCCCAGAATTTTCTATTTTGGTGAGGAGGATATTGCTAATACAAATTGGGCTGGATTCTCGAAATCGCGTTCGGCGCGACGGCGGAGAATCCAATTTCATGGCAAAATCGGGCCCGGTGCCGGTCCGGCGATTCTCCAGGAACCAAGAATCGACGTGATCGCGGAATACGCCGCGCAGCTGGGGGACCATTGACAGAGTCCAGCCCAGCTATCCTCCACTCCCGACCGGCCGAGTTCCCGTGAACGTGGAACTAACAACCTATTGCCGGTCAGGATGCTGGCATGACGGCTGTGAACTCAGTCCGCGGCCGCATTGGTGGGGGGCGGGGGGTTCGGACACCGGGGGAGGGGGTGGGCCTTAGATGGCCAGGGGTTAGATCCACACAATTAGATGCTCAGGTGCGCAGCCGATCGGGGGGGGTGGGTCTAATTTTTGTGTCTAGCTCCGCGGTCTGAGTCCGCCATGGAGCTCGGAGGCCGCCGCTGTGCGCATACGCAGACTCCGAACCAGAAGTGCGGGGGCCCGTATCCGCAGCTAAAGCTGCGCGAATTACTCCGGGTCCCGGCTAGCTCCCTGCAGAGCATTGACTTAGCTCATCTTTTATCCAGGAATCTCTGGAGTAAAACTCCAACGCTTTTACGCCGGCGTGGGGACGTAGTCCCATTTTGGGAGAATCCATCCCAAGATTTTGGCCAACAAGCCTGCCTTTATAGATTCCTCTTGACATACTTGGCCACATCAGAAAACATTTGGTTTCACCAGTTTTACTCGGCAGGCTGCCATTTATCTGTGCAATTGGCTGCACACTTATCTAAAGGCAGCGTCGGTCAATTTTTCAGTGATTGTCATCATCACGTTCAAAAAAAGTGCACCAAAAAGTTAAGGAATAATGAAAGAGAATGTGCAAAAGATTAACTGTTATATTCAAATAGATTCAAGTTCCCCCATAATAACTCCAGCACATATATCTTTGTAGAATTTGCAGTGATCCCTTTTGTCATGATATTTAGATCAGCATATCATGGTGCAATCACACACACACTGATGGACAGGCAGTAGGACCAACCAACACACACATAACATCGCAGCCAATCACCAGTGGGAGCACACGCACTATAAAAACAGAGGACACTACAGTTCCCGCTCATTCCAGCAGCAGCCAGCTCAGAGCACCGAGCTCAGAGCCTGCCACTCAGACATTCACCATGTGCTGAGTGCCTCACCCAGATAGTAATAGGACAGGGTCCACAGATTAGCTGGTAATGCACGTACCCAAGTTAGCAGTACGCTGTTCCAGTTAAGTAGTTAATAAAATTGAGTTACACCATCTCCAGCCGTGTTGGATCGTTAGTACATCAGAACACCCAACACAACACCTTTTCCTCTTTAATTCTCAAATAATCTTTCCATCCACATTGGGCTACATTTGTTTAGTTTGAGCGGTGACTAATTCTTGAGAACCTGGCACACTAAGTGTCATGTTCATAAAATAATTGAATGGTTACAGCTCAAAGGAGTCCAATAATTCTGTTGGGTCTTTGCCGGCATGAACAACTCAACTAATGTTATTCTCCACCCTTTTCCCGTAGCCCTGCAAAGCTTTGCTTTTCAGATGTTTACCCAATTCCCCTTTCAATGCCATGATTGAAACTGTCTCCATCACACTCTCAGGTAATGCATTTCAGATTTGAGCCCTCATTGTGTAAAACAGTTTCTCCTCATGTCGTTGTTGGTTCTTTCAGGAATCACTTTGATGAATCTGTGCCCTCTGGTTCTTGACACTTCCACCAATGGGAACTGTTTCCCTCTTTACTAGGGATAGGCCCCTTGTGATTTTGAACATCTCGATGAAATCTCCTTTCAATCTTCTCTTCTCCAGGGAAAACAGTCCCAGCTTGTTCAATATCTCCATCTTTGTGAAGTTCTTCATTCCTGGAATCATTGAACCATTCTCATAATGTTTTTCTGCACCTCCATAAAGTCTTCACATCCTTCCGAAAGTGTGGCGCCTAGAATTGATCACGCTATCCCAGTTGAGGCTGAACCAGTGTTTTATTGAGGTCCATTATAACTTACTTGCTTATGTGTGCCTCCATGCCTCTATTTATACAACCCAGGATCCCATAGGACATTTTAACTTCTACCCAATACTTTCAGGTTGTTGCTAACTTTTGCCTTAGTTTAATTGCTCTGTTTTATCACCTTTGCTCTTGAGTCGCCAGGTATCTTTATGATACCGCCACGTGGTTCAAGTCCGAGTAATGATCAGTAATCCAATACACCGCTTAGTAAGATTTAAATCAAAGCACATTTATTATACACAGTAATCACTACTCATGCATAAATTCTACGTCTAAGCTACTTTGACGAACAGGCCAATACTTAACTTGGAACTGGCCCATCAGGTCAGGGAAACGAATGGCCTTTCGTTCGGGTTCTGAGCCTGCGGGATTCGAAGTTGGTACAGATTGGTAGCTAGGAGCGCCTATCTCGTAGCGAGCGTTGAAGTAAGACTTACTCGATTTCAGTGATGGCTGGACCGGTCACTGTCAAGGGTTGGTTCGCGTTGCTGAGTGACCAGGTCAAGAAGAACCATTTGAACTTGGACTCTATTCTTATAGTCCCCAGGGGCTTCCCGCCTTTCGGGGCGGACCCTGTACCTGGTTCCAAATGATTGGACTTTGTCCAAATCACTTGGTTCGATTTTCTCCAATGCTGGAGCGATTCCTTGATCAATGGGCGGTCTTGAGGTGGTCGTCACCTCCCTTTGTGTAGGCTTCTGCTGGTGCCGACGAGTCTGGGTTGGCTTTATGTATCTAAATGTTGCTCATTGTTCCCGGGGATTGCTCATTAATATGCAGATGGCTGGTGTTTTGTTATGCTGATGGTTGCCGGTATCGATCTTGTCTGGCCTTTCCAGAGGTAAATACACACTCAACCCGCAGCTGCTTGTTTGTGTCCTGTTGGCTGACTTTCCCATCAGCCTTTGCCGTTCGCCATTTTAAATCGGGAGTTAGCCATTCTAAATCGGGAGTTAGCCATCTTAACTGGCTACAAGGTACTTTCATTGATGTGTGCATATACACACCCACCGGGTCCTTCCGCAACCCATAGCTGCCCCAGGGGCTGGGGTATATTATCTCCCCCCAAAATAACATGCTAATTTAACTTTGTTAAGTTTCCTTTCGAGTTTTGTTATTTTGTTACCATGCCCCTTTAAATGGTGGTTCATTAGTTAATTACCTTATTTGCATTTATACAAAAGGCAGGCTGCCACAGATCTGTACAATTGTCTGCAAACTTATCTACAGGCAGCCTCGGTCAGTTGTTCTGTACACCCCCCAGTCCTTCTGATCCTGCACCTCCTTAAACATTGCACGCTTTATTTTATATTTCTACTAAAATGCATCACTTCACACTTCTCTGCATTAAATTACATCTGTCACACGTCACCTTCTCCACCAGCCTTTCAATGTCCTCTTGACGTCCATCACTATCCCCCACATTGTTTATTATACTCCCAATGTCTGTGCTATCACACTTTTGAAAGTGTGCCCTGAATACCCCAGTCAAGGCCATTAATGTATAGCAAGAGAAACAGGAGTCCTAACACTGACCCCTGGAGCCCCACTTCCTCCTGTCTCCAAAACAACTGATCACCACTCTGTTTCCTGTCACTCAGCTATATTTGCTGTCAGGCTGCTGCTGTCCCTTTTATTCTCTGGGATTCAACTTTGATGGCTGACCAATAATATGGCACTTTATCAACATCTTTTTGAAGTCCATGTGCACTGCATCATCAAATCAAAATACTGAACAAGTTTTCCTTTAACCATCAACATGAGAGAAAAAGAACTAAAGAAAGAAATGAAAGAAAGACTTCGGGCTGGATTCTTCATTTCAGCAGCTAACTGCTGACACTGGTGTGGGACCCGTGTTGTTTCACGACCAGCAAATTGGCACAAACCCCTCACCAATTCCGGTACCGGTGAGGGGCTCGCACCGGCGGCGGGTGAAACGCCCGTGGGACGTGCCAAAAATGGCCAGAGAATGGCCGGGTCCCGGGCACATGCGCCTGGGTGATGACCTGGATCAGTCACGCCGTACAACATGGCGCTGGCCGTGCGCGATCCTAACCCGCCAATCGCGACCTCACAGCCCACCCCCTGGCCACCCCCTACCAGTCCCTCCAGCCCTTGCAGAAGCTCCCTCGGCCAGCGACACGGATCCCGGCCGAGTGTGGCGGCGCGGGACACAATCCGCTGCCGTCACGCCGGGTTCCCACACGGCTGATACCATACGTGTCCTGCGCCGTCGGGATCTCGGCCCATCGGAGGCAGAGCATCACGGGTGGGTACGCCAATGATGCTCCAATGCTGTTGAAACACGCATGTCACGTGTCACGATGAGGGGCCCTGTTTGGAGGCGCCCGGCAGGGCAGACCGGCGTCAAACCGGCGTCGGCCGGAAAATCCATTGTCTGCCCGATCGCCGAACACGATTTCATCGTCGGGCTACGGAGAATCCAGTCCAATATTTATGTACAACCTTTCATGATCTCAAATGCCTCAAAGCTCTTCACAGTCAACAAAACAGTTTTGAAGTGCAGTTACTTTGTAATGGCGGAAACATGACAGAGAAAGTGAAATAAATGACCAGAAAGTCTGTGTATTTTAGTGATGCAGGATGAGGGATGAACGTTGACTTGGACAGTTGGGGAGACTCACCACTTCATCAAAATAGTGCCGTATATCTTTTACATACACCTGAGAGAGTCTTATCTTTGTTCAAAGTCAGCACGTCAAACAGTGCAGCACTCCCTTAGCACTGAGCTGTCAGCTTAAATTATGTGTTCAAACTCTGGGGTGAGACTTGAATCCCTGGCCTTGTGTCTCAGAGAAGAGTCCTTCTGCTGAACCTAGGCTAATACTGAAATTTGACTGCACAGATTCTCATCTAGACAGGTCAGAACAATGCAAATCACAAATTTGTGATTTCCTGATGTGTGCTGTTATTGAGAGCAGTTGCTATAGGATCTCAGAATGAAATCTTCGGAGGGAAAGGCTGGAGGAAGAGGAATTAATTATAATGTATTAGTAATAAGATAATCATGGTCTATGTGATGGCAGCCAGTTGCTGTCATTAAACATCTTTATATTTGTCATGCAAGGTGACCTCTCAGGCATGTATGTTGTCACATTCCTCTCGAGACACAAAGAACACAGTGGCACATCTTACTGGCCACATTAATTGCACTTTTCTTGGATTGTACTTCGTGTTTCTGTTAGTGTGCTCATCAGAAAGTCGGCCAACAGCACTAGGAATGTAACAATATATACAGATTATTGAGCAAAAGTGGTCCCATAAATCAAATTGCAAGTTTAAATTAGAAGGATTACTGCAGATTGCATTGCAAAGATTATGGGCAGAATTTTCCCATAAGTTGCCACAGTGTCAGGCTCTGACTAAAAACTGGTGTGTACCCTCCAGATGCACAGCCGAGTTTTCAGTCCAGATTTTCTGGCACTCTGACAAAAGAAAACCTGGCAGGCATGGTTTACGTCATCAGTCTGGTGGGGGGCGACCTGAGAGAGCGAGCAAGGCCGGTTCCATAGAGATTGGGGCACCATCTTTAAAGGGTGCCCTGATCAGCAAAGAGTTAAAACTTCTCCCAGCACTGCACCCCCCCCCCCAACCCACTACAAGGGTATATGGGGCTCTCCCCCACCCTCACGGTGCAATCGGTAAGGGCTCCCCTCCCCCTCGGCACTCTCATCAGGGGCTCTTTATTATACCCAAATGACACAATCATCAGAGGCTCTTCCCCACACAACAACGCCCCCCCCCCCCCCCCCCCCCCCTGGCGAACAACCACTGTGGCAGTATGGCTGGCACTCCCCCCTCAAATGCCAGGTGACACTCTCACTGCCAGGTGCCCTCTTCATTGTTTGCTGCCCCATCACTGCCAATTACCTCCTTCAAAGGCTTTGGTGCACCCCTACCCACCACACATAACAGGAATCCCTCCCACCACTTCTCAGAAGGGCTTTCCTGGCACTGCCTTCAAAACAGGCTTTCACTGCCAGGTTGGCGGTACCAACCTGGCAAAGCCAACCTGTGCCGGGGCAATGCTAACCTGTGCCGGAGCAGTGCTGGGGAAAGTGCTGGGGCAGTACCAAAACCTTGCCAGGACGCCCATGTAGAGAGCTCTTTCAGAGGGTCAGTGCAGACTATGTGTGTCAAATGGCCTCCGTCTGCACTGAAGGGATTCTATACTTACCTTGACACCCCAGGTGAGATTTCCTTGGCTGATTCCCATCCTCTCAAAGCACGTCGGTGAGATTTCAATATCAGAAGGGGGATCATAGATACATAGATGCATAGAAAATAGGAGCAGGAGGAGGCCTTTTGGCCTTTCGAGCCTGCTCCGCCATTCATCACGATCATGACTGATCATCCAACTCAATAGCCTAATCCTGCTTTCTCCCCATAGCCTTTGATCCCATTCTCCACAAGTGCTATATCCAGCCGCCTCTTGAATATATTAAAATAATATATATTCAAATATAATAATATATATATTCAAATCATGTAACGGGGTTGGCCATTTAATAGTATTAACATTTATTGAGATATATGTAAATGAGGTTTCCTTTCGACTGGGGCCCTCCTTACGTCACTGGCAAAGGGACGGGGAAAATCAGGAAACGCAATCTCGAGATATTTTGCGCCCACGTCACCATTCTCACTGATAGTTAATACAAAATCGGCCCTTATGTGCAGGATTCAAGAAGTGAAATAAGCATTGATCGCCAGATGCAACATTGTTCCTCATGGAAGACACTAAAATCAACTGAATAATACTGGAAAAACAAGAGGCTAAAGGGAGTTAAAACAATCACTATTCCTGGAGATTAATAGTTATCTGTTAAATTATTGTAGCTCGGAAAACAAATGGAACTAAAAGCTGACAAGCCTCCTCGACCTGATGACTTCCATCCGAGGGTCTTAAGAGAAGTGGCTGCATAGATAGTAGACGTATTGGCTGTAATCTTCCAAAATTTCCCAGATTCCGGAAAGGTCCGAAAGGATTGGAAAACAGCACATGTAATCTGAAATAAAAACGGAAAATGCTTTTTTTTGCAGAAATATACTTTATTCATGAAATATCTGAAATTGACATTACAAACCATTTCAAATTGTCACAACATGAAAGTGCAATGATGTCACATTTTCTCCAGCGGTCAAGATGCACTCTGGGGTGTTTCAATTCAGCGATGAGAACATTACAAACATTTCAATGTTTTTGTTACAGAGAGTACAATTCTGTTCAAAGTACACACATCGGTCATGTTGCACTCTGAAGTGAAAGTGCCAGATAAACTCAGCAGGTTATCATAGAATTTACAGTGCAGAAGGAGGCCATTCTGCCCATCGAGTCTGCACCGGTTCTTGAAAAGAGCACCCTACCCAAGGTCAACACCTCCACCCTATCCCCATAACCCAGTAACCCCACCCAACACTAAGGGCAATTTTGGACGCTAAGGGCAATTTATCATGGCCAATCCACCTAACCTGCACATCTTTGGACTGTGGGAGGAAACCGGAGCACCCCGAGGAAACCCACGCACACACGGGGAGGATGTGCAGACTCCGCACAGACAGTGACCCAAGCCGGAATCAAACCTGGGACCCTGGAGCTGTGAAGCAATTGTGCTATCCACAATGCTACTGTGCTGCCCCCCTGCTAGCAGCATCAGTGGAGAGGGAAACACAGTTAATGTTTCGAGTCCATATGACCAGTTACATATTATGGAAACAGTAGTCAGACATTCAGAAAATTGTAATACAATCAAGCAGAGTATGCATTGGTTTTTTTGAAGAAAATTGTGTTTGCCAAATCTTTTAGAAGTCTTTGAGGATGTAAAACAGGTTTGCTAAAGGGATATCAGTAAACGCAGTAATTTCAGAATTCCAAAGGTTACACAAGATAAGAGTTTAAGTGAAATATGAACATGGATAGAGGATTGAGTCAGGACAAATTGATCATTTTCAGGTAAACTAACTAATGGGGTGCCATAGGGCTTAGCGCTGAGGACCCAATGGTTTACAAACTGTATTAATTGGATGAAGGGATTGTACCCAAATTGTACTCACATTTGTGGATAGTACAAAAATAGCTGGGAAAGCAAGTTTGTGAGGAGAATGTAAAGAGTCTGCATAGATCTGAATAGACAAAGTGAGTGGGCAAAAAGTGGATGGATTATAATGTGGAAAAATGTGATGTACTTCACTTTAGTAGAAAAACAGAATATTATTTAAATGGAGGGAGATTGCAGAATGCTGTGGATCTTAGTGCCCTTGTACAAGAATCAAAAAAAGTGAACATGCAGATAGAGCAAGTAATTAGGAAGACAAATAATGTATTGGCCTTTATTAAAGACGGCCTTGCTACAACTGTGAAGGGCATTGGTGGGACTGCACCTAGAGTACTGTACACAGTTTTAGGCTACTTATATAAAGAGAGATTTACTTGCACTGGAGGTAGTTCAGATAAGATTCAGTAGGCAATTCCTAGGATGAAGGGGTATTCTGAAGAAATTGAGCAGGTTGGGTCTATACTCCCAGCCTCCCCGAACAGGCGCCGAAATGTGGCGACTAGGGGCTTTTCACAGTAACTTAATTTGAAGCCTACTTGTGACAATAAGCAATTATCATTATTATAATACTCACTGCAGTTTAGAAGAATGAGAAGCGATGCTATTGAAACATAAGATTGTGAGGAGACTTGATTGGGTAATTGTTGAGAGCATGATCCCCCTCGGGAAGAATTTAGAACTTGGGGGTATAGTTTCAGAATAAGGGGTTACCCATTTAAGATGGACATGAGGATAATTTTACTCCCAGGTGGTCAGTAGTTTTTGGAATTTTCTACTCCTGAGGACAGTGGAGGCTGAATCAATGAACCTATTCAAAGGCTGAGTTAGGCAGATATCTGGTCTACGACTAAGGGAGTCAAGGGTTATGGGTACAGGGAGGAAAGGCCATGATCAAATCAGTCATGAGCTTATTGAATGGTGAAGCAGGCTTGATGAGCCGAATGGCCTACTCCTGTTCCTGTTTCTTAAGTTATCTGAACTTCCGTTTAGTGAGGCCACATCCAAGGCAACTGTTATTATGTTGGCTGACGTGTTGTTATTAAGAATCTGCACAACCTCATTTGATTGTAGAGTTTGATATGCCATGGAGCTTGCCACTCAAGCTTTCATCTTATTGCCTTGTGACATCTACTCACTCATGCTTGGAATGGTCTCCTCCATTCTCTCTGTAATCTTGGCTGGTGTACTTGGGTGACTTGTCTGTACATTACATATTCTCAGCTGCTGTCCAATAAATCTTCTTTTCATTGACAGTCTGCGTTCAGCTGAGCAGAGTTTGTCGATTCCAGTGGCTTTTTGATGCAGGCCCTCCACTGCTGTCCCTGCCACCACCATCTGCTTTTGCTCACTTGTGAAGTGGGAGACACCAAACTCCAGTTATCCATTCAACACCTTTGCACAACAAGGGAAGGAACAGACCTATGAGTCACTACAATGGCATGTGTTCACTTAATGGATGCAGTACATTTGATAGCTATCAGGGGAAGTCATGTAATTGTGTAAGTATCAAGGTGAGTGAGAGAGCTGGATCAATAAATTGAGCGTTTAATTGGGCATAGAAAGTAAGTGGGTGTGAGGATTGATATGTTGGAGCAAGTCTGAAATGGCACATTGAAGGAGGTTTGGGCGCTCCAGCATTGACCCTTCCAGAACTTGCAGGATCTTTTGTAATCTAATTACCACGGAATAAAACAATAGTCTTTCCACCACTAATGACCCCCAGGAAGCATTATAGCTGTAGCACTTACCTTGCAGCTCCATGTGCCCATTCCTCAAAGGAGAGCAGCTGTGCCTCCGTCTGGTTCCCACAGATCCATTATGGGAAAGCCATTCAAGTAGTGGTCTGTGATTTACACCTTGTAAAAACCATCTGCAGCTTTGATCCATTTATATCCTATCACAGTTCAGTGGCCTAAGTGGTGAAACCCCAATGTTTGTAAACATTAACCACATCAAAGGGAGGTAAGTGCAGTGATATCACACGCTTTGATGACTGGAATGCACTTACATCTTACACCTATTACAGGAATGAGGAGGGTCTCTGTGTGAGGGGGAATCTGTGGAGGGGGGTAATTTAGGCTAGGTGTTCCTGTGGGGCGTCCCCCTATTACAGGGGTCCCTGTGGAGGATCCTCTTATTACTGAGGTCTCTGGGGGTTCCCTCTATTACAGGAGTCCCTTGGGCAAGTCCTCTGATTACAGGGGTCCGTGGGGGGAGGGCGTGTCATACCACTCCTGTACTTGGAGTTGGGGGGGCACCTAGGCAATCCTGGGGTGGCGGGCTGCTGGGTGGTTGGGTGGGGGAGGGCGGTTGGAGCTGATTTACTGGAGGTGGTGTGGCCGACCGTGGAACATTACTTTCGGACCGCCAGTTCAAGATGACGGTCCAATAACGGGACTCCCTGGGAATCCCTCGCATTCCGTGCCATGCATAAATTTGCATGGCGTGGCGCACTGAATTGCATCTCACCTTACGATGGCAAGAGGACCGTAAAACTGGTGCTCCGGCGAGAGAACATAGTGTGGGATGCTCCATCCAGCGATGCAGAAATCACAAAAGGTGATTGGGTGGAGAATCATGCGTGAGCCGGAAATCGTGGCCGGTGCTGGGCACCTGATGGAATGCCATGCTCCGGTGCCTCAACAGCAGCGTCAATGCATTCTACTCCGCATGTACAGTAAACGCCGTTGGCATATCATTGATGGGCCCGACCCGGTATTCTCCGGGGCTTCCGTGATGCTCCGCCTCCGCCAGGGGGAATTACCGATGGCGAGATTCATTTGTGGTTTTAAAAATCGGGAAACAGACGCCATGGCTGCTGAGGGAGAGATGAGGTAGGACATGTTCCCAGAGGTGCTACTGCTGGCATGGCTGGCTGGGGGGGCTTCTGCTAGGGGAGGGGGGGGGCTGTAGTGAGAGGTTACGGTGTTGATCAGGGGATGAGTCGTGGGGTTGGAGTGACCCCTGGGACTGGGTTGGTGTCCAGACACGGACCGCGAATGAGGCAGCTGGCAAAGCAGCCATCTTGCTGCACACTTCACTGACCTCCTACCATGGCCTGTGATTGCGCAGGGGGACACCGGCCGTATGGATGCACTCACCCCACCCCATAACAGGTGTGCGACAATGAGATGCACATTATGCACATTTGCACCCGATACCGGAGCAGTGTGGCACACATCCTGGCACACTCGATAATTCCGGACATCTTCGAGGCGCACTCTTGGGTGAGAGGTTGGTTCTTGGGTGACAGGGTTATTTGCTGAGTCATGGCTGATGACGCTTATCCGGAGGCCACAGACCAATGTGGAGTCCATTACAACAATGGCCATGCCGCGACCAGAGGCGTGATCAAGCGGTGCATTGGCATCCTGAAGATGCGGTTCAGGTGTGTGGATCAGTTCTGGAGGGGCCCTCCAGTATCGCGCGAGGCGTGTCTCCCAAATCCTGCTGGCCTGCTGCGTCCTCCACAACATCATTTGGATTTGTTTATTGTCACATGTACTGAGGTACAGTGAAAAGTATTTTTCTGTGTGCAACTCAAACAGATCATTTAATACATGCAAAAAAAACCAGCGTAATAGGGCAACACAAGGTACATCAGCAGCAGAGGACTACGTACTTGAGGAGGAGGATGAACACCAGGCCTCGTCCAACGAGGAGGATGCAGGGGAGGGCCAGAATGGGCAGGGCACGGAGCCCAGGTAGGCACAGGAGGTCGCACAATGTGTGTGACAGGGTTGGCGCACACATGACACTCTAATCGCCTCCAGGTTTGCCGACTAGGAGGCCTGGCTTGTGGAAAGAACATCCCGTCTGACCACCACAACCCCCCCTACCTCCAGCCAACCAGCCCCTCCCATGTCCACCCTCCCTCCACCAACTGTCCACACCCCTCCTTATTTCCCCCCCACCCCCCACTCACACCTTCAACCCCCTTCATGATTCCTATTTGCCTCACTACGGGATGCGGCCCTGGGTTGGCATAACAGCGAGTCTGGTCCATGGGATGGAGGATGATGATGACCCACTCTGTTATGAGCTCTGGTGCTCCGCATCAAAGAACAAAGAAAAGTACAGCCCAGGAACAGGCCCTTCGGCCTCCAAGCTTGTGACGACCATGCTGCACGTTTAACCTAAATCTTTCTACACATCTGGGGCGTCATTCTCCGACCCCCCGCCGGGTCGGAGAATGGCCGTTGGCCGCCGTGAATCCCGCCCCCGCCCCCGCCGAAGTCTCCGCTCCCGGAGATTGGGCGGGGGCGGGAATCCAGCCGCGCCGGTTGGCGGGACCCCCCGCTGGATTCTCCGGCCCGGATGGGCCGAAGTCCCGCCCAGGAATTGCCTGTCCCGCCGACGTAAATCAAACCTGGTATTTACCGGCGGGACCAGGCAGCGTGGGCGGGCTCCGGGGTCCTGGGGGGGGGCGCGGGGCGATCTGACCCCGGGGGGTGCCCCCACGGTGGCCTGGCCCGCGATCGGGGCCCACCGATCCGCGGGCGGGCCTGTGCCGTGGGGGCACTCTTTCCCTTCCGCCTCCGCTACGGCCTCCACCATGGCGGAGGCGGAAGAGACTCTCCCCACTGCGCATGCGCGGGAAACTTTCGGCGGCCGCTGACGCTCCCGCGCATGCGCGGGGAAACTGACAGCGGCCGCTGACGCTCCCGCGCATGCGCCGCATTTCCGCGCCAGCTGGCGGGGCAACAAACGCCATTTCCGCCAGCTGGCGGGGCGGAAATCCCTCCGGCGTCGGCCTAGCCCCTCATTGTTGGGGCTAGGCCGCCAAAGATGCGGAGACTTCCGCACCTTTTTGCCGGCGCGATGCCCGTCTGATTTGCGCCGGCTTTGGCGCCAGTCGGCGGGCATCCCGCCGTTGGGGGAGAATTTCGCCCCTGGGGTCTTATTCCCTTTATTCCCATCCTATTCGTGTATTTGTCAAGACGCCTCTTAAACGTCACTATCGTAACCGTTTCTACCATCTCCTCCAGCAATGAGTTCAAGGCACCCACTACCCTCTGTGTAAAAAACTTTTCTCTCCTCTAAACTTTGCCCCTCTCACCTTAAACCTTTGTCCCCTAGTAATTGACCCCTCTACCCTGACTATCAACTCTGTCCATGCTCCTCATAATTTTGTAGACTTTTATCAGGTCACCCCTCAACCTCAGTCATTCCAATGAGAACAAACTGAGTTTCCCCAACCTCTCCACATAGCTAATGCCCTCCAAACCAGGCAACATCCTGGTAAACCTCTTCTGTACCCTCTCCAAAGTTTCCACACCCTTCTGGTAGTGTGGCGACCAGAATTGAACACTATATTCCAAGTGTGGCCTAACTAAGGTTCTATACAGCTGCAACATGACTTCCCAGTTTTTATGTCCAATGCCCCTGCCAATGAAGGCAAGCATGTTGTTTGTCTTCTTGGCTACCTTCTCCACCTTCATTGCCACTTTCAGTAACCTGTGGACCTGTACACCCAGATCCCTCTGCCCGTCAATATTCTTAAGGGTTCTGCCATTCACTGTATATTTCCCACCTGTATTGGACTTTCCAAAATGCATTACCTCACATTTGTCCGGATTAAACTCTATCTGCCATCTCACTGCCCAAGTCTCCAACCAATCTATATCCTGCTGTATCCTCTGACAGTCATCATCGCTATCTGCAATTCCACCAACCTTTGTGTCATTCGCAAGCTTACTAATCAGACCAGTTACATTTTCCTCCAAATCATTTATATATATACTATGAACAGCAAAGGTCCCAGCACTGATCCCTGCAGAACACCAATTGTCACAGCCCTCCATTCAGAAAAGCACCCTTCCATTGCTACCCTCTGTCTTCTATGACCAAGCCAGTTCTGAATCCATCTTGCCAGCTCACCTCTGATTCCATGTGACTTCACCTTCTGTACCAATTTGCCATGAGGGATCTTGTCAAAGGCCTTACTGAAGTCCATGTTGACAACATCTATTTCCCTACTTTCCAATCATCTTCATCACTTCCTCGAAAAACTCGATCAAGTTAGTGAGACACCTCCCCCCTTCACAAAACCATGCTGCCTCTCGTTAATACGAGATCGGAATAAATCCTGTCTTGAAGAACCCTCTCCAATAATTTCCCTACCACTGATGTAAGGCTCACCGGCCTGTAATTTCCTGGATTATCCTTGCTACCCTTCTTAAACAAAGAAACAACATTAGCTATAATCAAGTCCGCTGGGATCTCACCTGCAGCCAGTGAGGATATATAGACTTCTGGTAAGGCCTCAGACATTTCCTCCCTTGCTTCCCTCAGTATTCTGGGGTAGATCCCATCAGGTCCTGGGGGCTTATCTACCTTAATTTTTTTCGAGACCCCCAACACCTCCTCCTTTTTGATCTCAATGTGACCCAGTCTATCTACACACTCTTCCCCAGACTCATCATTCACTAAGTCCTTCTCTTTGGTGAATACTAATACAAAGTACTCATTTAGTACCTCACCCATTTCCTCTGGCTCCACACATGGATTCCCTCCCCTATCCTTCAGTGGGCCAACCCTTTCCCTGGCTACCTTCTTGCTCTTTGTATACATATAAAAAGCCTGAAGAATTTCCTTAATTCTGATGGCAAATGACTTTTTGTGACCTCTTTTAGCCCTTCTGACTCCTTGCTTAAGTTCCTTCCTAATTTCCTCAGATTGCTCACGGGCCTCTCAGCCTTCTAGCCCATACAAATTCTTATTTTTCTTTTGGACTAGGCTCACAATATCCCTCGTTATCCAAGGTTCCTGCAACTTGCCATACTTATCCTTCTTCCTCACAGGAACATGCCAGTCCTGAATTCCTATCAACTGACATTTGAAAGCCTCCCACATGGCAGATTCTTCAGTTCCTGCCTAATATTGTTATAATTAGCCTTCCCCCAAGTCAGCACCTTTACCCAAGGACTACTCTTATCTTTAAAGAACAATACCTCAAAGCTTACTGAATTATGGTCACTGTTCCCCAAATGAGCCCCCACTGAGACTTCAATCACCTCGCTGGGCTCATTTCCCAATACCATGTCCAGTAGGGCCCCTTCCATAGTTGGACTATTTACATATTGTTTCAAGGAGCCCTCATGGATGCTCTTTACAAACTCTGCCTCTCCAAACCCCTAGCACAAAGTGTGTCCCAGTCTATATAGGCAAAGTTAAAAGCACCCACCACAACAACTGTGTTGCTTTTACAACTTTCCAAAATCTGTCTACCTATTTGCTCCTCTGTCTCCCGCTGGCTGTTGGGAGGTCTGCAGTAAACCACCAACATTGTGACTGCACCCTTCCTTTTCCTGAGTTCTACCCATATTGCCTCACTGCACGAGCCTTTTGAGGTGTCCTCCCGCAGTACAGCTGTGATATTCTCCTTAACCAGTAGTGCAACTTCCCCACCCATATTACAACCCCTCGATCCCGCCTTAAACATCTAAATCCTGGAACATTTAGCCGCCAATCCTGTCCCTCCCTTAACAAGCCTCTGGAATGGCAACAACATCATAATTGCAGGCACTAATCCAAGCTCTAAGTGCATCTGCCTGACCTGTTATACTTCTCATATTGAAACAAATGCACTTCAGACCACCATCCCGCTGTGTTCGGCAACATTTCCCTGCCTGCTCCTCCTCTGAGTCTTACTGGCCTTATTCTCTTGTCCCCTCTCAGTTATTTCACCTTCTGACCTATTGCTCCGATTCCCAACCCCCTGCCACACTAGTTTAAACTCTCCCGTATGACACTGTAAACCTTGCGACCATTATATTTCTGCCCCTCCAGTTTAGATCCAACCCATCCTTCCTGTACAGGTCCCACCTGCGCCAGAAGAGATTCCAATGGTTCATATATCTGAAACCCTCCCTCCCACACCAGCTGTTTAGCCACGTATTTAGCTGTACTATCTTCCTATTTCGAGTCTCAATTACACAGGGAATAATCCTGAGATTACCACCCTAGAGGCCCTGTTTTTTAAACTTACTACCTAACTCACTGAACTCCTGCTGCAGGACCTTGTCACTCTTCCTGCCTATGTCGTTCGTACTAATATGCTGTTCACCCTCCCCCTTCAGAATGCCTCCTGCCCGTTCAGTCACATCCTGGACCCTGGCACCAGGGAGGCAAAATACTATCCTGAAGTCTCTTTCACGTCCACAGAATCGACTACCTGTGCCCCTGACTATAGAGTCCCCTGTAACTATTGCTCTTCAGCGCTTTGTCCCTCCCTGGAGAAACTTTGATTCTCCGGCCAATCGGCAAACGCGGTTTTGACATCACCGACCGGAAAATCCCGGCCCATGTCTTCCTCCAATGAGAGACTGACGATTGTCATGCAGGACCAAACCCAGCACCTCACTGATGTGATACTGGATATGTGTGCTAACTTACATGCCATCATCTTGTCCCTGAGTTGCGGGCCTCAGAGCCAGGGGAGAGGGGTCAAACTGCCTGGAGTCACAGCCAGGGTCCTGGTTTCTCTCAGGAAAGCAGGGAGGGCCAAATGGACCTGGCAGCAGGGGGTGAGCAGCTCCTGATGCCTCAACAGACTCCTAAATGACTCTCTTATGGATTGACCTCATTAACACTACACCCTGCTTCATCCGATACCAGTGCTTATGTAGTTACATTGTATATGTTGGGTTGCCCTATTATGTATTTTCTTTTATTGGCCATAAGTGACACTCAGGCAGGTGCAGATTGCAGAGCGCTGCCTGATTTTCAAGACATTGGAACTACATTTTGAGGAGATCAATGCTCAGGGCTGGCCCTGGTGGTTGAGTGACTGTTATTGTACTTCCTTTCAGGGTGGGGTCCATGCTGGTGTCACTAGCTATCTCTTAAGAGGATATCCTTTTTCTCCCAGAGGCCAGCCATCCAAAACTCGCACGCAGCTCGTGGAACATTCCTGGCACTTGGGAGTGCCTCCGTATGTAGGCATTGTAACTGCTGCCCAGATAGCACACACAAAGCTGAATGATGCATTGCCTGTGGTTGCACACCAGCTGCACCTTAAGGGAATGCTATCCTGTCCCATTTACAAAAGCCCCAGGCTGTCCAGAAGGCTCTTTAATGGACACATGCATGCAGTCTATTATGCCCTGCATCTTTGGCAAACTGGAAATCCTGCTGAAGCCTCTGGTTCTTTCAGCCTGACTGCCGTTGTTGTCAGTAAATGAAATAAATTCATGGGCACACTGAAACTGGGCATCTGTCTCCATCTTGATGCAGTGATGGGCAGCTGGCAGAAAAAAACCACATAGGTCTCCAGGTGAGGCCTGGAAGGACCCTGTGGCAAAATGATATTGAGGGCCACTGTGACCTTTAAGGTTACAGGAAGCGGGTTCCCATCGCCACTGCAGGATTGGATGCAATATCAGCAGCCAGCATATCACAAATTGCAGTGGCCGCCTCCCTAGGCAACTGGAGTCTTCGGAGGCAATGGCGCTCTCATTTGCAAGTCTGTGAGCCTTGGCTGGTAAAGTCTATTGGTTGGATGATGCCTTCCCCTTTGGCTGCCTGGTAGTTGTTGTTACTTCTGCTTCATAGATCCTTGCCCATCATCAGGTGAACCAGCTTGCTGGATGGACCACAGGGCACACTTGTCCCTCGATAGCTGCCCTCCTCCTTCGCCTTCTGCTCTCTCTTCCTCACTGGAAGAGGAGTTCCCACAGGATGGAGTATTCCCTTAGTAGACAGCAATGTTCACCTGAGGAAGGAGCAATGCTCCAAAAGCTACTGATTTGAAACAAACCTGTTGGACTTTAACCTGGTGTTGTAAGACTTCTTACTGTGCTCACCCCAGTCCAACGCCGGCATCTCCACAACACACTATGCAGCAGACCATAATTTTGCTTGCAACTTCTTGGCTGTTCTCCTTCCCTCGGGAAATGGACCAATGGAATTTTAAACTGAAAGGAAAATTAATGCAATTCCAAATTCTCCCTCAATTGTTCTGATAGAGTCAACCACAGTCCTGCTTGCAGTCGTTATACTTTAAGTTCTTGTTTACTTCCTTTGTTCCTATTTCTTTTATTTTCTGTTATTATTTTTGTCCGTGGACCCATAATAAGAATGTGCCTTTTAGCAGAAGGCTCAAGCTGAAGCAACCTGCTTGTCAGGATGTTGTGATCCCAGGTGTTATACTTTGGAGAGGGTAGACCAGACTCTTTGGCACTGAGTGAATCTTAGGAACCGGTTTTGGAGGAAGTCAGTTTGATTGGCTAACTGGCAACCAATGGGTCGGCAAGGGACAGTTTTGCGGGGGGCGGGGTGGGGGGAAGGGGGGGGATGGTGGTGGTGGCGGCACCATCGGGAGAGTGGGGAATTGTTACACACAATAAACACCCTTGTGCACAACTCAAATGATGCTCCTGTCACTTTCTTCCGCAATGCAGACCAACCTCCGAACCCTTGGCCCATCTCTCCTGGCATCTCCCCCTCCCCGTGCACTCACCCACCCTCTGGCCATGGACATGTCCCCGGAGCTGTGTCCCTTTCCCCGGCTGTTCGGATGTTGGCTGCTGTTCAAGCACAGTGTCCAGGCATCAACATGTGATTGGGTTGCTAGTCAATGAGCTGCACATGCTATATGGCCCGCCCACCCACGGGATCCATTTGCATTGTGTGAAGTGCTCACTTAACCATGATAGCCAATTCCCTATTAGCAATAGCCTTCAGCCACACAGCCAGAGTCCTCGGCATTCGATGGGGGTTATGGGTGGTCGGTAGGATAGACGGGCAGGGACAAGAGTTGCCCTTGGAACGGGTAGACACAGTCTAGGGGTTGGCATATTGGTGCTGCATGCGGTTGGCCCTCGGCTGCTGCGTCAGTGCCTCCCCCCCACCCTCCCATGGAGTGATCCCACCCCCTTCCCAGGGTCCCCCACACCCCCGCCAAGCACTGGGATGGCAAGCCCAGTGCCCCCGGGCTCTTTGCCTGTGAGCAAAGATGGCTACTCACCTCCTCGGCTCCTTACTGAAGCCCTTCCGCCAGGCTCACGTTTTTCAAAAGGAGCACTAATTGGCAGAGTGTGAACATTTGCTGGGGAGGCCACTAAATGATAGGAGACCATTGGATGAGGGTGGGTTCTGTTAATTATATGGAAATAGGGCCTAAGTGGTGACAATTGGTTTCTCGCCATGCTGTGGCGAGATCCCGATTTTGCCTACGGGAGCGGGCCAGTTGGATCGCAAACTGTTTGGCTCCTGCCGCGGTTCCTATTTTCAGCCTCTCCCGCTATTCACCGACCTTGTTTCGCTCGAGCGAGAGCACAACGAGGCCAGAGAATCGCGCCCTCTGTTTCGCTCTCCATTGATGTTGCCAGACCAGATGAGTGTTTCGAGTATTTTCTGTTTTTATTATCAATTGAAAAGGACTTGGAGTAATTATTTTAAACGGGAGAATATCAAAGAAAACATTGAAAGGCAGGGAAATGCAATTAGAGGAGTTAGCTCCATTTAAAGATCCAGAACTGCCATAGGCGCAATGGTTCTAATAGCCCCCTGCTGTGTCACCATTTACATGATTCTGTACCGCTGCAGATTAATGCTGAAGTCTGGGTATATGCTGGTGCAGGAAAATAAGGAATTAAGCTGGCTGGCACAAGTGATGTGTCCTTTAGGTAACTGGGCGATATCTCTCCAGGCACTTACATTAGTAGCATCATTGTGTCTGAAATCCCTATTATGTCAGATAATAGAGATTATTGACAGCATGCCTATTAATTTGGAGTATCCTCAGCCAATGATTTTCAGTGAGGCCTGACTTGCTCAATCTGCTGTGCTGCACCCATTGCATAGAGTACTGCTGGGTCTTGCTGGTTTGCCTCCTCTGTCCGTTGACCTGGTGGGTTCTTTTCACTGTTACTCCCAGGGCAGCACTAGTGAGTGAGTGCATTCATTCTCTCATACACAAAATATATACGCCATCAGTAGTTATATGACTGCTCTGCTCTTTGTTGAATTTCTGTTGGCTTCCCCTTCTATTCTATCAACGGCTCTCATTATGCAAGACGTATAAGGTTGTGGATTGTCGCACAGGGAGATGGTGGTGTTGGGGTAATGGACTAGTAATTCAGAGGCCCATACTAATGCACTGGGAGCAGAGATTCAAATCCAACCATGGCAGCTGGTGGAGTTTGAATTCTATTAATAAATCTAGAATATAAAACCAGTGTCAGTGATGGTGACCATGACAACTATTGATTATTGTACCCATCTGGTTCAAACAGCAGCACAGTGGTTAGCACTGCTGCCTCACAGAACCAAGGACCTGGGTTCAATTCCGACCTTGGGTGACTGTGTGGAGTTGACTGAGTGGGCATCACCGATGGCTGCAAGGGAATCAGGGTTGGGATCTAAATATCCAAGGATATGTGTCTTATCAAAAAGACAGGCTGATGGGCAGAGAAGTGCATTGTTAGGAAGTGTCACGTGAGCACCCCTTCAAGAAAGGTTTTTGGCTTATCACAATGCTTCAATGATGTCATTTAGTGGGTGGAGCTCAGCTGTGGCTGTGAGTTTTACTTTCATTTTCACATTTGACTGCTGTGGGGCGGGATTCTCCTGAATCACTGCAATGGCCCGACGCCGGCGTAAAAAAATGGCGCGAACCACTCCGGCATCGGGCCAACCGGAAATTGCGGACTCCTCTGAACCGGAGGGGTTGGCGCCGCGCCAACCGGTGCCGAAGGGCCGGGGCGAGTTAGCGCATGCCCAGAACCGCCGGCGTGGTTCCGCGCATGCACAGGGGGGTGTCTTCCCCGCGCCGGCCATGGTGGAGACCTACAGAGGCCGGCGCGGAAGGAAGGAGTGCCCCCTTGGCACAGGCCCGCCCTCAGATTGGTGGACCTCGATTGCGGGCCAGGCCACCTGTTAGTGAGACGGGATCAGAATCTCAAGGAAAGCCAGTCTTATTCAAGTGAGAATGTAGAGTGCTGGGCCACACCCACAAAAAGGAATTTTGTTTTTTGAATTGGAACAGTTAAAGGGGAATTCATTAAGTGTAATACATAGATTACTGTAGCTGGGTGGTGTCTTTATGTTTAATTGATAAAAAATTGTGCTGTGTGTTTATATAAATATTAACTAAGTTCTTAGAATAAAGCTTGTTTGATTAAGTGTTGGAAGACTGTTGAATCACACCTGAAGTGAAAGCTCTTGTGCTCATCCTAGCCAAATTCATCATAAAAGTTAGAGATCAGGTGAACTCCTAATACACTTTGAAGTTTTTAAACCCTGGCCCATAATAGTAAAAATGAAATGATATAAAAATAAAGGACCGTTAGGTAGAGTTGAGGAATCACAAAGATAAAAAGCTTCTGATAGGAACTATGTACAGGCCCCCTCGCAGTAGTCAGGATGTGGGGCAGAAAATAAATCAGAAGGTAGGAAAGGCATATAAGAAAGCCAATATTACAATCATCATTGAGGACTTCAATATGCAGGTGGACTGGGAAAATCAGGTTGGTAGTGCATCCCAAGGAAAGGAATTTGTGGAATGCATTTTTGGAGCAGCTTGTGGTACAGCCCACTCGGGAACAAGCAATTCTGAATTTGGTGATGTGTAATGAGGCAGACCTGGTTAGGGATCTTAAGGTGAAGGAACCCTTAGGGGGCAGTGACCACAATATGATAAAATTCACTCTTCAGTTTAGAGGTAGATGCTGGTATCAGATGTAATCGTTTTACAATTGAATAAAGGTAACTACAAAGACATGAGGGAGGAACTGGTCAGAGTTGATTGGAAGGGGAGCCTAGAAGGGAAGACAGTGGAATAGCATTGGCGGGGGTTATTCGGGAGGCACAACAGAAATCCATCCCAAGGAGGAAAAAACATGCTGAGAGGAAGATAAGGCATGCATGGCTAATGAGGGAAGTCAAGGACAGCATAAAAGAAAAAGAAAAAGCATTCAGGGTGGCGAGGATTAGTGGGAAGCCAGAGGATTGGGAAGTCTTTAAAAGTGAGCAGAGGACCACTAAAAAAGCAATAAGGGGGGAGAAGATGAAATATGAATGTAAGCTAGCTAGTAAGATAAAAGACGAGATTTTTCTTATATAAAGATAGCAAGAGTTTTTCAATACAGAAAAGGCAAGAATAGACATTGGACCACTTGAAAAATGAGGCAGGAGAAGTAGTAAAAGGAAATAAAGAAATGGCAGAGGAACTGAATTGTTACTTTGCATCAGTCTTCATGGTAGAAGACACAGGTGGGATATCAGAACTTAAGGAGAATCAGGGGGCAGAGGTGAGTATAGTGGCCATCACTAAAGAGAAGGTTCTGGGGAAACTGAAAGGTCTGAAGGCGTATAAATCACCTGGATTGGATGGACTACACCCCAGGTTTCTAAAGGAGATAGCTAAAGATATTGGGAGGCACTGGTGGTGATCTTTCAGGAATCATTGGAGGCAGGGCAGGGATGTCCGAGAGAACTGGAAAATGTCTAATGTAACAATCCTGTTTAAGAAGGGAGGGAGGCAGAAATCTGGAAATTATAGGCCGGTAAGCCTGACCAGTGGTAATAGCCTGTCAGTGGTAAGATTTTAGAGTCCATTATTAAAGATGAGATTGCGGAGTACTTGGAAGTGCATGATAAAATAGCACTGAGTCAGCATGGCTTCGTCAAGGGAAGGTCTTGTCTGACAAATCTGTTACACTTCTTTGAGGAGGTAACAAGGAAGTTAGACAAAGGAGAATCAGTAGATATGATCTATATAGATTTCCAGAAGGCTTTTGACAATGTGCCGTATAGGAGGCTTTTAAATAAGTTAAGAGCCCATGGTGTTAAGAGTAAGATACTGGCATGGATAGAGGATTGGTTGACTGGAAGAAGGTAGTGAGTGGGGATAAAGGGATCTTTTTCAAGATGGCAGCTGGCGACGAGTGGTGTGTCTCAGGGGTCTGTGCTGGGACCACAACTTTTCACAATATACATTAATGATCTGGAAGAAGGAACTGAAGGCACTGTTGCTAAGTTTGCAGATGATGCAAAGATATGCAGAGGGACAGGTAGTATTGAAGAAGCAGGGGGAGCTGCAGAAGGACTTGGACAGATTGGGAGAGTGGGCAAAGAAGTGGCAGATGGAATACAATGTGAAAAAGTGTGAGTTTATGCACTTTGGTCCGAAGAATGGAGGCATAGACTATTTTCTAAATGGGAAAAGGCTTAGGAAATCAGAAGCACAAAGTGACTTAGGAATTCCAGTTCAAAATTCTCTTTAGGTTAATGTGCAGCTTCAGTCAGCAATTGGGAAGGCAAATGCAATGTTAGTATTCATGTCGAGAGGGCTAGAATACAAAAGCAGGGATGTACTTCTGAGGCTGCAATAAGGCTCTGGTCAGACCCCATTTGGAGTAACATGAGCAGTTTTGGGCCCCTAAGAAAGGATGTGATGGTCATGGAAAGGGTCCAAAAGAGGTTCACAAGAATGATCCCTGGAATGAAGAGCTTGGCATATGAGGATCGGTTGAGGACTCTGGGTCTGTACTCGTTGGAGTTTAGAAGGATGAGGGGGGATCTTATTGAAACTTACAGGATACTGAGAGGCCTGGATAGAGTGGACGTGGAGAAGATGTTTCCACTAGTAGGAAAAAATAGAACCCGAGGGCACTGGCTCAGACTGAAGGGACAATCCTTTAAAACGGAGATGTGGTGGAATTTCTTCAGCCAGAGGGTGGTGAATCTGTGGAACCTTTTGCCGCAGAAGGCTGTGGAGGCCAAATCACCAAGTATCTTTAAGACAGGGATAGTTAGTTTCTTGATTAATACGTGGACCAGGGGTTATGGGGAGAAGGTAGGAGAATGGGGATGACAAACATATCAGTCGTGTTTTAATGGCCGAGCAGACTTGATGCGCCAAATGGCCTATGTCTATGGTTATACACATTCCACCTGTGTCTGCATGGGTTTCCTCCGGGTGCTCCAGTTTCCTCCCAGTCCAAAGATGTACAGGTTAGGTGAATTAGCCATGTAAAATTGTCCCTTTGTGTCCAAAAGGTTAGGTGGGGTTACAGGGATAGGGTGGGGGCATGGGCCTAGGTAGGATGCTCTTTCAGAGGTGCAGACCCGATGGGCCGAATGGTCTCCTTCGGCACTGTAGGAATTCTGTGAACACTAATGCCCTATAGGTGAGGAAACCTGCCATCCCTACTCGATATGGCGTACATGTGACTTCCAGACCAAAAGCAATGTGGTTGACTCGTAACTGCCCTCTGAAATGGCCCAGCAAGCCACCTCAAGTTCAAGGGCAATTAGGGATGAATAATAAATGCTGGCCTTGTCAGTAATGTCCACATCCCATAGGTATTATGCTTATCAGTTCAAACTTGATTAATCTTGAAACTGATTTCCCAGTTCACTCCAGAATTTACCAGGCACCCCATCTAACCATCATTACTGCAGTGTGGTTGTCATTTACAGCCCCACCTTAATCAGGCATTGTCTTCACCTATCTACCAGTGACTCTTCATGCAAGCACCTCATCCTTTTAATCCCTGTAAACTTTCATTTAAAATCTTTATCATTTACCGATATGCATATTCACCTTGCCAAGATCTCCTATTTAGTTTTTGCATAATGTGATTATTCATCCTCAATGCCTTCTCTGCATCTCCATCTTCATTTAATCTTGTTCTTCAGGTCAACTTCCCAACCTACAGCCTATGATGCCATATTTCATGGGGCCTCTCCAGCTCGAAGGTCTGGTCATTGATATGGACATCCATGACTACTTTGATTACCATACTCAACCTCTGTTTGCCTTCTCCAACCCTAAAAAAACTTCCTGAATGATAGTGATACTTCTGGTAAAAATATATTTAATACAAAACGTTAGCCAAAAGCAAAACACTGATCTGTAAATCTGGTAGCGAAAACAGACAATGCTGGAAACGCTGAGAAGGCCAGATGGCATGCAATCTTCCCATATTTTCTGTTTCAATTGCTAGACTTGAGGTGTAAGGTAACGAGAAGACTGCTTTCATTTCCAAATCTTTCCATTGTAAACTTGTGAGGAAATTCCTTATGACGTTGTAATTTATTTATGACAGAAATTTGGTCAAAATCTTTCCAACCCTGAGGTAGTGGCTGACAGCTCTGAAGCCTCCAAAGCACCATCGGGAGAAATGGGAACTGCTGAGGTAGGAAGAGACCTTGTGGTGCCTCTGGGTAAGTAAATAAAAAGGTGAGAAGTTCAAGGTGGATGATATAAGAGAGCTCAGTTATGATGGCTTCCTGACATAGTTCTACTGCCCAGGATTTTTCCCAGTAGTGGGCTGCAAGCTACATCAGTTTCCACTCAGGCAGACAGCCATTTTCATTTTTAAAGGCCATAATAAGGGCCATTTTTCTGAGCCATTGGCATTTAGCAATTGGTGGGGCAACCCTGCCCCCTGTTGTTTGGAGAGGCCACCAATTTCATGGGGGTGACCTCCTTGCTACAGTCCAGGAGGCCCATCAGTGTGCCAGTACAATCTTCGGTCATCTGAGGAAGAGAGCTTTTGAAGGCCAGGACCTCAGATCTGGCACCAAGATAATGGTCTACAGAGCAGTAGTAATAAGCACCCTCCTATATGGCTCAGAGTTGTGGACTATGTACAGTAGGCACCTCAAACCCTGAAGAAGTACCACCAATGCTGCTTTCGTAACAGCTAAAGAAATTTGGCATGTCTGCATCGACTCTCACAAACTTCTACAGATGTGCGATAGAGAGCATCCTATCCGGCTGCATCACAGCCTTGTATGGCAACTGCTCGGCCCAAGACCGCAAGAAACTGCAGAGTGTGGTGAACTCAGCCCAATGCATCACACAAGCTTGCCACCCCCACATTGGTTCTGTATACACCTCCCGCTGCCTCAGGAAGGCAGACAGCATTGTCAGAGAGCCCTCCCACCCAGGCATTGCCTTCTTCCAGACCCTTCCATCAGGCAAAAGGTACAGAAGTCTGAAGACCCGCACATCCAGACATAGGAACAGCTTCTTCCCCACAGCTACAAGACTCCTCAACGACTCCCCCTCGGACTGATCTGTTCCCTGTAAGAAAACTATTCACAACGCCCTATGCTGCTCTTGCTCATGTATTTGCTTTGTTTGGCCCCTTGTTCTGCTCTGTAACCAATCACTGTTTGTCGATGTACCATTTATCAATGTTCTCTGTTGATTATTCTTTTGCTGACTATGCCGACTATATGTTCCCTCGGCCGCTGAAAAATACTTTTCACTGTACTTCGGTACATGTGACAATAAATCAAATCAATCAATCCTGAAAATCCATTGGCAGATATATGCCCCAAAGTCATATTCTCACTCAGGACAACAGCCCCAGCATTGAAGCATTGACCATGCTCGATCAGCTCTGCTGGGCAGGCCACACCATCTTCATGGCTGATACGGGACTCCCAAAATAAGCGCACTAGTTGGAGCTTCGACACGGCAAGGGAGCCGCAGGAGGGAACAGGAAATGCTTCAAGGACACCCTCAAAGCCTATTTGAAAAGGTGCAACATCCCCATCTATACCTGGAATCCCCTCGCCCAAAGTGGAGGAAAAACATCTGGGAAGTAGCTGAACACCTCAAGCCTCATCGCCAAGACATGCTAAAGCCAAGAGTCGACAGCGAAAGGAGCATGTGTTAACCGGGGTAACCTACCACAAGCTTCACCAACCACTGTCCACCCCACCTGTGACAGAGACTGTAGGTCGCACATTGGACTCCTCAGTCACCTAACTCATTTTTAGTGTAGAAGCAAGTCATCCTCGACTCTGCGGGACTGTCTAAGAAGGAGAAAAGAGGTAATCAGAGCTGGAGGCCTGGGACCCTCTGAATTTTTCATTTCTTATTTTCCGACCTGGAGCCACTCTGAGGCTTCCTGCCAACTGCAGCAGTGCCGAGTTCTCCCAGTGCTGTTGTTGAGGTTACAGAGCCAACCCTCAAATTAAGGTTCAGAAGAATGCCCGCCATCTTTAATTGGAGGCGGATCCACAGGCAGCCAATTAGAAAGCAGCTGATGGGAAAATCATCAAGCCTGTCCCACTGCTGGCCACTGTGGGCTCAGGACTCACTTTCCACCCTGACATTAGGGTCCCGAAGGCAGCAGTAAAATTCATCCCCTTTGCTTTTAATGTGATAATTATGACTACTTTTTTCTCAGTCATAATCAGTCAGGTGCACAATGTTCAAATGGATGACAAGGTCATCAATGTCATGATGAGCTTCCCAGTCCTAGATTGAAAGGATGCCACATAGTATAAGTGATTGATTTGTAGAGGTGACCTTTTCATTTATCATTTCACAACTGAAGATCTAAGAGACATATTGTTTTGCAAATCTTCTTCCATTATACGGATGTATTCGAAGGGATATGGTTTCAGTAATCTATAGTTTAACGGCATCAAAAGTTTAAATATCAGACGTGCAAAGGCAACACTCTCATTTCTGCATATTTATGGGTGCAATTTAACCATTAAAAAAAATCTAATACTGGCAAGATATCATCTTTATGTTTTATATTAATTATTTTGGAGGACATCGCAGTCATTATTGTTAGTCATATGATTGTTCAATTGGGTTGATAAGGAGGGCCTCAGGACCAATAATGTCTGAACAAAATTATGTTGCCATTGCTTTTTCAAATCGTCCATGCTCTGCCTATATATTTCCTTGCTTCTAAATGGCTTGTTAGATAAAAATTGATGTCAGGTGCTGCACTTGACATTTACAAGGGTTTTAATTGGCTGGTGGTTCTAGTTAAGTCAAATATTGGCTCTGGCATCGTTTATTGATCATTTGCCAAAAAGGGTTTATTCAGTATACTGGCACAAGTACTTTTGTTAAATTATGCAAACGTATTTTTAATCTACTGGTAATGGAAAGTCCGTTACCAACTGTCTTCAACAGTGTAAGCTTCTATCTCTCTCAGCCAGTTCTAGATTTTGAAAGCTGTTGCCTGGGTATCATTGAAAAGACTAAGATATTTGTATGTTACGGTGAATTGTCAAGTCTCTGTGATCTGCATCCCACTTTTCCCATTGGACTGGTGCACACTGGTGCTGTGAGGATAGGAAAAGCAACTAGCTGATTCTATCTCCATCTGTGATATATTTATACCAGATTCACAACAAATACTCAAGCACTACATGTGCACTCCTATCAGGATGAAGAATCTGAAAGAGAGGTAGCAAATGCGTTAACCTGAGTTATTTTCTCCAGTGCCTTACCAAAATAAACTCGCTTCACTTTTCGGACATACACCTGACATGGTAAAGAGAATGGCTGCTATTCAAAATATGCATTTCATTCCCCGTATCAGTCCAGCATTTAAATAAAGATGTTGAGGTGACAGAGGTGATAATGTAGCATTCAGCTGCTACTTCCTTTAACCTTTGAAGGCAACGATCAATAAACTGGCAACACAAAATTCAAATATTTGCCAATATGCTAACAATGATCAAATCTTCTAAGGAAAGGAGAACAAAGAAAAAACAGTTTAGTTTATTTGTTGTAATTAATTAGCTTTTAATTAGCTGTTCTTTCCTATTAGTGTTCATGAAATTAAATACTGTTTTTGATGTAAATTCTACACATTTATGACATTCAATGACTGCCATGTCTCAATGCATTTATATCTGCCACCTTGAAGACTTTATGAATATATGTCATTCTTTTGTAGAACATATATTGGCAGTGCAAAGTAGTAGCTTAAATCCATGATCAGGATAAAAGAATTCCAAATGTGTACTTAGATATTGGATGAACACAATCATATTGTTGAAGATAAGTGGAGATAATTATAATTTTTCCAACAAAATTAGCTGTTGTTGATTAGCAAATGATTAAATGCACCTGTTTTCTCAATGAACCAAACATTGACTTCCCCAGAAGCTGTTCCGTTTTGGGGGGCCTGAGCTGACAGTCACTCTTTGTTCCCTTGCAGGGTTGTAGGTTGTTTCATATAAATGATTTTCAGTCAAAACATCCTGCTTTCTGGCTACTGAACAAATTGCCATAACAAATCCAACTCCTGCCATAACACTTTCCATATGAAAGAACTATTGTTGAACTAATGTACAGTAAATTAAGTCAAGACCATTGAAAAAGCAAAATACTGCTGGCACTGATTTTAAAAGATTCATCCATCGACTACAATTGTTGGGATGAAAGTGTTCTAAGGTTGAAAGTAAATAATCTAGGGTGGCACGGTAGCACCGTGGTTAGCACTGTTGCTCCACAGCACCAAGGTCCCAGGTTCGATTCCCGGCTTGGGTCACTGTCTGCGGAGTCTGCACGTTCTCCCTGTGTCTGCGTGGGTTTCCTCCGGGTGCTCCGGTTTCCTCCCACAAGACGTGCTGTTAGGTGAATTGGACTTTCTGAATTCTCCCTCTGTGTACCCGAACAAGCGCCAGAATGTGGCGACTGGGAGATTTTCACAGTAACTTCATTGCAGTGTTAATGTAAGCCGCCTTGTGACAATAAAGATTATTATTATTGTACAATTATTGACTTATATGTTTTGAGGAAAAGCATGAGTTGAGGTAGACCACTCAAACGCCCGCAACCCAGCATTGTAATCCTCTCCATTCATCAAATTTTCGGACGTCCTCTGAAACCTTTGCGCAGATGGTTCATTTGTGAACTTTACTGCATATGTGTTTAATAGTTACAACATTAGAACTTACTTTTTGAGGTAAGATAATTAAGTGATATAATCTGAGAAATTGATAACTAATGGACTCGAGTGACAAACACCCTTAAGACTGAGGCCAAATATGATTTCCATACAAGGCAACACTAATTGGGTCAGATGTTCTTACCCTCTGCTCTTAGCTGATTCATCAGTAACCCTTGCACCTATTGGGTTAGAAATTCAGCATTAAACTATAAATTGCAGCATTGCATTGGTGAAATAATGTTATATCATGGTTTTTTTTACCCGAAAAAGAATAGATAAAACTTACAACCATTTGGGCTATCATATTTGAGCCTGCCACTGGCTAGGTAATGTTGCTTTGTTGCTTGCTGACATGAACTGACTGCAGTATTTGATCTTACTATCTTTCTGAGATTCCCAATGACAGTCTGGCTACTTGGCTCAAATGGTTTGAAGCAAGCATTAATGGTTCAGCACAGTGCAAAGTGAGACTTAAGACTGCAAATCAAATGAAAGAAAGAAAACTTACAGCATGAGTGCACTAAATATCCAATCAGTTACAATACATCGTCAGAAAATGTCTGTCACGGAATACTTGCGGGAATGCTGTAATTCAAAACTATGTGAACAAATTAAACAGATGGGCTAAATATCTGAAACCAGAAGGGTTTGGCAACAGTAAGCAAAGTTAACCAGATTTTAGGACATAGCCAGAGAAACAGAACACAAATGCCAGGAAATTATCATAAGTCTGCACAATGCCTGTGTTGACACTAGAATATTGTTCTGGGCAGAATGGGAGAAATTTTAACCCAACCTGCTGGTTGGGAAACTGACGGAATCAGGTGGCTCACTGAATTTATATCCCACCCAATATTACTCCTTGACTTCAATGGGGAGTAAAATCATACAGGCTGCAAAACCAACATTGCACCTGATCCTGAGATGGACTGAGGATTATTTACTGTTCCAATACTTATCCAGGTACCCAGCTAAGAAACAGCAGCAGATTTTTCCTAATGCAACTAAATATAGCAGGGTGGCCAAATTATGGCCTACAAGCTGCATGCAGCTCTTTTGACATTCAAATTGTGGCGTATTACTTGTGCTGTTAAACCCATTTAAGGAGGTAAACAGCTGGTTGCAGCCTCAGCCACGAATACCTTCACAGAGGTATACCACAGCCACAAATACCTTCACACAGAACCGGAGAGCAGGCAGCAGCACTGGGAAGATCGAGGGGGGATGGTTCTCGGGGATAGGCAGGAATGTGGATTGAGATTATAATCAGATCAGTCATGATTTTGTTGAATAACAGAGCAAGTTCTGGGAGCCGAGTAGCCTACTCCTGCTCCAAATTCATAAGTTCAAACGCAGTTTTTGAATGTCTGAAGATTTTTGTAGGTGGCTCAAAGATTCAGAGGGTTTGGCCATCCCTGAAACATATGGGCTGGGATTCTCCCCCAACCGGCGGGCGGGCCGTACCGGCGCCAAAGAGTGGCGTGAACCACTCCGGCGTCGGGCCGCCCGGAAGTTGCGGAATCCGGGGACTTCTGGGGACTAGGCCAGCGCTGGAGTGGTTGGCGCCGCCACAACTGGCGCCGAAGGGCCTCCGCCGGCTGGCATGAGTTGGCGCATGCGGTGGGAGCGCCAGCATGTTCTGTCGCTTGCGCAGAACCACTGGCGTGATCCCTGCACATGCGCAGGGGGTTCCTTCTCCGCGCGGAGGGAAAAAGTGCCCCCACGGCACAGGCACTCCCGCAGATCAGTGGGCTCCGATCACGGGCCAGGCCACCGTGGGGGCCCCTCCCAGGGCCGGAACCCCCGCGTCCCCGCTAACCACCCTCAGAGCCAGGTCCCGCCGGTATGGACCTTGTGTATTTTACACCGGTGGGACCAGCTGGAAACTGGCGGCCGCTCGGCCCATCGGGACCTGGAGAATCGCCGGGGGGGGTGGGCCACTGCCAACGGCCCCCGACCGGTGCGACGTGATCCCCGCCCCTGCCAAAAAACTGGCACTGGAGAATTCGGCAGCCGGCGTCGGAGCGGCGTGGCGGGATTCACCCCGCTCCCCGCCGATTCTCCGACCCGGCGGGGGGTCGGAGAATCCTGCCCATGACATTGGAACAACAACGAATGGGGGGCGAAATTCTCCGGTATCGGCGCGATGTTCGTTGACTGGCGCCCAAAATGGCGCAAATCAGTCGGGCATCGGGCCGCCCCAAAAGTGCGGAATGCTCCGCATCTTGGGGGGCCAAGCCCCAACCTTAAGGGGCTAGGCCCGCGCCGGACTAATTTCCGCCCCACCAGCTGGCGGAAAAGGCCTTTGGTGCCCCGCCAGCTGCCGCGGAAATGACATCTCCGGGCGCCGCATGCGCGGGAGCGTTAGCGGTGGCTGACGGCATTCCCGCACATGCGCTGTGGAGGGAGTCTCTTCCGCCTCCGCCATGGTGGAGACCGTGGCGAAGGCAGAAGGAAAAGAGTCCCCCCATGGCACAGGCCCACCCGTGGATCGGTGGGCCCCGATCGCGGGCCAGGCCACCGTGGGGGCACACCCCGGGGCCAGATGGCCACGCGCTCCCCCCAGGACTCCGGAGCACGCCCGCGCCGCCTTGTCCCACCGGTAAGGTAGGTGGTTTAATCTACGCCGGCGGGACAGGCATTTTAGCAGCGGGACTTCGGCCCATCCGTGGGGGGTGGGGGGGGGGCCGCCAACCGGCACGGTGCGATCCCCGCCCCCGCCGAATATCCGGTGCCGGAGAATTCGGCAACCGGCGGGGGCGGGATTCACGCCAGCTCCCGGCGATTCTCCGACCCGGCGAGGGGGGGGTCGGAGAATCGCGCCCGGGCTGTCCATTTGCAAAGATCAAGAAAAAGGTGGATTTATGATCCATATCGTCTGAAGCTACTATGAAGAAGGCCAATCAAATTTAACTAAAATTGCATAAAATATACAACATAGAATTAAGGCATCTGACCCGACTGGTCCGTGCCAGTGCTTATGCTCCAACAAATCACTTCCTATGTTGCTTTGTTTAACCATATCAGCATGTCCTTCCATTTCTTTCTCCCTCATCTACTTAGTTAGCTTCAACTTGAATGCCATCAATGATGTCATGTGTCTGCAAATCTCATAGTTTAATCTCTTTTCAGAATTCGTATTGAATTATTAGTCATTATTTTATGTTTATTTCCACTAGTTTGGGAGTTTGCCATGAGTGGGAACATTGGACAGTTTTTATTGGGACCTGTAGAGTGGGATTTGGGGCAGGCGGAGGGGAGGGGGACTTAATTAGGTGGGAGCTGAAATCTTGGTTTCCCAATAACAGGTTAAGCCTATGAGATTAAGTTAGTATTATGATTGGGTGAGGAGAAACAAACTGGCTCCCCTTTATTCAGCCTCCTTTGTGGTTCGCAAAAAGGTTTTAAAATTTATTTTCCCCAATTCAAATGTATTTATTTTTTAATAAAGAGCAAATCAAACCAGGTTTTTTGAGTCAATAAAAGAACAAGTTCATTCGTTACTAAACCCGAGGAAAAATAATTCAGGATACAATGAAACATAAACACGTATACACGGATATCAGATATAAGATACGTTTGAGTCCAAATAAAAAAATATGTAAAGAATATATGATTAAGACCTTTGCTTGCCCTTGAGGTGTAGATTGTTGAATATTGTGGCTGTTTGAAGTTAGCTGGTTCCCTTTAAAATCTTGTAGAGTTTAGTTCCAGGTAACTGCACTTTTCTGGAGACAATTTCCTCCCTTTTATTTTTGTGATCCATCGCCCAGAAATAGGTGTGTTGCTCCTGGGGTGCATTCTGATGGACAGTCACTATCTCTTGGGTTGGATTTTTCTACAATAGATATGGGGCTCAACTAAATTGAATTGAATTGAATTGAATTTGATTTATTGTCACATGCAGCGAGGTACAGTGAAAAGCACTGTTCTGCGTACAGTCCAGACAGATCATTCCATACATGAAAAAAACATAAGACATACAATAAATACACATTGTAAATACTTAGACACAGACATCGGGCGAAGCATACGGAGTGCAGTGCTATGTGGTAGAGAAGGTGTGTGAAGAGATCAGTTCAGTCCAAAAGAGGGTCATTCAGGAATCTGGTAACAGCGGGGACGAAGCTGCTTTTGAACCTGTTAGTGCGTGTTCTCAGACTTTTGTTTGTCCTGCCCAATGGAAGAGGTTGGAAGAGAGAGTAATCCAGGTGGGAGGGGTCTTTGATTATGCTGCCCGCTTTCCCAAGGCTGCGGGAGATGTAGATAGAATCAATGGATGGGAGGCGGGTTCGAGTGATGGACTGGGCTGTGTTCACGCTTCTGGTTTTTTACGGTCCTGGGCTGAGCGGTTGCCATACCAGGCTGTGATGCAGCCAGATAGGATGCTTTCTATGGTGGAGAGAGAGATTCCTTATTGCTCCCTATAGCAGATTTTCCAGATGACTTTGATCATTTCTCTCTGTGTCTGCCAATGGTCTCTGAAGGCGGGTCACGGGAAAGGGAAAGTAGCTGAAGGATCATGGAGGGAGGCTCCTGAATCACGGTCAGAAGGTGAAGGATTAGAGTTGGATGGTTGTGGGTCAATGTTTTCAGGTTAAGGATGATGGTTGGATGGACCCAAGGCTTCGCACCTTCCCTGCGATCTCCAACCATGCTGTCTTGGTCAAGTGCGAAGATCTCTTATTCCCATGCCTCAAGAAGTGCGCATCTATGTTTCCCAGGTAGCCTGGAAGGGAACTTGCAAGGAGGCATTGCTAAACCGTGGGACCATTCTTTGTTTGTTGGAAGACATCATTGTGAATGGGGGAGAGTGATAAGGCTCCAAATAAATGAGCTATGCAGTTGAAGACAGAGGGAGTGATGGAGGTCCAAGAACATACAGTCACAGATAAAAGGGAAGGAGTGAAGGGGTTCAACTAATGAAGGGTGTCCTGGGAGGAATGGATGACATGAAGCACCTAAACGTTTCCAGATGACCATGTAGTTGTATGATCACTTCTCCCAATCAGCACCACTTCTCTCTTCCTGCAGAGAATGGATGTTTGCAGAGACAAGCCCTATATAGCCCAACTTCACGGGGATTTGAATCATCTGATGGCAGGGTCAAATATTTCCTGCTCCCCTACAACCTGCCGTGTGATCGCTTCCAGTCCCTCTCATGTTATTAAATTCTCTATGTCAACCCTATAAAACCATTTCATAATTTTGAAGAGCTGGGGATTTAGTTTTGGCGTGAACATTAAGACCACTATAAGTCAAAACTGTTTACTTTGCACTAGTATGATTGGATAGAAAAATGGGTGGGCTCAGTTTTGTTTTCCCTGCCTTGTGATTTTTCTTGGCCATTTTTCCTCAGACCATTATTGACACCCACTACAGAATCTTTTAATCATAATGTTTGAAATATGCCAATGGACCTGTTCTGCTTCCAATTTCCAAATATGGGGGGCGGGATTCTTCGACCCCCGCCGGCTCGGAGAATTGCTGGGGGGTGGCGTGAATCCCGCCCCGCCGCTCCGACGCCAGATGCCGAATTCTCCGGCACTGGTTTTCGGGCGGAGGCAGGGATCACGCCGCACCGGTCGGGGGCCGTTGGCAGTGGCCCCCCCGGCAATTCTCTGGGCCATGATGGGCCGTGCTGCCACCCATTTTCGGCCAGTCCAGCCGGCGTGAAATGGACATGGTCCATCCCGGCGGTACCTGGCTTGTCGGGCGTCCACTGGGGAACTCGGGGGGTGGGGTGCGGGGGGATCCAGCCCCTGGGGGGGAGCCCCCACAATGGCTTGGCCCGCGACCGAGGCCCACCGATCTGCAGGCGGGCAAGTGACGTGGGGGCACTCTTTCCCTCCGCGCCGGCCTCTGTAAGGCTCCGTCATGACCGGCGCGGAGAAGAAAGCCCCTGCGCATGCGCAGGAAACACGCCGGTGGTTCTGCGCATGCGCCAACTCACGCCGGCCCACGGAGGCCCTTCGGCACCGGTTGGCGTGGCGCCAACCCCGCCGTCGCCGGCCTTGCCCCCGGAAGTGCGGAGGATTCCGCAACTTCTGGGTGGCCCGACACCGGAGTGGTTCGTGCCGCTCTTGGAGCCAGCGTCGGGCCATCACGCCAAGTGCGGCAGAATCCCGCCCGGGCTCCCCGAGCATAAAGCACCACAAAAGGAATGCAGAGTATTAAAGTTTAGACCCAGAAAAGGCAAATTGTCTTTTCTTTTCTCTACATTCTTTCAAGGGAGTTGGATTTTGTTAGCTGGGCGAGTATTCGTTGCTCATCAGTAATTGCCCTTGAGAAGGTGGTGGTGAATTGCCTTCTTGAATCGCTGCTGTCCATGAGGTGTAGGTACACCCATGGTGCTGTTAGGGAGGGAATTCCAAGAGTTTAACCCAGTAACAGTGAAGGAACGGCGATACATTTCCAAGTCAGGATGATAAGTTGCTTGGAGGGGAGACTCCAGGTGATGATGTTCCCAGATATCTGTTGCTCTTTTCCTTCTAAATGGCAGGGCCATGTGTTTGGAAGGTGTTGTCTAAGAAACCTCATTGAATTCCTGCTGATGCGATTTCTTGCAGATGATGTACGCTGTGCGTCAGTGGTGGAGGGTTTAAATGTTTGTGGTTGGGGTGCCAATCAAGCGGGTTGCTCTGTCCTGGATAGTGTCAAACTTCTTGAGTGTTGTTGGAGCTGTACTCATCCAGGCAAGGGGAGAGTATTCCGTCACACTCCTGACTTGCATCTTGTAAATTGTCAATTCTTTTTTCTTAATGCTGGATAAATGTTAGTTTTAAGAATGATCTTGAAGTTCAGAATGCTGAATATAAACAGAGGTGAACAAATTCTGTAGTGAACAAAATGATTCAGCTAGGATCAGAGAAATGTTAAGCCTAAAAACTCGTGGGTCCTTGATCAAAGCATAAATGCAGGGATCCAATGACCTCCAATCTTGACCCCACTAAAGCATAATTGAAATTGTGTTTTGCCATGGAAGAGAGCAACTCTGCCTAGGATTGATAATTCAAAGATCCCAACTCCTGACTCGCATTGGAAAAATTACAAGAGCTTTGACATCTAACGTAATGATTCTGGTTTTAGCTGTTTACTCCTTGCCCCATTTCTCGCCCATTACTTGAAGTGTTGCCAAACTACACGCAGTAAATTTACATGAAGAAATGCTTTCATAAGCTCTGTTTAAAGATAAGTGCACTCTGCTCCTCACCAAAATTGGAAAATCATTGATTACAGCATCAGCTACACAATGTGAATTGACATTAGCAGTGCACAGAAAAAATAGCCCAATTTAAGTATTGTGGGAGTCATATCATCTCTCATCTCACCCTTGTGGGAATTGTGGTCTGAATATGAAATTACTGTTTCCAGAGTATGCTCTTATATACTTGAATAGTAAGCACCGTTTCACAGTCTACCTGAGATGTTTTTTGTCATTACCATCAAATCCCAGGAAAACAATTAAATAATGTAAGATTTGCCTGCAGACGGAAAGTATGGTGACGAACCTTGGAAAAGTTCAGTTTGCCCTCATGTAGAAATACTTAATGAATGCAACAGATCATTTGATCAGTTTTATTGCAGAGAGAGAATTTACTGTGATGTGCAGTCTACCACTGTCTATGCTGCCTCCTGGCTGCACACTCAGCAGACAGCCCAGGCACTTGTGTGACTACCACACATTTCCTTGGATTCATGCACTTTTTAAAGTGTGTAACATTTGCAATTGTCCCGTCCTCGGACACCACACCCATTTTAAAGGAGCATTGGCAAATTCTGGCCTGTAACTCCTCATTTTCCTCCTGTAATTATTTCAGCATTCTTGGAGGCATTCCACCTGGCCCTGGTGCAGCATCAGGCCAGATCTTCCAATTTCAACAATGGTGACTCCTGTAACATCTGCCGTTTTGTCACCTGAGGATCCATTGGGAGTCCGGACCTGTGTAAATGCGCTGTGTTTGCCTGGGAAATCAAACTTCGAATGGGCAGATCTATACCGCTCATTATGCAACTGTCTCCAACACTGAGTTACATGCGACTGATCCTACAATTGTCACACTGTTTAATTTCTGATGTAACTCAGTGATTAAGAGTACAACTCAACCGACACCCCCCCTCAATCAATCAACCGACCTGACTGTCCATCCCAGACTTGCCATCCCCTGACACAATTATCACCCCGGACACAAAAATCTCAACCGATAGATCACAGGATGGTTTGGGGGCGGTCCTGCTCCAGCAGGATCTGGAAGGAGACTGGCTACCAGTGGCGTCTGTGTCTAGGGCGATGTCTGACACTGAACGGCAATACGCACAGATTGAGTCTCTTGGGCTCATTGATGGGCTGATGAAGTTCCATGGTTATGTGTATGGGCTACCAACCTTCATTGTAGAGACTGACCAAAGGCCACTCATCGCCATCATAAAAATAAATCTTAATGAGATGTCGCCGAGACTGCAACGAATGTTTATGAAGTTGCAGCGGTATGATTTTGAGTTGGTATATACGCTGGGTAGACATGGCTGATACGCTTTCCAGAGCTACCAGCAATAAGGAACCATCCCAGCTGGATGAGGACGTACACGTCCATGTAAACATGGTGACAGAGTCTCTGCCAGTCTCTGACAACAAGTCAAAGCTCATTACAGAAGAAACTGAGAAGAACCCAATGTTGCAGAAAGTAATCAAGTACGGTGCGAGCGGTGAGGTCCGGGAGCTTCAGCACCTCAGGGTAATTCGCGACAATTCGCATGAAAGAGGTCGATGCTAACCTTGGACCATGGAGAGGTCACTATGTCATGCTGTTGGAGTGTCTCCTTGCTCTGCGCTGGCTGGAAATGCTGACAGGTAGCACAGTTCAGGACCATGTTTGTGATGGCCTGGCTGATGCCGGGCCAGTAGACAGCTTGCCGGGCTCTGCGTCTGCACTTCTCAACGCCCAGGTGTCCCTCATGAATCTGGCACAGCACCAAGGTCTGGAGACTGAGCGGAATGACAATCCTGTCCAGCTTGAGGAGGATACCATCAATCACGTCAGGTCATCCTTCACATTGTAAAATTGTGGGCACTGCCTTTCTGCCAGCCATTGGTGAGGTTGTGGATGACGCGCTGCAAGAGGGGCTCTTTGGCTGTCTCATCACAGATGAGAACTACCTTCTCATCTGTCGCCGGGAGTGTGCTAGCTCACAGCTGCACCTGCGATTCGATGTGCTGGATGGTCTCCAGCGGCTCACTGGGCAAGGTGACGGAGCGGGACAATGCATCAGTGATGATGAGCTCCTTGCCAGGTGTGTACACCAAGTTGAAGTCATACCTCCTAAGTTTAAGCAGGATTCTCTGCAACCGAGGCGTCATGCCGTTCAGGTCCTTGTGGATGATGTGGACCAGAGGCCTATGATCCGTCTCGACAGTGAATGTCAAAGAACAAAGAACAAAGAACAAAGAAAAGTACAGCACAGGAACAGGCCCTTTGGCCCTCCAAGCCCGTGCCGACCATGCTGCCCATCTAAACTAAAATCTTCTACACTTCCTGGGTGCGTAAGCCTCTATTCCCATCCTATTCATGTATTTGTCAAGGTGCCCCTTAAATGTCACTATCGTCCCTGTTTCCAACACCTCCTCTGGCATCGGGTTCCAGGCACCCACTACCCTCTGTGTAAAAAACTTGCCTCGTACATCTCCTCTAAACCTTGCCCCTCGCACCTTAAACATATGCCCCCTAGTAATTGACCCCTCTACCCTGGGGAAAAGCCTCTGACTATCCACTCTGTCTATGCCCCTCATCATTTTGTAGAACTCTATCAGGTCGCCCCTCAACCTCCATCGTTCCAGTGAGAACAAACCAAGTTTATTCAACCGCTCCTCATAGCTAATGCACTCCATACCAGGCAACATCCTGGTAAATCTCTTCTGCTTCCTCTCTAAAGCCTCCACATCGTTCCGGTAGTGTGGCGACCAGAATTGAACCCTATACTCCAAGTGTGGCCTAACTAAGGTTCTATACAGCTGCAACATGACTTGCCAATTCTTATACTCAATGCCCCAGTCGATGAAGGCAAGCATACCGTATGCCTTCTTGATTACCTTCTCCACCTGTGTTGCCCCTTTCAGTCACCTGTGGACCTGTACACCTAGATCTCTCTGACTTTCAATACTCTTGAGGATTCTACCATTCACTGTATATTTCCTATCTGCATTAGATCTTCCAAAATGCATTACCTCACATTTGTCCGGATTAAACTCCATCTGCCATCTCTCCGCCCAAGTCTCCAAACGATCTAAATCCTGCTGTATCCTCTGACAGTCCTCATCGCTATCTGCAATTCCACCAACCTTTGTGGCGTCTGCAAACTTACTTATCAGACCAGTTACATTTTCCTCCAAATCATTTATACATACTACGAACAGCAAAGGTCCCAGCACTGATCCCTGCGGAACACCACTAGTCACAGCCCTCCAATTAGAAAAGCACCCTTCCATTGCTACTCTCTGCCTTCTATGACCGAACCAGTTCTGTATCCACCTTGCCAGCTCACCCCTGATCCCGTGTGACTTCACCTATTGTACCAGTCTACCATGAGGGACCTTGTCAAAGGCCTTACTGAAGTCCAGAAAGACAACATCCACTGCCCTACCTGCATCAATCAGCTTTGTGACCTCTTCGAAAAACTCTATCAAGTTAGTGAGACACGACCTCCCCTTCACAAAACCATGCTGCCTCTCACTAATACATCCATTTGCTTCCAAATGGGAGTAGATCCTGTCTCGAAGAATTCTCTCCAGTAATTTCCCTACCGCTGATGTAAGGATCACCGGCTTGTAGTTCCCTGGATTATCCTTGCTACCCTCCTTAAACAAAGGAACAACATTGGCTATTCTCCAGTCCTCCGGGACATCACCTGAAGACAGTGAGAATCCAAAGATTTCTGTCAAGGCCTCAGCAATTGCCTCTCTAGCCTCCTTCAGTATTCTGGGTAGATCCCATCCGGCCCTGGGGACTTATCTACCTTAATATTTTTCAAGACGCCCAACACCTCGTCTTTTTGGATCTAAATGTGACCCAGGCTATCTGCACACCCTTCTCCAGACTCAACATCCACCAATTCCTTCTCTTTGGTGAATACTGATGCAAAGTATTCATTTCGTACCTCGCCCATTTCCTCTGGCTCCACACATAGATTCCCTTGCCTATCCTTCAGTGGGCCAACCCTTTCCCTGGCTACCCTCTTGCTTTTTATGTACATGTAAAAAGCCTTGGAATTTTCCTGAACCCGATTTGCCAATGACCTTTCGTGACCTCTTCTAGCCCTCCTGACTCCTTGCTTAAGTTCCTTCCTACTTTCCTTATATTCCACACAGTCTGTTCCCAGCCTTCCAGCCCTGACAAATGCCTACTTTTTCTTTTTGACGAGACCTACAATATCTCTCGTTATCCAAGGTTCCTGAAATTTGCCGTATTTATCCTTCTTCCTCACAGGAACATGCCGGTCCTGAATTCCTTTCAACTGACATTTGAAAGCCTCCCACATGTCAGATGTTGATTTACCCTCAAACATCCTCCCCCAATTTAGGTTCTTCAGTTCCCGTCTAATATTGTTATAATTAGCCTTCCCCCAATTTAGCACATTCACCCTAGGACCACTCTTATCCTTGTCCACCAGCACTTTAAAACTTACTGAATTGTGGTCACTGTTCCCGAAATGCTCTCCTACTGAAACTTCTACCACCTGGCCGGGCTCATTCCCCAATACCAGGTCCAGTACACCCCCTTCCCTAGTAGGACTGTCTACATATTGTTTTAAGAAGCCCTCCTGGATGCTCCTTACAAACTCTGCCCCGTCCAGGCCCCTAGCACTAGGTGAGCCCCAGTCAATATTGGGGAAGTTGAAGTCTCCCATCACAACAATCCTGTTGTTTTTACTCGTTTACAAAATCTGTCTACATATCTACTCCTCTATCTCCCGCTGGTTGTTGGGAGGCCTGTAGTAAACCCCAACATTGTGACTGCACCCTTCTTATTCCTGATCTCTACCCATATAGCCTCGCTGCCCTCTAAGGTGTCCTCCCGTAGTGCAGCTGTGATATTCTCCCTAACCAGTAGCGCAACTCCGCCACCCCTTTTACATCCCCCTCTATCCCTCCTTAAGCATCTAAATCCTGGAACATTTAGCTGCCAATCCCGCCCTTCCCTCAACCACGTCTCTGTAATGGCAACAACATCATAGTTCCAAGTACTAATCCAAGCTCTAAGTTCGTCTGCCTTACCCGTAATACCTCTTGCATTAAAACATATGCACTTCAGGCCACCAGACCCGCTGTGTTCAGCAACTTCTCCCTGTCTGCTCTGCCTCAGAGCCCCACTGTCCCTATTCCCTAGTTCTCCCTCAATGCTCTCACCTTCTGATCTATTGCTCCCGTGCCCACCCCCCTGCCATACTAGTTTAAACCCTCCCGTGTGACACTAGCAAACCTCGCGGCCAGGATATTTATGCCTCTCCAGTTTAAATGCAACCCATCCTTCTTATACAGGTCACACCTGCCCCGGAAGAGCTCCCAGTGATCCAGATAACGGAAACCCTCCCTCCTACACCGGCTGTTTAGCCACGTGTTTCGCTGCTCTATCTTCTTATTTTTAGCCTCATTGGCACGTGGCACAGGGAGTAATCCCGAGATAACAACCCTAGAGGCCCTGTCTTTTAAATTTCTGCCTAGCTCCCTGAACTCCTGCTGCAGGACCTCATGCCCCTTCCTGCCTATGTCGTTAGTACCAATATGTACAACAACCTCTGCCTGTTTGCCCTCCCCCTTCAGGGTGCCTGCTACCCGTTCGGAGACATCCTGGACCCTGGCACAAGGGAGGCAACATACCATCCTGGAGTCTCTTTCACATCCACAGAAGCGCCTATCTGTGCCCCTGACTATAGAGTCCGCTATGACTATTGCTCTTCTGCGCTTTGACCCTCCCTTCTGAACATCAGAGCCCGCCGTGGTGCCACTGCTCTGGCTGCTGCTGTTTTCCCCTGATAGGCTAACCCCCCGACAGTATCCAAAGGGGTATACCTGTTCGAGAGTGGGACAACCACAGGGGATTCCTGCACTGACTACCTGCCCCTTCTGGTGGTCACCCATTTCTCTGCCTGAACCTTGGGTGTGACCACATTTATATAACTGCTATCTATGACGCTTTCCACCACCTGCATGCTCCTAAGTGCATCCAACTGCTGCTCCAACCGAACCATGCGGTCTGTGAGGAGTTCTAGTTGGGTACACTTTCTGCAGATGAAGCCATCCGGGACGCTGGAAGCCTCCTGGACCTGCCAGATCTCACAGTCAGAGCACTGCACCCCTCTAATTGACATTGCGTCAATTAATCACTAAATTAAATTTAAAACATTTTTTAAAAAGTTACTATTATGTACAGGGGGGGAGGGGTTTGGGGGGTTGCTTTTTTAGATTGTGTTTTGTACTTAACCCTGTTGGGTTCTTTTTTCTTTTTCATTTTGTTATTGATATTTTATGAAAACCTTTAATACATTTTTAAAAAAAAATTTTAAACTATGTTTCCTAGCACTCAATTTCTACCATAAATGTGAAAGCTAAATACAGTACTCTCCAATCTCTGGCTTAGATACCCCTCTAAATTATAATTAAGTAATTATGTTTAATTAGTTTAACAATGCTTAATTTTTAAACTTAGTGTAGATTCCCAACCAGCCAATCAGGTCACAGCTTTACTATGATGTCACTTCAGATCCCCCCCCCCACGCAATTTGATAAGGTAATAAAAATAAAAATGAATAAAAATCACTTACCTTCCCAGGTTCTCAGATGCTCTCTGGCTCTCTCGCTGCAGATTAAAAGTTACAGGCCAGAAGAAAGCGAGAGAACAAAACAGTAGGGAAAAAGCACCTTCTCCCACTCTGCACCGAATTACCTAACTGCACCAAATTACCAAGTTCCAATTTCCCACTCTGGATGTGTCTCACTCCGGCTGTGTCTCCTTCACTTGCGCAAAGCTTGTCGGCAGGCCGTAGACATAATCATGAAATTTGAGGATGCCGGTGAGAAGATCCAAGCACTCCTCAATCTGAGCATATCTGGTTTCAGTGGGCGTCATCGCCCTTGATGCGTAGGCTACTGGTGCCCAGGATGATGTGTCATCTCATTGAAGCAACACCGCACCGATGCATTCCTGACTCGCATCTGTGGATATCTTTGTCTGCCGGTCCGGGTCAAAGAATTCCAGGACTGGTGCAGTGGTGAGCTTGGCTTTCAGCTCCAGCCACTCTGTCTGGTGTGCCGCCTTCCACTGAAAGGCAGTTGACTTTTTCACCAGGTTGCGTAGGGCCGTGGTGTGTGTGTCCATGTTTGGAATGAACTTGTCCAGAAAATTGACCATTCCCAAGAAGCAATTGTAGCAGTATCTGCCTAAAGGTGTGGTGAAGGTGCAGAGCCTTCTGCTAGACTCTTCCAGCTGGATTTGCCAAAATCCCTGTGATGCATCCAATTTGGTGAAGAAGCGCGCGTGTGCCATCTCACTCGTGAGTTCCTCCCGCTTTGGGATGGGGTAGTGTTCCCGCATGATATTCTTATTGAGATCCTTGGGATCAATGCAGATGCGCAGGTCCCCCGAAGGCTCCTTTAGACACACCATCGAGCTGACCCAGTCAGTCGGTTCGGTGACATTGGATATGATTCCTTTTTGCTGAAGATCCTTGAGCTGTGCCTTCAAGCGCTCTCTCAGTGGAGCAGGTACACGTTGTGGTGCGTGGACAACTGGCTTGGCATCAGGTCATAGCAGAATCTTGTATCGATACGGCAGCGTGCCCATCCCGTTGTACACATCTGGGCGAGGATGTTGTTAATGCCAGCCTGAAGATCCACATGGGAGGATGTTGTGGTGTAAATCCTTTGAATGAAGTTCAGCTGCTTGCAGGCATGCACACCCAGTAGGGATGCCCTGTCCAGCTTAACAATTTCAAAGCGTAACCGTGCTTGTCTGTGTCTGTTGGATACGTGCAGATGGCAGGATCCCAGTGCAGATGGCAGGATCCCAGTGCCATAATGGCATTCTCGTTGTAATTCAGGAGCTTGCAGGCAGCTGGAAGGACCGTGGCGGGCTTCTTAATGCATCTGAAGTATGCCTGTGAGAGGAGGTTGGCAGAGGCACCTGTGTCCAGCTTGAACTGGATGGAGCAGTGATTGCTCTTCATCACTGCTCGCCATTCGTCCTCGGAATCCACAGCTGGGATTGATTGGACTAGTGATGAGTGTGGTGTGGCATATTCACACATTGTAATAATGCCCGCACGGGAGGCGTTGTCCAGGCATTCATCATCTGGATCCGTTGCACTGCCGGGATCAGAATCCTGTTGGCGTTGTTGCACACTCCGGATGTGCGGTCATCGGAATTGAGAGCACTGGCTCCTGACTGGTGGTGCAGATCTGCACAGGGCTGCATAGTGGCCTGGCTTCCCGCTGTTTAAACAGCGTCTGCCTCTTGCAGGGCAATGTTTCTTTAAATGGGCGGTGCCACAGTTCGAATACGTCATGACGCCGGCGTCCGGACGCTCCGTGCGTCATTGCACATGCGCAGTGCGGTTCTCAGACGTCTGCACCCGCACAGTGCGGGTTTCGGCCGCTTCGTTATCCTGTTCGCATTGCGCATGGGTCGGGCCCCGGGAAGAGCGCGCAAAATGGCCGCTTTCATCAGTGTTGAGGCGCTGTATCCGGGAGATCGCCTGCACACTGTCCGCCTCGTGGGAGGCTAGTTTATCATTTTCTGCCGTTTTGTACTGGGAATAGCGATTTTTAGCGTGTTCATGCACTGTGCATGTTTCAATCGCGCATGACATGGTCATATGCTTGATCTTCTGTAACTGCTCTCTTAGAGGATCAGAGTGAACTCCAAAAACGATTTGGTCTCTGATCATAGAGTCAGTGATATCACCGAAGTTGCAGGATTGCGCTAGCAGTTTAAGGTTAGTTAAATATAAGTTGAAGGATTCGTCTTTACCTTGCAATTGCTGCTTGAATATGTAGCGCTCGAAGACTTTGTTGGTGTCCACCTCACAGTGGCTGTCAAACTTGTCCAGGATGGTCTGAAACTTTGACTTGTCCTGGTCTTCGGCAAAGTGAAAAGAGTTGAATATTTCCAAGGCATGATCACCCGCTGTGGTGAGGAAAAGAGCTATCTTCCATGCATCAGGCGCACCATTGAGGTCTGATGTTTCGACGTAAAGTTGACATTTCTGCTTGAATGTCCGCCAGTTGGCACTGAGATTGCCGGAGGTCCTGAGCTAGTGAGGAGCCGGAATATTTTCCATTGTGCCGGTATACATTCGCTGGTCGTCACGGATCTTGCCGAGTTGAACTAACTCGATTGAACAGACTCCTGGTAGCATGTTGTGTTATGTAATTTGGAATAACACAAGCTGCCACTTGATGCAGTTTTGATTAAAAGATGCTCCAGACTTTGAAGTGAGTTCAATGTGTTTCATTGAACTATTAGCACAGTTCTCAATGAGTTCGACTCTCTGCTAATCTAAATGTAGTAACTCAGTCTAACTGAACCAGCCTTGCTCTAAGCCACATGCTGGGGTGTGATGCTGAGGATACACCCTGTCTCACTCTGCAGATGTTGGTCTGTGGAAATAGGTGGGGTGTGAGTGCCTCATCCCTTTTATTAGTGAGATACCACCCTTGAGTGTCCTGACTGCTCATTGGTCGTGTCCTATTCTATGTGTTCATGAGCTGCATGTTTGCATATTATGACAATGATATGCATAAGGCAAGTTTGTCCATAATGTTATGCCCGACAATCTGGTTTCAGACCTTTACTGTGGACTGCTCCACCTGGCTCTCCATGTATTTCCTTGGCACCTATGGCAATGCTGCCATCACCATAGCCCGTAAGCTGAACCCCCCAAAAGGATTCTCCCTCCATGCTAACCCATTCTAGCCCCTCTCCTTCCCACCACCGCCTCACCTTCTCCACGTTCGCAGCCCAGTAACAATGCAGTAGGTTCGGCAATGCCAACCCTCCCTTCTGCCTCTGTCCCTGTAACAGGGTCCTCTTAACCCTTGGCACCTTCCCCGTCCACACAAAATCTGAAATAATCATATCCAGTTTTCAAAAGAAGGCCTTTGATACAAAGATCGGAAGTGTCTGGAATATGAACAGAAACCTCGGTAAAGTGTTCATATTCACCACTTGGACTCTCCCTGCCAGAGTCAAATGCAACATGTCCCACCTCCTCAGATCCTCCCTGACCTCCTCCACCAGCTTTGTTAGATTCCACTTATGCAGCATCGCCCATTCCCTCGCTAATGGAATCCCCAGGTATCTAAACTTGTCTCTGGCTACCTTAAATAGCCAACACCCTAGGTTAGCTCACCGACCCAGCTCGTTAACCGGGGATACTTCACTTTTCCCTACATTTAGCTTATATCCCGAGAAAGCCCCGAACTTTCCCAACAGGCCGATGATCCTCGCCATGCTCTCCAGCGGGTCCGACATACAATAGTAGCGTGTCCGCATATAGTGACACGCAATGCTCCCTTCACCATCTCATAATCTCTTGCCACTCTTTTGACCCCCTAAGAGGCATTGCCAGAGGCACAGTCGCTAGCGCAAACAACAATGGCAATGGCGGGAACGCCTGCCTTGTTCCCCTGTGCAGTTCAATGTTTTGTGAGCCCATATCATTGGTCCGTACATTCGCCACCGGTGCCACATACAACATGTGCACCCATGCCACAAACTTTGACCCAAACCCGAAACTTCCCAGGATCTCAAACAGGTACCGCCACTTTACCTTGTCAAATGCCTTCTCTGCATCCATCAACACCATACCTCTGGTGCGTGCGCACTCAACGGGTTCATGTTGAAATGCCCCCTTATATAACTAGAAAGCTGCTTGCACTTTATGAAACCTGTTTGATCTTCCGCAACGACCAGGACACAACCTTCCATCCTTCCCGCCACCAACTTAGTCAGCACTTTCACATCTGTATTTAACAGTGACATGAGCATATACAACCCACATTCCAATGGATCTGTCCCCTTCTTTGGTATCAATGTGATCACTGCCTGCGTCATCGTTCTTCTTCTTCAGCATCTCCTTCACCAGCGCCTCATTAAACGCTCCCAAGAAATGTGGTGTTAGGTCTGTCGCAAACTCCTTATATTATTCCATCAGGCTCCAGAGCCTTCCCCAACTTCATACCGCTTATACTGTCCAGTACCTTCCTCAGCCCCAAGGGTTCCTCTGGCATCCTGGTACCAAGCCCTGGCACCCTGGCACTGTCCATGGCATCACTGCACTTTCCCCTGGTACTCTGGCACTGTTCCCAGCACTGCCCCTGGAACACTGGCACTGCTCCCTCTCACTGACCCCGGCACTACCCTATGGCTCTGCCAAATGGCCCTGCATTCTATCACTGCCCCAGACACACTGGCACTGCTCCCTGCACCTGATCACTGTTTGTCAGGACCTGTTGTAAACACTGCCAATGTGATGTTATACCGGGGGGGGTCCATTGTGGGGGGATAATACTGTGGCAAGGCCGCTAATGACATTCAAAAATATGGTAATTTGGTTCCCGACCTTTCATGGCTGGAACCCCATTGCATCTTTGGTGGGGCTGGGGACTATCCGAACGGAAATTACTAACATATACGCTGTTTTCGGACTCCCGTTGGATTCTCCGCCTCCTCTGGTTTTCCTGCCCACCTGTTCAGTGGACCAAATCGGGAATTTCAGGCCTGCAATGTTTCAAGCCTTCATCTCAAAAGAAACAAGTGTGTCAGTAAAATTCTGGACTTTTAAGACCCAAGTGCATGGTACCTCTTTGTAATTATTGTTCATCTTGCGAGAGAGAGAATGCATGTGCGTGTGTGATGGACATCTATGTGAGTTGGTGCTGTTTGTTACACATTTCGGGTGTTGAGTAATAAACATTTATCCTGCTTTTTTAAAACCTGTAATTTCTCTGTTCCTAATGCTTACAGTACTCGGTGAGTGGGTGGTGATATTAAAATAATTTTTCTTCAGTTGAGATGTGGAAAAAAGGGGAACCATCCAAACCCTCTCTGTCTGCACCACTCCCCCCCCCCCCCCCCCCCCGTAACACTTTTGAGATGCTGCTTTATACCTACCACTTTGACAAGCTATTTTGATGCTTTTCTTAATAACTTCTTTGGTAATTTGTTGCTTAATTTGACAATGCTTCAATGAAGCACCTTAGAATGGTTTACAATCCCAAGGGGAGGCAGTGGTGTAGTGGTACTGTCACTGGACTAGTAATGCAGAGACTCAGAGTCATGCTCTGGGGATCTGGGTTCAAATCCCATCATGACAGATGGGGGAATTTGAATTGAATAAAAATCTGGAATTAAAAGTCTAAAGATGACCATGAAACCATTGTCGAGTGTCGTAAATACCCATCTGGTCCACGAAAGTCCTTTAGAGAACAAAATCTGCCATTCTTGCCTGGTCTGGCCTACATGTGACTCCAGACCCACAGCAGTGTGGTTGACTCTTAACTGCCCTCAGGGATGGGCAATAATTGCTTGGCCAGCCAGTGATTGCCACATCCCATGAACGAATACACGATGTTAATGGAGTTGTATAATTGTAGATTATTATTGTTGAACATGTTGATGGCGTTGAGAAGGCCATTGGCGAAGAAATGAGGACGCAAGGTGAGACATGCTCTTATGTTGCTTTATCATGTGAGACATTTGTAAATGATGACCGAAAATAAACCCGTCTTGTTTTACTCCTCGTTAATGTGTGAATATGAATGTGAGAGCATTTTCAAATGAAGTTCCTTCATCACTGTTTGCGAGAAACTTCAAATCGTTTGTTTTAAGAAAATACTGCAAGCACTAAAACAACGGTAAATGGGATTTCACCTGAATGAGCCCCCACACGCTAATTCTCGCACGGTGCAATTTTAAGGTGAGAATAATCATCAGACATTTTTGATTTTCACCTGCTCTTCCATTTGGCCATTTTATCAACAATTTATTGGATAATTTCAATAATTACAAGCAATAAAGTATATTAGATCATCAGAAGTGTTCAGGTATGAGTGCACCAAATCCTTTGCTGTGATCGTTTTAAGCATATCTATTAATTTGCCCATTTAAAATAAACAGCTTAATGCCTGCCTAAATATAACCTGGATGTGAATCTAATATTAGTGCATTAAACAGTCATACTTAAAATTGACTAATTCCTTCAACGTCTTGGTATTTTCTAAAAAACTGTCTATATGTTCGAGCAGAATATGTGGATTACTTTCCTGCATTTTACACATTGAATGTGAGATGATCATTTAGATATTTCAGTGCTCATCATGTTTTTTATTACCAATGATCTTCTCAGAGCTCCAATCACTCACCTTCACGGAACAAGCAAAGAAATAATTAATTCTCATACATTTCACAGAAAATGGCAGGTGAACAGCACAAATGCCTTGTTTGGCACTCTTGAACTGAGATGAATATAATCGTTTTCACCTCTTTATGGTGACATGGAGGCATGGGGCGGCACAGTGGTTAGTTCTGCTGCCTCGCAGCACCAGGCACCCGGGTTCAATTCCGGCCTGTGTGGAATGTGTGCATTCTCCCTGTGCCTGGGTGGGTTTCCTCTGGGTGCTTTGCTTTCCTCCCACAGTCCAAAGATGTGCGGGTTAATGAATTGGATTGACCATGATAAATTTCCCTTTAATTTTCAAAGATTTGTAGCTTAGGTGAGGTTACGAGAATCGGGTGGGGAAGTGGGCCGAGGTAGGGTGCTCATTCAGAGGGTCAGTGTGGACTAGATGGGCCAAATGGCCCCCTTCTGCACTGTAGGACTCCTATGATTCTATGGTTTCTATAGTGATATAAAATCACCTTGGGATTTCATGTTCCGCTACCAGACGGAATGTGTCCAAAATATGCCTTTACCTGTGTGTGGGGCAATTTTGACTATTAGGTTACCCGATCCTTCCAGCGAAACGCTGTAACATTTCTTAAGAGTCCCTTAACATGCCTCTGGTCAGCCACATGACTTGAATTGACATCCTACTGGTACATTCTACAAAAGTTATACCGGGGGGGGGGGGGGGGGGGGGGGACAGTACTGTGAAGCTAGCCACGTTGTAACTCAAATTAAACTACAGCACCAACTCACACAGATGCACGTCAGACACACACATGCATTTTCCCTCTCGCAAGGTGAACAACAATTACAAAGAGGTACCATGTACTTTCTGTTTTAAAAAAATGTGATCCTTGGCTTTGCGGTACAAAAGCAACTAAGTTATGCAAAGCATTTATAAACCACTCGTTAGTTGTTGGTCGTTGTAGTCTTATTTTCAATATTGGGCACTTTGAATGTATGCTTGCCTCACAGGAGTAGGCCATTTGACCCAGTCAAAATTGCTTCACCATTCAATTAGATCATCTACTTTAATGTAATCATCCCACACTGTCCACATATCTCTTGATGTCGTCAATATCCAGAAATCTATCAATCTCTGTCTTGAATATACTCAAATACTGAGCCCCCACATCCTGCTGAAAATTCCAAAGATTCACCACTGTCTGACTGAAGAAACTCCTCCTCATCTCAATCCCAAATGGGCTCCCTCTTATGCCCTGGTTCTAGCTCCCCAACCAGGGGAAACATCCTTTCTGCATCTACCCTGTCAAACTTTGCCAAGTTCAGTGGGGTTACCTCTCAATCTTCTAAACATCTGGAGAATACAGTCCCAGTCTCCTCAATCTCTTCTTAGGAATATCACGCCATCCCAGAAATCAGGGGGGGAATTCTCCAAACCCCCCGCCGGATCGGAGAATCGGCGCGGCGTTGCGCAAATCACGCCACGCCGCCCCGACGCCGGGATGCAATTTTCCACAATGCGGAGAATCAGCGCCATCGGCGCCGGCGTGGCGCCGGTTGGGGTATGCGCCGACTCTCCGGCCCGGGCCGGCACAGGCCGATGACGATTCTCCAGCCTGGATGGACCGAGCGGCCGTCACCAAAAAGCCGAGTACCGCCGGCGCCGTTCTAACATCCTCTGAACCGGTGGGACCTCGGCGCCGAAGGGTCCGGGGGCGGCCTGTGGGCGGGAAGGGGGAGTCCGACCCGGGGGGAAGGCCTCCGAAGTGGCCTGGCCCGCGATCAGGGCCCACCGATTGGCGGGCCGGCCTCTCTGCCCCCTGGCCTCCTTTCCTCCTGTAGCCCTGCGCCATTTGGCGTCGGGGCTGCCGCGGGCAAGAAGGCCACTGGGCATGCGCGAGTTGGCGCCGGCCCAACAACACATGCGCGATTTGGCGCCGGCCCAACTGCGCATGCGCGGACCCCCCGGCGCCGGGTTCTGGCTGGGATCGGCAGCTGGGGCGGGGGAGGCCGCTCCACCGCTGTCCTAGCCCCCTGTGGGCTGCAGAATGGGGTCCCGGAACGGGCACCGACGCTGGAGTAAAACACTCACGTTTGTACTCCGGCGTCGGCACTTACCCGCCCGTTGGGAGAATCCCGCCCCAGTACTGTGAAGTGTGTTAGCCACGTTGTAACTCAAATTAAACTACAAAGTTTAAGGATTGATACATTGAGTGGAATGTTCCAAAGGTTTTGGCGAGAAAATCAATGCAAGTTCAGCTGGCCCCAGCGGAACAATCCATTCCGCAATTTTCAGTCACATAGAAGAATTATTTTTCTCCCCACGTGAAAAATGGCGCACCTGAGGCACGAAGCCTCTGATTCGCCCACCCTGGGGGTCACTGACGGGGGCGCTGCATTTACATGGTTCCACAGCATATGCTCTCATTCAAGCCAGGAGGATGGCACCAGGAAACCAGCTCCTCAATTTATGGAGGGGGCTCTCATCCGTATGCTTGACGTCATGGAGGACAGGTGGACAACATACTCTCGAGCTGGCATAATGTGCTCCAGCAAGCTTAAGAATCTCCCCTGGGAGACCAAGAAAGCGTATGGCATGCTTGCCTTCATTGGCTGGGGCATTGAGTTTAAAAATTGGCAAGTCATGCTACAGCTGTAGAACCTTAGTTGGACCACACTTGGAATAGTGTTCAATTCTGGTCGCCACATTACCAGAAGGATGTGGAGGCTTTGGAGAGGGTGCAGAAGAGATTTACCAGAATGTTGCCTGGTATGGAGGGCATTAACTATGAGAAGAGGTTGGATAAAATCAGTTTGTTCTCACTGGAACAATGGAGGTAGAGGGGTGACCTGATAGAGGTCAACAAGATTATGAGGGGCACAGACAGAGTGGATAGTGAGAAGCTTTTTCCTAGGGTGGAAGAGTCAATTGCCAGGGGGCATAGGTTTAAGGTGTGAGGGGCAAGGTTTAAAGGAGATGTTTTTTACACAGAGAGTGGTGGGAGCCTGGAACTCGCTGCTGGGGGACGTAATGGAAGCAGCGATGATAGTGTTTTTTAAGGGGCACCTTGACAAATACATGAATAGGATAGAAATAGAGATAAGTGGTCCGTGGAAGGGTGGTTGTTTTAGTTCAAACGGGCAGCCTGATTGGTGCAGACTTGGACGGCTTAAGGGCCTGAACCTGTGCTGTAATTTTCTTTGTTCATTGTTCTTTGAGACAATGGCAGCTCTGGTCAGTGCCAGCAGCCTGACCAAGTGTGCAATGCAGAAAAAAGGTGAATAACATACTCCAATCAGCCAGGGCAGCCTCCTCTCTGCACTCCCCCTTCTGTCGCACCCCCCCCCCACCCCCCGGAATGCCACCTTGATCCCACACTCTGCCAACTTGCAGGGCGCCAGTACTCGGCCTCCCACCAGCATCGTCAAACACCCCCAGAACTCCTCAGCTGAACCCCTCCCTATTTATGCAGAGGTGTCATTGACCTCTGACCCGCCAGGAGGCCAGCTCACATCATCTCCATTTCTGGTCCTGCAGAAGATGTTTGCCCACAGCCGCCGCACGCGAGACAAGATGGGCGGTGGAATGCCCAAGCTGAGGATCCTGACTCAATACGTGGAGAGAGCCATGGAGTTTTCCTGGGAAGAACAAGAGCTGGCCTGTGCTGAGAGAGAGAGGTGGGCCTGTGGAAAGGAGGTGAGGAGCCACTGCACCTTCATCCAGATGACCAGTCTCAAATGAGTTTTGTGTTGTCCAAACCTTTGTCCAGACCATGTACTGAAACCATGTCCCTTTCCTTGCAGGAACATCAATCGAAGAACCTGGCCATTCTACCAGCAGTCTCCCACCGCCCACCCTCAACACCATCTCAGAGGAGGACACGGGTAAAGCAGCACGGCTATCACCCGCACCATTCACTATCGCAGAGACACACACCTTGCTGGACGCCCCTAAAGGGCAGGCTTCTAGGTCATTATTTGGTGAGATCCACACCCCTTCAGATGCCCATCAAGTGGAGGCAGGAACATTCCAGGGATCGGGTAGTCAGAGGTCTGCTGGATCCCATGATACAGTGGTGCCCTAACCTGGTGCCGTGCTCCTCGACATGTTCATCCCTCAGCTGCTGGAGATGCAAAGACAGAGCTGGGAATACCAGGAGGGGATGTCAGTAACATTCCTGCAACTGCAAGGCCAAATGGATGGAGTCCCAAAGCCTTCAGTCGCAGGAGATGGTGCTGGTAATGCGTGACACCCAGGCACACTGCAAGGGTGGTGCGCACAGTAGAAAGCCTGGGGCAAAAGTTTCAATCCATGACGGGAGAACTCCTAAGCATGGCTCACTTCATGAGAACCATGGCTAAGTGGTTCAACTGCATAGTGCAGACAATGGCGGGTCTCCAGGACAGGCAGAGCCAGGCAACATTGAGGCTTCTGGTGTTCACTCCAGCTGCCCCTCCTTCCCATGGAGTAACCAAGGCCCACGAACACCCAGAGGGAGGAGGATCTGCTGGAGCACACCCCAAGGCCTTCCACCCAGGAGACCCTGGGAGTAGCCTGCCAATCTGAATCCCCCCCCCTCCTGATACTTGTGCTTCTCAGGGGCAGTGGGCAGAACAAGGTGACATGGCAGCACCAGTTCCACCCTAAAATAGGCCAGCCGTCCAGATCCCGGGCCTCCAGAGGACCAATACCAAGGGCATCTCAGGCAACAGGACGTGAAAGGCAGCAGGCTGCCGCCACCTCGGATGTGTATCCTGGGAACTCACCCAGATGTGGTGGGAGGGTTCACAAGGTGAAGGAAGTGTAAGGGTACAGCATGGGCACGGGTGAAGTTAGGCACAGGCAGTTGGGGATCATTAACACTTGTTAAATCTGCATATGTCACTGAATTAAATATTTTTGTTCTTCACTACCTTAACACCTCACATTCTCTAACCCATTGGCATAGTGCTTCTCCCCATCGGGATGCAGGTGTTCCCAGTGACTCTCAATGCCGGGCAGAGGGTTCAGTCTTTCAGAGTGAATGTTTAATTTGCACTGATAGACTCAGATATGATTCAGTGAACCCTAGATCCTTACCCCTAATCCCTCACTAGAGCTATAGGAGAAAGGAATGTAGTGCAGAGCCTCACTCAGATATGAGCCGGGGGGTCAGCCTGCTGGCAGCAGACAGACAGGAGCCAGATATAAGCAGTAATTGAGGAGCATCACAGACCATTCCACACTGAGAGTCACCATCACCCTCCTGCATTGGCTGGGCAGCAGGCACGCAACAGCTCTAAAGCTCCAGAACCCTGATGATTAAGATCTCTGCAATCTGCATCCTCTGGTGGGCTCACAGCATCCAGCAGGGTGGGTCATGCTCCAGGACAGCAAGCTCGTCGTCCTCCATTCACTTAATGAAGGAGCCACACTCCGAAAGCTAATGGTTCGAAACAAACTGTTGCTGTAAGACTTCTTACTGTTCCTCCATAAAGCTCTAGCCCTCTTGCGCACAGCCTCACCCTCCCCATCATCTGGCCTCCATCCTTTGGATCCTCAGCGGCCTCTTCCTCAACTCCCTCCTGAACATCCTCCTCTTCTGAGGACACATGCCGTCCCTCTAGATCTTCCTCAGGTAGGTCGTAGCCCTGTTGCAGAGCAAGGTTGTGTGGAGCACAGCAAAGAACTACAATGCAGAGACCCTCTGAGTGCTGCATTGGAGGGCCCCACTAGACCTGTCGAGGCAGTGGAACTGCATCTTTAACAGGTCGATGCACTGCTCCAGTACAGACCGAGTGGTATAGTGAGCCTCGTTGAACTGGGCCTCTGCTGCGGCCTGTGGCCTGCACACTGGCATCATTAGCAAAAACCTCAGGGATATCGGTTGTCCCCTACAAGCCATCGTGCAGGCAGGGGTGACTTCAAAAATGCCAGAAATCTGCAATTGGCTAAGAATGTAACTATCATGCACATTCCCTAGAAAACAGGCACACATGTCCATGAATCGTATCTGGTGGTCACACACCAGCTGAACACGGAGAGAATGAAACCCCTTCCTGTTGATGAAGGAGACTCTGTGGTGCCAAGCGCACAAAGAGTGACATGGATGCAGTTGATCATTCCCTGCAGCTGCGGCAGACCAACTATGTTTTCAAAGCCTGCAGCCTTCTCTCCTGCAGGGCCTGGTCCAGGTTGAAATGTATAATGTCCAAAGCCTTGGAATAGACTACAGTGAGGTCACGGATGTATGTATGCCTGCAGTATGGGACACAGGTCACCTGTGGGACCCTGGAATGACCTTGTAGTGTAAATGTTGAGGGCTGCCGTGAAGCTAAAAGGAGTGGGTGTCCTTTGCCGACACATGACTCCAAGTTGGCAATGATGATGCACAGGTACCGCACAGTCTCCCTGGTGAGGCGGCATCTTCCACGATGCATGCTGTCCGACAGCTCCATGAAGGACACTTGGGTCCTGTATGTCCTTGGTCTCGATCTGTGCCTTTTGTCCCCTGGACGGCTGGTGTGGTCTCCAGCCCCTGAGCCTGTGGCCCCTGGCCTCTTTCTGCAGTGTCTTCCGTGGGTGCCGCTGCACTTTGCTGCTGGAGTCTGCACTACTCCAACACTGTAATGAGTAGCATGGCCAGCTCCACTGGCTCCATACTGATATCGATTGGATTCCTGTGAGGGATGAAAGAGAGAGACAGGTTTGTGTTGCAGCCAGATAATATCAGTACCTCCTCTGACCCATTGGCCTCCCAGCCTGGAAGCATCCAGTCCCTAGCCAGCCGTGACTGCCAACACACAGTTCTGTTGCCCTCCCATCTCCATTACAGGACTGGCCCTGACCTCTGTCCTCACCCAGTTATACTAGCCTTTGTGCTCCCATCTGAACTCCCCTTCCTTATGCTCTTTAACACTGGGGTTCTGACCATTGGGTGAGATGCCCACATACCCCTAATAGGCAAGGTCAACTGGATGGTTATGTCTGCCTGGGGGGATAATGGATCCTGACTGCCAGGCATTGGCTTCCAGCACAGAAGTGAGCCCAGTGCCTCTTGAGCATGTGCAACCAAACATTGAGCCCTGAACCCTGAGTACTCAGCCCTTCCCTTGATTTTGAGACTGTGGGCAGCTGACATTGTTAAAGGTTAACTCTTAATGGCCAATTAGGTGGATGAGCATGAATTAACCAATAATTCTTATAAAAATACCCAAAGTCTTTGGCCTTCGGCTGCCAATAATTACAGTCACCAGGTTTGCAACTGTAAACACAATCACTGTTTATTTATAAAAAGAGCTATAATGAAATATGCAATAAATACAACTTGTTAACAACAATCTAATACCTAATACCCACTGTAACTCCCCTCCACTCTCTACACACATACAAGCCAGTCAAACATAGAGGGGTGGAAAGGGGTAAAAATCATCGGTGGAGGGATCATTGTTGCAGATGATGGTTTTTTAGCACACTTTTCTTCAGATTTCTGCAGATTAAAGTCTTTGGTTCACAGACTGTCATGATCTTACTTGTAGATTCATTCATTCATTCGGGTACTCTGTGGGCTAGAAATACATTGCTCACAACTTTCCCTGGAGAGGCACCTTCTATCTCATCAAAGTACGCTTTCATGTTCGTGGTTTGTCTTCAGGCCTCTGCAGTTCCAGTTAAACAATACTAAGAGGCTTTCTGGAGAGAGAGAGTCAGCCCTCAAAGTGGCCTTCTGCAGAGAATTAGCTAGGTATTTCTGGAGAGAGTTAGCCAAATCTTCCTGGAGAGAGTTAGTTGGACTTTTCTGGAGAGAGTTAGCGGGCTCTTTTTTTCATCATGCTGCCGGAATCAAAACTCAAACCAAACTCAGACCTTGAAACTCTGAAAAGCATATCAGTGGGATCAGATCCAATCATCACCTGTTACTGGACAGATCACAGCCTTTTAGGCCAATTCATTGGCCACCAGCCAAATCAATCGAACCGAAACCCAACCTTTTTCTCTGTCACTGATGTCGACAGTCTGCCACTTATGTTTAAACCAGCAGAGCCTTCCGGGATCTTCCTGCTTGAAATAAAGATACAGGCTTCTTGCCTTAAAAAGACACATCCAATAATCATCCATGGATCAAAATATAATGGCGAAAAAAAGGGAAAATAAGGGAATAAACAAGGAGCAAATGGGAATGACACTTACAGAAGGCACAATTGCTTAATGCTTAAGAGTTAGGCAAAGCTAATAGGCATCCTTCTTACTCAGGCTGCATCATTCCAAGATTTTGTTGCTATCATGCCTCTACACTTAAGAGTCCTGGACAGCTACTTTCTTGGGCTGGGAGCCGTGTTGCCTCTTCTTTCAGGGTGTCATCCACCCAGCCCATTAGGCCCGGCTTCTCGAATCTCATCGCACCCGACCCCATGTGACTTGCAGTTGCACTCGCTCCAGACTCCCATGCCAGATTAACACAGCCCTAAAAGCACTTTTAACCAACAGAGAACAGACTTCAAGACCACCCCCACCAACCATGACTCCCATCTTGGAAATGCTTTAAAGATCACAAATCATCAAACTATGTTCTTTTAAATTTCTTTAAATGTCTTTAAGATCAATACATGTTTCTGCTGTTCTGAGAGCACATGACAATGACATTTTAGTAAGAAATGTTAAAGTAATCACTATGATTAACAACCACAGGAGATAAATACTGTGGACATTTTCAGGCGAGACTATTTTAGGCACAAAATTCTAAATGACTAATTTAAGATAAAACTATATAGTTATCAACAGCTGGGTTGTTTACCTACTTTTCAGAGTATCTGACGAACATTTCCATGACATACAGATGTCATTTTAAATGTTATTTTTGTTTAGTACAATGCAGTATAACAGAGATTGGTTGTGCAAATGCTAGTACATTGATAAACATGTAAGAGGATCAATTCCAGTCTTCAAACTCTCGGGCTTTTTTGAACAGAAGATGAGGGTGAATTGCAGAATGGCAGTTGGCATTCTCCACCATGCATTGCAATCTTTTCTCGGCCTTAGTAAACAGACATAAAAATGACCCCAGGAACCTGCAGGCCTTCACTGATGTAGAGGATCAATGGCAACTTTTTGTGGCTCTTTTAAAAATAATGCTTGGGGCTAGAGTCCCACTTTGAATTCTGCTGATGTGTGTAGTTACCCTTGTGCACCAGAAACAGGCACCTGCAATGTAACCGACAGAGCCCAGTTGCAAATCTATAACGTTTCTGGCCATGATTAATCTGATAAATAATAAATATATCAATCTAGTCTTTCAGACAAGGACAAATTCGTACCAGCAGGGAAGCATGAGTCCTCTTTTACAGCAGCCTGTAGTGGCTGAATTAATTATTTAATGCTTAATTCTTCAGGAAATGAGAAAGTTTTGATTAATGCTGTCCGGGTGTCAGTTCTCAGTTGTTTGATATGTGTCAGATAATTTTCTCCTTGCAGTTGCTCCAGAGGACCTGGAGGCTACTGTCAATGGGATCAGAAGATGAAGTTCTCGAGATTAATTGGAGTGAAAATTAAGAGAAATGTTCTTTAAGCCCCTGCCTCAGATAACATTTCACGTGCTAAATTTAGTTGTGTTTTGTAATGTTAGCCTCTGTGTGCCCTTGTTTCAGACATTTATTTTTAATGCTGTAAGAAACCATTACAATTTTCTTCCATTAGAAATTACTACATGTAGTTATGTTCGTATAAAATGCATATTGTACCCTTGCTTCAAGTTTATGTAACCAGAAATATACTCTTTGTAATTGTGGCAGAACAAACATCTTCTCTTTAATGCATGATTGGTTTCCTACTATTTTACGCATTCATCTGGTGGCATGAATTTAAGGTGGATGTATATATAATGTGTAGCTGTGCACAGAGACATTTTCATGCTTTTTTTTATTTGCAATCAGAGGAATGTTTACGAGAGCTGAATAAAATGACAATTATAATGTTTACATTGGCTAGACTCTACTAGTTAATGAATAATGAGGCGTTAAACTGACCTGTTTGGATGAACATTTGAGAAAGCATTCAGAAAGGTGAGACTAGGAATCCCTGAGTCACTTCTTAAGGTGTATATTATGTACGGATTGCAACATTACGCACTAAATAAAAATGATACTTATAACAGTTACTTTTCTGAGAAATATAAAAGACAGTGGACAGTGAACAGACAGATGTATAGTAATCTGTTTGAATGGAATAGATTGCATTTGCAAAGATTTAAATCAAATATTTCGCTACACCATTCGAATCTTCATCTCAATAAAATTAAACATAGTTTTAAGGGTTTCAAATCTTTCAACTGGAAGAAGTGAAAAGTCCAAGTATAACCTCCATGATAGTGATAGTGAGGTACCCTCAATAATGATGCTTAGAGATTAAACTGTAAAGAAGGCTTTATTAGGCTAATAACTATGCTACAGATTTGGACGAGAGCTGACTGCTATACAGACCATGAGGCAGGCCTTTATGTATGGCTCCCAGATGGGCGGAGCCAGAGGCGGAATCCCCAGGGTTCCAAGCCTGGTCTTAAAGGGGACATCACTTTACATGATGATAAGGCAGTAACCGTTCATCACATTCACCCCCTGTTTAAAAAGGAGTCCGGCGGGGGTGAAGTGCCACCATAGGTCCATCCGTCTCGGCGGCCGGATCGTCCTCCTCGATCTCCTCAGTTCGGGCGGTGGTGCAGCGGGCACGGACGTCCCGGTTGAGGGCACATCCGGGAGCACAGCGGTCGGAGCTTCGGTCCGGGTCGGGGCAGAGGAACTAGGCAGGGCCGGGGGTAGCGGAGCCGGCGCCGGCGGGGTGTATAAAGGGGGGGCGCAAGGGGGGGCGCACGGTAGGAGCTCACCAACGGGTGGTGGGGCCGGAAGGGGGTGTGTTGTAGGGGGCGACGGGTCCTGCAGGGGAGCGGCGCGGGAAGGGGCATCTGTGGTGGAGGATCCAGCGGGCGCCAGATCCCGGAGGGAAACCGTATCTTGCCTGCCGTCGGAGTACTCCACGTAGGCGTAACTGGGGTTGGCGTGGAGCAGTCGGACCTTTTCAACTAGGGGGTCCGTTTTATGGCTCCTCGCGTGCCTCCGGAGAAGAACAGGTCCCGGAGCCGTCAGCCAAGGTGGAAGCGAGACCCCGGAGGTAGACTTCCTGGGGAAGAGAAACAATCGCTCATGAGGGGTCTCATTTGTGGCCGTGCAGAGGAGTGACCTAATGGAGTGTAGGGCATCGGGTAGGACCTCCTGCCAGCGGGTGGTTGGGAGATTTCTCGACCGCAGGGCCAGAAGGACAGCCTTCCACACGGTCGCGTTCTCCCTCTCCATCTGCCCGTTTCCCCGTGGGTTATAGCTGGTCGTTCTGCTCGAGGCGATGCCTTTGCTGAGCAGATACTGATGCAGTTCATCGCTCATGGACGATGTACCCCGGTCGCTGTGGATATAAGCAGGGAAACCGAACAGGGTGAAGATGCTGTGCAGTGCCTTAATCACCGTGGCTGAGGTCATGTCGGTGCAGGGAATGGCGAATGGGAAACGGGAGAACTCATCGATGACGGTGAGGAAATAGGCATAACGGTTGGTGGACGGGAGGGGCCCCTTGAAGTCCACGCTCAGTCGCTCAAAGGGGCCCGAGGCCTTCACGAGCCGAACCTTGTCTGGCCGATAGAAGTGCGGTTTGCACTCCGCACAGACCTGGCAGGCCCTGACCATGGCCTTGACCTCCTTGGTTGAGTAAGGTAGGTTGCGGGACTTGATGAAAGGGACGAGCCGGGTAACCCCCGGGTGGCAGAGGTCATTGTGGATGGCTTGCAGGCGGTCCTCCTGCGCGTTGGCGCATGTGCTGCGGGACAGGGCATCTGGGGGCTCGTTGAGCTCCCCTGGACGATACTTGATATCGTACAAGTAGGTGGAGAGTTCCATCCTCCACCTCAAAATTTTATCGTTTTTTTATTTTGCCCCGTTGCGTGTTATCGAACATATAGGCGACCGACCGTTGGTCGGTGACGAGGGTAAACCTCCTACCGGCGAGGTAGTGTCTCCAGCACCACACAGCCTCCACAATGGCTTGTGCCTCCTTTTCGACTGCAGAGTGTCGAATCTCGGAGGCGGTGAGGGTTCGGGAGAAGAACGCTACTGGTCTGCCTCCTTGATTGAGAGTAGCAGCCAGGGCGATGTCTGATGCATCGCTCTCTACCTGGAAAGGGATGGTTTCGTCCACCGCGTGCATGGCGGCCTTGATGATGTCGGCCTTGATGCGGTTGAAGGCCAATTGAGCCTCAGCCGAGAGGGGAAAAGTGGTGGTCTTTAGGAGTGGGCGGGCTTTGTCCGCATACTTGGGGACCCACTGGGCGTAATAGGAGAAAAGCCCCAAGCACCGTTTGAGGGCCTTGAGGCTGCGGGGGAGAGGGAGTTCCTTAAGGGAGCGCATGCGGTCGGGGTCGGGACCTAGGACCCCGTCTTCCACGACATAGCCGAGGATGGCCAGCCGGGTGGTGTGGAAAACGCATTTGCCCTCGTTATAGGTCAGGTTAAGGGCTCGGGCGGTCTGGAGGAACTTTTTGAGGTTAGCGTCATGGTCCTGCTGATCATGGCCGTAGATGGTGACATTGTCCAAGTACGGGTATGTAGCCCGCAAACCGTACTGGTCCACCATTTGGTCCATTGCCCTTTGAAAGACGGAGACCCCATTTGTGACACCAAAGGGGACCCTGAGGAAGTGGAAGAGCCGGCCGGCTGCTTCGAAGGCAGTATAGAGGCGGTCTTTTGGTTGGATGGGGAGCTGGTGGTAGGCAGATTTGAGGTCGACCGTGGAAAAGACTCGGTATTGGGCGATCCGATTTACCATTTCCGCGATGCGAGGAAGGGGGTACGCATCAAGCTGCGTGAATCGGTTTATGGTCTGGCTATAATCCACGACCATCCGTTTCTACTCCCCGGACCGGACTACCACCACTTGCGCTCTCCAAGGGCTGTTGCTAGCCTCGATGACCCCCTCTCCCAGTAAACGCTGGACCTCTGACTTGATAAAAGCCATATCTTGGGCACTGTAGCGCCGGCTCCTGGTGGCGACGGGCTTACAGTCGGGAGTGAGGTTAGCGAATAGCTAGGGGGGTGCGACTTTCAGTGTCGCAAGGCAGCACACCGTGAGGGGAGGGCAAAGATCCGCCGAACTTCAGTGTCAGGCTTCGATGGCTGCACTGGAAATCCAGTCCGAGCAGCAGGGGGGCACAGAGGTGAGGGAGGATATGAAATTTGAAACGGGTGTATTTGGCACCCTGGATCGAGAGATCCGCAATACAGTACCCCGTGATTTGTCCGGGGGGGGCTGGCAGAGTCCGAGGGGTACGTACCCAAGTTATGTTGGGCCACCTCCAGCGAGGAGGCGAGCGTTAGCGTCTCCTGGAGGTCTTTTGCCCCGTTTTCGAGCAGTCGCTGCCGGATGTAGGTCGAGCGGATGCCGGACACGAAAGAATCTCTGATGTGCAGGTTCATATGGACTTCCCCTGTCACATCCTGATGGTCACAGTCCCTGGCCAGCGCGGTGAGTTTCTCAACAAACTCGTCGAGCGATTCCCCCGAGCGCTGCCGGCAGGTAGAGAGCAGATGCCGGGCGTGCACCTCATTGACGGGTTTGACAAACCGCTTGCGGAGCAACTCAATCGCTTCCTCATAAATCGTCGCCTTTTCGAGCGTGGCGGAGATTCTGTGACTCACCCGGGCGTGGAGTAGACGCAGCTTGCGTGGCCCCAGGATGGGAGTCTCTGCGGAGTCCAGGTAGGCCTCGAAGCACCGCAGCCAGTATTTAAAAATTCCCTTTGCCTCCGGCGTTCGTGCTTCCAGATTGAGCTTCTCTGGTTTTAGGCCTGCGTCCATCCTGAATCTAGTTTAGCCTAATAAATTGAGGTACCCTCAATAATGATGCTTAGAGATTAAACTGTAAAGAAGGCTTTATTAGGCTAATAACTATGCTACAGATTTGGACGAGAGCTGACTGCTATACAGACCATGAGGCAGGCCTTTATGTATGGCTCGCAGATGGGCGGAGCCAGAGGCGGAGTCCCCAGGGTTCCAAGCCTGGTCTTAAAGGGGACATCACCTTACATGATGATAAGGCGGTAACCGTTCATCACAGATAGGCACCCACATTATTATGTGAAACATGACATTTGGTTCCTTTCTCTTTATTTCATTGGAGTTTTTCCTCTCCATATATTTGAACGTATGACCTTTTGTTGAACCTGCGAATAATCATTGGATCTTACAATAATCACTGGCTTTGATGCTATAGATGAAATTCTGGCTGCCATTGCATCAGGCAAAGTAGCGTTCTGTCATCAAGAATGTTTCCCCCCCTCTTTCAGGGCAAAAACTATTAACAAACCACTCCAGGAGTAACATTTGTTTTTTTTCCAGGCTGCATCTCCACCCAAATGGTTAGCAGGAAACCACAAAGCCTCTAAAAGCTGAGTGAGTCTTGCACTGATTACTTCCTAGTTAACTGGCCACCTGCTGGAAGTGAGCAGCCAGTATTTCAGTGAACTATAATGGAAGAAAATAGGGGCACTGTTGGGTTTAACCTATCACCTCTCTTAAACAGCCAATTTGGAAAATACCCAAGAAAGAACATTTAAAACGGTGCATTCTCACAGCTGCTGAATTTGTGCTTGTGAAATGACAGTACTTAACCATTAAACCATTAAAAAAAGAATAACTTCTGAAGGAACACCTTACAATTGATTTGGATCTAATGTCTCAAGCGGTGTTTTGTCACTGCCAAAAATAGAATAACCACATGGCATGATAGTACAGTGCCCGTCTCTCTGATTGTCTTTTCTGTATTTGATTGAGGGACATTTAAAATAATTTTCCAATATTAATAAAGAACAACTGCATTTTCCTTGAAAACGACTTCAACCAATGCTGTATTGTTGTGTTTTCAAAGCGGTCTCTTTATTTATGCCAGTTCTGCCTCGTAAGGAATCCTTCTGATTACTATTCAATTATCCCTTTCCTCTGGTTACCTATTTAAATTAAATGGCTAATATTGTTTTTTTTAAAAATAATGTTAAAAAACCATGTAGTAGCAGACAATAAAATAAATCATTGCTGATAAGTTTTGCTTCTTGTCATCTCTGCCATGGTATCAACAGTGCATTACCATACTGGCAACCCCAAGAGCCACTCACCCCAGGGCTCTGATCTGATTGTACAAAACAACCCAAACAAAATCTCTTCTGTCCCAAATAATAATTTTCGCTTACCAAAAATTTGTTCTGTTTGCAGTGGAGTATCATGTGGTGACTGACAGAATGCTTTGTCCAATACAGCTTTGCTGGTTGTAACAAGCATCAAGACATTAGACTAAACAAAAGCTGAATTGGCGGCATCATCAATCACGGGGGTTGACAGTCGATTTCAGTTTGTTTGTTACACTCTGCATAATAAGTGATTGGATCAGGTTTAATTAGATATTGGGTAATCAATCATTGCCAACAAGGCACACAGCTTGGGACTCCGCAGCCGTACAGCAAAAAAAAATTAAAGCAAATCCCTTAAGAAACTCCATGCACATGTGGTACAGTTAAAAAAAACGGGAGCTGGGTGAGATCCCACATCCTTGCCATGAAACAGCAGCCAGTGTTGATGAGACAGTGTTACAAGTTTACAACAGCTGCCGACTAATGTTTGATCAGTGATAAAATATGCCAAGGTGACAACATCTTGCTGCCCTGCATTTCAGAGACTAGCATTAAAAATGCAGTGAGGTTAGAACTGACCCAGAAGGTCTCCTGTTCCCTCAAGATACAAGGGAAAGAGACAAATTTACAGGATGTCAAGAACAATATCCATTTGTGTTAACTGTTCCGAAACCAGGAAAGTAACCTTCATTTATCTCGTTCTGCTTCTAAATAGTGGGTGAGGGACCACAGAGAATTAATAAAAATCGAGCAAGGAGAAAGGGCACACTGAAGTTGTCTGAGGAAAAGCAAAAACCGATATGGGCCGTGACTGGCATTAGGCCATGTTCTGGAAATCATTCCAAGATGGAAATTGTTTACTTCCTCCAAAAAGCTTTTTACAATGAAGCTGGCAGCTTGGGCATGCCAAGCTGATTCTCTGAGTAAATGTCACCTGTCTGACTGTGACTCGTCAATCCTAGAAGGTGCACTCGGGTATAACGCCTCTCAGGAACAGGCTCTGGAAGCCATATTGTTTGGAAAATGGGCCAGCTCCATCTGACTGTTCTCATAAATGTTTATTAAACAGCACGCCTGCCAACTTACATAAAGCAGCCGTGCACAGTAATTGACTTTTCAATAATATTATGATAAGGTTTCTCGCAATAATTGAACCGTAAGATTTTTTAAACTAATATTGAAACAGCTAGGTATTGCTGGTCCAGCCGTGTGAATTAAAATCTTAAGATGGACCAGTGAGTAGGTAAAGTGAGGCTATCAGCTTAGTCACAGGAAACCCAATACAGTGAAAGATTAAAATTAGATTGATTTAAAAAGAAACAAAATAATTATTTTTACCTAATATCACATTAAAAGTACCCAATAATTAAAGAATGCAAAAAATTTGGACAATAATTATTTGAAGAACGGAAACCACTGCATTTCAATACTGAAAATTGCTTAATTGCCAGAAAAAAATGAATGGACTTCAGACACATAATAAGTGGCCCATGATATTCGCTTTAAAATGTGTCACAGTGAAAGGATATATTTCTTACTGATGAAATATTTAATTCATTTTAATATTAATTTTCAAAATGGTGTTTCATCTGCATATTCTGTTTCTTTTTCTATTTTGCTGCTTTCTATTCAGCCTTATGAACGGGAGTTCTGTGATCTGCCAACAAGAGATGCACTTTAATCTGCATGAACTACCCCCAGTTTATTCTCCCTATCTTCCCCTGTCTAGCAATTTTGCCAAGAATAGACAAACTTCACTCCCAACAGTGAACGGTCGGCTCAAGTGGCATGTAACCCTGGAGCTCAAAGCCGTAACCATCTGTTTGGAAGGCAAACACTCTAATGATTGGTACCATCAACCCTTCCCCTTTGAACTACGTTTTAGTACGGATGCCACACAATTAAACATCCTGGAAAAGTTAGTAAAAAAATTATACCATGCAATCAATTTTTTATCAATTAATCCGCCTCATTATATTAAATCAGTCACACATTTTAATTAGTCCTCCCTTAAAGCTGTAATATCCCTTGTGATTGACCTGCATTGGTTGTATTTAAAGACTATGAAAATTGAAACTCTTTTAGTGCACTCCAGCTTCTGTAAATCAATTCAAATGGATTATGTTAAACTCTGTAATTGATTGCTTCACTCCATTTTCTCAGATTTTGAGTGGGAAATAACATTCTGGGAAATAATAACGGTAGTGATTTCATCTCATGTGTACAGATGCAGCTAGCATGAAGGCTTCCTCTAGTTGTTGCAGACAAGTAACACATATAGTGGAAGTGCAGTCCAAAATGTCCTCAGTCACAGAACAGGCGAAGGAAGACAATTGTGTCTCACCAGCTGTGAAGGCAGAAGAAGGTAACATGATCCCAGTCATCGTGATTCAACACGTCAACAAAATCTGACCCCTAACCTCAGATCGACAGGGTGGCACGCTGGTTAGCACTGCTTCCTCACAGTGCCAGGGACCCGGGTTCAATTCCGGCCTTGGGTGACTGTGTGGAGTTTGCACTTTCTCCCTGTGTCTGTGTGGGCTTCCTCCGGGTGCTCCGGTTTCCTCCCACAGTCAAAAGATGTGTAGGTTAGGTGGAGTCGCCATGATAAATTGCCTCTTAGTGTCCAACGATGTGCAGGTTAGGTTGGGTTAAGAGATAGGATAGGGGGGGGTGGGCCTTGGTAGGATGCCCTTTCTGAGGGTCGGTGCAGACTGGGTCTGGCCTTATATGCTTAGGCATCTCAGTACATCCATTTCAATGTGGACCGAGCCCACCAGGAGGCCCAGACAGTGGGGTTCATCACCATCGATGGGATGCCCTGGATCGAGAGCGTGATCAACGGGATGCATGACCACAACGGGCACCTGCGGATGACAGGCCGCTCTACACAAACCGAAAGGGGCACCACTCAATGAACACGGAGCTGATATGTGACCATCAGCTGTGCATCATACAGGTCTGCGCCCGGGCAGTGTGCAGGACACCTTCCCCCTGACACACTCAACGATTCCTGACATTTTCAAAACGCCCCCTGCGTCCTCCACAAAATCGCACAGCAGAGGGGCGATGTGTTGGAGGAGGAGGAATGCCAGGCCTCATCCGACGAGGAGGATGTGGGGAGGGAAAGGATGGTCAGGAGATGGAGCCCAGGCAGGCACAGGAGGCCACACAACATTTGCGCCAGGGCCAACGCGCATGAGATGCTCTGATTGCCTCCAGGTTCACCGATTGGGGTAGAGGTGGAGTAGGGGGACAGGTAAGGGCACAGACACTACACCCGAACCCCACACTCCTTCACTCCCCCTCATTCCGCCTCCCACCCCCAACCTGGCCACCACCCACCTGCGACTCTCTCCGTGATACATACCTGCCGCACTATGGGGTGGGGGCCCTGGGTTGGCAGTAACACCAGGTCTGGTCCATGGGAAGGAGGATGATAACACCCCACTTTGCAATGAGTTTTGGTGCTGCGCATCCTATGACAACGTCTGAGTCCTACCCACGGTCGCACTGTCCACCATCCACCTGGGCGATCCCTGCATGTGAGCTGGCCATTCCATCACATGGTCCCATCGGATCCTTGGGGTGACGGTGATGGGTACGGTCAGGGGGGGCAGGGGGGGTGAGGAACCCAAGCCACCCACAGAATCCATCCACTCCCCCTCCCCCCAACATTCGGCCATTTACCCCCCCACCCCCTGCTTCCTGGCCAGCCCAGACCAGCCAACCCTCACACCCACCAGACAGAGTAGCGCGGCAGGTTGTAATGATGGCAACAAGTGTTTCATGTGAATGAACGTATACAGATTTGTGCCATAGCCCCGATAGCTAAACTGTGCCCTGCACATGCGCCTACCTAACTGGTGTCTAGCTCCTGGCCTTATGGGCCCTAATGCTACATCTAGGTGGTTCCCCAGATGGAACAGCAGGAGTGGAGGTGGCCTGCTGTGATTCCTGCCCTACGACCTGGGTCCCGTTGGCGGCCGTCTTCTGGGGCGACCGGGCCTGGGTGGGCCCGGCTGCTGCTCGGGTGTCCCAGGTGGCGTGGTGCCACCCCATTTTGCCCGCTGCCCATCAGATGCGCCAGGGACAGGAGGAGTGGAGTCCAAGGTACTGCGGTGTTCCGGAACCTCCCATGCGGGAGCCACCGGCACGGGCCCCATCACCTCCTCCTCTCCCGGGGTGCCTGATGGCACCCGGGCTTCTCCATGGGACGCGGTGTGAGTGGAGCTGTCCGCTGAGGCTCTCCCGCTACCTACTGCCAATCCTGGAGGCCCACTCTGACCAGTGTCTGCATGCTGGAGACCATGGAGCACAGGGAGTGGACCATCTCTGTCTGGGACTGCGACACATTACACATTGACCGTGCCACCTTCTGGGCTTGTGTCACATCAGCCAGTTAATTGTTCCATCTCCCACTGCGACTGAGCCACCTCCCTCTGTGTCTGCACCATGTTGCCCAGCGCCTGGGCCATGCCGCTGACATTCCCATCCATGGCCTGCTGTGACTGGGCCATGCTCAGAAGCGCCACTGTGATGTCCAGGTGACTCTGGGACATGGTTGCGTGTGAGGAAGCAACCCTGTCCTGGGCCCTGGCCAGCGCCTGCATAGAATACCCCAGGTCATGGACATCCTGATCCATAGCCGAAACTGTCACCCCCAATACCTCCACCGGGCACTCCCCCATACGGTGTTAGCCTGGGTGGCACGCATTGATGGTATCAGCTGCTGCTGCTGCATGCGGTTGGACTCATCCACCTGCATCTGCAGATACTGAATGCTGGCCAACAACCTGACATGTAGTCGCTGGCTCTGCGGCTGCATTTCCACAATCGATGGGACTGTCTGTTCCAGAGGTCTGAGACCCATCTGGACGGCAGCTAGTTCCTGGGGTCGGCCTTCCCTCCGATCCTCCGCCCCCTCGGGTGTTCCTACCTCCACCTGCTATACCGGATCAGCTGTGTGGTGAGCACCAGAGAGTGTCCCAAGAGCCTCTTCACTAACATGCCCAACCGAGATAAGTGTCTCTGGGAAGGTAGAGGGTGTTGGAAATAGCTCTAACGGAAAGTCAGTGTTATCCTCCGACCCGAGCTCTGGGGCGTCCCGAGTCTTGAGTGGAGGGCTGGTGTCCGAGCTGCTCCCATCACTGCTCGGCTCACGGGGGAACTCCGGCTGTGGCACTGGTTAGGGGTGGGGGGCACCAGATGGACCTGCCCCATCTCCAGCAGGTCCTGCAAGACACAAGACATGACACATGATTAGACTGCAGGCCAGGTGAGTGGCGGGGGTGGGTGGTGGTGGTGTGATGGTGGTGCCGGGTGAGGGTGGGGGTGAGGGCGGTGTGGGGGTGAGGATGGTGTGGGGTTGAGGGTGGTGCATAGGTGGTGTTGGGGGGGAGGTGTTGACACATGTGTCATGGGGAACTGCACGCAGCGGTGTGTCAGTTACTCGCCCGTGGCCGAGCTCTACCTCGGAAACCTCCCTTTCCTCTGGGTCTCCGACCAGTTCCAGGGCCCTCTGCTCTGCCATGGTAAGGTGTCACAGGTCCTTTGGTCCCCTCCAGCCTTCTCCCGCTCCCGGCGGTTGTGTACTGCCTTGTCCTGGGCACAGAAAACAACAGTGTTAGACAATCCAATACATGCAGCCCAGGGGGTGGGTAGTTTGTGGCCTGAGTGCCCGGGCACCCAGCCATGTCGGCCGGTATAGATGCCGGCATGTGGTGCAGGTTGGGGGTTTGGCCGCCCTCCGGGTGGGGGTGTTTGGTTACGGGTGTGTGGGGCGGCGGGGTTAGTGCTGCCTACTCACCCTGGCTGCCCTGATGAAGTTGTGCAGTTTCTTACAGCACTGCTGGCCAGTCCGGATGACGTTGCCCACGATGCTCACGGCCTTTGCCACCTGCGCCCAGGCACAATGAACGGCGGTGACTAGCAGACTATTTCCCTAGGCCAGAGTACAGGGTCACAGTACTCTCCTCCATGGCGACCAAGAGGGTCTCGAGCTCTGCGTCCGCAATCCTTGGTGCCACTCTCCTGACTGCCATCTTGTTCGCTGGGATGGTGTGCGTGGGGGAGAATTGTTTAGATGCAGCCGCAGTTTGTCAGCCTTCTGGGTGCAAATCACGGACCTGGCAAATCCCGCGCCATTTTTCATTAGGATCGATTGTGTTCCATGTGGCGCTGGTGCTAGCCCTTAGCAGTAGCAGAATCGGTCCAGGTGTGGCATCAATTTTTGTGCCATGAAAGTCCACGAGTTCTCCGTTGGCGTCGACACAGAACCGTAGAATCCCGCTGCTGATTGTATTTCAAATGATGTGTGAGAACTGTTATGCGATATTTGTTATGTCAGAAATGCGAAGTAATGAGGGCAAATACTATCACCACATTTACCAATTTGCAAACACATAAAAAACAGAAAACGTCGCTCTGCCCACCATTAATCTCATTGATAGAAGACGTATAATGTGGGTGGCATTTTCTGAAAAAATGCAAAGTGTCAGGTTCTGACTGAAAGTGCCAGGTTTCTCCCCAGAAACAGTCTGGTTTTCTGTTCCGATCTTCTTACACCTTGCCAGAAAGAAATCAGGGGTGTTTTTTGCATCATCACTCTGGTAGGACGGGATCTGTTAGAGCCGGCGGAGATTGGGAAGCCATCTTTAAAGGACGGCCTGAACTGCACTAAAAGCATACATCCCCTCCCCCGCCACGGCCATGGAGGATGCCCGCCCACAAGCTTCAGGGCCATCCCCCTTTCACCATGGAAGTATTGAGGAGCATTCCCCCTCCCCACTCTACCCACCCCCCTCCAACCCAGAGGGTGTTCACTGGATTGCACACTTCTCACCCCTACCATACAAAAGGGGCAGATGGACCTGCCCCATCTCCAGCAGGTCCTGCAAGACACAAGACATGACACATGATTAGACTGCAGGCCAGGTGAGTGGCGGGAGTGGGTGGTGGTGGTGTGATGGTGGTGCCGGTCTCCTCCAATAGAAAAGGGTTTGTCCCCTGGCATTGACACGTTTCAGAGCCCTCTGGCAGTGCCCTTGGTGAAGTGCCGGAGTCACTGCCAGGAGGCACTGTCCAGCCTCAGCCCTCAAACTGGGGCCTCCAGGAACCTCCTGGTAGTGAACATTATGAATTGCGCCAGCGTGATGTCACGCCACCAGTGGGGGAACATCACACGGGACTGGAAGGTACGGCGTAAAGCCGCTTAATGATATTTAAATATATTTAGTTAATAGGGTGTGAACTTGCCAACAGCACTGCCAGTCCAAATCCCGTTATGGCCCTCTCACGAGAGTTAGTGATCATAATTGGATTGCGTGCAGGTCGAACGGGCTGGAAAAATCACACCCTGTGTCTGAATCTAATTTCCTATTCCTGCTTTTAACAGCACAGCTCTCATTAGCCACAATAACTTACAATTGCCACACCATGGACCCTGGACTTTACAGGGGAACAGTGGGGGTTTGGGAATTGGAGAGTGGGGGGAGAAGGGGAGGGGGAGTGTTGGGGCCATGTTTTGGAGGGCAGGTAGTGAGTAACAACGGCAGGGGGGGTGACATCTTGGGGAGTGTCTCCAATGCATCCATGGAACCTCCTATTTGATCTTAGAATAGAACCACAGAATTCCTACAGTGTAGAAGGAGGCCATTCAGCCCATTGGGTCTGGACCAATCTTCTGAAAATACACCCTACCTAGGCCCACACCCTCGTCCTATCCCCTTAACTTGATAACCCCTCCTAATTTGCAAATCTTTGGGCACTCAGGGGAAATTTAGCATGGCCAATCCACCTATCCACGGTAGCACAGTGGGTAGCACTGTTGCTTCTCAGCTCCAGGGTCCCAGGTTCGATTACCAGCTTGGGTCACTGTCTGTGTGGAGCCTGCACGTTCTCCCCGTGTCTGCGTGGATTTCCTCCGGGTGCTCCGGTTTTCTCCCACAGTCCTGAAAGACGTACTGTTAGGTGAATTGGACATTCTGAATTCTCCCTCTGTGTACACGAACAGGTGCCGGAGTGTGGCGACTAGGGGCATTTCACAGTAACTTCATTGCAGTGCTAACTTGTGACAATAAAGATTATTATATTATATCCTGCACATCTTTGAACATTAGTGATGTACTCGTCTCTTCCTTCCTGCCTTTAAATGGCCTTTACATTCTGGCCCATCTGCCACTGTCTAACATTTTATGGAAGTGGAGGCAAATTGAGGTCCTTATTTATTATCTAATTTGGCAGTTAAGGCTCCAATAGGGCTCAAAACGGTTGATCTCGAGGGCGACTTACTACCCCTCCACCTTATATTGGGGAACAGATGGGGGGTGGGCAGGAAGGAGTTGGACTGGGCATCCAATATGGTATGTACCTCACCCCTCCGAAAACAGGCCCGACGGGTGCCCATAAAATATGTTAATCTTCATGCAAATGCCAAATTGATATGTGCTTTGAGTGCACTTTTTCATGTTGTTTCTACCATTTCCTATAATCATCCAGGAAAAGGCAGGTCTGAAAGATATGCAGTAGAATACTACTGTCCATGCATTATTTGTTTGGATTCCTTTAGCAATTCCTTTGCTGCCCTTGGACTGAAACTATACTGTACTGTGTACAGGAAATTTTACATAGGTGAAGAGTACTCACGTACGTACTCACTCACGCTTTCACTCGTCCACTGAAAGATTTAGACCTTCCAAACTTATCCGAGTATCTAAGTTACTGTTGTGAAAAGTCTTGTCTTCCTCCTGTTCTTGTGTGCAACAGTCTCCCCTGATGTTGCTTGCACTGACTCTTCAGTTCTCCAGCCAGGATGAGAAGTCACGGCTGTAAAATTACAAATGGTTCAGGTTGCAAAAATCTTCACGCCCATTGTCAATGGGTGCAGCATCTACGCCGGCAGGATGATCAAGGCCTTTATATTTCAGGATGCACTCCGTGAGTTTTTAACAAACTTAGTATACATGAAACGCATTTTCTGGTTCACAGCAACAGTAAACATGCAGTATAATCTGGAGTCTGGATCCGATTTGGTTGAAACAGATTCCGGAGTGTAGCAGAGTGCGATTCCAAGAGGGGAATCAATTTCCCTGGAAGGGACTTAATTTAAATATTTGAAAGAATGATTAATTCCATGTTTCTCGCCTAACATTCCTAGCTCTTGGACTAGAATTCTGCAAATGAATGTGTCTGGCAAGCAGGAGTTCTCTCCTAAACGGGACAGAGAAAGTTCCAAATGAGCCAATCAATATAAGCAAGGCTTTACCGAGCTATAGTGTAAACATACCTTCAGGAACATTGGGTTAGGTTTTAATGAGAAACATCATGTGGGTTTGAGAAGGGGTAGCTGGTTAAAATCCCAGAATAGATAGAATCCCTACAGTGCAGAAGGAGGACATTCGGTCCATCAAGTCTGCGCCAGCCCTCAGAAAGAGCACTCTCCCTGGCCCTCTCCGACCCTTTCCACGTAACCCCATAACTCCACCTAACCTTCACATCTTTGGACTAAATGACAATTTTTTAGCATGGACAATCAATCTAACCTGCACATCTTTGGACTGTGGGAGGAAACCGGAGCACCCGAAGGATACACACGCAGACACGGGGAGAACGCGCAAACACCACACAGACAGTGACCCAAGGTTGGAATCAAACCCAGGTCCCTGGTGTTGTGAAGCAGGAGTGCTAACCACTGTGCCACCGTGATTGGGAAATCAGCTTCAGTCTGCATTCCGCTATGTTAGTCTGCATGCAAGTAAACTATTCAGAGGGCAGATTGCCAATTAACATATGTCATCTGCTCAATTAGAGCAATATAAACCTAGGGCAGAATTTAATGCCCTTGTCACAGTGGGGGTAGGACTGGAAAATCTGGCGAGCTAGTCAAACGTCCATTGACTTCACGGGCCAGAAAGTCCTGCTGGTGGGAGGGGCTGTAAAGTTCCACCCATGGTTTTTCAACTTTAATTTGGGTGAGTGTAAACAAGGCTAGAAAACAATGGCAACAGAAGGTGTTGAAGCCACATCAGAAAATAAATGGCCATCAGCACTTATTACTGGTAGCTGCTTTCTTACCTACTTGTAGCAAAGGATTGGTTCACAGTACTTGTGCTGAGAGAGAACTTTACACTAAGGGAAGGATGTGAAGGACTTCTTAGCCGATGGCACACAAATGCATAAGACAGGTAACTGATGGCTCGTTATAATTATAATAATCTTTTAGAGTCACAAGTTGGCTTACATTAACACTGCAATGAAGTTACTGTGAAAAGCCCCTCGTCGCCACACTCCGGTGCCTGTTCGGGTACACGGAGGAAGAATTCAGAATGTTCAATTCACCTAACAGCATGTCTTTCGGGACTTGTGGGAGAAAACTGGAGCACCCGGAGGAAACCCACGCAGACACAGGGAGAACGTGCAAACTCCGCACAGACAATGACCCAAGCTGGGTATTGAACCTGGGATCCTGGCGCTGTGAAGCCACAGTGCTAACCACTGTGCTACCATGCTAGCCGAGGCCGCCAATTATAACATGTCAGAATGGGCAGATTGTTGGGTTTGCGAATCTGGGTGGTTTCCCACAGGGATAGGCCATTATCAACTGCACACAGGTGGCAATCTGGGCTACAATCCGGGCCCTCCCAGATCACCCAGGAGTGTTGCCCCACCACAAGGGCTTCACCCATCAATGTGCAGATGGTACACCAACACAAAACAATCTTTTTGCAAGTGCAAGATGCTGGGTAGTTGCCATGATAGTTTCATCATGCGGCTGGTAACATTCTCACACATCTTCTCACATGGAGGCAGAATTATTCGCTGGCTACTCAGACATGGGTGCCCACTCAAAATGTAGCTAATGACACACCTCAGAAGTCTGAGCAATGAGGCCCAGGAATGGTACAATGAAAGCCATATGACCACCTAATGTGACACTGAGAAAGTGATCGGCATATTGCCATTATCTAGGATTGCAACGGGATCTTGATCAATTAGGCCAGTGGGCCGACGAATGGCAGATGGAGTTTAATTTAGATAAATGTGAGGTGATGCATTTTGGCAGATCGAATCAGGCCAGGACCTACTCAGTTAATGGTATGGCGTTGGGGAGAGTTACAGAACAAAGAGATCTAGGAGTACAGGTTCATAGCTCCTTGAAGGTGGAGTCGCAGGTGGACAGGGTGGTGAAGAAGGCATTCGGCATGCTTGGTTTCATTGGTCAGAACATTGAATACAGGAGTTAGGACGTCTTGTTGAAGTTGTATGAGACATTGGTACGGCCACACTTGGAATACTGTGTGCAGCTCTGGTCACCCTATTATAGAAAGGATATTATTAAACTGGAAAGAGTGCAGAAAAGATTTACTAGGATGTTGCCGGGACTTGATGGTTTGAGTTATAAGGAGAGGCTGCATAGACTGGGACTTTTTTCCCTGGAGCGTAGGAGGCTTAGGGGTGATCTTATAGAGGTCTATAAAATAATGAGGGGCATAGATAAGGTAGATAGTCAACATCTTTTCCCAAAGGTAGGGGAGTCTAAAACTAGAGGGCATAGGTTTAAGGTGAGAGGGGAGAGATTCAGAAGGGCCCAGAGGGGCAATTTCTTCACTCAGAGGGTAGTGAGTGTCTGGAATGGGCTGCCAGAGGTAGTAGTAGAGGCGGGTACAATTGTGTCTTTTAAAAAACATTTAGATAGTTACATGGGTAAGATGGGTATAGAGGGTTATGGGCCAAGTGCGGGCAACTGGGACTAGCTTAATGGTAAAAACTGGGCGGCATGGACTGGTTGGGCCGAAGGGCCTGTTTCCATGCTGTAAACTTCTATGATTCTATGATTGCCGCTAAGAGTAGAAGAACATACGAAACAGGAACAGGAGTAGGCAATTCAGCCCCTCGAGCCCGCTCGGCTATTCAATATGATCATGGCTGATCACGTGTCGTCCTCAACTCCACTTTCCTGCCCCGTTCTCCATAACCCTTCAACCCGTTACTAATTAAAAACCTGTTTATCTCCTCCTTAAATTTAGTTACTGTCACAGCATCCACCACAGTCCGGAGTAGCGAATTCCACAGATTCACAACCTTTAGAGAGAGGTAATTTCTCCTCATCTTTGTTTTAAATCTGCTATCCCTTATCCTAAAACTATGACCCCCTCCTTCTAGAATGACCCACACGAAGAAGTATCTGCTCTATGTCTACTTTGTCAATACCTTTAATCATCTTGTATACCTCAATTCGATCTCATCTCATTCCTCTAAACTCAAGAGAATACAAGCCTAAACAGCTAAATCTCTCTTCAGAAGACAGATTCCTCGAGCTGGATTCTTCGTTTGGGAGAGTAAGTCCCCACGCCAGCGTGAAAATGGTAGTGTTTTACGCCAGGAAAACTGGTGCAAAACAGCCACCAATTCCCTGCTCCGGGGAGGTGGGGGGTGAGGTAGGGCTAGCAAGGAGGCAGCACAGAGAACCCAGCTCTAGCCGCTGATATGGCCTGGAGCATTGCCAGGTCCGTGGCCGTGCATGTGCACGGCGGCGGCCTGCAGCGGCCGCGCCGTGCTTCATGGCGGACGCAGCCCGCGGAAACGGACCGCAAAAGTAGTCCCCCTTTCGGAAGCTTGCGCGCCCCAGACCGTCCCCCACAGTGCCCCCATCCCCGAGTGAAACCTCCCAGCCCGTGAATCGGCCCTCCCCCGACTGTGGCGGTGTCGGACTGAGTCCGCAGCGGGTGAGACCATACGTGTCCCATGCCATCGGGTTCTCGGCCGGTCGGGGACGGAGCATCACAGGCAATGGCCTGAGGCCGTGGATTCAGGGGGCGGAGCATCGCGAAAGTGGCAAGCCCCCAACGTCAGGGCTTCTCCGCCCCTCGCCGAACGTGATTTCAGGGTCGGGGATCGGAGAATCCAGCCCCTCTTCTCTGGAATTAACCGAGTGAACCTCCTCTGGACTGCCTCTCATGCAACTATATCCCTCCTCAAATAACAGGACCAAAACTGCACTTCAGCCATCTGGAAAGTGCTGGAAGCTTCTTTCAGTACATCAGCTAGAGCCTTAAAAATAGTTGCGGTGTGCTGTGCCGTGCATAACATCAATGAGACTTAGATCTGCAATAGGACGGTGTCACAGATCCTCTTCAAATGATTATGAGCAAGAGGCAGAGGCTGAAGATAAAGAGCACAGTAAGAAGTTTTACAACACCAGGTTAAAGTGCAACAGGTTTGTTTCGATGTCACTAGATTTCAGAGCGCTGCTCCTTCCTCAGGTGAATGAAGAGGTATGTTCCAGAAACATATATGTAGACAGATTCAAAGATGCCAGACAATGCTTGGAATGCGACCATTAGCAGGTGATTAAATCTTTACAGATCCAGAGATGGGGTAACCCCAGGTTAAAGAGGTGTAAATTGTGTCAAGCCAGGACAGTTGGTAGGATTTCGCAGGCCAGATGGTGGGGGATGAATGTAATGCGACATGAATCCCAGGTCCCGGTTGAGGCCGCACTCATGTGTGCGGAACTTGGCTATAAGCTTCTGCTCGGCGATTCTGCGTTGTCGCGCGTCCTGAAGGCCGCCTTGCAGAACGCTTACCCGGGGTTACCCCATCTCTGGATCTGTAAAGGTTTAGTCACCTGCTAATGCTCGCATTCCAAGCATTGTCTGGCATCTTTGAATCTGTCTATATATATATGTTTCTGGAACATACCTCTTCATTCACCTGAGGAAGGAGCAGCGCTCCGAAAGCTAGTGACATCGAAACAAACCTGTTGGACTTTAACCTGGTGTTGTAAAACTTCTTACTGTGCTCACCCCAATCCAACGCCAGCATCTCGACATCGAAGATAAAGAGGAGGAGGGAGGAGGAAAAGAAAGAGGCAGAAGGTGATGTGGGAAATATACAATCAGCATCATAGATTGCTGCCTGGGATAACCTGATTATTGGGAGGTTAACTTTGGTTACACCCATCCATAAATTAATTGGTAAAGTCAATTTTGCCCACTACTTCTGATACCCAATTCCACTCAGACAAAGCAGTCCTGCAAACAGAAAGGGAGGTGGTGGGGTGGAAGGATAGTGGTAATGTCACTGGACAAGTAACACAGAGGCCCAGGTTAATGCGATCAGAGGGTGGCCGCCAAAGTCATCAAGGCGGATAGGCCATCGGAGTCAGCAAGCTGCCTCCAGTCCAGCTGCCACTCAGGAGGAAGCACCAAGACCCACCACTCGTAAATGAAAAGGTAATTCACTCTGATCACACTTTGGCCTCATGAATGATTAGTTTCTCCTTGGCAGATGTGTAATGAAGCAGAAGGGTGTGATTCTCCATCCCGTTGCACCCTTTTCCTGGTGCGGCACGCTCCCGCTGGCAGTGGGATTGTCTGTCCTGGCAGCCGGCCAATGGGGTTTCCCATTGTGGCCACCCCCACGCCATCGGGAAATCTGCGGGCAATCGTCTCATCATCAGCGATCAGTTAGGTGGCAGCCCCCAGTCCCCAGTGACCGCTGCAATAGCATTGCCCTCTTCAATCCCCAACAGGTTCCACCTTGAGAGAGCAGGATTGTACTGTGCACAGCAGATAACAGCAATAAGGGAGGCGCATTCAGGAGGATATTGTAGTGAGCACCCTGAGTGGTCAAGGCAGAAAAACCTCATCTTGAGTAGACCTATGGTCCTCTTAATTATTACCCTTGTGGAGTATGACTGTGGTCTCCTCAGCTGCAGTTCATTGGTGTCCCAGCAGCCTCATCAGTCACCTTTTCAATGGATAGCCTTTGCCCCCCCCCCCCCTAATAGCCAATCTTCCAAGTGTGCTGGAGCAATGAACAACATTGGAACCTGAGAGAGAGAGATGCAGGATGTGGGCATCATGACAGCTTCCTGGTTACCTGGCATACACCTGCAACATCTAACTCATGTGGCCACAAATGATCTGGACATTGAGAGAAGCCTCAATGACAAAGGCATCCAGTTCCCCTGCTGGTATCTTGATGGGTGGATGCATGTAGTCAGTGGCTTTCTGGATGTGGGAGAATCCTGCATTGCAGTGAAGCCTCTGGCCCACTCAGCCTGGTAAGAAGTCTTACAACACCAGGTTAAAGTCCAACAGGTTTGTTTCAAATCACTAGCTTTCGGAGCACTGCTCCTTCCTCAGGTGAATAGAGCAGGAGGAAGGAGCAGTGCTCCTAAAGCTAGTGATTTGAAACAAACCTGTTGGACTTTAACCTGGTGTTGTAAGACTTCTTACTGTGCTCACCCCAGTCCAACGCCGGTATCTCCACATCATGGCCACTCAGCCTGGTCAGCTTTGTTGTTCAGTAGGTGAATGAAGGTGCTGACCCTTCGAAACAGAGCATCTGTGGCCGGCATGAAGCAGTTGTTGCAAGTGATCACAAAATTCCTTGGAAAGAATGGGAGGCATAAACGTTCAGGGCCACTGTCACCTTCAGAGTCACTGGCATAGGGTGGCCATCTACTCAGCTGGAGGCCTATCATCTCACACATAGAGGTGACAGTGTCCCTGGAGATTCAGAGACTTCTTCGGCATTGAACCTCCCACAAGTCCCGAAAGATGTGCTGTTATATGATTTGGACATTCTGAATTCTCCCTCAGTGTACTCGAACAGGTGCCAGAGTGTGGCGAACACGGGATTTTCACAGTAACCTCATTGTAGTGTTAACTTAAGCCTACTTGTGACACTAAAAAGATTATTAAAAAAGATTATTATATCTCCAGGTAGCATGATGGCCGCCTGTGCACTCTACCCCCTGGGCAATGGTACATTCTCTGGACCCCTCTGCTTTCACTTCCTGCTGATTCTCCACCACTTTTGCCAACCTCTTGGTCAAAGCGCCAATTCTAGGACAGTGCCTGCGGGCAACTAGTCTCATCTCCCTTCTGATTATTTCCTCCTCTTCTGAGGAGATCCAGCCAGCAGAATATACAATCCCCATTTGTCTGGATATTTACAAAGGTTTCTGCACTGAAGGGGCCTCTGCAAATGCCTAAAAGTCAGAGAGATTTCCAAAAGAAAAATGTGGCAGAAACAATCTCTACACCAACCCCTAACACCTCACAGCAACCTCCTAACTACACACCTACCAACATTCCGTGGACCCTTTACGAGCCCTGGAAGTAGAATGAATGAAAGACATGTTGGCCACCTGGCCAACTGGCCCTCCTGGTGCACTGTGTACAGTACTGGTTTCACTATTTAAGAAAACGTGTAATTGCATTGGAAGCAGTTTAGAGAAGGTTTATTTTATTATTACCTGGAATGGATGCATTGTCCTATGAGGAAAAGTTGAATAGGCAAAACTTGTGTTCACTGGAGTTTAGAAGAGTAAGAAGTGACATGTTTGAAACATATAAGGCTGGATTTTCTATCGGCGGGATCACCCAGTTCACTGGCAGCACACTCAGGCCCACAGATTTCCCGACGGAGTGGGGGTGCCCATAATGGGAAACCCTATTAGCCGGCTGCCAGGTTGGAAAATCCCGCTGCCCGCGGGGAAGCGCCGCACCTGAAAATATTCACACACTCACCGCGTGAAATGGGCCACCTGTCCATTGTAGAACTAGCCTGGTTGTAATCCCAATTCATTTCATGATGCACCCCATCAGACTACCACCAGACAGAGAATCTGCAAATTATGCCTATTGTATGGTCATTTATTTCGTTTTTGTTATTGGAACCGTTGTGTGTGCATATTCGCTTCTATATTCCCAACATTGCAAGTCACAGCATTTAAAAGTATTTCATTAACTGTGAAGGGTTGGGCAAAGATTGAGGCCACGGAAGACACTATGTATATATGCAAATTATTTTTCCTCTATTTCTTTTAGTTTCTGTTTCATCACTAATAAAGTCAAAACCAATTCAGCTTCATGTAAACTATGATCTGTTTATTTTCTTCTCTTGTAAAACACTCTCAGTTCCAAAAACGAAATCCTGTTTGAGTTGGAAAAATGAGCTTGTGTATGCAACTGATGAAATGAAATGAAAATCGCTTATTGTCACAAGTAGGCTTCAAATGAAGTTACTGTGAAAAGTCTCTGAGCATTAGCACTAATCTCATTCTCTGTAATCTGTAGGTAGTGGTGTGGCTCAAGAAGACTGTGTCAAAGTTCTACCCCTTAGTATATCACTGGTTGCACACAAGAATTACTGAAACTCATCAGATGGGTACACAAAGTTTATAATACTCTTACTCTATCTTTTTTTGCATTGCAGATGAGTGGGGTCCAAAATCAATTTGGGATTGATATTGTTAATGGCTTCATGGCAGCCATTGTGGTGTTAATATTGTCAGTATCTACTCACATTTTAGTTTGAATTTATGAGAACCTCATCTAATCCCAGGAGTCAGAGTCAAAATGAACTACAGTAATTATGTGTTAAACATGATTAAAATCCCAGTGACCTGGGGATTCAAAGAACACAGAAATGCAATATCATTATAAAACAGCTGCTTATTATTTTACTAGAAAATAACAATGCGGTGCACTCTCCTTAAGTGTCTAACTAATTCTCTAACATTTGTGTATACTTAACTACATTTAACAAGGGTCCATAAAAAGCATGCTCTAGGATAGAACCTTTTATTTAGAAGAAGAAAATGTTGGTTCATATTTACAGTAATAAGGCTCTTCAGGACATCTTGAAGACATTTGCACTGGCTAGACTAAAATAGTTAGTGAATAATGAGCTGTTAACCTGACTCCTGTAGATGCACAATTAACAAATTCACATTCACAAATATGAGAATGGAGCTACAGTGGAGATTGCTCTTGGGAATGCCTGTCACCATCACAGCAGCTGAATATTTTCACTAACCAAAGCAACAATTTTGTGCTCAGTGCTACAGTATAAATGTCTCATGCCTTCTAAATGTCCTATTAGTTTTATATCCTCAACAGCCTAAATGGATGACAGTGTTAAAACTTACCTTTCAGCTCCATGCCACAATAAAAATGAAAGGTGCAAGTCAAATATATGTAAATCTTGTGTTCAGAGTTAAATATGTAGAAGTTACAACGCAGCAGTCCAACTAGTCTATAGACCCATAGAATTTCTACTGTGCAGAAGGAGGCCATTCTCCCCATCGGGTCTGCACCGACCCTCTGAAAGAGCACCATTCCCCACTCTAACCCCATAACCCCACTTAACCTTCACATCTTTGGACATTAAGGGGTAATTTAGCGTGGCCAATCCACCTAACTTGCACATCTTTGGACTGCGGGAGGAAACCTGAGCACCTGGAGGAAATCCAGACATGGGGAAAAAAATGCAAACACCACACAGACAGTCACTCAAGGCCGGAATTAAACCCGGGTCCCTGGCGCAGCAGTTGTGCCACCTTGCTGCACTTATGTTGCCCTTATATACCTATGTTGGTATTAAAACAGATTATAATATCATGGTCAGAGAAACAGAGTTCAGGTCTGTGACCTTTCATCATAAATTTGAATCTCATTTGCCCATTCTCTTTTGATATTGGTTCATTCCGCTTTCCTTGAAGCACTTACCTAATTCCATTCTTAAAATTTAGTAATCTTTGCTTCAATCAGTGGCACTAATGCTGCAAAGTTGATGAGAGTAGTATCCCAGCTCCAACCATCTTCAGCTACTTCATCAATGCACTTAGATAAAAGCAAATTACTGCGGATGTTGGAATCTGAAACAAAAACAGGAATACTGGACAATCTCAGCAGGTCTGACAGCATCTGTGGAGAGAGAAGGGAGCTAACGTTTTGAGTCTGGATGACTCTTTCTCAAAGGTGGAGAGAACTGGAAATAGGGTCAGATTTATACTGTTGTGGGGTGGGCGTGGAGCGGTGGGGCTGGATAGGGTGCCAGCGATAGGTGGAGATTGGCAAAGATGTCGTGGACAGAAAGACAAAAGGACTGTAAATGAAAAATGAAAATCGCTTATTGTCACAAGTAGGCTTCAATGAAGTTACTGTGAAAAGCCCCTAGTCGCCACATTCCAGCGCCTGTTCGGGGAGGCTGGTACAGGAATCGAACCGTGCCGCTGGCCTGCCTTGGTCTGCTTTAAAAGCCAGCGATTTAGCCCAGTGTGCTAAACCAGCCCCTATGGGGGTGATTAAGATTAACAAGGGTGCTAATAGTGGCACATTGAGAGATTAGAATGTGTGAATGGCAGAACAAAGGTGAGCAGTGTGTCAAAGGGCAACTAGAACAGATGACCCAAGTGGAGTGGGAAGGGGGGACAATGGTAAGGGAAAAACAGATCAATGTAAGAAATGAAAATACATGGCTGGAAATAAAAATGGGGTGGAGATGGAGGAGAGAGTTCACAGTCGGAAGTTGTTGAACTCAATGTGAAGTCTGGAAGACTGTAAAGTGCCTCATTGGAAGAGGAGGTGCTGTTCCTCCAGTTTGCACTGGGCTTCACTGGAACAATGCAGCAGACTAAGGACGGACATGTGAATGTGAGAGCAGGACGGTGAGTTGCAATCGACTGGAAGATCTGGATCCTGCTTGCGGATGACCAGAGGTGTTCTGCAAAGCGGGCACCCAGTATGTGTTTATTCCCTCCCCTCTACTTAACCTTGGCCTACTCTACATTGGAGAGACTAAACCCATTTTTATTTACATTGATTTATTTTTGACTCCATTTATTTTATCTATTTGGCAAAGAGGCATCCAGACTTGAAACATTAGCTTCCTCCTCTCTCCACAGATGCTGTCAGATCTGCTGTGAATGTCCAGCATTTTGTTTTTTTGCGTCATCAATACACTTACCTACATCATTAAACAAGAAGTGGGGATGTCGATGAATATTGTACGATGTTCAATGCCATTCACAACTCCTCAGGTAATGAAGTAGTCCATGCCAGCATGCAAGAAAATATGGACAACAATCAGGATTGGGCCTGTAAGTGGCAATTAACATTCAGACCACCCGAGTGCCAGGCAATGGACATCTCCAACAAGAGAGACTCTAAACACCTCACGTTGACATTCAAAGACATGACCATCATTGAATCACCCACCATCAATGTCATCGGGGTCAGCAGTGACCAGAAACTAAACTGGACCAGCCACAAAAACACTTTTAGAATTTTCCCATATTTTTTCAGTGTTGGTCCCAGTGAGAAACCTTGGGAGAAACCCATGGCACTGGGAAAATTCACTGTATATTTAGACTCTAACAATTTTTTCCCCCCACATGATTAATGCCGTGCTTATGGCAGCTTGCCTCTAATTCGCTCGCCCAGGAAAACTTAATCTCTATTATCAATGGGGTGCTTCTTTTAAACGTCTTCCCAGCATTTGTTCCAAGTCTTCTCAGAGGACAGTTGCCAGGAAAACAGCATCAAGATTCACGGAGGCAGCCCTCACAAAAGCTCTGGATGGTGTTGAGCAGAGGCATGACAACATGTACCCGCACTCGGCCAGACTTCCAGCAAGTAAGGTCATCAACCGCGCTTAGGAGGCTGTGGCCGTGATAGTGGGTTCCTCTCACTCTATCAGAGAGTGCCGAAAGAAGATAAATTATCTTCTTTGTGCAGCCAGTCTGCCTCCTCATGTCTCCCGCTGCACCCCTTCATACACCCATCACACCTCGATGGTGATCTCTCTCCCAGACAATTCACGGGTTCCCAACACTTGTCATGCCACCTCCCCCACCGCCTCAGCCCCCCACCCCACCCACCACCTCCCACCACCACCACTACTCCTCATGTCCCCCCCGGTAGATAATCTGCTCCGCACATCCTTGCTCCCACTCACATCCCACACATGCCCGATTTCATCAGCATCTGACCTGACAGGACTTCCGCCTACACATTCCCACTGTCTCATTGAAGGAAAAACACGAGTACAAACGATGAGAGTGGGCTCAGTCTGCCTGAGTGATGCCTGAGCTCAGAAGCCTAATGCTCTGTGAGGAGAGAGCCCTTGAACTGGCCAGAGAGAAGCAGGACTACACCTGTGCCGAGGGCGAGGTGGGAGCACCAGACAAAAGTGAGAATCTTCAATACATGCAGCCATGATGCAAGCCTCTCGTGTGTTAACTTCCTCCCATCAGTCTGCCCTGGCGCTGCACTAATGCCATCTCACTTCCCTTGCAGATCAATCAGTTGGCCAGCCTGGAACCTCCTCTTTCCCTCTGGGGACTACAAACCTGTGCAGCTCCAAGGGAGACATCTTGGAGACAAACACTGAGGAGATGCCACATCTGTCATCTGCACCCTCTACCAGCGCAGATACTTAAATCTCGGTGGGAATTACTTAGTAAGTAGCCTTCTGGGTCATTCATGGGCGAGCACCTCACAGCTGATGATCAACAGCAGGTGGAGGCAGGAAAATCCCTGGGAACCGGCACTCAGAGGCATGCCAGAGTCCAGGACTCTGTTGAGCCCCTGGCCAATGCTGTGCCCCAGGGCTCGGTCACACCAGAGCTGCTGGAGCTACAAAGGGAGAGTGGTGAGCATCAGGAAGGGATGACTGCATCCCTCCTCAACCTGCAAGGCCGACTGGAGGAGTTCCATTGCCTTCTGTCCAACGAGATGATGCTGTCAGTCCGACACTGACAGCACTGACAAGAATAACACTGCTAGGGTGGTGTCCACAGCAGAGACCTTGGTGCAGGACGTGCACTCCATGGCGGGGGATGTTCAGCTATGACCTCCATGGCTGAGGGCTTTAAATCCCTGGGGCAGGTGCTCGTGGGAATTCACGAGTGTCACTGCCAGAGGATGGCAGAGTTTCTTGATCTTACTCCAGCTGTGCTTCTATCCCATGGAGGAGCCCAGCGGACGCAGACAGCCAAAGGGAAAAGGATCGTCAGAAGCACAGCCTAGCACCTTCCACCCTGGATATCCTGGGGGTGTTCATCTGACACCCTCCCTCCCTGCGACACGCCTCCAGTCCTGCACATTGAGGACGTCAGCGCTGCAATGCCCGTGTGGCCCGTGAGTAGGCCGGGACCCTCAAGGTCACAGCTCCTAAGGAGACACCCATCAAGGTCATCTCAGGAAACAGGACCTGGAAGGCAGCAGGCTGCCTCAATCTGAGGCACAGCTAGACATAGCGGGAGGGTAAGGAAGATTAAGAAACAATAGGGGCCTAGTGGGCATAGGAAAACCTAGGCATTAGTAGAGATAAGTCATCAATGTAGTAGCACACTTATATTAAAAATCACTGTGTTCACCCATATAGCACACAATTTACAGTGCAGATGGATGCCACTCGGCCCATCGAGTCTGCACCAGCCCGTAGAATGAGCACCCTACTTAACCCTCACCTCCACCCTATCCCCGTAATCCAGTAACCCCACGTAACCTGTTTTTGGACACTAAGGGTAATTTAGCATGGCCAATTCAACTAACCTGCACATCTTTGGACTTCAGGAGGAAACCGGAGCACCCGGAGGAGTATATAGATCCTCAACGATGTCATTTCATGGCACAATGCTCAGTGAATGCCAACGCAAACTCGCGCTACATCCCTGATGAATGTGAGAATGGCAGTGCTGTAAAGCTGTGCCATTGCTGACATGGGGCTGGATTCTCCCAAAATGGGACTCTGTCCCCATGCCGGCGTAAAAACGTTGGAATTTTACTCCAGAGATTCCTGTAAAAAAGATGAACTAATTCAATGCCCTGCAGGGGGCTAGCAGGGACCTGGAATTATTCTCAGAGCTTTAGCTACGGATACGGGTCCCCGCACTTCTGGTTTGTAGTCTGCGCATTTGCACGGCGGCGGCCTCCAGTGATCACGCCGAGCTCCATGGTGACCCGGACCACGGAGCCAGATGCAGAAGTTAGACCCCCCCCCCCCTTGATCAGCCATGCGCCTGAGCATCTAACCATGCAGATCTAACTCCCGGCTGCCTATAAAGTCCCTCCGATGTCCGATCCCCCCGCCTCCCACCAGGGCCGCCGTGGATTGAATCCGCAGCCGCCATGCCAACATCCTGATCGGCAATAGGTGGTTAGTTGCACGCCATCGGGAACTCAGCTGGTCAGGAGCGGAGGATTGCTGGGCGTGCCTCTGTCAATGGGCCCTCAGCCGCACTCCACGATCACGCCGATTTTCGGGTTCCGGAGAATTGCCGAACCGGCGCCGGGCCCGATTTTGGTGTGAAAGTTGATTCTCCGCTCCTGCGCCGAACGTGATTTTGGCACGGGGCAGCGGAGAATCCAGCCAATGGACTCCCAGTCCTCTCCACCAACATCAATGCTCAGGCCTCTCATTCTAATCGTCTTTATTAGTGTCACAAGTAGGCTTACATTAACACTGCAATGAAGTTACTGTGAAAATCCCCTAGTCGCTACATTGCGGCACCTATTCGGGTACACACAGCGAGAATTCAGAATGGCTAATTCACCTAACAAGCACGTCTTGCCGGATATGTGGTGGGAAACCGGAGCACCCGGAGGAAACCCACACAGTTATGGGGAGAACGTGGAATAGTGTGCAATTCTGGTCGCCACACTACCAGGAGGATGTGGAGTCTTTAGAGGGGGTGCAGAAGAGATTTACCAGGATGTTGTCTGGTATGGAAGGCATTAGCTATGGGGAGAGGTTGAATAAACTTGGTTTGCTCTCACTGGAACGAAGGAGGTTGAGGGCGACCTGATAGAGGTCTACAAAATTATGAGGGGCATAGACAGAGTGGATAGTCAGAGACTTTTTTCCAGGGTAGAGGGATCAATTACTAGGGGGCATAGGTTTAAGGTGCGAGGGGCAAGGTTTAGAGGAGATGTACGAGGTAAGTTTTTACACAGAGGGTAGTGGGTGTCTGGAACTCGCTGTCGGAGGAGGTGGTGGAAGCAGGGATGATAGCGATGTTTAAGGGGCATCTTGACAAATACATGAATAGGATGGGAATAGAGGGATACGGACCCCGGAAGTGTAGAAGATTTTAGTTTAGACGGGCAGCATGGTCGGCACGGGCTTGGAAGGCCGAAGGGCCTGTTCCTGTGCTGTACTTTTCTTTGTTCTTTGTTGTTTGCAGACTCCGCACAGTCACCCAAACTGGGAATCAAACCCGGGTCCCTGGTGCTCTGAAGCAACAGTGCTAACCATTGTGATACTGTGCCGCCAGGTATTCTCCAGTTATGAGGGCGCCAAGTGTGTAGAGAATCTGTTCACCTTGTCAGTCGGTGGAGATACACAACAGGAACTCTGACCTCGGAGGCAGTAGCAGCTGAGATATGTCCTTCAGCTTCTCTGGGCCCCGAGATCACCTCGTTCAATGGCAGCTGGTGTTCAGCTCTCTGTCAGGCACGAGTCAGACATTTTGCAGAGGATGAGAGGAGCATTGCTCTGTCCTCACTGCAAGTCAATATCATTCTCCTGCGGAGTCCGGCCAACCACTTTACTGCCCTACCCATGAATGTAGCCACTATCACGATGTTCCTCTGCAGACACCACAGGCCCCATGGTGAGAAAGGCCTTCACATCCTAGTCTTGCAGTCACCAAACTGAGAAGCTATGAAAACATCCCTAGCCCCGTTTTCCAAGCAGGACCTGGTCATCGCCTGAGGTCATTCGTCCTCTTCCTCGCAGGTTGCCCCTCGCCATCCTTCTCGACATCCTCCTCATCCGAGAAGATGTGGCACTCCTCCATTTCCTCCTGGTCCAGGTGTGCTCCCCACTGCAGTGCCAGGTTGTGCGGATCGCAGCAGACCACTATGATGCGGGACACCTTCTGGGGGCTGATCCATGCATTGGAACCATATCTTGACGAGTTCAATCATCTGCGTAACCAGCACACACATTGATGCATCGTTGCAGTGAGTCTCAGCGGGTATCTGTGATCTCCTAACTGGCGTCATCACCTCATGAGTGAGTATCCTTTACCCTTAAGGAGCCACCACTCCAGCCGTTGCTCTCCATCAAAGGTGGCTGGGCTGTGAATTCCCAAGAGGAAAGTATCATGGGCGTTTCCCAGGAAACAGGCACATACCTGCATCATGCACATCGCTTGATCACAGACAATCCGGACATTGAGTGAGTGATAGCCCTTGCAATTCAGAAATGGCGTCCCATGCTGCCATGGGAAACGCAGAGAATGTGGGTGCAGTCGATGACACCTTGTGCGTGAAGCCCATGGCCCTGGCGTCTTGGCTCGACTGATTATGGTCAAAGTTGAAGGACATTAGGCCCTTGGAGCATGCGGATCTGTGACATTCCTTATGCACTGGTGTGTGGCAAACTGGAAGATGCCACACAGGTCACCCGTACAGCCCTGAAACAAGCCGCTGGCACAGATGTTCAGAGCGACAGTAACTTTCAAGGCCACCTCCCTGACCATGAGGTGCCAACCCTTGCATCACCTGGCACAGGTGGTCCACCATCCTATGGGACAGATGCAGTCTTTGTCGGCATTGGACCCCTGACATCTTGAGGTAGAAAGTTTTATGGCGGGATATTTCTCCTCCGAAGCTCTGCCATCTGTGGCCCTGCTCCCAGAAGGTCAGTGGGCACAGCCACCCTGTCCACTGCAGGGCACTGGCCACTCTCAGTGGCACATCAATGTCACTGCTGCTTGATAGCAATCAAAATAATTGCCAACTCCACTGGCTCCACGATTCTTCAGAATAAGAAGTTGAAAGGAAGGGAACATCAAAGTGAGCGATGAGGAGACCTGACAATGCTCTGACCTACAGGCCTTTTAGGACCTGGAACATCAATTCATGTCAATCCCCCTATGTGAGTGCTTTACAAATGAGCCTCACTCTATCCTGTCTCACAATAGACATTTTACCACAGTCACTCTTCTCTACTCCACCTGAATGAAGCACTTTGAGGCTTTGAGAGCCTCAGCAGGCTGTGTGATTCCCCTATGGCTGAGGAGTGAAGGCAGTTGAGTGCATTCAATTGATCTGCGTTCTGACCTTACAGGGGAACAAGACACTGCATTTGATTATCCTTTGAACGGGGTGAGTGATGAGCGAATTCACCATAACGCCTTGCATTGGAGCCCACATCTGTGTCACCATTCTGTCATGGAGACAAGAGTATTAGCATTGGAGTTCAATACTTGGGTGCTCGGTTTCCAACTATTTTGATTAGCACAAATAACCAAGTAAATTAAATCAAATACACTGAGGAACAAATTAACGGGACAGTCCCTTAAAGGGAAACTGCCTTAAACAAAGGGTTAACAATTGGGTGCCAATCAGTGGCACACTCATACATTGTCATGTTAACTAAATTGGCACAATTGACTCATCAAGGAAGGGTCACAGAGAGGCACACCTGATGCATGTGAAGACTGCAATTTGCAGTCAACTTCAGCCTTAGAGGGCACCATCATTCTCCCAGCTCTCATGGGCTGTGGAATAAATAAGACTTTGAACTTGAACAGTCAGCCACACTCATACACTGACTCATGACAGCCTGGCTTCCATAAACAGAGGCCTTAAACTTCCAGACATCTCATACCCTCTGGTTTCAAAGTGCAGCCTGAGTGTGGGTGTTCATTCTGACTGCACTCGTACTCCCCCCTGTGTGAGGGTCTTCCACTCTCATGGGTCTGGAAACCACCTCTGGTCAGAGTTCTCCACTCAGCCCATGCAGCATTGCATTTCACGGGATCCCAGTGAGGGACCTCACAGTCGTCCTCAGTACTGACTCTATGGATTCAGCTGTTTCCACTCATTTTCCAGCGACCATATTAGAAGGGCAATCCCTCTGCCTTGATAGCATCACAAACCCATCAAGGAACACACAGCAAGTGCTGCCTGCAAACCCATTGCCAGCCATGAAGGGCAGCTAAGATCTGCGAGTGACTCCACTCCTGTTGCCGAGACTGAACCCCCCCCCCCCACCCCTAGCCCCGAGCTGCACTTAACTGGGTCCCCAGCATCCTCTTTGATGCCCCCTCTCCAAGTGGTACCCTGAAGAGTGATGGTAACCTGAGCACTCACCCCCGATATCCCCTTCAGAGGTGAGGTTGCCAGGTTCTCTTTTTTATAGAGCTGTTGTAAATAGTGCCGGCATGATGCGACATTGGTACCCGGTGTTTATTCAGTGAGGAGGGAAGTCCTAGTCAGAGGGCTAGTTAATAAGAACCTCACGTATTTAAATGAGATTCCCGACGTACCGTGGTGAGATTCTCATTATCCTACCAGTGAGGGGCCTGAAAAATCGGAAAATGCAATCTTGCCAGCAAGAATTGCTTTTTCCGATTCTCACCATATTTTGCGCCCACATCGCCATTCTCACTGGTGCCCAACGCAGGCTGAAAATCTCCTCCTATGACTATAATTGTGTGGTAGTATGTATTGGGGGTCATGTGGGACTGGAAGCCCTAATGTCATTGGCTGACAGGTCCCGGGTCCTGGTTGGCCGTTGACCTCTAGCTCCGCCCTGAAGGCGGAGTATAAGAAGCCGGAGTCTTCCCCCGCAGGCCAGTTTACTATCGAGCTGAGGGGGAACAGACACGCTTAATAAAGCCTCATTGACTTCACTCTATTCGTCTCACGGAGTCTTTGCGCGCTACAATTTATTAAGCATGCCTAAAAAGGACTATGGAGCTCAGGATCATTCCGGAATGCCTGAGGATCAGCCCCCACGCAGTGAACGCGGCAGCAGCCTTCAAGCACTGGCAGACTTGCTTCGAGGCCTACCTCAGAACGACCACCGGCCGGGTCTCAGAAGACTAAAAACTGCAGGTCCTGCACTCGAGGGTGAGCACGGAGATTTTCTCCCTTATCGAAGACTCGGAGGATTTCCAGACTGCGTTCGCAGCACTGAAAAGTCTTTATGTCCGCCCAGTAAACCAAATCTACGCTCGCTACCAGCTCGCGACGAGACGGCAAGCTCCCGGAGAATCGATGGACGAGTTCTACGCCGCGCTGCTGATTTTGGGACGAGCCTGCAGCTGCCCGTCGGTGAACGCAAACGAACACACGGACATATTAATGCGCGACGCTTTTGTGGCAGGTATGCAATCCTCCCAAATCCGCCAAAGACTTCTAGAAAAAGAGTCGCTAGGACTCTCAGAGGCCCGGGCCCTAGCAGCCTCCCTAGACGTGGCCACGCGTAATACCCGCGCCTACGGCCCCGACCGCGCGGCGACCCATTGGGCCCCATCGCGGCAAGCCCCCTACACCCCCCCGGACACCCCACAGGCTTGTGCGGTCCAAACGCCGAGTCGCACCGGGGGCGCCTGCTGCTATTTCTGCGGCCAGGCGAAACACCCCCGACAGCGCTGCCCGGCCCACGCAGCTATCTGCAAAAGCTGCGGGAAAAAGGGCCATTATGCGGTTGTGTGCCGGTCCCGCGAGGTCGCCGCTGTCCTGGGAGCACAGGGAGCCCTGCAAGCAGTTTACGCGCCCCAACCCCCCAACACGCGATGTACGACCCGCAGGCGCAGCCGCTCTGGGTCCTGACCACTGCGGTCCCGGGAGAACAGGGAGCCCTGCACGCCGCTTACGCTCCCCAACCCCCCCTCCCTGCAGCCCATGTATGACCCGCCGCCGGCGCTACCGCTTTGGGTCCCGGCCAACACTCTCCACGGAGAGGAGGGAGTTTTGCGCGTCCCTAACGCCACCCTAACCCCACCCCGCGCCCCACGCCTGACCCGCCGGCGCCACCTACTTGGGCGCCGACCACCGCTGTCCCCGGTGAGGGAGCTCCGCGCGGTCCTAGCGCTCGCGGTCCTAGCGCTCGCGGTCTTGGCGCTCGCGGTCCTAGCGCTCCCCAGCCCCCCCAGCACACCATGTGCGACCCGCAGATGCCGCCATTTTGGGTCCCGGCCACCACGAGGGGAGGAGGGGCCCCGCCATCTTGGACCGCCCAAGACCTGTACGACGCGTGGGGGCGGCCATTTTGTCCACCCCCGCCGCCATCTTGTGACCCCCCAGCCACGTGCGATGTATGGGGGCGGCCATTTTATCCATCCCCGACGCCATCTTGGACGGCAACAACGGACCCCACTCCACTACTACAACCACGTCTCGCTTCAATCACGCTCGATCAAGCTCGGCCCCGGACACTCCAGACGACGTCGACAACGGTGCTAATAAACGGCCACGAGACGCCATGCCTAGTCGACTCCGGGAGCACGGAGAGCTTTATACACCCCGACACGGTAAGACGCTGTTCCTTGACCACCTATCTCAGCGCACAAAAGATTTCCCTAGCTGCAGGATCCCACTCCGTACAGATCCAGGGATTCTGCATAGTTACCCTAACGGTGCAGGGGAGGGAGTTCAAAAACTACAAACTAAACGTCCTTCCCCAACTCTGTGCCCCCACCTTGCTGGGATTAGATTTCCAATGCAATCTACAGAGCCTTACGTTCAAATTCGGCGGCCCAATACTCCCACTCACTATCTGCGGCCTCGCAACCCTCAAGGTGCAACCCCCGTCCTTGTTTGCGAACCTCACCCCGGATTGCAAACCCGTCGCCACTAGGAGCAGACGGTACAGCGCCCAGGACCGGACCTTCATTCGGTCCGAAGTCCAGCGGCTACTAAAGGAGGGCATAATCCAGGCCAGCAATAGTCACTGGAGAGCGCAGGTGGTAGTAGTGAAGACAGGGGAGAAACAAAGGATGGTCATTGACTATAGCCAGACCATCAACAGGTACACACAACTAGACGCGTACCTTCTCCCCCGCATATCCGACATGGTCAACCGGATTGCCCAATATAAAGTCTTCTCCACCGTGGACCTCAAGTCCGCCTACCATCAGCTCCCCATCCGCCCAAGTGACCGCAAGTACATAGCCTTCGAGGCAGACGGGCGATTATACCATTTCCTACGGGTCCCTTTTGGCGTCACAAACGGGGTCTCGGTCTTCCAACGGGAGATGGACCGAATGGTTGATCAACATGGGTTGCGGGCCACATTCCCGTATCTCGACAATGTAACCATCTGCGGCCACGATCAGCAGGACCACGACGCCAACCTCCAAAAATTCCTCCAGACCGCCAAAGCCTTGAACCTCACGTACAACGAGGACAAGTGCATTTTTAGCAGCGATCGGCTAGCCATTCGGGGCTACGTAGTGCGCAATGGGATAATAGGCCCCGACCCCGAACGTATGCGCGCACTCATGGAATTTCCCCTCCCGCACTGCCCAAAAGCCCTGAAACGCTGCTTGGGGTTCTTTTCATACTACGCCCAGTGGGTCCCCCAGTACGCAGACAAGGCCCGCCCCCTAATACAGACCACGACCTTCCCTCTGTCGACAGAGGCTTGCCAGGCCTTCAGCCGCATCAAAGCGGATATCGCAAAGGCCACGATGCGCGCCATCGACGAGTCCCTCCCCTTCCAGGACGAGCCGGCGCCTCCGACGTAGCTCTAGCGGCCACCCTTAACCAAGCGGGCAGACCCGTGGCCTTTTTCTCCCGGACCCTCCACGCCTCAGAAATCCGCCACTCTTCAGTAGAAAAGGAAGCCCAAGCCATAGTGGAAGCTGTGCGACATTGGAGGCATTACCTGGCCGGCAGGAGATTCACTCTCCTCACGGACCAACGGTCGGTAGCCTTCATGTTCGATAATGCACAGCGGGGCAAAATCAAAAACGACAAGATCTTAAGGAGGATCGAGCTCTCCACCTTCAACTATGAGATTTTGTATCGTCCCGGAAAGCTGAACGAGCCGTCCGATGCCCTATCCCGCGGCACATGTGCCAACGCACAAATTAACCGCCTCCAAACCCTCCACGAGGACCTCTGCCACCCGGGGGTCACTCGGTTTTACCACTTCTTCAAGTACCGCAATCTCCCATACTCTTTAGAGGAGGTCCGTACAGTCACAAGGGACTGCCACATCTGCGCGGAATGCAAGCCGCATTTTTTCAGGCCAGATGGAGCGCACCTGATTAAGACTTCCCGCCCCTTTGAACGCCTCAGTCTCGATTTCAAAGGGCCCCTCCCCTCCACCGACCGCAACGCATATTTTCTTAATGTGGTGGACGAATACTCCCGCTTCCCTTTTGCCATTCCCTGTTCTGACATGACCGCGGCCACAGTCATTAAAGCCCTGAACAGCATCTTCACACTGTTCGGTTACCCCGCTTACGTCCACAGCGACAGGGGGTCCTCTTTCATGAGTGACGAGCTGCGCCAGTTCCTGCTCAGCAAGGGCATAGCCTCAAGCAGGACGACTAGCTACAACCCCCGGGGGAACGGGCAAGTAGAGAGGGAGAACGGCACGGTCTGGAAGGCCGTCCTACTGGCCCTACGGCCCAGGAACCTCCCAGTTTCACGGTGGCAGGAGGTCCTCCCGGACGCTCTTCACTCCATCCGGTCGTTATTATGTACGAGCACTAATCAAACGCCTCATGAGCGTCTCCTTGTTTTCCCTAGGAGGTCCTCCTCTGGAACGTCGCTGCCGACCTGGCTGGCGGGCCCAGGACCCATCCTGCTCCAAAAGCATGTGCGGGCACATAAGGCGGACCCGTTGGTCGAAAGGGTTCACCTCCTCCACGCGAACCCCCAGTACGCCTACGTGGAGTACCCCGACGGCCGACAGGACACGGTCTCCTTACGGGATCTGGCGCCCGCCGGCAACACGCACACCCCCCCGACATCATCAACCCAACACCCCCCTTCCTGCCACCGCCGCACCCCGCGACCGCCCCCTTCCCAGGAGGATCGGTCCCCCTCCCCTCAGCACCGACCAAGAATAAAGCCCAAGCTGAAACCGTAAGGCTCCTGGAGGCGACGACAACGGTACAAGCACCACCACCACCGGGGCCAAGGCGATCGACACGGACGACCAGACCACCCGACCGACTCGTGGCGTCGATCTAAAACTAAATATGGACTTTCACAAGAACATTTTGCTTTTCTTCCCATACCCTCTGTAAATAGTTGCAACAGGACAAAATTGTACAATACTGTATTGCCTTGCGAATGTTTTTTTTCTTTTCCTCCCAGGACCAGCCCTGTAAACCCTTACCACTATACGAAGCATCACCCCGCCGGGTTCATTTTTGACAAGGGGTGAATGTGGTAGTATGTATTGGGGGTCATGTGGGACTGGAAGCCCTAATGTCATTGGCTGACAGGTCCCGGGTCCTGGTTGGCCGTTGACCTCTAGCTCCGCCCTGAAGGCGGAGTATAAGAAGCCGGAGTCTTCCCCCGCAGGCCAGTTTACTATCGAGCTGAGGGGGAACAGACACGCTTAATAAAGCCTCATCGACTTCACTCTATTCGTCTCACGGAGTCTTTGTGCGCTACAAATTGCATTCCAGAAGCAGGGTATTCTGCATTGATTGACTCAACCCCTGATTCCCCAAAGCCTTTCAAACACATACAAGGCACACAAAAATGGTATACTCACTACCTGTCTGGATCAGCTCAGCTCCATTGACACTCATGAAGTTTACTAATGCTCTTCGGGAGGTTTTAAACTAGTTCAGCAGTGGCTTGGGAACCTGAATTGTAGCTCCAGTATACAGGAGGTTGAGAGTAGTGAGGTCATGAGTAAGGTTTCAAAGTTGCAGGAGTGTACCGGCAGGCAGGAAGGTGGTTTAAAGTGTGTCTTCTTCAAAGCCAGGAGCATCCGGAATAAGGTGGGTGAACTTGCGGCATTGGTTGGTACCTGGGACTTCGATGTTGTGGCCATTTCGGAGACATGGATAGAGCAAGGACAGGAATGGTTGTTGCAGGTGCCGGGATTTAGATATTTCACTAAGCTCAGGGAAGGTGGTAAAAGAGGGGGAGGGGTAGCATTGTTAGTCAAGGACAGTATTACGGTGGCAGAAAGGACGTTTGATGAGGACTCGTCTACTGAGGTAGGATGGGCTGAGGTTAGAAACAGGAAAGGAGAGGTCACCCTGTTAGGGGTTTTCTATAGACCTCCGAAAAGTTCCAGAGGAAAGGATTGCAAAGATGATTCTGGATAGGAGGGAAAGCAACAGGGTAGTTGTTATGGGGGACTTTAACTTTCCAAATATTGACTGGAAACGCTATAGTTTGAGTACTTTAGATGGGTCCGTTTTTGTCCAATATGTGCAAGAGGGTTTCCTGACACAGTATGTAGATAGGCCAACGAGAGGCGAGGCCATATTGGATTTGGTACTGGGTAATGAACCAGGACAGGTGTTAGATTTGGAGGTAGGTGAGCACTTTGGTGATAGTGACCACAATTCAATTACGTTTACTTTAGTGATGGAAAGGGATAGGTATATACCGCAGGGCAAGAGCTATATCTGGGGGAAAGGCAATTATGATGCGATGAGGCAAGACTTAGGATGCATCGGATGGAGAGGAAAACTGCAGGGGATGGGCACGATGGAAATGTGGAGCTTGTTCAAGGAACAGCTACTGCGTGTCCTTGATAGGTATGTACCTGTCAGGGAGGGAGGAAGTGGTCGAGCAAGGGAACCGTGGTTTACTAAAGCAGTCAAAACACTTGTCAAGAGGAAGAAGGAGGCTTATGTAAAGATGAGACACGAAGGTTCAGTTAGGGCGCTCGAGAGTTACAAGTTAGCTAGGAAGGACCTAAAGAGAGAGCTAAGAAGAGCCAGGAGGGGACATGAGAAGTCTTTGGCAGGTAGGATCAAGGATAACCCTAAAGCTTTCTATAGATATGTCAGGAATAAATGAATGACTAGGGTAAGAGTAGGGCCAGTCAAGGACAGTGGTGGGAAGTTGTGCTTGGAGTCCGAGGAGATAGGAGAGGTCCTAAATGAATATTTTTCATCAGTATTCACACAGGTAAAAGACAATGTTGTCGAGGAGAATACTGAGATTCAGGCTATTAGAGTAGAAGGGCTTGAGGTTCACAAGGAGGAGGTGTTAGCAATTCTGGAAAGTGTGAAAATAGATAAGTCCCCTGGGCCGGATGGGATTTATCATAGGATTCTCTGGGAAGCTAGGGAGGAGATTGCAGAGCCTTTGTCTTTGATCTTTAAGTCATCTTTGTCTACAGGAATAGTGCCAGAAGACTGGAGGATAGCAAATGTTGTCCCCTTGTTCAAGAAGGGGAGTAGAGACAACCCAGGTAACTATAGACCAGTGAGCGTTACTTCTGTTGTGGGCAAAATCTTGGAACGGTTTATAAGAGATAGGATGTATAATCATCTGGAAAGGAATAATTTGATTAGAGATAGTCACTACGGTTTTGTGAAGGGTAGGTCGTGCCTCACAAACCTTATTGAGTTTTTTGAGAAGGTGACCAAACAGGTGGATGAGGGTAAAGCAGTTGATGTGGTGTATATGGATTTCAGTAAAGCGTTTGATAAAGTTCCCCACGGTAGGCCACTGCAGAAAATACGGAGGCATGGGATTCGGAGTGATTTAGCAGTTTGGATCCGAAATTGGCTAGCTGGAAGAAGACAAAGGGTGGTGGTTGATGGGAAATGTTCAGACTGAAGTCCAGTTACTAGTGGTGTACCACAGGGATCTGTTTTGGGGCCACTGCTGTTTGCCATTTTTGTAAATGACCTGGAGGAGGGTGTAGAAGGATGGGTGAATAAATTTGCAGATGACAGTAAAGTCGGTGGAGTTGTGGACAGTGCGGAAGGATGTTACAAGTTACAGAGGGACATAGATAAGCTGCAGCGCTGGGCTGAGAGGTGGCAAATGGAGTTTAATGCAGAAAAGTGTGAGGTGATTCATTTTGGAAGGAATAACAGGAAGACAGCGTACTGGACTAATGGTAAGATTCTTGGCAGTGTGGATGAGCAGAGAGATCTCGGTGTCCATGTACATAGATCCCTGAAAGTTGCCACCCAGGTTGAGGGGGTTGTTAGAAGGCGTATGGTGTGTTAGCTTTTATTGGTAAAGGGATTGAGTTTCGGAGCCATGAGGTCATGTTGCAGCTGTACAAAACTCTGGTGCGGCCGCATTTGGAGTACTGCGTGCAATTCTGATCGCCGCTTTATAAGAAGGATGTGGAAGCATTGGAAAGGGTGCAGAGGAGATTTACCAGAATGTTGCCTGGTATGGAGGGAAGATCTTATGAAGAAAGGCTGAGGGACTTGAGGCTGTTTTCGTTAGAGAGAAGAAGGTTAAGAGGTGACTTAATTGAGGCATACAAGATGATCAGAGGATTGGATAGGGTGGACAGTGAGAGCCTTTTTCCTCGGATGGTGATGTCTAGCATGAGGGGACATAGCTTTAAATTGAGGGGAGATAGATATAAGACAGATGTCAGAGGTAGGTTCTTTACTCAGAGAGTAGTAAGGGCGTGGAATGCCCTGCCTGCAACAGTAGTGGGCTCGCCAACATTAAGGGCATTAAAATGGTCATTGGATAGACATATGGACGATAAGGGAATAGTGTAGATGGGCTTTAGAGTGGTTTCACAGGCGCAACATCGAGGGCCGAAGGGCCTGTACTGCGCTGTAATGTTCTATGTCCTATGTTCTATGACCTGTACCCCATCTGCTGCCTTAAATAATCAATCCCTCCACCACTAATGCAAGGTGGCTGCAGAGTATGCCATGTCCAAGATGCACTGCAGCAACTCACCATGGTTTTGCAACAGCACCTTCCAAGCCCTTGACTTCTACCACTTCAAAGGGAGCATGCGAAAACCAATACCTCCAATTTCCCCTCAACATCACACACCATTCTGACTTAGACCTACATCACCGTTTTGTCAATATCCTGGAACACCTTTCCAAACAGGATTGTGGGATTACCTACACCAAACAGACGACAACAGGTCAAGAATATGGCTGATCACTGCTTCCTCAAGGGCAATTAGGGTTGGACAATAAATGCTGGCCTTACCAACATCCATATCCTGTGAATAAATAAGTGAAAAATGGGTAGTGCTCCTCTCAACCCACAATTCCCTGTGTAGGGTGGCACGGTGGCACAGTGGGTAACACTGCTGCCTCACAGCTCCAGGGACCCGGGTTCGAATCGGGCCTCAGGTTACTGTGTGCGTGGGTTTCCTCCGAGTGCTCCGGTTTCCTCCCACATTCCAAAGATGTGAAGGTTAGGTGGATTGGCCATGCTAAATTGCTCTTAGTGTGCAAAAGATTACGAGGGGTTACTGGGTTACGGGGATAGGGTTGAGACATGGGCTAAAGGAGGGGGCTCTTTCCAAGGGCTGTTGCAGAGTCAACGGACCAAATGGCTCCTTCTGCACAGTAAAGTCTATGATTCTGTAATTCTAAGAAAGCTTTCTCCTGCATTCTGGTGCAAACCTTTACATTTAATCTTATACCAATGCACCGTAACCACAAAAGAAACTTGGAGGGCAGGATTTTCTGCGGAACTGGCGGCCCATCATTGGCCAGTATGTCAATGTGCCATTTGGATGCACCCTTCACAGCTGTGAAACCCGCGGCAGGGGTACGACATCACCGTGACCAGAAGATCCTGCCAGCGTGAATGGCCGCAAGATTTTGGCCTCTGTTTCCATCTGCTCTGTCACGTCCCTTCATAATTTTAAACAACTCTAGCAAATACTCCATAATCTTTTGCGCTATTACAAATATCCCCAACAGTTGAAAGTGGCACGGTGGTGCAGTAGTTAGCACTGCTGCCCCACGGCGCCGAGGAACCGGGTTCGATCCCGGCCCCGGGTCACTGTCCGTATGGAGTTTGCACACTCTCCCCGTGTTTGCGTGGGTCTCACCCCCACAACCCAAAGATGTGCAGGGTAGGTGGATTGGACATGCTAAATTGCTCCTTAATTGGAAAAAAAAAGAATTGGGTTCTTCAAATTTATTTTAAAAACATATCCCCAACTGTCGCTATTTATATTCACTTATGCTAGAATACATCTCAGTGAATCTGTGTTACACCTATAATGTTACCTCAACATCCTTCATATTCTGTGGGGCCTAAAATTGCATACACCTTTGAAAGTGGATAAATCCACAGGCCCAAACTAAATGTATTTTGGCTATTCGGGGAAGCAAGAGAAGAAATAATGGAGGCTCTCATTTTCCAATCCTTTCTGGCTGGAGGCCAGAGGACCCGAGGGCAGCTGGCATTGTGGCATTGTTGAAAAAAGGGAGAAAGGGATAGACTGAGTAATTCCAGGTCAGCCAGCCGAACCTTCATGTTGGGAGAATTATTGGAGAAATTTCTGAGGGACAGAATGGATCTTCATTTGGGAATACATGGATTAATCCCAAACAGTCAGCACAGATTTGTCAGGGGAAGCTTGTGTTTGATTAACATGATCTAACGTTTTGAGGAGGTTCTATGGAGGTGATCAATTTGATGTATTCTATGGATTTTAACAAGACTTTTGATGAGGTCTCACATGACAGACTGGCTTTGAAATTTAATCCCAGGTGATGAAGGCAAAGTGGGAAGTACGGTCCAAAATCTGCAGCCCAGTGCCTGAGAATATTGCAGTACGCCTTTCCAAATGTTGTATCATTCCTCAATGTTTTCCAGATCAGATTCACTTTCTGCAAACCTTTCCAGAACTTGCTACAGCCACAATACTCCTCCCCTTTAAACAGTGTAGGCCAGCTTTATGTTGTGCTTGATAGTTGCAATTTGGGCCCCCTGCGCCATGTGCGGCCAATGAACAGCGTGGTTCGTCCTAACTGCACTGAAAAATGATTAAATAAGCAGGCAGCATGAAGTTAGCATGCTTACCTGCATTATTATCAATTGGCGGGAGTAAAGTGCATCATGATTGCTGGGTCCATTCCTGGAGGTTGACCCCACAATATGAGCACCTGGTTCCGAGACAGAGGAAATTGGAACCAAGATTATTTCACCAGGTTACCATGTCCTTTGTATCTGATGTGCACTTCTTGGGACATTCATAGCATGGATGGGAGTTCCTGTCTGACAGAAATTGAATCATTTAAATATAATACAAATGGCACAGAAGGGATATCATAATGTGCCATTTTTCTGGGACTCTGCTTGGGAGCATCATCTAGAGAAACTGGGGGTTAAGAGTTCTAGACAGTTCCTTCCATTAGTCAGAAGACCAACATTTACAACACTATTTTTGGAACAATTTCTTTCCCCATCCTTTCATCAAACAGAAAGCTGAGCACCCAATAAAAATCTCTGCTTGTTCAGGCTATTCATAGGCAGAATTCCTGCCTGTCTGAATCATAGAATCCCATCATAGACCAGACCATGCAAATGATCTCAACCCAGAAACCCAGAAATTCATCCAGGTTCAAGGACATTTAAGTCATGTAGGTTGATGAATTGCCCTATGTTGGTAGTGCAGTAGGTAAGAAAATTGAACCCTCAGACATGCACTTCATAATATTCTGCTGTGAGAATATATCTGAAGCAACTTCTAAAAATCATTTGGAGGAGTATAGTTTATGGTAAGACACATTCAAGTTTTTCACTGAGAAGAGTGATTACTTTGGAATTCAATGTGAATTTCTGTACTGTTCACACTCTTTGTCTTTCTCTCTCTTTCTGTCTCTTTGTTGTTTGTGCCACTAATATGTAAAGGCAATCATGGAGAAAGGGAGAGCTTCATATACAATACTGGGAGATAACAAAATTACATGGTAAAATGGCACACCGTTTTCGATCAAAATGTTCAGTCATGTAGATATTACATCAAATGAAATATTCATGAGTGTGTTGGAGGGTTTACACAATGTAAAGGTTCTGATGACCTTCAGTCTTGTGGTTTGTTAATGCCATCTTAACCTCTCAGCTATCTTTTTTTCTTTTAAATTAGTATTTTCCATCTTGGGGGTGATTTTTGTTTGGACTCATCAAGATAAATAATCTCAGCATTGAAGCATGTTGGACACCCAGTGTATCATCAAGCACTTTCAGCAGAGGTGTATTGTCCTTGTTATACTCAAGATTTTCAAGTCTTATGGATACACTGAATGAATAATTATAGGAAAGAAAATCGCAGCATGATGTCACTGAATCCAAACTGGATTGAATGATATCAACTCTGTTAACACTCATTCATCTCAGTGGTCTGGCATGAGGGTAACATTGTGGAAACTCATGTATGGTACACATAATTGGCCAGATGATGGCTAAAAATGAGTGGTGCAATGGGGTCAGTAGAAAATACGTAATGTGTCTGTGCCAAGTTATATTGTTTGTACACAGGGCCAAGTGAACATATGCAAGTAGATATGCAATGCATAGCTTATTTGCCTGCACATACATAGTTGCATTCACCTTGTATAAGTTGACTAACACAACTGAGGAAATGAGTTGAAGTACCTCACTTTATATCCTTCTAGAATACTGTATACCCAGAGTATAGTCCTTCTAAGATACAAAGTCAACCTTTTCACACCACATTGATGAAGTGTCTGGACACTACTATAGGAAGAGCAGCTCCACTGTTCCAGCTCTCCACAGCAGCCATCCTTCTGTACCTCCTTCTATGTTCTATGTGCCACAGGGATTGATGAGTCAGCAAACTTAATTTTGCACTTCTAAGCAACTGTGAAATTCCTTTTGCACAGGATATTTACAGTGTGCTTATATTGCAGCCCCACTTTGATGGTAGTGCTGTAAGATAAACATATCGCCATGAGTTTTCTTTCATTCCACCAGAGTCACAACGTTGTCACTGGCAAATATAAATTTGATACTACTGATGGCTGTGTGTCACAATATTTGTTGAGCTACTGATAAAAAATTGCCGTCTAAGCTATTGAACCGAGAAATGATCTCTTAAGAGGTGGTGGGTAGTTGCAATACCAAGAATATCAAGGTACCCCATTGCATAAATGGATGAATTCCACTCCCATTGGATTGACATTGAGGATTTTGTATTGTTTTATAAAAAGCTGTTAAAACTTATTTTGATAAATTACTTTTTTAAGCACAAGCTACAGTAGAATCATAGAATCCATATAGTGCAGAAGGAGGACATTTGGCCCATCGAATCCGCATCAACCCCCTGAAAGAGCACTCCACCCCACCGCCCGGTAACCCAATAACCCCACCTAACATTTTTAGACACAAAGGGGCAATCTAGATTATCATAGAATTTACAGTGCAGAAGGAGGCCATTCGGCCCATCGAGTCTGCACCGGCTCTTGGAAAGAGCACCCTACCCAAGGTCAACACCTCCACCCTATCCCCATAACCCAGTAACCCCACCCAACACTAAAGGCAATTTTGGACACTAAGGGCAATTTATCATGGCCAATCCACCTAACCTGCACATCTTTGGACTGTGGGAGGAAACCGGAGCACCCAGAGGAAACCCACGCACACATGGGGAGGATGTGCAGATTCCGCACAGACAGTAACCCAAGCCGGAATTGAACCTGGAAACCTGGAGCTGTGAAGCAATTGTGCTGTCCACAATGCTACCGTGCTGCCCTAGCATGGCCAATCCACCTAACCTGCACATCTTTGGACTATGGGAGGAAACCGGAACACCCGGAGAAAACTCACGCAGACACCGGGAGAACGTGCAGACTCCACACCGAGAGTGACCCAAGGCTGGAATTGAACCGTGGTCCCTGGCACTGTGACATAGCAGTGCTAGCCACTGTGCCACCTCACCTTGTTGCCAGTAAATATGCAAGGCATCTTAACACTTTCACCATCATTGGGGACTGGTGCTGCATATTGTCAACAGCTTGTCATTCTCAACGGTATAACCGGAAGTGTTTGCAACTGTTCTTGTTTTCCCATTTCCCGGATGGTCACAATTAAATTTGAAATAGCCAGCAGTGTGTATGGGAGATATGCGATCATGTGGTGGACGAGGATTTTCAATGGTGAAACCCACTGTCAACTGATGAAGCTGCAGCTCTGGGTGGGATATAAAAGAGCCTCTTGGTCAAAAGAAGGCTCTGCATCACGGCCAAACATTTGCTGCCCAACTCCATTGCAAAGGTGTGTTTTTCAGTATTAAATTAATTTCACATTACATTGATTAAACTTTATTCATGTGTGCATCATTGTTACTTGCTAAGACTAGCTTACTGAGAGGCATGCATTGTTGGATGCTGGGGAGTTAGGGATATTTCCTTTATTGTGGAAGAAACTATGTTGTGTTTTTTTGTTCAGTCTTTATTGAATATTCATATTGGTGCCCAGTGTTGCACTCGTTGCTCTGTGAGACACGGCTGAACTTGTAGGTTCATCTCGCTCTCCTTTCTGTGCATTGTTAAGGAGATTACCTGTGATCATTCTCAGGCGGAATTATGAAATGTTGTGGGTGAACTCAAAGCTCTGTAAGGACTCTGTAAGCCAACACACGGAGATAGGCCCACACATATGGAGCGTGCTGACATAGTTTTGTAGCCGCTTATTTTCGTGCCTTGACTGACTGTTCCCACTAACCCTTCCCCCGAACACATCCAGGATACCAGGCCCTTCCCACTTCACTCTTCCATGCCTATGACCTCAACCTCTTTTCTCCCTAGGATTCCTCTTCCACTCCTCCATGCCCACGACCCCACACTCAGTCCTCCCCTGGATCCTTCTTCCACTCCTCCATGCTCCTTATCTGACTACCAAACCCCTCCCCCTCACCACAGATGCACCCTTGCCAGTCCCAAGCCTTCATGCAAGCTGCCATTTTACTGTCCGTTTCTTATACTGGAGGTAAACAAGAAAAAACATTGATCCCAGACACAAATGCACAAAATTGACTGGTGCACGCCACTTTTAAACAAACATGAACCTGAACCTGCTGCTACCACTGACTTTATCTTGAAGGTAGGACATAATTTTTTTTTAAATGCTAATGAGTAATGACGGCATACAAATGTACGGCAAGTGTGAACTGGCCACAGGCTGCCATGAGGTTTGACCAACTGTAAACACAATGCTGACTTTCTTTCCGCATTTCCACCTGCATGGAAAATCGAGATGTCACAACCCCCCTAATTAAATCACTCTGCATGCTGTGATTCCGGCTCTATGGGCTCCACAAGATCCCCACTCTGTTGCATTTCCTTTCTAACTCACTTGTGCTGGAATTGTTTCAATGCGACTGAGGCACGATCAATTTGGCTGGAGACGAAGTTGAATTCAAACTGAGGCTTTATTAGTATCTGAAGTGTGGCCTCCTACAGCAGCTGACAAAATGGCTGCTAGCTGATGGCCACGCATATTTATAACCCGGGCCCAGGTGAACCTGGAGTGCAGTTTCTACCGTACATCTTTTAATATAGGAACACAGTGGTTTACCACATTTACCCCCTGTTAAAATTGAGTCCGGCGGGGTTGGTGGATAACTATATACAATTTACAATCTTTAGTATTTACAGAACAGTGAAAAAAAAATGTCTCTGGTCATCCGGTGGGCCGGTCAGAGGTTCAGCCGGTCCGGCGCCTTGATCGTCCTCTGGGATCGACGAAGTGGAGCCGGCAATGTTGGTGCTGTCGTGGTCGAAGTTGACTCCGGGAGCGTGCCAAAATCCTCTTCATCAACGGGGGTGGGCAGGGGGAGGACGGACGGTCCTGGGGGTGGGGGGGGGCGGGTGATGGGGGCGGCGGGGGAGGGGAGGGTGGCGCCGGGGGCGACAGGGGTGGTGTGGGGGTGGAACCTGCTGGTGCCAGGTCCCTAAGGGAGACGGTATCCTGGCGGCCGTCGGGGAACGACACGTAGGCGTAATGTGGGTTTGCGTGGAGCAGGTGCATCCTTTCCACCGACGGGTCCACCTTGTGGATCCGCACATGTTTAGGGAGAAGAACGGTTCCCGGAGCTGTGAGCCAAGTTGGGAGCGATATCCTGGATGTGGACTTCCTGGGGAAGGCAAAAAGACATTCATGCGGTGTACTGTTAGTAGCAGTGCAAAGTAATGAGTGAATGGAATGTAGTGCATCAGGGAGGACCTCTTGCCAGCGGGTGGCCGGGAGATTTCTGGACTGTAGGGCCAGCTGGACAGCCCTCCATACCGTCCCATTCTCCCTTTTTAACTGTCCGTTTCCCCGTGGGTTGTAGCTTGTTATTCTGCTGGAGGCGATACCCCTGCTGAGCAGGAATTGGCGTAGCTCATCACTCATGAATGAGGATCCCCTGTTACTGTGGATGTAGGCGGAGAAGCCAAACAGAGTGAAGATAGAATTAAGGGCTTTAATGACGGTGGCAGACGTCATGTCGGGGCATGGGATGGCGAAGGGAGTATTCATTGATCACACTGAGGAAATACGTGTGTCGGTCGGAGGAGGGGAGGGGGCCTTTGAAATCCACGATGAGGCATTCAAAGGGGCGAGAGGCCTTCACCAGGTGCGCGCGGTCCGACCGGTAGAAGTGCGGTTTGCACTCCGCACAGACCTGGCAGTCCTTGGTGATCATCCTTACTTCCTCGAAGGAATTGGGCAAATTTTGTGCCTTAATGAAGTGGTACAACCGAGTGACCCCTGGGTGACAAAGGCTGTCGTGCAGGGTCCGGAGTCGGTCCATCTGTGCGCTGGCACATGTACCTCGGGATAAGGCGTCTGGGGGCTCGTTGAGTTTGCCAGGGCGATACTTAATCTCGTAGTTATAGGTGGAGAGCTCGATTCTCCACCGCAAGATTTTGTCATTTTTGGTCTTGCCCCGCTGCGTGTTGTTGAACATGAAGGCTACCGACCATTGGTCAGTGAGGAGTGTGAATCTCCTGCCGACCAGGTAATGCCTCCAATGTCGCACAGCCTCAACGATAACCTGGGCCTCCTTTTCGACGGATGAGTGCCGAATTTCAGAGGCATGGAGGGTGCGGGAAAAGAATGCCACGGGCCTGCCTGCCTGGTTGAGGGTGGCGGCAAGTGCGACGTCTGATGTGTCGCTTTCTACTTGGAAAGGAAGTGTTTTGTCTACAGCGTGCATTGTGGCCTTGGCAATATCAGCTCTGATCCGGGCGAAGGCCTGTTGGGCCTCTGCCGTCAGGGGGAAATGAGTGGACTGTATTAGTGGGCGGGCCTTGTCCGCATAGTTTGGGACCCACTGAGTGTAATACGAGAAGAACCCCAGGAAACGTTTGAGGGCCGTTCTGGACCACGTAGCCGAGGATGGCTAAGCGGTTTGTACGGAACACACACTTCTCCTTGTTGTATGTGAAGTTGAGGAGAGTGGCGGTGCGGAGAAATTTAGCGAGGTTGGCAGCGTGGTCCTGCTGATCATGGCCGCAGATGGTCACATTGTCGAGGTACGGAAACGTGGCCCGCAAGCCGTACCGGTCGACCATTCGGTCCATCTCCCTTTGGAAGACCGAAACCCCATTGGTGATACCGAAGGGGACCCTAAGGAAGTGATATAGCCGGCCGTCTGCCTCGAAGGCAGTGTATGGCTGGTCCGATTTACGGATGGGGAGCTGGTGGTAAGCGGATTTCAGGTCCACCGTTGAGAAGACCCGGTACTGTGCAATCTGGTTAACCATGTCAGATATGCGTGGGAGGGGGTACGCATCGAGCTGCGTGTACCTGTTGATGGTCTGGCTGTAGTTCACAACCATTCGATTTTTCTCCCCAGACTTAACCACTACCACTTGAGCTCTCCAGGGGCTGTTGCTGGCTTAGATGACTCCCTCCTGAAGCAACCGCTGGACCTCGGACATGATGAAGGCCTTATCCTGGGTGCTGTACTGTCTGCTCCTGGTGGCGACGGGTTTGCAATCTGGGGTTAGATTGGCAAAGAGGGACGGAGGATCGACCTTTAGGGTCGCGAGGCCGCACACAGTGAGGGGTGGTAAGGGTCCGCCGAATTTAAGGGTCAGGCTCTGGAGGTTGCACTGAAAATCCAGGCCAAGGATAAGTGCCACGCAGAAGTTAGGGAGGACATAGAAGTGAAAACCGTGGAACTCTACGCCTTGGACTATGAGCGTGACCGTGCAGTACCCCCGGATCGCAAAGCGATGGGATCTGGAGGCCAGGGAGATACTTTGATTGGTAGGGTGTACCTTAAGGGAGCAGCGCCTTACCGTATTTGGATGTACAAAGCTCTCAGTGCTCCCGGAGTCCAGTAGGCAGGAGGTCATGTGGCCGTTGACTTTCACCATGTGGATGCGTTGGTCAGAGTGTGAGATCTGGACTGGTCGATTACCATGGATGCGAGTCGTGGTTGATCATCGGGTAGTGAGGCGGGCGCTGAGTCGAGGTCCTGAAACGCCGTTGGTCTCCGTGTGCTGCGGGTGGACAAGATGGCGGCGCCCGAAGGTCCTGGGGGTCACAAAATGGCGGCGCCCATGGAATGCACGTTGCGGGGGTGGAGCAAGTTGGCAGCGCCCATGAAATGCACATGTTGTGCGGGGGAGAAGATGGTGGCGCCCATTGCTCGCACATGGCCTGAGGAGGAGTGGTGGATAGCGGCGCCCATTGTCCGTGACCGGGGGGGTGGGGGCGTCCGTTGCCGCTGAGCGGGCCTGGTACACCGCTGCGTAGTGGCCCTTCTTCCCGCAGGCCTTACAAAGGGCAGCGTGGGCCGGGCAGAGTTGGCGGGGGTGTCTTTGTTGGCCGCAAAAATAGCATCGGGGCCCCCTGGAGATCACCGGCTTACGCGTAGCGCAGATGTACTGGGTGGCTAGCGCCCCCACTGGGGCGGCTGCATGTGGGGCCCATGAAGTGTAGGAGGAGTGGGCTGCGCGGTTGGGGGCGTAGGACTGTACATTGCGCAGGGCGACCGTCATGGAAAAGACTTGTGTTTTAGTCTCTGCGAGGTCGCGCATGGCCCCTTCTAGGAGCCGCTGCCTGATAACATCGGACCCAATCCCAGTTACAAAACCGTCCTTCATAAGGAGATCTGAGTGCTCCTTAGCTGTAACATCCTGGCAGTCACAGTCCTGAGAATTAGTGGGATCAGGGCCCTCTAGAAGTCCTCGATTGACTCACCAGCTAGCTGAGTACGCGTTGCGAGCGCGTGTCTGGCGAAGAGCGTGTTCGTCTTCTGCTCATAACTCTCTTTGAGTCGAGTCATAGCATCAGCGTAATTGGGCGCATCCTGGATCAGCGGGAAGATTTTAGAGTTGAGTCTGGAGTACAAGATTTGAATCTTCTGAGCCTCTGGAACAGGGGTCGGCGCCGCGTTGATGTACGCTTCAAAACAAGCTAGCCAGTGCTGAAAGTCCTTTCTGGCGTTGCTTGCGTGTGGATCCAGCTGCAGTCGATCTGGTTTAATCCAGAGGTCCATCTTCTGAATCAGATACTAATAAATTGAGGCACGATCAATTTGGCTGGAGACGAAGTTGAATTCAAACTGAGGCTTTATTAGTATCTGAAGTGTGGCCTCCTACAGCAGCTGACGAAAGGCCACGCATATTTATAACCTGGCTCCTGGGCGGAGCTAGCATGCAGGGACCCAGGTGAACCTGTAGTGCAGGTTCGACCGTACAACGTTTAATATAGGAACACAGTGGTTTACCACAGCGACACACAGATAGAAACTTCGTGAAAATCGTTACATATTGTTCACATTTTTGCATTGTGCTGACTGAGGTAATTCTGAATTTAGTGAGAAATTAGTCCCATTCTCCAGAGCTGAATAAATTATGCAAATTTGGGACCGTGATTAACAAAAAATTATTTAACAGCCTGCACCCCATGAGTGGTATAAAGAAGGTTATTCATTGTATTGTGCAGTTAATGAATTATATGTTAAAGAGTTCTGCAGCCTTGAGGGACATTCGGCATGTTTGGCAGTTTCCTAATATTCAGGTCCTGTGAAAATTCTTCTGCAGTAAAATATTAGGTTTGAGGAAACACAAGTGTTGGTAATTTTAAAAACAAGTTGAAGCGAACCCAATGTCAGAACTAGGAGAGGGATTACCTTCTGCAATTTCCTACTGCCTCTGTCTAAATCATAGAATCATACAGCCCAGAATGTTGGGCCTATCGAGCCTGCGTCAGCTCTTTAAAATATCCAACTGAGCAGAATAATTAAACTCCTGAGGGATAGGTTACCCCATACTGTTGACCCCCTGAGCCAGATTCCAGGGTGTTGGGATCAGATAAAAAGACAAAACCTATTATGAAATGTCAGTTATCTATTGTCATATGACTCCTGGTGTTTAATAAGTTTGCTTCAATGTATCCAAAATTTACAATCAGATGGAACAGTAGATGGATTAACCATTCTTTGTATTTTTTTGTCTGGTGTAAATTCTTGTAATTTTACCAGAAACAGGAACCTGGCAAGTATTTTTAGTTTTAGCAAACAGGAGCTGGGGAAATGCAGGAAAATCCCACCTGAAGGCAGCATTTAGTTCCATTGCTATACCACATTGCTTTCCTCATAATTTTCCTTCATTATCATTGGTCATAAGGAAAGGAAGAATAATGTCCATATAAATTTGACAATGACAGTTGCTAGGTTACACCTAAGATGCAAAGTTTATTAATGGAGCAGGTAGATGAATAAACAAACTTGCTTAATTGGCTTGGCTCCTTGATGGGCGGTGAACCTTTCAGTGGGGACCACAGCCTAAGAACAGGTTTGTCTATTGGTCCTTCGGGTCTCGGGGAATAGGTACAGGTGGTTTGAATGGTCACGAATGATCAAGAGTTGGGTGGGTGGTGGTGGTGGGGCGGTCAGAGAGGGCAACTGGAGGCAAAAATAGGGGTGTTTGTTGGGGATGAAGAGATCGGTGATCATGGGGGAGGTGTCAGTGGTCATGAAGGTCTGTGACTTGGTGACAAAGTGAGAGGAGTTAGTGATCACACTGGGATCCAGTGATTGCATATCTCCAATGTTCGTACAGAATTTTCATTAATGTTATGGCAAAAGACTCAGAGAATCCAAAAAGATATGACTGGCAAGGCCCCATTTTTTTTGTGGAGTTGGATGTGGAATATTTAGAATCTAGGTAAATGAAGCAATAATGTTGGAGAAAGTGTTCTATCCATTATAAGACTGTCAACAGAATCTGATTCCCTGATGGAACTATTTGGACCTGACTGAGGTCCTGCTGTTAGAGATTTCAATTCACAAAGGAGTCGGTGACAGAGTTGTTATGCAATGCTATATGAGGACCTCTGGGCCTGCTTCAGCAGACCAGACACTGCCAGTGACTGTGACAATGACAACTCTCTTTCTAGCATTCCACTGGTGACACATGTAGCATGTCAGTTTGAGGTGCATCGCTGCATAAAGTAGCTAATTTATTTCTTGCTTATGAAATCAAACAGACACATTACTTTCTTTATCAACAACAGTGGATAACAAAACCTGGGACTTCTCAAATGGCATGGAGCTCCAAATGGCTCTGTATTCCTGTGCGTCTGATAAATGAATTGGAAGGATAGAATTTCCGGTGGTGGCCATGAGCTGAGCTGTCACATGAAACTGAACTCTTATCTAAGAGCTTTGACTAAGGCCTTTTAACCCCAACCAACAGGCACCAAAAATATTTATAAACCCACAGGCTAACCTCCCATCTACCGCGCTGCCAAGCAGGATAGGAAAGAATCACCTGTCCAGCCAAAAAGCCAGTAGAGACAAGGTGGCAGTGAAAGCCGTCTTGGCCCCGCGAGGGAGGCAAAGGACAATATGGAACGGAGGCTAGAGGCCGAGGAAAATACAACACAGGACCTCAAAAAAGCCACCATGGATCAAGGGGACCGGATAGTGGCACTCAAGGCCAAGGTAGCAAGCCTGGTCAAGATCCAAAAAGGATCTGAAGGATAAAGGTGACCACCAGGAGAATTGATTGCGCGAGAAAAACCTGAGAACAACAAACCTGCAGTGGGACCAATCAGCATTCACAGCACCGCAGCCAATCACCAGTGAGAGCACACGCACTATAAAGACAGGGGACAGGAGAGTTCCCGTTCATTCTAGTAGCAGCCAGCTCGGAGCACAGAGCTCACAGCCTGCAACACAGACATTCATGTGCTGAGTGCATCACCTAGTTAGGATAGGCAAGGGTCAACAGTTAAAGCTGGTATTGCATTTACCCACAGTTCAAGTATGTTAATACAGTTAACCTTATAATAAAATAGAGTTGCACCACTTCAAGTGTTGGTGACCTGTTTGTGATCCAGAACACCCAACACATCATGATACCAGGAGTGAACTGGTTCAGTCCAGATAGCCATACCTCAGCGTACAGTGACAACCAGCAATGATATCCAGGCAAGATGTTCAAGATCCGGGTTGCGCAACAGCTCCAGTGCCACGGCGATCTCCGCAAAACCTGGCGGGCATTCCAGCAAAAGTTTGAAATCTTCCTGCTGGCAGCGGAACTAGAAGACCTGGCCAATCCGAAAGAAACTGAGCTTCTCCTCACCATCGCCGGTGCCAGAGCAGAAGACATCTTTAAAAATTCAAGTTCTCCAAAAGGCAAAACAGGAGCAACTTTCAGGCAATCCTGGACAAATTCAGCAAATACTGTGAGGAAAACATACTCCAACCATCCAGAAAAGGTAAGAGAAGTGCCAGTACTCACCTCGAGGCCGAAATCCCAGAGCAGAGAACGATTTTGGTCGGCAGCCATCTTTCTAAAGGGACTGCACTTGCGCAGTTGCACGACGCCGCTCATGCAAAATCACGAAAACGGCCATCAGTAAAGGAACCGCGATCTGTGCATCTGAAAACGCCTCCTACGTGCTACGTCACGTGCGTCATGACGCCAGAGGCCCCGGACCACGGCCATTTAAAGGGGAAACGTTCCAAATCAAAGACAAAATCTTTTAAAGCTGTAAAACAACCTTCCTTCACCTGGAATGACAGCACAATGCCTCAAATTGAACCAGGAAATGAAATAAACATCAGAAGAACCCTCCACAAGCAGTTACCTACCCCCAAACCGAGTCTGATTCCGACTTCCCGCAGACCAGTGACACCGAAGACCTGAGGGAGCCTTTTCGAGTCGCTGTTATAACAAAGAACAGGCTGTCCCCGAATCAAAACCACCAGCCACTGTCGTTACACAGCATTGATCCAGACGACGAGTGGTGTGCCACCCTGACGGTCAACCGATCCCAGATACGATTCCGCCTGGATACTGGTGTTTCCGTTAATCTCCTAGTGTGGTCAGCCTTTCAGACCTTTGGAGTTAAACCAACCATTCTTCCTTCGACCTGCCAACTAGTGGACTACAATGGCAACGTCATTCCTGCTACCGGTTCATGCCAACTCGAAGTAACGCACAACTCGTGAAAAGCCATCCTTCACTTCGAGATCGTGGGCTCCTCGAAGGACTCTCTGCTAGGCGCACAGGCGTGCAAAGTCCTGAACCTCGTTCAACAATGTGGCGCACAAAGACTCCGTGAGACAAACAGAGTGAAGTCGATGAGGCTTTATTAAGCGTGTCTGTTCCCCAGCAGCCCGATAGTAATCTGGCATGCGGGGGAAGGCACCGGCTTCTTATACTTCGCCTTCAGGGCGGAGTATGAGGTCAACGGCCAACCAGGACCCGGGATCTGTCAGCCAATGACATTAGGGCTTCCAGTCCCACATGACCCCCAATACATACTACCACAAACAAGTACACTCTCTCTCTCCAGAGGACACGTCTGCCTTCCAGGATGCGGACTTCAGGGCGCAACTCAATGCTATCATCGACCAGCACCGCAACGTTTTCGAAGGCATGGGCACGCTTCCATACACTGACAAAATCCTGCTCAAACAAGACGCCACACCTGTGGTTCATGCACCTCGCAGAGTCACAGCACCCCTCAAGGACCGCCTCAAGCAGCAGCTGCAGGACCTCCAGTACCAAGGAGCGCTCTCCAGAGTGACGGAACCAACCGACTGGGTCAGTTCCATGGTGTGCGTAAAGAAGCCTTCCAGCGAGCTCCGGATCTGCATTGACCCAAAGGATCTGAATCGCAACATAATGAGGGAGCATTACCCTATCCCCAAGCGCGAGGAGATCACGTGCGAGATGGCTCGAGCCAACATCTTCACCAAACTTGACGCCTCGAAAGGATTCTGGCAAATTCAACTAGACAGGTCCAGCAGAAAGCTGTGTATCTTTAATACCCCGTTTGGCAGATATTGCTACAACAGGATGCCGTTTGGGATTATATCGGCATCAGAAGTATTCCACCGGATCATGGAGCAAATGAAGGAGGGCATTGAGGGTGTGCGCGTCTATGTTGACGACATCATCATTTTGTCCACCACCCCGCAGGAGCATATCAGTCGCCTCAAGCGCGTTTTCAAACGAATACGGGACCAAGGCCTTCGCCTCAACAGAGCCAAATGTTTCTTAGGCCAGACGGAACTCAAGTTCCTAGGGGACCACATCTCCCGGTTGGGTGTGCGGCCGGATGCGGACAAGGTGGCAGCCATCCAGGCCATGCAGAAGCCAGCGGATAAGAAGGCGGTCGTCCGATTTTTGGGCATGGTCAACTTCCTGGGGAAGTTCATCCGCAACCTCGCCTCCCATACCACAGCTCTCCGGAACCTGATCAGGAAGACGACAGACTTCCAATGGCTTTCCGCCCACGAGCGCGAATGGGAGGAGCTTAAGACCAAGCTTACCACGGCCCCGGTATTGGCATTTTTTTAATCCCACGAAGGAAACAAAAATTTCAACGGATGCCAGCCAATCCGACATTGGGGCGGTGCTCCTGCAACACGATGAGGCCTCATCATGGGCCCCCGTTGCATATGCGTCATGTGCCATGACCCCCACGGAACAGCGCTACGCACAGATCGAAAAGGAGTGCCTGGGCCTGTTGACTGGGGTCGACAAATTTCATGATTACGTGTACGGCCTCCCCAATTCACTGTCGAGACCAACCATCACCCACTGGTCAATATTATACAAAAAGATCTGAATGATATGACCCCTCGCCTCCAGTGCATTCTGCTTAAACCCCGGCGGTACGATTTCCAGCTCCTATACACCCCGGGCAAGGACCTGATCATAGCCGACGCTCTGTCCAGGGCAGTCAACACCCCGTGTGACCCAGTGGGGTTCGTCTGCCAGGTTGACGCCCATGTGGCCTTCACAGCCTCCAATCTGCCGGCATGGATGAAGTCCTTATCCACATTTGCCACGAGACTGCGGCTGACCCCCTACGACAGCGTGTCATGTGCCACATGAGGGACGGGTGGCTCAAGGGCCAATGCCTGCAGTTCTACAATGTCAGAGATGATCTGGCAGTAGTCGATGTTATCCTCCTGAAGCTGGACCGCATCGTGATCCCGCACAGCATGCGCCAGCTCGTTTTGGAACAGCTACACGAGGGCCATCTTGGCGTGAAGTGCCGACGGAGGGCCCGAGAGGCTGTCTACTGGCCCGGCATCAATGAGGACATCGCCAACACAGTGCTCAACTGCCCCACCTGTCAGCGGTTCCAGCCGGCCCAACCACGTGAGACTCTACAGCCCCATGAGTTGGTCATGTCCCCTTGGTCTAAGGTAGGCGTTGACCTGTTCCATGCGCTCGGCAGGGACTATGTTCTGATTGTAGACTATTGTTCGAACTACCCGGAGGTCTTACGCCTGCACAACATCACATCACCGGCTGTCATCCGTGCCTGCAAGGAGACCTTTGCTCGTCACGGCATCCCACTCACTGTGATGTCGGACAATGGCCCCTGCTTCGCGAGCCAGGAATGGTCCAACTTTTCCAGCAGGTACAACTTTGTGCATGTGACATCCAGTCCCCTACACCTCCAATCCAATGGCAAAGCGAAAAAGGGCATCCACATTGTCAAACGGCTCCTCTGCAAGGCTGCTGATGCAGGATCCGACTTCTACCTCGCCTTGCTGGCCTATCGTTCGGCCCCACTCTCCACGGGCCTGTCGCCAGCCCAGCTGCTCATGGGTCGCACCCTCAGGACCACGGTGCCGTCCATTCACGTCCCAGACCTCGACCACGTTCCGGTCCTTCAGCGAATGCAACAGTCTCGTGCACAACACAAGGCGGCGCATGACGCTCGGGCGACTGATCTCCCTGCTCTGGCGCCGGATGACAACATCCACATCCACCTTCCGGAGGGTGGCTGGTCTGCGACTGCTGTGCTTCTTCGACAGGTGTCTCCTCGCCCGTTCCTGGTTCGTCTGCCAGATGGTTCCATTCGCTGCCGCAATCGGCGTGCCCTTCGTCTCGTTCCACGCTCGCTACGTGATCCTCCACCGGTGCCATGTCCTCCTGTTGTCCCCAACCTGGACTATGTGGAGATTCCGAATACTCTGCATCCTCATCACTCTGCCGTGGCCCAGCCCGTTCCTCAGCCGGTGGCTCCTGACCCACCCTTGAGGTGGTGAACCAGAATTCGTCACCCACCTCAGAGACTTGACTTATGAGTTTTACAATGTTGGACTCTTTGATCTGTTCTGTTATCCTGTTTCATCGTTCCAGTAGTTTGTATATAATGTTCATTTCGTTGTTGGTGTGACACCCTAATTCTCTGCATCAGGCACGTGTAAATAGATTAGCCTCATGTACATAGTCATGTAAATAACATGCACACACATAGCAGGTACATTCACTACACAATATTTATTGTCACGTAGGCACATGTTCTTTATATAAAAGAGAGGATGTCATAATATACACCAGTATATTATGGTGCAGACACACACACACACACTGATGGACATGCAGTGGGACCAATCAGCATACACAACACCGCAGCCAATCACCAGTGAGAGAACACGCACTACAAAGACAGGGGACAGGAGAGTTCCTGCTCATTCTAGTAGCAGCCAGCTCGGAGCACAGAGCTCACAGCCTGCAACACAGACATTCACCATGTGCTGAGTGCATCACCTCGTTAGGACTAGGCAAGGGTCAACAGTTAAAGTTGGTGTTGCATTTACCCACAGTTCAAGTTAATGTAGTTAACCTTACAATAAAATAGAGTTGTACCACTTCCAGTGTTGGTGACCTGTTTGTGATCCAGAACACCCAACACATCAAAAGTGAGGTGCGGTTTGGCATGCTCTACCCCGCTAAGCTATGGGTCACGTATCAGGGTAAAGAACACTACTCCGATGCTCCGGAGGAGGTCAACATGAAGGGCTGCAAGAATTCGATAGAGGCAGGGACGACCACAGGCAGAGGCGTGGAGGGAGGGAGGAAGGATGGAGAGAGCTAGATGGAGAGGGGGGAAGTTAAATAGGGAAATCCGACTGCTCGGGGACTACATGAGCAAGTAGGCTGGTGTGCTGAAGTACAGCGAAGGAGGAGGCTGCGGTGTGTCTCCCAGACTGGGAGCGCCTGGCAGAGAGGAATGGAAAACAGAACTTCAGGGGAAACAAAGGGCAAAAAGGGGGGGGTGGGGTGGTGTCGGGGGAGGTAGAGAAGGGGATTAAGCAATGAGGGGACTAGGAGGTGGGAGAACAAAGGTAGGGGGCACAGGGAGAGAAACAGAGGGGGGAACCGAGAGGGAGGGGGAGGGCAGAGCACTGGTTGCAGCAGACAACATGTGGAGATGGCGAAAATGAGGAAACAGTCGGCGGGCATCTTGAATGACCCGTGAGCAAAGGCAGGGCCAGATGAACAGGGCCGTGCCCACAGGGTGAGTACGGTTGACCCCACAGGAAGAGGGGGGCAGCCCTCGCTCAATTTGTATAGTAACATGGAACATGAGGGGCCTCAACAGGCCGCTGAAGAGATCCAGAGTCCTCGCCCATCTCAAGAGTCTGAGGGTGGACATAGCCTTCCTATAGGGGACACAATTGAGAGAGAGGGACCAGCTGTAGGTAAAGAAGGGCTGGGTGGGACAAATGCCTCCAGGACAAGGGGGCAGCCATATTAATCAACAGGTCAGTTTAATAATAATAATCTTTATTAATGTCACAAGTAGCCCTACATTAGCACTGCAATGAAATTACTGTGAAAAGTCCCTAGTCGCCACACTCCGTCGCCTGTTCGGGTACACTGGGGGATGTCATGATATTCAGATAAACATCATGGTGTAAACACACATACACACTGATGGACAGATCAACGGACCAATCAATACACACGCAACATCACAGCCAATCACAAGCAAGAGCAGACACACTATAAAACGGGGAACACGACGCTTCCAGTTCATTCCAGCAGGAGACAGCTCAGGGCACAGAGCTCACAGCAAGCCACTCAGACATTCACCATGTGCTGAGTGCCTCTCCAAGATAGTGTTAGGGATAGGTCCACAGATTAGAGGGTAGTGAACGAACCACAGTAACCAGTTTACAAATGTTAATATTGTTAGTAATAAAACTGAGTTGTACCTTCCGCAACCGTGTTGGTTCGTCTGTGTAGCAGAGCACCCAACACAACATCGTACCAGGATTGGAACCCACTAACTGTGAGACCTAGCTACGCATCCTCAGGAACCCGCCATCCTGCGCCATGGACACCATCAGCCCGCCGCAGCCGCTCCAAATCGCTGGAAACCTCGGCGTCAACTGGGAGGTGTTTGAGCGCCTGCAGGGTAAGGATGAGCCCTTTCAATCTTTCCTGACACACCTCCGTATCCTCACACAGCCCTGCGGTTACGAGGCCACCTCCGATTTCATGATTCGGGACCAGATTGTTTTTGGCGTAACCTCGGGCGCCCTACGCCAGCAGCTCCTCAAAACTAAAAGCCTCACCCTAGCCACCGCCGTCGAAGCCTGCGTCCTCCATGAAAACGCGACCATCCGCTACTCCCAATTCCAAGCGGCCGAATCGGCATGGCAGGGGTCCTACGTGGCCGAATCGGCAGGGGTCCTACGAGGCCGAGCGGGTCCGGTCCATCGAGTTCCTCCCGGCCCGCGGCCCGGACGATTGTCCGCACCAAAAGGGACGTTGACGCAGAGGGACGTGACGCGCAGGCGCGCTCTATGCAGGACCTAACTGCGCATGCGCGATGGCGCAATGAACATCATGACGTCACGATGTGCGGCAACTGTGGATCCGCGCATTTAAAGTGGCAATGTCCAGCAAAGAACCGACAATGCCTCCGCTGTGGCAAGATGGGCCACTACGCTGCCTGCTGTCGAGCAGCTCAACCTGCCAATGCTCCCCAATTCCGACAACCTCGCAGGGACGTGTGGACTTTTCAGCCTCCGGACAGTCATACCCGGACAATAAAAAGACCGGCAATACAGATGACCGGGAAGCCTTCCGCACTGCAGTCATCGACAGGAACCGGACGTCTCCAAGCAGGACCCACCAGCCGATGCCAGTGAACAGTGTCAATCCGGGTGATGAATGGTGTGCCACCCTAACGGTCAAGCGATCACCAATCACATTCCGTCTGGACACTGGTGCCTCCGCCAACCTGATAGCATGGTCAGCCTTCTACGCCTTGAAGGTCAGACCACCAATGCGGCCATCCCGTTGTAAGATGGTCGACTATAACGGAAACGTTATCCCGGCCATGGGATCCTGCCAGCTCCAGGTGACGCACAATGCGTATAAGGCCCCACTGTCCTTCGAGATTGTTGGTTCATCAAAGGACTCCCTGCTAGGCGCACAGGCGTGCAAGGTCCTCCACCTCGTTCAGGGGGTACACGCTCTGTCTCCAGAAGGCACGTCAGACTTCACGGTTGCTGAATTTAGGGCACAGCTCCACTTGCTCCTCACCCACAACCAGTAGGCATTCGAAGGCATGGGCACATTGCCCTATACCTACAGAATACGGCTCAAACCGGATGCCACCCCGGTCATTCACGCACCTCGTAGAGTCCCAGCACCACTCAAAGACCGCCTCAAGCAGCAGCTGCAGGATCTCCAGGACCAAGGAGTGCTATCCCGGGTCACGGAGGCCACGCCATGGGTCAGCTCCATGGTGTGCGTTAAAAAGCCCTCTGGCGAACTCCGGATCTGCATCGACCCGAAAGACCTGAACAACAACATCATGAGGGAACACTACCCCATACCCAAACGGGAGGAGATCACGAGCGAAATGTCCAGCAAAGATCCGACAATGCCTCTGCTGTGGCAAGATGGGCCACTACGTTGCCTGCTGCCGCGCAGCTCAACCTGCCAACGCTCCCCAATTCCGACAGCCTCGCAGGGACGTGCGAGTGCAGCACGGTAGCATTGTGGATAGCACAATTGCTTCACAGCTTCAGGGTCCCAGGTTCGATTCTGGCTTGGGTCACTGTCTGTGCGGAGTCTGCACATCCTCCCCGTGTGTGCGTGGGTTTCCTACGGGTGCTCCGGTTTCCTCCCACAGTTCAAAGATGTGCAGGTTAGGTGGATTGGCCATGATAAATTGCCCTTAGTGTCCAAAATTGCCCTTAGTGTTGGGTGGGGTTACTGGGTTATGGGGATAGGATGGAGGTGTTGACCTAGGGTAGGGTGCTCTTTCCAAGAGTCGGTGCAGACTCGATGGGCCAAAAGGCCTCCTGCTGGACTGTAAATTCTATGATTCTATGAAATGGCCCGGGCTAAAATTTTTACAAAGCTTGATGCCTCGAATGGTTTTTGGCAGATCCAACTGGATCAGTCCAGCTGAAAGCTGTGCACTTTCAACACCCCTTTCGGCAGGTACTGCTACAACAGAATGCCGTTTGGCATCATCTCGGCATCCGAGGTATTCCTCAGAATCATGGAACAGATGATGGAGGGCATCGAAGAGGTGCGCGTCTATGCTGACGACGTCATCATCTGGTCCACCACACCAGAGGAGCACATCAGTCGTCTCCAGCGTGTCTTCACGCGAATAAGGGAACACGGCCTGCGCCACAACCGAGCAAAGTGCTCCTTTGGCCAAACTGAGCTAAAGTTTCTGGGGGACCATATCTCCCGGTCGGGAGTGCGCCCGGATGCAGACAAAGTGAGCGCCATTACAGCCATGCCGCAGCCGGCAGACAAGAAAGCAGTGCTAAGCTTTCTCGGCATGGTCAACTTCCTGGGGAAGTTCATTCCCAACCTTACCTCCCACACAACGGCTCTTCGCCACCTAGTAAAGAAGTCCACGGAGTTCCAGTGGCTGCCCGCACACCAGAAAGAATGGGAGGAGCTCAAAAGTAAGCTCACCACAGCCCCGGTATTGGCGTTCTTCGACACCTCTCGGGATACGAAGATCTCGACGGATGCCAGCCAGTCCGGCATTGGGGCGGTACTCCTGCAACGGGACGACACTGCATCATGGGCCCCGGTCGCCTATGCCTCGCGGGCCATGACCCCCACAGAACAGCGCAATGCGCAGATCGAGAAGGAGTGCCTGGGTTTGTTGACCGGAATAGATAAGTTCCACGATTACGTGTACGGTCTCCCCCAGTTTACCGTGGAAACCGACCATCGTTCCCTGGTCAGCATCATACATAAATACCTGATTGAGATGACCCCTCGCCTCCAGCGCATCCTGCTCAAGCTCCGGAGGTACGACTTCCAACTGGTCTACACCCCGGGTAAGGACCTCACCATTGCGGATGCCCTATCCAGAGCAGTAAACACACCGCCTGATTCAGAGGGGTTCGTCTGTCAAGTCAAAGCGCATGTGGCCTTCACATCGGCCAATCTGCCAGCTGACGATTCAAGTCTGGCCCATATTCGCCGGGAGACTGCGGCTGACCCCCTTCTACAACGTGTCATACGCCACATGCCGGGAGGGTGGCTCAAAGGACAGTGCCCACAATTCTACAATGTCCGGGACGACTTGGCCGTCATTGACAGTGTCCTCCTAAAGCTGGACCTGATTGTGATTCCACACAGCACGCACAAACTGGTCCTCGACCAACTGCACGAAGGCCATCTCGGGGTTGAGAAGTGCAGGCGGAGGGCCCGAGAAGCTGTATACTGGCCGGGCATCAGCGATGACATCGTCAACATGGTGCTCAACTGCCCCACCTGCCAAAGGGTTCAGCCGGAGCAACCCCCCGAGACGCTTCAGCCCCATAAATTGGTGACGTCCCCCTGGGCGAAGGTGGGTGTGGACCTCTTTCATGCGCTTGGCAGGGACTACGTAATCATCATAGATTACTTTTCAAATTATCCAGAGGTCATACGCCTGCACGATTTAACATCGTCCGCATGCAAAGACACCTTCGCTCGACATGGCATTCCGATTACTGTCATGTCGGACAATGGACCCTGTTTTGCGAGCCAAGAATGGTCTTCTTTTGCTGCTTCGTATCGCTTCACACACGTGTCGTCCAGCCCTCTGCATCCCCAGTCAAATGGCAAGGCGGAAAAGGGCGTTCATATCGTCAAGCGGCTCCTCTGCAAGGCTGCTGATGCCGGATCGGATTTCTGCTTAGCCCTGCTGGCCTATCGCTCGGCCCCACTAGCCACTGGCCTCTCACCAGCCCAGCTGTTGATGGGTCGCGCCCTCAGGGCCACTGTGCCATCCATTCTTGTCCCCACACTCAACCACATTCCAGTACTGCAAAGGATGCAACAGCACTGTGCTCAGCAGAAGGTGGCACACGACACTCGGGCAACTGATCTTCCTGCCTTGGCGCCTGGCGACAACGTCCGCATCCACCTACCGGAGGGTGGCTGGTCGGCAACTGCCGAAGTTCTCTGATGCGTGGCTCCCCGCTCGTTCCTGGTTTGCATGCCTGATGGCTCCATTCGCCGGCGCAATCGCCAGGCTCTTCGCCTGCTTCCGCGCTTGCTACGTGATCATACACCGGTGCCACGCCCTCCTGTTGTTCCTGATGTCGAATTCGTGGAGCTTCCTGCCACCATGCCCATTCCTCTGCTGCCTGTGGCCAGGCCCATTCCTCAGCCGGTGGATCCTGACTCACCCCTGAGGCGGTCAACCCGAATTCGTCGCCCACCTACTAGGCTGGACTTATGAGCCTGTTTGAACATTGGACTCACTAAAATTTTTATGCCACTATGTTAATAAATTTCTCTTTTGTCGTTTCAGGAGTTCGTTTTGATGCTTGATGTTTACACTTGTTTTGTTGATGGTACAACCTCGTTGCTATGTTGCACCTGGCACCTTCCTATGTATGTAGTTTAGCCCCATGTACATTATGTAGATATTGCACACACACACATTCAGCTGCACTCAGTACATATCTATATTTATTACCACACAGGCACATATTCTTGTAAAAAAAGGGGGGATGGCATGATATTCAGATAAACATCATGGTGCAAACACACATACACACTGATGGACAGATCAACGGACCAATCAATACACACGCAACATCACAGCCAATCACAAGCAAGAGCAGACACACTATAAAACGGGGAACACGACGCTTCCGGTTCAATCCAGCAGGAGACAGCTCAGGGCACAGAGATCACAGCAAGCCACTCAGACATTCACCATGTGCTGAGTGCTTCTCCAAGATAGTGTGAGGGCTGGGTCCACAGATTAGAGGGTAGTGAACGAACCACAGTAACCAGTTTACAAATGTTAATATTGTTAGTAATAAAACTGAGTTGTACCTTCCGCAACCGTGTTGGTTCGTCTGTGTAGCAGAGCACCCAACACGACAAGGGAGAATTCAGAATGTCCAATTCACCTAACAAGCAGTCTTTCAGGACTTGTGGGAGGAAGCTGGAGCACCTGGAGGAAATCTACGCAGACATGGGGAGAACGTACAGATTTTGCACAGACAGTGACCCAAGCGGGAATTGAACCTGGGACCCTGGTGCTATGAAACAATAGTGCTAACCACTGTGTTACCATGCCGCCCATTCACAGTGACGAGCACAGTGATGGACCCAGGGGAACGATACATGACGGTTAGCCGGACCCTGGAAGGAGCCCTGGTAGTTTTGGGTAACGATATACTCCCCGAATTGGGCCGACGCTGAATTTGTCAAAACACAGTGCCCAAAATCCATGACCTGGACACCCATCGACCTATCATGGTAAGGGGGAAGGGGAAGGGGGAGGGGGTTTAACTGTGTATAGGACCCAACAATGGACAGACCCAACCCCAGGACAGGAACCGTGGCAGGCATGGCACGAGCACTGAACACCTTTATGGAGCAGATGGGCAGGTCGGGGGAGGGGGCAGTGCGGGTGGAGGTGAGAGGTGGACCTGTGGAGATTCAATCACCTGAGAGAAAAGTAATTATCCTTTTTTCTCTCATGTGCACAAGCCTAATCATGAAAAAGGGTGCTTCCAGGGGTAACAAAGGCGGAATACTTCACGATTGTAATCTTTGACTACACACCACATTACATGGACGTGTGGTGGAGAAGGGCCAGGCCCAGTGCCCCCAGGGAGGCTGGATGCAGCTCTCCTCACCGATAAGAAATTCTGTGCAAAGAAATCCCAAGCTGTCAATGGTTATATAACCTGCAACCAGAACGGGGAGGTCTCACCCTCCACATTCTGGGAGCCGCTGAAGGCAGTGATCAGGGTCAAAAGCACATCTCATAGGGCCCGTAGGGACAGGAAAGAAAGGACAGCCAAGCAGCGGCTGATCAGCTCCATACTGGAGGTGGATCGATGGTCCTCCATGGCCCCAACAGTGGAACAGCTGGCAGAGAGGAAAAAGCTGCAGATGGAATTTGACCTGCCCTCCACAAAAGGCAGTCCACCAGCTCCGCCAGACACGGAGGACCTTCTACGGACATGGAGACCAGGCCAGCCGCATGCTGGCACAACAGCTAAGAAAGTAAGCCGCTGCAAAAGAGATAGCGCAAGTTAGGGACAGAAATGATAGGATGGTAGCAGACCCAAAAGAGGCCTTTGCAAACTTTTACCGAGGGCTATACAGCTCCGAAACCCCGGAGGGGTCTCAGTGATGGAACAATTCCTCACCAGACTAGATATGCCGGTGGTGGGGGAGGACAGGAAATAAGGGTTGGAAGCCCTGCTAGGGCTGGGCAAAATTGTGGTATCACTAATTCCATGCAGTTAGGGAAAGCGCTGGGACTGGATGGTTCCTGGTAGACTTTTACAATAAATTTGCACCTGCAGGAGATGTTCAAAGACTAAGTGTCGAAGAAGACCCTGCCGCCCAGGCTGGCCCAGGCCTCGATCTCACTGATCCCCAAAAAGGACAAAGACCCAACTGAGTGTGGATCATACAGACCCATCTCTCTCTTAAACACTGATGCAAAAGTCGTAGCCAAAACTCTGGCGAGGTGCCTGGAGAGATGCCTGCCAGAAGCGATCGCGGAAGATCAGACCAGGTTTATAAAGGGCAGTCAGCTAACAGCAACCATCAGATGCCTGCTAAGTGTAATAATGGCAGCATCCAGGAAGAGGACACCAGAGGTGATCATCCTCCCAGAGGCTGAGAAAGCCTTCGACCAAATAGAATAGAGGTACCTCATGGGGGGATACTTTCGGCTGCACAGGGGAACGAGGCCGGGGTGCCTGTTATCCCTGCTCCTGTTTGCACTGGCAGTCGAATCACTGGCCATCGCCCTTAGATCGGTGGAGTGGTGGATGGGCCTTTGGAGAGGGGACAGAGAGTGCAGAGTCTCGATCTATGCGGACGACCTGCTCCTCTACGTGTCGAACCCCCGAGCCAGCATGGCAAAGATAACAGGACTCCTCAGGGAGTTTGGTGTCTTTCAGGTTACAAACTCAACCTGGGGAAGAGCAAAATCTTCCCGGTGAACCCCCAAGAGGGAGGAGGAGCTGGAAGAACTACCGTTTAAAGTGACCCAAACCAAGTTCAGGTACCTGGGCATCCAAGTGGCCCACACCTGCATGAGGGGTCACAAATGGAACCTCTCCAGCCAAGTAGAGGAGGTCAAGAGGGTCCTGCAAAGATGAAACTCACCCCCTCTTTTGCGAGCGGGAAGGATACAGACGGTCAAAATAAATGTGCTGCTAGGTTCTTCTTTGTATTCAGATCACTCCCGAACTTCATCCCCAAATCCTTCTCCATCAGGATTGACAAGTTAATCATGGCCTTTGTCTGGGGGGAAGTGTCCCTGGGATACGCAAGACCATCTTCCAGCGAGGGCAACATATGGGAGGCCTGGCCCTACGAACCTCCAATTCTACCACTGGGTCTAAAAAGCAGAGGGGGTGGCCAACAGAACCGGTGGCGGAGTGGGTCCGAATGGAGGAGGCCTCCTGCACAGTGACATCTCTCCGCGGGCTGCCCACTACAGCACTCACGGCCCCCCACACATACCGTCCAGGAGCTGGTGGCCATTTCAAGACTGGCAAGATGTCCATAGAGGCCCCTATCTGCAACAACCATAAATTCACACTGGCGAGGATAGATGCCATATTTGGGACATGGAGGGAAGACAGAGGGACACTGAGAGTTGAGAACATGCATGTGGACAATAGACTGGCGACCCTGGGGGAACTCTCAGAGAGGCTCTAACGCCTGAAAGGGAATGACCTCAGGTACCTGCAGATGTGTAATTTTTTAAAGATTCATTCATGGGATGTGGGCGTTGCCGGCTGGGCCAGCATTTATTGCCCATTCCTGAGGGCATTTAAGAGTCAACGACATTGCTGCGGGTCTGGAGTCACATGTAGGCCTGACCAGGTAAGGGTGACCGATTTCATTCCCTAAAGGACATTAGTGAGCCAGATTTGTTTTTACGACAATTGGCAATGATTTAATGGCCGTCATTAGACTTTTAATTCCAGATTCTTTTTATTGAATTGAAATTTCACATCGCTGCCTGGTGGGATTTGAACTCAGGCCTCCAGAGCACTATCCTGGGTCTCTGAATTATTAGTCCACCGACAATACCACAACGCCACTGCTTCCACTAAACTTCCTCCTCAAGGAGACAAAAACGTTCCGCCAGAGATCCGGACACACATTTCTGGACACAATGGTAGGGCTGGACTGGTTGGGGGATGACATCTACAGGTGACACGTAGAAAAGGTCAAGACCGCATTGGATGAGACCAGACGGAAGTGGGAGGAAGAGCTGGGCATGGATATCGGCTGAGGACTCGGGATCGAGGCGCTACACAGGATTAACTCCACCTCCTCTTGTGCCAGGCTAAGCCTGATGCAGCTTATGGTTGCGCCCAGAGCGTACCTCACTAAGACATGCATGAGCGGGTTCTTCCCGGAGGTGGAGTATAAGTTCGAGCGGTGTCAGGGGTACCTGGCCAACCACACCCACATGTTCTGGTCCTGCCCCAGAGTTCTGGACGGCCTTCTTCGTGGCCATGGTCAGGATTGTGGGAGTCGAGACGGAACCGTGTCCACCTGCGGCAGTCTTTGCGGAGTCAGAGCATCTAGAGCGCTACACAGGGAGGGGAATGGACTCCCTGGCCATCCCCTCACTGATCAACAAACAGAGATATCCGCTCGGCTAGAAGCCGGCAGCGCCACCCAGAGCCTCGGAGCGGCTCTCAGACCTGGCCGAGTTCCTGAAACTGGAAAAAATAAAATTCTCAATAAGGGGTCTGAGGAGAGATTCCACAACACGTGGAAGAAGTTCATAAACCTCTTTGCAGATCTGTTCGCAACCAGAAACTAACTGTGGGCGGGGGTGGGTGGCGGAGTGGGAGGGAGGTGAGGAGGAGTAGATAGGAATTTGGGGGGGAAGGAAGGGGAGGGCAGGGAGAACCGCCTGGTGAAAGGGAGGGCGCGTATAGCAGGGAAGTAATGGGGAGGAAGGCCATTCGCAGGAGGGGACACGGATCCTCCCCACATGGGTCAACTGGGATGGCGGACCACCCTAACCTCCCTCGAGAACTCAAGGGGGGAACAGGACATCCCCCCCTCCCCCCAGCAAAGCAAAAGTAACCACAAATAACTTTAAAAGTCCTGATGTGGAGATGCCGGCGTGCACCTGAGGAAGGAGCTGCGCTCCGAAAGCTAGTGATTTGAAACAAACCTGTTGGACTTTAACCTGGTGTTGTTAAAATGTCCTGACAGTGGTTGTAAATACGTATGTAAAATTATGTAAAATTCTTATGAATCAACGTTAGAAAGTCCCAAGAACACTTTAATAGAAACTGTATGACACACACTAATGTAAATAATGTGGACATGGTGGCAGTTTGTGATACTTGCTTAATCTAATAATAATAATCTTTATTAGTGTCACAACACTGCAATGAAGTTACTGTGAAAATCACGTCTTCGCCACACGACGGTGCCTGTTCGGGTACACTGAGGGAGAATTCAGAATGTCCGATTCACCTAACAAGCACATCTTTTCGGGACTTGTGGAAGGAAACCAGAGCACCCGGAGGAAACCCACGCAGACACAGGGAGAACGTGCAGACTCCACACAGACTCTGACCCAAGCCAGGAATGGAACCTGGGTCCCCGATGCTGTGAAACAATAGTGCTAACCATTGTGCTACCGTGCCACCATAATTTTGGTTATTATTATTTTTTTTATATTTCTCTGCAAAATTTTGGTATTAAATGCAAAAATTCCAATGAAACAATTTTGAAAAATATGAACTGGAAGGATTTTTAGTCCATGATTTGCATAGCACATTACATTCACCACCTTCAATTAAGTAACTGCAGATCTGCTCTTGCAGCCACAGTATTTATATGGCGTCTCCAGTTCAGTTTCTGGTCAAAGGTAACTTGCAGGGCGTTGATAGTGAGAGATTCAGTGATGGTAATGCCACTGAATGTCAAGGGCCAATGGTTTGATCCTCTCTTATTGGAAATTATCATTTCCTGGCACTTGTGTGGCATGAATGTTACTTGCCACCTGTCAGCCCGAGCCTGGATAGTGTCCAGGTCGTGCTGCATTTGTACGTGGACTGCTTCAGTGCTGAGTAGTCATGAACATTGTGCAATCATTAGTGAACAAAGACAAAGGCTTCTGCACGTAATCAAAAGTCTGAGTGTATAAAGCAGTTGTCATCAGCACGCTCCCGTACTGTAGTAAGTCCTGCACGACGCATTAGCGACACACAAGACCGTTAGAGAAATTTCATCAGCGATTGCTTCCATTGTATGTTCCAGATTTAATGGGAGGGAATTCAAACAAATGCTACCATCCTTCTTAAAACCTTATGATGAAGCAGAGAGGCAACAGAGAAGGAATGAAAAGGATGAAAATCCTGCACTCTGGATCCCACCAACATGTGCGCCATCTTTTTCCATGTGCCCAAACATCTGTGAGTCAGGAATCGACCTATTCAGACACATAAAGACCCCTGACAGTCACTCACCATCCCGACCTGAAAATATATCGCCGTTCCTTCACTGTAGCTGACTCAAAATCCTGGAGTTCCCTCCCTGGCCGGCCACCGGAGACTTCTGGTCGGCTGGCGATCGACAGCATCACCCAAGGCGACAGACTGGCAATTCCATCTGGCAGAATTTCTCAGGCTGGTGAGAATAACATTCGCCATCCGTGGGTCGGAAGAACGCCGTCACAGGACGTGAAAGCCATTCACCAACTTGTTTGAAGACCTGTTTGTGGCCAGCAACCAATGAAATTGGGGGCAGTGAGGAGAGTGGGGGGGGGGGGGGGGGGGGGGAGGAGCGGACAAAGTAAGTCATGGAACAAAGTAAAGAACGAAAGGGGAGGTGAGCACGTGGGTTGGGGGGGCACCCAAGAGGATCACAGGGGACAGGCTGAAAGAAAGAGAACCACAAGAGACCAAGCCAGTATTGGTAGGAGTGACCATAGCACAGTCCTTGTGGAGACAAAGGCCTATTGAAGACAACCTCCATCATGTTGTACGGCATTATCACCATGCTAAATTGTTAGATTTTGAACAGATCTAGAAACTCAAAATTAGGCATCCATGAGGCACTGTGGGCCATTAACAGCAGTAGAGCTGTGTGCAACCACAACCTTTAAACTCATGGCCCAGCATATCCACCACTCGACCATTACCATCAAACCGGGGAATTGACGCAGGCTCAATGAACAGTGCAAGAGGACATGCCAGGAGCAGCACCAGGCACATCTAAATATTCGGTGTCAATCTGGGGTGAAGCTGCAACACAGAATTACTTGTATGCCAAGCAGTGAAAGCACCAATCTAAGCACTGCAGAATTAGGAGCAGAAATAGGCAAGTCAGCCCTTTGAGCATGCTCCGCCAGTCAACCAGATCATGGCTGATCTCGTCCTGGTCTTAAATCCAACTCCCCACCTGTTGGCCATATCCTTTTAACCTGTTTTTAGCAGAAATGCATCTATCTCCTTCTTGAAACTATTTAATGGCTCAGGTTCCACTGCGAGTTCCACAAATTCACCACCCTCTGCGAGAAATAGTTCCTCCTCATCTCAGTTCTAAATCTACCGCCTCTCAACCTATATTCGTGACCTCTCATTCAAGATTGCCCCACAAGGGGGGACATTTGGTCTATGCTTACTTTATCAATCCCATTTAGTGCTATATACACCATGATCAGATCCCCTCTCATCCAGCGAGTATAAACCCAAACTGGTTAATCTCTCCTCATACGTCAACCCTTTCATCCCCGGAATCAGTCCTGCCACATCCAGTCCGAATGGTGGAGGAAAATTAAACAACTCACTGCAGGAGGAGGCTCTACAAATATCCCCATCCTCAATGTTGGTGGAACCCAGCATGTTCATGCAAAAGTCAAGGCTGAAGCATTTGCAGTAATCTTCAGCCAGAGGTGTCAAGTGGATGATCCATCTCAGCCTCCTCTAGGGTCTTGAGCATCACAAATGCCAGTCTTTCGCCAATTCAATTCACCCCACGCGATATCAAGAAATGACTGAAGGCACTGGATACTTCAAACTCTATGGGTCCTGACAATATTCCAGCAATAGTACTGAAGAATTTTGCCCCAGAACTAGCTATGCCCTTAGCCAAGCTGGTCCCGTATCCGGCAATGATAAAAATTGCCCCAGTTATGTCCTGTCCACAAAATGCAGGACAGATCCAACCCGGCCAATTACTGCTCCATTATTCGATTCTCGGCAAAGTGATGGAAGGGTTGTCGGCAACACTATCAAGTGGCACTTATTTAGCAATAACCTGTTCACTGATGCTCAGTTTGGGTTCCTCCAGGGTTACTCAGATCCTGATCTTCTTCCAGCCTTGGTTCAAACATGGACAGAAGAACTGAACTCAAGATGTGAGGTGAGAGTGAGTGACCTTAACATCAAGGCCACATTTGGTTGAGTGTGGCATCAAGCAGCCCAGCTGGAGTCAATGGAAATCAGGGGGAAAACACTCTGCTGGTTGGAGTCATACTGAGCACAGAGGAAGATGGTTGTGGGTCTTGGAGCTCAGTCATCTCAGCTCTAGGACATCACTGCAAGAGTTTCTTAGGGTAGTGTCCTGGGCCCAATCATCTCAGCTGCTTCATCAATGAATTTTTAATCATAAGATCAGAAGTGAGGATGATCACTGATAATTGCACAATGTTCAGCACCATTCATAACTCCTCAAATGCTGAAGCAGTCCATGCCTACATGCAGCAAGCCCTAGACAATATCCAGGCTTAGGCAGACAAGTGGCAAGTAACATGTGTGCCACACAAGTGGCAGGCAGTGACCATCTCCAACAAGAGAGAATCCAACCATCTCCTCCTGACATTCAATGGCATTATTATCACTTAATTCTAACTCCCCACTATCAACATCCTTGAGGTCACCAATGACCAGAAACTGAACTGGACCAGCCATATAAGCACTGTGGCTACAAGAGCAGCTCATCGCTGACTCTGCAAAGTCTGTCCACCATCCACAAGGCACAAGTCAGGAGTGTGATGGAATGCTCTCAACTTGCCTGGATGAGTGCCACTCCCTCAACATTCAAGAAGCTCGATATCATCCAGGACAAAGCAACCCGCTTGATTGGCACCCCGTCCACAAACATTCTTTCCCTCCTCGCCGATGCACATAGGCAGCGCCTTCCAATCACATGGCCCCTACCACCTAGAAGGACAAGAACAACAGATGCATGGGAATACCAACGCTTGCAAGCTCCCATCAATGTCACTCACCATCTTGACTTGGAAACATATCGCCGTTCCTTCACTGTCACTGGATCAAAATACTGAAATTCCCTCCCTAACAGCACTGTGTGTGTACCTACACCACATGGACTGCAGTGGTTCAAGAAGGTGGCTCACCATCACCTTTAAGGGCAATTAAGCATGAGCAATACAAATGCTGACCTAGTAGGTCGTGCCCATGATCCGTGAAAAAAGTATTTGGCCAAAAAGAATATGGGGGGGGGATAAGTTTTCTGTTTTGAGTGAGTTCTCCCAGTGAGCCAGAGAAGACACAGCCAGAGTGAGAGAGTAAAGAGTGAGTTTGGGAATTTGAATCTAGGTGGGAATTGAATCAAATCAAATTAGTAAGTCAGCTCCTTTTAAATTTCAGGAGTTTAAATTAATTTAAGTTAATCTAGAATTGTGCAGTGTAGGTTAACAAGGGCTGCCCCACCCACTCACATAACTGGTTGGCAGTTAAGTGTCAGTCACTTTAAATCTATCTTGATCTAAAAGTAGGTGGGGGAGGGGAGTCAACTCAGGCCAATTTAAAAAGAGCAACTTGTAACTCACTCCCAGTGAGTTCTCTCAGTGAGCCAGAGAAGACACAGCCAGAGTGAGACAGCAAAGAGTGAGTTTGGGAATTTGAATCTTGGTGGGAATTCAAAGCTGGGTGGGGAGGAAGTGCTTTTTATCTCTGGTAAGTGACTGGTAAGTAGTTTTTCTGTTTCCTTTTTCTTTTCATTGGTATATTTATTTATTTTTTCTTCCTTGTTTTTTTTGGGAAATTGTAGTTGTTGAAGTTCACCGAAGGTTTAAGACATGTGTAGCCACCTGAAATGGCTGATTCGCGAGTAAAATGGCCAAACCCCGATGTAAAATGGCGAACGAAAGAGGCTGATGGGAAAATCAGCCAACAGGACTCAAACGGACAGCTGCAGGCAGAACAGTGTATTCGGCTCTGGGGAAGTCGGCCCAGACCGATACCTGCAACCATTAACAGCACATCAACCCAGCCATCTGCAGTTTAATCGGCCATCCCCGGGAACAATTGCTACAAATTAGCAATTGAAAGCCGATCCAGACCTTTCGGCGCCAGCAGTGGCTGAGACAAAGAAAGGTGGCCGACCACCCCCGATCAAGGAATCGCCCCATTATTGGAGCATATCGAACCCAGTCCAATGACTTGGGACCAGGGTCAAGGTCCACTCCGAGAGGCGAGAAGCCCGTAGGGACTATAAAAATAGGGCCCAAGTTCAGACCGACCCTTCTTCTCCTACTCGCAACCTTGGAGAACCTTCGACGAAAGAACAAGTAAGTCTTACTCCAGCGATCGCTGCCAGAAGGTGTTCCAGACTATCGACCCGTACCAGCCTTTTTGAATCCCGCAGGCCAAACCTAATTCGATAGACCATTCGTTTCCCTGACCTGGTGGGCCATCACCAAAGTTAAGTATTGGCCTTTAGTGGTAGGTAATAGTCTAGATGTAGGATTATTGTATAAGTATTTATTGCTGTATATAATAAATGATCGTTGATTTAACATTTACTAAACGGTGTGCTGCATTATTAATCATTACTTGAGTTTGAACCACGTGGCGGTATCAGAAAGATACCTGGCGACTCGTGAGCAAAGGTGACAGAATTAGAGCTAATAAAACTAAGGCTAATAAGAGCAACACATGGCAGGAGATATCAGACCCGTGTCATGCTCCTTGTGTGCAATGTGGGAGGTCAGGGACACGTCCACTGTCTCTGGCTCCTTCACGTGCAAAAAGTGTGTCCAGTTGCAGCTCATGTTAGACCGCTTGACGGCTCTGGAGCTGCGAATGGACTCACTTTGGAGCGTCCGCGATGCTGAGGACGTCATGGATAGCACATTTAGCGAGTTGGTCACACCGCAGGTGAAAGGTACTGAGGGAGATAGAAAATGGGTGACCAAAAGACAGAGCAAGAGTAGGAAGGCAGTGCAGGTGTCCCCTGCGGTCATCTCCCTGCAAAACAGATATACCGCTTTGGATACTGTTGAGGGAGATGGCTCACCAGGGGAAGGCAGCAGCAGTCAGGTTCATGGCACCATGGCTGGCTCTGCTGCGCAGCTGGGCAGGAAGTAGAATGACAGGGCTATAGTGATAGGGGACTCAATTGTAAGGGGAATAGACAGGCGGTTCTGCGGACGCAATCGAGACTCCAGGCTGGTATGTTGCCTCCCTGGTGCAAGGGTCAAGGATGTCTCGGAGCAGCTGCAGGACATTCTGGGGGGGGGGAAGGTGAACAGCCAGCTGTTGTGGTGCAAATAGGCACCAACGATATAGGTAAAAAATGGGATGAGGTCCTACAAGATGAATTCAGGGAGTTAGAAGTTAAACTAAAAAGTAGGACCTCAAAGGTAGTAATCTCAGGATTGCTACCAGTGCCACGAGCTAGTCAGAGTAGGAATGTCAGGATAGATAGGATGAATGTCTGGCTCGAGAGATGGTGCAAGATGGAGGGATTCAAATTCCTGGGGCAATGGAATCGGTTCTGGGGAAGGTGGGACCAGTACAAACCGGACGGTCTGCACCTGGGCAGGACTGGAACCGATTTCTGAGGGGGGGTGTTTGCTGGAGCTGTTGGGGAGAGTTTAAACTAATGTGGCAGGGGGATGGGAACCGATGCAGGAAGTTGGAATGTAGTAAAACAGGGATAGAAACAAAAGGCAGTAAGGGGAAAAGTGTAAGGCAGAGAAGCCATAGTCAAAAATCAAAAACGGCGACAGTACAAGGTACAGTGACTGTGGGGAGCTCAGTGAATAGGACCAGGAATACCAGAAGGAATAAAACGGGAAGTAAACATTAATGTTAAGCGACACGGCAGGTTGTTACATGAAGATATGGGTTCAACGACAAGGAAAATTAGGAGAAAAGTTAAGAGGAAATATAACTTAGGAGAGGTTACTGATCGAGGTGTTAAGATTCAGAACAGAGGTAAAAAAAAAACAACGTAAGTGTACTTTACCTGAATGCTTGTAGTATTCGGAATAAGGTAAATGAGTTGACGGCGCAAATCATCATGAATGACTATGATTTAGTGGCCATTACTGAAACATAGTTAAAGGATGGTCATGACTGGGAGTTAAATATCCGAGAGTATCAAACTATTCGGAAGGACGGAGTGGATGGTAAGGGAGGTGGTGCAGCTCTGTTAATTAAGGATGACATCCGGGCAATAGTAAGGGATGACATCGGTGCTATGGAGGATAAGGTTGAATCCATTTGGGTGGAAATCAGGAATACTAAGGCGCAAAAGTCACTGATAGGAGTAGTCTATAGGCCACCAAATAGTAACATTATGGTGGGACAGGCAATAAACAAATAAATAACTGATTCATCCACTGGCGGGTGAAAGCAGAACTAGGGGGCCTAGCCTCAAAATAAGGGGAAGTAGATTTAGGACTGAGTTTAGGAGGAACTTCTTCACCCAAAGGGTTGTGAATCTATGCAATTCCTTGCCCAGTGAAGCAGTAAAGGCTCCTTCATTAAATGTTTTTAAGATAAAGATAGATCGTTTTTTGAAGAATAAAGGGATTAAGGGTTATGGTGTTCAGGCCGGAAAGTGGAGCTGAGTCCACAAAAGATCAGCCATGATCTCATTGAATGGTGGAGCAGGCTCGAGTGGCCAGATGGCCTACTCCTGCTCCTAGTTCTTATGTTCTTATGTTTTGGGGAAATTGGTAAATTGCACTCGCTCGGTTACAGTTCAAGTGCCTGCTAAGATTCAGGTGCCCAATAACAAATGTTAAATCATCCATGAACCAGCATTATCAAGCTGCATTGAAGAACATATTCATTCATTTTCATTCCATTGCAAACCATTCCTTAAAGTAGGAAAGTGCTGCAGTTTTATTAATACTGAAAATAGGTTTATTGCCTCATTTTTAATATAAGTCTTCTCACTACAAGTGACTGCAAGAACTCTACCCTAAACCATTTAATCATTTCATTGACGTCCACTTTTCAGTTTCTTCAAACATTGAATATGTTCTTATATGGGCTTTACTAGCACTTGTGCTCCAAAGGAAATGAATGGAATTTGAAGGGTTAACCCAAACTATCACATTCAGCAGAATTTTGAAATTTCAACCTGTGGTCGTGGCCACTTTTGTGGCTGGAGGCTAACATGTGGATAACTTGAATGTTGATACAGCGTAATAATTCGCAAAAAACCTGAATTCAATGGGTCTTCGGTATTACACACTTGCAACATCAACTTGGATTTATATAGTGCCTTTAATGTACCAAAAATGTCTCACAGCACTTCAAAGGATTTTTATCAAACAAATTTGCCATCATATTACTGAAGGAGGCATCTGAACAGGTGTCCAAATAATTGGTCAAAGAGGTAGGTATTAAAATACATCTTAAAGGAGGAGAGTGATATAGTGAGGCAGAGATGTTTTGGGTGGATTTCCAGACTTTAAGTCCTAGGCAGCTGAAGGTGTGGTCAGCAATGGTGGAGTGAAGAAGATCAACGAATTGGAGGAGTGAAGATGTCTCAGAGGTTTGTAGGCTTGAGGAAGTTGGCAGAGAGATTGGAGGAGCCACAGAATGATTTTGCCAGATTGGGAGCCAATGTAAGTCGATAAGCATGGGAATGATGGTCAAATGGACTTTGGTGCAAGTTGAGAAAGGGGAAACCTATATGTAGTACTCCTCAATCCTTTCTGCTGGTTTGGCTCATTGGGGTGAAATCTGTGTGCAAAGCTATTGGAAACAAGCAGAAACTCCACTCAGCAGAAGAAAAGTACAGTCAACTGATAGTCACCCCTGTTCGTGGCTTGATGGCTTTGATGATAGTTTAAGTCTCTTTTGATCTTGATGCCGTGTCCAAATCCTTCTTATCTCCGTCTGACTGGAAATCTGCCCTTTTTTTGTCTAAATTCATTACGTTTTCAGATGTTTTCAATATGTGCTGCGCATATTTTAAGTCTGCGAGAAGAGGATGAAATGTTGTGAGAGTTCTGTCCATTTTAAACAGCACAAAATATTTCTTAATCAGCCAGAATATTAGCTGTGACATGAAGATAGGCGATACTAAAGTTGTGTGCTACTTGCCTGTTTGATTATTTAAAACAAGATTGAGCAATGCTGAGGGATATTACTGGTTTTGAATTTGGTTACATGGCCAACGTAACTTTAATAAAATTAACACGGCAATATTTTGTTGCTGTGTCTGAAAAGTGTAATGTTTAATAATTTAAAAGGAGCAAGAACCAGCAGACCTTATGGTGTATTTTATGTGGCACCAGACAGAAGGAAAACTGTTTCATTTCAATTAGCCTTGCTAACTAACAAAAGAATGACAAAAACACAGTGTTAAAAAGGCTTGGCAGATTGCGCTTTCAGTTTTACCATTGTGTTTTTATTTGATGTTCAGTACCTCCTCGCTCCGATTTATCGTTGATTGTTTTCAGTGGCTCACCTTACCTGAGATCAAGTGTCCCTCAGTGTTCTAACAGAGGGTCATATTCTTCAGCAGCTCTGATCTTAAAGCACTAATTGGATCAGGTGTAAACTGAACCTGTAGGGTTACGACTTTGATGTGATACTTTAGACTGGCACACCTGTAACATCCCTGTTAGGATGTAAAGTAGCAGCCGGTTCTACCTGCTGCTAAACCCTCAGCTAATAAAAACGCTCGTAATCATGTTGTATTACAAGGCTCAAATTCATGCTGTTACTTTATTGCAAGGTTGTCATTAATTTTGCACGGTGAATCTGGAATCTGACCTGACCTGTTTTGTTTTTTTGGCTGTGTGAGGCAGGACAGCTGTTCCTCCCACTTTGCTGCAGTTCTGAATTAGCACCAGGTCAGCTACACATCGCATGAGAGGCAAGCCTTTGATCAATAATCCTATTAAACTAAAAATTGCTTTCTTTCTATGGATCAGTGAGGAAAGATTGTTATTTTTGGTAAATACACCAGTAGCAAAGGTCACTGATAATGTTACACTGTTCCACCTTTGCTGTCCAATTTCACAATCCACATTCTCTTATTACGGAGATGAGAGCCCTGAAGGAGTGAATAACTGCTATAATTAGATGGGCATAAAAGCATCTTTAAAGAGACAGAATCTTCCCGTTGAATTACTTTCACTGTAAGCAAAAGTTATTGTAAACTTACAACGTTCCCTCCACAAAGCGACTGGTTGACAACAAAGATGACAATAAGAATAAGTCAAGAGCGAGTTCCAAAGACATTTCAAATATATGACTTTCAGCACAGGTATTAGAAAACATACCATGAAACATTTCAAAAGCCCTGATGCTCGAGAGATTATAGTGACTCACATTTCCTTCATAACCTTGACAGGTCTGGATGACAAGAGCCTCTGCTCCACAACTTTATTCTCTTAGAAACCAAACCTATTGCTTCTATTCAGCTATCTCTGAAATGAGTTGAGTGTTGTGTAGTCTCTCATTCTATCAACATCGTCCTCCCCTGCTCCCTCCGACCCGCTGCTTCAACCACCCTAGCTCATTCTGGCTGCTGGTCTGTGAAATAATTCCTACTTTGGGATCTGCCCTAAGCTTGCCTTTCACAATCCTCAACTTCTACCCTCTCTGATACCAATGAGTTGACCTCATTACTATGTTAACAGCATAGGCTGGTGTAAGCAGTTAGTGTAGTCAGGCTACCTTCTACGCTGACATGGGACCTTTTGAAACTATCTGATATGAATGATGTATAACACACAATAGCAGTGATAGCTGAAAGGGCTCACTGCTATCGCTAGGGATGATCTACAGTACATGAAAGTTTAAATTCTGGTCTAGTTGTAATGACCCAGATGCCTCAATCACTTTTGTGAACAGTAGCAATGTGCATTTGTGGTTGCAAAATTTACATTCCTTTTTTGCACATGTACTATTAGATATTATTTCATTAATATGCTGCCAAACATTGTTACACCTTTAATCTGTCACAATCTTCTTGTCCTAGTGGCTTGAAAACAGGAGGTTTGATTACCATGTTTTTTTTGTATTGAAGTCTGTCCAACGCATGAGGTTTGGGACCAAAATCAGAAACAAGAAACGTAACTAAGGTTACAGAATGACTCAAAAAGAGAAACAGTACATTGCCTGTCTTTATTTTTAACTAACTACGGTTGGAATTACTGGCCAACATGTTTGTTTTTGCAAACTTTTATAGCTCCTGCTAATTTAGATTCTCTCTTTCATTAAAATTTAATGGTTCACCTCAGTAGCGTAGGGGTTAGCTCTAACTGTTTTACATGGTAATCAGATTCAATGCACATCATCACAGGAAGTGATGCAACATCACATGATTTGCTCTCTTGTCCAACTTCAAGACAGATGTAGCCAGCAGTAAGATCCAATAAAGCTTGTGTTTGCATACCTCTGCAGTCTCAGGGGCAAGGATTTTCGGCACTCGTTCACAGTGGGCGGGTTTGGCAGTATGAGTGGAAAATGTCTCGAGAAGGACCTGGCCGCATTGCCCAGCAGCATAAATACAGGACATGATCGTCCTCTCCCCGTCAGTGAGCGGGCACATTTCCCACCATACAACATAGGAAATGTTATTGTAATACATTAACATCTCATTATCGGGCCCATAAGCAGGAAACACACCCTCATGACAAATTAGACTTCCACAGTGGCGTGATGTCAGAACGACAGGATATGCGACTGGTTTTAAGAGGCATGCGCCTGGAGGGCAGGATTCCACGGGGAACTCGGAAGTGAGTGCACTTAAGGTAACGCAGCGCTTGCAGAGCGGCTCCTTGTTTTCGGGGGTGGGGAGGGTGGAGGGTGGGGTCACAGGTAGGTCTGCACAGCAATTTCTGCTTGGCTGCCTTGTGGTGCAGTGTACAGCTTCAATGCAGGAGTGAAAGGAGGGAAGGAAAGCCCAGGACATGGGCTTCTGTGCGGTTGGGGGGAGGGGGGGAGCGGGGGAGTGAGGGGGGGGGGGGAATCAGATTGGGCTGAAGGTGTCATGCAATAATATGTTGGGGGGAGGGGGTGCATATGGAGGTGAGATAAAGACGATGGCAAGGCTAATGGAAAAACATGAAGCCAGAGGATTGGGAAGCCTTTAAAGGCGACCATGGACAGCTAAAAAAGCAATTAGGGGGGAGAAGATGAAATTTGAGTGCAAGCTCATATAAAGGAAGATAGGAAGAGTTTTTTTCAATATATGAAAGGTAAGAGAGAGGCAAAAATAGACATTAGACATTGGACCACATGAGTATCGGCCTCTCTCAATTTACACCCATGGCAGCTCACTTGCTCTCAATGATAAACGTCATACCATGGCGATGCTGCGGGGCAAGTTTAACTTCTGGTCCGATGGCATCCTTCATGTGCTGGACTCCTGAGGACCACAGTGTCACCGGAGACAGAAGGTAAAGAAATGGGGAACCCAGCCGCACCTCAAAGGTGCAGAGAGCTCATAGGGAGAAAGACCGAATTTTGTCATACCAGCCCAGTATATTCTGGCACCAGTCCGAACCAGCTCTGCATCCCCACCCCTCCCCTTGCCCAAATTGGCCTCCCCCCTCCAAACCCCAGACCTTGTGGGGAATCGCGTCAGACCAGGAGCGTGAGGGGGGAGCAGTGGTCAGGTGGGAGCCAGTGACCGGATCGGCTGGTGGGGCAGGGGGTTTGGCTGGACCAGGAGTGGGGGGGGGGGGGTGGGGGGGAGGACTGGTCAGCGGAGTGAGGGGAGGGGCTGCGTTGAGCTGGGTTGGGCCAGGAGGAGGAGAGAGGCAGCTGGGGAGCTGGTTGAGGGGTGGGGGGGGGGGAGGGGGTCATGTGTGTGCAGGGTATCCTGTGCGAAGCTGGGTCTGGGTGTTTAAATAGTCACTCTGTAGTTAGAAGTGTGTTGTTTCCTTCTAATTCTTTAAGAGTAAGTATTAGGGTAAAACTGGCAGAACCATCCAAAGTTAGCGATTTAAATTGCTTCTGTTGGATGGTTTCAAGCCCAGTGCAATTGTCCAAGGGCAGTTCACACTTCTGGGCAATTGTCGGGTAAACCTTTAAATGGAAATTTTCAAGAGAAATTCCCCTCACATCATTGGGATACCCCCTAAATGCGACGCTGGGGAACCAGGAAGTTATGGACCGAAATCTGTTCATGTCCTTCTGAAATGAGTGTTTGATTAAATGACACTTGTGAAAGATAATCAGCTCTGAGAAACCTTTAAGGATCACTCTAGCAGTCTGGTACCTATATTCAAATTGTTTTTACTTTGCATTCTATATTTGTGTTACTTCTGTAGCAATGAGCAATCTATTTATTTCTCTAAGATAAACGCAAAATACTGCGGATGCTGGAAACTAAAACAAAAACACAGCTTTGACGAAGAGTTATCCGGACTCAAAATGTTAGCTCCATTCTTTCTCCACAGATGCTGTCAGACCTGCTGGGATTTTGCAGCATTTCCTTTTTTGCTTCTTATTTCTCTGTCATTTCAGGAGGAAATAATGTCTTCATCCATCTTTTTTTTCCACTATATAGTTTAGAAGGTCGCTCTCTGCTCTCCTTCAGTGCATCGACCGATCTTCAGCCCAGACCCTCTGACTCAAGTCCAAACGCAAGTCTAAAGTCTGAGTTCATTTGAATGTTCATCCTAATGTCTGATAGATTTGCTCTCATATCTGTGTGTAGATAAAAAGACACACAGGGTAAATTTGCAAGTGTGGAACCTTAGTGGCAACCTTATGGAGTGGATTGTCCACCCATTATCAAAATATTCCCAATCTTCTCATGACCTTCCCCTACCCATAGACGCAGAATCCACCCCTGATCCCACAAACACAACACTCACTATCTACCCCTACTATCCACAATTTCTTTCCTGGCCTCCCCTTCCCTATTCCGAGACTGCAGCCTACCTACTGACGCCTTTCCACTCAGCCTCTCACTTGGCTACCAGCCAGGAAAATAGAACTTTTGAAAATGAAATCTTGCCATTGATATCGTCTGCACACCTCTGTTATCCAAATTTCTGGTTTTCCTGGTCATTACGACCTCACTGCTTTCAGAAATATTTCGGGGCTTTGTACCCTATTCATCTTAAAGTTTCAACTCTCATGAATGAGGTTAGAAAGCTGTGGGTAGAATTTAAAAAAAAATAAAATTTAGAGTACCCAATTAATTTTTTCCAATTAAGGGGCAATTTAGCATGGCCAATCCACCTAGTCTGCACATCCTTGGGTTGTGGGGGCGAAATCCACGCAAACATGGAGCGAATGTGCAAACTCCACACGGACAGTGACCCAGAATCGAACCTGGGACCTCGGCGCCGTGAGACAATAGGGCTAACCCACTGCGCCACCGTGCTGCCGCTCGCTGTGGTCAGAATGTCTCATTTATCATATCACATAAGACGAGTATTGGCAATTTGGTAAATAGTCCTTTTTATAGCATGAGGGCTAAATGAGCACAGTTCAAAGGGGAAAAAACATTTGTGTTCAAGAGCTTTCCTATTCCAAATTCAAAATGCATCTTCATCCACAAATTAGGTGAATATTAGTGTTTTCTGGGATCCACTTTGGATTTACCGCTGTTCTGATTAAAAAGAAAACAAGATTGTTTTATTAACAAAGGGCATTGACAAAGGGTCATCTGGACTCGAAACATTAGCTCTTTTCTCTCCCTACAGATGCTGCCAGACCTGCTGATATTTTCTCTTTGTTTTATTAAGATACATTTTTTAAAATGAAACAGTCGATTACTGTGACATTTTAAATTGCTTACAAACTGTCCACTACAAAATTGATAAAGAATTTTCTGTAACATGTTCATAGCGACTTTAAAAGTTAGCGGGTCTATGAACTATGGTACAAATTATTATTCCGAATTGAGAGTGGGACACACTAAAACATGGCAATCCTGCTATCTTTTGTATATTTGTGTAGGATGTTACTGTAGTCCTCAGGGGGTTAGAGATGGTCAGCGTCTTCACAGAACCGCTGTTACTTTCTGTAATCTTTTGACAGCATTGCCAAAATACCTCGGGGCTTAAGTTTAGATTGTTTTAGTTTGCTGTAAAATGTTTCTACTAAGGAAAATTAGGCCACATTGGAGGGATATTGAATTTCAGTTTATTTTATTTCAAACATTCCTGAAACATAAGCGACTTCGATCATGAATGGGGATGCTGTCGCTTTAATGAGTCCAGTAATCATACAGTAAAAAGGTCTGACATCACTTGCAAATCAAAATAAACATGTGAATATAGTGGCTGAAAAATAAAATTATTCAATTTTTTTTAATGTTGTTGCGCCCCATTGTATTAATAGAGGCTACTGTGGCCCAGGCTTCCTGGCACAGCTGGATGGACTGTGGGAATGTGAGTGACTGGCTGTAGACAGCTGCAAAAAGCCAGAAGCAAAAGCTTCTTTTTTGCAATATGGTTAATTCTATTCTCTCATTTTATAGTGAAAAGGTGCCTGATAATTGAAATAGTGTGCGGTTCCACTGAGGGGTGCTATTCCAAACTCAGAGATGAATCTGATGACTCACGTTGGTGACTATATAACACTGTCACAGGGTAAAAAGAGGAAGTGGTTCCTTTCTTTGCTCCACAGACAGTTACATTTTATATTCCCAACATCGAAAATCCTGACTTTGAATGGCAGACCTGACTGGCAATACTCACCTGCCATCATTCAGCATTTGGCATTTATTCTAGACCAAGACTCACAAAATGACAGTGACCTGCTTTTTGTTAATGTAGAGCCTCCAAGTTTCACAATCAAATGTCAAACCTTTTCTATGTAGTGTTGGCAGGCATAGATATATCTATCAGTGGATCCTTCTCTTGGACAATTTACAGAACCCATAGTTGTGGTATTTTTGAACCTGTTCCAAACTGTCATACCCTTTCACTTGATGTTTGAAATGTAGCAGACAAGGTTAGCTGTTACAAATTTCATTGATCCACAGTAGATGTCTCTTCCTCTATGTGCCCCTTCTGTCACCTATGATCAAGAGTTCACTTTTACTGTTTAGTTTCCAGTTCAACAATAGTATGAACTGAAGACCCTATTTTGTGGCTTGTACTAGATACCAAGATCTTCTATGTGTTGCCACATACATTCACTTTGCCTTTATAAAAGACAAACAGAAAACAAAAAACTTGCAAGCAACCTTGAGAGTACTTGCACACAGCACTGATTCTCAAATCAGTATGCAATTGTTTGACCTTTTCATCAGCATTGTCCCTGAATTAGGGACCCCCTCACTATGACATTGTTGCAATGAGCACCCGGGGATTGGTTAGCTCAGCTGGCTGGGACGGCTGGTTTGTGATGGGGAGTGATCCCAAAAGCACGGGTTCAATTCCTGTTCTGCCTGATGTTATTCATTATGGCCCCTCCTTTTCAATCTTGCTCCTCGCCTGAGGTTGGTGACCCTCTGGTTA